>NC_090296.1:186326327-189196327 GCF_039906515.1 Pseudorca crassidens
AGGTCAAGTTGAAGATTCCTGTTTGCTGTTTAACTGGGTTGTTTAAAAACTCAGAACAATGCCTGCCTGTTAAATTTTCACTTGTTCTCATGGGGCATTCCAAAGCAAGTTTTCCTATTGACCGGATGTCAGGTCATTTCATCCTCTTGAGCTTCTAAATTCAGCAACCAGGGCTTGGCAATGAAATCAACAGGAGAAGAAATGAGATTTAACCTTAGCATTTGCAGACACCGAGGAGACTGAGCCATCTTCCACATCTCCTCAAAGTGTGTACTAACGTTTCTCTGCATGTCACGGTGCTGGTTATAGCCACACACATCTCTTCAACTTTCTGCCTTTATTCTAGTGGGAAGCTAGAAATGCACTCTCCTAAAGTAGAAGTGCAAAGAAATTGTGGCCACTCTTGTCTCTGTCAGCGCATAACCTGTTGCTCTAAGGACATTTTATAATAAAGTCAGCCTCTAAGTCGTCATGCTTTATGGACATATTTATTTATGTTTTTAATGGAGATAGGCTTCACAGTTTCCACACTATCTGCGATGATTGATTTTTTTATTCAGCCAACTTTTATTTACCTTGCGAAAATGTTCTGGACCAATGTGATAAATTACAGATATGCAAATTTCTTTGAATGGTGTTGTAAGTGTGTCTAGCTCCAGCTGAATAACGCCTTGCAAGTCAGTCTGTGCGCGCTCAGGACCCCAGGGAGCTGATCAAAGCACCCATTCTCTTTCATCCCCGGTATTCTCCTCCAAACTATTTCGATACAATATGTTTCCATGATGCACTTAATGTGCTAGGGACATAGAACTCATTACAACCTAGCTAGTTCTGCCGACCTCTTTGTTCTGAGGCAGAAAGTCAAAGAAAAAAGGAAAAGCGCTGCCCGTTGCCAGCTTTCTGAAATGCTAAAGCATGCGTCATTTTTCACCAGGTCTCGTCGTGATATCCTCAAAAGACAAACTATGAAACCGGCCTCAGCCCTTTCTGGCATTAATTACACTGCTGTCCAGCCGATCTGTTTTTCCTATTATATGCATTTCTCAGCAGGGATTTTTTTTTTTTTGCAAGAGTAATGCAGCTGCAAGTTAAACTATGAATGCATTTTTTATCACTATGGAAAAAATAAGTGAAAAGGCTGCAAAACATACAGCTAAACTTTGTAAAGACTTCTGGTAGATGAGATCTAGGGTGGGACTTAGGAGGTTTGTGCAACATCTGTAAAACCTGAAATTGACTTAAAAGCCTCAGGCATTTCCAATGTGCCCTCAGCGTTCTGTGGAGACACTCATTGTGCCATGTGAAATTCCGCTTTGGTACCCAGATAAATCTTGAAGGTGAAACTTTTCAAGGTTTCTGTGAAAATTCTGAAATGAAACAGTCTATTCTACACCCAGCCAGGAGGCTGTCTCCAAGGGATTTCACTGTCCAGGATGATAGCACGGAGAATATAAGTTCTATTTCATTTCCTCCGTTTCTTGTAGGGTTGATTGGTTGGTGGAAGTGGCCGGCAGCCAGTTCTGGGAAAGATTCCAGACCTGACTCCGATTAACCCTCTCTGGTGAAACTCTGCTGGAAACCAACTCACCAGCAATTGCCATTAATCTACTTACTAATTAAGCCAATTCATTTCTAAAGGAGAAAAATTCCTTTCTTTAGCCAAACTGATGGGAGGAAATTTGAAAGAAGCGCCAAACTGTGTAACTGTAATTCAGCCAAGGACTGCTAAAAAAAGGTGTTGATATATAGCCGCAGATTTAAAACAAGTTTCTAGGGCAACACTCCTCTGGGGACGGTGGCATACAGTGCATAGTAGATGAAGCTCGAATAATGCTCCACCGCGCTATGCCACCCCATGTCCTCGAGTTGAACACGTCTCTCTCCAATTAAATCCAGTGCCTTTTACGCACAAATAAATCGCCTCTGTAGCTTTCGTCTGCACCAGGGTATATCGGCTTTATGTGGCGGCTACCACGAATATACTTCCTGAGATTTAATAAACAGCTTTAGAAATCTGCAATCCAGAGCCTACTATCTTGAAACTGGGCTGCAGACTGGGGCTGACTTGTAGTCAAGGGAACAGAAAGGACCGAATTGACCACTGCGCCGAGAAGAAAGCAAACCGGTCTTTCGGGAAATGGTACCTGACATTCCGGAAAGAATAGATATGTAAATCTTCATCTTGATCCTTACCTGGAAGCACTAGTCCAAAGAGTTTCCACACTTACTGAAGAATTGTTTACAGCGTTTAAGATACTCTGGGAGTCCCGTGCCTATGTCGGAGCGGACCTCCTTTGAGGAAATTTAAAATCCTCTTTGAGGTTTCCTGGTTCTCCTTTATGGGATCAGTTGGCAGCAAATCAGTTCGACTTCCTGTTACAGAGAGACGGAGTGGATTAGAGAGGGAATGACACTGGGTTAGTGCCTCAAACTTTTTAATTTTAATTGAAGTCCGTTCCTTCCCACCTAAGGCGCTGGGGCACCCCGCTGAGCCCAGGAAGCGCCTGGATGGTTTTGGCGGCGGCTCGGGGTCTGTGCGCCCCGCTCACCAAGCGCCAGCGAGCGGGGTTTCCTTCCGAGCTTGGAAAGGTGCGCACAGAGCACGCACTTGGCCTTCTCTTCAAGCGCGGTGCTCCAGAGCGTGCGCGACATGTGGAGAGACGGAACAGTTATGTTAGAAACGCCTTGGAGATGGTGTCCCTTGTCAGGGAGGCAGTCCTTACGCCAGGATGGGGAGGGCCCTCTTCCTGGGGTCCCGCTCTGCGCAGCCCAGTGTCCGGTGCCTACTCAGGGGCAACCGTATCGTTGACTGGGGTGTTCTGGGGCACCGACGGCTTCTCTAAAGACTCTTCTTCCAGGGCTTCTGACAGCCTCACTAAACATAGGGAGAGACCAAGAGATGTGAAATTTGTTTTACTTCTGTACATAAACCACTCCCCACCCATAGCTCTTTCCCTCACTTTCAGTGGAGTCTCCCAGGCCTGGCTCCAGCTGGGGGGCCTCTTCAGTAACCTCGACGAGGGGGTGAGGGCAGCTCAGTCAGGCGGCCAGATCCTCCTTGGCCTTCAAAATAGCATGTGCCCATCAAGTTTTCCCCTGAGGTAGTTTTCCTGCTGCCCCAGACTGGAGATATGGTCTGAGGTGCCTGTGACCAAGGCCGGTTCTGACTCAGGAGTTACGAGCCGTCGTAAGAGAATAAAACAAGGCAGGGGTTGTCTTGTGTTTGGGTCCTAGGATCTGACTAAGGTTTACATTTCCATTTGCGTTTTCAATCTTTCCTCCTTATGAAATAGCAAATTATGAATGAGGAGGAAAGACAATCAACTTGGCGGGGTTCTGATGTTAGGGGGGTGGGGAGGTTTGCCCTCCCTGCTCCCCGTCCCTCTCCCCCCCAGGCTGGGCTCTCTGCTCGGTAGGGAGGGACATTTACCTGGTGTGTAAATTGTGAGGAAAGCGTTGGGGGTCTGAGACAGCAAAGCCACAACAATGTGATACGATGTTCCAGCTTTGAAGGGGAACAAAGGCCCTGAGCTAACCCCAGTGAAAGCCAGGAGCGTGGAGAAGGCAACAAAGACTTGCAGCCTGCGGTCACCGGTAGGTGTCAATGTGGACACTCACAGCCGGGGCAGTGGAAGAGGGGGACACAGAGCCAGGCTGTCATTCCAAGGCTTAACATGAACAAAGATAAAAACGCGACAAGCTCAGCTTTCAATGGTTGGGAGGTTCAAAGTGGAGTGCTAGGGAGTGTATCTGGGTCAAGTATTCTCTGAAGCAGGGTCCCTCTTTCTCTCGTCCAGTATCAGCCAGGGAAGTTCTAAGGCCCCTTTCCCAAGGTAACTTTTCTTACTAAAAGAAGAATCTTCAAAATAATGTCCGATTCTACCCACTGCCTAAGTTGAAGAAGATGGACCTTTCAGCACTTCCGGATCCCAGAGACCCAGGTGGCTGCATTAACTTGTGAACTGGAACAGCCTACCTTAACTTTTGGGATAAAGTTCATGTACTCTTGTACGAATTTAATGAAAAGAAATAACATTCCTTTTATGAAACTGTGCATACATGTAGATGAATCAAAGGGTAACATACTTTAGAAAGTATTCATCCAACAAAGAAGTTTCAGCAGTAAACCATTGAAAGAATAATGGAGACCTAGTAGAATTAAATATACCTGTGGTTTCAGATTCCCTATTAGAAATCAGCAGACAAGGCATTTACCAGCAAAGGACTCCTCTAGAATCTGGGAAAGATAATTGGGAATCCTCCGCTAATGCAACGGATTAGCAAAGACCATCTTAGAGAATGAATAAGTGGAAATGATAACAAATTATGTTTAATCCTTAGAAGGCGGACACACTGTGTTCCTTAAATTCTGCTACTAGAACCAAAATACAAGTTTTAAAAATTATCATATAATAAAATTCTGATTTTCTTTAGCTGAAGTATGTCTCCTAAATAATAATTTAAAAAAAGGATGTAAATATCCTTAAAAGACTAATGACATTTCACAGGTAATGCAATTTGGAAAGAAACACTTCCATGTTTTCTTTTCCAACAATGTGCATTTTTGTAAACTGCTATAAATTGCAATTCAAAAGCACTGATCTCGCCATCCCCAATCATTTTTTATACTGATCAAATGAATGCAGATACTCCCATTTGGGAGGGGCGACATGACATTTCACTTGGCAGTTCTAAACAGGTCACAGACCTTTCACAGACCCTAAGGCAGTGGGAGGGAGCTCTTTACTAAACCGTGTAACCAAATCAAACCAATGGTTACCCCTTTTCAAAACCATTGGAATGGTTTGCACAATGCTATTCACATAGCAGCACAGAAACTGAAAGGATGGTCATCCAATGGAAATTTCTTTCCTTTTGTTTACACTTGCAGAGCTCAAAAAGTAATACTTGGAGGAAAATAATTACATTTGCTATGATAAAAGTCTTAAATACTTAACATGCATTTTGGTTGGCGTGACCCGGCATAGATATGGCCATCCATTGGTACATATATATATGCACATGTATGTATGTATATGCATGTATATTTATTGGAGATGTCTCTTTGTTTGAAACCTTAGGCACAAAGACACAACATGGCTGCCCTCAAGATGACCTATTGCTTTCAAGTTGCTTGAACACATCAGAATTTCCATTGTTAAGGTTGATTAATTGAAACTGATAAGTTACCATGAATAAAGATTGTTTTTCTGTTTAATGTGGTGGGCCTGATTTGGTAAATGCCTTATTCATGTAGCTTTGCAGTGCAGCATATGGGCAAGAGTCATTCAGTATCACAAACATATACAATTTATTATGCTTGTATGGGCACAACCAAAGGCCTTTCTATTTTAATGACAAAGTTTCAATGAAAAATTCCATTTAAAGAGTCACTAGGAACATGAGGTGTGATTTTGTAATTTATTCTTAAGAGTTTCCATCTCTGAGTTTCTGTGAGTAGTTTAAAAGATATCACATTTAAATACAGTTTAAAAAAAAGATGCAAACATCCACATTACACCTTAGCGCTTGTCATTGGGAATACAGCAGAATTTATGTTAATGTTAGCAGACATAAGAAGAGAAAGCACCTTTTCATCTGATGCTACCTTGTGTGCTCTGCTAATGGTAAAGTTACCTTAAACGTTTCATTGAGATGCCAGCAATAAAAGCTCACACTGCCCAGTTTACAAGAAAATGCAAAGAATGCTGGTGAATAACAAGTTAACTTCCTGACATCTTTTTTCCTCCTTTACTTAAAAGCTGATGTCACTTTTCAGACTACATTAAAAAGTGTCATGAATATTTACCGATAAAGGTAAGTTTAAAAATTTTTTTCTAATGAGGTACAGAAACGTTTTTCTCCCTTTTTCATTTTGGCTGCTCATGTAATCCCCAAAAGAACAACAACAACAACAAAAATCTACGAGAGATTTGCTAATGAACTAAAGAAATGACTGTATCAAACCATCAAAGAGATAGCTACCATATTCAGCCCTTAATGTCTTATCAAATAAATTCTCTGGTCATTCATGTCCATGAAACCGTTCAAGTTCACCCAACATTTCTCAATTAAATTAGATGGGTAATCTCAGTTCAGCTCTTCGGGAGAGTAATAAACCACATTGGTCACAGTTGACCACAGCTAGTATGCGATTCATAAAGGACTGGGTGTCCATTGGAAAGCTAATCAGTGCACCGTCACTTGTAAAACCCCTCCTGCATTTTGAAGCGATAATCTGTATCTAATTTTTAAAGAAAAATTTACTCTCCTTTCACTCTTCTGAGGCCAATTTCTTTTCTGGACCTGAATAGAGATCATTGGTGAAACAGTACCAAATAGCTCTGGTATGTGTATAACAAAAACCCACCTCTTTGTAGAACATAACAAATTATGCAATGTTCACAGATGCACTTCGCATTGTGCCTTTTGTGAGAAAATGAAGGCCCAACTCAATTCCCCACCCCCCTCTTTATGAAAGCCTGGGCTCCTCATGCAATCTGTCCTAATCCTAGAGAAAAATCATTATACCTAATATGGAAGCTTCATAGTGCTTTGAAAAGGGATTTTTCATTTGCACTTTTGGTCTTCGTAATTTATTTGCACAAGTGTGAATCTGAAGTTGCAAGCAAATTTGTTCCTATAAACAAGAAAGGAGGATTAAAATGTTAACTGCTCCTCTAGCCCACATTTGATATTTAAGGAAATGCTGTGTTCACACAACCCCATGGCTTGAATTTATAGGCTACCAAAGAAATATAGTCATTTTTCAGTTACAATTTTAAAAAATTTACACACTGAAAATATTTTAAACATCGTTTCTGTATTTTGGCTTTTTATGATCTTTATGAGGGAAGGGGCTGCTAATGGCTAATCCTGATTTTCATGAGGTAGCAGTTTCTGCGGAAATGGTGACAAATGCAGAGAGGCATTTTCAGGTTCACCTTGCCTCGTGGGACCTCTGTAAATACTGGTATTACTTTTATTGAATGTGCTAATCTTTGAGTGTCAGTCTTAGAACAGAAATTTCAAGCACTGAGAAGACTCTCTGCATCCTCAGTGCCTTGCCTAAGTCTTTGTTTATAGTAGGTGCTCACAGTTACCATATGATGCAACAATCCCACTCCTGGGCATATATCCAGACAAAACGCTACTTCGAAAAGATACATGCACCCCAGTGTTCATAGCAGCACTATTTCCAATAGCCAAGACGCGGAAGCAACTTAGCTGCCCATTGACAGATGAATGGATAAAGAAGCTGTGGTATATATACACAGTGGAATACTACTCAGCCATAAAAAAGAATGAAACACTGCCATTTGCAGCAACATGGATGGACCTAGAGATGATCACACTAAGTGAAGTAAGTCAGACAGAGAAAGACAAATACCATATGATATCACTTGTATGTGGAATCCAAAATATGATACAAGTGAACTTATTTACAAAACAGAAACAGACTCACAGACACAGAAAACAAATTTATGGTTACCAGAGGGGGATGGGGGTGGGGAAGGGATAAATCAGGAGTTTGGGATGAGCAGATACAAACTACTATATATAAAGTAGATAAACAGCTAGGTCCTACTATAAAGCACAGGAGACTATATTCAATATCCTGTAATAAACCATAATGGAAAAGAATATACATATGTATAACTGAATCACTTTGCTGTGCGCCAGAAACTAGCACAACGTTGTAAATTAACTGTACTTCAATTTAAAAAAGTAAAATCTAGTAGGTGCTCATAAAGTCTGTGGAATGAATGAATAAATAAATGAATGAATTCACAAAAAGAAGGTGAAACCTAGGAGGTTAAGAAGTGTGGGCCCCTCGGTAACCACAGCCTTTCCAGTTGCCTCCACGTTGACCGGTCTTGGTCATGAGACTCTCTCTGACTAATGGGACAGAAGCAAATGTGGTGTCAGCAAACTTCAACAGTCCTTGTGCACTGGTGCTTGCTCTTTTTTGCTGTTCTTGAGAACCCTGACACCACCATGAAAGCAAGACTGGGTTTGCGTGATCAATGATGAGAAATATAAGATGTGGTTGCACCTGTCAGCCCAGCAGACGGCCAGCCTGAGGCCAGCGACAGCCAGCTAACTGTAGAATATGAGCGACCCCAGCAAGAGCAGGCACAAGACCTACCACCTAGGTGCAAGCGTGTATAAAGGCAGAGAAGCATGGAATAGCACGGAAGAGTGGGGAAGAGCAAGTCATTTGTTATGACTAGATTAGAGAGCTCATGTAGGGGAGAGGCAGGGATTATGCATGCTCTTATATGCTAAACTGAAGAATTTGGTTTTATCCTGAAAGCCACAGACATCTATTGAAGGATACAGAGGAATAACAAAGTGTGTAAAAGTGAATCAAAGAATGAAATCCAGGGGCTTCCCTGGTGGCGCAGTGGTTGAGAGTCCGCCTGCCGATGCAAGGGACGCGGGTTCGTGCCCCTAGTCCAGGAAGATCCCACATGCCGTGGAGCGGCTGGGCCCGTGAGCCATGGCCGCTGAGCCTGCGCGTCCGGAGCCTGTGCTCCGCAACGGGAGAGGTCACAACAGTGAGAGGCCCGTGTACCGCAAAAAAAAAAAAAAAAAAAAAAAAAAAAAGAGCATTTCAAGAGTTAAGGGACACTCATTAGTAACAGAATGCAAGGGGTGTGGTCCAGTGCCAGGGGATACACTGAGGAACTGAAAACTATTTCACATTTGAAGGATTCCCTAGGGAGGGTGCCCTAGGGAGGAGCAGTGTCAGGGAGATGCAGAGCAGAAGGCAAGTGGAGTAATCTGGGGCTAGAGAAGGAGAGAGAGCAGGTTCCGATTTCTCTCTGGAGGGCTGACATTAAAGGTAAGAAGGAGCAGAGGGCGCCTGCTTGAAGAGGAAGGGAGGGGATGAGTACGAAAAGAAGGTGTCGACAGCATTACAGGAGGAGAGCGCTGGGATGCAGTGGGACTCTTTAGCCAGAGGACAAATAGGGATGTTAGGCTGTTACTCAAGTTCATACAATTATGATGTGATGCAAACGTCAGACTCAATTTTATTAAACATTTATTGATCACTTACTGAATGCCTGGGAAGTGGCAGGCACATTTATACACAAGCCTTACCACATTTGATTCCTTAAAACGACAACATACCTTGAAGTTGGAGGAAGTAGCTTTCTAATCAATCCAAGGGAGATGTCTCCGTTACTTGAGAAGTCAATGGCAGAACTCCTTACCCTACGATGATGTAATGCCAACTGGAAACACAAGGCCCCTGAACTCATTTGGGACGGTGGCTGTCTATCTATTGAATGTGGATGTCATGGAAATGATCAAATCGGCATCCTGCTTTTAGCTTCCTAGAGCTGCTGTAACGAAGTAATATAAACCATATAGCTTAGAACAACACGTATTTATTCTCTCACGGATCTGGAGGTTGGAAGTCTGAAATCCAGGTGTCGACAGGACCTTGCTCGTGCTCAAACTCTGGGTGCAATCCTTCCTTGCCTCTTCCTAGCTGCTGGTAGTGGCTGTAGATCCTTGGGGTTCCTTGGTTTACAGCCGCACCTCTCCAATCTCTACCTCTTTCATCACGTGGCATTCTCCCTGTGTGTGTGTGTCCCAATTTCGCTCTTCTTTTTTTTTTTGCGGTACACGGGCCTCTCACTGTTGTGGTCTCTCCCGTTGCAGAGCACAGGCTCCGGACGCGCAGGCTCAGCGGCCATGGCTCACGGGCCCAGCCGCTCCGCGGCATGTGGGATCTTCCCGGACCGGGGCACGAACCCGTGTCCCCTGCATCGGCAGGTGGACTCTCAACCACTGCGCCACCAGGGAAGCCCCCAATTTCCCTCTTCTTATAAGGACACCAGTCATATTGGATTAGGGCCCACCCCAATCACCTCATCTTAACTTGATTAAATCTGCAAAGACCCTATTTTATAAATAAGGTTACATTCACAGGAACCGGGGTTAGGATGTCAACATATCTTTTGGGAGAGGGGGGATATAATTCAACCCATAACACATCCTTTTCCAGAAAAGGTAACTTATTGCCTATTTCACAGACAGAACACCGGGGGAAAGGACTTTTACTAAGGTGCAACAGAGACTTTTAAAATGTTCTTTCAAGAAATGGTAGATATTTAATACGTGCTTTTGATGTATAGGATAATAAGAAGTGGGGCCATTGTTTACAAAGGGGAAGTGTTCTTAGAACAGACTGTATACATAAGGTAGGCCTGAAATCAAATGAAGGGTCTTTGGTCTAGAAACGTGAAGAAAACTGGTTTGAACATATAGGAATTTTTTGGTGGGGGGAGAAGGAAGTACAATATAGCAAGTTCATGATTTATTATACTGTATGGACATGATAAATAACAATTTAAAAAGAAAATAATCCAAAGATATACTGGGGGTCTTCCCTAGAGGCGCAGTGGTTGAGAATCTGCCTGCCAACGCAAGGAACATGGGTTCGAGCCCTGGTCTGGGAAGATCCCACATGCCGCGGAGCAACTAAGCCTGTGAGCCACAACTACTGAGCCTGTGCTCTACAGCCCGCGTGCCACAACTACTGAAGCCCACGTGCCTAGAGCCCGTGCTCCACAACAAGAGAAGCCACAGCAATGAGAAGCCCGCACACCACAACAAAGAGTAGACCCTGCTCCCTGCAACTAGAGAAAGCCTGTGCGTAGCAACGAAGACCCAACACAGCCAAAAATAAATAAATTAATAAAATAAATTTAAAAATAAAACCAAAAACCAAAGACATACTGCGATAAAATAGATAAACATTTCTCAGGTAAAGAAATGTAAAACAATGAACAAGGCTGTTATGGACTGAATTGTGTCTCCCCCGAAAGACGTTGGAGTCCTAACTGCCAGGACCTGTGAATGTGACCTTATTTGGAAATCGGGTCTTTGCGGATGATTGAGTTAAGATGAGGTCATTAGGGTGGACCCTAATCCAGCATGTCTTCATCCTCATAAAAAGGTGAAATCTGGACACAGATACACACACACGGAGGGAAGACTGTGTGAAGACATGAGGAGACCACCATCTACAAGCAAAGAAACACGTGAGGTTCCTGAAGCTCTGAGAGCAGCATGGACAGGTTTCCCCCTCACAGACCTCAGAAGGAACCAACCCTGCTGGCACCTTGATTTCAAACTTCCAGCCTCCAGAGCTGTGAAACCACAAATTTCTGTGGTTTAGCCAACCAGCTGCTGTACTTGGTTACGGCAGCCCTAGCACTCATACACAGGCTGAAACCACAGACCTGTGTAATTCCAGCTGCAGAAATTCGCAATGACAGCCAGGAATAAAGCTCCTTTTTGGTGACAGAGGCTGAATGTGCTCCATGTTGGGTGAAAGAACAAACCACTCCTCAAAGACAGAAGCATGAATGAAAGGAAATTGGGAGAAAAAAAAAAGTTTCTAACCTGGGGCTACTATGGCTTTTTAGAAAGCTCTGGGCTTAGGGAGGCTCAAAGGCAAAACTTACTTCACTCACAGGAACTGAGCCAAGCGACCTGATGGCTTAAAGGCTTCAAGACCCTATTGTCACAGCAGGACAGGCACCCCCAAACTTATAAGAACTGGCTGTAGACTGGGAGTGAGAGTGGCGGAAGTGGGTGCAGTTACCAAACCGTACTCAGGAAATACTGCATTCAGGTGGCGGGAGGAGGGGGGGAGGGGAGGGGAGGGGGAGAGAGATGGAATGAATATGAATGAGACAGAGAAACTTGACCCTGTAAACCAAAATTCCAAAATAAATAAAGGAAAGGAATGCTAGGAAAGACAACAGAAAGATAAGCTATCAGGATACGAATTCACTCCAGATAAATTTAAGTTGGTGAAATAGTTTGACAAAGATTTTAAAATGTGTGTTTAGTATGCTCACAGAAATAATTGATAGTGTCCACTAAACAAATAAATTATGATGCAAAACAGGCCAGGATAAAATAAGAACTGACGGTTCTGAAAATGAATCAATTTAAAGTCTTGGGAAATAAAAAAAGTCACTAAAATAAAACTAAAACATGGGATAAATTGGGCATAGATGAAGAGAGGATTGGAAAACTGGAAAAGGTGATCAAGAAATCAAGAAATCCATCCATATGCACAACAGAGAAATAGACACAAAAAATAGAAAATGTAGATTAGAGGCATGAGAAAAGACTGTGAGGTGCTTCAGAAGAAAATAATGTGTAGGATGTTACACAAGCAACATTTGAAAAGACAATGGCTGAGAAATTTCTAGAAGTAAAGAAAGATATGAATGATCCAAATTGTACTCTGAATATTGATCAAGATTAAATACATTTTATAGAATGAGTACATTACAGTAAAACTAAAGACCATCAAGAATAAAGACTAAACCTTAAAAGCTACATAAAGAAAACTCAAATGACCACAAATGGTTGACAAATCGACAACAATCTTCAAGAAGCCTGGGCAGAGGCTCAAAGGCAATGGTATAATAACAAAATGTGGAGGAAAAAATAACTGCCAACCCAGAATATCGTTATCTTGCTAAACTACCCTCAAGAGGGAGATAAAATTAAGACAAACAGAATTTATCATCAATAGGTCCTCACTAAACAAATTATTGAAGTAATGATACTATTTAACATGCACATATACTAAAACATACACATACGCAATGGGTACTCAACATGTAATTCTGTGTTTTCTGAATATTTGAAATATTTCATAAAAAACAAAAAAATAGTTTCTAAATTAGTCAACAAGCCCTTCCTCAATTCATTCTTACTGATATGTAAACACAAATAATAAGATTATTTTATAGTTGTCACTCTAGCTTCCATTTGTGTAGCATGTAATAGTATACAACATACTTCTTCCTATGACCTACTTTTTTTCCATGTGATCATCTCATTCAAGATAAGGAACATGCATTAAAGAATGTGAACCAGCCGGGAACAGGAAAGGCTGAGGACTGAAGCCCAGTGACACTTCTCTACACTGACATAAATATCCGCTTTTCTGATCTCCATTTATTCCCTCAAATTCCAAACTCGGGGTTCCTCCCATTGAAAGGAATATTCACATGCAAAGATGTCACTCCCAGTTCACTTAAGGGTGCAACTTGATATGTCCATGAATTTCCATGAATCCATACCCAACATCTTGTAACATTTTGTCATTTCTCTAACAGAACCATTCCTAAATTTAAAAATTAATACTCACTCAACACTAATTAAAACCTCTCTCAATATTCTGTTACCACCATAAAAGGCTTATATGGTTTATAATGACTGGGCGGCAATGGGCAGCTGAGGTTTGGGATGAAATCAGTGGCCACAGGAGCCAGAGAGGCTGCTGGAATCCAACTCATGGCCCAATGACTGAATAATAACACACCAGAAACCGTCTTTGCCGCGTGCTACATGCTTTGGAGACCTCTGAGTACCAATCTGGGGCATAATTAGGAATATGCTTAGTGGCATTTATTCAATGAAACATTGTCTACAAATACTTAAAAAAAGCATCACTAGGCTGAATTAATACAAGATAGTCCATCAAATTAATAAAGTACACTTTTAATATGTATTAGTTGTGACCTTTTTTCCTACTAAGTTGTTATGATCTTACAAATACAGAGTACTTTGCCTGCCTACTTGTTTCAACTATTAACATTATTTTCAAAGCATGTATTATCTGTTTTCATTTTTCACATTTTTCAATTCCCTATTTGACCAATGGACAAAGCTTCAGTTGGATAGAGAACTTCAGATTAATTCTCAAATCCAGTTGGTCATCCTGGCTCTTTTCTATGCCATTGAGAATTCCCTGTATTTGGAAAGGTATGTTAAGAGACACACTGCTGATCTTCCAGGCTTTATTTGTCATTCGATAGCCTAAATCCCATGCCTTGAATAGAAAATATCTCTAGAACACAGGCATAAAGAGCAAGGCAAATTCTTAAGAAAAGGTAGTTGAGAATCAGCCCAAATCTCAGACAAGGATGACATATATAACTCAGCAATACGACATCTGAATTACAGGTAATTGGTGACAATAAGGGAAGTAGAAAAGTTGGTGGCAGTGACATCATGAACATTAACAGACCCCTTAATACATTATATTCAGTAAATTAGGTTAGTCCTATTTTAACATTTTTAATAGCCATCAATTACATGCTAAGTGATGTTATGTATTATGTATGTATGTGGTATATGTGGTAATACTGTAAAATACGCATTTGAATATGAATACCTTAGTAAATTATATTAATTATAGCTGAAGTCTAGAAACAATATGTAAAACAATGCTAACACTTATGCCTAAAATGCTTTCCTTTTTATCGTTTAAATTCCAATTTCTTGTGTGATTTTTAAAACTATTTTTGTGTTTAAAACAACAGCAGGGTCAACCGAACTCCGCTTTCAATTAATATTTATTTTTATAAATTGGTGGATAATAATACACTTAGTGAAAAAAACACTTTTCAGGTCCAAAGTTTCAAAGGGTGAAAAGAAAGGTTTTAAAATCCTATCCAACGTATCACGATTGTTCTACTATTCTTTAAAGCCTTTGAAATCACCTCTTCCATGTTTCTTCCCTAAAAGACTGAGAGAATTAACAATACAATGTAATCTAGGTTTAAATTTGGGTGTCTCCTGTGTTTCAGATATTTATGTTTGAGCTTTCTCTTACTGACAAGCCACTTAAAGGGTCACTGTTACTTTGAGGTTTTATCTATGAGATTTGTGTCTTTGGGGCTCATTAGGAACATTTTCAAAGATTACAATGTCAATAGCACCTAATTACTGGACTGTGAGAAAGGTCTTCTTAAGTACATAAAATCTGTGGCAGTGCACAGTGCACAATGGGCAGCTCAGATCCCAAATTTTATCACAGTTAAGCAGCAAACAAATTAATAATGTTACCTGGGATCTTTTGGGATAATTACTACTGTGTAAAAAAAACGGCTTTGAAATTCTGCAGATAGTATGGTACCTCATTTTTTTATTCCCTTATATTGATGAGGATTTATTTATCTCTTAAACTTCCTTTGTTGCAAGAATAACTCTGTTGTTCTTGCTAGATTTTTTTGGAGTAAAGCTTGCAACATAACAAGAAGTTAATTTCAATTTGCTTAGGAAAGATATATCACCTGATATAACGTTGTTTTAAGTTATGTTTCGTTTTATTTTGCTCTTTTCAAAATACCTACCATATGATCTGATACCAGTGACAAATTTTATTCTTTCTTATGCTTGGTAGACAATTAGTTACTAAAGAATTAAAGGAGAGACCAGTTCTTTTAAATCACTAGCCTACTGCTGAGGACATCATAGCTCTCGTGTAGTAGATTAAAAAGCAGGTTTGCCTGACTTTATTTTGGGAACCCAGGTATTATATTATCCATAGCTCAGGAGGAAAGGCAGGGATGGGGTTAGCTAGGCACTTCACCTCATTTAATCCTCATAACAAAGCTAGGAGGTGGGGTCGCCATCTCCATTTTACACAGCAGAGGGAGCTGAATGAAGTTACCCAGGGAGTGACTGGAATGAGACAGGAATCGAAGTCTGTCCACCTCCAAAGCCTTTCTGCTACATCACGTTTTCCCATTGTGTGTTGTTGAAAATGGGACCACACACTGTCATGCGTGAGCCTTGGGGCAAGTCAATATAACTGAGTGGTGACAAGCCTGGGCTCTAGGGCCACATTCTCTGGGTCTGAACCCAGCCTTATTTATAAATTAATAATCTATTTGTGGTCATAAACCTGGCAGCTTACTAAACCCCTCTGAGTCCAACTGTCTCCTCTAAGGCTTGAGAAAGCAAGAGTGCTGACTTTATAGGGTTTTTGTGAGGATTAGAGTTAAAACTTAAAAGGCATTTGGAATAGTACCTACACCCACTAAATGGTAGTTATCCGTAATTTTCAAAAGTACCTTGTGGTATGAAAATACAACGTAAGAACCTCTATCTTTGATGCAACACCAAGGATGCTGTTAACAGGGAGGATAAATATTCGTAGGGTATTTAAAATATTAATATTCTATTTACCTAATTTAAAAAACAGAACTCAATACCACAGTGACTTTACAGGGTTGAATTTGGCTTCTGTCACCATATAGGTTACCCCTGTGTTATAGAAAGTAATTAAGATTTGTCTGTAAGTCAGGTACGTACAAACCATGTAGCTAAACACCTCTTTGAAAATGTATTTGTGAATTAGTGCTTGAAAACACTGATAACGTATTGAACTATTTCCTAGGGGCCTGAAGGGGGTTCTCCACCTTCTGAAGTACCTGAGAAGCTTGGAGTGATTTGTTTTGTGACGACAGTTTGGTCCTTTGACCGTCTAGTGTGAATACTGTTCAGTCCCCATAATCGTGAAAGGCTGATACTCATCTACTCCCCAATTAGTAAATTTGTAATTCAGTTTCCTCCTGGCATTCATGTATTGGTTTTCTTATCCATTAAAAATAGAAAATTTATTTTTAGTCAATTTTGGATGAACTGGAACCCAATTAACCAGAAACTTTTGTTAACTGGATGATTTCCCCACACTATCTTCAGAGGGGAAAACATGACATGCCAACGTTATATCAGAGGTTTTGTAGAAACATCAGGGTTATGCCCAGAGGCTTTCAGTATGACACTGTCGCCCACGCCTCTTCTGCGGTGCAGTCATATTCAGAATGAGGCACTTTGTGGCATGCTGCAAAATTATGGATCATAAAATAGCATTTACTTTCAATTTTACTAGTAAGGCAAAAAAAGGGGGCTAATGAATTTTAGGAGGGCTTTCCGTAGACAGGGTGAAAATAACTCTACACTTCACATTTTCAGGACAGAGGAAAGGGAGTGACAGTGTTTGTTTTGGCCAAAGCTGCCTTATGGCCCAGGTGGCCATCAAGGTCGGTTTGTATGACTACAAATGGACCTTTGAAAACTGTTTTGCTTGGCAGAGAAAAATCACTTTTGGATGTAAAATTCTCAACTGAATTTTTTGCTGTTAATTAAGCTCTCTAATTAAAATGTCAGGTGGAACACAGGTTCCAAATTTAACAATTTATATTTTTATGATAAATCATGAGTCTCTCTTCCCCAAATACATTGTGATATTTTAGAAATAACTTACTGTATGGGTTGGAATTTCCAACAATTCAACAGAGCTAGTCCCTTATTTAAATGCTGATATCTTCAGGGACTTCCCTGGCACTCCAGTGGTTAGGACTCCGTACTTCCACTGCAGGGGGCCCCGGTTTGATCCCTGGTCAGGGAACTAAGATCCCCCAAGCCACGCAGTGTGGCCAAAAAAAAAAAAAAAAAAGGTGATATCTTTAAATTGCATGCCCTAGGCTAGCAGCTGGTACAGAGTCCAGGCTGGGTGTTACTGTCACCTAAATGCCAGTCCAGGAGGCAGCCAGCACCGTGACTGCCGAAAGATTCCTCTGCACCCAGGCAGGCACCTCCGGCAAAGGTACTACCTATACCCGTAAGCACTACAGAAAAAGCCTCTCCACTGCATGGAGGCCCAGAAGAGAGGTTCCTTTCTCAATCTAGTTTTCAAAAAGTTGATTTTAAAATTAGGGTCCAGCAGGAATAAAGATGCAGACATAGAAAATGGACTTGAGGACACGGGGAGGGGGAAGGGTAAGCTGGGACGAAGTGAGAGAGTAGCCCTGACATATATACACTACCAAATGTAAAATAGATAGCTAGTGGGAAGCAGCAGCATAGCACAGGGAGATCAGCTCGGTGCTTTGCAATGACCTAGAGACGTGGGATAGGGAGGGTGGGAGGGAGACGCAAGAGGGAGGAGATATGGGGATATATGTATACATATAGCTGATTCACTTTGTTATACAGCAGAAACTAACACACCATTGTAAAGCAATTATACTCCAATAAAGATGTTAAAAAAAAATTAGGGTCCAGGATTTAAACTCATATCACACACTTCCTCCTGGTATAAAGATTCATTATAAAAGTCTACTTTTAAAGATTCCCAGACATGAACAACAGAAATTACTGATACCCTTTGATTACCATCAATAATTCAAACAAATAACGTTGCATTTCATTAATCCAACTTGTTTATTAGAGAAAAGCAAGCATGGTTGTTTCCTAAAGACTTACAGAAACGTGTGGACAAAATATACTTCCACCTCCAAAAGAGTCCAATTTGAGGCCACACAAGGACTGATGGGAGATAAAGGATGCTATAAATAGTTGTCCTTTTCTTCTAAGCATTAAATTGGAAAAATAGGGATTTAACAGGAGCTTCGGGTTTCTTGGCAGTTTAATTAAAAAGAAACAGGATTCCAACTGAGACAGTTCCTGATTTTGAAATATGACTTAATTCATTTTTAGTTAGCAGAGATCAATATTCAGAAATATACATTAACATTCTTTTATTTATCATATCTATTAATTTAATAAATTGGCTGAAAAAAGTCATGCATTCATCCAGAAACCAAACATCTCAGGACAACAAAGAAAAGCATTATTAATCTTAATTACCCATCCTGCATGAACCATTTCTCCAACAATAAAGATTCTTATCTCTTGGTGAAGGAGGGAGGGATATGTGATCCCTGTCTAGGTCGACATACCTGTTGTCTATCTGTAGGTAAACCAAACCGTTTCGTTACTGAGGCTGAATAATACTGACTGATTAAATGTTAAATAGGGAAAAAATAATCTACCTACCGAAGATGCATGATAAACATTTGCAGAAGATGTCGACGCTGTTATCAATTTCACTTTGGATTGCACAAATAAAGGTTTAGCTTTCTGAAAGACACAAACAGTATGTACCGTGTTATCCAGGGGAAATAATGACCAGCCCAAATGGATGTAGAATGTTTTTCAGTCCTTAGTTAACTGAGATATGAAAATCATGCTCCTAACTTATTTGCTCAAATATCGCTGGGGAAATCCTTTCCTTTAAACCCAAGGAATAGACCCCTTCCTAATTCAGGCTACTTTGAGAGAAAATTCAAGAAAAATGTTTTCCTTAATGTCTCTTCTGACTCTACTTCCTTTTGATTATCCCTATGCCATATGGGATTTACTGCTTGTAACTGGTCAGGTACTACGGGGTCATCCCCAGCACCACCCAGCTCCTGGAAGCTACACAGTGATGGTCGTGATTCCCAGGAACTGAAGAGTGAAAAAACAAAAGCATCTCTTCCAGGAGTTCAGAAGCAGTAGCACACAAGCAGAATTGCCACCAACATCATATACTGCAAAGTAAATCATGACATTAAAAATGCACAAGTGAAAAGGACCAGAAGTACACCAAGCATGATTATCAAAAAGAGGTCTGAGGTCCATGGATGCACCCTGGAAATTTATGTGACGTTCTCCCTACTCAAGGCTTCTCTCTTGCTGGTTTGTATGTGTGTATACACACATACATTAAGTGTGTTTGCACGCATTTTTCTATTTCCCCACAGCCTGCCCCCACTCTGTTTTTGTTCCTCTCACCAAATAAACAATTTAAATATTTATTTGTATTTTTTATTTGAATATGTTCTTGCAAAAATATGTAATTTTGTGCATGTATTTTAATTTGTGCTAGTATTATGTGATATCCTATTTTGTTGATTCTAAGGCATAGCCTTCTGATATTTTAACATCCCTAAAATCAGGATGCATCTGACAATAGATGGAGCGTCACAGTATGACTGGCAGCACTTTTTCTCTTTTAGAGTCTTATAAAATCTTGAACCGATGTTGAGCACATCTTAGATTCAGGGTGAAAAACAGCACATCTCGTGTGTTCCACTTCTTTCGCTGAGGACTATGTACAAAGTAATTTCACTAAGTACTATGCTTTTAAGGTCCATCCAGTTTGCTACATGTACATAAAATCCAGCACCGCATAGGACTACCTAGTACTCCAGGCATGTGTCGGCCCCGTTTTGCCATCTGCTCTCCTAAGGTGGTCCAAGCCACACCATCTCTTACCAGCATCACTTCAATAGCTTCCTAGTCTGTTTCTTTCCCTGCCCCCGGCCTCCATAGCTGCCAGAGTTGTCCCTTTAAAATGTTAAGTGAGACTGTCTTACTGCTCTGCTGAAAACTCTAAAAGGCTCCCAATTTTACTCAGAGTAATAGAAAAAAAATCAAAGTCCTATTATCCCTTTAACCATATTTATTCCTGTTCTCTCTCGTTGCTCACTGCTCCAGCCACACTGGATGTTTTGTTGTTTCTCAAACATGCCAGGTACACTTCTGTCTTAGAGTCTTCCGATGGTCCTTTCCCTGTCTAGAAAACTCTTTTAAATATACACATGGTTCTTTCCTCACTGCCTTCAAGTCTTTCATAAAGATGGTGAAAGAAGCCAGTGCTAAATGCCTGGCTGCTGAGAATTTAAGTTCCAATGTACTCCACTGTTTCATACTGTGGGTGTAGAAGAAAATACAACCTCTCTGCCAGGGCTGAAAAAGGTAAAATCCTGCTGAAGTTGGGGTCAGAGATAGCGGCTGTGCCTATCAACCTGCCTTCCAGCTGAAATGTAAAAGGGAGATTTGAGCAACACACAAGAGAATGCAGTTGATAACACTGGGTTTCAACACACCTCACCCTGTCAAGGATGAGAGAGAAGAGTAAATAAAACAGGGACTATGAAAAAACTGTAGAGTCAGTTAAAGAAACAGTATCCGGAAATCAGAACTATACTCTTTAAAAAATGACCTATTATGAGATCTAGATGAAAAGTTCATTAAACTTGCTGTCCCCAACAATAGAGTATAAGAATATACGACCTCTAGAAACTACTGACAAAAGTCTCTGGAAAAGAATCGGTGGAGATAAAATGCAAACTAACATAATATTGTCAAGAAAAGCTATGACTTGTTTATGGATTAGACGATTCAGCACCTAAAAGGTGCCAACTGTGCCCAAAATGATCTAGAGACTTAATGCACTTCTAATCAAAATCCCAATAGAATTTTTAATTTGTTTCTCATGTTTTTTTTTATACTGTGAATACTGACAATCTGATTCTAAATTTTATATGGAAATGTAAAGATCCAATAAAGCCAAGGCATTCTTGAAGAACATCAGGGCAGGAGTATTTGTTTTATCAGAAAAAGATTTATAATAAAGGTATAGATACTAAATCAGTGTCACATTGATGCGAGAATAGACAAATAGAACAGTAGGACAGAATAGACAGAAACAGACTCATACATACATAAGCCCTTACTATAATATATAACGGGTGGAATTATGTACCGGGGAGAAGATGGACTTTTTAATAAATGGCGCTAGATCTGCTGATTATATTAAAAGAAAATGAAATCAGATGTCTACCGTTCTGTACACTAATATCAATTCTAGGTGGATTAAACCTCTCAATATGAAAGGCAAAACAAGAAAAAAACTTTAAGTTTATAGAGAAGAAAATATTTTTTGTTTTTTAGGTTTTTTTAAATTATTGAAATATAGTTGACAAAATTATGTTAGTTTCAGGTGTACGACATAGTGATCTGACATTTGCATACATCAGAGAAGAATTTTTTTTTTTTTTTGCGGTACGCGGGCCTCTCACTGTTGTGGCCTCTCCCGTTGCGGAGCACAGGCTCCAGATGTGCAGGCTCAGCGGCCATGGCTCACGGGCCCAGCCGCTCCGCGGCATGTGGGATCTTCCCGGACCGGGGCACGAACCCGTGTCCCCTGCATCGGCAGGCGGACTCTCAACCATTAAAGGTTAGGTAAGGTTTTCTTAAAGACAGAAAAAAATATAAGGAAAAGATTATTAAACTAACATTGAGATTAAGAACATTTATTTATGAAAAGATACCAAAACCTTGTCCACAAACTGGAAGATGACATTTGCAACCCAAGCATGCTGCTTGGTACATATTTGTACTCAAATATCTGTGAATGGACAAGTGACTAGAGTATAAGAAACCAAGGGAAAATGTTAGTTTACCCAAAGTTCATTAACTCATTCACTCATCACTTTCTCCCCTTCCCTCTCTCTGTCTATTTTTCTTAAATATTCGCTGTCCACTTTGATGAGTGTCTTGAGTGCATATATACTGTGTAGCTATATAGATAAGGATTCATGAGCTTGAATCCCAAATAAGTAGTGGCACACAGATATATTGTCGACTAGATAGAGTCCATCTCTCCTCCATAGGAAGACAGATTGCATGAACATCTGAGGCAGGGCCAAGATTTTTCTCAAGAAAATACTGGATCTATTACTATGCTTGAACTGGAATAATTTTGAGATTTTAGAAGTCTGTTTCATAAAGCCTGGACAATTCAAATTTGGACCAGAAAATTTTACCAGATAATCCTTAAAAAGCCTGCTTTTTGAGTAGCACAGCATTCTCCTGGGTCCTCCAATATTTTATTTGTCCAGCTGATTAAATATCTAAAATGAGGATTACTCCAATTAAAGTTGTAACCTTCAGTTGAGAAGAGAAAAAAACCAAAAGGAGAAGAAAGAGACTTAATATATTCCCATCTACGTAGACCAGTTTTGGAACATTTCAGGGGAGTCAATTATTAAAATCCTCAGCAAGGTTCATATTACTATGTAAATTTAGTTAAAAATTAGAAATAATATTATCTTGCCAATGTTCTTAAGTTCTTTGATCTCTTGCAGCAACTTGGAGTTAGAAAACTGTCTTAAAGTGAAAATTGTGGAAAAAATTTTAGAAAGAAAGTGATTTTAGATTGTAAGCCTCTTGAAGCAGGAAACCAAAATTTATATTTCTTGTGACTTTTTCCACAAACCTGACTTGTCCTCAGAACACTTAGCTGTGTAGCAGTTTCTCAATAGCATTTACAGTATGTTAAGTTACTGATTGATTGCAATTTATTGATTATCTTTCTACACTGGTCATCATTTGCCTTTACAATTACAACTCCCAAGTGAAAACATTAAGTAAACAGTTTTAAAAATAGTCTATTTTATATCATATGATATCACTTATATGTGGAATCTAAAAAAATAATACAAATGAACGTATTTACAAAACAGAGATAGGCTCACAGACATAGAAAACAAATTTATGGTTACCAAAGGGGGAAAAGGAAAGGGATAAATTAGGAGTTTGGGACTAAACAGATACACACTAGTATATATAAAACAGATACACAACAAGGACCTACTGTATAGCACAGGGAACTATATTCAATATCTTGTAAAAACCTATAATGGAAAAGAATCTGAAAAAGAACATATATATATTCAGTTATGTATATATATGTGTGTGTGTGTGTGTGTGTGTGTGTGTGTATATATATATATATATATATATATATATATATATATATATATATATATATATAAAACTGAATCACTTTGCTGTACACCAGAAACTAACACAACACTGTAAATCAACTATACTTCAGTTGCCAAAAAAAGTCTATTTTAGAATTGGGCTTTATCTACAGGTGACTTCTAGTGTGAAAACGAATGGCTTGGTACTAGGAATAGATTCTTTTACCTGCTTTCTCCATTTGGAAGTGACTGGATACTTGGATCTTGAGCTGTGATAGTTCCTACATTCCATCCACGCACACAAATGGTCAGGTTAATAAATGCCACCCGGGGGAATGAGTCCCCCTCCTCTGAAATTTTCACTTGCCTCCATTATAGCTCAACCATACTGCGTGGTAACAATTTGTTTACACATCTATGTCTCACACTGAATTGAGCTCTTTGGGTTCAGACACTCTGTCTTATGCCATCAGCATTCAGCAGAGTGACTCATGTACTATCTCCAGAGACTCTAATGTCAGGGGTTAAAAAATGTTAACTTCAGAAAGACACGTTACAGGTATCATCAAAGAGACAAAGAGTATCTAGCCAGTGTGTACTTACGACATAATTGAAGGATGTGTCAGTCAGCACTGCAAACTGACGGGACAATGTGTGTCTAGTAAACATCTCGTTCTTAAGGACGTGAAAGCTGAAACAAAAGAAGCAGTGGAATTAAAATGAACAGAAATTATAGGAAAGAGCAAATCGGTATTATGTTCTTGTGATTAGAAACTAGAATGTTCAGTGTAAGAGCAAGGAGATACAAGTAAAAATTTAAAAATATTAGTATGAACTTACCACTCTTTGATTTTTAAAATTATGTATTTTCCAGCCCTGAAAAGCAAATAGGAGGGAGTAGCCATACTAGATATTAACATATACCACAAAAATCATAGTATAAAAAGTTTGGAAAGGAAAAATAAATGGAATAGAATAGGAACACTGAAACAGATTCGGGAATGTACTAGAACATAGTATGTGACCAAAGTGGCACCACAACCCAATCCGGAAAGGACTGGAGTAAAGACCTAAATATGAGAGGTAAATCATATTTAGATTTAGGCTTAGATTTAGACAAGCCATAAAGAAGGCTTGTCTAAAACCGTGGGAGAATATTTTAGTGGAGATGGAGAAAGACTTTCTAAACACACCTAAGGCAAAAATATTGATGGATAAAAATTAAGAACTTCTGTACAATAAAAGTCAGCATACACAAAGTTCATAGACTAGGAAAGGTATTTGTAACATCTAAAATTGATAAGGAATTAAAAATAAGAATACACAAATAAATTTCACAAGCCAACAATAAAGCAAAAGACGAAAAGAGTTCACAAGAGAGGGACGTCCTTTAGAGGGAAAACATCAGATCCAAAAAAAGCATCTGAAAGTCAGTTATTACCAAATATTAGAACTCAATCCTTGTATCTCTCTATTTTTCTCCAACACTCATTCTTAGCTGATCTCATTTAATCCCATGGCTTTAAATACCATCTATACTAATGCATCCCAAATGTATGCCCCCAGCCTAAACTTTCTTCTGAACTCCAGACTCATATACTCATCACTGCCACCAGACCTCTACCCTTAAGTGACTAAAGGCAACTTAAATCAAAATTGATTTCCCGCCAAAATGTGTTTGCTTGTTTCAGTTGAAGGTAACTCCATCCTTCCCGTTGTTTAGGTAAAATCCTTGACTTCTTTCTTTCCCACCTTATCTCCAATCTTTCAATACATCCTACTTTCAAAATATATCCCCAGGGCTTCCCTGGTGGCGCAGTGGTTGAGAGTCCGCCTGCCTATGCAGGGGACACAGGTTCGCGTCCCGGTCTGGGAGGATCCCACATGCCGCGGAGCGGCTGGGCCCGTGGGCCATGGCCGCTGAGCCTGTGCATCCGGAGCCTGTGCTCCGCAACAGGAGAGGCCACAACAGTGAGAGGCCCGCGTACCGGAAAAAAAAAAAAAAAATCCCCAATGTAATCATTTCTCAACAGCTCCAGGTCTCCCATTCCAGTCAAATCACCATCATGTTTTGCCTAAGAGGGGTTTATTCTTTCTGGAGCTCTTAACTCTTCTCCCTGCTTTTCCTTTGGCTTCCCTATGGCTTTTTATCAACACAAGTCATAATTTTTTTTAAGACATCAGATCATTGGGTCTTTCCTCAGTTCAAGACTCTCCAGTGAGGTTTTAGGGTACCAACTCATTATTCTGAATATTGATAAATAAAGGGGATCAAGCATTTATCTTGCCTTATCTTGTCTGAAACTATATTTCAGGGTAACCAGTGGGGAAAACTTTTTTTTTCTTTAATAGAATTTAGCTAAGAAATGCAGAAGGAAAGATAAAATAAAGGTATCACCAATTTGCAACCCTAATGAAATCTTGGATCATGGTTTGTGATCACTGATGGATGTTAAAATTATTTGGAGAAAGGTCAGTGATGAACCTTAAAATATATGAATTAGCCTGATAACACTTGATTAAAATAATATAGCCGGACACTATGTGCCCTATGATGTGATGCACAGGAATTACATAGTAGTTCGAGTGAAGCAGTCTTGCCTAAAATATTGAACCTGAGTCTAATCAACTCTCTGGATTTAAAGATCAGTTTGTAAGATATACAGATAGAAGAACATGTTAGATGACACCACACATACATACACACGTGCACATAAACAATTAGTCAAATCCAGAATGGGGGACATTCTACATAACAAATGAGCATATTTCTCTAGCAAATCAGGTCGCTGGAAAGAACGGGGACGTAAGTGGGACCATCATAGAAAGAAAAAAAAGATTTAAAGGATATAACACCCAAATGCAGTGGTCCACCTACCATGAATCCCGATTTAATCAAACAACTGTAAGAGATTCCCTTGAGATAATCAAGGAATTTGAATATGATTTGGTCAATACGTAGTACTAAAGGATTGATATTGCTAACTTTATTAGGTGTGGTAATGACCCAGTAGGCATGTAAAAGAGAAAATTTTCGTATCAATTGAAAACAAAGCTTCTAGTGATTTCCCATCTCAGAGTAAAACCCCAAATGTTCTACCTCACTGAGCTCTTATACCACTCCTCCCTGCTCATGTCTCTCCAGCCACCTGGCTTCCTCACTGTCCTTGAACACACAAGCAAACCCCCACCCCAGGACCTTTGCACGTGATGTTCCTTCACCTGGAAGTCTCTTCCAGGTAATCACATGGCGTGCTCCCTCACTCATTCAGGTCTCTGTATCTGGAGATAAATATTATCATGTGCAAATGAATGGAAATGTTTTAATAGCCCTACGGAGGAAGATGACTATGTAGGTCCAATTAAACCAGGTATCAAGAGAGTCTGTCCATCCTGTCTATGATTTAAATTTGAAACACTGAGATCAGGAATAAAACAGTTTTGAATTAGTTTTTCTTTGAAGTGACTTTGACTACTCTTCTTTTTTAGGTCAGTTATTTTGCATCTCTTGAAAGAGGTATTTGAGGGCATTTCATATTAGTTAATATATACAGAAAAATGCAAGGCTCCCAATTTCCTTAAAAGACGATTAGTCGCATTTTTGTAAATAGAATTTGTATATATCACCACACTATACCTGTTCCTGAGAATGAAGAATTTCTTTTCCCAGTTTTTGTTGATCTGATCTGATTCCTTCTTAACCCTGTAATAAATTTATAGGTGGTTAAATACTGTATTAGCTGCAAATGAACAATTATGAATTACTATTACCAGTACCTCTCCGACTTCTTTTTCTCTTTCTCTAACTTAGCCTTTAACATTTGTATTTGCTCTTCCAAACCACGTTTCTCTTCTTCAATCTTTCAATAGAAAATACATCACAAAGTTAATTATACCCTATTTCCCCATAAATCTGAAAGGTTATTTCTATTAAATAGCATGCATATTCTAACTATCATCGAAAATTTGAGGGAACAATGAGTTACATTTACTTGCAAATTCCCATAAACTGGAAGAATTTAAGATCCCATGCCTCCATTTCCTGTAAATGATTCACTTCAAAGCAGCCAGTGTGAGACAATATTACCAAGTAGCCAAAATTTATCTTCATCACCCCTCCCCCCTACCAGGTATCACTTTTTCTAAATCTCTTCATCATAGCAGCAGCTGCCCCCAGTTACTCTATTTCCTCTTTCTATCAAAACCGTCCTCAGGAAAGGATCTGACCAACTCAATCACATTAGAACTGTATGCCATTTCTCAGTACTGTTTCTATTTTACAAGGGGACAAAGTTTTGGCAAAGGAATGAATCTGTAACAGTGGAATTGTAGGCATGTCATGAATGAGATTTCTTTGGGTGTGGCAGGGATGTAACCCAGAATCATACTATAGAGGCAACCAGGTCCTCTGTCTCTTCATTAGACTGATTCTTGGTGTAGCTTTCAAAGTCATTACTCCTCTCTAAGGATAGTCAGCATTGATATAAACAATATTTAAGTTAATAATAAGGGTCATATTAGTCATTATTATACCTTAGCCACTGGTAGTCTCGCTTTTTCTCTATGCATCGCAGCAGGTATTCCATGTCTAACCTGGAAAGAAAATAAACAAAAGCAAGTATAACATTTCAACTCAATGCATAAAGATGTGGTTTTTCTGCAGCTTAGAGAAAGGCAAATGAGACTAAAAATATGCCAACCCTAGTCCCATAGGGGTCTTGACTGCCTCATTTAATTTACAAGACTCAGTGTTTATACACTGCATTTGCAATTGGACAATTATATCCCATTAAAACCAACGTTCCCACTACTGTTTGTTTTCTAAATGCATTACTTTGTAATTATATATGGGTCAAATTTTACCATTACACTTTTTTTTTTAATGAAGTGGGCAGTTATTACCCAGTGAAGTCACAAGCTTAAAAAAAACCTTTTATTTTATTTTTCTCAACTATCTTTTGGATTAAATCTAATGAATCCCAGTTATAGATATAAAAACACTGCGTTTCAAAATGGTTAAGTAAATTACATATTGCACTTTTTTGGTTTTTAGATTTTAATGCATTCGTTTGCTCATTTATTTAATAATAAATAAATAAACTTTTATTTTAAATGATAATTAAGACGAATTTTCACTACTATTCCTCTTGAATGATGCAGAGAGCAGACGGCAGTGAGAAAATATACTGAATATAAAAACCTGGTTGATTAGCTATTCTTTTGGTTTTTTTTTTTTTTTTTTTTTTTGCGGCACTCGGGCCTTTCACTATTGTGGCCTCTCCCGTTGCGGAGCACAGGCTCCGGACGCGCAGGCTCAGTGGCCATGGCTCACGGGCCCAGCCGCTCCGCGGCATGTGGGATCTTCCCAGACTGGGGCATGAACCCGTGTCCCCTGCATCGACAGGCGGACTCTCAACCACTGCGCCACCAGGGAAGCCCTTTGATTAGCTATTCTTATATTCCTCCACAGAATGTAGACAGCAAAAGGTGCTTCTTATTACCACCACTACCTGCTCTAGTGGGTGACCCAAAAGCTTTTGATCTGTTGCTCATGTTGATGGGGTGGGGTCTGCCACGCAGGGTCTGGAGCCAGGTCTGCAGAATAAAGTAAAAGGAACCCAGAGCTCCCTGAAGCAATCAGAAGTGAGGGCTGAGAAGAGCTAGAAGAGAATGGCCAGGCAGGACCCCAAGGCTGGAGCTGCTAGTGTGTGGTGAAGCCACAAGTGACCAGTGCCCAGGGGTGATGTCCAATATTCGATGTGAAACGGCATCTTGGTGATGCAGACTGTCCCTGTTACCTTCTTCAACCTCATTCAACTAAAGGTGTCCTGTGAGTGAGTGGTTTTAGTAGCAATCACAGAATTGGGTTGAATTCAGTGTATGATTCAACAAAGTGGGAGCTGGGATGACACAGAGTGCAATGGGACTCAGAAATTGACTCGTTTCAGTGGAAGAAGGAGCCCAGACATAACAACAACCACCAGAAGATGCCATGGGTGTCTGGAGAAACAAGTGGACACGTTTTCGGCTGCCACAAAGCACAGAATGTGGGTTTGAGCCAACTTTACTCGTATCTGAAGGGGCAGAGAGAACCCAGCTGACATTAGCTGCCACGTAACAAAATTTGTAATTAACAGCCATAAAAGTTACAAGTTTTTGAGTGCCTACTATGTGCCAGGCACATCACACATATTACCATTCACTTCTATACACTAACCTATTGATTTCACCATCCCTGTTACTTTAGATTTTTAGCGATAGAGAATGCACGCACATATTTTAAAAATAAACTGCAGATAGTATACGTGAACATAAAACTCTCACTTCCCAGAAGCCAAGGGTTTGGTTTTGTTTTAGTTTTTCTCGTCATTATCATTATAAATAAACAGTAGCCTTTATTTTTTGGGCTCCCCACAAATAAACATTAAGAATTTAGAGCATTCGAATTACCTTCCATCTTCTCTCTTCCCTCGCGTGCCTGATTTTTTATTTGCAAATGTTCAGCTCTTACTGTGGTTGCCTTTATTATGATGTCAATATATGTAAACTTCTGTATGGTGATCTACGAACTCCCTGCTGATAATTCCTGATTATCCCCTGGCTGATAGGAGAATTTTCAGCATGGACTTAATCCTGAACTCGGACCCTAACCCATTGCTCTTACCTTAGTTCACTAAACTCTAACTCCTACTCCATCAGTCCCCTCAGTCCTGAGGAGCTTTCTGGTGGTCCTAGAACTACCAAGATTATAGTTCCCTTGGTTGTCTGCACACCTTCCTAGAGAAACCTACCACCTACAACCACCAGCATAGTGACTCAGTCTCCCCAAGGCCCATGTGGCAGGAAGTTAGCCAAAAACAAAGCCTGAGGCCTAGCAACACCTATTTAACAAAACAGTGAGAATCGTGGTTATCATTAGCCTTCCTTGGCTTCGAATACGTTGGGGTCACCCAAGTCATGGGAGGCATGCACTTTTGGGGCTCCCTCTACCTGTTTGTTCTCAAAGAACACAATCCGCTTGAACTGCCTCTCTGACCAGGACATGAGGAGTACACAGTGAATTCACTGCCATTTGGTTAACAGTAGACCAAGGAAATCATGGGAGTAAGAGCCCCAAACTTTGGAGGGCACTTGCCCGTATGTTAATGGGAATAAACCAACCCAAATTTTAAAAACGAATCCACAGGAAGTTAGGAAAACAAACTGGCAAAACAAAATAAGTTTCCACTTAGAAAGGCATTTATATTTATTTCACTCTATCTGAAGTCATATCAGTAATTGAAAGTTTATTAAAAAAAAAAAGATTCTGGGACTTCCCTGGTGGCGCAGTGGTTAAGAATCCACCTGTCAATGCAGGGGACACGGGTTCGATCGCTGGTCTGGGAAGATCCTGCATGTCACGGAGCAACTAAGTCCATGTATCAAAACTACTGAGCCTGTGCTCTAGAGCCTGCGAGCCACAACTAGTGAACCCACGAGCCACAACTACTGAGCCTGTGTGCCACAACTACTGAAGCCTAGAGCCCGTGCTCCGCAACAAGAGAAGCCACCACAATGAGAAGCCCACGCACTGCAACAAAGAGTAGCCCCCACTCGCCATAACTAGAGAAAGCCCGCACACAGCAACGAAGACCCAACGCAGCCAAAAATAATAAATAAATAAAATTAAATTAAAAATTTTAGAAAGGAAAAAAAGATTCTGTATTTAAATTTGCATACAGTAAAAATTAGTTCCAATTTTCAAGGCTCCTTTTTCCCAACTCTCATATAATGATCAACTCTGTAATAACTACAGATAAAACTGTGCTAAACCATATCTTCTGTAAAGCAAATAAATATTCAATCTCTCCCAAAGACAATACTCTGACAATGACAAAGATAGCTTCTCTTTTCATTAAAAAAAAAGCACCACATGTAGACTAGAGTGTTTGCTCTCCAGTTTGAGTTGAACTTTCAACTCCCGCTATAGCACGTTATATTCAATCCTGGCTCTGTCCACATTAAACTGTCATTTTGTTTTGCCAGCTGCTGGCGTTCCATTTTCTCTGGAATACATGTGCTGGTCTTTATGTGGCTACTTCATTGACAGGTGCAAACACTGGACTGCTAAACAGTAGATAGAGGTGAAAATGAGTGGTAATAGAAAAGGAGATAACTTCCTAAGTAGGAAAATGTAAATTAAATAATTACAAAGATAATCGAACATTGTGACTAGACATAATTCATTATAAATATTTCTCTTTTTTGAATTTGTATATATATTTATAGCTAAAAGTCTATAAAATTAAGAAGTAAGTTTTATTTACAACAGAAATTTAAGAATTATGATTCTTAAATTTGTTTCCCAGTTTAAGCACTTAAAACATGTTAAAAAAACACCCAACATTTAATAAATATAATCTAAATTTGGAATCAACAGCCAAGGTTTGTAATAACAGGAGTGCAATTATGTTTATTAACTGTCATATGATCAACCAGATTCCTTATCATATCCTCTTTCTCCTTTTCTTGTCAATCAAAGACTCATCACATTCTTTCATTTCTCCCAATTTCCACAAACATCCCTCTTCTGAAACTTGGGCCGTTCCTTCTGGGTTTAATGCCTCCTTGAGTCTCTCCTTTAAACCATCAAATATATTTCTATCAAAACAATGTTTCTAACTCATGAAGAAAGATGATATTCTGTCCCTAAAATTTCATTAATCTTGACTTCCATATTATCATTTTTTTTTCTGATTACCTTCTAAGCAAAGAACTAATTCTGAATACCAGTAATGTGCCAGCAGGTGCTAGCTATGGTGGTGGGTGGGGAGGGGAGAGTGATGCAACCATAGGAAGAGAGGAGAAGCAGCCTGTGTGCTTACAGTCTGGAAAGAAGAGACTTAAGAATTGAGAGCACTGAGGATAGACTAGGAGGCTGTATGCAGTCAGGCACTGATCACTGCGTAAGCCAGAAGGCAAAACAGAACATTTACCTCCATATATCACTGGTGAATTTTCTTCTAACAAAATTATTAGAATTCAATTTCAAAATTCTTTCAAAAATAGACAAGAGCCACAGGCACACAGCACTTCCCAAAGAGTAAGTTTGCTTTAGAACAACAGAGAACTCTTTCTGCCCTCACCTGTGAAGTACCAAGCAACAGCAGTCTATTACCAAGGAAGGCATAAGAGCACAGAGAGAGACTTACTCGGTGGCACAGGTGGATAGTTCTGCTGAAAGCTAAAGGTGGAGCAGCACACAGAGAAAAGCACTCTGTTACCCTCATTCCCATTCTAAGCACACACCCACTGCAAGAATATCAAGGTTGTGGCCCACTAAAAGGAACCATAGCTACAACCAAACTCAATTCACCTTTTGGCTAGATTGGCTCTACCGCTTACAATAACAGTCTGTTACAGGAAGAGGCATGCCATTTCCACGTGTGAACACTGTTTATTTCAGTCTCTACTATTCTACACATGATGACTGATATTCAATCGAAAATTATGAGACAGACAAAAAGGAAAACAACCTATTGTCAGGAGACAAAGCAATCAACAGAATCAGATTCAAAGATAACCCATGGATCATGGAACTATCAGATGAGGACTTTAACTATAATTAAAATGTTAAAGAATCTAGGAGAAAAAGTGAACAATATAGATGGTAAACAATAGATAATTTCAGCAGAGATTCGGAAAATGTAAAAAAAAAAAGTCAAATGTAAATATTAGAAATTTTTTAAAAAGATGAAGAAATTAATTTCTTTGATTAATCAATACAGCTGAGGAAAACAATTAGTAAATTTGAAGGTAGGTCAAAAAAATACCCCAAACTGAAACACAAAGAGGAAAAAGTCGTTTAAAATCAATGATCGGAATATCCAAGAATTTGGGGACAATATCAGATGGTCTAACATATGTGTAATCAGAGTCTCAGAAGGAGAAGGGAGAGAGAATAGGGCAAGAGACATAATTAAAGATAATGGTAAGGAGTTAATGAAAGACACCAAACCCCAAATTCAAGAAAGTCCATTAGGACAGAGAGAAAGAGAGAGGAACAACAAACACTCCAAAACACATTATAGTCTAACTATTGAAAAGCAAAGAGAAAGAAAAAGTTCTAAAGGCATTCCAAAGTAAAAGACACATTACAGACAGAGAAACAAAGTTAAAATATACAGTAGACTTTTTGTCTGAAACTATGCAATACAAAAGATAAGGGAGTGACATCTTCAAAGTATTAAAGAAAAGAAACTGTCAACTCAGGCTTCCATACTCAGAAAAAAATCTGTCAAAAATACAGGCAAGGGCTTCCCTGGTGGCGCAGTGGTTGAGGGTCCGCCTGCCGATGCAGGGGACACGGGTTCGTGCCCCGGTCCGGGAAGATCCCACATGCCGCGGAGTGGCTGGGTCTGTGAGCCATGGCTGCTGGGCCTGCGTGTCCACCGCAATGGGAGAGGCCACAACAGTGAGAGGCTCGCGTACCACACAAAAAAATAAATAAAATAAACAGGCAAAATAAAGTTTTTTTCAGACAAGCAAAAGCTGAGAGAATTTGTTGCCAGCAGACCTGCACTATAATCACTGCAAAAGGAAGTTCTTCAGGAAGAAAGAAGAGGATACCGGGCAGAAACTTAGATATATAAAAAAAATAAAAGCTCCAGAAATGGTATAAATGAAGGTGTCAAATGCAAACTTTGCCATGGCAAATCATATCCATTTTTGTTACATGAAAATATCTATATTAAATTATAATCTTCTGAAGAATATAACATGTTAGAAACTCCAAAGAACTGTACTTTTGAGGGACACATTGGAAAAGATCATCCAAAGGCATTTTGAGCAAGACGAATGGACAAATATGAGTTGCACAGTGACTTTCTGGAGAACTCTTAAACACTATCTTTACTGCTGAAGACTAAGCTATTTGGTGGGAGATTTCCAGGGGTTCCTACAAATTGCAATGACTTCCCACTGATCTCTTATCAATCAGCTGCTTGGGTGCTTCAGTCTGAAATGGTTTTTTTGTTGCTTTCCTAATAGATGTTCTCCTAGCTATTCCAGTGGTTGTATAAGAATCCCAAACGATTGAAATCTTTCTAATTTAAGTATAAAATTTACCTTTAAAATACACTTATGCCTTATTTAATGTAAACCAGACAGAAATGTTATGAATCTTAATCAGAATCCACTTGCATATATTCAACTAGAGAGAAAGACCACCAGAATTACTCTCTAGGACGTTCAGGCTCATGTCTATCAGTTCTGGTGGCATGAAACACAGTATGGGTCCACCATATGCTTTCAGCCATTGGATTAACTGGACTCCATAACACTTCATGGCACTGGTTATAAGTAACTCCTTATTCTATTCTGGAGATATATATATATATTCATATAGTCGACAGAAGAATGTTTCCCACATAGAAATTAGTGAAGGAGATCCTCAGGCTATATTCAAGATTTTTTAAAAGCCTAAAAATCAGTATACCTGATTCCCTAATAAGGCTGCATAGGCTAACAAAACATAAGAACTCTTTGGATTTGGCTGGCATAAAATCAATTCAGTGAGCTATCCTTGGTTATCTAAAGTTGATCAGAAATGCAAGTTAGCAGTAATATGCAGTAGGTGCATAAGGGGAAACAAATAGCTTTCCTTTACTTAGTTTAGTTTTTTGATGAACGAATGGAGACTACAACTGAGGCATTACATGAAGAAAAGTCTAAGTACCACCCTCCACGAAAATACATTCCTAAAGAAAGGGGAATTGAAATATGTTGTAATTTATACAAACTAATCCATAGGGTTTGAGGAGAAACCTGAAGAGGTCAGGGCTGGAGAAACTGACAAGTTGGAAGAGCTGGACCCGGAGAGGGTGGCTGATAGTCCAATGCCAGCATCCAGTGGGGTGTAGCTACCTCAGGTTGACGGTGGTGAACGTCCGTATTAAAGCTGTTCTATGACAGTGTTTGTAATAGAATTCACAGCAGAACTAGTACATGCAATGATGGCAGTTAGGATGGGTGGCAGCATGTCAAATGTTCAGGGGGTGAGACCCAAGTCCCGGCAGTGTCAGGACTCTGGCAAATGACCTGGTGTTCAAGACTGGCCCCAATTCCCAGGGAGAACTAGAAAGAAACCCACAGCTGAAACCCAGGTAAATGGAATAAAGCACACCATGCAGTGAGGGGTCAGGTGGCTGCCCTGTGGACTCCTGAATGACATTTCCTCTGTTACCACCAAGGTGGTATTACATGTGGTCAGGACCTAGCATCTGCCCTATGGCTCAGAGTGTCCAGGGAAGAATAGCAATTGATACTAATCTCTTCTTTTCCTGATTTCCACAACAATCTTAAGCCCTTAAAAGAAATTATACTTAAATATCGCAAACTCTACAAGTAAAATGTTATTATTCTTCCCCAGCAAAAATAAACAAGAAGAAGACAAAGCATAAAACCTTTCAAGTGATTTTTTTTTTTTTTTTTTTGGTGCAGTACGCGGGCCTCTCACTGCTGTGGCCTCTCCTGTGGCAGAGCACAGGCTCCAGACGTGCAGGCTCAGCGGCCATGGCTCATGGGCCCAGCCGCTCCGTGGCATGTGGGATCCTCCCAGACCAGGGCATCGTTTACTGGGTGCAGCCTTAAAAATCAAGTGATTTTTAACAAAAACCATTTTTCATTTGTGGAACAAATGTTGGATATTATTTTCACCAAAATATTTTCAGTCCCAAATATACTGAAAGTACTTATTTATCATCAAACTACTTAGAGTAGAATAATACAGAAAGTCAATGCCACCTTTCACTTGAAGTTTAAATATGGTATTACTCAGATTTTTCAATTTTGGTCTCTGACAACAGAATCTAAAGATGCATTCACTTTAGCGGCAAATGACAAATTTGATTTTAAAATAAAACACAAGTAATTGTTGTGTATGATTTCAATTATCTCTACATTTTAAAGTTATTCCTATTCAGGAATTCCCTGGCGGTCCAGTGGTTAGGACTCAGTGCTTTCACCGCTGTGACCCCGGCAAGTCGCACGGCACAGCCAAAAAAAAAAAAAGCTACTCCCATTAGAAAACAAAGATCCAGTGCGATAAGGAAAATTCTTTTGTGTCAACATAATCTATCAAAATACAGTAAATATCCTTTGACAGTCCCTGAAGACCATACAACCGTACACGTGTCCGGGACTGTCCTAGCTCTGTATGACTCTACCACCCTGGGCTGCCAGGTCAACAATGAGCAAAATGCTGGCTTTTTCACACAGCTCTGCAGAACTATGAACTACCTTCTTTATGAAGGCAAGCCCAGGGGAAAAATAACGAAATAATGAAACAATGAACAGGTTATATGATTTTCTTCTCTGATGGAGTGTATTTTCAACTTCAGCAGCTCAATCAAATAAAAGGGATGTACAGGAGAGGAATGGGAAAGATCTTCCTTTCACCCACCTTGCCTATAATACTCTACACCCATAATAATTCCATATCCCATAGTAATAATAATTTTTTAAAAATTACTAGCTTGCAGGGTGACTATGGTCATACTTGCAAAACTACTGCAAAAGTACTTCATCTTGCAATTCTTGAATGTTTAAAGAACAACATTCTAGAGCTTTTATTAAAGTTTTTCCTTATGTCCAAATTGCTTTGTATCGAATGAACTTTAAGAATGGGAATACGACTGACTTTGTCCCCTGTCCCATTTCCCACATGGAAGGGTCCTGATGCTTTCTGCAGATCTAAGCGCGCACCATATGTTCCATCAGCGCAGACAGGTGACCCCATGGAAGCTCAGAAGTCTTCCAGGGAAGCATTTACTGGGTGCAGCCTTAATTAACTAATTACCCTGGAGCGGGGGCTGTGGGAGGGAAACCTGGGAATGTAAGTTAACCTTGCTTTGTGAAACCTCAGTATTTGAAATGTTTTACAGCTATCAAAAAATAAACTTTACACAAAAACGCTGTCCAAATACAAATTTCATGTTGTGAAATATTTCATAAATAGAAATCACACAGCAATGTTCCTATTGTGCTTTTCAGACTGGTTGAACACTCAGTTTATCACTGTGTGCGCCGCTGGGTGAAGCACGTGTGCTGTTCCCACCGAATGACACAGATTTCAAAAAATAAGTATGATTAATTAGATAAGGTAAATGACTGATGTAAAAACTTCCTGCAGCAAGCTCTCTGTTTGGTCATTTACACGTGGTTAAGATGACAAAACCCTTTAGAGACAATTTTTAAGAAGTCCAACTACCTCAATATAATAAAATATTTGAAGGAGAGAAACAGGAAAATGATAACCAGAGTGCATATAGAGAGAGCTAATCTACAATGAAGAATACACCACATGGGGAGGTGATGGAAGGGAACACTCTTTATAATAGGATCATTATTAACAAAAGTGTATATGAGAGTAATAACGGTGAGCTAGAAAAATATATTTCCCTTTAAAATCGAGTCAATTCCTATGAAAATGTAAACTCCAGCTTATGTCATCTCTCCCCTCCCCCAGTCCAATTTTTACAATAAGTAAAAGTTACACATTAACTTCCGAGTCTCCCAGCTGACAAAATGTACTCTTAAGCTTCGGAAACATCTAGATAACAGTCATTACGGTCAGAAGGAGAGAACTGTGACACTAGGAGAAAACCCTACTGAAATGACACCTTCTCAGAGACGCTGTCTGCCTTTGTCTCCCCTTCATGGTGTCTTTCCTGTAGGGGAGAACAGTGGTATTTCTGCCCCTTGTCGTTGGGACTTTGGAAGCTCAATTTTGATGGGTAAATTCGGGACTTTGGAGTTTCTAGTCTGCAATTCTAGGATTTAGTTAGGGCCCTGGGTTTGCTGTACGGAAGGAGTTGCCCTGTCCCCGTCTCCAACCCCACTCTGCAATGCTCCTGCCATCATTTCAGAGCCTCAGACCACAGACCCCTGGCACACACCCTGATCTCAAGGCAGCTGACAGAGGTTTACGGAACAGGACACTGCCTCGGCCACAGACTCCCTAAGTCCCAGGCTTGGACTACAGCCCCTCGCCCAGTAAGGCTGGGCCCCCCGCCCCAGGTCAGCAGGCAGCCCTGCATGCTCAGCCCCGGGGGCGGGGGGTTGCTTTTTGTTTTCTTGCTTTGTTGTGGGCCTCCTCCCCCCACCCACCCCCACCAAATACTTCCCAGATCTGGATTCTAAAAATCTTACTTCTAGAACCCAGTCATTGGTCAGTCATGTGCCGCATTCCCCAGATGTCCTTCTCCCCCTCAGGAAATTCCAGTTGTTGATACTTCCTAACTCTCTGCAAAGTGGAAGCGCTCTTAGAGGAGAATGCTTTTTCTCAAGTCCTGGGGTTTCCTTCCAAGTGGAGTGACTGCCACCAGTATTAACACCCCGGCCTCCCTCTACCTGCTGCTCTACTTCCCTCTTTCTCCTCCGAAAGGAGAGAAAGTGGTGGGTTCGAGTGGTGACCCATCTGCCTGGTGAGTGAGCGAGAGAAGGCTATACCTTTTCCTGCCCCCGTTTGGAGCAAGGATGCCACAGCAAGCATGATTCTGCTCTGTTCTCCTGCCCTGAGTGTTGGAGAGGTAGATTCCGCCCCCTGGGGGAGAAGGAGGGAGAACACGGGGACACGTAGAAACAAGACAAAAGAGTCTGGGAAACCAAAAGATTCTAGTGGACAGACTCTTTCCAGGAAGTGCTGTACCTTGGCCATATGTGTCACCCATCAGCCTCTAAGCTTTCTAAACGTCAACGTGGAAAAGGAGCTTTGACCGGTTGCACGATTCACAGGGCCCACAAGATAGATCGATTGTTCAGAGAAATGCAACTATTCCCATAACTAAGCTCAGAAGAAAGTTCGCCACAGGATCATTTTAAAGGGAGGTATTGGGTAATGCAGTGAGCAGTGTCTCTGCACAGTCCACACAATAAGCCAACATTGAGACGAACATCACAGACCTACTTCTTGATATGCCCTTTAATATAGACCAATGGCACCGCCGTAGGCCAGGTAGAAGCAACTCTGATTATCTGGGGGTAAGGAGGTTACTAGCATATAATTCATGGATGTATGTCTCTGATAGCATGAGGTAGTCCACGGTTGATTTAGAATAGTCCATGAGCAGGGCTTCCCTGGTGGCGCAGTGGTTAAGAATCTGACTACCAATGCACGGGACATGGGTTCGAGCCCTGGGTTTGCTGTAGGGAAGGGGTTGCCCTGTCCCTGTCTCCAACCCCACTCTGCAATGCTTCCACATGCCGCGGAGCAACTAAGCCCGTGCGCCACAACTACTCAGCCTGCACTCTAGAGCCCATGTGCTACAACTACTGAAGCCCGTGTGCCACAACTACTGAAGCCCGTGCACCACAACTACTGAAGCCCATGCGCCTAGAGCCTGTGCTCCACAACAAGAGAACCCACCACAATGAGAAGCCCGCACACCGCAACGAAGAGTAGCCCCTGCTCGCCACAACTAGAGAAAGTCGGTGTGCAGCAATGAAGACCCAACACGGCCAAAAATTAATTAATTAATTAATTAAAAAAAAAAAGAATAGTCCATGAGCAAATGGACTTTCCAACTGCACATCTTTCAGGGAGTCTCCAGGAAGCCTCTGATAGATACTGGGCAGTCATGAGTTAGAGATTATACACACTAGAAAGCGCTTGGAATGTGGCTTCTCTGTGTTGCTAATTTAATAGAGATCCACGAAGCCATGGTGACTAAGCCAAATAAACCACCACGCTCAGGACAACGGTGGCATCCTCCTGGATAAGGTAAGGGGCCTGATGAGGACGCATCGGTGAGGGGAAGAGAAGCCAGAGCCCCCTGCCCAGGTGCACGCAGAGGGAGTAGGGGGAATCGGGTGTCTGAGACTGTTTGCAGGTGAAGGTGTCCCGGGGTGTGGTCCTGTGGGTGGGTCTTACCATAGGATGCTCTTCCTTTGAAGCCTTCTTTGGACTCTTGACTCTTTTGGCCTTAGAAGGCAATGAAACAGTGAAGGAAGAACGTGGCCTCGGAGCGCCTGCACTCCCGGGCTGTGAGGGCCACGGGGACAAGGTGGTTTCTTTCTCCTTGATGGCTCTGGGGCTCTGGCACAGAAAAAGAGCCAGCTCTGTTATTCCCACTATACATGCCTCCGATTCGCCTCCCTCTCTTTTCCTCCCTTGTCCTCCTCTCCTGAGCTAGAATCGCAGTCCCGAAGGGCCTGGATCTACTCTTGCTCCCTGTCCCACCATCCCCGGTCCCCCAGCGCCCCCGCTCCTGCCTGATTTCATTTGCAGGTGAGGCCCAATTTTCCATTCCTCCCACAGATGCTCGTGTGCTAAGAAAAACATACCAAGAGATCAGTGTTTTCTGGAAGCACCTGGAAAGGTGGGGTCTTGGTGGAGTGGGGTGAGGTCGTAGCTTGAGGTGGGTGTCGTATTTGTACGGAGGTGGAGGTGGGCGTCAGGGGCCGCAGGCAGGAGCAACGGGACAGGAGTCTGAAGGGCCAGGGCATTGAGCCCGGGGGTTGGGACGCCAGTGACACCTTCCATTCTCACTCCCTCCTCACTGCTCTCACCCACCAGTCCCTCATCTCCCATGCACACGTCTTGCCTCACTTTTAAGTGTTTTCTCCTTCAAACTTGGATGTGGGAAAGTGAAAAGCCTCGGGATGGTGTGTATAGGTTCTTCAAGCCAGATGCCCAAATAAGAAATTAACAGAGTAAAAGAAAAAAAAAAAAGAATTTAAATGCAAACCTTGGCGACTATGGCATCCAACTTTCTTGTCATTTCAAGGTCCGCTTTCTGTTTATTAACCTGTGAAATTAAAGACCCATGTCATTTGTTATCATTTGCAAAGATTAAGAAAGAATTTTTGGTAAACTTCTTAAGCAATGGAAGAGTGGCATTTTAAACCATTTCACTGTCCAAACTATTATAGGAATATAAATTATAATACTGAATGTAAATTAGAAGAGAAAATAAATTTGCACCCAGAAAAAAAAGTACTTTATAATAGAGATTATAGGAAAACATGCAATTGTTTGCTTATGTGTATTTATTTTATTAACATTATTGTGTACCAGGCACTGCACTAGACTCTTAGAATAAATAATACATAAACCTTGCCATCAAGCATTTAGGTTCTAGCAGAAAATGGGTTTCTAAAATGCTCCAATTAGGGAATTCCCTGGGCGTCTAGTGGTTAGGACTCTGAGCTTCCACTGTTGGGGGCAGGGGGTGGGTTCAATCCCTGGTGGGGGAACTAAGATTCCCACAAGCCATGAGGTTGGGAAAAAAATTAATTAAATGCTTCAATTAAAAAAAAAATTTTATATATACCAAAAAAGGAAGCAGTGCAAATGTTAGTTAGAAATAATAAAAATATGACCATCCGACTTGAGGAAGAGAACAATAGCTACAGTGTTGAATCTCCCTGTGTAATTGTAAGTGTCCCATGACCACCACCCTCCCAACCAGGTAATCACTATTCTGAATTTTGTGCTCGGGATTCCCTTTTATTTTTTTGATAATTTTTTGTCGCTTTTATAGGCTTATCTTTTTACCCCATTGGTATCCTTAAACAATATACAAATTTAGTTTTGCTTATTTTTAAACCTTGTTTAAAAATCATAATGTATGTGTTCTTCCTCCACTTGTTTGTTCCATAGTTTCTGAAATTAACCCATGTTGATACTGGAAACGGTTCATTCATATTGGCTGCTGTATTCAAGTGTATGAGTAGAGCATAATTTATTAATCCATTCGCTGTCAATGAACATTTGGGAAATTCTAATTTCTTTTATACATAATATGGCTTTGAATGTTCCTGTACCTGTTCCCCCAGGCACATGTGCTAGGGATCTTCTGTGTGACATTATATGCCTAGGAGCGGAACTCTGGGGCATATGTTAAGAGAATGATCAGCTTCAGAAGATAACCCAAATTTGTTTTCCAAAGTTTTGGTAACAATATACATAGTCCCCAGCAGTTGATGAGAATTCTCTACTCCACATTCTCACCAACACTTGGTACTTTTATATTATTAATGAAATCAAGCACATTTTCAATCAATGTTCATTGGCCATTGAGTTTCCTCTTTTGTGAAGGGCCTGTTAAAAACTTTTGCCCATTTTTCTATTGGGTGGTTTTTTTCTTATTGATTTGAAGGAGTTATTCACGTATTCCTGAAAACAGCTTTGTGAATACATAAATGGTGCGAATATCTTTGCCAAATTGGTGGCTAGATTTTAAACTTTCTTTGAGGGGGTCTTCTGATGAAAAGGGGCCCTTAATTTTTGTGGGGTTGAAATTTTTAACTTTCCTTTTATGCTTTATTTTGTGTCTTGTTTAGGCAATAATTTCTACTTGGAGTTCATATGATTTGTTCCCTAGAATTTTAAAAGACTGTTTTCCCTTTATATTTGAATGCTTAATCCATACAAAATGGGTATGCATCATGTGAGGTAGGGAGCCAGTTTCATTTTATGCAATTGTTGAATCAATTGTTAAGCATCTTTAGTGAAAATTCCACCCTATTTACATTGATCTGTGATACTGATATATATTATTTACGTATGTCTGGTTCTGCTCTGGGTTCTCTATTTTCTCCCAATGGTCTATCCCTGGCCCAGTATCATGATGTCCTAATTACCTTAAATTTATATTAATAGCTTACAGGAGAAATCGCTCCCTACTCCATCATGTCATTGTTTCACTTTGTTTCCTAGCTATTCTTGACCCTTGTTCTTCCATATTAATTTTAAAATAAGCTTGTCAATTCCATGAAAAACCTTGTAGTAATTCTGGTTGGAATTTTATTGAATATAGAGATCAGTTTGGTGAGAACTATTATCTCTAAGATAATCTAGTTTGCCTATGGCGACTAAGTTATAGCTCTCCATTTATTTAGTTTTTGTAATCCCCTTAAGTTTTTTTTAAAGTCTTTATTAATCCCAGTCAATAATTTTTTTTTTTTTTTTTTTTTTTTTTTTTTGCGGTACGCGGGCCTCTCACCGTCGCGGCCTCTCCCGTTGCGGAGCACAGGCTCCGGACGCACAGGCTCAGCGGCCATGGCCCACGAGCCCAGCCGCTCCGCAGCACGTGGGATCCCCCCGGGCCGGGGCACGAACCCGCGTCCCCTGCACTGGCAGGCGGACTCTCAACCACTGTGCCACCAGGGAAGCCCAATAATTTTTTTTAAGTCTTTATTGAATTTGGTAATATTGCTTCTGTTTTATGTTTTGGTTTTTTGGCCGCGAGGCATGTGGGATCTTAGCTCCCCAGCCAGGGATCAATCCCGCACCCCTTGCATTGGAAGGCGAAGTCTTAACCACTGGACCGCCAGGGAAGTCCCAATAGGTTTTATAATTATTTTCCATGGAGATTTTTACAAATTTTTATGAGATTTATTTATGAGCCCTTTATAAACTTTGCTATTTAATTATACATTTTTATAAATTATAATTTCTCCTAATTTTTGATTGAGAAATCCAATTGATTTTAGAATGCTGATCTTGTATCCAGCGATCTTGTTAATTTAAATAATTTGTCTTTAAGTGTTTTGCGAGGTTGGCTAAGTGGACAATTGCATCCTCTTTGAATAATAACAGTCTTGTTGTTTTCCATTCTACTCCTCACACCTCTTGCTGTCTTTTTTTCTTATTCTACTACACTGGCCAGAATTTCCAAAATAACTAAAAAAATGGTATTAGGCAACCTTACCTTGTATTGATTTTAAAGAGAATGCTTCCTGTGTTTCACCAAGAAGTCTGTTTGCTGTAGGTTTTACTCTTTAGCAAGGTAAAGAACTTCCTCCTACTTCTCATGGGACAGCGGTGTGTATGTGCACACCTGTGTGTGCATAAGATTGGATGTTATTTTTTCTCAAAGAATTTGCATCAACTCAGAATATCATATAATTTTTCTCCTGTAATCTGATTGTGTGGGGAATTACATTAATAGCTTTTGCCCAAATCCTTTTAAAACTTGTTGCATTATTTTGAATGTTATTTTTTCTCAAAGAATTTGCATCAACTCAGAATATCATATAATTTTTCTCCTGTAATCTGATTGTGTGGGGAATTACATTAATAGCTTTTGCCCAAATCCTTTTAAAACTTGTTGCATTCTTTTGAATGTTGCAGCTTGAGCCTAATATTGTTTGTGAGATTCATCCATATTGTTACCTGTCACTCTAAGTTATTCCACAACTAATTTAATTTACTCTAGTTTAGATGGACATTTGAATTGTTTCCAATTTGGGGCTATTACCGACAATGCTGCCCTGAACATTCTTGAAAATGTCTCTCTTTTGTGAGTCATTCTAAGGTATCCTCATCTTAAACAATAGTAGAAGATTTGCCAAACAATTGTCAAAATTAGTTCTACTACCTTTTGAGAGTTATGAAAGTTCCCCTTGCTTCACAACTTTGCCAACACTTAGTACTGTAAGCCTTTTATTTTTGTTCTTAAACAATCAATCTGGTGTAAGCAATACTGTTTCTTCATGGTTTTACTCTGTTTCACTTATTGTTGAGGAGATTGGATATATTTTTGTAGGTTCCTCATCTGAATTCCCACTTTTCAACTCTTTGCCTATGTTTCTAGTGGATAGTATGTCTTTCATTAAATTGATTTTAGGGCATATTTATATTTTGGGGGTACTCATACTTTGTCAACTCTATGACGTGTGAAATCATCACTACAGTCAAGATAATGAACATACCCACCACTCCCAAAAGTTTCCTTATGCCTCTTTGTCAGTCAGTCCTGCCTCATCACCAGGCAACCACTGATCTGCTTTCTGTCACTATACATTAGTTTGCATTTACGAGAATTTAAAGTAAGTTGAACCGTACAAAGGTATTCTTTATTTTGTCTGGCTTCTTTCACTCAACATAATATTTCTGAGATTCATCCTTGTTGCTGTGTATAAGAACGATCCATTTCTTTTTATCTCTGAGTAGTATTCCACTGGGTAGATAAGGTACAACTTATTAACCATTCACCTGTTAATAGACATCAGGGTTATTTCTCCTACGAACATTTACATACAAGTCTTTGTGTGAATATACATTTTTACTTACCTCAGATAAATACTTAGGAGTGGAATAGCCAGATCACATGATAAGTATAGATATAAATTTTTAAAAGTATTTAAATATTTTCTAAAGTGGTTGGATATTTTACATTCTCACCAGCAGTAAATGAGAGTTCTAGGTGTTCCTCACTTTTGACAACACTTGATGCGGTCAGATTTTGACATTTTAGTCAGTGTAGTGAGTATATAGTGAGTGATAATATCTCCCTGAGATTTTAATTTGTATTTCCCTAAAGATTAATGATGCTGAGCATCTGTTCATGTCATAGTTCGCCACCCATACGTCTTCTTTGGTGAAGTGTCTGTTCAGATTGTTTGCCCATTTAAAAAATTGGGCTGTTGACAGTGTTACTGAATTGTAAGACCATTTTATGTATTCTAGATGCAAATCTTTCGTTAGGTATGTTTTGCAAATATTTTTTTCCAACTCTGTAGCTTGCCTTTTCAGTTTTCTTTTAACATTCTGAAGAGCAAAAGTTTTTAATTTTGATGAAATGCAGTTTACACTATTTAAAGAAATCTCTGCCAAACCTGATGTCACTAAGATCCTTTCTTGTGCCTTATTCTATTAATTTGTGGGTTTAGCTATTACATTTAGATTTATGATTCATCTCAAGTAAATTTTTATATGAGGTATGAGGCAAGGGTTGAGGATCATTCTTTGCCTATAGCTATCCAATTATTCCAGCATCACTTGTTGAAAGGATCATCCTTTCCTGCTTGAATTGCCTTGGCACCTTTGTCAGAAATCAGTTCATCATATATGACCCAAAGGGTCTACTTCTTGGCTTTCTATTCTATTCCATCAATCTATACGTTTATCCATATGCCAATATCACTTTATCTTGACTACTGTGCCTTTAAAGTAAGTGCTGAATTCAGGTTGTGTGAGTGCTTTCTCCAGCTTGTTCTTTTTCAAAATTGTTTTTTAACTATTCAAGGTCCATGAATTTCCATATACATTGTAGAGGAGCTTGTTGATTAAAAAAAAAAAACTGCTGGGATTTTGATTGGGATTGTATTGTATCTATAAATCAATTTAGAGATAACTGACAGATTAATAACATGCATCTTCTGAATCACGAACACAGTATGTTTCTCCATCTAGTTAAGTCTTCGGTTTCTCTCAGCAGTGTTTTGTACGGTTTTGTACATTTTCTGTCAAATTTATCCATAACCATTTCATATTTTTATGTTATCGCAACTGGAGTTTTTTAAAATTTCAATTTTTGATTGTTCATTGTTAGTACATAGAAATGCATTATTTTGATCTTTGTAACCTTGCTAAATTCACTTATTAATTCTAGTAGTTTTTTTGTAGATTCCTTAGAATTTCCTATATAAATGATCACGGTTATCTGGGAATAAAAACAGTTCTACTTTTTCCTTTCTAATCTGGATGCCATTTCTTTCTTTTTCTTGCATATTATATTGGCTAGGACCTAAAAAACAATGTCTAGTGGAAGTGATAAGAACAGAGAGTCTTGTCGCATTTTCTGATCCTAGACTTAAAACATTTAGGCTTTCACTATCAAATGTACTAATGGTTGTGTTTTGTAGGTGCCCATTATAAGCTTTAGAAGGTTTCCTTCTATTCCCAGTTTGCTGAGAGCTTTTATCGTAAATGTATACTGGACTTTCTCAAATGCTTTTTCTACATCTATCTGCCCCCTGGCTCCAACGTTTTACATTTTTCCCACATGCAAAATACATTCATCCTCATCCAAGGCCTCAAAAAATCTCATTCTATAACGGCATCTGCTTGAAGTCAGGATCTCATTACTTAAATCAGGTTTAGGTGCAGTTGAGGCTCCTTGAATAAGTCTATCTTGATTGGAAGACCCAGGAACTGAAGAGACAAGTTATCTGACCCCACAGCCAACATACCATGATGGGACATAGGATAACCACTAAAGACTCTCCCCTTGGGTCATGGATTTATCTATTCCCACTGGAAATGTGTGATGGTTCCTAGGCACAGAAATTCAGACATGTATTTTATTAGAGTAAATGTCTGGGTTACCAAAATATCAGTTTTCTAGCTGAATGGCCAAATGCTGGCATGTTACAGGTAATAGAACTGGACAGACTTGAAGCATGGCTCAGAGGGAACTCAGGCAACAAGGAAACCAGTAACGGAATCAAAGCCCACTGCAAAGATAAGTCAATGCTGTGCCCTCAGAATGAGCGGCTAGAACAACCTTTGTAACTCCTTTCTATCTCAAGTCTGGATTGTTCCTAGAAATAAGGTGCACTGGGATGAAGTAGATAGAAAATTAGTTAAGGGTAAGAGTTCAATTATGGTAGTTTTCTGATAAGGACCCTCTTTTTTGTTAGCTTCACGATCAATGAAAGTTCAGGTTACAAAATCTACATATAAAAATCAGTAGCATTTCTATACACTAACAACGAATTATCTGTGAGAGTAAAAAGAAAATGATGCCATTTCCAATATCACTAAAAGCAATAAAATATTTAGGGATAAATGTAACCAGGGGGGTGAAAAATCTCTACACTGAAAACTACAAGACACTGATGAAATAAATCAAAGAACATACAAATAAATGGAAAGAAACTTCATGCTCATGGATTGGGAGAATTAATATTGTTAAAATGTCCATACTACTCAAAGCCATCTATAGGGTCAATATAATCCCTATCAAGATTCCAGCAGCACTTTTTACAGAAGTAGAAAAACAATCCTAAAAATTATATGGAGCCACAAAGTCCCCCAAAAACCAAAGCAATCCTGAGAAAGAAGAATAAAGCTGGAGGAATCATACTTCCTGATTTCAAACTATATTATAAACCTATAGAGTCAAAACAGTATGGTGCTAGCATTAAAAACAGAGACCTAGACCAATGGAACAGAATCAAGAATATGGTCAACTAATATTTGACATGGCAGCCAAGAATACTCAATGGAGAAAAGACAGTCTCTTCAATAAATGGTGATGGGAAAATTGAACAGTCACATATAAAAGAATGAAACTAGACCCCTATCTTACACCACTCATAAAATTAACCCAGAATGGATGAGGGACTTAAATGTAAGACAGGAAACCATAAAACTAGATGAAAACATAGGGAAAAAGCTTCTTGACATGGGTCTTGACAATGATTTTTTTTTTGGATATGACACCTAAAGCACAAGTAACAAAATAAAAAATAAACAATTTGGGACTGCATCAAACTAAAAAACTTCCGCACAGCAAAAGAAATAATCAACAAAATGAAAAGGCAACCTACAGAATGGGAGAAAATATATGGAAATCATATATGTGATAAGGGGTTAATATCCAAAATACATAATGATCTCATAAAACTCAATAGCAAAACCCCAAATAATCCAATTAAAAAATGGGCAGATGATATGAGTAGACATTTTTCCAAAGAAGATGTTCAAACGGCCAACAGGTACATGAAAAGGTGCTCAACATCATTAATCCCTGGGAAAATACAAATCAAAACCACAATGAGAGATCACCTCCCACTTGTTAGAATGGGTTGCCACTGAAAAGACAAGAGGTAACAAGTGTTGTCAAGGATGTGGAAAAAAAGGAACTCTTGTGCACTTGTTGGTGGGAATGTAAATGGGCGCAGCCGGTATGTAAAACAATACACAGGTTTCTCAAAAAATTAAAAATGGAACTACCATATGATTCCACTTTTGGGTATTTATCCAAAGGAATCAAAACACTATCTTGAAAAGATATATGCATCCCATGTTCGCTGAAGCGTTATTTACAATAGCCAAGACATGAAAGCAACCTAAAAGTCCATTAATGGATGAATGGATAAAGAAGATGTCGTATATTTATCCAATGGAATATGATCCAGCCATAAAAAAGAAGGCAATCTTGCCATTTGAGACAACATGGATGGACCTGGAGGGCATTATGCGAAGTGAAACAAGTCAGATAGACAAAGACAAATACTGTATGATCTCATATATGTGGAATCTTAAAAAAAAACAACAACAACAATAATAAAAAACTCATGGATACAGAAAACAGATTGGTGGTTGCCTGAGGCAGGGGGTAGAGGTGGGACCAAAATGGGTGAAGGTGATCAAAAGGTACAAACTTCCAGTTATAAGATAAGTAAGTCCTGGGGACGTAATGTACAGCATGGTGACTGTAGTTAACAACACTGTATTGTATATTTGAAAGCTGCTAAGAGACTAAATCTTAAAAGTTCCCATGATACGAAAAAAATTATGACGGGCATTCCCTGGAGGTCCAATGGTTAGGAATCCATGCTTTCACTGCCGCAAGCTGTGTTGCACAGCCAAAAGGAAAAAGAAAAAAACTGTGTAACTTCACGTGATGATGGGTATTAAGTAACTAGACATATTGTGGTGATGATTTTGCAATATACGCATGTATCAAATCAATCATTATGCTGTATACCTGAAACTAATACGATGTTATATGGCAATTATATCTCAATTTGACCCAAAAAAAAAAAAAAAAAAAAAGGATAAAGGAAAGCCACCAAGCATAGGAATCACAGAAAGATTCAAAATTATTTCATATGCTTCTCCTAAAACTAACTAAGGGTACATCGTTCCATACTTTATTGCTTACCTATACTTACTGATCCTGCCTTTTTACTACAACCTCTTTGACTTTTTAAACTAGGCTCTTAATAGTCCAGAAAATAAACTGTATTGAAAACAGTAATAGACAAGCATGGAACAAAAACCCTTCAGGGAGCACGTCTTTTAATTTTTACAAAGTGACTCTGGTCAACCCCACCTTCTTCCACTCCTCCATCTGGCCACAATCACAAATCTCCATTTCTGGAAAAAAGCACCGTAGCAACAAAGAAAGCCCTAATAGCCACAAAGCCAGCCTCCCTTCCAAGTGAATAACAGAATCCCTTGGTGGGGGGAAGGGGGCGCCAAATAGTGATCTTGTTGGGCCCAAAGTTATGCCATGGAAACCCAGTCCTAAGAAGAACCTTAAGTACACTCCTTCTACTGAAAATATGAGCCTCCAGACCAGCTCTGAACACGCTGAAGGCTCTTGTGCTGTCGTGAGGTTTGCGACGCAAGATCTTGCTGCTTGGCAACAAGCGTGGTGCTCAACTTCTAAACAGCAAAATAAAACATGATTGGTTCCCCATGGGCAATATAATAGCACCAGTTAACCGCTTACAGTTCAAATAGAGCGGCAAAGTAATTCACAAACTGTGTAGTCCGTTCCTAGCATAGGCACGAACTCATTGATGGAGTAGTTTAATTTCTTCTCTGATACTGCTAACAAACTGACAGTTTAACATCTGCTTCCCACTCTATAAAAACACTTTGTATTTTAATGACAATGTGCACATTTAGTTGTTTGTTTTCAGAAGCAACTCCTGGACTGGGGGGAATGACAGAAGAGGAAGGGGGTGGGGCAGAAATCGACCACGTATACTCAGTTCATGGAGATGACTTTTATACGCCAGGGGTTTAAAAGTAAAGAGTTCAAAATAACACATTTGTTAACACATGGTTTCTGTGGATAGCTAACCATAATTTTTTTCCTGGCCTGCATTCCCAAGTTGGTTTCATAGAAGGCTTTATTGTAGTCCCAGAGCATTGTTTTGCATTAATTTCTATGACAAGGCACCCAAAACACATGGTGCTGAGAGTAACAAAACAGAGTTAGGGAAACAGTCATGACTTGGCACAAAGTGTGACAAGCTGTAAAAAAGGGAATGTTTCAATATCTGAAGTGGTGTTGATTTCCTATGAACAACCTTTTCTCTTCTAAACAGTATCATATTCTTTTCAAGCACATTTAGAACGCCAGTCAAGCTGTGTTTTATTTTTGATTATAATAAACACAGTCAGTTTACTGTAACAAAGACATAGTAGTGGCGATCAGTTGAAAGCCAAAGTACGACACCATGAGCTGGACGGGGGGTGAAGTCGGGGAGCCTGGGGGGGGGGCGGGCGGGTAGTCAACTGATAAAATAAAAGACCAGCCGTCTGGAAAGTTCGCTTAAAAGAACATAAAAAGGCAGTGTTTTCTTATGAGACTAACACAGAATGCCAAAATATCTGGCTGGGCTCTTTTTTGTTGTCACTTATGGCAATTTGTAACTAAAAATAGTAAATCCTTCAAAATACTGGGCTCTCATATTTGTTTTTTTAATCCCTATAATAAAATACAAAAATTTTGTACACTGCTTTAAATTGTAATACTCTTTCTTGTATAAGACTCTTCTACATTGTACGTATATTTATTAAAGAACTACTCAAATTGTTTTCTCCAAAACAATCATTAAAAAATGTTTATAATTACGCAGGCATTTAGATTATGGATAAAGGTGAAATGAAGAGTTCACAGTAAACAGTTACAAATAAAGTTTATAAAACTTTCATGATTAAGTTCCTGGATTCGAATTTATTAAGAAATAATGTAAATCCCCTTACCATTTCTTGCACTAATGATTTTTCAAACTCAAGCTCACATAGTAATTTGTCTCTGCCATTGATTAGCTGAAAGAGAGGAATATTACATTTTGATTAAAGGTAAGAAAATACTCAAGAGTCCTCCTCAGTGAAATCTAGTGAAACATTTTGATTCTAAATGTGAGGAAAATGGATCCCAATATGATCAAAGCAAAAATTAAATGTCCATAGATTACCATGTAATAATGATATACTACTATATAATTATTTTTATTATATAAGCAAGCAAAACATACATAAAAATGCCAATTTATTTACAACCTTTCTCACCCTACCCCCCAAAAAATGTGACTCAATGTCTAATAAAGCAAGTCCTACTCTATCAAAAAGAGCAATTTTGCTTTACTCATTATATGAACATTTCTCTTATTTTAGGTTTTGGTGCTATATTTATATGCATATCAAGCCATATTCATAACAACTGAAAACAGCCATCAAAGCATATACTTCAGGGCCTTTGTACCAACTTGACTTGCTTCAGTATTTTATTTTTTATAAATTTATTTTACTTTATTTATTTTTGGCTGCGTTGGGTCTTCACTGCTGCGCACGTGCTTTCTCTAGTTGCGGTGAGCGGGGGCTACTCTTCGTTGCAGTGCGTGGGCTTCTCACTGTGGTGGCTTCTCTTGTTGCGGAGAACAGGGTGCATGGGCTTCAGTAGTTGCAGCACGCAGGCTCAGTAGTTGTGGCTCACGGGCTCTAGAGCACAGGCTCAGTAGTTGTGGCGCACGGGCTTAGTTGCTCCGTGGCATGTGGGATCTTCCTGGACCAGGGCTCGAACCTGTGTCCTCTGCATTGGCAGGCGGATTCTCAAACACTGCGCCACCAGGGAAGCCCCACCTCAGTATTCTAAATGATTATTTGCAATTTGCATGTAGTATATACACTGACAAAATTCAACCCTTGGTTTTGACATCCATTCAATTCAATTAATTCATATATTCATTAATTTAATAAACATGTATGGAACACCTTTCAGATGCCAGACATTTTGTTCGGCTGTGGAGGTAGGGAAATGAAGTTAAACAGATCCCTTCCCTGGAGCACCTACAGTATGCTAGGAGAGCAATGTGAACAAAATAACTGTAACACATAAGAAAAAAGGTTAATAAGTCAAATCTTCAGGTAGTCGAAAAGCATAAAAATCCACATAACCTGGCAACCGTAATTATAACAAGTTCTGCTATACCCGGTGTCAATGGCACAGAAGGGCCATTTGACAAGGGTCTTGAAGGATCTGCAGAAGTTCAACAAGTTGGAGGAAGAGAAAATGGCAATAAAAACAGCAAAGTAACCACAGAGAAGCCTGGAGTAATGGAGGAACTGGAAAAAGTTTGGTGTTTGTGGACCCAGGGTGCATAGAGCCAGGAACGGCAGGAAATGAAGGGAGACAGAGATTCAGGGTGATATTATGAGGGGGCTTGTTCACTTCAATTAGGAGCGGAGGGCAGACTGGTGTAAAGTGCAGAATTGGGGTTGGTTCAAATCAGAGCTCCGCTGCTTACTAGCTGTGTGGGTAAATTAATTCTATGCTTCAGGTCTTCGTTGTCTCATCTATAAAATTAGGATAATAAAACCTACTTTGAAGAGTTCTTCTGAAAAGAATTTGAGACAGCAAATGTAAAAGTGCTTAGCTGCTCCCGGCACATAAAAATCACCCAGAACATTTTGAGGTAGCCTGATTTTATGCTGAAGGCAATGGGAAGCCACTGAAGGTTTTAGCACGTAAGATTAGGGTATTAATAACCATAGCAGGGGTGCGGAAGCTAGATTTGAAGGGGATGAGAGTGGAGACAGGAAAATGAAGTAGGAATCTATGGAAATGATGGGGCCTCAACTAAGTCTGTGACAATGTTGTTGCAGAGAAAGGGGATGGGGGTAAATTTTGGAAGGAATGTCTACAGACCTAATGACCAACTAGATATAAGGTATGAAGGAGAGAGTAGATGGGAATTCCCTGGACTCCACGCTTTCACTGCTGAGGGCCAGAGTTCAATCCCTGGTTGGGGAACTAAGATCCCACAAGCCGTGCCATGCGGCATGGCCAGAAAAAGAAAAAAGGAGAAAGTAGAGAAGGACCCTAGATTTGTCACTTGGTCCTCTGGGATAGATGCCAATGTCATTCATTTAAGTGGGGAACACAGCCAAGTCCAGATTTGAGGAGTAATGAGTTCAAGATTTGACACTGAATTTGATGAACATGTAAAGCATTTATTTTTTAGCAAATATTTTTGAGCTAATATAAAGGTAATAAAGGAGAGACACAGTTCTTGACCTCCAGGGAGCATATAGTCCCAGGTATGCGGGGGCACAGAGGAAGCCCCTAATTACCATAGGAGACAGAAGGAGACTGTCAAAGAAGTCTTCCGAGTGCATGTAACATGGAAATTGAGGGTGAGGACAGAGTTAATATTACAGATGTGGTGTTCAGGGAAAACATGAAGCAGGGGGAAGGTTCAGAAGTCATTTGTAACCAGATGTGTCAGTTATGGGAGAGTCTGAAGTCAGCCAGAGAGAAAACAAAAACCAAGGATAAAGAGAATTCCCAAGAACGGCATTCAAGTGAAAGATGGAGGAGGAGGAACCATTGACAGATATGGCTTGGGAAGGTGTGAGGGAGTGAGCAAAACATCAGAAGCAAGCACTGCTGCAGAGGGCATCTCTGACATGGGGCATAGTCCTGCCACAGAGAGTAGAAGATTCAAGAAGGAATGAGACTGAAAAGGATTGAGGGCAAGATGAACCTCATGGTGACCTTACCAACAGGAAAAACTAGCAACAGGGGTGTGAAGAAGGGGCTAGTAGATACAGGTTTCTTTTAGTTGATATTTGAAGAATAGTGAATGGTAATTACTTCAGGGGTGATCAGGGTCAAGGGACACCACCCAGGATGATGGCTTGGCTATATCTGTAGGCCAGAGGGAAATGCTTAAAGGCATGTGAGAGACAGAGGGAGAGAGAGAGAGAGGCTGATGAAGAAAGGTCCCAGGAGAAGAAGAAGGAAGCTTGTGAAAGTGACTACACTACCCAAAGCAATCTACAGATTTAATGCAATACCTATCAAATTACCAATGGCAGTTTTCACAGAACTAGAACAAAAAATCTTAAAATTTGTATGGAGACACAAAACACCCCAAATAGCCAAAGCAATGTTGAGAAAAAAAATGGAGCTGGAGGAATCAGACTCCCTGACTTCAGACTATACTACAATGCTACAGTAATCAAGACAGTATGGTACTGGCATAAAAACAGAAATAGAGAACAATGGAACAGGACAGAAAGCCCAGAGATAAACCCATGCACCTATGGTCAACTAATCTATGACAAAGGAGGCAAGGACATACAATGGTGAAAAGATAGTTTATTCAATAAGTGGTGCTGGGAAAACTAGACAGCTACATGTAAAAGAATGAAATTAGAACACTCCCTAACACCATACACAAAAATAAACTCAAAATGGATTAAAGACCTAAATGTAAGACCAGACACTATAAAACTCTTAGAGGAAAACATAGGAAGAACACTCTTTGAATAAATCACAGCAAGATCTTTTTTGACCCACCTCCCAGAGTAAGGGAAATAAAAACAAAAATAAACAAATGGGATCTAATGAAACTTCAAAGCTTTTGCACAGCAAAGGAAACCATAAACAAGACGAAAAGACAACCCTCAGAATGGGAGAAAATATTTGCAAATGAATCAATGGACAAAGGATTAATCTCCAAAATATACAAACAGATCATGCAGCTCAATATCAAAAAAACAAACAACTCAATAAAAAATGGGCAGAAGACCTAAATAGACATTTCTCCAAAGAAGACATACAGATGGCCAAGAGGCACATGAAAAGCTACTCAACATCACTAACTATTAGAGAAATGCAAATCAAAACTACAATGAGCTATCACCTCACACTAGTTAGAATGGGCATCATCAGAAAATCTACAAACAATAAATGCTGGAGACGGTGTGGAAAAGGGAACACTCTTGCACTGCTGGTGGGAATGTAAATTGATACAGCCACTATGGAGACAGTATGGAGGTTCCTTAAAAAACAAAAAATAGAATTACCATATGACCCACCAATCCCACTACTGGGCATATACCCAGAGAAAACCATAATTCAAAAAGACACCTGCACCCCAATGTTCATTGCAGCACTATTTACAATAGCTAGGTTATGGAAGCAACCTAAATGCCCATCAACAGATGAATGGATAAAGAAGATGTGATACATATATACAATGGAATATTACTCAGCCATAAAAAGGAACGAAACTGGGTCATTTGTAAAGATGTGGATGGACTTAGAGACTGCCATACAGAGTGAAGTAAGAAAGAGAAAAACAAATATTGTATGTTAATGCATATATGTGGAATCTAGAAGAATGGTACAGATGAACCAGTTTGCAAGGCAGAAATAGAGAACAGAAGTAGAGAACAAACATATGGACACCAAGGGGGGAAAGGGGGGTGGTGGGATGAACTGGGAGATTGGGATTGACATATATACACTAATATGTATAAAACAGATAACTAATGAGAATCTGCTGTATAGCACATGGAACTCCACTTTGCTGTACAGTAGAAACTAACACAACATTGTAAAACGATTATACCCCAATAAAAAAAATTCAAAAAAAAAAAAGAAGGAGGAAGAGATGGAGTCAGGCAAATGGGTGGAAGGATGGGTCAAGGCAAAGAAGAATGTCCCCTCTTCTGATGAGAAGGAGTAAAGGTGAGGCTAGGTAAGCTAAGTGACAGGGTGAGCAAGAGAGTGGAGAGGGGAAAAAAAAATCCAGGAGTCCACTGTGTTCTCTGTGAATTAGAGAACCGCGAGGAGGAATGGAATATGGAGTTGGGGAAAGTGGTAATGATGGAAAGAGCGGCAGTGGGTGGTTAGAAAGGGTGCTAATTACAGATACAAATGACTACCTATAAAACAGATAAACAACAAGGTCCTACTGTAGAGCAAAGGGAACTATATTCAATATCCTGTGATAAACCATAATGGAAAAGAAAATGAAAAATAATATATATATATGTATATATATAACTGAATCACTTTGCTATACACCTGAAACTAATATAGCATTGTAAACCAACTGTACTTCAATCAATCAATCAATAAGTTTGTTTTTTTTTAAGGATGCTAATTAGATCCAAGGGAAAGGATGGGTAGAGGGAGGGCATAGCACCTAAAGGCAAGGATCAGCTTGTCTCCAATGGCACAGCTCAATCCCTGAGCAAGGCCGGGGAACAGTGGGTACTGGTTACATGAGAGCCTCAGAAGGGGAGGTGGTGGTGTAGTTGAAGATGTGAAAGGCTGAACGGTGGGTTTAGAAAAGTAAAGGAATGAGAAGTGGAAGGAAAGGAAAAGATTTTGTGTTGAGTCTTATACCTTGGTCAGAAAAGAAGTGTCATTAAGTTTCCAATGGGCATCAGTTACTGGCGAACACCAAGGCCCTTGGCCCCAACCCTTCCTGCCTCCGTAGATGTCTCTCAGCAATGATCTCTTCTCTCTGTTGTACTTTTACCCTCTCATTCTTCTTTCCATCGACGTCATTTAAAAATACTCTAGTTTCATCTTTTAAAAAATTCCTTCCTCAACCCCATGTCCCCCTCCAACTACTCCCCGACCTCTCCCTGGCCATTCGCAGCCAAACTTCTAGAAAGTTGCACAAACCCACTGTCTCCACGTCTGCATTCACCCCCCATTCTCAACTGCTTCCACGTTCCAGTAAATGACCCTCATTAATTACCAGGGTCATTTTACTTGCCAAAGCTAATTGTCCAATCCTCCCTTTTTAGCCTTTTGCACACCTGGCCTCCGGGCAGCGCTGGGCACGCGGAATGAGTCCTTTCTCTTTGAAACTCTTGCCTGGCTTCTGTGATAGCCACTCTCTCTCCTGCTTTCCCCCTGCTCTACCTCTATTGTCATTTTCATTTGAATGTCAGTCTTCACTTCTCTCTGCTTAATCTCTCTGGCCTTCAACCTTCTTAAAGACCACAGCTTTTACTGCCTAACCATCTCTTGAATTCATCCATCCCCTTCATCCCCGTGTCACCGCCCTCCTTCTGTTTCGGACTTTATATTTCCCCTAGTTACGGACGCGCAGGCTCAGGGGCCATGGCTCACGGCCCTAGCCGCTCCGCGGCATGTGGGATCTTCCCGGACCGAGGCACAAACCCGTGTCCCCTGCATCGGCAGGCGGACTCTCAACCACTGCGCCACCAGGGAAGCCCTATACAAGAAATCTTTTAACTGGCCTCTCTGGCTCTGGATTTTCCTCCCTCCCGTTCACCTTTTTTCTGAAACATGAATTCGATCCTGCCCCAACGTTCAAAGCTCCCCATCCGTTCAGAAGGCAACTCAAACCCCTTGGAATAACACTCCTCCATGATGCGCCCTGCTTCTCACCACCCCTGTTCCCACACCTCCTTCCGGCCAGAGCAAGTCATGTGCCCTCTCCCTTCTTTTGTTCTGGCTCGTCCACCTCCCCTTCACCCTTTCCTGCTAACGCTGACCTTGCTTCCAGGAGTCACCTCGGTGCCCTCCCTCCAGCCTTCCCCGATCCTTTACAGTCCAGGCTGTCTGTGCGACCACCTGCCCCCACGGCAAGCAACGCCGCCCTGCTTCCTGACACTGATCACACCTGGGCTATAATCTCTGACGACTGTCCCCTCTCAGAAGGAAATTCATATTTACAAATTTATAAATTCATGTATTCAGCCACAGGTGGAACACAGACTCAGCTGTCATTTGATTATTAAAATTTAAACATAAAAGCTACCGAATCCCATAATTGACAGCATTTAGCCCATGGAGACGGCAAGAGGTCAGCCTACCCAAATTCCATCCCATTTTCAACTTGTTTTTAATTGCATCCTGGACTGAAAAGGGGAATATGTGGCTTATCCAGAGGCTTCTGAGCTGCCCCTTTCCTCTCTTCCGGTTCTGTTTACTCCTCCCTCACACCCCAGACTCCCCCCTCTTCCTGCCCCAACACAAATTCTCACCACGTGGTCTCACCAGATCCCACCTCCTGCTCCAGCCATAGCAAATCACAGAGTTCCACGGGCGTAGCTTACACTTTATGCATTCACACGCTGCATGCAGCTCTTCCGCCCTCCTACCCACCTGGAAAAATCACTTCAAGCGAAGGAGTGTGAGATAGGTGTGGAAGAATAGGTGAAGCCTTTTTCTAGAACCTTGCAGGTAAAGCCAGGCATCTCTTCTCTATGTACGTACTTCTATTACAGTCCCTATCACCCTGCCCTATGGTTTTTGTCTCTCCCTCCAGACTTGCTCTCCCCCACAGCAAGGCTGCATGTGTGTATATAACACTTTTGTATCTCAGCAGTGCCTGGCACTAAAAGGCATCTGATGAACGTTGCTGAATTAATTGATTTAGTGGAGGACATTGGAAACAAACCGGTAAATGTCAGCTGTCATTTTGTTCAACAACTCCAGATCTGCTCTCCAACTGGCAAAGCACTTTGACGTACATTACCTCATTCTGTCCACACAGTAAGCCTGTGAGACTCAGGAAGGAGGATGAGGAACCAGCCCAAGTGGCCATAGTGTCAGAAATGGAACAGGAACCCTGATCAATACCAAATTATACCTACACTCATCTGGGTAGAGGCCCAGTGCATATAAAGAAAAAAAAAAGAAAAGAAAAGAGACAGGATAAAAAAAGATGATCAAACAAACTATGGATTTGCTATATTTGTCTAGAACAGAGCTGTTGAATAGAAATATTATGTGAGTCTTATATATAATTTTAAACTTTACAGTTTATAGTTGAACTTATAGCCTTGTTAAAAAGGTAAAAGAGGGCTTCCCTGGTGGTGCAGTGGTTGAGAGTCCGCCTGCCGATGCAGGGGACACGGGTTCGTGCCCCGGTCCGGGAAGATCCCACATGCCACGGAGCAGCTGGGCCCGTGAGCCATGGCCGCTGAGCCTGCGCGTCTGGAGCCTGTGCTCCGCAACGGGAGGGGCCACAGCAGTGAGAGGCCCGCGTACCGCAAAAAAAAAAAAAAAAAAAAAGGTAAAAGAAACAGGTGAAATTAATTTTAATAATATATTTTGTTTATCCCAATAGCTATTCAAAATAGTATCATTTAAATGGGTAATAATCCTCATTAAAAATCATTAGTGAGATATTTCACATTTCTTATGGTACCTAAGTCTTTGAAACCCAGCGTGTATTTTTCGCTTAGAGCACATCTCAATTCGGGGGCTAAAATTTCATGGGAGATACTTGATCTGCATTTAGATTTCATAAAATTTACAAATAAAAAGGTAGATTCACATATTCAAGTTATTCAAAATATACATAAAAGTTTTCAGTAACTGAAACAAATATCAGTATTTTTATACTGAAATTTAAAACTTAAAATTAAACAATTTAAAATTCAGCTTCTCAGTTGCACTAGACACAAGTGTTCAGCAGCCACCCATGGCTGGTGGCTACCATGGGGCACTGCGGCTCTAGAAAGCTGAGGCAGCATTTAATCGAAATACTTAAACCCACAGAGGGTATAACCAGCCACTCAGGGGCTAATGGCTTAACGGTGAGAGTTTCTGCTTTAATTTCCTTGAACTGCCCCCAGAGAAGAGTAGGCTCATCGGACTCATCTTTCCCAGAGACAGTACTGACTGAGTAGTTTAAGAAACATTTACATAAACGGAGATGGTTCCCTTGCAGGTTATTAAGCGAAACTAGAAAGCTGAGATGTCTTTTTTAACCTTAGAATTTGATGCCAAGAAAGTTAAACTTGTCAGTTCTGTAGACTCTTGTTATCTCTGTAAGAATGGCATTTGCACCCTCATCACTGAAAATAGGATGAAGCACAAGAAAATGACATCATGTTGTGAAAACCTGCGATGGATTCAGTGATCACAGAAGACATCTCCCAGCTCTGACCGATCATGGCACACATTTGTTTACAAAACAGTTCTTGGAAGTCATTTTATCTAAAACCTAAGAATACCCAGAGCTGCAAAATCAGGTTGAAACCTGAATCTAAGTCACCTGAGCTCTGGATATGAGGCTAGTGTGACTGAGGAACTGAATTTTTAATCTTATCCAATTTTACTTAATTTTTATTTAAAAATTACTACTCGATTCAGTTCACAGAAACCTTTATGTTTATTTGGAATAATCGAGGATGTAAATCCACGTTTCGTCTATAAATTTTATGAACCCTAACTACATTCTCATTCTCTGAGTCACTCAAAGAGTATTTTTATTTTTAAGTGTGCCGGCACGGTGCTGAGCGCTGGGAAGAGATCAGAGACCGAAAGACAGTACTGTCTCTGGGTTGCGGGGTCTTCGGCAAGGCAGACTGACCATCACAGAAAAGGGTTTTGAGAGCTAAGAAAGCACAAAGCAGGAGCCCCTGACCTGGGTGTGGAGGGCAGGAACTACCGCGGTCCTGCGGCATTTGATGCCCCAGGAAATCTTGATCTTCATGATATCAAAAGAATTTCCTGCTCTAAATACAGATTTCCTGGATATACAAACCCAGTTCATTCATATACAGAAAAATGAACATAAACCAACATCTGATCTGAAAATAAGGCTGCTCATTTTTAATAATATCATTTTTCCACAAGCACATCTTCGGACTCCCTGTGTCATATGCTTTTTCAGTTCTTACAGTCAACAAGGTAGATACTCAGTTATCCCAAATAAAAGAAAACATGAATTTGTTTTCAAGATGGAATCCTTTTTCATTACTAAAGAAATAATCCTGAGTAACGGGCGAGATTAAAAACAGAAACCGACTTTTCTCTACATCATAAGGCAAGGGGGACACAGGGTTATTTCACCAATTATGCTGATATTGCCATTGAAAAGAGTCATTCATCAATGCAAAAAAGTTACAGTACCTTTTGAATGGTTTTATGATCCTTTTCTGCCATCTCTTTCAGACTTATAATTTCATCTTCTGTAAACAAAAGGAGAGAGAGGCCAAGCATGAAATTACAAGCTTATGGCCCTGTATTCAATCTGCCTGCTTCAGGGCAGGCTGTACACTGCTGGCAGGCATGGTGGACGCAAGTCCTAGCAGGACTGTGACCTTCACAACTGCCCTTGACATTCACAGCCTTCTTCCTGCTGTTCAGATGGCTGGTCAGATAGGGATTAAGAACTAAATTCAAGATCCAAGTGTGGCTCAGGGTTGAAAGCTTTTCATCGATACTAGCAAGAGATATTTCTGCTGTTAGTCACAGCCAATACAAACGGCTTTAGCAGGTGGTACTTTATGACTCAGTAAGAACTACCGAAACCTGAAAAAGCATTACTATACCACATCAGAAGAGAAACGAAACTACACTGACGTGGGATAATTTTACATTCAAGGAATATTGTCCTATATCTGATTGTATCAATGTTTTGCTGTAAATTTTGAATTGCCTACTCATAGCTTTTCATACTGCAGATTAAGGATATCACTGTGTGACTAACATAAATACAAAGATAGCAGTACGTGTAAAGACGTTAAAGCAATCTAACTTGGTGATTTAAATGCAATATTTACCAATGTTTATAGATATAAAAAAGAGGGTATAAAGTCTACAAATGGAAATTTGTACTTAACATTTGTACCAAAAATTGAAGATAATGTAGTAAGTAGTAGCATATTTTTCTGAAGGGCCAACTCTGTTTCTCCACAAAGCACACCCCAATATATATGCTTAAATATTAAAATGTTATAAATTTTAGATAATTAAGCACATGAAACAGAAATCAGCACAAGTTTCTATTTGTTTATAATATTTCTAAGTGATATAGAATACTGATTAGCACAATGCTTGGCTTAGAAAACAACCACCCTGAGTTAAAAAGGCATGGCTGGGGGAGTATGACCAATTTCTGTCTCAAGAAAAGAATGAAAATGAAAAGTGGCTAACGAACTGATGTTTTAAATGTAGGTAACCAAACAAACATATGTTTGGAAAAGACAAGCATGGCTATGAATTTTATAAAGTGCCCAATGTAGAGTTTTCTCAAAAATGACTTTAAAATGTTACCTAATAATGAATTTTCTTTTAGATTGAGTCGGATGTCTTCTTCGAGTTCTGAAATGACTTGAAGCAGTCTCTCATTTTCCACTTTGTACTCCAAATTTTCCTTTTCCAGAGCTGTTCTTAGAGGGCTGTCGTCTTTGATAAAAGAGTCCTAAAAGATGGAGAATTCCATATTTCTAAGCAGGGAGCCAAGGATTTAAATATGCAACACAAGACAATACAGATACAGAAGAGCTATCATATAATTTTCTGAATTCTATTACACACTTATAATATGAATAGTAAAAAGGAAGGAGACTAAATAGAGCTTGCTGGGAGAAAGGCTGCAGTACATTCTGTACAAAGACCACAGCACATGGGGACAGTTTATTGACAGGAATAATGCATATCATACTGTTTGTGTGCCCTCATCATTCAGGTCAATTCATTATGGAGGCAGCTGGGGCCCCTCCACCCACACTTCCCTCTGTGTGTGTCTGAAGTGCTGTCCGCCCGTAACCAGGCAGGCTGGGGAGACCGCGGATGGGCAGCAGCCGGGGGGGGGGGGGGGGGGGGTGGGGGGGTGGGAGGATGGGGGGGAGGGCAGCAGCGCCGGGGGGGGGCGGGGCAAAGCGCACGGCTAAGGAGGGGGGCTTGTCGCCTTTGTGGCATTCCCCAGTGTCAGTGCTGCCAGTGTCATGAGGAGCACATCACATGTCAAAGTGGTGACGTTTTCAGGCTGGGAGCCGCATGGAGTCCATCAGGCACACGGATAACCACACAGTTGGTTTTCTGCTTGGTGAAGGAGCCACCCAGAGGCAATTCATATTCTGAACATTAACGTGGCTTTGCATGCCTGTCACACTGGGACTGTGCAGGCGTTTAATGCTATTGAGGACTTCGGTTTAAATCTCTATGCAAACAGTGATTACCTTGTAAGAAGGTTTCAGGATAACTTACAACAAAAGACTTTAAAGTTATAGTTTTAGTAAAGCAAACTCATTTACATTTTTATTATGTGCGTCTTTTGTTTAAATCTTGCCATGTCCATTATGGGAGAAGCTTTTTCTTACGCAGTAGAAGCTTATGGGGACAGCTAGTCTTCTTTTCTTCTTCTTCTTCTTGTTTGTTTCAAAGCTTTTGAAAACATCTGAATATGCTTGCTTATGGCTGTCTAGATTTTATTGCCACACTTTTTTTTTGAATTAAGATGTAATGAATTGGAGAAGCTGGTGCAGAACTTTATACTTCATGATGATACAATATTAAACTGATTATGCAATCTCAAAATATTAAACAGCATGTTTGAAAGTCATTGTATTGTTACACTAAAAGAGAAAAGCGTCTACATGCCTTCCTTCAAAATTAATATAGACACTAGAAATACTTTTGAACTTTAATCTTCAGGTGAATTATAAGCTATTCTTTTTGTAGCAATGCCATGATTGCAAATACACAAGAATAAATTCTCCTCTCAAAAACAAAACCATTCCTCCCAATATAACTGGTGTCCCTTTGAAACTATACTTTGATTTAACTTTAGAGATATCTGAAAGTAAATTATTAAAAATGTTTTCCTCTGTGGTTATAATGGTTAAAAAGAAAAATAAGTGGGTACAATGTTTTATAGTACATGAATAAATCCTTGAAAAACAACAAGTGACTTACTAATGAAGTTAGTTATATCAGTTAATATTTAAAATAATGTTAAATTTTGCACTAAGCCCAATTATGAATCTTCATGATTTTGAGTCACCATTCATTTAAATTATTTAACCCCAATTCATTCTTAACTAACAAATCTAATAGCTAAGAAACAACACTGTTTTCTTAATAAAGAATCCCAGTCATTAATTTCTTGTCCCACATGGTTCAACTTGAGAACATCACAGAATGTATTTATGGACTAAAAAAGCTTTCTTAAAGACAAACAACATTTGCCTTAATAGGCTTAAGCATACGTTTCCTAACAGTGGCAGAAAATGAACATCCACTGTGGATTACGTGAGCGCTCATTATTATAAACTAAACGAGAACTATCTGAATTAATCAGATGAAGTGTAAAATTTACCAGTGGTAGCAGCTAACACCTAAGTGCGTTTTCTAAAACTCTGGTAGAAAAGCAGGAAACAAGGAAACACGTCCAACTCGAGGGGTTTTTTCCTCCACAAATCCATCGACAGCCCCTCTTCCTGAAAGGTTAACCTTTAGCTCTGTCCCCACCATCTGTCAGCTGCAGGAACTGCAAGTAATTAACTATTCAGATTCTCACAGCAATGAGGACACTCATTAGCAAAATGAACAAAGGGATAGTTCTGGGCGGCTACGGTCATCTGTTACACTCTGAGTGGCAGGTTTTGTGGTGGTGTTCCTTCGACCATCTGCCCACACCACTAGCTTTGGCTCACTTAAACCATGAGACTTCTTTAAAACAAACTGCATTAACAAACCGAAGTTAAGAAGGATGGAGATCATTAAAAGGTGGTTAACTGGGCTTCCCTGGTGGCGCAGTGGTTGAGAGTCCGCCTGCCCATGCAGGGGACACGGGTTCGTGCCCTGGTCCGGGAAGATCCCACATGCCGCGGAGCGGCTGGGCCCCTGAGCCATGGCCGCTGAGCCTGTGCGTCCGGAGCCTGTGCTCCGCAACGGGAGAGGCCACACAGTGAGAGGCCCGCGTACCGCAAAAAAAAAAAAGGTGGTTAACTAGTTAAAGCTATTAAAAGCCACATTATAGCCTAAGACAGGCTGTGTGTGATCCACAGTCACTCTGGAAATTTAAATTTATAAAGTAACTTGCCAGTTTAGAGTTTTTCTATCGTGTAGTGAGCGCCAGGACTTCAAGTGGTGGCTTACATTGGTCTACTTCTCTTGTGCGCCAAGATGTGCAGTATCACTGTTCCCAGGTTTCAGAATCCCAAACTGAGTCATGAAAGAATCGTTTCTGAAAACAGGTGTGCTCCAGAGCCTTGACACTCAAAATGTGGTCCGAGGACCAGGAGCCTCAGCATCACCTGGGAGCTTTTTGAAAATGCAGAATCTCCAGCCCCAGCCCAGAATCTGTATCTTAACAAGAGCTGCAGGTGACCCATACACACAATAACACAATAAAGGCCGAGAAGCACCGTTTGGAGCACCGCAGGTGCCTTCCCAGCAGTCTCCCTTCTGCCATTTTGGCGTCTCAATCCTGCAGGCTCCACGTACAGTACTTGGACATCTCAATTTGAGGCTGCGGGTGGAGTGGGCTTCTGCTGCATGCCCATGCTGCATGGCAGTCACGGAGACGAGCAGGTGCTTTCCCAGTGAGTGACAACCAGGAAAGCGGCACACTGGGGCAGTGTAGCCCTGCAGAGCTGCCACTTTTGAATGACAGCTCTGTTTCAGAACTGTCAGCAACAAATAGTTACATTCACCTGTTGGTGGGGGTGAGGGGACGTGGGTGTGATAGTTGCATAGATCATCCATGTTGGGTAAGAAACAAAAATGAAAAATCTTTTCAAAACAACTCCAATTGCACTGAAAGCACATATGCATGTGCCTGGGCACATAGACACACAGGCACACATACCTCGACAGGCTAGTTTCTTTAGCAATTCTCCAGTGGATTTATCAGCGTACTGCATGGCAACCTGATAACTACAGCAGTGTGCCATTAAGTCATTGCAGGTTTTTACAGAACCTGAAAAGACACTCAGCCCTTGAATGTAGTTGGTCTGGGGTCGGGGTGGGAGTGGGGGCAGGAATTCAACATTAAGGGTGTTCTGACCTGGAGAGATGAGGCTTCTGGAACTTGAAGAGATTCTTTTTTCTGATTTCCATTTTGTCATAAATATAAGTTAAATTAGCTGTTTATTAAACCTTCCCTTTCCTATCATATTCTTAGATTTCATTCTACAACAGTCCTAGAGAGGGATTATGACTATTAACTATAGAGCGATTTATATAATTGGACTATGAGAAAGAACTAGAGCGTTTCCTTACTGTTTATTCAGTTTGCTTATTTCAAGCTTTTTACAAGTTTTTTCCATTGCTGCATTGAAATTTTCTAAATTGTTTCTCCAAATTCGGTTTTCCAAATCTAGTTTCAGATACTTGCTGTCGCAAGTTTTTTTACACCACTAGAGGGAGCAGTCGTATTAGATGAAATTTCAAATTTAAAAGGTAATTCACCTAGAACTTGAGTGGCATGGAGTTCTAGGAAAGCTAGTTCTTAGAGGATCTTTAAAAAGAAATTTTCAGACGTTTATTTTATATAACCCGTGATCTGCTTTTGCAGTGTTCATGTCCGTCCTCCCAAATGTACACTAGCCCTGCTCTGCGCTGTCCTCAGTCAGCCTGGCGCTTTGCTGGGGTCCTAAGAAGCTGGGAAAAATGTATATACCCAGTTCATCAGAAGTCTCACTTTCCTCAAATCTTAAGGTGTTTACAGAAAGACTGATGTGGTGTCCTTGGGGACAAACTACAGTGAAACAGCCAAGGTCTTCAGGATGCCACCCGAGCCAGAGAACGCCTTCTTATACAAGAGCGGGGTGCAGGCCTGCCACTTTCTGTGGTCCTCACCAAGCCCCATCCACCCTCATCCCCTATACTCAGGCCATCCAGACAGACCAGTTAACGGGCTGAGGACACTCAGAGGTGTAAACACACCAAGAAAGACCTCGTGTTTTACTGGAAGAAGCTCAATTACCGAATTGGGATGTTCTCAGCAGTGCATTTCATGGAATGTAAACCAGATAGTCATGAGGACTTGTGTATTTCCTCATAATGATAACTAGAATTTATATGCACGTCTTTCTTCAAAGAACTCACAGCATTTCATATCCACTACAACGGGTATCCTCCTCATAACTCTGTTGGCTAGGCAGGTATCACCTCCCATTTCACAAATGGGAAACAAATGGATCAAAATTGCCTTGCTAACTGATGCTGGACATTGGTAGCCAAGTCAGGATTAAAAGCCAAAACTGTTAGTCTTATTTTAACCTTTTCTATTAAATTATTTTCTCCAAAAAATAAGAGTAAATGTAGATCTAAGACAAGAAAAGTAAATGCAAAAATTGGATGTGCCTCTCCCTCCAAGGCAACCAGAACATATACAAAGAAATAATATTCAATTTTATTAGGTCTATGATAATAATCCTTAATACCACATTGCTTAGAAGATGCTCTGGTTTTTTTAGAACATAGAGAATTCTAATAGATTAAACAAAGCACTCCTTCCCCCGTTCGTAAATAAAGTCCTTTAGAATGGCGCAAGTTCAACTTCTTATCTTTTCTAACTTTGGGGTTTTAAGTAAGAATACTAGTGTGGGACTTAGACAAACCAAGGACTGCACTTAAAGGGCCCAGCAAACCATAAGTGTTTCTTCCTAGTGTTAACACTTTGATGTATAACTTCTCAGGCTTCTTCCATACATATATATGCATGTGTCGATATTTATGCGTATCTATACACAGGTATTAATATACACTATATATTAATTATAACATACATTATAATGATATACCTATAGACCATAATACCATAATCTATTATAATAATATAATGTGTGTGTGTGTGTGTATATATATATATATATATATATATATATATATATAGCAACTTTAATTCTTCCTCTATACAGAGCTCCTCCCTCCTCATGCGGGCCTTTGGGTTCAGCTGGACCTCGGTTCTCATGTCACGTCAGCATTTACCAGCTGTGCCCGGGGTGTAAGTCAGCTTCCTTATCGGTAAATTGCGCTGTGATGTGAGGAGGTAACCCTGCCAGTTGACACTCAACAGGTTGAGATTCTCTGGCCTCCCTGCTTGCCTCTCCTACTCAAACAATCCACTTCTTGCTCCTAGAACCTAATACGAAAACCCCTCTATGGCTCTGCGCTGTGGTTGGGCAGTACAGCCGGCAGCTCAGAGCTGATCTGAGGTGAAAATAAACTCTCCTCTAGGGTCCACACTTTCCGGATCCTTCACATTCACCTCCTTGACAGGCAGCTAAGCTCTCCTTTCTGCTTTCTCTCTCTTTGCATTTTTTGTTCTGTCAGTGCTCTGAGCAGTAAAGCAGCTTCTGGCTCCTACTGCAAAGGGGAGAAGAGGGCAAAAACCCTCTGAGAATTTTCCTTCTTGACATTTCCACTTAAGGTCATCCTGTTCCAAGTTGGTTTCTTGGAAGCCTCTGACTTGAGATTGTTTTGTGTCTTTCAAATTATCTGGACTGCAAAAAAGGTGGGACTCTTCCAAATTAAAACAAAAATCTCTTTACATTTCTTCTAGGGTGGGGAAATTTCTGTAGTGGGAGATAGGTTATTTTATTTCTATTACAAATAAAAATTGAGAACAATTATATTGCTCCTACTTATAATTATTATGGGTTTTCTAGAATATGGTGTCGAGCACAAAAAGGTTGGACTGGCTTATGTTGTGGAGAGATGCCCAAGATACATGCATTGTAATCCCTTTATTCCGACCCCAAGCTTTTAGACAGTTGTAACTTCATTTATATGTATTAAAATGAATTACTCTTTGCTGTGAAACTTACAACTTTTTGAGATCCAAATTCTTCACACTGGTCCAGTTCTTCTCTTAATTCCTTAATGAGTTCTTCTTTCTCCTTCAGTTTTTTTAACAAAATATTCATTTTGACAGTCATTGCGTCATGCACAGGTGTCTTCTCTTCTTCCACCTCAAAGAATTTCTGGGGGGAAAAAGCAGCATTAAAAGTCAGACACTATGCTAGCACCAGCAGAAACCATTTCATGTTTTATTCAAGCTCCTGTCTTGTAAAGTTATTTTATTTTTGCAACTGGCACACAAGTTTTAGTAAACAACTCTGCTTATATTGAACAATACACTGAAGTGTCATGGTATACAGCACAGTATTATTCTATGAGACAAAGCATGAGTCTGACTGCGTCAGCCATGCCAGTAATAATAATAATAATAGTAAACCTTAATAGGAAATCCACATCATGATTGTGAATGTGCTACCTCAATCTTCTTCTACAAAGGAAGCCAGCAAAAATTTTGACGATGTAAGAAAGGAAATGCACTTCAGCGGTGCAACTAATTCCCTCAGTGGTTTGGAATGGAGATGTGAACAAAAGAAGAACCATTTCTTGACAGCCTATTTTAAGCATTGAGGTGCTAACCTATTTGCAGCCATTGCTCTGAAGAATTGTATCACAAGACCAAAACAAGGAAAAATGCTTTAAAAATGATGCCGTGCTTTACTGCCGACATATAAAAATCTCATTTTCAACACAGACATGCAAAAGCATTTTGTCCATTTTGGACTCTGTGAATTACAGAGTGAATCACAGCATCTGTGAATTACAGAAGAATTATTTTATTTTTATCATTTGTTTGTTACTAATACGTTTGGACACATGGACATACAGGAAATATAGTAAAACCTAACCATATCTGCTAATATATTATATTTCAAAGAATTAGATTTACAAACTAAAATTGTTCTAATGTTATACGATGAACACCGGCAGACTGAGAAGAATAATAATACATCGAGGTAGCATTAAGAGTCAAGCTAAGGGCATAACACTGACACAGTCTACACCACACTGATGAAAAACATCAGTAAGTGAATATGCAGTAGAGTTAAAAAGAGTGTAAACAGAACAATCCATATGACAATATAGCTTTCTAATTGGGAGATTTTAAAGAACAGCACTGAGTATGTAGATCTATTTTTCACATCTACTCTGTTTATGTCTACAGTTCAAACGCTCTGCAGAGACTAAGTTACCCCACTGGTGCTCTGGGTGTAAGTGACAGGGCAGCTCAAATCCAACAGGTCTGAGCGGAGGTTGCCCATCTTCACTCTCCTCCTTTCTACCTTCCCCATTTATAACAGCAGCCCAAGCCAGAAACCGATTTTCTGTCATTTTAAGGACCCCCTCCCCCCTCACCTCACCAAATCCGTTCAACCCACCCCTAAATCACTCCCGAGCCCACCCTCCCCTTCCCTGTTCCCCCGCCTTCACGTTACCACCAAATCCGGGTCCGCTCGCCCGCACGCAGCAAAGCCGATCTACTGACACCGGGTTGCGGTGCCGTGTGTTTATTGTAAGGCGCCAAGCCGGGAGTCCGGGACAGCTAATGCTCAAAAAACCCGAGCTCCCTGATGGGATTCAGCAAAATATTTTTAAAGGCCAGGTGAGGGAAGGGAGCCCAGGATGTGTGATCAGCTCGTGCACCATTCTCAGAGTGGCTGACGGTGAGGTAGTGGGGGTGGGGTGGGGGGGGTGGTGTCACAGGGGTTAATATTATCAGTCCTTAGGCTCCAGGAGGCCTGGGGGCTGGGTGCTCATGGTCATCAAGTGGTTAACATCTTCCATTTGGTGGAGGTTTTAGCATCTGTGAAACAACTCAGGAAATCTGCATCAGATAATGTTATCTGGGTACTTCAGAGAGGAGCTATAGCAGGGGACCTGGGGGAGGGCTCTGTCCCGGGAATGCCCCCTAGGGTCCTGCTCAGTTATAGTCGGAGTCCTTGTCTTCACCTGGACTATTGTACTAGCCCTTAACTCACCTCCCTGACTCTTCTTTTGTCCTCTCCAACCAATCTCCACCCTGTGGCCAAACCGATCTTTCTAAAATGCAACTCTCCCCGTCCCCATAGGCTAAAGTCCAGGTCCGTTAGCACAATGGACAAAATGGTACCCCTGTTGCTCTGCTGCTGGCTGACCTGGCCCCTGACTCGTGCCAGCCTGCTGTCCCCTTGCCCCGCCAGACTGGGCATTTAATCAGTGCTGATACTCAGCCGGGGATTTCTCAGAAGCACTGTGGGACCACAGGTCTCCATGTACGTGGAATTTCTAGGCCACCTAATAAGCTCTTACTTGTCAATCTCCTGAATGGCATTAGAATAGGTTAGCCTGCGCCTGAGGACCAGCTCTGTCACTTAGTAGCTTTGTGAGCTTGAACAAGTTTCTCAAATCCCCTGTGTCTCAGTTTTATCATCTGTAAAATGGGACAAACAATAACACTATCTGAATTGTTGTGAGAATTAAATAAGATAGTGCATGTAAACAATTTTGGACAGTGTTTACAGCACCGTCAGCTCCCAGTATTATATCTTAGCGTTTATTATTGTTGTTACTGTTTGTCATCCAAACCCAGATGTCACCTGCTCTGGGAAGCCTTAGCATCCCTGCCCTGCCCACCTGCCTTCCACTGCTCTGTTCTTTCTATATCTTATAGACATTCTTCTTGGGTCCATTTGTTTATTACTTGTTTTTTGCTCACTAATCTTTATGTTCTGAATAGGATGGATTTATTTGTCCTCCTAAAAAAATAGCAAAACAAAGATGCTCCTGACAAGCTAGCCAAGTCACCTCCTTTATAACACAGCACAAACGACCTCTGGGAGCTCATTTAAAATCCCACCAGGAGGGCTTCCCTGGTGGCGCAGTGGTTGAGAGTCCGCCTGCCAAGGCAGGGGACATGGGTTCGTGCCCTGGTCCGGGAAGATCCCACATGCCGCAGAGCAGCTGGGCCCGTGAGCCATGGCCGCTGAGCCTGCGCTTCCGGAGCCTGTGCTCCACAACGGGAGAGGCCACAACAGTGAGAGGCCCGCGTACCAAAAAAAAAAAAAAAAAAAAAAAAAAAATCCCACCAGGAACTGGGCTGAGATGCTGCACACACATGGCATTGCTGGGGTCAACCTGCCTTCAGGATGCACTCGTCCCCTCTGGACTTCAGGGCAGCGGAGGCCACAGTTCGTTGGAAGAAAAAGAGTTTCACTTTTGACATTTCATAAAGTAATCGTAAGGCCCAAACACATTGGATTCATTTCTCTTCATCTCCAGGAATGTTTCTGATGTTTTACTAGTGTTTATTGAATGAGCTAGGCTCAAGAGGAGGTGAGCAGAAAGCAGGGTTTTGTTTTCACCACCCCTTCAAATCTGATATCCTGTCTCATGTTTCAGTCTCTTAGAAGAGCTCTCGGGAAAGTGCCATGACTTTTTTTTTTTAACTCTTAGATAGCAGCGAAAACACAGAAAGAAAGAGAGAGACAGAGAGAGAGAGAGGGAGAAAGAGAAAGACAGATCTCGAGAGAGAGAGAGAGAGAGAGAAAGGAAGGAAGGAAGGAAGAGAAAGAGGGAAAGAAAGAAAGAAAGAGAAAGGAAGGAAGGAAGGAAGGAAGGAAGAAGGAAGGAAAGGAAGGAAGGAAGGAAGGAAGGAAGGAAGGAAGGAAGGAAAGGAAAGGAAGGAAGGAAGGAAGGAAGAAAGAAAGAAAGAAAGAAAGAAAGAAAGAGGGAAAGGAGAGGAAGGGAGGAAGGAAGGAAAGAAAGAAGGGCCCAAAAACTTAAAAACCCCAAAACTCAACCCCCCAAATTCCAATCCAGCTGACTCTTAACCCATCAAAGCTCCTGACCTTTCCCAGTCCCAGCCTCCCGTACACTAGCAGCCTGCAGGGGAGGAGAGGGCTTGAGCTTGGCTTCCTTTTCTAGTATCCAGAGATTTGGTCAAACACCAGCCTAGATGTTGCTGTGAAGGTATTTCCTATGTGAGGTTAACATTTAAATGAAGAGACTTTGAGGAAAGCAGATTATCCTCCACACTGTGGGTGGGCCTCATCCAATCAGCTTGAAGGCCTTCAGAGAAAGACTGAGATTCCCAGAGGAAGAGGGAATTCTAACTGCAGAGTGTCTTCAGACTCGAGCTGTAACATCAGTTCTTCCCTGGGTCTCCAGCCTGCCAGCCTACTTTTCAGATTTCAGAATTGCCAGCCTCTGGGACCACAGAAGCCAATTCCTTAAATCTCCATCTCTCTCTCCCCCTCTCTCTCCCCACACACCCTACTGGTTCTCCTTCTCTGGAGAATCCTAGTATCTACAACGAAAGAACAGACATTCACACAATGCCTCCCACTCCAGCCCAGCACCACAGCGTTTACTACGTATGGCTCGTCTCCTTTCCATAGTACAGTGCCTTCTCTGGCAGTTAAGAACTGGTGCCCATGGTGCTTGAGGCACTGACGTCTGCTCCATCCTCCCTCCCTTCATGTAACCGATCTTCTGACCACACTGCACCCTGAGAGCTTGGCTCTGATGCAGGGCACAGGGAGGGGAAGGAGGCAGGAGTGTGTCTTTGGTCTTTTAATTCACGAGGGCAAGAACATTTTATTTTGGACTTTAATTCTTTTCTTACAAGAAAATTTAATATTTAATTTTTCCTTTGGCAGTCGAAAGTAGGGGGTTAATATTCAAATCTGTTGATTTGATGTAACTGTTGGCTTTTTATTATTAGAATAATTTTATGATGCTATTTGACCTCATGGGCAAAACCTCTTGACAGACAATATTGGTCAACACAGCTGGATGTAATCTGGGGTGAGAAACAGACTAGGAAGTAAATTCTCAGTAGGGGATACAAAGTGACCTTGGAGTTTAATGTAAATAATGCACTCTTCTAACCCGATGCTGAGTCTTCTGGGTCACCAGCAGTCTCGGGATCCCCAGAGGAGCGGTGGTTGGTATTGGGGGGGCTGCATCATGAAGGTGGGAGCGGGGCTTTCCTCTCCCCCAAGGCTCAGACCCACGCCTAGTTGATCACAGGCTAAACAGTTAAGTTTAATGTATTAAGAGAAGAAGAAAAACCCAGGGAATGTTGTTTCCTTCCACGTGGAGTGACATCCTCCATCGATTATCTGATTAAGACCTTGGAAGAAGGAACTTGGTCACATCTTGGCCAACCCCTCCCCCTTGCCCTTCTCTTTGGGGAGCAGATGCTCTGCTCTGGCAGGAAGAGACCTCCTCAGCCCACTGCTGCCTGTGATGGGAGTTAATCTGCCAAATTCGGGGGTTCAGCACTGAATAGCCTGTGTTATCAGTAAGACGGACGATCTCCGTCTGCTGGCTCCCTGACTTTATTTTAACTGGTCCAGAACCTCAGTAGGGAAGACAAGTATTATTTATCAAGTCTCATAAATACTCCAGTAATATTTATCTCTCAAGTTTGCAAATCTAAGCAGGTCACGAAAGCTGCTTAGAATTCTACCATGATTCTTTGATGTCTTTGAGATAAAATATAAATTCTGTAGGTTCCTTTTCCTGTATCCCCTCTCACCACTTTCTCAGCCTTCTTGTCTTCCAGTCATACCAAAGCACTGGCAGTTCCCTGGCGGTGCCTTGAAACTTAAACGCCTCTATGATGTCAAGTGGGCCACCTCCCTGCCTTTCTCCCATTTTCCTTAAGCTTGCCAAAATTCATCATCGTTTGCTGGGGCCCAGCGTAGGCCGCCCTAAAGTGGGCCTCAATGGCATATTGATTATTTTGAATTAAAGTTTCTTAAGAAATGGGACACTCAGACCCTCCTTTCTGTCTCCGTGAAAGCAGGAAATCAATCTCCCATAAGAAAGGTGCCCTCCCTACATCTAGAGGTGGAAGGACACCCTTATCACATCCTGCCGCACTAGAGAAGGCAAGGGGGTGATCACACAGGAGAAAGGGCAGAGTTAAAGGGGAAGATGCTTCATACAGCTTGTGTCTCGGTGAGTATGGGATGATTTATTTTGTAACTCTTCTTTATAGTCTTTAGTTTCTTGCCATTTCATCTAAGCAGTTTTCTCTCTCACTCTCTTTTCAACAAAAAGCCTCATTCAGGCCATTGCTCCAGGCAAAGGAATTGGTCACAATCCAAAAGCACGCGTCCTGCCCTTAGCAGAAGCCCATCATGGTTTCATAAGTCAGAGTACAGAAAATTCAGTCCCCTCCAAATACTGAAATGTTGGTGTTTTATTGCACAGTACTGTTATTAGGACTTTAAAAAAAATTTGAAGTAAAAATCATTTAACACCTGGACAGTATTTGCTGCATTAAAATTTGGAATCTAAAGTTGTTAGAAAGGGATCTTCTATATCTCTGCAACCCTCCAGAGGTGGAAGACAATGACAATCAACACAGCAAGGCTTCTATTTTAAGAATAAATACTTTCCCTGTTCAGAGACTATTTTTTTTAATAAGGTTTCCTTTTTTTTAAATATAAATTTATTTATTTATTTTTGGCTGCATTGGGTCTTCATTGCTGCACACGGGCTTCCTCTAGTTGTGGAGAGCAGGGGCTACTCTTCGTTGTGGTGTGCGGGTTCTAGGCACACGGGCTTCAGTAGCTGTGGTTCGCGGGCTGTAGGGCGCAGGCTCAGTAGTTGTGGCGCACGGGCTTAGCTGCTCCGCGGCATGTGGGATCTTCCCGGACCAGGGCTCGAACCCGTGCCCCCTATATTGGCAGGCAGATTCTTAACCATTGCACCAACAGGGAAGCCCACCGTTCAGAGACTTTTAAAAACAATTTTAGGGCTTCCCTGGTGGCAGAGTGGTTAAGAATCTGCCTGTCAATGCAGGGGACACAGGTTCGAGCCGTGGTCCGGGAAGATCCCACATGCCGTGGAGCAACTAAGCCCGTGCGCCACAACTACTGAGCCTGCGCCCTAGAGCCCGCGAGCCACAACTACTGAGCCCATGTGCCACAACTACTGAAGGCCGCACACCTAGAGCCCAAGCTCTGCAACAAGAGAACCCACCACAATGAGAAGCCCGCGCACCACAATGAAGAGTAGCCCCCGCTGGCCGCAACTAGAGAAAAGCCCGCTCGCAGCATCAAAGACCCAATGCAGCTAAAAATAAATAAAATAAACAAAAACAATTTTATTATTTGACCATTTTAACAAACTCATTTTTTAACATGACAGCCTTGAAACAGATTTGGGTAATTCTGAATTGAATCTTCATCTACATTTGAGAAAGTAAAGAAGAGGACAAACCTGAAATGCTTTCCTTGAAACAAGCACTGCTACTTGCTATCCATAAAAAGGTTGCAGTTCTGCAAAATGAACTATGAGTTGTTTGCAAGATCTCTTCAAAGTTACCAAAAAAGACACGTGAGTATTTGATGGGGAAGACATTATGGGGGAATATTTGAAGTCAACTTATAACAATTTTCCATTCCAGTAGATGATGGCTTAGCCAGAGGGGAGAAGACATGAATATAAGCCTTTTCTCCAAATATCTGAGTGAGGACACTCAGAAGAGGAGATAGTTCCATTTACCTTTCCTTCTGAACACCGATTACAGTCTCACCGAAAAGGAAGGCATTGAGATAAAAATTCAGATATTAAAATCTGCATTTTTCTGCAATCCATTTGAGTTTAACGCTAGTCATTTTTTTGTATTTTTATAGAAATATAATCAATATGATGCTACACATGAAGCATTTTGCAGAGTGCCTGGGCCATAGTAAATACGTCCATAAGTGATAACTGCTTTCACTGTCATTAATTATCTGCCTAGGGAAAAGGAGGAAGTTTCCCCAAGCACTGTTACTCACAGATCTTTAAGCAATGCCCTGTCACCAATGCCACCTAAGACAAAAGAACTGGAGCCCCAGACTCTGTCAGATTCAAGGAGATCAGGTCTGCGCAGAACGATGGAGGTACAGCTCATGCAGGGCTCTCTCTACTCCTCTGTATCCTTTTCTCAGGGTAAACATCCCTCCCCATCCCCCTCTTCTCCTCCAAAGTCCCCCCAACAGTCAGTTCCCTAAGGCCCTCTGACTGGCCCAGATTTTACTCACAGAAGAAAGAATACCCACTAAGAAGGTAATGACTTCATTCATTAGCCCCCAGTTAGTAAAGGAGAGGGAGGTGATTTGATTTGAGGAAATGAAATTCTGATGGTTCTATTTCAAGCACTCTGGGCGTGCGGATGTGCCTAAGGCTTTTGAACAACAGGACGTATTCTCCTGTTACGCCGGCACCCTAAGAGAGCTCTTCTACACAGAGTCCTGCAAGAACACATCAGCATCCATTCTGTACATATTCATAGGACCTACTATGCACAGTTCTGGGCTAGTCACAAATTATTCTATGTATAAGAAAAGCCTCATCATTCAGTGTAGACAGAGAACAGAATAAAGCTAAGTCTCTCTAAAATTCTCTTTAAAAGACCTGGGAGACCATCATCTAAAGAAGCATCTAAGTACATGCAGTACGTAAGACACAGGAAGTGAGCGTATTCCAAACTTGAAAGCAAAATTAAACCATGTTCCATGCCAAAGGGTCTGAACTGAGAATCACCTCCACCAGGCTGCCAGCCTTCATCTGCACTTCACCTTGATGCCTCTGCAAAGACACATGTCTTAGTCTAATTCAGACTCTTCAGTTCTATAAAAGTCACAGGACTCTCTTCTCTGCCAGGAGCTACATGCATCACATGGGGTGTGAGGCTGGTTATACGTTTTCCCAATGCATTAGTGCCAAAGAACTGTGGTCCCTACCCCAATTCTGCTCCCTCCTTACACATTTGATTCCCCACCTTGACAAGGCGAGGAAGCGCCCAGTCCTTCCCCATTCAGGAATGAGGGAGGGGCAGAGTCTGAACCACTTGGGCCTCTGTAAAGGGACTTGATTCATCTCAGCAACGCTTTTCTGGGAGCATTTAAGAACCCAACCTCAGGAGTTAGATCACCTCTGTGTCATCCATTCTAGCCTGATTTTTCTTAATCTTCTCTGGTTCCCTGATCCCCATTTGGCTGTGTACACCTAACATCCATCTCAAGTCCCTCTGACTGTAACTCTTTTTTGACCTACTTTTCTGGTGAAGTTTTGGCCTCCCCCCATAAATATATATTCTAATTTTACTTTATTGCCCAATGCACCAAGGCTGTAGGTTAATGACATCTCTACAATCAGCCCATCTCAAAGGACTAATTAGTCTGACCCTCCTTCCATCCAGCTGCTCCAACAAGGAATGGATTCAATAAACTCTTCCAAACAAAAAGCCGTTCTTATGTTTAATGATGAATTACAGGTAGGACTCCCTTCAAATTCAGTGGAAATGATCACTCTCTTGAGCACTATTTAATATTATTCTGCAACTTCTGTCTAGTGTAAAAAAGTGATATACATTTGAGAATTTAAGGCATGTTATCATTTTCAGTTAGTAGATGTAAATATTTAGAAAATACAAATGGGACTTCCCTGGTGGCACAGTGGTTAAGGCTCCGCACTCCCAATGCAGGGGGCCCGGGGTTCGATCCCTGGTCAAGGAACTGGATCCCACATGCAAGTCGCGACTAAGGGTTCGCACGCCAAAACTAAGGAGCTGGTGAGCCACAACTAAGGAGCCCGCCGGCCCCAACTAAGACCCGGCACAACCAAATTAATTAAATTAATTTTAAAAAAAAGAAAATACAAATAAATTAAGAACTGTTAAAATGAGATCTGATAATCCCACATTTGGAAATCTATCAACAAAGTGGTCGGAAACAGTAGTTATAAAAATGAGTGGTTTCACATCAAAAACATTATGCTGAAGTAAAAGAAGTCAACTGAAAGAGCACATATTGTACAATCCCACTTATATGAAATAGTCAGAACAGGTAAATCCACAGCGACAGGAGTTTAGCAGTTGCCAGAGATTTGAAACAGGAGAGGAAAAGGGAGAGGGGAGAATAGGGAATGACTGCTCATGGGTACAAGCTTTCTTTGGGGGTTGATGAAACTCTTTTAAAATTAGCTTAGGGTGGTAATTCCCTATCAGTCCAGTGGTTAGGACTTGACGCTTTCACTGCCGGGGCCCAGGTTTGATCCCCGGTCAGGGAACTAAGATCCCAGAAGCCATGCGGCCAAAAAAAAAAAAAATCAAATGCAGTGATGCCTGCACAATTCTGTAAATATACTATAAGCCATTGAACTGTACACTTTAAATGAATGAACTTTATGCTGTGTAAATTATATCTCAATAAAGCTGCTAAAAATCAACAGTTTCCATGTATATCAAAATACTCAAAATATGACAAAAATTATCTCATCTTCTAAAAACGTAAGATATTTAGGAATAATTTAGTTGTATGAAAAAGATATACAACCCACATAAATAAAATTATAAAACTGCACGGAGATACATGAAATAAGACATAAGCGAATCAAGAAATATTCTTGGATAGGAAGACTGATTATTGTAAATGACACAGATTTCTTCCAAAATTCATGAATAAATTTCCAAACAGTTCCATTTTAATAAAAATGCCAAGGGAGGCCGTTTTGGAATGGAAGTAAACACAATTATTTTAAAATTTATCTGGAAAAATAAGAGATCAAAGACATTTTTGAGAAAGAGAACTAATGAAAAAAGACCCAAACTTACCAGATATTAACATATTATAATGCTAAAAACAGTAAATACCAAAACAGCAATGGAGAGCTATAACACTGCATAGATAATCTTATATAGCCACAAAATAGCAGAGATAACCTTGAGATAAACCTTATTGTTGGTGTATGATGAGTGTTAATTAAACAAAGAGGCCATCAGACTGAGGTGGCTCTAATACCTTAGCAGCCTATGTAAGCAAACCCCAACCTGAACCTGTAAATGCCTCAAGGTTAAGAAATCAATACCTAAGGACAACCAGTCACAAACAATGAGGCTTTTCCATAGAAGGCAAACACTTAAGCTACAGCCAATAACCTCCTTGCTTTGCTTCTACCTTTTCTCTCTAAAAGTTTTTCCCCTGACTCCTGTGTTGGTTGGAGTGCTCCTAACTACTTCTGATTTAGTGCTGCCTGACTCGAATCAATTTTCCCTCAAATAAACTTAAAAAAAAAATTTGTTCTTTTTACTCATCCCTCCCCCCTTTTATTGAAATATAATTGACATACAATATTATGTTTCAGGTGTACAACATAGTGGTTCAATATTTGTGTACATTACCAAGTGATCATCACAGTAAGTCTAAGTTACCATCTGTCACCATACAAAATTATTACAATTTTATTGACTATATTCCTTATTTCGTACAATATCTCCCCATGACTTATTTATTTTTGCTCAAGTAAACTCTTAAAAATGTAACATGCCTCAGTTTATCGTTTAACATGAGGGAAACATCGTAAATCAATGAAAAAGGAAAAGATATTCAACAAATGACGTTGGGAAAACTGCTTATTAATTTGAAAGCTAGTGACAGTCTCCCAAACTTTTATTCCTCCAGTCTCTCTAAGGGATTTTTTTTTTTTTTTTGGCTGTATTGGGTCTTCATTGCAGTGTGCAGGCTTCTCATTGTGGTGGCTTCTCTTGTTGTGGCTCTTAGGCTTCAGTAGTTGTGGCACGCAGGCTCTAGAGTGCAGGCTCAGTAGTTGTGGCGTACAAGCTTAGTTGCTCCGTGGCATGTGGGATCTTCCCGGACCAGAGCTCGAACCCGTGTCCCCTGCACTGGCAGGTGGATTCTTAAGCACTGCACCACCAGGGAAGTCCTCTCTAAGGATTTTATATGCTCCTAAATCCCTCTGTGTCTGAGGGACCTAGAGTAGTGTGTTTTCTTATCTGAATCAGAGCTGATACATTTCCAAGACCAAAAGAAGCTAAATAAAGTGTAATTTTTATCAAAACTTTTTCTTTTATCTGAAAATAAAGTGCTATAATATCACACAAGAAATTGTTTTAATAGTTAAATCGATTTAAAACCTTGCTCCATAGCTGAAAAAGCACTTGTACCTGTATCCTGAACTGGTCTCCAGAGGGCAGCAGAGAGTCATTTACACTTAACCAAAAGTTACCTCTTAACCAAAAGTGTGTGCTTGGGTTGTTTTTTCAACTCTTCTGTTCTTTCTTATGACTAGGCCTTAACAAACTGGGTGGCCAGGATCTGGAAGGCTGTCTGAGGTCATGGATCAAAGCGATGCCAACAAGCCAAAGCAAAAGTTCAAAGAATCACTTTTATATCTTTAAAATAATTCTTTAATTAGATAAACCAATGAACCACAGTTAATACACTGTTGGCTAAGCATATTTAACCAGCACATGTTTATGCAACACCGATGCATATAAAGCATTTAATCCTTTCAGGGCTTTCTATTCCTAGACATACAAAAAGTATATAGAAAGGGTGATAGTCACTTATTCTGTCATATTTTTTGAGCATTTGATACACACTAAAAGTTTATCAGTGACCCAGAAATTGTCGAAGACACAAAGGATTATAAAAGCATGTTTCAAAAACAAAATCATGTTATTCTGACTTACTTCGTAAACAACAAAGATTCTGGAGAGATAGGTGAAAGGCTTCTATAAACTGACAAAGTGAGGAATAGTTCAGCCAAAATTAAGTGAGTGCAGACATCCAGAGACTTGTGCAGGACACTGAAGCTGGCCTGTACTCCAGGGCATTGCGAAACCAGGTAAATGTGAACTTTGGTTTTCACCTCTTAACAGGGCACAGAGAAAAGGCATCACACAGGTCTTCCTCAAAGTGGTGATTCCAAATAATAGGAGACTACCCCATGAAGGTTGAGACACCAAAGGGCCATCTCTTCAGCGTGAGAAGGAACTAGAAGTAACCACCTTGAACCCTGTACCTCCTCCCATCCCAGTAAAAGTGAAATTGCCTCCTGTCTGGAAACTTGGCTCAAAGTATAGAGGTGGAGAAAAGTCTCTTCTGAGTTTTATATGCATGAGATGGCCCACATTCATACATCTGGGTGGTCTAAAATGCCTCAAGCTGAGAATTAGGTTAAAGCTGTCACAGACCCAGGAGTCTCACAGAAGCAAACAGAAATCTTCTCTACAGAGACTCACCTCTACTCCAGGCCTCAAAGAGTTTCTGCAGAAATATGAGTTCACAGTCAAAAATCATGAAACCCGAAAGTAAAGGACATATCATGAGCGACAGCCAGTACTTATTAGACCCTCAAAGATGAAAGACATGGAAATTATGAAACATGGAAGATCAATCAAGTACACTGAAATATATTTATAGAAATAACAGGACAAGTTACGGGCAAAGAGCCAGAGCCATTAAAAAATAACCAAACCAGCCAAGCATAGAACTCCTAGTCATAAAAAACGTGATAAGTGATATTTTAAAACGCAATGAAAATGGATAAAATAGTAATAAAAATATGCAGTGGGGTTTTAAAATATAGGATTAAAATATACGAGAGTAATGAGATATATATTAAGCCTTTATTCCAACACATTTTTGAGTTTAAAGGAAATAAAGGCCCTAGACAAATATTTCACTATATCTGACTCGAAAGGAATACAAAACCCAAATAGTCTCATAATCAGTAAGGAAATTGGGAGTTCAAAATATGTCAATCGATCAATCAACTCCTCTAGGCCCAGGTGGCTTCCCTGGCTGTTCTAAATATTTAAGGAAGAAAAAGTTCTAATTTTACACAAATGCTCCTAGGAAACAAAATGCGGATAACATTTCCCAGCTCATTTTGTGAAGCTACCATAATCCTGATTCCCAAACCCAAAAAGAATAGTATAGAAAAGGAAAAGTAGGTGCTTCCCTGGTGGCGCAGTGGTTGAGAGTCCGCCTGCTGATGCAGGGGTCACGGGTTTGTGTCCCGGTCTGGGAAGATCCCACATGCCGCGGAGCGGCTGGGCCCGTGAGCCATGGCCACTGAGCCTGCGCGTCCGGAGCCTGTGCTCCGCAACGGGAGAGGCCACAACACCGAGAGGCCCGCGTACCGCAAAAAAAGGAGAAGTATAGCTCACCACACTGATGTTCACAGGTTTAAAATATCCTAAGCAGAAGATTAACACACTAAGTTCAGGAACAAATTTTAAAAAGAAACAAACAAAAAAACACATCATGACCAAGTTGGGCTTATACAAAGAAAGGTTGATTTCACATTTTTAAAAATCAGCTAATTAATTTCACCACACTAATAGATTAAGGGGAAAAAAATCATATGGCCTCTCAATAGATGCAAAACCCCCACATTTTACAAAATTAAAATTCATTCATGATTTTTTCAAAAGTCTCTTTGCAAAAGAAATATCTACAGCAAGTATTATGTGTAATGTTGAAATACTGTATTCAGTATTGATATAAAATAAGGATGCTTGCTGTCATCACTTTTACTTAACAATTTGCTAGATGCCCCAACAGTGCAGCTGGCAGAGATGAATGAAGAAATGGTGTAAAATTGTAGGACAGCAAAATTTGCCATCCCCAAATGTGTCTCTTTGGCATGAGGATTAATTGGGCTGATTATTTTTAAGAAACAGAAAACTCAGAAAGCTTTTCTTGTTACCTCCCCCTTAGCTGCTCAAAGAATTTAGATAAAGGGCCTGTCTCCAGAATGGAGCTATCACTAGAGATATCTGTAAAGAATATGGACTAGGTGTGCTGGGAGAAATTTGGCAGGGCCTATAGATTAGGGTCCACTCTGTATCCCATTGTCTCTGCAGGACCCAGCAAACATTTGTTTACCAAACATTTGCTTTTCCATCTCTATTTCCTTCCTCCCCCTTGAGGTCCCAAACCATACCCCCAACATCCTCTTTTGTCTCTAGCAGAAGATGGTATTTAAGGTGAGGGTTTCAGCCATTTTGGCAAGTTACTCAGTTTTCCTGGGCCTCTCCCATGTGTACATGTTATTAAACTTTTGTTTTCTCTTGTTAATCTGTCTCATGTCAACTGAATTCTTAGAGCAGCCAGAAGAACCTAGAATGGTAGAAGAAAATATCTCCCCCCCACCGCCGACATAGATTTATTTTAAAATGTATATGGAAGAACAAAGAAAGAGCCATGAATATTTAAGCCATCCTGAAAAAAGAAAATGAGACAATTTATCTTACCAAACACCTACAATTAAGTATTAATGTAAGCAGATGGGGTAGGGGGTCCCGGGAGAAAGAGACCCAGGCATGGCTTAAGCCACTTTGTGATCTAAGCCTGGCCACAATGCTTGCCCAGTAATTAAGGATCTAAAGGGAAGTGAGGGAAATGAAGGAACAAAGGAAGAGCAGTAAAGAAACAATAGTTCAGCGAGAAAACAGAGTCCTAGTTCCTCCTCAAGGGATGTACATAACCATCTGACACCTGTCTTCAGTTCTGCAGGAACTAAGGCCCCCACCCAGGTGGAGGACAGAATGATGTTGACCCTCTTGACTTCAGTCAACCAAAGCCAGGACTCTGTCAACCTTTGCCCCAATTCTGTGCTGAATTCTCCTCTGCCCAAGTCCCTTTATGAATATGCATGAACCCTTAGTTTAAACGTCCCCAATTTTGCTGTTTGGGGAGACATTGCTCTGTGAGAGATTCCCAGTGTTCCCCTTACTTGCTGCAAGTAATAAGTCCTTCCTTCTCCCAGTCTTTGGCTTGGTTGTGTCTTTTGGCTCAACACCCACCAAGAGGCAAACCCAGTTTTGGGGTAACATTAATTTTAGTGGGATTTCCCACAAGGACAGATAATCTAACGAATGGAACAGAACAAAATACCCCAAATCTGACCTACACACATACATGGAGTTCTGACATGACACATTATCTTCTGTTATTAACTTGAGAACCTGGGGGATCATTATGGGGAAAAAATTAATCCCTCTTTCACATCAATACTAAAAATCAGTCCCAGTGGATTAAAGACCTGTATGTATGTAAAAGACAATAATATAAAAATCTTAGAAGACTTTAAGATATAGCAGCAGTTTTAAAACAAAACACAGAACGTGGAAACCATGAGGAAAATATAGGAGTTTGACTACATTAATGTAAAAAAACCACTTTGGTTTATTAAAGAACACTGTAAGAAGAGTAAACAGGGGACTTCCCTGGTGGCACAGTGGTTAAGAATCCGCCTGCCAATGCAGGGGACACGGGTTCGAGCCCTGGGCCGGGAAGATTCCACATGCCTTGGAGCAACTAAGCCCGTGCACCACAACTACTGAGCCCACATGCAGCAACTACTGAATCCCACGTGCTCTAGGGCCCGTGCTCTGCAAGAAGAGAAGCCACAACTACAGAAAGCCTGTGCGCAGCAACGCAGACCCAATGCAGCCAAAAAATTAAAAAATTTTAAAAAAAGAGTGAACAAAAAACCAAGAGAAGACATGTGCAACACATAAAACAAACAAAAGATGAGTATCCAAAATATGTTTTTTAAAATACTCTTATTAACCAAAAAGAAAACAAATAACACAATAAACAATGAATTTGAACAGGCACGTCACAGAACACGAAAACTGAATGGCCGATACACTTTTTTTTTTTTTTTTTTTTTTTTTTTTTGCGGTACGCGGGCTTCTCACTGTTGTGGCCTCTCCCGTTGTGGAGCACAGGCTCCGGATGCTCAGGCTCAGCGGCCATGGCTCACGGGCCCAGCCGCTCCGCGGCATGTGGGATCTTCCCAGACCGGGGCACAAACCCGTGTCCCCTGCATCGGCAGGCGGACTCTCAACCAATGCGCCACCAGGGAAGCCCCAATACACATATTTCTAAAAGGGTTAACCGTATTAATAACAAGGGAAACACAAATCAGACAAAATGAAATAGTTTCATGTCCATGAGATCAACAAACATTTAAACATCTGACAATATCAAGTCTCGACGAAGAAGAGTAACAAATATTTTCATATTATGATCAGTTTGGAAGGCTCTTGGCCTTAGATAATAAATATGAAAATCCACATACTCTCCATTCCACTCTTACAAACATACTTTAAAAGCACTCTTGCACATGTGTACCTGAGACAGTACAAGAATGTTCAGAACAGAACTGTAAGAGCAAATGGCAATTTCATATGCCTCAACATAATAAAAATTGATAAGGATTACAGATATCTTCAGGGCACTTTACTATATCTGAAATCTGTGGTCAGTGGACAGAAAACTGTAAGCCTAAACACTAACACAGGATAATAAAGGGCCAGAAAAAGACACCAACACCAAGGAGTGTCATGAATTTGTATAAGAGCTTATTTGTTTCACAAACATTTAGACTGCACTTATCATGTGCCCAACACTGTTGTAACTGCTTCACAAGGATCAGTTCATTTCATCCTCAAAACAGGCCTATGAGCTGGGTACTAATATGATCCTCATCGGACAGATGAAGAAACTGAGGCAGAGAGGGTGAGTATTTTGCCCAAGGTCACACGCAATTAAGTGGCAGAGCCAGGATTCGAAAGCAGTAGTTTGACTCCCAAGTCCTTGTATTAAAACATACACTATGCTAACTCCTAACCATGATGCTATAGTGTGCTGGCAGAACCACTACGGAAGGAATTTATCCAACAAATGCAGTTAAATCCCTTATTGATGTGAGCGTAAGGATACCATTCCAGCTATCTAGTCATTGCTGCATAACCCTGCTCCCCAAACTTAGTGGCATAAAACAACTATTTCTCATGGTCACTCACTAAGGAATTAGGACAGGAGTAGCAGGATGGCACACTCCTGCTCCTTGCCAGGACCCCAGATGGCAAGACTAAATGCCTGGGGGCTGGATGACTTGAAGGCTGGGCTCAGTTGGGCCAATGGCCCCAGTACCCACATGCAGACTCTCCAAATGGCTTGGGCTCCTAACAGCATGGCAGCTGGATTCGGAAGGCGAGAATCCAGAGAGCAAACATCCCGAGAGCATAGGATGTAGTTGCAAGGCTTCTTTTGTCCCTGCCTTCGAAGTCGTGCAGCGTCACATTCTGCCTTTATGACCAAGTCACGGAGGCCCCTCAGATCCAGGGATAGGGAATTAGGCTCCACCTCTGGGTGAGGAAGAAGCAAGGTAACCTTGCGGAAGAGCAGGTGAGTGGGAGACAGTGTCAGGGTCACCTTTGGAAACACAACTTGGCCCAGAGTCACAGAGGCTGTTGACAGGGCAATAGGTTCTGGGATATTTTTAGCCACAGGTAACTGAACAGGCAATTAACAGTGGCTTAAATTCTAAGGGGGTTTTTGTCTCATGACATAAAAGGGCCAGAGGCAGGGCAAGTCCAGAGTTAGTTAGTTGCTCGGTGATGTCATGAAGGACCCCAGTGCTTTCTGTTTTTCTAGTCTGCTACCCTTAGCACATCCTAAGTATCCCACTCCTTGCTTTTAGGTTGGTTGCAGCAATTCCAAGCATCAGAAGGAGACATAATAATGTCAAACAAAGAAAAAGAGGGGTATATTTTCCCTTGAGTCTCTTTTAATTAAAAAAAAAAAAAAAGAATAGGGACTTCCCCGGCGGTCCAGTGGTTAAGACTCCGAGCTTCCACTGCAGGGGGCAGGGGTTCGATCCCTGGTAGGGGAAGTAAGATCCCACATGCTGCAAGGCACAGCCAAAAAGAAGAAGAACCTCCTTTCTAAACCTCACAGTTAACTTACTTTCAGGTCACATTGGACCTGAACTTGCCCTTGTTCATGCCATAGCTGGAAAAGAAGCTGAGAAAGGATCTAGCGTTTTGGCTTCATAGTAAGACGTGCTTCTGCTAATAAAAAAAGGAAGGGGAAGAATGACAGTGGAACCACCAGTACCTGCCACAAGTTCAGGCAACCTCCATTCACTTAGCAATTATTAGCTGATTGCTAATTGTGTACCAGGCACAGCGCTAAGAGGCAGGGCATGGCGGTGCGCAAGACAAGCATCCCTACCCTTGTAAGGCTTACAGTCCAGCACAAAACAGAGACACGTAACAAGCAATCCCATAATTAAATCAAAGGCGTTCAGTACCATGAAAAAGAGGTATGCAATCAAAGCACGATTTGCTGTAAAGAAAGCAATATTGCTTTATGGAAATATACTGCAATGAAAGACAAGATTATAGTTATAAATACTAAAAGAATTTAGTATAAATACTAGAAGAATCGCTAAGATGAAAAAATAATGACTGGAAATGATCAAGAGAAGGAAGCATGGTGTCTGGAAGATAGATCGCGTCCCCATCATTAGAAAAGTTACTCCACTGAGGATCTGAGACTGTTCCCTGGGATTTACTACAGACCTGATGAAGCTTCTCTTGAGACTCCCTGACCTCCTTCTATCGAACCGCGTGCTCACCAAACAAACACTGGAATACTGCATCGCTTGCCCAGGTGGACTAGATACCAGACTGGAATTTTTCAGTTTCTGAAAAGTTCTATCTGTCACCATAAAGTGTTATTTTGGTCAGTTTAAAGTAAGCATGAACAATCTTAGACCGTCAAAGCTATAATCGCGGACTGGGAACCCACGGTGAGCCCCACCCTGGGCACTCACAAGATATCAAGCCGGTTTCACCCACGATGGCACTCAAAACTCACCTGGTACATTCCTTTGATAGTAGCTATGGCATCGGCCAGCTGCTGATTGTAGCATTTTCTTAAGGTATCCTCATTCTGCAAATGAAAAATAAATACAACAAGCACCACAATGTATTTCCAAATGCAACTCTCACACCTACAAGGGAGGGGCTCAGTATAAAACCATCATTCAAATCATATGCTCTCTCAAAAACTTCACTTTAAAATCATTTCCCCTATGCTTACAGCTAGTACAACACATTCCATTTTCACTTACACTGAACCAAAAGCAATAGAGAGCTCATATGGATAAAATAAATACAGATGATGTGAACATTTTCTCTCATCTTCCATATCATAGTCTTTCTAATGTCTTAGAACTGCTTATAAAATAGTGAAATCGGGGGATGGGATAAGTTGGGAGATTGGGATTGACATATATACACTACTATGTATAAAATAGATAACTAATGAGAACCTAATGTATAGCACAGGGAACTCTACTCAGTGCTCTGTGGTGACCTAAACGGGAAGGAAATCTTTAAAAGAGTAGATATATGTATACGTATAACTGATTCACTTTGCTGCACAGCAGAAACTAATACAACATTATAAAGCAACTATAATCCAATAAAAATTAATTAAAAAATAAAATAAAATAGTGAAATCTATTTGGAGTTCACATCCTCTTCTGGTCCTGGTATTTTTGGATGAATTATGCTCATGGAAAGAAATCTAGGGCCACTAATCCACAAACTAGAGTCACTTTCTGATTAATCAAATTATTTGATCCTATCTGTTATGGGTAACAATGAAAGATAGTACATTAAAAAAATACTCTTGTATGGAATCTAAAAAAAAGAAAAAGAGTTCTGAAGAACCTAGGGGCAGGACAGGAATAAAGACGCAGATGTAGAGAATGGACTTGAGGACACGGGGGAAGGGTAAGCTGGGATGAAGGGAGAGAGTGGCATGGACATATATACACTACCAAACGTAAAATAGCTAGCTAGTGGGAAGGAGCCGCATAGCACAGGGAGATCAGCTCGGTGCTTTGTGACCACCTAGAGGGGTGGGATAGAGAAGGTGGGAAGGAGACACAAGACGGAGGAGATATGGAGATATATGTATATGTATAGCTGATTCACTGTTATACAGCAGAAACTAATACAACATTGTAAAGCAATTATACTCCAATAAAGATGTTAAAAAATACTCTTGATTCTGATATCAATTTTGATTCTAGCATGGAGTGTAAACCACCAATGGGCTTTAGAGTCAGACAGAATTGGATTTCAATGTTACTGTGCCACTTACTATCTGTCTGACTTTAAGCAAGTGACTTAACCTTGGTGGCTCAGTTTCCTTATCTGCAGAGCAGGGATGAGAGGATTTCCACTTAGGGATTGTTGAGGGATTTAAAGAGGAAATGCATTAAAAGGTACTTTGAATGGTGGGGTCAACAACACGTGGGTGTTTTGTTTTATAACAGAAAAATAACACTGATGCCTGTTCTTAATGACAGATAAATATGCTAACCTGATCAAAGATTTTAGGAAATTCCTCAGAGCAGCAGAGTTTTCATGTCTTTGGCTCCTACGGAGCCATTAAAACACAAGTCATATAAAACTGTAGTTAAGGGCTGAAATTCAAGCATTAAACTCTCTGGTCTGGAACCTAAACCCTGATGGTTTTTTAACTGGTGACCTTGAGCAAGTGAATTAACCTTTCTGTGCCTTGGTTTCCTCATCTGTAAAAGGGGTATAATAATTGTACCTACTTTGTCAGGTTAGTCATGAGCCTTAAATGAGTTCATACACAGGGTACTCACAAAAGTTTCTGCACATAGTAAAGCTATAGGTACCATACAGCTTTATGTAGTCATCACATGATACACAACACATACAAATTAAATTGCCCTCATAAGTTGCTAAGCTAAAAACTGTAGTATCTACACATCTAAACATAAAATTAATCCACATACGAAACAGAGGAAATGAGAGAACTTCTACCTGTTGGTAACGTTTTTCGATTGTCAGGATCCTGTCATGTAGAGAAGTGAAAAGTCTGCAAGATTCCTCTCTAAGACGGTCCTCAAACTTCAGTGGAATCAATTGTTTGAGGAACCCAAAATCCACCTGAAGAGATTTAATAATCTAAAAATGGAAAAACATACATAATTGTAGAGAGTTAAGGGCCCTCTGTGTAAAGATTCCAGCACCTGGCCTGGTCTGGGCAGATCACTTGGGCACCTGGTCAGGGGCTTGTCCTGAATTGAAGATTACCTCTGCAAAGTCATGTACACTGGGGATTCCAGTTAATCTGCTAAACTAATACATGCTGATGGACGAAGGGAGAGGAGGTTCCCAGCAGTTTCCTCCCATACAGAGTAAGTTATCCTTTGCCATGAATCAAAAAACGTTTGAAAAAATAATTTTCAATATGTGATTTTCAGATCAGGAAAAATGGGCAAGAATCAACATTTGTTGTGAATTTACTAGCCAAGCACTTAAATATATAACCAATGTGTTGACTAAGAACTGGTTGGTATCATCCAAACTCAATGTATTTTTGTCTCCCACTGTCTATTTAAAATGTATTCACTAGGACTTCCCTGGTGGTCCAATGGTTAAGAATCCGCCTTACAATGCAGGGGACGTGAGTTCCATCCCTGGTCGGGGAACTAAGATCCCACATGCCACGGGGCAGCTAGGCCCATGCGCCACAACTACAGAACCCATGCACTCTGGAGCCCGAGTCACAACTAGAGAGAAGCCCACGCACCACAACTAAGACCCAATGCAGCCCAAAATAAATAAACATTTAATTCAAAAAATAAAATGTATTCACTAGGTAATCTTCCTTCGCCCTGAATGGAAACTGTAAGCAATTCCTACTCATTCTTGGGAACAGAAAGTCCCATCATCACTCAAAACACAGCCCAAAAGTAGCATTTAGAATGTGACACTTCCAACTTCATTCATAGGTAAGGCTGCTCCCTGCACTCCAGGCCAAGGGCAGTAGCTGGCAGCTGCACGTCTTTAAGGAAAAGAGTGGGATTCACTCTTGAGCTCTCCCCCCTCTTACCTCCTCCCCCCACACCCCAGTTGCTTCTCCACCACAGACAAGGCAGAAGGGATAAAGGGACACGGCTGTTCCTACCTGGCGGGGGGCTTCACCCTGGTCTGGTAGGACAGGAGAACGACCCTTCTTCCCTCGGGCACCAACACAGCTTCTCTAGAGGTTCCCGCTGCAGGTACCCTCTCTCCTGTGGATGCACAGGGACAAGCAGCTGCTTCTCTACTCCAGGTGGTCACTGCTACTCCGCCCTCGGGCCCTATGAATCTAGAGTTTTACCCTTTCTTCTCCCTTCTGTTGGGGGCCCTCTGTCCTGCTCAATCCGTCAACTGGAGAGGACCCAGAATGACCCCAAGCTGGCGCTCTCTCTCTTTTTCTTAGAGGCCACATGTGGTCCACAAGAAACAATCACACAACCCTCACCCCAGCAACTCTGGCAGTGCAGACTGATCCCAGCTCAGCCGCTCCCCCTTCTTGCCCCAGCCCACGTTAGCTTCCTTGCACATGAATCAGCGCCGGTCCCGAGTCTTCCAATAGCAGCAAACACATTTCAAGTTCCACAGAAGCCTGACTTACCGGCTTTGAGCTGAGGAAGAGCCCTTCCGCTACCCCTCTCCCAGAAAGAGCATGGCAACAGTGTTTCCTAAAGAAACTGCTTCGGCAATTTTTCCCCTTCACCTCCTGATCCCCGTTTTTATTATCCTTGGTCTGATTAAAGAGCTAAGAGTCATTGATCTGATGTGTAACATTCTCTTCGTAAATTCTGCAAATGGGATCTTACACTCGCTTTGGAATTTGATACCTGGCTACTAGCACCCTGGGAAGAAGCTCGGTTTTAGCATCCTGATACTATGTGGGAGGTTTTATTTTGCAGTTGAGGATATCAAGACTTTGAGAGGTTAAGTGACTAACTAGTCCAACATTACGTGGCCGGTAAGCGGAAGGTCCAGATTTGAACAGAGTTGTGACTGACTCATACTCCTTCTTTATACCATGTTGTCAACTTATGAAGGTTACTATTTTGAGAAATACGAAAAAAAATTCTAGAGCAAGTGAAAGCTTAAAGAATTCCTTAAATTCCAGGGACAAAAAGAGAGAGACAAATACCGTATGCTAACACATATATATGGAATTTAAGAAAAAAAAAATGTCATGAAAAACCTAGGGATGAAACAGGAATAAAGACACAGACTTACTAGAGAATGGACTTGAGGCTATGGGGAGGGGGAAGGGTAAACGGTGACAAAGCAATAAAGAGGCATGGACATGTATACACTACCAAACGTAAGGTAGATAGCTAGTGGGAAGCAGCCGCATAGCACAGGGAGATCAGCTCGGTGCTGTGTGACCGCCTGGAGGGGTGGGATAGGGAGGGTGGGAGGGAGGGTGACGCAAGCGGGAAGAGATATGGGAACATATGTATGTATATAACATATATACATATGGGAACATATGTATATATATAACTGATTCATTTTGTTGTGAAGCTGAAACTAACATACCATTGTAAAGCAATTATGCTCCAATAAAGATGTTTAAAAAAAAAAAAAAAAAATTCCAGGGACAAGATGAAATGACTTTGCCTTTAGGAGATCCAGCCCCATATGGACGGCTTGTTCTGAAGAAGGGAGGGACAGGAATCCTGGTATGGTCAAAAAAACTTCTACTGGCCTAAGACTCCCATGGATCAGTTTACAAGAGACATACCTAAGATACAATGACACAGAACTGAGGTCAGTGTAGAAATAAGAAAGTTTTGCCAGGCAAACAATGTCCCGAAGAATGTTAATATAGGTATATTAATATTGAACAAAATGGACAATATGTGTATGTGCATATATGTATATATACACACATGTACATGTGTGTGTGGATATATATATACATCTATGTATATACACACACTCAACAAATACAGGTTATTTTTAATTTCTCATTTCCATGGCACAATAATGAAGACTGACCTCACACAAAGCCTCAGGACAAGTCGCAACAAAGACCAAATAATTCATCTCACAAAGACTGTCCGCTGACAACAAAGCACTGAAGTTAAAACTCAGCAACATAACAGTAACTAAAGAGCACGCGTGGAGATCTAACCAACTTCTTATTAAACAGTGGGCCAACAAAATAAATGGGAAATTGGAGCACTTGAATCTAAATACTAATAAAAATCCTACATCTCAAAATTTGTGGGATGACGTTAAAGAAGTAATTAGTAGGACTATATTGCCTTAAATATTGTCATTTATACTGTCTTTAAATGCTTGTGTAAGGAAAGAAGGGAGCCTCAAAATGAATGACCTGTAGGCATGGATAGCTAAGAGCCTCGTGTCCATCACACAGGTCCTTCCTTACTGAGAGAAGCATGACTTTGTCGGGGCAGTAATGTGCCTCGCCAATATACTCACGCCTTCAGAACCCTTTGCAGTTAAAGGGGTCATGTGATGTAGTTAAGGCTAACGATAAATACGCTGGGGTTTTCGATGGAAAGTTTTTGCTTTTTTAGTAGAGCTACCACCACTCCATTCCACTGCTCCCCTATTCTCCTTCCTCTGTGAAATGCAGATGGAGGCTGGAAATGGAGCAGCCATCTTGTTACTGGGAAGTCAGAAATATGATAGCAAAATCCATGCACTAATGATGGACCTGTGAAAAGATAAAATGAATCTGGTACACAGATGACATCAGGGAGCTACTGCCCTAACTTGTAATTCCAGATATTCTAACCCAAGACTTCCTGTTAAGTCAATATAGTTGCACTGTCTGTACATAGAGCTATATGACATCCCATCTAATACCCAGATCCAATTCACGGAATTAGAAAAAGAAAAACAGAGTAAACCCAAAGATAGTAGGAGGAATTAAATAATAAAGATAAGAGGGACTTCCCTGGTGGCGCAGTGGATAAGACTCCGAGCTCCCAATGCAGGGGGCCTGGGTTTGATCCCTGGTCAGGGAACTAGGTCCCACATGCATGCCACAACTAAGAGTTTGCATGCCACAACTAAGAAGCCCACATGCTACAACTAAGCAGCTGGTGAGCTGCAGCTAAGGAGCCCGCCTGCCGCAACTAAGACCCAATGCAACCAAATAAAATAAACAAATATTTTAAAAACACATAAATAAATAACTAATAAGGATAAGAAAAGACATTTATGAACTAGAAAATAAAGATACGATAGAAAGGATTAATAAATCCAGAAGTAGGGTCTCTGAAAAAAATTAATGAAATAGATAACACTGTCAGGATTCATCAAGAAAAAAGAGGAGGTATGAAGACCATATTAAGAATTTTAAAAGAAATATAACTACGGATACAATAAAGACCTAAAAACGATATGCAAAGACAATAATCAACACCATAACCAACAATTTGAATATTTTGTAGAAAAATATAACATCAAACCGACCCAAGAAGATTTAAGCAAACCTTAATATAACCATAACAAAACAATAGCAGTAAAAATAAGCACAGACTGTTTTACATGCAAGTTTACACTGAAGAAATAGATACTTCCAATCTCAAGCCAGTAATTCCAGAGAATAGACTAGGGAACACTTCCCAACTCACTTTATGACAATACTATGACTTTGCTACCAAGACTGAACAACAGCATAAGGAGAAAAGAAAATGATAGGACAACCTCACTTACGAACATAGATGGAAAACAATCCTTAGTAAATTAACAGCAAATAATGCAATGCAAAAGGAAATATTATAGTCCAGTTGGGTTCGTTCCAGGTTTACTATCAAAAACTCGAATTTCTTCACATCATCAGATAAAGGAGAAAAACCATATGACTGTATGACCATCTCAACAGATCCATGAAAAGCATTCAAATCCAGCCATTCATGATTTTTTTTAAAAAAATGTCTCTCACTAATTTGAAATAAACATCCTTAATCTGATTTAAGCATATTGCATCAGATTTTGGTTCAACTATATTAAAAAATCCAAATAACAGAAGCATAAAAGAGAGGTAGGTTTACTTCTCTTTCACTAGGTGGTGAAAATGACCCAAGATCCTTCTATCTCCTTAGTCTTCTGTATACCTCAAAATCATGGTGTAACTGGTAGCATCCCTGGTCTAGGCACTGAAGTAAAAAGAGGAGGGCAAGAAAGAAAGAGAGGAAGGAAAGAGGGACAGGATGAGGAAGAGGTAAAGTGGCAGACAGTGCATCGGAACTGTGCCTTAAAGGTTGCCCAAAGCGGCCACCCAATATTTCCACCTAAATTCTACTGACCGGAACTTACTCATTTAGACGCTAGTTGCAAAGGAATAAAGTTATAACACTTTTCTGAGGGCATAAAAGAAGACATTAAATTGGGACGTAAGTGGGAAAAGAGACATCCTCAAAAGTGGGAGTGTAAATTGGTATAATTTCTATGCAGGGCAACTTGGCAACATCCTTCACAATGACTAATGCATGCATCCTCTGACTCAGAAATTTCACTTTTAAGAATTTACATCCCAGTTTTACTGGCATGTGAGTATGTACAGAATTATTCATTGCAGTAAAAGATGTGAAACAACCAAAATGATGTCCATCAGTAGGAGGATAGCTAAATAAATGATGCCAGTTTGTGATACAATGTACTTGTAAAATAGATGAGGAATCTCTTTATGTACCAACGTACATAAATGATTTCCAAGTTATGTTGTTAAGTGAAAAAACAGAAGCAAAGCAACCTGAAGTATTTGTAGTAGTATGCCACCCTATGTCACAGTTTTATTGATTAGGACTTTTAATAATAACTCTTGATATCTAATGTGTATGAAATGTTCTGTTTCTTTACAATCGAAAAGGCCCCAAAGCTTTGCTGTACAGAGAAATAAACACATCATTGTAAATCAATTATACTTCAATAAAATTAAAAAAAAATTTTTTTAAAGCCCCAAAGGAAATATGATAGAATACGGAGATCTGAAAAAGCTGTATGGTAGTACAGGGGAGCAAAATCTGCCACCTCAAATTGTGTCTCTTTGGCATGAGGATTTATTTAGGCTGATTATTTTTAAGGCCCCAAAGACTCAGGAAGAAACTTTGACCTTCCCCATAACTTCCTAGAAGAATGCAGATAGAGGACCTGTTCCAGGAAGGGAGATAGCACCATAGATAACTATAGTATAATATGCACTAGCTGTGTAGACTGGGAGGAACCTAGCAAAGTCAGTTAAAATTCGTCTCTGTGTCCCACTGTCTCTGCATGGCCCTGCAAACATTTGTTTACCAAATATTTGCTTTTCCTTCTTCATGTGAATTGTCTTCCTCTCCTACGAAGTCCCAAACCACTATCCTCAACATCCTCTTCTGTCTTTGGCTGAAGGTGAGAGCTTTGGCTATTTTGGCAAGTTACTCAGTTTTCCTGGGTCTCTCCCACATATATGCTATTAAATTTTTGTTGGATTTTCTCCTGTTAATCTGTCTCATGTCAATTTAATTCTTAGACCAGCCAGAAGAACCTAGAGGGACAGAGGAAAATTTCTTCCTCCCTGACCATGGGTGACACAGTTATTCACTACTGTATATTATTCTTGACATTTTTCTATATGCCAAAAATATTTTGTAATTTTTTAAAATATCGTAAATAGTAAATGTTCACAGATGTCAAAAGAATTCCAAAGAGAGTAAGAAAACATTTCACTAAACAAGTTAACATATATGAGCATGACATAAATATGACACAAATGAAGTAGTAGTTTATACTAATAATTTTATTTTATTTTACTTTGTGGTACACGGGCCTCTCACTGCTGTAGCCTCTCCCGCTGCGGAGCAGGCTCCGGACGCGCAGGCTCAGCGGCCATGGCTCACAGGCCCAGCCGCTCCACGGCACGTGGGATCCTCCCTGACCGCGGCACGATTTCGCGTCCCCTGCATCGGCAGTCGGACTCTCAACCGCTGCGCCACCAGGGAAGCCCCTATACTAATAATTTTAAAAACACACCTGTCATCCAACTCAGTGTGTAAAAGATATTAATATTTTTAAAATGCTAATCATTTCACTTCTGTCAAGGAAAGACATAAAGGCAAACGGTACCCACAAATTATCTCAGAAGTTTCAAAATAAATCCAGATTTACCTGCACTAGCTTTTGTGTAGATGAACTCAACTCTTTTAATGGCAAAATCTCACTGGAATCCGTTTGAGTAGCATGGTCTGTGCTGAAAAAGCCGACCTTCAAATCATCTGAAATGTTAAATCTGAAAAAGAAAAAAAAGGGAGGAAGGAGAGATTAACTGTGGTTTATATAGTAGATATTTCCTTAAAAATATATTTAGGGAGCATATTTCATGCAAATCATATTTTACAGATTCAACGGACTGGTGAAGTGAGGAAACCACTGAATTATCTTCTCATGACTAGGGGTTTTCCCCAGGACTGCTGGATTATCAGATTCTCTGGACACGAGCACATGGCTCCACTGATACTCATCTTATTTCCATTTTCTGAGACATGACCAATTTATGAGCCTACTTTTAATATCTTATTTGCATTTTATGTGTGCTTCTGCTTGAAGCCATTATAAATTATGCACGGGCATAGCAAGCAAAATTACTTTTAGATAGAGGTTCTCAAAGTGTGGTCTGAGGAACCCCTGGAGGTTCCAGGACACTCTTTCAGGGAATCCACAGGTCAAAATTATTTTCATAACAATATTAAAATTCTATTTGCCTTTTCCATTATCATTCTCTCACAATGTTCAGTGGAGTTTTCCAGAGGCTACAGGTTATGTGACTGGATGACAGATTGAATGCAGAAGCCGACAGGAGAATTCAGCTATGTTCCATTAAGCCAGGCATTGAGAGGGCTTGCAAAAATGCAAAACAATGACACTATTCTCATTAAAGTTTTTGTTTTGAAAAACAGAGTTCGTTTTTCTTCAAAATACATTATTTATACTAACACAGAATTGGTTTATCATTATTTTAAACGTCTCTCCTTTAAAATTTCTAATGTGGTAACTCTGAATAAATATAACATAAACTAAAGCTCTTTGAGGGACCCTATAATTTTTAAGACTGTAAAGAGGTCCTGAAACCAAAACATTTGAGAACTTCTTCTTTAAGGTAATCACACCACTGTACTGTATTTGATTTTAAACAGAATTCCCCCCAAAAAATCTAACTAGGAGCAAGTATTTGTAATGTCCTCCTACAGACTTTTAACTACGGGCATCTCAAACTGTAACAAGAAGGCCAGTTTTCTGGATGTACTCTCTCTGTCAATTTGACCAAACTTACCACAGCTATTGGTTTCTAAAATGTCAGGTGAAAAAAGAGAGCCGTGAAAGCTCAAGCAGAATTCCCAGACTCTTCAGCGCAGGCTCTGTAGACAGAGTGTCTGTGTTTCTACCCCTCACTTGTCTGCTGACCAGGTGGGGCAGACCGTGATGGGGGCACCCCATGGCAAGCCCTCTCTTTTTACCGCTGGCAGAGCCTCAGATTTATCTCCCATGGAACTCAGTGGAGGGTGATCATATTCCCAGTATCAAGGGTAACCCTCGTCTGGTCTCAGCCCACCACAGTGATCCCATTCTTCTGGTCAGATATTTTAGGGGTGGGTGTGGGACTCAGTGCTGGTGAGTGTGACGGGAGAAAAGATCTGTCGGGGGCTTGTGGGAAAGCTCTTGACACAGAAGCACCAGGGAGAGGCTTCCTCTATGACTCTGGACATTGCCACGTGTGGAAATGAGGCCAGGAACTGGCACAGTCATCTGGTGACCACAAGAGGGGCCAGCCAGAGGGCAGAGCCAGCGCACAGATGACGAGCTTTTAAAAAGATGGAAATAGGGCTTCCCCGGTGGCGCAGTGGTTGAGAGTCCGCCTGCCGATGCAGGGGACGCGGGTTCGTGCCCCGGTCTGGGGGGATCCCACATGCCGTGGAGCGGCTGGGCCCGTGGGCCATGGCCGCTGAGCCTGCGCGTCCGGAGCCTGTGCTCCGCAACCGGAGAGGCCACAACAGTGAGAGGCCCGCGTACCGCAAAAAAAAAAAAAAAAAAAGATGGAAATAATTTCGACTGCTGACTTTGTTTAGCCATTGACTCAACTCTGAAACCCATCACACTTCTGGTCTTCCTGGAATGTCATATAATAAATCAACAATTTGTCAGAGTTTCTGTCAACTGTAGCTGAAAGCATCCTAACTGATATTCGATGTGACATTATGTAAATTACTTACCCATTCTGTGCCTTAGTTTCCTCTTATGCAAAATAAATAGTACCTATTTCATAGAGTTATTGTCAGGATAGTGAGTTGAGAAGTACTTTGAATGGTGTATGTCACACAGTAAGCCTTCACGAAATGTTATCCATTTTTGGTGCTGTGACAGTGGTTGTTGCTATCACCACTATGTTTTGAAAATATCACAGTTTTTAAAATCATATACAGAGAAAACTATAAAAGCATAGCAATATTCAACCAAGAAAGGCTAAATTTAAATTTTTTTAGATTTTGATATTCACTACACTGTAATGATTTTCAACTAATCCCACTACATTTTCAACTAACCTTCCACACACCCATCAATATTATACTGATGACAGACCTAGTCAGCAGCATTATTCAAAGCAGAGGGAGCATCCGTAATGCTGTACATCTCAATTTCAATTAAAATTTCTAGTGTTTTCCCACAAAAAACTGTAGTTTAGATTTGGCCTACTTCATTTTAGGACGCTATTTTTTTCTCACTAACACAGTACCTTTGGGAGAGGCAATCTCCATTGGCCCAAGCGTCCCTGCATGTTCTTTCTGGGCATGCCAAGAATACAAAGGCCCTGATCACTCTTTCCTTGGGCCATTCCCGAGTTGCGTTTGCAGTGAGCAACCTTGAAGGATGAGGTAATGTCTTTCCCCTGCCAAGAAGCGCGCTTGCTACTCCTTACTGCAGAAGTGGTGAACCCCCCAAGCTCAGGGATCCTCTCCTTGAATACAACTCACTACTGTATAGGCATCCATGGTAGGTCTTTTGTGACATCCTCATGGAACTTAGGGGGCATGGGGAATCAATGCAAATAAATGAATCACTAATATTGCTTTTGCCATGATGAAGCCCTTTGTCTCTGACCCAGGAGTCATGTCGTCTGCCAACAGCCATGAAACAGTAACAAGCAAACATATTAGCTTGTAAGGAGGGTAAGATCTCACACACTGCAGAGTCCTTGACAAGTACCTGACCCATAAAATCCTCTTGATAAATGCTTGTTGTATTCAATTCCTTAAAAAAAACAAAAAAACTAAGATAGAGCAATTAACTGAAAAGATCACCAGTATTTAAGGCTTTGTCTATCTAAAATCTATAACCATTTTTGAAAATAACTTGTGAAAACCACTACTAAATTATAATCACTATGTTAAAATTAAATATGTATAATATTGTACTGAACTATAGAAATGGATGAATCATATGATCAATTATGATAAAAAATTTTTAATGTACTTTTTAAAGCAATTTATAACAAATAGGAGAAACCAACTTTTAAGTGGTGATGACATAAAATTTCAGGGAAAATGTTCTTGGTACTTTTCAAAGCTGACAAATATTGATGACAAACTGTCCATGTGGTACATTTTTTTCTAGAATATGTGTTTTAGAAATTTTAACGAAATTCCTTTATGATACATTTGGGAATCTTTTAAAACATGAAATAAAAATAAAATCATTATACTTCTGAACAAGCGTCCCACAAAATACAGATAATAAACATTTCCTAAAATGACTGCGTCTCCAAATCTTGTGTCATTTTCATCTATCATTCCCATTGTTCCTAGAGGTATCTTACTAAAACTCAGGTTGTACCACTACCCCACTATGGAGGACTTTGATAGCCTTCCCCTGCTTAAGAAAATTAAACTCAATCTTCTTATTCTGACCTCCAGAATATCCAGGCAAACTACTTTTCGGAGCTTCACGTGTTTAACCAAGAATAATTGAGTACCTACTATTTGCCAGGCACTATTTTTGGCAGCAAGGATAACAGCAGTGGACAAGGCAAAGTTTTTGTTCTCGTGGAACTTACATTCTAACGGGAGAGACAACCAGTAAACAAGTAAACAAAAACATGTTACATATTCTGAGGCAGAGGTAAGCCTCATCTCTCATTAAGTATACCCCATGTACCATACTCACCTGTCACACATCTTCCTGTTAAAAGTTCCCAAAATACATCTGTACCTCGGCAGTACCTCAGCCTAGGACCAAGTTTCCCTACAGTTCTACCTATCAAAACCATACGTAGTCACTTTCTTTTCCATGTTCCTTTTCCTTCCCTTCCCTTCCCAGAGGACAGGAATCAACATGGTGGCCAATGAGATGGGTCAATTGTTCAATGATGAAAAAGGTTGGGAGCCATGCAGAGGAGAAGGCCAACAGCTCCAGTAGCCAAGGATGGAGAGTAGTTGGGAGAACAGGGGCAGCAGCACAGAGGCAGCAGGCAGAGGAGAGAGTCCAAATGGTTGGGAGATTGGATACACTGAACAAACTGAAGATGTAATGAAGATGACAGAAGTCAAGTTCTTTAGTCCCCGAAACGATATTTACAAACTTAAAAAAAGAGTAGGCTAGAATATACCTTGTGACAATGTAATGGAATTGAAGTTCTGGCATGAGGGCATGGTTTTATAATTATGTACACAGATAGATAAATAGTTATAGGTACATATATGTGCATATGAACGTGTGCATATATCATACATATGTACATATATTTATATGCCTTTGTTTCTATTTCTGTCCAATATGAGAGCCTAGAAGCAATGACACCCCAGTAACAATGAACACACTGAACACTCAGACGTTGGTTTTTAAATACCATTCTGCACTAAAAGGAACCAGGGCTTCTTGGAAAAATGGCTGGATCCAAAACTGGGATAACAAAAGTAGAAAATGAGCCTGGAACATCTTGTTATTCCAGAAAGCAAGGAAATACTCAAAAAATGATGGGGCACCTGAGAATGACACAGAAACTAGATTGAAGAGATTCCCACTGGCCATATCTGGGACAATTTGAGCATCAAAATAAATGATGAGGGACTTCCCTGGTGGTGCAGTGGTTAGGAATCCGCCTGCCAATGCAGGGGACATGGGTTCGAGCCCTGGTCCGGGAAGATCCCACATGCCTTGAAGCAACTAAGCCCATGTGCCACAACTACTGAGCCTGCGCTCTAGAGCCTGCAAGCCACAGCTACTGAGCCCACATACCACAGCTACGGAAGCCCACACGCCTAGAGCCTGTGCTCTGCAACAAGAGAAGCCACCGCAATGAGAAGCCCACACACCGCGGCTTCCATTGTGAGTAGCCACCACTCGCCGCAACTAGAGAAAGCCTGCGCACAGCAATGAAGACCCAATGCAGCCAAAAATAAATAAATAAAATAAATAATTTAAATAAATGATTAAAGTATCAGCTTACAACCTATTTAATGAAATATGAATCCAGCAGTCCACACTGACATAAATGAATGAATAAACAGATAAATGAGAATGGGAAGCTCTAGTAAATGTATTAGAAAAGAATGATGAAAACAGAATCACCATCTGGCAACCACCATAAAGGTGACTGATTAAGGTGGGAGTTATCAATGGTAGCTAGGGCTAAGCTTAGCTTAAAGGCTAAGGCTGGTCAGTGGAAGTGTTTGATTAGGAAAAGGATATTTTGTTGAAAAATTAAGAACAGGACTACTAGGACTTCCCTGGCGGTCCAGTGGTTAAGTCTCCATTTCTCCAGCATTCCTGCCAAGAATGCATGACCTGAGTCTAGTTATAAGGAAACAGTAGATGGACCCAGGTAGAGCTGGTCATGCTACAGAATGTCTGTACTTTTTGAGAAAGTGTCAAGGACATGAACAACAGGGAGAGGCTGAGGAACTCTTCCTGCTGAATACGTCTGAGGGGACAGGATAGCTAAAGACAACACACACTCCTAGATAGGATCCTGGACCAGAAAGGAAAGAAAGCGTCATCGCTGGTACACTTGGCACAGCTTGAAAGGGGCTTGTTATAGGGCTGTGCAATGTCAATCTGCTGATTTGAGAGCTGTGTTGGTCACGTAGGAAAGTATCCCTTTTAGGAAAAACACACTTGAATGCTTAGGAGTGATGGGAACCATGTCTATAGCTTGCTCTCAAAAGCTTCTAAAAAGACTGATAATAATGAATGTCTGAGTGTTTGTATGTGTGTGTGAATGTGTACAGGGGGAGAGGAGGAAGAGGAGAGAGAAAACAAATATGGTAAAATGTTAAGAATTGAAGAATCTAGGTGAAGGGGTTGTGGGAGTTCTTAGTTCTGTTCTGACACCTTTTCTGGAGATTTGAAATTATTTCAAAATAAACTATTTTTTAAAAGTCATCTGCATCCTTCAAGCAAGCTCAAATGTTACCAATTTCACCCAGTAAGAACTGTCAGTATTTTAGGCCTTAATGAACAATGAAATGGGAATTTGGAAGCAACATATACCACATTTGTGTGTGCTACTTCAGCCCGTTTTCCAAGTCACAAGTAAGGAGCCTACTTTTACTGGCGCCTACAGTAAGAGAAATCTAGATTGCAGTGCAAGCTGCTCTTCCACTTGGATGGCACGAACCAGCAGATACAGTGGGACTCTCAAGAGTGTCTGGAACAACCAGGTATGATCTGGTTGACCCTTTGGCAAGCACCCATCACAAAATCGCAGCACAGACCTCTAGGATTTTGAAGTAAATCTTATGCCGTCTTGTGTAGACGACTATCATCCTTTTGAGAAAAGAGCCTCTAGCTTGCTTCTGAGCCTTGGAAGAGACTGAATGCCTAACCATGAGTCACCAGGTGACCTTATGGCCTGGGTTTCCCAGGACAAACTGGGTTTTATCTGAACCGCCAAACCATGAAGTTGGGCAAGTGCAGCTTCAATCTCTCATCAGGTGGGAGTGGCGTATAAGACACCAGACTCAGGCAGAAGGAAAGCAATTTATAGGAGTAAGTGGCCCTGTGCCTCTTCCCCCTCAATCCACAGCTATGGCCTCATGGGAAGTTCTGGATGACGAGCTGAGGAAGAAAAAACTCAAGGCTGGTTAACGATGGAGCTGCCACCAGAAGGTGGATACCTGCCATCTTACAGGCTCACTCGGAGGTGACCCTGAAGAATAGTCATGAAGAAAAATCCTCCCACTGAACAGAACCTGAAGTAGTACATTTAGTTTATTACTTTTTCTGGATGAGAAATGGCCAGAACCACACATTTGTATTAAGTTATGGGTAGTTGCTAAAGGCTTAACTGGATGGTCAGGAACTTGGAAGGAACAAGATTGAGAGACTGGTGACAAGCAAGTCTAAAGGACAGTACCATGGATGAGGCTTTAAGAATGGGTACGGGCTGTAAAAATGTTGTGCCCCGTGTGAATGCTCACATATGATCCACTGCAGAAAAAGTGCTCAGTAATCAGGTAGGCAACAAGACACACCCTGTGGATATCAGTCAGTTTCCACAGCCACCCCAGTTCTCACTCAATCGCCCTTCAACAAAATGGCCATGGTGGCAGGGATGGAGTTCAAAAAAATGGACTTTTCCTTACCAAGGCTGGCCTGACTGCTGCAAACCCTGAGGGCCTAATCAGCCCACGTAGAGAGCCCCTAATATGGCCATATTTACTAGTGAGGATAGCCAGCCACCTGGTGGCAGGTTGATAACATTGAACCTCTCCCATCATCCTCATTGGGATAGACATATACTGGATATGGATTTGCATTCCCTGACCATGACGCCATCTACCAGAACTGAGGCAGGAGACAGATGGGCCCCAGGCTGAGCAGCTGGGGTTTGTCCCCGGTGGACAGATACTCCAAGTTGACGAGGAGGAACTGAGCCCTGCCCAGATAAGAGGCCATATATTTCTCATTCTTGAGGTCAAGGAGACCCTCCTCACTATACAAGAGCAGAAAGGCTCCTTGGAGGTCAAAAGGGAGTGACGTCAACCTACCCACAGGCCTCTTCACTAGAATCCATCTTGGCTAAGAGATGCGCACACACAGGGGAGGACGCTGAGATAAAACAAATACGGACTTAGAACCACGCAAAGCAAGTTGATTGGCCAAAGGAAACCCGGAAGAAATGCCCCATATAAGTGATTCAAACTACCACGAGGGCACGACTCTCTCTCTCTGAGGCCGCCTATGTGTCTATCCACACGTACTCTTTTTCCTCCTAATAAACACTTTGTTTCACTACTTCCCATTTCTTTGTGGAAATTCACTTTCTGCAAAGCCGTACAGGCCAGGGCCTTGTCACTGGCCACTGTTCCCTGGTGGTCTAGTGGCTAGGATTTGGGGCTCTCACTTCAGAGGCCTGACTTCAATCTTTGGCCGGGAACCAAAATCCTGCTTCATGCCACTGCAGGCCGAGGCCACCTGAGATCAGAACCGTCATCCACTGATTCACAGAAGGCCTTACCCACCATCACAACACTGGGCATGGCATCACTTCTAATCAAGGTACTCTATTTCACAGCAAAAGAATACAGCAACGGACTCATGCCCATGGAACTTACTGGTCTTATAAGCAGATAAGGTAGGAGGGTTCATGAAGAAAGAGAGCCAGGCATGGCTTTCTTGACATAAGAGAAGCCTTTTTTGGCCTAAGCCATTTTGTGATCTAAGTCTGGCCACAATGCTTTCCCTTGAACAGGTCTCCATAATTAATGACCTTACCGGAAGTGAGGGAAATGCAGGAACAAAGGAAATGCAGTCAAGAAACAATAGGTCAGGATCGTAGGGAAGATGGCGGAAGATTAAGATGCGGAGATCACCTTCCTCCCCACAGATACACCAGAAATACATCTCACGTGGAACAACTCCTACAGAACACCTACTGAACGCTGGCAGAAGACCTCAGACCTCCCAAAAGGCAAGAAACTCCCCACGTACCTGGGTAGGGCAAAAGAAAAAAGAATAAACAGAGACAAAAGGATAGGGACGGTACCTGCAACAGCAGGAGGGAGCTGTGAAGGAGGAAAAGTGTCCACACACTAGGAAGCCCCTTCGCGGGCGGAGACTGCGGGTGGCGGACGGGGGAAGCTTCGGAGCCGTGGAGGAGAGCACAGCAACAGGGGTGCGGAGGGCAAAGCGGGGAGATTCCCGCACAGAGGATCAGGGCCGACCGGCACTCACCAGCTGGAGAGGCTTGTCTGCTCACCTGCCGGGGCGGGCGGGGCTGCGAGCTGAGGCTCGGCTTCGGTTGGAGCGCCGGGAGAGGACTGGGTTTGGCGGCGGGAACACAGCCTGAAGGGGCTAGTGCGCCACAGCTAGCCGGGAGGCAGTCCGGGAAAAAGTCTGGAGCTGCCGAAGAGGCAAGAGACTTTTTCTTCCCTCTTTGTTTCCTGGTGCGCAAGGAGAGGGGATTGAGAGCGCTGCTTAAAGGAGCTCCAGAGACGGGCGCGAGCCGCGGCTAACAGCGCGGACCCCAGAGACAGGCATGAGATGCTAAGGCTGCTGCGGCCGCCACCAAGAAGCCTGTGTGCGAGCACAGGTCACTATCCACACCCCCCTTCCGGAGAGCCTGTGCAGCCCGCCACTGCCAGGGTCCCGGGATCCAGGGACAACTTCCCGGGAGGACGCACGGCGCGCCTCAGGCTGGTGCAACGTCACGCCGGCCTCTGCCGCCGCAGGCCCGCCCCGCACTCCGCGTCCCTCCCTCCCCACCACCGCCTCCTGCCCGAAGCAGCTGCTCCTTTAACCCTGTCCTGCCTGAGCAAAGAACAGACGCCCTCCGCGACCTACACGCAGAGGCGGGGCCAAATCCAAAGCTGAGCCCCGGGAGCTGTGCGAACAAAGAAGAGAAAGGGAAATCTCTCCCAGCAGCCTCAGAAGCAGCGGATTAAAGCTCCACAATCAATTTGATGTACCCTGCATCTGTGGAACACATGAATAGACAAACGAATCATCCCAAATTGAGGAGGTGGACTTTGAGAGCAAGATTTATGATTTTTTTTTCCCCTTTTCCTCTTTTTGTGAGTGTGTATGTGTATGCTTCTGTGTGAGATTTTGTCTGTATAGCTTTGCTTCCACCATTTGTCCTAGGGTTCTATTCGTCCGTTTTTTTTTTGTTTTGTTTTGTTTTGTTTTTTTGTGGTACGCGGGCCTCTCACTGCTGTGGCCTCTCCCGTTGCGGAGCACAGGCTCCGGACGCGCAGGCTCAGCGGCCATGGCTCACGGGCCCAGCTGCTCCGCGGCATGTGGGATCTTCCCGGACTGGGGCACGAACCCACGTCCCCTGCATCGGCAGGCAGACTCTCAACCACTGCGCCGCCAGGGAAGCCCCCGTTTTTGTTTTTTTTTAATTTTTTTTCTTAATAATTATTTTTATTTTAATAACTTTATTTTACTTTAGCTTCTTTCTTTCCTTCCTTCCCTCCTCCCTCCCTTCCTCCTTTCCTTCCTTCCTCCTTTCTTTCTTTTTCCTTCCTTCCTTCCTTTCTTTCTTTCTTCTCTTTCTCCCTTTTATTCTGAGCCGTGTGGATGAAAGGCTCTTGGTGCTGCAGCCAGGAGTCAGTGCTGTGCCTCTGAGGTGGGAGAGCCAACTTCAGGACACTGGTCCACAAGAGACCTCCCAGCTCCACATAATATCAAACGGCAAAAATCTCCCATATATCTCCATCTCAACACCAGCACCCAGCCTCACTCAACGACCAGCAAGCTACAGTGCTGGACACCCTATGCCAAACAACTAGCAAGGTAGGAACACAACACCGCCCATTAGCAGAGAGGCTGCCTAAAATCATAAGTCCACAGGCACCCCAAAACACACTACCAGACATGGACCTGCCCACCAGAAAGGCAAGATCCAGCCTCATCCACCAGAACACAGGCACTAGTCCCCTCCACCAGGAAGCCTACACAACCGACTGAACCAACTTTAGCCACTGGGGACAGACACCAGAAACAACGGGAACTACGAACTGCAGCCTGCAAAAAGGAGACCCCAAACACAGTAACATAAGCAAAATGAGAAGACAGAAAAACACACAGCAGATGAAGGAGCAAGATAAAACCCCACCAGACCTAACAAATGAAGAGGAAATAGGCAATCTACCTGAAAAAGAATTCAGAATAATGATAGTAAAGATGATCCAGGGCTTCCCTGGTGGCGCAGTGGTTAAGAATCCGCCTGCCAATGCAGCGGACAAGGGTTCGAGCCCTGGTCCGGGAAGATCCCACATGCCGTGGAGCAGCTAAGCCCGTGCGCCACAACTACTGAGCCCGCCCGCCCTAGAGCCCGTGCTCCACAGTAAGAGAAGCCACCGCAATGAGACACCTGCACACCACAGCCAAGAGTAGTCCCCGCTCGCCACAACTAGAGAAAGCCCTTGCACAGCAACGAAGACCCAATGCAGCCAAAAATAAATAAATAAAATAAATAATTAAAAAAAAAAAAGATGATCCAAAATCTTGGAAATAGAATAGACAAAATGCAAGAAATATTTAACAAGGACCTATAAGAATGAAAGATGAAATAAGCAACGATGAACAACACAATAAATGAAATTAAAAATACTCTAGATGGGATCAATAGCAGAATAACTGAGGCAGAAGAACGGATAAGTGACCTGGAAGATAAAATAGTGGAAATAACTACTGCAGAGCAGAATAAAGAAAAAAGAATGAAAAGAACTGAGGACAGTCTCAGAGACCTCTGGGACAACATTAAACACACCAACATTCGAATTATAGGGGTTCCAGAAGAAGAAGAGAAAAAGAAAGGGACTGAGAAAATATTTGGAGAGATTATAGTTGAAAACTTCCCTAATATGGGAAAGGAAATAGTTAATCAAGTCCAGGAAGCACAGAGAGTCCCATACAGGATAAATCCAAGGAGAAATACGCCAAGACACATATTAATCAAACTGTCAAAAATTAAATACAAAGAAAACATATTAAAAGCAGCAAGGGAAAAACAACACATAACACACAAGGGAATCCCCATAAGGTTAACAGCTGATCTTTCAGCAGAAACTCTGCAAGCCAGAAGGGACTGGCAGGACATATTTAAAGGGATGAAGGAGAAAAACCTGCAACCAAGATTACTCTACCCAGCAAGGATCTCATTCAGAATTGATGGAGAAATTAAAACCTTTACTGACAAGCAAAAGCTGAGAGAGTTCAGCACCACCAAACCAGCTTTACAACAAATACTAAAGGAACTTCTCTAGGCAAGAAACACAAGAGAAGGAAAAGACCTACAATAACGAACCCAAAACAATTAAGAAAATGGGAATAGGAACATACATATCGATAATTACCTTTAATGTAAATAGACTAAATGCTCCCACCAAAAGACACAGATTGGCTGAATGGATACAAAAACAAGACCCATATATATGCTGTCTACAAGAGACCCACTTCAGACCTAGAGACACATACAGACTGAAAGTAAGGGAATGGAAAAAGATATTCCATGCAAATGGAAACCAAAAGAAAGCTGGAGTAGCAATTCTCATATCAGACAAAATAGACTTTAAAATAAAGACTATTAGAAGAGACAAAGAAGGACATTACATAATGATCAAGGGATCGATCCAAGAAGAAGATATAACAATTGTAAATATTTATGCACCCAACATAGCAGCACCTCAATACATAAGGCAAATACTAACAGGCATAAAAGGTAAAATCGACAGTAACACAGTCATCGTAGGGGACTTCAACACCCCACTTTCACCAATGGACAGATCATCCAAAATGAAAATAAATAAGGAAACACAAGCTTTAAATGATACATTAAACAAGACGGACTTAATTGATATTTACACATTTTTCTCAAGTGCTCATGGAACATTCTCCAGGATAGATCATATCTTGGGTCACAAATCCAACCTTGGTAAATTTAAGAAAATTGAAATAGTATCAAGTATCTTTACTGACCACAATGCTATGAGACTAGATATCAATTACAGGAAAAGATCTGTAAAAAATACAAACACATGGAGGCTAAACAATACACTACTTAATAACAAAGTGATCACTGAAGAAATCAAAGAGGAAATCAAAAAATACCTAGAAACAAATGACAATGGAGACACGACAACCCAAAACCTATGGGATGCAGCAAAAGCAGTTCTAAGAGGGAAGTTTATAAGAATACAATACTACCTTAAGAAACAGGAAACATCTTGAATAAACAACCTAACCTTGCACCTAAAGCAATTAGAGAAAGAACAGAATACCCCAAAGTTAGCAGAAGGAAAGAAATCATAAAAATCAGATCAGAAATAAATGAAAAAGAAATGAAGGAAACGATAGCAAAGATCAATAAAACTGAAAGCTGGTTCTTTGAGAAGATAAACAAAATTGATAAACCATTAGCCAGACTCATCAAGAAAAAAAGGGAGAAGACTCAAATCAATAGAATTAGAAATGAAAAAGGAGAAGTAACAACTGACACTGCAGAAATACAAAAGATCATGAGAGATTACTACAAGCAACTCTATGCCAATTAAATGGACAACCTGGCAGAAATGGACAAATTCTTAGAAATGCACAACCTGCCAAGACTGAATCAGGAAGAAATAGAAAATATGAACAGACCAATCACAAGCACTGAAATTGAAACTGTGATTAAAAATCTTCCAACAAACAAAAGCCCAGGACCAGATGGCTTCACAGGCGAATTCTATCAAACATTTAGAGAAGAGCTAACACCTATCCTTCTCAAACTCTTCCAAAATATAGCAGAGGGAGGAACACTCCCAAACTCATTCTACGAGGCCACCATCACCCTGATACCAAAACCAGACAAGGATGTCACAAAGAAAGAAAACTACAGGCCCTGATGAACATAGATGCAAAAATCCTCAACAAAATACTAGCAAACAATCCAACAGCACATTAAAAGGATCATACACCATGATCAAGTGGGGTTTATTCCAGGAATGCAAGGATTCTTCAATATACGCAAATCAATCAACGTGATACACCATATTAACAAACTGAAGGAGAAAAACCATATGATCATCTCAATAGATGCAGAGAAAGCTTTCGACAAAATTCAACACCCATTTATAATAAAAACCCTGCAGAAAGTAGGCATAGAGGGAACTTTCCTCAACATAATAAAGGCCATATATGACAAACCCACAGCCAACATCGTCCTCAATGGTGAAAAGCTGAAAGCATTTTCACTAAGATCAGGAACAAGATAAGGTTGCCCACTCTCACCACTCTTATTCAACATAGTTTTGGAATTTTTAGCCACAGCAGTCAGAGAAGAAAAGGAAATAAAAGGAATTCAAATCGGAAAAGAAGAAGTAAAGCTGTCACTGTTTTGCAGATGACATGATACTATACATAGAGAATCCTAAAGATTCTGATTCACTTTGTTATATAGCAGAAACTAACACACCATTGTAAAGCAATTATACTCCAATAAAGATGTAAAAAAAAAAAAAAAAAGAAACAATAGGTCAGTGATAAAACAGGGTCCTAGTTCCTCCTCAAGAGACATACATAATAATATATCTTTGAGTTCTGCAGGAACTAAGGCCTCCACCCAGGTGGAGGATGGAATGATGACGTTGACCCTCTTGACTTCAATCAACTAAAGCTTGGACTCTGTCAACTTCTGCCCTAATTCTATGCTGAATTCTCCTCTACTCACCTCCCTTCATGAATATGCATGTACCCTTACCTTAAAACTTCCCCAATCTTGCTGTTTGGGGAGACATTGCTTTGGGAAAGATCCCTGGTGTTCTCCTTACTTGCTGCAAGTAATAAATCATTCCTTCTCCCAATCTTTGGCTTGGTTGTGTCTTTTGGCTCAACACCCACCAAGAGGTGAACCCAGTTTTGGGGTAACAGTCTTATCATATATTCCATACCCAGTAGAGCTGACCTAGTGGAAAGGTAGAATGGCTTATTGAAGACTCAGTCATGGCATTTGAGAGACAAATCCACGAAAGGATGTGGTTCTGCCTTATAGGATGTAGTACATGCTTTCAAAGGGGAGCAGAATTTGCCACCCCAAAATATGCCTCTTTGACATAAGGGTTATTTTAAAGAAACTACAGGACTTCCCTGGTGTCGCAGTTGTTAAGAATCCTCCTGCCAATGCAAGGGACATGGGTTCTAGCCCTGGTCTGGGAAGATCCCACAAGCCGCAGAGCAACTACTACTGTGTTGCCACAACTACTGAGCCTGCGCTCTAGAGCCCGTGAGCCACAACTACTGAGCCCACATGCCACAATTACTGAAGCCCGCGTGCCTAGAGACTGTGCTCTGCAGCAAGAGAAGCCACTGCGATGAGAAGCCCGGGCACCGCAACAAAGAGTAGCCCCTGCTCACCACAACTAGAGAAAGCCCGTGTGCAGCAACGAGGACCCAACGCAGCCATAAATAAATAAATTTATTAAATAAATAAAATGGTAAAATATTAAAAAAAAAGAAACTACACACATGGGAGAAGCTCTGAAAACAGAATAAAAGTTACCCTTTTGTAAGAGACATTTACATTTGTAAGGAAAATCTCTGTTGTAAGCTTGTCTTCCTGGCTGTACCGGGAAGAAGAGAATGACTAAACCTCTAGAAACTCTTATCAATGTAGAAGGACATGGACTTAAAGCTGCATAACAACCATCTCCTTGTTTGCCGTGCTTTTCCTCAGAACCTCCCATAACTGGCTCCATCCTCACCCTCAACATCTTCTTTTGTGTTTAGCTGGAGATGATATTTAAGGTGGTGGCATGGGCCATTTCAGGGAGTTATTCAGTTTTCCTGGGTATCTCTCTTGTATACAGGAGGTATACATGTTATTAAACTTCTGTTGGTGGTATTTTTTTTTCTCCAGTTAATCTGTCTTTTTTTTTACAGGGTGGGGTCGGGGGAGGCTCTCAGCCAATAACATAGAAAGGGTAGAAGGAAAATTGTTAGGGGAACCACTGACTGAAACCGCCCACCCTGGCCAGACAAGATAGTAGCCACTTTCATGAGTTTCTTGACAACAGGAGGTCCTGGTAAGGAACGTGGAACTAACAAGCTACCACAACCCGGAAGAATTCGGGAAAGGTCAAAAGGAGAGAAGAGATGCTAAGCCCATATGTCCTACCAACCTCCCAGAATCCTTCTCGCTGGAATCCGTCTTGGCTGAGCAATGAGTGCACCACCAGGAAGGACCCTGAGTCAGAATGACTGGCCAGAGACAACCCGGAAACTAACCCCATTACCGTAGAACCCGATACTGCAAGCCACATGGCAGAGCAGCTCTCCTGTGTTCCCTCACCCTGCTGCTCTCCACCCAGTCACCCCTTCCCAATAAAGTCTCTTGCTTTGCTAACACATGTGTCTCCTCGGACAATTCATTTCTTAGTGTTAGACAAGAGCCCACTCTCGGGCCCTGGAAGGGGTCCCCCTTCCTGCAACAAAATTACTTTTCTTCCTCTACACTTTGAATCAGTACAAGACGCCATCTCTCCCACAGCCACAGGTCCAGAAATTGAGGGGTAAAAGGGGAAGAGGATCCTCTCACTCTTACACCTAATAATCCACCCCTAAAATCACTGCTTTCCTGTCCCAGCAACTTCATGATCTGCTGGCTTGGAGGTCTTAGTTCCCAAGGGGAGAATGCTTCTACCAGGAAGCACAACAATGTTTCCACTGAATTATATGAGAGTGAATTGAACTGGTACCTGGCCACACTGTGTGATCCTTACGCCACTAAACCAAAGGCAGAGAAAGGGGGCACTCTACTGGTTGAAATGATTAATTCGGATTATCAAGAGAAAAACAGGTTGTTGGTACACAGTGGAGTCAAGAACTATGTCTGGAACTCAGGAGTTTCTCTGGAGTAACTCTCAGCATTTCCATGTCCAACAGCAAAGATGAATGGAAAAATACAGCAACCCCCCCAAAATCAGACAGGACTTTTGAGGACTCAGGACCTTCAAGAATGACGATATGGATCTCCCAGCTATGTATAGAACCTTGGCTTGCCTGTATCTTTCACCAAGTTCCTTGGCCACTCAACAAGCCATGCCCATGTGAAACGGAGAAGGACCCTGTGGTGCTTGCCCCCCATGTCCTCAGGCTGCATTTTGTCTGTGGAAAAACTTTAGCCAAAGAATAAGTTTAATCAGAGAAGTGAGAAAATGCAGAAACAGAGGAAAACAGTCACAGGAGACCAAATAATAATAGTTTAGTCAGTAAGCAAAGTCAAGGACCTTTAGTTCCTCCTTAAGGGCTATAGGTAATATTCTGAGCCATATACCGTGAGCTGTCTTATACTGAAACTCTCACCAGGTGGAAGAAGTTAACTACGTGAGGACCAGGCTGTAGCCATGACATACGCTGCCACAATTCCAAGAATTGGCCTCAAAGAAATGGAAACAAACCGACCCTGGAACTGAAGATTAACTGTACCTAAAACAATCAAGGTGACGCAGGTCAGACCACTGATGACCAATTTCAAGATGACTGTCAGAGCTGACTGCACTGTTTCTGCAGGTAGCCGCCTTGCTCTGTCTATAAAGGCTCTTGCTTCCTGATTGTCGGAGTTGGATGCGAGTCGGCCTTTGAACAGGCGTCCGCCTTCCCTGCCTCCAGTTGCGGGCCTCCGAAATAAAGCAACCTTTCCTTTCCTACCGACCCTTGTCTCTCGACAATTGGCTTTCCAGCAGCGAGCAGCCGGACCTTGGTAACACATGGACCAGCTCTTGTTACCAGGAAGAGCTAAATCAGACTCCATGTTGGATCTGTTTCTTTTATTTTAACCTTTGCTTCTCGTTGCTTTTGTTCACTAAAAGGATACTCTCTATACATAATGGCCTGCCTTGGGGAACCCTGCCCCTCTGCCTGAATGTTAAACAAAAGTGCCTTTGTTCAGGGAAACATCCTGACCCTGTCCACTTGTGAATGGCTGCAAGAAAGAAGAAATTAACACATCCCCTCCCTGAGGCTGGCCATTCCAGGAGATATTTGCAAGACTTATGGCCTTTTTACTTTACTTCCTCACCCCCTCCCCCTCTCTGTTCCATCAAAGAAACTGGCATCCAAACCCCGATAAGATGGGTTTTTTTGGAGATATTAGTCTCCTATCTTTTCCGTCTGCGGCTTTCCGAATAAAGTCATGTTCCTTGCCTCAACACCTTGTCTCCCGATTTACTTGCCTGTGGTACAGCGAGCAGAGCGAACTTGGACTCCATAACACTCTGGGCAGCACCCTCTGGCAGGTGTCTCTACCACCAGCTGCATCCTCTCCCAAGAGGTCTTAATCTCAGCATTTGGTGGGGTGGGTGCCTGCTAAATCTTAGTCCCTTCTGTGCTCACGCCTCCTCTGCCCTTGGGGTCACAGCTGCATTTGCATTCACTACGACAATGCTGCTTAGGGTCTTTTATCACCTTTACCACCTTTTACTAGTTAAAAATCCTCTTTAATATTTAATAAGAAACGGGAAATGTTTGTTCCCTGTTCAAATATTGGTGAGGTTTCTGCCTCCTGTTTGGACTCTGCGTGCTACATCAATACAATAAATACAAACAACAACCTAAACTTAACCTGTTTCTTTATATTCTGCAACGCCTCCCATTTAACAGACCTCAGTGACTCACCCTTCCAGCCTGGAAATGCAATCCTTTACCCTTTCCAACACCAGGCGGCTCCTTTTTACTACTCAGCTGCATTTTTCAATAAGCTTGACCACATATGTTCTTTCCTTTCTTCCCACTTTAAGCAAAAGATTTGTGGTAGGTGGTAAATTATGAATGTGAGTAGGTTTTATGATAAATATATAATGTTACATGTCAATTATATCTCCAAACTAGAAAAAAAAAATAGAGGTGCAAAAAAAAAACCCACCCCAAATACATATATCTTCAGGATATGATTTAGAAACTTGGAATAATGTTTTCAGCTATTCCATCTGATGCCATAATATTATAGTAATACAGTATGATATTTTAAAACCAGGTTCAAGAATTTTATAGATACCTCCTCCAGGGTGTCTAGAAATAATATTAGTGCCTATTTACTGTGTTAAAGAGAAAACCACAGGCTTTACTCGTTCTAAAGCCCATGATACCAAATCTAGACTTAATACTTGACTTAATTGCAGTTTCAACCTTCCCCAGAAATGTACTCCTAATCAACCAGTCTGGAATTTTCTGGTCAGCACCAAGAAGATAATCTGTCACGGGGGTGTGGGGGGCTCTCCATTCCGCCCCCAGAGGAAGAAGAGGCAATCTGCATGATAAAACCCCTGCCTTTCCCTTTCCCGCAAAAGATAAGCCCTAGCCTAAAAGCAATGCTTTCTTCTCCTTCACGAATAGCTCTTTTTCCTATAGAAACCTCCCATTTTGTACAACCCCCTTGGAGCACCCTTCTAATTGCTAGAAAGAATGCTGCCCAATTCATGAATCACCTAATTAAACCAATTAGATCTTCAAATCTACTGGGTTGAATTTTGTTTTTTAACAATTGAATGCGGACTTCCCTGGTGGTGCAGTGGTTAAGAATCCGCCTGCCAATGCAGGGGACACGGGTTCGAGCCCTGGTCCCAGAAGATCCCCCACGTGCTGCGGAGCAACTAAGCCTGCGAGCCACAACTACTGAGCCCGCGTGCTGCAACTACTGAAGCCGCACGCCTAGAGCCCGTGCTCTGCAACAAGAGAAGCCACCGCAATGAGAAGCCCGGGCACCGCAACGAAGAGTAGCCCCTGCTGGCCGCAGCTAGAGAAAGGCCGCACGCAGCAACGAAGACCCAACGCAGCTAAAAAACAAAACAAAACAATTGAACGCTTAACTTGTCCCATGTGCTTAGTCAAGATATACGTCTTAATACACACACACTTTCTTCTCAGGTTATCTACCTTTCTTGTTCTGAAGATATGGAAGCTGAGGCTCAAAGATTGTAAGTACAGTAAGTCCCCTAATACGAACCTTCAAGTTGCGAAGGTTAATCTAAAAATCACAAGCCTGGGAATTCCTTGGTGGTCCAGTGGTTAGGACCCCACGCTCTCACTGCCGAGGGTGCTGGTTCAATCCCCGGTTGGGGAACTATGATCCCACAAGCCACATGGCATGGCCAACAAAAACCAAAAAAAACCAAAAAGCCACAAGCCTGAAGTGACAGAGTCTTACCCTCCATCCCTGGTGAGAACAGGCCTATGGCTCTACTATCCCTAACTGGTCCTAACTTTTTGAATGACTGATTTAGAAAATTCTGGCTCATTCAGAATCTAAGTGCAACATGAAAGTTCATTCTTCAGCTTCCCATCAAATTCCAAATGTGTCTAATTTTAGATAACAACCCCTCTGCCTAGAATGGAAACCAACATCACAACAAACTAAGTGGTTCCTACACAGTCCTTTATTTACAGGTCCTTTATTTACAGGTTTAACAATTTGATTTCTGAATAATAGCTTAGTTATTATGCATAAAATACAGTCTTGGAAAAATAGCAATTACAGGGGTTTTTTCAAACAAATTAGATACAAAATTAACATGTTAACTTATAGAAAATAGATCCATGAATATTTATTAATAGAATGCAATGACACGTCTCACTAAATCCTAGAATAATCTATCCTAACAAATGCTCATTAATGAATTAGTCAAAGAAAGTGGCATTAAAGTGCACCAAACTTTCACTATGCTGTACTGCTCAATTTTAACTAAGGAAAATATTGCTTCCACCTTTTTCCTCTTCAAAGGGCACACAACTTTGATGTGCCCCAAGGCTCACACACTTGTTTTTACTCACTGCCTGGGTGATCTGACCAAGTTTCCCAGCTCTAGATCCATCTTTGTGCCAATTACCCCCACAATGGTACAGCCATCCTGGGCCTCTCTTCTGAACTTTAGGCTTTAAAGGTAGCAGAATATGGCACCCCGAAATATGCCCCTTTAGCATAAGGATTATTTTGAGCTAATGATTTTTGAGGAACTGCAGACACAGGTGAAGCCCTGGAAACAGAGTAGAAGTTACCCCTTTGTAAGAGAAATTTACATTTATAAAGGAACTCTCCATTTGTAAGTGTCTTCCTCTCCTACCAGGAAGATGGCTCTAACTCACAAAAGAATCTTATTAAAGGAGAAGACACCCCTTTAAATCTGCATAACAGACCTTACCCTTTTTTGCGGGACTTCTTGGTAACCTCCCGTAACTGGCCTCCCTCCACCCTCCATCTTTCTTTTGTATTCAGCTGAAGATGGTGTTTAAAGCCGTGGCTTGGGCCATCTTGGAGTTTTACTCATTTTTCCTGGGTAACTCCTAGGTATACATGAGACACGCATGTTAATAAACTTGTTTGTTTTCCTCTTGTTAATCTTTTATAAACGGGGCTGTCTCAGCCAAGAACTCAGAAGAGTACAGGGTAAATTACTGTCCCTTCTCTAAAGACTCACATAACCAACTACCAACTTAACAGCCTAGATGGATGGCTAAGAGTTACATCTGAGATATTATGTCCAAAAGTAAGCTTATGATATTCCCCCCAAAGCTATTCGTGTCCTAGTTTTCTCCATCCCAGTTCATGGCAATTCCATCCTTCCAGTTAGCCAGCTCCCACTCTGTGCCTATCAGTCCTACCTTCAACATAGATCTAGAACCTGACTAGTCTCACCACCTCCAACTCCTGCTACCACCACGGTCATTTTTCACCAAGTATATTGTCCTAGTCCCTTAACTGGTTTCCCTGTTTCTACCCCTGTCCTCACTATAGTCTCGTATCAAAGCAATTGCCAGGATAATTCTGTTGAAAGATAAACCAGATTATGTCATTCCTCTCCTCCAATCCCCTCATGTCTTCCCATCTGTGACAGTGTGATTTATAATAAACATATATATATTTTGGTCTTCATCCGTGCTTCCTGCCTCACAGCAGCCCAAACCCTTGGAATTTCCTAAGCGACAAGCACCATGAGAGAACCTTTTGTTATACTGATAATATTTGGTCTTCTGTCCTCAGTTTCTGAAATAGTGGAAAAAGGTGAACGGGGTGTCTTTGGCTATTCGTGAGAAGCCCCTTTCAACCACACCTGATTTTATGTGAATGAGGTAACTTTTGAAAAGCCCCTAAGGATGGGGGGGGGGTTGTCAGGGGAACCAACAATGATGAGAGGGTTAGAACTTTCCATCCCAACCCCCAATTCCTCTGGAGAGGGCTGGAGGTTGAATCAATCACAAAAAGTCAATGATTGCATCAATTCTGCCCATGCAGTGAAGCCTTCATAAACATCCCTGAATTACAGGGTTCAGAGAGCTTCCAGGTTGGTGAACAAGAATGAACTCATGTGCCAGGAGGGTGGCACACCCCAAACTCCACAGGGACAGAAGCTCTCGTGCTCCAGACCCTTCCAGACCTCGCCCTATGTATCTCTTCCTCTGGCTCTTCATTCATATCCTTTAATATTCTCTGTAATAAACCAGTAACCGAGTAGGTAAACTGGATTCTTGAGTCCTGTGAGCCACTCTAGCAAATCAACTGAACTTGAGGAACCTCTGAGTTATAACTGGTTGTCAGAAGCACAGGTGACAACCTGGACTTGCAATTGGCCTCTGAAGAGGGAGGACAGGGGCAGTCTTGTGGGACTGAACCCTTAACCTATGGAATATGACACTATCTCCAGTTAAACTACAGGACACAAGAACAAAATAGTGGCTACCAGTAGGGAGAGGGAAAGAGGGAGGGGCAACACAGGCGTAGGGGATTAAGAGGTACAAACTATTAAGTAAGCTACAGGATATAATGTACAACATGGGGAATATAGCCAATATTTTATAAGAACTGTAAGAAGAGTAACATTTAAAAATTGTGAATCACTATATTGTACACCTGTAACTTACATAATATTGTACAGCAACTATACTTCAATTAAAAATAAATAAATAAGCAAACTAGAGGACACACCCAGTCAGTGTCTGCTGAGAATTGGAGAATTGCTTGGCGGTGTTGAAAAAACACATCTGACCACCCCATTCAAGGTCAATGCTGAAGTCCTTACAAGGATCTAGGTCCCAGGCCATCCGGCACCATCCCCTTACCTCTGACCTCATCTCCACTGCTCTCTCCTCCCCCCACTGCTCCAGCCTCCTGGTGACACCCACGCCCACTCTCTTCTGCTTCCTGTCTTGCCTGGAACACTTTGTTCCCTGAGAGGGTTCCCCCTCCAGCCTGCAGGTCTTCCCCCCAAAGTCATCTCCAAGAAGCCTTCCTTGACCACAGTATCTAAAATTACAACCTCCTTCCCCACTCCACACACTATTTCTTCGGCTCTGTTTCCCCCTTAGCACTCACCACCACTTAACTTATTTATTATAGAGTCTGCTTGTCTATCGCTGGTTTCCTGACTAGAACTAAACTTCACAAAGGACATGCTTATGTTGGTTTGTGGACTGCTGCTTCCTCATGGGCTGATTCTTCCCTCATTCCGGGACTGCAGTCAGTACTGAACCTCTCCCACTCACACCAGACACCTGAGAACCAGCACAGTCTCCCCACCCCACCCCCCAGCACCACAGGTGAAGAGAAACTCACACGCGCATCAGTGGTTCCTTTGTTCACGCAACAAGCACTAACTGAGGCCCTGGCACTGTCAGTCTGGCCGCTGAGCACCGCCAGTGCGTTTTGCTGGAGAAGCTCCCCACCACGGAATGCTCCGGAACCCAGGGCAGGAAGTCATTCCTCTCAGTCAACCACTAGAACAGGTGAGACACTGTGCCCACCGAGCTTACCATCCGCTGCTGCCAATATGTATTTTCACAACCACCAATCAACCAGGTTCTGATCCCTTTTAACAAACGCACCCACTTAATACAGTTGAGCGGGGGCAGCTGGTCTGGCGGCACCATTTCACTGCGTCGGTCCCCACCACTGGGCTTTGGTCCCTTCTTCCCATTCGGGAGCGGCCTCAGTGGGCGGGGCTTGCCTCTCAGCCAGCCCACCGGGCACCACGAGGCCCTTGTCTTAGGGCCTCCACAGCAGCTAACCTAGTGCAGGCCACTTACGGATTTCAAAAGGTTTTTAGAAAGAAAAGTACCTTTTTTTTTTTTTTTCCCAAGAAACGTCAGCTCTACATTATCCAAATAAAACTGGAGCAGAGGGGGCAAAGAAGGATTATGAGATGGAAAAACTATAGAAAAAGGTCAGTAACAGTTATATTGGCAAACACTTCTGTGGTACTATGTACGCTATATATATGACACATTCTTCCAAACACTCAGATTAACTCACTGGATGCTCGTTATGAACTATTAAGGAGGCACTATGCGCCACCATCACCATCGCGGCTGTTTCCCCTTTGAGATAACGAGGCACAGAGAAGTTAGCTAACTCGCCCAACTCTTGGGGCCTGTAGCGTGTCATTAGGATTCGAACCCAGGCAGTCTGGCTCCAGAGTCCGTGCTTAGTGTACAGTAGTACATTTTAGAAATCAAAACAGCAGCCCTGTGGCCTGGAGCCAGGAGCCCGGGGAGCGGTGGAGCGCGGGAAGGAGCGCGGGGCGCCGTGTTGACCTGAGGGAGGGGCAGGCAGCGCGGGCCGGGGCGCCGCAGCTCGCGCCGGTCACCTGGGGCTGAACTGGAATTGTTCAATAGTGGACTCGAGGTTCTCGATGATCCTCCAGCACTCCTCGGTCTCAGGCGCGTCGGCACAGCTCTCCATCGAAGCCGCGGTGGTGGCAGCTGGGCCGGGCGCCTCCCGCCTAGTCCAGGACCCGGCGTCCGTTGCCATGGCGACTCCCGGGGAACCGGCAGAGCGCCGGAATCCTGGGGGCGCGGGCGCGACGGGCGGCCTGGAGACTGCCCGGGAGTCGACCCGCTGCCGCTTCCACTGCCCGCCAGGCTCACGGCTTCCTGTTCTCGGTGCGCACGGGCCAGGGCGCCGCTGACATGTCCCCAGGGGAGCTGGACTCCTGTAGATAACCCTGCGGCAGCCAACCACGCCCCGAACTCTTCCAAGCCTTCTCCTGTGCTAAAGCTCTGAGCTCAGCCTCCTGCGAGGCCCGCGCACTTGGGGGGAGTGGATGCCTGAACTCCTTTCCTACGTCAGCACCCCTCTCCTCGCGACATTAGATGGAAGCTCGACGGCCCTCGCTTTCCTGACCTTCCTCCCTATGCTAAAGGTCATCTTCCTGGAGGATGAAAAATAGTGCACCCATCTAATAACGATGCCCTTTGCATAATGAGCCTTGGACTCTCAGAGCAATCCCATAATAAGAGGGAAGCAGGCAGCCTGATGAATTGCCTATACCTGCCAGTTGGCCACAAACGTAGGTGTTCATGGACAAAAATTTTTTTGCAGAGATTAATCAGGTTTACATTCCTATTTAATATAAAAGGTCAGAACTAACGCATCGTTTTAAGCTATACCGTGTTGTGTGGAATTCATTTTTACTGCTTCTACAATAATAAGTTCCTTATAGTGAAACTGTTGCTAATCCTTTATTTTAAATTAGGTACCACTCATTGACAATGATAGCAAACATCTATTCTGATATCATCAATATGTCATTGCCTGGTTTTTGAAGTAATTTCAGTTTAGAACTAAGCATTTCAATCTGTTGTCTACAGGAAAACAAAATATTTTCTTCTCTCTCATAATAATTACATAAAAAGAAGTTAGTTTGGTATTGGATGCTCAAAATACAAAGAATAAATCACTGTAGCCTTATCACTACTCTAATATTTAAAGACAAAGATGAAAAGTCCCAAATGCCAAACAAAAGTCATAACCAGTGTCAACACAGTCTTCCATGACTGTGTACATGTACAACAGTACATTTTAGAAATCAAAACAGTAGTACATTTTTCCTTCGGGAAGTTGAAGAAAGGAGAAAAAGAGCTATTTTTACTCTACGGTGTTGTTATTTTCAAAATCTAACTTCTAAGTCTACATAGGAAAATTTTACTATATAATGAAAAGAGTATTTTAAAAATATATGTATATGTAAGTGTAATATATGTATAAATTAAATTGTCTTAAGTGAATTTTTATTTTACCACAGTGCATATGAAATTTTCAAAATGAGTAAAATTCCAAGTTAAAAAGCCTGACCCAGGGCATCCCTTGTGGCGCAGTGGTTGAGAGTCCGCCTGCCGATGCAGGGGACGCGGGTTCGTGCCCCGGTCTGGAGGATCCCACATGCCGCGGAGCGGCTGGGCCCGTGAGCCATGGCCGCTGAGCCTGCGCGTCCGGAGCCTGTGCTCCGCAATGGGAGAGGCCACGACAGTGAGAGGCCCGCGTGCCGCAAAAAAAAAAAAAGCCTGATCCATTTTGAACCAGGCCAAGATAGTGAAAAGACTGACAAGCTGTTGGCTGTTTCACTAATGCAATGCTAAATGAATACTTTGAAACTGAGGAGGGAGATCTCACAATAGATTTCATGAGTCATTGGTCGGCTCTGTGCAGTGTTTGTTGACCTATAGGGATTGCGTAGTTACACCATCCCACAAAAACATGTACTGAACAAAACCTCTTTGTTTGCCCATGCTATATTGTTAGACCTGCGCGGTCTCCTAGGAGTTTCGACTCGCCCAGGAAACAACAAGAGTCGGAAGTCGATGCAAAACGCAAGAGGTTTATTGAAGGCCGGTGCACCGGGGTTCCTTGGTCCTCATGCAGGAGGTCGAAGAAGAAACCCTTTTGGGCGCGAATATGTCAGTTTTATAGGTTCCCACTTCCCCGTATGTAAATTATAGATTTGGTTGTGTTCTCCTGCTGATTGGTCCCGGCTTAGGCTCGGACCAGAGAGGGAACTTGTCCCCAGCTGCCTGATTGGTCTTTGACAGACACCTTTTTTACATTTTGTTATCTCCCTCCTTCTCGGAAGGGGGCCGGACATCCTGGAAATTCACCCATTGTCTAAGAAGCCCCTATTGTCTGGAGAGTTCTTAATCATTAGCTGGAACAATGTCCCTCGAGTCCCACAATATAGCATAGCAAGGAGCTTCAGATTTCAGTGTCTAGGAGACCAAGTTATGATGATGATTGTTTTTTGAAACTATGAACTACATAACACTTCTTATCAGTTACCTACATTTATCTCTCAGGTGTTCTGCCGTATAAAATTGTTCGTTTCAGATCATATTCCCGCCTCCAATACTGTCACTGTCAGATAACTTACTATACTAAATGCAGGCCTTTTGTATCACATGTTGAGTTCATTGATGGTTGTTAACGGAAAGCTTGTGAGCTCTGGATTAAACATTAAAAAAAAAATAGCAGCTCTGAAACTTGTTTTAGTACATGGGCAAGGTTTTTGTTTTTGTTTTAACATCTCTGAGCCTCTCTTTTCTCACCAGTATAAACTAGATAATCAACCTGTCTCGGGGTGGTTGGAGATAATACATAAAGCAAGAAAAGCAGGCAACACATAAAATGCACTGCAAGTCGAATGCTAACCAGGCCTTCAAAGAGTGTGTTCCTTCCTTCTAAACCGCAGCCGAGGAAGGTACTATTTTAAGTTTTCCATTTTAAAAATGTTGGATATTTCATAAGCGAAAATAATTTTTACTTGCTAAATTAATAGGACTAAGGCCCCAATTTTAAATTTTCAAGTGCTTCTCTGAAACATGTATAAATATAATGTGTCCTTATATGAAAATATCACCTACCAATTATTAAAAGTGTGAACATCTCAGATGAAATAGCATGAGGATTTGATTGAGTCAAGTGCTGGCTCTAAACATAGAAATTTATATATTGCAATTGGATATTATCTGTTCTAGAGTCTAGCGAAAGTAAAAGCCAGAGGGTTTCAGTGTAGGTTTGTAATTTAAATTCTTTCTAGAGCATCATCCTGCATAAAGTGCTTATTTTTCTCTTATTATCAGCTGTAATCTAAGATTATGTGGTACAGGCTCTGTTATGTAAACTTGTTTTATGTCGTGCTTCATCCAGAACCAAAGTTCTTTTTTTGTTTGTTTGTTTTTTGCGATACGCGGGCCTCTCACTGTTGTGGCCTCTCCCGTTGCAGAGCACAGGCTCCGGACGCAAGGCTCAGCAGCCATGGCTCATGGGCCCAGCTGCTCCGCGGCATGTGGGATCTTCCCGGACCGGGGCATGAACCCATGCCCCCTGCATCAGCAGGCGGACTCTCAACCACTGCACCACCAGGGAAGCCCAGAACCAAAGTTCTTAAATAAAGAGTTGTAACAAGAAATAGCAAGGCCCTTAGCCAGGACAATATTATGCTACTAAATCCTTCATGGAAAAACTCCTGAGACTAGATCTTTTTTTTTTTTGGCGGTACGCGGACCTCTCACTGTTGTGGCCTCTCCCTTTGCGGAGCACAGGCTCCGGACGCGCAGGCTCAGCGACCATGGCTCACGGGCCCAGCTGCTCCGCGGCATGTGGGATCTTCCCGGACCGGGGCACGAACCCGTGTCCCCTGCATCAGCAGGCAGACTCTCAACCACTGCGCCACCAGGGAAGCCCGAGACTAGATCATTTTAATGTCTTAAATTTTGCTGCCATGAGGTAACATGTCCACTCTTATAAAAATCCATCAGTAAGTGTTTGTTGTCTGGCTAAAGCTGAAAACCAAGATGAGAAGCTTGATCGAGAGTTTGGACAGGAGTCATTTTGATATGGAACTTAGATCTTACTGCCAAATGCCCTTGACTGCTGTAGTAAAGGGTATCCTCTATTTAAATCTAAGTTTACAAGGGAAATCAATAAAAATGTGAAAAAAATGTTAGAGGTTAGCCATCAGCAGAAGTCAGTCTATCTGAGATGGGGATTCCCTGGCGGTCCAGTGGTTAGGACTCCCCACTTCCACTGCAGAGGGTACGGGTTCCATCCCTGGTCAGGGAACTAAGATTCCCCCAAGCCAGATGGCACGGGCAAAAAAAAAAAGTGAGTCCAGGGGCTTCCCTGGTGGCTCAGTGGTTAAGAATCCACCTGCCAGTGCAGGGGACACGGGTACGATCCCTGGTCCGGGAAGATCCCACATGCCACGGAGCAACTAAGCCCGTGCACCACAACTACTGAGCCTGCGCTCTAGAGCCCGCAAGCCACAACTACTGAAGCCCGGGCGCCTAGAGCCCGTGCTCTGCAGCAAGAGAAGTCACCGCAATGAGAAGCCCGGCACCGCAACGAAACCAAATGCAGTCAAAAATAAATTAAAAAAAAAAAAAAAAAAGAAGTGAGTTCATTTGAAAGATGATTTATGAACCTGGGGCTGAAGGGAATTTGGGAAATCTCCAAGTCTGGTCACGTGACCAGAGTGGATCTTCATGCCTGGGACATAGGGCATCTGTAACATGTCTACTGTAATATATAATGAGGTCGTTCAGGAAAGGTAGAAGTCTGAATGGAGAGCAATAAAAAGGCAGTTATCGTATTTCATGCAGTCTATCCAAAGGTGTTAAAAATGTGAATCTTAGAATCAGTGAAAGAAGGTATAGTAAGAATTTATCAGACAGAGATCTGTTCAGGGTGCTCCATTTCATCACATCATAGAGGGATCTAGTCTCATGAGATGTGGAACACTCATCAGGCTTTTCCATAACTTGGATAAAGTACCTGCATAATACCATCTAGTTCTCTGTTCTTTCTCCAGTGTCACAAGGCAGCTTGCCAATAACTAATCCAGACTCACAGGTACATAGATTTCCAAGAAAGACTTGGTGTAAACAGCAAACATGTGATTTTGGTTAGTGTGAGTATTCCTCTGTAGCCTGACCTAACGAACTGATAAAATACAGGATTTAGACCCGCCTTCACGAGGGCTAGACTCAGAGACAACAAACCTGCAAGTCAGCCTTTGCCTGGGCAGTCAGCCCAACTCATTAACATCCTGTAAATGCAATTTTAGGCATCCATCATTGTCCTTCAGCTTCAAACCCTATCTTGGAAAAGTGGTAGAAAAAAATACAAATTTAGCAATTTCAAGAACTAGCAAAGAACAGGGACATAGGAGAATACAGTAGCATGAAACCCAGGTTGTTATTGTTATAATATATGTTTATTTACCTGGAAATACTCTAGTGTACACTGAGAGGTATTATGTACATGTGACATGGGTTATGCTATAACCAAGCATGTAACCAAGGTGCTGATCAGGGGCACACAGTCCAGGGATGGCCCACCCACCGTGGCTTATCAGGACGCCCACACGACAGAAGGGACTACTTCAAGCTCTGCTGTTAACTGTTCTAAAGCAACAAGCCACACTGTGCCAGTTAATACATGGCACGTCAGCAGTGGGTTTTTATTGAACGTACTGGTCTATTGACTATCATGGTAGATGTTAGAAGCAGGCTTGAACTGGTGAATTTTAAGATCTTCAGGCTATGTAAATCAGCTAACGTAGTTCGTAAATCCTCCCACCCTTGCAGGAACCGTATGCAAGAACCTCAGGAAGGCTGTAACTTAAACCCTGAGGGATGGGGCTTGACCCCTTGCCTTCTGTCCAGCCTTTGCTGTATAGTTGCCTGACGCCCACTGAAAGGGCCTAGGAGCTTGCTTCTGGAAAGTTATCACATCTGCTTCAAGGGAACCATCCGCACCTGGCAGTAGTCAGAACACCTGAAAGAACAAACTTTGTGGACCTCTCTGAACAGGCTGCATAAACTGTTTGGGCCCTGCTTGCTAATGAGTGTTTTTTAATTTATCTTTTGTTTGTTTGTTTTTGTTTTTGATTTTGAATGTTTTTTTAAATAAATGTCTGAGACTTGCTTTCATTATAAGCTGAGAGCAAGGGGAAATAGCTAACCTTGACCTTCATCAAACTCCTTTAAAGGATACAGCATTTATCTAAAGAAACCTAGGAATTGCATGTGACCAAATTAGGTCAGTTTTTTGGGAAGCCAGAGAAATCATAAAAACTTCCTTAATATGACTGATTTTGATGGATAAAATCTGTTTCTTATTCATCCTTGTATCCCCAGGACAACCCATGCCATCCACATAGTAGGTGCTCATTAAGTATTTATCAAGTGAATCAATGACTAACTCCGAATAAGTTCTTTAAAAAGGCCATTCCTAAAGAGTTGTGTACCTAGTAGTTGACACCAAGAGAACTAGGCAGGCAAATCCTGTTGGCTGCTTTCTAAAGGGTAGGCTCAGAGATTAATCCAAGATGCCAGTGCCTGATGGTTGCAGGAATTCATGTGCAACCAAGGGAGAAACAGGATATTTCAGGCTAGAGAGATCTTCACGTTTGCTGCCTCCTTCACGAAAAAGGAAACCCCTTCTTTCTTCAATGTATAAGTGAGGAGAGGGAGAAGATTGCAAATGAGAACTTCCCATCGGGAAATTCTAGGGCTAGATTCAAGCCACCAGTTGAAGAGACTGGCCCAGTAAGGAGACATGATATGTGTCTGTGATTGTTAGTTGTTGTTTTCTTTTTTTTTTTTTTGTGGTACGCGGGCCTCTCACTGTTGTGGCCTCTCCCATTGCGGAGCACAGGCTCCGGACGTGCAGGCTCAGCGACCATGGCTCACGGGCCCAGCTGCTCCGCGGCATGTGGGATCTTCCCAGACCGGGGCACGAAACTGTGTCCCCTGCATCGGCAGGTGGACTCTCAACCACTGCGCCACCAGGGAAGCCCTGTGATTGTTAGTTTTATGTGTCAATTTGGCTGGGTCATGGTGCCCAGATCTGTGGTCAGACATTATTCCAGATATTTCTGTTGGGGGGGGGGGTGGTTTGGATGAGATTAACATTTAAACCGGTGGATTCTGAATAAAGCTTATTATCCTCTGTAATGTGGGTGGGCCTCACCCAATCAGTCGAAGGCCCAGCTAGAACAAAAGACTGTCCTCTACCTGAACAAGAGGGAATTCTGCAGCAGATGATCTTTGGACTTGAACTCGGACATTGGCTCTTTCTTGAGTCTTCAGCCTGATGATCTTCAAATCAGAACAGTAGCATCAGCTCTCCTCTGGGTCGATAGCCTGCTTGTCCACACTGCAGATTTTGGATTTGCCAGTCTCCATAATCACATGAGTCAATTTCCTAAAATAAATCTATCTATATACTATATTATATACAATCATCCTATTGGTTCTATTTCTCTGGAGAACCCTAACAGAGTGACCAATGAAAAATTAACAGATTAATCAGAGGATACCATTATACTCTTTGTAGCACTTAATGTTGATAATTGTAAATATGATGGTTAATTTAATATCAACTTGACTGGGCTAAGGGATGCCCAGAGAGCTGGTAAAGCATTGTTTCTGGGTGTGTCTGTGAGGGTGCCTCCAGAAGAGATTAGCACTTGAATGGGTAGACTGAGTAAAGATTCCCCTCGCCAAGGTGGGCAGGCCTTATCCAATCTGTTGAGGAACTGTCTAGAGCAAGAAGGTGGAGGAAGGGCGAATTTGCTCTCTGCTTGAGCTTGGACATCTATCTTCTCTTGTCCTCAGACATGGATGCTCTTGGCTCTCAGGTCCCTGGACTTAGGCTGGCACTTAACTCCATCGGCTTGCAGTTCTCGGGCCTCCAGGTTTGGTACAGAACTATATCACCAGCCTTCTTGGTCCTCCAGTTTGGTCCTCCTCAATCTACAGTGGATTGTGGGACTTCTCAGCTTCCATAGTCACATGAGCCAATCCTTCATAATAAATCTTTCTCTATATCACTTATATCCCATTGTTTCTGTTTCTCTGGAGAACCCTGACCAATACAGTAAGTATACTAAAAGGACCGAGAAAAATAATTATTACAAGTCTAACATTTACTGAGTGCTGACAATGCCAGGAACTTTTCTAAGCACTCAACACACTACTCATTTAGCTGATTACTCACAATTTAAAAAGGAGAAATGGAGACACCAAGAGGTGGATTTACCTGCCCAAGTTCACAGAGCTTGCAAGGGTAAGCTCTGTGCACTTGGGCTCTGAGCACTGACAGACACACTTAATTGTTATGGTATATTGCTTCACCAAATTGTCATGAGAAACAAATTATTTAGTTCTTCCCATGATGTTAGTTTTGGCAAATGGCCTGAGAATTCTCTCTAAAGCTGTCAGGCCCATATCAGCAACTTAATTATGAATCTATGTTGCTAGGGCTGCTGTAGAGAATCAAACACATTAGCACACTGTCTACGAGACCCCAGTTACTGGGAAAATTCACCTTTGTGCAATATTAGTGAGAATAAGAAATGAAGCAAAAAGATGTGTATCGTTAGAAGCTACAAAGTTCATGTTGAGGACCTATTTGCTTTACTCCTAGGAAAGCTTCTTAACCTCTTACTCAGACCCTATATATCCTAACCATCATGTACAATTCTAACAGTCTGATATCTGCTTTCTACCTCTACAGCCAATAAAAGTTGGGGGACGAGCTGCTGCAAATGATCAGGACATTGACAGCAATGAAAGGTAACGGCTGGCACAAAAGAGACTGTAAAAAATTCATAACAAAAATTCAGATCACATGGGAGTCTTAGGCCACTGCGAGTAACAAGGAGACTTATACTCGTCACTGGCCCTGAGGCCATCGCTGTAAAATAACTAAGGTTCATAATAATGACCACGAGTCACTGATTCTCCTTAATGCAACTATTTTGACACACTCTCTTTAAAAGGCTGGTGTGTGTATAAAACAGTTAAAAAAATATTGTCTCAATTCTACAAGTTATTCTAGCTTGATTCATTCTCGGAGATGATTTTCTATAAGCTGAAATTTCATTTTATTCCTTAAATGATAGGTAACATTTCTCTGTCACTGGCATGGGATTGCTTTGCCGTGTTGAAATGTCAGAGATTTCAGAGCTGAAGGGACCTTAGAGCTGGTATACGTTAGTCCACCCAGTCAAGGACATACAGGTAGTTAGGCCACAGCTACATCCAGGATTTCTTTATCCGTTGGTCTGTCACAGTGTATCGGTGTATTAGGCTGTTGTATGCTACAGTAACAACCAATCCTAAATCTCAGTGACTCAATACAACAAAAGTTAATTCCTTATTCACAGTACAAGTCCCACATTGTTGGCAGGAAGTTCTGCTGCACACAGCCACTTAGGGATCCAGCTGCTAGAAGCTCTGTCTATCTGGAACACAAGGCCTCTTGAGTCACTTTACCCAGAAAAAGAAGGAGAAAATGTCAGGCACCAGTTATTAAATACTTTGGCCCCTTCCACCCACTCCATTGATCAGAGAGAGTCACGGGGCTCCACCAATTGCAAAGGCAACTGAAAAGTCTTTTCTTCCAAGTGCTCAGGAGGTAGAGGGGAGCTGATGCTGGGGAGCAGTAGTAATATCTACCAGGATTCCTTCCATCCCATCACCCTTCTTAAGTAACTTTGCAAACAAGGTAGTGATGGAGATAATAATAATGATAAGGATGATGATGGTGATGATGGTAACATCTGATGTTTGCACAGGTCCTGAAGGTCCAGAAAATGCTTCTCTCATTTACCTTATTATTATTATTCTTTTTTTAAAAAAAAAAAAAAAAAGCTTTGGCCAGTCTTATTAAAGAAAAATTGTGCATGATTTCCTTTTCACCAGTCTGTTCTGGCGTGCTTCTAATGAGAACAGCATCACCTGGATCAATGAGAGCCAGTGTGCGTACTCTGTGGTATTTTCCACACGCTGTGCCCAATTCAATATTATTGCTAGTGTGGTGATGGACACCAGTGTTGGCCAACATGGCATAATACTCTATTTCAGATTTCCTCAAGGCTGGGCAGTCGCTGGCAAGGCTGACCAGTTTCACTTTGCCTTGTCTGATCATTTTCAGAGTCTGCTCCTACCCCAGTGCATACTTTCCACTTTTCATAACGAGTTGGAGCCTAGAGTTGAGCAACTCCAGTGACTTTTTCGAGGAGCTGCCAGGATGGCTGGGGAGCAAGAAAGCTCTCATTTACATTACTTTTTTTTTTTTTTGAAGATTTATTATTTACTTATTTATTTATTTAATTTACTTTTGGCTGCGTTGGTTCTTAGCTGCGGCTTGCCAGATCTTCGTTGAGGCACGCAGGATCTTTCGCTGCAGCGCACCAGCTTCTCTCTAGTTGTGGCGCGTGTGTTCCAGAGTGCGTGGGTTCTGTAGTTTGTGGCACCGTGGGCTCTCTAAGTTGAGGTGCCCGAGCTCAGTGGTTGTGTCACCCGGGCTTAGTTGCCCTGCAGCCTCTGGGACCTTAGTTCCCCAACCAGGGATCGAACCTGCGTCTCCTGCCTTGGAAGGCAGATTCTTTACCACTGGACCACCAGGGAAGTCCCTCATTTACATTATTAATTCAACGGTGTGCAATAACATTCCTTTCTCATATGAGAGAATTGAGCTCAGAGAATGTTCAACTGAATGGAGTGATTGGCTTAGGATCACATCAATGAGTACCTAGGAGATGAAATACTGAACGTTTAGTCACAGCTGAAGAGGAGGCCCTGAGGGGAAAGTGGGATAGGAGTTTAACCCAGGAAACGGCCCGACATGAGAAACCCAGTCCCAGAATTCACTGCAAAGGAGCTTTGAAGCATAAGGGTTGAAAGAAATAAAGACAATAGTGGAGCTCGTTTCTAGTTGTGACTCCTTTACTTCTGACCACATACACCCTTTTCTTTCACAACAAAACATGCCTGGCCTATAAGCAGAGACACTTAATATTTATCACACTAATAAAAAAGAAAGTAAAAAACTGCACGTCCCGAATAGCATGTATTAGGTGTTACGTAAGAACACTATTAGATTTGAAATATCACATCTGGCCTGGAAATTTAAGGCAACTCATTGCCTTCAGCTCATTGAATCTAGATGTGACAAAACAAATTACAGTTGTGAAATAAATTGATCCCGCTTGAACTATGGGAGAATTTAACAATCAGGATTTTAGAAGCAAAGGTAGCCAAATGAGAACGGCAGACCCAACCCCACAATAAATATTTAGCTGTACTTTTAGCATTAAGTTTGGCACAGAATACAGAGGAGACGTCTGGTCTTCTGGAAACTTACACATTGATGAAGAAGACAAAACTAATGCATGTAAAATGATACACATTTCTGTAAAACAGTCTACAACAAACTGCTGTTTTGTACAGTGAAAACTCCAAATGATGTAGGAAATGTGAAGAAGACAAAATGCTAAGAAAGAAAGGGAAAAAACGGAAGGAGGAAGACTCAGTGAACTTTTCATAGAAAAGCTTGATGTGGACCCAGGAATGGAAGCTGAATACAGTCTGGATAGGCGGAGAGGAAAAGAGAATCAGTTCTGGAAACAGCATGAACAAAGGCTCCAGATACACGGTGTTCCTGAGAAAGTGCCTGGCCCTGGCTATGGCACAACGACTTGCGTTGTTCTTAGTTGTGTTTGTGTATCTCTGTCTCATAGTTTACGATCATCTCCAGGAATAGGGCCTTATTTATCTTTGTGTAAGTGGCGTAGACATTGCATGTGGCACATAGAAGGTGCTCAAAACACTTTCACTGGGGGGCTTCCCTGGTGGCACAGTGGCTGGGAGTCCACCTGACAGGGAAGAGGACATGGGTTCGAGCCCTGGTCCGGGAGGATCCCACATGCTGTGGAGCAACTGGGCCTGTGTGCCACAACTGCTGAGCCTGTGCACCACAACTGCTGAGCCCTCATGCCACAACTACTGAAGCCTGCACGCCTGGACCCGTGCTCCACAACAAGAGAGACCACCGAGGTGAGAGGCCCATGCACAGCAATGAAGACCCAATGCAACCAAAAATAAATAAATAAAATAAATAAAAATTTATTAAAAATAAAAAGAAACCGCATGGTAATGTATGGAAACTAAATTTAAAAACAAAAACAAAACTCTTTCATTGGGGATTCCCTTGTGGCCTAGTGGTTAGGATTCCAGGCTTCCACTGCCGGGGCCCCAGGTTCTATCCCTGGTCAGGAAACTAAGATCCCGCAAACTGCAGGGCCAAAACAATAAAAAATAAAAAAAATAAAAAGAACCTGGAAGAATGGGTAGGATTTTAAAAGAAAGAAGAAGAACTAACCTTCAATAATACCAACAGCAACATCTGGGGGTTTATCTAAACTTCACAAGAGTTGTGAGGAGTATCACCTCAAAGACAGGGAAACAGATGATGATGCCTTCTCAGATGTAGTGGTTATGGACATTTCTGCTGCATTGCTAATGAAATGTTAGTTTAACAAACTTTTATTTACGTCTCAGTTTTCTGAGACAGAATCTATATTTTATTGGCCTTTGGGCAGATCAGTAGAGGAAGGACTGAACGGGTAATTTACCTCCTCAGTCAGGAAATCATTCTGACTAAATGGGCTTTTTAATAAAGTGCAGCATCTTAGCCAACCTCTACTTCCTCTCCTTTGGCACAAAGGAAATGTTCAGCTCTTTTGTTTTCAAAAACCTCAAGGTGTATCAGTTAACCAGCTGTCCTGGATGTGGCTTTGCTGGTTTGTGTACCTCTACTGAATGAATTAGAAAAGAAAAGAAAAGAAAGAGAGAGAGAGAGAGAGGAAGGAAAGGAAGGAAGGAAGGAAAAGAAAGAGAGAAAGAAAGAAGGAAGGAAGGAAAGAAAGAAGGAAAGAAAGAAAGAAAGAAAGAAAGGAAAGAAAGAAAGAAAGAAAGAAAGAAAGAAGGAAGGAAGGAAGAAGGAAGGAAGGAAGAAAGAAAGAAAGAAAGAAAGAAAGAGGGAGAGAGGGAGGGAGGAAGGAAGGAAGGAAGGAAGGAAGGAAGGGAGGAAGGGAAAGCAAAAAAAGGCCAGGCATGGAGAGAAGTGATTATAGTAAAAAGATCCAAAGCACCAGTGGGTGAATTTCAGCCTTGTTTAGAAACTCTAGTGATAGTAGAGGCCACTCAACACCTACTTGATTTTTTTTTTCTTAAAAAAGAACTCCTTTGCTTTAGGAATCAAAACATCTAATCATTTTCACCAACACTGTGCTCTGTGGATGTCTCTCAATGCATTTTCTCACAAAGATTTAGTAACAAAAGTTCCAATTAGGTGTCATGTTCTCAAGACTTTCCTCTTAGACAACATTGAGTCAGGTGGTCTAAGTGCTCATCCTACCACCTGGGCATCAACAAAACATCTGAGCGACATGCATGGATCCTTCAGTCGACCTCAGCCCCAGACGTTTAAAAAAACACATTTCCCTTGCAAAGTCCCAGGAAAGCAAGTACATGGGCTGATCTGTGGATGCATAGAAGATTATATTCGATTTTTATTTGGTTCAATGAATCAGAGGTGCATTTAGATGGTGATGTTGTATATTTTGGGTGGTGCTGCCTCTCCCCTGGAGCCTGCCAGGACCATGCAGCAGGCGGCACCCCAGCAAACCAGCCAAAGACAGAGCAGGGATACTTCAGGGCTGACTTATCTCCATTACCCTGGAATTTAAAACCACCACCACTATGCTGTGTAAAATGACCTCCCAGGATATTTTGCTGCTTTCTCCAGCCCTGGGCTTGTACGAAGCTTTAATAAATACCTGCTTTGAATTTTATCTGCTCAGGTCTTTTTAATGGAATTATTTATTTCTCAATCATCTCTATAACTTCTCTTTGACTTCAATCCTCAGCTGTTGGAAATAGCACTTCTAAAAAAGCCTTCCCTGACCACGCTGGCAGAAACTTGTCTTTATTCTCCATTTCCCTCTTTTGCTTTATTTTTTGTCATAGCACTTATCACCACCTGACATAGTATATATTCATTTGTTGATTGTTTATCTCATGTGCAAGCACACACATGTGCACACACACACTAATATAAACTACATGAGAGAAGTGAATTGTTTCATCTGTACCTTATTCCAAATGCCTAGATAAATAGATGGACAATAAATTTTTTAGAGGATAAAAAGTTCATTGAATCTGCCTCTCTATTCACTGATTCATCCATTTAAATACATAGCTTGTATACAGGTTAGGATAATGGGCTCAGGACACAGACTGCTTGAATCCCAATTTCTCCACTTAGAAGCTGTGTGGCCTTTGGGCAGTCACATAACCTCTCTGTGCCTCAGTTTTTTTGCTCATTAGTGTAACAGATATAATAACAATATATATATCACAAGTTTTTATGAGTATTAAATGAGACATTAGACGGAAAGCACTAAGAGCAATGTCTGACCCATAAATTGCACATAAGCACAATGCCTATAAAATCTCATGTGCTCAATAAATGTTAACAATCATTACTCATTTACTCAGCAAATATTTTTTTTAGTTTTTAAAAATTTATTTATTTATTTATTTATTTATTTATTTATTTATTTGTGGCTGTGTTGGGTCTCCGTTGCCGCAAGCGGGCTTTCTCTAGTTGTGGCGAGCAGGGGCTACTCTTCGTTGCGGTGTGCGGGCTTCTCATTGCGGTGGCTTCTCTTGTTGCTGAGCATGGGCTCTAGGCACACGGGCTTCAGTAGTTGTGGCATGCGGGCTCGGTAGTTGTGGCTCATGGGCTTAGTTGCTCCGCGGCACGTGGGATCTTCCCAGACCATGGCTCGAACCCGTGTTCCTGCATGGGCAGGCGGGTTCTTAACCACTGCGCCACCTGGGAAGTCCCAGCAAATATTTACTGAATGTTTACCACAGGCCAGGTGCTATACTAGGTGCTGGGAATACAATGGTGAACAAAACCAAAAATGGACCCCGCCCTTATAGAGCTTATAATACAGTGAGAGAGACAGTTATTAATCCAAGTAACCACACACATGAATGCAGAATTAAAACTGCCTTAAATGTTAAGAAGAGCTTGGGTGAGAGTATATTTATAGGGTCATTTGATCTGGTCAGAAACGGAAGAGAAAAATTTCTGGGGAAGTTACGTATGGTGGGGTGAAAATGGATGTAACATCCAGTTTCAAGCTGTTTTGTGTTCTGTGCTATTCTGTCACCCCCTCTTTTGCTTCAAAGAGTCAGTAAGATAAGAATGAGTGAATAGCCTTTAGTTAATAGTGATTTTGCCTTGAAGGACAAGAGGCTGGTCTCTGCTTAGGGAGCTGTGCTGAGAATGGACTTCAGCCCCAGGCACGTGGGCAAGTGGAAACAGACAGGAGACTGAAGTCTCCTCCCCCTGCATCTATGCTGGGGGTTTAAAAAAAATCCTAGGAAAATATGGGGATGTATAATTAAGCCATTTTATTTGGACATAAAGGGAAAGTGTGAGTGAAGTCTAGAGAGGTTTTGAACATGTGTTCATTTAAATAAACATTTGTTCGTAAATAAAATAATTGTTTTACTTATAAATAAAATTTTGTAAAATTTTTACCTCTGTAAAAAATAATTGTTTTTCCTTTTTGGTTTTCCCTTTCATTCTTGGGCTATTTAAACTGCAGGCATTCTCATCGCTTCTCGGCCTTTTGGCTAAGATCAAGTGTAAACTGCAGGCATTCTTAAATGGTTGTACTCATAAGGCACAAATAATTTCATGGCTTTTGCTTTTATGTGGTAGTGCATAGTCTTCATAATTATTCACATTAATCATCATATTTTTATAAGGAGAGAAACTGAGCCTTAGAACATTACTGATTGCCATCCTCAGCCAATTAAAGGCTAATGGCCCTTTGTCTGAAGGGCAAGTGTTTGGACTGGAGAATTCAGTTAGTTGCACTTCATCCCCTCAGCTAACCCAGCGCTTCAGCCGGATGACTACACAGGTGCATTTTAGAGATGGGGGTTAAGGAATCTAAAGGAAAAAACCCACTCCTGTGTGTCTTCTCTATCCTCAGTACTCCACTACAACACTACTTCACTTCTGACCCCAGATGTGTGGGTTTTCTACACATCAAGCCATTCTGCAACACCAGCTGGGCGTCCTACAAGTTAACTCAATTCTGACACTATTTACCTGGAGACAGCATCAGATCCCACAGGCTAAAGGCTCAGTACCGCAAGAATGCCCCTGTCCTCCCCCTTCCGGGGCCAATTGAAAGTGCAGGTTGTCACTTGTGCTTCTGACTGACCAGCTAATTAAATTAGCTATCAATTCATTTCCTAGAGTGGCTCACAGAACTCAGGAATACAGTGTACTTAGTCGATTACTGGTTTATTCTAGATGGAAGAGATGCATAAGGCAAGGTCTGAGGAAGACAGCAAGGACACCTTCTCTGGTGCACCAGCTTCCCAGTACTTCCATGTGTCCCCAGCCTGGAAGCTCTCCAAACCTTTCTTATTGGGTATTTATGGAGGCTTCATTACATAGCCATGCTGGACTAGAACTCTGGTCACTTGTGACTGATTTAACCTCCAGCCCCTCTCCCCTCCCTGGAAGTTTGTGGGTGGGATTGAAAGTTCCAATCCACTAATTTGATTTAATCCTGATTGGTTCCCCTGGCAACCAGCCCCCATCCTTAGGGCTTTCCAAAAATCATCTTTTTTTTTTTTTTTGGTCATGCCGTGTGGCACGTGGGGATCTTAGTTCCCCGACCAGGGAAGGAACCAGTGCCCCCTGCAGTGGAAGCAGGGAGTTTTAACCACTGGACTGCCAGGGAAGTCCCCCAAAAGTCACTTATTAACATAAACTCAGGTGTGTCTGAAAGGGGCTTGTTATGAATAACAAAAGACATCTTTATCACTCTATCCTTTAGGAAATTCCAAGGGCTTTGGGAACTCCATGTCAGAAATGAGGTGAAGACCAACATATATATTTCTTATTACAAATCACAATATGGGTGGGGGGGGAGGGTCAGAGGGACACACTCTGTGGCCAGAGGGAAGGCATCACAAGCCAAGCCCATGATCTTGGACACATTGGTCTCATCAGCTTATTCACTGAGCTGGCCGTCCGAGAAGACAATGAGAATAAAAAACAAAACTACAAATTGTTTCAAGCTTTGGAGTCCGAAGAATTATTAAAAGTGATCAAAATATAGTAATAAATAAGATACTGTTGACATCAAGATAGGGAGAGATACAATTAAAATTCATTAAGACACAATAAGACACTCTCATCTAGGCTTGCAGTAAAAGGAACTTTGCCAAATGAATTATTCAAGGAGAAATGAGCTGAATGAGGGAATCCTCTCTTGGCTTGCAATAGTTTAGACTTAGTGCAAACTTTCTCCCCAGGTAATAGTATAGCAAAAAGTTACAAAGAAGCATGTTCATTTGTTACTTGAGTACTTTACAACAGTGCAAAGCTTGGCATTAGTCCTCCGATTATAGTCTGAACCTTTCATAGTAACTGAGGAAAATGAACATCTGGAATGTAATCTTCCATTTTAAAATGAATTAATAACAGATTCAAGACAAGTTTGTGGAGTCCATGTGAATCCTTTTCCTACTATTCTAAGGGAAAATTTTAAGCAATATCAATGAAAGAGTGTTTGCGGGGTGTTTGTTTGTTTGTTTGTTTTTGTCGGTCTTGAACATGTTGTGCCCAAGGAAAGAAACCAGATACAGAAAGCCATGTGCTGGATGATTCCATTTACATGAAGTATCCAGAACGGGCAAAAGAGACAAAGTGGATTCATGGTTGTCAGAGGCTGCAGGGAAAAGAGAAGAGGTACAAGGTTTCTTTGGGGGTGATGAAAATGTTCTGGAATTAGAAGTGATGGTTGCACAACTCTGTGAGTATGCTGAAACCACTGAATTGTACACTTTGAAAGGGTGGGGAAATTCCCTGGCAGTCCAGTGGTTAAGACTCCACGCTTCCAATGCAGGGGGCCGCGGGTTCGATCCTTGGTCGGGGAACTGAGATCCCACATGCTGCACGGTGCAGCCAAAAAAAGAAAAAAAATAAAAGGGTGGATATTACAGTGTGTGAATTATATCTCAATTAACAGAAGAAGAAGCGTGAACACGTCTTTACCAGAAGTTCTCAGAAAACCTCTCCTTACCTATCAATGATCTGAACTACAGTACGTGAGTGAACCAGTGTCCTGGGGGAAGCCCTGTGTCCACTGAGAAGCACGTGGGGGCTGAGTGGCTTAGATTCCTCAGGGCCCATCCCCTAGAGCTAGGATCAACCCTCTTCACCCTATGACTGCTACAAAAAAGAAAAAGGTGCCAAGGATGTGGGGCAAACACAATTTCTATTCTTGTACTTCTTTTCTCCTGGCATCCCACATCTTGGGCATGTCTTTATACCTGCTCGTATTCTATTATAATGTATTATAATTGTCTCTTTGCTGTCTCCCGTACTATATCACAAGCTCCTTGAATGCCAGGGCCTCTGAGTATCCCCAATGGCTAGTACAGTGTCTAGTCATGGAAGGTAATCAGTAAATGCTTATTGAATAAATGATTGATTTGAAACTTGGAAATATCTGCTCTTCTGGCTGATGGTCAAAATTCCCAGAATCAGCAGTTCCTTATTTGTATGAAGCCATGCCTTCTGATACATCCTTAATGCATTACCTGCAAAAAGTTAAGTACTGAATCACTCATAGCTTTGTGTGAGTTTGTTTTATCAGCTCCTCTCTGACTCAGGGAAGAAAACTAGCCTGGGCTTCCCAGAAGTAGAAAAACATGGAGAGGAACTTGTCAACCTGACCTTTTAGTCTGGAACCAGCTCATGTGACAAGATCATGACCTAATAGTTTTTTTCTGTGCGTGTGTGTTTAAAATATGAATTTCCAGGCTTCCCTGGTAGCGCAGTGGTTAAGAATCCGCCTGCCAATGCAGGGGACACAGGTTCGAGCCCTGGTCCGGGAAGATCCCACATGCTGCGGAGCAGCTAAGCCCATGCGCCACAACTACTGAGCCTTCAGTGCTGCAACTACTGAAGCCCACACACCTAGAGCCCATGCTCTGCAACAAGAGAAGCCACCACAAAGAGAAGCCTGTGCACTGCAACAAAGAGTAGCCCCCGCTCGCCACAACTAGAGAAGTCCCATGCGCAGCAATGAAGACCCAACGCAGCCAAAGATAAATAAAATAAAATTAATTAATTAAAAAAGTATGAATTTCCAATTGTTTAAGATATACCAATGCTTGACCCAACTTGTTATATCTCACACACACACTCACACACACACACACAGTCACATCCTCAGAGATAACTCTCTCCAGTTTCTGGAAAAGAGGCATTAGGCATCTTGAAGCAAAGATAAAGGGGAAATGAAGTCTTAGTAATTTAAAACAGTTCTTTGAGGTGGTAAATCAGCGTGGACAAAGGGGTAAGGATAGAGATAATTTATATTTTGTTTGAATCCCAGGGGCCTCTGATAAGGAGCTTTAAATTTTTTTTTTTTTATTTATTGGCTGCGTTGGCTCTTAGTTGCAGCACGTGGAGTCTTTCATTGCAGTGTGCAGGCTCTTTGTTGCAGCACACGGGTTAGTTGCCCTGCAGTCTGTGGGAGCTTAGTTCCCCAACCAGGGATTGAACCTGCATCCCCTGCATTAGAACGAGGATTCTTAACCACTGGACTACCAGGGAAGTCCCTAAAAAGGAGCTTTTGATAAGATCTATAAGGATACCTTCAGCTCTAAAGCCTTAAAGTTGTGGGATTCCCAAACTATTTCCCAAACAGAATAGTTTGTTTGGGAAAGCAGTTAAAGAGAGGTCATAGAAAATCATCTACAGCTTCAATTCTTTAGCTAAAAACTTTAATAGTGTTATAGTTAATTTGGAAAAGCAAGTATACCACGAGCTCTGAGATTTATGGATATAGTAAACTCACTAAGCAGGAATTAACAAATCAATGAAGGGAGGAAATTTCAAGTCTACGTTTGTAGGCAGAAAATAAGGCAGGCGGAGCTTTATTAAGGGCAAGTGACAAGTAATGCAGTTAGAGAAAAACAATTCAATCTATCTAAGTCTGTAAATTGACAAATTTTGAGCTATCAGATACAACCTGGGAAAAGGATTAAACATTATCATGGATATGAGAACTATATTCTATAGAAATATACATGAAATTGGATGTTTACATCGATACTACTTATAACATTGAAAAACTAGAATTGTAATCGTTTTTAAAATGAAATTGTTTTAATAAGTTATTGTACATGTATCCATGAAATAATATATAGGTAAGAAGTTACACTGTTCTAATAACTACCTGGGGGCACTCTGGGAACTTGATGAACTACCTTGATGCATGAAATACTGGCTTGTGAATCCATGATGTCAGTACAAGTAACAGGTATTATTCAAAAATAATGATAAAAATTTAAAACGTGTCTGGTGACTCAAGAAGATTTTCGTGGATTGTCTGGGGCTAGTTATAGTAATTCTAGGGGACTCGTTGGGACGCAGAAAAAGGTCTCCTGCAAAACCACATGGGGGATGGAGGACAAGGTGGGAAGGCGAGGAAGGAGCTATTTGGTTGTTTACATCTTTTTCAGGAAGCATTCCTGAACTCCACAAGGAAACAAGGCAGAGGATTCAGGGCTGACACTCAGAAAACCCCTCAGGACCAGGGGGCCTGAGATGCTGGCAGTGCCTTCTCTTAGAATTACAGCCCAAAGGTTTTCAAAAGACACTTTAGAAGATATGATTAAATAGATGACAACCTATTTTTAAGAAGGTAGATTTAAAAAAATCTTTCCTCCAGAGGCATTCCATGTGAGTCCACTTGGATCACAAGATGAGTCACTTCTGAATGTTTCCTGCAGCCTCCGAAATTCAGTAGCCAATTACTTCCACAGAGAACAGAGCTCAAGAGTGAAGGGAAGAATGGAAGAGCTTTGAAGGGCCATTTCCACTTGCTCCTAAACACTCTGAATGAAATGTAAGCTGTTCCTAGTGGTACCAGACTGATTGTATATTGCTCCATCTTTATCTTGGCTGTCCAGACAACACATTTTATTTGGGATTTAATTGTCCTTTACTGCCTCATACCTTCTCCTCCCAATCAATTAATAATCAGTAAGCCTTTAATTAAGCATTCTCATATACAGTGTGTAAGATCCTTTGGTAAAGACACTATTGAATAAAATGTAACAAGGGGATGCGCATTCTATTTGGGAACATAGGTTTACTGTGACTCCTGAGTCGTTCTTTTTTTTTTTTTTTTTTTTTAACACTTTCCTGAGTTCTTAATCCACTAATGTCAAAATGACCCATGGGGGAAATGGCCCAACCATTATATATATAGGGTTTGCAATTCCCAAACCCTATATACTCAAGAGTGGACCTTTCTGTGCAAACTTGTTATTGTTATTCTTCAAATCTGATCCATCTATGCCATATTACATAACAAATAATTGGCTACAAATGTATCCATCGTACAAACCTTGATTTCACCAAGAAAGAAAGTACATCATAATTACTAGGTTTCTCTTTGGTGATTAATCAGAGAACTTTGAACTTGCCTTCCACAAAACACAGAGGAAAATTCCCATGCCATTGCAGAACGTTTGGTATCTCACTGAAAGAATGGGTTGCATGCTCCCTGAAATATTTTAGCAACCTCTGACTCTGCCAAATTGTTTAATACCTACAGGATAACACAAAAGAATTTGAATGGTGTTTCAATTATAAACGCTTCAGAAGAAATCTAGTGATGTGAATATTACAAGGAAAAAAAATCCACGGTCCATTTATTGAACTCGATGTGAAATAAGCACACTGCAAACAGTTGCTCTGATTCATGCCTCAAGGCTGTTCTACTTAAGCAGGCTCTCAAGATCCAACAAGTCATCTGGTGACTCAGGCAACTGCTGAGCAGAAAACAAAATTGCTCCGTCCAGCATGTGTTTCTGAAGCATTTATTGGGTGTAGCTTTTATGATCCAGCTGAATCCTTTTTTTGCAAGACTTGCAACAAATTATTGAATCAACAAAGCGAAACAAGTCTGTAGCATTCCAGAAGGATCCCCTAATCTAGATATAAAATACGCAAGTTACAACTAATCTCCACAAACGCACATAGGGAGGACTGTGCTAGACCAATTTAATAAAAAGGCTAATGCTGGCAAAGTGCATTTAATTTGGTACAGTTTCATCAATTAGTTATACTTGACAAAATCAGAACATAAAAATATTTTAAAATTTGACAGTTTGGATTAATGAGATCAACTCAATGGACAATCTGCTTAAACAAATCTTATGCGCTATTAAGGTTATTAAGAAAATTACAAGCTATGGTCTATAGTCTGACATCTTAAAGAATAGGAACTCAAAGCATTTTTATAATTACACCCTGAAACTTTATTCACCTTTTCACTGTTGGATATGATCACACGGGCAAACACAGATGGGATTTCTGAAAACTCAGGAATAAAAAGAATTGTGAATCATGAGAAAATGACTCTACATTTTAACTTTTATAGTACTTATTTTCCCCCAGTTTTATTGAGATATAATTGACACAGAGCTCTGTATAAATTTAAGGTATCCCACATAATGACTTGACATATCTATATATATATATTGCAAAATGATTTAGTACTTTTTTTGCATTTAATTTCTGTAGCACTTAATTTCTTAGCTTTGGAAAATTTTGTACTTAAAGCAAATACTTCTTGAAAGGCAATTATTAAATTGAGAATAAGAGAGTCTACAAGAAAATAATGACACAAAAAGTTCACTTCCGTTTTTATGTCAAATATTGAAACTATATTGGTGCTTAACTATATATTGGGGTTTGTTAACTGCACTATTTTGAAACACTTCCATGCCTCCCCCGCAATTTTTATTTTGAAAACAAATAAACCAACAGCAACAACAAAAAAACTATAGAAAAGTTGAAAGGATAGTACAATGAAGACATATATTCTTTACCTAAATTCACCACTTTTTAATATTTTATCACATTTGTCTCACCTATTTATCTATCTATACACATATTCATACAAATATATATCTGAAATATTTTGACTTAATTAAATTCTTTGCTATTCATATATATACACACATACACACATGTGGAAGGAAAGAGAGAAAGGGAGAATTGTTTAAGAATAAGGATATCTTTTCTAATTTTACTCTTTTTGCCTTTTTTTTTTTTTTTTGGCCGAGCCGAGCAGCATGTGGGATCTTAGTTCCCCAACCAGGGGTCAAACCTGCTCCCCCTGCACTGGAAGCGCTGAGAAGGATATCTTTTCTATAATCTATCCCAGTATAATGATCATACTTAAGAAAATTAACATTAGTTATATAATACCATTTAACATACAGTCCATATTTGAATTTCCTCTGCTGTTCCAAAAAACGTCTCATAGCTGGGTTTTTTGTTTTCCTAATCTGGGTTCCAACCAAGATTGCACTTGGTTATTCTTCTTTAGTTCTAAATTTAGAGCAATTTCCCTGCCTTGAAAAACAAAATTCTACGTCAGTGACTTTTCTTCCCCAAGAAGCTTGAACAACGTCCCACATTTTGGATTCCTCTAAACATGTTTCGTCATTATTATATTTAGATTAATCAAATTTGGTGGATATACGTATGTTGCTGGAAAGCAGTATTTAAAAACAAATCTTGAAATTTCTTTTCTTGATATTGTTGCTCCCCTAAATTTCTGGTGTATCAATAAACAAGTTTTGTTTTTAAAAATTATTCTAGATAATAAACAGCACGGTCCTACTAGCAAATGGAACATGTGTTTCTTTAGTATATGTAGTTTTTGTGAGGCCAGAAGATGTGTCTCACAGACTTTCATTTTAAACCTTCCTGGGACTGCCCTGGTGGTCCAGGCGTTAAGACTCCGCCCTTCCAGTGTAAGGGCTGTGGGTTCAATCCCTGGTCGGGGAGCTAAGATCCCACATGTGGGCGGCACAGCTGAAAAAAAATTGAAAAAAAAGAAAGAAAATAAACCTTCCTAATACCAAGCAAACGCCCGGTATACATAGTTCTTTACTCTCACTCATGCAGTGAGCACTCTTGGGCACGTATGCACAGCTCATCATCTGAACCTTAATGAGTCTACACAGTTGTTGAGAACACACACCATGAGAATAAACATCAAGTAAACAACACTACAGATAAAGGTACATGTTGGCTTATGACATTCTGATCTTTAACAATTGTTCTTGTTATTAAAATTGCCATGTGCCTTTGAGTTACTGGCCGTCACAATTAAACCTATACAATAAGCACGATTCCCTATGACTTCCCCCAAATTTACTAGAGTTTTTAATGAAGCAAGGTTGCGATAGGGGAGATTAAATCTTCTAATAATTAATGAATTGGTCTAAACATCAACAGAAGTGGATTCTCGTCTCCATCAGTATTGTCAAGATCATTACTGAATCCCATTTCCTGGGTTACCACAAGGTTTATTACTCATCCAGATTATTAGGATCTGATGGAGATCTTTGACTTAACTTTGAGGTTGGGATTTCACCAGCTAATTTAACATTAGCTGTTCACTTACAGAAAGAAATAATCCTAGAATCGTGAAACTGATAGAAATTTCAAAAGGACATTGTATACATTTCTTATCATTAGGTCAAAACTCTCCTATCTGGCAGCTGAGTATCTACCCTATTTGGAACAATCCTTTGCATAGCGGTTTTCTATGGCTTTTTGGGTAAAGTACTCCATTGTGAGGATATTTTATACTTACCTTAAATTCTTTCTATATGTAACCGAGCAGTACCCCATGGGAGCCTTCCTGGGACAGGCTTTCCCCCATATCTTCTGCTTTAGATCCTCTCTGAAATACCTAGATAATAGTATTTGATGCACATTACCTGAGTTGTTTTGCAGATGTAAAAAAAAACCCTCTCCAACAAATGGTAGATGTTAACTTCTTGATGACCATGAGCACACAACCCCCAGGCCTCCTGGAGCCTAAGGACTGATGATGTTAACCCCTGTGACACCCCCACCCCCCCACCTCACCATCAGCCAGTCAGAGAATGGTGCACAAGCTGATCACATCCCCTTCGACCCGCCCCACCCCCATTCCCCTGGCCCCCACTTACCTGGCTTTTTTTTTTTTAATTGTTAATGATTTATTCATATATTGCTCACAAGGGTTCTCTTTTGGTCAGTTTAATGATAAACTGTCTCCAATATTTATGAAAATCTTATGCTCAATCTTTGGGGTTTTTTTCTTATATTATCTACAGAGATAGAAATCTTATATGGGCAATAAGAGTTATAAAGAATTTCCTTGCCATGGAGCGAGTTGTATATAACAAATTGAGTTCGAAATGTACCAAAGTGAAATAAATTGGATTAGAATGAATCTATTTAGAAACTTTGTTTCATTTGAATTCAGATTCACTATGAAGTCAGAACAGTGCCGGCTTGATCTATTATGGCTTCTAAGACCACAGCACCCTGTGGCCCCCCATGAGCTCAATGCCATGGCTCGGGGCTCAGTAGGGGCTGTGTCCCCTACACCCACCCCCACTGTCCCCTGCAGTCTGTGGCAAATGACATCCACAGTTCTTTCAATTCAGTTCAACCAACCTTTATGGAGCATCAGGCTCTATGCTTGGTGGGTTTGGGGATTTTTGTTTGTTTGTTTGTTTGTTTTGTTTTGAACATCTTTATTGGAGTGTAATTGCTTTACAATGGTGTGTTAGCTTCTGCTGTATAGCAAAGTGAATCAGCTCTACATATACATATATTCCCATATCTCTTCCCTCTTGCGTCTCCCTCCCTCCCACCCCTCTAGGTGGTCACAAAGCACCGAGCTGATCTCCCTGTGCTATGTTACCTGGCTTTTAAAAGTGCTTTGCCAAAACCCTTCGGGGAGTTAGGGGCTTTTAGGCCATGAGCCACCTGTCTACTTGTATGACCTTGTACTAAACCTTTCTCTGCTCCAAACTCTGACCTTTCAGTTTGTTTGGCCTCACTGTGTGTCGAGCACACGAATTTGCGTTAACATATGTGGTAGCTTAGAGACAATAGCTATCCTTAAGTTGAAAGTTTTTTCTCAAGTTTGGACTCACTCTCGTGGCTGCAGACAGAATAAACAACGTCTCATTAGCCTTTCCTCATGGGTCTTGTTTCCCAAACCTTTAATCATTTTGATGGTTTTCCTTTAAACTCTCTCCAAGTTTTCCATCCCCTTTTAGATACAAAGCCGAGAATTAAATATAGTATTTGCAAGGATATGATTAGTACCAAATTTAGAGGACAATTACTGCACAGTTCTTACATTCTGTGCTCTAAGATTTGTTAATTGTTTTCAAAAATTATCAGACTTTCCATAAAAAACAACCAAGATCCCGAGGAGTAGTCTTGAATACTATATGGTCATGTTTTAAAACTCATTTGACCTTGGTCCACTTTAGTGGGACAAAAGCCGTCAAAAGCCCACCTAAGGGACTTCCCTGTTGCTGCAGTGGTTAAGAATCTGCCTGCCCATGCAAGTTCGAGCCCTGGTCGGGGAAGATCCCACATGCCACGGAGCAACTAAGCCCGTGTGCCACAACTACTGAGCCTGCGCTCTAGAGCCTTCGAGCCACAACTACTGAGCCTGCGTGCCTAGAGCCCGTGCTCTGCAACAAGAGAAGCCACCGCAATGAGAAACCTACACACTGCAATGAAGAGTAGCCCCTGCTTGCCACAACTAGAGAAAGCCCGTGCGTAGCAACAAAGACCCGCGACGGCCAAAATTAAAAATAAATAAACAAATATATTTATTAAAAAAAAAAGCCCACCTAAGTCTCACTTTCAGTGAAAATGTTACTCAAAACTGCAGAAACATCTCAGAAAGAATTATAAGGATAATTTCTTTGAGCCACAATGCATTCATGTCTTAAGGTCTAGTTACTGCAAAATTACAGGCCCAGAAGAGCTGATCCAGATTTACATTACTGCTTACTCTGGAGTTAACCAAACAATGCACAACTGCTACACGCGTTCTGAGGCAGCTACACAGAAGTATTTTATATTTAAAAGGCAGATGACCCAACATTAAAAATCACAATGAACTCAGAACTCTGTTGATCATGACCTGATAACATGGTAACCTTCTGGAAAATTGTGGAAATTTTAATCATGTGCGAGTATGGGTTTGCAGTGAGAGCCTCTGCATCATGGCCATGCATTTCGTAGCAGGGAAAGCTCCTGGTGGATAACTGAGGACTGTCTCTGGGAAACCCTAGCAATATGTTAATTTTCCTTGCTGGTAATATTAGCCGAGCTATCATTTACTCAGTGCTTACTATGTGTCGGACAGTTTATTACACTCTCTGTACACATTTTCTCCTTTGAATCATATCAGCTTTGTGAGGGACATGTTATTAGTATAGCCTATTTATAGATGAGCCAATTGAGGCCCAAATATACATGGTTGTGAATGTCAGAAAGAGGATTCAGACCCAAGTATTTCCAACCCAGTATAAGTATTGCTCTACTGCCTACGCATAGTAAATTTCAGTAATTTAATCGTTTACTAAAAGCAGAACTCATTCTTATTTTAAAATGAAGTTCTCTGAAGATGTACAGCATTCATGTGTAAAATCAGAAGAAGGGACTAGCGTTTTTAGATGGGTTCCTGGTCCCAGGAGCATGTTTTAAAACCACTGCTCTCCAGCACTTACACATAAAATAGATAAACAAGGATTTACTGTATAGCACTGGAAACTATATTCAGCATCTGGTAATAACCTATAATGGAAAAGAATTTGAAAAAAAATGTATGTAACTGAATCACTTTGCTGTATACCTGAAACAAATACAATATTGTAAACCAACTATACTTCTACATAAATAGATAAACAAATAAATAAGAACTACTGCTGGGATTTCTGTACTGGATGACCTTTTTTTTTTTTTAATTTTTAAAAATTTTGGCCATGCTGTGTGGCTTCAGGACCCAGACCAGGGATTGAACCCAGCCCCCCTGCAGTGGAAGGGTGGAGTCCTAACTACTGGACCACCAGGGAATTCCCTGGATGACTTTTAATGTTTTAGAACCTAGGCAAGGTTAAAAGACTGGAATTCATTTTAAAAGGCAGTGTCGGCTGTTGCTTCTCTGAAAGTGGCTCTGAGGACCACAGGCAAAACCTCCTGCCCATAAGCCCCAGAAGGAGGGGCCCTATGCATGGGGGACCTTGCTCTGCTCTTCTCCAGGTGTAACCTCTAGGTGAGGAGATGGGGCCAAAGAGATGCGTCTGCCCAACACCCATGCCTTCTCCTTCTAGATTATGCGCCAAAGTGCTCGGGACCACAGGTTGATTTACAGGGTCTGTCCTGACTTCATTTGGGGTCTCTTTCCCCAGCATCAGATTGTGCAGCCAGGACCCTGGTGGGCGATGCTTAGTGCAGAGCCCTGATCCTCTAGAAGCACAAGAGCCTTCACTGTGTGGGAAGAGGAGGGCCAGCGAGGTCCCTGTGCAGCCACCCTTGGCCTCTAATGCCAAGGAGTCAGAGACACCTCTGAGATGGAAGTCTCGCCTTCTAGGTCATCACAAAGGTCTGTTCATCAAAGCATACAGATTGAATGCCTGCTTAACAATGTGCTAGCTTGGTGTATAGTCAAATATTTAGTCATATGGCATGTGGGCTACCATTTTACTCACGCCCTGGCCCACAAATAACAGGGGCAGCCATGCCCCTGACTGCATAAAACAGTGCCTCTCCCAGAATCATTATGACTGTCGTCAAACCCAAGTTCCTGTGCCCACAGTGAGGCCAAACAAACTGAAATGTCGGAGCTGGAGCAGAGAAAGGTTAGTATAGCAAGGGTCAAGTAAGGAGGACAGGAAGCTCAGGCCCCCAAAATCCAGAGTCCCCAGTGGTTTTCAGGGAAGAGTTTTTATAGCCAAACTTTGGGCGGAGGGCTACAGGGTGACTTTCTTCTGATTGGTTGGCGGTGAGGTTTGTGCTCCAAGAATCTTGTGCTCAGCCTGAAGTTACCATCCTCCAGCTTGGCTGGGGTGGGGGGGGGCCTTAGTTCCTGTAGAAGAACTCAAAGGTATATTGTTATGTATATTCCTTGAGGAGGAACTAGGACTCTGTTTTCTCACTGCACTATTGTTTCTTCACTGCTTTTCCTTTGTTTGTGCATTCTCTCCCTTCTCTGATTAGAAACTGTTTGATCCACATCTGCCCTTTGGAACTCAGGGAAGGTCTAGGAGCCTGAAGCCTTTTCCTACAAACTAGAAACGGGGGACGAGGTAAGGCTTTTGTATCAGGGAGGACCCCTCAGGGTGCTGCTTGATTTCAATTACACTTATAACAAAGGCACAAATGTTAGAGTGCTAATTTTCTGATGCACTTCATCAGCATAAAAATCCATTTTGGGAAGCAGTGGAGTCTGGACTGCCAGACCCTATTTGAACTCCCACTGTCGCATCCCTTACCCACTTGACCTTGGGGAAGCTTCTTTTGTAAGCCTGTCTGGAAACTGACTGAGTCAGGATTAAATGGGAACATCCATGAAGTACTTTTGGCACCTGCTACATAGCAGTACTCACTGCAAGTGCTGGGACTAGCGGCTTGTAAATCCACAACTTTTGTCTTTGACCTGGTTTCACGTTACCATTCACATTTAGGGCCGAGGACTGTAGAATAATTAAGCTGAAAGAATATGTAGTCGTTTTGCTGAACATAATATTTAGGAGAACAAACTTTGGGCTCAAACCGACCTGAGTTCTGGTCTCCCTCTATCCCCTGCCAGGTATATAAGTCACTGAACCTCTTTGAGACTCAGAGTCCTCAATTATAAAATGACATCAATAATAGTAACTAATTCATTGCACTATCATAAGGATTCAATGAGAAAAATTTGCAAAAATGCTTGTCACACAGAAAGTTGATTATCTTCTTTAAGTGTTATACTTCAAACCTATATTGAATTGCATTCAATATAATATTCTATTGAATTTTATTCAAGAGACAATTTCTCTAATTTACTGGGATATTCTGAATATTGGTGAGGTCTACCAGATGAAAATCAAATTTGTGTGTAATTATTTGGTAAATTCAGGACAGATACTTTTTCTAAATGTTGTTGTTGTTATGTGGTTGTTTTTGTTTTCACTGGAGAACTGTATTATCCTCTGCTTTTGATTCCATTTATCCTGCTGACAGAACATTGTCTTTCATACTTGGACCTTCAAATGAAAAATAATTATCACCCAAACAAAATCATAAAATACGGTGTCATTTCCAGCCCTTTTAAAAGCCTAAGAAAATAGCGATCACATTTGAAGTCAAAGTAAAATGGGACAGAAGAGCTGAGAAAAAGAGAGGTATGTGCTTTTTTTGAAGTCTCTGGAACTTTCCTTGACAGTCACACGCATGTCTTCCTTTCTTCCTTGTGAGCACTTTGTGAAGAGCCGTGACCTTGAATTCACTCAGAGGGACACAGAGACCCATGGAGCTTGGCTCAGCGCATGGGAATTCCGCAGACGCACAAAGTCCAAGAACCAGGGCTACCCGGACACAGGCTGACGCTACATTTGGATTGTGACTAGTACAGTTTGGAGAGATAAAGCGCCAGAGACTCGGATTCCCTTTTCTTTTCTCCTTCCTCCTCCAAAGAGATTATTTAACAGTCTGTTTACACACCTAGCACTTGCTCACTCTAATAATAGCCCCTGAGCCTGAATCCTCCTGCGTCACTGCCTGTCATACAGCGTCCTCAGCTGTTTCCACAACGTGCGTGGCTGGCTCTCAGGGCTATCTGGAAACGTCCAGGAATGTGCAGGGTAATCGGTGATTTTAATTTTAACCATGCATGACGTGAGGGATCTTCTATTTATCGCCAGTGACCTGTCTTTAAAATACAGAGTGTAAGGATGAAAGAAAATCAGGAGAAAACTTTGGTGTGAACCCCTGTGCAATAATATACGTGGATACGTACAAATGTATTTTAAATATATTCACACAAAATGCACATTACTACTATTACTACAACATGTAGTAGTATCAATTTGCTTACACAATTGGGACAAATACCTGTATAGATTAAAACTGTTATTCCATGGGCTTCTGGGGTGCTGAGAGTGTCAGTTTCTTGATCCTGTGCTTGTTACATGAGTGATTTCAGTTTGTGAAAATCCATTGAACAAAAGACTTACTGTGTGTGCATTTTTCTGTATTACATTTCAGTAAACAGTTTTATTTATTTATTAATTTACTTGGCCACGCCCTGCTGGCATGCAGGGTCTCCCCTCCCGACCAGGGATCGAACCTGAGCCCCCTGTAGTGGAAGGGCAGAGTCTTAACCACTGGACTGCCAGGGAAGTCCTCAACAAACAGTTTTAAACATTTACTATTTAATCTCAGTTTTTTGAGGAAAAATGTGATCAAGTGCGACAGCACACCATATACACAAGACAATACATATCTGAACTGTATCAAAGACCAAATAATGTTTGAAAATTTTACAAAGTCCAATAGACCTAAATCTCTCATTTAAAGGGGGTTCTATTTTATCTTTGAGAAATTTCCCTCCCCAAAACCAAAATAACATTTCTTATCTCCTCACAATTATAGCGATGTAATGAATTGAATTTTAAAATAACTCCTCCCTTTGGTCTAACATATTTTTGTTGTAAAGAAGTCTTAAAAACTAAACTGGTACGTATTCTCTGCAAGGCAATATCTATAAAAATACAAGATGTTCATGAATTTGATGAAGAAACTTTGCTTTAGGAATTATTCTAGAAATACACTGCGAAGTCTGTGGCAGTTTTGATATTTAGTCATTCATACACTCAACATGCAATTGACATATTTATTGAGTATCTACTCCATAGTAGGTGTGAGGCTGGGTTCTGGGGATACATTAGTGAACAGGACAGCTGTAGTCCAGCTTTTTTTTTTTTTTTCAAATTTATTAGTAACTTATTACATTATAGAGTATATGCTCCAAGTAAAAGAAAAGAATTTTAAGATTGGTTAGTAAATACTTAGGTATTTTAAAACTTCACATAGTGTCTGTGTATAAAGAGATTTAAAAAGTAAGGGTAGTATAAGATTGAGAAATTAAGGAAAAGCAAGCTGATATAACTACTGATACACTTACTGATGAGCCTCATTAAGAAGTTGGACAGTAGGGATCCTTGTTCCCCTCTTCTTGTCCCAAACATGGGCAAATGTCTAGGGGAAGAGCTTTCATTACTGCACTGCAGATGCGTTTCTGTCTTTCCATCCAGCCTGGCCACTACTGTTCTGCCTCTTCCAGGAAGCCACTTCTCCATCACCAAAACTGTTGGACCTGGGATTCGATAATTCCCTTCTTAGCCTGTTTGTATGGGTTCCCTTTGTCCCTGAGTCTCTCAGGGGTGACACAGAGGGTCCACGTGGAGTCTGCACATAGGTTGGGTTGTCTTTGTGGTCCAGCTTTGATGGAGGACTCCCACAAATTTTATATGTCAGAAGAGAACACAGATATCAAACAAGTCACATAATTCATGATTTGGTTACACATTTAATTTAAAATTACAAAAAAAACCCCCAAACCCCACAACATCTAAAACATGACAAATTATTCAAATTATATTTAATCAAATATTATTTAATCCCAAATGAAGGAGAAGTACAGGCCATTATGATTATGAAAACATGCAATTAAAAGATGTGGACCAGTCTGGAGAAGTGAAATAGGAAAAAAAAATTTGGAATGAACTAAAGATCATGAAAGTTTAAAACCATTTTGACAAATCTGTAAATAGAATCATATACAGCTGTCTTAGAGAATTAGACAGCTGAAAAGCGTGTAAATATGCCCAAGATAAATTATAAATTTGAAAAAACAAGTTGCAAAATAGTGTGTGCTGTGATGTTGTCCTATACTTGTAAATGAAAACAGTTATAACGTACAGTTTTATGTATCTAATACATAATGAAAATATAAAATATGAATATTTGTGTGTGTGTGTGTGTGTGTGTTTGTGACTGGATGTTCACCATAATCTGCTTTTAACTTTTGCCTGGGCATCTGTGTAGATATTTCCCAGCTTTCTTTGCAGTGAGGTGTGGTCAAGTGACTACAGTCTCACAATAGAATATGGCTTTGAGTAGTGGGTGGGTGTAGGGTTTTGCACTCTGCTTTCTCTTCTTTCTTTCCACCAACTGGAACCTGGACGTGATGGTGGCCTATCTCTAACTATGACAATATCATGGGGATGGCAGAGCAATGACTTGGAAGGAACCTGGGTCCTTAAATGACCATATGGAGTAGAATTTCCCTAACAGCTGGAAATTTCCCTAACAGGTGGAATTTTCACCTTAACATTTTTTTTTCACCTTAACATTTTTAAAAAGACTTTACTTTCTTGAGCAGTTTTAGGTTTACAGAAAAATTGAACAGAAAGTCTGTACTCATCATCCCCCCAACCCCCCTCTCAGTTTCTCCTATTATCAACATCACGCATTAATGTAGTATATTTGCAGGGGATGATTATTATTAACTAAAGTTCATAATATTCATTAGGGTTCGCTCATTGTGTTGTAGACTCTATAAGTTTTGACAGATGTAAAATGACAAGTATCTACCATTATGATATCACACAGAGTAGTTTCATTTCCCTAAAAATGTCCCGTGCCCCACCTATTCATCCTTTCCCTGCCCCCCTCCTCCAGGGAAGCCTAAATGTGTTTTTAAAGTCATTTATTCCCTTTGTTATAACAGCTTAATCTTTATCCTAATGTAAATCTTTGTAATTTACAAAGTCTTTACTTTATCCTAATGTAAAGACTTTGTCCCCAGGTGGGGTTTTAGGAAATTATCACTTTAGGATATTTATTTTACTGACAGGGGCTCTCCCTGGCTTAACTTGAATTGGACTCCTAAGCCTGATCTTGGGTTTCCGCTCTCTGTCCTCGAGGAATCCAGTTTGAGCCTGAACACTGCTAAATCAGTTTAGAGAAAATACCCCACCCTTGGTATCTGATCAAATTCCTCATTCCCCACCCTCCACATTTTACCATTCTGGCCTGCCTTCAGCAAGAATTCTGTTGGGTCTAATAAGAATTCCTTACCGTCGATGTTTCCTCTTAGTAATTTTTTGTCCACTGACACCCCAGCCTGTTCCTTGCATGTGAATTCCCACTCGTTCTCGTTGGAGTGGAGTCTCTCCCTCTATGAAGCCCCTCCCCACCCCTTGAAAAAAGTCTGTCTTACCATCTTTAATAAGTGTCATGAATCATTTTTTAACGCTGTAATGTTTGAATTTTTAATGATTACTTATGATTTTGTGACTGGAAAAATAATATATATACACATGTAGATTTACAAATTTTCTTAAATTCAGAGGGATCAAAAGTAATCACGAGGGCTTCCCTGGTGGCGCAGTGGTTGAGAGTCCGCCTGCCAATGCAGGGGACACAGGTTCGCGCCCCGGTCCGGGAAGATCCCACATGCCGCGGAGTGGCTGGGCCCGTGAGCCATGGCCGCTGAGCCTGCGCGTCCGGAGCCTGTGCTCCGCAAAGGGAGAGGCCACAACAGTGAGAGGCCCGCGTACCGAAAAAAAAAAAAAAAAGTAATCACGATATTAATGTGAGTTTAATCTACCTACAGTGCTGTTATAACCGATTGACAGGTGTTATACAACTGAGGCCAAAGCATGCAAATATAACTCCGCCCATGTGCAGGTAACAGCGCAGGGGAGTAATACAAAGAGAAGGCTGCTTTTAAAGAAACTACACAGTGAGATAAATATATAGAGTAAAAGCCGGAGAGCCTGGCAGCTAAACATTCGTTGACCAGAGGCGAATTAGCTTGGAGAGGCTTAGATCTGGGACACTATCACATAGAGTGATGTTTTTCGAAGGCTGTGCAGAAGCCATTTCACCCTGGAACGCAGGGCTGAATAATCCCACTGGTAAGGGTTAGTAGTATGAACCAGTAAGCTTTAGGAGAGGGTTGTAAAATTGTTTCAAGATAGTTTAAGAAATGTGAATACGCACCACTATTCCGCAAATACTTTGTATCAAGACTTTCTTACTTTCGCCTAAAAGTTTTGTTTGTTTGTGTATTTTTAATTCAACACACCTGGCTGACTGTGCCTTAAGGACACTCTAAAAGGAAAGTTGCCTTTCAAGGCTGTTATTGGTATTTGTTCATGTTTATTCGTTGCTTTTGATGGGTCCAGTACAGTACTAAGCAAGTCTATGTGTATGGTCTCATGTCATCTGCACAACATCTGAGGTAGATATTAATATTAAACTCATGCCAGCTCTCCCAACAACCCTATGAGGCGGTTACTATTATTAGAAGATCCATTTCACAAATAAAGACCCTTCCCAAGGACGCATAGCAAGTAAGTGGGCAGAGCCAGTGTTTGAAGTCAGGTTTGTTTCTATTCCAGGCTTGAACTCTTACTCACACTGCTTTGTCTAAGAAGAAATACAGGGGAAACGTTCTTGAGAGGATGGCCTCAAGAAGGAAAACCCCCTAATGGCAGACACATGAAGCTGGTGGACCTTCACTGTCCAGATGGGGAGGCTAAGTCATGTGGCTCTCAGTCACATGCTTGTGGCTGAGCCAGTGTGTGGAACCAGGGCCTCCAGATGCAGAGGCCTTTGCCATTTCTCTCTGTACTTGCAGACGTTTGTGTGGTGGTGATGGGAAGCTTATCTGCCTACCGGAGAATGTCTGTTAGGTCCTCCATTGTTGGTGAAAGACACCAGTCAGGTCCATGTCTTCCACGCTCCTGTTACTTAACATTGAACTATGTGTCTCTCTGAGCAAGAATTCCATGTCTAAAGTTATTACTGTGCTACACCCATCATTTTAAGCATCATTTTAAAATTTTGCTAAATGTATAATCTAGACAAAACGCTTGATTAAGAGCAGGTGGTTGCCAGGGGACGCGAGACGGCATTCACAGAGCACAAACGTCTTCCTAATATAGTTTTTCTAATAAAAAATAGAAAGCTGAGAAAGCAGTAAATTTAACTAGGGTGAGGGAATTGAAAAAATAAACCATGTTTCATGGACTTTTTTTTTTTTTACCATGTTCAATACCATTATTTAAACTCCAGTCAGTATCACAGCCATCTTCTGATGGAGTCAAACTCTTAGAACTTGCCTCTGTGTATGTGGAGTGTCTTACACCTGTGTTATTGTTAACTATAAATAGATGATCTTCAAAACGACTTACTGATCAGGTGTGCAGGATAACTGCTCTGTCACTAAACATGCCTGTGGTGTCTTGTCAGGGACACAGGACAGAATACCACAGAAAGGCTGAGAGAAATGGACTCTAAACTCACCTGGCCCAGAACGTTCTACACACACACACACACACGTGTCTCTTTCTACATGAGACAAAGTGATACCTAGTTGCGTTACCAATTAACATATCTTTCTAGAAGCCCCTCTAAGCATTCCTCATCATACAGTTTGGGGGAAGACACTAGTAATCCCTGAACACCCTCACCCAATACAGACTTCTCCCCTGTGGTTTGCTGTTGCAGCCCCTCATCTGTTTCCCTTGAGAAAGAAAAAAAAAAAAAAAAATGAGGAGCCACCACAATTCAGAAGTCCAGGCATTCACAGCTGGGCCATGTTTTTCTGCTCTTAGACGTAAACAGTCTCACGGCACATCAAGCTCAGACCAGGCTACTCTGAGACCAGGATAAAATGAGACAAAGCCAGGCCACTATACAAGCCAGAGAATATCAAACATTCACTCCCTTAATGAATGTGTAATGGCTGCGTCTGTACCTTGGCAGAGAAACACCCCCGCTTCCTGGCAGCATCCAACGTGGAGCGAAGCCCCACTTCCTTAGACCCTCCCCCAAGTCACCCAACTGGGTTCTTCCAACCAGATTTTTTCTAACACCCTCTCATGGAGATGCTCTGCAACTCCACATGGTGTGTGTTCTCTTTGCTGTGACGAGTAATAAACCAACGTGTTCAGCCACAGGTGGTCCTTGGCTGCAGGGAACTGACCCCTCACAGAGTGGACTAAATGTTTTAATGATTTTATCTGTTTACTTTTTCTCCCATTTCCTCAACTAGACCGCAGGCTTCCAGAGGTCAGAAACCATGCCTATTCTGTCCTCTATTATATTCAAAGTACCGAGGCCTTATCTGGACTGTAGTAGATGCTCAGTATTTGCTGACTTAATAAAAGAAGGTTGGCACGGGGGGGGGCGGGGTAAGGGGGTGGGAATCGGGAGTAGATTCATATTCCCTGCATTCCTCACATCTCTCCTATAAGAGAGGAATTCAGCAGTTAGGTAGTTGTCAGCCCGTGGGGAGGAAGTACTATCAACGTACACTGGAAAATGTACATAAAACCACATTATAAACCATACTTACTCTTATCCTAACATTACTGTTAGCGGTAACAAAAACCATTCCCTTCAAGTTTGGATTTCAACTGTTCCCATCAATAGCTGTGAAGATGTTTTCTTAGTTCCCCCTCCTATATTCTTTATTGCTTTATTGTTTTGCTCTCTAATTACAAAAGCAATACCTATCTATTTCAGTATTTGGAAACTGTGGAAAATGTAGACATATGAAGTACAGAAAATAAACCCATGTCCTGTTCTCAAAGCAGGCTCCTTTTCCCCAAATGCAAGTTTACGTAACCTCGTGGTTTGGAAATTGAGACTCAATATTTAAGTATTTAGAGATTTAAAGAGCAATGCAGATTATGTGAGGTGGTTAAGAAAGGAATTTTCGAAGGTATTAATGAGAGGACTCAGGAATGCCAGCATCCTGCCGCGTCAATCAGCCAATCACCTTCCTGCCTCTAAGGCTTGCTCATCCCACCCTGAATAATGGCCACAGGAAACAAAGTTTCCCTTTATTATCTGTGCCTGAGCTTCAGAGAACCTGGGTAAAACTAGGCTGGCATTGGTAGTTAGGCATAGAGCAATAGGACAGGTAGGGATGGGACAGGAATGGTGGTGGAGAAGTGGTGGTGTGTGCGGGGTGCTTCCTATCTCTGACTGCAGTCCAAGTCTGGTGGCCAGCCTTACATACAGTTCAGGAACTGTTAGCCCTGACCAGCAGGCTCAGAAATACATATCTATATCTATATCTATATCATCTATCTTTTCCATTCCCTTTCCATCCATGATAATTCCTTTTATTATCTTCCTCGATGGATTGCAATCCTTTGAACGAGTTCATCTGACCAAATTGCATATGTTGGGAGAGCATCCGTTGCAATTGTGTACCTCCTTTCTTCTCTTACAAAATCGAGTCATATATTTACCAGACAAAAATCATTATCAAAAAATTGATAATATAAAAACCGCACAGACCAGTGCTGTGGTTCTGATGTCAATAAGCAAAAACGTTAGTTAATACCAACAAACAATATTGTAAGTAATTCACAGACACTTTAGCACTATTTACTCATTACTGCTCACTACAATTTAGCGGTCACTCTGTGCTTATGCATGACGCTAATTATGTGTTAGGTTGATAAAACTGGGGTTGTTAAAACTCTAGCATGTTGGAACACACTAGTAACCGTCTGCTCCATCTAATACATCTCAGGAATCCCTATGATGTCATCAGCAGCCAATCAGAGCTTCTGTTGGCATGTAGTCACTCGACTAAATAACTGTTTACTCCCTACCATGTGCCAGGCATGTACTGAGTACTGTCCCAAAGTAGATGAATGAAACAGTCCCTTTGTGGAGAGCTCATAGTGAATTACCAGTGTAATAACCACACTGTCAGTGTATTACAATAAAAAGCAAAGAAATTGATATTTAACTGGTTTGTGTAACCTTATGAAATTATGATTTTTACTCATCTTTTAAAAATATTAGAAATAGTGCTAATTCCCCACTATTAGGTTCCTGGACTCCTGGTGGGGACCACTGATAATGTCACAAATTTCAGAAAATAACACCAATGTCTCAGTAGGTCAGAATCTCTATTCTCAGTTTTATTGTTATTAGCCTATGGTTTTAAAAAGTCTTAAATATGAAAAGCTCTTAGTTAACAGTTATAAAATGAGGAGAAACATAATAAAGTACTTTGAAGTTGTGCAACGTATCTGAATTAAGTGGTATCGCTTCCAACTGGATCCCAAGGTGCTGAAGTTCTTACAATTTTTATCAGGATGGTCTTGGATGCAAAACTCCAGTCATCACTGTCATAAACTTAAAGTCACTCTTTAAAATAAGATATTATTTAAAAACTTTATATATTAGGAACCCCCTTTCTATTCCTGTCAAAGATCATCACTCCCTTTACTCAATTAATTGCTGATCTGACTCAACTAGATAAACACAACACTTACAGAGTAACACACTCCATTTCAGTTTCATAAGGTTTTCAGATGGGTCTTAGAAATTTCATTCCAAAAAGCACCCAAAGATCTTCAGAATCTGCTCTAATTAGACTCATCTTCGTCATAAAGATCTACTCATGAGACTGAATGGAATTTCCTTTCTCCCCAGGAAAGACCTTGGACCTGGGAGTTGTATGGTGCAACAATAGAGTGTTTGCTCTGGAGTGGCACTGCCTAGGATTCAACCCCTCTCTTGCCACTTACTGTATATTCTGTACTTTAATTTTCTCACCTGTAAAGTGGTATAAATAATAGTGCTTATCTCATAAAATGATTGTGAGGGTGAGCTGAGCTAATATATGGAAAATTCTTAAACAGTGCCTGGAACATACTGAGGGTTCAATAATGTTAGTCATTAGTATGTGGTTTTACTCAAAATTGTTCTGTTAAAAATGGTATTTCCTGATGTGAAGGTAATCAGAAAATTTCTCAGGTAGTGGCTTGAGGAGAGGTGGGCTCCCCAAATAAGTGTTTTTTTAAATTTTAAAAATTTTTTATTTTTATTTTTTTGCTGTACGCGGGCCTCTCACTGTTGTGGCCTCTCCCGTTGTGGAGCAACAGGCTCTGGACGCGCAGGCTCAGTGGCCATGGCTCACGGGCCCAGCCGCTCTGCAGCATGTGGGATCCTCCCGGACCGGGGTACGAACCCGCGTCCCTTGCATCAGCAGGCGGACTCCCACAACTGCGCCACCAGGGAAGCCCTTTAATTTGTTTTTAATAAAGGTCCTTTGATCTTGGCTTATTAATGAGTAAACAGAGATCCAACAGAGAGTGCCTTTCTTCCTAGATGGCTGTTCAGTAGTAATGCAAAAATTGCTATGTACTTAAAAGTTTGCTTCCTGAGCCTAGTGGGTTTTTTTCCCAAGTATCAAATAATGACTGATAGAATTTACTGACGTAGTAAGAATATTCTGCCTACGTCTAGCTATCATACTCATAAGGAATCCATTAAATGAATCAATATATGTTCATGGTAGCCAAGATGCAAAGAAATTCAATATCCCTAATGTTGTAGAGAAGGGACCACAGTTTTAGCAACGTTTATTGACTCATCTTGCATCTCTCTGAGTCATTTGTAACCTCCCAAACTCTTCTTAAACTTAATCCTCTTCTGAGAAAACGTCCAAGTAAGTGATACAGTGCGGTATTTTTGAGGCTCTGATCTCAGTTACAGAGCAAGAGATAGAGGAAATTTCTCTCTGGAAAAAAGAAGAAAAAAGCTCTATAGAAAAGGAGAAGTTTCTATTTTCCACCAACTATTTTGAGATTGTTTTCCTATCCTCGTTTTTTTTTTTTTAGCTCTGGAGACTCGTGAGTACCTGAATGGGAAGGAGAGATTACATTCAGATTTCTTTTAAAAAATGACTTAGCAATCCAAAAATGTTTAACCAGAAGCTATTTTAATAAGTGATAAATCTTTACATTAGTGAGATTTACAGAGTGACGGCAGTTTTGTGGTGCAAGCCAATTTAGTATAGTGTAGGTTAGAAAGTCTTATGGAACGACAAGAATAACTTTTTTCTATTTGGAGGATTTACTCAAATATCTCGGTGGAGATTGCTTCCTTTAGACTCTCAATTTCATTTTTTTAAAATAAATTATTTATTTTATTTATTTTTGGCTGCATTGTGTCTTTGTTGCTGCGTGCGGGCTTCTTCTAGATGCGGCGAGCGGTGGCTACTCTTAGTTGCGGTGTGCGGGCTTCTCATTGCAGTGGCTTCTCTCGTTGTGGAGCACGGGCTCTAGGCACATGGGCTTCAGTAGTTGCAGCATGTGGGCTCGGTAGTTGTGGCGCCCAGGCTTAGTTGCTCCGCGGCATGTGGGATCTTCCTGGACCAGGGCTCGAACCCGTGTCCCCCGCATTGGCAGGCAGATTCTTAACCACTGCACCACCAGGGAAGTTCTTAGACTCTCAATTTTAGAACAGTAATTCCTGACACAAGAAAGGGGAAGAAGCAAAACGCCTATTTAGTTATTTGGTTTTTAAGAGAAAAATAGAAAATGTTCAACTCAATTTACTCAGGTACAAGGGATATATGTTTTATTCAAGAATTATGGTCAGTTAAGGGAATGAGACACATTTTGAGGAAGGAAGTAAGAGGATAAAAACTGTGTGTTGATAAAATGCCTAGTAATTCATTCTCTTTTAGCAGCTTTATTGAGATATAATTCACATACGGTACAATTCACCAGTTTAAAGCATACACTCAATGTTTAAAAATATACTTACAAAGTTGTGCAACCATCACTGTAATCCAATTTTAGAACATTTTCACCACCTCCCAAAGAAACTTTGTACCCATTGGCCGGCACTCCCACTTCCCCATCCCCCCTCATTTCCCCGCCCAAAGACCTAGGCAAACACTAATATACTATCTGTCTCCACAGTTTTGTGTTTATTTTGGTTAAAGATTGTCCAGCGGTGAGAAGTTTATCTTTTTTTTTTTTTGGCCTCGAGGTATGTGGGATCTTATTTCCCCCACCAGGGATTGAACCCGTGCCCCCTGCTGTGGAAGCGCGAACCCTAACCCCTGAACAGCCAGGGAATCCTTATATCTAATTGCAGTCTTGATTTACATTTCCCTAAAAACAATGGTGTCGAGTATCTTTTCATGTGCTTACATTTCCTTTGGAGAAATGTTTATTAAAACCCTTTGCTTATTTTTTAAAATTAGTTTGTCTTTTTATTGTCGAGTATAAGAGGTCTTTTACACATTCTGGAGAAACCCCTTATCAGATATGTGATTTGCAAATATTTCTCCCAGTCTGTGGGTTGTGTTTTCACTTAGTAATTGTTCTTTTGACCACTCCTTATCCCTGGAAACTCCAAGTCTTCAATCCAGTTCAAGGCTACATCAACAGATCCAACTTTTTTTTCAGCAGGCGTCTGATAATCCATTCCCACTTCACTATATGTCTTCTTCCACGAAAACAAGTAGTTCTGGTAAATTTGCCTCTTAATCCTTGGCTTCCTTCAGAAAATGTGATCTCAGATCTCCGTGGGAAAGTGTACACACAGTCTAAAGACAGGTACTCTCCTTTATTTGTAGCAAGAAATGTTTTCAATTTTCTGCTTGAGAAGGTGTTCCAGACATTTGGTTCAAAAAAAATTCAGAAGGCTAAAGTTCTCTCTCTCATTTTCAGGCATTAATTTTGAACTAAGTCATTATCTGAGGCTTGTCACATTGTTTTCATCAAGAATAAAGAATAGGGAATTCCCTGGCGGTCCAGCGGTTAGGACTCAGTGCTCCCACTGCTGGGGCCCAGGTTCGATCTCTGGTCAGGGAACTAAGATCCTGCAAGCCTCTTGACCTGGCCAAAAAATAAAATAAAATAAAGAAAAAGTTTTACCACTCAAGAGTAGAACTATAACCAGGTATCATGGTATATATAAGTAAATTCAAAGAAGAGTCCTAATTAAGGACTCTTCTATAATAATGAGTGCAATTAATTACACTCATTATTAGTATCTATTTTAAGGTTTAAGATTCATCTACCCCTTTTAGTTCTAAATGTATATATGAATATTTATATCCCTCTTATGACATGATAGATGTGATTAGTTTCCTTGGGTTAAAAAAAAAAAAACCTACACCAACATTAAAGATACTCTAACCATGACATATATAACTAGATGCCTATTAACCTACTATTAAAAATTAATCATAAGCATACATAGTATTTATAATTTCTTCTTTGCTCCACAGTCCTCAAAGTTTAACACAATGGAGTAAATATCCTTTCCCATTTTATAGGCCATGAAATGAACGCATAGGCTGCATAGGATGTGAGAGGCTTTTATATATGTACACATAGTAAATATAAGTACAGATTTGTTTTGTTTTAGTCTTTTTAGGTATATGTGAACTTCCTCAAACTGAAAAGATGTATTGTTTTCATGAGGAAAGTGCCCATTCCTCTTTAAACATTGATTTATTCAACAAACATAGTATTTTTTTTAAACAGCAATATTGCCTTTTATTTATTTATTAATATATTTATTTATTTTTCGCTGCTTTGGGTTTTCGTTGCTGCATGTGGGCTTTCTCTAGTTGTGGCGAGCGGGGGCTACTCTTCATTGCGGTGCGCGGGCTTCTCATTGCGGTGGCTTCTCTTGTGGAGCACGAGCTCTAGAACACAGGCTCAATAGTTGCAGCACAAAGGCTTTGTTGCTCTGCAGCATGTGGGATCTTCCCGGACCAGGGCTCGAACCTGTGTCCCGTGCATTGGCAGGCGGATTCTTAACCACTGTGCCACAAGGGGAGCCCAACAATCATCGTATTAATGGAAAGCCTAAGTGAAGATTCAACAGGGAAAAGGAACTGATCATTTCCTGACCTTTACAAAGCTTGTTTGTAATCCAAGAAATGGGCAAGTAACGAATGGTAACCAGACTTGCACGGAATAAGCATCACCTAAACTGAGACCTCATGGGTGAATCAGTTATCCAGATGAAGCGTTCAAGCAAAGGGAGCAGAACGTGCAAAAACCTAGAGGATAGAGAGACAGGGTCCCGTTAGGGGACTTAATGTCATTTCCTATGACTGGAGGATAAAGGGGAGACAAATCATGAGTGTTGGGAGGTGGGGGCTGAAAAGGAAGCCAAGAGCCTGACAACCAAGCCCACTAAACTGTTAGGAAAAGCCATGGGGAGCCGCACAGGATCTGAAGCAGAGGAGGGTAACAGGATGAGATTTGTAGTTTAGAGATATAAGAGTAATGATAATAACAATAATGATTGCTAATATTTATTGTGTTGCTAACATACCAGACAGTATGCTATGTGTTTTATATCATACACTTTCTAATATATATATATTTTTTAAATATTTATTTTATTTGTTTATTTTTTTGGCTGCATCAGGTCTTAGTTGTAGTGCAAGGGGTCTTCGTCGAGGCGTGCAAGATCTTTCGTTGCAGCGCAGGTTCTTCCTTGTGGTGCATGGGTTTCTCTCTAGCTGTGGTGTGTGGGTTTTCTCCCTCTGGCTGTGGCGCATGGGCCCCAGGATGTGTGGGCTTTGTAGTTTGCGGCACGCGGGCTTCTCTAGTTGAGGCGCGCGTACAAGCTCAATAACTGTGGTGTGCAGGCTTAGTTGCCCCGTGGCATGTGAGATCTTAGCTTTAGAGAACATAATTTGAAAATGTAAACAAACAGGATACTTTTCATTTTGAGAACATAGAATTATTGGGGGAAAGTGGTTAAACTACAGAGTACTTTTAAATAAGTTTGAATTATTTTTATTTCCCTATAGTGCAGTTTTGTGTCAGCGTAATAACTGTGTGCGTGTGTGTGTGTGCGTGTGTGTGTAAGTGGTAAATCGGGATTTGGTGGAAAGGCCTTGGAAGAATGTTACAAATGTGTGCCTTGGATGGAAGTATACATAAAGTTTTGAGAAGACATAAAACTATCAGGAAGATAGCATCTTCATCCTGAGCTGTTTCTCAAAGACATTGTTGAAATGAAGAGCTATAGAAACTATTATGAAGTAACTTTGCCAGCTATAGTCTGGACATGCTCCCAGAAATGACATAAAAATATTTAGTAACCGAAAGGATACAAGTACCAATTAATCAAAAAGTATTCAGATCGCAGAGCTGGAGGCTCCCTGCTGGTTTCTGGGTGCTGTGGATATCCAGGGGGGTTGAAGAATGCACCATAGATGTTAGAGCAGCTGGGAGACCTTGGAGGTCATAGGGAGTTGGCTGTTTCTCAAGGAATATGGAACTATTTCAATATTTTATTACCAACCAGTATGACCACAGCAGTAGGTATTGGCTTAATATTAGCTGTACATGTTCCTCGTTTTAGTATGAGAGGAAGAGCTATCCAAAGACAGCAAGATGGTAAGCATCTGCACAAGGTACAGGAAAAATGTGCTCAGAGAACACTGCATTTGAAAACAATCAGTAAATTTAACATCCTTCAAATAGTCTTATGTTCCAAAGAAAATGAGTCAGAACCTCAAAACAGCCTAAGCGGAACCCAACTTTTTAAAAAAAGTGTATCATTCTTCATGATGGAGATAGATTGCACTCAACATTGGAGGAAACATAGCTTCGGTTCTTCACTAAATAAGGACATAAAATTGTCAGAATGAACTCCCATTTTCAAATATTTATTGAGCTCTTAGAATACACAAGAACGTCAAGAGCAAAAATAACATTCTGCATTAGTAAGGGCCTTTCCCTTGTCAAAGTGTATGTCAGGAGGTGACAGAATAGAAGTTGGAAAGTGAGGATGTTTCAGTTCTGTCACTTGCTGCTGGGTGATCTCCAACAAGTTAATGTACTAGAATACTGGTTTAACTGCTTCCATAGAGATCAAAATAACAGTGGCTTAAATAAACTATATTACTTTGTTTCTCTCTCACTGAAAAGTCCAAGCTGGTAGGCAGCTTCATGTGGTCATTGGAGGACTAGGGTTTTGCCATGCCATAAGGTGTGGTCTTACCTGCATTGTGGAAGCTGACCCAACACTACATCTGTGTTCCTGCCTACTGGGAATGGGGGGAATATAGGGCAGTGGAAGGTATTCCTTTAAAAGGCAGGATCTACAAAGTACACTCATCAATTCTAGTCACATTCCATTGGCTATTATTCCACTTGGCCGTACCTAGCTGCAAGGGAAGCTGAGAACCGAAATCTCTAGATGACTAGTCATGCACTCACCTAAAACTATGGAGGTTCTAGTATTAAAAGGAGAAAGAGGGAGTCCCCTGGTGGTCCAGTGGTTATGACTTGGTGCTTTCTACCATGGGCCTGGGTTCAATCCGTGGTCGGGGAATTAAGATCCCATAAGCCACGCATCATGGCCAAAAACCAAAATGAAAATAAAAGGAGAAAGAAAAACTTGGTTATTGGGGAACAATTAGCAGACTCTGCCACCTTTAGCTACTCTGAGCCTCAGCTTCACCTTTGTGAAATGTAGACAATTGTATTGAATGATCAGTGTGTAGAAAACACCTAGCCCAGTGCCTTGCACATGCTCAACAGTAACCCTAAGTCTTGGGCCTGTGGGTGTGTTTGATGCTGCAGCATAGGTCAAATCCTGGACCTGGTTTCATGGAAGGCTGGGAGAATGGACCCAGGCTTCTAGCTAGGGAGGAAATGTCAGAAAAGGGTATTTAGGGACTTCCGTGGTGGTCCAGTGGTTAAGACTCCATGCTTCCACTGTAGGGGACATGGGTTTGCTCCCTGGTTGGGGAACCAAGATCCCGCATGAGGCACACACGTGGCCAATAAAAAAAAGGGAGGGTGTTTTCAAAGAAGATGCTGGGCAGTGAAAAACATGACAAATGCCCTCTATAGTGTATGTGTGCTGTAGCTCATTTAACTTGCACACAATTATGACTATTAGCTTATTAGGTAATTGTGATTTTAAATAGAGTGTGCTCTTTTTTTTTTTTTAATTGAAGTATAGTTGACATACAATATTACATAACTGGCAGCTGTTCAATACAGTGATTCACAATTTTTAAACACTGTACTCCATTTATAGTTAAAAAATATTGGCTATATTCCCTGTGTTGTACAATATATCCTTGTAGCTTGTTTTATACACAGTGATTGTACCTCTTAATCCACATAGGGTGTGCTCTTAACAAAACTGTGAGGTCCACAGTGTGTTTGACCTCGCACTTAAACCCTTAGCATCATTTTCTTCAATCACAGACTCTCTCTCTACATATATTTTTCTGTGTTTCATCTGAGAAACTTGCTCTTACCTAATCACCTTATCTTTTTTTTTTTTTTTTTAAATTTTCGCTGGGTTGATAGAAGAAGGGAACTCTCTTGAGGCCTCCAATTCTGTTATGTATTTGGTTGCTCACAGTTTGAATCCAGCCCAGGTATTGTTACTCAGGCATTGGTATAGAAATGCTCTAAGAAATTGTATTTTGGGGAAAGGCTAGGATATTACATAATCCAGTTACCCCATTTACACTTTTTAATCTTTTTTTAAAAGCTGTTTTCGTATCATTTCTTATGGCATAAAGTCATATAATTTTAAGGTCAAAAGGAATCATGGAGATCATTAAACCCTCATCTTATAGATGAAATAATGAAGGGCCAGGGAGATGTAATGATTTGCTCCAAGTCAATCATTTAGTTTTGACATTGAGAGTAGAATTCAGAGCTCCCAATTCTAGCTTCTATTAGCAAATTATAAGACTCCTACACCAAATATCAGAGAACCTGGGTTTTCGTGGATATAACAGAGGAATGAGGGCTGGGGGAGAGAGTAGGAAAACATATGAAAATAACTATTTTCTCTTCAGTCAGAATTGATGGCGTGACCACACACGCTATTTTGTCGAGGACACTTCTGATTTACCCCTAACGTCTGGAATAATTATTAAGAGGAACCCCTTTCCCTCTCAAAAGTTTACCGGTTCAGAACATAAATTATAGGTGAGCTCACTTAATGAAAAATTTCTTTGTCCTTCAATGATTCCATTTGCTCAGCAAATGTATTGATGTAAAAGAGTTGGCTTATACTGTAATATAATGATTAATCAGAGTAAAACTGAAGCTGTAATGCTGTGGTTTTCCAATTCCAAGTCACAACCATTGGTGGGCCACGAAATGAATTTGGCGTTATAATCCTTTAAAAGGAGGAAAAGAATAGTACATAAAATAGAGTGCATATACTTAGTAAAGGGAAGAGGGGTTTTTTGTTTGTTTGTTTTGAGGGGGAGGGGGACTGCACCACTCAGCTTGCAGGATCTTAGTTCCCCGACTAGGGATTGAAAGAGCCGAACCCTAACCACTGGGCCGCCAGGGAATTCCCCTTGTTATCTTTTGAAACTTGTTTTGGTTATACATACATATAGTAGTGTACTTGTCCTCAGTGGAAAACCTATTTCTTGTTGTGGACCACAGTAAAAAAAAAAGTGGGGAAGCCGCTGCATAGAGAAATCCAGGACTTAAAAAGAGCTCTACAAAACTGGATGCAAGCTCACGGTGGTTTATACCACTTTGCAGTCAGCTACTAGATGAACTGGCTGTATCAACAAGGTAACTAAAACTGACACACTTTGAGGCACAGTAAAGAATAAATATTAGAGTTTTCACTGAAATTATAGAGTCAGAGGAAGCAATAATCACCTTAAAGTGTATAGTTTTTAGTTGCTTTAGTTGTCTTCATATTCCAAGGTATTATTAAGCAGATAACAGAAAACAAATCCACCTGCTACAAATACTATTTGGCACTTACGGAGTGCCTTTATGTGAGACTGTTACAAGATTTCTAAAAGACTCAAGGATAACTGATTTATTAAAATGCTATTAGAGAAAAATGTTGTAGAAGTGTATTTTTAATATGAAAGATATTTTGACATATCAAGTAAAAAATAGTATACTTTTCTTTAAGTCATCATACCATAGATACGGCATGGTATCTATGGTATGATCCCATTCTTGTCAAAAATAGTGTGTGTGTGTGTTGTGTGTGTGTGTGTGTGTGTGTGTGTGTGTGTGTATCAGGATTCGTCAGTCTTGGTACTGTTGACAATTTGGGCCAGATAATTATTTGTTGTAGGGCTGGCCTATACACTATAGGACACGTAGAAGCATCCTTGGCCTCTACCCACTAGATGCAAGCAGCAGTACCACCACGCCCAGCCACCAACACACACACACCAGTTTCTCCAGTTGTGACAACAAAATATGTCTCCAGACCTTGCCAAGCCACCTCAGTTGAGAACCACTGATACAGATATAACTGACTAAGGAGTTGTCTCTTTAGTGGATGGACTTTTTTTTTTTAAATTTTCTGTCTCTTTCACTTGTTTAAAGATTCTGATTTTTCTACATAATGAGCATGTATTATTTTCATAATAAAAATCCCATAAAACTGTATTTATATTGAAAAAATGTATTGGCTTCATAGCAGTGATTTTTATAACTTTGATGACTGAGATTCTTAAGCAGAAAGATGTTCCTGGAAAATCAAGTAGGAAGCTCACGTGTACAATTGCTGTGGTCAAGTATAATTTCTTTCATTTTGTTTCCATTCATTCTTTCATTCACTCATTCAAAAATGTCTACTTATTAGCACCATGTCTGTAAGTGTACATATGATACAGAGAGAGTCTTTAGAAATACAGTAAGTGCTATTTTCCGTGTCTCACAGAAAATTGGAGTTACAAAATATATTTTGTCGATACAACAATTTCCAAAACAAATCAGATTCACTGACATTCAAAACCTCCCCATGTTTTGAAGGTTAGCCTTCTCATGAATTACCTTCTAAAATGTTTATAAGAAATTGTCTCTCACATAAAGGTGCAAATGTAAGTGCAAAGATGTTCTCTGTGACACTGCTTGACAAGTGACAAAGTTAAAACAATCTAAATGCCATTAAAAATATATTATCACACATCCACACTTTGGAATTTTTTTCCTAGACATTAGAAGAATGAGGTAGAGCTGTATATTGTCACATGAAAAATGCTCAGTATAGACTAGTTAAGGAAAAAGCATAAGGCAGAGAAAATATGCACAGTATTATCCTACTATGAAAAAATTTTACAGGCACATATGTATATGGATATACAATCTATATATGCTTATAAAGGTTCCAGAAATATCTAAAACAAATTGTTAACAGCGCTTCCCTCTGGAGTGTGAAATAGGGGAGATGGGATGGGAGGGAATTTCACTTTTATTTTTACACGTTTGCATCGTGTTACTTTTTTACAACATACATATACAATGGAATACTACTCAGCCGTAAGAAGAACGAAATAATGCCATTTGCAGCAACATGGATGCAACTAGAGATTATCACACTAACTGAAGTAAGTCAAAAGAGAAAGACAAATAGCATATGATATCACTTATATGTGGAATCTAAAATATGGCACTATTGAACTTGTCTACAAAACAGAAACAGACTCACAGACATAGAGAACAGACTTGTGGTTGCCAAGGGGGAGGCGGGTGGGGGAGGGAAAATGATTGGGAGTTTGGGATGAGCAGATGCAAACTAGTATATATAGGATGGATAAACAACAAGGTCCTACTGTATAGCACAGGGAACTGTATTCAATATCCTGTGATAAACTATAATGGAAAAGAATATTTTAAAAAAGAATGTAAGAAAGAAAGAAAGAATAATAAAACGTGATTTATTAAAACGTGAAGTAACTTCATGTCTACCCTCCATCTTTTCCTTTTCTTAAGTCTTGGCAAAATACTTACATAATGGTTGGGCATTTTTACAATTGACTTCTTAGTCATTAAGGGTGTATCACTCAGCCTGGCCTTCTACCCATATAGAGGGAGGGCAGTGTGACAAGGTACCTCCTCCCTCCCCATTCGTCTCTAAGAGGGGTAAGCCACGCTATCATGTTCATTTGCTTACAGCTATTTAACTACTATGCAAACATTGAAGACTGTGGATATTTAACATGTTGGCCTACAACTACCAGACAACTGGGTTGTAACAGAACCACCCTTGGCAACAGATTACCGCATACACTGCATTGTTATTTAACGTTGGTGAGTGTATGGTGTCGTTTTCCCTACCTTATATTAAGTCCTTTATAAACAGGAGCTGTCTTAATCCATTTGGGCTTCTATAACAAAATACCACAGCCTGGGTAGCTTATAAACAACGGACATTTATTTCTCATGGTTCTGGAGGCTGGAAGCCTGAGGGCCCTCTTCTGGGTTGCAGATAATCTTGTTTTGTCCTCACAAGGTGAGAGGCGTTAGGGACCTCTGGGGCCTCTTTTATAAACACTTAGCCCATTGCTGAGCTCTCTACCCTTGTGATTTAAGCACTTTTCAAGCCCCTACTTCCTAATACCATCTTCTTTGCAGGGATTTCCACGAATGAATTCTGGGGGGATACGAACATTCAAACCATATCATTGACCAAAGGCTATATTTCTCATTCTCCCTCTGCAACTAGCAGGACTAGTTATTATTAGTAGATCTCATCATTATACTGGTTAAGGCAACCAGAAGCAGGCAACAGAGCACGGAACAAACCGTGTCTGGTCTAACTACCCCTTTCCTAACGTAATCCCAAATCTGAAGAACGGAATTCAGGAAACAACTCAGGTGTGGGGCTTCTCCCCTTCGTGCTGGAATGATTCAAACACTGTGTGTGGGAACTGATGATTCTGTGCAAATGATGTGATCTGAACCTCTACGCGAATGACAGCTCTGACTTCCTTTCTCTCAATAGTCCACTGAATCCACAAGATGAAAAATGCCATTGCATAGGTAGCGACTTGAACCATATTCTAATCACCAGTGGAACTGTGGGCTATTTATCAAAAGGATCTGCACATTTTCCAAGCCTAAATATAGGAGTCAATGATTATGTATACTCTCTGGCTTTTTCTCGATTCTTCGTTCTATTTTTTTTCCTACAAAAAGCAAAAACTTCTTGATTACCTGATCTAGTTATCATCAATTGATTTACATTTGCTGGAGTTATAAGATCTTTAGATAATAGGATTTTCAGCGATACTAATATAATTTCAGAAGAGCCATAAGGTTTAAATAATTGAAAGGAGCTTTCCCTTCTTCCCGAAAATTTCACTTCCAGCCAGTGACATGTCAGCAGTGGAAATATGCTAGAGAAAGAATATTGTGGTGTTTTCATGAGGTGGTGCCCTTTATTTATTTGTTCACTTTAAATTGTCAGTTCAATAGCATGAATATATATCAACCTACACAATACTTCCCAAGTTGCTTGCCTTTATTCCTTATGTTCCATTTTATTTGACAATATTCAGAGAAAATTTACTGAGGGCCTGATGTGTCTCAGGCACTTTTTGGAATCTTTCCCACACATACTATATATTTTAAGTTTGGTTTGTTCTATATATGGTTAAACTGGGACATATTCCCATATGCTTTATGCATATTAGTGCTCATTAAATGTTTATTGAAAAGAATATAAAATCATTTTTTATATCATGATGACTACATAAAAAGCTCAAGAAAAAACAAAATTATAAATTCAAGTAGCATTTCAGTAGCCCAGCTCTTCAAATATCCCTTTCACTTGGGCATAAATGATTTGGTTTCAGTAAGTTTCAACTCCTTTATATCATATAACAATTATACTTAAGTGCTATATAGAGTACTGTGCATTTGTTAGAAAAATCATTAAGATACATAAGATGCCCATGATTTAGGAAATAATGTCACAGAGTAAGTGTTGCTGCTGAGACATTTATGAATAATACATAATCATCTTTTTATATCAAGCACTTAGCACAGTACCTTGCTCATAGTAGGTTTTTTCTTTCAAAGACAGCTTCATTTAGATGTAATTCATATGCCATAAAATTCCTCTTTTAAAAATGTTCAGGACTTCCCTGTTTGGGCAGTGGTTAAGAATCCGCCTGCCAATGCAGGGGACGTGGGTTCGATCCCTTATCTGGGAAGATCCCACATGCCATGGAGCAACTAAGCCTGTACGCCACAACTACTGAAGCCCGTGCGCCTAGAGCCCATGCAGCAACAAAGACCAAAAGCAGCCAAAAATAAAAAAAATAAAAATGTTCAATTTAGTGGTTTCTAGTGTACTCACAGAGTTGTGCAATCATCACCATAATCTAATTTTAAACATTTTCATCACTCCAAAAAGAAATCCATTCCCATTGGTAGTGACTCCCTGTTCCCCCTTCTCCCCAGTTCCTGGCAACTACTAATCTATTTCCTATCTCTATAGATTTGCCTATTCTGGACACTTCATACAAATGAAATTATACAACATGTGGCCTTTTGTGTCTGGTTTCCTTCACTTACACTAATGTTTTCAAGGTTCACCCATGTTGCAGCATGTATCAGTACTTCATTCTTTTTATGGCTGCATAGTATTTCATTGTGTGGATATACCACATTTTGTTTACCCATTCATTAGTTGATGGAAAACTGGGTTGTTTCCACTTTTTGGCAATTATGAATAATGCTACTATGAACACTGAAATATACATTTTTGTGTGGACATACATTTTCATATCTCTTGGTTATATGCCTAGCAGTGTAATTACCAGATCATATGGTAATTCTATGTGTAAACTTTTGAAGAATCACCAAATTGTTTTTCAAATTGCTTTCAAAGTTCCATTTTAAAATTCTACAAGCAATGTATAAGGGTTCTATTTTCTCCACATTTTCACCAACACTCGCTATTGTCTGTCTTTTTTTTTTTTTTTTTTTTTTTTTGCGGTACGCGGGCCCCTCACTGCTGTGGCCTCTCCCGTTGCGGAGCACAGGCTCCGGACGCGCAGGCTCAGCAGCCATGGCTCACGGACCCAGCCGCTCCACAGCATGTGGGATCTTCCCGGACCGGGGCACGAACCCGCATCCCCTGCATCGGCAGGCGGACTCTCAACCACTGTGCCACCAGGGAAGCCCGTGTCTGTCTTTTTTTATTTCAGTCGTCCTAGTGGGTATGAGGTAGATCTCACTGTAGGTTTTGATTTGCATTTCCCTAGCGACTAACAATGTTGAGTATTTTTTCATGTGCTTATTGGCTGTTTGTATATCTTCTTTGGAGGAATGTCTATACAAATCATGCGTTCATTTAAAAGCTGGGTTATTTGTGTTTCTACTATTGAATTATAAGACTTTTTAATACATTCTTTATATTTCAAAGTCCCTTATCAGATATATGACTTATAAATATAGTTTCCCATTCTTCAGTTAGTCTTTTCACTTTATGGTGTCCTCTGAAGCACAAAATTTTCAGTTTTGATGAAGTCCAACTTACTATTTTTTTCTTTTGTTGTTTGTCTTTTTTGGTGTCACTCTAAGAACAATTGCCTGATCCACGCGCACCGAGATTTCTGCCTCAAATTTCTCCTACGGATTTGATAATCTTAGCTCTTATTTTTGATCCATTTTAAGTTAATTTTTTGAAGGTCCAGCTTCATTCTTTTGTATGTAGATACTCAGTTGTCCCAGCACCATTTGTTGAAAAAACTATTCTTTCTCCCATTTAATTGTCTTGGCACCCAGTCAAAGACAATTGATCATACACATATGGCTTTATTTCTGGACTCTCAGTTCTATTCCACCAATCTATATGTTTACCTTTATGCCAGTACCACATGGTCTTGATGACTGTAGCTTTGTAGTAGGTCCTGGAATTGGGAAGCACGAGTCTTCCAACTTTATTCTTTTTCAAGATGATTTTTCATATTAGGTTTGTAAATAAATGATGATTTAATGGGTGACTAAATGAATGAATGTTAGCTTTTTTTTTTTTTTTCTGGCCGCACTATGCGGCAAGCAGGATTTTTAGTTCCCCAACCAAGGGATCGAATCTGTGCCCCCTGCAGTGGAAGCCTGGGATCTTAACCACTGGACCGCCAGGGAAGTCCAAGTTGTTTGCATTTTTAAAAGTTTTATTTTGGTAGGAGGGGAAGAGGTTAGGAATTTTTTTTCTTTAAAGGAATGCAGCTAAGATACATACATACATGTACGTATCTTCAAAAAACATGCTGGGATTGGGTCCTATTTTACAAAGATGCCTTTAGTGGTTAGGTTTCTGCTGCCTGGGCTGCAGGACAGAATCTGTGTCTGAATTCCCTGTAATTGGCACCATGCTGGGAGCAAAGCTGGTGCTCAATAAATATTCATTGATTAAATGCCTTGTCCTTTTTGTTTTGTTTTAACCTATTGATTGTCTTGTTGCTAACTTTTGGTGGCTAGTTGCTGAAATTTTCTGTTTTTTCTAGCCTATTCAAGAAGCCTATTTTTCTAAACTTCTGCCAATTTTCTGCATGGCACCGAAATATGCTAGACAGATGATTTTCCAGAAGACAATCACTAGGAATTCTTTTCAGATAGCACTTCAAGGAACTGAACTTGCCTCCCCCTCTTTCATACCCTAATCTCTTTGCTATCACTTGCAGGCCTTGCCTTCTCTTACGCTCCAAGGGCAGAAAACAACTCCCATTTCCAAGACTGGCAATCATCCCTGCTTTGAGTCTCTTGAAGTACCATCTCCTCTAGGAAGATTTTCCAGACCAAGATACAGAGTGGACACTCACTCTCACAGTGAATATGCATTGAGGTATAGTCTACCATCCCCACACAGACTAAACAGAAAAATTCAAAAAAGAGGCTTCACGTATATTAAAGTTTTGAATCCTCACATCTTTGTTGATATTTGTTCCTGTTTTAAAAAATAAATAAAGAATAGGCCCAAAAAGGGTCCCACAACAACAAACCAAGACTTAATTGCAGTTTCAACCTTCTGCTGAAATGTAATCTTAATCATATATGGGAAAAAAATCTGAAAAAGTATATCTATGTATGTATGTATCTATCTATATTTATCTATATATCTGAATCCCTTTGCTGTACACCTGAAACTAACACAACATTGTAACTTAACTATACTCCAAAATGAATTAATTAAAAAAATAAATAGCTATGAAAATTTTTTTAAAAATGTAATCTTAACCGGTTTGGAATTATTCTGATTGGCACCATTGAGCTCACCTGTCACGTAGGCCTTCTCCATTCCCCAGAGGAAGAAGCAGTCTGCATCATAAAACACTCACACGCCGCCACCCCACACCAAAGTCCTGACCTAAAAATAATTTTCTTCTTTTTTGCTAATAACGCCCTTACCCCACCCTTCTTCCTATAAAAAATAATTTCCATTTTCTACAACAGGTGGAAGCACCCTTCTAGCTGCTGGATGGGATGTTGCCTGATGGAATTAAGCCCGAATCTCTTAATAAAGCCAATCAGATCGTCAAATTTACTCAATTGAATTTTTTTTGACATTCCTAATTTGGTACATCAGACCTAGCCTGTCTTCTGTGTACCTAGTCTTGTTTTCTTTTCCCCCCCTGTGTTTACTCCAGTCTGTTCAAAACACATTCTTGCTTTAGGATTTGCAGTGATGAAATCTAAGTAATTTCCCTTTTCTAGTTAGCCAGTGGGGTCTACAAGCTCCCAATGGGGTGTCACCAGAAGCTGAAAAGACGGTTAGACTTTTAAGTGGTTGTTTTTCCTTCTGAGTTGATTTGCCTAACAGGTTCATGTGACCCGAGCAAACGCTGCTGGGATCCTGCAGTCACACCCACCACAGCAAATTAAAAGCCCTGGCTGAGGTCAGGAGACCGGGATCGTAATTCTGGCTTCTCCAGTGTCTTGGGAACTCCTCTTCCATTAATTAATTCATTCAGTAAATATTAATTAGTTCCAACTACGTGCCAGGCTCTGTGCTGGAGTTCGTGACTCTAACAAACCTTTGGTTTCCAAGACTAAGTCTTCCATTCATGGAATTTACGTTTCAGCGGAAGGGTCGGGGGAGGCGTATGCCACAACATAAGCTATTTCCTCATCAGTAAAACGGTGGGACAGCTTCCTAGGTTCCCTTTGAACGTTTAGGGCCTGTTAGTTTAGCATGTGATCAAAGCTCAGAATATAGCAAGAGCTGCCTACTACTATACAGTCAGTACACGGTTGATCATGTGCGTATTACGGCTTTCCTTTACAAACAGGGACAACTAACACAATTGGGTAGACCTATGTTCAAAATTCTATTCAATTTCAACACATTCGCGATGCATCACGACCCTCTCTACTTCGCCTCTGACCCATGGTTAGCAGCTGCCCCTAGTTTCAAAAGGCTCGGTTAGGCATTTGGTATTTCGCCCGTCTTGTATTTGCTCGTCGTCACGGGTTAGGGCTGCAGAAAAGTTGGTTTCGGTTTACCAGGGCAGCAAGGTGCTGGGGAGAAAGGGAGGCGTCACGCTACGTTAACAATACAACCCAAGGGACTGAATGAAAAAGACGGCAGTGGTGCTGTGACCAGGCAGAGGCCGTGCAGGTTTCAGAGCAGCTCTCCGTTCTCCATACCGAACCCGGAAGCTTCTTCCAAAACGTGCCCTTTCAGCATTCTAGCCCGCCCCAAGAAGTGCCCATCCCGCCACGACCGCTGCAGCAGCCCAGAAAAGTGCGGCGTCTAAAACTGCGGCTGAGGTGGGGCAGCGGCAAAGATCCCCTTGACCGTACAGAGAGCTCCGAGCCTCCTCGCTCGCCCGCCCGCGCGCCCACGCCGCGGGCCACGCCCATGACGTCGCCGAACAGGGCGGGGCGAGCCGGAGGGGCAGGACGAACCCCGGCGGTTGAATGGGGCGACGCGACGAGCCGCGCATTCCAGCGGGGGCACGTGACGCGGCCGCGCGGCCTGAGGTAAACAACCGCGGCCCCGCCTCCTGGCCCCTCAGCGAGCCGCGCGCTGCTCCTAGCCGGTGGGACGTGCTCCAGCAGGGCGGGCGGCTTCCTCCGAGAGTCCCCAGCGGCCGCCGCGGGCCGGAGCAGCTGCAGCGGGCGCACGCGTCCCGGGTCTGCGGGCCGAGCGCGCCGGCAGGGGTCGAGCGCGCGTCCCCTCCCCGCCCCCACCGCGTGCTGTGGCGCAGCAGGAATTTGGCGGGGCCCCGGGCGCTATATGCGGCTCCTGACGCGCCGGCGGCCCTTTGGTCATTGCTATTCTCGGGGCACTGGGTCACCGCGCTCGGCCGGCCCCCTCTCCCGGGCCCGGAGGGTGTGTCCCCTCACCGGGGCTCGGCGCGCCTATAAGGGGCCGAGCGGCGGGCAGGGACATGCAGCTCTACAGTAGCGTCTGCACCCACTACCCAGCCGGGGGCCCTGGTCCCACGGCCGCAGCCCCCGCTCCGCCCGCCGCAGCCGCCGCCGCCACCGCCCAGTTCAAGGTATCGCTGCAGCCCCCGGGACCCGCCGGCGGCGCGCCGGAGCCCGATACCGGTGAGTGCCAGCCGGCCGCGGCCGCCGAGCCCCGCGAAGCCGCCGCCGCCCCCGCCGCCAAGATGCCCGCCTTCTCCTCCTGCTTCGAGATGGTGTCTGGGGCCGCCGCCCCCGCCTCGGCCGCCGCCGCCGGGCCGCCCGGCGGGTCCTGCAAGCCGCCGCTGCCGCCGCACTACACGTCCACGGCTCAGATCACCGTGCGGGCCCTGGGCGCCGACCGGCTCCTGCTGCGCGGCCCGGAGCCCGGCGCCGCGGCGCCCGCCGCCCCGCGCGGCCGCTGCCTCCTGCTGGCTCCGCCATCCGGCGCCCCGGTCCCCCCGCGGCGGGGCTCCTCGGCCTGGCTCCTGGAGGAGCTGCTGAGGCCCGACGGCCCCGAGCCCGCCGGCGTGGACGCGGCCCGCGAGGGGCCCGAAAGAAACTTCCGACTGAGCGAGCACCGCCAGGCCCTGGCCGCCGCCAAGCACCGCGGCCCCGCGCCGCCCCCGGAGAGCCCGGAAGCCGGCCCCGGCCCGTGGGCCGAGGAGCGCCCTGCGGAGAGGAGCCTCCGGGGCTGGGACAGGGCCGGCGACCGCGTCCACCCTCCTCCCAGCGCCGACGAGGCGCGGCGGCCCGACCCGGAGGCCGAGGCGCCTCCGGCGCGAAGCGGCGAGGCGGTCCCGGGTGGCGCGGCCGAGGCGGCGATCGTCTCCAGGTCGGATCCCAAGGATGAGAAGCTGGCCCTGTACCTGGCCGAGGTGGAGAGACAGGACAAGTACCTGCGGCAGAGGAGCAAGTACCGATTTCACATCATTCCCGACGGCAACTGCCTCTACCGAGCGGTCAGCAAGGCGGTGTACGGGGACCAGAGCCTGCACCGGGAGCTGCGGGAGCAGACGGTGCACTACATCGCCGACCACCTCGACCACTTTAGCCCCCTGATTGAGGGCGACGTGGGGGAGTTTATCATCGCCGCTGCTCAGGACGGGGCGTGGGCCGGGTACCCTGAACTTCTGGCCATGGGGCAGATGCTGAACGTGAATATACATCTAACTACTGGTGGGAGGCTGGAGAGCCCCACGGTGTCTACCATGATTCACTATTTGGGCCCAGAGGATTCCCTAAGGCCTAGCATTTGGCTCAGTTGGCTTAGTAACGGACATTACGACGCGGTGTTTGATCACTCCTATCCGAATCCGGAGTATGACACTTGGTGCAGGCAGACTCAAGTGCAAAGAAAACGCGACGAAGAACTCGCCAAGTCCATGGCCATATCCCTATCCAAAATGTATATTGAACAAAACGCATGCTCTTGAAGTGTCTGAACCCCTCCACCCTGGGAAAATTGCAGGCCTAATTTGTGTTTGGAGAATTACATGAACTCTAATCAGGGTAATAGCACTTTTAAACTTTCAAGTAGATTTACTGTAGGTGTAATGCCTTAATCATTTTTTTGAATGTTTCCTCCTCAGAGCTGAAGGTTGCTGGGCACCTAAGTGATGTTTCATGATAGCTTTGGGTGATCCTACTGCTATTTATCATTTGCTGTATAAAGTTGGCACTACTTAATTTGCAAGCTGGTTTCTCACAGTGTAAATTTTGTTCATTCCTGGTAATCTATTTTCTATAAGAATGTATTTTTGCACAACATTTTTAACAATTGGTGTATCTTCATCTATGATGTGTTCCATTTTGACACACAGCTTTCCGGCATAAATCCAGAGAAGTGCTTTATATGAAGTTTATTATTTTGGACAGAGTTTGTGATTTAGTATTTTTTGTTGTTGAATTTGAATTTTACAGTTCCTAAGTAATTATTTAAAATGGATATTGATGCATTCATATTACCAGATGATTGGCCCGTTCCGTTTTGATGAAACAGATTTGTTGTTTGGAAAATCATTATTTTTCTAGAAATGGTCAACCTTTTAAAGAGAAAATACTTAAGGGGAGGTTATGGGAAGAATTTTTTTTTTCTTTAAAGAATAGTACCAGCTCTTACTTGAATGAAAGTCTGATATTTGCTGATGGCAGAGTGATTATTCTGTACTCTGGTTGAGGTTTAGAGTAGATTGTCTGGTGCTTTCAATTGTTTTTATTTATATTTGTCATTTTGTTGAAAAAATAATTTTAATGTGATAGAAGACTTTGTGACGAGATAAGCCTCCTGCTTTATATACAGCCTCTTGGATTCACCCGAGAGATTGAAAAACTAATGGCATAAATGCCCCCAACCAACCTTGGCAGTTATTTTCCAGCAGAAGAATACTGTCTTCATAGTCTATTCCTTTTAAATTCTTTCACAAGGCAAAATAGGATTGCCCTGTATTATGTACAAATAAAAATGTCTGTATACAAGAGCTTGTATGGTTTGCTGGGTCAAACAATGTTTCCAACCTAAAACCTATCTCATTTCCACTTTAACTACTTTTAGTCGTATTTATTAAGTAATGCAGTTTGTACTTTTTTATTTTGTAACATTTTGTGATTTTTTTGTACAATATCGTATTTGTACAATTGAGCAATTCTCAGCTGATGGAATGAATGAATAAAATGTGTAATTTTACTTTTACGTCTTTTTGGCTAAAGTGATTTTTAAATGATAAAGTGACATCTATAGGAACCTTTCTTACATGTATACAATTTTTTTTCATGTGTAAAGATGTCAGAATTATGAGAGGTTTCTTAAGTTCTCACGTAAACAGGATAGGACAACCAGTAATTTCAGAGGATAAGTCTTAATGAAATGTAATTTAAAGGTGGAGTAACTCAGGAAATTGCTCTCATTATTTCTCATTTTTAATTCCTATCCAAGACTATAGATGTACCAATGGCTAATGAACAGGGAAATGCAAGTATTGTGTTAACCAGCACAATGTCTAAGTATAGTTTTGTGTGCCACTCACTGTCAGCACAGATTTTAATGTTTTAAAGAGTAAACAAAGCAGTGGCCTAACTTTTATCCAGTCTGGCCTTTTGAGATCAAGGGAATGCATTAATTTTAAGATGTGTTATCGGATTTAGTTGAGAAGCATGTCTGTATACATAATGCTGGTAGTGTCTGTATACATAGTGCTGGTATGCCTGTTGCAGGATATGCACAGCTAGTTTGGATTTTTTAGTTTTCAGTTGATGTCATGGTAATAGACAACTGACTTTGAGTTCCTTGCTTGACTGTGGAAGGATGGTCAAGGACCAATGGAGGGACTTCCCTGGTGGAGCTGTGATTAAGAATCCGCTTGCCAATGCAGGGAACACGGGTTTGAGCCCTGGTCCGGGAAGATCTCACATGCCGCAGAGCAGCTAAGCCCGTGAGCCACAACTACTGAAGCCCACGCGCCTAGAGCCCGTGCTCTGCAACAAGAGAAGCCACCGCAATGAGAAGCCCGTGCACCACAACGAAGAATAGCCCCCGCTCGCCGCACCTAGAGAAAGCCTGCGCGCGGCAACGAAGACCCAACGCGGCCATAAATAAACAAGGACGAGTGGAAGGATCCCGTTGGTTATCAAGGAAAGGCAATTGGTCAAAGGTTTAAACGTTACCTTATCATGAATCTCTGGTTTTTAGGTAAGATAAGGTTTGCTTCATGGCTTCTCTAATTATGTAACTTGGGAGGAAAGAAATACTTTTATTTGAATTACGCAGCTAAATGTTGTTTTCCCCCTTTTCTCCACCTTATTTAGAGACATATAAAATTTGGGGATGCTTAAAGTTTACAGAAGGAATGAATAGACTTAATTAGGTATAAGTTCCTAAAAGGCATCTGTAAGCCCATTACTATTTTGAGGAAACAGTTTCCTCTGTGTTGTTCTGTTTCATTTTCAAATTAGGATCCCAAGTCCTTGATTTAGATTCCCAAGGAGGGTGATACGTTTAAACAGAACTCGGTGGGTCCCAAGATTGTATTACGTGGCACCATGTTACTTTGGTTGTCTTGCCTGAAAGGTTTATGTTTTTCTCATCCTCTTTCTATAGTTTTTCATTGTCGTCGTTGTTTGGAAGAAATGTAATATTCGTCACTCCCTGTGCTACATGTTTATTTTCTACTGCCATACCAATTTTGTTCGTTAGTAGTAGCAGTTCTGGATCACCGAGGACTTGAACAGTGGAAGGTGTGGAAATGTGGTTGACTCTGATTTCCTTTTAGCAGACAGATTTATTAAACAGTTCATTCCTTCAGTTACTCATGTAGCAGCTAAGAGGCTCAAAACCGTGTGAAGGAAGCAGTTGATGCTGTGAGCTAAAGTTTCTTTAGAGTTTACTCCGCCATAAATTATGATGGGGGAGTATAGAATCTATAAGTAAGTCCAATTGTGTTTTCTGGTAAAGTAGTATGAAAATCATACTAGTAATTTAAACTTTTATTAAAGGGGTACCTAGATAAAAACTATGAGACAAATAACTATTAGTGTGATTTTTTTTTTTATTACTGTCATTTAAAAACTAAAATGGCCTAGTAGGCCAGGATTTTGGTGAAAACCTAAAGCCCAATTCCTTGATCCTCTTGTTCATTTTGCACTCACATTTTTCTCTTAAGCTAAAACAGACTCATGGTAGCATTTTTTAATTGAACTTAGTAAACCACTATTGATAAGCTGCATGAGGGCGCTTTATGTAGTAACATTTCATTAGGCACAAAGCCTTTTCTCAGAAGCCACATTTTATAGAGGAGAGGAAATGCATTAGCATCCTTTGAGCATCAGAATCGGTTATCTTCAGCTTGGGTAAATATAGTCTTATACTGCAATGTTTTCGTCATAATTTTTGTACTGAAAAAAAAAAGGGATCGAGATAATCTCACTACTTTATGGGTTTTTCCTCTTTCCCAAAGAGATGAGAAAGTTTAAACTCTAAAATTTTACCGTGCTATTCAATGTGCTCAAATGAAGGAAGAGCATTGAGAATAAAAATAGATTTCAGACCTTTGGACATCGGATAAATTCATATGTAGGTAAATGTAGTGGAATAATTCAAGAGTGTATACTTCAAATGTGTAACGTATTCAAATTTAAGGTATTTGTCACATGAGATCATAAGTCCAGACCTTATTATTTATTTATTTTTAAATTTTTATTGGCGTATAGTTGATTTACAATGTGTTAGTTTCAGGTGTACAGCAAAGTGAATCAGTTATACATATATCCACTCTTTTTTTAGTGTTTATTTCTTTTGACATCCCTAGAGTGTCTATAACTATCTCAAAGAGGCACTGAGAAACTAGCTGGCATTTCATTCAGTTTCATTCCCCAAATGTACTAAGTGCAATGGGCATGGGCTCTATTATGTTCCCTCATGAGTTTCCTGGTTTCCAACCCAGTACCTAACAGAGTAAATGTTCAGTAAATACTCACTGAATGAAGAAATTTTTTTAAAAAAATAAGGCATCTCATTATTATTTAACTTTGCATACCTTTTATTGAATGGGCCATATCTTTTTTTTTAATATAAATTTATTTATTTTATTTTTGGCTGCATTGGGTTTTTGTTGCTGCATGCGGGCTTTTCTCTGGTTCCGGCAAGTGGGGGCTACACTTCGTTGCAGTGCGCGGGCTTCTCATTGTGGTGGCTTCTCTTGTTGGGGACCATGGGCTCTAGGCACGTGGGCTTCAGTAGTTGTGGCACACGGGCTCAGTAGTTGTGGCTCATGGGCTCTAGGGCACAGGCTCAGTAGTTGTGGTGCACGGGCTTAGTTGCTCCATGCCATGTGGAATCTTCCTGGACCAGGGCTCGAACCCGTGTTCCCTGCATTGGCAGGTGGATTCTTGACCACTGCGCCACCAGGGAAGCCCCTGAAGGAAGAAATTGAAGGGAAGTATGAGCTTGGGAATATTTAGTTGGTGGATGTGAAAATTAAATAAAGATGATTTGACCCTACAATTACTGGGAATCATCACTGCCAAAGTAATTCTGAGCATTTTAATCTGAAGTAGTATCATAAAAAGGGTATTAAAGTATTGAATTCTATAATGGGGAAAAAAAGGTTTTGAAACCAAAAATTAGAATTTATTGATTTTATCTTTGTGTCATCTTCCAAATCTTGAGGCCTCAGCTCAGAAAGATTATTTAAATGTAGGACTTCAGGGCTTCCCTGGTGGCGCAGTGGTTAGGAGTCCACCTGCCGATGCAGGGGACGCGGGTTCATGCCCCGGTCCGGGAAGATCCCTCATGCCGCGGAGCGACTGGGCCCGTGAGCCATGGCTGCTGAGCCTGTGCGTCCGGAGCCTGTGCTCCGCAACGGGAGAGGCCACAACAGTGAGAGGCCCGAGTACCGGGGGGAAAAAAAAAAGTAGAACTTCACTAATTTGAAGTGATTTTGAAGGTGTTGCCATATCCAAAGGGAGTTGCTCTGACTTGCTTTAGGGGTAACATCCAACCCAAGTCCAGTCTACAGCAATTCCTAGTTTTGCTATGTTTTCTTTCTGTGGCTTGGTTGGGGAAGAAATGTTGCACAGATTTCAAGCATGCTTTAGGACTGTTGTGTTCAGTAGTCCTGGCTCCGTGCTTATGCCATTGGTATGGGGCCTGGGCAAGTAGCATGAATCAGATCAAAACAGATCTATTGGGAGAAAAATCAGTGTATTTCTTCCTACTGTAAATTAGGCCAGTGGCGATTATTCTATGAGTAATGTTCAGAGAGTTCACGGTCATCAGATTATTCGTAGTAAAACGTTATCTAGGCTGCTTTCTCACAAGTGAATTTTCTAAATAATTGAACAGTCCATTTATGTGTAAAATAAAAAATAGAAAGACTGCTTTTGATAAAATTCTTTAAAAAGTAATCTATGGGGCTTCCCTGGTGGCGCAGTGGTTAAGAATCCACCTGTCAATGCAGGGAACACGGGTTTGAGCCCTAGTCCGGGAAGATTCTACGTGCCGCGGAGCAACTAAGCCCGTGCGCTACAACTACTGAGCCTGCGCTCTAGAGCCCATGTGCCTAGAGCCTGAGCTCTGCAACAAGAGAAGCCACCACAATGAGAAGCCTGCACACCGCAGCAAAGAGTAGCCCCTGCTCGCCGCAACTAGAGAAAAGCCTGGGTGCAGCAACAAAGACCCAGTGCAGCCAAAAATAAAGTAAATAAAATAAATAAATTTAAAAAACCACTATTCACTTTATAGCAGTATACCATATATACTCAATATTTTTTTAAAAAGGAATCTATGGTACACTTATTTGCCTTTGTAAAATAACAATACAGTTTAATCTTCCCTTAATGACTGAGGGGCCTCATGATGGCATGGGTCAATGGCCGTGAAGCCTTGGCAGATTGCTGAGATGTGACAGTCCCTTTGTACTTTAAAGGCTCTCAGAGAGTTGGGACTTTTATCTTTGTGTTTTATTCTTTCCTGTCTCCTCCCTCACTTTCTGATTGTTCCTCTCACCACTATCTCTTTCCAGCCTTCATTCTCCATCATAATTTCCTATGTTGAATTAGAGACATGATCAAACATGCTTGTCAGAAGTGACTCTAAGATAATAGGATATGGGTTTCTCATTTGCGACCAGGATGCTCTGCTATGAGTAATGTGCTTAAGCTTTAGTTTTTGGTCAACCAGAGAGCTTTTTGCCTTTGTCATCTTCTTTGCATTCTTTAGTGGTATCCTGGACATGCTGAATTTGTCTGATTAAGGGACTTGTGAATGTGTGCAGTGGCACATTAAAACAAAAGAACAAAACAAAACAACATGGGTTAGTTGTCCTAATCCTCAAAATTGGAGTTGACTTGTCATTGCCTGGTTAGTATTTTGCTCCATCTCTGGCATATGGAATCCTTTATAGCAAGTACCTGCCATTGTCTTCCTTTTGCTTATGCATTTTTATCGATAGTGTTTATGTTTCCTAATGGTGTTTTTAAAAAATATATCAAAGTTTTAACTTTTTAAATAGTCAAATGTCTTGAATTTTTGTGATTCTTTTTTGTCTTCCAGTTTTATTGAGATATAATTGACATACAGCCTTGTATAACTTTAAGGTGTACGACATAATGATTTGACTTACATACATCGTGAAATGATTACCACAGTAAGTTTAGTGAACATCCTTCATCTGACAGATACAAAATTAAAGAAATAGAAAAAATAATTCTTTCCCCTGTGATGAGAGCTCTTAGGATTTCCTCTCAACAACTTACATGTATAACATACAGCAGTGTTAATTATATTTATCATGTTGTACATTACATCCCTACTACTAAGTTATAACTGGAATTTTGTACCCTTTGTCTTCATCCAATTCCTCCTCCCCTGATCCCTGACCTCTGGTAACCACAAATCTGATCACCTTCTCTGTGAGTTTGTTTGTTTGTTTGTTTTTGAAGTACAATTGACCTACAACACTATATTAGTTACTGGTGCACAACATAGTGATTTAATATTTCTATACCTTTCAAAATGATCACCATGATTAGTCTAGTTACCATGCTATGCATTTTTGTATTTAGTTTTCCAGTCCACCAAGATGTGCTAATGATGAAGTAATTCAAATATCAGGTCTTCATCGAAGACTCCAAATCACAGTACACATAGGTCTAGTACAAATAAGAATTTAAAAAAATTTCCTCTCTCTAATACTTCTTTAATAAATGTATATCATGTCTGCATTGTGTAAATAAGTTAGTCTTCCTCATCCTGGCCTTCCCTTTCCTTGAAAGTAAAATTTTTTTCCTCATTACTGATTAGAATGGTTGAACAGGTTCAGTAGGCACCTTGCATTAGTATGCTGACAAATAGAATTTAGACAATTTTTGACAATAGACAATAGAATGACAATTTTTAAAATTAATTTTTATTTTATATTAGAGTATAGGTGATTTACAATGCTGTGTTAGTTTCAGGCATACAGCAGAGGGATTCAGTTATACATCGCTTCTCGGCCTTTTGGCTAAGATCAAGTGCAGTTATGCTTATATCCATTCTTTTTCAGATTCTTCTCCCATATAAGAATCTTCTCTCATATAGGTTATTACAGAATATTGAGTAGAGTTCCCTGTGCTAGACAGTAGGTCCTTGTTGATTATCTATTTTATATATAGTAGTGGGTATGTGTTACTCCCAAACTTCCAATTTATCCCTCCCCTCACCTTTCCCCTTTGGTTACCATAAGTTTGTTTTCAAATAGACAATGACAATTTGAAAAAAGTCCAGTGGTGTATGTGCATTTTATATTTTGAAGCAGTTAAAGTAGAACCCTCTCCCTCTCTTCCCACTCCCTGCCCTACTGCCTCCCAGCCTTTTATACTTTGAATTGGAATGATTTTAGGAAGTGTTGATGTCAAGTAGGTTGGCAATATGTAGAGAGGCAGTCTCAGTGATTTTGCTTGAAGTAATGATTGAGTCTAAACGAATGTTCCACTTGGATTAGAAGTTCTCTGAATAATTTTAGCAATGGACTATGTGGTTGCATTTCTTAGCTTATCAAGGTACAACAAAGTGGTGTGCAAAATAGGTAATTGTGGAGGGAATTTATACCAATGTGTCACAGAACACCTGTGCAGCCAATGTGTGAAATAAACTCAAATAAGGCTTTCAGTTCTAATGACAAACAGGAAACATTCACGCTTTTTGTTTCTTGCAGTGAAATTTGAGCTATACTGGTGATGTAATAGGAATGAAAGAAGTAGAACACAGGAAATTCTTGGCTGTCATTTCACTGTCTTTGCCATCTTGTTGAAAAGTGCAAACCTGGGGGAGTAAACAATTATGCCTTTTACTTTAAACAATGCTCATGTCTCTGTAAACAATAGGTGCCTAAGACATACACCCCAGTAATTCCAGGTATATACAGAATTCCTCAGTAATTCCAGCTTATACAGAATTCCAGGACAATGAAGAGAGAGACTTAAGATGTATGTTGAACTTTTCCATAGAAGATAGTTCTCTGACAGATTTTTCATTACTTTTTCGTTTTATTGATTGACTGTTGGCAGATGTCACTGCTACTCAGAATTGTGGCAATTTGTAAAGAGACGACTATACTGATTTAGAAAACAGCTTGACCCTACAGGAATAGACAGCATAATTTTAACAGTTAAGCTAAGCTGTTGTAATAAAAAGAAATTAAGAAGAAAATTCTTTAAGAAGAAAATTATAATATTGAAGTATCTGGGAATAAAGTGAATAAAATATGCATTAACTTGTTTTGCATTACAAAGATATAAAAGTAGAATTAATAGGGCTTCCCTGGTGGCGCAGTGGTTGAGAGTCTGCCTGCCGATGCAGGGGACACGGGTTCATACCCCGGTCTGGGAGGATCCCACATGCCGCGGAGCGGCTGGGCCCGTGAGCCATGGCTGCTGGGCCTGCGCGTCCGGAGCCTGTGCTCCGCAAGGGGAGAGGCCACAACAGTGAGAGGCCCGCGTACCGCCAAAAAAAAAAAAAAAAACTAAAAATAGAACTACCATATGACCCAGGAATCCCACTCCTAGGCATATACCCAGAGAAAACCATAATTCAAAAAGATACATACACCACAATGTTCACTGTAGCACTATTTACAATAGCCAGGACATGGAAGCCACCTAAATGTTCATCGACAGAGAGTGGATAAAGAAGATGTGGTACATATATACAATGGAATATTACTCAGCCATAAAAAGGAACGAAATTGTGTCATTTGCAATTGTGTCATTATACCTAGAGATGGTCATACAGAGTGAAGTATGTCAGAAAGAGAAAAACAAATATCGTATTTTAATGCATATATGTGGAATCTAGAAAAATGTTACAGGTCTTATGGTACAGATGATCTTGCAAAGCAGCAATAGAGACACAAACATAGTGAACAAATATGTGGATACCAAGGGGAAAAGGGGGCAGGGGATGAAATGAAAGATTGGGATTGACATATATACACTACTATGTATAAAATAAATAACAAATGAGAACCTATTGTATAGCACAGGGAACTCCATACTCTGTGGTGACTTAAATGGGAAGGAAATCCGAAAAAGAGGGGATATATGTATATGTATGGATGATTCAATTTACTTTACAGCAGAAACTTACACAGCAGTGTAAAGCAACTATACTCCAATAACAATAAATAAATAAATATAAATACACACACACAGAGAAAATAAAATACAGAGGCAAATAACAGAATAAAGTTAAAAGAGCGAAACTAGTTACCTCTGGGGAGTGGGAGGGTTGTAGCAGGGACAGTTGTTTTCCATTTTAAACTACTAAACTATTTGATTAAAAAATATGTAAATAATAAAAATTACAGAGTAAATTCAGTATATTAAAGATTCTTGCAAGCTCTATGTCACAGATTCTAGCTCAGTGCTGTTTTTTTTGTTTTATTGAAATATAGTTGATTTACAACGTTGTGTTAGTTTCAAGTGTACAGCAAAGTGATTTGGCTGTATGTATATTTTTTTCAGATTATTTACCATTATAAGTTATTACAAGATATTGAATATAGTTCCCTGTGTTATACAGTAAATCCTTGTTGCTTATCTATTTTATATATAATAGTTTGTATCTGTTAATCCCATACTCCTAATTTATCCCTCCTCGCATTCCCTATGGTAACCATAAGTTTGTTTTCTGTGTCTGTGAGTCTGTTTCTGTTTTGTATATAGATTCATTTGTATTATTTTTTAGATTCCACATATAAGTGGTATCATATAATATTTGTCTTTCTCTGTCTTATTTCACTTAGTATGATATTCTCTAGGTCCATCCACGTTGCCACAAATGGCATTATTTCATTCTTTTTTATGGGTAATATTCCATTGTGTCTCTTAATTCCATACGCCTATCTCACTTCTCCCCTCTTCCCCCTCCTCACTGGTAACCACTAGTTTGTTTCCTGTATCCGTGAATCTATTTGTTTTGTTATATTCACTAGATTTATTTTTCAGATTCCACATATAAGTGATAACATAGAGTATTTGTCTTTGTCTGACTTACTTCACTTAGCATAATACTGTCTAGGTCCATCCATGTTGCTACAAATGGCAGTATTTTATTCTTTTTATGACTCAGTAATATTCCATTGTTATACCACATCTTCTTTACCCATTCATCTGTTGATGGACACTTAGTTTGCTTCCATATCTTGGCTATTGTAAATAATGCTGCTATGAGCATTGGAGTGCATGTATCTTTTCAAGTTAGTGTTCTCATGTGCTTTGGACATATACCCAGGTGTGGAATAGCTAGATCATGTGCTATTTCTATTTTTAGTTTTTAAAGGAACCTCCATACTGTTCTCCATAGTGGCTGCACCAATTTACAGTCCCACCAGCAGTGTACAAGGTTTCCCTTTTCAGGGAGTGATTTTCCTTGATGTATCTTGGCTTAAGATATAATTTTGTGTTTCTTGTTATAGAATTAAACACGCTAATTATTGAAAATACAAATATCTTAGATATGTTTTGGTAAGATCCCGTGGGATAATTCTGCTAGAAGTGAAAGGGTTTGGGATTTGAGATCAGATTTGTATTAAGACCTTGCCACTGGAAATGAGTGCGACTTTAGACAGGGAGAGAGTTCCTTATTCTCCCCGAACTTTGGTTGATGTCTTCACCTTTTAAATTGGGTGAATATGGTTGACACATTTTGGGTTGCTCAGTTCTCACCCCCTTTCTCTGGAAACTTCCCTTTGCCCTTGTCCATTGGAATCAACCACTGGCAAGACTTCTGCCCCCGCTTTCATGGCTGATTCTACCTAGGTGTGCACGTCTGATTGCAGCCAGACTCAGTTTCTTTCATTTGGAAATTTGGCGCATCTGTGGGCCTGGAATAGTAACCTTTGAATTTAGGGGACCATATGTGTAATCTCTTCCACAGAGTCCTGGAAGAGCAGAGAAAGTAGGGAGTTTGCAGAAAGAGAGAAGCATGAAGTAAGTGTGCAGAGAGATCTGGGTGATATATGGAGAGAGAGTCCTGAGATTTTCATTTTCTGACATTGACCCCTTTCGAAGGCCCCACTGCCTTCCTGCATCCTTGTAATAAATTAACCTTTTCCCCTTAAGCTGTTTCAAGTTAGTTTTCATAACTTACAAATTGAGTCTTATTTCACGCAGGATAAAAGCAGCTGTCTGTACAGCTTATGCACTCCCCCATATTGCCTGGCCCTACCTCCACACTTGGACTTTGGTCCTTGCTCTTTGGATATTTCACCCATCACCTCGTCTCCTTGCACCACTGGCTGCCTTCACCTCCTCTGCAGTGTGGCTTCAGCATGGCATCCAGCATGGTGGGAGTTGTAGTCGTTTCAGTGACATTGGATTGGAGCCCCAGAAGTCTAATACAACTTCTTCTGGACTCCAAGGAAACACTGAAACATAGGTCAGAGGACCTGGCTTCTCCAGCACCTACTTACCGGGCTAGGTAACCCAATCTGGAAGTGTGGTATAGTCCATCAGTTGGCTTTTGCTACAAAGCCCCAAACTTAATGCTTTTAAACAACAAACACTTATTTCTCACAATTCTAAGGATGATCGGGCCGTCCTTTTAGTCTGGGCTCATCTGGGACTGTCTGGTGTAGAATGGAGTCACAGGTCTGTTGGTTGGCAGGCTGACTGGTCTTGCCGGGTGGGGGGGCTTCACCCACATGTCTGGCAGGTGGGTCAGTGTCAGCTGAGACAATTCCGTGAATGTCTCATCACCCAGCAGATCAGCCCAGGGTCATGTTCATGGTGGCAGAAGTTCCCAGCAGTAAGAGAGGGCAAGCCCGGATGCTCAAGCGCTTTTCAAGTTTTCTGTTCAGCATCATATTTGCTAATGTCCGCTTGGCCAAAGTCACATGACCAAACCAAGGTTCAAGGGCTGGAGAAATAAATTCCTCCTCTTTTTTTTTTTTTTAACATCTTTATTGGAGTATAATTGCTTTACAAAAATTCCTCTTGTTAGGAATTTCTGTGCATTCACATTTCGAAGGGCCATGCAGTCAGGAATGGGAGGAATTACTGTGACCATTCTTGCAAACAATCTACCGCAGGGTGTTAATGCCTGCTTAGGGTGAACTTTGACATTAGAAGGTAGAACGACAAGCTCCACAGACCAAACCCTCTCTCTCTTCTTCCTCCTCAGTGGACTATTCTGAGGTGCACTGGTTCCACATACTCACCTTGGAGATGTCCTGGGTGACCGTGTAGCTGTCTTGGGAGATTTCCTTCCTCCCTTATTCCTCATTCCCTCCCCTTGCTGCCCTGGGGTTGTGCTCGTCCACAAAGCATTGCAAAGAGGGTTTTATTCAGCTTTGTTTCATAGGTATTCTGAGTTAAGACACTATTATATCAGATTCTTGAGAAGATTAAAGGGTACATGTTTCTGGGATCTACTCTATAAATTATAACTTTTATTATTCTTATTACTAACAAAAATATTTCACAACAGTAAAATCTGAATGAACTTTAAGAGCTGAGATTATATAGGCGACATTCTCAAATCACACTGCGGGAAAATTAGAAATTAGTAAGTTTAAAGAAAACACAACCTGATGGAAATAAACAAGCAAACAAAAGACGAAACCCACAAAGGCTCCTATATAGTGTCTGGTCAATAATACAAACAACAGACTATTTACAAAATAGATGGAAAAAATAATATTTAAAAATCTCCATGGGGACATCCCTGGTGGCTCAGTGGTTAAGAATCTGCCTGCCAATGCAGGGGACATGGGTTCGAGCCCTGGTCCAGGAAGATCCCACATGCCATGGAGCAACTAAGCCCCTGCACCACAACTACTGAGCTTGCGCTCTAGAGCCCACGAGCCACAACTACTGAAGCCCGCGTGCCACAGCTACTGAAGCCCACGCGCCTAGAGCCTGTGCTCTGTAACAAGAGAAGCCACAGCAATGAGAAGCCCACGCACTGCAACAAAGAGTAGCCTCCGCTTGCTGCAACTAGAGAAAGCCCGTGTGCAGCAAAGAAGACCCAATGCAGCCAAAAATAAATTAATTAATTTATTTTAAAAAAGTTATATAAAAATAATCTCCATGGTATGTAGCCAGAATTATTCACATGATTAAATTCCTTATTCGTCTTGATAAAGAAAAAAGAAAACAAAAAGACATAATGTATTTGACTTAAAATTTCAGAGAAAAGAACAAAAACATACCCAAGGAGAGAGACAAACAAGATAGCGAGGGTGTGTGGGAATCCGCTTTTAGTGGCTCATGAGAGCTGCTTGTCCGGTTTTCTGGAACTTGGTGAAGTGGTTGTTAAACTCAGGCATTATTTTAAATTGCATTATATAAACTTAAATCCACTGTATAAAATACAAAAGCAATAAATACTCAAGTCATCACTTCCTATTTTACTCCATTTCACTATTGTATATGGCCTTGAGTTCATTTATGTCTTCGGATATGTATGGTGGAAATACGAGGTGATAGTGTCCTGCTGAGCTGCTATTCCCAATTCTGCATTCACTGATATCCCATTGGTGGCTGAAAATCAGCCACGGTGGAAGCCAGGGTGGAAGTATTTACACCACGGTATTTGGCAGTGCTACCAATCAGAGTCATTGCTTTCTTCTCCTCCTCCTCCTTTTCCACAGAGCTGTTGTTAAACATTTACCAGCTTACCACTGACCAGAGGTAAATAATCTTTTTTTAAGGAACATGCATTTTCCAGCGTGAGATTAGAAGAAAAATTAAGATAAAGCATTAAGATATTTATAAAGTTTGCACTCATTTCAGTGCTCTGGGATGCTCTAAATCTCAAGGATACATTTCTTTGGTTGGGATGCTTGCAGTTAAATCAGTTCTAATTAATGCAAGATGGACCTTAATACTCAAGAGTGACCCAGATCTCAGACTGTTTCTCTGGATTGCTGATGAGTAAGGACTGGTAATGAGTAAGTAACTATAGATGTTTCTAGCCAAGTCTCTGGATGCCTCTGGGCTACCCAGGATCTAGAAATGGGGGAAACGTACAGCTGTATAAATATGGATTTTGGTCAAATGAAATACTCTTATACATTTTTTTTTCTATAAAGCATGAGAAAAATTTAACTAGGTTGATGAGTATTAGTGAAAAAAAATAATGTATAGCAACAGTGATTAAATCTCCTTTTCAGTGTGGCGGTTATTTTCTTTGGATTTGAAATAATTCTTAGTAAAAAATTCTTTACAGCAATTTGTGTTAAAGACATTTTAACCTGTAATCTTAGTTTGAAAAATAAATTAATGTTAATTTAAAATAGAGAATTAGGTTAACAGTGTTGGCTTGAATAAAAAACAGTGCGAGCGCTTCCCTGGTGGTGCAGTGGTTGAGAGTCCGCCTGCCGATGCAGGGGATGCGGGTTCGTGCCCCGCTCTGGGAAGATCCCACATGCCGCGGAGCGGCTGGGCGCGTGAGCCATGGCCGCTGAGCCTGCGTGTCCGGAGCCTGTGCTCTGCAACAGGAGAGGCCACAACAGTGAGAGGCCCGGGTACCGCAGAAAACAAACAAACAAACAAAAAAAACAGTGTGAGCCAGCATATGGTTCCATTAGATACCAGTAGTTTATTCCTGTTTGTTTTTTCAAATTCAGTTTGAATTAAATTTGGGAAGAAAAGGTTCTCGTAATTCACTTGGTATATCTGATTAAGTTTTCTTTAAGTTTCACCATGTTAACATTTAAACGTAACACAGAAATGGATTTTGGAGGAAGAGAAATTGCAGCATTATGAAAGTTAACTGACACATTTTCTCCTTTATGCCCCAGTTGTGTTATGCTCCTGTGAAGCAAAGAAAAATATATTATTAGAGCAATTTATCCCTATATGAGAAGTATTATATTTGAGCAGGCTATGCCTCAGTTTTTAAGAACTACTTAATTTGTGCCCAAGTTTCTTGTGGCCTATAGTATATATTCTATCTTTTAATTTCCTCACTTGATTTTTTTTAAGTTACTATTAGACTTTAGATTTTCTGTTTTAAACCAAGTTTATGCTAGTGATTATTTCCTTATGCTAGTGATTATTTTTAAAAATTCTCTTTAAATAATGGTAAGATTTATTTTCAAAGCAGTTAGATTTTCAACTCGAAAACAATCCATTTCCAAAGATGTCAACGAACCAAGTCTGACATCTGAACTTTCCTTTTAATTTGTTCTTGGCATTGTTGGCTCTTATGCATTCCCTGGGTTTATTAGAGCATGGGAAGCTCTTGTGACCCTCAGTTGATGTAATAAAACTCGTTAATGTAAATTTGTCTTATTGTTCTGCACATTTGCCAATTCTGCACACTCGAGTCGTTCAGATCTAAATTTAAAAGATTGTATTTTGAAAGTAACAAATGATCCTTTCTAAATATATTAAAATATTTAAGCATCTGGATTTACTTTCAGTCTAGATTAAAGATCTCTGGGAAATGGGACTCTAGATTTTTTTCATTTGCCTTTGAGAGATAATCTAGCTGACTTATAATATATATGAAAGTGGAGTTTCGGGCTGAATGGGATCTAGTGAGAATCGGGCTGCTCTAGCAAACAAAATAGGAATAAAGGAAAGACATTGTGGATCATACCTCATCCTGGATCATGAAAATATATCACTGATCTGATTAGGTAAGAGCTCGATTTGAACCTTTAAGCATGATTTGAAGAGTCTCCTTCGAGAATCCAGATAGCTCGTTCACTTGCCTAACCAAGTATAAATAAATATTAGTTAAATAAGAGATAGGTAAGAAAATCATAATCTAGAATAATAGTCTATGTTTTCAAACTAAACTTATATTTTTATCTGAAATCTTGTACTTTTCTAAATGTAAATTTAAGTAACAATCTGGGTTACTTTACTCTGGGATTTACCCAAGTAAAATTGAGGGCTTTATCTGCAGTCTATTTTTGTATCATGATAATTTACCCATTGGGGGACTTCCCTGGTGGTCCAGTGTTAAAGAATCTTCCTTACAATGCAGGGGACACGGGTTCGATCCCTGGTCAGCGAACTAAGATCCCATATGCTGCGGGGCAGCTAAGCCCAGTGCGCCACACCTACTGAGCTTGCACGCCTCAACTAGAGCTGGCGTGCCACACACTACAGAGCCCACACGCTCTGGAAACTAGAGAGAGGCCTGTACACCATAGTGAAAGATCCCGCATGCCTCAGCGAAGATCCCGCGTGCCGCAACTAAGACCCAACGCAGCCAAAAAGAAAATATAAGTAAGTAAATAAGTACTAAATTAAAAAATAAATTTACCCATTGGAAGCAAGTTTGACATCTTGAGGATAAAGCAGTGTCTTCTGATGAGGGTTCCCACAACAGAATCGGCACTTTAATAAGCCTGCCCATCGTCCAACTGAAATCCAGTAACTGAGTAATGTTTGTCAGCTATTCACAGATCATGCCTGTACTGACACTTCTCAGTCTTTTAATCTGACTAACTGCTGGCTATTGACTTCATTAAATGCACTTGCAGATCAAAAATGTAGTGAGCTTAGCAAAATGACAAGCAATGACTGTTTACTTAAATTCTAAAAGCAGATTCTTTTAAAACAATACCTTTTGTATGAATTTTAAAGAACCTCTAATTGACGTTATGATTAATTAACAATCAAATCTGTCATCACCAGAAGAGCTACTACTGCTTGATTGATTTTAACTAATAGATATCAGCCAACTGATATCCTTAGTACAAACATGATGCCCTCATAGAGTATACTATTTGGCTAATATATTCTGGATATGATGGCAGTATTTTGCAGTCAGGTGTCAGCCAAAAAAAGAAAAACTAAGAGTCTTTCACAGAATACCAAAGGGGGTTGGGTGGGAGTGGAGTGAACTTTCTTTGCTTGAACACAGCAGAGATAAAGATGAATAATAGACATGTTTACCTGCACCGACGACCAACTAGTAGCCATCCAGATGAACACATGAAAATAAATTTGTTATGTTCTGGCACTATGGTTTTTGGGAAACTGATTTCTATCTGAAAAGTTAAGAAAGTGTTATTCATTCATTTATTCAACAGATATTTATGCAATGAGATATTATGTGAGTGGAGATGTAGGCAGAGGACAGGCCATATAGAGTCTTGTAGGCTATGGCGAGGAGTTTGGACTTTATAATCAGCAAATCAGGAAGAAGTTGAAGGATTTTATATTTTATTTTTCCTCCATCACTCAGGGCTCCTCTCTCCCCCCCACCCCCTCAGGGCTCCCTCCAAGAAGTTGAAGGATTTTATAGGACAGTAAAAAATAAAACCTTTGACTTAGTGTTTAGAAATATCACTGTGCTGAGTAGAGAATAAACTGCAGTAAGGTAAGAGGAAGGGGCTATTGCAATAGGCAGGGCAAGAAGGGTGGCAGCGTGAATCAGGTGAGGGACAATGACCACGGAGAGAAGCTGGCTGACTCAGGTTGTATAGGTCCAGAAACTGGTAGTGAGTGAACAGAGAATCTGAGCTCCACCCAATACCTAGAGATATTTTTCTTAGGTGAAAGGTGATCCTTACCCTCTTTTATTTTTCACCTGAAGTTTTGGAAGAGATCTATACATCATTGCCATCTCATCTATCTATAGTAAGGTACTGAACAGAAGTATACTACTGGGTATGCAAAACAGACAACAGAACCTATAGACTCATTTAATATTAAACATGGTGTCCTGCCTTAACTTTTTAAAGTTCCAAGTGAATAATACAGGATACGGTTCCTGTGTTGCTGCGGTCAATTGTCTACTGAGTGGAGCTGTATCACGCAAGGAGGTCACACAGGGTATGAAACCTCCAGGGACAAATGGTAAGATTGCCTGAGCAGCGGTCCTATATTCCGGGAACATCACCAAAGGATTTCTGATTCTGGTATAGGAATTCTGAGAAGTCAATCTGGTTGAGTTTTTTTTTTTTTTTTTTTTTTTCGGTACGCAGGCCTCTCACTGCTGTGGCCTCTCACTGCTGTGGCCTCTCTCGTTGTGGAGCACAGGCTCCGGACGCGCAGGCTCAGCGGCCATGGCTCACGGGCCCAGTCGCTCCGCGGCATGTGGGATCTTCCCGGACCAGGGCACAAACCCGTGTCCCCTGCATCGGCAGGCGGACTCTCAACCACTGCGCCACCAGGGAAGCCCGGTGGAGTTTTTTGATTTGGCGATTTCAGATGAGGTTGGTGTGGCTGAGGAGAGAAGTCATCACTTCTTTTATGGCATTCCTGCTGCCTGCTTAGCACTCCATGTTTAAACATGTATTTTTTATCTATTTGAGGAGATAATTCATACACATGGGAAACAATGAACAAAACAGCTTGAACACTGAGTATCACAATATGGTGGTAAGAGCATGGACTTCAAAATCAGATGCAATACCTTTCAAATCTTGCTTCTTTCTCCTACCAGGTGCATGATTTTAGATTAAATTAAAATGTAAATTCTTAACCTCATGAGTCTGTCTCTTTTAGCTTTATCTGAGGGAAGAAATGGAGATGTGGATACCTTTTTTCCCCCAGTCTGTTAAGATTAAATAGAAAAAACTGAATGGAAATTAAAAGAAAACTTGAACAATAAAAGGTACTTAAAGTACGTTTTTAAGTTTCAAGAGAGTGATTTTGATTTCAGAGCAAGGAAAGCTTCCTTACATTGAAGGAGTTAGGGTAACAGTTGATAAGGAAATAGCACACCCATTTGTTCCGATTGCCTCGAGGTTGGAGATGCATGGCACAAAGTTTAGACGTGTTAGTTTTTGCATTATTGAATAATCAGAGACTAGGAAAGCATAAAATGTGCAAACAAGGCAAGTGTAAAAGGAATTAGAAAGGGAAAGATGAGTACAAGCTTTTAGTAAATAGGAAACTATTAGTCTCAGAAGGTTGATTAGAATGTGGATAAGCCTGTGGGAGAAGGGGTGTGACAGGAAACTGGAAATATCTATTACCTTTCTCTTCTCCACTGAAATTCTCTTCCCCAGCCAGGATCCGGGCTAGGAGAGCGAGCCAAACCAGATGATCTTTCTGTTTTCCTTTTCCTGGTTCAGTTTCTGAAGGACTCTGAGTCTCAGCCAGAGTAACTCAAAAGGTCTCTGCTTTCAGCAGCGGGTTCTACTGCCAACTTCTGTCTCCACATCTGCAAAATCAAGGTAGGCTTTTCCACTGCCAAAGGCACTGGACAAAAAGCAGAATGACCCTTTGATGTCTTAGAAGCAATGCTATGTATGGAGCTCCTATGTTATGCAAAGAAGTTTACTGTGTGCTTTCTAAAGAAAACTGAATCGGTGTTTAATCTCAAAGGCATTAGAGAGCTCGGAATCTAATCTAAGAAACTATGAATATGTAAAATGAGATCGCCCTGAGATTCAAATGGTAAAATCCACCTTTCATGGATTGGTGAAGAGGGGCACTTACTCGGCAAAATGAAGCTGAGACAATACTGCATGGAGCTGCTGTTAGGGGTAAATGAGCAAGTAACACTCAAAGCCCTTAGAACTGTACCTGCACGCAGTGTGTGTTCAATAAATACGAGCTGTTGTTGACTTCAAGCAGTGTTTCCTAATTTGCCTAGTGATAAAAGTTTCTTGGAGGGATTTGTTACATTTAAAGATTACCAAGCCCCTCCCAGAAAATAACTCTATTTCAATTGTTCTGAACAGGGTGTGGGAAATGTAATCCTTACACTTAACAAATGTCTCAGAATTCTCTAGATTTCTCGAGTTTAGAAAACACCACCTTAGTCAAAAGGTACAAACTTCTAGCTATAAAGCAAATAAGACCTGGGGATGCAATGTACAACATGGTGACTATAGTTAATAATACTGTACTGTATATTTGAAAGTTGCTAAGAGAATTGTTAAGAGAGTGGATCTTAAAAGCTCTCAGCACAAGAAAAAAAATTATAACTATTTGTGGTGATGGATGTTAACTAGACTTTGAAGGGGTTCAGAATAAGCCTCCCTAAAATGTGCCACTTTGGCATGTGGATTGTTTTGAGATGAAGACAATCAGGGTCCCCCAAAGACTCAGGAAGAGCTTTTAATCTCGCCCTTAACTACCTAAAAGAACTTAGATAGGGGGCCTGGCTCAGAGAGAGTGCTATTACCAGAGATAACTTTTATTGGAATGACCTACCTGATGGCAGAGCAAACATCTAACAACCAAACACCTGCTCTTATTGTCCTGTGAATGACCCTCCTTCCCTTTGAAGCCCCAGGCCCCTGTCCCATTCTTTAGCTCAGGATGGCATGTAAGCCTTGACTGTCTGATTTGCCTGCCCTTGGATCTCATATCTTTGGGACGCCCAAATTAAATTTGTTTTTCACCTGTTAATCTGTCTTATTCAACTTAATTATTAGACCAGCCAAAGAACCTATAATATAGATGACATTTTTTTCCTCCCCTACAATTTACTGTGGTGATCATTATGCAGTATATACAAATATTGAATCGTTATGTTGTATACCTGAAGCTAATATAATGTTATATGTCAATTATACCCCAATTTAAAAAAAAGGAAAGACTACCTTAAAGCAATGGTTCTCAAGGTTTGGGTACTTCAGAGTCACCTGGGTACTCCACCCTTAGAGTCCTGGGTAGGAGTGAAGAATCTACATGTTTACCGGAGTCCAGGGTAATTCTGATACTAATAATGATGCAAATGGGTTTTTCCCACTGAAAATAAATGTGCCCCTAAAGAGATTAACTGATGTCTTGTAAACTATTCCCAAACTTTAGTTCTTGGTGCAAATATCAAAATTATGGGGTGGGAGGGTGGGGAAAAGGGAGGTAGGTGGTGTCTTAAAATTCAGATTTCCTGCTGAGATGTTTAATCAGTAGATTTGGGGTGGGTCCCGAGCACCTGTATATTTTACGTTTCCCAGGCAAATCTGATGTGCATCCTGATTTGGGACCTATTAGACTCTACCCCAGAGCAAAGCAGCTTGATTGGTATATAATGTGCCTTATGAAAGAATATGTCGACAAGAAATGATTTGAATTACTTCAGATCCGTTATTCTCTGTGACCCCTTGGATTTCTATTTGTGTTTAATTTAAAAGAGTGGAAAAGAGTGTGAATTGCATACACACTACTATATATAAAATAATCAACAAGGACCTACTGTAATGCACAGGAAACTCTACTCAATATTCTGTAATAACCTATGTAGGAAAAGAATCTGAAAAAGAATGGATGTGTGTCTACTGTGCTGTACACCTGAAACTAACACAACATTGTAAATCAACTATACTTTGAACTGCAAAGTGTACAAGCGTACCTCATTTTATTGTGCTTTGCAGATACTGTGTCTTTTACAAATTGAAGGTCTGTGGCAACCCAGCATAGAGCCTGTCTATCGGTGTATTTTTTCCAACAGCATTGGCTCACCTCAAGTCTCTGTGTCACCTTTTGGTAATCCTTGAAATATTTCAAACTTTTTCATCATTTTTATTAAGTTTGTTACGGTGATCTGTGATCAGTGATCTTTGATGTTACTATTGTAAATACTGTAATTGTTTTGGGGCACCATAAACCACACCCATGTAACATGGTGAACTTAATTGTAAATGTTATGTGCGTTCTGACTGCTCCACCAACTGGCCATTTCCCCATCTCTCTCCCTCTCCTCAGACCTCCCTATTTCCTGAGACACAACAAATATTGAAATTAAGCCAGTTAATAAGCCTACAATGACCTCTAGGTGTTCAAGTGAAAGGAAGAGTTGCACATGTCTCACTTTATTTATTTTTTAAATAAATAAATATTTACTTATTTATTTATTTTTGGCTGCGTTGGGTCTTTGTTGCTGCACGCGGGCTTTCTCTAGTTGCAGTGAGCGGGGGCTACTCTTCGTTGCGGTGTGCAGGCTTCTCATGCGGTGGCTTCTCTTGTTGTGGCTCGCGGGCACGTGGGCTCAGTAGTTGTGGCACGTGGGCTCAGTAGTTGTGGCTCACGGGCTCAGTTGCTCCATGGCATGAGGGATCTTCCTGGACCAGGGCTCAAACCCGTGTCCCCTGCATTGGCAGGCAGATTCTCAACCACTGTGCTACTGGAGAAGTCCCCATGTCTCACTTTAAATAAAATCTAGACATGATTAAATTTAGTGAGGAAGGCATGTCAAAAGCTGAGACAGGCCAAAAGCTAGGCCTCTTGTGCCAAACAGTTAGCCAAGTTGTGCATGCAAAGGAAAAGTTCTTAAAGGAAATTGAAAGTGCTCCTCCAGTGAACACATGGATGATAAGAAAGTGCAGCAGCGTAACTGCTGATACGGAGAAAGTTTTATCAGTCTGAATAGATGATCAGACCTGCCATAACATTCCCTTAAGTCAAATCCTAATCCAGAGCAAGGCCCTGACTCTCTTCAATTTTATGAAGGCTGAGAGAGGCGAGGAAGCTACAGAAGAAAAGTTTGAAGCTAGGAGAGGTTGGTTCACGAGGTCTAAGGAAAGAGGCCGTCTCCATAACATAACAGTGCAAGGTGAAGCAGCAAGTGCTGACGTAGAAGCTGCCTCAAGTTATGCAGAAGATAATTAATGAAAGTGGCTACACTAAACAACAGATTTTTTTTTTTTTCCGGTACGCGGGCCTCTCCCTGCTGTGGCCTCTCCCGTTGCGGAGCACAGGCTCCGGACGCGCAGGCTCAGCGGCCATAGCACACGGGCCTAGCCGCTCCGCAGCACGTGGGATCCTCCCAGACCGGGGCACGAACCCGTGTCCCCTTCATCGGTAGAAGACTGTCAACCACTACGCCACCAGGGAAGCCCTAAACAACAGATTTTTAATGTAGATGAAACAAACTTCTGTTGGAAGAAGATGCCATTTAGGACTTTCATAGTTATCGAGGAGAGGTCGGTGCCTGATTTCAAAGCTTCAAAAGGCCGGCTAACTCTCTCAGGGGCTAATGCAGCTCGTGACTTTAAGTTGAAGCCAATGCTCACTTACCATTCTGAAGATCCTAGGGCCCTTAAGAATTATGCTAAATCTACTCTGCCTGTGCTCTATAAATAGAACAACAAAGCCTGGATGTCAGCACAGCTGTTTACAGCATGGTTTATTGAATATTTTAAGCTCACTGTTGAGACCTACTACTCAGAAAAAAAGATCCTTTCAAAATATTACTGCTCTTGGGCAATGCACCTAGTCACCCAAGAGCTCTGGTGGAGATAGATGTACAATGAGATTAATGTCGTTTTCATGCCTGCTAACACAACATCCATTCTGGAGCCCATGGATGAAGAAATAATTTTGACTTTCCAGTCTTATTATTTAAGAAATACATTTTGTAAGGCTACAGCTGCCATCAACAGTGATTCTTCTGATGGATCTGGACAAAGTAACTGGAAAACCTTCTGGAAAGGATTCACCATTCTAGATGCTGTTAAGAACGTTTGTGATTCACAGGAAGAGGAAAAAATTTCAACGTTAACAGGAGTTTGGAAGAAGTTGATTCTAACACTCATGGAATACTTTGAGGGGCTCACGCCTTCAATGGAGGAAGTAACTTGCAGATGTGGTAGAAATAGCAAGAAAACTAGAATTAGAAGTGGAACCTGAAGATGTGACTGAACAGCTACAATCTCTTGATAAAACTTTAACAGATGAAGAGACATAACGCTGTTGCACATTTAATAGACTACAGTGTAGTATAAACACAACTTTCTTTTTTTTCTTTTGCGGTACGCGGGCCTCTCACTGTTGTGGTCTCTCCCGTTGCGGAGCACAGGCTCCGGACGCGCAGGCTCAGCGGCCATGGCTCACGGGCCCAGCCGCCCCGCGGCATGTGGGATCCTCCCGCACCGGGGCACGAACCCATGTCCCCCGCATCGGCAGGCGGACTCTCAACCACTGTGCCACCAGGGAAGCCCTAAATACAACTTTTATATGCACTGGGAAACTAAAAAATTTGTGTGACTTGATTTATTGCAGTGATCTGGAAACTGAACTCGTAATATCTCTGAGATACGCCTGTAATATTTTCATTTGTTAAATGCAAATTTTAGCTCATATGTGAGATATTTTATTAAATTTGAATAATATCTTCAAAATTGAAATTGCCTTTTTATTTTGAGCATAAATTATTTGTTTTAAAAGTAAAGAAGAAGAAAATAATGATTACTAGTGATTATTGCACCATTATTACTTTTTGGCATATAGAAGGGGATGTTAAAAATGATCCACTGGGCTTCCCTGGTGGCGCAGTGGTTGAGAGTCTGCCTGCCGATGCAGGGGACACGGGTTCGTGTCCCAATCCGGGAAGACCCCACATGCCGCGGAGCGGCTGGGCCCGTGAGCCATGGCCGCTGAGCGTGAGTGTCTGGAGCCTGTGCTCCGCAACGGGAGAGGCCACAGCAGTGAGAAGCCCGCGTACTGGAAAAAAAAAAAAAAAGATCCACTAAAAAATAAAATGATCCACTCTGATTGTTCAATATGCTAGATGTACTAGATATGTCACTGGTTCCTCCAAGTACCACTGTTCATTTTAACTGAAATAGAACAGGTTAATCAGAGTAGCGAGAAAACAGACTTTATAATGTAAAGATTAATAAACCAAAAGCTCAGAAGAGTCGGGAGGCCAGGAGGGGGACCTCTCTCGCCCTACGACAATAGTGGAGCCCAACAGGAAAAAAGAAGACTTCCTTTTCTTGCCTGGCAAGAGCTCAGCCAATGAGAGACTGCCACACTCAGCCAATGAAAAGCCACTATACTTTGAACTCTCATTTCCTCCAATGGACTCTTTGTTTACTACAGCACTTCCGACTTTCTTTTCCCCTCTTTTAAAGAGTTCTCTGCTTGCACAGTGTTTCAGCGTGGTTATGGCAGTCTGTTTTAGGCAATAATAACCAACTTTCTGTCTCCCTCCTCTCCCGTAATAATTCAAGAAAAGCTAAGGGACCAATTAAGACCTCCAGGTATGCTTTGATTTGTGACCTACAAGTATCCTTCACAGACCAGAGGAGCTTGTTTCTTGAGTGTTTGGCATTTCAAAATTTGTATATGCTTGTAAAATGGTAATTTAAGCAGGAGTTGCATTTTATTTTATTTTATTATTATTATTATTTTTTGGCCATGCCACACGGCATGTGGGATCTTGTTCGATTTCCCTATTCGATTTCCCGACAGGGATCGAACCCGTTCCCCCTGCGCTGGAAGCGTGAAGTCTTAACCATTGGACCACCAGGGAAGTCCAGGAGCTGCATTTTAAATGTGGTAAACATGTTGAAGGGTATTTTAAATTTGTTGATTGTCTATCATCTTGTGGCAAAAAGGTTCCTAATTGTTCTTACATAAGCATATTTTCTTGGCACTGAGTAGTACAATTTAGGAAGTAGTGTAAGATACTGTCACTAAGTTTAATTTAAATCGTAAAGTGTTTTGCATGTTCTAATGGCAGCACTTAGTGAAAGTTATGTTTGCAAACCGCCCAGCGGAGCGGCTGGGCCGGTGAGCCATGGCCGCTGAGCCTGCGGGTCCGGAGCCTGTGCTTCGCAACGGGAGAGGCCGCAGCAGTGAGAGGCTCGCGTACCGCAAAAAAAAAAAAGGTAATTGCTTTAGGACCTGGCCAAAATCAGGGATAAAGAACTTCTCTTAAAAAGCATATTTTTGATTCTCTAGGGTTAACAGGGAGCGGGACTTCGCGGGCACCAAAAGTTAACGATTTAGTCGAAGGGTTTTTCAACTGTCCTCTTTGTTTTCTACCCACAACTATGTTAAGCTGTACCCAGATAGTACGCTCACTGATTTTCAGGCATCTACAAATGAGATATTTCTTCATAAAATCTTTAAACAGTCTTAGACTCTTATTTACTCCGGCAAAAGTGAATGCAAAGGGATTTGCCTGCAGCACACAGAGGGGCTCTGTGACCCAGCTGAGCGAGCTGCTCCTCTAAAGAGTGGCAGTGTTCTGCCCTTACCATCTCCTCTAGAATAGAAAATGTCAGTGAGAAGACAGCCAGCCACCGCTCTCTTCCCACTGGGGGCATGTTCACTGGGCAGTTTTTCTGTAATATTTACCCTAACTGGCAAGGGTACACATATTTTGAACTGAGAGAAAATTCTTACCAGCATTTTGCAAACATAACATAGTCTTCCCTTGTTGCAATATTTGTCTTCTGGGGAAGAACTTGCAGAGCCTTGTGGTAAGTTGCTTAATAGGAGTCATGGTCTGTTAATTCCATTTTTTTTTTTTTCTCCCTAAGAAAGAGGGAAAAAATAACTGGTGAATATCAGGGTTCCTAGGCTCATACAGGAGCATTGGGCCAAAGGTCTCTCAGAACAGCAGTGTTTTATCCTAAAATTTAAAAATTGGCTTACCAGAGCAAGGCTGTTGACTAGAGTCCATGGACCTTAGAGGAATCTTTGGCTGGACTAAAGGGTGCTGGAGACCCCTCTAAAAAAAGGTGGCAAAATTTTTTGTGTGTGTGTGTACGTTTCATCAGTTTTTCTAAAGCTTCCCTGACCTTCTAAAATAATCTTCTTTTGCAGCATTCCAGCAGCTAAAGTTTGCTTCTCAAATTATGATTAAAATTAATTCTTAACTGGCATGTGAAACTTACATGCCATTGCCTAATTCCATTTTTTTGGAATGTTAAATAAAACAAACACCAAGGAAACAAGCGCAATACTAGAATATGACTGAGGCTTGCCCTGTTTTTTCTTGTTTTAATTTAGTGGAGCTATATTGATTTCAAGAGCTTTGCACTGAAGCAAATGGAAATGCCCCCAATTGAAAGAGAAAGATATTGAATTTGTTTCAGTAAATGTAGGTACTTTGTGGCTAAGGTTCTTGGTTTGTCAAATACAATCAAAATTACATACAATATTTGGTGATATGGAAGAAAAGATTGAGTTTTTAAATATGAAGAGCCTTTTCTTCTGAGTAGAGAAATTGGGATCATTTTTTCCTTTCTTTGAGTGTTTCTATATTGCTTAGATAAGTTTTAAAAGATAGGGTACTTTTCTCTATTCATATAAGGGAAACCCTGTTTTAGATACTGTTAATAAATTATAACACCATTAATAGCAACAATTTGACCACAAATAGTGATGAGAAAAATTCTGAAATACTAGGTGGACCTTTAAGTAGAAATTTTATAAGATTTGGGGAAATTGGCACCTAACATGTCAGTTTAATGGAAGTTTGCTAGCTAAGTTTTTGGGTAAGTTTACATATACCTCTTGAATACTTTCAAGCAGGGTTTAACTTGGTGTTATCTCATTTTAGTTAAAAGCATTTAGTCACTCCAGGAGCTAAACGGAAGGAATGCCTATACTTAAGTACGCTGGTTTGTTTTTAATGTGGTTCCATAATGTAATATATTAAGCTCTTACTAAACTTTTGGCCCTGTGTATGCCACATGAGGCTTTATGAGGCTTTTCTCATCCAAGTTTGACAACAGCTTTTATGTGATAGGAATTAAAACTATCATCTCTGCTTTGCAGATGGAAGAACAGGACTGGAACCCAAATTCTGGGATTCAAGAGCCTGCACTCTCCACTACACAAAACTTATTTTAAGTAAAATTAAATAGTAAATAACCAAAGTAAGGAATTACTTTTTTTTTTAATTATGGAAAACTTCATGAGTTAAAGAATTGTATAGTGAACCGTCACATACCCATCCCTCAGCTTCAAGGATCATCAACACACGGCTGATCTTAGTTTCTCTATAGCCTCTGTCTTCTGCCCCATCTCTATTATAAAGCAAGTCTCAGACATCATATTACTTCATTTAAGAGAATATTTAAATTAAATAAAGATACACTTATCTAGGTGAGAATTATGATCCCATGTTACATAAATATTAACGATATCTGGGAATTTTTACAAAGTACATTCTCTTGTATCATCTCATTTAATTCTCATCATAATCTTTGAATTGCTAATGTTTACTCCCGTATTGGAAATGAGAAAACTGTGGCTTTGAGAGAGATTGTCATCTGTACCAAGTTATAAAACAGATAATGACAGAGTTTGTACTGAAATTTAAGCTGTCAGATTCTAAGTCTCAGCCTCTTTCCTCCACACAATTGCAGCTTTACAGACTGTTATGAATGAACTTCAGCCACATCACTATGTGAGTGAGAAAGGGTTCATGCATTTTAAAACCTGATCTTCCATTCTCTGGGGGATTTTGGAGTTCATTCTCCTTAGACCAGTAACTGTGTTTAGTCCCGTGTTGTAAAATTGAGACTATCGGAACCTTGCAGGAAATTACTCTTAGTACGAACAAGGCACTGGGTTTGGACTGGATTTATACGTAATTGGCACATTCTCTGTCCCGGTTAAGTCAGTTCACTTCTCTTTGCTACAGTTAGAATTGATACTCTGACTTAGTTCCTGAAAGCTGTGTTTTGTTTTTTTTAATCTTTTAAAATATTTTTTATTTATGAAAGCTGTGTTTATACATTTACTTTTGTGCTTAAACTTGCTGTGTTTTCATGGGATACCAAGATGAATAAAGCAGATTCTGGCCTCAAGAAACTTACAATCTAATGGTAGGGAAAAATATCTGTTTACATAAATAAATATAATACGAGCAAATAAAAACATGTCACAGTCATGTACAGATAAGTTAGCAAGTTCAGAAGATAATACAAATATCCACCGTTCATGAAAGATGCCCTGTTAGGCAACAGGGATGTGGGTTATTTATTTTAATGCTTCAACACACACCTTAAAAGGGAAATACTATTAACCCAGCTACAGATGATGAAGTTGAGGCTCAGGTGGGAGGTGACAATGGAAATTGGCCTTCAGGTGTGGGGAGGGTTTGCATAGCTGGCGAGCTGGTCATCCCAGGTGAGGGAATGACCACAGAGAAGCATAGAAAGAGCCAGGGATCTGGGAAGCGGAGAAACATCCCAGGTTCAAGAATCAGGGAACAGTGACTAGAATGGTCAAAAGCATATTCGACGCCTCTATTTGTAATGATAAGGAAAGACACTGAGTGGGTATGTATTGTCAAGTGTGGGCTGAACAAGGAAAGTGTTATTTCAAAGAAATTTCTGTTGATCCGTGAAATCCCCATAGACTGGAGGCATTATGTGAATGTTTTGGGGAGGCCATGGCCTTAAAATACATGGAACTCTCTGATTTGTGCTCTTAATTTTCACCTGTGGTACTTCCTTTTTTTTTCCATTCTAAACAGTCTGAGGTCATTGCTCTGCTATAAGCAATTTGCTAGCAGCTGAACTTTAGATAAGGCCTTGTAAACCACCTACATAACTATATATTACCTACAAAGAATAATTTGATATTAGTTAAGCCAACAAAGACATTTTGATTTTATATTCTTTAACCACCTCTGTTTCATTTGGTAGTGGCCTAAGCATTTATTTTTATTATTATCCAGGTGTCTCTTCTTTTTTTTTTTTGCGGTATGCGGGCCTCTCACTGTTGTGGCCTCTCCCGTTGCAGAGCACAGGCTCCGGACGCGCAGGCTCAGCGGCCATGGCTCATGGGCCCAGCTGCTCTGCGGCATGTGGGATCTTCCCGGACTGGGGCATGAACCCGTGTCCCCTGCATCGGCAGGCGGACTCTCAACCACTGCGCCACCAGGGAAGCCCTAGGTGTCTCTTCTTTTAATTAAATTTGATTGGTAAAGTTTTCTAACTTAAGAATTAATAAAGGGACTTCCCTGGTGGTACAGTGGTTAAGAATCTGCCTGCCAATGCAAGGGACATGGGTTTGATCCCTGGTCCAGGAAGATCCCACATGCTGTGGAGCACCTAAGCCCATGTGCCACAACTACTGAAGCCAATGCACCTAGAGCCCATGCTCCGTAACAAGAGAAGCCACTGCAATAAGAAACCCACACACTGCAACAAAGAGTAGCCCCTGCTTGCCACAACTAGAGAAAGCCCACATGTAGCAAAGAAGATGCAACACAGCCACACACACACAAAAAAAAATTAAAAAAAAAAGAATTAATAGAAGTTAAGGCAGTGAGACTATTCTGGATGATACTATAATATAGGTGGATACATGTCATAATACATTTGTTGAAACCCATAAAATGCACAACACCAAGAGTGAACTGTAACGTAAACTATGGACTTTGGGTGATGATGATATGTCAACGTATATTCATTGACTGTAATGCAGGGACCATGCGGGTATAGAATTTGATAGTGGGGGAGGGTAGGCACACATGGGGGCAGCAGATATTTGGAAAATCTCTGTAGTTGCTGCTCCTCAGCATGAAACAGAAATTGTTTCACTGTTTCATCTCAGAGTGCGGGAGTTTGGATCTCTTTTTTGTTATTTCTTAAAATTACGAGATGCTGTAGACCTATGAGAAGAACAGGTGATAGTATAATGCACACTCAACATACTGATCACCTAGTTTAAGATCACAAACACAGCTGAAGCCCCACAAAACCCTATCATTCTTCCCCACCCTCCCCAGTTTTTCTACTTTTACTATACATAGGTAGCCTTAAATATTATGGTATTTTGGGCATGTCTTTAATTTTTATATAGATTGTATTGTACTGTGTGTATTCTTCATAAAACCCTTTTATTCAGTTTGTTTAACAATATATATATATATCTCTTTTTTTATACATGATCTTTTATTTTTTATTTATTAATTTTTAAAATTGAAGTATTGTTGATTTACAATATTGTTAGTTTCAGGTGTACAGTGTTTAACACTATATTTTTGAGATTTAACCATGTTGATGGATGTAGCTCTATTTTGTTCACTTTTACTCATATATGGCATTTTATTAGGTGAATAGACAAAAAAATTTTTTTAACTGTTCTCCTGTTGGTCAGCTGTTGAAAACTTTTCTCAGTGTCAATAAAGAGTGTATTGGGATGAGGGAAGATGGCGGAAGAGTAAGACGCGGACATCACCTTCCTCCCCACAGATACACCAGAAATACATCTACACGTGGAAGAACTCCTACAGAACACCTACTGAACGCTGGCAGAAGACCTCAGACCTCCCAAAAGGCAAGAAACTCCCCACGTACCTGGGTAGGGCAAAAGAAAAAACAGAGACAAAAGGATAGGGACGGGACCTGCACCAGCGGGAGGGAGCTGTGAAGGAGGAAAGGTTTCCACACACTAGGAGCCCGTTCGCGGGCAGAGACTGTGGGTGGCGGAGGGGGGAAGCTTCGGGGCTGTGGAGGAGAGTGCAGCAACAACGGTGTGGAGGGCAAAGCGGGGAGATTCCCGCACGGAGGATCGGTGCCGACCGGCACTCAGCAGCCCGAGAAGCTTGTCTGCTCACCCGCCGGGGCGGGCGGGGCTGGGAGCTGAGGCTCGGGCTTCGGTCGGAGCGCAGGGAGAGGACTGGGGTTGGCGGCGTGAACACAGCCTGCAGGGGGTTAGTGCACCATGGCTGGCTGGGAGGGAGGCTGGGAAAAGGTCTGGAGCTGCAGAAGAGGCAAGAGACTTTTTCTTCCCTCTTTGTTTCCTGGTGCGCGAGGAGAGGGGATTAAGAGCGCCGCTTAAAGGAGCTCCAGAGACGGGCGCGAGCCACGGCTAAAAGCGCGGACCCCAGAGATGGGGCATGAGACACTAAGGCTGCTGCTGCCGCCCCCAAGAAGCCTGTGTGCGAGCACAGGTCACTATCCACACCCCCCTTACGGGGAGCCTGTGCAGCCCACCACTGCCAGGGTCCCGGGATCCAGGGACAACTCACCCGGGAGAACGCACGGCGTGCCTCAGGCTGGTGCAACGTCATGCTGGCCTCTGCCGCCCCAGGCTCACCCCACACTCCGTGCCCCTCCCTCTCCGCGGCCTGAGTGAGCCAGAGCCCCCGAATCAGAGGCTCCTTTAACCCCGTCCTGTCTGAGCGAAGAACAGATGCCCTCCGGTGACCTACACGCAGAGGCGGGTCCAAATCCAAAGCTGAGCCCCTGGGAGCTGTGAGAACAAAGAAGAGAAAGGGAAATCTCTCCCAGCAGCCTCAGAAGCAGCGGATTAAAGCTCCACAATCAACTTGATGTACCCTGCATCTGCAGAATACATGAATAGACAACGAATCATCCCAAATTGAGGAGGTGGACTTTGAGAGCACGATTTATGATTCTTTCCTCTTTTCCTCTTTTTGAGAGTGTGTATGCTTCTGTATGAGATTTTGTCTGTATAGCTTTGCTTCCACTGTTTGTCCTAAGGTTCTATCCGTCTGTTTAAAAAAAATTTTTTTTTCTTAATAATCATTTTTTAATTTAATAACTTTATTATATTTTACTTTATTTTATTTTACTTTCTCTTCGTTCTTTCTTTTTTCCTTCCTTCCCTCCTTCCTTCCTTCCTTCCTCCCACCATCCCTCCCTCCCTCCCTCCCTCCTTTCTTTCCTTCTTTCCTTCTTTTCTCCTTCCTTCCTTCCTTTCTTTCTTTCTTTCTTTCTTTCTTCTACTAATTCTTTCTCTCTACTTTTTCTGCCTTTTATTCTGAGCCGTGTGGATGAAAGGCTCTTGGTGCTGCAGCCAGGAGTCAGGGCTGTGCCTCTGAGGTGGGAGAGCCAACTTCAGGACACAGGTCCACAAGAGACCTCCCAGCTCCACATAATATCAAACGGCGAAAATCTCCCAGAGATCTCCATCTCAACACCAGAATCCAGCTTCACTCAACGACCAGCAAGCTACAGTGTTGGACACCCTATGCCAAACAACTAGCAAAACAGGAACACAACCCACCCATTAGCAGAGAGGCTGCCTAAAATCATAATAAGTCCACAGGCACCCCAAAACACACTACCAGACGTGGACCTGCCCACCAGAAAGACAAGATCCAGCCTCATCCACCAGAACACAGGCACTAGTCCCCTCCACCAGGAAGCCTACACAACCCACTGAACCAACCTTAGCCACTGGGGACAGACACCAAAAACAACGGGAACTACAAACCTGCAGCCTGCAAAAAGGAGACCCCAAACACAGTAAGATAAGCAAAATGAGAAAACAGAAAAACACACCGCAGATGAAGGAGCAAGATAAAAACCCACCAGACCTACAAATGAAGAGGAAGTAGGCAGTCTACCTGAAAAAGAATTCAGAATAATGATAGTAAAGATGATCCAAAATCTTGGAAATAGAATAGACAAAATGCAAGAAACATTTAACAAGGACATAGAAGAACTAAAGATGAAACAAACAATGATGAACAACAAAATAAATGAAATTAAAAATACTCTAGATGGGATCAATAGTAGACTAACTGAGGCAGAAGAATGGATAAGTGACCTGGAAGATAAAATAGTGGAAATAACTACTGCAGAGCAGAATAAAGAAAAAAGAATGCAAAGAACTGAGGACAGTCTCAGAGACCTCTTGGACAACATTAAACGCGCCAACAATCGAATTATAGGGGTTCCAGAAGAAGAAGAGAAAAAGAAAGGGACTGAGAAAATATTTGAAGAGATTATAGTTGAAAACTTCCCTAATATGGGAAAGGAAATAGTTAATCAAGTCCAGGAAGCACAGAGAGTCCCATACAGGATAAATCCAAGGAGAAATACGCCAAGACACATATTAATCAAACTGTCAAAAATTAAATACAAAGAAAACATATTATTAAAAGCAGCAAGGGAAAAACAACACATAACACACAAGGGAATCCCCATAAGGTTAACAGCTGATCTTTCAGCAGAAACTCTGCAAGCCAGAAGGGAGTGGCAGGACATATTTAAAGTGATGAAGGAGAAGAACCTGCAACCAAGATTACTCTACCCAGCAAGGATCTCATTCAGATTTGATGAAGAAATTAAAACCTTTACAGACAAGCAAAAGCTGAGAGAGTTCAGCACCACCAAACCAGCTTTACAACAAATGCTAAAGGAACTTCTCTAGGCAAGAAACACAAGAGAAGGAAAAAACCTACAATAACAAACCCAAAACAATTAAGAAAATGGGAATAAGAACGTACATATCGATAATTACCTTAAATGTAAATGGACTAAATGCTCCCACCAAAAGACACAGATTGGCTGAATGGATACAAAAACAAGACCCATATATATGCTGTCTACAAGAGACCCACTTCAGACCTAGAGACACATACAGACTGAAAGTAAGGGAATGGAAAAAGATATTCCATGCAAATGGAAACCAAAAGAAAGCTGGAGTAGCAATTCTCATATCAGACAAAATAGACTTTAACATAAAGACTATTAGAACAGACAAAGAAGGACACTACATAATGATCAAGGGATCAATCCAAGAAGAAAATATAACAATTGTAAATATTTATGCACCCAACATAGGAGCACCTCAATACATAAGGCAAATACTAACAGGCATAAAAGGGAAAATCGACAGTAACACATTCATCGTAGGGGACTTTAACACCCCACTTTCACCAATGGACAGATCATCCAAAATGAAAATAAATAAGGAAACACATGCTTTAAATGATACATTAAACAAGATGGACTTAATTGATATTTATGAGACACTCCATCCAAAAACAACAGAATACACTTTCTTCTCAAGTGCTCATGGAACATTCTTCAGGATAGATCATATCTTGGGTCACAAATCAAGCCTTGGTAAATTTAAGAAAATTGAAATAATATCAAGTATCTTTTCCAACCACAACGCTATGAGACTAGATATCAATTACAGGAAAAGATCTGTAAAAAATACAAACACATGGAGGCTAAACAATACACTACTTAATAACGAAGTGATCACTGAAGAAATCAAAGAGGAAATAAAAAAATACCTAGAAACAAATGACAATGGAGACACGACGACCCAAAACCTATGGGATGCAGCAAAAGAAGTTCTAAGAGGGAAGTTTATAGCAATACAATCTTACCTTAAGAAACAGGAAACATCTCGAATAAACAACCTAACCTTGCACCTGAAACAATTAGAGAAAGAAGAACAAAAAACCCCCAAAGTTATCAGAAGGCAAGAAATCATAAAAATCAGATCAGAAATAAATGAAAAAGAAATGAAGGAAACGATAGCAAAGATCAATGAAACTAAAAGCTGGTTCTTCGAGAAGATAAACAAAATAGATAAACCATTAGCCAGACTCATCAAGACAAAAAGGGAGAAGACTCAAATCAATAGAATTAGAAATGAAAAAGGAGAAGTAACAACTGACTGCAGAAACACAAAAGATCATGAGAGATTACTACAAGCAACTCTATGCCAATAAAATGGAGAACCTGGAAGAAATGGACAAATTCTTAGAAATGCACAATGTGCCAAGACTGAATCAGGAAGAAATAGAAAATTTGAACAGACCAATCACAAGCACTGAAATTGAAACTGTGATTAAAAATCTTCCAACAAACAAAAGCCCAGGACCAGATGGCCTCACAGGCGAATTCTATCAAACATTTAGAGAAGAGCTAACACCTATCCTTCTCAAACTCTTCCAAAATATAGCAGAAGGAGGAACACTACCAAATTCATTCTACGAGGCCACCATCACCTTGATAACCAAAACCAGACAAGGATGTCACAAAGAAAACTACAGGCCAATATCACTGATGAATATAGATGCAAAAATCCTCAACAAAATACTAGCAAACAGAATCCAACAGCACATTAAAAGGATCATACACCATGATCAAGTGGGGTTTATTCCAGGAATGCAAGGATTCTTCAATATACACAAATCAATCAATGTGATAAATCATATTAACAAATTGAAGGAGAAAAACCATATGATCATCTCAATAGATGCAGAGAAAGCTTTTGACGAAATTCAACACCCATTTATGATAAAAACCCTGCAGAAAGTAGGCATAGAGGGAACTTTCCTCAACATAATAAAGGCCAGATATGACATACCCACAGCAAACATTGTCCTCAATGGTGAAAAACTGAAAGCATTTCCACTAAGATCAGGAAAAGACAAGGTTGCCCACTCTCACCACTCTTATTCAACATAGTTTTGGAAGTTTTAGCCACAGCAATCAGAGAAGAAAAGGAAATAAAAGGAATACAAATCCGAAAAGAAGAAGTAAAGCTGTCACTGTTTGCAGATGACATGATACTATACATAGAGAATCCTAAAGATGCTACCGGAAAACTACTAGAGCTAATCAATGAATTTGGTAAAGTTGCAGGATACAAAATTAATGCACAGAAATTTGTGGCATTCCTATACACTAATGATGAAAAATCTGAAAGTGAAATCAAGAAAACACTCCCATTTACCATTGCAACAAAAAGAATAAAATATCTAGGAATAAACCTAGCTAATGAGAAAAAAGACCTGTATGCAGAAAATTATAAGACACTGATGAAAGAAATTAAAGATGATACAAACAGATGGAGAGATATACCATGTTCTTGGATTGGAAGAATCAACATTGTGAAAATGACTCTACTACCCAAAGCAATCTACAGATTCAATGCAATTCCTATCAAACTACCACTGGCATTTTCCACAGAACTAGAACAAAAAATTTCACAATTTGTATGGAAACACAAAATACCCCGAATAGCCAAAGCAATCTTGAGAACGAAAAACGGGGCTGGAGGAACCAGGCTTCCTGACTTCAGACTATACTACAAAGCTACAGTAATCAAGACAGTATGGTACTGGCACAAAAACAGAAAGATAGATCAATGGAACAGGAAAGAAAGCCCAGAGATATACCCACGCACATATGGTCACCTTATCTTTGATAAAGGAGGCAAGAATGTACAGTGGAGAAAGGACAGCCTCTTCAATAAGTGGTGCTGGGAAAACTGGACAGCTACATGTAAAAGTATGAGATTAGATCACTCCTTAACACCATACACAAAAATAAGCTCAAAATGGATTAAAGACCTAAATGTAAGGCCAGACACTATTAAACTCTTAGAGGAAAACATAGGCAGAACACTCTATGACATAAATCAGAGCAAGATCCTTTTTGACCCACCTCCTAGAGAAATGGGAATAAAACCAAAAATAAACACATGGGATCTAATGAAACTTCAAAGCTTTTGCACAGCAAAGGAAACCATAAACAAGACCAAAAGACAGCCCTCAGAATGGGAGAAAATATTTGCAAATGATGCAACTGACAAAGGATTAATTTCTAAAATTTACAAGGAGCTCATACAGCTCAATAACAAAAAAACAAAGAACCCAATCCAAAAATGGGCAGAAGACCTAAATAGACATTTCTCCAAAGAAGATATACAGACTGCCAACAAACACATGAAAGAATGCTCACCATTATTAATCATTAGAGAAATGCAAATGAAAACTACAATGAGATATCATCTCACACCAGTCAAAATGGCCATCATCAAAAAATCTAGAAACAATAAATGCTGGAGAGGGTGTGGAGAAAAGGGAACACTCTTGCACTGCTGGTGGGAATGTGAATTGGTACAGCCACTATGGAGAACAGTATGGAGGTTCCTTAAAAAATTACAAATAGAACTACCGTATGACCCAGCAATCCCACTACTGGGCATATACCCTGAGAAAACCATAATTCAAAAAGAGTCATGTACCAAAATGTTCATTGCAGCTCTATTTACAATAGCCCGGAGATGGAAACAACCTAAATGTCCATCATCGGATGAGTGGATAAAGAAGATGTGGCACATATATACAATGGAATATTACTCAGCCATAAAAGAAACAAAATTGAGCTATTTGTAATGAGGTGGATAGACCTAGAGTCTGTCATACAGAGTGAAGTAAGTCAGAAAGAGAAAGACAAATACCGTATGCTAACACATATATATGGAATTTAAGGGAAAAAAAAATGTCATGAAGAACCTAGGAGTAAGACAGGAATAAAGACACAGACCTACTAGAGAACAGACTTGAGGATATGGGGAGGGGGTAGGGTAGCTGTGACAAAGCGAGAGAGAGGCATGGACATATATACACTACCAAACGTAAGGTAGATAGCTAGTGGGAAGCAGCCGCATAGCACAGGGAGATCAGCTCGGTGCTTTGTGACTGCCTGGAGGGGTGGGATAGGGAGGGTGGGAGGGAGGGAGATGCAAGAGGGAAGAGATATGGGAACATATGTGTATGTATAACTGATTCACTTTGTTATAAAGCAGAAACTAGCACACCATTGTAAAGCAAGTATACCCCAATAAAGATGTTAAAAAAATAGTGTATTAAACATTCTTTAACTTTTCTCCATCTCTTATGCAAGAATCTCTTTAGGGATACACACGTGGGAGTGGAATTGCTGGGTCCTAGGGTACACACATCTTTACCAAGACCAGCTCTGGCCAAATCGTTCTCTAAAGTCTGTGCCAAATGACAGTTTCCCTGAACAGTGTTCCTGTTGTTCCACATTCTTACTAACTCTTACGGTCAGAAATTTTCATTTTTACCAATCTGATGAGTGTAAATAATATACTTTATTGTTTTTAATAGTAATTTCCCTGACTGCTACTAAAGTCAAGCATCTTTTTATATGCTTATTTGCCATTCTGGTTTCCTGTTCTGAGAATTATATTATTATATATTTTTTCTCATTTTTGAGGTTGTTTATCTTCTTAGTGATCTATAGGAGTTCTTTATAATATTTGGTCACTAATATTTTTTCTCTCAGTCTGTGGCTTCTGATTTTTAAATATCTTTTAATTAACAAATCATTTGTTAATTATTTAAAAAAAATTCTGTTTAATAATGTTTTACATACCCTTGGATCATAGTTAGTTTCCAGATTTTTTCCCTAAGTGTTTTAAAGTGTTTTCCCCTCCTATTTAACTTTTAATTTATCTGCAGTTGAATTTTGTAAATTGTGTGGGACAGGGATCTAATTTTATTTGATTTTTTCATATAAATAACCAGTTAGTCTAGCATAAGTTACTGAATGGAATTTTCTATGCTGGGAATTTTTATTAATCCCATATGGGTTTGTTTAGCTTCCTGAAATTAAGGGATCAGGTTATTATCAGTATCTGGGAAAACTTAAGACATTATCTCTTTGAATAGTGTCTTTGCTGCATTCTTTTTATTTTCTTTTTCTGGAATTCATAACTATGTTGGATCTCTAATTCTATCTACCATGTTTTTTAACTTCTATTTCATATTTTTCACATCCTTCATTCTCTGTTTTGTCTTCTGGTAATTTCCTCAGATTTAAGTTCCGTCTTACTAATTTTTTTCTGCAGCTGTGTCTAATATGCTGTTTAACATTTCCATTAAGTTTTAATTTCAGAGACTCTTTCATTTATATAACTTGTACTTTATTCTTTTTCAAATCTACCTTATATTTTTTGCAGTGTCTTATTCTTTCATGTGTTCAATTTTTTGTCTTTATTATACTTATTAATACATATATGTCTATTATATTTATACTTGCTTCTTGTCTCTGAAAATTTCGTTATTTGAAGTTCTTCCACCATGTGTTGAGTAGTTTGATTTTCAGTATGGTTGACTTGTTTATTTGTAAATTTTGGATTGTGAGCTCATCTTAAGTGGTGGGAATCTTGTACAATCTCCAGAGCAGTTTTTAACTTCCTCTGCTAAGGAGGTTTCCAGGTTGGCAGGACTTTTTGTTGCTGTGGTGGTTAGCTTTGGGGCTCAAACATCTCCAGACAATGGAACAGGCTCATGATTATACATTGTAGAGAGATAATTGTTTTTTCCATCCGAAGTCTAGGCCAAGACAAAGAGTCTTCCTTTTTTGCATGGCATTTTGTTGTCGTTACCGTTTACTTTTTGCAGGGGGGGTAAAACCTTCTGGAATCTCTCTTGACTCAGAAGCCTCAGTTCAATCTCCCTTTCCTCAAAAAGGCTCAAAGTCTTATCATTACTTAGGATTAAGAACCCAACCATTTGGCTGCAAAAACATGTAAAACCCTGTAGAGCTGTCTAATATTACCAGCTTATTCTTATCTTTCTAGTTGAAGTTTCTCAGTCATTTTTGGCCACTGTGTATTTCTCTTGCCTTATTATCTTTAGTTTTATAGAAGTAGCATTTTTAGTTTTTCCCAACTCCAAAACTGCCAGAAAGGGAAGTCTTTCTGCTTAACTCTCAAAGCTTAGGCTATTTAGCTATGAGTCTTGGGTTAGAAAGGAAACGATTTTTTTAAAATTAATTAATTTATTTGTTTATTTTTGGCTGCATTGGGTCTTCATTGCTGCCCGCAGGCTTTCTCTAGTTGTGGGGAGCGGGGGCTACTCTTTGTTGCAGTCTGCGGGCTTCTCATCACGGTGGTTTATCTTATTGCAGAGCACAGGCTCTAGACGCACGGGCTTCAGTAGTTGTGGCAGGCGGGCTTCAATAGTTGTGGCACACGGGCTCAGTAGTTGTGGCTTGCGGGCTCTAGAGCGCAGGCTCAGTAGTTGTGGCGCACGGGCTTAGTTGCTCTGCGGCATGTGGGATCTTCCCGGACCAGGGCTCGAACCCGTGTCCCTGCACTGGCAGGAAGACTCTGAACCACTGCGCCACCAGGGAAGTCCCGAAAGGAAATGATTTTAACAGTAATAGAGCCAATCACAGAGCATAATATATATGTGTTTACTTTAAAAGTTGATAGTGTGCCTTTGCCTGCCTAGAACTGAAGCTACCTAGCATAGACAGTTGTGGTAGTAAAATATCCTAGGAATTGGGATTATGCACTCGAACCTAAAGGGTGTTTCAGGCTAATCTCTTCCTTTCTCATCAGTGGTCTTCTTAAAGCATGTGGGTAATTGAAACAATCTGCATTTTGACTGTGAGTGGTCTGCAGATGAAGTGACTGCAAGTTAGAAATAAGACCATGTTGGGTCAGGTTGATCTCGGAGAGGCAGCAGTGAGTGGTGGCGTGAAGGGAGATCTTAATTCCCTACCCAGGAATTGAACCTGGGGAGCCTGGTTGAAAACCGGGAATCCAGGCCACCACACCCCCTGGCTCTTGCCCCCAGTGAAAAATGCATTTCTCACAGAGGCAAAAACTGTAAAAACAGGTACAAAGTTTATTATTAGAGACACAGCTCAACAGCGAGGGGGAGAGCACACAGAGAAGCTGTTTAGTTAAGACAGAAACAAGGCAGAGATGCACACCTGGAGAGGAAGGGTGTGGGCATCCTCCCTAATGAGGACGCTCAGTAAAGAGGTGGTTAAATCGTTCATATAGGGCAGTTCTTCCAGGTCTTTGTTTACCTTTGGCCACTTATCTGGTTTCTTTTTCTGCACCTGCCCTGCCCTAAGACCCTCCCCAACCTGTGTACACAACTTTTTTCCAAGATGGATTTCAGCCTATGGGATGGCCTTAGCATCACATATTATGGGGTGGTGCCCCCTCCTTTTGACCCCCAAGGAGCATTCCTGCACATGTGCAATGTTTCCCTTGCCCCAAGGATGGGAAATGTATGACCTCTTGACCTTTTAATAGGGTTTAGCCCCTCTCTGTCCCTGCCATAAAAATGTCCAGTGTCCGGTTATCTACCCTATTCCTGTTGCTGTTTCTTATATCGAAGTGCAGATATCGAAATACAGAGAGGATTCCGTTCATAAATATGTAGTCCTGGAGCCCGTTTGTCTCTTGCCTCAGGAAATGTAAACAGGGGGCTGGTAATGAATGTCCGGCCTGGAGCCCATCTTCTTCTCAGTCCAGGTAGTGTGAACAGGAGGCCAGTTGTAAATGTCTAGCCTGCAGCCCGTCTATCTCCTGCCTCAAGGTGGTCTTTAATACGTCCGGTGATAGAATGAGATGTTTCTTGATCTTGAGGGCATATTTATTTAGAGTTTCCTTAGAACTGGAAGGACTCTGGGGGGTCACCTAGTCCCACCCCCAATACCTGACTTTACAAATGGGGAGTCTGAGTAGCCCATTGTTCTTATTAAGTGGACGTGCATCTTAATGGAGCTCAAAAGGCTCACAGTCTGAATCTGATCTGATCTCTTTTTTGCAAGTAATTATGACCCAAGGGAAGACTGTAGATATATCTACAGTTATACATATATGCTCCCTTAGAAACAGAATCCAGTTATTTGTATCAGTTTTCTAGAAAATGAACTTTTCCAGTTCTGCAAGTATGGTTTACTCGGCCGGAGAATGCATATGGACACCAATTTACATCTATTAATTTGGCTGAGAGATAAAGCAAGAGTGTGGTGTGGGTATTGACCTTCATCTAGCTACACCTCTCCTGAAAGGACACTGCCATGGATTCTGAAGCAAAGTGTTCTTTTGAGAAGAACTAATCAGAACTGAAAGATAATTCAAATCTTAATAGGAAGTTCCTATGCCTTTAAGTGGTTAAGGGACCTCTAGGTATAAAGATCAACAGGAAGTCTGTTTCAAGGTCACTTGGACCTTGAAGCGAGCTGAAGCACAAGCAGTCTCCACGTGGCTCTTCCCATGGCCCAAAACTATTGTGAGGTGGCTCAGAAATCACAAAGGACGCCCTCTGAGTGAAGACAGAACGGCAGATATCCATTACTGCCTTGTTGGGGCATCTCTGACGTCTTCCCTCCAGTCCCTGAGATGTCCATGGGACCCCAACAGCGAAGTGTGATGGAAAATTCTGTGGGATTATTTTGCTTCTCCCATGACTGAGTTGCTTAGCAAGGCTGAGAAGCTGCCATGATCCCTAGAATTCAATTTGTGATTTCTTTGACTCCATAAACCATGAATGAATGAATGATTCATTTAAAAACACTTAATGAGACTCTACTAGACGCTTGGGTTGAAGTGACAGAGGCAATTAAGAAATGGTTCCTGACCTAAAGGAATTCACTGGAAGCAGAGGGTTCCATAAACCATTTCCATATGATATGATGAGAGTAATGTGAATGGAGGAGGGGCACAGATCCAATAGTGGGAGCGTGGGGGAGAGGGTCAGGAAGGGATTCCCAAAGGAAGTGACCTCTGACCTGAGTCAGAAGAGAGTTGCATGCACATTTACCAAGTGAAGTGTCCTCAACCATAAGAGAAAAGCAAAACTCAAGTGCCCTTTGGTTAAGAACACAGCAGGTATGGCTATTCCTTGAGGTACGATGCCCCGTTTGATTATTCTAGTTTTGTTTTGATTATCTTGGTAACTGAACCTCTACTATTATGTGAAGTTATTTTCAGAAGCAAATGCATATCACCTTCTAAATAGCTTGGCTGTTTTATATCATAATGGACTCCTAGACAGTGCATGCTCCATCATCCACTGCTGGACCAGGGTTGACTGACTTGCCAGGAGATGCCCTGAGAGGGTGACAATGGACATTTCCTGTTCAGTCTTTCTCATCTCAGGCTGCACATCTCTGGGAGAGACTTAGAGTGGCTGCAGCCTGAGTCTAAGCCTGGGGTCACTGTGAAACTAAATGACCCTTATAACTGCAGTTATTAGAGCAAAGATATGACCATTTGCTTTGGACTCTATGCAAACAATGAATTGAAATGAAGAAGGGTAGCTTTAGGATGGAGGCATGGAAACAGATGGCAAATTCTTAGAGGTTCCAGGGACAAAGCATTCTCCATCTCCATTCTGATGAATTGATAATTTCCCACAAGAAATTTTCAAAATTCTGAATTTTATCATTGAAAGGAAACAGTTTAATTCAACACGAATTCATTGACTGCTAACTTTTGGACAGTTGCTATAGGGAATGCTGGGTTTACAATGATGAAAAAGACTTGTTTCTGCCCCAAGTTACTTACAATGTAGACGGACTCTTAAACAGATAGCCATAACGCAATGATAGAGTAGATTTGGTTAATTTGTAAAAAGATTATATCCCCGTGATCTTATTACCACTGATTCCCTGACCAGGTATGATAAAGTGTAGAGGAGATAGTTAAGCCCTGATTTTTTATCCCAGATATACCCAGAGCTATTTTTCCTTCCATAATTTTGCTTGCAATTCACACCTCCAGATCCCAGTCATAATTAATAATCTATGGAATTGCCCAAATGCATGCAAACTCGCTTCTCTAACTTACAGAATTAGGCTCTGTCTCCAAGGTTCCTTTGTCCCTGGACCCTCAACTCTGCTTCATGTTCTCCATCCCATACCGACATTAATCTTGGTCCATATTTATCTGCAATCCTTGATCTTGTCCAATTCCCTCCATTCAAAAATCATTTACTCAAGTTCTGCCATTTATGAACCCCTGTGGATTTCAACAAGTTGTAGCTAAAATAAAAAATGGAAAAAGCACCTATAGGAGTTGCATCCTGGGTGGTTTAGCCCCATAGTGGAAATTGCAAATGAGAGCCAGGATCTTAAAAGAACTGAAGGTGGCAGTAGAGGAATAAACATTCTGTCTGGTCCTGGGACTGAAAAAAGCCAAGTAAGGAATTCTAGCTTCACTCCATTTTCTCTCACCTTTGTATTATTTCTCTTCATGTTTCCATTTCCCTTCTTTTTATCCCTAATTCAGCCATCTATCCTCTCCGATTCTTTTTCTCCAGGTCTTCCCAGTTGTTTTTGAAGGCTTCGTACTGGCAAAGATACCCTCCTCTCCCATCAAGAAATATTAAATCTGTCATCCTTTGCCTTTTCATCCCTTTAAACCTTACTAAATAAATGGACGGACTCTAAGAACATATTCTTTAATGTAAAACATACCAAAACAACACTGGGTGGGTAAAATTCGCAAAGATGTGATTTTAGGCAATTACCTGTAGGATTTTCAGCCAGTGGCTAAACTACGTCAGTGACATCCCCAGGAGGATCTACATCGGGGATCAGCCAACTGTTTCCCAGGGGTCCAATCTGGGCTGCTATTTGTTTTTGTAACTAAAGTTTTACTGGAACAATGCCATGCTCATTTGCTCACCTATAGTCTAGGCATCCTCCTTTTCCTTCCCCACACTGCCACTTCCAGACCTTGCAGGATGGAATGACTGATTGAATGGAAGCAGTACCCACTCATTTACTTGTTTTAGCATCTATTAAAAAAATGACCATCTTGGAGGTTGTAGCTACTGTGCAGCTCAGGTGTTTGCAGGTGTTTAAAGTACACTTTTGAGCTAGCGTGGGAGAAAACCACAGGCCTAGGGGGTCTGCTAGGACCACTGGCTCCTGCTGAAGGCCATCCCTTCTTCACTCCAGGATTCGGTTGTACCTTATACGCGTGCATGGAGACATCTCTCCTTGTACACCTTCAGATTTGAACTTGCATCACACCAGCAAAGTATTTCTAAGTAATCTAGGTCTTTTGGAAGCTCTGGGGTCAAGAATCCTCAAAGACCTTCTGAGGAGTTTTGAAGAATTGGGCCCCTCCTTGACTGTCCTTTGCTCAGAACTGTGATCCCCTGCGTTGGACTCGGACGGTCAAGGCAAAATGTGAGTGGCAAGAGCCTCACCACTTCCTTACTTTTAACTGATGGTGAACCGTAAGCCACTTGGCTCAGCCCTGGAAATGCTCACTGAAGCTTTGACAGAAACTCTGAGCAGGCGCCTGGCCTTTCAGGAAACCACGTCTTCTTGGCCAGCCAGTTCTATTCTGGATGTCTGGGATGGGTGAAGTGGCCACCAGCACGTGGCGCAGCTGGGACTCACCTGGTGGATGAAATCATTCATGGTCTCACCTTTGCCTCTGATCTGCTGAGAACCCACGGGCAAGTTACTTCCTGCCGTGGACCTCTCTTCTCATCTGTAAAATAATGGGACTGGCTCAAGAGCTCCTAATGCTCTTTCCCAGCTCCATCACTCCTGGAATGCTGTGGACTTTTTCTTTTTCCAGTACCGGTTGTTCTTGCAGCTCTAAGTGAGCCCAGCCCAGCCGCTCCCTTCTCTTGAGATAATATTTTTGTTGCAATCTTCCCCAGTCTCCACCCCAGTCTTGTGGTTTTTCTCTTTCATATCATTGTTTTCTTTCTTTCTTTCTTTTTTTTTTGCGCTACGCGGGCCTCTCACTATCGTGGCCTCTCCCGTTGCGGAGCACAGGCTCTGGACGCGCAGGCTCAGCGGCCATGGCTCACGGGCCCAGTCGCTCCGCGGCATGTGGGATCCTCCCGGCCCGGGGCACGAACCCATGTCCCCTGCATCGGCAGGCGGACTCTCAACCACTGCGCCACCAGGGAAGCCCCATATCATTGTTTTCTTATTCATATCTAAGCTGGGTTGGTTTACAAACGTTCTGGAAAAAAATTGAAATCGACTCGGCATACATTTATTGTATGTAAATCTGAGCCACACACTGGGACACAGACAGGAAGAGACAGGGCTCTGTCCCCCAGCCCCGCAGAGCGGGGTAGAAATGGCAGCGAGCTCCTTTCCTGAAGGTTCCATCTTAAACACCCCAGGCGCTCATCAACATTCCCTCTCTCTGCCATCCTGATTTTATTTCTGCATTTCCAAAAGGATATAAGGAAGTTACCAGTAGTTATAAATACCAATGGTGGTATTTCATCTGTTTCTTTGATGAAAAGACAATATGTACCTTCTGTCTGGGATTAATGTGGTTGGGCTACTGCCATTTTGCAGAACTGTTATCTTACTGTGACAATATTTTTAAACAATGGCCAAAACGCTAAGTGAAAAGCAGGATGTTCAAAATTCTGAGGACTCAGAGTTGGAAGGAAGGCTGCCCAGGGACCAGTGGACCAGCGGTGGTCTCTGAGAGGAAGGGAGGGAGAAGTCGACTTTGGTGACTTAAAAGGCACCATAGCTCCCTCTAGGGGTGGTAGTTATTCAATTACTTTGCTGACCTGCTGCACTTCCCCTCCGAGAATAAACTCTTATTTAGAACAAAGGAGATCTGTCTATTCCCAACTTTAGGAAAGAACTAGAGGGCTGGGAAATGACAACTTCCCAGGTGTCCACAGTGAGGTTTGTTCTGTGACCTGGGTAATAGGTTCAGAATATCCAATTGTCACGTACTTCACTGAAAGCACAAAAATGCTTCCAAGGAAAAACTTTCAGTGATTTTTGAGTGGGCCTCACCTCTGTTCCTCTCCATTGTCTTAAACCTTAGACAATTGAGAACATTACACTTCACACATTTTATAGTTGCAGTTTTGTTGCTCTTTTTTCTAGTAGGTTTATGGACTGATTATTAATTATTGTTAATATTTATTATTAATAAATGACTATCCAGAAAAATCATATTGACTTCACATAGGATCTGAAAAACACTAGAAAATGTGGTCGCTACTAAAGAATATTCAATTAGAAAAAAAAAAAGCCATTTTAGGCAACATCTTTTCTGTGTAACTTATCCCATCTATTTTTACCACCAACTCCGAGCTCTCGTTTCCTCTCCTGAATTGCTGGCTCTTTGAAAGCGGAGCATCCTCGCACAGAGAAGAGTGCAATAAGTGCTGGGTTTAGTGCCATGGATTTTAGAAAAGCCTGTGATACAAGCAATTAAGCCAATCATTGACCTACCTGTCACTCGACAAGAGAGGTCAAGTGACTTGCCCATGGTCGTCCAGCCAAGAAGTGGTAGGGCCTGGATTCAAACTCAGGCAGTTTGGTTTGAGTTCCACCTATATAGTCAGGTGTATGAATTAGTATATACCCCTCCTTTGCCTCTCCCCATTCCCCCACTTTGTCTCCGTTCCCCTTGATAGCTCTGATGTTTACACTGATATCTAAGCATCCTGCATGTAACCCATTTACTGGAGTTGGGGGGGAGCAGATTTCATTGCTGGCTACTGACCTGGGGCATGTGGACTGGGTCGACACTAATGCTGGGCTCCCATTCACTGGCCAGAGCTATTGCATCAGGGGAAGGCAGTAAACCTGAAGGCCATGCTTGCTGAGGAATTTCTGGGAGAGAAATGTCGTCTCTTCTGGAAAAACTTTGAGTAACCACCTTCTTTCTCTGTCCTTAGATATGAATGGAAGTATAGCCCAGGCTGTTGCGAACAGACAACCAGGAGAGCCAGAAGGGAAGCTGACATTGCCAAGGACAGACAGCTGCAGAAGTAAACCTGGTCTTGGATGACATGGAGAAACAACTCCACCTTTAGGGTTCAGTCATGTAAGCCACTGTATCTCTTTTTGATCGTTTAAGCCACTTTGAATGGTTTTATTTGTTTTATTTTTTAGTTACTCAGTGGAAACTATTCATGGCAATAATTTGGGAAGATTGTCTTTCTCAAAAGCTAACTGGTTAGAACTTTGACCAACTATAGTTGTTAAACCTGGAGAGAATTAATTAGATCTCAATATTTAAGAGCTATGTGATCACTGCTGGTTCATGTTATATTTACAATTCTGTATTCAAATAAAACCTAAATGTCAGGTGCTTGAACACGAATGTAAAAATACCAGGACCTGCTGTTGCTGTACTGCAGCTGAACCTAAATTATGCCTCCCTTAGGGAGAATCAGTACTTTTCTTTTAAGCCAAACTCAGATTCTTACATGTACTTCCAAAAGACAAATAATAAATGGCCAAGGAAAATATTTTAAAATTAGGGGAAAAAATGCTACTTGTCTGTTATTAGAGTTGGAAAAATCATCCCTTAAGCTCCTCCTATAGAGGATCTTGTTTCTTCCATAAGTAAAGCCCATTAAATAACTTTTAGAGTGGAAGATTCAGATAGTTGGTGATTACAAAACAAATAATTCAAGGATAAAGACAAATAATCCAAAGATAAAACCAACATCTTGAAGGAGAGTTTCTTTAAGATTTCAATGGTCCCAAACTTTAAACTTGGGGCAGAGCTTCTGTTAGTACTAAGAAAGCCTAGAGAACCAGGTATCTCCAGAACAATGGGAGGGCATGTTGATTCTTCTTGGTTAGGAAACACATAAGTCCCCCTTGTTCCAAAGTCCCTGTTGTGCTTTCTTTTCTCTGACAGAATCAAAAGGCTTAATTCTTTCCTTTCCAGCTTGGAGAGAACCCATTTTTCCTTTACCTCCTGGTACTCTATCCTGAACAGTCCAATAGAATTATAAGATGCTCATTAAAGTTGGGAAGAAAGAATCACTTCCTGCATTTGTTTTCTTTGTATCAGAAAGAGTAGAGGGTCCCAAGCTCTCTAATGTAATGGACGCAGTATCCTGAGCATCCTGCATTTCAATAACTTACTATAAAGAAGAATGGCTTGATTTTCAAGGTCCCTGTACTACATTGAGCTTGAGCTCTGGCTGTGAGCCACTTGCTTCTAAGAGACATAAATAACCACGATTGCCAGGAAGTATAGCAGGTAATCTCTACAAATGCCTGAATAAATTTAAATGAAATACAACCTGAGACTCCGACGATTTAGACTCCTCTGAATACTGTGTTCTCTGTCAGCTGGCAAGATTTTAATTTATTTTATTATTAAATTTTTATGACAAAATGTAACATAACTCATTCATTTTGTCCATTAATCCTCTCTCCTTCAGAAAAATGGCATACATGATGATGACCTATATTAATGTAATTGTCTCCCATGTGTAGTATTATAGTGATAGTCTATAAGTAGTATATGTTTGTAGAAATTAATGTATAAAGCATATAATTACAGAAAAAGGTATAAATCTTTAAAGTTTTTTTTCCTGCTCATATATTGAATTAATATTTCAGCCATTTGAGCCACCTAGTGGTAATATCCATGAAACATGATTTTTTATATTGAAAAACGATGTGAAAGATTTAACCGTTTTCAACTTACGAGGAATGAACTAGAGTGAATCATAACCATTATATATAACATTCAGATTTTTGAATTAATGTTTATTTATTGGGAGAAGATTGAATATTGGAAAATAACTTATAAAAACATAATCTTTGCTTATTTTGTTTCTTCTACTAGAAGCCACATAGCCAAGAAAATGAAAATTATAAGAGATAGTAATTGATGAAGGGGAAGTTTTCAATATGTATAACAAAGAAATGGCTGTCAAACATTTAATGGAGTAAAATGACTAACACATTTTAGAACTGATTGTATTCAAATGTACCTTAGATAAATGATGTTGGGTGTCGTCACGTTTTCCAAATCTGTCTTCCAGCCAATCATCAGTCTTGTGTTTTCTTACTTTCAAAGAACAGAAGGGTAATCACCAAACTGCTCAGTGACCCATTAGAAATACTCCATACTCCGATTACACCAGGGTTAATTTCAGATTTCTTTTACTGGAACTATAGATCAAACTAAGTTCCGTGTTGACTCTGTTCTGGTGTAATAACCTCCAGGAGACCTAAATCACTAAATACCGCTAATTTCACATGTTAGAATCCACATTCATCTTTGCCTTGTTAACTTTTAAGGAGGTTTTCATTTTATTTGTTGATCCAAGAATGTCACATACTTTGGTTTCCTGCTTTCTTAAGTTGCCATATGTCTCTAAAGAGGTTTTTTTTGAAATCAGAGTTAGCACAAAGAAATGATAGATTTCTCCTCTTTGAATTCACCAAGCTTCCTACTTGGTAGGATTGCAAAACTGTCATATGAAACCAGCAGTGAAAATATTCTCTCTTTTTGGCAATCCTGCTTGTCTGAACTCTGACCTCCTCCCATCTCATCTGTGCTTTCATTAGGCGAGCAGAAGACAGGTAGTTTCACAAGTGATTCCCGGAAGGAAAGGTATCTAGGCAAGTTTAGAGGAGTGAAGAGTGTCAGCCTGGGAGTAGATGAGACCTTAACGAGTGATTGAGCAGAATTAAAATGAAATAGGCTTTAAAAGAGGAAACGCTTCCCTGGTCTGTAAGGCACACAGACAGGTCTGCAGGGGAGCGAGGTAACTGAGGGAGGATTCGACAATGAGCATATGGTAGATGTCTATTATTTTGCTTTTTTTTTTTTTTTCCTGGGAATACCATCTTTCTGGACAAATGTGTGGTCATGAGGTTATGCGTTTCCTAGGCTGGCCAATCAGAGAAACTTCTTAGGCATTTTGAACTGAGGACCAGTGAGAATGCGTCTGAGAGCTCCTCTGGAGTGAATCCTAGGAGATGAGAAGTGTGGTGCTGCCTCCTGCTCTGTGGAGAAGGTTAGTCCAGGAGGGGAGAGGTGGGATCCAAGGTGCAGAAAGGGACAGAGACACCAGACAGAGAGCATGTCTGAGCCAAGCTTCTTGGAGCCAATACACTTCTCCTTTCGCCTCAACTAGTTTGACTTGGGTTTCTGTCACTTGCAACCCAGATAATCCTGATTAATACAGAGCAGAAGCCGCCTGCACACAGTCAAGTGGCTTGTTCAAGTGTCTTGGTGAATGGAACATGCTGAAAAGTGAGGGAAAAGAGTAGCATCAAGTAGATAATGATCAGGAGAGCCCGCCAAGACCCGGTGTTGACCAAGGCAGGATATGTGACCTCATGTAATAGCCATAAGGCACTGAGAGAAGGTGTACCCATGTGGGTGTTGGAAGAAGTGCAGAGGGATATGGAATTTTTATAGACCACATGCGTCCTCAATATTCTTTTTCATCATTAAAATGTGTAGCAATACTTTGTGATGACTAACTTTTACCACTGGGAAGTACCGAGATACCTAATAAGACTTTCTAGGGTGGATCTGACGCTAGCTGTATCAATACTGATACCCTATTTGAGTGAAACTATCAAATGTACCCACCTCAGTCCTATCAGGTGACTCACCTATCCTCATCCTCATTCCCACTCTCACTCTTAGTTCATTAGATAAATTCAAATTTGAAAAATGTAATCTTCAGGAAATTACACAAATTCCAAAATGACCTTCAAAAACCCACAAAAGACTATAGAACAGTAAGTAAACCGATCCAGAGAATATGGGGGAGTAGGACTTTCCTTTGTTCTAGGTGCAACTTATTTATTTTTTGACTGTGCCATGCAGCTTGTGGGACTTTAGTTCCCCGACCAGGGATCAAGCCCGTGCCCCCTGCAGTGGAGTCATGGAGTTCTAACCCCTGGACCTCCAGGAAACTCCCTCTGGGTGCAGTTTCATTCTTTTTTTTATTTAAAAAAATTCTTTTTTAATTGAAGTATAGTTGATTTACAATGTTGTGTTAATTACTGCTGTACAGCAAAGTAATTCAGTTATACACACATATATATATTCTTTTTTTAGATATTCTTTTCCATTATGGTTTATCATTGGACACTGAATATAGTTCTCTGTGCTATACAGTAGGACCTTGTTGCTTATCCATTCTATGTGGAAAAGCTCACATCTGCTGACCCCCACCCTCCTACTCCATCCCTCCCCCAACCCCCTTCCCCTTGGCAACCACCAGTCTGTTCTCCATGTTCGTGATTCCGTGTCTGCTTCATAGATAGGTTCATCTGTGTCACATTTTAGATGCCACATGTAAGTGATATCATATGGTATTTGTCTTTGGGTACAGTTTCAGTGTGGAGTGGTAGACATCTGTCAAGGCTAGGGTCTGCTTGTGGTCAGTTTGGTCTTGATTCTCATGCTCCACAGGCTCTTTGAATGAACTTATCTACTCTCACAATTTTAGCTCCCACTGTTGTGCTAAGGGCTCCCATATTTATGTCTCTAGTATTGAATTTTTTCTTGAATTCAATATCTAATTGTATATTGAACATTTCTTCTTAAAAGTCCCGTGGAAACCTCAACGTCAGTGCGTCTAACAACTAAACTCTTCCTGAATTCTTCATATTCCCTGGGTCAGAGAGTGGTCTCACAATCTACCTGGTTGCTCAGCCAGAAACCTATGAACCATCAGTGACTCCTTCGTTTTCTGACCTCCCCACATCTTACCAGTCTCCATGATTGTTCCACGCTATCCATTTATTATTTCGAGTGTGGCTTATTTTAACAGTCTCTTAACTTTTCTCCCAGCCTTGAGTTATCCAGCACTGAATATCATCCTCCTTTCTGGGGCTAGCTTTCGAATTTGAAGAATCTCAGAATGTTTAAAAAAACCTTTCATTACTTCCCTTGCCAAAGAACTGTACGTTCTTCTGTATGGCTTTCTTTCCCTCCAACATGACCTTTAGCCGGTCCCTTCCTACCTCTCTACTTTCCAGCCGCGTGAATTGCTCCCTGAATGAGCTGTGCTCCTTTTTGCCTTGGTGCACACACAGCTCCTTCTATGAATACCGTCCCCATCGTTCCAGGTTGAAGTTTCACATTTAAGCTTTTTTGGCCATGTGGGATCTTAGTTCCCTGATCAGGGATCGAACCTGCACTCCCTACAGTGGAAGCTTGGAGTCTTAACCACTGGACCACCAGGGAAGTCCCAGGTACTCTGTCCTTGAGAAAGCCTTTCCTAACCTTCCTACTCTGTGCTTCTATGTCTTCCCAAATGTGCTGTCAACTCCTTGAAGCTAAAACCAGCACCTGGATACTGAATGAATAAACAAAGAGAGTCTTTTAGTCACAACCCATCCGTTCAAAGATGAATCAAACCGTGCACCATTTATTCATCACCCCGTTTGGAGTTTACACGCTGGGCAGCATCAATTCGGAAACAATAAGAAAAACGAAGATGGCAGTGCTATATTAGTGTTGATAAAAGACACTGCAAAGGAGGAGCCATTATCTGCCCGCTTGTAGCAGAACAGATCGGTGGGTGAGAGAAATGAAAGATGGTAACAGATACTGACATAAGCTAGGGTGGGAGGAGCGAGGCAGTCATCTCATTCTGATAGAGTGATTCCTGGGTGGAGACTCTGCTCCATTGTGAACTTTAAGCAGCTGTAACAAACACCGGCACATGTCTAAATGGGCAACTTTAAAAGCCTTTGATTGTCCAAAAAAGACTGGAAAAGGATTTTCCAGACTCAAGAGAAGAGGAGCTGTCTGGGATCTTATGAGGACTCAAGTGGAAGAGTGGATACAATTTGGATTTTTATGCACTCAATTCAAAGTAGTTGGCCAGGTGCCTGTTTCCAGTCTGTTTCCTGTTTTGGTCTCTATTTAGGCTGTTTCCCTCTTGATAACAGTTAGCAATTAGCTATCAAAGTAGCATTTGCCTTTCTGTGTAGGTCAACTAAATTAATCTCAGGATCTCTGTCTCTTTCCTCTTGGGACCCGGACCCAGCTGAATTAGCTGCTGGAGACACCCTGGTCATTATTCTCCACAAAGGGGAGCTAGAGACACACTCCAGGGACATAAAAAGGGATCCAGCGTACTGGTCAAATCAGAAAATTTCAGCAACATTTATTTAGTACCGACTCAGAAGTTGCTCCAGAATTTCTACGAAAAAGGGAATTAGGGGCAGAATTCATTTGAAAAGGGAAATGAGTAGGGGTTGATGGAGATATGGAGATGATGGAATGGTCGGGTGAGGCTAGATCCCTCCTAAGCTCCGTGAGCCCCGTTCTTGTGTTGCCATGGTAACTATTTTCTTACTACATTGTGCTGGTCGTAGTGGGAGATGGGGGGAAAAAACACAACTAGATTAAAATGAATCCTGCCCTCGAGAAAATCAGAGTTTGGCCAGGGCAGATAGAAAAACTAACAGGTTTAAGAGTCTATTAAGCAACCTAGAACAACTTTCTGAAGACAGCTGAAGTACAGGAAAACCCTACTGTAACTTGACAAATGAGGGTACCAAAGTTCCGATAGTGTAAATATGGAGTCAACAGGATCGTGAGATAAATCAAGTAACGAGGTGAGCCTCTGCAGCTGGTGGACCACGCCATTTAAATTCCTCCTGGTCCCACATGCAATTTGGTGCCACTCTGGTTAAATATCAATGAGGAAGATTCTGGGTCCTGGGTCTGGCTGGACTTTCAGGACAGCAGCAGGGATTCCAGAAATCTCTAGGTCACTTGATGCCCACTTCTTCAGCCCAGTGTGAGGGAAATTGGCCTGACAGATTATCGGGCGTGTGGCGATGCTACCTTTGTACCCTTATTTTCTGTGACACAGTTTCTCCACCCAGTCTTGCCCTTGCTCGCATGTGTCTCCCCTCCAGAAGATGAGAACTTTGCCTGCCCTGCCCCACTCAAAAAGCAAGGCTGAACCCAGATGAAGATACTTGCCAATGTCCAGCTGCATTATATCTGAATTTACATTATCATGGGATTTTTAAAAATATTTCTTGGACTTTATTTATTTTTATTTTTTTGGAGTGTAATTGCTTTACAATGGTGTGTTAGTTTCTGCTTTATAACAAAGTGAATCAGTTATACATATACATATGTTCCCATATCTCTTCCCTCTTGCGTCTCCCTCCCTCCTATATCATGGGGTTTTTATGTATTAATGTTCTCTTTGAGTTGAAAGAAATCAGAGTACTGTCCTTAGGAGAAAAAATTAAGATATAATTATTGTACAAGGTGGATATGTGTGAATAATAATAACTAAGGATTATTGAATCTTTCCTATATCCCAGGCATTGTTCCGAACAATTAATTTGCGTTATCTTATTTATTCCTCAGAGAGGCCCAGTGAAGCCTGTACTGTTATTATCTCCACTTTAGAAATGTGGAAATTTAGGTATAGAAAGATAATTTGCCCCAAAGCACGTAGCTACCAAGTGACAAGTCTGGAGATATAAACTCAGCCAGTCTACTCTGGAGACCATTTTTTAACCACAATGTTATTTTGCAATGAAAGAGTATAGGTTGCCATTTTTTGGTTTTGTTTTAAAATTGCTCAGATTCACAGCTGGACCATAATAATTAAAATCTCAGTAGCTAGCTTTGTTCTAAGTGAAAAGAATTTCATTAGGGTAAGAAAACCCTGCAAACACTTAGAATTTTGATTTCTCTTTCCAAAGAAATTCTGATTTGATTTTTACTCCTAGCTTCTTTTTTTTTTTTGGCCGCGCCATGCAGCATGTGGGATCTTAGCTTCCTGACCAGGGATCAAACCCGTGCCCCCTGCATTGGAAGGACAAGTCTTAACCACTGGACCACCAGGAAGTCCCTCTATTCCTAGCTTCTTATCTTTTCCCAGAAGCATTCTGCAACCTTACTTGTTTTTTCTTTCCCTAGAATTTTCCCTTTTTCTCTCTCTTAATTTCTTCCTCTTTCCACTTAAATATGCCCATGTCTGTTGCATCCTGGGGAAAAATCCATAGAATAATCTACTGGCGGCTGTACCTATTTCCTCTAGTTTTTTGTTTAAAGACCCAAGTCTCCCTTCCATTCCCACTTCTACTCCATTCCCTCAAGTTTATCTCTTGAAGACCCAGGTAATCTCTGTGAAGATAGAAGGCACTTGTCATTTGCATTGCTTCTGGCTCTTTTATCTTCCCTAATACCATGAAATCCAGCTCTTCTGCTTCTTTTTTCCTGTTCTTTTTTTCATCTCTCATCATCCTCCTACCTACTTTACATTTCTCCAAAGCTCATTTTTCCGAACTTGGCTGTTCTTTTGATGTGTTCTTCCCTTTGGAAAGGTCATTCATTTTCCAAGTTAATCTGTCTATACCTTAGTAATTTCCTCTTACCCAAATGTCAGTATTTATTTCCAAGTGCTTCCTGTAAATTTCCATCTAAGTATTCTATTGTCACCATTAAGCTCAAAGTGTATAAATTTTAGTTCATAATCAATATTCCCTGTGTGAATTCTTGTGATAATAATGGAAAATGCTTAAGCAGCATATACACGAAGCCTGGCACCATGCTAAGCACTTTTTTTTTTTTTTTTTTTTTTTGCGGTACGCGGGCCTCTTACTGTCGTGGCCTCTCCCGTTGCGGAGCACAGGCTCCGAACGCGCAGGCTCAGCGGCCATGGCTCATGGGCCCAGACGCTCCGCGGCATGTGGGATCTTCCCGGACCAGGGCATGAACCCGTGTCCCCTGCATCAGCAGGCGGACTCCCAACCAGTGCACCACCAGGGAGTCCAGCACTTTTTATGTATTAACTCATTTAGTCCTTAAAGGAATTATTATCCTATGTTACAGATGAAGGAACTCGGGCCTAGAGATGTGAAGCCATGTGCCCCCAGTTGACATCACACAGCTACAAAGTAGAAGAACCAAGGTTCACCCAGGCAGTGCTGTTCTAAGAGCCTTTACTCCTAACCACTGCTCTATATTTCTATGCTATGTTTTCCAAGTCCCCACACTCAAAAGTGTATTCAACAGCCTTCTTTTTTCTTCCAGCCCAATTCATGACTTCTTTACTTTTCTTTCCAAATGTTTTTGGTGTTTACATCCGTTAGGGGCTGCAGAGACACAAATGGCCCATTAAAAAAAAAAAAAGACACGGAGATAAAATTAAAGAAACCATAAAGGGATGGGAAAGCTCCCAGGTGCTAATACCACTGGGGTGCTCTTATCACCCGTAGTCTTGAAAAGGAGTAAACAATGTTATGGGAGTCCAGAGAGAGCTGTATCTAATGAAGGGGGACCACCCACCAGTTCCTAGAGGAATGCAACGGTTGCTAAATTCTCATGAGGAATGGGATGGGGTGGGGTCGTGTGTGTGGGGAATAAATACCCCAACTTTTTTCTCCTTGTGTGGCTTCCAGTTTCCCACTTGTGCTTCATTACCTCATGCCTGGATCATTATCGCTGTCCCCTGAGTGACCTGTCTTCATTCCTGTCCACTCTGTCCTGCTGTCCGATCAGCAGACTGCTCTCTCTAAGGTGCCCCTCCATGTTTCTTCTCGTCACCTTCAAAGGCTTGTCATTGCTCTTCAGCCTAGTGTTGACAATCCTCCAAATCCTGAGTCTAATCCTTTTCTCAAATGTTATCTTCTGCAGCTCTCCTAGCCGTGCGCTCCCCTTGGCCTTATTGCTGTCCTCCTTTCTACAAACATGCCATTCTCATACCTGCATCAAATGCTTTAGTTCATATCCCTTCATATGCTGGAAATACCTTTGGTCTTCTATCCAAATGCTATATGTCTTTCAAGGCCCATCCCTTCTGGAAAAACTTCTCTGACCACTCCTACATACACGGGCCCCTCTGTCTTCCCAAGTTTCTGATGAATTGTGGGTAACACCTTACCAATTGGGTCTTCATTGTTTCTATTGGGTTCATAAGCATGTCCCTTGTCTCCCCTAAATGAGGGTGAGGATTCCAAGGGTGTGGTTGATGGTTTGTTGGTGTGATGCTCATTTTCGCAGGTGGAATAGTTTGAAGGGGTACAATTCAAGCAGTGGAGGTTGGGGGTGGGGGACAGTTAACATGCCAGTAAAGAGTGATCTATGGTCTCAGTCCCTTACTGTAAAGTCAAGGCAACCCCACCCTTCAATTTCCTCCCTCTCCTGGCCAAGTTCCAGGTGCTCTCCTTTGTTGCCAGAAGCACTTCAGGTCAAGTGCCCAAGGTCATCTCCACTGTGCTCCACCTTTGCTACTGTAGGCTGCAGGTTGGGATTGATCGGTGTTCTGTAGGCATCTTTCAACGTTCATTTCTACGTGGGGATTGTTCCTTTCTCTGTGGTTGGTGTTCTTCTCACTCTTTGTCGTGTAAGCTATCCTATTTGCCAAGAGTTGCCTTTTGGAATGAGATTATTTGGTTCACTTCCCTGGAGAATTCTAGTCAACTGACCCCTAGCTAGTGTTTCTGGCTTAAGTTGATCCATGTCAACTCTTCCCTCATGTAGGGCAATGCCTGGGAGATGAACTTCTTGTCTCTTCTTTGCTCAAGAATCTCGGCGCTGAAGGTTCTGTGAGCTCTGCCCAGCTGAGAACACTTTATGGAACCCTCTGTAACACGCTTGCACAGACCTGAGCTCCCCTGGCCAGCATGATGACTTGTTCTCACAGGACGCTTCCCATCTGTCATCTACTCTGAGGTCTACAAGTTGATTTTTTTCTCCTTCCTTTTCCCAATCTCATACTTTAAGACTCTAGAGTCTCCTTTACTGATACTAAGAAGGCTTGAAACTTGACTTTTTGACAGCTAAGTAGAGGCAGGATGAGCTACTGAACATAAATGGACTTATTCCATTGATAATTTGGATGGTTTCTCTGGCCTTATGTCTAGAAGCCTTTTTCATCTTTTTGTATTTTTCTACCCTGTCTTTTTCAATGAGTGTTTCTTTTTTTTCTTTTTTATAAAGCAGATTCTTATTAGTTATCTATTTTATACATATTAGTGTATATACGTCAATCCCGATCTCCCAATTCATCCCACCACCACCACCACCCCACCACTTTCCCCCCTTGGTGTCCATACATTTGTTCTGTACATCAGTGAGTGATTCTTAAGATGATAGGTTCACCAAGAGCTTAATCTGAACTGGAGGAATTTACAAAACCAATCCTAGAAAGGCCAAAGGATTTCAGAGGGAGGGAGAATTTGCATAGTGAAATCTATTATAATGGCTATCTTGGGGTCTCCTGAATTAAGTATGCACAGTTTAAAAAACTAATAATTCTCTGTGCCCATTAATTCTGGAGCAAAGAAATGTAACACTCATCCTTTTCTAGGCTACTGTAGTTTGTAATTAAGTGATGAAATGTACTCTTCTCCAAATCAGCAGCAGTTAGTTATCTAGATGTTTCTTTCTATCAAGTAAAAGCTATGTGGCTTTTTTAGAGATGACTGCAGAAATGAAAAACATCACCAGACTAGGTAAATCAAGACAGGGAATGGAGGAAAAAAAGAACCATTTAAAAAAGCAATTGAGGGACTTCCCTGGTGGTCCAGTGGTTAAGACTTCACCTTCCAATGCAGGGGGTGCGGATTTGATCCCTGGTCAGGGAGCTAAGATCCCACATGCCTCGCAGCCAAAAAACCAAAACAGAAAACAGAAAAAATTCAATAAAGACTTTAAAAATGGTCCACATCAAAAAAAAAAATCTTAAAAAAAAAAAGCAATTGAGTTCATACAAGAACATTCCTACTAAAGATTTTGACATCATGAAGGAACATATTTATCTGTCTATCTCAACTGTTGTAAAATTGTATGATGTGAAAGAGGAAGGCAGAGCTAGATGAGAACAGAGAAGGGGGCTGGGGAAAAATCCTTTGACAAACCCAAAGACCTTCTTTCGTTGAAATGGAAAAGAAAAAAACCCAGAAGTTGAACTTGGTGGGTTTGAGGGCTTGCAAATGCAACCAGCTGAAACTTTGTAAACATTTAGCATAAAACTCATTTTTAATCTCATAAACTTAATTTTTTCCCCTAGCATATGTGATGCATAAAAAGGAAATAAAACTTTAGTAAATTGAGCCTTACTTGTGCTTTATAAAAAAGAAATTGAATTGCTCTAATGGCAGCTGCAGCTGGCTTTCAGCTTCGAACAACCAGTGTAAATCTAGTTTTTAGTGCTTGATTTAGTAAACACTCAGCTGCAAACAGGCTTCGAAAACAACTCTGAATGCAGAGTTTTCCGTAAAGGCAGTTATGTAACCTCTGTGTGTTATGCCTTTAAAATATGTGAAGAATAGCAGAATCCCTGGTTGAGATATCTTACAATTATCCTTTACTCTATATTTATTATTATTTTTTTAAAAATTAATTGATTGAGTTCTGGCTGCGTTGGGTCTTTGTTGCTGCACGCGGGCTTTCTCTAGTCGTGGCAATTGGGGGCTACTCTTCCTTGCGGTGCGCAGGCTTCTCTTGTTGCAGAGCACGGGCTCTAGGCGTGCGGGCTTCAGTAGTTGCAGCATGCAGGCTCAGTAGTTGTGGCTTGCGGGCTCTGGAGCACAGGCTCAGTAGCTGTGGCACATGGGCTCTAGAGCGCAGGCTCAGTAGTTGTGGTGCACGGGCTTAGTTGCTCTGCAGCATGTGGGATCTTCCCGGACCAGGGCTCGAACACGTGTCCCCTGCATTGACAGGCGGATTCTTAACCACTGCGCCACCAGGGAAGCCCTACTCTATATTTAAATTTGCATGGACTTTGCTACTCACTATACATAGAGCTGGCACAAATGGATTCTCATAGGCCATAAATTTAAATGTATGTGTAATACTCATAAAAATTTTAAAAAGGTAGAGTACTAATATCCAGCTCAGAAGCCAGAGTTGAGTTTGACTTGTATCTGCAAGTGGTCGTCACAGCTTGTTTTTGGTTCTGTCCTTCTCTGAGCTTTATTATGCTCCCCATACATTGAGGAGCTACAAGAAATCCTTGTTCATATTCTGTTTAGCAGAGACTGCACGTGCTCAGCTTGCAATTTTTGCTAAAAATAGGGAGAAAAATCTTGTTCCTGATGAACAAGATGAAACATCCAACTGATTTTAAATTGACACACAAATAACTTATGATTCGAATGCCAGTTTATCCTAAATGCTTCTCAGTGACCTGAACTGCACAGGAAAATTTTGGGTTTTGGTTGTTGTCGTTTTTTTTCAATCACTCTATATAGTCACAAAATGAGAGTTGGCCCCTTATGATGTTCCTGCTAAAGGAATCTTTTAAAATAATTCTGGCTAGGATGGCCCGGGAACAATATGGAATTAGGATAAATCCGTGCCTCTTCCTCTCTTAACCATTTTCCAATAGCTCAGGCTTATTTTCAGCTGACTGCCAACCAGTCCTGCTGAAGGATAAGTAGTAAGGTACTTACTCTCTTTTTCAGGGACATTTCCAATTTTAGAAGAGAACCTTGAATGTGGAAAAGTCCTAAGACCCCAAATTTGTGCTGTTTGCAGGACAAGTTCTGGGGTTGATCTCCTGAGCAGAGGGCAGTTTTTTCTTAGGCCAGGTCTGGATGCAGTGGCTGGACTTTGGAGAAGTAAATTCACACACACCCTCTATCTTTTTTCCCCACCATCTGGTTGTTCGGCTGCCAGCAATTGGAGCTTATTAAACTCCATGAAATGTGAAAACAAGGCTGCTGTACAGCGTGGTAGGTGAAGAGAGTCACAAGCAGATGAATCTACTCGTGGCTCTGCTTTGACCAGCTGAGTGACCTTAGGGAAGTCACTTAACCTCTCTGAGCTTCTGTCTGGCCTACCTTTCAGAGCTGTTGCAAGATCAAATAAAAACATGAGAAAGCACTTTGAAAACTGTGAAGTACTTACAATTCCAAGGGGCTTTGAATATTCAAGGCAGTGCAGGTTACATATATAGTGGAGAGTATCTTCTTTCCTAGGAGAGGGTAATTATTCCCTATACCACTGAGTTTCAGAGAAATAATATGAGCAAGTAACAGATCCTGTTCTGCTTGTGGATGAAAATCTGGATCCTGGAGAAGATTAGATCACTGACTATGCAAGCAATTAAAAAGGGTGAAAGCACCACAGAAATACAAATGAAAATATTTAAGGTGAAAAGAGTTGGGTTATTCCAGGTGTAATCTGTATTATACCCCTACCCAGGCAGGGGTTCAAAAAATATCATGTCTCTTTTTAATATTCAGATTAATCACTTGAGAGCCTACCTGTTTATACTGGAAGTTCAGCATTTTTCTTTTCTTTATTTTCATTTTCAAATTAAATTTTAAATCAAAGCTTTGCAGGCATGTAGTTTAAAATGGCAAATAGTAGTAAAAGATCTATTACAAAATTTGTTTCCTGACTCAACCCATCTCACTTCTCCTGGTCCCAGTCCCCAAAGGCAATGACTTTCAACTCTTTTTTTTTTCTTTTTTTAAAATTTTTGGCCGCATTGCAAGGCTTGCGGGATCTTCGTTCCCGGACCAGGGATGGAGTCTGCGCCCTCAGCAGGGAAAGTGCAGAGTTCTAACCACTGGACTACCAGGGAATTCCCATGGGAGGAAAATTCAACTCTTCTAAAGCCCCTCTGGGGGCTTCCCTGGTGGCGCAGTGGTTAAGAATCCGCCTGCCAATGCAGGGGACATGGGTTCGAGCCTTGGTCCGGGAAGATCCCACATGCCACAGAGCAACAAAGCTTGTGTGCCACAACTACTGAGCCTGAGCTCTAGAGCCCACGAGCCACAACTACTGAGCCTGCATGCTGCAACTACGGAAACCCGTGTGCCTAGAGCCCGTGCTCCACAACAGGAGAAGCCACCACAGTGAGAAGCCCGCACACCGCAACGAAGGATAGCCCCCACTCGCCGCAACTAGAGAAAGCGCTGCAGCAACGAAGACCCAATGTGGCCAAAACATAAATAAATAAATAAATAAAGTAAGTAAGTAAGTAAATAAATAAATAAAGCTCCTCTGGCCTTTACACATCTCCAAAGCTCTAAAAACTATGCATATATTGCTATCTCTTTATTTGTCCATTTTAGATGTTATCTATTAAATTATCATGAAAGATATAGCTACCTCTTTATTCTGTCATTTTGTTCCTCCTTTCTTATCTTCCCAGTATAGTTCTACTACTAATTTTGGTTAAATTAGCATGATGATTGTTCTAATATTCTTTATAACTGAGCGTCTCTGTGTATATGGTTATTTTTCCTTCCTTTATATTTTTCATAAAGTTAAGAATCCCTTTTTGTTCATTTGCTGAATTTTCTTTGTATTTATTTTTATTTCCATTTCTTCTAATGACCTTTTAGTAAAACTTTCCACAAAGTTTATCACAACAGCTAATCTATCAGTTCTTATATATACATTTTTGAGACATTGTCCCTAGAGATCTTCCTAGGCTGGCTGGACAGTAATCATCTTTGATTACTTTTGGGCCCATTCCAGGACTGGGTGGGCTTTCTGAACTCATCTTGCTTTTTGTTTCTCTTTGTGGATATTATAGCAGAGGAAATCAGGGTGGCAGCCATTGCCATGCCATTCTCTTGAATCACATTATTTAATTCATCTGTATACCTAGTGCCCAGTTATTATTAGGACTTTTTCTTCACTATCATCTTGAAAATTCCCCTTTTTCTCTCACCTGTTCTGAATCACCTCTTCCCTGAATCCTACATATTCCTTCTCCTTTTACTCCCTCACCTGGTGAAGGCGTCTTCAATAGCTTCCTGAGAAAGTGTACAGAAAAGCAAGTTTTTTGAGACCTTACATTTCTAAGAGTGTTTTAATTTTACCTTATCTATAATTTATGGCTGAGTATTGAATTCTAAGTTAGAAGTAATTTTCCTTCAGAATTTTGAAGGCATTATTTTATCGTCTTCTGGATTCCAGTGTTGGTCTTGGAAAGTACAAAGCCATTCTGAATTCTGACACTCTGAATATGGCCATTTTTTCCTCTCTCTCTAACTTGCAGGAGATTTTCTTGGTCCACACTACAGGCAGACCTCGTTTTATTGTGCTTCACTTTATTGTGGTTTGCAGATACAAATTGAAGGTTTCTGGCAACCCTGCATCGAGCAAGTCTCTTGGCACCATTTTTCCAGCAGCATTTGCTCACTTCACGTCTCCTGTCACATTTTGGTAATTCTCGCGATATTTCAGTTTTTTTCATTATTATTGTATTTCTTACGGTGAGCTGTGATCAGTGGTCTGTAATGTTACTATGGCAAAAAGATTACAGCTCACTGAAGGCTCAGATAATGGTTGGTATTTTTTTAGCAACAAAGTTTTTTTTTTTTTTTTTTTTTTGCGGTGCGCGGGCCTCTCACTGTCGTGGCCTCTCCCGTTGCGGAGCACAGGCTCCGGACGCGCAGGCCCAGCAGCCACGGCTCACGGGCCCAGCCGCTCCGCGGCACGTGGGATCCTCCCGGACCGGGGCACAAACCCGCCTCCCCTAGCATCGGCAGGCGGACTCTCAACCACTGCGCCACCAGGGAATCCCCTCAACAAAGTATTTTTAAATTAAGGTATGTACATGGTTTTTTAGACATAATGCTATTGCACACTTAACAGACTATAATACAGTATAAACATAACTTTCCCAGTACATGAGTACTGGGAAAGCAAAAATTTCGAGTGACTTGCTTTATTATGATATTCACTTTGTTGTGGTGGTCTGGAACCAAACCCACAGTATCTCTGAGGTATGCCTGTATTCGGAATTGCTGTGCTTTACGGTGGGTCAGTTTCTTCCACCGTCTTGGCTACTTAGTCAACCTTTCAATCTGGAAACTGATGCCTTTTAGTTCTAAAAAATTTTGCTTATGATTTCCCCTTCTTTGTTGTCTCTGTTTTTTCTGATAATTTGATAATTCTGATGCCAGACTTCCTGGAATTGTTTTTTAATTTTCTTATTTCTTTAGTTGTCCTTCTGTTTATCTTTTCCCCCAGTTTTCTGGGTCTTGTAATCCTTATATTAAAACTTTTATTTATGTTATCATTTTTTATAATTTCAAGAAAACTTTTTGTTTTCTGAGTGCTCCTTTTTGGAGGATTCTGTTCTTGCTTCTGGAATGCAATATTTTCCTTGTGCCTCTGAGGATACTAATTACAATTGTTTTAAAAGCATTCTGCTCCTTGCATTGTTTGTTTCCTCCAAGTTGGTTTTTTGTTTTGTTTTGTTTTCTGTTTGCTCTGATCTTTATCTGCCACATTAGAGAGTTTTCTCATATGTCTGGCAGCCCTTATTTGTCTTCTCATGATCAGGATTAGAGAACTAAAACTCTGATTAGAATCTCTGCAAATGTGGCTTGTTCATTTTGATCTTCATTGTGGGGTCATCTTCACTTGGGTCATTTGGAGGGAGGCGCTCCATGTTAATATTTTGAAACATTTCTCTTTTTCTCTGTTACTGTTTTGCTAGTCTTAACAAAATTTTTGCTAAAATTTCAGGATCAACATAGTAGCATGCACTACAGTATCTTATAATGCTGCGACTTTGAATAACTTTTGTTGTTAAATAAGACATTTGTGAATCTTGTTTCTTTTGTCTTTTACTGACCTTGTAAGCTACTTAACTATAAAGTGCAGCTTATTACATAGTGCATTTTGGGATTATTCTTTCTGAAAAAGAGATTTTTCCATTGCAAATAGGAAAAACAATGTCTTTTAAAAAAAAGAAGTATTTCCCAGTCTCCTTACTTTGACACACATGATTTTCATCAGCTGCTCTTCTCTTCTTGGCAGCAACCATTTGGAAAATGACAGACTCACACCATCATCATCCCTTCTCCCCACCATCTGCCTTCTCTCCAAGCCAATAGACAGTATACCTCTTCCTGCAAGGCAAATCCAATCAGTGCTTATCCTCCAACGGTCAGACCCTACTAGTGGCACATCCATCAGCAGCACAAGAGTTGCAGATGTCATAGGATGGAACCAAGCTGAGATAGATGCTTTGTCTCCCTAGCTGTTAAGGAAGAGGATTTGTGATATTAAGCTTTGGGCTGTCCTGCCTCCCTGAGCCTCCCTTTCCTCATCTTTAAGATGGGGATAATATCGCTAATTTTCAGGGTGGTCAAGAGCATTAGAACACATTATTAGGCTGGAGGCTGCTCAGAACTGCTTTAGAGCAATTTTAACATCTGGGCCTTTTAAAGGAGGTTTTTGCGGGCCCTGAAGCATGCTTACTCTGCAGAAGGATGCAGGTGCTGCCCACTGCCCTAAGATGTGGATTCTAAGACATATATTGTTTCAACAATTACTCACTTCAAGGTATTTCTTTATGAGGTTATTTTGTTACTCATAAAAATTTCATTGCAGAAAAGAAAGCCAGGTAATGAGAAATAATTGCATAATTCCTAGTGGTGTTGTAGGGAACAAATAGGACCAAACTGCCATGTTCATTCTCTTCCCCCTTTTCAGCCAAGCATTCTGTCTGATGGACCCTAGTGAGTGGTTTTTAGCAGTTCATACTACGAGTAGACTGATATACATTAAGTATGTCTATTTGGTGGGAAATTCAGGCCCCCATCTGGGGAAGTGATGCCATAGCATGAAAAGACCATGAATTCTAGAGCCAGTTTGGCCTGGGTTGGAGTTCTATTTCTGTCCCTGCCTTTTTGACTTGTGTGAGTCACTTATGCAGACTACAGTTTCCTTGTCTGTGAGATGGGGTTGATGATACTTTGCAGCGTTGATGTGAAATTGTCATCATGAAGTATCTGGTGCATAGTTGGTGCTTAACAAATATTAGTTCCCTTTTTTCTTCGTTCTGTTATAAAATAGTTTTTTGTTTTATTGTATTTATTTTATAACATTATATATATTTAAATGTGTATATTTATTACAATATCAAATAACTGTTGTCATTAATTTCTGTATTTCCTTGTGGACTTTTGACACATTGGCCTGAGTTAATCTTTCAAGCAGGGTACAAATTACAGGCATCCATGGGGTTATTACCACTGTTACTCAAAACGGTTGCCCACTGACCATGAGGTGAGCACTACGTGGGGACAGATAGCCTTGGGCTCTCTTTCCTTGTCTGCCACTGCCATTTCTCAGTGACCCCCAAAGTCATCACTATAACAACAGGACGTCTCTCCTATGAATGGCCTTTTCCTACCCTGGGATGAGATGAGCACAAAGGAATATGATCATATTAGTTACGAATGCATGCGTGTTAAATTCTCTTTCCTAAGATAATATTTGTGTACTTAGTGCTTTAGTTGAAATGAACCTAATAGTCCTTCCAGCAGCATTCATTTTATTATTCCATCTCTCTATGTATTTGTATTATCTATGATTCTCTCAACATACTTTTGTTCCTAACGTCAGATAATTATCTGCATTCTTTTTGGGGGAGGGTGAGGAGAGGATTTCAATCAGCTTTGAACTTGCTAGGAACCATGTATGTTGCATGTCTAATTATTTGAGCTTTTAAATGAGATGTTTTATTAAAATCCAGATATATTGCATCCGTAGGGCCCACCCTAGCCACAGGAACTGCAGGTAACTTGCCATGCATTTATCCAACAGTCCCAGGGTGGATGGGCAATATATTTATAAGGAATCTGTTAAATCGCAATTTTTTTTTTTTTGGTTGTGCCGAGCAGCTTGCGGGATCTTAGTTCCCCATCCAGGGATTGAACCTGGGCCCTCAGCAGTGAGAGCACGGAGTCCTAACCACTGGACCACCAGGGAATTTCCCACAATTTGAATTTTTAAGTAGACCCCCAAATATATTCTTAATGTCTGCTAAAGACTTCTGCCACAGATTTTTTTTTTTTTTTTAACAACAGTTATAGGGTATTTGAGAGAGAGTATCTAGTCTGGCTTTTTCTTAAAGAAGTCATGGATTCTCAAAGGGTAGAAAGAGAGGGGTCACAAAATGCCATACAAAATGCCACTGTGTGTGTGTTGTGTGTCCAGCACCGTATGGGCTGCATTTCCAAGCATAGTGTTAGACTCTCCCCAGGCCTTGCTGGGAACAGGGTTTGCCAGGAGCAAAGGAAGGACAAGTGCCTGAGCCGCAGACCACTTCTTTCTAGTCTTTATGACTATCCCTTGTGTACAGTTCTCAGTAACTCCCTACTGTTTGGCAACTGTTAGGCTTAGAAACAACACAGTAACCATCAATTAATAAATTACTTAAATACGTGTAAGAAAATGTGTGGAGTACAGAAGTAGAATAAGGTTAGAAGCATGGGCTTCAGAGTTAGACAGATTTCAGCCACATCACTTACCAGCTCTGGAGGGTCTTGTGTAAGTTTTTTCAGTTTCAATCCTAAAAAAATGGAGATAATAATAGTTCTCAATTTATAGTATAATGAAGATCAAATGAAATAATGAGTGTATGTTACTTAACATAGTCTCAATACATATTAAGTTTTAAACAAAAAGTTAGATAAATGATTTTTATAATTTTAATTTACCATATCAATATTTCATTAAATATCCCTCGAGATACTTCTCTATGTATGTGAATTCACAAGGCTATGGAAACCATTTTTTATGTAAATGGGATCAAACTATATATTCTATTCTATTGTCTGATTTATTCACTTAAGTATACGTTGTAAGACATTTTCCAAGTCAAAAAAATCTACAGCATCTTTTCAAATGGCTGTAGTGAATTTTATTTGATATGCCCATCATAATCTATATAGCCATCCCCATCCCCTGATGTGTGAACCTTTAATTTGTGTCCATTTTTTTAACTAAAAAATTCTGGAATGGATATCCTTATGCGTACTTTTGGGGGAGGGTGCACATGTGCCTTTTTCTCCTCAAGGTAAATTTCAAGAAGTGGGATCACAGGATCCTTAAACACTCTTATTTTAACTACATTAGTCCATTTTAAAATCTCTGCTGGAGACCAATGCAAAGTCTGGTTTTGATATTTTTCTCAAAATGTTCCTCACTAATATATTGCACCTTATTGTTTCCACTTATTTTTAATTAGATAAGTTATACATAATTTTGGGTAAAAAATCTACACAAATATAGCAAGATATCCATATCAATCTCCTCAAAAACAACCAACCAACCCACCACTGGTATTAGTTTCTCTATTAGTAAATGTAAATCTATCCCATCTTTTGAAGCTACTTATATAGGCATATCATGATTTAACCACGTTCAAAAATATGGGCATTTAAAATGTTTCCAAATTTTCACTTTTGCAAGTGATACTCCAGATAAAATGCTTATCCATGCTTGTTATCTACATGTAGGAATATGTCTTCAGAACAGATAGCTAGAGTGGAATTGCTGGACCAAATTGGATGCACAAATAAAGCTTTAATAAATTGCCCCACAATTACCCTCCAACAACTCTGACAAATTTCTGCCCCTACAACAACATATGAAAATACTCATTTTTCCACACCCTTGCCAATAGGATAGTATCAGTCTAAAATCATTTTTGCCAATTTGATGGATCAGCAAATGCTGATTTTTAAAAACTTTTATAGGAATATAATTGATTTACAATGTTGTGTTAGTTTCAGGTGTACAGCAAAGTGAATCAGTTATGCATATACATATATATATACATATATATACATACTCTTCTTTAGATTCTTTTCCTATATAAGCCATTACAGAGTATTGAGAAGAGTTCCCTGTGCTGTATAGTAGGTCCTTATTAGTTATCTATTTTATATATAGTAGTGTGTATATGTCAATCCCAAACTCCCAATTTATCCCTCCCCCCTTTCCTCCCTGGTAACCCTATGTTTGTTTTCTACATCTGTGACTCTATTTCTGTTTTGTAAATAAGTCCATTTGTACCATTTTTTTAGATTCCACATATAAGTTATATCACATGCTATTTGTCTTTCTCTGCCTGACTTACTTCACTCAGTATAACAATCTCTAAGTCCATCCATGTTGCTGCAAATGGCATTATTTTGTTCTTTTTAATTGTTGAGTAATATTCCATTGTATATATGTACCACATCTTCTTTATCCATTCCTCTGTTGATGGACATTTAGGTTGCTTCCAGGTCCTGGCTTTTGTATATAGTGCTGCAGTGAACATTGGGGTGCATGTATCTTTTCAAATTGTGTTTCTTTCCGGATATATGACCAGGAGTAGGATTGCTGGATCATATGGTAGTTCTATTTTTAGTTTTTTAAGGAACCTCTATACTGTTCTCCATAGTGGCTGTACCAATTTATATTCACACCAACAGTGTAGGAGGGTTCCCTTTTCTCCACACCCTCTCCAGCATTAATTGTTTATAGATTTTTTGATGATGGCCATTCTGACCAGTGTGAGGTGATAGCTCATTGTTGCTTTGATTTGCATTTCTCTAATGATTAGTGATGTTGAGCATCTTTTCATGTGCTTTTTGGCCATCTGTATGTCTTCTTTGGAGAAATGTCTATACAGATCTTCTGCCCATTTTTTGATTGGGTTGTTTGTTTTTTTGATAGCGAGTTACATGAGCTGTTTGTATATTTTGGAGATTAATCCCTTGTTGGTCACTTGTTTTGCAAATATTTTCTCCCATTCTGAGAGTTTTCTTTTTGTCTTGTTTATGGTTTCCTTTGCTGTGCAAAAAAATGCTGATTTAAATAATATTTTACATTAATAATGAGATTGAATGATTTTCAAATTTTAATGTCTCATTTATAACGATTATTAATTTCTGTTTGGTTGCTTTTTCCTTATAGGTATGTTTGTATGTGTGTGAAGGGGAGTGTGTTCATATATCAATTCTTTGTCTCTTATATACGTTGCAAATATTTTTTTCTAGTTATTATTTGATTTTTAACTTTGTTAATAAGGTCTTTTCTTACATGGTTTTATGTCATACAGTTTATTTAAAAATGTGTGTGTGTGTGTGTGTATGTGAATGCTTTCTGGTACAAGGTAATAAACACATTCTCCTATATTTTCCTTGGATTTTTTAGCTTTACATATTATTAATAGCTTTATTGAGATCTATATCACCTACCATACCATTCCCTTATTTAAAGCAGTTCTTAGTTCTCCTATTCAATAGTTCTTAGTATATTTACAGAATTGTGCAACCTTCACCACAGTCAATTTTAGAACGTTTTCATCTGCCCCCTAAAAAACCCCGTGCCCATTTGTAGCAACTTTCCATTTCCCCTCAACATGCCCCTACCTCCCGACCGTAGGTGATCAGTTTTTGTTTCTATAGTTTTGCCTATTCTGGACATATATAAATGGGGTCATATTATATGTGGTCTTTTATGACTGGCTTCTTTCACTTAGCATAATTTTTTTTTTTTTTTGGGAAACCACTAGCACATCTCAGTGTAGCTGTACCACTTTCCTATCACATTATGTACATCACAGTGCTACATGCTTTTTGTTGTTGTTGTTGTTTTTAATTTTATTTATTTTTGGCTATGTTGGGTCTTCACTGCTGCATGTGAGCCTTCTCCAGTTGCGGCTCGTGAGCTCTAGGCAGGCGGGCCTCAGCAGTTGTGGCTCGCGAGCCCAGTTGCTCCGCGGCATGCGGGATCCTCCCAGACCAGGGACCGAACCCATGTCCCCCGCATTGGCAGGTGGACTCCTATACGCTGCACCACCAGGGAAGCCCAGCATAATATTTTTAAGTTTCATCCATGTTATAGCTTTATGTTTTTATAATTAGATCTTTAACCTATCTGGAATTTATTGACTTGTATAATAAATTGGGTTAATAATGTAAATATAAATATATATATATACTATATAATATAGATTGTTGATCTTTTTGAAAAGCTTAGCCAGTTGTATCAGTACTATTTTTTTTAACATCTTTATTGGATTATAATTGCTTTACAATGTTGTGTTAGTTTCTGCTGTATAACAAAGTGAACCAGCTATACATATACATATATCCCCATATCTCCTCCCTCTTGCATCTCCCTCCCACCCTCCCTATCCCATCACTCTAGGTGGCCACAAAGCACTGACCTGATCTCCCTGTGCTATGCGGCTACTTCCCACTAGCTACCTATTTCACATTTGGTAGTGTATATATGTCCATACCACTCTCTCACTTCATCCCAGCTTACCCTTCCCCCTTCCTGTGTCCTCAAGTCCATTCTCTATGTCTACATCTTTATTCCTGTCCTGCCCCTAGGTTCTTCAGAACCATTTTTTTAAATTCCATATATATATGTTAACATATGGTATTTGTTTTTCTCTTTCTGACTTACTTCACTCTGTATGACTGACTCTAGGTCCATCCACCTCACTACAAATAACTCAATTTCGTTTCTTTTTATGGCTGAGTAATATTCCATTGTATATATGGGCCACATCTTCTTTATCCATTCATCTGTCGATGGACACTTAGGTTGCTTCCATGTCCTGGCTATTGTAAATAGTGCTGCAGTGAACATTGTGGTACATGACTCTTTGAATTATGGTTTTCTCAGGGTATATGCCCAGTAATGGGATTGCTGGGTTGTATGGTAGTTCTATTTTTAGTTTTTTAAGGAACCTCCATACTGTTCTCCATGTATCAGTACTATTTACTTAAGATTCAGGCCATCCTTTTCCCACTAATCTTTCTCCCTCATCTATACGGATGGACCTGTGTCTGAACTAGGTTTGTTTATTCTTGTGCTGCCATCACACGATGGTGAGGACTGTAGCCTGATAGTATAGTTTTGCTATATAGTAGCACAAGTCTTCCCTCTTTTTCCTTTTCCTAAAATTTTCTTGGTGATTCTTTCACATTTTTCCCTTCCCTTTGAATTTTAGAATTGGCTTGTCAAATTTCATCAGAACATTGTTTAAATTTTTATTGGAACTTTGTTGAAATTGTAGATTAATTTTTGAAGAATTTTTAACTTTATAATATTGGGTTTTCCAATCTTTTAATTGAATTTATGGCTATATGTTTAATTCATTAAAGGGAGGGTAGATATTCCACCTGGAATTAGCTTTTTAATTGGTTATTGATGTATAGGAAGGTCACTTACTGAGATAGAAACTGCACGGGGGGAGGAGTAGAGTTGGATAAAAAGATAATGAGATCTGCTTAGATGCATTGTGCCTGAGCTGTTTATGAGAAATGAAGACAGAGATGTATACACCAAATATTGTACCCCTAATTTTGGTGACGTTTTTAGAATGGCAATGGAAAGGCAAATGGTCCATAAGTTCTTTTGAAGAAGAATATGATATTGAGACCAAAAATGAAATTATTGGATTTGAAAACAAATCCCATAGCTTCTCACATAGTTGCAATTTTCTTTTTTTAATAAAGGGGAAACAAAACACCACTAACTGTTTGATTTGACTTACTTCATGAAGAAGCTACTGGAATATTCTTGAACTCATAGCTGGTCAAGCTCCCTTCAGCCTTCCCCTTTCTCCAAGGTCTGGTTGCAGTTGTATTTTTCCATTACCCCAGGTTTCAGCACAGCAGGTTGTAATCTGGGTTTCCTAGGCAACCTAAGTGGTTAAAATGAAGGTGATGATAACAGTAGCCAGTGATATTCCTCTTCCCTGTACACAGCAACTCTTGTAAGATCCCTAATTTCTCAGTTTGAAGTCCTTCTCACATATCTCAAAAAACCCTCCAGGGCATCTTGGTGGATTTCCAAGCATGGTCCTCTTAGGTTCCTCACAGAGTCTGACTTCTCCCCCTCTGCTGCTGGGCCTCCTCCACGGTGACTTGATGCCTGTTCTCTGGTGTCCACCAAGACACTGGGGGTGGGGGGTGACACATGGCCACATCCAGCACAGGGTCATGCTGCCTTTCAGTTGGGCCACAACTGACATTCTGCATGCTGTGTCAAAGATGCGGTAGCAGATGCACAGAAGCCCTGCTGTATTCTCTAGTAAAGTGGGGAGACTCTTCCCTGTCTCTAAACCTCATGTAACATTCTCACCTGGCCAGAGGAGAACCGTCTTGGGCTCTCAACAAACACCTGTCTGCATGGGACGGGGTAGCTGGCTGTGCCGAGTGACTGCACCATGCTCAGCATCTCCTGCCTCTCCAGTTGTCCAGCTGGGTGTGGGCCCCTGACCTTGAACCAAGCTTGTGTGCCTGATTACCAGTCTCTTCAGTCTTGGTTCCATAGATTTTTGGTGTCCCATCACTGGGCCCGTCCAGAAATGATGAGAATGTCTGAATCCTAGGATGACGACTGTTTAGGTTCAGGCTGGAACCCCTTCTGCTCATCTAAGGAAATGATTCTGAATCATGTATTAAGTTTGAATCATCCTAATAGGCCTGTAGCCATCTGCTCATACTTGTACGAAAAGAGACAAATTGTGGTTTGGGGCATATGGCTTTTGCTATTAAAGCTTATTGTCTTCTTTTAATGGTGAAAACGATACATTGTTTAAAACTAAGGAAATGTTATATCATGTGACTAAATGTACAATGAAATACCATATAAGTTATATTTATGATCTGATGCTCAGACCAAAGGAATGAATATGAAGGCAGGAATGGATGGAGCGTGGAGAAAATTGTGGCCATGCACAAAAAAACCAGATTATATCTTGCTTATCACTTTTTTTTTTTTTTTTTTTGATTGGGAGTGGCTGGAAGTTGTCAGAGAGAGTGCCTGGATGGCCATTCTTCCTTTCACCTAGTAGTGAGTATTGGGAACTACTTTCGCTGTGTTTGTCCTTTTCTTCACTTCAAAGGGATAAAGAGGTTTGGTGACCTCAGCGTGACCAAGTCTTCAGGACCTGCTGTGGAGGACACTCATTATGACTTCTCTGCTTTTGATTGATTTGAGCTATTGGAAACACAGAGAAGTTAATTTTAGAGAGTACCACCTTGACAATGTTAAAGTTTTCCAACAGTCTGTATAGATAGAAAGGTGGATCTGAGACGTGAACTTTAGAAGCATGCTGTTCTAACTCAACCTCTTCTTTAGACAGAACTTCCAGTCCATTGTTCAATCTATTCTAACAATATTTCAAAGACAGCCTGTGGTTACATAACCCCATGGCTCACAGGCATTATTATTTAGGGAAAATTTTCCACCTTTTGAAATGTAAGGCACATATTCCTGTTCCATCTTTAGTGAAAATGACAGACAAATCGTTATTTGGCCTTTCTGGCTCCAAATTGCATGTGGAAAGGGATATAAAGGAAAGTACATAAAATTTTTTTTTCTTTTAAACAACAGAAATTTATTCTTTCACAGTTCTGGAGCACAGAAGTGGTAGCGTGGTTGGTACTGTCTGGAAGCTCTGAGACAGCATCCATTCCATGTTTCTCACCTAGTTTGTAGTGGCTGTCGGCAATTCTTGGTGTTCCTTGGCTTTAGCTGCATAACTTAAATCTTTGTCTTCGTCTTTACCTGGACTCTATGTCTCTGTGCCTTCTCCTTTTTTGTCTGTTATAAGGAAACTTGTCATTGGATTTAGGGCCCAACCTAAGTCCAGGATGATCTCATCGTGAGATCCTTAATGGAATTACATCATTTCCAAATGAGATCACATTCCTAAGTACTGGGGGTTAGGACCTGCCACAGAAAGTACATAAGCTTTGATGTCAGACAGACTTGAATTTAAATCCTGGCTTCACCACTTCCTAGCTGTGTGACCTTGGAAAAGTCATTCAACCTCTCTGAATTTCTCTTTCTGCAACTCTAAAGTAGAGCTCAAATGTCTATCTCAGCAGGTAGTTAATATGAGTTAAATGAAATGATAGATGTAAACAGGGCTGTTGCATACATTATGTATTCAACAGATGCACTTGACCTATATGTTATTTTCAAATGTGCCCAACATCTAAGTCACTATTTCGTATTGATCTTGCTGCTTATGTATGACGTCAGCAAGGAAAGTTCATTACAATCAAGGAAGTCTCTAGAAATCTAGTTACAGCCTGAAGATTGGACTGATACCAAGGAGAATGAATTATTTTGCAACCTAAGATTAGTTTGGTGAAAAAGATTAATGAGTCATATTATACAATCGACTCAAGCTAATGACAAGTGGATATGTTCTGGCTTTTAGCTAGAGTTGATTTAATAATATTTGTGCAACAACAGCATTAAATTCAAAATCTGTTCTAGTGAATTGAACTTCACCCAGAACTTTCCTCTCAGAGATGAGGTCATTTGGGGGCAGCCCCCGTTTTGTGGAGGTTCAGGGTCCTCCAGAACCTGTTCAATCCTCAAACACCCTGTGCTTTCTGCTTCCTACTGTGATGTAACTATGAGATGACTGAAGCTCTCATCTACCTATTTGCATGAATTATGTTATCTGGAAGAATCATAGATTAAACCAGAATCAGGCATTGATACCTTCATTGGCATTAATTTATCTGGTTAACCCTAGCAAAGATTAGAGTCCTGAGGTAGGTTGTGCTGGAGAAAAACAAGTCATGATGGGAGACTCAGACCCCTGGGAAGAAGTGGGTCATCTACAGGGGCTGAGCAACGACTGGTGGGGGGTATTTATTACCCTGAGCTATCAGAACATTCTGCTTACATTTCTATTGGTATTTGGGTCAATGATGCCTTGTTTGGACACTCCTGTTTTCATATTCCTGTCATTCCCACTAAGTTATAATATCTTCTAGGGAAGAGAGCTTCCCTTTCATATTTGTGACTTTTCCTCAGAGCCATCCTTGCATGTAGTAGGTATTCAGTAAATTCCTGTTGAATGAATAAGTCAATGGAAGTAAAGGGGATATGCAAAGTGGAATGAAAAGGCATTGAAGAAAATTTGGGTTTTTTCGACTAAGGTTGAACTTCAGAATTCTATTTCCATTTGTTGCTTCATGTAAACTATGCTTCTGTGAAGTCTTGTCTATTTTCTACCCCTTCCTTTTGATCTTTATGACCATCACCTCCAGTACATCCTAGCAGACTCACCTCCTACGTGAGACATGTGACTGTCTCTGCTTTTTCCTTCTCACTGAACACCTGGCATCCAGTTGACAATGCTCAGAGTGACCAGGAAGAAATCCACCACTTCATTCTAATATCATGTGAACAAGAAACAATCAGGGATCACCATGGTTACAGAGTGTTCTATCCTTAAGTTCAAATTACAGTACAAAAATTAATTCACTAATAAAGGCAAACAAATATTGAACACACCACCATACACCAAGACTGAAAATAGAGTGTTACCCAAGATAGATACTGCAGGGGACAACAGCAAGCATCTGATGAATACAATTTCGTTGCCATGAACAACTTTTAAAATTTGCTCTGGAATATAGGAATGATTTCATATTACAGAAAAATTCATCTCAATGCTTCTTGCATTGGAATGGATTGCATTGATCCTTTCTCCTTATTTTCCCATGGGGGAAGAATATATCCTGATACTTTTTATAATAAAATTTTTTTTTAAAGTTTATTTATTTATTTATTTATGGCTGCATCAGATCTTAGTTGCGGCATGTGGGATCTTGGCTGTGGCATGAGGGATGTTTCGCTGCGGCGTGCGGGCTTCTCTAGTTGTGGCACATGGGCTTAGTTGCCCCCCAGCATGTGGGATCTTAGTTCCCCAATCGATCCCCAGGGATCGAACCCTCATCCCCTGCATTAGAAGGTGGATTTTTAACCACTGGACCACCAAGGAAGTCCCTATAATTAGAATTTTTATCTTGAGGTAGTTGTAGACTTACATGCAGTTGTAGGAAATACTAGAGAGTTCCCATGTGCCCTTTAGACAGTTTCACCCAATGGTAACATCTTGCAAAAGTACAAAACAGTACCACAATGGGATATTGACGTTGATACAGCCTAGATGTGAAGTATTTCCATCACCACCAGGGCCCCTCATATTGCTCATTTATAGCTGCATCTACTTTCCTCCCGCTCACTCTCTTTTTAATCCCTGGAAACTAATCTGGGCTTCATTTCTATAATTTTGTCGTTTCAAGAATGTTACATAGATGAAATCATACAGTCTTGTAACCTTTTGGGATTGGCTTTTTTTCAAAGTAATTCTCTGGAGATCCATCCAGGTGGTTGCATGTATTCATAGTCCATTCCCTTTTTAAAAAATAATTAATTAAATTATTTATTTTCGACTGCATTGGGTCTTCGTTGCTGCGTGCGGGCTTTCTCTAGTTGTGGCGAGTGGGGGCTACTCTACCTTGCTGTGCACGGGCTTCTCATTGTGGTGGCTTCTTTTGCTGCAGAGCACAGGATCTAGGCATGCGGGCTTCAGTAGTTGTGGCACGCAGGCTCAGTAGTTGTGGCGCACGGGCTTAGTTGCTCCGCGGCATGTGGGATCTTCCCGGACCAGGGATCAAACCCATGTCCCCTGCACTGGCAGGCGGATTCTTAACCACTGTGCCACCAGGGAGGTCCCAGTCCATTCCTTTTTATTGCTATGGTATGGATGTACTGTCGTTTGTTTAACCATTCACCCATTTCCAATTTTGGGCTATTACAAATAAATATACTATAAACATTCTTGTGTAGGTTTTGGTATGAACATAAGTCTTCTTTTCTTTGGGTTAAATGTTCGGGAGTGTGATTGCTGGGTTGGATGGTAGTTGCATGTTTAGTTTTTTTGTTTGTTTGTTTTAAGAAACTACCTCACTTTTCCAGAATGGATGTACTGTTTTACATTACCACTAACGATGTATGAGTGATCCAGTTTCTCAGCTTTCTTGGCAGCATTAGGTGTTGTCATTATTTTTTATTTTATTTTAAAATTATTTATTTATTTATTTGGCTGCACCAGGTCTTAACTGTGACATGGGAGATCTGGTTCCCTGAGCAGGGATCGAACCTGGGCCCCCTGCACTGGGAGTGCAGAGTCTTAACCACTGGACCACCAGGGAAGTCTCTGTTACTATTTTTTATTTCAGCCATTCTGATATGTGTGTAGGGGTATCTCATTATGATTTTAATTTGCATTTCTCTAATGGTTAATGATGTTGAACATCTCATATGCTTATTTGCCATTTGTATAGCTTCTTCGGTGAAATGTCTCTTCATGTCTTTTGCCCATGTTCTAATTGTTTTTAATTTTTTTCTTTTTTTTACTGTTGAACAATTTAGAGAGTCCTTTATATAGCCTAGATATCAGTCCTGTGTCTAATATGTGGTTTGCAACTAGTTTTGTTCCCCAGTCTGTAGCTAGTTTTTTAATTCTCTTAGTAGAGTCTTTCACAGAGTAAAAGTTAATAATTTTTTTTTTGCGATATGCGGGCCTCTCACTGTTGTGGCCTCTCCCGTTGCGGAGCACAGGCTCCGGTAAAAGTTTGTAATTTTTATGCAGTCCAACTTATCAACTTTTACTTATGGATTGCGCTTTCAATGTCAAGTCTAAGAAGTCTGCCTAGATCCTGAAGAATTTCTCCTATTTTTTCTGAAAGTTTTATAACTTTACAGTTAAGTTTGTGATACATTTTAAGTTAATTTTTGTATAAAGTGTGAGACAGATTGAAGTTTATTTTTTATTTTTTTGCCTGTGGTTACAGTTAAGTTCGTGATACATTTTAAGTTAATTTTTGTATAAAGTGTGAGACAGATTGAAGTTTATTTTTTATTTTTTTGCCTGTGGATGTCCAATTGCTCCAGTACCATTTGTTGAAAAAGCTGTCTTTTCTCCATTGTATTGCTTTTGCACCTTTGTCAAAAATCAGTTGGGCATTATTTGTGAGGGTCTCTTCCTGGGTTCTCTATTCTGTTCCATTGATCTATGTGTTTATTCCTTCACCAATATTATACAGTTTTGATTTACTCTAGTACAGTACAGATAGTATAGATTACTATAGTACATCCTGAAATCAGGTAGACTGAATATGTGGATACCTAAACTAAAAATACAGTACCGTTCACAATCATTCAAAAAAATAAATACTTAGGTGTAAAGCTAACAAAACATGTATGGGACTTCTATGAAAAAGACTACATAACACTGATGAAAGAAATCAAAGAGGATGTAAATAAAGGGAGAGAGATACTGTGTTCATGGATTAGAAGACTCAACATAGTAAAGATGTCAATTCTCCCCAAATTGATATGCGGATTTAATATATATCATATCAAAATTCCAGTGAGTTTTCTGCAAGCATACATAAGATTATGCCAAAATTTATATGAAAAGGCGAAGGAACTCATAGCTAAAATAATTTTGAAAAATAAGAATAAAGTAAGAAGAATCTCTCTTCTCTTTTTGGGAATTGATGACATACATATTAAATATTTTCTTATAGTTCTAGAGGTCCCTGAGTCTCTCTTCATTTTTTTCTCTGTTGTTAAGGTTGAATAATTTCTATTATTCTGTCTGCCAGTTCACTAATTCTTTCCTCTCTCTTCTCCATTCTGCTATTGGAATCCACCCAACGGGCTTTTTTTTTTTTAAGATTTTTTTTTTTTTGATGTGGACCATTTTTAAAGTCTTTATTGAATTTGTTACAATATTACTTCCGTTTCATGTTTTGGTTTTTTGGCCGCGAGGCATGTGGGATCTTAGCTCCCCAACCAGGGATTGAACCTGCACCCCCTACATTGGAAGGCGAAGTCTTAACCACTGGACCGCCAGGGAAGTCCCTGGTCTTTTAATGTCAGTTGTTGTGTTTTGTTTTGTTATTGTTTTGTTATTGTGCTTTTCAGTTCTAAAATTTCCATTTGTTTTTTCTTCATTATCTCCTAATTCTTCTTGGAGACAATTTTTCGTGCTAAGGCTTTCTGTTTTTTCATGTTTCAAATATGTACACGATTGGTCTTGAAAGCATTTTTATCATGGCTGCTTTGAAATATTTGTTAGTTAATTCCAACATCTCTGTCTCTTGAGATTAGTATCCATTGACTTTTTATTAAAATTTGGACATTTTCATATTGTATTAGGAGACTCTAGATCTTATATAAATCTCTGTTTTTAGCTGGAAGTTTCTGACAGTGCTCTCACAGGGAAAGGGGACCCTTATTACTGCCAGGGGGATCTGGGTGGTCCAGATTCCCCATTTGGCACCTGTTGATACCAGAGCAGGGAGGCTCCTAGTTGCACCTAGGCAGGGATGGGAGTTCCAGCTCTCCAGAGATACTGCAGTGGGATTGGCCTTGTTACCACTGGGCCATAGTGAAATTTTTGACTGTCCACTAGGCCTTCTCTGACATTACTTCAGTGGGGTATATTCACATGTTTTTAAAAAATCTTCCTTATAGCTAGGAAATGGATGTGACTAAATTTCCTTAATGAACTTTTTACTTTTCCATTTCTATCATTTCCCTGCCGATTAATTCTTTTATTGACAGGAAGCATCTTCCCCTGTCTGAGTCTGGCAACTGCCTAGATGCTTTTTCTTCACCCATGATGAATTTTCTTGCGTGCAGCTACTGTTTTCTCTCATCTTTATTTCTGCTCCTCCTGTTTATCACAGTTCGCCTCCTCTTTGCCTTGCTTCTCATTGTCTGTTCCTTTTGAAGGTTTGTTTATATTGTGTGTGCTCTTTTCAGAACATTTCACTTTTAAAATAAGGGGGTTAAGTTGAAGTGCTGAGAAGGCACGTCAATGCACCCTGAGCTGAGATTTCTCCCGGTGAGTGGAGCAGGGCATCCCAAGCTGACAGGGGAAGGGCCAATAGGAGACATGAGCTGAGGGGCCGATTTTGAAGACTAAAACCCATTTCCTCTGAGGAAAGGAAATAGGGCAAAACTATTTTGGACCATATTTCCTTGTCCCATACCACGTGGGTGGTAGGGTGGCAGTCAGAAGCTATAAATAGATAAACTTTGCTAGGAGCATATTAAAGAACCATCAGGAAATGGCTGGCCTTGTTCATGATAGTTTAGAAAGTAGCATGTTCCCAGCTGATACCTTTATCTCTAGTTTCACTTTTGCAAATATTATTCATGGATATTGTCACCCCTTTGTCAATCTCCGGGATTCTCAGAGGTGTCCTTTTAATTCATGCCCCATCCTCCCTGCTCTACACACTCTTGGGCTTCTGGATGGCCAAATCGGATTTCAGTGATTGATTAGCAAGTTCTGCTAATGATTTTGATTAGTTTTATTTGTTTTGCATGTAATTATCTTTTCTTGGTAATTAGAAGTTAGTCACAGTTTTCATACTTGATATAATTTTGGATAAAGAATATCCTAGTTAGACCTAGATATAGTTATAATTTCCAAGCAGTTATAGAACAGGCTATCCAAATTTATAGTGGTTGTATCTTCTGAGGGATATAGTGTTGCATTTTGTTTTAAAATATAAAGCAGTTTTTGCTTATGAAAGATTACTGATAACACATTGATTGCATTAAAAAGGAATGTTTCTTGACAAATTATTTGCTAGATAAAATAGATATTAATTTAGGACATAGTAACCTTTTCTTTGGAGAGGATTTGAGCGAGGTGGGCTTTTGGATCCGTTTGTTAGATTAATCTCTTTTTCGAATCCCAATTACGCCATATCGGGTGTCTGGAAAAGAAAGAGTGCAGTGTCCCTGTCCACCTGTGTTCACAGACCCCAGTAAAACATTATATTTGTGGACTATAGCATTCATCTAGTGTGTGAGCAGGTCTCCCTTTATCCCCTTAGGGAAAATGAAGTGGTTATCTGGATTTATCCAGGTCAGCGGCAAAGCCGGGCTGAGCAGGGCTTTAGCTGATCCTTCTCTGAGTGTGTGGACAGCTGTGTGGCTCCCTGAGCCCCTGCTGAGAAGAGCAGACGCACCCGGGCACCCTGATGGGGTGCAGTAGCCATCCTTCTTTCCCTGGCCTGCCAGGAAGGCCAATGGGATGAGAACATTGCTGCACTTTTGACAGTGTTCATTCTGTCAGCCGCGTTCCTTTGTAAGCTCTCTTCTGGAGGCACTAATGATGAGTATGAACCGCTTTCTACGACTACTTTAAGGTCATCTTAATTGGCTATTTTTGATTATAAAGCCTTTTAAAGAGACTAACTACATATTCTTTGGCACACAGCTGCGTATTAATGGCATTTCCTTTGGAATTTGATGAAAGCAGCTTCGCCTCCAATTTTTGTATGATTTGATAGTGGTTACAGAGTAATGTAGACTAAAGCTCCCAGCGTGACACGATTCCTCCAGTGAGCCAAGGGGAACGTTGGCACTGAGTGACTCCCATGCGTGTGCTTTATCGACTACCTGGCTGTCGTGAATGGCAGCTCGTGAGCGGGTGAGGGAGCCGCGCCAGGGGACTTGTCAACGTCGGCACTGATGCTGCCGGCTAAACAATTCAACTCCCTTCGGCTTGGTTTTCCCACAGATACTGCTGACTGTGATTGCTGATAGGCTGAATAAGGCTGGAGGTCAACAATCCCAAGACTGCTCTTAATTATTAAAGGATCAACACGTCTTAATGCGCACGTCCTCTGAACTGAGGGCCAATCAACGGGATTTCAGAGAGGGAAGCTTTCCCTTTCTCTTTAAATATAGCAAAAAGAAACAAACAAAGCAATTGTTAAGGGGAGCTAAAGGGTTTTCCCTGTATTTTGATTCTAAATTTGGAATTTAAAATATTGAACAGGGAAGCAGCTGTTACTTACCATCCAGACTCAAGCTGCTGTTTGAGTCTCTTTGCCGCCTTCATCTATACTTGGTTAATGGAACCCTGACTCCGTCCCACACCACGGAGCACTTGGACCCAACAGCACAGAGCCTCACTGGAGTCTTGTGTGGCTGCCATGAATTAGTGGCTTCTCTCATCCAAAATTAAGCTCCTCGACGTGTAATTATCCATCCCACACATTGAACCTATCCCCAAGGTAAATGTTTCTGCAAGGCTAACCACTGATTGTAGCACAAAACAGATACAAACAATGAGTTCTCCTCTCCCCACAGGCTCCCTGTCACCACCATCAGGCAAGTCGTGCATCCTTGCTCCGGTGGTTGGGCTGGGCTGCTGTAACATTTTTAAAAAATTGAAATATAGGGACTTACCTGGTGGTCCAGTGGGTAAGACTCCACGCTCCCAGTGTAGGGGGCCTGGGTTCAATCCCTGCTCAGGGAACTAGATCCCTCATGCATGCTACAACTAAGACCTGGGGCGGCCTAAATAAATAAATATTTTTTAAAAATTGACATACAGTTGATTTACAATATTATGTTAGTTTCAGGTGTGCTGTAACATTTTTGGTGATTACACAAAGGCAAAGCTAGCCTGAGGAAGTGTTGGTGGTGCTTCCCCCCTTTTTTCCTTTCTTTTCAAAATTTGAGGGAAAGGTGTCAAATTTGTTAAAAACCATAATGTTGGATTTCATTGAAAAATTAGGAAACCACTCAATCAAAATAGTTTACAGTCTACCAAAGGAGTGAGCAGCTGGGTGGGTTATCTCCAAACACATCTTACTTGCAAGATGATGAGACTACCCTGAAACTTTGGCTGCAGTGAGTCATCAGAAGTGTCTGTTCCAATTCTTAGTGAGACGAGGTTTCAGGGAGTCTGCCTGAGTACCACAAGTATGTGGCAACTTCCACATTTAGTTGCTGAGAGGTTGCACACTAATAGCAGAAAAGACAACAGAAACAGGCAATTCACTCTGAAAAAGCAAGGCAACAAAATGGCCAAAACACAGAAAAAGGGAGGTTGAAACTAATTAATAAGCCTAGAAATCCAAATTAAAAATAGATTTTTTGCCTATCACATTTGCAAAGGTATAAGAAATCATAATACCCAAGATCAGCAAAGGATAAAGGGGATTTACTAGAGTCAGATAGGCTGGTTTTGTTTCCTGGCTCTTCCTCTTACTAACAAAGGGAACTTGGGCATTTCATTTATTTTCTTGAAGACTGGTTTTTGTCATCTGTAAAATGTAGCTAATATTAGTAACCACCTCACAGGGTTTTTGAGGGAATTAGTGAAATAAAGTGTTGAATATATCATCTGGCACATAGTAAATACCCAATTAATATTAGAATAATAATAATTATTATCGGAAGCTAGAATCCTAATACACTGAAAGGGGAGTATAGACTGGTAAAACCTTTAAGAATGAACATTTGACATATATGTTAAAACCTTAATGATGTGTATACATTTGACTTAGCCGTTCCACTTCTAGAAATTCGTTCTTAGGAAACAAGGCATAATGATACGTTTTCAAGGATATCCTTCATGGTATTTTTTATAATGATAAAAATGGAAACAATTAAAATGTCTAAAAGTAAGGGAATCGTTAAAAATTACAGTTTGTCCAAAAACACTAATTCAAAAAGATACATGCCTCCCCCATCCCCCTGCAATGTTCATAGCAGCATTATTTACAATTGCCAAGGTATGGAAGTAACCTAAGTGTCCATCAACAGAGGAATCAGTACTTACCATAACCAGGTACCACAAATTGAGTGACTTAAACAACAGAAATTTATTTTCTCGCAGTCCTAGAGGCTAGATGTCCAAGATCAAGGTTTCATTCAGGGTTGGTTTCACTCTGAGGTCTCTCTCTTTGGCATGCAGTTGGCTGTCTTCTCTCTGTGTCTTCATATGGTCTTCCCTCTGTAACTGTGTCTAAATTTCCTCTTCTTATAAGGATACCAAGTCATATTGGATTAGAGCCCATTCTAGTGAACTCATTTAACTTAATTACATTTTAAAGATCCTGTCTCCAAATTCGGTCACATTCTGAGATACTGGAGGTTAGGGCTTCAACATATGAATGGGGGGAAACACAATTCAGCCCATAACAGAAATCATTTGATAATATTTCTTGTCTGAGTGTTACTCTTCTGAGACATATGGTAAACTACGTGTCCATTCATTTTCCCTTCAGTGGGATATTTTCAGCCCCTTTTCAGAGTCCCTTGAGGAAGACTAAAGACATGTATCTCTCTTGGAAAGTCTGCTCATTGGCCCCAGCATGGGCAGTGGTGGAGATTTCAGTTTGGGTGAAGGTTACCTTAGATTGGTTGTCCTAAATCACCTCCGGAAAACAGCAACATTCAAGGTTTTCCTGGGCACTTTGAGTCTGCTCCAGAGTGAACTTGGGGCTCCTGTCTAGTCCATGGTCCCTAACTCACAGCTCAGAATGAAACATTCCAGGTGGACCTCCCAGGGAGGACTTCCTGAGGTAGAGTGTGGTGTCCCAGCATCTCACCAGATTCAGATGCATAGTCTGAAGATGAAGTCTTCTTCTGGGTTTGGCTGGGGCCACACAAGGAGAATGAGTCACTGGTGAAGAGCAGTAGTAAAAATGGTTCTATAACTCTATCAACCAGAAGCTTCCTTTATTACATAAATACAATTTACTTGCATTAAAACAGAGATTTAAAGAGACGACATAGAAGATTATTCTCAACTGGAGGATTGCTACAGTTTAAGATTAACGTAGAAGTGGAAGTGAAGCTAGAGACATCGAGTTCAACCCCATGTTTGAAAGGTTGGGAAACTGTTCCTCGAAGGCTGTCTGGATTTGCCTCCAGTCACACATCTGGTGAGCACCTATGGCTGATCTCAAGTCCAGGGGTCGCTGGTCAGTGTTACTTCCCTGTACTCCATTAGGGCTGGAGGAGCATGTATGCTGGAGGGAATGTGGGATGTAGGACTTAGGACCCGTGAGTTTCCACCCCAGCTCAGCCACTAAGCAGCTGCGTGCCAATGGGTACCCTGAATCCTCTCTCTGGTCGCCTGTTTTTTTTTTTTTTTTAATCTTCAAAATGAAAGTTGGATAATATAGTTCTTTTTTTTTTTTTTTTTTTTGCGGTACGGACCTCTCACTGTTGTGGCCTCTCCTGTTGCAGAGCACAGGCTCTGGACGCGCAGGCTCAGTGGCCATGGCTCACGGGCCCAGCCGCTCCGCGGCATGTGGGATCTTCCCAGACCGGGGCACGAACCTATGTCCCCTGCATCGGCCCGCGGACTCTCAACCACTGTGCCACCAGGGAAGCCCCCTTTTTTTAAATTTTTAAATTTATTTTATTTATTATTGGCTGCATTGGGTCTTCATTGCTGCGCGTGGGCTTTCTCTCGTTGTGGCCAGAGGGGGCTACTCTTCGTAGCGTGCGTGGGCTTCTCATTGCAGTGGCTTCTCTTGTTGCAGAGCACGGGCTCTAGGCACGCGGGCTTCAGTAGTTGGAAATTTTTAAGATAACTCACTCTATGTACCAAAGAGCAAAATGTTACAAAACTGCCTGCTTGTGTGCTGTGGTTCTTGGCAAAGGATCCTGGCTGAAAAGAACTGACAGTTATAGAGCATGACCCCTGCCCCCGGTCTAGCTCCTTCCACCCTCTGTTGTGGGCTTCCAGGGACTTTTGCTCCTGCAACCATTGGCCACTGAAACTGAGAAGTGAAGTAAGAGCCGTTGAAATGTCCACAGAGCAAAGAGTGGATCGGACCCCATCCTGGTCTGCTCGTGATCTGTGCACACCACAGTCGTAAGGTAATTCATTAATTCACAGTGAGAAATCACTGTCACAGAGACCTGAAATACTCAGAATCTGCATGTCTTTCTCCCTATAAACAGACTTACATGGGAAGCCAAATAATAATTATAAAATTGCTACATGAGTATGGAATTAGAAAGTGGGGAGTTAATAGCATCAGGCTGATCCATTTCATAAAAGGGATGTTCTTACTAATGGGACCACAGTATTTGAAGTCCATTAGCTAATACTCCTTCATCCCTAGATGTGCTTGGATAGGCATTCTAACATCTACCTCAGTGACTCACCTTGTTCTGTATTTCTGAACTGACCAGTTCCTTTTAATGATTGATACATTCTTTATTTAGACGTGTCAGTATATTTAATCATATCATGGTGAAATTAGCCCTGCCTGGGAGCCATTCTGTCTCTTTAAAATGATGGTCATTCATCCATCATGATGGAATGTCCATATTATGGAATGTTTCCTGTGCACCAGGCCCTGTGCCCTGCATTAGGCCTGTAAGTGAGGCAAACAAGTGATACAGCCTGGTGGGGGAAATCACAATTACACAAGCAATCACAGTACCGTGTGACGTATTACAGGACGAAAAGAGCGAGGAGCCATAGATCACATCCAGTCTAGGGGGCTTCTGGGAGAAACGGATGCCAGATTTGACACCTGAAGCGTAGAGTAGGGAATGGCAGAGATGAGAAGAGTATTCCTGGTAAAGGGAGCTTCCTGTGTGAAGGCTCTGAGGAGAGAGGGTACAAGCTACCGGTAAGGCACTGAACTACTGTCATTAGGGCTAAGATAGAAGGTGAAGATGACAATGGCTGGTGACCTCAGCAGGGAGGCCCATGAAGGATCTTAGCAGACCTGTTAGGTAGATTGGACTCTTTCCTAAAAACAGCGGGGGAAACTTTGGGGCATTTTAAGCAGAATGATGATTAGGTTTGCAGTTCAGAAAGATCACTCTGGCTGTAGCATGGAGAAGGGATTTGCAGGGAGAAAGATTAGAAAACGTGAGGCCAATGAGAGGGTCATGGCATTACTGCAGGCAAGAATGGATGGTGGGTTGATAGGGTGAGTCAGGGTAGTCACAGTGAGAATGGAGAAAATAGTGTTTTCAGATGTATTTATGGGGAAGAATAGATAAGACTTGATGCCTAGACGAATCTGAAAGGCGGAGGTGATGAGGAATCAAGAACAACTCCAGGTTTGCTGAGATAAGGGGTAGTCGGGGAAGATGGGGTGTGGGGAGAAGATGATGAATTCAGGCCAGAACTAACTGCGTTTGAAGCATTCGTGAGTCTGGAAGGCAGCTGGATACGTAAATCTGTAGCCCCGGAGCACTGTCGGAGCTGGAGATAAGATCTCAGGATCATCATCATCAGTACAGTCTTCGAAGCTACGAGAGGAGATGAGCTCATTTATGGGAAATATGGAGAATATAAGAAGAGATCAGCAGGAATTCCCTGGCGTTCCGGTGGTTAGGACTCTGAGCTCTCACTGCCGAAGGCCCTGGGTTCAATCCCTGGTCAGGGAACTAAGCTCCCACAAGTTGCGTGGTCAAAAAACAAACAAACAACGACAACAAAAAAAAACAAAAAAGAAGAGTTCAGCAGTAAATTTCTGCTGGAATAAAAGCAGCCTGAGAGGTAGAAGGAAGTGGTTTAGATGAACAGCAATTCAACCCTCAGATCCTGTCCTATGTGTCTGCTCTAGAACAATTTTCCTTTTCTCATTTTCTTAGCACAGGTTTCTCTGGAAAATATCCTAAGGCAGGTGTTAAAGTGGTGTTCATGCTTTATATAGTATGTTCAAACCGAGTGCAGCAAGGATGAGGAAAAAGGAAGAGAAAGAATCAGAGCAAAATGATGCTCAGTGGGGACCAGACCATGAAAGATCCTACTAGATGTGTTAAGGAACCTGGACTCTATCCATGCTTCCTACCGTTGCTACCATTTCACAATGAGCAGGCGCCCCAGACTGCTGAGTTCCAGCAACATATCAGATGCCTGGTCCAACCAGGTCTCCAGCAGAGCAAACACAGGGAACAGTGGAATTGTGGCACACGCTTGGGAAGTTGATGAAGGAAAAGAGCTGGCAAAAGAAGAAAAAGTAAAGAAATGAATGAATGGTTACTGGAGGTTCGGTGAAGCGCCCTTTTGTGCTCGTTGCACGAAAGTGTAGCTTCATAATACTAAACTCTCGTTTGAGGAGAGCAGATCAGGTTATAAAATTTACGACAGCTTCCTGCACCTTCTGTCATTTGGCTTTTGGGCTCACTTACAATATAATGGACACAGTGCTCTTTGTGCCCCACAGGTCAGCAGAAGGACTATCTTCCTGCCTCTGATTATAGCATATTCTCATTTAAGAGTGGTCTTTCCTGATCTTTGCTTGCTTCTCCCCCACCTGTCCCTTTGCACATTTGCCCAAAATCAAGCTAGAACTCACAGCTCTTCCTGTAATGTAACATGTCTGCGATGCTCAGTGTTAACTCACTGAATTGAAAGGATCAAACAGACTAAACTTTTCTAAACAAGAAAAGCCTCTTATGTTGAATGCTTCCTGAAAATTTGCATATTTTCATTTCACTGCTTTATAAATTATCACCAGGAAGTTAAATCTTTGTAGTCCATAAACAATATGGTGAAGTGCAATTCTTTTTTCTCTAATGGATTTGTTTTTAAAGAAACAAAAGCTTGGATTCAAATGTTTCAAAGATGTTTTCTATGATCACTTGTTATTTAAAACTCATTCATTAAACATCTGATGAATAGGTCTATTACATTTTCTTAAGCCGATGAAACACGTGTTTTGGAAGGATGGAATGAATAATCACACAGTGATTTCACTGCAGTACATCTTTGTAGATGTCCAGCGTTATATGGAATTGTGTCACAATTTGCTCTACAAATTGACAGGCTAGCAATCATTATTTTTCATGTATAAGCAGGAGTCCACCTTTGATCTTAATCATATTTTCAGCGGTGGAGGAGGTGGAGGTGGTGAAGCATTATTATTTTCCCTGCATAGAAAATGCCACAAAATAAATCATGTGTAGGGCTGTCATAACGGCCACAATGGTTATGACAGGAAAAAAGAATAGTTACAGCTACCCTTCAGTACACAGTGAAATAGTGAACAATCTGTTAAATATCTCTGGAGTCAATTAAACTGGCATATGATCAGTTTGGTGGCTGCCCAGCCTCACTGGGAGCCAATTAGAATTCCCCCAAAATGAAAATGGATGAATCTGGAAAAACACTCTTAGGTTTACGAGGAAAAGCAAAACACATCATTGAGCTAAGAATAATCTTGGCAGGCATTCTCTGAAGGCTCTCGGTCAGCAGAGGACTGTGTAGTTGTGCCATGTTCACAGTGTTTTGACTGTTTCTTCTGCAATATTTTAAGCCATCACTGCAAGGGAATTAAATTAGTCAGATTTAGCCTCCACAATGCGACAGAACCATTTTGCAAATTGCAGCCATTATTAATTTTGTTCCAGAAGCAGCCTTGCATGAAACGTTCGTGTGATTTTTCTTTTCTTTTTGCATTTAAACTACAGATAAACACCACAGGTTGCTCCAAATGAATGCTATGAAAATGCTGAAGACTTTACTGCAATTTCTTTTAAAGTCAGCTCTTCAATTGTGAAAGATGTTCGAACAATCTAATGATGGATGTTCATTAGTTCACTGCTGTCAAGACAAGTTACTCCACATCTCTGGTACTGATCTTGTTTTTGCAGTCATGGTTGAGTGGTTGAAGAAAAAAACACTCCACAGAGCTCTCTCGACTGTGTCCAGACCGGCACCCGCTTGAAATATCATTGGCTTACTCAGCAGCATCAAAACCCACAAAAGCAAATAGGTTAGATCCATCCCAGAGACTTTTCTGCAGCAGTGAATGGATTTGCCCTCTTTAGAGCAGGGAGCACAGTTCCAACACAATTTTTCTTATTGGACCAGACTAAGGAATTTACTTCAAATGAGGTTGCTGGTTGTCCTGTGGAAGCTGTGTCAGAATAAATATTCACCATCTCTTCAGAGGCATAATTTGTTCATTCTCCCATGAAGCATTTGTGCCCCATGAACTGTACATAGCGACTTTGTTTAGACAGAAGAAAAATTCTTCTACTCTGTTAGCTCAGGTAAGGTACCATTTTAATGAAAACACATCAACATCCAGTTCTTTGCAAAGGGCCCATTTTCACATGCCAGATGTCCTGAAGCAGTCGCTCTTTGTTACTTGTTCACAATCAATTTTCTTTTTTTAAAATTTATTTATTTACTTATGCATTTTTGGCTGCATTGGGTCTTCTTTGCTGCACGTGGGCTTTCTCTAGTTGCGGCGAGCAGGAGCTACTCTGCGTTGAAGTGTGTGGGCTTCTCATCGCAGTGGCTTCTCTTGTTGCAGAGCACAGGCTCTAAGTGTATGGGCTTCAGTAGTTGTGGCTCACGGGCTCAGTAGTTGTGGCTCGCAGGCTCTGGAGCTCAGGCTCAGCATTTGTGGCGCACGGGCCTAGTTGCTCTGCGGCACGTGGGATCTTCCCGGACCAGGGCTTGAACCCGTGTCCCCTGCACTGGCAGACGGATTCCCAACCACTGCACCACCAGGGAAAAATTCCAAGTGACAGATGTCACCAGTGAATGTCCACATCAGTTTAACAAAGAAGCGCTTTGAAATGTATCATTGTCGGTAACTATTTAAATGCAAAGCCTATACTGTTACGATTTGACAAGATGTAAAGCTTTTCAGATGCAGGAGGACAGTCACTGCCAACTCCTCATGTGGTAGAGCATATACTTCATCCTTCTCCGCATCCAAACCTTCCTAAACCTAAGATAGTGCTGGACATAATGGGCATCTCCATAAGAGGAGATGCTTGATGATGAAAGAGATGGTGACTATGGCCCAGTGCTTTTTATGGAGGTGACGGGGGTGTCTGACTGATTGAAAGAAAAGACTAGAGAGGCTGGATATGTCATGACCAGTAGGAACAGGATGGGATGTACCATCAAGAACAGACAACAGTTTTTATGAAAAAGCGCGAAAATTCATTCTTTCTAAAAATATTGTGTTCCTACTAAGTATAAAATATTAGGTAGAAATTCTAAGTGATACAAAATCGCTGTGGGATAACTTAGATTTCCTGATGTGGCTTGGGCCGAGAATGGTGGCATCTCATTTCTCTGTCTTGAAATTTAAGGACTGTCAACTGTGGGCCTCCAGTTAACAGAAAGTCTCAGTATTGGTTTATAATGATCTTCAAATGAGGTCGTTAGAACTGTCCCTAAAGTGGAGCACTTTGGGAGAACTTCTTCTATTGGACTGAGAATTAGGCAGTAGGAGCTCTAGGGATACTAAAAATGACCTTGGGAGTGTTAGGTCATTCCTAACACCAACACCCCATGTGTGTTTAAAGCAGCCGTCAAGTATGTTAAGGCTTATAACTTATTCCTTCGTCCATTGACTCTGGAAATGTCAACACCATTTATTGTGTGCAAGGTAGCCTCCATCTGTATATGTCAAGCTGGGACACCCCTCTTCTGTTGGCCCCGTAAAGGGAAGGCTCCTTGTCCCCTAATATCCTGGACGTGACAAATTCCATGTCCTCACTGTAAAGGTGTCATTCAGAAACTTGTTGATCATTTTCTCTTCATATGCCCTGCCCAGCTGACAAAGGTATTCTTATTTTTTTTGCCAGGGATAACTTTTTCTCCTTAGACTTTTGAATCTTTTAAATATTTAACATATTAAACCAAGTGCTACAGCCGAGCCTCCTCTTTCACTGGTATCAGGGATAATACTGGGGCAGATAGGGTTGGAAATAACTCCTTGTCAAAGAGACGTATTTTTTTCAATTCGGTCTCTGATTAAATCAGTGCTTCCAATTTATCATAGCATGTTAGTAACAAAACCAGTCAGTTTTTTGCCAGGGCCATTCCATTTTCTAGTAAAATCTCCAGGACACAAAGAGTACATTTATCATGAGGGGATGATAAAGGTTCACTTTGACATGTCAAGGGAGACTGATTATATGTATTCTTTTCATGAGATGCTGAAAATCTATGTGTATGTCAGTTATGCCCAAGAAACTACAGCTCTTGACAACTTTCCTACCTCCAAAATTAGACTGCTGGCTCCCCCAATTAGGGGAAATTTCCACTTCTAGCTTGCTATGGACTGAATATTTGGGTCCCCACTAATTCATATGTTGAAATCTAACCGCCAAGGTGATGGTGTTAAGACGTGGGGCTTTTGGGAGGTACTTAGGTCATGAGGGTGGGATTAGTGCCCTTATAAAAGAGATCCCAGAGAAATTTAAAAAAAAAATTAAAAAAGAAAAACAATAAAAGAGATCCCAGAGAGATGTCCCTTCCACATGTGAGGTCACAGCAAAAAGGCACCATCTATAAACCAGGAAGTGGGCTCTTATCAGACACCAAATCTGCTGGTACTGTGATCTTGGACTTCTCACCCTCCAGAACTGTGAGAAATAAATATTTGTTTATAAGCCACCTAGTTTATAATATTTTCGTTATTACTGCCCAAACTAAGATGTAGCTTAAGTATAGTTCCTACTATGTTGTAAATAAACAGAATTTTTAAGCTTTAAGCACATGTATAATATACAGATAATTAGGAAAGCAAACACCTTTTACAGTTTTTATTATGGAAAATTTCATATACTCAAAGGTAGAGAGTATAGTATAATAAACCCACATATACCCAACTTCAGCAGTTATCAACATTTAGCTAATTATGCCTCCTTCCCGCCACCCATTTTTTTGCTGCAGCATTTTAAAACAAATCCCAGACATCATGTTATTTCATACCTAAAGCTTTCGTATGCATTTCTAACTAACAAGATCTTTCTCCCCCTATTTAAAAAAAAAGAAACGTAACTACTATGCCATTACCATAGATACTAAAATCAACAATAATTTCTTTAATTTCATTTAAACCCAAGACAATATTCAAATGTCCTTGATTGTCTCAAACTTGTCTTTTTATGGTTGATTTATTTATTAGCAGGTTCCACACAAGGTTCCCATGCTGCATTTAATGAACGTTAGGTCTTTTTAATCCACACACCCTGATCCACTCCATTTATTCACGCCGTTAGTTTGTTAGAGAAACAGTCATTTAATCCTGAAGAATGTCTCACATTGTGAACTTGGTCAATGCTACCTCATCACGTCAACACATTTGTTCTTCTGTCCTCCATATTTTTCTATAACTGAAATTTAGGCCTAGAAAACTGGTAAGATTCAGGTTGAATATTTTAGATGCAGCTCCTTCCCGGGCGGTGTACGGTGCTTCCTCGGGTGTCACGTCACAAGGTGATGACCGTCCCAGTTATTTTAGTCACGCTGAGACTGGGTGGGGTGGGCAGGTGATATTAGGTTAATGTCTCCATTATAAGTTTCGCCATCAACCTTCCCCCAAATGAACACCTTTTAATTACATGTTCACTGACAACGGATTCACTGTCACTAAGTTATGTACTTGAGACTCTTTGACCCATGCTCCCTTCAAACGCATCTCTGGTTCCTACACTGCTCCTTTTATGCTTCAAAAAAGGCACTTTCTATAACAGAGTTCTTTACTCTTCATTTCCCTCAAAGTGCTTACACAATTTTCTTTTTTATTGTCAGGCACTTTTCTTCATCCTCCTGCCACCCCCGCCCTTTTCTGTAACCAAACGCAGATTCATCAGTGGTTTTTAAAATTTTTTATTTTATATTGAAGTATAGTTGATTTACAATGTTGTGTTCATTTCAGGTGTACAGCAAAGTGATTCAGTTATACATGTATCTATCCTTTTTCAGATTCTTTTCCCATTTAGGTTATTACAGAGTATTGAGTAGAGTTCCTTGTGCTATACAGTAGGTCCTTGTTGATTATCTGTTTTATATATAGTACTGTATATACATTAATCACAACCTCCTAATTTATCCTCCACCCCCACCTTTCACCTTTGGCAACCATAAATTTGTTTTCTAAGTCTGTGAATCTGTTTCTGTTTTGTAAATAAGTTCATTTGTATTGTATTTTAGGTTCCACATATGTGACATTATATGATATATGTCTTTCTCTGTCTGACTTACTTCACTTAGTAGGATAATCTCTAGGTCCATCCATGTGGCTGCAAATGGCATTATTTCATTCTTTTTTATGGCTGCATAGTATTCCATTGTACATATGTACCACATCTTCCTTATCCATTCATCTGTCAATAGACATTTAGGTTGCTTCCATGTCTTAGCTGTCAGTGTTTTAGAAACAGATCTCTTAGTAAGTAAGGCCGAGGATGCACTTTAACTTGCACAATTGCAACCATGGCATCGTCCATATGATAGGTCTGCTGGGCCTTCATCTGTAAGGTTCTGTGGGTTCAAGTAGGCTACTTGGAGGAACTGCTGTGATTTGTCAGTGACCTTGCAACACAGAACCACCTAGAACTTTTCAAGTAGTGAGTGCTATTGAATAAACAACTTATAATTAACTATACTTGAATTTTCACATCCCCACTGTTCATGTGATACATAAATAGTAAATAACATATATTTGGATATAACCTACTGAGTCCCAGTCTTGGGAGCAAATAATTCCTTTGCCTGGGAAGAGTGGGTACAGAAGATATTTACAGTGGATTCAGAAAACCATTAAGAAAAAGGGTTTGGTGTAATAAGGAAGATTCTTTAGGCAACAATTCAACTGGGCAATATTTATTTTTCAACTAAGCCGTTACATTTCCATGAACCTGCTCCCACCTCTCCAGGAGGGGACACTCTGAAGAAGTAATAGGAACAGTTACCATTCCGTGAGTGCTTTATTGGGTGCTAACCACAGGAACAGACTTCACATTCCTGAGGTTCTGAGAGATTATATAACTCGTGCAAAATCACACAGGGAGTAACTGTCAAAAATTTTCATAAACAGAGGTTTCTTAAACGTGACACTACATTGTTTTTTTGCTGGAAAGGCCTGAGAAAAGCCACAACTTCTGCAGTTTCTACATTGTGGAGATTTGTGCAGCAGTCATTAGTAATTGAAAGAACTCTGAAGACAAAAGATTGTACTCTCAGGGCTAACCTTTGGGCAATTGAAGATAATGAGACAGAACACTTTGCAATGACACGTTAAAGCCACCAAACCAGCACTCCCCAGTGAGAAGTACGTGATTAAAGAACGTGAGTTGAGAATGGAGAAGCAGGAATAGAAAACGAAATAGAAGCAGTGAGGTCATGATTCTGACTGTACTGCTCTCAGCCAGGGTCTTCACCAAGAGAGAACAGATGAGTAGATAATCCCACACCCAGGCTGGACTTGGACTTCAGTTATTTATAACTTGCTGCCTATATCTGTGATAAAATCATTAGGTTTAATTATTCTCAACCAAATACATTTTCAAATTGGAAGACTCTCTTCAGTTATTGTATAGAGCAGCATCTGGACCAGGTGGACTTGACCCGTATGGGCAGTCATTCTCTGGGTGCTGTAAAAAAGTAGATCAAGTGAGAATCACTCTGACAAAATAGTTCCAAAATAGGTATAATGTTGGAAAGACCCAGCTGTTGCACCTGCATTAGAAAAACACACGTAGACTTATCAGATTGCTTAGTCTTAATTAATATAACCAGTAATTAGTAACCAATATAACCAGCATAAAACGTGCAGTTCCTATGAAACTTCCTTACTTGACTACTGCAAAGATCATCCTAACTACATAACTCCTTCCATTTTAAAATCAAGGTTTAATTTTACCTGTGATACATGAAGGTGTTCTCTCTCCAAAAAACGAAATCACTACTGACAATGCAAAAAGTCAACATTTTTTCTGGGGTTATAAAGTAATTCCTTCTGAACAGATCTCCACAAGTAAAGGAAAGTAATTAATTCAAAGGAGCTTTATTTTTTTAAAATTAATTAATTAATTTATTTTTAATGTAAAAAATAATTTACCTTTAAGGCAGAAACATAGCTCAGAGGATACTTGCAAATGAGAAATGGGGACAGAGGTGGGAAGAAGTGTAAGTTGCTAATTTTCCCATCTTAATTGGGAGACAACAGAAACCTCTTGGTTTCTGAAGTTGTTCCACTGGTGTTGGTATTGAGGGTATTGATTTTATTTTTTTAGTTATTTCTGAGATATACATTTTAAAGTAATAACTAGAATTATGACTTATAACATTATACCAGAACATATAAGATTTTTAGAAATTTCATGTAATGTTTGAAACATTTATATTAACATATTTCCATACAAATAACCCAAAGAAAGTTTAATATTAGTTGTTTTGTTTTGTTTGTTTGTTTATACTGTAGGTTCTTATTAGTCATCAGTTTTACACACATCAGTGTATACATGTCAATCCCAATCGCCCAATTCATCACACCACCATCCCCACCCCACCACGGTTTTCCCCCCTTGGTGTCCATACGTTTTTTCTCTACATCTGTGTCTCAACTTCTGCCCTGCAAACTGGTTCATCTGTACCATTTTTCTAGGTTCCACATACATGCGTTAATATACGATATTTGTTTTTCTCTTTCAGACTTACTTCACCCTGTATGACAGTCTCTAGATCCAACCACGTCTCAACAAATGACTCAATTTCATTCCTTTTTATGGCTGAGTAATATTCCATTGTATATATGTACCACATCTTCTTTATTCATTCGTCTGTCAATGGGCATTTAGGTTGCTTCCATGACCTGGCTATTGTAAACAGTGCTGCAATGAACATTGGGGTGCATGTGTCTTTTTGAATTATGTTTTTCTCTGGGTGTATGCCCAGTAGTGGGATTGCGGGATAATATGGTAATTCTATTTTTCGTTTTTTAAGGAACCTCCATACTGTTCTCCGTAGTGGCTGTATCAATTTACATCCCCACCAGCAGTGCAAGAGGGTTCCCTTTTCTCCACACCCTCTCCAGCATTTGTTGTTTGTAGATTTTTTTGATGATACCCATTCTAAATGGTGTGAGGTGATACCTCACTGTAGTTTTGATTTGCATTTCTCTAATAATTAGTGATGTTGAGCAGCTTTTCATGTGCTTCGTGGCCATCTGTATGTCTTCTTTGGAGAAATGTCTGTTTAGGTCTTCTGCCCATTTTTGGATTGGGTTGTTTGTTTCTTTAATATTGAGCTGCATGAGCTGTTTATATATTTTGGAGATTAATCCTTTGTCTGTTGATTTGTTTGCGAATATTTTCTCCCATTCTGAGGGTTGTCTTTTCGTCTTGTTTCCTTGTTTCCTTTGCTGTGCAAAAGCTTTTAAGTTTCATTAGGTCCCATTTGTTTATCTTTGTTTTTATTTCCATTACTCTAGGAGGTGGATCAAAAAAGATATTGCTGTGAATTATGTCAAAGAGTGTTCTTCCTATGTTTTCCTCTAGGAGTTTTATAGTGTCTGGTCTTATATTTAGGTGTCGAATCCATTTTGAGTTTATTTTTGTGTTTGGTGTTAGGGAGTGTTCTAATTTCATTCTTTTACATGTAGCTGTCCAGTTTTGCCAGCACCACTTATTGAAGAGACTGTCTTTTCTCCATTGTATATCTTTGCCTGTGTCATAGATTAGTTGACCATAGGTGCATGGGTTTGTCTCTGGGCTTTCTATCTTGTTCCATTGATCTATGTTTCTGTTTTTGTGCCAGTACCATATTGTCTTGATTACTGTAGCTTTGTAGTATAGTCTGAAGTCAGGGAGTCTGATTCCTCCAGCTCCATTTTTTTCCCTCAAGACTGCTTTGGCTATTCGGGGTATTTTGTGTCTCCATACAAATGTTGAGATGATTTGTTCTAGTTCTGTAAAAAATGCCATTGGTAATTTGATAGGGATTGCATTGAATATGTAGATTGCTTGGGGTAGTATAGTCATTTTCACAATATTGATTCTTCGAATCCGAGAACATGGTATATCTCTCCATCTGTTGGTATCATCTTTAATTTCTTTCATCAGTGTCTTATAGTTTTTTGCATACAGGTCTTTTGTTTCCCTAGGTAGGTTTATTCCTAGGTATTTTATTCTTTTTGTTGCAATGGTCAATGGGAGTGTTTCTATAATTTCTCTTTCAGATTTTTCATCATTAGTGTATAGGAATGCCAGAGATTCCTGTGCATTAATTTTGTATCCTGCAACTTTACCAAATTCGTTGATTAGCTCTAGTAGTTTTCTGGTGACATTTTTAGGATTCTCTATGTATAGTATCATGTCATCTGCAAACAGTGACAGTTTTACTTCTTCTTATCCAATTTGGATTCCTTTTATTTCTTTTTCTTCTCCGATTGCCACGGCTAGGACCTCCAAAACTATGTTGAATAATAGTGGTGAGAGTGGACATCCTTGTCTCGCTCCTGATCTTAGAGAAAATGCTTTCAGTTTTTCACCATTGAGAATGATGTTTGCTGTGGGTTTGTCATATATGGCCTTTATTATGTTGAGTTAGGTTCCCTCTATGCCCACTTTCTGGAGAGTTTTTATCATAAATCGCTGTTGAATTTTGTCAAAAGCTTTTTCTGTATCTATTGAGATGACCATATGGTTTTTATTCTTCAATCTGTTAATATGGTGTATCACATTGATTGACTTGCGTATATTGAAGAATCCTTGCATCCCTGGGATAAATCCCACTTGATCATGGTGTATGATCCTTTTAATGTGTTGTTGGATTCTGTTTGCTAGTATTTTCTTGAGGATTTTTGTATCTATGTTCATCAGTGATATTGGTCTGTAGTTTTCTTTTTTTGTAATATCTTTGTCTGGTTTTGGCATCAGGGTGATGGTGGCCTCATCAAATGAGTTTGGGAGTGTTCCTTCTTCTGCTATTCTTTGGAAGAGTTTGAGAAGGGTGGGTGTTAGCTCTTCTCTAAATGTTTGACAGAATTCGCCTGTGAAGCCATCTGGTCCTGGACTTCTGTTTGTTGGAGGATTTTTAATCACAGTTTCAATTTCATTACTTGTGATTGGTCTGTTCATATTTTCTGTTTCTTCCTGGTTCAGTCTTGGAAGGTTATACCTTTCTAAGAATTTGTCCATTTCTTCCAGGTTGTCCATTTTATTGGCATAGAGTTGCCTGTAGTAGTCTCTTAGGATGCTTTGTATTTCTGCAGTGTCTGTTGTAACTTCTCCTTTTTCATTTCTAATTTTATTGATTTGAGTCCTCTCCCTCTTTTTCTTGATGAGTCTGGCTAATGGTGTATCAATATTGTTTATCTTCTCAAAGAACCAGATTTTAGTTTTATTGATCTTTGCTATTGTTCTCTTTGTTTCTATTTCATTTATTTCTGCTCTGATCTTGATGATTTCTTTCCTTCTGCTAATTTTGGGTTTTGTTTGTTCTTCTTTCTCTAGTTCCTTTAGGTGTAAGGTTAGATTGTTTACTTGAGATTTTTCTTGTTTCTTGAGGTAGGCTTGTATTGCTATAAACTTCCCTCTTAGAACTGCTTTTGCTGCCTCCCATAGGTTTTGGATCATCGTGTTTTCATTGTCATATGTATCTAGGTATTTTTTGATTTCCTCCTTGATTTCTTCAGTGATCTCTTGGTTATTTAGTAATGTATTGTTTAGCCTCCATGTGTTTGTGTTTTTTACATTTTTTCTCTGTAATTGATTTCTAATCTCATAGCATTGTGGTCAGAAAAGCTGCTTGATATGATTTCAATTTTCTTAAATTTACTGAGGTTTCATTTGTGACCTAAGATGTGATCTATCCTGGAGAATGTTCCATGTGCACTTGAGAAGGAAGTGTAATCTGCTGTTTTTGGATGGAATGTCCTATAAATATCAATTAAATCTATCTGGTCTCTTGTGTCATTTAAAGCTTCTGTTTCCTTATTTATTTTAATTTTGGATGATCTGTCCATTGGTGTAAGTGAGGTTTTAAAGTCCCCCACTATTATTTTGTTACTGTCGATTTCCTCTTTTATAGCTGTTAGCAGTTGCTTATGTTTTGAGGTGCTCCTATGTTGGGTGCATATATATTTAAAATTGTTATATCTTCTTCTTGGATTGATCCCTTGATCATTATGTAGTATCCTTCCTTGTCTCTTGTAACATTCTTTATTTTAAAGTCTATTTTATCTGATATGAGTATAGCCACTGCAGTTTTCTTTTGATTTCCATTTGCATGGAATATCTTTTTCCATCCCCTCACTTTCAGTCTGTATGTGTCCCTAGGTCTGAAGTGGGTCTCTTGTAGACAGCATATAGATGGATCTTGTTTTTGTATCCATTCAGCAAGCCTGTGTGTTTTGGTTGGAGCATTTAATCCATTCACGTTTAAGGTAATTATCGATAGGTATGTTCATATGACCATTTTCTTAATTGTTTTGGGTTTGTTTTTGTAGATTATTTTCTTCTCTTGTGTTTCCCACTTAGAGAAGTTCCTTTAGCATTTGTTGTAGAGCTGGTTTGCTGGTGCTGAATTCTCTTAGCCTTTGCTTGTCTGTAAAGGCTTTGATTTCTCTATCGAAACTGAATGAGATCCTTGCTGGGTAGAGTGTTCTTGGTTGTAGGTTCTTCCCTTTCATCACTTTAAGTATATCGTGCCACTCCCTTCTGGCTTGTAGAGTTTCTGCTGAGAAATCAGCTGTTAACCTTATGGGAGTTCCCTTGTATGTTATTTGTTGTTTTTCCCTTGCTGCTTTCAATAATTTTTCTTTGTCCTTAATTTTTGCCAATTTGATTACTGTGTGTCTCAGAGTGTTTCTCCTTGGGTTTATCCTGTATGGGACTCTCTGCGCTTCCTGGACTTGGGTGGCTATTTCCTTTCCCATGTTAGGGAAGTTTTCGACTATAACCTCTTCAAATATTTTCTCTGGTCCTTTCTCTCTCTCTTCTCCTTCTGGGACCCCTATAATGTGAATGTTGTTGCATTTATTTCGACTATAACCTCTTCAAATATTTTCTCTGGTCCTTTCTCTCTCTCTTCTCCTTCTGGGACCCCTCTAATGTGAATGTTGTTGCATTTAATGTCCCAGAAGTCTCTTAGGCGGTCTTCATTTCTTTTCATTCTCTTTTCTTTATTCTGTTTCACAGCAGTGAATTCACCATTCTGTCTTTCAGGTCACTTATCCGTTCTTCTGCCTCAGTTATTCTGCTATTGATTCCTTCTAGTGTAGTTTTCATTTCAGTTATTGTATTGTTCATCTGTATTTTTTCTTTAATTCTTCTAGGTCTTTGTTAAACATTTCTTGCATCTTCTTGATCTTTGCCTCCATTGTTTTTCCAAGGTCCTGGATCATCTTTACCATCATTATTCTGAATTCTTTTTCTGGAAGGTTGCCTATCTCCAATTCATTTAGCTGTTTTTCTGGGGTTTTATCTTGTTCCTTTATCTGGCATATAGCCCTCTGCCTTTTCATCTTGTCTATCTTTCTGTGAATATGGTTTTTGTTCCACAGGCTGCAGGATGTAGTTCTTCTTGCTTCTGCTCTCTGCCCTCTGGTGGATGAGGCTATCTATCAGGAGCTTTATTTTTGCAGCCATTGAAGGGGAAGTGTTGAGGAAGAATCCCCTGGAATTTGCCTAAGTTTTCGGTTTGCTTCGGTGGGGGAGCCTGGCCATGTGCTGGGTTAGTTAACAACTTGTGTCTAAAACTCACTAAAAGGAATTTCAGGGGTTATGTAATTTATTGCCTGTCTGGAAGCAAAACCAGCAGGGAATCCATTTCTCAGGGGAATTTGGCAACGGCATATATTTTTAAAAAAGACCAAAGAGATATTTTCTGTGTTTTTGTTCCCTCTAAGATTATTTCTCCTTCTGCAGATTCTATAACCAGAATAGTATTCATTCTACTATTTAAAAAACAGTAAAATTTTCTGTGTCATGATTCTGAAACACTTTTTTTAGCTCTGTTATCTTTTCCTGTAGGGCTGTCATTAAAGTATGCCAATGAGAAGAAAAACAAAATTAAAAGCTATTCTGAGAAATTAAGAATCTTTTTTCTTAGGAATTTTTTTTCAGGTGGAAGAAAAATTGGGGATTTGAGATTGCTTTCATTATCTTCAAAATAACAAATTGCTTTTACCTTTTTCTCTTTCTTCTTTTTAAACAGTTCAGACATTTTCCTTTTAAAATAACCTTCAGTTTAGAAGAAAGGCAATGTAAAACTTCAGTAAGGCAGAGGAATCTGAATAATGTTTTAGGGCAGTTATTCCCAGGGGATTTGGAGGACTAGGGTTAGATTTTATATCAGAATTGCCAATGGCTTTTTTCAAATTGTGTTTGCTTAGTAAGGGCAAGACAGAATTTGAAGGGATTGAAGATGATACAGAGAGGGCAGTGGCCTTTCCTGTGGAAGCTGGTTAATGCTACATTTTGTCAGAATTGTTGAGGGGTTCTCAAATGAATGAACATTTGTCCAGGTTCCTCCCTCCCTTCCTCCTTTCCTTCTTTGGGGGGGTGGGGGGGGAGATTCTGTTGAACATCCGAACTCACTTGCTTCCCACCAAAGAAGTTGCAAAAGCCCAGGTATTTGTCCCCACCTCGCTCTCACCAGCGAAGTGAGAGAACATGCTTCAGCTTGACCAATCACATGCTCTCACTGGAACTTTGAATGAGGAGCGAGTGACACAGAAGCAGGACCGCTCCAGTTCCCAAGGCCAGTGGCCGAGCTCAGTGTCCAGAGCTGGGGGAGGGGGAGCGGCAGCAGCAAAGGAACACGTGTACATTTCTGGTCCTCGTTCCCCGGTCTTGCTGGCCAATATTGGGAGCTACTCAGTGTGCTTCCAGCACGTTCTTTTTCTGCTGCGTTATTTGGAGTGGGTTTCCGTTGCTAGCCATAAAATCTTCATGGACACAGGCTCTTTCTGAGATTTGGCCCTGAGCTCCTGTCACACGGCACAGAAGCAGTCACCTGTGCGGGTGGCCTTGCTCAAGTCTGACCTGTTCCTTTTTACCTGATTTCACTCAGGACACTTTTCTTGCCCAAATCAAAGCCCAAAGGAGAATGATGTAATCACCAAGTGTTCAGAGAACAGAGTCAAAGAAGCATAGTTTCAAGAAAAAGATTGATGTCACCCTTTCCAGCCCTTTCAACATTAGTTGAATTCCTATTCTTTTATGGAGAGCAGCAGTTCTGGAAAAGGCACTGGTGTCTTGAGGTTCAATGTTGGGGTTCACTTAGCAAGCCTTGTTGAAGACAAACCTGCCAGCAGCTGACAGTCACCTTTTCCTGTTTCCTTCCCACCCATCCACTGAATCCATTTCAGGGTGGCGAAAAGTAGCAATGCAGAGCGAAGGCTGGCTCTTACCTGCTGAGACGTTCTGAGATGGAGCCTCTGAAAATGTGAATATAATTTATCAAGCAGTGTGTGTTCAATGATTCAGAAAGATCCATATGTGCTTTTGTTTCAGCCGCTCTAATGAGAATGCGTCAAGTTCAGTTAGATCCTTCTATTATCAGGCTCCTTCCTGAGTAAAGCAGAGTGCCTGCTCTCCAGAGAGGCATGGTCTTCCTGCAGGGATGCGCTAAGTTTGCAGAGGGATGTTCTTCATCATCGGGGACCTTTGGCTTAGGACTGAGCCCCCTTCCATTGTCAAAAATCAATCTATTCTTTTCATAAGGAATTTGACCACATTCCAGCATCATAATCCACCGCTGGTTTTTAGCAAGCAAAGGAAAAAGGTCTAAGGCGAGATCTTCAAGAGTGAGTGATTTTGAGGGAAGCGGTGTGGGCTGGAGCCAGAGGCCAACGCAGAACAAGAGGTCACATTGTTTAACAGACCACAAGGAAATGACATTCCTTTCCGGTCTCTGCTGAAATGAAGGTCAGGTCTTCCGGTTTGGAGACAACTGGTGTCCCAAGGGGACAGAATATTTTACAGTCAGAGGAATGTGCTGTGCAGCAAATAGATCCTGAAATACATGAATGGCCAAGGATTGGTATAAATGTTTCACTGGAGGAAAAGGATCCTCCCCCCGATTCTAGCAAAAGCTTGTGCTTTTGTATAGAAAGAGAAACCCTGGGGATAAAAATGGGAATTTAGTGTGCAGCAAATAATCTTTTTTTTTTCCCCAACTCAGTATTCCATCTGCCTTAAGGGTGAAGGATGCACAAGAAGCTCTGTGGCAGTGGAAACTAAGCAGGGTTTTCTCTATAGTAGCTGAACGTGCTCCACGTGGGGGCAGAGTCTAATGGCTTATTTGTGAGGATGGTCAAGTAAGGGCAGGGGTATAGAGAATATAGAAGACAAGGTAACTAGGAAGAGCTCCTCTGAATGTATTTCTATGTCATCACTCTTGGGGTGTCTGAAACCAAGATTCCTTACCTGTTGCTCCGGGCTGAGATTTTCATGCTGATTCCTTCATAGGCAATTTGCATTAGAAAAATTGGCAATTCAGGGATGAAAATCCACCAATTTGCTTTGTTCTACTATTTGGTGGATGTCTTTAAGCCATATCATCAGTCTCTTGGGAAACTTAACAACTGGCAGCCCTCATGAGGACACTGCAAGTGACGGCCAAAACTTCGAGTCCCCCTGGGAAAAAAAATAATCTCAGTGATTCTTGGATTAAAATTCCATCTGTAATTTACCTCCTCTGTTCCTCTACTTTGATATCTGTGTTTCCATTGACTAGTTCCTACTGTTGGCTTTTTAATAACATCCTGAGGGAGTCTTGAGATTGTTGACACTTTTAGCAAATTACTAGAATTTTGACAGCATTTCTGTCGCTCACCTTTTGTTCTAATAATAATAATAATATTTATTGAGTGCCTCCTGCATATGTGTTAAGCACTATGTAATTTTTATAACAAGTCTACTTAATGTTGGTGCTATAGCTCGTTTTAAGTATTACACAGCTATAACACAGGGATTATCTAAGTGATTTCTGCACACTAGCTGTTTTCTTGTTTGCTATTATGTTTCTGGGTTTTCTTGCATGTGTTCAGGGAGAGTCTTGCTGGCTTTGTAGGTTGATGAAAGCACATCCTGATATTTCACTTCTTTACGCCCTCTTCCTGCCATGTCAGGAGCACCTCATTAGATTTTGTGATTGTTTCTGATCCTTTTCAAGTGAGAGTTGCTTAACTCACTCCTCAGCGGTGTATCACAGTTGGCTGCTGGTGGCTGATAGGTATTATCAGAGGCTGCAGATCAGATAATGCTTCATCAACTTGAGGGCTCTGTGGCTCGGAAAGGGCGAGCACATGGGTATTTCCTTCCATCATAGTGATGGAACGGTAGTAAGAATTAACTAATTTGCTGTCTGAATGGATGTCTTTGATTCAAGGCCTTAAGAATCTATGCTAATACTGCCTTTTATCTATTTGAAATCTTGTATTGAAATTTCCTGAACCTCTAAAAGGGCTGAGCACACAAAATTAGACTTTTTCTCAATGCTGGGTGAGTTGACTCAGAATGCACAGTATGTTAATTTGATTTCTTTAATATCTACCAACATGCCGTCCAATAAATACATGTATGACATGCAGGAACCAAATATTTTAAATATGGATACAAAATGAGCAATTTAGGAAACAACTGTCAGATTTTTTTATTTTCCCCAAATGATTATAAAATTTCCCAAAATAGATTCCTTGGGACACTAACCCCACAAGTGGTTCCCTGAAAAAAAAAAAAAAGAAGTTAAATGGTCCAGTAAATTTGGGAGACAGTGCATACTTTGTTTCTTACTTGGAGAGATGCAATGCACATTAGCATGTAGGAGAATCTGCAACACTCTGCAGTAGGAAATCTGGATTTTATTTAAGCCCATTCTTTCTCAAATGTACTTGACCATGGAAGATTTTATTGGGTAATGCATTTAACATCCCACAGACCACCTTTTGGGAAATGCTGGACGGTGAAAATGGAAAGAAAGAGACAAGCTTAAGCTTTTCAGATGTGGATTCTTCTACCAGAGAGATTCTGAGAATGACAATCCCTGCCGTCAGGATTAGTGCAGGTTCAAGCCTATGAGAGAAACGTTGGGGGCATTGTGAAAGAGCAGCAGGGGAAAGTCTGTACTATACGCACCCATCCAACAGCATGGCGTGTAATTTGGACCAGCTCCCCCTTGCTGGTACTCTCTGTAATCAGATAGAAGATCTTGCGTTCACTCCCCTTCCTTAACCAAATGCAAAAGAGGGGAAGAGACTTGTGAAAACTGGATACCTACCCTTTTATTTATATTTATAAGCATTTTGGTACATCAGAGTATTTTCCAAAGTAAATCACATATATATTAATACTTTTTTTTCGTTAATGGGAAAATACTACTCTTGAGTATCCTATAATCAGTCTTAAGGTCAGTTTCTATGTGTCGATTTCTTTAGACCTATTGAATAAGAGAGGAATTTATATATGTCACAACCTATTGCACTGTATTTGTTTTGAATGTGAATATTGCATTTCATGTCCTATGCTTTCCCACACCCTGTGGTTATATCACTCGTAGGAACTATTCCAATTAGATCATGGCTCTTGAACGCTGGCCAAGCCAAGCTCCAAAAAAATGTGCTGGTGTCAATTTTTATTAGCACTTTTGCTTAGATAACAAGATTCCAAATGGAAAAGGTGACAGAGCAGAGTTGAGGAAAGCTCTACTGTATGTCAGTAGATCAACATCTTGAGTTTTAAAAGAAGCTGCATGTCTTTCAGCTGTCTTTAGAGGAGCGAAATGGATCAGGATTTCATAAACTTGAATTCTTGGTCCATGGCCCCTTGCCAGCTCCCCCCCAGGATCCTGCTCAGCTTTTGGTCTTACCAGCAGGCTTGTTATGCGCTCCCTCTGAAGAGGGCTTTTTAATCTGGAAGAGGACACTGTCTCCCTTGTTGAGAGGGAGTCTGGAAGGATACTCCTGGGCCTCTTGGAATCTCATTCTGCCTAACGTACTTGGAAATGAATTCACTTGTCAGAGAACAATTGACAAAGAAAGAAAAATCTCGATTAAATTTTTGGTCTAAAAAAAGCTGCTCTTAATCACTTCTTAAAATAGCAGCACTGTTTCATCACTGAGCCCACAAAAATGTGCAGGCCTGAAATTTGGTCAGCCTTGTTTCAAAGATATGCTTATAAAGTCTGTGCAGCCCCTCACCACCTAAAACAAAACAAATCAAACACACATACACACAAACCAATTAACTAGAAAAAAAATGTGTTTCCTCATAAGCCCATTCCTACAATTCCTAGTATTGTTCAGGAATGATACTAGCTTTCTTTCCAGTGAAAACATTTTACTAAGAATTTTTTAGCATTCAGGCAAATCTCCAGACCAGGACTGTGGTATCACATCTGTGTCCTCAAGTGAACAGTCTTCTGAGATACCCGTTAAATACCTCTATCAGTGAGGATTGCCAAGTGTGACCCAAGTTTGAGATGCTTCTGATGTCGTTTCTCTATGCCATATTAATCACCCACCTCAAGGGCATCCAGCCTGTGCAGAAGGGAGAGACTAGAAATCTGCTAAAGTTAAGATTATCGGAACTTGGGATTACCACACTAGTATAGATAGATTGATAGATAGAGAGATACATACATACATATACGATAGTACATGAAAAAAAATTGTTGCAAGTTGGGCTTCCTGGGGAACAGACTCTGGATGGACAGTAGTTTGTAGGATGCTTACTGGTGCCCGTGGGATCCACACCTGTGGGAGGGAAGGAAAGAACAGCAGCAGGATTAGGCAGATGGAGAAGCCAGGCTGGGATGAAATCTCAACGAAGGCCTTAGCCAACCCCCGGGACGCGCCGATGCGGGGATGGTCCTTCAATGTTGTCCCAGTTGGACCCAGTGTTGTCCCCTTATACCTCTGTGTTGATTTGGATTGGTCTGCCCTGAGGAGGTGTGGCCTTGGGTGAAGTGGCTCTTAGGCTGAGACAGTTCCTGAAGGGGCCTGGCAGGTGAGGGTTTTCCGCCAGCGGAACGTTCAGCAGCTGGGGAATTCTTCGTCCTGGAGGGACAGCGAGACATGCAGTGGAGCATTCATTATAAAACTCTTCCGTTTTCTTTTCTAACCCAGAGGAAACTCATCCCATGGACCTAGAGAAACAGCGTTCTATTAGGACAGATGTTTATTTTAAAGAAATCTTTGTGCCTCAAGGAAAGCAGTGATGGCTGGCACCCAGTGTCAGTGGTGCTGTTTTCTACAAGTTGGGGACAAGCTCTGTCATAACCATGATTTCCACTCGCCTGGGTAGTGGGAAAGCACCATGTTAGTTGTGATGACTTTGGTGTCCCAGTCTTGGCCTTAACATTCTTTCTCTACTGTCCTGCCACCCCTTGCCTCTGTCACCATGATGCTCTCTCTTCTCATCCCCATACTGCGCTTTCTTCCTTTGCCTGGTGGGTCCTTAAGGTACAATATTTGGGGGCATATTTAGTATTATTTTATTTTCAATAATGTTTTTTTATGGCCATCTCTTTGACATCTTCTATATCATATTTCACCCTTGACAATGAAATTCTGACAACAAAGAATGCTATTGAACGTTTTCTTTCATTTCTATGAGAGATAGCATGTGTAGGATTTAAGTGCAAACCAGATGGCCAAGGTTTGAAGGTGACCCCACCGCTTACCTGCTGTGTCCATTGGGCAAGTTGTTAATTCTCTGTGCCTCAGTTTCTTCATCTGTAGAAGAGAGAGAATAATAGCACTTTTCACAGGTTGTGATGAGAATTAAATGAGTTAATTTTTTTTTTTTTTTTTTGCTGTACGCGGGCCTCTCACTGTTGTGGCCTCTCCCGTTGCGGAGCACAGGCTCCGGACGCGCAGGCTCAGCGGCCATGGCTCACGGGCCCAGCCGCTCCGCGGCATGTGGGATCTTCCCAGACCGGGGCATGAACCTGTGTCCCCTGCATCGGCAGGCGGACTCTCAACCACTGCGCCACCAGGGAAGCCCATGAGTTAATATTTTTAAAGTGTTTAGGACAGACCCTGGCACACAGTAAACATTACATAAATATTTTCTTATTAAAAAGTAAATTAAAATACTCTGGGCATGCTTTCTATACTTCCTTGTCTGGAAAGGGAGGGGATTTGCAATTAACATTGTTAAGCACCTACTGTGTGTCAGAAACTGAGCAAAAGGCACATAGATTGCTTTACTTAATCCTCATGATAGCCTACAGTTCAGATATTACTCCCCCTTTATGGATGAAGAAATTAAGATCCACAGAGTTTAAATTGCTCCCCATTATGGAGTTACTGAGTGGTGAACTGGAATTCAAACAAAGACGACCTGCCATTAACGCCTTTGTCCCATTTTTATTCCCTTTTGCCTCATCCCCAGTCCTTTTTTTATGTTACCTCCTTGAAATGGTTTTCCATTCTCCAGTGAAGAAAACCTGATGTGCTCAGAGGCCTCCAAACCCGAATTCCTACCTCCCATAAGAAGTCCCTCTGAAACTATTAGTTTCATTTTTTTTCCTGCTACAACATCAAAGAGTAATGGCATGAAAAAATATAACTTGACAACATCATTTATATTGTAATTTTTCCCATATTATGAACTTCATCCCGAAAACAATACCCTTTATGGCAGAATTTAGCTTACTTGTGTTCTATTGTTAACTGCAAAAATTACATTTTAGTTTTTCGGGTTTCTTTGTATTCAGAGAACTCATGAGCAAATATTTCTAACACAAAAGAAATATTTCTACCCCAAACTGAGAAGATTAATTCATAATAAGTCAAATTTTGATGCTAAAAAATTTGATCTGAGATTACCGTTGACTAGAAATTGCCATCTCTGCTTACTTGTTAAAAATGTCAAGTGTAATGAGTTCAGTGGACCCGCTATTTGACAACCTCTGTTAACGGGATTTGCAGAATACATACTGCTGTGTTAATTTTCAAATTAAACCTGCCAAGTGGTTGTTGGCTTTGTAAAAATAGCTGCTTCCCTCATTTTTTTTTTTTTAAGAAGATGTTGGGGGTAGGAATTTATTAAGTTATTTTTGCTGTGTTGGGTCTTCGTTTCTGTGCGAGGGTTTTCTCTAGTTGCGGCGAGTGGGGGCCACTCTTCATCGCGGTACGCGGGCCTCTCACTGTCGCGGCCTCTCTTGTTGCGGAGCACAGGCTCCAGACACGCAGGCTCAGTAGTCGTGCCTCACTGGCCTAGTTGCCCAGCGGCATGTGGGATCCTCCCAGACCAGGGCTCTAACCCGTGTCCCCTGCATTAGCAGGCAGATTCTCAACCACTGCGCCACCAGGGAAGCCCTGCTTCCCTCATTTGACCAAACTTTGAAAGGCCCATAATGGAAAAGAAGTGATCATTTATTTAAGACGTTCTCTGTGTGCTAAGCACTGTGCTGAGTACTTTGACCCACGTTACCCTAATTCATCCTCCACACATTTCTGTAAGGGGGGCAGTTAGTAGCTTCTTCAGTGAAAGAAGATCCCAGAAGCCTTTTGTTTCAGACACTGTGAGATGGGAGAACTCTGACTTGAGCCTTTATGTGGAAGACTCATTATTAACATGTATGTGCAGACCTGATATTCCTTTCCATGTTTTGGGGGGAAAGAGAAGACAGACAGAAAGAAGGAATCACCTTATCACCCATGCATTTCCCAATCACCTTCAGTGGTCAAAACCCTTAAGAACTTCTCAAGGGGCTCATGTCCTTGCACGAAGGCTACAGGGGAGAAGCAGGCAGATTGATCTTTTTCATGTTTGGTCAGGGAGGAATGCCGTCTTGGGTAGAGGCAACAGGTAGTGGAAAGGAAAAGAGAGTCTGCGGCACCACTACTTGTGAACAGTATCAGGAACAGAACATTGACAGAGGAGGCAGAACCTAGGCTAAATCAGAATATCAAAAGAAAGCCTTGACCCAGAAACTTGACCTTGAACCTGTACCTCTTCCCTAAACTTCCACCCAAGGCACTGCCTCATTTTCCACATTTCCAGCCCACCACTGGTCCTGCTGGCTGGAGCCCCTACTCTAGCCTATAGAAGACCCCCTAAGTGTCCTGGGTTGGACAAGGTCTCACCATTGTCAGACCTCAGAAGGTAGAAGGGACAGATGAAGGGGAGGTCCAAGTCCCACTGCAGTAAGGGAATCAAATGCATTTCTTTTTTCTTCTTTTGGCTGCGCCACGTGGCATGTGGGATCTTTAGTTCCCTCACCAGGGATCAAATCTGTGCCCCTTGCAGTGGAAGCGCGGAATCTTAACCACTGGACTGCCAGGGAAGTCCCTAAAATGCATCTCTGACATCTCAGCTTGAAAAGGAATTTATTTCCCACGATATAATTGTAAGAAGTGGTATATAGACTCTGAAGTATTATTGGAGTTAAACTCCAGAAACAATTTGCAAGAAATGGTTTTGTGTTGTTTTGTTTAGATGAACTGGCCTGAGAACCTAACAACCACGAACAACATAATTTTTTTTGAAAGTGTCTTCCCAATTTTCTAACATTTTAAAAAGTATTTAAAAAAATATCATAAGGTGGGGCTAGCTTAAAGTTGAAGAGCTATGGAAAGGACAATCAAAAGAATCTAAGAAATCTCCCCAAATAGGGGAAATAGGAATGCAACAATTGACAAGTGAAATTAGAAATGGCTCACAAAATGAGGTGCTAAAATTAGGGCAAAATGGGGAAAGAAGCTGAACATACTTTGAAATGATTAAGTAATTTACTGAATACACTAATGCTCAAATTTCTGACATTGTCTATTAGCATTTATCTCAGATAACGTACATCTACCATGAGATGAAATACACATCAAATATATGAATCTCTTTATTCATTTACTAATTTATTTTTATTTTAAAATTTTATGTATTTATATTAGATATATGTGCAAATGTGTACTACAGTTCTTTTCCTGACAAAAACTTATACTGTATTAAATATGGATCAAAGTTCTTAAACCAATCATGCCTCTTACTTTTTATAATCTTGCCACATCCCCATCGTACTTTTACTTTTGTAGTTTTCAGTATTGTCTGAACCTATGCTAAGTGGGAGTTTTCTTCTATATTTTTATTTCTGGGTTTCTGTATTTTATTGGACCTTACATTTCTGTAGAGTCATAAACTAAGAAAAAAAAATCCTTGCTTACTTTCTAGGCAAGGTATGATAGCTGAGGAAATACTTGCTGTTCCTTTAATATTTTTCTACATAATTGGATCTATTTTAGCAGTCTGAGCTACTGCAGCTATTACGAATTGAACAACGGAGGAAGGCCAGTTATTCCAAAGCTGCATTTAACGGCTGCTCACCTTACACAGCTATTTCTCTTCAAAATCAACTACAAGGCAACATGCATTTTCTGAGGAATTCAAGAGGCAGGCAGATCAACACTGTGGAACAGCAGCATTTTCAAGTCTAGCATCAGACATTGAGAATCTCGGACCATCTGTCCTGTCATCCTGCTTCTTAGAGTTCCTGGCCAGTTGCACTCTTAACTACATTTTAAAAATGCAGATTGATGGTTAGGAACTATATCAAAGAATTTTTGTCCATAAAAATCTTCTATATGAGAGGCATGTTCTCATATGTCCTATCTATTCAGTATAGATGAGTTCTCCCAAAATTAGTCTCAAAATTGGCTTGAGCAAACAGCTGTAAGCATTAGGGGAAATGCATATGCCAAGATGAAAATCCAAATGAAAGGTACCAGTTGAAAGAGACTGGAAAATTGGGTAATAAAATTCACTTTAAAAATAGCAAGTGGATAACATAGACTGCTGATGTGACCTCTGTGTGTCCAGAAGTGATGCCACTGAAGCAAACCTGACACCCGGGAGCTCCAGGCCAATTAGCTCCACCCAGGCTAATTGGTTGACTTCTCTTTGCCTTAAGAAATATGGCGGCTTGAGCAATGTTTGTCTTCAGCACCTCCCTACTTTATGTGATCCCCCATCATTGCTCATCTCAACACCTTAATTCAGTTTTCTGAGTGCTTGGGATCCCTCCCCTCCTTCCATCCTCCCTGGTCAGTGCCCCAGGTCCTCGGTCTTTCCTACCCATCAAAGCTACCTGAAATGCATTCAACTCCCTCAGGGCACGTCTCCCTCTGAGATAGTAGCATAGAATGATTTGGGAATCAGATAAGCCTGGCTCCAAATTCTGGCTTGGCTACTTATTAACTGTGAGACCTTGAGCGATGTATTTAACCCTTTTGAGCATCAGTATGTTCATGAGTAAAATGGGCATAATAGTAGGAGTAGATAATAAAGTTGCTGTGAGGATTATAACACATAGTATATTTGAAGTGTCTGGTGTAATATCTGAAAAACAGAAGGGGTCCAGTAAATGCAAGATATTATAAATGATTTGATATACAGTAAAAAGAGCCCAGACATTTACATTAGTGAAAGATCTAGCAAAAAATGTACAAGCACTCTATAAGAAAAATTACAAAACATTATTGGGAGAAATTAAGTAAGATCTAAATAGATGGAGTGATATTGTCATGTACATGGATTGAAAGAGTCGATATATTAAAGATTTAAATTTTTCCCCACTCAATCTCCATATTCAATGGAATTCCAATAAAAATCCCCAGAGACTGATTTTCATATCGGCCAGCTGATATTAAATTTTACAAAGAAATAAAAAAATCCCAAGAATATTCATGCCACTCTTGAAGAAGAGTGACGAGGAGAGAGGATTTGTTCTGCCAAATATCAGGATTTGTGAAGCGATATCAGTCATGACTGTGGATCTGTCGCAGATAAACAGACTCCTGAAAAAGAATAAGGATAGCCAAAACAGACTCACGCATAGACTGATATGACTTATGATAAAGGAGGTAGTCCAGAACAGTTGGGGAAATGACGGTGTTCTTGTTAAATGATGATGGGTTAGCTAAGTATCTAAAGGAGAAAAGAATGAAACCGGACCCCTTCCTAACACCACACACAAAAATCAACTTCATGTGGGTTATAAACTTAAGTGTGAAAAGAAACATTTAAAAGTGTTTATATGATTATACATATCTTCGTACCATTGGACAAGGTTTTAAAATATGATAGAAAAAGAAAAGATTGTAATGACATTAAACTTGAGTAATCAAATTCATGAAAAGGCACCACAAAGAATGTGAAAATACAAGCCACAGAAGGAGATGATATTTGCAACACATAATCGACAAAGAACTTGTATCCAAAAATCAGTTATAAAAAGACAGACAACCCAAAGAAAAAAATGAGCAAAAGACTTGAATAAGCACTTCACAAAAAAGGAAATCCAAACAACTAATAAGAAGATGCCAAGAAGCTCAAGTTCATTAATTATCAGAAAGTACAAGCTGAGATCCCAGTGCACACACCAGAGTGGCAAAATTAAAAATCTGATAATAACAAGTGTTGGCTGGGATGTGGACTACAGAACTCTCATACAGTGTTGGTAGGAGGAGAAATGACTACAATTACTTTGGAAAACAGTTTGCATTTTCCAACAAAATTGGAGCTACACATACCTCACAACATAGCAATCCCACTCCTGGGTATATATCTAGAAAAATGCACACAACGGTGTCTCAGGAGATGTATAAGAGTGTTCTAAGCAGAATTTTGATAATAGTCTTCAACTGTAAATGAACCAAATGTCCATTAGCGGTATAATGGCCATAAACATTAAATGGATGAATAAATCGTGGTACATCCATTAGCACATTGCAATTCTATAACAATGTAAAATGAAAAAATACAGCTTCTTTAAAAAGAATCTTACAAACACAATATTGATCAAAAGAAGCAAGGCACATAAGAATGCATACAGTATATTTCTAATTGACATAAAATTGAAAAATAAGAGAAATCACACTTTGTAGGGAATAAAACTATAAAGAAACACTAGGAGAGCTAGGACAAGACCTCCCACCATAAGAATCAGGGCAGTGGTCACCTCCAGAGAGAGAAAGAGGATTTTGAATAGGAAGTGTTATGGGGGGGGGGGGCTTCAGAGGAGCGACCAGTATTCGATTTTATATCTTGGACATTGGTTACAAGCATATCTACTACATAATTATACATTACACTGTATATTTGTGTGTTTTTGAATTCTGTGTGTGTGTGTCATACGTAAAAATAAATACAATATTTTAGAAATATACCCACCAGATAAAGAATCATGTCGGTACTATTTTAGATTCCAAAAAAAGCACAGTTATTATCCAGCCTCTGTGCTTTGAACATAAAACCAATGTCACGCTGCTATCTTGAGCAGCCTTCCAAGCGTCACTGACAAGCTGTATTTAATGTTAAATAATAAGATAACATATTAATGAAGGGCTTACTATGTCCCAGGCAATGTGCTAAAGGTCTAGCACACATTAGCTTATTGAATCCTTACAATAGCCCTAGGAGGTAAGTGTTATTATGAAAATTTTACAAATGAGGGTAATGTATGTTTGTCAGGGAAGTGTCTGTGTAAAGTCTCGCTCAGATTGAGTAAGTGGCAGAGATGGACTCCAACCCAGGTTGGTTTGACTTTCCAGGTGCCTTGCTGAGCTGCTGTCCTGTTTTCCTCCTCTGTTAACATTTAGACTTGGTCACTCATAACAAAATCTTGAACCTAACCAGATGACTACTATACAGAGATGGTTCCTACAGCATGGCATTCATTCTTCCCACAGACAGGTGCGTGCCAAGTTCCATGTTGGACTTTGTGGCTACAAAGAGGGAAATGACACCAGCCCTGCCCTCAGGGAGCTCCTGGTCCACGAAGAGAGTCTGGTAAGTAAACAAATAAACAAAACCAGTAGTTTATGGGTTTCTAAAGTGGAATGAGGACAAACAAGGCTGGAAGAAGGAAAGAGATAAAGGTAAGAGAAGATGCTTTAACCATAGCCTTTTAACCAACCAACCAACCAACCAACCAACTAATTTATCCTTCTTTATTACCTACTCCTGTACTTGTCTCTAATTACTTTGGAGCTAACTCTATCCCATAAGTTGTTTTTTCTTTCTTTTCTTTTAAACCAGACTCCAAGTTTTTCCATTCTTTGTCTTAGAAGTTGCGATTTTCGGGTTCCCCTTCTCCCTACCCTCCTGCCCCCCACCCCAGCTCCCCCCACCTCTCCTCCCCTCCTTCTCCCTCTCCTCTGCCTTCTCCTCCTCTTCTGGCTTCTTAAGTCCTACTTGTCCTTTAATGCCTGAATCAAATGCACCTTTCTCTGTAAATCTTATGACACCCCTCCCCCTCCCCTGGAAGTGAATGCTCCCTTCCTGACATCGTTCCACATTTTATGTTTGCCATTTGTACAGTCTACAGCGTATTTGATCTTGTAATATAATTATTTATGTGCATGTCTTATCTTCCCTGCTAGAGTGCAAGCTCCTTTAGCCCAGAGACCATGATTAATTTCTCTTTGTGTCTGTCAGCCTTGCTGGATAGACATGGACACATAAATAGAGCTGAGAGGTGTTTTGGCAGCAACCTGACTGAACTTTTGGTGGTTGGTTGGGTCTTCAGAGGTATCATGAATACTGTAATAACAACTTACAGTATGTTAACATCTTAAGATATTTTTACTTGGGACAAATGGAATCGACAAAGAGGGAGAATATCCACAGATGAAAGGTTATTGAAATTATTTATGAAAATATTTTCTCCTTTTGCAAGAAAGGTCATTTATGAAGAAACAGCCAAGTTTTCACATGTATAGAACATGGAAAGGATGGCTAATCACCATTGATCTATGTTACCATGCTCATGAATTCAACCATCAGCAGCAATAATTACAGAATTTAGAACACAATATGCGTAAAATACCATGTTACATTATATTTGCAATTATTTCATTTTTGCTTAAGGATATGAAATAAGATCACTAAAATCCTTTCAATTCTGGTTTGGAAATTGCTTCTATTTTTGTTTCTTCAGTGGATTTCTCATCATTTCTTTATTACAACTTTTTCTTTGTTTTTCTCTGTGGGAAAAACTTTTCCAGCTACCAGACCTACAGAGTAGGTAGAAAATTTGATGAAAATCTATGAAAGTTTGATGACTTTTAGAGACCTTGCCTTGAAATTTCTTTTTGTTTTTTAAATATTTAATGTTAAATGATCCCTAGCGAGCTCTACTGTGTAGCTACCTGGAAGTTCAATGTAACACATTCAAGTTAACCACCTCAGAGGTGTACATCCAAAAGGGGGTGAACGATAGAAAAGATGAAATTTTTAATGCAGGTCAACAGGATGCTAGCCTCAATTCCAAATTCCTCCTTTCCCTGATGGTATCCATGGACAGCTGGCATCTTCTCCCTGTGACCATTTGAGTCTCCTTTTGAGGTTGTAGCTCTGATCTCCCCTATCTTAGGCTTTTTTAAAAAAATTTATTTATTTAATTTACTTATTTTCGGCTGTGTTGGGTCCTCATTGCTGCACACAGGCTTTCTCTAGTTGCAGCGAGCGGGGACTACTCTTTGTTGTGGTGCATGGGCTTCTCACTGTGGTGGCTTCTCCTGCTGCAGAGCGCGGGCTCTAGGCCCGTGGGCCTCAGTAGTTGTGGCTTGTGGGCTCTAGAGCGCAGGCTTAGTTGTTGTGGTGCCCGGGCCTAGCTGCTCCGTGGCATGTGGGATCCTCCTGGACCAGGGCTGGAACTCATGTCCCCTGCATTGGCAGGTGGACTCCCAACCACTGAGCCACCAGGGAAGCCCTCCTCAGCTTCTTATATGGCTGTTGCCCTCATGAAACCATAGACCAAAATTGGCCACTGTCTGTTGGTCGGACTATTTCCAGAGATCCACTTGCAGTACCTCATTAGTGGGTCTTTAATGTACAGAAGTGCAGGGAGAGACATAGGTGCAGACAGCAGCCCTAGGTCTGGGTCTTATGGCAAATGGGAACATTTTCTGGATGTAACATCACTCTGGTGGCTGTCCCTGCAGATGAGGGCATCTACTGCTTTGTATACATTTTTGCAGTGGCTTCCAAACATTTTTGATCCTTCAAAAGTGAAAAAATTTGAGGATGATTCCCCCCCAATATATGTATTTTTAATGTATGCAAAGAATAAAAATGAAGAAGCAATGAGATAAAGAAATGTAAATAGGTGCTCTAATATTTTCTTCTAATGTCACAGAGGATCATCTTGCAAACCTCACCTTGGGCATCACTGCGTGGGTCCACTGCTCCACGGCGAAGGGTGTCTCAGCCACTATCCGTCTCTTTTGCCGCTCCTGAGCTAATAGCTAACGTCTCTCCATGTTATGGTTCTTCTTAATGTGTCTGTGTGTCTCTCCACTTGTGCTTTGCCTCCTATAGTGCTGATTCCCTCTGGATGAGTCACATACAAACTCTGTAAGAAATGGATCCAGTGAGGCCCATCAGTCACTGCTCTGTGTGGAGCCCTCTTCTGGGCAGAGCTTTCTCGCCAGGCCCCAGGAGGACTGCTGACCAGCTTAGACAGCTTTGTGGAGCTGGGAGTTTGGCCTTGGTGTAGCCATCTACAGCCCCGGCAAGCGCTGCTGCCTCTTAGAACGCACGCATTCGGTGTGACGGGGGCCATGGGTGAGCCAGTCACTTGTAGGGACCATGCACGGCTCCGAACTTGGCAGGGGTGCTCTTCTCGTAGCCATTCTTCTTGGGTCAGTGTTAGAGTTCTTGGCTACAGATCCTGATGTAACTCTTCCTTTCGTGTATGGCCCTCCACTTCAAACAACCCCCAAAGCATCAACTGCAGAGCCACAATTTATGGGAAGGCCCCACTATTTCTGTCTCCTGATGTCCCCAGTAAAGAAACACTCATTTAATCCACTTTTTGTTAATAAAAGTCCCTCTCTCCCGGAAGGAAACACGAGTTTTCGGGACAATCCAGCACATCTCAGGGTGAGTTCTCTTTGCACATTGAACCCTTCCCAGAAGTTTTAAGGGTGAGCCTTTGCCCACCTTCCCCTCCTGGTTGAGAATTTTAGAGCTAGAACCACCTGATAGCAAGAATTTGTTCGGGTCCTCTTTCTTCCCAGAGCCTATGGACATTTGTCCAAACTGCATCCATGGCACATGGCACAACATGCCTACATGTGCCCTGTGTCCTGAAGGCCGAGAAGACGAGGCTGCTTCCGGGCCTGGCTCCACCTGTGTGACTCAGGGGAGGCAGGGGCTAAGTGCCAGGGTCTGCAGCCTGGCTGCCGGGGTCCACAGTCCAAGGTCAGCCATGTATTTGTGCTATGATGTGAACACATCACTTATCTCTTTGTGCCTTGGTTTTCTCCTCTGTGAAATGGCAATAATAATAGAACCTGCCTCATAGGATTATTTTGAGGATTAGCTGAATTAAGATACAAATGCTTATTACAGTGATCATTCAGTAAATTCCTAAAAGGAATAATATACTTTCTGTGTGTTTTTGTTTTTTTTTTCAAACTAGGAGGGCTTATTAGACTCCTTGCTGAAACCACCGAAGAAGAACAAAGTAAATGGATGGGTTTTGTTATCTGTGAAGTGCAGGAGCAGCAAGCTGGGGTCTGTCCTGTTCACTTCTCTACCCTTAGTACCAAGCCCCATCCCTTGTACAATGCAGACATTCAATAAATATTAGTTATTGGTCTAGAAAATGTTAGGAGATACAGTTATATAAAAGTGAGTATTCTTTTTTTTTTTAGGTACGCGGGCCTCTCACTGTTGTGGCCTCTCCCGTTGCGGAGCACAGGCTCCGGACGCACAGGCTCACCAGCCGTGGCTCATGGGCCCAGCCGCTCCGCGGCATGTGGAATCCGGGGCATGAACCTGTGTCCCCTGCATGGGCAGGCGGACTCTCAACCACTGTGCCACCAGGGAAGCCCTACAAGTGAGTATTCTTAAATGGATTTTAATAAGTTTTTCTTTGCTGAAAGAAAATGCAGTGATGCCAGTAGACTCTGGGAATATGCAATAAGGATCATTTCTGTTTATTGCCTGTCTCCCCCTCCCCCGGCCAGATATCTTATGTAATCCCCATAAAATCCTCTGAGGTAGGTATTAGTAATCACATTTTGCCAATGGGAAACTGAGCTTCACAGTTTGTGACCTTCACAGGGGTCACAGGGCATTGGGTGACCGAAAGGGGATGTGTACCCGGGCTACATGGATGGCTCTGAAGTCTGAGCCTTTTCTGTTGATTTATTTCCCAGCGGTGAGGACAGCTCAGAGGAAGAGCTGCCTGTCTAGTGCCTCAAGCATCCAGAACTTTGAGAGTGAAGTCAGTCACTCTGGGATGTAGGGTCCTCATGCTCCCTAGATGTGTCACTTAAACCCCCCACCATCATTCAGTTCCTAAACTGGTCATCAAAAACTGGTGTTTATCCAATTAGAATTCAGAGGCAGACAAATTGCTACACTGAATTCAAGTGCTTGATGAACTTTTCACCATAGGCTTGTCTGGTTTGATATTTCTTATTTTTTAAAAATGCAGAATTTAGTTGATGCATTACATCAGAAAGATCAGAAACTCAAAGATATATAATATATTGGGGAGACGGGGGAAAACCGCAATGAGTGTGGAATGGGGCAGTTAATTTCAAGCTTTTGTTAGCATCTGCAAAAAGAGTTAATGCCTACTTACCTTCAAACCAAAGGGGGGTTTGCCAGAAGCATTATTTAAATGCTTAAAAAATAGGGTTTTAAATAATTAAGATAAATGCTAAAAACAGCTAAGCAATAAACCCCTTTTAAATATTTTACCAAAGTATATTGCTAACATGCCTTATATTCAGACTGTGTCCTGATTTGGATATTTCATGTTTCTGCAGTTTACTTTGTAGATCACTAATCAAAATTCAATAGTGACTATGCCTAATTACAATGATCAGTCTTCATAGGCTGCAAAGAGAATGGAAATCTTAGAAATAAATGCTTTTGCTCAGAAAGAATTCTCTCTGAAATAATCACTCTGATTTGTTGAGATAATGTGATATAAGAGGTTGCCACTGGAAGTAATGGGATGACCAGAAACTGGAAAATTTGTGATGAATATCAAGAAAATACAAGGTTTTAAACTTTTAGACTCTGTGGAAGTCTTCGTGGGGGAACAGGTACAAGTCCTGAGTATTTATATCAGTTAAGCCTCAGCACAAACATGAGGCTATTTATTCAGTAGGATACATTCCAGTGCTTTCTAGATGCCATTCAAGAGTAGTATGAAGCACACTTCTAATGTTATCCCTTAGATCCTGAGCAGGTAAGACTTTGGTATCTGTGCATAAACACTGAATTTTAATTCCATCACAAGTAATTATTCTCCCAAGTAATTTTCTTTAGAAGTATAAATTGTCTGACTCCACCTGCTTGGAGGGAAGGGGACTTTTTTCTTGAAGAACTATGATCTGATCTGTTGAGGGGCTGCAGAGCTGAAGGCAGGACCTTGACCTCTCTGGGTGAATCTGCTCAAGGTTCCCTTGATGAGAATATTTAAGTCACAGAAACACAAACACCTCCAACCCCGATACAATGCAGTCTTATTCAACTCGTGGGGCATTTCTCTGGACGTCAGGAATTCCTCTAGGTTCCCCAGCGGTCCTGACTTGCAGCCAAGATTGAGAACCACTGCCAGAACGGCTGAGTTACATCCTGTCTCTTACCTGTGGTGCAAACCTGACTCTACTCTGCTGATTCTCACAAGCCTTGGATTACTGCTTCTGCACTTTTGCCTGAACTCAAGGAAAATGGTCTACGATACCTCTACCAAGGCTCTTAACTGTGATGGTTAATCTTATCTGTCGACTTGATGGGACCGTGGGTGCCCAGATTGGACATTGTTTCCGGATGTGTCTGTGAGGGTGTTTCTGGATTAGATTAGCATTTGAATCAGTGGATTGCCCTCCCCAAGTGGTTGGGGATCATCCAATCTGTTGAGGAACTGAACAGAACAAAAGGCAGAGGAATGAGGAATTTGTCCCCTTTTTTTCCCCCCCCGCCTTACTGATTGAGCTGGGACATCACATTTCATCTTCTCCTGCCCTTGGACTAGGATTTATATCACTGGCTCCCCTGATTCTCAGACCTTTGAACTTGGAGTGAATCACATCACTGGCTTTCCTGGGTCTCCAGCTTGCAGACATCAGATTTGTGGGACTTAGTAATCTTAATAATTGCATAAGCCAAGTTCTCATTTTTATCTCCCTCCCCCCCTCCTCTCAGATGTCCTATTGGTTCTGTATCTCTGGAAAACCCTCACTAATACACTAACACTTTTCAATTCATTGACTCCTTGGAGAATCCAATAAAAACAATAAACCTTCTCCCAAGAAAACACACTTTATCTTGGAAGCAATTTAAGCCTGTTTTAGAACCCCAGAATCCCAACTCTAAAAACCCTGATTAAAGTCCCTATCTCACCTAGATCATGCCTGAAACCAGATGTGCCTATTCTTATCTGGAGTTGTTACCTCTGAAGCCTGTGCCTGAGCCCAGGGGGACTAGGAAACTGTCATGTCCTCTCCCAAAGAAGCAGGAGATACCACTAGTAAAGCCAGGTGCTGAACTCTGCTGGTGTAGCTGTTCAAAAATTATTTAGAACCCTAGAGGTACAGATGTAAGAATATAATTCAAAACCAGAGCAGAGGTCCAACAATGCAACCCCATAAATGTTATGTCCAAATGTCCTGGGATGATTTGCTTCAGTCTGGTTACCAGAACCAATCTTTTTTTTTTTTTTTTTTGCGGTACGTGGGCCTCTCACTGTTGTGGCCTCTCCCGTTGCGGAGCACAGGCTCCGGACGCGCAGGCTCAGCAGCCATGGCTCACGGGCCCAGCCGCTCCGCGGCATGTGGGATCTTCCCGAACCAGGGCACAAACCCGTGTCCCCTGCATTGGCAGGCGGACTCTCAACCACTGCGCCACCAGGGAAGCCCCAGAACCAGTCTTAACAGCAGAGATGGGATTAGCCTGAGTGGTTTAGTTGGGCCTCACCCCTGCAGCTGGGAGGGAGTGGATGGACAGCCCCGCAGCTGGGAAAGGGTGGATGGACACTATAGAGGCCACTATGCAAACAACCATGACATGAACACCCACTCTCTCTGGTTGTTCTGTGGCAGTCTCGGGCGTGCCATGTCAACTGCAGAATCACCCACCATGTGCTCCTGGAGCTCGTGACCCCACTGCGATGTCCACATCTCTAAAGCAGTGTTCACCATTTGTCAGGAATCTCAATGTCTCCACCTATTTTCAAGCACCTTTTCATTGTTTCTCATTATTGAAGGGTTTAATTTTTCATCTAAAATGTAAGAAACTACATAATCTGCATATGTAGGTTTGTCTTATGACAATTAGAACACAATTTAGTATTGAGCAAGACACACTTGAAACCGGATTGTTTTGTTTTATAAATTGCTTAATACAGAAATTTGGTTTGAATCGTAGTTCCTCCAAGTATTATCTAAATTGGGATTTATTTTCCATTGTCAAGTAGAAAGAAGCAATGTAATCTTTAATCCAAACAAGGAAATGTTCATTAGTCCATTTATTTGAAACATTTTGTTTTGTTATGGTGGTTTTTTTAGTCTAACTTTCTACTTGGCAGCATTCAAACTTAGAGAATCCAGGTGAGATAAATGATAATCTAAAAAAAAAATATTGGCTCTAAAAGAGAAAATTTGTTTAGATCATTAACTATAGTAGATAGTGAAAAGTAGATAAATATCAACACCTCCCAAAAGGCAATAGGCCATTTATGAATGAGTTCTGCAAAACCTTCAAGTAACAGATAATTACTATTTTAAACTGTTGAAGAGTATTAAGAAAGAAAAAGAGAAGCTCTCTTATTTACTCTATATAGCTAGCATAACCCTGATGTAAAAATTGAACAGGCATAGTGAAACAGAGCAGGACCCTATGGTGCTTGCCCCCTATGTCCTCAGCCTGCCTTCTGTCTGTGGAAAAACTTTAGCCAAAGGATAAGTTTAATCAGAGAAGTGAGGAAATGCAGAAACAAAGGAAAACAGTCCAGACTAAGTAATAATACTTTTGTCATTAAGTATAGTCAAGGACCTTTAGTTCCTCCTCAAGGGCTATAGATAACATTCTGAGCCATATCCTTTGAGCTGTCTTACAGATACTTAAACCCCTTCCACCAGGTGGAAGAAGTTAACTACATGATGACCAGACTGTAGCTGCCTGGTCTATGTCTTATGACATAAGCTGCCATAATTCTGAGAGCTGGCCTTAAAGAAATGGAACAAATTGACCCTGGAACTGAACATTAACTGCACTTAAAACAATCAAGATGACGCTGATCAGACCACCGATGGCCAACGTCAAGATGACTGTCAGAGCTGACTGTGCTGTTTCTGCGTGTAGCCCCCTCCGCGCATCTAGAAAAGCTCTTGCCCACTGATTGTCAGTGGGGGGAGTCGGCCTTTGGACAGGCCTCTGCCCCCTCCCCTGCCAGGCTGCTGGCCTCTGAAATAAAGCAAACTTTCCTTCCCACCAACCTGGCCTCTTTATTGGCTTTAGAGCGGCGAGCAGCCCGACCCCATTTTCGGTTACAGTTTCTGGCTCCCAACCTGGGGCTGCTGGACTCTCGCGATATCTGCTCCCGGGGTTTTGCCGAGCTGAGCCGCCATGATGACGCGCCGGGATGGCTGTGAGGAGCCGCCGCTCGAGGCTCGCTGGCCCCGGGAAGGGGGTTTGGGGGGACGCTCCTAGCAGCTGCCGAAACCGTGTGTTTGGGGGATCCTTCCTGTTTCTCCCCTGCTCGGCACTGGCTGTCAACGTACGCTTTTCCTTGGTGGAACGGAAACATGCTGGACAAACTGACGAGCTCCGTGACCAAGTAAGTCCACGGGTGTGCAGCTGGGCAAACTTCTCTTTTGAGCACGAAGTGCTATTTGGGCATTTTTGCCAATTGATTCTGACGTGCATCTGACACTGAGGACCGTTTGTGAGCACTGAGTGTCATTTGGGCATTTTGCCAGTTGGTTCTGATGTCGAGGACCATTTGTGTTGGGGAAGTGTTTGTCTGGGACTCTGTTATCAGTCATTGTCTTGGAGGATTGTGACAGTTCTGTCTAATGGTGTGTGAATGTATATTCCATTTGTATGATTGGTATCTTTGTTGTCTTTTGTAAAATGGGAAGTTCAGGTTCAATTCATTAGAAATATTTTAGCCATGAGATTATGACTAAAGAAAAATGTTTTTTTAAACAATATATGACAACAGTATTCTCTTTAAAATTTTTTTTTTTTTATTTTGGCTGCGGTGGTCCTTGTTGCTGCACGTGGGCTTCTCTCTAGTTGCTGCGAGCGGGGGCTACTCTTCATTGTGGTGTGCGGGCTTCTCATTGCGTGGCTTCTCTTGTTGCGGAGCACGGGCTCTAGGCGCACAGGGTCAGTAGTTGTGGCTCGCGGGCTCTAGAGCGCAGGCTCAGTAGTTGTGGCGCACAGGCTTAGTTGCATCGCGGCATGTGGGATCTTCCCGGACCAGAGCTTGAACCCGTGTCCTTTATTCCAGAGGCCAGCAACCTAAGGGGGAAGGTGGACTCCTGTTCAAAGCCTGACTTCTCCCCACTGACAATGAGTGGGCAAGAGCTTATTTTAGGTGAAGGGAGGGGGCTATGTGCAGAAACAACACAGTCAGCTCTGACAGTCATCTTGAAATTGGTCATGCAATGGTCTCATCAGCATCCTCTTGATTGTTTTAAGTACAGTTAATCTTCAGTTCCAGGGTCAGTTTGTTCCCATTTCTTTGAGGCCATCGCTCAGAACTGTGGCAGCTTATGTCATGGTTATAGTCTGGTCATCATGTAGTTAACTTCTTCCACCTGGTGGAAGGGGTTTAAGTATCTATAAGATAGCTCAAAGGATATGGCTCAGAATGTTATCTATAGCCCTTGAAGAGGAACTAAAGGTCTTTGACTATGCTTAATTCACTCACAAAACACAGTTGGTTTTCACACAGCACCACGTCAGTATTGCATACAAAATAAGCCATGGTCCATGTCCTAGCAGAACTTATGTTTTTACTGATGAGACAATGCATATTCTTACCCATGTGAAATTTAAAAGCCAAAAAATGGTACAGAATGCATATGGTCCTCAAAAAGACAAAAGGGGTTACTGTGAACCTGCATAGTTAGAATAGGCTTCAAGGATCTTGATCTGAGTCTTGAAGGACAGGTTCAATGGAAAGTCAGCATTCCAGGTAGAGGGAAAAATATAAGGAAAGACTTGGGGGTGATTCAAGGATCAGTGAAAAAAGCAGACAGGCTGGCACAGTGGCTTTGGATTGGGGAACAATGTAAGAAAAAGTTTGGATTATGAAGAACCTGAAATGAACCCGTAAAGACTGGGGCTTGATTTCATAGGAAATGGAGAGCCATAGAAGCCTGTTGTGCAGAGGAGAGACACAAAATACCATATGTTTTGTAAATGAGGACGTAGGAGAGGGGAGATCAGAGACAGCTAAGAATGTATTGCAATAAGCCAGGTCTCAGGTGGTGATAACGATGGTACAGGTGATGGACCTGAAGGGCACCAAACTTTTAACTTCTAGTTAAAAGCTCTGCACTAACTGGCTTAATGATCTTGGACAAGACAGTTATCTCTGGACCTTGGTTTCCTCCACTCCCAGGATCCCTTGGGATTAAATAAAGTATCTTTGAAGGTGACAACAAGCCAACAAAAATGGACCAAACAGATAGAAGTCTGTGACCCTCCTGTCTACCCTCGCTTCAACCAAATCAGACTCAGCTGCAGCAGCAGCAGCAGTAACAGTAGTAGTAGTAATAGTAGTAATTTGGGGGCTTCTAGGTATCATTCAGAGAAAGGGTTCTGTTACTCTAGAAGTTTTGAAAAAACTGGACTCTAGGAGTTTCCTTCTAAGACATAAAAATCTGTGATTCTATGGAGGAGAGTAGTTTTAAAAGAGAAGACTTTGGAACTATATTCAATATCTTGTAATAAACTATAACAGAAAAGAATCTGGAAAAAAACCCAAAAATGGCAAAAGCACATTGGCTTCTCAAGAAATGATAGGAGTAAGGATCTCAGAAGACGACTCCTCCATAAAAGCAGTCAGAATACTCACAAAAATTGTCAAAAATAAACTTTTTCAGAACTCTGGAAAGTAACCAAAAGTTTACAGCAATCCAAGGAACCTCAATGCGAGAAAAAACGCTGCATCTTGGAAACTCAGCGAGTTTGGTGGCATTGTAACTTGCTCTCTCCCCTTCTCCCCAGCTCCACAGTAGCCTTGAAAACTAATGGCCTTGTAACCATGGTAACTGTGAAAGCCAGCATCCTAGCAGCCACTGCAGGCAGCAGACAAGTTTGGAGCTGCCGCAAAAGCTCTCTCCCCAGAGAATTGTTTCTATTTGATCTGTCTGGCTGCTCTAGCCCCATTCTCAAGGTTTGTCTGTATTTGACTGGACTCAGAAATTGCTCTATGTGGAGAGCCTATTGTCAGGGTATTTGTTGAAAATGATCAGTGGAAATCATTTAACATCACGACTGCCTGAGATGGGGTTACAAGTTGGGATACGCAAGAGGCTGACCAAAAGACTCAAAAGAAAAAGCATGGGAAAGAGATATGCACAGAGCACTAGGAAAAACTTATTTCTGACAATCTGGAAGGCCACACACATGCAGGGCTGTGCTCACGTTCAGGAAACACCTGAGAAGACCCTAATCTCTCATCTCCACCTTACTTTGAGACTGTGCAAGTAGGAAGTGATGATTAAAGCAGAGTTATAAACTGCTGGAGCATTGAAGATATGCTGTAATGTACCTGGACCCTTTGGCAAAGGTTGAGAGACTTACTGGTATTTAAGAAAATCTCTGTCCAATCATTAGCAAGCTCAGCAGAGACTTCAGTGGCAGTTCGGCAAATCAGATCACACGTTACCGCCAGCGGATTGTCATTCTTGCTGTAGGTTGTAGTTGCTGCCCTTGTGTTTTATTTGCTTATCAACTTTCCTGGACTAATTCTATAAAGCTTGTATTCTTTTTGAGGCCACTCACTGCTGTGGCCTCTCCCGTTGTGGAGCACAGGCTCCGGACGTGCAGGCTCAGTGGCCATGGCTCACGGGCCCAGCTGTTCCGCGGCATGTGGGATCCTCCCGGACCGGGGCACGAACCCACGTCCCATGCATCGGCAGGCGGACCCTCAACCACTGCGCCACTAGGGAAGCCCCAAAGCCCGTATTCTTTGTTGCAAGTACAAAAGAAGAAAAAAGACAAGAGACAAGATAAAAAAGTAAAATGACAGACATAAATCGTACTTTATCAATAATTACAATGAATGTAAATAACACATTCTAATCAAAAGGCAGAGATTGGAAGAATGGATTTAAAAAATATGATTCAAGGAGGTTACATTATGTGACAGATGCAAGGCAGACATGAACACAATGGAAGTACAATCATATGCATAAAATATTGAGAATTATCATTTCAGAGCTTGAAGAGATATTCAGAATCATCTATCCAAAGCCCTCATTTTCCATATGAAGGCAACTGCAGGAGACAAATGGAGCCACCATTGTTTTGTTACTATATAGGATGTTTTAATTTGTAAATAGTCTAAGTTTTCAATCTTTTCCTTTCTCCTTTGCTATGTCCAGCAAGGTATTTCCTAGCCCAGAAATATAATATTATGACTCAACATTGCTTTATGATTTTAGTTTTTTACACTTAAACTTTTGTGTAAATCCTTATACAGAATGCTAATTAATGCTCTTCTCTAAATAACATTGTTCAAGAAACTTGTTATTTCTACTCTGACTATAAATACCACAATATTCTTCAATCTGTTTTCTCTAATCTCTATTTTTTTCATGAATATGTCCCTGATTCAGAATCTATTTCAATTTTTGTGGTTTTACGTTACAACATATGGTAAAGTAAGTCTTTTCAATCTTCTTTTTCAAATATATCTTGACTCATCTCAAGTTGTTCTTCAAGTAAAATTTTAGCATCATTTTTTAAAGTTCTAAACAGATTTTGTTTGGAATTATGGTTGGCATTGCACTAAATTTATACAGTCCTGCCATGGGGTGTCAGAGTCAGAGGAGGGTAAGAAGGATGCTCATATAGAAAGTCTGGAGTGGGATGTTAGAGCCCAGGTAGAGTGAAGAAGGAAACATGCAGAGCTGTTGCTTGGTATTGTGTGTCAAAGCCTGAGTAGGACCTGGAGGGCATCCATAAAGCGAGGACAGCCTAGCTGGGGGATCGGCAGAACATGGTTCAATGTCTATGGTATCCCTGAAAAGGAGCATAAGTTGAACTCAATTTTGAGGAAACATGAAACAAGCCCAAATTGAAGGACATTCTACAAAACAACTGGCCTACAGTTGTCTAAAGTATCAAGGTCATGAAAGTCAAGGGATGAACTATTAAAGATTGAAGGAGACTAAGGAGGCATAACTAAATGCCATGCATGATTCTGAAATGGGCATTTTTGCTGTGAAAGATTATTGAGATAATTGTTGAAACGATTATGGAGTTTAATGATTAGAAGACAGTAATACAACAATAATAATTTTCTGATTTTAATGGCTATATTGACATTATGTAGAACATCGTTGTTTGTAGGAAAAACCCACTAAAGTTTTTAGATGATAGGAAAATGGTAAAGTAATTTACTCTCAAATATTTCAGAAAAAAGCAGGTCTTCTATTGTATTTCACCTTTTCTGTAGCTATGTGATGGCTTCAAAAGTAATTTTTTTTAACAGGAAGCAATTTGTGCTGAAAATAAATGTATAGACCAAATTGAGAGAGAATTGAATGATTTCAGGATTGAATCTTTCCATTCAGGAACATCTAATGTAGCTCCATTAACTCAAAGTTGTTGTTGTTGTTGTTTTTGTGGTATGCGGGCCTCTCACCGCTGTGGCCTCTCCCGTTGTGGAGCACAGGCTCCGGACGCACAGGCTCAGCGGCCATGGCTCACGGGCCTAGCCACTCCGCGGCATGTGGGATCCTCCCGGACCGGGGCACGAACCCGTGTCCCCAGCATAGGCAGGCGGACTCTTAACCACTGCGCCACCAGGGAAGCCCGTTTTTTTTTTTTTTTTTTTTTTTTAAATACTCTCCAGGAAAGTGTTGTTTCTTCTCTGTATCTTGAATATTTCATTCTTAAGCATTTTGTAATTTTTTTACTATTGTGAATGGAATTTTTTTTCCATTTCAGTTCTTCTTCTTCCTCTTCTCCTCCTTCTTCTTTTCTGATTCTATTGAGATTTATGTGTTTCATTTGCATCTTAAGCACTCAGCAGACATTCTGACCTTTTATTAGTTTTATTGTATTTTTAGTTGTTTCCCTTAATTTTCTTAGAACTAAATCATATATCTGCAAATAATTTCAGTTTTATCCCTTCAACTTATGACTCTGTACCTTATTTCTTTTCTGATCTTTTTGCTAATAATTCCACAATGATGTAGCAAAAAGTCTTAAAAACTTATATCCTTGTTTTAAGATCAATGAAACAGGATAGAAAGTCCAGAGATAAACCCATGCACATATGGTCACCTTATATTTGATAAAGGAAGCAAGAATATGCAGTGGAGAAAAGACAACCTCTTCAATAAGTGGTGCTGGGAAAACTGGACAGCTACATGTGAAAGAATGAAATTAGAACACTCCCTAACACCATACACAGAAATAAACTCAAAATGGATTAAAGACCTAAATGTAAGGCCAGACACTATTAAACTCTTAGAGGAAAACATAGGCAGAACACTCTAGGACATAAATCACAGCAAGATCCTTTTTGACCCACCACCTAGAGAAATGGAAATAAAAACAAAGATAAACAAAGGGGACCTAATGAAACTTAAAAGCTTTTGCACAGCAAAGGAAACCATAAACAAGATGAGAAGACAACCCTCAGAATGGGAGAAAATATTTGCAAATGAAGCAACTGACAAAGGATTAATCTCCAAAATTTACAAGCAGCTCATGCAGCTCAATATCAAAAAAACAAACAACCCAATCCAAAAATGGGCAGAAGACTGAAACAGACATTTCTCCAAAGAAGATATACAGACTGCCAACAAACACATGAAAGAATGCTCAACATCATTAATCATTAGAGAAATGCAAATCAAAACTACAATGAGATATCATCTCACACCAGTCAGAATGGCCATCATCAAAAAGTCTACCAACAATAAATGCTGGAGAGGGTGTGGAGAAAAGGGAACCCTCTTGCACTGTTGGTGGGAATGTAAATTGATACAGCCACTATGGAGAACAATATGGAGGTTCCTTAAAAAATTACAAATAGAACTATCATATGACCCAGCATTCCCACTCCTGGGCATATACCCTGAGAAAACCATAATTCAAAAAGAGTCATGTACCACAATATTCATTGGAGCACTATTTACAATAGCCAGGACATGGAAGCAACCTAAGTGTCCATCGACAGATGAATGGATAAAGAAGATGTGGCACATATATACAATGGAATATTACTCAGCCATAAAAAGAAACGAAATTGAGTTATTTGTAGTGAGGTGGATGGACCTAGAGTCTGTCATACAGAGTGAAGTAAGTCAGAAAGAGAAAAACAAATACCGTATGTTAACACATATATATGGAATCTAAGAAAAAAAAAACTGGTCATGAAGAATCTAGGGGCAAGACGGGAATAAAGACGCAGACCTACTAGAGAATGGACTTGAGGATATGGGGAGGGGGAAGGGTAAGCTGGGACAAAGTGAGAGAGTGGCATAGACATATATACACTACCAAATGTAAAATAGATAGCTAGTGGGGAACAGTCACATAGCACAGGGAGATCAGCCCAGTGCTTTGGGACCACCTAGAGGGGTGGGATAGGGAGGGTGGGATAGGGAGGGTGGGAGGGAGGGAGATGCAAGAGGGAAGAGATATGGGGATATATGTATACGTATAATTGATGCACTTTGTTATAAAGCAGAAACTAACACACCATTGTAAAGCAATTTTACTCCAATAAAGATGTTAAAAAAAACCCCAAAACTTATATCCTTGTTTTAATCCTAATTTCATTGGGAGTGCCACTAATGTTTTATGTTAGCTATGATATTTACTATTGTTTTTAATAGATACTCTTTGTCACAGCAAGAGAATATATTTTTATTCCTTAGCTTGCAAAGAATTTTTTCCCCTAAGGATTGGATATTGAATTTTATCAAGTACCTTTGTGGCAATTATGAAGATATTCATATTTTTCTCAGTTAACTCATTTCAGTAATGAATTATACAAACAGATTTCCTAAAGTTGACCCATTCCTAAATTCTTAGAAATAATTCAAGTTTGGAATTATTATAATTCAATTTAATGTTATAATGTTCCATATGGGATTTTTACAACTGTATTTATAACTGATATTGGTCTTTTATTGTTCACTTCTATTATGCTATTCTTGTTCATTTTTAACTTTAAAGCAATGTAAACCTCATAAAATTGACTGGGAAATAGTCTGATTTTTCTATCTTCTGTAATTGCTCAAATAACATAGGGACTTAATCAAACCTTCAGTGAATGGAGAGAATTGTCCATAAACCATATGGGTCTATTGCCTTTTCTTTTCTTCATTACAGTATTATTATTTTTAAGCTTTTCAGTTTCTTTCCTGGTTTGCATAGTTAGTACACTATGCGAATTTGATATGCTCTTGAGTCAATTTTGATGCTCTACATTTTCGCATAAAATCATCTCTTTACTATGTGTTCTAGCTTCTTTTGTTCCCTTGCTGTCTTTTGTTGTATTGATCAAGTTTCCTTTGATCTCTTTCTCAAGTGTTTAAAAGTTAGATGTCCAATTTTTATTCTGTTACTACCCTTACATTAAAAATATATTTGGGGCTTCCCTGGTGGCGCAGTGGTTGAGAGTCTGCCTGCCGATGCAGGGGACACGGGTTCGTGCCCCGGTCCGGGAGGATCCCACGTGCCGCGGAGCGGCTGTGCCCGTGGGCCATGGCCGCTGGGCCTGCGCATCCGGAGCCTGTTGCTCCGCAACGGGAGAGGCCACAGCAGTGAGGGGCCCGCGTAACGCAAAAAAAAAAAAAAAAAAAAAAAAAAAAAATATATATATATATATATATATATATATATATATTTGAACTTAAATTTCCCTGTCATTCTCAAGAACAAAGTAATATCTATGCATTCTCACCCACTCTGTTGCCCTCTCCTTCCCAAAGAAGACAAAAGTTAGCTTGTTTTACATCCCTCTCTCTCCAGTCCTCTCCTAGATGTTGTTCAAGTAGCTCCAGGTAATTTTAAAATGTTACACATTTTTATATTAAAAATGTTTATAATTGCTTTACTCTTCACAGGTGTAATTAATTGTTCTTATTTTTTAAAATTTCTTTTTAATCATCAAGTAATACAGGGATATATTCTAATTCTAAAAATTCAATCATTCTACATAAAATTAAAGTCTTCCTTTATCACCACTGTCAATGCCAATACCTTCCAAAGAAGTTATTGCTATTATGAATTTGGTATATATTCTTTCAAGTATATGGTGATGCATGGCATATATACCAAACCATGTGCTATACGTGCAATATTTATAATATGTACATTTAATATGTTTAATATGGCACAATTATTATGTAACTCCCTTTTTCCTTAGCTGGCCAGTATGTCTTAGAACGTTTTTCATGTCAGTATGTACAGATTCACTTCATTCTTTTTTTTTTTTTTTTTTTTTTTTTTTTTTGCGGTACACGGGCCTCTCACTGTTGTGGCTTCTCCCGTTGCGGAGCACAGGCTCCGGACGCGCAGGCTCAGCGGCCATGGCTTACGGGCCCAGCCTCTCCACGGCATGTGGGATCTTCCCGGACCGGGGCACGAACCTGTGTCCCCTGCATTGGCAGGCGGACTCTCACCCACTGCGCCACCAGGGAAGCCCTCACTTCATTATTTTAAACTGTTGCATCCCACAGTAGATATGTGCCCTAATTTATTCACCCATTCTCCTGTGATTAGACATGTAGGTCATGGTGTTAGAGCTGTTGCAGTGTTGAAGTGAGCATTCTTTACGTGCCTCTTTTTGAGCACAAACAAGTGTAACTCTAGGGTTTTATATCAATTGGGCTTTAATTCAGGAAAGATACTCTAGGTTTTCCACACATAAAAGGATTTAACATAGAAATAAGTTGTCGATTAAATAACTGTAAGTGATGGAGGTGTGGAAGTCAAGGTATTTCACTGAAACTTTGACTTCAATGTCAACCACTCTTAGTGTGATCCCAGGATTTGGTGATTGCTGCAGCCACTTTTCCAAGAGCTGCTGCCATCACCTCCACTGCCACCCATGGAGCTGGTGATTAGACAGTGGGGTTATGACACATGGCCACTGCAAATCCCCCACCCTTTAGAGCTTGCTTGTCTGTCCACAATGTTGCAGAAAGATGGTATATCTTTCTTCTGTGTTCAAAAAAAGCTCTGACGAATGTGTTTAATTGGCAGAACCAAATTTACATCCAGAATCCTAAGCAGCAAGAAGAGTCTGAGGATTGTAGTTTTTAGCTTTCTAGTATCTCCAAATAGAAAAAAATGTACGAAGTCAAAGTTGAGAGTCAAACCACTCTATCACAGCTTAACCTTTGCCTGCTCGATATCCATAAGCAAATTTTTATGCAATGGAGTCTTCCTAACAGCAGCAAGTACTCGCATTATGCAACCATCCCCCATGCAAATAAAACACACCCTCTTCACAAAGAAAAGGCCCAAACCCCATTAAACGCTGTATCCATCCCTGAAGATGTTCATTCCTTTTCTAGTTCAGCCACAAACCTATTTTTGTATCCAATAACCTCATAATCAAATTACAGTTAACCATCACCGCATAGAAACAGAAGTGAAGAAGAGGAAAGAAATAGAAAATTGGTCAATTACATACAAATATATACATAACAAAGCAAGGAAGAAGAGTATGTAGGGCTATTATATTCCTCAGTCCTGCAGTAAGTCAGAAGAATATAGTTGGTATTTATACCTTCCTTTGCCCACTACCAATTTTCTGTATCTATTTGCCCCCAGCCAGCAATTCCATGGTCAGAGTTCTATATCTGGTGGGGTGACCCAAGCCTTCCATCCCTAAGTGCCTGAGCTCTTCCTGGCTTTACCTCTGTTGGGTTGCTGTGGTCTTCCATAATCTTTAGTATTGGATATAAAAATACTAGGAGACACCCTAGGGGATTCTCTGGGTTATAAATACTCCTTCATGCCTTGGTATGTGTCAGTAACTCTATTTCTGTTTGGTAATCAAGGTCAATCACTCAGATTAGAGCAGTGAATCTCTTCTTTGTCTATTAGTTCAGCAGCAAGAGAACCCCAAAGTTCAGTGAAATCATTGAGTCATAGGAGGAAGGAGCTTGGAAGGAGCCCTTCTTTGGGAAATAAGACATGTAAGCCAGAAGAATTCAAAATCATGGTAATGAGAATTCCCTGGTGGTCCAGTGGCTAAGATTCCGTGCTGCCAATGCAGGGGCCATGGGTTCAATCCCTGGTAGGGGAACTAAAATCCCACGTGCCACATGACCCAAAAAAAAGATTCCAAAATCATGGTCATGAGAAGCAAAAATATTACAAGTGAGTAATTAGGTGTCATAGTGAAAGGAACCACTCGCATTTTACCCACTCAACTCCCAGACCCTCTTATTTTATTGGCAGGAGAATCAGCACCATATTATAGGACATTTAATATTTATTCTGATTATAAAAGTAATTTTCGATCATTAAAAAATGATATCATTCAAAACTATATAGAAAGTGAGACTCTCCTTTATTCTCTTTCCTGTCTTCCAGTGGTAACCATTGGCATCATTTGTATTATAGACACACACACACACACACAAATATACATGTGCTATACTATAATTTATGACTAAATTAGTATTTTTACTCAGGGAATGTGAGTATACACTTATGCACTTAAAACATTTTAAAATATATTTATTCATTTATCATTGACAGATCATCTTATTCCTTTGAACAGTGGTGTAATATTCCATGGCTGGTTACATGGTAGTTTATTTAGTCAATGCAGTATGAATAGACATTTAGTGGTTTATAAGTTTTGCTTTTATAATATCTATGCACATATGGTGGATAATTTTAAAAAGTAGAAATTTCACCTTTCCTCCTTAGATCTTCACTAAAGCTAGCAAAATATAGAGGCCACCTAACCTTATGGTTTCACCAATTAATTTGGAAAGTTAGACTTGCTTTGGGTGTTAATTCAGAATCATTTCAAAGCAAAACAAGCCTCTTTATTTTTGTTTGGAGAGGAGGGCATTGGAGCGTGTGGTACTGCTAAGTGCCGTTTGTATATAATTGTTCCTTAAATAATTGTGTGGCATAAGATGCTTTCTAAAGAATATATGTATCTATAAGGTACATTAAAAATAACTTTTATTTTTGTCTTCAAAGAAAATAAAAATAATCTGTATAATGGTATTTTAACTGAATACACACACACACACACACCACACACACACACCCCAGAAGCAGCAACTGCTTAGATTAGACAGGTGTTTATACTCCATTTATAATAACTTTACATTTTTTAGTCACTGAACCATTGTATCATCAATTTTCATTTCTTTTTATTTTACTGTGAAGTGGACTGGTTCCAAGTTGACTAAGTCACACATTTAAAATAATTAAAAGTTTCACATTGCAGAAGAAAAATATACTCTTTCCTCCACCTTGGTGTGTGTCCTTTTCTCGACTCATGTATCACCATAATACTGAAAAACAGTAAACCAGAGCAGCATTTCATGTCTAACCTTCTTGCCTGAAATATTTAAGATGAAACTTATTAGTATATACAAACTCTAAGATGTTGAAACAACTAAATGTTTTTGAAATGACATTTACAAATAATGTTTGTGTATTTGCAATACTTTTAAAAGAGTATTTCATGCTAGAAATGTGCCTCTATACAAATGAAAAACCAAGGTGAATAAAGTCAAGTGCTAGGTACTGCCAAGGCAAATGCATCTTAATTGAAGACAGAAGGCGTTGCCCACTGGTTTTTTTTTTTTGCCACACCACTCAGCTTGCGGTATCTTAGTTCTCCGACCAGGGATGGAATCCAGGCGCCCCCGCGGTGGAAGCGCGGAGTTCTAACCACTGGACCGCCAGGGAATTCCCCATGCCCACTGGTCTTAATGAGGCCACACCAGCCTGTGAATTGTCGTGTCTTACAATCTCCTCCTATACCCCTCCACTTCCTGTCTCCATAAATTGCTCTTGCAGATGCACTGCACTCATATTTATTTCTCTCATTTTAGGTGATGGAGACTCCAGAATGTCTATGCAAAAGAACTAAGTGGTGCCAATCTCGTAGGGAGAGCGGCTTGAAGGTGGGTTTACATTGCTCTTTACATAAAATTGAGAACACATTGATTCTTTTAAAGAATGTCCTTCCTCCCCACAACCCAGCAATACCATTGCTTTTCAAGTGGAAAGGGAACTTCCAATCTACACTGATTCTGTTACTTTAATTCATGAGACTGAGGCCCACGAGCTGAAGCTAACTGCCCAGCTGATGGCAGACCCAGTCTCCTGTCTCTTACCCAGTCCTGATATCTGGGAAGCATACTCAAAATGTTAAGTAATTATCACAAGCTTGATATTTGGTTTTTGACTTTGTTTTATATTTATATTGAAATGTTGCAATTCCTGGTCTTATTAGTGAATTTAGGAATTCATTTTAAATGAAATAATCAAGTCATACAGCAAAGACTTAATTTAGGGAAATATGTAGAGTTGAAAAAATTCACTTTTCTACTCTTTCTCATTGCAACTTCTCTAAAATAGTGTTGTGGTTGTATGTCCAAATATTCTTTCTGCTGCATGAGAATTTGGATGCACTAAAAACAAAGTTTCAACAAAAGTAATTAGGTAGTTTATTGTAGCTTCTGTCTTCAAAAAATTGAAAAAGGTTTTTTCAGGTGAAGGCTGTAATAAGCTGGAAGGTAAGATGGCTGCTCTATTGACAATGACAGTTCAAATTTTGATTATATGGAAATTGGGAAAGAATGGCACAATGGAATCTAAAAACCCTCCTTGCAGTATTAATGTTCCATCTCTCCATTAGTACATGTTCCTAGTCTTTACTTTTACCCAGAGAGATGGGTAAAAGTGCCTTAAGGGCACGGGGTGCCTTAAAGGTACACTAATTACCACATAAAGACTGGTGTTAAGAACTTCAGTGCTTCTTTGCAACACCAGAAGTTGCTTCCGGAAGTGGATATCCACATCATAATACGTGTAGGATGCCAGAGTGAATGGTGTGACATAGAAATAGTTCTTGCATCTCTCTGTGCAAAGGTTCAGAGACATGAAAAACCTTGGTTCTTTCAGGCATATGCAAGATTTTCAGTAAAGGCGAGCAGTGCCATCCAAGAGAACTTTCTTTAAGATGGAAAGGTTTTATGTCTGTGCTGTCCAATACAGTAGCCACTTGCCATATGTGGGTATTGGTCACTTGAAAAATGGCTAGTGTAACTGAGTGACTGAATTTTAATTTTATTTCATTTTAATTAATTGAAATTTAAATAGCCACATGTGGCTAGTGGATACCATGTTGGTCAATGCAGTTCTAGAACACAGAAGAGTAGATGAGAGTGAAAAGAGATGAGATTGTAAGAGACATGATAGGAAGTATGGACTTTGCTGTCCTGAAGGTAACAAAGAGAAACTGAAGATGGCTGATGGTAAAGGTCCTGAAGTTGGCATAAAAGCGTGAGCTCAACGGCACAGGTAGAGAGACTGGCCATGGACTGTAGCTCATTGCCTGGGACCAGAGGAAATGAGGCAAGGTCAGGTGTGAGAGAAGCTAGGATTTATAAAGGCATGGAGAAGGGAAGCAAAATTTAAGGAAAGTCATATCAGGTAGTTCATTTCTTTTCCAAGTAGCAAGAGACCAGTTTGTCTACTGAAATTGAGGGAATGAAAGATGAAGAGTAGTGCTTGGAAGATGTGAAGAGGAGAGTAGGGTTGGTCTGAAATGATCGTTTGGGGACTGACCAATGATAGCTAAAGGATTTCCAGATGGTGAGACTGGGGGCAGAGCTGAGGTTGGAAACCGTGGCTTTGAAATGGCTTCAAGCTGCCATTCCAGAAGGTTTATTTATCTGGGTATGGAATTGGAGAAGGTGTATTGCAGCAGAAATCCAGGGTCGTAGCCCCAAGCAGCTGCTGCAAAAGGCCTGGGATGCAAGGAAACTGAATAAGCTGGTGAGGGAGTCCTTCAGGTAATCAATAACTTGAGGTCATGAAAGACCTAGAAGAAAAAGTTAGGTCATGTGTAGAAAATTGGAGTTGGAGACTTCAGAGGCATGTTTATCGATGACCACAAGATCTGTGTTGTGGTGATGGTAATGTAGGCTGAAAGGTTTAGAGGTGAAAGCCACTGGAGTTGAGGTGTTGAGGGTCATCCACATTAAGAATGAACAATATGGCAAGACTTGGGTTAGAAAGTGAGTATGTGAACCAGATGTCTTTAATGAGTGACAGAAGTTATCATGACCTCAGCAATAAACCTACAGAGGAGGGAGAAGAAGGTGGTAGAGTAAGGTGGCATGAGCATTAAAAGGAAGGTATTTTTACAGGAAGGTAGATGAAAAATGACAACTCTAACCCCTGATCCTAGAAAAACACTGATGGGAGATGAGCATCTCCAGTGGCTGGTGGGAATGCAGTGTCCTCCAGAGTAGAGACAGATTTTAGTTAAGGAAGGGCATGGAATAAGTGTTCAGTGACCAAGTTAATGATATTGGGGAGCTTATTTACTGGGTATGGAGAGTTCAAGAGGGTCCATGGGTTACAGAGCAGTTGAGGGTACCAGTGAGAGGTGAGAGAAAGTATAGCACAGGGACACAAGCAGGGTCTTTTATATTGTAACAAATTTGCTAGTACAATATATAGTAATTTTTGCTGACTTTGGAAATGGTTTAGGGAAAAAACAGAATTTGGACCCTATCACCAGTTAGATGTGGGGCAAACAGCCCTCACCACAGGTGGGGGAAGATTAGGTCTAGAACTTTACATTTTCTCTCATTCAGTTCACGGCTATGCATTCAGAGGAAGAGTGTAATGGAAGAGATTTGTTGATCTGCTTTTCTGACTGTCTTTAGAGACAGGATGAATTCTCATTAGTCTGGGATGATTCAGGTGTGACTGACTATCTGAAAGAGAAGGATAAGTTATGCTACCTTACCAGTGCTTTTACATTCCAATGGTTTTGTGAATCTAAGCTAAATTAGCTCTGATTTCTGAGTATTATAAATATAGTGGAATATCACTTCAACATTTTTTGAGGGTTCATGGTAACCTAATTTTCTAAACTTAAAATCAGAACATGTGGTCCAGCAATAGATGTTTTCTAATCTCTAAACTGAATAATAGGAAACTACACTTGGTTAGACACTGAAGGCACTGCCTTTATAGAAAAGAATAAAATAAATTTATACTGGAATTGTCCCAGAAAAGTCTAAGATATATGACTGCTATACTTATAAGTAAGAATAATTTATCAGGTGGGTATTTCAGTAACTATGCCTTTTTGGATATAGTTTAACAAATTCTGATCTAGGGCACGGAATGTCTCAGTGAATTTCCAGTGAAGTCCAAACCCGAGAAATGAGAGACATAATTCTTATTGAGTAATTTAGACTCTTCTTCTCTACTTTAAGGCACTCTGGTCTTGCTTTTCTCCCATTTTTCTAAGTATGCATGCCTCATACGGGTTCCTTGTTTTACTCAACTGCTCAGAAACACATTATCTCACTTAAAATGAGGAAGCCAGACTTCCCTGGTGGTACAGTGGTTAAGAATCCGCCTGCCAATGCAGGGGACACAGGTTTGATCCCTGGTCAGGGAAGATCCCACATGCTGCAGGGCAACTAAGCCCCTGCACCACAACTACTGAGCGTGTGCTCTAGAGCCTGCAGGCCACAACTACTGAAGCTCACATGCCTAGAGTCTGTGCTTCGCAGCAAGAGAAGCCACTGGAATGAGAAGCCTATGCACCACAACGAACAGTAGCCCCTGCTCGCCGCAACTAGAGAAAGCCCAAGTGCAGCAACGAAGACCCAATGCAGCCCTAAATAAATAAATAAATAAAGAAAGAAAGAAAGAAAGAAAGAAAAAGAAATAATGAGGAAGCCAATGAGAACAAGTTAGCTCTGTTTTCAGTGCTGTAATGCAAGGAAAATTCCTTCTTCTGTAAATGATAAAGAATTCTCAGCATATTTAGCCACAGCTAATCCTATTCCTTTGGCTGCAATGTGGTCCTGTACTTTGGAACATTTTAAGAGCGTTACCTAGCTAGGCAATAAACATGCTTTTAAGGGCTTATTGGTAGTATGCTGACTCAAAGCAGAAATAATATCATTTCAAGTTGCTACTTCCCCATTCATTCTTTCTAAAGACCCCTGGAGGCTTCTCAAGGTCTCTTGCCCCCTCTGTGACAGTTTGATTTTGTAAGAGAATAGTCTTAGAATTTCCTTTGTTCTACAATCTTAAAACAGAGCAAAACAGAACAAACAAGAAAATCTCCGTATTTGTTTGAAATTTCATGAGGTGAAGACTTCTGGTCAAGAGATCAAGTCCAGCCTCTTCTTACCAGGGGTGGGTGGGGCATACCTGGAGTCACCTACAACCTATGGCTGGGACCTGCCCATGCCACAGAAACCACTTTTGGAGAAAAGAACTTTAGTTGGGGTTATGGAACTGGAGGAGAGGAAAAGTAAAGGAGTGAGAGGGGAATGAGAGGAGAGAAACCCCTTTAGAGCAAAAAGTGGGCAAAGGAAGGCAAGACCAGAGCTAGACTAGGGATTTCTGAGAGTAGGGCTGTGGGAAGAAAGTGACTTCCCATTACGTTCAGAATCTGAGGAAGAGGGATGCTTGAAATACTTATTCTTGGAATCTTGGGAGTTTTCTGAAGTTCCCAGACATTAAGAATGGGAATTAGGAGATAGCCCAGAGATCCTGGCCATGAAGACACTGTAAGATTCCCTGAACTCATATAATTGCCCCAAGTTATAGTCTTTTAAAAAATCTCCTTTTCCCCACAGAGACACTGGTAAGCCCTCTAAGAGTGAACGGTCCATTCAAGCTTGGGAAACAGCCTCTTCTGTCATCAGATTTGGAGGATGATGGAACACAGACTATAGAGTAGGGCAGGCAGCTTTAAGGAAGAATGGAAAGCAGGGTTTTCAGGTTAGCCAGCCAAGAACTCCCTCAGGAGTTTGAGGCTGCCATCTTTACCAGGGGGTGTCAGGAAGGCTCACTGGATCATGGGGATCTTTCTGTTGCTGAAGAACTGGAACCAGAATCAGCTGCTCTGGGTTTGAAGAGCTTATGGGAAGTGGATGTTTAGTCTTCATCTCTCTTATCCTTCACCTCAAATTTGTCCTCTATGCTCCTGTCTTGATAACATTTGAAATCAATTACCCCTCCTAGTGGGTCTCTGTTACCAAGTTTGGTCCAAATTCTTTGACAGTTCATAGCCAAGTTTTGCCAACTGCAATTTGGAATTCTGCTTCCTGCTCTGAATATCACAGCAGCCAGGAATTCCATTTTAGTTCTGCCTCGCCTGGATGGTTTTCCCCTTCATGGTGCTGTTTCCCTGGGTCAGTTGGGCCCTGATAGTTCTTCTTGTTTTACAGAAAGTCACCAAGTTTAGTTCCTGTTGCCTATCTAACTTACTCTTTCCATTTCCAATAAAGTCACTAGGCAAATTTTCTAATGTTCTGTGTTTGTATGGGGGTGGGGGGAGCGAGAGGGATGTAGAACAGCGTGGGAGAAAGTTCGTTAACTCCTTCTACCGCCGGTTGTCATCATGATTTTCTTCCATCCCTTTTGCTTTCTATCCTTTGACTAGAAAACACATCCCTTCCCTTTGGGCTGCCACAGTGACATCTCTGTTCTCCAGTCTTCCAAAAATCCTAGTAAATCCTTGTAGCATAGCTTAGTTGCATTACTTTTGATTATTTACTGGCCATTGCTTCTCCCTATTAGTGAACTCTATGAAGGCAGGGATTGAATTTTATTTCAATTTGCAGTTCCAGAATTTAGCATGGTGCCCAGGACTCAATAAATATTTACCGAGTGAATGAATTAGAATCATCTTCCATCCTTGCAACACACAACAATGTGATGCTTGTGACATTCTCCATTGAATCTCCATCTGAGGCTTATATGTTGGCAATGACCACCTGTCAAATGCTGAATCAGACGCAGCTTTGATCTAATCCTGGAGGGTTTGGCTCTAGAGGAAAAGGATCTGATGAGGTACATACAGAGGATACTGAAGCAGCTGCTACTTGCTTAAAATGGACTTAGTACACCCTTCCTTCTGGTCTCCTTGTGCTCTACATCCACCCCAAGGGTAAAAAATCACCATGTGACGCAAGCACCAAAGGCTTCTGGATAAAATGGATGCAGTGCTGTAATTCAAGGAAAATTCCTTCTGCAAATGAGAAAGAATTCTAGGCATGGGAGAAATATACTTAAAAAGTCATATCCATGGAAAGTCAAGAAAATCACTGAGGTCAGACAAAGTGAGAAAGTCAGTCCAAGGTGGGAAGGAATTACTGAAACTGCTGTCATCTCTGAGGACATCTAGAGAGCCTCACACTTAGAGCTTTCCCAGAAAGGGTTTTAGGAAGTGTTAATATAAAAGAAAAATGGTGATCAAGAAGAAAAGCCCAGAACACTCAGGCAGCAAGGAAAACTGTCTCAGTCTCGATTGTTTTTTCTTTTTTGGCCACACTGCACGGCTTGCAGGATCTTAGTTCTCTGACCAGGGATTGAACCTGGGCCCCCGGCAGTGGAAGCACAGAGTCCCAACCACTGGACTGCCAGGGAATTTCCACCAGTCTCAATTTTGAGTGGGAGTGACAAAGAATCTTCTCTGAAGATTTCAAGGTCACCAGCCATGACAAGGGGTGAAGTTTCAGCCCTGAATGTGCACTATTTGTGTGATGTGTAAAATTCTAACATAAAGGGGACTCTGGTTAAACATTACTTATTGACCTCAGAAGGAGAGTCAACTTCTTCCTGGAGTAGTGTACCCTCTACTTAGGCCTCCCACAAAAGACAGTGCCCACAACTGTAAAACCCTTAGTTAAACACACACACACACACACACACACACACAGACAGACAGATGCCAATATGAATGAAATTTAGCAGAAATAGCAAACACAAAGCTGGATCCACAAAGAATTATCAGAGGCAGTAAAACAATGAGGTTTAATATGTTTAAAGAAAGAGAATGCTTTAAAAGAGTAAGGAAAGAGAGGCTATGCAGTGACCAGACAGATCTGAAAAAGAAACAAACTGCAATTCTAGAAATGAAAAAAAGTATGATTTAGAAAAAGAACTTAATGGGATGGCTAAAGAGCCATATAGACATAGCTGAAGAGAGAATTATGAGGAATGCTGATTAGAGAAAAAGACGAAAACAGAAAAGGAAAGTCAAATGCCTGAGAATTTTGCAGGATTGTTGAAATGCACACCTCCAATCCAGAAGACCAACACATCTTTATCTAGATAAATAAAAAGAAATCTACACCTAGACTCATCCAGTGGAACTACAGAACACAAAAAATAAAGAGAAATCATTAAGGGCAGCCAGAGGAAAAAAAGGCAATTTACCCAAGAAGGAATAATGATTAGATTGAATGCTGAGTCATCGACAACAATGAAGACTGAAGAAAGTAGAATATTAAAATATTCAAAGTACCGACAGAAAACAACTGTAAAACAAGAATTGTGTTCTTGCAAAATTATCTTTCACAAGCAAGAGGAAAATATTTTCTGTATAATAAAACTGAAAGAATTTACCAGCAACAAATTTTCACTTACGGAATTTCCAAAGGGTGTTTTTCAAGTGGAAGGAAGAAATCTGCAAAAAAGATCTGAGCTATGGGGAATAAAATGGCATATAAATAAAATCATAAATATATCACTAAATCTGCTCACTATTGAGAGTATAAAACAATAATGTCTAAATTGTGGGGTGTCACAATAAATAATATGGAGCTAAAAGACTGGACAAACATTGAATGTAAGCTGGGGAATGGGTTGGCAGTGATTGAAAATAAAACAGTAGACTTCTGCGTATGATTTAGAGAGTGGGAAAATATATCCATTAGAAAGTCACAACAGTTCTAAATATGTAATATGATAGACTAATAATACATGAAGGAAAAATTAATAGAATTACAAGAATAAATTGATGTATACTAACCACAGAGTGAAAATTTTCAACCTACCTCTCATTATTTATAGATCAAGAATAATATCAGAAATATAGAAAACTTGAGCAATGTAATTAGCAAGCTTGATTCAACGGACAACAGGAAATTCACTTAGAGAATATGAATATTCTCCAACAATATGGACATTTACTGATCGATCACATATTAGGGTACACAAAAAGTCTCAAAAAATTTCAATAAATGGTTATCATATAGATCACATTCTTTAACCATACCTGATTAAATGAGAAGTTAAAAATAAAGCCATGAGTTTAAAAATCTCCATGTATTTGGAAATTTAAAATAACTAAATAACTCATGGATTAAAGATGAATCAAAGTGGAAATTAAAAAAATACAAAAACTAAATGACAGGAAAAACATCATATATTGAAACTTGGAGAATGTAACCCAAGAGATGCTTCAAGGGCAATTTTTAGCCTAAAATGTGTATTAGGAAAGGAGAAGGTTGAAAACTAATGCAACTGCCAGTTTTGAAAGTTAGAAAATTCAGTAGCATATGACAATAGTAAAGATAAGAGCAGGAATCAACAAAAATAAAAGGAAAGACACAGTAGAGAGCATAAAAAAGCCAAATGTTGGTTGCTTGAAAATTAAAAATAGATAAATCTCTGTAAGAGTGTTAAAGAAAAATAGAGAAGATACAAATGAATAATACCATGAATGAAAAAAGAACACAACTAGAGGTGCATCAAAGATAGAGAACATGAGAGAATACTATCAATAACATGTTTCAGTACATTTTGACAATCTGGAAGAAACAATGAATGTTAAATGCACAGACTGATAGTCTGGTGTTTAAAAAAATCCACTTTTATATTGTTTACAAGTAAAAGTTGATGGAAATTTTCACCTGGCTTACCTGTCCTAAACTAACCAAATTATGTCCATTGTCTCTGGGTAGTAAGGTACCTAATACAGTAGAAATTCACAGACGTCTGAGCCAACAAATGTCACACAAGTCAAATTTACTTTGCCTCTAAGATTCTTGGAGATGTGCACAGGCACGTCTTTATTTCATCAGTCACTTTCCTGAGGGTGTGAGGTATTTTAGGACAGCCCTGCAGTTCCTTGAGCAGTATCTCTGGTTTCCATAAAATTGACCACTAAAACAAACGCTTGTACAAAGCTCTTCACTACTAGAGCATCATGGACCTTGGCATAGGACTTCAACCTTGAGATGTCAATCTGGGACCTTTTCTGAGGGCTGAGTTCTTTCTTGGAGAGCCTAAGGGCTGACTTTACTAAAATCTGATTCCACATTTTCCTACCTGTTGTGACATTCAGTTATGCTAATTTCATAGCGTCCCGTCCAATCTTATTATATAGGCTGGTAGTCAGCTGTCTAGGGCAGCAAAATATTGGCATTAAAGAGTTGGTGACTATATTGGTAGAAAATAATTATATTTTGAAAGACTACAGAGGAGACCTTCAAGATGGCAGAAGAGTAAAATGTGGAGATCACCTTCCTCTCCATAGATACATCAGAAATACATCTACATGTGGAACAGCTCCTACAGAATACCTCCTGAATGCTGGCAGAAGACCTCAGACCTCCCAAAAGGCAAGAAACTCCCCACGTACCTGGGTAGGGCAAAACAAAAAAGAAAAAAACAGAGACAAAAGAATACGGACGAGACCTGCACCAGTGGGAGGGAGCTGTGAAGGAGGAAAGGTTTCCACACACTAGGAAGCCCCTTCACTGGCGGAGACGGTGGGTGGTGGTGGGGAAGCTTGGGAGCCAGGGAGGAGAGCGCAGCAACAGGGGTGCGGAGGGCAAAGTGGAGAGATTACCGCACAGAGGATCAGTGCCGACCAGCACTCACCAGCCCAAGAGGCTTGTCTGCTCACCCGCCAGGGCGGGTGGGGGCTGGGAGCTGAGGCTTGGGCTTCGGAGGTCAGACGCCAGGGAGAGGACTGGGGTTGGCTGTGTGAACACAGCCTTAAGGGGGCTAGCGCGCCACAGCTAGCCAGGGTGGGGGGGAGTCTGAGAAAAAGTCTGGAACTGCCTAAGAGGCAAGAGACCATTGTTTTGGGGTGCGTGAGGAGAGGGGAGTCAGAGCACCGCCTAAACGAGCTCCAGAGATGGGCGCAAGCTGTGGCTACCAGCGAAGACACCAGAGATGGGTATGAGACGCTACGGCTGCTACTGCAGCCACCAAGAAGCCTGTGTACAAGCACAGGTCACTATCCACACCTCCCCTCCTGGGAGCCTGTGCAGCCTGCCACTGCTAGGGTCCCATGATCCAGGGACAACTTCCCTGGGAGAACACACGGCACGCCTCAGGCTGTTACAATGTCATGCCAGCCTCTGCCACCGTAGGCTTGCCCCACATTCCGTACCCCTCCCTCTCTCCGGCCTGAGTGAGCCAGAGCCCCCTAATCAGCTGCTACTGTAAGCCCATCCTGTCTTGGTGGGGAACAGACGCCCTCAGGCGACCTACACGGAGAGGCGTGGCCAGATACAAAGCTGAACCCCAGGAGTTCTGCGAACACAGAAGAGAGAGGGAAATTTCTCCCAGCAGCCTTAGGAGCAGCAGATTAAATCTCCACAATCAACTTGATGTTCTCTGCATCTGTGGAATACCTAAATAGACAACAAATCATCCCAAAATTGAGGCGGTGGACTTTGGTAGCAATTGTAGACTTGGGGTTTTCTTTCTGCATCTAATTTGTTTTTGGTTATATGTTTATCTTAGTTTAGTATTTAAGAGTTTATTATCATTGGTAGATTTGTTTATTGGTTTGGTTGCTCTCTTTTCTTTTACATATATATATATTTTCCTTTTTCGCGTTTTGTGAGTGTGTATGTGTATGCTTCTTTGTGTGATTTTGGCTGTATAGCTTTGCTTTTACCATTTGTCCTAGGGTTCTGTCTGTCCTTTTTTTTAGTATACTTTTTAGTGCTTGTTATCATTGGTGGATTTGTTTTTTGGTTTGGTGGCTCTCTTTTTTCTTCCTTTCCTTTTTAAATTACTTTTAAATTTTTCTTTATTTTTAATGATTATTTTTTATTTTAATGACTTTATTTTCTTTTTTTCTTTCTTTCTTTTTTTCTCCCTTTTCTTCTGAGCCGTGTGGCTGAGAGGGTCTTGGTGCTGCGGCAGGGTGTCAGGCATGTGCCTCTGAGGTGGGAGAGCCGAGTTTAGGACATTGGTCCATCAGAGACCTCCCAGCTCCACGTAATATCAAACAGTGAAAGCTATCCCAGAGATCTCCATCTCAACACTAAGACCCAAATCCACTCAATGACGAGCAACCTACAGTGCTGGACACGCCAAGCCAAACAACTAGCAAGAAAGGAACACAACCCCACCCATTAGCAGAGAGGCTGCCTAAAATCATAGTAAGGTCACAAACACCTCAAAACACACCACCGTACGCAGACCTGCCTCCCAGAAAGACAAGATCCAGCCTCATCCACCAGAACAGAGCCACTAGTCCCCTCCACCAGGAAGCCTACACAACCCACTGAACCAACCTTAGCCACTGGGGGCAGACACCAAAAACAACAGGAACTAGGAACCTGCAGCCTGCGAAAAGGAGACCCCAAACACAGTAAGATAAGCAAAATGAGAAGACAGAGAAACAGAGCAGATGAAGGAGCAAGGTAAAAACCCACCAGACCAAAAATTTGAAGAGGAAATAGGCAGTCTACCTGAAAAAGAATTCAGAGTAACGACAGGAAAGATGATCCAAAATCTTGGAAATAGAATGGAGAAAATAAAAGAAACGTTTAACAAGGACCTAAAAGAACTAAAGAGCAAAAAAACGATGAACAACAGAATAAGTGAAATTAAAAATTCTCTAGAAGGAATTAATCGCAGAATAACTGAGGCAGAAGAACGGATAAGTGACCTGGAAGATAAAATAGTGGAAATAACTGCTGCAGAGCAGAATAAAGAAAAAAGAATGAAAAGAACTGAGGACAGTCTCAGAGACCTCTAGGATAACAAATGCACCAACATTCAAATTATAGGGGTCCAAGAAGAAGAAGAGAGAAAAAAAGGGACTGAGAAAATATTTGAAGAGATTATAGTTGAAAACTTCCCTAATATGGGAAAGGAAATAGTTAATCAAGTCCAAGAAGCACAGAGAGTCCCATACAGGATAACTCCAAGGAGAAACACGCAAAGACACATATTAATCAAACTATCAAAAATTAAATACAAAGAAAAAATATTAAAAGCAGCAAGGGAAAAACAACAAATAACATACCAGGGAATCCCCATAAGGTTAACAGCTCATCTTTCAGCAGATACTCTGCAAGCCAGAAGGGAGTGGCAGGACATATATAAAGTGATGAAAGGGAAAAATCTACAATCAAGATTACTCTACCCAGCAAGGATCTCATTCAGGTTCGACAGAGAAATTAAAACCTTTACAGACAAGCAAAAGCTAAGAGAATTCAGCACAACCAAATGAGCGTCACAACAAATGGTAAAGGAACTTCTCTAGGCAAGAAACACAAGAGAAGGTAAAGACCTACAGTAACAAACCCAAAACAATTAAGAAAATGGTAATAGGAACATACATATTGATAATTACCTTAAATGTAAAAGGATTAAGTGCTCCAACCAAAAGACATAGACTGGCTGAATGGATACAAAAACAAGACCCATATATATGTTGTCTACAAGAGACCCACTTCAGACCTAGGGACAGATACAGACTGAAAGTGAGGGGATGGAAAAAGATATTCCATGCAAATGGAAATCAAAGGAAGCTGCAGTAGCAATTCTCATATCAGACAAAATAGACTTTAAAACAGACTATTACAGGAGACAAAGAAGGACACTACATAATGATCAAGGGATCAATCCAAGAAGAAGATATAATAATTGTAAACATTTATGCACCCAACATAGGAGCACCTCAATACATAAGGCAAATGCTAACAGTCAGAAAAGGGGAAATCGACAGTAAAACAATCATATTAGGGGACTTTAACATCCTACTTTCACCAATGGACAGATCATCCAAAATGAAAATAAATAAGGAAACACAAGCTTTAAAGGACACATTAGACCAGATGGACTTAATTGACATTTATAGGACATTCCATCCAAAAACAACAGAATACACTTTCTTCTCAAGTGCTCATGGAACATTCTCCAGGATAGATCATATCATGGGTCACAAATGAAGCGTCAGTAAATTTAAGAAAATTGAAATTATATCAGGTATCACAAGTATTGTATCAAGTATCACAACGCTATGAGACTGGATATCAATTACAGGAAAAATATGTAAAAAGTACATATACATGGAGGCTAAACAATACATTACTAAATAAGCAAGAGATCACTGAAGAAATCAAAGAGGAAACAAAAAAAATACCTAGGAACAAATCACAATGAAAATACGATGACCCAAAACCTACGGGATGCAGCAAAAGAAGTTCTAAGAGGGAAGTTTATAGCAATACAATCCTACCTCAAGAAACAAGAAACATCTCAAATAAACAATCTAACCTTAAACATAAAGCAATTAGAGAAAGAAGAACAAAACACAAAGTTAGCAGAAGGAAAGAAATCACACAGATCAGATCAGAAATAAATGACAAAGAAGTGAAGGAAACAATAGCAAAGATCAATAAAACTAAAAGCTGATTCTTTGAGAAGGTAAACAAAATTGATAAACCATTAGCCAGACTCATCAAGAAAACAGGGAGAAGACTCAAATCAGTAGAATTAGAAATGAAAAAGGAGAAGTGACAACTGACACTGCAGAAATACAAATGATAATGAGAGATTACTACAGGCAACTATATGCCAATAAAATGGACAACCTGGAAAAAATGGACAAATTCTTAGAAAAGCATAACCTTCCAAGACTGAACCAGGAAGAAACAGAAAATATAAACAGACCAATAACAAGCACTGAAATTGAGACTGTGATTAAAAATCTTCCAACAAACAAAAGCCCAGGACCAGATGGCTTCACAGGCAAATTCTATCAAACATTTAGAGAAGAGCTAACACCTGTCCTTCTCAAACTCTTCCAAAATATAGCAGAGGGAGGAGCACTCCCAAACTCATTCTACAACGCCACCATCACCCTGATACCAAAACCAGACACAGATGTCACAAAGAAAGAAAACTACAGGCCAATATCACTGATGAACATAGATACAAAAATCCTCAACAAAATACTAGCAAACAGAATCCAACAGCACATTAAAAGGATCATACACCATGATCAAGTGGGGTTTATCCCAGGAATGCAAGGATTCTTCAATATACGCAAATCAATCAACGTGATACACAGTATTAACAAATTGAAGGAGAAAAACCATATGATCATCTCAATAGATGCAGAAAAAGCTTTTGACAAAATTTAACACCCACTTATAATAAAAACTCCCCAGAGAGTAGGCATAGAGGGAACTTGCCTCAACATAATAAAGGCCATATATGACAAATCCACAGCCAACATCGTTCTCAATGGTGAAAAACTGAAACCATTTCCACTAAGATCAGGAAAAAGATAGGGTTGCCCGCTCTCACCAGTATTATTCAACATAGTTTTGGAAGTTTTAGCCACAGCAATCAGAGAAGAAAAAGAAATAAAAGGAATCCAAATCAGAAAAGAAGAAGTAAAGCTGTCACTGTTTGCAGATGAAGAGAATCCTAAAGATGCTACCAGGAGACTACTAGAGCTAATAAATGAATTTGGTAAAGTAGCAGGATACAAAATTAATGCACAGAAGTCTCTTGCATTCTTATACACTAATGATGAAAAATCTGAAAGAGAAATTAAGGAAACACTCCCATTTACCATTGCAACCAAAAGAATAAAATACCTAGGAATTAGCCTACTTAAGGAGACAAAAGACCTGTATGCAGAAAACTATAAGATACTGAGGAAAGAAATTAAAGATGATGCGAACAGATGGAGAGGTATACCATGTTTTTGAATTGGAAGAATCAACATTGTGAAAATGACTCTACTACCCAAAGCAGTCTACAGATTCAGTGCAATCCCTGTCAAACTACCACTGGCATTTTTCACAGAACTAGAACAAAAAATTTCACCATTTGTATGGAAACACAAAACACCCCAAATAGCCAAAGCAATACTGAGAAAGAAAAATGGAGCTGGAGGAATCAGGCTCCCTGACTTCAGACTATACTACAAAGCTACAGTAATCAAGATAGTATGGTACTGGCACAAAAACAGAAATATCGATCAATGCAAAGGATAGGAAGCCCAGAGATAAACCCACGCACATATGGTCACCTTATTTTTGATAAAGGAGGTGAGAATATACAATGGAGAAAAGACAGCCTCTTCAATAAGTGGTGCTGGGAAAACTGGACAGCTACATGTAAAAAATGAAATTAGAACACTCCCTAACACCATACACAAAAATAAACTCAAAATGGATTAACGACCTAATAAGGCCAGATAGTATAAAACTTTTAGAGGAAAACACAGGCAGAACACTCTATGACATAAATCACAGCAAGATCCTTTTTGACCCACCACCTAGAGAAATGGAAATAAAAACAAAAATAAACAAATGGGACCTAATGAAACTTAAAAGCTCTCGCACAGCAAAGGAAACCATAAACAAGACGAAAAGACAGCCCTAAGAATGGGAGAAGATATTTGCAAATGATGCAACTGACAAAGGATTAATCTCCAAAATTTACAAGCAGCTCATGCAGCTCAGTACCAAAAAAACAACCCAATCCAAAAATGGGCAGAAGACCTAAAAGGACATTTCTCCAAAGAAGATATACAGATTGCCAACGAACACATGAAAGATTGCTCAACATCACTAATCATTAAAGAAATGCAAATCCAAACTACAATGAGGTATCACTTCACAGAGGTCAGAGTGGCCATCATCAAAAAATCTACAAAGAATAAATGCTGGAGAGGGTGTGGAGAAAAGGGAACCCTCTTGCACTGCTGGTGCGAATGTAAATTGATACAGCCACTATGGAGAACAATATGGAAATTCCTTAAAAAACTAAAAATAGAACTACCATACGACCCAGTAATCCCACTACTGGGCATATACCCTGGGAAAACCATAATTCAAAAAGAGTCATGGGGCTTCCCTAGTAGTGCAGTGGTTGAGAGTCTGCCTGCCGATGCAGGGGACACGGGTTCGTGCCCCGGTCCGGGAAGATCCCACATGCCACGGAGTGGCTGAGCCCGTGAGCCGTGGCCACTGAGCCTGCGTGTCCGGAGCCTGTGCTCTGCAACGGGAGAGGCCACAACAGTGAGATCCCCGCGTACTGCAAAAAAAAAAGAGAGTCATGTACCACAATGTTCATTGCAGCTCTATTTACAATAACTGGAACATGGAAGCAACCTAAGTGTCCGTCATCGGATGAATGGATAAAGAAGATTTGGCACATATATACAATGGAATATTACTCAGCCATAAAATGAAATGAAATCAAGTTATTTGTAGTGAGATGGATGGACCTAGAGTCTGTGATACAGAGTGAAGTAAGTCAGAAAGAGAAAAATACCGTATGCTAACACTTATATATGGAATCCAAAAAAAAAAAAAAAAAAGGTTCTGAAGAACCTACGGGCAGGGCAGGAATAAAGATGCAGACTTAGAGAATGGACTTGAGGACATGGTGAGGGGGAAGGGTAAGCTGGGACAAAGTGAGAGAGTGGCATGGACTTATATATACTACCAAATGTAAAATAAATATTTAGTGGGAAGCAGCCACATAGCTTAGGGAGATCAGCTTGGTGCTTTGTGACTACCTAGAGGGGTGGGATAAGGAGGGTGGGAGGGATGGAGACACAAGAGGGAGGAGATATGGGGATATATGTATATGTATAGCTGATTGACTTTGTTATAAAGCAGAAACATACCATTGTAAAGTAATTGTACTCCAATAAAGATGTTTAAAAAAATAAAATATTACAAAAAAGAAAATAGTTAAAAAGCAAAGTTTAAAATATAAAGTTTGCACCCTTGAAAAAAACAATGCTATAAGAAGAAGGTGTGAAAGTTAAGATTCATGCTGAGCTTCTGTCTTTCTAGAATAACTAAGAGAGTTCTATGCCCAGGCAGATTTTCAAAACAGAAAACAGCTTTCTCTTTTCTCCAAAAATATTAACTTGCAGACTTCCACTCTGACATTCTCACAACAGGCAATTTCTGTTAAAAATGTTTAAATTCTATTTTCAGCAAAGTAAAACACACATGAAGTTTAAAGAAATTAACACATCTAATAAAAAACTGTACTCCCTTGCTCTAATATCTGAGTTGGGTTTCTCAGAAGCACGCTCTTTATTTCTTTTAGCTATTTCTTCTGATAACTGCCTATATAATTTAAAATGCTACTCTCAGTTCGATTTTTCAGTTTTAGGCACTGATTGCTGACTTCTTGGTATGAAAGATGAGCATTTGAAACTCTGATAAGACCACCCGAACCCTCAACTTCCTCCACCTTCCCAATATATTTATGTAACTTTTCAATAAGATCAATAACCAATGTTACATTTTCATGGCTATGAAAGTATCATTCACACCTGAGGAAAATCTTGTTCCAAGACTGTATTTTCTTTTTAATGAAACTTTCTATGTTCCTTGGAATTGACATTTGATTCATTATTACTTGCTTTTTAATTTTTTTTCATGTTCCCATCACAAATTTTTCTGAAACTCTTCACAAGAACTATAAAACCCATGATACTATTTTAATTACTTTTCTACAAGGGGAAACATAGCAGGTAACCTACCAATTCTAGTGTGTTTCCCCCTGGAGGCATAGTTTTTCAATGCATCTAGCCCTCTCTCCTATTCTGGATGATATGATCTGGCTTATTGCAGACATGGCATCCTGGGACTCCCCTGTGCCTCACTACTGTCTTAGATCCCCTGTTCCTTACATTTGCTCTCTAGTTTCCTTGTTTACTCGCTTATTTTGCTGCACAGTATCATCCAGTAGCTTCCTGAGAAAGAGTGCATGGGAATTGGCAAGTAACATTTCTGAGACCTTGAATGTCTGCAAATGTGTTTATATCACCTTTGTACTTCTGGTAGATTGCCTGGGTATGGATCCTAATTTTTTTTTTTCACAATTCTGAAGGTATTGCTCCATTGTCTTCTAGTTTCCAATGTCTCTGATACAAAGTCTAATGTTATTCTAATTCTTTATCCTTTGAATTAACAAGTTTTTTTTCCCTGGAAGCTTTCTGGATTAAAAAAAAAAATCTCTGGAGTTTTAAAAATTATGACAAGTTTTGCTTGGGTCCTTTCTTGTTTATTTTGCTTGGTTCATTATTTCAATCCCAGGAAATTATTTTGTATTTGTTATTACCCAAATCTCCTCACCTGTGTTTTCTTTGTTTTCCTTTTCTGTATTAGCGATTATTTGGATGTGGAAGCTTGAATTAATCACACAACTTTCCAGAATTTTTCTTTCCTGTTTTGTGTCTCTTTATCCTAAATTCTACTTTCTGGGAGGTATTCCTCAATTTATCTTCCAGCCCTTCTGTTATTTTATTAATTTATTTTTTGTCTATCCTGTTTTTAATTTCCGTGAATTCTTTATTGTTATCTGTGTCTTTTATTATTTTTTATGGAGTCAGTATTTTCTCTTAGCTCTTTGAGGAGATTAAATAAATGCATGTTTTAAAATTTTTTTCAACTTTCCGGATTGTGTTATTTCCCTTGATTGCCCATGGCTTCTTTATATTAAGAAGCTGTTTGGAATATGTGTGTGTAAAGGCAGGCCATATTGACTAGGGCTCCATGTGAGTTTCCTAGCAGAGGCCCAGCTGTTTCAGTGTGTATTATCAAATGTCAGTATATACAAATATTCCGTTCATCCTCCACTCAGTCTTTTTATATCTCAAGAGAAAAGAATTCTCTAGTCTCCAGCCTTGGGGAATATGCCTAGTTGCCTGCATTCTTGGAGTTGAGTCATGGAAAAGTGGTGGGTGTCTCGATATTCAGTATATAGTCTTTTAAATTTTATTTTTTAATTTACATAAGGTAGTATTCACTCTTTTCGGGTTTTATTCTATGAGTTTTGATGAATGCAAAGAGTTTCAAACCACCACTGCAATTGAGAAATAAAACAGCTCCCTCATCCTCCAAAATAGCTTCCTGCTTGTCCTTTGTAGTCAATCTCTCCTGCAAGCCCTAACCACTAGCAACCACTGATATCTTTACCATTCCTAAGGTTTTACTTTTCTAGAATATCATATAAATGGAATCATTCTTCTTTACTTTTTCACGTCCAGTTACTTTCATTTGGCATAATGCATTTGAGAATCATCCATCCTGTTACATACATCAACAAACAGTTCATTCCTTTGTTTGCTGATTAACATTCCACTATATGGATGTACCACAGATTGTTCATCTATTCCTCTGTTGAAGGACATCTTGATTGTTTCCAGTTTTTGGTGATTATGAATAAAGCTGCTACAAACATTTTCATATGGGCCTTTTTATGAAAATAGGTTTTCATTTCAATCCTACCCCCTAGGAGTGAGATGGCTAGGTCATATGGTAAATGTATATTTAACTTTGTAATAAACTGACAAACTGCTTTCAAAGTGGCTGTACCATTTTGCATTTTCATCAGCAATGTGTGAGAGCTCCAGTTGCTTTACAACCTCACCAGGATATTATTAGGATTTGTTTGTTTCTTTTTTTAAAAAAATAGATTTAATTAATTTATTTATTGGCTGCGTTGGGTCTTTGTTGCTGTGCGTGGGCTTTCTCTAGTTGCGACGAGTGGGGGCTACTCTTCATTGCGGTGCGTGGGCTTCTCATTGCGGTGGCTTCTCTTGTTGCAGAGCACAAGCTCTAGGTGCGTGGGCTTCAGTAGTTGCGGCATGTAGGCTCAGTAGTTGTGGCTCACGGGCTGTAGAGCGCAGGCTTAGTAGTTGTGGTGCACAGGCTTAGTTGCTCTGCGGCATGTGGGATCTTCCTGGACCAGGGCTTGAACCTGTGTCCCCTGCATTGGCAGGTGGATTCTTAACCACTGTGCCACCAGTGAAGTCCCTGTTTGTTTGTTTCTGAAGTCATTCTACTAGGTGAATAGTGGTATCACATGGTGATTTCAGTTTGCATTTTCCTAATGACTAATAATGCTAAATATCTTTTCACACACTTATTTGCCATCTATATATCTTATTTGGTGGAGTATCTTTTGAAATATTTTGTGCATTTTTATAGGGCTGTTTATTTTCTTATTGTTGAATTTCAAGATTTCTTTATTTATTCTGGACATATCAGTGCATTTATAGATGTCTGATTTGCAAATATTTTCTCCTAGTCTGTGGCTTGGTTTTTCATTTCTTTAATACTGGCTTTTACAGAGCAGAAGTTCTTAGTTTTAAGGAGATACAATTTATCAATTCATTCTTGTACAGATTGTACTTTCAGTGTCATATCTAAGAATCCTTTGCCTAATCAAGGTCATAAAGATTTCCTATGTTTTTTTATAAAAGTTCTATAGATTTACATCTTACATTTAGATCTATAATCCATTTTGAATTAATTTTTGTAAAGATGTTAGGTATAGGTCAAGGTTTATTTCTTTTCATGTATGTATGTCTGATTTTCCCAGCAACATTTGTTGAAAAGATGATTCTCTCACTGTTGGATTTCCTTGCACCTTTATCAGAAATAAATTGTCCGTATTTGTGTGAGTCTATTTCTGTACTTTATATCCTATTCCATTCATCCATCCTTTCACCAATATGTCACAGCCTTATTGTAGTTTTAGAGTGAACCTTCAAATCAGGTAATATGTGGCCTCCAAATTTGTTTTTATTTTTCAAAAGTGTTTTGGTTCTTCTACTTCTTTTGCCTTTCCATATACATTTTATGTCAGCTTGTTGACATCTGTAAAAATTCCTCTGGGATTTTGATTGGGATTGTTACACATGAGACTGGATCCCTGGTGGAACATCCCAGATAATTGTGGAGGACACATACAAGACACCTTTTGAAGCCTCCTAGAAACAGTCAAGAGAACTTTGCAAAGGTGTTCTAAGTCAGCATGCATTATCCAGCAGACCTCAACTTCTGCTCCTGGTCAAGATGGAGTAACAGGCATTGTTTCCTGGAAGAAACAACTAAAAAAAAAAACCCAAAAACCCTAAAAATGATGTATTAAACAATGGTTTTCAAGAGATTGAACAAAAGTTAATGAAGAACCGTTTTCCCTGAGAAATGGGAAACAAATGAGGTGAGTATTATGCATGATGGTGTTGGGAATCTGGAGATGTTATGTCTGCTAAAGTTTGCAGAACAGAATACCAGAGAGGAGAAGGCTGTGCAGAGAGGGAACTCCAGAGATCGCCAAATGGTACCTTTTAAATATTCTGCAGGACACTGATAAACACATGCATATGAGAAAACTCCCCAAAGCAGGGGAAAGAACACTTAAAAAGATTGGAGTGAACATACTTGGTGTTTATATGGGGCCTGTTGCCATCAGCCAAAATGAAAAGACTCATAATTCTGGGGTCACTGGGTAGAACGCTCAGGAAGATCCTGCCTAAGAAATGGGGAATAATTAGCCTTAGACTAGACAGTACTCTGCTTAACAAGTCAGAAAAGCCAGATCCAAACAAACCAAACAGTTTTACAATAATTTAACTGTATCCAAGTACAAAGCTTAAGTAGATTTATAGGAATACAAAACAGCACACAACAAGGTAAAATTCTTAATGCCCGCTACTCAATCAAAAATTACCAGGCATGCAAAGAGGCAAGAAAATATGATCCGTAATGAGGATAAAACTTAAATCAATCGAAGTGGACCCAGAATTGAAATAGATGCTAGAATTAGCAGACAAGGACATTAAGATAGTTATAACTGTATTCCAGATGTTCAAAAAGCTGGAGGAAAGACTGAACAAGTAGAGATATGCTATAAATAAAAAAGCTCAAATCATATTTCTCAGGATGATAACTAAAATCTCAGAGAGGAAAAAATTCACTGAAAGGATTATTGGCAGATTAAACATTGCAGAAGAAATGATTATGAAACTTGGTGGCATACCAAAAGAAACTATGCAAAATGAAAAACAGACAAAAAAGAGAAAACAATAACAACAACAAATAAGAAGACCAGGAGAATTATTGGGATGTAGTACCACTGCAATGGCCTATCATGTGTGAACTTGAAGTCTACAGAAGAAAGCACACAGAGGTTGAGATAAAAATATTTAAAGAAATAATGATTGAAATTTTTTCAAATCTAGAAATCTATATATCCAAGATGATCAACTAAGCAAGCAAAACAAAAAACCAAAGCAAACCAAGCCAAAACAAAAAATCTATGAAGAAAACTACACCAAAGCACATCACAATCAAACTCTCCAAACTACGATCTACAATCAGGAGAAAATCTCAAAAGGAGCCAGAGAAAAAAAGATATTAAGTAGAAGGGAATGATGATAAGAATTACAGCAGATTTTTCAATAGAAGCAGTACAAGTGAGATGGCAGTGGAGCAATATCTCAAAAGTAGTGGAAGAAAAATTATCAATGAGAATTCTATACTCAGTGAAGATAACTTTTAAATACAAACATAAAATAAGGACTTTTTCAGACATAAAAATGCTGAAAGAATTCATTACCAACAGAGATACACTACAAGAAATGTTCAAGGAAGTCCTTCAAACAGAATGAAAATATCAGATGGAAATATGGATGTATACAAAGGAATGAAGAGCACTGGAAATAGTAACTGTGTGCTTAAAAATAAAAGGCCTTTTTCCTGTTTACTTAAATCTTGTACAGGAAAATTGACTATGTAAAGCAAAAACAGTAACAATGAATTGTTAAAACAATTATGTTTACATATATTTAAAACATGTAGAAATAAAATGAATGACAACAATAGCACAAAAGACAGGGTGGAGAAATGGAAGTTGTAAGGTTCTTTCACCATATGTGACATGGTATAACATCACTTGAAGTTAAAGATAAAGATATTTAGATGATAGTAAAGCCCCTAAAAAACTGCTAAATAACAAAACAGTTATGTCTAATAAGCCAACAAAGGAGATAAAATGGAACTATTACAATTTTTCATTAATTCAAAAGAATGCAGGAAATGAAGAAAAGGCACATAAACAGATGAGACAAATAGCAAGATGGTAAATTTAAGTCTAAGCATATAATTAATCACATAAAACTAAAGGGTTTAAATACCGTAATTAAAAGGCAGAAACTTTCAGATTGGCTAAAAAAGTGGGACTCAACTATTGGCTGTCTACAAGAAACCAACACAAACAGGTTAAAAGTAAAAGAATGGAAAAGAATATACCATGCTAATACTAATCTAAGGAATGCTTGAGTGGTTATATTAATATCAAAGCAGACTTCGGGACAAAGAATACTATGTTGGATAAATGGGATTATTTCATAATGATAGAGACTTCAATTCATCAAGACTAGGTAACAGTCCTAAATGTTTATATATCTAATAAAAGAACTTCAAAATACACGAGGCAAAAACTGATAGAACTGCACAGAGAAATAGACAAATCCACAAATATAATCAGAGAATTAAATCTAATTGATAGAACAAATAGAATATCAGTAAGGATGTAGATGATTTGAATAACACTATAAATCAATTTGACCTAATTTATATTTATAAAACACTTGATTCAACAGCAACAGAATACACATTCCTTTCAAAGGCACGTATTTGCTAAGATAGATTGTGTTTTGGGTCATAAAAAAGTCTCAAGTTCTCTGATCACAATGGAATTAAATTAGAAATGTATAACTGAAAGATCTCTGGAAAATATCTGAATATTTAGAAATGAAATAACACATTTCTAAATAATCCATGAGTCAGTCAAGAGATCAAAAAGAGATTACAAAGTATTTTATACTGGATGTGAGTACAAACAGAAAGTATCAAAATATGTGGGATGCCATTAAAGTAGTAATTAGAGGGAGATTTATAGCACTAAATGTCAATATTATTAGATAATAAAAAAGGTCTCAAATCATTGACCTCAGTTTCCACCTTAAGAAACCAGAAAAAGAAGAGCAAATTAAACCCAAAGTAAACAGGAGATTGGACATAATTGAAGATTAGAGTGGAAGACAGAAAAATAATAGAAAGAAATCAGTGAAACCAAAAGCTGGTTCTTTGAAAAGACAGATAAATTGAACTCCAAGCCATATTTATCAGAAACAAAAAAGAGGAGACACAAATGACCAATATCAGGAATACAAGAGGTTACATAACTACAGATTTTACAGATAATAAGTGGATAATAAGGAAATATTATGAACAACTTTATGCCAGTAAATTTGACAATTTTGAGGAAATGAACAAATCTCTTGGAAGACATGAACTATTAAAGCTTACCCAAGAAGAAGTAGATAACTTGAATAGCCCTATATGTATCAAAGTAATTGCATGTATAGTTAAAATTCTCCCTAAAAAGAAAATTCCATTTTCATTGGTAAATTTTACTAAATACTTAAGGGGTAAGTAGTACTAATTCTATATGAATTCTTCCAGAATACTGAAGCATAGGGCATAGTTCCCAGACCATTCTATGTGAATAACATTACGTGTATACCAAAACCAGACAAATACATCACAGAAAAGAAAACTACAGAGCAATACCCCTGGTAGACATAGATGTAAAATTCTTAACCAAACTAGAAATCAAATCTAACAGCGTATATGAAGAAAAGATAATATATTATGACCAAGTGAGGCTTATCCCAGGAATGCAGAATTGGTTTAACATCTGAAAATATATGAAAATAATTCATCATATAAACAAGTGAAAAAGAAACACCATCTGAATATCTCAACGTACACAGAAAAAGTATTTGACAAAATTCCATTCCTGATTAAAAATTTTTTTTCTCAACTTGATAAAGGGAGTATATAAAAATATCTTTGGTTGACATCACACAGATGGTAAAAGACTGAGTACTTTCCTCCTAAGATAAGAAACAAGGCAAGGATGTCCACTGTCACCACTTCTATTCATCATCATATGGACTTTTTAGCCATTGCAGCCAGGCAGGGAAAAGAAATGAAAGGCATCAAGATCAGAAAGGAAGAAGTAAAACCAGTTTTATTCACATGATTACCTATGGGAGAAATCTGATGGAAAGGGACAAAAAAAGTTGCTAGAATTAAAAGCTGAATTTAGAGAAGTTACTGGATACAACATCAACATACAAAAGTCAGTGTGTTTCTATATATTAGCAGTGAGCTATCAGAAACTGAAATTGAAAAACAGTATCATTTACAGTAGCACCAAAATAATAAAATATTGGGATAAATCTGACAAACAACGTGCAAAACTACACACTGAAAACTACAATCCGTGCTGAGATTGTGTTCATGGGGTGGAAGACTTAAAATTGTTAAAATAGCAATTCTTTCCAAATTGATCAAACAGATTCAACATAATTCTAATATAGAAAAGTAAGCCCAGGGCTAACGTTCTACTAAAACTTCTAAACCACGCCATAGAATTGGTTTTAGGAGAAATTATGGCCACAGTTGCCACTGCATTAGGTATACTGGGCTTTGCAAGGCTGCCAGCAACTCCTCTTGGCTTCAACTGCTCCTGCTGCCAAAAGGGATTCCTCTTATACTTTGCCTTGCAATCACAGCTTCTGCTAAAAGCTGAAAGTCTTCTCCATCACTCTCTCCAGTAATATGGACACTTCAGCCAGAGGTTATTTCTCACACAGCTCACTTCTGAACTGAAGTCTCCTGTGGGTGTAAAGGACTACTGGTGCCAAGTTAACTGCCTGTGTTCTAGCTGCAAAGGAGGTTGAGGCAGTGAGACATCCACTTTTTTAATCCTGAAAAGGTGGAACTTACAAAATGGAACATTTCCCAAAATTAGAAGGGTTTTCAAAAGTGTTAGGCAGCCAGAAACATGTCCCATATATAGGCCAAATACTAAAAATATTCAACATAAAATAATTGGGCTTCAGCTATATTTTAAAAGAAACTCCCTAAATTAGATGTATAAGAATCCTTTTGTTAGTCCTCAAGACAAGAAAGGCCTGTGTTTTAATCTAGGATATACATCCATCTCCATGTCCCTCTGATTCACTTTAGTTTCAAAAATGTGTACGTAGGTGGCATTCAGGAAGACAAGATACAAAAACAAAAAATAGCTTAAGGGATGCAGAAAGTCTCCATCAAAAGTTTGAGAAGGAATGACCTATTTCCCTTTGTCCAAACTGCATCTTTTTCCAGAGAGTCATAGAGAAAATGGAGAAAGGGGGCCAAATGTGATTAGTACATGAGCAGACATGGACCACCTCTGAAGTGTTTCAAGAAGAGTTAGTGCTTGGGTCTTGGGGCTTTTCCCTCACCTGGTTTCCTTTTGCTGTTTTCAAAAGATTCAGAAGTTCCAGAAAAAAATCCATACACCAGGGTCATTGTTAACATTGCTGTTATACATTAAGGCGGGGGTCCCCAACCCCCGGGCCATGGACTGGTACCGGTCTGTGGCCTGTTAGGAACCGGGCCGCACAGCAGGAGGTGAGCGGCGGACTAGCGAAGCTTCACCTGTATTTACAGTCACTCTGCATTGCTCACATTACTGCCTGAGCTCCGCCTCCTGTCTGCATTATGGTGACTTGTATAATTATTTCATTATACAGTACAATGTAATAATAATAGAAATAAAGTGCACAATAAATGTAACGCGCTTGAATCATCTGGAAACCATACCCCTCTGCCCCGGTCCGTGGAAAAACTGTCTTCCTCGAAACTGGTCCCTGGTGCCAAAAAGGTTGGGGACTGCTGCTTTAAGGCATTCCTGGAGTCTTGGAGAACAAATCAGCAAGTAAACTTTGAAAGAATACCCTTTCTTCGTGGGTATCTTGGAGTTTTTTTTTTTTAAATACCTTTTTCTATAGCTTTATGTGGATGTAGTCTAAAAATACTTAATCTGTTTCTCCAGGCCACCACAAGAGCAGGGAGTTAATGACATATACACACACACAAGTGCACACACAAACAAAGGAACACATACATATACCTGTAGTATTTATATAACCCCCCCGCCCCTGCACTCCGACCCAAACTCTGTTATAGGGCTTTAATCCTCCACCTACAGAGCATTCTTTACATGCCCCTGAGGAGTCTAGCTCCAGACCAAAACCCTACATGGGATTGTTCAGGGCCAGCTAATTACAAAGGCTTTGCCTGGTCGGCCCCATGGGGCAATCTGTCCTCATCACACCAGCCTTGGTGCACAACCACGTCATTGCAGTTTTCTAGAGGGAGTTGCAGTCAAGGACTCAGGGCCCCCAAGGCCAGCCACCCTCACCCACATATCTGCATTCCAATAGCCCAGGCACCTCTATTCAGAGGCCTCTTTCCAAATGTCCAGAAACAGCTGCACAGCAGCGCAGCAGAAGTACTTTTTGTTTTTTAAATAAATTTATTTATTTATTTTTGGCTGCACTGGGTCTTCGTTACTGCGCGCAGGCTTTCTCTAGCTGTGGCGAGCGGGGGCTACTCTTCCTTGCGGTGCGCATGCTTCTCATTGCTGTGGCTTCTCTTTGTTGTAAAGCACCGGCTCTAGGCGGGTGGGCTTCAGTAGTTGTGGCTCTGGGATCTAGAGCGCAGGCTCGGTAGTTGTGGTGCACGGGCTTAGTTGCTCCGCAGCATGTGGGATCTTCCCAGACCAGGGCTCGAACCCATGTGCCCTGCATTGGCAGGCAGATTCTTAACCACTGCGCCACCAGGGAAGTCCCAGAAGTACTTATTTTTATTTATTTATTTATTTGTGGTACGCGGGCCTCCCACTGTTGTGGCCTCTCCCGTTGCGGAGCACAGGCTCCGGACGCGCAGGCCCAGCGGCCATAGCTCACGGGCCCAGCCGCTCTGCGGCACGCGGGATCCTCCCAGACCGGGGCACGAACCCGTGTCCCCTGCATCGGCAGGGGGACTGTCAACCACTGCGCCACCAGGGAAGCCCAGAAGTACTTATTTTTGAACTCATAGCTCCAGTGGCAGTCTCAGAGATCACGGCTGGCTTGGGAATTCAGTTTGTATTTTTTTGCATGTCATTTCTGGAGTCTCAAGCCTCCCATCAGAACTTTTTCCAATGGATCTTCCAATGATTTTTTGGGTACCAAATTCTAGACATTGAATCATGGCTTCCTTAAAATACCCAGAGTAATTTCTGTTTCCTATCCTGAACCTTGACTGATACACCCCTCTTGCCAATAGACCTCTGGGATATAAGCTTACACACAAGCCCGAAATGTCCTCTCTCACCTTAACCTCACCCATCCCCCCGGCTATAAATATTTCCCCCTTGATGCGGAGCATTGAGAAGGACATATCTTCTGATGGTGTCTTAACTAAGATGTCTAATTTCGAACTTCATAAGTAGTTGCTAGAGAACGGGTACTATACATTTCTCCTTATATCATTGCTTTACAATGGTGTGTTAGCTTCTGCTTTACAACAAAGTGAATCAGTCATACATATACATATGTTCCCATATCTCCTCCCTCTTACATCTCCCTCCCTCCCACCCTCCCTATCCCACCCCTCCAGGCGGTCACAAAGCACCAAGCTGATCTCCCTGTGCTATGCGGCTGCTTCCCACTAGCTATCTACCTCACGCTTGGCAGTGTACATATGTCCATGCCTCTCTCTCGCTCTGTCACAGCTCACCCTTCCCCCTCCCCATATCCTCAAGTCCATTCTCTAGGAGGTCTGTGTCTTTATTCCCGTCTTACCCCTAGGTTCTTCGTGACATATTTTTTTTCTTAAATTCCATATATATGTGATAGCATACGGTATCTGTCCCTCTCTTTCCGACTTACTTCACTCTGTATGACAGACTCTAGGTCTATCCACTTCATTGCAAACAGCTCAACCCCGTTTCTTTTTATGGCTAATATTCCATTGCATATATGTGCCACATCTTCTTTATCCACTCATCCGATGATGGACACTTAGGTTGCCTCCATCTCCGGGCTATTGTAAATAATGGGAATGTCCCGGAGACAGTTTGACTTGCATTTCTCATTTGCCATGGTCTTTTACACACAAATCTGAAGACTAGGTCAAGCATCTTTTTTTTTTTTTTTTAAGCAGTTTTGAGTGAAGACATACAAACCTAATGATTACTATGGTGGACTAGATAATGTTTCAAATGATAACATCCTCCCAAGTCAGCTCCATGTACTGTAAAAATCAATGGGTTTTGCTCTGCTGGAGAGAAAGAGCCGGGTTTGTGCAGATTTGGTGCCTTTGCCCGTCTCTCTGCTCCATGGCCAGCCAGCGGCTCTTTCTGGGAACTACGCCTTATGTATATTTCTGCAGCAGTGTCAAAGGGATTTCTTACTATATGGTGCTATATCCAATTAATTCAGAAGACTAAAAATACAGCCAGAGACACTGGAATCTGTGACTGCAGAAGTCTCTGACCAAGGTTTCCATCCTGACACATTAAAATAACATTATTGCATCAGAAGAAAACCTCTGGGCAAAAAGCAAGGGAGCTTCCTCTTCTTAGGTAGTAAAATCGTGTGCGTTTTTCAATTTTATGTAGTACAGCTCTTTCAACACTATATATTTTCAAATGTCACAGGTATTTTGGGCATATGACCTGTCTGCTTAATGATTTAAGCTGCAGTTCCAGCTTAATTGCCTCAACCTGGTAAGTTTGTTGCAGGAAGAGATGGCAGCTCTGCATATTACAAACCAGGAAGTATTTTTGACAATGTTTCCAGCAATTTCTTTGCTCTTTCCTCTGAGTTTGAAAATGGGAGGAAGTTCCCTGTTTTTACAGTGAAGTCAAGGCTAATTTTCTGATTGCTGTTTAATCGAACAATGAAAGTTCAACCAGCTTACAATGGTGGCCGTTGGCAGTTATCAATGGTTAACAATTATATAAATGCCCCCAGGCCCTACGTTTCCTGCAATAAGTGCGTGGCAATCTATAATTCTCATGTCCTTTATGTGGGACAAATTATACATTCCCATCTTCCTGTTCAACTTACTCCTCCTGGACAAATACATCTTAACCATACTTAGTACTCGCTGGCTCTTTGGATGGAAAAGGCTGAAAAGGAGATTACTTTGAATACTTTGCAACATGAATACAACTTAAGTATCACCCTGTCTTTTCTGTATCTTAGAGGTGGGTGGAGAAAAACCCGCAGGTGCATCTCCCTGCCAGAATATATAGTAACATATTTTTGGAAGGTTGTGTAATGTAGTGCCCATTATACCATTGGTTTCATGAGGTAATTATGATGCACTAAAGCAAATCAGCATACTAGACTGGATGAATATGCTCACATTCTAATTTTGCAGAGAAGGTGATTACTGTTATTATTATTTATAGAGTGCAGTAAGTGTATATAATGCTTGATAAACATGTAGGCAGACAAGGGCTCGGCCCAGAGGTGCCTCAGTTCTAACTGCCTGACTTAGACAATGTAAATGAAAAAAAGCTACTCTGTGCAAAAGTGGAAGGGGGCCAGGCAGAAAATGGGGTTAACGAAATAAGTGTTCTTGAAGGACCAAAGGATAAAAAGTGCGTGTCCTTCTAGACTTAGGCTGAAATTGCTCTTAACAGTTCAGGGAGAATCAAATACTGTAACTAAATCCATTTAGAGATACTTCCTGAAACCTGTTAATAAATTTCAATTGGTTTCTGTAAATTCAGCTGTACCCGACTGGCCCAGGTCTAGCCGTCTGGATTCCTAGATCCCAAAGCACCGCTCCTAGGGGCTCCACAAAGAAAGCAGAAAAATAGAAAGGTAACAGATTGCAGGCTGTTTGAAGGCAGGAATGAAGTCTAATAGGCACTTGACCTTCTACATCCATTCTCTTGGCTAGGATTTTTCTTGCCTTGATACCTGTGATGGGAAAAATGAAGCCTTTGTAACTAGCAGCACTGTTTTCACATATAAGCAAATCCACATACAGGAGTGCCCCTTATAAAAATCTACGCTATAAGAAACCTACCCCTGTGGAAGCCCTCCTTCAAATGTGAACTGAAAACAACAACAAATTGTCTCTTTACTATTGCTCTTTAGGCTTTATAATGTGACCAAAGTGTTCTTTGGTGCCAATACAGCCCATTTAGGATGAGTACTCCATAATTCATGAAAAAACATCCCTAGGGAATGCTCTATGTGCTATTTAGAAATCTATGGTGAAGTATAATTACACTATATGAACACATGTATAAGGAAAATGTCATTATTTTTTAATATAATAATACCAGCCCAAAATCCAACTTTCATCACAAACATTGCTAATCTGTAATAGTACTTTAGGAGTATTTGCTATAAATTAATGTAATTACATGACAACTACCTGTCTTGGTTGTGACAGTTTTGAAATTTGAAGTTATCAGTTTAGGACTTCAACTTCTTAAAAGAAATCAGCCACTTAGATTTTGTCTTTGGGGTTAACTCTATTAAGATTAGAGGGCACTACACAAGAAGTTCAAATACAAAGCTATTAATATATCATGAAGCATGAAATATTGAGAGCAAATCCAAGTCTTGAGAGAAGTTGTGGGAAAATTCCAGTGTTTAATACCAAATTTGCTATGTTCTAAAGACAGTGTTTAAAATTTTTGATAATGTTCTCTTTATCATGAGCTATTTAGGCTCTTTTTAAATGTTTCTTTAGAAAATGTATTACATAATTGAACAGATTTATTAAAATCATTTTGACCATAATCTATAACTGAGATATATAGATAACAGTATATTTAAGATATATGTGTTAACTGGTTTTTAGGTAAGTCTTATGTGAAATAATTTTTATCCTTATTCTTGCCATTTCTTTTTGTGGGGGGCAGAAAGTGAGAAGGTGTATTGAGCTTGTTTTGCTCAGGAGATAGCTTCTGGAAGGACAGAATCATGGGTCTCCATAGCTTTGCCAACATGTATTTGCTAGAGGGTTTGATTTAGAGACATTAATGGTTACAGAGTATGTTATGAAAAGCCACTGTTATATTAAAATAGTGTCCCTCCCCTGGAACACCACCACCCCTACTCCCAATAGAGCTATTCCTTCTTTGTAAACTTGATGTTCTGGCTCTATGGTAGCTATGGATTGGTGTGTGTGGGTGCGTGCGTGCGTGTGTGTGTGTGTGTGTAGCTAATTTTCCACCTGGTCTCTGAAATGTGCCTGATAGTTGAATTGCCTTGTCAACTATAGTGCCTCTATTTGGGGGCACGTCATACAAACTTTGGTCTGCAGCCTACTGGGCCATATTGGCAGTGCATGAACTTTTGTGAACTACCACATTGATTAAGGCAAAGTCCAGGGTGAGTTGAGCTAACAATGTTTCTTACCTTATCAGAAATGCATACACCCAACTTAAATGATATGCTGCATTCTGAACAATAGGATAATATTTGTAATGCACTTTGGACAGCACTTCTGAGTTCCAAACACAAAACTTCCTTTTTTTAATTTATTTTTTATTTTTTTAACATCTTTATTGGGGTATAATTGCTTTACAATGGTGTGTTAGTTTCTGCTTTATAACAAAGTGAATCAGTTATACATATACATATGTTCCCATATCTCTTCCCTCTTGCATCTCCCTCCCACCCACCCTCCCTATCCCACCCCTCCAGGCAGTCACAAAGCACCGAGCTGATCTCCCTGTGCTATGCGGCTGCTTCCCACTAGCTATCCACCTCATGTTTGGTAGTGTATATATGTCCATGCCTCTCTCTCGCTTTGTCACAGCTCACCCTTCCCCCTCCCCGTATCCTCAAGTCCATTCTCTAGTAGGTCTGTGTCTTTATTCCCGTCTTACCCCTAGGTTCTTCATGACATTTTTTTCCTTAAATTCCATATATATGTGTTAGCATACGGTATTTGTCTTTCTCTTTCTGACTTATTTCACTCTCCAAACACAAAACTTTTAAATGTACATGTCAATAGACAAACATGAAAGAATTCTCATAGAATAAGAGCAGCAGGTGATATTTCTATGGATAATTTAAACGCCCACTCAGCTATGACAGTTATTCTTTTGAGAGTTATTTTTCCTCTTCTCCCCTCCCCTTCTTGCTCCTCTCCTTTCTATTTCATATATAAATATGTATATTATATATATGAGTCAGTTTAAACGTTTTTTAAATGTAGTTATTTTATACTCTTTAAAAAACAATTAATTAAATCAACATGCATTTATTAAGTGCCTGTCATTTACCAGGCACTGCACTGGGTCCCATGGAAAGGAAGACAAAATTACTGCCCTGAAGACTATAAATTTAGAAGCAAGACAGATATGCAAACAACCAGTCACATTAGAATGTGAAAAAAGTTAACCCTGCAGAGGAAGGAGTACTTAGGCCTGCCACATCAAATAGCCATTACTTACTGTGGCTATGTCTGCCAGGTTGTTGGAACTGCTAATACAGCATCACTAATTAGCTGTTGACATTGAACACTTAGAAACAAACTTGCGGCCCAACTTAGAAGGTTCATATGTACCAGCATAGCTGCCAGTTCACCATCTTGTTTTCAAACCTTTTTTTTTTTTTTTTTTTTGGCCAATGACTTGCTTATTCCCACACTATTAATCTGAATTAACATTTTCAGGAACAGTGATTCCCACTGAGGAATTGCTGTTTCTGAAACATGCATCACTAGGACTTGGTTATGTAATTCCTTCATGATGACAGGGTGTTTTTAAATTTATATATTAAAAAATAGGTCGGTTGCAAGAGGACTTGGTACCCGACGTCCTTCTCTGAAATTCCCTTGTTCTGTGTTCTAATTAGGAACAATGCTGTGTCTTTGTTGACTCCAACCTGTAGTTAAGGGTATCCATAACATTGCCTAATTAGCTAGAATTCTAGTTTTCAAATGTGGGAATTCCTAAGATTATTAAACGTAAGGCAGTAGACCAAGATTCCACACTTCCGTCTATTTTGTTCAACTTCCTTTGAGATTCAAGATTGCAATGAAACTTTCAGCTGCTTCAACCAGGTCTTATATTACTTTTAGTAACTTTGAGAAGTTGAAGTTAAAAGTGTGTTTGTGGACCGGGGATCTTTTTCACCCATTCTGTTTACTTCCCGCTTCCTACCCTCACCTTTTCCATTTTAAACAAGTATTTTCATGAACGAGGCATCTCGGCGATCAGTGTTCTGGATTCAGGAAGGAAGACGCTTGCTGTTAAAAACCACTGCCACTAGACCGGAGCAAAATTGCTGGCTGCTCTCTTGGTCACTGCAATGCGTGTCTGACGCCTCGCTGCTGATAGCGGATCCGGCCCGGGCAGGAGCTCCTGCACATTTTCCTCCCGCCCCGAGGCTACAGGCGGCCCCAGGCTGGGCACCGCCGTAGAGTACACAGTGCCGTGGGCGCACGGAGCCGCGCACTCTGCTCCATGAGACGGCTGGGTCGCTGCTGAGGACAAACTCTCCAGGGACAATCTTTAGCTATCCTAGAACCTCTTAAAGACCCTTCATTTGGCGCCTCCGCAGAAAGTCTCTTCCATTTTGGGCCCAGGATACCGTGAGAGAACGAGCGAAGTTAGGTGGCTACTCAGGCCCCCTTCGTGAGTAAGTTCCTGGAGGGTGGCAAAGACTCACCCTGATGATCTCGAGGAACTCGGCTCGGTGTTCTAGCCACCGTGGCTTCAGACCCAACACCCAAGGGCAGGGTGTGGGGCATCCGGAGCCCGGCCTTGGCCTGACCCCTTTCTCTGGTTCCGGGTGCTTTGGCCCAGCTTCTGGCGGAAACTCCCCCAGGGTCACGCGGGGCGGGGAATTAAGTGAAGGCCCGGCCCCTTTGATCCCTGGGCAGCAACTTCTCAGTGCACAGCGGCAGCGGGCTGGAGGAGTGCTCCGAAGAGGAGAGCGCACCAAAGCGGGCTCCCTTCTAGGGCCCTGCGGCGGCAGTGGGGGCCAGGAGTACTCTGAGAGCTCCCCATCCCACCTCCTTCCTACTGGAGCGTGAAAATCAACTCTCCCTCCCGGTCTACTCCCCTCCTCCCAAACCTCTAGCGCAGCTTTTTAAATGCGTCTCGTGCATCCTCCAACTTTGGGGAAAGACAGTGCCCAACTCCCGCTCTCCCGACGCCCCTTTCGCGTTAATCCAGTTCCTTCGGTCGCATCCAAACTCGGCGTCCGTAGTATCCCCGCCCCAACCTGGAAGCGAGCGCCCCCGGCTGCTCACGGCCGCCCTTCGGCTCCTGTTTGCAGGGAGCTCGGTTTCTGGCTCGTTACAGGATCCAGCTGCGGTTCCAACCGGCCCCGGGCTAGCGAGGCACACGTGCGCGGGCGCACACACGCACTCACACTCCCGCGTCCTCGCTCAGCGCACCCCACCCTCTGCGCCGCTCCTCCGCCGGGCGGGGGGTGGGGGTGGGGTGACGTCAGGACTGCAGTCCCAAGGAGAGCGGCTGAAGAGGGCCGCGCGCTCCTCGCCCTGGAGGCTGGAGGCGCACTGGGGCGGCCGCCACAGCTGCGCACCTCCCTCTCCTCTGCACCCGCTGTCGCGCTGCTAGCTCGCGGGGGAGCCTCGCGAACCGCCAGGTGAATTGAAAGTCGTTTCCGGGGGAGGACGGAGAGGGTGCTGCAGTCCTGGCAGGCACTGAAACTGCAACTCGGACAGAAACGACCCAGCCGAGGAGTCGTGCGCGCGGCGCCGTGCGCAGCCTCCCCGAGCGGCTGGGGGCGGCAGCCGCTCAGCTCGCCGCCCGGCGCGGCGGCCGGACCTCGGCCCCAGGACTCCGGCTCCGGGCGCGCTCGCCCGGGAGAGACCCCCCCCCACCCCAGCCCTGAGCATTTCGCGGCGGCGCTGGTACGGGGAATGCGAGCGCGTCAGCTCCAGGTCACCGCCGTGGAGCAGCTGCCTGTGGGAGAGCGAGGAGAGGCGAGGGGGCGGCAGCCTCGGCCCGAAGTAAGTGCAGCAGAAGTTTGCGTCGGTTTCCCCGCCGCTCCCTGGAGCGAGTGGGAGGTTTATCTCCTACCCTAGCTCGCTGAGGATAGCGGACTTACAGGGGAGCCTCGCCCGGGAGAGAAGGTGAGCGTCACCGGACGGGCGAGGACCCGGAGGGCCAAGGCAGGGTGGGATCCCTGTGGGGCGAGGGGGTGTCAGAGGAGGAGACCCCCAGCTGCGGAGAGGGACGCGAAAGGAACCTGGCCCTGGAGATCTCGGAAAGGGAGGGATTTGGAGAGAGTGAAGGTGGAGGTTGGTTGTCACACCTACGCTGGTGACCTTGGCGTGCCCCCCTGGAGTGGCGTTCCCCCCTGGAGTGGCGAGCCAGGGGCTTCTCAGAGGTTGGAAACGGTGCGCCTAGGAGATGGCGTGGCTTCTCGCTCGGGGCTGCGCGAGGAGCATCGCTGCCGGATGCTGGAAGACGAGGGCAGGAGGAGGCAGAACCCGGCCCCAGGCAGCGACGCTGAAGGGTCGGGACGCCGGGGCGCCAGGGAGTCCGGATCCAGGGGCTCGGAGTGGGAAGTTGGGGTCTTCTGAGATGCCCCAGCCTCGACGGGGGAGACAGCGGTCCAGGGAGAAGGCGGGTGTGACGCTCCGGGCCCCTACAGCAGCTGTTGGGTGCTTTTGGAGTCTCGGTGGCTAATCGTAATTAGGCGGCTTCTCCGAGGGCGAGAGCGCTCGGACCTCCCAGCTGCGCCCCCCGCCCGCCCTCCCCGCGCTGCCGCGCGTCCCCGCAGTCGTCTGGCTGTTCCCAGCAGCCGCGAGGGCCGGGGAGACCTGGTGTACTCAAAAGACACCCTCGGCGTTCTGTTCACTTGTTTTCGGTGTACGTTCAGCTCTTGTCTTCGCTAACCGGCCTCCTGAAGGAGCTTTTATTCTTTAACTGACTAAACTTCGAACGGGGAGAAAAGTTCGTGGAAGCTGCGCTCCTCCCTGGAGCAGAGCCCTGAGGAGGGCAGAGGAGGGCGGTGCGGGCACATTGCCCACCCTCTTCTCAACTGGGGAAGGTTCTCAGGGAATTTTATATTTAATGGCATGCGATTATTCTGGGAAGGCAACGAAGGCATCATTTTCCAGACTAGGACCGTCTGTGCTTAAGAAACCAGAATCCCACTCAGCTTCTGGTACCAAGGATGCACTTTGTGGGGAGAGGGAGGTAGTTAATTAAATTCCAGTGTTTTGAGGTCATTCATAGTGTTTACCCATTTTCATTTACTCAGATTCTTTCGTTTAATAATGCAAAATAATTTATGAGACCCACTATGTGCCAGGCATTGTGTTAGATGCTGGGGTAATAGAAGTGATTGATGTATGGTCCCAGTACTCAGGGAGCTTACAGTCTGTAAGAGATGTGGTCTCGAAAGAAGATGGAAAAAATACAAGTTCTACAGGTAAGGGCAGGTGATATCTGATTTTCATAATGACTCACTTCCAGCTCCTTAACCATGGGGTCCAACATCTGCTAGATTTCGACTTCCCTGAAGTCAGGGCCGTTGTTATTCATCTTTGATGGCCAGAGGACAACCCTTTGCCAGGCACATAGTAGGTCATCAATAAGATCCATTAAATGGATGGATGAATGGATGAATTATAAATAGTGAAAAGTATTATTGGGGGAACATGTAAAGAGGAAAAAGAATTGGGGGAACATGTAAAGAAGAAAAAGAATGACTTGGAAGGAGGAGAAATAGAGCTGGAGAGGGCAAGAAAGAAAAGAAGCTAGGGTTCATAAACATTTGAAAGTATACATTCTTTAACAAACAGGTTTTGTTTCCCATTTTCACACAATGGAAATTAGCATCACCCAACTCAGTTTCTCTTTCTATGAAATACACACATCTCTTTGGATATTTATTTAGATTATAACTTTTTTATAGCAGGGTCTCTGTTAATTTACCATGGAGGTCATAATGCCATGCTCATGTGAATATGTTGATAATATGGTGATTTGGATGTGTCTAGGATAGTGGGACAGGTTGGTGAAAAAATACTTCAGAATTACCCAGATCATTCCTTCAAACATCTCATAATATTTTGCTGCTTCATGTGCACATTTCTACCCCTGTGCTTTAACCATATTTAATTTAAACTTGATTAAAATATTTATACATAGATTTTACCAATGAAGATTAAGCATATATATGCAAGACTGTCCTTGGTTTAATTATATGAACGGAGGTTACCATTGCACTCAGGTAGAAGGTGGTAACAGACTGTAAAGTAACTCATGGTGCACTCAGATTCCAAGATGAGTGATAAAGACTTTTTTCCCATTAATTTAATTTTATTATATTTACCAGCGTCATATATTCTTTTACATGTACAACAGAACTACTACTTACTTTTTAAAAATCAGTATTTATTAATGGTAATAACAATTCAGTGATTTGAGTCATGAGTTTACAGGCAGTAATCCCGGATTTAGAACCTTCTCAGTGAAATGTGATTTGGAGCCACTCTAAAATTTTTGTAAACCTCACTTTTTCTACTTACAAAATAAGATTATTTTACTTGAATGATTTAATTAGGCATTTAAAATCAGAATATGTCAATGTAGAGTTCTATTTTATTTTGGGCATTGTATTCTGTAGTTGATGTCATTAATTTAGTGCACCAACGAGCAATTTGTAGTTAACGAATAGAAAAAAATCCGTATTTTCCATTATTAGGTATTTTGTAGATGTTTTAGGACATTGTCAGAGTGCTAGAAAGAGTATTGTGATCGTGGACAATGCATGGTGATTAAAATTATGTTTAGAAGTAAATGTAAGTAAATACTAAAAAAGTAGCTAAAGTTTGGGATTCTTTAACCGAACACTGCAGTTTCTTCTGTTGTGCTTGTTTAATTTGGATTATTACCATAATCATACTGTTAGCTTGAATGACTGAAGGAATCTTACAGGTGAACAAGGAGTACATTCTAGAGGGCAGAACCTTTATTTTAGAAATGTAGTCAGGGTACAGAAATGCTGAGAGTTAGGAGTGTGGGGTCATAGATTACTGAGCTTGGAAATTATCTAGCCCCATTTCTGCAGATGAGAAAATGAGGAGCTAAAACGGTTAAGGTTCTGAATTTCCCAGGATCCCATTCAGATGCACAAGAGTCCCACATATCGTCCCTTCCAGGCTTGAAAGGAAAGCACGCCCTCAAGGCACTTAAACACAGGGGCAAATTAATAGATCTGCTGCTATCCTTGGATTTCCTCTTTCCTCTTATTCTCTCCAGGTCACACTCTCCTCCTGGCTCCATCTCTGAGAGGAATCCGACCTGCCAGCCCCCAACTCTCACTGTTCCTGCTGCCTTTCCAGGTCTTTCACAGGACAGAGCAGCAAAGGAATTGCTCAGGGTTCCGTGCCTCCCAGCCCCACACACGGGTCTGTGCCTCGGCAGAATTGTGAAATAAGTTTCCATTGGGTGCTCGCCATATCTCGTTTCCTACATTTTGACACAAATGCGTGTCCCAGAATCATAGTTTGGAGCTGGAAGGGGCTTTAGAGATCTTCTGGTCTCTGTATAGATCATTTTAAAGAGGAGGGAACTCCACTCCAGAAAGGGCTCTGTGACAGTGATACTGTAGGGTAAGGACTTCAGGAATTGAGTTTGATTCTCCTTGGCTGCTTGTGTTCTGTCTCCACTGAGCGCCTCTGGCTGGAGGTCGATCCCTTGCCACCAGCCTGGACTGAACTTCCATTATTTCCCAGCTGGATTATTGCGTGTGGGCTCTGGCGGAAGACAACTTGTGCTTATATTCCAACCCTGTCTCTCCCCAGCTACATGGGCAAGTTACTTTCTTTTTTTTTAAAATTAATTAATTGTTTATTTTTGGCTGCACTGGGTCTTCATTGCTGTGCACAGGCTTTCTCTAGTTGCGGCGAGCGGGGGCTACTCTTTGTTGCGGTGGGCAGGCTTCTCATTGCGGTGGCTTCTCTTGTGGAGCACTGGCTCTAGGCGCGCAGGCTTCAGTAGTTGCAGCATGCGGGCTCAGCAGTTGTGGCTCACGGGCTCTAGAGCGCAGGCTCAGTACTTGTGGCTCATGGGCTTAGTTGCTCTGCGGCATGTGGGGTCTTCCTCAACCAGGATTCGAACCCGTGTCCCCTGCACTGGCAGGCAGATTCTTAACCACTGCGCCACCAGGGAAGCCCCTGGGCAAGTTACTTTTTATTTATTATTAGACTTTTGTTTATAGGTAATTACCTACATATGGGTATAGATGTATTTGCATAATTATTTGTTTATTGTTTCCCCTTTAGACTATAAGTTTTGTAAGAAAAAGAGTGGAATATTTCTTGCTGACTGCATGTCTGAGACTTAGCACACTGTTGGGCACAGAGTGGACACTCAATAAACATTTGTTGAATAAAGGAATGAATGAATGAGCAAGTGAGTATAATAATGATTGAGTGAAGGAGGCGTCACTTAGGTAGAATTGGAATTCTTAATATGAGAGCCGTATCCTTTTAGAGATTCTAAACCTAAAATACTGCTCCCTTTGCCAGTGTCCCTTTCTGGATGGATGAGCCCCTGGTGTGCCCCTTCCCCAGACCTGCTTCTCGCATTTACTCCTTTCCGCAAGGGGCAGCTCCATTTTTCTGGTTGCTTGGGCCAAAAGCCTTGGAGTCGTCCTTCACGCCTCTTCTTCACAGTCAGCATCGAATTCATTTACAAATCCTGTAGCTGTGCCTTCATGATACATTCCAAATCTGACCAGTTCTTACTGTCTCCCTTGCCACCAGCCTGGATTGGGCCTCCACCATTTCCCAGCTGGGTTACTGCGGTGGTCTCCTAGCTTCTCTCTTGGCTTCCATCTTGGCCCCGCCTCAAAGTCTAGGTTCCACACACAGCCAGAGCTGTACTGTGAGCACATGAGTCACGTCATACTACTCCTCTGCTTATCTTTTCCCATGTCTTCCCATCTCTTCTCTGAGGAAAAGAAAAAGTCCTTCCAGTACATTAAATGAGTAAGGCTCTACACTGTCTGGCCCCTTCTAACTCTCTGGCTTCTTGTACTCCCCGCCCCCCCATAACTGTACTTTCATCACACTGACCACCTTCCTGTTCCTACAACGCACCACATATGCTCTCTTCTAAGCAACTTTGAACTTGCTGTACCCTTTTTCTGGAATGTTCTTTCCCAGTCACCTGCTTGACTCACTCCTTCCCTCCCTCTTTTCTCAAATTCCCCTTCTCACTGAGGCCTCTCCTGGCTACCGTATTTGAGATGACACCCCTATAAGGTTTTATCCCCCTTTTCTACACTAATTTCCTTTTAGCTCTTGTGACTATTATGACCATAAATTCTACCTTCTTCTGTCTTGTGTTTCTCCCGCTAGAAGGCAAGCTCCATGAAGGTAAAGATTTTGTCTGCTTTGTTCAGTTCTGTATTCCTAGTGCCTAGAACAATGTGTGGCACATAGTAGGTGTTCAGTAAATGTTTGTCAAGTAAATAAATTGAGGAGAAAATAGCTCCTGTAGCGTAGGGTCTTGTTAAGATTAAATAAAAATGCATGTTGAGTTCTAATCACAGCGCCTGGCACGTGGTACATGCTTAATTAGTATCAGAGGTGATTGTTATGTTGTCATTTCTGGTCTCCTGGACTTTTTGTCCCTCCTTTAACCCAGACTGTGGTCAGAAGCCCTGCTCTCCCAGGATCTTTAGCTGTTATTTTTAGAAATGACCTTGACGGAGCCCCAGGGGTTGTTTATATGTGCTGCTGGAAATAATTAGGAAATAAATGCTGTTAACTCTCTAAGATATGGCATAATTCTTTCCGTGACATACCCTCTGTCCTGGGGCTTCTGGAAGGCGGCTGCTGTAAGCTCCATCTTCAGGGTGAGAGCATCACAGTCTATCCTGAACTCCATGCGGTCCCTTCTGGAGTGGGGCGGGGATCTTCTTCCCCTAAGGGACGACATTGTAGTTCTTAAATGGCAGTGGCAGTGGGAGGATAGGAAGAGTAGTATTCTGGGGGCCAAAAGTGGAGATCAGGGCCAAACTGGACAACACAGCTGTTTCTGGAACATTCTTTCTTAATGGAGTCATCTGATGAAGTCAGGACCGAGAGCAGAAACATGAGAAGGGACAGAGAGAGACTGTGTAGGTCACTAGTTGGCCACCGAGGTTGAGTTTTAACTACTTTTCTTGTCTCTTAATGCTGGGTTTGCTTCTTGCTTGTCTTAACACGACTGTTCTCATTGGTTGCCTCCTGGCCCAACGAATTTTAGCTGAGGACAAGTTATGAGGCCATATCAATTAACCAATGAGGTACTACATGAAAAAATAATAATTAATTAAAATGGACCCCAGTAAAGCTATCCCCAGGGCTTAGAATTGCCTGTGTGCTAAATACCACTCCTCAATTATAAAAACACAGCTTAAGAATAGGCTGTGCCTGTTTAAATGCACTGTTGGCTGAGCTGATAGGATGTTTTTTACGGTTCTACCAGGACATTGTGAGCAGATATTGTGCCTGTGTGTTAAAGTTGGGTACACTATTATATTTCTATAAAATTACCATACTAAACCCTATAGCTCATAATTCCTACTAGCTCAGAGCAGTCACACTTTACAAATTTACTCAACAGATAGTATTTGCAATCCTGAGTGTTCATAATGGTTTTGCCTTAACAGAAAAATGTTATGTTGTGCCCATGTTTTGCTCTAGAAATAGAAGGAGTGCCTTGGGTTTAGTACTTGCAGGTTACCAGATCTGTTCTTAGCATGCTCTGTGACCTTGTCCAATTTGCATTACTTTAGAGTAGCTTTTCTGGAGCCAGGAAAAGTTACCAAAGCAGCAAAAATGGGGCCAAGAACCTTGAAGTAGAGCCGTGAGAAATCCATTTTCTTACAACTGTGAGACATGCAGCCAGAGCAACTTTTCAAGAGACTGTGAGTGTGTGTTGGGGACTCTAGGATAGAAACCCAAACTATCATAACACTGAAAGGAAAGAGGGGGGTGACTTTTAGCTTTCCAAACAACTGTGTACACAATTTTTTTGTGCCTGTTTTACAAACACGCTTTGTTCTAAATGTTTTTAATAAGTAGGTTGTTTGGAAATTTTTTTTCTCCTAGAGACAATGTTACATGTAGAATTTAGGTTCCCAGCTGCCTTGGGAAAAGCCTATTTAATTCATTGCTGAGCATTAAAAAATGATACTATAGTTTGTTTCTTCATATGAGAAAATGAGTATTAATTTCTAGTTAATAAAATTCTAATTTCCATCGTGTTACAGCCAAAAGATCTAGGCGGGCAATTTGTAAGTAATCTCTTCCTTGACTCTTCATTGGTATAGTCAACAGACCAAGCGATTATATATATTAATTATACATATAATATGTAGTATATATATTATATGTAAAATACATAGTATAATGTAATACATATGCTATAATATATGTATTATAGTATATAATTATACTATATATTAAAATTATACATACTGTATATTATATATACATATAATAAATATATATAGTTATTCTATTAAATAGGTAATGTTGGATCACCTGTATTTAGCAACTTTTAAAAATCAATTTATAAACTCATGTTAAATTAATAAAGCGTAAATAAAAGTATATAATCAACATTAAGTATGTAGACATCCTTGAGAATTAAGACGCACACAAGGCAAATCTCAGTGTTGCTATATCCACCCATCAGTGGCACTCATGGTTTTGGAAGGAATAAGGTGCTCTCCTAGTCTCCCACCCTGAGGCCTCTGCTGTGGCCCTATTCTGCAGAGGAGAAGGGTACTTAGCTTGCTGGAAACTTGCTGAGAGTCCTGATCCCACCTTTCTCAAACACACCTGTGTCCTTTGCTCACCAGATATCTAATATTGGATGCTGGCATCTGGCACCCCCTTTGTAGAAGTAACAAAACAATGATCCTTTCCTTCCTACTTCGTCCTCCTTCTCTCCTTCCTATAGTCTTCATCGCCTCTCCTTCCTTTTGGCCTCATTCTATGGTTAAACCCCAGCATTCAGGTCTCTCAAACGCCTTTACACAGAGTGTGACCCGTGCTGCCTCTAGTGGTGATCAGGAAATCTTCTCTGTTGCCTTTTTCCCCAGCTTTATTGAGATAATTGACATATAACATTGTGTACATTTAAGGTATACAGTGTGTTGATTTGATACACTTATATATTGACAAATGATTACCACCATAGCATTAGTTAACACCTCCATCACATCACATAATTGCCTTTTTCTTTCTTTTCTTTCTTTTTTTTTTTTGGTGGTGAGAACATTTAAGCTCTACTCTATTGACAGTCCATTGATATACATATATTGAAAAATGATTATCACCATAGGATTAGCTAATGCCTCCATCGTGTCACATATTTGCCATTTCTTTTCTGTGGTGAGAACATTTAAGCTCTACTCTCTTGGCAACCCATTGCCTTGGTTAATGCCAGGAGCTGGTTTTACCTACAGTCCGGGCAGTAAGCTGGCCCTTCCCCTCACAACAGTCTGCAGAGACCTGGGAGTGGAGACTGTCCTGGTCACTCATTGCAGAGAATGGGGGTCGCAGCACAGTAGGGACAGGGAGAAGGGGGATGAGAGACAGTCACTGTGAGATTCTGAGGTTTCTTTTCTTTGGAGGACCTCGTACCTTGCCCTGAGTACTTCCCTACCCGTTTCTAGCTTTGTTCCATGGTGTTGCATGAACGCATTCCCTGTAGACCCAAAAGCAGATTCAAAGCTTCTTCCCTACCCTTTGATTTCTGAAAAGAAGAGAGGTGAGAACATTTACAGAAGGTTTTCATTTAGAGGTGTGCTGGCTTCCTGGAGAAGCAAAAAGCTCTGAGTTGTTGCACTTGTTGACTCCTGTGTTGTAAATATTTCTGCCATAGCTTATTTCAGCATGACGTCAACTGGCTCTCAGAACCCTTCAAAATTTAACAATTGACTCTAATGAAGTCTGTACAAGCTGTCATCTGTATTCTACTCTTCTTATTGCAAACAATGATGTAAAAGAAAAGATACAAGTTTTCCTCTTGTCCTTTGTCTTACACACCCCCATCTCTCTCCTTTTTAAAAATTTTAAATTTTATTTAATTATTTATTTTTTATTGAAGTATAATTGCTGTACAATGTTGTGTTAGTTTCTGCTGTACAGTGAAGTGAATCAGCTATATGTATACGTATATCCCCTCCCTCTTGGACCTCCCTCCCCCTCCATCCCACCCATCTAGGTCTTCACAGAGCACCGAGCTGAGCTCCCTGTGCTATACAGAAGGTTCCCACTAGCTATCTGTTTTACACATGGTAGAGTATTTATGTCAAATCTAATCTCCCAGTTCATCCCACCCTCCCCTTCCCCCCCATGTCCACACATCCATTCTCTACATCTGCATTTCTATTCCTGCCCTGCAAATAGGTTCATCTGTACCAATTTTCTGGATTCCACATATATGCATTAATATACAATATTTGTTTTTCTCTTTCTGACTTACTTCACTCTATATGATAGACTCTAGTTCCATCCACATCTCTACAAATGACACAATTTCATTTCTTTTTGTGGCTGAGTAATATTTCATTAAAATGGAGCTGGAGGAATGAGGCGCTCTGACTTCAGACTATACTACAAAGCTACAGTAATCAAGACAGTATGGTACTGGTACAAAACCAGAAATATAGATCAATGGTACAGGATAGAAAGCCCAGAGATAAACCCATGCACCTATGGTCACCTAATCTATGACAAAAGAGGCAAGAGTATACAATGGAGATAAGACATCCTCTTCAATAAATGGTGCTGGGAAAACTGGACAACTACATGTAAAAGAATGAAATTAGAACACTCCCTAACACCATACACAAAAATAAACTCAAAATGGATTAAAGACTTAAATGTAACACCAGACACTATAAACTCTTAGAGGAAAACATAGGCAAAACACTCTTTGACATAAATCACAGCAAGATCTTTTATGACCCACCTCCTAGAGTAATTACAATAAAAACAAAAATAAGTGAATGGGACCTAATTAAACTTAAAAGCTTTTTGCACAGCAAAGGAAACCATAAACATCCCTCTTCTTTTTAACTCTGTGAATAGTAGAAAAAAAATGTATACATTCTGGAGTCAGCAAATCTGTTCTACAGAGGCCCAGATAGTAAATAAATACTTCAGACTTTGCAATCCATGCTTGGTTTTTGTCACGTATTCTTTTTTTTTTCTTAAACAACCATTTGAAAATGTAAAAACTATCCTTAACTAAAGGGCAGTACAAAAAACAAAACACAAGCTGAGGGTTAGATTGTGCCTCTGGGTCTGCTGACCCCTGGAATAGATGATCAGGGTATGCCTTTGGAAATATGAACTTTAGAAATTTGAAATTTATAAATTTATAATTTAGAATTTCTGTATATAACATAAATCGTGTGATACACACATACATATATGTATGTATATATATATACATACATTTCAAAGGAAAAGCCCAGACTGAGTGAGGTTATCCTGAGCATTTCAGCATAGGAGCCAAGCTTGGGTCTCTGTTGGAAGAATGAGGGCTTTGGGGGTTGGGGTGGGAGGAGGTGAGGACACCGCGAATGGTGATCTCAGTGATGACTAAGGAGAAGCGTGGTCTCAGGGCATCTTTTTTCTTCCTTCCTTTTTTAGAAAACAGTTTTATTGATATATAATTTAATGTATTTTAAAATACATCCATTTAAAGTATACAGTTCAGTTTTTTTTAGTGTATTCATAGGATTGTGCAACAGTCGTTACATTCAAATTTTAGAACATTTCCATCTCCCCTAAAAGAAATTCCCGTACCTTTACCAGACAATTACCATTCCCCCTCTACCTTCCAGCCCCTGGAAACCACTAACCTACTTTCTGTCTCTATGGATTTACCTATTCTGGACATTTCATATAAATGGAGTCGTATAATGTACAGCCTTTGTGAATGGCTGCTTTCATTTAGCATACTGTTTTCAGGGCTCATCCATGTTGTAGCACGTATCAGTACTTCATCTCCTGGTGCATTGTACAGATATACCACATTTTATTTGTCCATCCATCAGTTGATGGATATCTGGGTTGTTTCCCGTTTTTGGCTAACATGAGTAATACTGTTATGAAAAGTCACACACAAGTCTTTATATGTATATATGTTTTAATTTCACTTGGGTAAATATCTAGGAGTGGAGTTATTGTGTGATATGATAACTCTTACGTTTAGCATTTTGCAGAACTGCCAAACTGGTTTTCAGAGGGCCTGCATCATTTTACATTCCCACTAGCAGTATATGAGGGTTCTATTTTCTCCACATCCTCACCAACACTTGTCTTTTTTTTGATTATAGTCATCCTAATGATGTGAAGTGGTATCTCAACATGGTTTTGATTTTACATTTCCTTATTGACTAATGACGCTGAGCATCTTTTCATATGCTTATTGAGCATTTGTATATATTCTTTGGAGAAGTAAATGTCTATGCAAATACACTGTCGATTTTTAAAGTCATTTGTTGTTTTATTATTGGTTTGTAAATTGTCTAAATACAAATCCCTTGTCAGATAAATGATTTGCAAATATTTTCTCCCTTTACGTGGGTTGTCTTTTCACTTTTCTGATGGTTTAGTTTGCAGGACAAGTTTTGACATTTTGAGGAGGTATAATTTATCTGTTTTTTCTTTCATCACTTGTGCAACAAATTCAAATTCATTAAGATTTATTCTTACGTTTTCTTCTAAGTGTTTTGTAATTTTAGCTCTTGCTTAATTTAGGTCTAATCCATTTTGAGTTAATTTTTGTGCATAGTGTGAGGAAGGTGTCCAATTTTATTCTTTTGTATGTGGATATTCAATTGTTCCAGCATCATTTGTTGAAAAGGGTTGAGTTATCTTGGCACCCTTGCTGAAATTAATTGACTATAATGTGGGATTTATTTCTTGACTCTCAATTTTATTACATTGATCTATCTAAGTGTCTGTTCTTATGCATTGCCTTGACTGCTGTGGCTTTGTAGTAAGTTTTTAAATTGGAAAGTGTGAGTCCTCCAGTTTGGTTCTTATTTTTTGAGATTGTTTTGGCTATCTGGCTCCCTTAAATTTCCATATTAATTTTAGGATTTGTTTGTCAAATTCTGCTAAAAAAATCCAGCTGGGATTTTGGTAGGAATTGTGTTAAATCTGTCGATCAATTTAGAGAGTAATGCCATCTTAACAATATTAATTCTTCTGATACATGAACATGACATGGCTGTCTTTTATTGAGGTCTTCCTTAATATTTTGAACAATGTTTTGTAATTTTAAGGGTATAAGTGTTGCACATATTTTAAAAAATTATTCTTTAGTATTTCTTCCTTTTCAATCTGGATGCTTGCTTGCTTCCTTCCTATTTGCTCTGTCTAGAACCTGTAGTTCAAGGTTAAATTGAAGGGATGAGAATAGGCATCCCTGTCTTGTCCTTGATCTTAGGGGGAAGGTATTCAGTCTTTCACCATCAAGTATAATGTTAACTGTGAGTTTTTTGAAGGTACCTTTGATCAGGTTGAGGAAGTTCCGTTTCCCTTCCTGGTTGTTGAGTGTTTGTATCATAAAATGGTATTGGATTTTGTGAAGCACTTTTTCCATGTCTGTTGTGCTATCACTCATTATTTCTGCTCTTTCCATTTTAGCTCTTTCATTTTATGAAACTCAAAGTGGAGATGAGAGGGAAATGGAGTAGAGTGAGGGAAGGAAAAATGGTTTTAGGCTGATGATGGGGAGAAGGGAGTAAGAGGGCAACAAGATTAAGTTGAACAGTAGAAAAAGAAGGATGGGGATGGGAGAAACATGAGCACACATTTGGTCCCATCCCCTAATTTTCTAGTGGACACACAGGCCCAGAAACACGGGACGACTTCCTTCTCACGTAGCCTGAGACGTCAGGGCCAGTACACAAGGCAGACCTGCCCACCTCCCTTTTGGGTGCCCTTTCCACTGGTCAGCACTATCCCTCAAGCTGAGCTCTAAAGGATAAGGAGTTTCTGGTCAAGTAAAGAATGAGGGGAAGGAGGTTTCAGGTAGAGGACGCCTGATATACAGAGACCTTGGGGTAGGAGAGAGCTTGTTTGGAGGCTTCAAAAATGGCAGCTCTGGTTGGAGCAATGAGTGAGAAGACAGTGAGAACCGAGGTGGAAGAGTTGGGTGGGGCTTCATCACAGAGTCCTGGGGGCTGGCAAGGAGTGTGGATTTATTCCAAGTGCAGTGTGAACAGTTTTCAGGAGGGGAGCAACTCAAAAAGATTTGTGTGTTACGAAGATGACGTGCTACTTTTGGAGAGATTAAGTGGGGTCGAGGTGGAGCATCCAGGTGTGACTCTGCAGAGGTGAGATGGGTGAGGAGAGGCGGACAGACTAGAGATTTGGTTTGGAGTTAGAATCGACAGGACTTGCAGATGTGACCTTTAAGGCATTGGTGGGAATTCCAAGAGGAAGTTGGGTGTGTTTAGACTAGAGAAGGAGGGTCATGTGGATCCCCTCCAAGGGAGATGGGTTATTCTGGAAACAGATGTACTGAGAAGTGCAAAGGTTTAGGTTAAGGTGTTCATGACTTGTTCTCCAGGTGTTTTGACCAGATGCTGCCTCACCCACCAGTAGTGGGTGAAAATTCATGGAGAAAAAGAAACTTCCTTCCACCTGAAATGCGCTTTCTTCTTTCCTGATGGACATGTGCTTACCTATTCTTCAAAGCAGGTGTCAAATATTACCTCTTCCGTGAAACTTATTATGTCTCTCTAGCCCTTATTACTAGATAGCCCTTATTCTGCCTCAAGTGCTGTCGTATCTCTGTTTGGCACATGGCGATATGAGGCTGTGCTGCCTCTTGCTGGGAACTCTCTGGGCAGAATTCCTGACCCCTCCTCTTGCTTCTCGTGACCTCTGTTATAGCTCTTTTTATATTGTGCAGAGAGTGAATTGAATGTTTTTCTCCTCTGGTAGAGAGTGAGCAAATTGAAGGCAGGGTCTGTGTGTTGTTTATTTTCATATCCCCAGTGTTGGGTACGTGATAGATGCAGAATGAGTGAATGAAGGTATGAATGAACGTGAGTGAACGAATGGATGGCTGAAGGACTAAGAAAATGCAGTGGCAGGAGTGGGGTAGGCTTTCTGTCACCTTATGCAGGCAGCATTTTTCTAGGCCAGAGACTCCCTGAGCTGCATTATAATTCAGGCCAGTGTAATTTCTAGCTTTGCCATCGTACGATTGTAAAATTTCCATTAATCCTTCGATGTGTTCTAATCAAATAATGCTATTCTCAGTTAAAAAGATGATGAAGCTCCTGCGCTGGCAGGTATTATGCTCTTTAAACACAGTTGCTCTGCTGTCACCAAGGACATTTCTGCATCTGATATTGATTTAAATATTCAATTATGAATGTGATGGAGACGGCTTTATTTAAAGCTAAGGAAGATTGTATTGGCTGAGGAAATCAGCGGTGTGAACAGTACGGTGTATGCTGGTTAATCCAATGTGAAAGAGTGGAGTAGCCTCCTTGATGAGCCTTCACAGGCTTTTCATTCTGTGCTGATATGAAGTTGAAACTTACTGGGTGCTATGATTTTACGGTATTTTAGTGTCCAGTGGTGAGGGTATTTTTTTTTAACATCTTTATTGTATAATTGCTTTACAGTGGTGTGTTAGTTTCTGCTTTTATAACAAAGTGAATCAGCTATACATATACATATATCCCCATATCTCCTCCCTCTTGCGTCTCCCTCCCTCGCACCCTCCCTATCCCACCCCTCTAGGTGGACACAAAGCACTGAGCTGATCTCCCTGTGCTATGTGGCTGCTTCCCATTAGCTATCTGTTTTACATTTGGTAGTGTGTATATCTCCATGCCACTCTCTCACTTCGTCCCAGCTTACCCTTCCCCCTCCCTGTGTCCTCAAGTCCATTCTCTATGTCTGCGTCTTTATTCCTGTCCTGCCCTTAGGTTCTTCACAACAACTTTTTTTTTTTTTTTTTTAGATTCCATATATATGTGTTAGTATACGGTATTTGTTTTTCTCTTTCTGACTTACTTCACTTTGCATGACAGTCTCTAGGTCCGTCCACCCCACTACAAATAACTCAGTTGGTGAGGGTATTTCTGAAAAATTCTTTATATTTTGCAGATGATTCAAGTTACATTGAACTTTTACTCAAATGTAGATTTACGCAGGTGTGCCTTGGTTTTGAAAAATTTGTTGTATAAAATTCGAATTGCGGAATATATACAGTGCAAAGTCTGTTACAAAAGAACCGTCAGGGGCTTCCCTGGTGGCGCAGTGGTTGAGAGTCTGCCTGCCGATGTAGGGGACGTGGGTTCGTGCCCCGGTCCGGGAAGATCCCACATGCCGCGGAGCGGCTGGGCCCGTGAGCCATGGCCGCTGAGCCTGCGCGTCCGGAGCCTGTGCTCCGCAACGGGAGAGGCCACAACAGTGAGAGGCCCGTGTACTGCAAAAAAAAAAAAAAAAAAAAAAAAAAACCGTCAGGTAGTTCATCAAATGTCTACGGAGTGGGTATAATGAGTCTAGGGGACCGGGTCACCATCTACCCTTTTCATTCTCAAAGGTTCTGATCGATAAAGCAAACCAGCCAAGCAAGAGTGCGAGCCTGATGGAAAATATAAACAGTGATTTTGCTTGTCTGTAGAATCCTCAGTGCAGAGGTTTGTGAAATCTGTATTAGAATATATGCTTTAGGCTCATCCAAAGTGGGACTTTTTACTTCTACTTGTTATTTAGAATTGGACCCCACAAGCTCAGGTGTGCTTGCAGAGGGAGAGAGGGACCAGCTCTTCAGACAGACTCCAAGACCACTTGCTTGAATATGGATGAGGCTGGCAGGCTGCTTCCAGAAAGAAAGTGTCATAAGTGGAATAATGGCCACCTCACCCCCGAAACTGTCTACATCCTAATTCCCCCAAACTGGGAATATTTTAACTTACAAGGTAAAAGGGACTTTGTGGCTTCGATTGTGTTAAGGATCTTGAGATGGGGAGATTATCTTGGGTTTTATTATTATTTTGGGTATTATTCTCCGGGTGGACACAATATTATCATGATGGTCTTCATATGAGTGAGGCAGGAGGGTCACAGAAGGAGATGTGATGACAGAAGCAGAGGTGGAAGTGATGTAGGGCCACGCACCAAGGAATGTGGACAGTCTACAGAAGTTGGAAAAGGCAAGGAAATTGATTTTCCCCTAGAGCCTCCAGAAGGATTGCAGCCCTGCTGACAGTTTGATTTTGACCCAGTGAGACTTCTGACCAACAGAACTCTTAATAAAGTTGCGGTGCTTTAAGCCACTCCGTCTGTGATTTTTTTACAGCAGCCCTAAGAAACGAATACAGAAGGTTTGGGGACCTGCTCAGATGTGTTTACCAGAAGGGAACAAGAAACAAAGCACAGCCCTCTGGGTCCCATCCCAGAAAGTGAAAGATGAAGTAACCCTGCCCGCTAGTAAGCTATTGTCCAGTTAATGGCAAACTTCAGCAGATCAAACCAACTACTCCCCTCTTTTGGGAAAGAGTGAGTGAGGGAAAACAGAAACTAATTAAAGTGTTTCAGTGGGAATAAGTTTAACTCCGAGAATTTGAGACTTACACAGCCATGGCAAGATGGGAGAGCCAAGCACACGGTGACCACTCTTAGGAAATCTGGAAGCAGAACTCTCAGAAGGGTGCCGTTCTATAGGGCATTCCTCCCTTCTGCTGTCTGCCTGCAGCCGCCAACACAAAAAATAACTTTCTGCCCATTTCCTGAGTTGTTTAACAGATGTGAAACCTGTCCCTGCCAAATGGCAGATGTTAAGTACTTGATGGCCATGAGCACCCAGCCCCCCAGGGCTCCTGGAGCCGAAGGACTGATAACGTTAGCTCCTGTGACAATGCCCTGTTCCTCACCATCAGCCAATCAGAGAACTGTGCGCGAGCCGATCACATACCTTGCGACCCCCCTCCCTCACCTGGCTTTTAAAAATGCTTTGTGGAAACAGTTCGGGGAGCTCGGGGGTTTTATTAGAGCATGAACCACCGCGTCTCCTTGCATGGCCCTGCAATAAACTTTCCTCTGCTCCAAAAAAAAGGCAAAAACAAACCCAAAAACTTTCACCTTCCAAATCTCATTGGAGGCCCTCTCAGTGATAGACTCTCAGAGGGACCCTGCAGGCAAGGGAGAAAGGTAGTTTCTAGACTCCTCCGAAGCTCCAGGCTGAAGTATACAGAGTACCAACAGTATCTGGCACAGAGGGTGAAGAGGAAACGATGACAGAAGTTTGCTTCTCTCTAGTTTGAGGGAGGAACGCGGGGAGAGGAACGTAAACATTCCTCCCTACAAGCCCCAGTCCCTTTGTTCTCTTGACCTTGGGGCTGTAGCCACCATTATGGGCCCAGTCAGTGGACATACTGGCAAACTCTTTAAGTCACTGCACAGTTGTTCAGTGAACTTGGTACCCAAGAGATTGGAGATGGATGTGGAATTGAATATTAATGGATAAATTTAAAATGATTGTGTTACTACTTAACTACAATTTACCAGGTATCTATTTTGAACCTACATTATTTCAAGGACATTTGTCTTTGAAGCTTTTAACAAATAATTTAAGCGAAATTAATATTCATTGCAAATGTCAGAAGCAGTTGAATTTTATTTTCATAGGGCCTTTGAACTTCTGTGTTTACTGGGAGAGATAAAATGTTATCATGCCATGATTTCTACTTTTTAAAATTTGATGAAGTTGCGCAGGTAACTGTTATCTAATTATTAATAGTTGTAAATACCATTTAACTAAATAATGCAGGAATCAACTCAGCCAGCATGCCTTATTTCTTTTGCTCTCAGTCAGGTGTTTTTAGACGATTTGCATGTCACCTATTAGTTCAATCTTTAATTGCCTCTTAAGAGTATAGAATTGCTTATGTTCTGCCAGAAGCAGCAAAGAGGATGCAGTGGTTAGGGTGGAGTGTAGTAGCCGGAATATTTGGTTCTGTATGTGCTCTCAGAGGATGAAGGTCGGGGACAGCCGAAGTTAACACCAGGGGGTCAGTAGGAATGTCTGTAAATTGAGTGGAGAGGTTTCTAACCATGAACTAAGTGTTTGGAAAATAGCAAGGGAGGGATGTGTCATGGATTAACTGAGGTAGCAGGAGTTAGGGCAGGGAGCAAGTTGCTAGAGCATCACTGAATGTTTGAACAGTTTGAAGCTATCATACTTTGGGTTGCGTTTACCTGCTCAGGTACCCAGGTGGCTCTTGCAAGCCCATCTAGCACATGTTCTGGTCTGTAAACCTGTGTTCATTTGGCTCTTTGCATTATTTCTCCATTTCTAAGACCTCAAGGCCCATATCAAGAGCTATTAGTTTCCGTTTACAGTCACTGATGGTTTCAGTGTTATTTTATCATTTGAGATTTTGTTTTTGTACTTGCAACAGATTAGTCTGACGCCTACTCAGGCAGACTATCATTGAACAGACGTAGGTCTAAGGACTGTTCTTCTCTAAACATGCATCAGTCAGCAAACATTTTAAAAGTCCTTTGCGTGTTTACCAGCCTCATAGGAATGACGGTGTCAATAGTAGTAACCATTGTGCAAATCATGTTTTCAGTTAATATGGAAGTTTTGCTCTAATGTAGTCCCTTTTTTTTCTTTTTTTTGGCTGCACGGCACAGCTTGCTGGGACCTTAGTTCCCCGACCAGGGATTGCAGTGAAAGCGCTGAGTCTTAACCTCTGGAGTGCCAGGGAATTCCCTATGTAATTCCATTTTTAAGGTTCTGCCTAATTTCTCTGTCTAGGAACCTGTGTTGATTTGCATGCTGATGTTATTATCATTATTCTTGTTATCAGTAGTAGTTATTCTTTAACAAGACACCCACTAAAACTCTTTAGTATCTCTAATAAAGTTTAGCTTTAATTCGCACTGGAATATGTGATGTGATTCTGAACTTGAAGGCATTCTAAAAATTAGTCCATTTAGTTTACTCTATTCCCCAGCAAAATTAATGCCTCATGATCTCCTATTTTTTGGTACCTCTAGGCAATTTTATTTATATCCTTGACTTCAAACCTACTCTCAAATCTGTTCAGCTCAGAACTTCCTTCTAAATGCAGACTTGTATCTATGCTGATTGTTAGGTACCCCACCCAGCTGTTTCATAGGCACCTCACGCTTAATCCGTACCAATCTGAAATCATCATCCCTCCAGATCTGCACTCTTCCAGATCTGCTCCCCTTTCTATATATCCTTACTTAAGAGATTGTCCCAGTCAGCTACCTAAACTTTTCTTCGATTTCTTCTTTAACTTCACCTCCATATGCAATTAGTTGCAAAGACCTGTCAGTTCAGGCTTGGGTGGTTCCTCTTACCCCAAGCTACCTTTTTTTCCCTATGCTCCCCTAGCACTAGGTTCCCACTTCGATTATAACAGTTATTTTATTGTATTACAGCTGCTATTTGCATGACTGTCTCTCCCTTTTGATGGTAGAGGAGAGAGACTTCATTTTATCCCTTTGGTGGCTAGCCCTAAATTTGTTAAGTCAGTGAAGTGAGTGAAAGAGTAACTAAATTGGATGAAAGTACTGTGACCAGATTTTGTCCATATTATGTCCTAAATAATTTATGTTATTGAGCCAGCTATTCTTTTTTTTTTTTTTTTTTTGCGGTACGCGAGCCTGTCACTGTTGTGGCCTCTCCCGTTGCGGAGCACAGGCTCCGGACGCGCAGGCTCAGCGGCCATGGCTCACGGGCCCAGCTGCTCCGCGGCATGTGGGATCTTCCCGGACCGGGGCACGAACCCGTGTCCCCTGCATCGGCAGGCGGACTCCCAACCACTGCGCCACCAGGGAAGCCCAAGCCTGCTATTCTTATTTTCTCTTTTTTTTGGTCCGGGGAGGTGAGCTCCATGTCGTCTTACTCTGCTATCATTTTTTTTTTTTGTGGTACGCGGACCTCTCACAGTTGTGGCCTCTCCCGTTGCGGAGCACAGGCTCCGGACGCGCAGGCTCAGTGGCCATGGCTCACGGGCCCAGCCGCTCTGTGGCATGTGGGATCTTCCCGGACCGGGGCACGAACCCGTCTCCCGTGCATCGGCAGGCGGACTCTCAACCACTACGCCACCAGGGCAGCCCTTACTCTGCTATCTTGATCCCCCTCCTATAGGTCCCCAAATTTCTTGATATAATTACTATTAAAGGATCTGTTTTTTAAAATTGACTCTATTTCCAGAATAATTAACCACTGTTTCCAAATGTTCATTTGAAAAATATAAGCCTTAGATTCTAATTTTGTTCATTTTTTAAATTCTGTGGCTCAGAAGCTTTTAAAATTTTATTTTTTAAAAAACGTTGATGATTTCTTAACAAGGAGATTCCTTTTTTATCTTACTTCCTCTTTACTATTGAGTATTATGTGACAGAATGGTAAAAGTTGTATCAATTTTAGAGTCTCTTCAGTGTAGCTTCTAAGAGTTTACCTTTAGTATTTTGTGGCTCACAATGTGAAGTTTCAAATATATACCAGAGAGATTTAAAATGAGCATTAAGCATAGGGCTAACATGTAACTTTGGGAATTTCAGTGTCAAAACATATATATTTACTTTGTCTCATCTATAAATATTATCTTCTTAAAAATAAGGTAGAACTGATTCTAAAGGAAGTAGTCACATTACCCAAATTTTAACAATTAAACCTTCCTGTGAAAGAAAAAGGCAAAGCTTTAACTTTTACACTTCATTTAAAAGATAAATGTCATTACTCAGTCTGCCAAAATGACCTCTGAAATTCATGATCTTTAAAAAAGAAAGGGTTTTGTTTTAAAGGGGAACACTTTGCCCCAATTTGCAAGTGATGAGAAAGCAGAAACTGTGACACAAATGATATAAATGTATGTTTCAATTTTGAAAGACATTATTGTTCTTTTTATGCCTTAAATAGCTTTTATGGAAGCATTCTGACTAATGCTGTATATAGGAAACTTACGCTCACATTTCCATTAGATGAGGATATGTCATTAAAATATAGGAAATATAGACTCTGTGCACACAAAATGAAACAAAATTTGCTCAGGGCATTTGGAAACCTTCTCCTTATGAAATAAATGAGCAATACCTTTCTTTAAATCCATCTGAAACAAAACTCTGATTTACAATATAAGGCTTAGTTTTGGATCATTGAATCCCTTTGGTATTGGATTCTTATGCACACATTTTGTAGTAGTTCTAAATAGGTAAACTCATCATCCTTTTGTGATAAGCATCCCTTGTGCTAAATCTATGCAATATGTAAAAATTTTGGATTATAAATTATAAATTAATTCAATATATACAGTTAAATTCTCCTTCAATACTAAAACCTCCCACCTAGTTTGCCCCTTCTCTTCACAACCTGACTTTTTGGAAGAGTTCTCTGCACTCATTATCTTTACTTCTTCACCTTATTTTTACCTCTAGGTTGGTGAACTTAAAATGCTTCTTGGTATTAAGAAATACTTGGTTACCCCTGTGCTAGTGCATTTTAAAATGAAGTAGTTTGAATTATGTATATACAAATGTTTGTTCTAAATTAAGCTCACAGGAGGACACAATAGCCAATAAGAGCTGATTTTTATTGAGCACTTACTATCATCCAGGCCATGTGCTAAGCTCTTCACATGAATTATGGTAAGTTATGCTCCACAACCACATGAGGAGGTAAGAATTTTGTCCACTGATAACTAAGCGAAATGAGGCACAGTAAGTTGTGCCCATGCTCTCAAGCATGATAATACAGGTTACCCTAAGATCACCCGAACCTATTGAATAATTACAGATTGCTGGAAATGTGCCAATTAAGGTTAGAGTCCTAGAATCAAAGTCCACTTGGGAGTGGAATGGCTAGAGAGGCTGATTTCTTTATTGTTACATTGTTCCTAATAGATTCTAAGTCAGAGCAAAGAAGATACATACAATGAGAGTAGAAATAGGGATAAGAAAAAAAATGAACTTATGATGAGATCAGTATACAAAATGTATGCTATGAAATCCTCTACCCTTGGAGATGTGGATCAGAAAATCGGGCCCTGGACTCACGTGCAGCCAATGCAAAGGTAAACATGTCATCAGTGATGTCATTCACTGCGTCTACAATCTGAAAACAGGAAAAGTGCAGTTATCCTGATAATGAGACCCAGACCCTCATAGCAATGATCACAGAGAATTACATATAAATCCCCTTAAAATATGTGTATCTTTTCAAAAAGTTTTTCATATGGGTTTTCTGGCTTTCTGGAGCTGTGTTTTAGTGTCCAAAGCCATTATGATGGGGCTTCCCTACTGGTTATCCTAAATCCTCTTTCTTTCCGTTTTAGCCTACTAGTGAATGATTCAGTAGGGGCAGAATAAATGTGAGTTTTCACTTCCTCCCCACCTTATTATATACTCACTACAAATTGTGGTGCCAGTAGTTAAAATCAGTGACTGCCTTTGACATGGCCTTTCATGTATTAAATATCTTAGTCCTTATAAGAATAGTTTCATTTCTCATTTTTCTTTTTCAAACTATTTAAACGTGGTTTACAGGATAGCAGAAATATTCTGAGGGGTCACTTGTTTATAAGCAAGTTTTGTGTCACAGGGAAATGTTCTGTGATTCAGGATTTGTCCCAAGTTTTTTTCCATGTTTAAATAATTTTTTGTTTGCTTTGTTATTCATCACAAGCTTAAAATAGTTTTTAAATTGCATTATTTTTTACTTACTGATAAGTCCTTTATCTGGGGAGAAGAGTATGTGGATGGAGAAACATCAAGACTGGTCTGATTTGAAATAAATTTACAGAGATGGAAAGTTCCTATCTATACCTTTTTTTTTTAAAAAAAAAAACCAGGAGCCATATAACTTGGAGAGAGAGATACAGAAAGAGAGAGAGGGAAGGATGGAAAGAAAGAAAGCAAAATACAAACATAATTAAAGACAAGGATTTCCTCCCCTTCAAGAAACTTATTTAGTTAGAATGTGCATGCAAAATAGTTGTTTGTGTTTGATGGCTCCTCAAAAAATTGAACATAGAATTACCATATGACCCTGTAGTTCCACTCCTAGGTATATACCCAAAAGAACTGAAAACAGGGGTTCAAACAAATATATGTACACACATTCACAGCAGTATTATTTACAATAGGCAAAAGGTGGAAACAACCCAAATGTCCATCAGTGGATGCATGGTTACACAATCGTGGTATATATATACCATAGAATGTTATTCAGCCATAATTAGGAGTGCGGTAGTGATGCATGCTACAACACGGATGAACCTCCAGAGCACATTATGGTGTGTGAAACAAGTCAGACCCCAAAGGTTACATATTATGTGTTTCCGTTTCAGTGAAATATTCAGAATAGGTAAGTCCATAGCGACCAAATTCAGGTTGGTGTTTGCTAGGGACCAGGGGGAAGGATGAAGGGGGAGCAACTGTGTAATGGGTAGGCGTGATGGGATGATGGAAATGTTTTGCAACTAGAGGTGATGGTTGCACACCATTGTAAATGTACTGAATGCCAATAAATTATTCACTTTAAAATGGTTAACTTAATGCTATGTGAATTTCACCTCAATAGATTAGGAAATAGCCATATTTACATATTATGTGGGAATAAAGAAATACATACATGCCAGATTAAACAGTCAAAAAATTCAGAAGTGTTTGCCTCCAGGACAGAGGAATGGGGGTTTGTGGAGAGGTTGGACAGTGTCATAGTATTTTTGTTTTAAACTTTGCAATAGCATTTAACTTGCTAAACTATGTGTGTCACTTGATGAAATTAATTTTAAAATTTTAAAAAGTGTTTGCTTACCAAGATTTTATAATAATATACAGTAAATAATAATGAAATATCTAAATCCTGGAGAAGTTAAAAAAATTTTTTTGAAATATAGTTGATTTACAGTGTTGTGTTAGTTTAAATCCTGGAGAAATATTGAGTAAAACCCCTTTAGAATATTGAAGGTTATTTAAAGAAATCTCTGTGGAAATGAGTTTTGAGCTGGACTTCGAGGCTGAGGTGACTAGATTAATGAAATTGAATTGGCGGGGGTGGGCGGGGGACAACGAGGTGAGACATGCAGAGGGACTGAGCTGAAGTACTGGAGCATCGTAGAAAGAACTTAACCCAGAGGTGGATGTGGAGGTACCAGGAATTCAAAAGTTGGTTACTTCCTCTCTATTTTGTTTTTCACTTGCTCTAAACACTTCCTTTGCTTTCAGTTTTCTGCTTGGTTAAATAAAAAAAAGGATATTGGAATCTCACAGCTACATCTTGGAATTACTGTAAGAATATTCTGTTCTGGGGTAGGAAAATCCCTCCTAAATTTCATAGATAAAAATTCAATGTAAGTATATTAACTACTTTAAGCCTAGAATTATTCCACGAACATGCATAGGACATTCATATAGAAATGGCTCAAGGGCTTCCCTGGTGGCGCAGTGGTTGAGAGTCCGCCTGCAGATGCAGGGGACGCGGGTTTGTGCCCCGGTCCAGGAAGATCCCACATGCCGCAGAGCGGCTGGGCCCGTGAGCCATGGCCGCTGAGCCTGCGCGTCCGGAGCCTGTGCTCCGCAACGGGAGAGGCCACAGCGGTGAGAGGCCCGCGTACCGCAAAAAAAAAAAAAAAAAAAAAAAAAGAAATGGCTCATGTTCTCTAAGGGATAAAAAAATCTGTGAGTCTAGGTTTTGCTTAGAAAATTAAAATGAAAGGTATGAATCCTACTGACACCTTTTTAATGTATCGAAGAACCTAAGAATATTTTTGGATTCAGGGCATTAATAGCGTCTGTGCACCCAATTTTGTATAGGCTTTTGTCATCTTTAAGTACTGTTTTTCTAGGCCCACTAAAAAATCATTTTTAGAATGAAATATGTGAGAACTTTGTAAAACACCTGGGAAATTAGCTAGTTTCCCTGAGAGAGTACCCTTGAAAAGTCAGGTGGAATTTCCAAAGTGACTCTGGGAATTCCAAATTGCCATCATCCCATTCTGACCACTCTGCCCCAAAAGTGCAAGCACTGGGCAAGTTGGAAAGTGGGTTAGAGCTTCCTGTCCCCAGGATTATTTTAATTTAATATCTTAGAGCTGTCACCTTTCACCCGACTGGCTGTGACAAACCCCATGCATTGCACAGCATGTGGGTAAAATAATAGGTAAAGCGTTATCATCTGTAGGAGTTAGGGTTACTGTTATAAATAACATCTTTTATTCCTTTTTAAAAAAACATGTGATGAACTACTGCTATTGCTTTCACTGCTGGTGTAAGCTATTCCTTTTCAATGTGTATAAAAGTATAAGTAAATAAATAATCCATGTTCTTGGTTACCTAAACCAGTTTGAACTAACGGAGGTAATTAAAAATGTTCTCTGAGTATGTTTACCTTCAGTATAAATAAGTTGTTCAAATTTTCCAGAAAAATTTCCCTCATTTAGAAATTAGACTACCTGCCTTCTGAGACAATACAGTAAATTAGCATAAACCCACCTGTTGGAGTTTAAAAGAAATCAACCCTAGCACATGTAGTGGGTGCTTCTAATAAAATTTTGAAATTTTGCTTTTCCATGAAATCAGGCACAGAAGGTTTCCTATATTTTGTCTTCTTTTATTATTCTTGTTTCTATTCAGATTTACCTTTTATGCCTTAAAAATATTTTGCTGTTGCAACCCAAATTCCAGTGAACAGAGGAATAGATAAATAAAATGTGGTGTGTGTGTGTGTGTACACACACACACATCTATACATATATATATGCAATGGAATATTACTCAGTGTTTAAAAAGAAGGAAATTCTGATACGTACTACAACATGCATGAACCTTGAGGACACTGTGCTAAGGTGAAAGATGCCAGTTACAAAAAAGCAAATACTGTGTGATTCCACTTATGTGATGTACTTAAAGTAGTCAAATTCAACGGACAGAAGTAGAATGGTGGATGCCATGGGCTGGGGGGCAGGGGGAGTGGGGAGTTAGTGTTCAATGGGCACAGAATTTCAGATGGGAAAGTTGAAAAGTTCTGGAGATGGTTGTTGGTAGTGGTTGCATAACAATGTGAATGTACTTAATGCCACGGAACTGTACACTTAAAAATGGTTAAAATCGGAAATTTTATATGTATTTTACAATTAAAATTATATATACGTGTGTGTGTGTGTGTGTGTGTATATATATATATATGCATATGTAAATGGTGTTAGCACTTTTCCATGAAGCCAATCATTAGCTCTTGGATTAGAATAAATGCTCATTGTCATGCTAAAGAAAAACATTTTGCCAGTATTTTTTAATTATTTTAAAACTCAAATAATTCTGGATAAAAATATTTTCCAGATGTATCTAGGTTCTTAAATATCATCTATTTATAGTCTTGGTTTTCATGGTGAGCCATCGTTTGGAGTAACAGACCACAAGTGATGCAGTATGCTTTAGCTCTGTTTTCTCGTTAAATCCTCACAATTATTAATGAGGAAACCGAGGCTCAAAGAAATTAAGTGCCTTACTCCAGATCACCCCATGCCAAAGCTGGGAATTGAGCTTAGTCTGTGTAATAAGAAGCTTTGGACTGACTGCATGTAACAGAAATCCCAATGGAAATTGGCTTCCATAATATAATTCATATATTCCAGTTCCTAATGGGCAGGTTTTGGGTCTTGAATCTTGGATCTAGCTGTTCCTGTGTTCCTCCCTTAATTCTGCCCTGTACAGTGTGTTGGCCCCATTCTCAGACTGGTGGCAAGTGGTGAAAGGAACTCTTGAATGTCACCAGACAGCCCTTCAGTAGACTTCAGCGCACACCTCGTTGGCCTGGATTGGTTCACATGTCCATTCTTAGACTCGCCAGCAGAAAATGATGAATTTAAATTATAATGTGGGGTCAAGTGGCTGTTTTAGCCTGTCTGATTCTCATGTCCCATGCCACTTCCTTAGGGCTTTTAATGTTTTCCATCTGCTTCTGCACTGAACGGCCCTGTGCTTCTGTGCTTCCTGCATGATTGTATCTGGCCTATTACAGTTTCTAACCCTAGCTGACCCCGTAAACTGCTACTTCCAGTTTCTGTTAGTGTGTTTCCTCCCAGCAGTATGCCCATTCCTCCTCGGATTATTTGATTATCTGCTTCCTAGCTGCTGTGACCTGGGGAAATGAAACAATATTACTTTATTAGGCTTTTCTATAAAAATTTAAAGAGAGACTAATAGTAATGGCATGGTGGTCTGTCCACCAAGGGAAAAAAAATGCACGAGCTTTAATGCATGCAACTTGTATCATCACTTTTTGTTGTTGAGATTTGTTTTTGCACATTTACTCCTTCTCAGGTTTCTCAGTTGTTGAGACTGGCTTCTAGTTGTGAATATTTGAAGTTATACAGAAGACTATATCATACTTCTATGTTTTTCAAAACTATTATGAAATTAGTAGAATTAGAATTTTTAGCGTTCTTAAGATGCTATCCAAGCTGTTTTTCACGGTGATACTTGATTTATCAGTAGTGGAAGATGAGGTCAGAAGGTGAACAAGGAGCTGATTGTGGAAGATCTCTGTTGCCAGACTGGATAACCTAGCAGATTGTCTCAAATTTTATCCCTAAGTATCCCTAAAGGTTGAAGAGAATGAAGGCATAATGCCATAACTTGTGTGGTTATTAGCCCTAAATGGTTCCAAAAAGCCCATCAAAGCTTTTGTGTTGCGATTTAAAACTTTATGTAAATTTTGTATTCCCCACCATAATGTGTGTAATTATTTGTAATATGAGTTATGCTTTGATTGCTTGTCATGGAGTTAATTGATGCACCAGGAAGATATGCCATGTTTATCTGATGACTTTTGCCTTCAGTCTGTTCCACACCCAGGACTTGCATATCTGACCATAACCTTGTGCAAGTGAAGCTCTCCAAGTTCATTCTTCCAGCACTTGAAGCCATTGGGTCTGCCTCAGTTCTATACCATGGGAGCCTCCATACACCCAGTATTTTACAAAAGTGTTTCTTCCACAGTGCTCCTGACCTCACAGGTTTTCTTCACTCTTATGGCTTCAACTATACTGCTTCTATGTTTCTGGCATTTTTCTTCCTTTCAAAACTGAATTTGGACTCTTGCTATCCTGCCATCAGCACCCTGGTTCATCCTATTCCATGGAGTGAGACTGAAAACTGAAGATGTGTTTTAAAATTTATTTTATTGAAGCACTGTTGATTTACAATGTTGTGTTAGTTTCTGGTGTACAGCAAAGTGATCCAGTTATACATATATATAATAGTTTGTATCTGCTTATCCCAAACTCCCACTCCATCCCTCCCCCAGACCCCTCCCTCTTGGCAACCACAAGTCTGTTCTCTATGTCTATGAGTCTGTTTCATAGATAAGTTCATTTGTGTCCATTTTAGATTCCACATATAAGTGATATCATATGGTATCTGTCTTTCCCTTTCTGACTTACTTCACTTAGCACCAAAATGATAATCTCTAGGTCCATCCATGTTGCTGCAAATGACATTATTTCATTCTTTTTTACGGTTGAGTAGTATTCCATTGTATATATAAACGACATTTTCCTTATCCATTCATCTGTCGATGGACATTTAGGTTATTTCCATGTCTTGGCTATTGTAAATAGTGCTGTTATGAACACAGGGGTGCATGTATCTTTTCAAATTATGGTTTTGTCTGGGTATATGCCCAGGAGTGGGATTGCTGGATCATATGGCAACTCTGTTTTTAGTTTTCTGAGGAGCCTCCAGTGTGACTGATAGTCTAGTCTTTGTGGAAACTTGCTCTGAGAGTAGTCTGTGAAAAGGGTTTAAGTGGAGAACCGCAGAGCTAGGGACATCCATTAAAGGCACATAGAAAGCCATTTTGGCAGGAAGGCTGGCACGATTTGATGTTCAAGGTAAAGACTACAGAAACCATGAACTAGGTCTTGAATTCTACCTTTTTGCCTCTTTAAAGACTGTTACGTGGGTGAAATGTTGATTGAAGTGACATGTTTACGTATTTTCTCACGTTTAACTTTTTGATTGCAATCATGTTTGGGATCTATGTGAATAAGACATAATTAAATATAACATAGCAAAGGAGCTAGTTGTCCCCACCACCAGTTTCTTCCAAGTAGAGTAAAAGCAGAACACTGTAGTCAATGGAATAATTAACATCCACCACTGATTAGAGTGAATTCTTTGGTTCGGAACAATAAATGTCATTCTGCTTACATACAGGGCTTGTTTATTCATTGAACTTTTGACTTATGGAAACTAGCATTTTACTGTAATAAACACTTGGTTACATCTGTTATAAATTGAATGCAATTGGTTTTTCCAAGAATAGTGTTCCAGCTCTAAACCAAAATTATAAGCAGCTGTCTGCTAATAGATAAGCACACCAACTCCCTACCTTTGTGTCCTGTTGTTTTAAAATGTCTGTACCTCAAAAGTCAAGTTCAAATTGATGTAATTTCTCATTTGGAAAATGTGCCTTAGGATTTGGTGTTCTTTTCTCCAAAAAAAAAAAAAAAAATGAACCAATCTGTGTGGGGAGAAAATGTTTTGCAATTTTTTTCTTCATATTGTCCTTTTATTTGAATTCAGGGAAATATTTCTCTAGAAATTTTATCCACAGTTTCAGCTAAATTTAGCTTTCTCTCTTTTTAAGTTCTTATGGGGTTTTAAATTCACTTTATTTTTTCATGATGCTTGCTTTTCTTTAGTACTAACCTGGGTAATGTTCCTAGGACTTTGGGGGGAAGGGAAAACTAATTTGTTTGGAAAAGGTAAGCTTAATATTTGAGCATTAGTTTTTCATTTTCCTGTTGACTTCCTTAAGTTATAAAAGAAATATAATTCACATGTGATAATGTTGGCATATAGAGAAAAGTAAAGAGTTACTTGTAGTCTTATCAACACAACAAATCTACTATTATAATTTTGAAGTACAGTTGTCCCTCGGTATCCCTGTGGGATTAGTTCCAGGACCCCCACCCCACCCTGCCCCAGCTCTCCTATGCTCATATGAAACTCTGCAGATGCTCTGATCCCTAAAGTGCATGGTACCATTGGTCCTCTGTATCCTTGGTTTCACTTCCATGGATTCAACCAACTAGATCAGTAAAATTCAGTTGTTGGTTATGGAGGGCCGCTGTATTTAATTCCATTCCTTTTTATAGGCTTGTTTTTTTTTTCTTTTTTTTTTTTTTTTTTTTTTTTGCGGTACGCGGGCCTCTCACTGTTGTGGCCTCCCCGGTTGCGGAGCACAGGCTCCGGACGCGCAGGCTCAGTGGCCATGGCTCACAGGCCCAGCTGCTCCGCGGCATGTGGGATCTTCCCGGACCGGGGCACGAACCCGTGTCCCCTGCATCGGCAGGCGGACTCTCAACCACTGCGCCAGCAGGGAAGCCCCGGCTTGTTTTTTTTTTTAAAAATATAGCTGTCATCATGATATACACACATCTTAGTATTCTTTTTCACCTAATGTTTATTAACATTGTGTTTTTGTTGTTATATAATCTTCAAAACTATCAGCTTTAATGCCTGTAAACATTCCTTTGAGGAGACATATGATGATTTACAATATTTTTACATCATTGAACATTACTTTTCACTATTGTAAATAAACTACAAAAGTAAGGATTATTCAGGGTAGGATATTGAGATTAAATACAGTTGACCCTTGAACAACATGGGTTTGTGCTGCATGGGTCCACTTATATGTGGATTTTTTTTTTCAGTGTTAAATACTACAGTGCTACACAATCCAAGGTTGGTTGAATCTGTGGATCTGGAACCCCAGATATGGAGGAACCATGGATATGGAGGACCATAGGTTATATGCTGATTTTCAGCTGCCTGGATGGTTGGTCCCCTAACCTCTGCATTATTCAAAACTCAACCGTGTGTTTTTAGACTGCTAAAATGTTTTGATAATTCACTTTTCAAAAGTATCCCAGCATGAGGTACTTCCAGGATTTTAAGTGATACAAATTAAACTATACAATAGCTGATAATGTTTTTAAAGGTGTTAATTGGCTTTAATTGGCAATTATTTGGTTGTTAGTTAAGATCAAATCTTTTTCCATGTTTATTTTCCAGTTGCATTTTGTCTTTTGTAAATTGTTCTTTGTTACCTGACAATTTATCTGCTGCATTTCTAATATTTTCCTTGTATATTTGTATATAACGGACTGCTCCTTATCATGCTAAGAAGTATAACATTTTTCTTTTAAATGTTTTTATCTTGTAGCATTTGATACATACAGAATATGGAAGCAGACGTGTAAGTTATGAAAATAAATGCATATTCTTTTTTCTTTTGAGGTACGCGGGCGTCTCACTGTTGTGGCCTCTCGCGTTGCGGAGCACAGGCTCTGGACGCGCAGGCTCAGCGGCCATGGCTCACGGGCCCAGCCGCTCCGCGGCATGTGGGATCTTCCCAGACCGGGGCACGAACCCGTGTCCCCTGCATCGGCAGGCAGACTCTCAACCACTGCGCCACCAGGGATCTTCCCAGACCGGGGCACGAACCCGTGTCCCCTGCATCGGCAGGCAGACTCTCAACCACTGCGCCACCAGGGAAGCCCTATATTCTTATATTACCTCCTTAACTGGAACCAGGCAACTTAACTGGAACCCAGCTTAACCAGAATATGTGCACCTAAACCTAATAGAATCTAACCCCAAACAATCCCTCCACTTGTGTGCAATTCCTAGCCCTTCCTTCTTTGGTAAGCACTAGTCTTACTTTGGGATTTATCATTCTCTTTGAAGTTATTTTAAAAGCTTTCATGTTTGTATTCCTGAGCAATATTTTGATCAATTTTGCTTTTTAAAATAACTTTAAAAAATTGTTTCCTACTCTACATAACTTGCTACTTCTGCAATGTGATATTTCTATGAATCATCTGTGTTATTGCACAGATGTTATCTGTGTTATTGTTATTACTGTCCCCTGGGGGCTCCAGGAGAGAGATGAACTTTGCAAAAATCAGTGTTTATGGTAGTTCTTACCACAGTCCGTTGTTAATCCCATCGGACATCTCTTTCCATGAGGAGCTCAGTTTTATGATTTCGTGTGCAGATCACCTCTTAAGTTGAGCACATGATATGTGCTAAAATCAGCCTGAGGGAGAACAACTTCTCTGCCATTTAAATGGATCTGACCTGTGTTAGTTTTGAAAATTCCCAGCAAGAGGGGACATTTTATTCAGACATTCCACTGGAATAAATTGATAGTTGCTTGAACTATTTTCAAGACAGTACAATTCCACTCACTTTCGTGGATGAAGGCTCTAAAGCATAGAGGTAATTAAGTTGGTTATAATATAAACTATTATAATCATGGAGTTCACACCCTGCTGTCTTGAGAAAAATGACCAGTACCCACCACACCAACACTGCACCGTAAGTTTTTCTAACTGGGATTTCTTGTATTTAAGGGTTATGTCTGATTTAGGAGCTAACTAATCTCTAAAAAGCATCGTATCATTTGGAGTTATTCAGTGCTGGGAACCTCTGTTTACAAATTGCATGTATAAAGACTGGAACTGAAAGCAGAATAGAACAGAACCAGTAAAACTTGCACCTTCTCATATTTATACTAGTTTTCTAGAACAACTTTCATTGGGCTGGCGTTTGAATGTTTGGCCAATATGACCATGTTTTTTGTGTCCTTTTTAATCTTCAGAAGAAATACAGATGCCTCTGGGAACACAGTTAAAGGAGTAATTAATTTCTTTCTGGCTGGGGTCAGGAAAGACTGGACAAAAATGTAACATTTGAGGCAAGGTTGGAAGGATGAATAGTTTTCTGGTAGAAGAAGGGAAGAAAGCATTCCATGTAGAGGGAAAGCATGAGCAAAGGCAAGACCAGGCGGAATTGCCTGACATGCTTGGGTCCAGGCTGAGTCCAATGGGAAGAGGATGGCCTTGGAATTAAGGAGCAGGACTTTAAAAACAGGAGCAGGACTTTTTGGTGTCGGAAGTTTCCAGTTAGCAAGTGCATGAGCAACTAGGTGGCCTGCTGTCCCTGAGGCGGTGTGACTTCCATTTCTTTCTTTTTTAAAAAATTTATTTTATTGAAGTATACTTGATTTACAGTGTTGTGTTAATTTCTGCTATACAGCAAAGTGATTTAGTTAAATATATATACACACACACACATTCTTTTTCATATTCTTTTCCATTATGGTTTATCACAGGATATTGAATATAGTTCCCTGTTCTATACAGTAGGACCTTATTGTTTATCCAGCCTATTATAGTTTTCATCTACTAATCCCAAACTCCCAGTCTATCCCTCTCCCAACCCCTTCCCCCCTTGGCAACCACAAGACTTTTCTCTATGTCTGTGAGTCTGTTTCTGTTTCATAGGTAAGTTCATTTGTGTCATATTTTAGATTCCGCATATAAGTGATATCATATGGTAATTGTCTTTCTCTTACTGACTTACTTCACTTAGTACCAATATGATAATCTCTAGGTCCATCCATGTTGCTGCAAATGGCATTATTTCATTCTTTTTATGGCTGAGTAGTATTCCATTGTATATGTAAACCACATTTTCTTTATCCATTCATTTGTTGATGGACATTTAGGTTGTTTCCATGTCTTGGCTACTGTGAATAGTGCTGCTATGAACACAGGGGTGCATGACTCTTTTTAAACTAAAGTTTTGTCCAGATATATGCCCAGGAGTGGGATTCCTGGACCATATGGTACTTCTGTTTTTAGTTTTTTGAGGAGTCACCATGATGTTTTACATAGTGGCTGCACCTGTTTACATTGCCACCAGTTGGCTGCCATTTCTTACGGTGGCACTTCCTTGCTGCTTTTGACATGAGCATGACCCCATCCGAACTGGTGTTGCTCCAATCTGAAGATTGACTTTTGATCTTGGGGAGGTTCACAGGTGACCTCTAAAGCCAGCTGAACTGGGTGATTTCTCAGAGAACAAACCAGAACGAGTGACGTTGAGGGGATGCCAGGGGAAGGTGCCAAACGTGGGACTTCAAAAGAGTAGGCTTTCCTTGATACTGTTAACACAGATGGGGCCACACCGTGAGTCCATCATGTGATACTCTCTCACTCTCTCTCTATGTGTGTGTGTGTGTGTATATATATACATATATTCATATATATAGTACATACATACAAGGAGGGATATCAGGCTGGAGACCTAGGGAAGAGCCATAGTGCAGTTCAAGTCTAAAGGCTGTCTACAGGCAGAATTTCTTCTTGCCCAGGGGAGGTGGGGCATTGTTCTATTAAGAACTTCAGTTGATTGGGTAAGGCCCACCCATATTATGGAGGGTAATCTGCTTTCCTCAAAGCCAAGCAATTTTTTTTTTGCTTTTTTTAAAAAAAATATTTTTATTGGAGTAAAATTGCTTTACAGTGTTGTGTTAGTTTCTGCTGTATAACAAAGTGAATCAGTTATATGTATACATATATGCCCTCCCTCTTGCGCCTCCCTATCCCACCCCTCTAGGTGGTCACAAAGCACTGAGCAGATCGCTCTGTCCTATGCAGCTGCTTCCCACTAGCTACATATTTTACAGTTGGTAGTGTATATATGTCAATGCTCTCTCACTTCGTCCCAGCTTACCCTTCCCCCTCCCCATGTCCTCAATTCCATTCTTTACGTCTGCGTCTTTATTCCTGTCCTGCCCCTAGGTTCATGAGAACCATTTTTTTTTTTAGGTTCCATATATATGTGTTAGCATACAGGATGTGTTTTTCTCTTTCTGACTTACTTCACTCTGTATGACTGACTGTAGGTATATCCACCTCACTACAGATAACTCAATTTAGTTTCTTTTCATGGATGAGTAATATTCCATTGTATATATGTGCCACATCTTCTTTATCCATTCATCTGTCGATGGACACTTAGGTTGCTTCCATGTCCTGGCTATTGTAAATAGTGCTGCAATGAATATTGTGGGGCCTGTCTCTTTTTGAATTATGGTTTTCTCAGGATATATGCCCAGTAGTAGTATTTCCGGGTCATGTGGTAGTTCTATTTTTAGTTTTATAAGGAACTTCCATACTGTTCTCCATAGTGGCTTTATTAATTTACATTCCCACCAACAGTGCAACAGGGTTCCCTTTTCTCCACACCCTCTCCAGCATTTATTGTTTGTAGATTTTTTGATGATGGCCATTCTGACAGATATGAGGCGATACCTCATTGTGGTTTTGATTTGCAGTTCTCCAATGATTAGCGATGTTCAGCATCTTTTCATGTATTTGTTGGCAATCTGTATATCTTCTTTGGAGATATGTCCTTTTAGGTCTTCTGCCCATTTTTGGATTGGGTTGTTTGTTTTTTTGATATTGAGCTGCATGAGCTACTTGTAAATTTTGGAGATTAATCCTTTGTCAGTTGCTCCATTTGCAAATATTTTCTTCCATTCTGAGGGTTTTCTTTTCATCTTGTTTATGGTTTCCTTTGCTGTGCAAAAGCTTTTAAGTTTCATTAGGTCCCATTTGTTTATTTTTATTTCCATTTCTTTAGGAGGTGTGTCAAAAAGGATCTTGCTGGGATTTATGTCATAGAGTGTTCTGCCTATGTTTCCCTCTCAAGTTTGATAGTGTCTGGCCTTACATTTAGGTCTTTAATCCATTTTGAGTTTATTTTTGTGTATGGTGTCAGGGAGTGTTCTAATTTCATTCTTTTACATGTAGCTGTACAGTTTTCCCAGCACCACTTATTGAAGAGGCTGTCTTTTCTCCACTGTATATTCTTGCCTCCTTTATCAAAGATAAGGTGAACATATGTTCGTAGGTTTATCTCTGGTCTTTCTATCCTGTTCCATTGATCTATATTTCTGTTTTTGTGACAGTACCATACTATGCTGATTACAGTATAGTAATATACTGTAGTATATTCTATACTACAGTCTGAAGTCTGAAGTATAGTCTGAAGTATAGTCTGAAGTATAGTCTGAAGTCAGGGAGCCTGATTCCTCCAGCTCCGTTTTTCCTTCTCAAGATTGCTTTGGCTATTTGGGGTCTTTTGTGTTTGCATACAAATTGTGAGATATTTTGTTCTAGTTCTGTGAAAAATGCCAGTGGTAGTTTGATAGGGATTGCACTGAAACTGTAGATTGCTTTGGGTAGTAGAGCCATTTTCACAGTGTTGATTCTTCCAATCCAAGAACATGGTATATCTCTTCATCTATTTGTATCATCTCTAATGTTTTTCATCAGTGTCTTATAATTTTCCTCATACAGGTCTTTTGTCTCCTTAGGTAGGTTTATTCCTAGATATTTTATTCTTTCTGTTGCAGTGGTAAATGGGAGTGTTTTCTTAATTTCACTTTCAGATTTTTCATCATTGGTGTATAGGAATGCAAGAGATTTCTGTGCATTAATTTTGTATCCTGCTACTTCACCAAATTCATTGATTAGCTCTAGTAGTTTTGTGGTAGCATCTTTAGGATTCTCTATGTATAGTGTCATGTCATCTGCAAACAGTGACAGCTTTACTTCTTCTTTTCTGATTTGGATTCCTTTTATTTCTTTTTCTTCTCTGACTGCTGTGACTAAAACTTCCAAAACTCTGTTGAATAATAGTGGTGAGAGTGGGCAACCTTGTCTTGTTCCTGATCTTATGGAAATGGTTTCAGTTTTTCACCATTGAGGACGATGTTGGCTGTGGGTTTTTCATATATGGCCTTTATTATGTTGAGGTAGGTTCCCTCTATGCCCACTTTCTGGAGAGTTTTTATCATAAATGGGTAATGAATTTTGTCAAAAGCTTTCTTTGCATCTATTGAGATGATCATATGGTTTTTCTTCTTCAATTTGTTAATGTGGTGTATCACGTTGATTGATTTGCGTATATTGAAGAATCCTTGCATTCCTGGGATAAACTCCACTTGATCATGGTACGATGCTTTTAATGTGCTGTTGGCTTCTGTTTGCCAGTATTTTATTGAGGATTTTTGCATCTATGTTCATCAGTGATATTGGCCTGTAGTTTTCTTTCTTTGTGACATCTTTGTCTGGTTTTGGTATCAGGGTGATGGTGGGCTCGTAGAATGAGTTCAGGAGTGTTCCTCCCTCTGCTATATTTAGGAAGAGTTTGAGAAGGATAGGGGTTAGCTCTTCTCTAAATATTTGATAGAATTCGCCTGTGAAGCCATCTGGCCCTGGGCTTTTGTTTGTTGGAAGATTTTTAATCACAGTTTCAATTTCAGTGCTTGTGATTGGTCTGTTCATATTTTCTATTTCTTCCTGGTTCAGTCTCAGAGGGTTGTGCATTTCTAAGAATTTGTCCATTTCTTCCAGGTTGTCCATTTTATTGGCACATAGTTGCTTGTAGTAATCTCTCATGATCCTTTGTATTTCTGCAGTGTCAGTTGTTACTTCTCCTTTTTCATTTCTAATTCTATTGATTTGAGTCCTCTCCCTTTTTTTCTTGATGAGTCTGGCTAATGGTTTATCAATTTAGTTTATCTTCTCTAAGAACCAGCTTTTAGTATTATTGATCTTTGCTGTAGTTTCCTTCATTTCTTTTTCATTTATTTCTGATCTGATTTTTACGATTTCTTTCCTTCTGCTAACTTTGGGGTTTTTTGTTCTTTTTTCTCTAATTGCTTTAGGTGTAAGGTTAGGTAGTTTATTTGAGATGTTTCTTGTTTCTTGAGGTAGGATTGTATTGCTATAAACTTCCCTCTTAGCACTGCTTTTGCTGCATCCCATACATTTTGGGTCGTCATGTTTTCATTGTGATTTTTTTCTAGGTATTTTTTGATTTCCTCTTTGATTTCTTCAGTGATCTCTTGGTTATTAAGTAGTGTATTTTTTAGCCTACATGTGTTTGTATTTTTTATACATTTTTCCTGTAATTGATATCTAGGAAATCAATTACGGGATTGTGGTCGGAGAAGATACTTGATACGATTTCAATTTTCTTAAATTTACCAAGGGTTGATTTGTGACCCAAGATATGATCTGTCCTGGAGAATGTTCCATGAGCACTTCAGAAGAAAGTGTATTGTGTTGTTTTTGGATGGAATGTCCTATAAATATCAATTAAGTCCATCTTGTTTAATGTATCATTTAAAACTTATGTTTCCTTATTTATTTTCATTTTGGATACTCTGTCCATTGGTGAAAGTGGGGTGTTAAAGTCCCCTACTATGATTGTGTTACTGTCAATTTCCCTTTTATGGCTGTTAGCATTTGCCTTATGTATTGAGGTGCTCCTGTGTTGGGTGCATAAATATTTACAATTGTTATATCTTCTACTTGGATTGATCCCTTGATCATTATGTAGTGTCCTTCTTTGTCTCTTGTAATAGTCTTTGTTTTAAAGTCTATTTTGTCTGATACGAGAATTGATACTCCAGCTTTCTTTTGATTTCCATTTGCATGGAATATCTTTTTCCATCCCCTCCCTTTCAGTCTGTATGTGTCCCTAGGTCTGAAATGGGTCTCTTGTAGACAGCATATATATGGGTCTTGTTTTTGTATCCATTCAGCCAGTCTATGTCTTTTGGTTGGAGCATTTAGTCTGTTTAGATTTAAGGTAATTATCGATATGTATGTCCTTATTACCATTTTCTTAATTATTTTGGGTTTGTTATTATAGGTCTTTTCCTTTTCTTGTGTTTCTTGCCTAGAGAAGTTCCTTTAGCATTTGTTGTAAAGCTGGTTTGGTGGTGCTGAATTTTCTTAGCTTTTGCTTGTCTGTAAAGGTTTTAATTTCTCCATCAAATCTGAATGAGATCCTTGCTGGGTAGAGTAATCTTGGTTGCAGGTTTTTCTCCTCCATCACTTTAAATATGTCCTGCAGTCCCTTCTGGCTTGCAGAGTTTCTGCTGAAAGATCAGCTGTTAACCTTATGGGGTTTCCCTTGTATGTTATTTGTTGTTTTTCCCTTACTGCTTTTAATATTATTTGTTTATACTTAATTTTTGATAGTTTGATTAATATGTGTTTTGGCATGTTTCTCCTTGGATTTATCCTGTATGGGACTCTCTGTGCTTCCTGGACTTGCTTAACTATTTCCTTTCTCATATTAGGGACGTTTTCAATTATAATCTCTTCAGATATTTTCTCTGTCCATTTCTTTTTCTCTTCTTCTTCTGGAACCCCTGTAATTCGAATATTGGTGTGTTTAATGTTGTCCCAGAGGTCTCTGTCCTCAATTCATTTCATTTTTTTCCTTTATTCTGCTCTGCAGTAGCTATTTCCACTAGATTATCTTCCAGGTCACTTATCTGTTCTTCTGCCTCAGTTATTCTGCTATTGATCCCATATAGAGAATTTTAAATTTCATTTTATTGAGTTGTTCATCACTGTTTGTTTGCTCTTTAGTTCTTCTACGTCCTTGTTAAACGTTTCTTGTATTTTCTCCATTCTGTTTCCAAGATTTTGGATCATCTTTATTATCATTATTCTGAATTCTTTTTTAGGTAGACTGCCTACTTCCTCTTCATTTGTTAGGTGTGGTGTGTTTTTACCTTGCTCCTTTATCTGCTGTGTGTTTCTCTGTCTTCTCATTTTGCTTAACTTACTGTGTTTGGGGTTTCCTTTTTGCAGGCTGCAGTTTCATAATTCCTGTTTTTTTTAGTGTCTGCCCCCAGTGGCTAAGGTTGGTTTAGTGGGTTGTGTAGGCTTCCTGGTGGAGGGGACTAGTGCCTGTGTTCTGGTGGATGAGGCTGGATCTTGTCTTTCTGGTGGGCATTTCCATGTCTGGTGGTGTGTTTTTGGGTGTCTGTGGCCTTATTATGATTTCAGGCAGCCTCTCTGCTAATGGGTGGGGTTGTGTTCCTGTCTTGCTAGTTGTTTGAGACAGGGTGTCCAGCAGTGGAGCTTGTTGGTCGTTGAGTGGAGCTTGGTCTTGGCGTTGAGATGGAGATCTCTGGGAGATTTTCACCATTTGATAGTACGTGGAGCTGGGAAGTCTCTTGTGGACCAGTGTCCTGAAGGTGGCTCTCCCACCTCAGCGGCACAGCCCTGACACCTGGATGGAGTACCAAGAGCCTGTCATCCTCATGGCTCAGAATAAAAGGAAAAAAAAAAGGAAAGAAAGAAGATAAAATAAAGTTATTAAAATAAAAAATAAAAATTAATTATTAAAAAGAAAAATTTATAAAGTAATAAAAAAAAAGAAGAGAGCAAGCAAACCAAAAACCAAATCCATCAATGATAACAAGCACTAAAAACTATACTAAAAAAAAAGCAACAAAAAACTCCCCCCCAAAAAACGGGACAGACAGAGCCCTAGGACAAATGGTAAAAGCAAAGCTATACAGACAAAATCACACACAGAAGCATACACATACACACTCACAAAGAAAGAAAAAGGGACAAAAATATTTATATCATTGCTCTCAAAGTCCACCTCCTCAATTTGGGATGATTCGTTGTCTATTCAGGTATTCCACAGATGCAGGTACATCAAGTTGATTGTGGAGATTTAATCCGCTGCTTCTGAGGCTTCTGGGAGATATTTCCCTTTCTATTCTTTGTTCGCACAGCCTGGGGTTCAGTTTTGGATTTGGCCCCGCCTCTGCATGTAGGTCACCTGAGGGCATCTGTTCTTTGCTCAGATAGGACTGGATTAAAGGAGCAGCTGATTCGGGGGCTCTGGCTCACTCAGGCCGGGGGAAGGGAGGGGTACGGGGTTCAGGGCGAGCCTGCGGCGGCAGAGGCTGGCGTGATGTTGCACCAGTCTGAGGCGCACCATGCGTTCTCCCGGGGAAGTTGTCCCTGGATCACGGGACCCTGGCAGTGGCGGGCTGCACAGGCTCCCAGTTGGGGGTGTGTGGATAGTGACGTGTGCTTGCACACAGTTTTCTTGGTGGCTGCAGCAGCAGCCTTAGTGTCTCATGCCCATCTCTGGGGTCAGCTCTGATAGCCGTGGCTTGCGCCCATCTCTGGAGCTCCTTTAAGCGGCGCTCTTAATCCCTTATTCTTGCGCGCCAGGGAACAAAGAGGCAAGAAAAGTCTCTTGCCGCTTTGGTAGCTCCAGACTTTTTCCCGGACTCCCCCCTGGCTAGCTGTGGTGCACTAGCCCCCTTCAGGCTGTGTTCATGCAACCAACCAGGGTCCTCTCCCTGGGATCTGACCTCTGAAGCCCGAGCTCAGCTCCCAGCCCCTGCTCGCCCTGGCGGGGGAGCAGACAAGCCTGGCGGTCTGGTGAGTGCTGGTCGGCACCGATCCTCTGTGCGGGAATCTCTCCGCTTTGCCCTCTGCACCCCTCTTGCTGCGCTCTCCTCTCTGGCTCCGAAGCTTCCCTCCTCTGCCACCCGCAGTCTCTGCCCACGAAAGGGCTCCTAGTGTGTGAAAACCTTTTCTCCTCCACGGCTCCCTCCCGCTGGTGCAAGTCCTGTCCGTATTCTTTTGTCTCTGTTTTTTCTTTTGCCCTACCCAGGTATGTGGGGAGTTTCTTGCCCTTTGGGAGTTCTGAGATCTTCTGCCAACGTTCAGTAGGTGCACATGTAGATGAATTTCTGATCTGTTTGTGGGGAGGAAGGTGATCTCCACATCTTACTCTTCTGCCATCTTGAAGCTCCTCCTCTGTATGATCCTTGTAATGTGATGTTGGATGCTGTTTGCTAGTATTTTGATGATGATTTTTGCATCCATGTTCATCAGTGATATTGGCCTGTAGTTTTCTTTCTTTGTGACATCTTTGTCTGGTTTTGGTATCAGGGTGATGGTGGCCTTGTAGAATGAGTTTGGTAGTGTTCCTCCCTCTGCTATATTTTGAACGAGCTTGAGGATAGGTGTTAACTCTTCTGTAAATGTTTGATAGAATTTGTCTGTGAAGCCATCTGGTCCTGGGCTTTTGTTTGTTGGAAGATTTTTAATCACAGTTTCAATTTCAGTGCTTGTGTTTGGTCTGTTCATATTTTCTGCTTCTTCCTGGTTCAGTCTCAGAAGGTTGTGCTGTTATAAGAATTTGTTCATTTCTTCTAGGTTGTCCATTTTATTGGCATATAGTTGCTTGTAGTAATCTCTCATGATCCTTTGTATTTCTGCAGTGTCAGTTGTTACTTCTCCTTTTTCATTTCTAATTCTGTTGATTTGAGTCCTCTCCCTTTTTTTCTTGATGAGTTGCTAATGGTTTATCAATTTTGTTTATCTTCTCAAAGAACCAGATTTAAGTTTTATTGATCTTTACTCTTGTTTTCTTCATTTCTTTTTCATTTATTTCTGATCTGATCTTTGTGATTTCTTTCCTTCTGTTAACTTTAGGGATTTTTTGTTCTTCTTTCTCTAATTGCTTTAGGTGTAGAGTTAGGTTGTTTATTTGAGATGTTTCTTGTTTCTTGAGGTAGGATTGTATTGCTATAAACTTCCCTCTTAGCACTGCTTTTGCTGCATCCCATAGGTTTTGGGTCATCGTATTTTCATTGTGATTTGTTTCTAGGTATTCTTTTATTTCCTCTTTGATTTCTTCAGTGATCTCTTGCTTATTTAGTAGTGTATTGTTTAGCCTCCATGTATTTGTATTTTTTACAGATTTTTTCCTGTAATGGATATCTAGTCTCATAGCATTGTGGTCGGAAAAGATACTTGATACAATTTTAATTTTCTTAAATTTACCAAGGATTGATATGTGACCCAAGATATGATCTATCCTGGAGAATGTTCCATGAGTACTTGAGAAGAAAGTGTATTGTGTTGTTTTTGGATGGAATGTACTATAAATATCAATTAATTCCTTCTGGTCTGATGTGTCCTTTAAAGCTTGTGTTTCCTTATTTATTGTCATTTTGGATGATCTGTCCATTGGTGAAAGTGGGGTGTTAAAGTCCACTACCATGATTGTGTTACTGTCGATTTCCCCTTTTATGGCTGTATTTGCCTTATGTATTGAGGTGCTCCTATGTTAGGTGCATAAATATTTACATTTGTTATATCTTCTACTTGGATTGATCTTGATCATTATGTAGTGTCCTTCTTTGTCTCTTGTAATAGTCTTTATTTTAAAGTCTATTTTGTCTTATATGAGAATTGTACTCCAGCTTTCTTTTGATTTCCATTTGCATGGAATATCTTTTTCCATCCCCTCCCTTTCAGTCTGTATGTGTCCCTAGGTCTGAAGTGAATTGCTTGTAGACAGCATATATATGGGTCTTGTTTTTGTATCCATTCAGCAAGCCTGTGTCTTTTGGGTGGAGCATTTAACCCTTTTACATTTAAGGTAGTTATCGATATGTATGTTCCTATTACTATTTTCTTAATTGATTTAGGTTTGTTTTTGTACGTCTTTTCCTTCTGTTGTTTTTCCTGTTTAGAGAAGTTCCTTTAACATTTGTTGTAAAGCTGGTTTGATGGTGCTAGATTCTCTTAACTTTTGCTTGTCTGTAATGGTTTTAATTTCTCCGTCAAATCTGAATGAGATCCTTGCTGGGTAGAGTAATCTTGGTTGTAGGTTTTTCCCTTTCATCTTTTTAAATTTGTCCTGCCACTGTCTTCTGGCTTGCAGAGTTTCTGCTGAAAGATTAGCTGTTAATCTTATCGGTATGTTATTTGCTGCTTTTCCATTGCTGCTTTTAATATTTTTTGATTGTATTTAAATTTTGATAGTTTGATTAATATGTGTCTTGGTGTGTTTCTCCTTGGATTTATCCTGTATGGGATTCTCTGCACTTCCTTGACTTGATTGACTATTTCCTTTCCCATGTTAGGGAAGTTTTCAACTATAATCCCTTCAAATATTTTTCAGACCCTTTCTTTCACTCTTCTTCTTCTGAAACCCCTGTAATTTGAATGTTGGTGCATTCAATGTTGTCCCAGAGGTCTCTGACACTGTCCTCAATTCTTTTCATTCTTTTTTTTCTTCATTCTACTCTTAGGCAGTTGTTTCCATTATTTTATCTTCCAGGTGACTTGTCTGTTCTTCTGCCTCAGTTATTCTGCTATTGATTCCTTCTAGAGAATTTTTAATTTCATTTATTGTGTTGATCATCATTGTTTGCTCTTTAGTTCTTCTAAGTCCTTGTTAAACGTTTCTTGTATTTTCTCCATTCTATTTCCAAGATTTTGGATCATCTTTACTATTGTTACTCTGAATTCTTTTTCAGGTAGACTGCCTATTTCCTTTTCATTTGTTTGGTCTGGTGGGTTTTTACCTTGCTCCTTCAACTGCTGCGTATTTCTCTGTCTTCTCATTTTGTTTAACTTAGTGTTTGGGGTCTCCTTTTCGTAGGCTGCAGGTTCATAGTTCCCATTGTTTTTCGTGTCTGCCCCCAGTGGATTAGGTTGGTTCAGTGGCTTATGTAGCCTTCCTGGTGCAGGGGCCTGGTGCCTGTTTCTGCTGTGTGGGATCTTGTCTTTCTGCTGGGGAGGACCATGTTCAGTGGTGTGTTTGGGGTGTCTGCAAACTTAGTATGATTTTAGGGAGACTGTCTGCTAATAGGTGGGGTTGTGTTCCTGTCTTGCTAGTTGTTTGGCCTGGGGCATTCAGCATGGGAGCTTGCTGGCTGTTGGGTGGAGCTGCATCTTAGTGTTCAGACGGAGATCTCTGGGAGAGCTCTCGCCGATTGATATTACATGTGGCCAGGAGGTCTCTGGTCATCCAATGTCCTGGACTCGGCTCTCCCACCTCGGAGGTTCAGGCCTGACACTTGGCCAGAGCACCAAGACACTGTCAAGCCACACAGCTCAGAAAAAAAGGAAGAAAAAAAAAGAAGAGTAAAATAAAATAAGAAATATAATAATAAAATAAAAAAATAATAAAAATTTTAAAAAGAGAACAACCAAACCATTAAACAATCCACCAATGATAACAAGTGCTAAAAACTATACTAAGATAAACATAAAAGTCAGAAACAAATCAGTTACAGACAGCAAACCACAAGTCTACAGTTGCTCCCAAAGTCCACTGCCTCATTGTTTTTTTTTTACATCTTTATTGGAGTATAATTGCTTTACACAGTGCCTCAATTTTGCAAACATTCATTGTCTATTCAGGTATTCCACAGATGTAGGGTTCATCAAGTTGGCTGTTGGGATTTAATCCGCTGCTCCTGAGGCTGCTGGGAGAGATTTCCCTTTCTCTTCCTTGTTTGCACAGCTCCTGGGGTTCAGCTTTGGATTTGGACCCGCCTCTGCGTGTAGGTCACCCTCAGGCATCTGTTCCCCACCCAGAGAGGATGGGGTTAAAGTAGTGACTGATTAGGGCTCTCTTGCTTTCTCAGGCTGGGGAGAGGGAGGGGTACAGTAGTCATAATTGGAATGCGGGGCGAGCCTGCAGCGGCAGAGGCCAGCATCAGCCTGAGGTGCGCTGTGTGTTCTCCTAGGGATGTTGTGCCCACATCTCGGGACCCTGGCAGTAGCGGGCTGCAGGCTGTGGGTCGTAACCTGTGCTTGCACACAGGATTCTTTGTGGCAGCAGCAGCAGGCTTAGCGTCTCATGCCCATCTCTGGAGCTCCCTTAGGTGGTGCTCTGCCTTGTGTGGGCAGACGGGGAAGGAAACCTGTCTCCTCGTGCACCCTGAAACAATGGTCTCTTGCCTCTTCGGCAGCTCCATACTTTTTCCCAGACTCCCTCCCAGCTAGCTGTGGTGCACTAGCCCCCTTCAGGCTGTGTTCATGCCGCCAACCCCAGTCCTCTCCCGGCGCTCCGACCGAAGCCCAAGCCTCAGCTCCCAGCCCCGCCCGCCCCGGCGGGTGAGCAGACAAGCCTCTCGGGCTGGTGAGTGCCGGTCGGCACCGATCCTCTGTGCAGGAATCTCTCTGCTTTGCCCTCTGCACCCCTGTTGCTGTGCTCTCCTCTGTGGCTCCGAAGCTTCCCCCCTCCGCCACCCACAGTCTCCGCCCGTGAAGGGGCTTCCTAGTGTGTGGAAACTTTTCCTCCTTCACATCTCCCTCCCCGATGTGCAGGTACCGTCCCTATCCTTTTGTCTGTGTTTATTCTTTTTTCTTTTGCCCTCTCCAGGTACGTGGGGAGTTTCTTGCCTTTTGGGAAGTCTGAGGTCTTCTGCCAGCGTTCAGGAGGTGTTCTGTAGGAGTTGTTCCACGTGTAGGTGTATTTCTGATGTATTTGTGGGGAGGAAGGTGATCTCCACGTCTTACTCCTCCCCCATCTTGAAGGTCCCCTCTCAGCCCAGCCATTTAAACATTAGCATTATTGGAAGAAACATCCTCAGCAGCTGTCCTCACTTCTATCCCCCTCTTCATAACGGCTTTGCTCTCTGGCTCCATCCTCTCTGCTACACTGAATCTGGAGTAACTTAAGTGGCAGCTAAGATGATGCACTCAGCATTCTAGCTTTTTGGTTCCTTGACCTTGTCAATACCAGTGACCCTCACCTTCACTTCTCTGCAACCGTCCAACCTCCTGACTTCATCCTGGAGCTCGTCGCCACTTGGAGTGATGCCATGTCTGACATTTTTATTTCCATGGGCCTCAGTTTCCAGAAGCGGACCTTCAGAGTTCATGAAAATGGTCTTTACAGTCTCATCTCCAATTCTTCACTTCCTAGATATGCATCCTGACTGAGTCCAACCACACATTTGTACAACCAGGGCCCCGTTTGTCTGTCATCCACCTCTTTTTTATTAAACCCACTGCATTTCCCCGTCTTAATTTCAGTTAATAGCTTGGCAGCATTTGCTGATTGTGACGATGACTGCCTTCTTTTTTTTTTTTTGCGGTACGCGGGCCTCTCACTGCTGTGGCCTCTCCTGTTGCGGAGCACAGGCTCCGGACGCGCAGGCTCAGCGGCCATGGCTCACGGGCCCAGCCGCTCGGCGGCATGTGGGATCTTCCCGGAACGGGGCACAAACCCGCGTCCCCTGCATCGGCAGGCGGACTCTCAACCACTGTGCCACCAGGGAAGCCTGCCTTCTTGAAATGTTTGTCCTTGGCTTCCTCATCCTCTCTTAGGTTCTTCCTGTCTCTTCTTAGCCATCCCTCTTTATGCTCCTCCATTGACGCCCATTTCTAAATTGTTGTTGTTCCTTAGTCTTTTTTCTTCTGCTCTTTTTCTCTTAACTCTGTGCTTTCTACCAGTGCTGTCTCTGCCACCCCTTGAATAATCATTTGCCTTAGAGATTCTTCCAACTTTAGACCCACCTCAAACCAGCTTTGGGGTTCAGGTAGGTACCTTACTGCTGTGCACTGATTAATTGTACATGAGGGATTAATATGGACCTCAAATCCAGCCTGTTATGAATGGAACATGTGGTATCCTAACCATCTCTCCAAATTTGCTTTGTCCCCTGTATTTCTTTTATTTTGTTTTGTACCCTTCCTCATGTATCTTGACTCTGTTTCATTCTCCCCACCTCCACTGCCACAGCTTTCTTCTGGCCATTGTCATTGATTGCCTGGGTTATTGCAGTCGTTCCTTTACACAGCTTTCCAGCTATCCACTCTGAACTCCATCCAATTTCAGATCCGAACTGTCATCTTTCTAAAATAAAAATCTGCTCACGTCATTCTCCTGCTTAAAACCCTTCAATCTCTCTGCATTGCCCTTAAGAAAAGTCTAAACTTTTTGGCATGGCATATGCAACCCTTCAGAAGCCTAAGCCACGCTGACCTCTTCTGCTTTGGTTCTTGCCATTCCTCTCTCAACTCAGCCCTAACTTACAGCCCTGCTGAACGGTTAGCAGCCCTGAGGATGTGAGCATGGGCCGTTCTTTCATTCCCCTCTGTTTCAGTTGCCTGAAAGCTGCCTTCCTTTTGCCGCTCTTCCAACCACCTCTTCTTGGTTCTGCTTACACGCTCTCCCCCTCTTGGTGGCCCTGGTGCTGCTTCTGCTTTCACTGCATTGCGCCTGCGTGTCGTATTTGCCTGTTTACTTCTTTTGTTTCTGTCACTAGACAGAACGCTCCTTGACTGCAGGCACTCAAATCATGTTTACGGTTCACTTCCCCACAGCCCAGGACAGTGCTGGTCTCACAGTATACTTGCTGAGTTAATAAATGAATAATTTAAGAGCTTGAATGAGAGACTGTTACTAAGGCTGGCATAAATGCAGGAGACTTCCAGTATCAGCATCTTGGCTGAATGAAGTTGTTGGTCGTGTCTTATGGTATCATTAATGTATTCAAGTCCTTTCTTTCTTTTTTCTTTTTTTTTGGCCACACCACGTGGCACGCGGAACCTCCCTGATCAGGGATTGAACCTGCGCCCCCTGCAGTGGAAGCATGGAGTCTTAACCACTGGACCACCAGGGAAGCCCCAAGTCTTTTCTTAACTTAGAAAGAGGTGAAGTTTCATAGTCCATCAGCAAGTATGCATCTTGTCATTCCTACTCATAATAGGCTGAACTCTCTCTCCAGTAATGTGTGAGGCATCCTGTGCACAGGAATGGATGCGTTTGGGAGGCTTATTCATTCGCCGATTTTAATAATCGAAACCAATGAGAGTTACGTGTGCTGAAGCATTTTGAGATATATGCTGAACATGGGTCTCCTACTTTTCACTTCCCCGCATTATGAGCCACGATGTCCTTAGAGGAGCTAAGATGTCCTTTGGATGTTAGGATCTCATTTCTCCATCTCTTCCCTGGTGACCTGGAATTTACTTTCAGTATGAAAAAATATTCAATTTCACCCCATTTTACCATGATGGATGAAATCATTTTGTTTGTGTGGCTAATGGTCTCGCAAATGAAAATAGTTCCCTTGGTTCATAGCCGACCTGATGGAAGAAAAGTGTGAAGAGAAAGTTTTAACCTCCTGGCTTCCTTTTCTATATTCTGAGACATCTCCAGGGGCTCCTTGTTAGATTGTGTGTCTTGAAAATATTTGTGACTAATTATGGGCAATTGAACCTGGAAGAGAGACAGTTCAGGTACAGGATTTGAAAAATGTTGGGGTGAGGGCATATCAGCCAACATCTTTCATGATGTCTACTTTTAAAATAAATTTTCTGGAAAAATTGTTTGTAGAGGCGCAGAGTGGTCTGGTGTGTTATTATTTGTTTCGCTCCTGACAGCGGATTCCGTATCTCACATTTCTCGAAACCCACCCCCAGGTTAGAGGAAAGACTAGAGGCAGTTTGTGGGTGTTTGTGAGTCCATGGTAGAACCACTTGGACGCCAGTTTCTATACTTGTTCAATTATCCTGTGGTGCATGTGAAGCCCAAAATAGTTTTCATAAAGAAACAGATTGAATTGCACTGGGAACATTTTCATCAATTCCTAGAATCTCAGAATGTCGTTCATTAGCAGTTGGAATTGTTATGTGTCAGGAGTGATTTAATGAATTGAAATAGTATTAACTTTGTCTCCCCTTCTTTGGGTTCCTAAGACCTTCACATTTTATTTACTCTTTAGCTGTGGGCTTAAGCAAGCCTTTTATAGAGTGGAAGTCAGTGAACAAAATATTTGTTTGCTCCAAAGATAGGTTGATTTTATTGCTTTGAATTGCATGGGAAAAAATTGTACTTTGATGCAAATGTTAATTGAATGCAGAAGAAGTGTTTCTGAAAATTTGACTATTTTTATCCACTTTGATGTAGGCGCCCATTAAAATAACCACATGTGACATTCACTTTTATTTTCATTAACTCAGAATTAAGAAGTATGTTATAAATATAATTTTCCACTATTCATGCAATCTTGCACTTTCTCTATTTCCCATAGGTATTTTATGTTTGATTACGTTTATTTTGAAATGTTTTTTCTCTTGTATCAAAAGCATTAGTTATGACTTGTCAGTAATGAATGTAAGCATAAAGGAAAGATATTTTTATTAACTCCTACCATTAGATTTTATTCCATGTCTTTAGATTGTTGGCTTAAAAAATTTCTATCATGAGCCAAAGTAAATAGGCATTTACTGAGTGCCTTCTCTGGGTCAGGTCTGCACTAAGCTATGTGTTATTGAATTAAACTATACAAGAGCCCTGCAAAGTATTAGTATTTACAGTTTCACATAGAAGGAAGCTGAGGCACAAAGTTAAGTACCTAACCCTGGTCCTCATAAATAGTAATTGGTGGATTTGGGATTGTAGATCTTTGAAATTAGATAGATGCTCTGTACGTCGATTGTCCAATCTAATGCCTCTTGTTTTTTTTTATGAGTTTCAGTCTTTACATAGAAAGTATTTTGTGCTTAGTTGAAAAAGATTCTAGATTTGATAGACAGTGGAGCCAGTGAAGTAGATGTCAAACAATAATAGAGGAGAAACTGGCTAACACCAGTGGCTCTGGTTAGAGTTGGAATTTCCATGAGGACACCCTGGAAGCCTTATAGAATGGAAAGATAGCATCCTCAATACCAGTTAGGAGACCATTTGTACCCCAAGAAGCATGACCACTAAGCTCACAATTGTTAATAGAAATAATTTGAGAGCTCTGTACTGTAAGATGCTGTTTCTGTTATGCCTGCTTCATCTGTACATTTTGCTTGTGAATATAATCAAAGGTCAAATAGCCACCCACTTCTTGATTGAAGTAACCATGATAATTTTAAAAATTTAGGATGCAAGCTAGGAATTGGACTCGGAGCTTGACAGCTTGCATGTGGCTCAGTTGACCCAGCTCTCTGTAATGTATTCTGAAAACATTTGGAAACAGGAATCTTCTGATTGAAGCAAGCATTATCTAGACTTCCAGTTTCTGGAAGAATGTTGGAGAACAGAACAGAATGGGAGTCTATTCCATAATAAGCCAATTAATCTTTTTTAATGATTGAAAATACTATTCGTCGCAAATCCACACTAATCTCAACAGTTAATCAATGAAAAATCATTAGGAGCTTTTGATGTTCCAACCCATCTGAGTTTTTTTTACTTTTTAAGTTTATTTATTATTTTTGATTGCATTGGGTCTTTGTTGCTGTGCACGGGCTTTCTCTAGTTGTGGCGAGCGGGGGATACTGTTTGTTGTGGTGCGTGGGCTTCTCATTGCAGTGGCCTCTCTTGTTGTGGAGCATGGGTTCTAGGTGCACGGGCTTCAGTAGTTGTGGCACACGGGCTCAGTAGTTGTGGCTCGCGGGCTCTAGAGTGCAGGCTCAGTAGTTGTGGTGCACAGGCTTAGTTGCTCCGTGGCATGTGGGATCTTCCCGGACCAGGGCTCGAAACCGTGTACCTGTATTGGCAGGCAGGTTCTTAACCTCTACGCCACCAGGGAAGCCCCCATCTGAGTTTTAAAACATCTATTTTTTAGAACAGGAGGGAAATCATAGATCTTAAAACTTTCAGACTTTCCCTTTCAACTCCGCCTTTGCTGCTTAATTAATCTAACCCCTCCTTGTCTCCCTGAGAAACTCTTTTTTACCTGCAAGACCCAGCTCAAAATGCCCTCATCTATAAATTCTCTACTATAAATTCTCAATTAATTATGTCCATTGCTCACTGTTCCTTCTTCCCTGCCGCATTCAGAGTTAAACCCTCCCCTGTGTCTCCTGTACATCATTTAATGCCTGGCCTTACTGGCTGTCCTCTCTGCTGAGCTGTGAGGGCCTAGGGAGGAGTGGACGGATCATTCATCTTCACTCCACAGGGGATGGTACAGTGCCTGGTACATATGAGGCACTCAGTGTTTACTAAAAAAAAAAATGAATGAATAACACAGGGTAGGCAAAATGTGTGTACTGTGGACAGTCCTGTCAAAAAGAAGCAGAAATGGAAGAGGAAGTTGCCCAGAAGAACTCCAAAGAAAGAAGGATCCCATCCTTGACTAATCTTCTCTGTTCTGCAAGGAAACATGATGACCGTTCACAGCAGCCTTCCTGGCCCTGCATGACCTGCGTAAGGAGTCTCTTTAGACTGAAAATCTACTAGAACTCAGTTTCACCTGTTCCGGAAGGAACCTTCCCAACATTTTCCCAGCTAGTCTAATGGCCAGACTCTCCTTCCATTTTTGTTATGAACTTTGATGGTTCTTGTTGGATCCTGTGATCCTGACAGCGTTTACTGGAGCATGATGGAGGCCCGGGGGGGCAGCTGTCAAGACTGCTGCCTCCATATCATCCCCCACTGCTCTCTACCCGCTTCATCCTTAATGTCCCCGGGTCTCAAGCATAAAGCGTCCCTCCCCTTCTGGTTCTACCCTCCAGCTTCTCTTTGGGGCCCTTGCATCCTGACGTTCAGCTTGTGAAATTCCTAAATGCTCCTCTTTTTTTTGCTTTCTCAAGTTTCCTTCATCTCTGGGCATCTTCCGAGAGAAGGAGCTGTTATGTCCATTGTACCATTTCCTACAATTTTTTTTTTATGAGCATTGCTAATTTTTTCCATTTGTGAGCCTTAATCAGTGGTATTTAATAGCCACATTAAGAGGAAAGATAAAATCAAAGGAAAAGGAATTTTAAAATACCATTGGCAAATGATTTAAAACCACCAGATTATGAAAACAATAATTAAATACAAACTGAATTTCATCCTCATTATACAAATATGCAGGCAAATCACAGACTGTGTAGCCATCAGGGCTGGCACTCCTGATCCAGAGGTCTGCAGCTATACCACCCCCATGCAGATTCTTCTAGGCGTAGCTGCCTCCGGATGTGGCCCAGATCCTTTCCTGAGCCGTAGAGCAAATGGAGGAAAACGTTTGGAAGAGAAGATAGCTTAGACCTTTGGAGCTTACTAGGAGAAGTTAAAATCTTGACGAAATCCTAGGAACCCAAAGGAAAAAAAAATTGAAGTATATATGGCTGTTCCTAACCACGGACCTTTTGCCATGATCCAGGGAATTAAGACTCCTGGTTAAGTCCCAATTCAGTTTCCAACTGTTTATATCATCTTGGCCAAGTCTCTTAATCTCTACCACCTTCAGCAATCATAAAAGTCCCTAACAGCGCTAAAATTCAGTATATTATGATCCTATTGGTAAGAGTGTACAGAATGTGCAATGTAGAGATGAATGTAGATCGTCTTTTCTCCCAAGCGGCCTCGAGTGAGGAGTGAAATACTTGTAACTACATGAATGCAAAGCAACAACAAATGAGGAATGAAAAGAGAGGAGAAACAGAAAATAATAAGCCTAGAGGGAGAAGATTTAATAGGTTATGGTGGGAATAGCAATACCAGCAGGAGAAAATAGAAAAGTCAATAGTCAAAACAAGATGCTTGGCCATGCTGTGTATCGCCGAGAGCCTAATGGGCTGATTGCGAGCTAATGATTACAAGAATGACTCCAGTTCGCAGCCAGTAACGGTCTGTGCTTCATGTCGGTCACAGTTATGAACCAGTACATGATTGTACTGATATTTCATTTTACTTTCTAATCATTCACACATATTTATATTCCTTTTGTCTATTATGTGATTCTCAGGCCTGCCTTAAAGTATAAGGTTAAAAAAAATAGAAACCTATAGATAAAGAGGAATTGATGTGGGTTAATATTTTGAAGAATAATATTGGGAATGCTAAAGATGAGTTTGATGGTTAACTATACGGTTCTTTTAGTGGTTCTTTTTGAAAGGACTGGTATCAATTTTTGGAGTATCAGTATTTCATTTTTTTTTGGACGTGTTTTTCTAATTCATTTTTTATTGTGGTAAAATACACGTAACATAAAATTTAGTATCTTCACCATTTTTAAATGTACAGTTCAGTGGCATTAAGCACATTTATATTGTTGTGCAATCATCACCACCATCCATCTCCAGAACACTTTTCATCTTGTGAAACTGAAACTCTGTACCCATTAAACAGTAACTCCCCATGACCTTCTCCCCCTATTGCCTAGCAACCACCTTTCTACTTCCTGTCTCTGTCATTTTGACTGCTCCAAGCACCTCATATAAGTGGAATCATATACAGTGCTTGTCTCTTTTTTTTTAAAAAACCCTGCTTATTTCACTAAGCATAATTTCCTAAAGCTTCATCCATGTTGTATCATTTAGCAGGATTTCCTTCTTTTTTAAGGCTGAGTAGAATTTCTTTGCATGTATGTACACATTTTGTTTAACCATTCATCCATCAGTGGACACTTGAGTTGATTTCACATTTTAGCTATTTTGAAGAATGCAGCTATGAACATGGGTGTACAAATATCTCTTCAAGACCCTGCTTTCAATTCTTTGGTATATATCCAGAAGTGGAATTGCTGGATCACATGATAATTCAATTTTAAATAGAATTATTTAATAATGCACAAGGATTCCAATTTCTCCACATCCTTGCCAAAACTTGTTTTCTGTTTTATGGGGTTTTTGTTTGTAGTAGCCATCCTAATGGGTGTGAGGTGGTTTTAATTTGCATTTCCCTAGTGATTAGTAATGTTGAGCATCTTTTTATGTGTTTCTTTCCTACTTGTATATTTTCTTTGGAGAAATATCTTTTCAAATTCTGTAGCCATTTTTGAATTAGTTTGTTTTTTGTTGTTGAATTTTAGGAGTTCTCTATATATTCTGGATATTAATTTCTTATTAGATATATGATTTGAAAATACTTTGTCAAATTATGTGGGTTGCCTTTTTACTCTGTTGATAGTGTCTTTTGGTGCACAAAATTTTTCAGTTTTCATGAAGTTCAATTTGTTTATTTTTTCCTTCTGTTGCCTGTGCCTTTGGTATTATATTTTTAAAAAATCCAGTGTTGTAAAGGTTTTGCCCTATGTTTTTTCTAAGAGTTTTTAAAAACAGTTTTGTGTCTTACATTTAGGTAATGGATCCATTTAAAGTTGAGTTTTGTATATGGTGTTACATAAGGATCCAACTTCATTATTTTGCCTGTGGATATCCAGTTTTCCCAGCACCATTTTTGGAAAGACTGTTCTTTCCCTATTGAATAGTCTTGGCACCTTTGTCAAAAGTCATTTGACTGTATATGTGAGGGTTTATTTCTGGGCTCTCTAATCTATTCTGTTGGTGTATATGGCTGTCTTTATACCAATACCACACTGTTTTGATTACTGTAGGTTTGTAGTAAATTTTAAAATCAGGAAATGTTTGAACTCTGGTTTTGTTCTTCTTTCAGAATTGTTTTGACTTTTCAAGGTCCCTCAAGATTCCATATAATGTTTAGAATGGGGTCTCCCATTTCAGTAAAAAATGTCATTGAGATTTTGATAAGGATTAAGCTGAATGTGTAGATTGCTTTGGGTAGTATCAACATCTTAACAGTATTAAGTCTTCCAATCCATGATCATGGGATGTTTTTCCATTTATTTATGTTTTCATTACTTTCTTTAAAAAATGTTTTGTAGTTTTCATTGAACAAGTCTTTCACCTCCTTTGCTAAGTTAATTGCTAAGTATTTTATTCTTTTTGATGCTATTGTAAATGGAAATTGTTTTCTTAATTTTCCTTTTGGGTAGTTCATAGTAAATAGAAATTCAGTTGATTTTTTTGTGTTGACTTCGTATCCTGCTACTCTGCTGAATTTGTTTATAAGTTCTAACAGATTTTTGTGTGGAATCTTAGAGTTTTCTACATAGAAAATCATATTACCTGTGAACAGAGGTATTTTTACTTCTTCCTTTCTAATTTGGATGCCTTTTATTTCTTTTTCTTGCCTAATTTGTCTGGCTAGGACTTCCAGTACTATTTTTTAATTCCTTTTCCTCCCAGTTTTGCTGAGAAATAATTGACATATGCCACTGTATGTTTAAGGTGTAACGCATGATGGTTTGATTTACATACATTTTGAAATGATGACCGCAGTAGGTTTAGTTAACATCCATCATCTCATACAGATACAATAAAAGGAAAAGAAAAAAATTCTCCCTGTGATGAGAATTCTTAGGCTTTCTTCTCTTAACAAGTTTACCATATATCATACAGCTGTGTTAACTATAGTCATCATATTATACATTACATCCCTTGTAGTTATTTATAACTGGAGTTTTTTACCTTTTCTACTCACATAAATTAACCCAAAAAGAATTAAAGAGTTAAATTTAAGACCTGAAACTAGGAAACTCCTAGAAGAATATTAGGAAAGAAGCTCCTTGACGTGGGTCTTGGCAATGATTTTTTGGAACTGACACCTAAAGCACAAGCAACAAAGTCAAAAATAAGCAAGTGGGACTACAGCAAACAAAAAAAGCTCTGCACAGCAAAAGAAACCATCAGCAGAGTGAAAAGACAACCTATGGAATGGGAAAAATATTGGCAAACCATATACCTGATAAGGCATTAATATGCAAGATAAAGAACTCATACAATTCAATAACAAAAACCTCAGTACTGTGCTGAATATAAGTGGCAACAGTGGGCACCCTTGCCTTGTTCTTGATCTTACAGAAGAGCTTCCTGTCTGTCGCCATTAGTTTGATGCATGCTGTGGGTTTTTCATATATGGCTTTTATTTTGTTGAGATATATCAGTGTTTAACTTTGAATGTTACAGTTTCTCTGAAGGCCTGGTTTCAGGATAGATAGTTTTATTGTATAAAAGACAATAACAGGAACAACAGCAGCTCTCGTAATGATTAGGTGATGGTGTAGAGAGAAGATAATTATGTCTGACAGACCTTAGGCTGATTCAAAACTCTTCAGTTTTATGGTTATTGGATTTGAACAAGGTGCTTCACTTCTATGAGCCTCCAGTTCCCTGTCTGTGGAATTGCCCTCAAAAAGTTGTATGCATGCTATAAAAGCTTCAGGTGCTTCTATATCCACACCTGCATTTTGTGTATGAAGAGTATACAACTTTTCTGTGTTCCTTGCAGTAGAAGGAGGGAGAGATGATTTCCTTGATACTGTATCCCCATTTAGCTCACTCCATTTGCTTCATACTGTACATACATGTAGGCAACTAGCCAGTTTTATTTTATTCTGAGACTTTTCTTTCTCCTTAGGTTTAGGGAAGTTTTAACTCTCTGCTGAGGCCCTCACATAGGTTTGCAGGAGTTGGCACGGACAGGTTGGTGGGCATGCATAGAATAATCAAGCAGTGAGGAGCTGAAGGTGCATCCTGCCACGTAGCGCTGCCTGTTCCTCCGTGGGTCAAGCTCCCTTTCACACCAGCATGAAGGCTGTGAGAACAAGAGCAGTGGCCGTGATGATGTACATGCTACAGTGCACGGCCAGGGCAGATGAAAGTAACTCTTTTCACCACCCTGCTGATTGGCTAGTCTCTGATGTTCCCACTTCAGCTGAATAGGACTGAAAGTGAAGTTAGTAAAGAATTTGCATTATAAGGTTGCATCAGTATGCAGTGAGATGGAAACATTTAGGAATGAGCAAAGCACAGGGGTCTGGAATGGACAGTGAGACAGTAGTTGAATTCTAGGAGTCAGAGTAGGGCGTCTCTATGAGCATCCTAAACTTTTTTTTTAATCTTTTCCTAATAACAAGAAGAAGAATAACAGTAAAGGCAAAAAGAGGTAGCAACATGAGAGGATGAAAAAAAAGTCAAAAGTTTACTAAGACCAAGGCTCTACAAATACTTATGTTGAGATAGTTTACCAGCTGGTAAAGAAAGAAAAGTTCAGAGAGTTGAACAAGTATCCACTTCAAGGCTGATCTAGTCCCACATTTCAGTCACTCAATCTTAAATATTGATTTAAAAAATATAATTGGGCATTTAGGTTGAACTTTCTTGTTAATTGCAATGTTAGTTTTGATAAACACTGTAGGACAGTTGGACAGACAACTCTTTCCCATGTTTTCCCTTCTCCTTCTCTGTCACCCTTTTCCTACCCAAGCAACGTGTATTAAACTTCAGAAAAAAAGCATTCATTTGCTATCCTACCTAATACTTGCTACTTTCAAATTTCCAACTCTTATCAGGGTTACTCAGTAATTTTAATATTTTTGAATTATCGCAGTAAGGAGTAATTTGAAGGTGACTTGCAGAGGAAAATGTGGCTAATGAGAAGGTAGACAGTAGTTAGATTTCTATAATTAGCAATGATTTCAGTAATCTTCTACTCTGTAGGAGATTTGAGTCAGATGATAAGTTGAAAATCACGTATTCTAAAAGAAAATTGGGTCCTTCCTTAAGAGATTTTTCTATCTTCTAAATCAAGTGTGGTTTCATGCCTTGGGATTTCCCTGGTGGTGCAGTGGTTAAAAATTCACCTGTCAGGGCAGGGGACATGGGTTCGATCCCCGGTCCGGGAAGATCCCACATGAAGTGGAGCAACTAAGCCCGTGCACCACAACTATTGAGCCTGCGCTCTAGAGCCCGCGAGCCACAACTACTGAGCCCGTGTGCCTCAACTACTGAAGCCCGCACACCTAGAGCCCGTGCTCTGCAACAAGAGAAGCCACCACAATGAGAACCCTGTGCACCATAACGAAGAGTAGACCCCACTCGCCGCAACTAGAGAAAGCCCGTGCGCAGCAACAAAGACCCAACGCAGCCAAAAAAAAAAAAAAAAGGGCCCAAGTTGTCAGTTGTCAGTAGGGGGGTGGTAGAGTGAATGTAGCAAATATTGATTTTTGCTTTTGTGATATTTAAATGGTAGCTTTTATTCATGGGAATGATCTTGACGTGTAAGTAAACAGGTAATAGTTTGATCAAGTTTATCACCATGTAGTTTCCTCTAGGCACCGCTTAACAGCAAAGAACAGTCATTTATTTTTCAACCCCAATGTTGACTGTAAGTTCATTCAACCAACATTTAGGCTCACAGAAGCCATTTGTCTCCAGAGCCGTGGTTATCACTATGTGCTTAAGTTGCCTCTTCGGGAACATGTCATTCTTACTCTGGCCTCTGTTCAGTTATTCATTCAGCAAATATTCATCTCTTGTGCTAAGCCCAAGAGAAGCAGAGATAGGAGTACAGAGTCCTATCTCCTGTGGGCCTCATGGATTAGCTGGGAGACACAGGAGCATTCAGGGTGCTATGGAAACACAGGGAAGCAGTGAGTGAATAATTAGGTAAGTGGTGGGAGAGGGTGGTCAGAAATGGTTTCCAAAAAAGATGGACAAAAAAGGCAATGAGTGTGATGGTGGAGAGAGATGAACATGTGTGTAGTCTACCCTGAAAATTACACCTGAGGGTGGGAGGAGGTGAGGATGCAGAGGTCTGTGTCATGGAAGAGCTGGCCTTTGCCCTCGAAACTTTGGGGAGACAGGATTTCAAGCAGGAGAGTAATATGATCGAGTTTTCATGTAGAGATCAGTTGGGACAAAGGATTGGAGGTGGGCTGGTCTGGAGGGAAGGCTGAGGCTGAGCCTTGCAATATTCCAGGTGTGAGGTGCTGGAGCCCCAGCTGAGGAAACAGAGATGAGAAGAAGGACAGTTTTACTCCTTGAATCTTTTTTTAGAGTTCAGAAGAGCCAGGAATGATGAGCAATAATCTGAACCTGGAGATCCTAGATTGGTCTGAACAAGCCCATGATGAATGTCTGATCTCATGCAGACAAAGATTCTAATGGGAGGGAAATAAACAAAAAAAATGCAAAAAAAAAAAAAAAAGAATTGGAAGGTCAAGGTAACTGACCTTGGAGTAGGAAGACGCTAGGACCACTCAAGTTAGGCAGTTACTATGGAGTTGGGGAGGTGCCATTCAAACTCTAACAAGACAAAAAGCACTGCTTTAGTAGTGATGAGGTAAGCATCCTGCACCCCAGAGCAAGCCCAGAGATGAGGCTTAAATCTGGGAATCCAAGCGGGGAAGCAGATGCTGGGTTCTCTAACTCAGGAGACCAGAAGGAGGGGGCTGGCTGGTTGCCCCGCAGGGCCAGGTCCTGCCCAGAAGTACTTTCCCTGAAAAAGCAAGACTTGGGAGAAAACTTATCTCTGAATCAGAAAATGGCAACTGAGTGGGTGAAGCCCCATTCTGTCTCCAAAGAACGGTCACCTCATCCATTCTTAAAATGGGGCCCAATGAATGTTTCAAGAGCTGAGCAATAAAGTTTGTAGCTTTTCCTTTGGGGAAGAAACAGTGAGGGGGTGGAACAGTGGGGCAGGCTCATTGTCTCTTCCATGGTCAGAGGTAGAAGCATGGGGACAGTGACAGAGCATGTTCCTTTCACACAGCCATCTCCAACACTGGACACAGTGACTCTGGAGGCTTTGAAACAACCAAGAGGAAGCATGGCAAGGATTCTTGCTCTGGAGAGAAATTGCAGACTGGGAATCCTGAGAATGTTGGTTGTAGTTAGACGTGTCGGAGTGGGGGAAATCTTCTGGGAAGAATGTTTCATGATGGGAAGGGAAGCATATGGAGGATGGAATATGGGGTCTCACCGATAGTTAAGTGACAGACCAAAGAAGTGGTATCTAGAGAGGTAAGTAAAACAGGAAAAAGCATTGTCATTGAACCCATGAAAGGAGTAGGTGCTAAAAAGCAGGGGACCATGGATAGGCTCAAGAGCTGCAGACATCAGGTCACATAGGTTTCAAAAGTGCCCACTGAAGTTTTCGGGCTTCCCTGGTGGTGCAGTGGTTGAGAGTCCGCCTGCCGATGCAGGGGACGCGGGTTCATGCCCCGGTCCGGGAAGATCCCACATGCCGCGGAGCGGCTGGGCCCGTGAGCCATAGCCACTGAGCCTGCGTGTCCGGAGCCTGTGCTCCGCAATGGGAGAGGCCACAACAGTGATAGGCCCGCATACTGCAAAAAAAAAAAAGAAAAAAAAAGTGCTCACTGAAGTTTTCAAGTTGGGGCCACAGATAGCTGGCAGTGTCCATGGATAGTTGGGGGAAGAAGACAGTTCTATGCACACAAAAGGAAAGGAGAGAGGAAAAGGCTGAAAATGCAGGGCTCAGTGGGGATAAAAGGAGGAAAGTTTGGAGATGCTGGCAAAGGTGGGAGGGAGCCAGAGCTCCAGGTGAGCTGGAGCCTCAGGTGAGCAGCCCCTTTCCCACCTGACATCTGTGCTTCTCCGTACTTCCAACTCTTTACCGGCCAACTCCTGCTCATCTTATGTGTCTCTTTCTCAAATAACATTCCCCAGAAGCCTCAATCTCAATTAAGTGCATCTATTTTATTGTTTCATCACTTCCTAAATCTATTCTTGAATTTCAGAGCACTTGTCACCATTGGCAACTACATGTTTTTCTTCATGTTTATTTGTTTAATGCTTGTCTCTCCTCTTAGACTGAAAGCCGCATGAGGGCAGGGATCCTGTCTGGTTTTCCTCATAATTGTGTTTTTAGCACTTAACCTGGTGTCTGTCATGCACATAGTAAACGTTCAGTAAATAATATTTGTCAAATCTGTTGGTGAAGTTTCTTGGACTATTCCTGTCTACTGAAAGATACTTAACCTTTCATTTTGTGGTTGAGGAACAAAGGTATATTTGTGAACTCTTTATGAGGATAGTATAAGCTACCATTTTTATTTATTTATTTTTTATTTTTCGGTACGTGGGCCTCTCACCACTGCGGCCTCTCCCGTTGCGGAGCACAGGCTCCGGACGTGCAGGCTCAGCGGCCATAGCTCACGGGCCCAGCCGCTCCGCGGCATGTGGGATCTTCCCGGACCGGGGCACGATCCCGTGTCCCCTGCATGGGCAGGCGGACTCCCAACCACTGCGCCACCAGGGAAGTCCGAAGCCACCAGTTTTAGGATGTAGGGGAAGTACTCCTTTAAAAAAATTTTTTTTTAAAACATCTTTATTGGGAGTATAATTGCTTTACAATGTTGTGTTAGTTTCTGCTGTATAACAAGGTGAATCAGCTATATGTATGCGTATATCCCCATATCCCCTCCCTCATGCGTCTCCCTCCCACCCTCCCTATCCCACCCCTCTAGGTGGTCACAAAGCACTGAACTGATCTCCCTGTGCTATGTGGCTGCTTCCCACTAGCTATTTTACATTTGATAGTGTGTATATGTCAGCGCTACTCTCTCACTTCGTCCCAGCTTATGCTTCCTCCTCCCCATGTCTTCAAGTCCATTCCCTACGTCTGCATCTTTATTCCTGTCCTGCCCGTAGGTTCTTCATGACCTTTTTTTTTTTTTAGATTCCGTATATATGTGTTAACATACGGTATTTGTTTTTCTCTTTCTGACTTACTTCACTCCGTATGACAGACTCTAGGTCCATCCACCTCACTACAAATAACTCAATTTCATTTCTTTTTGTGGCTGAGTAATATTCCATTGTATATATGTGCCACATCTTCTTTATCCATTCATCTGTCTATGGACACTTAGGTTGCTTCCATGTCCTGGCTATTGTAAATAGTGCTGCAGTGAACATTGTGGTACATGACTCTTTTTGAGTTATGGTTTTCTACCGTATAGCCTGAGAAAACCATAATTCAGAAAGAGACATGTACCACAGTGTTCACTGCAGGGGAAGTAGTCTGGATTTTTGAATGCAGCAATCGAGCTGCACTGTGATCTGTGTCCCAAGAGATGAGGAGCTGGGAAAATACCTGGACGTGGCTCTTTACCACGTAGTGCAGCCCAGGGCTGGCTTCATTCAAGGATCCCGGGCTGAACTTCCCGAGGTGCTTGGAGCTAAGGATGGTTCAGGTTTGCCTGGATCTTCTGGAGCCACAAGATCTCCAGCAAACCTTCCAGAACCATGGCAGATACGTGAGCATTGATGCCTGTGCTGTGCTATTCACGCTCCTGGAGGCCTGGGGGGTCCTCAACTAGATGATGCACAACCCTCATTCCCACAGAATTTCAAGTCTAGTGAGAACTTAGTGTAATGGAGAAAGAGGTGGGAGAGCATTGATTGCTACTACATCATTCTTTCATACCAACTGTCATTGGCTTTGCTATAATGACCTTAGAGTCATTCTGAGCTCTATTCAAAACTCTGGAGCACATTTGACTTCAACATATGCAATCAGTGCCTGCCATGGGAACTGGCTCCCTTTAAACTCAAAATTAATTATAGGCATTTCTATTTCCAATAACCAAAATGGGTAATCAGACCTGATTAACTGGTATTTAATCAATGCTTCTTTTTTTCCGCTCTTCCTTCCCTATGTACAGTGGTAAGTAAGTGAAGATAATTTTGAATCTGAGAAGATTAGAAACCCTTGGGAGTCTGGTGAGAACCATTCTGACATCATGCCTGGGGATTTGATCTGTGGTTTCTACTTCTGGTAATGATGCATGGTGGATATGTACCCATCTCTCTCACTGTGCTCCAAACACATTCCCGCCTGGCTTGGTGGTTTTCATGTATTCTATGCCAGAGGCTCTACTAAAATATGCCAGAGGCTGTACTAAAACATGCAAATCCTTTTTCTCAAGTGGTTACGCACTGGATGAGTCTTGATTCTTGCTGTCTGCCTTGTTTAGGCTTCAGTTGAGTTGCATTTAGTTTAGTTTACACATTGTCTATGATTGGTTAAAAGATCCTTTCCATCTAAGCTGAATTTTCACCACTACTCGCTGGTAGGTAAAGTTTAGTTTGTTCAGTTGTGGTGATAGAAGGGGAAAAACAGGAGCTTATGCCATACCACCTCAAAAGCAATATCAAAATGTTGCTACATTGGCCCCCAGGGATGGAGATGATCCTGTGAAGAAAGTTATTATATTGTAGCTGCCATCTAAAACGTTAGTTACAGTTTTCTTTATGAGGAGTGATATTAGTTTTCCTCTTATCCACCCCTGAGTCAATCTGGGTCCTCTAGCGTCTTCATGCTGTACCAGGTCTTCCCAATGTCCCCAAAATAAACAGGACATAGGAGTAGCGTCTGTGCACAGATAGACCACTCTGTATCTCCAGTTGCTCCCAAGAGCCCATCTTTTTTCGCAATATCATGGAACTCCATGGAGTAGGAAACCTGATGGGGTTAAGGAATATATTGGTTACAGAAAACAGGTCACCTTTTTATGACTGGTAATAGTAGTGCTGCACGTTCAAGGTACTTCTGGTCAAGTTTGAGCCACTCCTCAATGTGACAACATAATGTAGCATATTTTTAACCTGGCACTCTTTCTGTGATCATCCTGTCCCTTCTTTCATCACCTTGATAGAAGTCTTCAAGTGCTCGGAAGTTCTAAAGAAGTGTCCTTTTTTTTTTTTATAACTTATTTATTTTTTATTTATTTATTTTTGGCTGCATTGGATCTTCATTGCTGCACGTGGGCTTTCTCTAGTTGCGGCGAGCGGGGCCTACTCTTCGTTGCGTGGGCTTCTCATTGCGGTGGCTTCTTGTTGCAGAGCACGGGCTCTAGGCGCATGGGCTTCAGTAGTTGTGGCACGTGGGCTCGGTAGTTGTGGCTCGTGGGCTCTAGAGTGCATGCTCAGTAGTTGTGGCGCACGGGCTTAGTTGCTCCGCGGCATGTGGGATCTTCCGGGACCAGGGCTTGAACCAATGTCCCCTGCATTGGCAGGCGGATTCTTAACCACTGCGCCACCAGGGAAGCCCTAAAGAAGTGTCCTTTGTAAGAGCAGAGCTATCACTGAAATGATGCCACCAGGTTTGGTTATGATATTTCCTTTTTTAAAAAAATTAATTAATTATTGAGGTATAGTTGGTTTATAATATATTAATTACAGGTGTACAACATAGTGATTCAAGACTTTTATAACTGGAATATACTCCATTTATAGTTATTATGAAATATTGGCTATGTTCCCTGTGCTGTACAATATATCCTTGTAGCTTGTTATTTTATACACAGTAAATTTGTACCTCTTAGTCCTCTACTCCTATCCTGCCCCTTCCCCCTTCTCTCTCCTCACTGGTAACCACTAGTTTGTTCTCTATATGTGTGACTCTGTTTCTTTATTGCTATTTTCACTAGTTTGTTTTTTTTTTTTTTTTTTTGTGGTACGCGGGCCTCTCACTGTTGTGGCCTCTCCCGTTGCAGAGCACAGGCTCCGGACGTGCAGGCTCAGTGGCCGTGGCTCACGGGCCCAGCTGCTCCGTGGCATGTGGGATCTTCCCAGACCGGGGCACGAACCCATGTCCCCTGCATCAGCAGGCGGACTCTCAACCACTGCGCCACCAGGGAAGCCCTGTTTTGTTTTTTCAGATTCAACATGTGAGTGATAACATACAGTATTTGCCTTTCTCTGTCTGACTTATTTCAGTAAGTGTAATACCCTCCAAGTCCATCCATGTTACTGCAAAATTTCATTCTTTTTATGATATTTCTTATGCCATTGTTAGAGCCACTGCAGGTATGGTTTCTTATGTGGTTCAGGTTGAGTAAAGCTCTCCCCTAATATAAATTTCCCAATTTGTAGAGTTTCTGCAGTGAATATTAGAACCTAGTTTTTTCCTTCTCATACAGTATGCTTTTGAACCACTTTCTTGTACCATAGGTTTTGATTTAGAAAATGCAGGCAAAATTTTAATACTAGCACAAGTAAGATAGAAATGAAAAAGTGTATGTTTTTGCTACCAAATCCTCCAAAACATATTACTCCGATCCAAGCTTGTGAATCAAGGTACTGGTGCTTCTTGATGATATTTTACGGCATTTATATTGTATATGGTAACCCTGGCCACTGTACAACAGATGAAGTTGAAAATCTCAAGGGCTGAACACAACAGAAGTTTATTTCTTGGTCATATAATGTGTGTTTCTGATTAGTGGGTGGTACCCCTCCAGGCAATGATTTGGAAACTCAGCTTTCTTTCATCTTGTGGCTTTGCCATTTCTGATACAAGGCTTCCAAGTTACCACGAATGGAGAAGGGGCATGAAGGATTGATGATGTTTAAGGACCATGGCACACATCACTGACTCACATTTCCTTGGGCAGAATTCAGTCACATGTGAGAAAACTGAGACTGGGGTCCAGCTGTGTGCCCAGATGAAAGAGGACACAGCTGTGGTCCATGGCTAGCTCATTTCTGTCACAATTGTTTCCTCTTCTCCTTTACAGCCTTTCCATTCCTTTGCAATTTGCCTTTTTCACTTCTGCAATGTGAAATTTTGCGGTATAGCCCACGTGTTGGAAATTTATGAAAGCATCTAAAAATACACAACCCTGTCAAATTTTATGAATTTTAAACTATGTGAATTTTTAAAGTGTGACTTAGTAAATATTAGCAGAATCTCATTTAATGTGTAAAATTTGAAAAAAGAAAATATACCAAATTTTAAAATCATCTGAATTATGTAATTTCAAAGCTGGCTGGCCAAGCAAATTATAAAGTATTTATGCCCTTGACAGTTGGAGGTTCCACCTTACCTGATACCAGAAATACCCACCATCCCTAGTAGGTATAACGTGAATCATAAAATTCCTTCTGTGCGTTAGAATCTCTGATGATGGTTTTAATGACTGATGTGCTGGCCTTAAACTTGGGTTATAGGCTCCTTGTTCTGGCTCCTGCACCTTGGGGAGTGTCACTCTGGCAAGAGGTCCTTAGGGCCCAGGGTACCTGCCAATCTGGAGCCCATGCCCCCTGTGCTCCAGGTCCTGGGAACCTTGGCATGCCTGCTCAGATGACCCCCAAGTTCACTTCCAAGGTCTGTGCACACCTGCACTGGCAGTTCCCTTGAGGGTTGGGAAGCATGGTGGATGTAGGCATCCCTAAACCTGAGGTTGGCCCAAGGGGTGGCTGTTTGCAGAGGAGTGTGGTTGAGCTCTGACATCAGCCAGGGCTGTCCACAGCCTGCCCACCATACTGTTCATGGCCGGAACTCAGGAATAGAAGAAAAGGGGAGTGGGGGTGCAGGCTGGGGGCCCGGAGTCTTCCTATGCTGCTGTTTCCCATGTGAGACTCTGAGTAGCCCAAGAATTTTAAATTCACCCCAAGCCTCCAAGTCTGTTACGCGGTTATGTTTGTTAAGATAGGAAGCTGGAGCATATTTAACAGTTTATGAGCTTGATTTATTTATAAGTTTTTGTCTTCATGCATATGGGCCTCCATTTCTATTCACGTCTGGGCCCCATAGGTGTGAAGGGTCGACGTCATGCAGAACATGGAGCTGATGAGATAGGTCACAGTCAAATGATGAAGATCTTGACACGTCATGCCAAGTAGCAACAGGGAGCTAACAGACATTTTCAAGAGGCACACGACGAGATGAGTTTTTATAAAAGACAACGCGGAGGGCAAGGTGAGGCATGAGCTGCGCCAGCCTTCAGGGTTAGGGTTAAGGACTGTTGCAGACAATTAGGTCACAGAACAAGGCAGTGAACGCACAGGTGGAATGATGAGGAGAATCTGGATTTTTATGAGGTGGAATCAGGGAGCTTTGCTGATTAATAGGCTAATGGGTAGAATGGCAGAACGGGAGATGGAGAGTTAGAAAAACTCAGAGGAGGAACTGAGAGAGACGTAACTCTGCTGTCTGGGAAACTGTAAGGATGGTGATGCCATTGATGGAGATTGGAAGGCAGAGAGCGTTTTGGGGGAGAGTCAAGTTCAGGTTCAGGTACCGTACGTTGCAGTGGTGGGTGTGCAGCAGGCAGTGGAGCCACACTGGGCAGAGAGGCCAGAGCTGCACCTAGACCTTTGTCCTTCACCCTCCAAGCCAGACATGTGTTATAGCGTGAGAGTTGATCAACACGTCATACAAAACGAATGACCATTGTGACGACCTAGAGGGGTGGGATAGGGAGGGTGGGAGGGAGACGCAAGTGGGAGGAGATATGGGGATGTATGTATATGTATGACTGATTCACTTTGTTATACGCAGAAGCTAACACACCATTGCAAAGCAATTATACTCCAATAAAGATATTAAAAAAAAAAGACCAACATTAATTCTCCCTTAAACGAAACAGACTAAATGTTCGACTTAAGAATTTAAACTTAGTTTATGATAGACTCAACATTTTAGGTCATTCTAGTACTTCATATCACATGGAACTTCAGGGTGATTAAATTACCTGTCTAGACATGTTGCATTAAAATGGGATAAATCTGCATTTTCTTCCTTTGATATGACTGATTTGTAGAGCAAGACCTTTTCATCACAGACTTTTCCCCAGTGGTCAGTGACTTCTCTCTGCATTTTATTTATTCTTAATTTAAACCATTTTGTGTTGTAACCCTGTGAACTTCTATAACTATAAACCGTAATTGTCCCTCAGACATAACAGATAATGTTATGAAAGTAACATTGAATCAAAATGACTTTCACTGAGTCAGGTAAAGAACTCTAATGATTTCTTTTAAAATTATAGGGCAGGTCATGTTCAGGAAAGAATCATATATTAAGCAGAGGAATGACATTGGATCAGTGCCCAGATTCTTGAGAGACCATTGAAGCTGGTAACCTGGTTTCCCCTGAGCTTGAATAAACATCGTGTCTGCTTAATATAGCATCCCTCACAGTAAGCTTAGTTCTTCAGACGCCTCCCTAAAGGACATTGGCAACACTGTAGTTTATAACTTATTCTTTAGGGAATTTAGTCAGTGTTAACTATGTGAACCTTGGGGAACTATTGGGAAATATATATATATATATATATTTAAATTTTTTCATCTAGAAAAATATAGATGATGATGCTCTTGTGCCTAACTTATTATTGCTTTATTCACACATTTATTTCATACATTTATTCATAGTATTCTTCTATGTAAACCTCTTCTCCCAGGTTACAGTTGTTTACACCATAAGGGGCATTTTTTGCTATAGGTATTATTACCTGAGGTTAGTATCTCAATGAAATATTTATTAATACTAATTAAAAATCTAAAGACATTATTTTAAGACATATAGACAAAATTACTGGAAAAAATACATTGGAATTACTAGTATGTGTACTGAATGGTGTGAATATGGATACTTTTTCTTTCTTTACACATAGCCTGTATTTTCCAAAATTTCTTCAATGAACACATAATTCTTATATTTGGAACAAGGAAATATGTCTTGTTTTTTTTAAGGAAAAAGATGCATGAGGGTCATATATGGCTGAGGAACAGAGTGATGAGGTCATAAGAGGTCATATGAAGGCTCACGTGTGTGCACACTCATACATTCAGTAAAAGGAAATAATAAAGCCAAGAAAAAGGAAAAAAAGAGAGCAGCTGTCAATATCTTGCCATCCCTCTGAAATGGAAAGGAAGTTGGACTACAGAAAATACTTGCTTTCTGTCTCTCTTTAAAATGTCACTGTCTAGCAGTCTTAACTAAGGATGTATTTGTGGCAGGTAGAGGCATCCATTGCTGCATAAGATACATCTTTTCTTTATAACTGGAAGAGTTACCATTACCACTTCTTTTTAGTATCATTAACGATTTAAGCATAGAGAAAAATGAAATGGCCATGAGCCTACAGTCCAGCTTTGTCAAAACCTGGCATTTTGCTCGATCGCTTCAGATATTGCGTTGGTCTTGTCAAGTAGAATATTTACCTCTTTATTGTGGGAAACGAGGGACGACTTCAGGTGTGCCCTGATTGGAGGCTGTTGGCATGGGGACATTGTGGGCAGGCTAACCGGAAGTAGGGCCTCCTCTGATTGGTTAGGAGTGCATATTCGGCTTTCTTTGATTGATCCTAAGTTGAAAACGGGACAAAAATTAGGGAAACTGTCAATTATTAATCAAGTCCTGGCCATTTAGGGCTGATTGTTACAGAAGTTGTTGTGTGGCCTCCTGGATTGTCACTAAAGAAAGCTGTCCGGCTTCCTGCAAATCTGACTTAAAGCAGGCTGGCTTCCTGGGCTGTTTATTGGAGAGAAGGGGTTAGTTTCCTGGGCAGGTGGCTGTAGGTTGTGGGTAAGAGTTCTGTTTTTACATAAGGGCTGGCCATTGTCTGTTTGTATATTCAGTCTTTCATGATACTCGAACCTCAAATTTATTCATGTTTACCCAGTGAATGGTATTTCATTGTATAACTATGCAACAATTTACTTATCCATTCTTTGGCTGATAGACTTGGACCCAGCTTTTTACAACATTACGAACTGTGCTGCAATTAATATTCATGTCTGCTTGTAGAAGAAATACTTTTATTCAGTGCTTCATACCATGACTCTCCTGGTATTTATCTGCTTTCTGTTTGGGGGCCAGAAAGAAATGATGTTTTATAACTCGTGTCTTTCCCTTTGGTCAAATCTAATGTGCTGTATACTTTAAGAGCTGAATCAAGGATTGCTAGAATTAGTAAACTTTGTCCATGACTTCCAGGGCGTACAGAGGTAGGCCAGCAAATCACATTTGCCTGGTGTTTAAATGTTTATGATTGAAAAAAAAAATCACTTTTGCTCCTCTTCTTCCTGTCTCTCTCTCCTCTTCATCTGGAATTAGTCAGTGGCAACTTCACCTCTTCACCAGGATGGGAACCTCTTGAAGCTAGCCATTATAAATAGCCTCCAGTGTTGCGTATTCGGGACATTATATCACATAAAGCTCACTCACTGGGAATGTTTACGGTCAAGGCCAGGTGACTAATAGATACTTAACTAGAAGTGAAATTAACCCCAAGTTCTAAGATGAGCCCCTGCTGTTGAGTACTTGTCAGCGTTGTTATTTTGTGTTTACCTTCTCCTTTAAAAGCTCTACTGTGTATTGAATATTAATAGGACCTTTTACATGTATATGTTTTGTAGGATTTTTATAGCTTTTCTATTCACTCCAGGTGATCACTTAGTGGGCACTCATGTGAATAGTATTTATTTTAAGAAATTGTAAAAAAAATTTTTTAAACATACCTGATAGAAAAAATATGACGTTTGATCCTTCCTTTTGTGATCAAGTTTTAAAAAGCCAATCTCTTCATTCACAAGCCTGTTCCCTTTGGTATATCCCACTGCCTCCCTTATTTTTTGCCTGGATTTAAAAACAAAAAGACACTTTCTAACAAGTCTTGCTGTCTCTGGGCTTACCCCCTTCAGTTTATTTTTCCAACTGTGATCAGAGTGATCTTTCTAAAATGAAAATTTAATTACCCCCTGTGTAAAATCCATTAAGGCTTCTTATCATCTGTAGGATAAAGTAACACCTGCTTAGTCTGATATGAAAGGCACTGAATGCATCCTCTCTAAGCCCCACACTGGCACTTTGCAGCACAGCTACACACCAGGCAGCCCTATTCTTCACCTACACCCTGGGGTTCCCAGAGTTGCTGCAGGGTCCTAGACCCTTTGCCAGGAATAGCCCTCCTTCCCCTATTTATCTGACTAACTCACCCTTTAGGACTCAGAGTGCCTTGCTCTATGAAGCTGCTCCCTTGCCCACAGAATCAGGTCCCCTCCCCTCTCTTTTGTAATTAAGAACATGTTTGCCTCTCCCATTAGACTGTGTGCTCTTTGAGGGCAGGTACTGTCTTGCAATGCTAATCTCTTTCACTTTTTCAGTTGTGAATTAAAATTAAAAAATGTGTACACATATATACGTGCGTACACACATATATATGCAGACATATACCTGACTCCTCTCTGCCACTTGCTTTCTGAACTTGGACATGTGACTGAACCTCAAGCCTTCAGGTTCCTCATGAGGAAGTTGAGCTTAGTTAGGTGTGGGGATTTTGGAAGAGTCATTAGAAATCTCAACCAAAGATTCACCAAGAAAAGACTATTTCTCTTAACTCCCTTTTCTATCATTAGCACACCCAAAATACCTAACTTGGTAACAGTTGAGTAACTGGAGGGAAGAAAGGAGTGAAAGAGGAAGAACAGTGGGCAGGGAGGGAGGAAGGAAGGAAAAAGGGTGAAGGGAGGCAGCATGTGATGATGTGAGATGTTTCTTGAGATCTGCATGGGCGAGGGGTTACCTAAACAATACGGAGTTCTATTGGAAAAGAGGGAAAAGGAGGAAACTCATACTGGGCAAGCAACTAATAGTATCCACACCAAAAATGTCTTGTGGGATACAAATGAATCCGATGTGCAACCTGCCTCCAAGGAGCTTTCTCTCTAGTAAGGGAAATTAAAACATGTGTCTACACAAAATCACAGAGCAAGGGGTGAGCATTGTCTGGGGCAGTGGGCCTTCGGTAAAAGTCCACTGAGTGAACACATAAATGAACAAATAGGTGTATGGATAAAGTTCTTAGGGAGGATGGGGAGAGGAACATTCTAGGTAGAGTGACGAGTGAAGAGGAATGCACGGAAGCTGAGATTAATCCAGTTTGGCCAAACAATTCAGTTTTGATGACTCACAGTGAGGATGGCTATGCCTCTATCGTTCCAAATTTTAACAAATTTAGGTACACATTATTTACTCATCTTGGCTTTTCTACTGTTAATGGTAGCCATCGAATACTATTGCTACCTCTCTAAAAGCTTAAAAATATATTCAGAGGTAGCCAAAAGAACATTAGTGACAGATAAGTATTATAACTCCAGTCTTGCTACATGCAATGTTGGGGGTAGGAGGAGAGCTCCCTAGTGTGGTGGTGGCAGAGTTGTCATAGCCTCGTTCCCTAATTAGGAGTGCAAGTTCCTCGACCAAAATAAACCAAAGGCTAAAGGAGGTGCTGAGATCAGCAGGCACAGCGAACCCTGAAACGTGACTGTGCCTGGCCCTGTGTGGAACTGCACCTTCTGCTTGTGCTGCTTAGAAGTCTAAATTCCTGTGGAGAAGGAACATTTTGCAGTCCTCAAACCCTAATGTTTAATGGTCACGACAGCTATCTTTGTGTGCTGCTCACAGGTCCTCGACAGAGGAGATAGAGTATGGCAGTGAGAAAGGGAAAAAATGTTTTCTGTTTTATAGACATTTCAAAAATGTTAAAGTGTAATAGCATCTTTTTCTTTCTAGTAACATTTTAAAATTTAAAGTAGATCTGTGAATCATTTTTTTGTGTGTATTATAAGCAATCATATAAAAGATAGTAAAAGGGGAAGTTCAATATATTTTTTAAATAGTATGAAAAAAACAATTTCCTGATCTTTATGAATTATCTCCTATTTCCAAATGTTCACCATTCACGTGGATTCTCTGGGGTAATTTAAATATAGAGTTTGATAAATGGAAAATACTCTTGTTAGACAATAGAATGAGAATCTATGAGATTCTAAGAGATTTATGTTGTCAGCTTTCAGTAACTACTGGTTACCTGCTGCTACATCCGGAATGAGGCTGTGTAATGGAGATAAAATAGTGCATAAACTTCCCTGACAGTGTCATTGGAGGGTCAGGAGAAGCAAGCAGGGTCTCACAGTTCTGGGCCATGTAGGTAAAGAGAGTGGTAAACACCTGTGTCTTCAGGATCTTGCAGGAGTGCACTTAACCCAGTCTTCAGGGTCAAGGAAGGACCCTAGAAGGCCATTGAGTTAGAGTAAATCAAAGGGAAGGGCTGGAGGTCATGTTCTGGGACAGAAGAAACAGCATATGTGGAGGGTCAGAGGTGAGAGAAAACAATATTGCAAGGGAGATGGCCAGGAGCTGTGAGAAAACGAAAGCAAACCAAACCAAAGTCCATCATGCACCCCACTTCCATATTCAATGTGCCAAACACATATGGAATTTCTGAAACAGAAATAGTCTTCCTTGACTGATATTTCTTTTCTAAACCCATTGGTGAAACAAATAATTTTATTTTTTTGTTTTCATTTTTTACAATCGTGAACAGTGTTATGATGAGCAGCCCTGTATATATATCTCAGTACCTCTGTCCCATCATTTCTTCACAGTAAGTTCTTAGAAGCAGAATTACCAGGTGAAACGCAAGCACGTCATAAGACTTTTGACGAATTTTGCCGCACAGTTTTATTTATACTCCTGCTAATATGGCAGAGTGGGCCTTTATCTGGATTTGATTCTCAGGTGTTTACTGCAGCTCTGTCTGCTTACTCAAACACATACTTTTAAAAATGTTAACCCACTGGAATTCCTTTTGGAGTATATTCTTTAGGACAAATTTTTTTAATAGTTTAAAAAAATATTTTATTATTTTATTTATTTTTGGCTGCGTTGGGTCTTAGTTGCGGGGCGAGGGCTCATCGTTGCGGCTTCTCTCTAGTTGTGGCGTGTGGGTTTTCTCTTCTCTAGTTGTGGCGCGCAGGCTCCAGGGCGTGTGGGCTCTGTAGTTTGCGGCACACGGGCTCTCTAGTTGAGGCGTGTGAGCTCAGTAGTTGTGGCGCGCAGGCTTAGTTGCCCCACAGCATGTGGGATCTTAGTTCCCCCACCAGGGATCGAACCCGTGTCCCCTGCATTGCAAGGTGGATTCTTTACCACTGGACCCCCAGGGAAGTCCCTTGGTCAGAAATTTGTGAGAAGTCTGTTATCTCATGTTTGTGGTTTTGTCACTGGCAAATCTTTTTTAAAAATGTAATTGGTTATTGCAGAGTTAAGATCCCTTTCCATGCCATTTGTAGGTAGCCTGTTGGGAGAAGCGTGGAATGTCTGTGCTGGAATTCCTCAGGGAATTCAAAAGCCTCGGTCCACCAAGGAGGCCACCTGGTTCATGATGGAGGAAGCCACCTTGCCCAGGGTCACTCAGCCTCCAGGGCAAGAGTGAATTCTGTCTACCGTTCAGGTTTCTAAATCTCCATCCTGTGCAGCTCCCCTAAACACCTGAAGTTTCGTCCTACATTTTCCAGCAAAGCCTTTGTAGGGATTTGCTAGTTCTTTTGTAAAGTGTCCACTGTGACATTATCCTTTGCTTTGCCCTCCCTCCTTCCCGTGTGGAGCTTTCAATTAATTAATGAAAGGTCAGGTGACAAATGATTCGCCTTCTGATGCGATTGTGCTGTGAGTCGTTGAGCGTGATTATGTGTGCACATTTTGGGGGCAGCAGTTTCCTTACAGTGCTCATTTCCATGGCTAATTACTGCGTGTGGCACTTGTGAGGCAGCTCTGTCGGGTAGGGGCAGGACAGGGACAGGGAGATGCCACCAAGGACATAACACAAAACACCCAAATTAGGCTCTTTTATGACTAAACAATTAGAGGCTAATTTTAGATAAAGCCAAGTGACTTGTTATTACAATTCTCAAGGTCCTTTTGCTTGAAGCTTCCGATGGCCAGAGAACTCAGTGACATTAAAGAGATGAGCTGCGGGTCACAGGGGACGATTTTTGATAAATTTCTTTACAGTGTGAGGAAGTAAATGAACGCTCAATTACGAATAAAATGCAAAGCTCTTTTTTCATCTAATTCTTAATGAGGCTGTTACTGAGACCAAAGGAGAAAACTTTTCTGTTTCCCTTCCTTTGATTGCCAAATAAGTGTATAAGAGAAAAGAGGAATAACTTCTATTTTATTGATTTTTTTTGTATTTTTATTACACTGGACCTTGTTAAGTCATCAGTATTAGAAGCTTGTGATTCTTCTCAGTGTTGGTGATCTTTGTTTTTAATCTTGGTGATTCAACTTTTGTGTCTTGATTTCTGAAACAGACCACTGTGTGAGTAATCTGGGATTACACAAGTTCACTAGTCACCTGTAACCCAAAACAGCCATTTCTACGTTCTCCTTTTTCTGTAGTTCAGAATCTCCTTTGATGCAGGTTCTGGAATCAGACATTTTTGGGTTCTTATCCCAGCTTAGCCTCTTAGCATCTGAAAGACACTGGGTAAGTTTACATAAACCTTCTAAGACTTAGTTTTCTCACCTATACAATTGGACGACAGTAATGTCCACATCAAAACATAAGAAAGATTCCCTAGCATCTATGCCAAGCTGTCATATGAACACTTGCATGTTGTTATATAGATACACGTATTTTAAATGAATCTTAGTACCTTTCTTCATGAAGAATGTATATATTTTTTTAAATGTTGGACTTTTCTTTTTTAATTTGAGAGAACTATGTTGTGCTTAATTACTATTTAAATCACTGCAGCATAATATTGATGACAGAATTAGAGTTTGCTTTTTAATTAACTGTCAAAGAAATAAAATAGAACTTTGTTTTCTTCTTCGGATAAAAAACATGTCCACATCACAGGGTTTTGGTGAGGATTCAATGGGATAAAAAGGATAAAGCTCTTAGCAAGGTACCAAGCCTATCATAAGAGTTCAGTAAATACTATCAAAATATAATGTGACTGGTTATGTAAAATTTTTTAGATTTTCTGGATTGCATTTGCCATTTTAAACTTTTGTCCCTGTGCTTTGAGTTCCATTACTGAGAAGTGGCCAACTTCAGTTACTGAAGCATGTGTTTCTTTAACACTTACTAAGTTGTCGATGAGTGATCATACTGGTGATATTTGTAGTAAATGCCACGCAGAAATTTTCTTTGGTGAAAACAGCTCATTTTAAAAGAATAATTGATGTCTCCTCATTGTACTATCAAGTAAAATGAGGGAGAAAGGACTATTTGTGAGATCTCAAATCTCTAGATGGGTAGCTTTCTTTCAAAGGTCCTTTAATTTAGTGTATTGATGTAGATATTCTTAAGCTAATAGTAATATGACTTCTGGCAATAATAATAGTTGAATATTTGAATGCTGTTTTTAAGAACTTTGCATCATGAAAAATTTCAAACATGTACTAAAATAGAATAGTATAATAAGCCTCCAATGTGCATATCACCTAACTTCAACAATTAACAATACATAGCCAGTCCTTTTTAATGTTTTATTCTTCCTTTCCCAGATTTATTGAGATATAGTTAACATACAACATTGTAAGTTTAAGGTGAACAATGGCATGATTTGATACATGTATATATTGTGAGTGATTACCAGAATAAGTTTAGTTATTCCTTTCTAATCTGGTTGCCCTTTATTTCTTTTTCTTGCCTAAGTGCTCTGTCTAGGACTTCCAGTACTGTGTTGAATAAAAGAGGCAAGAGTGAGCATTCTTGTCTTCTTCCTGATCTTAGAGGAAAACCTTTTCACTGCTAGGTATGATGTTAGCTAGGGGCTTGTAATATATGGCTTTTATTATGTTGAGGTTTGTTCCTTCTATACCTAATTTGTTAAGAGTTTTTATCATGAACAGATGTTGAATTTTGTCAAATGCTTTTCTGTTTCTATTGATACGATCAGATGATTTCTTCTGTCCTTCTGTTAATGTGATGTGTTGCATTTATTGATTTGCACATGTTGAATCATCCTTGCATCCCAGAGATAAGTCCCGCTTGATCATGGTGAATAATCTTTAAAATTTGCTACTGAATTTGGTTTGCTAATATTTTAGTTTGCGTCTCTATTCATCAGGGATATGTTTTCTTTCTTGTAGTGTCCTTATCTGGCTCTGGTATTGGAGTATTGCTGGCTGTAAAATGAGTTTGGGAGTGTTCCCTCTTTTCCATTTTTTTGGAAGAGTTGGAGAAGAATTGGTGTTAATTCTTAAAATGTTTGATAGGATTCACCCATGAAGCCAACTGGTCCTGAGGTTATCTTTGTTGAGAGGTTTTTGATTACTGATTCAGTCTCCTTACTCATTATTGTTCTGTTCAGATTTTTTATTTCTTCATGATTCAATATTTGCAGGTTGTATGTTTTTAGGAATTTATCCATTTTTCCTAGGTCATCCAATTTGTTGGCATCTGTTCATAGTAGTCCCTCTTTTTTTTTAATATAAATTTATTTATATTTATTTTTGGCTGCATTGGGTCTTCATTGCTGCGCACGGGCTTTCTCTAGTTGTGATGAGCGGGGGCTACTCCTCATGGCGGTGCGCAGGCTTCTCATTGCAGTGGCTTCTCTTGTTGTGGAGCGTGGGCTCTAGGCACGTGGGCTTCAGTAGTTGTGGCACACAGGCTCAGTAGTTGTGGTCATGGGCTCTAGAGTGCAGGCTCAGTAGTTGTGGCACACGGGCTTAGTTGCTCTGCAGCATGTGGGATCTTCCCGGACCAGGGCTCAAACCCGTGTGTCCTGCGTTGGCAGGCGGATTCTTAACCACTGTGCCACCAGGGAAGTCCCAGTGCATGGTGCACTCATGATCCTTTGTATTTCTGTGGTATCAGTTGCAATGTCTCTTCTTTCATTCCAATTTTATTTATTTGAGTCTTGTCTTTTTTCTTATTCTAACTAAAGGTTTGTCAATTTTAAAAAGAAGAGCTTTTAGGTTCATTGGTTTTTTTGATTGTTTTTCTGGTCTTTAATTCTTTTATTTTTTTCTAGGTCCTTAGGGTGTAAAGTTAGACCGTTTATTTGAGATCTTTCTGTTTTTCTGATGTAGGCATTCATAACTATAAACTTTCCTTTTAGAACTACTTTTGCTGCATCCTGTTAAGTTTTGGTGTGATGTTTTCATTTTCGTTTGTTTCAAGATATTTTTTGATTTCCCTTTTGATTTCTTCTTTGACCTATTGATTATTCATGACTGTGTTGTTCAATTTCCACATATTTGTGAAATTTCCAGTTTTCCTACTGTTATCGATTTCTAGTTTTATTCTTGGAAAATATACTTGGTATGATTTTTTATCTTTTTAAATTCTCTAAGACTTGTTTTGTGACCTAATGTATTATCTATCCTGAAGAAGTTCCTTGTGTGTTTGAGAAGAATGTGTATTCTGCTGCTGTTGGATGGAATGTTCTATAAATGTCTGTTAGGTCCATTTGGTGCAAAATTTCCAGTTGTATGTTCTGGAAGCCTATTGTAAACTTTTCCTTTGTTTTGCAATTTGAGCTCCTTCTGTACCACATTCTATCTGGAAAAATATTGGTGTCTATGGAAGGTTTCATGACCTTCATCCTTAAAAGCGATGAGTACCCTAGAAATGAGTTAAATAGAAACTCTCTCTTTTGGGTGATCGTTTTATGATACATTTTATCTTTGTAAACTAGGACACTAGAGGGCAAAGGAAACATTTAGTCTGTCCAGTAGGGTTAGCAAAAGGACAAGCCTTTTCACTTCTAGCTATTCTAAAATGGTTGCTGGTAAATCATATTGAATGCTTTCAGAACCCAGCAATGTTGTTGATGCCTATAGAAGCTGGGCTATTTAAGGAGAATTACAGAGAATCCTTTTGCAAGGTGAGGAATGCATTATTCTGAACCTTGAACAAATAGTATCAATTTAGTTCTCTTATCATAAGCTTTCATATATTAGCCTTTTTCAAATGGATCATGTTTGAATGTCACTACTATTAAAATATTATCCTATTCTTACTCTTTTTTTCTTAAAGTGAGAATGGATGTGGGTAAAAATTCTAAGCTTCTCTGGCCTTACAACTGCTCTGTTTTACAGAATTACATTTCCCTGAGACCCACTTACTTTCCTTCTCTGAGCCAGTGTTAGGTTGAAATGGAGCCAATGATATTCTTTATCCTTGTTTCATTGTCCCTTAGAGAGTGTTAGACCAGACCAGTGGGTTGAGTGATTATCCAGAAACTACCACCTCCCATGTGGGAGAAGGGATGGCACTAAGTCTGCAAGGTCACTGAAGCTCCGGGTCATGGAAGAAATGAGTGAAGTTTTGTGCATAGTTCTCTTCTATTGATTAATCATTGTGGGCATTTTATTCTCATTACTCTGCATTTTATACCATCAGGATGAGACCCCAACCTCTTCAGTTGTCCCACTGTGGTCACAAGCATGGTGACCCAGAGAACCCACTTCCACTCATGGAAAAACAGCTCACAGGGTGTCCTAATCAGGCATTGGCATCGCCTAGAACCCCTTCCTACGCCACTCCAGAGAGCATGTGTCCAATATCTGCTTGGTGCCTTGTTCACTTGGTTAACTTATGGTACTGACTCTCTGGCTAAGGATTAGATGTCTGTGTGAGGAAACCACATTCTCGTTCATGCCTTCCTTCATCTTTCTCCCCTCTTCTTCCTGCTGTAGTACTGTTTTCTCCTGGACAGTTTGCACTGCATCCAGGAGAGTATTCCATCATTCAGTGAATATTTAGCATTATTACATATACTTCTACTGAGCACATTCTTGGAAAGGGAACAAAATGCCTTGGCCAGTAATCCGTTGCCTAAAACACGCTGATAGTCACTAACCATACACACTTTTGCACATAAAGTGTGTAGTGTGGAAGCATCTGCTGTTTGGGCCTGGGCTCTTTGCTGTCCGTGGTGCTGGAGCTACGCCGCCTCCCTCTGCCCTAGGGCACAGGCTGGCCGCGGGCAAGTCCATTTGAGCTGTGAGCTCCAAGCCCACGGAGGTCATTTAGGCTTCTAACAGTAAAAGCACTTAAAACGAAAAGGAGATGATTTCATTTTGACCTTTTCTCCCCATGTTTCAAAAGGTGAACTTAACAGTCACTCATCAAAGGCATTTTGGCTATTATTATAAAAGCATCGCTTTTAAAAGTAAGCAAATGCTTATTAAGAGGAAATTATGGGCTTTCAGATAGTCTTCAATGTAAAAAACATCCTTAAACAATCATAGACTTTCTAGAGCTTTTTTTTTTAACATCTTTATTGGAGTATAATTGCTTTACAATGTTGTGTTAGTTTTGCTGTGTAACAAAGTGAATCAGCTATACGTCTAGAGCTTCTTAAACTTTGCTTTCCAAGTTGCTTTTAAGTCATTTATTTATAGACCAAACTGCACAGAGAAATACATCATTCCTTCCCACCTGTTTGGGAAGTTGGTTTTTTAAGTGGATGCTTGTTCAATGTCCAGTCCTGCTGAGATGGTCGTTTCTCACTGATGTCCACTATCGCTGATCAGAAAGTACTTAAATATTTTTGGGAATATTCTAACACGTATTAAATAAATGTTTGGGGGAATAAAAGTTTTCATACAATAAGTTGACTTGGGGTTAAGTTGAGTAGTAAAGAAGCCACCCCAGCTGGTTCTGCTTTGTACTTCCTTCTGATTGTAAGGGACCAAGCAGAGCTCAACTTTTTGCTAAAAAAGAACACATTTTTTTCACCATGCTTTTGCTTACAAGAGCAGTAAAAGCTGTTGTTCCTGTTTTCATTTAGCTGATGAAATTGCAGCTGTTTTTCCCGTTGCGGAGCACAGGCTCCGGACGCACAGGCTCAGCGGCCATGGCTCATGGGCCCAGCCGCTCCGCGGCATGTGGGATCTTCCCGGACCGGGGCACGAACCCGTGTCCCCTGCATCGGCAGACGGACTCTCAACCACTGCGCCACCAGGGAAGCCCGCAGCTATCTGTTTTAAGGGAGTATTTGATTTTTGTTAACAACTGTGAGTCATTTCATATATAATACATGCTTTGGGTTGTATTCTGGCAAATTTCAGAACAAAATTTTGGATTTCTTGAAATAAACATGGGATATATGCTTTACCCAATGTAGAATAAACCTGACCCATAAATTAATTTACACAACATAAACAAATGCATAATTAATAACCTTAACCTGGGAACCTGGGATCCCTAGAAGATCTGAAAATACCCTGAAAAATGTGGCTGATTTTTTTTTAACATCTTTATTAGAGTATAAATGCTTTACAGTGGTGTGTTACTTTCTGCTTTATAGCAAAGTGAATCAGTTATACGTATACATATGTCCCCATATCTCTTCCCTCTTGCATCTCCCTCCCTCCCACCCTCCCTATCCCACCCCTCTAGGTGGTCACAAAGCACCGAGCTGATCTCCCTGTGCTATGCGGCTGCTTCCCACTAGCTATCTATTTTACGTTTGGTAGCGTATATATGTCCATGCCACTCTCTCACTTTGTCCCAGCTTATCCTTCCCCCTCCCCGTATCCTCAAGTCCATTCTCTAGTAGGTCTGCGTCTTTATTCCCGTCTTGCCCCTAGGTTCTTCTGACCAGTTTTTTTTTCTTTTTTTTGGATTCCATATATATGTGTTAGCATACGGTATTTGTGTTTCTCTTTCTGACTTGCTTCACTCTGTAAGCCAGTCTCTGGGTCCATCTACCTCACTACAAATAATTCAGTTTTGTTCCTTTTTATGGCTGAGTAATATTCCATTGTATATATGTGCCACTGTGGCTGATTTTAATGTATATGTGCAAGTTTCTCTTTTTAAAAAATTTTTTTTACTGGAGTATAGTTGATTTACAATGTTGTGTTACTCTCTGCTGTACAGCAAAGTGAATCTGTTATACATGTACACATATCCCCTCTTTTTATTTGGCCGTGATGCGTGGCATGTGGGATCTTAGTTCCCTGACCAGGGATTGGACCCGCACCTCCTGCATTGGAAGCGTGGAGTCTTAACCAGTGGACCACCAGGGAAGTCCCACAAGTCTCTTTTGAGAAGAAAAATATAAAGATATACTCTTTTACCTGATTGTCAGAGATCACTTGTCAATCAAGTGGTTTTACCACTTGTAACACAAATGTCAGGAGGGTTTCCTCCTCTTTGAAGAGCTGCTTACCCTTGGCCTGACCAGTCTCCCAGCTCACGACACCTCAGTAGAGTCCTCTGTGGGAGGGGCTGGGAAGCTCTGGGCCTTCCTTCCTCAGGGGACCCTCAGCCTTGGTGCTTTCAGGTCTGTGCAGGTCTTCTGCTACACCCCAACCTGGCAGTCAAACACAGCCTATTCTGTAGTCGGTTTTCACAAGCCCCACTGGTAACACTTCCTGATTTGGGCAGCCTTTGTTGACAATCCTGGGGCAGTTGGGGAGGGCTCACTCAGGAAGTGGCCCTCCTCTGATATCTCCCTGGCTGTGGCTCACTCTCTCCTGACCCCTCCCACAACTCTTTACCCCTCTTCCCCTCACTAGTCCTGTTGGAGGTCTCACCTTCTACCCCTGGTGCTTCACTAGATATTTCCCAAAGGAAATCTGGCATATAAAACGACCTCCATCTTGTTACATGCTGTGCAAAGATTTTAGCTTTGGTTCCCAAGAGGCACCACGTGTGTTAGGGAAGAGCTCCCGCCGGGAAGGCCGGGACACCTGCGTTCCGCTAGGCCTGCCTCTTACTCTCTGTGTGACCTGGTCTAAATCACGTGGCCTCTCTGATCCTCAGTTTCCCCATTTGTACAATAGAGACAACAACCGTGTCCCCTTCCTCAGAGGCTGCCACGTTTGTCTCCCACGTCCCCCTGACATCCTGGAGGGCTCAGTGGCTCCAGAGTCCCTGCCTTCAGCAAAACGCCCACGAGATTACAAATCGGGTGTTACGCACCCACAAGGGCCTCACACAAGAGACCTTCGGAGGAGCAGAGCACTTTGCGTGCAATGACTTAAGCACTTTGTCAAATGCATATTTTGATGCAAATATTGGCCATGCTGTCATGTATGTCTGGAATATGCCAGCCACGTCACCCTTCCGCATGGGGGGCCTGAGTAGACATAAGGGTATTCTCAGGCCTGAAGGCTTGCGAGGGGGGAACCCTGGCCCCCTGGATGCTGGTGGGGTGTCTTCATTGAACATTCTCATACCTGGTGCCACCGGCCCGTTATATAAACTCATTATCCCCTTTCTGCCTACAACCACCGTGAAGATAAGATATTTTTATCTCTAGTTCAGAAAGAAGGAAACTGAATTTCTGAGAGATCAAGCAACTTGCTCGAGGCCCCTGTTAGTAAGTGCGTCTGATTCCAAACTTATGAATGCCTGACTCCAAAACTCATTATTATATTATTACAAGCGAGGGTAGAGGTGGTTGTTCATCTTAGCAGACGAGCAGCATCTATGCTTTCTTGCTCCCACCTGTTCTCTTGAACCACAGCAGGAGGTGTAAACTTGGAGGAGTGATGTATTAGAAGACCTTTAGGGTGACTGCCAGCATTTTGAGAGGTTATGAATCCAGTTCTTCAGCCACAAGTTAAACTGAGCGCTCACGAAAGGAATTCCTTTGTTCCTCGCATTGCTTCTTCCTTTATTTAGAACAGCAGTCTCTGGAGTGTGACGTCCATGATCACACTCCATCAGGTGTGAGGATAAAATACTAGACAGGAAGATGACGTTGCCAGTGTCTTAAGGCCTGGCCTGGAAGCCAGCATTCTGGATTCTGTAGGTCGGGTGGTCACAGCGTCCATCCAGACTCAAGAGGAGGACAGAGACCCCGCCTCTAATGGAAGCAGCGCCACAGAATGTCTGGAAGAGGACATTTATAGGAGCTACTTGCTGAGTTCCTTTCGCCACCACCTCCATCCATGAGCTGGAGGGACTGACCCTCTGAATACTGCATACGCTCCAGGGTGTTTAAAAAAAATCCTAAATCGTTAGCGCTAAAGACATAGGCAATCACTTGAATTTAGCATTTTTCTTCTGCTACGAACCAAGCTGAAAACTTAATGGTGGAGTGAATGTAGGCTCCCTAGAGTTTGTTGTCTATCTCATGAAACTAGAGAGAAAGGTAGATTATTATATCCCCACATATTCTGAAATGTGTAGGTGAGCCCCGCCGGGCAAGGTGTTCTACTTCTGTCAGTTAACATAACAATAGCTGGCAGCTTCTCTGCACACAGGGTCCTGACTAGGATGCTCAGTTTAGCTGAAGTGTAGAGTCTGTGGGAAGGAGGGATGGGAGGTGATGCCGGAGAGAAAAGAGGGCAGATCATGAAGAACCTATGTATTGTTTGTTCGGGCTGCCCTAACAAAGTACCACAGTGGAGCAGCTTAAACAACAGAAATCTATTGTCTCACAGTTCTGGAGGCTAGAAGTCCAAGATCAAGGTGTCGGCAGGGTTGGTTCCTTCCAAGGACTCTGAGGTCAGCCTGTCCCCTGCCTCTCCCCTAGCTGCTGGGGGTCTGCTGGCAGTCTTTGGTGTTCCCTGACCTCTGCTCTCATCCTCATCTCAGCATTCTCCTGTGTACATGTCTGTGTCCAGATTTCTTCTTTTTGTCAGGTCACCAGTCATACTGGATTAGAGCCCACCCTGATGACCTCATTTTAACTGGATTCCCTCTGTAAAGACCCTACGTCCAAATAAGGTCACATTGTGAGGTACTGGGGGTTAGGACTTCAGCATATGAATTTTGCGGGAAACAGTTCAACTTCTAACAGCCTTGTAAAGCAGCAAAGGAAAGTTGAGACTTTGTCAGAGTTTTTATTAAGATCATGTAAGATATGTTTATGAAAGCACTTCACAAACTGTGAAGTACAACACAGATGTGAGCTATTGCCGTTTTAATTGCTATGTATTTTACAGTTTTTCAGCCTATTTCTTCCCATTTTCCTCTGATGTTTGGACATTGCAGAGTAGGCTGTGTAGAAAGTATGAAGAAGGCAAAATGTTTCTGCTACCACAGGATTATGAAACGAGAGAGAATAATTCTTCTAAATCATCTACTAATTAAATTCTTCTAAATCATCTACTAATTAATTTCTGGTTTTCTGAGGGAAGCCAAGAAGCTTCCTCCAGAATATTTGTTGGACTTATCAAGACTATTGTACTCAAGGCCACTGGGCTTATTATGTATGAAATTGAAATGTTCTGTTACAGGAAACCTAGCAGCTTCCATTCCACACTTGAATGAAAAAGCCTGAGGACCACTCTCTTTGGAATGTCACCTTTAAAATATAAAAAAGGTTTATATTCAGAGAGGCAGAAAACAGGGTAGAGTTCTATTAGACTAAGAATTAAGATTAGCCCTATAAGAAATGCCTTTCGGGCTTCCCTGTTGGCGCAGTGGTTGAGAGTCCGCCTGCCGATGCAGGGGACGCAGGTTCGTGCCCCGGTCCGGGAAGATCTCACATGCCGCGGAGCGGCTGGGCCCGTGAGCCATGGCCGTTGAGCCTGCGCGTCCGGAGCCTGCGCTCTGCAACGGGAGAGGCCACAACAGTGAGAGGCCCGCGTACCGCAAAAAAAAAAAAAAAAAAGAAAGAAATGCCTTTCTAAGATGTAAACAAGATTAATTTTCAAGTGATTTCTTTTTTCTTTGCCTGTATGATATTTTTCGGGGAGCAATTTTGTTTGCTTTGAAAACTGTCACCACTGGGTGTCTAAGAAATCCCTTGGTTGCTTTTTCATCTGGTTACAACCCACCCATCCCCCTTCCATCCCCAGCCTCTTATATTTTCACAACAATAGAAGATCAAAATTCATTTAAACAGGATGGAAAACACCCATAAAACAGAGCAAATAACGTTATAGGAAACAAGCCACTCATCCATTCTGAATGGATTTGTTGCTCTGCCTAGGTATAGAATGACTTTATTCCTCAATGGATTTGCTGTGGTTCATAAAACCACATAAATTACAATAGGATTAAGTAACAATAGAGGGAATGGGGGTCCAGGAGAGAACATGAGTGGTAAAATTAGAAAACTAGAACTAGGGGTAGGTTTAATACAGTGAAACGCATATCACCTGGTCCCGTGTCCTTGTCGGAGGTGGACTTCAGATGGATGGTACCCATCTCCTCCGTGGCCAAGGCACTCATCACAGGTGTCTGGGCTCCCTAAGATTATACAGCTAATGACCTCCTCACCTGAGCAGCTTCCCCGAGTCTTTGTCTGCAGGGAGATTTACTCCTTGGAGCCTCATAAAGATGATACTGGGATGACGGACAGGGCTAGTAGATGGGTAGTGGGTACCGATGTGCTGGGCTTCTTGTGTCATCCCTCAGTGAGGCCAGTGGTATAACACTAAGAACTAATTTTTAAAAAGCCAAGTCCAAGAAACATGGTTCAAGTCAAACTTTCTGATGGTCTGACTCCATCTAAGGGTTTAACTGAGAATTACCAGAGCAGCATTTCTAAATCTTTTGGGGGTTATGGGCTCTTTTAGTAAGAAGAATACTGGAAGATATAAACTGAGCAGCTGCTGTGGACATGCATTGTTCAAAGTGCGTTTCCCAGACACCTGAGATGCTCTGGTTTACTCTGCACGGCAACACCTGGCGTAGGTACTGTTATTATCCCCCTGTTACAGATAAGGAACTTGAGGCCCCCAAAGATAAGCAACTCACCTGAGGTCATACACTTATGGAAGTAGGTATGATTCAGGCAGTCTGAGTCCAGCCTGCCCTTAAACACCATTCAGAACTGCCCAGGGCAGCCCTTTGATAACCTGATTAAAGTCATTAAGCTGTCTCTCCAGAAAAATATTCACATGGGCATACACACAAAAATCAGCATATCATCTTCACAGTGTTCTGAGAGTTTCTGAGTTTCTTCCAAATAGATTAAGAGCCCCTGTTTCTGAAGACTGAATGATGGAATATCATTCAGGACATTCTTGGAAATATTTCTCTCATCAGGACTTTGTGAGACTGGAGAGCAGAGAGCCGAGGGCCCCAGTCGATGGCAGCACCCGGGGTATAGACGGGCTAGGTTGCAGGTGAAGGACACAGGTCCATGAGCTTTCACAGTCAGGTAAGATGAGGGTAAGGTGAGAGTCCTCTCATGAAAGCTGTCCTTCTCATAAAGTCTAGAAGACGGTCACTGAGTGGGTGGCTCCCTCCCTGCACAAGCAGAGAAGTTGGCCAGGGAATCCCTGCAGAAAACTGCTCAGGGATGTCCCAACACATGGATGAATGAGTGATTGAGGCTCCAGTGGTTTTGCCTACAATAACCATTTTAGCCAGGACGTAATTGTTCCAGTAACACCACGTTGGCCACACGAAAATTTCAGTAAAGCAGCTGCAGTGTACACTGTATCTTCCTTTTAAATGGTGTGGTTTCCTGACAACCTCCCTAGATGAACTCTGCAAAATGTGCCCCCAGATATCTGATTGACTTGACCCGTTGCATAGGATTGGTGCATCCGAGCAACTAAAGGTTGGAGGATCTCTGAGATTGATGATGGGATTTTGATTTTAGAAGAGTTGACCTAACACTATTCTTTCTGCTCTTCTCAAGTGTCTATTGAAGCAATATCTCCTGACAATAAAACCAAGAACAGAAGAGAAACTTGCCTTTTTTCTTATCAATCACATGGAAGTCAACCAGAGGGTGAAGTCATTGGTCTACCACCTGAAAAGAGGGTCCTGACATTGACCCTTGAAGTGGTTTACGAAGCAGTTCTGAGTAAGCCTTAGTAACCATGGAGTGATATTGAGTTCATAGAGCTTTCCAAAAAATAATAATGCTCGTTATAGCTGATGGTGTGACAGTACTCTTCTAAGACCTTTGCATGGGTAATTTAATTTATTCTCCACACCCCATGAGTTTATTACTATTATTACCATCCTTATTGTACAGGTAAAGGAACTGAAGCCCTTTCCACAAAGTGCGCAAGCATTTTATGCCAGTCAGATTTCTCTACAAGGTGATCGAAGGTACTTTTCCAGTTGGAAAATCTGGACTACAGCTGACTCAAAGACCTAAAAAGACAGAATATCAGACTATTTTAAAATTATAAAGTTTAGAAGGGATCTCTGATAGAACAGTGGACTTATAATTTGGAGTAACAAGTAATAGCCGTCATTAAAAAAAATGCTATGGACTGGGAATTCCCTGGTAGTCCAGTGGTTAGAACTCGGTGCTTTCACTGCAGTAACCTGGGTTCAGGCCCTGTTTGGGGAACTAAGATCTCACAAGCTGCGCAGCACAGCCACACACACAAAAAAGGTCATGGACTCACAAATGCCTTGCGGTGATGCTGAGGTGCACCACCCAGGCCCGGCTGCAGGCCAAAGGCTGCGTTTCCCCAGCTGCTGGGTGTGTCACTGCTGACGGCTCGCAGCTGAGCCCCTCTTACACCGGGGGCAGCCAACATCCTATGGCTGGTCAGGTCTGAGGTGTAAAGACCCAGCCCCCTGCCTCACCCTTGGATGTCTCTGAAAGGCCACCCCAGCTCCAGAGCTTCCTCCGGGATCAACTGAGGCTTCTTTGGTTCCTAAGGAGCAGTTCAGCTCCTGCCTCTCCTCTGTCCTCGCACCTAGAACAGCACTCCTCCTAAGGGCACACTTTAATAAACATCGTGCAAACACATTTTGATCTCAGAATCTGTTTCTTGGGGAACCTGACCTATGATTTCTATCTTCGTTTACGATTTTCCTTTCTTCAATTTTATTTTATTTTTTAATTTTTAAATTTTATTGAAGTATAGTTGATTTACAATGTGTCAATTTCTGCTGTACAGCAAAGTGATTCAGTTATACATATAGATACACATTCTTTTTTACTATTCTTTTCCATTATGATTTATCATAAGATATTTAATATAGTTCTCTGTGCTATACAGTAGGACCTTTTTGTTTATCCGTTCTATACATAAAAGTTTACATCTGCTGACCCCAACCTCTCACTCCATCCCTCCCCCAACCCCCTCCCCCTTCTCAGCCACCAGTCTGTTCTCTGTGTCCATGATTCTGTTTCTGTTTCATGGGTAGGTTTATTTGTGTCATATTTTAGATTCCACATATAAGTGATATCATATGGTTTTTGTCTTTCTGTTTTTGACTTACTTCACTTAGTATGACAATGTCTAGATCCATCCATGTTGCTGCAAATGGCATGATTTTGTTCTTTTTATGGCTGAGTAGTATTCCACTATATATATGTACCACATCTTCTTTATCCATTCATCTGTTGATAGACATTTAGGGTGTTTCCATGTCTTGCCTATTGTGAATAGTGCTGCTGTGAACATAGGGGTGCATGTATCTTTTTGAATTATAGTTTTGTCTGGATGTATGCCCAGGAATGGGATTGCTGGATCATACAGCAACTCTATTTTTAGTTTTCTGAGGAATCTCCATACTGTTTTCCACCATGGCTGCATCAGCTTACATTCCCACCAACAGTGTAAGAGGGTTCCCTTTTCTCCCCACCCTCTCCAGCATTTGTTATTGTAAACTTTTTAATGATGGCCATTCTGACCGGTGTGAGGTGTTACCTCTTTGTAGTTTTGATTTGCATTTCTCTAATAATTGGCGATGTTGAGCATCTTTTCATGTGCCTATCGGCCATCTGTATGTCTTCTTTGGAGAAATGTCTAGGTCTTCTGCCCATTTTTCAATTGGGTTGTTTATTTTTTTGTTGTTGAGTTGTATGAGCTGTTGGTATATTTTGGAAATTAATCCTTTGTTGGTCACATCGTTTGCAAATATTTTCTCCCATTCTGTAAGTTGTCTTTTTGTTTTGTTTATGGTTTCATTTGCTGTGCAAAAGCTTGTAAGTTTGATTAGGTCCCATTTGTTTATTTTTGTTTTTATTTTTATTACCTTGGGAGACTGACCTAAGAAAATTGGTTCGATTTGTGTCAGAGAATGTTTTGCCTATGATCTCTTCTAGGAGTTTTATGGTGTCATGTCTTAGGTTTAAGTCTTTAAGCCATTTTGAGTTCATTTTTGTGCATGGTGAGAGTGTGTGTTCTAACTTCATTGATTTACATGTGGCTGTCCACCTTTCTTCAATTTTAAATCAATGAAAGATTGCTTTCTCATTTCACACAAGATATCTATTAAATTAGTTTTTTATGAATAGATCTATTCTTCTTATATTCCACTGCTTTATGGAAGAAATACATCTGTAATTGCATCTTGACAAAACTACTATGAGAATGCCATGATTTTACTTTGTGGCTTTGTATGCACACAACATCACACACACACACACACACACACACACACACACACACACACACACACTGACCAAGAAATTAATATATGTGCATTTATACAAAATTAAAATCATATATAACTTCTTAAAATATTGATATAAATTTGAACAAAAATATAGACATAAAGGTAAAAATGTTTTGCATACATAAAATCATTATGTGGAACTCTGTAGACATATAGACTAAATATAAACAAACTATAGACACACAGACAAGAACACAGCCGTGGGCATAGATATGCATTTTCGCTGTTGGATCGTGTTTTCAGAATAACACTTCTTTTTTCTGCACTGCGGGCACTTCTCCTTTTTCAGGAGGATAGGTGAAGTGAAGCTGTTTACTTACGGCTGAAATCAGCTGCTGGGGTAGTTCAGGGAAGGTTATAACTATGTGCTGCAGATATGCTGCAGAATATTGCAGGGCGGTGAGTACATCTTTCTTTCTGAGTCTTTTGTCAAGGGCTTGCTTTCTGTAGAGGCGAGCATGCTACAGAGTTGGGTGAGAGGCCCCTTTGAACGTTCTGAATTTCTTCTCTTCGTCTGAGTGTGGGCCAGAAGAGCCACTCACTCAGATGCTTTGTATCTAACATGATACACAACCAGATTTTTTGAAACATATGAATAAATGTTGGTCTCTTCCTTGGGCAAACTTTTTTTTCCCATTTTTTAAAAAGAGACTATATGTGTGGGCAATATGAACATGAGTCTTGTCCTTGGTACTCCTATCAGTCTGTATCTTGCCCTGAGTTGCTTTTTCAGTGCAGCATTAGAGAGATCCGCACTCCCTTGCCAGTGGCTCTTACACCAGTGGTGTGTACTGATGAGAGAGCTGGCGGAATGAAAGTGTGTAGTCTGAGACAGCATCATTCCTGTTAGTCCTGTAGTCAACTAAGCCAGTCTCATGTGTTGAATGAAACCTAATTTGAACTCAAGACCAGGACCCTGGAAGAGGACAGTGAAAGGTAAATTCTTTTAGTTAAGGTCTCTGATCATCTGATCAGATGGAATTTTCATCTTGGGAATTCCCATGACATTCAACCTAGAGATGCTTGACAGCTAATTGAGGGGTGTGTGAGTGTGTGTGTGTGTGTGTGTGTGTGTCTATGAGAGAAGAGTGAGAAGGCGTAGAATGGGAAAGGGGTGTTGAAAAGAATGTTGTCATTGATGAGTCATGTGACAATATCCCCACAGGTAAAAAGGATGCATATCTATGTGCAAATGAAAAGTGACGGATAAAAAAGCCCAAATTGAAAAATAAACAAGAAATGAATGATAAATTGTGAATAATTTTTTTTTACATTAAACTGGCTGTACTTTTGGATACTAGCATAAACTGGAGGCTCAGATGGTAATTTTCCATTTCTTCAGATCCTACCCTGATTACTAAAACTCTATTTACCTTGGTGATGACCTTCTAATTTTATATTCATCAGCCTTCCTAAGGATACCATTTTACATTCTCATGAATTATGCTGTGAGAAAAAAATTCTCAAAACAAACATCTGGGTGGGGTTTTTTTTGGGTATTCACATTTCATATTCTATTACTTGCCTCTGTCATCTCTTCTAGGAATAATGATTTTTTGCTAACCTAGTTGAATCTTCTTAGGTTTGAACCAACTGCCTTTACTCTTTTGAATGAGTTTAATTTGCACTGCAACTTTTTCTTTTTGCCGACTCTTCGAAGATTGCAATCAACTCCTTTTTGGCCTTCACTGTACATTTTCAAGTTATTGATTCACTTGCTATGTGGTATATAAATGAAGCTTACAAATGCAGTTTCTTTGGTTCTTTGGGTTTTTTTTTTTCCCTTCAGCTCTCTGATGTCCCAGCAGTTCTAACTCTACATTCACAATATCTCGGCCCATTAGCAGCTAGGATTTGTTTGAGCACAGTGAACTATATTTCCTTGCTCTAATGAAGCACACAAAATATAACTGCTATCTCCACAGCAGGCTACCCTTTCTAAAGAGGGCAGAGCAAATGTGCTCTGAGAGCAGAGAATGCTCTTAATGAACTCAAAGGGTATGAAACTCAACAGTTCATGTTCACTGGGTCAGCTGCTCCTGTCTTCACAGAGCCCTACCGGCCTTTTGAATGGACACATTCACTTTCTTCTTTGAGTTTTGGTTAGTTTTGTGCATTGGTGACCTGGATAACACAGTCAGCTATGGTTTCAAACCCCATTTTCTGAAATGGAAGATTCAGAGATTTTGAAGAGTTCACAGCCTGAATGAAGGTCACAAAATATCGTGATTCGATATATACAATGGAATATTATTCAGCCATTAAAAAGAGTGAAATAATGCCATTTGCAGCAACATGGATGGACCTAGAGATTGTCATACTGAGTGAAGTAAGTCAGACAGAGAAAGAGAAATATGATATAGCTTATATGCAGAAGCTAAAAAGAAATGGTACAAATAAACTTATTTACAAAACAGCAACAGATTCACAGAGAGCAAACTTATGGTTACCATCGGGGAAGGGTTGGGGAGAGGGATAGTTAGGGAGTTTGGGATTGACATGTACACACTACTGTGTTTAAAATGGATAACCAGGACTTCCCTGGTGGCACAGTAGTTAAGAATCCGCCTGCCAATGCAGGGGACACGGGTTCGAGCCCTGGTCCAGGAAGATCCCACATGCCGTGAAGCGACTAAGCTCATGCACCACAGCTACTGAGCCCGGACACCACAGCTACTGAAGCCCGTGCGCCTAGAGCCCCTGCTCCGCAACCAGAGAAGCCACCATAATGAGAAGCCCACGCACTGCAATGAAGAGTAGCCTCTGCTTGCCACAACTAGAGAAAACCCGTGCACAGCAATGAAGACCCAACGCAGCCAAAAATAAATAAATGAGTAAAAAATTTTTAAAAAGGTGTCTTAAAAAAATAAAATGGATAACCAACAAGGACCTACTGTATAGCACAGGGAGCTCTGCTCAGTATTATGTAACAACCTAACTGGGAAAAGAATTTGAAAAAGAATAGATATATATGTATAACTGAATCACTTTGTTGTACACCTGAAACTAACATAACATTGTTAATCAACTGTAGTCCAATATAAAATAAAAAGTTAAAAAAAAAAGAAATAGAAATTGGATGTAGAAGCCACATCCAAGTGAAGTTTCTTAAAATAATGATGTGCTGTTACATGGAATGTTGGGGGACGAAGCCCGGGCTGTTATTGCCAGAGCATGGGGGAGGGGAATGGATTAGGGATATATTGCAGGTGAAGTCTGGGAGCCAGAATCCCACCTGGATGGGGCGTTTTAAAAATAGCCAGATAAGGAGATAGACATGATCCTTCAAGAAGATACGTGCCCATCAAAGGCGATGTGATCATATTTGTGTTTGGAAGTATCGGATGAATATGTCTGAGTTGATGTGAAAGAGCTTCATTGCCTTTCACTTCAACACACAGGAATGTCAGAAAATTATGAAAATGTAATATCTGGGCCAAGTTCAAAATCAGGAAATGGGACTCTTCAGCTGTCAAGAATAAAGAAGAACTCAAAGTCAGATCAGTGAGCAGGAACTGAAGCTTAAATGGACCATGAGAGAAAGCAAGAAGGATGCAGGCCTTAACTGCTGCAACTGAAGTTTTAAGTCCTGCTGGAGAGGGAGTTTAAGCCACAATCTCAGATCTGAGCTACATGTGCCAAACCAGGAGTCACAGTGGGCTGCCTAGATGCCTAGCTCATTAAAAACAGGACAAGAAAACTGTGCACTGGCTCAGAGACTTGGTGACAAAGCTCTAGGGCAATAGGGGAAAATCACCGAAGAGAAATGAGAACTCCAGGCTATTGTCACTGCAGAGTTATACTATCTAGCTGACAGGGAACTCAGTATTGAGAGATTAACATGAAAAATGGTTCTGGAAGAGAAGGAAGTAGTAAACCTCTAGCAGAAGCATCTACAGCCATCACATTGATACTCATCCCAATAGAACTCTAATGGAAAACAACCCCACTGAAAATGAGGTCACCCTCAAAAAGTATAAACCATAAGGATAATGAAGTACCATTGAGAGAATTAGAAGAGCCAACAAATGGTAGAATGTAGGTTCCAAGAACTAGAAATGATAGAATAACCAGAAACATCAACATATGTATATTTAGAATGTTCAAAGAACTAAAGAAAATAAGAAACACCACAGGGCAAGTACAGACCTGTATAGAAGTAGGTGTATTTGAAAATAACCAACAGACTTTCTAAAATTAGAACTGTAGTCATTTAAATAAAAAAGGTAATTGGTGGAATAATAGACCAAACAGATACAAATGAATTGGAATATTAATTGAGGAAATAATGGAGAATTTAGTGCAGAAAGGTAGAGATGGAAAATATGTAAGTGAAGTTAGGTTCTATCAAACTCTCAAAAGCCAGAGACAAAGAGAGAAAGACAAAGAGAGTATCACAAGGCATGTGTAAGAATATTTATGGTAGGATTATTCATCATAGTTCCAACTGGGGACAACCCAAATGTCCATTATGTAGTGTATACATACAATGGAGTACTATACAGCAATGAAAAATTACCAACTACTAAATGCAACAACATGGATGAACCCCATAGATATAATGCTGAGTGCAAGAAGTCAGATACGAAAGAGATCTTCCCTCCTTCCTCCCTCCCTTCCTTCCTTCCTTCCTTCCTTCCTTCCTTCCTTCCTTCCTTCCTTCCTTCCTTCCTTCCTTCCTTCCTTCCTTCCTTCCCTCCTTCCTTCCTTCCTTCCTTCCTTCAGCTAGCATTCAAACGTAGGCAAAATTAATCTATGGTGATAGAGGTCAAAATAGTGGTGATGGAGGGCAATGACTAGGAGAGGGCAGGTGCAAAGGAGGTTCTGACAATGCCTATATCTTTTTTTTTTTTTTTTTTGTGGTACGTGGGCCTCTCACTGTTGTGGCCTCTCCTGTTATGGAGCACAGGCTCCGGACTTGCAGGCTCAGAGGCCATGGCTCACCGGCCCAGCCGCTCCGCAGCATGTGGGATCTTCCCACACCGGGGCACGAACCCGTGTCCCCTGCATCGGCAGGCAGACTCTAAATCACTGCGCCACCAGGGAAGCCCTGACAATGCCTATATCTTGATCTAAGGGGTAGTGACACAAATGTGTTCAGTTTGTAAGTATTTCATCAAGACATACCTTTAAGATAAGTGCCATTTATTGTATTTATCTTATACCTCAGTGATAAAGTTAGCAAGCAAACAAATAAATATAAAACACAAAGCAATACTATATATTGTTTATGGATACATAGTATATATACATATATCTGTAATCGTGTGTGTGTGTGTATTGACATATGCGTGTAGGTGTGTCTTAAAAGTATAGATACTGGAATTATACACCCAAATTCGTAAAATTGTCTTTGGGACAGGAGGGAAAGGAGTAGGGCTGGAAAGGGAACAAAGGTGAATTCAGTTTTGTCTGAAATGCTTCATTTCTTCTTAGAAGAAAATTATATTTACAGCAAAAGCTGCATTGTGTTAATTCTTTGTTTTTTTCTTACATGATTTTCTGTGTGAGTGTTTTAAACTTTTTAAAACACACAGTTAAAATGAGAGGAGAGTTCATCCTTACTGTGACATGGAGATGAGAATTGGAGGGCGAAGACTGGAATTAGAGGCGTGATTTAGGAAATGGTTGTACTATTGTACATGAAAGATGGTGAAGGCATGAACAAGGGCGATAGTAGAGGGGAGAGAGTAGAACATTAATCCCAGAGGCTTTTTGGTTTTTTTTTTGGCTGAGTCACGTGGCATGCAGGATCTTAGTTCCCCAACCAGGGATCAGACCCGTGCCCCATGCGGTGGAAGTGCAGAGTCTTAACCCCTGGACCACCAGGGAAGTCCCAATCCCAGAGATAATTAAGAGGTTGGATTATAAGACCTTTGCAGTGGCCTGAGTTGGGAGACAAGGCAGCGAGCAGACCACAGGAAATTCTGAGGTTTCTAACCTGCTTTCTGAGAGTATGCCGTGCATGTACTATCTGAGAGGTGGTAACAGGAAGAGTGTGCATTTGGTATAGCTACAGGGGGAGTGGTAGATTAAAATAGGAGTGGAGGATTAAAATACTGTTTGAAACTTAAGTTTGAGATGCTAACTGGACACCCAAGTGGATATTTACATAAGGCGATTGGAAATATAGATCTGATTTGGTAGATAAATATATATATATAATATATACATAATATATATAATATTATATATATAATATATAAATAATGAAGTTATATATGACTACTTCGAGAAAGGCAATGGAGAAATGTCAATCCCTATTTCTTGTTCTTCGTAATGTTGTGAGAGAATATATTTATAATTTAGATAATTAGGTGTATATACACGGTAACTATTACTAATAGCATATATTAGTGTCAGTTCATGTGAACTTGGAAACAAGGGGTTCCCTTTATTTGTGTCTTCCATTGTGCTTAACACAAGCGGTAGTAGGAGCTTAGTATAAGGTTGATGGATGAAATAATGAGAATAATTAATCTTGCTCCTTTGGTTTTTTAAAATCAGCTTCATTGGGATATAGTTCACATATCATACAATTCACTCACAGTGCACAATTCAGTGGCTTTTAGTATATTCACGGAATTGTGCAACCATCACCACAGTCTTAGAACTTTATCCTTATCCCAGAAAGAAGCCCCATGCCTAGTAGCTGTCACCCCCTTTAACACCCCTCCCCCAATCCACTTCCCACCCTAGCCTTACTTAACTACCAATCTATTTCCTGTCTCTCTCTCTAGATTCGCCTATTCTGCATATTTCATATAACTGGAATCATGCAATATGTAGTTCTTTATGACTGACTGCTTTCCCTTTCAAGATTCATCCATGTTGCAACACAGATCAGTACTTTATTTCTTTTTATTGCTGAATAGTAGTCCATTATATGGGTATATCACATTTTATTTATCCATTTATTGGTTGATGGATAATTGGGTTGTTTTCACTTTGGCTATTATGAATAATACGGTTATGAACATTCATGTACAAATTTTTGTGTGGACATGTGTTTTCATTTCTCTTGGGTATGTACCTAGGAGTGGAATAGCTGGGCCATATGGTAACTTACTGCTTAACCATTTGAGGAACCACTAGATTATTTCCAAAGTAGCTGCACCACCAGCAGTGTATGAGGGTTCCAAGTTCTCTACATACTCTCCAGTACTTACTATTATTTGATGTTTTGACTATAGCCATCCTAGCGGGTGTGAAGTGGTATTTCACTGTGGTTTGGGTTTGCATTTCCTTGGTGGCTAATCATGTGAGCATCTTTTCCTGTGTCTGTTGGGCATCTGTATGTCTTCTCTGGACAACTGTATCAGTTCCTTTGACCACTTTTCAAAATGGGTTGTCTTTTTATTAATGCGTTGTAGTAGCTCTTTATATATCCTAGATGCAATTCCCTTAGAAGACATGGTTTGCAAAAATTTCTTCCTAATCTGTGAGTTGTCTTTTCACTTTCTTGATGGTAACCCTTGAAGCACAAAATTTTGATGATGTTCAGCTTATTTATTTTTTTGTTTGTTTGTTACTGGTGTGATTTGATGTCATATCTAAGAAACCATTGCCTAATCCAAGGTCACTCTCCCTTGGTTTTTAAAAAATAACTTCTATTACTGTTTGGTTACCTTGAGAAACTTTGTTTTGTTTCATGACAGCCCTTTTTTAATGTATATATACCTTGTACAGTCTTTGCTTCTCTTTCTCTCCGTAATTATCTATCTTTGAAAAAGATCCTCATTATATAATGGTTTGATCCTGTTTTTCTCACTTAACATTTTGTAGTGATATTTTCCAGTATCATTCAAAATGTTTGGAAAAGATCACATAAAATGGCAGTAAATCCCACTGTGTAGTTTATGTACCATAATGTATTTAGTCATTTCCATGCTCTTGCACATTTATAACTTGCTTTCAATATTGTGGTGTTACTGTTAAAGGCTAGTGAATATAAATATACCATGGTCCAACCGCCTAGTTCCTACCTAGGATAGATTCTAGTTAACAGGTGGAGTTACTGGATCAAAGGGCATGAACATCTTTCTAGACTAATGCAACTTGCTTTTCAGAAAGATGTGCCAATTCACGCTCTCCTAGTTAGTGCCTGTTTCATTGTATCCTTATCAGTGTGGATATTATTTTAAAAAGTCAGGTAGCAACTGTAGGACCCTTCTCTTCGATGCCCTAATCCACTCATTTACTTAGAGCTTGAGAATGTAGCTGCCAATTCCATTATGATGGAATAATGGAAGGAAGCCAGAAATTCTACCAAACCTTTCACAGTAAATACTGTGACTTTTCAGTGACTTCACACTTCATTTAAAAAATGCACAGAACAGGGCTTCCCTGGTGGCGCAGTGGTTGAGAGTCCGCCTGCCGATGCAGGGGACACGGGTTCGTGCCCCGGTCTGGGAAGATCCCACATGCCGCGGAGCGGCTGGGCCCGTGAGCCATGGCCGCTGAGCCTGCGCGTCTGGAGCCTGTGCTCCGCAACGGGAGAGGCCACAACAGTGAGAGGCACGCGAACCGCAAAAAAAAAAAAGAAAAAGAAAAAAAAAATGCACAGAACATTTACTAGGTCATTAGCAAGCAGTTTTTTAAGGAGCTGGAGAAAACTCTCTCATAGAGATAATTTCTGAGCTATGTTGTCTTATTTTGGGGGGAGGGAGTGGGATAGGAATTATTGACACAAATGAACAATTTAGAGGCAAGCATCGATTTATGGGAAGAATTAGCAAATCATCTTGCTCACTAGATTTCCAGGACTCCGGCTTACACTTAAACTGAGAGGCACTTAACATCATAGCGTCCAGGCAGGCAGATCAGTGTTAGAACCCAGGTGCTACCACTTTCTGGCAGTGTAGCCTTAGGTTGGCTTTAACTGCACATGAAGCATTTAGCATAGCTAAGCACATACTAGGTACTCAATAAATGTTAGCTATTTTCCATTATTATTCATCTTTATATCCCCCAAAGGGCAGGAGGCACTGGGGAGAGCTGATAACAAGTACTCAGTACAATTATTAAGTGAGTATATAAATGAATTATGGAAAAACTAAAAGGGATGTATATGGAAGGAATCTCCCCGTTTTTCCTATTATCAGCCTCTCATAACCCTCCATCTCACATTTGAAACTATGCTTCCTTGGTGAGATTTTACTCTGAAATAAACCATTATTTGTTGCCTGTCATGTTTATACCTTTTCTTTCAGGGATATACATTGTGTTTTAGTTTTGCTATTTTAAATCATTTAGCAGATAAAAAAAAACAGGAAAAAAAATCTCTTAGAGTCTGATTTAATCAAGAGGCACAGGATGAAGGGTGAAAAATCCAGTGTTGTTCTGCTCCTTGGCTTTATTGAAGGCTGCCAAAAGGTATAAATTAAGAGACCTTTCCTTTCAGGTAAGACCTTTCCTTACCTTTCATCAGATTTTATGGCTCTGATAAATTTCCCAGGCTAAGCGGTGGTCAGAGAAAAACATGTGAGTGAGAATCTGAGGATCCTTTCTCCCCAACTGCATTTTTCCATTGAGTAGATGAGGTAATGGATTGAAAAGTGCCTCGAGAAAAGTTAAATTTTATAAATCTAAAGCATTATTATTATAATGTAGGGGATATAAGCGCAGCAAAAATATGAGAAAGTTAAAATTGAGCTGGTTTCTTTTTTTGTCATTTCATAAGGTCTTAACAGCCAGAGGGATTGTTAGAGGTTTTACGGTCTAAATATCTCACTTTTATATATGAAAGAAGAGTCAAGTGACTTTATCAAGATCACATTGTTTAAAACCAAAGTTCTTTTGCTCTCGATAAAAATAATGGATAGTAAAAATTAAAATTTAAAGTGTTCATAAAAGACTGTATTCTTTATCTTCACAATGCAAGAAAATATAAACTTATATAGTTCATTTCTAATGAGTTTGAATGCATTTTAAATGTCATTGTCCTAAGGTGAATTAAAAAATCTGAAATGAGAAATTCCAATTATGGAGGCTTCATTGGAATTGATCAGTTTAGTGTCTTGAAAATGTTTTTGCTGCATAAGCAGTGCAAAGTTTAAATTCCCAGTCTCCACACTTACTGTAAGTTAGCCAAACAGCCTTGTCCTTTGGAAAACTGCTTTGAAGATCGCAAGCAGGGTGTGATCTTCTCTGGAGGTTAATTTATGTTGAAATTAATAAAGGTTAATGAAGTCTTTTAGGAACGTCCTTTTTTTCCTGTGGGGCCCCATACTTACAGTTAAGCCCTTCCCTTAAGCAAAACCTTAAGAAAGTTGTTTCGTGGTAGCCAGCATTCATTTTACTTGGAGCTACAAAAGTTCTGCATGCAAGATAGTGAGTGACATTTTTGAATACACAAAACAAACACTAGGTTGCAATTTTTTTTTTGCAAATATTACTTTGGGAGGTGTACTTTCCCACACCCACATTTGGATGATACTGTATTTAAAGTACAATTCTCCTTTATCCAACCCTATCTGGAAAGGCTGAAGAGTGGAGGAGTGAGAAACCTAAACCACTTTAGAGAGAAAATACTAAATTTTACATTACAACTTGAAGGGCAAATGGATGAGTGGTTGGAGAGTAAAGCTGTTGTATCGTTTATCACTAACTAGAGAGACCTAGTCAGGAGGTGAGCATCAGAAATTGTCACTATTCTTTATGCAATAGAGTAGGACACACGGAAATTCTGGAAAGCAAGCAAAGACAGGGAGAGGGAAATGGATAAGAAGGTGACTCTGCTCTTCTCAGGCTACAGCATATACTGCTGTCCCTGCTGCTTTGAACTTGAAATTGCAATGAGCACTGCAGAATATGTGTTGCAGAAGTACTTGACCTCGGATAATCCTGCAGAGCTGGGAAGCAAGATGATCCTTTCCCCTTGCAAAAAGACAAAGTCCTAGTTCTTCCAAGAGCAGTGACTATTACATAACACTCATTTTTAATGATTTGAAATCATTTTAATTGGTACTTACCTGGGAAGCTATATCACTTTTCATTTCGCCAACTCTCTCAAAAAGCCACAGTGTATTACCACTCATCGGCAGCTGTGAAAGTATGATAAGACGGGATGATGTATACAAACGATTTATTCTTCAGAAGAATTCATCCAGAAGAATTGTCAAATTATTTTTAAATGGCTGTAGTTCTTAATGAAACATTGCAGGAGAAGTTTAAAGCTTCACTTGCATGAGATGGCCTTGCTCTTCGGTAGTTCTATCATAGAATCGTGGGATGTATCTGAGCTGCGTCAGGCTTTAGGGACTGTCTTTTCAAAAGTGCTCCTTTTTCTAATGAGATAACAGAGATCCAGAGAGGTTAGTTAGCTTGAAGGCTATAAAGTAAATTTGAGGGTAAACGGAGCCTTCGGCAATCCAAAAGCTCACAGTCCCTCATATAATTACTTGAGGAGGAGGCTGAAGATGTCCAAAATTTCTTCAATATTGACAATAGGACATTGGAGATGGAGCAAAGAAGAGCAGGGAACAGGCTGTTAGGAGGAGTACTTCATTAACTTTGGCTACATGTTGGCATAGGACCAGTCTCATTTTGAGATAGTACTGACATTTCAGAAGAGCTTTTGGCTGATAGCCATGTAGGTTTTCTATGTGAAATATAGGGGCCAGGCGCTCATTCTGAACAGCTTTCTGGGAAGGGCTTAAAGGGACTGGAGAAATCCAAAGTGAAACTCTTGTGCATTTATTCAAAACCTCAATTTTGAGTCACTCATATTTTCCAGACCGCCTCATGGTAGTCTCTCCCACATGAGGAATAAGAAGGAAGAATCAGCAATCTTTTTTTTTTTTTTGCGATACACGGGTGGTCTCAGTGTTGTGGCCTCTCCCGTTGCGGAGCACAGGCTCCGGACGCGCAGGCTCAGCGGCCATGGCTCATGGGCCCAGCCGCTCCGCGGCACGTGGGATCTTCCTGGACCAGGGCACGAACCCACGTCCCCTGCATCGGCAGGCGGACTCTCAACCACTGCGCCACCAGGGAAGCCCAAGAATCAGCAATCTTAATCTCTGTACTTGAGTCCAGAGACCACGACACAGGGCATTCTGTGACAGAGGCAAAAACCGAACCTCTGTCTGCTCTAGAGCATCTCTTGCTTTTTAGTGCTTGTCTGATCATGATACAGATGACCAGAATCAGTTGGAGAGAGTGAATAGCCTTGGTTACCTTGATGATGATTTGGCCTTTGGCAGGGTCTAAGAAAGTAGGAAAGAGGCAGGTGAGGTGGGTGGAAGGGGCTGGCCAGACTCTTGAAGAAATCACCCACTCTTGTGAGCTCTCTTGACAAATGTCATGACCTGGTGACTAATGTCTTGCCCTATGAGGGATTATCTGATAGCCCTAGGATTATTTCATTACTCTTAGTATCAATAAGGCAAAGATGTAAGCTTATAATAATTGCATTCTAATAAAATATTCCTTAGATACCAAATGGGTTTGAAATGATTGTCATTATTCATATTACTTTACCCATATAAATCATAGCATTCCATTTAATACCTCCATTTTAATATTATTTGCATAATATTAAAGTATTATTTGAATTTATTAAGAAAGAGATTGTTGAGCAGAAATTCTATGGAAAAGGATGCCAGTAGCCCCTCATATTTTTCCCTTCTTCTTGCCTGGTAGCAGAACCCTAATATTAGTGCAGCACATGCTACCATGATAAAAGACTTACATGGTCCAGGTCCCTTGCAGCCAGGTAGGGTCACATGACTAGGTTCTATTTAAGATGATGTAAACAGAATTATTGTTTGGGACCTTTCAAGAGGTCTTCTAAAAGAGAGGGGTGTGCCCTTTCTCTGCCCCTTCTCCTTCTTGTTGGCTGAATTTAGAGGAGATGGATGGAGCTCTAGGAGGACGTTGAACCTAAAAGTAATATGGGAAAGATAAGGAACAGCAGAGATATGGGCTCATATCTGCCTTGAATCCCCTGCTGCTAGACTACTTTAGGTGACCAAAAAATTAATGTCATTCTCATTTAAGGCACTACTATCTGGGGATCTCTGGATATATTCAGCCACATATAATCCTAAACAATACAAGTCTTAAAATATTATGAAAAATGTTTAGCCCATATAGAAAAATCGACAGGCAAAAAGTTTGCCAGTAGACACACAAAAATATGATGTCGTTGCAAATGGTAGTTTGTCGTAGTAGTTGGAAACTTTTCACGTCATAATGTTTCGTTTTTGAACCAGATTTCCCCTTAAATGCTTTAAAGGGGGGATCTTGAGAGAGGAATGCTGGACCAATAGCTCAGAACACTCAGTTCTGTACCCCCTGAGTCACTTACTGGTGCTGTGCTCTTGAATAAGCCATCATGACCTTGGTTTGCCTCTCAGTAAAATACAGATTCTGGGGCTTCCCTGGTGGCGCAGTGGTTGAGAGTCCGCCTGCCGATGCAGGGGACGCAGGTTCGTGCCCCGGTCCGGGAAGATCCCACATGCCGCGGAGCAGCTGGGCCCGTGAGCCATGGCCGCTGAGCCTGCGCGTCCGGAGCCTGTGCTCCGCAACGGGAGAGGCCACAGCAGTGAGAGGCCCACGTACCGCAAAAAAAAAAAAAAATTACAGGTTTTGGACTAAGTTGTCTCCATGATTCTTCTAAGCTCTGTGGGCTATAAATTTATAAAATTGCCTGTATCCTTTTAAAACCACTAGAACTGTTTCTGGCCCTAGTAAATACAGGTTAACAAAAATACTTATGGAGTGACTTGTGTATGTAGATGTCACCCAATTTTGCATTATAGGGGAAACCTGTGTGTTGGGGAGAAGAGGACACAGCAAGTCATAAGATTTTGAATGACCCATGTCTCCTGACTCCTAGTTGAATGCTATCTCTTCTATCCCATGTTCCTTCTCTTACAGAGCTCCACATATTAAATTGACAGAGGTCTCCTGGCTATGTGGTCTATAGAGCTCTTATTAAATTCCAAAAATTTCATTTAATACCACAAACTAAAATTCTACTCTATTATGACTCATCTAAGGCTAATCTGCTTGCTATGATAACAGTCATTCGACTTCCAATTAACATTAGCTCTGCTTTATCTCACTTATAAAGCTACATGTCAACGAGGGCAAAATAGCCTGTTAGTAACTTGAATGATCACGTGTCGAAAGAGTTGATGGAACAATTAAATCAGAAAGGACTTTCTGATAGAGACACAGACGTAGGGAACAAATGTATGGATACCAAGGGGGAAAGGGGGGAGATGGGATGAGTTTGGAGATTGGGATTGACATATATACACTGCTATGTATAAAATAGATAACTAATGAGAACCTACTGTATAGCACAGGGAACTCTACTCAATGCTCTGTGGTGACCTCAATGGGAAGGAAATCCATAAAAAGGGGATATATGTATATGTACAGCTGATTCACTTTGCTGTACAGTAGAAAGTAACACAACATTAATAAGCAACTATACTCTAATTTAAAAGAAAAAAGAAAAGACTTTCTGGAGGAGGTGAACTTTCATCCGGAGTTCTAGGGAGGTGACAAAGGGGGTGGTCAGAGAAGTTGGGAAGTCGTGTTGATGGGGCGGGGGGTTAGTGAGTGGTGTTTGCAAAGGGGCTGAGTTGGGAATGATCAAGGGCATGTGACAGATGGCAGCCAGGCTGGCTGTGGGGAGTGGGACCTGAGACCTTTTCTTTCATTCTCTTTGGGCTCTGACTCTCTTACTAGCATGAAATACACCTTTCAAGCCCAGTGTTTGTTTTGAGTATGGAAGGAGCTCATGGAGAAGAGAGATGGGTGAGAAGCCGACTCTGGTGGAAGTCGTTTTAAAGATACAGAGCAAGGAACGGCAAAATCATCACTGCAAGAATGTGTCCCTTTGTGCAAAGATATTCCATTTGCATATTTAGGTTTAATGCTTCACTGTGTGCTTATGTGGTGGTGATGAGATAAAGTTGCAGAAGGAACTTCGAATTGCCTGACTTTTGAAAGTTAAGTCAGCTGTGACTTTCCAGTAATAAGGTATCTTCATGGGCTTAATTTTCTGGCAGCTGTGTGTGTGTGTGTGTGTGTGAGAGAGAGAGAGAGAGAGATTTAATGCAAAGGGAATTAGTAGGTAGCTGATTTATTGCAAGCAGTATATTTACCACAGTGTATCATCACTGAAATTATCATAGATATTAGAAGTGGAAAAATGTCCTGGTGTTTAGTGTTGGCTCCTGTCTCTTCCTTTTGCAGCACAAATCTGCCCGACAGAGTCATGATAGTTCCTAAGCACTGATTTGGACTTTGTCACAGGAATAAAGCACAAAGCCACATGTTCAGATAACACACTGAACAGCTGTCTGCAGCAAACTGGATTGGCCAACCCAAAAGGAATGCATGCACATTACAGACCAATGGGATACTGGTTTGTGTTTTCAGTCAGAGGCGTGGAAGCAGTTCTCCCTCCTGGGTCCTCTTCCAAGCTTCTCTGCCATCTTGCTTGTGCCTGGTAAACACTTGTGCACATCAACAAACACCAATGACCAAAAAAACCTTGAGAAGAAGGGAGCAGGGCCCTTTTCACTTTCCTTCCTTTTTATAGCTAATTTCTTGGATTCCTTTCACCTACTTTCTCCATGTACCCATCCACACATACACATATAGCTGCATGAATTTGCTCCACAACAATTGTGTACAAAAACACCACATTGCTGTATGTTTCTATATCAGACTAAATCTCTGTTTTAGCCTCTGTTGACTAGTGTCGCCTGCTACCTAATATCACTCATTACTGGAGGCTTCTGTCCCTGATCGTGGTATTCTGTGGCTTAGAGGAATTGGGGAAGGACCTCCAACTCTGTAGGCCTTTGTGGTCACTGCTGAAATATGTATTGTGGTCTTTTGCAAGGCAGGAGGCTCATTTCCCGCTCTGCCGGATGTGGGTGTGGGCATCACTCTTCACGTCAATCAAGGCTCCTTGTGTTCGGGCTCCAGCATCCCAGACCATCCCATCAGACATCCTGGACAGTCAGTAGAACGGGGTGGGGGGCAGGCTCTGCAGCATCTCTCCAGTCCCTTTTAATTTCCACTCCAATCTCTTTTAATTTTCAGGTCTTTTTAAAAAATAAATTTATTTTATTTATTTATTTTTGGCTGTGTTGGGTGTTCGTTTCTGTGCGCGGGTTTTCTCTAGTTGCGGCGAGTGGGGGCTACTCTTCCTTGTGGTGCGCGGGTTTCTCATTGTGGTGGTTTCTCTTGTTGCAGAGCACAGGCTCTAGGTGCACGGGCTTCAGTAGTTGTGGCACGTGGGCTTAGTAGTTGTGGCTCGCAGGCTCTAGAGCACAGGTTCAGTACTTGTGGCGCATGGGCTTTGTTGCTCTGCAGCATGTGCGATCTTCCCGGACCAGGACTCGAACCCGTGTCCCCTGCACTGGCAGGCGGATTCTTAACCACTGCGCCACCAGGGAAGCTCTTCCAGGTCATTTTAACCATCTAAGCTCAAAGCCACATCCATCTCTTTGTCTAGTAACAGACTCCAAAGCCTGGGTAGGGTTATTTTTTAAGTTTCTGGAAATTTCTGTTTTCAACTCCTAAACGTACTATTTCTGGGAGCCCTGAAATCGGGACTCAAGACTTTGTCTTATCTAGAAGAAAGGGGGCAAAATTTGCCTTACTTTTCCTGGATCCTATTGCAGGGTCAGGAACAAGAATATAAATTCATATCTTAATAGATTATCTTTCCACATACTTATTACAGGAATTTGTGGCAGGTGGGAAGAAAAACAGGATTTTTTGATCAGTGGAAAATTGGCAAAATTTTTCTTCGTTTTTATTATTGGTGTTGTTTCGTGTTATAAAATGCAAGAGTTTTCTAAAGGTCAATGTGACTGATAAATTGAGTCACTAACCAGAATTCACTGCCTATTTATGCATCAAAGACCTACAAACTTGTTCCATTTATGAATCCAGGTTAATTATTCTTCCATTCCGGTGGTGTAGTGCAGGATCGTATGTCCCTTGAACGCTTCAAGAAGCAAAATGTTTTGCTTAAGCCTCTTACAAGGATGGAGAGGTATTTACAAAAAGCCAAATGAGGAAGTTTTTCCCAGAGAGGTTTGTGAGAATGTGAATGAGCTAAGTGTTGATAGTAATGATGTGTGCTTTGCGAATGAGTCCCTCTAGATTACTAAGTTTATCCTTTCATCTGAAGACATGACAGTGATTGAAAAATCAATTAGCACGTACACCATATGTCCAGACAGCCTAAAATAAAGACGAGGGAGGTGATTTTTAAATTTATTAGAAGCCTCCAACCCATGAACCGCTCCTTCCCAAATTAAGCAGGGTAAACTATAATATATTTATGCTGTATTCATTTTCTCTTGCTGCTGTAACAAACTGCTGCAAATTTAGTGGCTTGAAACACTCATTTGTTATCTTGCAGTTCTGTAGATCAGGAATCCTGGTGCAGCGTGCCTCAACTGGGTCCTCCACTTAAAGTCTCACGAGACAAAATCAGGGTGTTGGCAGGGCTGTGTTCCTTTCTAAAATATTTTATTTATTTGTTTGTTTGTTTATTTATTTAGGCTGCATCGGGTCTTCATTTCTGCTTTCAAGCACGTTCTGTTGTTGATCAAATCCACTTCCTTGTGGTTGTAGGACTGTGCTTCCTTGATGGCTGTCAGCTGGGGGCCATCCTTAGCTTCTAGAGGCTCTTTCTGGTCCTGGCACAAGGCCCCTTCCATCACGTGACCCTCTCCATCCCAGAGACAGTAAAAGCTTTGACCTCTTCTCACACTTAGAATCGCTTTGACTTGCTCTTTTGCTGAGTCTCTTGTCTCTAGCTGGAGAAAGTTCTTCACTTTTAAGGGCTCATGTAAGTGAATTGGACCTACCCAGGTAATCCACATAGTTTTTCTTATAACACATAGTTTAAGATGTAATCTTACGCTTTTTGGAAAGAGGAAAATGAAAACTCATTATATTTTAGATATTAAATCATAATATGCTTTCTAGTATTCTAGTTTTTCCACATTAAAATCTCAGCTTTTCCTTATCCTTTGGGTCCCCTTTAGTTTTAAGTTCTTAGAAGTCGTATTCATGTTTGCATGTTAATTAATCTGTATTGGTGAGAACACGTGTAAATAACATGTATAATAAAAGAGCAAGTGACTGATAGGAAAACTAACTCTGGCTTTAATGAGGCTGTATTTCAAGCTGCTTTTGGTTATTTAACCACATATAAAACTATTGCCTTAGTTATTACACTCAGCAGGACTGGTTATTTGATTATGAGATAGTATCAATATTGGTTTAAATAAAATTGATTTTCATGGACTACAGTTTAGTTCTGAATATCTATGTATTATTCTGGATTGTAATGCCTTTAGGAAGTAGTGGGTAAAGAAAATATCCAGTTTGCCATAGATTAAAATGGTGTGCATTGCTCAGATCTGGTAACATGACTGAGTGGTTTAAAAAAAAAAAGAAAAGCAAACTTCAGAGTCAGGCAGACAGACCAAATGCTGGCTTCGTTGCTTAGCAGCTGTGTGACCCCAGGCAAGTTGCTCATCCTCTCTGATACTCAGTATCTGCATGTGCAAAATGGGGATATCAATATCAACCTGTGGGAGGGGGGTGTTGATGAGGATTAAATGAGATTAATGGGAAATCCCTAGCAGCTTCTGGTACGCAGGCAGAGTTCAAAAATTACGATTTACCATTGCCTTGCCTCTCGGGGTCTCTAGTATGCTAATATGTGAACCTCATCCTCAATAGCCAACCTGAATCTGAACCCTAACTTTGTGATGGAAGAGTTGATCCATTTAGATTTAATATTCTTTTATATTTCTTATTATATTTGAAAAAAATTTTCAGTTACATCCTTAGGGTCTACTAAAATAAGTATTTTATGATCATTTTCTAAAGCAATAATAAAAAAGGCTTTCTAAAAAGGATTATAAATTTGAAGTTTCATAACAGGGCCAGAAACTATAGAATTTTATTATTTATTAGACATCAGATTTGTCATTTCAGTAGCACATGCTCCTAGTTGAAAGGTCTTACCATAAGAGCTTAAAGTTAGTCATTCTTCTCAAGAGCAGCTAAAATCTCCTTTGTGTTGCATGTTTTTTGGAATAAAAGAAAGTAGCTTTGATTGGTGATTTGGATGCAGGGTCACAGTCCCGCTGTGGTTTCTTTGGCGTCTCCTTTATAGCGCCTTCCAGATGCCGCTGTCCGTGGTGCTGACCGCCAGACAGGCCGTGCTCCAGTTTAAGTTATTGTATTTGATGGTTCAGGGTTTCTTCCATGCCAGGTACCTAAAGAGCTCCCTTTGGTTTGTAGCTGCTGTTCTTCTCTGTTGAGTCTGTGTCATTTTAAGCTCTTCTTAAACTTCCCCAGTGCTTAAAGGGCCACCTTGTTCCTGGTTACTATTTTTTAAATGCTCTTATCCTGTGTCTTGTTTCATGCTGCGGTTCAGAGTTTTTTGAAATGTTTCCTGGCTCAACTCACTCGTGGTTGCTGAGATTTAAGTCCACTCCAGTGGTATCCTCATTCCCTCATTCCACAAACTTTTTACTGCTCCCCTCCTTTTTAGAAAAATCTCAGTCTTCCTCCTGTGTTTCTCCTATACTCTCACACTGCAGCCACACTCACAACAATTCAGGGATCAACCACAGGTCCAGGTTGTCACCTGTGCTTCTGACCAATGGGCTGTAGATCCTGGGTTCCAACAATCTCCCTCCATGGATTCCATTAATTTTCTAGAGCAACTCACAGAGCTCAGAGAAACAGTGTACTTATGAGATTACTGGTTTCTAAGAAAAGGGTATAACTCAGGAACAGCCAGATGGAGGAGTTGTAATAGAGAAAGGTATGGGGAAAGGGCATGAAGCTTCCACGCATTCTCCCAGCACCTCCATGTTTTCACCAATCCAGAAGCTCTCCTAATCTTGTCCTTTGGGGGTTTTATCCAGGCTTCCTTACATAGTCATGATTAATTGAATCACTGGCCATTGGTGATTGATTCAACCTCCAGCCTCTCTCCCCTCCCCAGAGGTTGGGGAGTTGGGACTCCAAGTGGTAGGGCCAGTGGTAGGGCCCCCTGGCAATCAGTCCCCAACCTTAGGTGACCTAGAGGCTTTCCAAAAGTCACCACATGAACATAACAAAAGACACCTTTATCACTCTCCTCACTTAGGAAATTCCAAGGGTTTCAGGAGTCTGTACTAGAAACAAGGCATGTTCCATACAAGGAACAGAGATGAAGACCAAATATATATATTTTTTATTATAAATCACAACACTACTCCTCCTAAGTGTAGACTCCTGTCATGAGCACTACAGGGAAATAAAAGGGGAATGTGACTTGCTACCTGACTTCAAGAAGCTTAGAATCTGGTGAGAGGTGAGGGGGGAGATCAGTAAACAGATTCGGGAAATCGAGGCAGGTATAAAGTAAGTATCGTAGGAGAGGTGCGAGTGGTGTGCTGTGTGAGCCCACAGCAGTGACTCAAGCCTGGCCACAAAGAAGAATCCCCTGTGAGGCTTTTAAACATCCTGGTGCACATGATCAACCCCAGATACATTCAGAAGCTCTGGGGACGGAGGTCAAGGTATCCGTATTTTGAAATCCCCAGGTGATTCCAGTGTGCAGATACAGTTGAGAACCACTGGCCTAAAGACAAGCCTGACAAATTCCAGTTCTAGCTGGCTCTGTGGCAGGGTAATAGCAAAATCTTGGATACCTTTATTTCTGTTTGATTTCATGTACCTCATGCTCTATATTGGATTTAGACGACTACCCACTTTAGTGTTGGTAGAAACTTGTATAATTAGTATACACTCAGTAAACGCTTGTTTGTTGATAGATGAATACCCACTTGTCTTAATGCCCCCGCCCCTTTAACAACATTTACTGAGCATCTACTATATTTGGGGATAGAGCAGTAGGTGCAACCATGTCTCTGCCTGGATGCTCTGTGTTCTTCTCCTCCATCAGATCCATCTGGGGAGCTTGTAACAGAGCAGCCTCTTCGATGCTTCCCCAGCCTATTATGGAGTCTCTGGGCATGAAGTCCAGGGATCTTCTTTGTTCACAAGCTGTCCAGATGATTTTGTGCACACGAGAGCCTGAAAGCCCTAACAAGGACTCAGTGCGGGACAGAGCAGGGTGAGGAGCCTTGTGGTGCCCCCTGCAGAGAGACTGCCTTTCAGGGCAGCCAGGAAAGGGTGCTGGGAAGGGGGTGGTGGCCTCTGAGCTGGGTCTTCAAGGATGATTATTGACTCACTTGGAGGAAATGGGAGAGAGAGCATTTCAGGCAAAAGGAAAACTCCTGGTCGAGTCGCAGAGACGAGAATGAACCCAGCACGTTGAGGAGACTGGAGGCCAGCCGTGAGGGACCATTTGTAATTTTAAGTTAATTAACCTTTATTGATTTCTTGCAACGTTCTGAGCGCTGTGTACAAGGAGCGTAAAGCTGCTCAAGGAAAAGGGTGTTACTGGATCTGGCTCTGAGCTTTTGTTTGGTCCAGCAGAACGATGCCCTGTCACTGCCAAGCTCTGGAAGTCTGCCAAGAAGCCAGGTTCGTGGGGTTGTAAAGCCACAGCTGGGGGTGGCAGTGTCTCTGTGGGAAAGGCACAGGGCTCTAGCTTGTGTCACCAGGATCACCTCTTCCTGATGTATCTCCAAACCTCTGAAGGCTCTGAAGGAGGAAGAGTCTGGTCTGGGAGGGTAGGCATGGAGGTTGGCTGCTGGTGATCCGATGAAATTGGTGGCTTGCTTTATAGCACTATGAATGCTGGGCTATAAACTTTCTGAGTAGACTTTGGAAGCCTAACCTGGAATTCTAACCACTGTTTATAACTTTTTGTCTCGGGAAAGAGTAAACCATGGTCCAAAAACTAAATTGTTTTTGAGGAACGATAGCTATTTATTGCGTTACGCGCGCCTCCCACTGTTGTGGCCGCTCTCGTTGCGGAGCACAGGCTCCGGACGCGCAGGCTCAGCGGCCATGGCTCACGGGCCCAGCCGCTCCGCGGCGTGTGGGATCTTCCCGGACCGGGGCACGAACCCGTGTCCCCTGCGTCGGCAGGTGGACTCCCAGCCACTGCGCCACCAGGGAAGCCCGATAGCTATTTATTGATTACTTAGGCGGCACCAGGCCTCCAATGCTCTGAGCTTTACATTTTCATTTTATTACCACTCGTCGACGTCTCTCCCCAGCCCTCTGAGAGATGTGGTATTGTTCCGTCTGCTTTACAGATGGTCGGGCTTGTGAGTGACAGAGCTGGGATTTGAATCCAGGTACATGTAGCTATTAGAAACTGAGTGTGTAACAACCGTGCCAGGCTGCTTCTGGAATGTGGATTTTTACTAAATTGGTGATTTCTTTTGCCTTCTTATTTCACATACACATCCCACAGTGTCTGTGGAGGTCTTGGTGAGTAGTTAACCATAAAACAGATTGAAAATATATAAAATGCCCCAGAATAAGTTGGAAGAAAAATACTGCTTTCTGTCTTTTATCCTTCTACATTACTCACATTTGTACACAAAGTCCTTCTTCCCAAGTACTTTCGCTTAGGAATGCCAGATAAAGGGGTAAGAAAATGTAACATTGTTCAATTTGGCAGGAATTGCAGCTAAAGTGGAATATCAGATCCCTCTGTTCCAAGGAGTGTTTTCAGATACAGTGGCTATAAGATGATTCTGATTCTGTAAAACAAAATTTATAAGGTTAGGATGAATTCAACTGAGTTGTGAAAACAAGTGCTGTGATTTGCTGAGTCTAAGACCTTGATCATCTGTTTTTTTTTTTTTCCCCCTGATACTTAGATAATTGCCTGGGGCTTGAATCATGGTTTACGCTTGGCCATCTGATTGTTTGCAATACCTGAAGGGAGAGGTAAACTGTCAGTTTTGTCAATTCTATTTGTAGGTATCATCTCCATAGGTGAAACATAGAGGCTGCTTAGGTGAGAACTTGCAGCTGAAATATACAAAAGGGGAAAACTGCAGAAACAAAATTCCTTCACAGTGATCTGGCGTTTCAGTAATATTCAGTTATTAAATATTTGCTCTTTTTTACTCAAAAGTTTAATTATATGCACATTTACAATTTTCTGCTTGGCTGGACATTTAATCCAACTGTTTTATATTCATTGCATAGTGTAAACATGGTCTCACTTTCTAAAGTGAGTCATTTGATATGATTTAGTTGTATCATATTGCTGAAATAACACTCTCCTGAGTGCCTTCTATGTACCAAGTATTTGAAATGTTCTCGTCCATGTGGTAATTTCAGGTACCAAAGGGTTAATAAAAAGTATTGCACAGTTGTTAGACATTTCAAAATATTTATAGTGAAGATATGAATTTACATGACATCTCAGTAAAAAGAAATTAATTGAGCTCATGCTGTGAAACTAAATAAATCAGTGGGAAGAAAAATGGTAGGGTTTACTAGCGGAAGTAATTAGATCAAAGGATTCTTCTGTATTGTGCTAAGTTGCCTCTGTTTGTTTCTGAATGTCTGCCTATGTTTAAATTTCTGAGCTGCCAGACTTTTACTATTTTGCCAACAACGTTTTCTCTATTTCAAGTGTTACTGGAAAACTAATCAGGTGCAGTAATTCATTTAACGACAGAATGATTCAATAGTTTCAATCTTCCGTAAGATCTCCCTTATTCTTCATTCTTAAGGTAAATTATCAATTTATGGGTCTTTGCAGAAAGCATTTATTTCTCTTTGCTCCCTTAAAAAGGAGAGTTCTCTGCACTCAAATTTGTTTTGAGGTAAGATGTTCCACCTGCGGAGCCCTGTGCTGGGATATTACTAATACTTCTTTGACAACCAGCTCTAAGATGGTAGTCCAGCATGATAATTACATGGCTTTGTTTAAAATTGCATGTGATCAAAATAATGCAGTCTTGATAGAAGATGGCCTTGTCCAGGACTGACTGAGAAGAATTCAGTTGTAGAAGTTGTGTGCTTGCCTGTTGCTGTGATAAAGGGTCCAGGGTTTTGCTTTCTGGAACCTTCGCTCTGCCTCACCTACTCACCTAGATCCCAGTCTTCTGATGGGCAACATGCAGATTTGCCCTTACAGGCATGTGTAATATCCATTAAGTATATGTGTGTAATCACATATATATGTATATATGCTTAATGACCAGAGGAAGTACTAACCACACATGAAAACTGCGGATTTCACGTCAAGGCTGGACAGCTCCTCCAATGCTCAGAGGTACTGAGTATGGCACAGGGCTTGTGGTTGAGGGGGTGGGAGGGGGTGGGCAGGAGACACCACTCTGTAGATCCCTGAACCGAGTTGATCCCCTACTTCTAGAACTTGTCTTCTCTGCTGATTCTTGGATAATTGGCTACTTCCCTCCAAACAGCTGGGGACCCTCTCGATTTCTGCATGCCACCACTGTTGCCCAACTCTCTGCACAGCTGCTTTTCCAAATCCTCACTTGTATACCTAAGGAATTTTTATTATAAATGCAATGTGTGTATTGATAATAAAATTTGAATAGTACAGAGATGATCATATAGAAAATAAATATCTCCTTCCCTAACCAGATCCTCAGTCTCCAATTTTCCTTTTCGGTTCTTGTGGTTACCTCCATAATCATCCCAGATGGTGTGCTGATGCTTCCATCTCTTGATTTATCATTAGGTACTATACTATTTAACTTTAAACAATGTATATTGATTCCCCGCCATGAAATATGAGAAATTTAGTATGCTTATGCTTGTGCTATTTCTTTTTTTTTTTTTTTTTTTTTTGCGGTACGCGGGCCTCTCACTGTTGCAGCCTCTCCCGTTGCGGAGCACAGGCTCCAGACGCGCAGGCTCAGCGGCCATGGCTCACGGGCCCAGCCGCTCTGCGGCACATGGGATCTTCCCGGGCCGGGGCACGAACCTGTGTCCCCTGCATCGGCAGGCAGACTCTCAACCACTGCGCCACCAGGGAAGCCCGCTTGTGCTATTTCTTAAAAGGTTTTACTCTTATTAATGATCCATTTATTAATTGCTTTTATAACTCTAAGTAATATACGTAAATCTTTTTCTTTTTTCTATACATTTTTTAAAATATTCTTTTCCATTACGGTTTATCACAGGATATTGAGTATAGTTCCCTGCACTTGTTGTTTATCCATTTTAAAGGTAATAGTTTGCATCTAGCAACCCCAAACTCCCAGTCCATCCCTCTCCCTCCCCCACCTCCTCCTTGGCAACCACAAGTCTGTTCTCTATGTCTATGAGTCTGTTTCAGTTTTGTAGATAGGTTCATTTGTGCCATATTTTAGATTCCACATATAAGTGATATCATATGGTATTTGTCTTTCTGGCTTACTTCACTTAGTATAATAATCTCTAGTTGCAACCATGTTGCTGCAAATGGCATTATTTCATTCTTTTTAATGGCTGAGTAGTATTCCATTGTACATATGTACCACATCTTCTTTATCCATTCATCTGTCAGTGGACATTTAGGTTGCTTCCATGTCTTGGCTATTGTGAACAGTGCTGCTGTGAACATAGGGATGCATGTATCTTTTATAGTTTTGTCTGGGTGTATTTCCAGGAGTGGGATTGCTGGATCATATGGTAATTCTGTTTTTAGTTTCTCTGAGGAACCTACGTACTGTTTTCCATAGTGGCTGCACCAGTTTACATTCCCACCAACAGTGTAGGAGGGTTCCCTTTTCTCCACACCCTCTCCAGCATTGGTTAGTTGTAGACTTTTTAATGATGGCCATTCTGACCGGTGTGAGGTGATACCTCATTTAGTTTTGATCTGCATTTCTCTACGTAAATTTTTTCTTAATACATCAACTTTAGGCACTGTACCTAGACTCCTCAATATATCTGTAAAATGGAGATAACCATAATACCCACTTTATAAGGTTATAAGAATTAAATGAAAGAATCCTTTTAAAGTGTTTAGCAAGGGTCTGGCACTTAGCGAACTCTCAGTATTCCATGTGGGCAGTCCCCAACCTGCAGGTCCTCACTGCTCTCACTAAACATCCACCTCAGCCAGCTGGAGTATGACTTGTACATTATCAGTATTTCCGTACATTCTCAGCTGCAGCTTTCAGCATTGACATAAAAGCAATTGCTTGTCTTCATCTGATGACTGGGGTCATCAGCTCTTTCATAGCCCAGTTTGTTACACTTGAAGACATTCTCTTGGGGCCATTTGCTTTTCTCTTCCAGTTTGGACCGATTACTTTCTGGACTGTGGCATAGTCCTCCTGGTTATGTTATATAAAATGATCAGGGAGGTACTTGCTGGACAAGCGATACTCAAGCAAAGACCTGAACTAGGGAGAGGAGAATTCTCAGCAGAGGAAACAAGTGCAAAGGCCTTGAGGCAGAAGGACCTTTGCCTACTTGGGGCACAGCAAGGGGGCCAGCATGGCTTGAGTGAGTGGAGCGAACAATCTGGGTGGAAGTGATGGAGGTTATAAGTATTTTGAAGATTCAACTAAATGGATTAGATGTGGAATATGGTAGAGAGGAATTAAGAACTGCTCCAATAATTGTGTTCTAATCAGTTGGGATGATTGGGTTGCTCTTCACTAAGATGGCGAAGAATTCGGGAAGAGCAGCTTTGGGCCATATGGGGTTGGGGTGGGGTGACAGGAAGCGGCATAGAGCAAGCGTTCAGTTTGGCAAGTGTTTATTTAGAATGCCTACAAGATATCCAAGTGGGGATGTGAAGTGGGAAGTTGGGAATATGCTCTGGGGTTTGGGGCAGACATCTAATCTGGGAGTTGAATATGTGGTCATTAGGCCATAAGATGAGTGAAGTAATGGAGGGAGAGGGTGTGAGCAGAGAAGAGAATAAATAGGGCCAAGGGTCACATTCTTGGTTATGCCCACGTTTGGGTGGGGGTGGGGGGGAGATGAAGAAGAGCCAATAAAGAAGATGAGAAAGAGACCATTGAAATATGAGAAGAAGGACGGAGTACATGAAGCCAGGTGAAGAAAGCGTTTCAAGACGAAAGAGTAAAAGAATTGCAAAGAGGTTTAAGGAAAAAGTAGAAGAGAGTGATAAAAGACAGAATGTTAACAGTAGGAAAAAGAATATGAGGGTTGAGAGCTGACGTCTGGGTTTAGTAAAGTGCAGCTCATCGGTAAACTTCATAAAAGCGAAGTGATTTTATTTTAGCTTCTCTAAGGAGAGAAGAGGGGCCATCCCCAGTCCTTGGGGCATTTTTATCCCCAGAGATGGTGAACAGTCTACTGCCTGCTAGCATCTGCATTAGCGCTCAGCAGGACTGTGCTTTAGCCATGAATGTTTCCGCTCTGCTCTGGTCCAGGGTGATATTTACTTCTTGAAAAGCCTGGCTATGTTATTTTTGTTTCTCTTTTTCTATTTGGTCTCACTGACACGTGTTTAGAGACGTGGGAGTGTGATAAAGTGTGAATCTGTTATACCATTTTGACTGAAATTTTTTTCTGCTAAATTTTTACCTTCTTTACTAAATGTTCCTTTTATCTTCCAGCCTCACCTGCCTCACCATTAAGGATGTAATTTTTGTGGTCACTTTCTCAAACGGAGAGCCTTTTTTTTCCCACTCCATATAGAATTGGGTTGGTAAAGTTGGTGTCTTAACTACATTACACTGCCACTAAAAGTCATTTCTCCCTCATTTATGCTCATCTCATTTGACATATCCCCCTCTGTTTCTTCTAGTTTTTGTTACTTATCGACCTCCTGGCCACTTCCTGTCATGGGCTGAATTGTGTCTCCCTCTCCAAATTCGTACCAAAACCTTAAGCCCCCAGTACCTTAGAATGCAACTGTATTTGAAGATAAGGTCTTTACTTTTTAAAAATTTTTATTGGAGTATATTTGATTTACAATGTTGTGTTAGTTTCCGCTATACAGCAGAGTGAATCAGTTATACATATATCTACTCTCTTTTAGATTCTTTTCCCATATAGTTCATTACAGTGTATTGAGTAGACTTCCCTGTGCTATACAGTAGGTCCTTATTAGTTATCTGTTTTATATATAGTAGTGTGTATATGTCAATCCCAATCTTCCAGTTTATCCCTCCCTCCCTTTTCCCTCTGGTAACCATAAGTTTGTTTTCTACATCTGTGACCCTATTTCTGTTTTGTAAATAAGTTCATTTGTACCATTTTTTAGATTCCACAATATAAGCGATATCATGATATTTGTCTTCCTCTGTCTGACTTACTTTACTTAGTATGATAATCTCTAGGTCCATCCATGTTGCTGCAGATGTCATTATTTCATTCTCCTTTATGGCTGAGTAATATTCCATTGTACATATGTACCACATCTTCTTTAGCCATTCATCTGTCAATGGACGTTTAGGTTGCTTCCATGTCTTGGCTGTTGTAAACAGTGCTGCATTGAGCATTGGGATGCATGTGTTCTTTCGAATTATGGTTTTCTTTGGGTATATGCCCAGGAGTGGGATTGTTGGAACATATAGTAGTTCTGTTTTTTAAGGAAACTCCATACTGTTCTCCATAGTGGTTGTACCAATTTACATTCCCACCAACAGTGTAGGAGGGTTCCCTTTGGAGATAAGTTCTTTAAAGAGGTGACTAAGGTTAAATAAAGTCATTCAGATGGGCCTTGATCCAGTATGATTGGTGTCCCTATAAGAAAAGGAAATGAGGACACAGACGTACAGAGGGAAGATCGTGTGAAGGCATAGGGAGAAAACAGCCACCTGCCCTGCCAACACCTTGATCTTAAACTTCTAGGCTCCAGAATTGTGAGGAAATAAATTTCTCTTTTTTAAGCCACCCAGCATATGGTCCTTCATTATGGCACCCCTAGCAAACGAAGAGATACCCCCTCACTCACAGAAGATTCTGGCACTTAGTTCACAGACCTTCGTTCCACCCACTGCCCTGCCCTCCTCCCCACCAACTTCAATGTCAGTAGAAATGGTCCTTTCATCTCCGAGATCCTCTTTTACTCTGCTCAAGCCAAGCACTCCCAGGGCCGTTCATTCTCTGGTTTTCACTCAGAACAGTTTCACCTTTGAAATGACACGTCCCCCTTTCCAGCAATCTCATTCAATTATTTTTTAATATACTGGTTCTTTGGCTACTTTGTCACATAGGATGTTATCTTCTAGATTTCTCCCTGACTAGCAGGCAAGTCTTCCTGGCTTCCTCTTCCCTCACCCAGCTTAGACCCCTTCCTTCAACCAAACGCTACCAGCAGCCCAAGCCGTCTTGTTGTATTGCCTTCTTGTTACATCTGCTTGGCAAACCCCAAACTGGCATGGATCTGAATGCCTGTCTTCTCCATGTCTGCAACTGGGACACATTATAATTTGTTTAATGATGGCTGGACATACGGAGGTTGTTTCCTTTTTTACTATTAAATAAGACTGTGGTGAATCTCATTCATTGTACATACCTCTTTGTTTCTCTGTGGGTTACTTAAGCTAAATCCCTAGCAGTGTAGTTACAGGACCCAAAGGTTTAAGACTTTCAAAATACAACATCAGGTTGCCTGAATTTCAGTAAACCTGTAATGATTTTTCATCATTGATGTACGAGAATACATATTACACTACAAATTTCCTAGAGTTGGGAAAAATGAGTTCAAAATGTTTAAATCAACTAAACAAATGAAAAATGTCCTTTAAGATATTATTTTCTTTCATTGCTAGGAAGATAATAGATTTATATGTTTATTGACAATTTGTTTTCTTGTTTTTTGTTTCATTCTATTTCAGCTGTTTGTTTTGTTTCTTTTTAATTGATTTTGTAAGAGATCTCTTTTTCTCATTAATTATTTGATATATTGTTGACTCAGAACTTTCTTAAACTCATAAATGTTCTACTCTATTATGAGTTTGATTATTGTTTTAATAATCTATTACTTGCTGTTATTGTGTCTCAGGGACAACCAGTTATACATACACAAGGGATTTTTTCCATTTAAAATTTGTCATGCTCTTTATCATTATGTTCATCTCTATCCTTTTCCTCTGTATTCTGGAAGATCATCTCAGTTATTTTCATATTTCTTTGATTTTTCTGTATTTTTGTTTAAGTTTTAAAATAATTTTGCAGGCAGATTTTTAATTCTGCCAGTACATTTGTAGTTTTCTTATAGTATCTTCTTATTTTATCTAGTTCCCTTTTCTTCTCTTCCTCTGTCTTAAGAACCTTCTTGTTAATTTCTTGCTGTCCTACTACTTTCTTTTCTTGTTTCAGAGCCTGCTTACATTTTGGAAACACAAAGCTATATTGCTGACAGTTTTGTGACTCTTGTAGTAGACCTTTTCTTAAGCAGGAAGTTCCTCTTCATTTTAAATATGACACTTCCCTTCTTTTTGGTTGCAGAATTTTTTCCATTTTATCTTTTTCCTCTTTGCCTATCTTTAATGAGAAGGTCACTCTTTGAGTCTGATTTTTTCAAGGTATAGGATGAGTGAATTCTCTTTGGTGTCCCTCACTGTTCACGTAGTTGCAATTAGAATTTCTCTCGCACATAATGATAGCCTGGACTATTTTATACAGAGCCTTTTCTAATCTCCTGAGCCTGGTGGTTATTTACGTACAGTATGACTGTGCTGCTCACTCTACATGTCTGATGCATCTCAATTTTCTCTTGCCTTTACCTCCTATATATATATTGAGTTCCCACCTGGAGGACAGTTGTTGTCCGCCTTGGAGAATTGCATGGTTCCATAGTATAGACTTTTTGTGAACAAGAAATACACCTTTGTTGTTGCAAGCTTTGAGATGCTGACGTTGTTTGTGGTCACCTCATAATTTAGCTCATCCTGACTAATACAATATATGTCAGCGTGTAGTTATGCATTCCTTTTAGTTATTTGTGTAATGTCATCCTTTAAATTGTTAGATTGAGGAGTGGAGAAATTGTGTCTCTTTTCTGTATCCTCAGAACCTGGTACAGTTCCAGCACATAGAAGGTACTTAACAGCAAGCATGTGTGGGACAAATGAATAAATAAAATGACAGTAGAAAGCTTCATATTATTGTTGATACAGTTCCTCAAATAGCTTGCTGTAAGTGTTGTTAGAATGAACAAATAAAGGAGTTGAGTTTTGGCTATAATTTATGGCATTTTACCAATGGAAGCCTTGAAATATATAAATCTTCAGCTGAGAAATAGAAACTAATGCTGGAAGTAAGCTAGAAGCTGGCATTGAGTTGTCTGTTCTGGGAACCAGTTATCATTCACACAGGCAGTCACCATCCATCTAAATTCTGATGTATAGGGAGCTTCAATAGAAGTTAGTTCCTGTGCAAAGTTCTTTGCTTACCTTCTCCTCAGGGCAAGGATCCTGGATCTGTGTTGAAATAAGGGGAAGTGAGGCAGTTGCTCTAAAAAGACCTAGAGTAGCACTTGGTTAATAGAGTGATTAATAATAATTACTCCACTCATCCTTCCTTAGGAACGTTCTGAAAGTTCCTATCAGGATAGCGTTCTCCTCAATACAGTTGAGCTTCACACCTCGCTAACTGCTTGACAGTTGCTCTCACTCGATATTTTTTATCCTTCCAGCTCTCTGGCTAACTCAGCTCTTATTCCCTAGATTGGTCAGAAGACGTTTTGTCCAAACCCGTTCTCAGCTGTAATGGCCTAAGGCCTTCCAATGTGACAGTCTCTTGGTTGACCTTCTCTGTTCTCTCAGGAGTCCTCTGCCAACTTCCAGGCACTTATGAACATTCATCCATACAGCAAACACATCACAATCTTACCTGCTTTCTAATCTGAATAGCCTATAAATCCATCCTTCAGAGTCTGCTGTGAAGTTTTTATTGTGTGCTCAAACCGGGAGCCTATTTTTAAGCACAGTTTACAAATTGAACTTTGCAGAATGAGGTGGACCAAATTCTAGCATTTACCACAAGTAAATCCCTGAAAGTCCATCCCATTAAAGAGTTTTTAATGAAAAAGAACAACCCACAGGTGCCTCATTGTTCTAGCTTACTGGATCATTCAGCAGCATTTAGAAGAAACAGAAGAGTTTACTCCCTGGTTAATGTCCTCTAGACAAAATTAACCCTAGCAAAGAGCTGGGCTGCCTATTAGAGGCTAAGGTAATTTTGTCTGAAGTGCTACCAGCTCCTTACTTTCATTTCTTTTAGTCTCCAAAAATACCAAAGAAAAGAGTAATCATGTGCTCAATTCTTTTATTTCCTCCCAACACCATTTTCATATGAATTTCAAAGAATGCCAGCTGACAATACCACAGTAGGGGAGAAGCCAGATGCAGAAGTGTAAATAGGGATAGGGTCATTTTCCTCTTCACTACTAAGCTGTGGTCTTCATGAAGGACGTTACAAAGAGTAGCACACCTTCATAGGCCTCGTTCCTGATAGAGCACCTCAAGTGTAGTAGCCTTTCAATGAATGTTTTTGAAAGAAATTCACATAAAGATTTTGCAGTGCTTTCAATTAATAAATTGTGATCTCAGAAGAAAAAAGTCCCAACACTTTGTTAATTTGTGATGGACTTCAGAGGTCAGTAGATTCTATTCCTCAGACTACAAGAGTTTCCTCTGTTGCCTCTAGTGAACATATATTGTCCAATAGAGTTGATCAGTTATTTATTAGAGCAAAAAGGACAGGACTGAATAGGAGGCCAGAGATAGAAAGGAGTGAGAATCAAAGGGTCAGTTAAAGAAAGAATTTGCTGGAAGCAAAGCTCTGTCATTCATAATGATGATCTTTAGCTGTAATTAAAACTACTTTGTAGATTTGTTCATGCCTGTGTCTTAGAGTAGATAGAGGTCCCTAAGCCTGTGTCTGCATCAGAATCACCTGGAGAGTGCTGGGTGCAGGTAAAAGGGGTTGAATCAAGAGCTATGGCTGGGACCCAGGAATCTGCATTTCATAAGTGGTTCATGTGTTTCTGATGCACAGCTAGTTAGGAAACCACACTACCTCTAGGAATATCCAGTATGAGTGGAGTGCCATGCCTTCCCCTTTAGGGAAGAAGTGGGGAGCGTTTTCTCAGGAACTTCACATTGATGGATAAATGGATGAAGAAAATGTTACAAACACAATGGAATATTATTCAGCCATAAAAAGAAGGAAGGACTTCCCTAGTGGTGCAGTGGATAAGAATCTGCCTGCCAATGCAGGGGACACGGCTTCGAGCCCTGGTCTGGGAAGATCCCACATGCTGTGGAGCAGCTAAGCCCGTGCACCACAACTACTGAGCCTGCGCTCTAGAGCCCACGAGCCACAACTACTGAAGCCCGCATGCCTAGAGCCTGTGCTCCACAACAAAGAGAAGCCACCACAATGAGAAGCCTGCGCACCGCAATGAAGAGTAGCCCCTGCTCGCCGCAACTACAGAAAAGCCTGTGCACAGCAACGAAGACCCAATGCAGCCAAAAATTAATTAATTAATTTAGAAAAAAAGAAGGAAATCTTGTCATTTTTGACAACATGGATGGATCTTGACAGCATTATGCTAAGTGAAATAAGATAGACAAAGACAAATATTGCACATGATCTCACTTGTAGATGGAATCTTTAAAAATAAAAAGTCCTGGCAATGTAATGTACAACATGGTGACTATAGTTAATAATAATGTACTGTGTATTTCAAAATTGCTAAGAGAGTAGATCTTAAAAGCTCATATCACAAGAAAAAAAATGTGTAAATGTTTGAGGTGATGAATGTTGACTTATTGGGATCATTTTGAAATGATACAGAATCATTATGTCATACACCTGAAACTAATATAATGTCAATTATATCTGAATAGGATAAAAAGAAGAAATTTACAAAGAATCAGTTGTAATACATTGGAAGACAAAAGCAATTGATTGATGTACAGGGAAAGTCATAGATATGGTAAAAAGCCTTCTGATGTAAAAGTTAAGGACAGGGAAAATCAATTTCATTAAGTATATAGGAAAAAAAATTTTAAGCATTTCAGTCTGGTTCAAAGAAGGGTGTAGATGAAGAGACCTCAAGCAGGAGACAGCAGAGAGAAGGCAGACCCAGAGAACCAGGACAAACAAGCGTGTGCTGCTTGGTAATGTTCTCTCGGATGCAGCAGGAAGAAACCGTCAGAGAAGGATTGCCCTGCCCACTCAAGGAGGGGCAACCAGTCCAGATCCCCTGATCCCTGGGCTCCTCCTGTGATACAGTGGACCAGCTGGGTTCTGTGACAGCTCAGACACCTTTGCCACGTCTAAAAGTCCTAGTTGTCCGATTGTATATCTTCCCAGACATGCTAGAAGCCTAGGAAAGTCCCTACCTCGTTGATTCTATTGCTCCCTCCAGTCTCCTGTACAATCTCAAAAGACTTTCATATCTTTTTCAGTATGGAAAACCTTCCTTCCTTTGACTTAAAGCTTCCATCTGTCTTCCCTGCTCTTAATTCATCCAAGGAGCTTAGGGTTTCAGAAAATAAAATCCAGGAAGAAATGCAAACTTGTGAGCCAGTGTTGCACAAAGAACTTGACTACTATCCTGGAAAGGAGAAGGGAACATAACTGATTTCAGTATAGTTTAAAATGTAACAACTGTGTGCGGATGTGTTTGTGTGTATGTGTGTGGGTGTATGTGTGCGCGCTACATGTGAGGCTGGTGGCATTTATAGATTCATAGTTCCTTTGTTATGATAGCAGCCCGAAGCCCAGGAATTGGGGACCTCTGGATTAGAGGATCTCTAAAATTCTTTCCAGCTCTATTTAGTGCTTCCTGGATCTCTTTGCCCTTTGGTATTGACCTTGACTGATAGGGGCTGTAACCTACAGCTTCCAACAATAGGCACTAAACTCTCTTATGTGTCATGACATGAGTAACTTTGGATGGAATTGTCATTTTTGGTTGGTTGATTGGTTTTCTAACCTGAGGTGAAGTAAGAATATATTCAGAGTCATATTTGGAAAATTAATGCCACAACCTTCCACTTGAGCCCTTCCTTCCCTGGTTGCCCAAGGGAAGACCACTGCCTGCAACAGTCAGACTGTAGCTGTAGTGATATGTGGGGTTCTTCCACACAGAAGCAGCTGTTTTTCAGTATTTCACATTAAAATCTCAACTTTATTACTTTTGGCCATGGCATGTTGCAGAGCTTTCATTCCAAAAAACAAGTACAGCGTGTACTTCCGAAAAGGTTATGTGCTTTCAGAAGTACTTCTAAATATACAAATTTACAGCATTGTAGAGATGGGTTTATTAGCCTCATAAAAGCATTTCTGAGTTTAGACTGAATTGTCTAAAATGACTTTACTGTGATTTTTTTTTTGGCAGACAGTACAAAAACAATTACTCAGGGTCACAGACGTATAAGACTTTCGCTTCTGAATTAGAATATCGTGTAGACTTCCAAAGGCATACGTGCTCACTTCCATTTGCCTAATGGCATTTGCAGCCGTGGTGCTGAATGTCACTTGTCTAAGTATAAGAGGGGTGAGGATGGGCAGCTCTACCTCTTCCATCACTGACCTCCTAAGCCTCCTCTTCTGTCTGGGGAGCAGCTACAGGCCGGACTTCATAGCCCAGGGCAGGGCCCTTCTTGCTTCTTGCTCTGTTTTTTTCTGACTTTCTCTTCCTTCCCATAGCTGAGGTAAATGCACAGGTATATATTTTTTACCTTGACACTAAACTCTAACTGACCTTAATGGTGAGATCTTTAAAAATTTATACCTCTGGTTTCCTAGGTGATAATTTAATATCATTCTTTCTTTGCTTCCAACCTACTTGGAAACTACTCCATTTCACTTTTCCATATTCTTTTTCGTGTGATTTGCACTATATAACCCACATCAAAGCTGACAGGATTCCCTTGCCACCTGTAAAAAGTATATCATTTAATGATGTTAATATTACACATAGTAATGGAATATCTATATACAGGACCAGCCATGTTTAAAAATAGATAGATTAAACAAAGAGTTTTGGAGTTAAGAATTGTTATTTTAAGTACTTCCTTTGTTCCTTTATTTATAAGCAATTTAAGCATACCATTTTTAAAAAACTGTTCAAATACATTACTGCTATAGTAATAATAAAGAAAGGAATTTTTAAAGTGCTAACCGTGCAGATCGTAACTATATTTATGGTTTGCTTTTAACTTGCTATGGGCAAAACAGAGGTCAAGAAACATTACATTTTAAAAAATGTTCTTTTGTATCATTTTGGGGGGGAGGGGGAAGGGCTCATTATTCTCTGTTATACAAGGAACCTGACTCTTCATAGATTTTGTTAGAGGCTATAGACTGAAAGCTTGTGTTCCCCTAAAATTCATATGTTGAAACCTAATCCCCACTGTGATGGTATTAGGAAGTGGGGGATTGGGAGGTGATTATGTCATGAGGGTGGAGCCCTCATGAATGGGATTAGTGCTCTTGTAGCAGAGACTCCAGAGGACTTCCTTGTCCTTTTGACCATGTAAGGACACAGGAAGCAGATGGTCATCTATGAACCAGGAGACGAGCTCTTACTAGACACTAAGTGTGCTGGCACCTTGATCTTGGATTTCCCAGCCTCCAGGAACATGAGAAATAAACATTTGTTGTTTATCCACCCAGTCGGTATTACGTTTGCTTATAGCAGCCCCAGCAGACTGACAGTGGAATGCCTCTGGTCTAATAACAGGCATGAAAGCTGCATGAAGAAAGATAGACTTTGTGAAATTTCATGTTAACGTGGATTGAGTGATGAAATACACAGATACAGGGGGGTTATGGTAGTCATTTTATGAGCTGTAAGCAGTGAGGAAGGCAGAATGGACCCCAAAGATCTCCATGCTCTAATCCCTAGAAACTGAATTTGTCACATTACATGGCAAAGTGGATTTTGCAGATAAAATTAAGGTTACAGACCTTAAAATAGGGATATTATCCTGGATTATCTGGGTGGGCCCAGTCAAATTTCATGAAGCTTTAAGAGCAGAGAACTTTCTCCAGCTGGAGTCAGAGAGATGTGGCAGAAGGGGAAGTTGGAGCGGTTCAAAGTTTGAGAGGACTTCACCTGCCTCTACTGGCTTTCTAAGGAAGTGGAATTTATGAAAGGGGAGGCCATGAGAGATGGGACACAGGCTAGAATTGTAACCCATGTGTGATTGCCCCTTGTTTGTGGAAGAGCTCCATTCCAGCAATGTTGACCCCAAAGCACATTCATAAAGCATACGCTATACCCACCACTGTGCCTTATAAAGCTGGAGGTGTGTTTCCATGGGGAAAACCTACTAGAACAAGTTGAAACACTGGTTAAAGTGGAGACCAACCACTCTTTTTCTTGGTTATCCTGGAATGCCACCAGCCAAGCCTTTGAAGGATTATATTCTGCACCTAGAAAGTGATGGTTCCTTGATAATATTTTCCAAAGCCATGGTAACTCCTTTGCTGTTGGCTGCTTTCCTCCTATCAGATGCCTGGCCCCTTGCTTCTATTAACGACGGATCTTAGAACATCTCTCCCGTTTTCTTCTATCTGATTATTTGTAATAGTGGCCAGTGGAGACACCAAAGATAAAATCAAGATGCTTTAGTGAAGACCAGTAATGTACTGAAGAGAGAAAAAAACAGTGTAGAGCAGAAAGAACATTAGTGCCTACTGACCTCAGAGTCACATAATTACTCCGGCACAAAAGAAATGGGCAGTCTGTATTTCTAGAACAATTTACCAAACATTTCCATATCCATAGGGAAAGAATTTTTGTAACAACATAATGTGTATTTATCCCATTTTATGGCAAGAAACTGAGAGGGTTCTGAGAGCGTAAGGGAATTGCCAAAAGCCACACAGCTAATAAGTGATAGGACCAGGGTCTTTGGACTCCAAGCCCAATGTTCTTTCCAATACCCTACTGTTGCTATAGACAGTCCCTCAAATTGCTACATGTTATAGACATGTCCCCAGATAACCATGAGCGTTTCAAGAAACAAATCTATTATCAACACCTTTATTGATGCTTACATAGTAAGCTCTTTTTCTTTCCTCTAGGAAAGCTAACTCTGAAAAATATCTGATTTGTCCTTCCAAAAACAGCAGAATGTGGTAGAGGAGGATGGCGGGGGTGGGGGGAGGCTTCTGTTAATAAAAGGCAGTATGAGGAGTCTGGTGGTAATGGAGCCGCTCAGTATCTTGAACGTGGTGGTGGATACGTGTGTGATAAAATCGTATAGAACTTAATACACCCACAAATGAGTACAAGTAAAAGTGTGCAAGTCTGAGTAAAATCTATGGATTTTATCAATGTCAAAAAAAGTTGTCATTTTGAGCCCTCCAGAGAACTGATTATCTCCACATGACTTTCTCTTTCGTTCTTTCCTCACCCCCTGTCTTCAGATAAAACATTACTCATTCCTCACTTTTACTTCCCTTCTTATGAATCTAAGCTCCTTTCCTCTTCTCAGAATCTCAGTTGAACCTCTTCACATGTACAAACTGTTTTCTGGTTGACCTCAACCCACTGTCTATGCTATGAGGCTTGCGTGCTGTTTTTGCCCTACATTAACTTGTGCTCAATTGAATACTGTGTGTGTGCGTGAACATTATACACACACAATTAAATTATGGGCTTTGTAGGAAGAAGTACACTTCCTTCCAACTTTATTACTTAATTCCTTTAACAAAGCTTTATTGAGCTCCTATCATGTATCAACAACTGTTCTAGTTGCTGGAGGTATTCTAAGGAACAAAAACCAAGTCCCTCTTCTCATGGAGCTCATTTTGTTGTTAGAAGGCAAACACTAAACAAGTAAATATATGGTGATGGTGATGAGGGTTATGAAGAAAACTAAAGAAAGAAGAGTGGCTGCAAGTGACAGGGGTGGAAGGAATGCTGTTTAGGGTAAGTTGATCAGGGAAGGCCTCTGACCAGAAGACATGATGGAAACCTAAACAAAGAGATGCACACACAGCAGGAGTAGTGGTCCAGGCTGAGGGCACAGTGAAGTGTGACGCCCACAGGCAGGAGAGTGTCTGTGCTGAGAATAGGAAGCAGGCAGGTGAGGCTAGAGCACAGTAGGTAGGTCAGGGGGAGATTGGCAGGTGGTACAACCACAATGGTAGGTGGAGGCCAGATCGGATAGGACCTTGAAGGCAAACATAAGGATTTTATTTTATTCTGAGAAAGTGAAGGAGCCTTTGGAGGGTTTCAAGCAGAGATAAGTCATTCTAACCACCTTCCTGACCCCTGCTATTGGCTGTTGCATTTCTTGAAAATATAGTCAGTGTTTACCATTTTCTCTTTGGTATGCTCTTCACTTAAAGCTGTTGAGCTCAGACCCTGTCAAGGATAAGGTTGCCTGTCAATTGCCAAATCCAGTGTCTTTTTTCAGTATTTGTCTTTCCAGACTCTTGGCAACCCTTAATGCCTTTGACCATGGCCTCCATTTTGAAATGCTCTTCATGGATTTGTAACCCAGTTCCAGCAATGGTTAGTTCTGTAATCTGGAGCAAGTTGATAAATATCTCTGTTCTTCAGTTTCCTAATCTGTGAAATGGGAAAAGTAATTGTAACAACTGCATAGGGTGTTGTGAGGGTCATAAGAGATAAGTACTCACTAAATGTTAGCTACTGTTATGTCCCCAACCAAACTCCTTATCTTACACCCTTCTCCCAAGCCAACTCCTCCTGTTAGCAGCATCGCTATTTAATCCAGAAACTTTAGTCATCCTTGATATCAATAATATTATTAATTATTAATACTAATAAGCTTGCAGGTTTTACCTCCAAGACCCCCCCTCCTCTCATTCCTACTGCCACCACCTCTTCCCTGTAAGGGTGTCATGCACAAGTACACACACACACACCCCTTTCTTTATGTACTCTGGCTCTATTGAACTACCAACCGTTGAACTACTCTTTGCACATTTTCCTTGGACTCTTTCAATGGTCTCCTACTTAGCTCTCTGCCTCTATCTCTAATAGTAAGAACAAAAACAACAGTGGGAATAAATGCTACTCTTTACTCTGGGCCAGCAGACAGCATATTCCATCACAATACATTTCTTTATAACTGGCTTTTTCTCACAAACAAAATACCATTGATATCCTCCCATGTCAATGGCTGTAGATCTAACTCATTTTTCTTAATAAGTATGTAACACTTCATATTTTATATATTTTTAGCAATATGATGTTCCATAATTTGTTTAGCCATTGGCAATTGATAGATATTCAGGTTATTTTCAGAGATTTCTTTGTGGGGAAAGGTCACTACAAATAATGCTACATTACAATTATTTTACTAGGTGTTACGGATTACTTCCTTAAACTTAGTACTCATGTTTCCACCAGCAGCACGTGAGAGGCATTTTTCCTTTGTCCTAACCAGCACTGGGGATTAGTGTTCTTTGTAGTTAATGGCAGTGTGATGGATGAAATATGACGCCTCATGGTACATTTAATTTGCGTCTTCCAGACTATTGGTGAAGTTGAGCATCTTTTCATTTATTTACTTACTAACCATTTGGACTTTCTTCTGTGGATTGTATTTTGAGGTTTGAATCAGATTTCTTGTTCATTTTTGTACTGATTTCTATGCCTTTTCCTTATCAATTTATGTATTATGAAATTTCACTCTCATTCTCTCATGTGATTGCAAATATTTTTTAGTCTGTTACTTATCTTTTGACATTGTGGTATCACTTATTATTTCAAATGTTTTTCTGGAATTTCTTTTTCTAATCAAAACTGGCTTTTTATTTATAGTTTTGGAGATTCCTCTGTTGCTTAAGATCTCTAAATTTCATTTTGTTATTAAATTTTTAAACATCTAAACCTTTAATTCATCTAGGATTTATTTTTGTACTTGGCGTGGGATGAGGTCCAAAACTGCTTCCTCAAAATGGTTAGTGAACAATGCCTGCAAAATCTACCAAACCTTATTACATTTTAATTTAGTGGAGAAAGGACTAAATAAGCCATCCTTTCTCTTCTAAATTAAATACCATTTTTTCACATGTCAGTTTCCCATGGATCCTAGGATCTTTTACTGGATTCTGTATTGATCTGTCTGTCTGCTCCTGTTGGTTTGATTAAAGAAACTTTAAAATAAGTTTTATAGCTGGTAAGGCAAATCAACGACCTTCTCAGCCTCAAACACAACATGTTCTACTCGTCTTTCTCATAATTCAAAATGTTCTTGGAGACTAATTCTTTCATGTGAACATCAAATTACTTCATCTAGTTCCAAAAATAAAATACATAAAAATAACCCCTACCGTACCAAACCAACCACACAACCCTCTAGGATTCTACTTACACCTTCATTACATTATACGTTATTTCAGGGAGAAGCATTGCTGTCTTTATGATATTCAGTCTTCCCGTCTCAATGAAAGTTGCTTATTTGCTGAACTGATATCATAGTGGTTGCTTCACGTTGATCAAGTCTCTGGGAAAACTTCCCCATTGGGCCTGGATGGTTCTATTTTATTGATTAAAAAGCACTAAAATTGAAGTAGGTAAAATTTAGTAAAATAAATTTTATGTTTTAGCAAGTTTCTATCTTTGCTAGATAAGGACCTAATATTTCCTGTCGGTTTACCCACTCTTTATTATTCCAAAGAGCAAGAAATCCCCTTCCTAATGGGAGCCCTGGTGGTCAAGGGGGTTGGTTTCATCTTGCTGATTTCCTAGTGGCTGCTGCCCTCTTAGCCCTAGGCATGTGTTCCTCTAGTGGGAGGGACCCACTCCCCAGGCTTAGGAGGGAGGGGACCATGAGAGCTTCCCTGCTGCTTCTCTCCCAGTTCACCTGAGCCTCCTGGCCTGGCCACTCTGTTTCCAGACCTTTGTGCTCTGTAGGCCGTGAGCCCTCAGGCCACAGTGCAGAGGCAGCACGGGCAAGCCTGGCAGGATGGAACCCTTGTCCTGCAGTCATGGTACGCCCTTCCCCGTGTTTCCTCGTGCCCCTCTGGTTCAGGCTGTTTGTTTTTCTGTTGCTTTTTACCCTTTCTCAACCCCCCAAATGCGTCTGGACCACTTGGCTTTCTTTGCCGTTGGGAAAGCAGTCCAGGTGGCCAGCTGCTCAGTTAATCCAGTCTTGGCATAAAGGATTCAAAGAAAGACCAGCAGACAGGCTGAGGAAAGCCTGGGTGGAAACTGCCCTGACATCAGGGCACAGGGACACTCAATGCACTGCTCAAGGTGTGCCTGGGGCTCTAGGAAGAACGGGCAAGTGTATTTGCCTACATCTCTGTGCTTGTCTGTATATCTCTTTGTATGATATAAAAAAAAAAAAAATTCATCCATCTGTCACCAAGCCGTGACTCTCTTAGCAGTCTGCTTCGGTCAAGATGCAGCGGTTGCTTCATTGTTCCTTCTGATGGTTGACATTTTCCAACATCTGCAGCCTAGATATTGAACAAATAAGTGGCCGTCAACTCTCTCAGGTGGGGAGGATCCTTCATTTCTCTTGTGACCTACGCCTAGGACACATGGCAGGGCCTGAGCTGTCTGTCCTCTTTATTAGCAAAGTCCCATTTCTCAGGCCTGCTGCATGCTTAAGATGTTTGCAAAAACACTTCATTGGGGCTTCCCTGGTGGCGCAGTGGTTGAGAGTCCGCCTGCCGATGCAGGGGACACGGGTTCGTGCCCCGGTCCGGGAAGATCCCACATGCTGCGGAGTGGCTGGGCCCGTGAGCCATGGCCGCTGAGCCTGCGTGTCCGGAGCCTGTGCTCCGCAACGGGAGAGGCCACAACAGTGAGAGGCCCGCGTACCACAAAAAAACAAAAAACAAAACAAAACAAAACAAAAAAAAAAACACTTCATTGGCTGTAGCTGCTAATACAAAGTTACTGCTTGATATCACAAGTTGGAGATACACTTCCATGCCTATTTTTGAATAATATTTGAAAAAGTGTCTTCCCTTTGGAAAAACTAGAATGTCTTTTATAAAAATAGACCTGTCCTAATGTCAGTTTTCCACCTGAATAAAAGCGAAGTAATATTAAACATTGCTGCAGGCTGCCTTGTCATTGGAGTTCAAGATTCTGTGCTGCAATAAATAATTCTGTAAAGACACAAAGTTTTGTCTAAACAGTGCTCAGCGCAGTTTTTGTAAATGCATTTTCAGTCCAGGGTACGTCTATTTGCACCTTAATGTGTGACCATGAAATGTCAGTTTTTAGAATAAGTAGCATATATTTTGAAAGAGCGGTATAGTCACCCACCTGGTAAGAGGTGGTCCAGTGGCTAAATGGGGAATAGATGATTTTCCTAGTGAGACAATAGTGTATATCTTGGAGGGAAAGTGAGTCACATCCAGCACTATGGAATTGATGTGCACTTGAATTACACATTGGGCCTCAGCTGAAGGAAATGTGATGTGAATGAAATGTGATGTGTTGTGTAAAAAGAACATTGGCCTCAAATCAGCAGACTTGGTTTCCAGTGGGTGGCAGCTTTGCTACTTGATGACTGTGTGACCTCAAGCAATTTATTTATGCTTTCTGAGCATCGCTTTTATCAACTCCGAAAGGGAAGTATCAGCCTAGGTGGGAGTTCTAAGCCGTGTTATTTTACACACTGCTGTGTCTCAATCCATTCTGAGGTAAGTAACTTATTGCTGCTAGGAATAAAGTCCTGACGTTTGCAAACAGTTTATAGTTGGAGTGCAGATAAGTTTAGCCCTGTGATGTCATTCTCTCCAACTCACCTTCTGAAGGGGTTTCTGAAGAGTGTGAGTTGTGGCCGCCATACTGGTAAGACCAGTGCCACTGCCACCAAGAACCTTTCAAATGACCAGTTTCATTATTGACGTGCCTATAAAACGTTTTCATGGGTACCGCTCCCCCAGAGTTTCTGGATATCTGCCTTTCATAAAAATATTTTTTGTCAACATTTCGCCAACATTCTGTCAATATTTTGTCACCGGGGTAAAATATTGTCAGTCAAGATACTGTCTTCTGGGCACAGCCTGGAGAAGACAGTATCTCTTAAATATGGCCCACCCAGTGTGAACTGCTGGCTGGATTTCCCCTAGCATTCCTTCTGGCTAACTACCCTCTTTGCACATGTAGTTACAGGTGAGGACACATGCGGAGTGGGGTGGCTGAGGGAACTGATGGTGATGCTTTTGACACCTGGGAGTGATTCTGGAGGCAGAAGTGTCTCTGGAATGTCTCCGCTGTTCTTTGATTCCGATTTTTGCTGCTGGCTCGTGGAGGGTGATTTCCTGGGGTTTCAGTACTTTGAGTGTCAAATTCCATATTTTCATATTCTGGAATTTTCTTTGCCCCAAGGCATGTTAACAAAAGTATATGCTGTGAGTCCAACTATAATGAATAGCTCTCTCTTCCTCCCATTCCCCTCCCCCCCCCCCCCCGCTACTCCCACCAAACACAGACACTTAAAGAAACACCAGTAAATGGATAACGTCACACCAAGGAGTGGTGATAACAGCCAGGGTAGTGAGAATGCAACCCAACTCTGCCAGGGCTTTTTTATTGCTTACCCTGTAGTAGGCAGGGGCCAAGTTTTACATACATTAATTCTCATAACTCCATGAGGTAGGTAATATTAATATCTGCATTTTATAGGTACAAATGCTGAGGCACAGAGAGATTAAGTAACTCACCCAACAGGTAGCAGTTGGCTGAGATTCACACTCAGGCAGTTTGGCTCCAAAGTCAAGTCTCTTGACCCCCTTCCATGCCCTGTCATCAGTGCTCTAGGCTGACTGAGCTTCTATTAGCTACTCTCACATAACTCTCCTCTGAAGTAGCTCTTCTTATCCCAGTGTTAAATTTGAAGACGCCAAGGATAAGTGAATTGAAATAAAGTGACTAAGTTCCCATGGCTGGAAATATCAATAGGCAGTGAAGGAAATGGGATTTTTTTAAATTGAGGTATGGTTGATGTGCAATATTACACAAGTTACAGGTGTACAGTATAGTGATTCACAGTTTGTAAAGGTTATATTCCATTTATAGTTATTATAAAATATTGGCTATATTTCCTGTGTTGTACAATATCCTTGTAGCTTATTTATTTTATACATAGTGTTTGTACTTCTTAATCCCCTATCCCATCTTGCCTCTCCTTCCTCCCTCTCCCCACTCGTAACCACTAGTTTGTGCTCTATATCCGTATGTTTCTTTTTTTGTTATATTCACAAGTTTGTTATATTTTTTAGATTCCACATATAAGTGATATCATACAGTACTTGTCTTTCTCTGACTTATTGCACTTAGCATAATACCGTCTAAGTCCATCCATATTGCTGCAACTGGCAAAATTTCATTCTTTTTTATGGCTAATATTCCATTGTATATATAAACCACATCTTTATGCATTCATCTGTTGATGGACACTTAGGTTGCTTCTATATCTTGGCAATTGTAAATAATGCTGCTGTGAACATTGAGGTGCATGCATCTTTTCAACTTAGTGTTTTCATTTTTTTCAGACAGATACTCAGGAGTGGAATTGCTGAGTTATATGGTAGTTCTATTTTTAGTTTTTGAGAAACCAAGGAGTTGGGATTTGAACGTAGGTCTCTTTGTCTATAAAGCCACAGCTTTGACTGTATTTCACATTGTTTTCTGAATAATAAAGTCATCTCATGGAAATGAACATGAAATACCCCCAGAATTTTTTCTGAAGACATTATTTGTCCTAACAGTTTGGAGTTTTCATCTGTAGTATAGCATCTTTTTCTAGTCACTGATTATTATTATTATTATTTTGCCAAGCACCAGGTTTTGAAGATCTGTGGAAGAGTCACTTTCACTACTGCTTGGGACATACATTCCAAATACATGGGACTGCCTATCGATCTCTACCTTCCAAAGACACACTCAGGTGCTGATAACATTTTCAGACTCAGCTCCTTCAGTCCTGAGCCAATCAGAACGGGGTTAATCCCTAAATCCCACCCTCTGGTGGGCAAGAAGAGCTAGTAAGCTGTCAGCTTCACAGCCAATCAGAACCAAGCCTGACAATGTACCAGATGTTCCACCTCACCAGCGCTGTTAGGATCTAGAGTTGGTTTTGTTTACCTAAGGCAGCTCTGTGAGCTGCTGCTTCCTTGTTAAATGTCTCAGGTGACCCACCAAAAGATGGATGCCGTGTCCTCATTCTTGACTTTTCAGTCAAGTTCTTTGATGGGAACTTTGACCACTGAAAAGCCATCAGCACAGTTCAGCTCCCCTGCTTTGAAAGTAGACTGTCACTTATCCTCAATCATTGGCTAGGATTAACCCAAGTATCTCCCCCTTCCATCCCCATCCCCCCCAATTGATCAATTACAAGTTTTCTAAGCCTTTCTAAGCATTTGAATTACGTGTCAGTTACCGCTCCTTTAGTGGCAAGGTCTTTTCAAGCCTCCACCCTAACCTTGGGTTGTTGGGAGGATCCAATAACTGCCATGAAAACTCAGGAGCAGTCAATCACCATTTGCTAATAGCAGCAAGAGTGATAGTAAGCAGCAGCTCCAATATGTCATTTTCAATTTTCCGTTCGAAATAATATGCATAACGTGTTCCCACGGCAGGCACTGCGCTAGGCCCCAGGGATCAGTGGCAGTGAGTCTGGATCATGTCCACAAGCTCTTGCAGACTCATTTGTGCCAGCAGAGCTGCCTTCCACTCCAACTTTATTCTACTTTTCTGAGAAGGTCAAATGACCTGTTTTTTTCAAGATCTTTATTTGATTGCATTTGCCTATTTTGGGGGAAAATTTTTAAAAAACAGCTCCCAAAATTTAATTCAGAAGAGATACTGCAAGTATTTGTGGTCAGAAATTGTAGGAGCCCCAGTGTGAGGCCACGTGGTCTGCGAAACGCAAGAGGAGCATGGGAAAGTGATCAACGGTGCCTTCCAAAAGGTCAAGGCTTCACAACGCCAGTAAAGGAGGAGGGCACTCCCAGAATGAACCTGGAAAGGATAAATGGATTTTCAAACACTGAGGAGAAATAGATAGAAAGTGAAAGAAGTTGAAACTTTACCTGCGGAGCCTCCTTCTCAAATTGGAGGAGAAAATGTTTGCTGTCAGTTTCTTGAGAGCAGAAGTTGCAAGGCTGACTGTGCTGTCTGCGGGGCCCGTTCCCCCAAAGACCACCTTGCACCAGCCTTGCCAAGATTGCAAAGAGCTTCATGTACCACCAGTGAAATATCTCCACCAGCTAGCGTTCACAGCTAGGGAAACAATTAGCAAGTTAATTATTTGGATTTTTTTCCCCTCGCTTTTCTATTTTCAAAGCTGCTTTGCCTTGATCAGTAGCCTAAACACTTTTACATGCTCACCGAGCTTGCTTCCATGGTTCTCAAGGCAAGTTTGCAAAAATAGAGCGTTTCAGAAAAGCCAGCCAACTAAAGTGAGAGTTTAATTTCTGACTGTACTCAGCGGAAGCTCTTTATATGTTTATATACAATTAATTTTAGAATAGAAATAGATATGGAGATAGATTTCCAGTTGTTTTCCCAGAGTTTATCTTTGACTTTTAGTATTTTGAGGTCAGATTTCCAGAATTTTCTTAATGAAACAAACCCAGAATAAGCAACCAAAGAGCCTTCACTTACTGGTAAGTGAAGTAGCAGGAAGTGAAAAAAAGGCTGTTCCAAAGCCCATGTATCTTACTCAAGTAGAAATGCAGAGGATCTCACTGGCTAAAAATGATGTAAAAAATAAAGAACCAAATGAGAAGCAGGATATTCTAATAGGGGAAATCGGGGTCAGAACAAAACAGTATAAGGACAATAATCTGGGGCCATTAAATGTAGGGAGAAGTAACCTGCCACTTCATAGAATCTTTTCAGAGCACCACAGCTCTTGTGATTCATACTCGCCACGAGAATAAAATCAGATTATGTTTAGTATACACTGAAAAGAAAAAACAGCATCATGGTTAATGTTCTTTATAAATAATTCAATAAAAGTAAGAACATTTTTCTGAAAGATGCCTCTAAAAGGAATGTAATTTATCTAAAAAATGAATTTATGTGGAATACCTCTTCGTGAAGATGCTAGATGATGGATTAGGTTATATCATTGATCATGTGGCATCCTCTCTTACTTGTAAGTTAGGTATTATTACTCCCAACTTGAAGAGTCATAGTAAGGTGAAGGGAATTAAGCAATATTTGCATATTCCAGGTGTGATCCAAGACACCATCACTTCTTCTCTAGTTACTGACTTCATCCTATGCAGGTTTGGACTGGAAGGTTGGAGGGAAAACAAGCAGAGCCCCATTGCTGTTCTCTTTCCATCCTCCAACTAATCTCTCACTCTCTCCTTCTTTCTCATTGCTCAGAATTGAATTGAAAGTTAAAATATTCTTTGCCTTAGGTAAATGCAGATTACAAAATGCCAATCTTACACCATTGTAAGGCAAGAAAACTTGAGTACACATGCAATACACTAGTCGAACATTCCAGTTATATGAACTAGCACAGTCCAGTTCATTTGGACTTTGCGTAGCGGTAGCAGTGAACGGAAACACCACCAGTCATTAAGTGAGCACCTACTGTATGCCGAGCACTGCACTTTATATAAGAACATATGTAATACGTGCTTTACTTACATGGTAAGAAAATATGCACTATTTATGGAATCATTTCTGTAATTCACCCAAACCTGTTTTCTGTTTGATATTAACCAAGTCCCATTTGGTTTTTACCCTGATTTTCACCCTTCATGGTTAGTTATCATAGCTTGAGCTCCCAGCTTCTCCTAGAAGTCGGCTGTGAGCCAACGTGAATTTATCTAATAATCCCTCCTTGATGGTGTTATGACATTTACCTCTTTTTTTTTTTTTTTTAACTTTTAAATTTTATTTTATGTTTGGCTGTGTTGGGTCTTCGTTGCTGCGCACAGGCTTTCTCTAGTTGTGGCGATTGGGGGCTACTCTTTGTCGCGGTGTGTGGGCTTCTCATTGCGGTGGCTTCTCTTGTTGTGGAGCACGGACTCTAGGCCTGCAGGCTCAGTAGTTGTGGCACACGGGCTTAGCTGCTCCGCGGCATGTGGGATCTTCCTGGACCAGGGATAGAACCCATGTCCCCTGCATTCGTAGGCAGATTCTTATCCACTGAGCCACCAGGGAAGTCGTAGAATTTACCTCTTGATCACCATACATTTTGTATTTTCTGAGTAAAGCTGTCACTTCTTTTTATTTATATTCTAAATTCTCTCTTTCAGATGTCAGGAGATGTTCCTTCATTGTTTAGTCAGCTCATGAGTCACGTGGCCAGAGTTCTGGCTCTACCACTAGTTAGTTTTGAGATCCTGATTTATTCACTGAGCATCCCTTGACTTCAGATTCCTCACCACTATGACAAAGTGTGGTCCTTAAGTTTCTACTATCGCTACACCTCTCAAATTCTGTTATTTTATGATCCAATTAATACCCTTTGTGATTTCATAACCTTTGCTCACATTCCTTTATCTGGAACAGTACTGTAGCAATATATACCATCATTTGGAGATCTTTTTAAAAATATTTGATGCCAGGTCCCCACTCCAGACCAGTTAAAACTGGGGGTGGAGTCCAACAATATATTTTCAATTATGTTTCCAGTTCATTCAGATCTGCAGCCAGAATCAAGAATTCCTAGTTTTCACTAAAGCATCCTGGTTTTATTTGTGGTTTCTCCATTGGTCAGTACTACAAATAATCAGATAGAAAGAAAAGGGAAAAATGTTCTCAGATCCCTCTTTATAGAAGCAAGGGGCCAGGCATCTGATAGGAGGAAAGTAGCCAATAGCAAAAGAGATATCAATGATTTTGGAAGATATTATCAAGGAACCATTATTTTCTAGGTGCAAAATGTAATCCTTCAAAGGATTGGCTGGTGAAGTTCCAGGATAACCAAGAAAAAGAGGGATTGGTCTCCATTTTGACTTGTCTTAAAAAGTTTCCCCCATGGAAACACATCTCCAGTTTTATAAGGCACAGTGGTGGGTATAGAGTATGTTCTACGAATATGCTTTGGATGAATGTTGGAATGGAGCTCTTCCACAAACAAGGGGAATCATGCATCTGTTATAGTTCTGGCCTGTGTTCCATCTCTCATGGCCTCCCCTTTCATAAATTTCACTTCCTTGGAAAGCCATCTTGCAACAAGTGTTGCAGTTGAATTGGAATGTGTCATTCAGTGCTTTTTTTCTTGGCTTTGAAACATTTACTTCTCTTCCAGTGGAAAAGAAATAGACTCAAAGCAATATGTGCGCATGGGTTTATCTCTGGGCTTTCTATCCTGTTCCATTGATCTATATTTCTGTTTTTGTGCCAGTACCATACTGTCTTGATTACAGTAGCTTTGTAGTATAGTCTGAAGTCAGGGAGCCTGATTCCTCCAGCTCTGTTTTTCATTCTCAAGATTGCTTTGGCTATTCGGGGTCTTTTGTGTTTCCATATAAATTGTGAATTTTTTTGTTCTAGTTCTGTGAAAAATGCCAGTGGTAGTTTGATAGGGATTGCAATGAATCTGTAGATTGCTTTGGGTAGTTTAGTCATTTTCAAAATGTTGATTCTTCCAATCCAAGAACATGGTATATCTCTCCATCTGTTGGTATCATCTTTAATTTCTTTCATCAGTCTTATAGTTTTCTGCATACAGGTTTTTTGTCTCCTTAGGTAGGTTTATTCCTAGGTATTTTATTCTTTTTGTTGCAATGGTAAATGGGAGTGTTTTCTTGATTTCACTTTCAGATTTTTCATCCTTAGTGTACAGGAATGCAAGAGATTTCTGTACACTAATTTTGTATCCTGCTGCTCTACCAAATTCATTGATTAGCTCTAGTAGTGTTCTGGTAGCATCTTTAGGATTCTCTATGTATAGTATCATGTCATCTGCAAACAGTGACAGTTTTACTTCTTCTTTTCTGATCTGGATTCCTTTTATTTCTTTTTCTTCTCTGATTGCTGTGGCTAAAACTTCCAAAATTATGTTGAATAATAGTGGTGAGAGTGGACAACCTTGTCTTGTTCCTGATCTTAGAGGAAATAGTTTCAGTTTTTCACCATTGAGGACGATGTTGGCTGTGGGTTTGTCATATATGGCCTTTATTGTGTTGAGGTAGGTTCCCTCTATGTCCACTTTCTGGAGAGTTTTTATCATAAATGGGTGATAAATTTTGTCAAAAGTTTTTCTGCATCTATTGAGATGATCATATGGTTTTTCTTCTTCAATTTGTTAATATGGTGTATCACATTGATTGATTTGCGTATACTAAAGAATCCTTGCATTCCTGGGTTAAACCCCACTTGATCATGGTGTATGATCCTTTTAATGTGCTGTTGGATTCTGTTTGCTAGTATTTTGTTGAGGATTCTTACATCTATATTCATCAGTGATATTGGCCTGTAGTTTTCTTTTTTTTGAGACATCTTTGTCTGGTTTTGGCATCAGGGTGATGGTGGCCTTGTAGAATGAGTTTGGGAGTGTTCCTCCCTCTGCTATATTTTGGAAGAGTTTGAGAAAGATAGGTGTTAGCTCTTCTCTAAATGTTTGATAGAATTCACCTGTGAAGCCACCTGGTCCTGGGCTATTGTTTGTGGGAAAATTATTAATCACAGTTTCAATTTCAGTGCTTGTGATTGGTCTGTTTATATTTTCTATTTTTCCTGGTTCAGTCTCAGAAGGTTGTACTTCTCTAAGAACTTGTCCATTTCCTCCAGGTTGGGTCACCTTGTCTCTGATAAAGTAGGCAAGAGTATACAATGCAGAAAAGACAGCCTCTTCAATAAGTGGTGCTGGGAAAACTGGACAGCTACATGTAAAAGAATGAAATTAGAACACTTCCTAACGCCATACACAAAAATAAACTCAAAATGGATTAAAGACCTAAACGTAAGGCCAGACACTATAAAACTCTTAGAGGAAAACATAGGGAGAACACTCTATGACGTAAATCCCAGCAAGATCCTTTTTGACCCACCTCCTAGAGAAATGGAAATAAAAACAAAAATAAACAAATGGCACCTAATGAAACTTAAAAGCTTTTGCACAGCAAAGGAAACCATAAACAAGATGAGAAGACAACCCTCAGAGTTGGAGAAAATATTTGCAAATGAAGCAACTGACAAAGGATTAATCTCCAAAATTTACAAGCAGCTCATGCAGCTCAATATCAAAAACACAAACAACCCAATCCAAAAATGGGCAGAAGACCTAAACAGACATTTCTCCAAAGAAGATATACAGATTGCCAACAAACCCATGAAAGGATGCTCAACATCACTAATCATTAGAGAAATGCAAATCAAAACTACAGTGAGATGTCACCTCACACCGGTCAGAATGTGAGGAGATGAATGCTGGAGAAAAGGGAACCCTCTTGCACTGTTGGTGGGGATGTAAATTGATACAGCCACTATGGAGAACAATAGGGAGATTCCTTAAAAAACTACAAATAGAACTACCATATGACCCAGCAATCCCACTACTGGGCATATACCCTGAGAAAACCATAATTCAAAAAGAGTCATGTACCACAATGTTCATTGGAGCACTATTTACAATAGCCAGGACATGGAAGCAACCTAAGTGTCCATCAACAGATGAACGGATAAAGAAGATGTGGCACATATATACAATGGAATATTACTCAGCCATAAAAAGAAACGAAATTGAGTTATTGTAGTGAGGTGGATGGACCTAGAGTCTGTCATACAGAGTGAAGTAAGTCAGAAAGAGAAAAACAAATGCTGTATACTCAAACATATATATGGAATCTAAAAAAAATGGTTCTGATTAACCTAGGGGCAGGACAGGAATAAAGACACAGATGTAGAGAATGGACTTGAGGACATGGGGAGGGGGAAGGGGAAGCTGGGACAAAGTGAGAGAGTGGCATGGACATATATACACTACCAAATGTAAAATAGAGAGCTAGTGGGAAGCAGCTGCATAGCACAGGGAGATCAGCTCGGTGCTTTGTGTCCACCTACAGGGGTGGGATAGAGAGGGTGGGAGGGAGACGCAAGAGGGAGGAGATATCAGGATATATGTATATGCATAGCTGATTCACTTTGTTATACAGCAGAAACTAACACACCATTGTAAAGCAATTATACTCCAATAAAGATGTTAAAAAAAAAAAGCAGTATGTGCTTATGGCGGAGACCACCATGAAATTCTACAACTATATTTGAGGACAACAACAGGGGTGAGTTAGGAAGGGTTAGATTTGGGGTGAGAGGCAGAGCAGTGCAGTACAGACATTGGTTTATGTGTGCTTCAGCATAGAAATTATACTAACTCTGCCTCTAAGTGATTTGATCCTGCCAACTTCTTTTTAGCTTTCAAAGCTCTCCATTTCCAAACCGGTAGAATGAAGGTGTGTGACAAGATCAAATCTACGGTTCCTTTCAGCATACAGGTGCCATAGTTTGTTTATTTACTTATTTATTTATTTTTACATCTTTATTGGAGTATAACTGCTTTACAATGGTGTGTTAGTTTCTGCTTTATAACAAAGTGAATCAATTATACATATGCATATGTTCCCATATCTCTTCCCTCTTGCGTCTCCCTCCCTCCCTAATCATTAGAGAAATGCAAATCAAAACTACAATGAGATATCATCTCACACCAGTCAGAATGGCCATCATCAAAAAGTCTACAAGCAATAAATGCTGGAGAGGGTGTGGAGAGAAGGGAACCCTCTTGCACTGCTGGTGGGAATGTGAATTGGTACAGCCACTATGGAGAACAGTATGGAGGTTCCTTAAAAAACTACAAATAGAACTACCATATGACCCAGCAATCCCACTACTGGGCATATACCCTGAGAAAACCATAATTCAAAAAGAGTTATGTACCAAAATGTTCACTGCAGCTCTATTTACAATAGCCCGGAGATGGAAACAACCCAGGTCCCATAGTTTTAAGCTTATGTGTCACTAGGTGTACTTTCTTTGGCTGACGAATAGATCGTCTTGTCTAATTTTCCTCTTTAAGTGATACTGAAGTTTCTAAGACTTTTATAAGATGTGGTCACATGTAAGGCAGAGAGCCCAGGGGCCATCTCCTCCATAGGAGGCATTAGACCAAAGGAGGGGATAAGTGTCAGCCATATCACTATGAGCTGTTTGATTCTTCACTTTACTTTTATATCTGCGGGAGAAAGATTTTTTTTAATATGTCCTGATGTGTGAAATGATATTTATTATTTTTAACATTTCTAGGACAGTTCCCTTGCACCCTCAGTCTAATGTTTTCCATCCGTGAGCAAAACTCTTTCTATAGCTAGAAATAATGAATACTGGAAAAGTGAGACAACTCCATATTTGACATGTTTGTATTAACAGTGTGTATGCTTTGGTATCTTGAGAAGTTAATATATTTTTGCCTAAAGTAATTACAGTTTTTCTAGGAGTATACAGATAGTTTTCAGTGAGCCATAGATCTTTTGCCCTGTTAGATATGCACAGTGGTCTTTAAAAATTAGGAAGCTAATTCTCTTTGATAGCTTCTGAATAAATGTTCACTATCAAAGGCTTTAACAATAGATATAAATTGACACTTGAATATCAAATAGGCTTTAAAAAATCTCTCTTGCTGTGCTAGCATCCATTTTGTCATATGCCAGATAAACACAGGTGTATAAAAGATTCATATTGTGATGCAATGTTCCTGATAGAGAGGTTCATGGACACAGCGAAATCTTGATTTGCAGTGACATAAAGGCATTGGGTTTCCACTCTTTTCTTGTCAAGCTCCTGCAGAGACACCGTGGGAGCCAGATTGCGGGGGGTCGGGGGCAGAAAAGTTACCAGTAACACAGATGCGGACTGTCTCAGCAAGGAGACGCAAGTGCCCTCTGCTCTTTTCCTGGCAGGAAAGCTTCAGAACAAGACCGACTAAGGAGACAGCTTGGCTCCAAGCAGCGCGAGACACTGAGTCAGATCACAGCAAGAAAAATCGCGTCGTGATTTATATTGAAATAAGATACGCTTCACATTCAGCTCTTTGAGGAGGAGGCATACTCACATGCCAGAATGTTTTGCCTGTATCACCAAACCAGTGGATAGTGTCCAAAGCTGGTGTTCCAACTGCTGTTTGGGTCAGCTCTTCCTTCTTGCTTAAAAGGATCGCACTATTTTTCTCTTGATTTGGTTGTATACTTTTTTTTTTTTCCCAGAGGAGTTTGTTTGCTACGATATAAAAGATTCAGGGCTTCCCTGGTGGCGCAGTGGTTGAGCGTCCGCCTGCCGATGCAGGGGACACGGGTTCATGCCCCGGTCCGCGAAGATCCCACATGCCCTGGAGCGGCTGGGCCCGTGAATCATGGCGGCTGAGCCTGCGCGTCCGGAGCCTGTGCTCTGTAACGGGAGAGGCCACAACAGTGAGAGGCCCGCATACCGCAAAAAAAAAAAAAAAGATTCAGTCATTGATTCAACAAATATTTACATTCGTGTTTGAGGCTCCGTTTCAGATACTGGGCTCTCTTCAGCCTGTATGCCAAGGGAGAGACAGAATTAACAAATAGGTAAACGATGTGGTGTGCCAGATTGTGATAGGTGCAATGGAGTAAAATAAAGCAGCGAGTTCAGACAGGGCGTGCAGGGTGAGGAGAGGGTGCTGTTTTAAACAGTGTGATCGGGGAAGGCCTCCCTGAGTAGATGATATTTGGGCAGTGAAGTGGAAGGAAGTAGAGCGTAAGCCATGTGCCTGTCTGGGGAAGAGTGATAGGCGTGAGGGGTTAGAGACATGAGGAGAGAGCAAAGTATGAAATACACATAAGGAAAACGAGTAAGTCAGTGGACAAGGGACATATAGAATTGATGGGCAGTTGAAGGATTACAGGTTTGGGGTGAGACCAGCAACATGGTGATGTATGTGTTTTCCAGCCACATTCAGCTGCTTGCCTGGTACAGAGGACTTAGAGTGCTGGATTCATCCAGGGTGGAGTTTGCCAGGTGAACAAGGTGGAGGAAGAGGGGTCCACAGAGTTGAAGCTGTATGCAGTGGTGTGATGATAATGATGAACCCTACAAAGCATGCTTGGGGTGAAGTGAGAACACCGGCTGGGGGGGTGAAGTATGTGAAAAGGTGGTAGGGTTAATGGATTGACGAGCTATATAAGGCCGTCAGTAATTACTGAAGACATGGTTCTAGTAGTTCATTATGGCATGAAACTATTGTCTATTTTGATGAAAGGTAAGCACATTCATCACTGAAGCTGATTTTACTTTGAATCTACTTAATTAAGTTTTCAGCCATTAAAATTAAATTTATGCAAAGCGGACTATGGCTTTGAACATTAGTATGCATTCTTTTACTTACAATTATGAAATGAATATATTAGTGTATAATCTAAAAACAATTAGTGATTGCTAGAATACATTTCAGTAATCTGTCTCTTGTGAAGTAATAAATTGCCAAAGACAGAATTTAACTATCCTGAGAACTTTAGAAATACGTGTGCTTCTTTGGAACCCCAGTGGTTTGGGGAAATGATGACAAACGACATAATCTACCTCTCCTCCTATTTTGTAAATCACTTTAATTTTCCTAAATTGCTGAAGAGGGATTTACTGTGGTTAAGGAACACTTTTCAAAAATTTAATTGATAAAATTGTGTTCTATAAGACAGATGCCAGAGCTATAAAATGCTTGACCTTGATATGATTTTGTCCATTACACTTCAGAATTTCTATATGTGAATGGGGGTTTAGCCACGCTACAGTCTAACCCAATGACCTTTCCCTCCACTGACCCAAGGGGCCATCTTGGATACCTTGCTCCATGCCCACTTCCCTGATTGGATGAGAAGTACCATTTTCCTCTAACATGAGGACCCGGCCTGGTGGGCCCAGGTGCAGCTGTTTCCTCTCACACAGCCTTGTAGCCAGGTCACTTTCCACTGATTCTGTTTTGACTGGTCATGGCTAATGTTCTGATGTCTGATGCTGGAGCCTGCTCACCCACTTACTAAGATTTAATCACAACACAGGTGTGAGGGACAGTATAAACCTGTATTTTTTTATCCCTTTATCTGGGATAAAATACAGACTCCAATTCCGGTAAATGAAGTTGCCTCTTTCTGGTCTCGAAAGTGTTATAACATTCATCAGCATAAAAGTTAGACTAAAATTTCGAATACATTTAAAAACAACCAAAACACGTATCTAAAATCCCACAGTTTTGAGGTTACCGAATTCCTGGTTAGGGTGAGATGACTCGATGTTTGCTTCTGTTTCTCAATTCGGGAAGCTTGTGGTCTCAGGTGTTTTTTCGCACTCAGTCTCTTGGTCCATACCAGTGACAAATGTTCGAGGCCAAGTTCAAAGTGTTCACTGTTGTTCTCAAGATTCTCAAGCCTAGATCCACTAGCCATTGTCTTGCCTTCGTATGAGATCTGTCTGGAGGCTGAGTGAACCTACTAAGGTGGCTCTGGGTTCACCTATATATCCAGTCCTCAACTGACTCTACTTGAACTTCTACCTTGAACTGCTATGCTTAGATACAGGTCTTTGACAAAAGTAGTATTATGGTCTGCATACAGCATATCATGCTATATGGGCTGGATGTCTAAAGCTTTTCTATTTGAATCATGACAGAAGAAAACTACAGCAGGTCCTCTATTTGCACATATAATGTGTTTCTGAAGGTGTCAAATGTGGGAAAATTGAAAAATAGACTTATATGTTTCAAGGGATTTCTATTTATATAGAGATTAAAAAAAATTAAGTCCCTAATTACATTTTACCTATAATCTTAAATGATATGGTTTTAATATTTGGGATATATTCTTAAATTTTGTTCTTTCTTCACAATTAAACAGACATCTTCTTAATTCTAATAAGCGTTCAGCTGAGGCTAGAGATATGCTATTTTGTTTAACAATCTGTGTTCCTTATCAGTAGTATCAGAGCTTTCATTGTGTCTTCTCTTCATTCCTGTAAGATAATCATGATAAAATGCAATATCGTATTCACATTCTCAAATAAACTTCACTGAACAGATGAAGATAGCAATATCCCAAACCTGAGCCATTGTATATCAGACATTGCCATCATGCAATGACTTGGGAGGCTTATCCACCATTATATCAAAGAATGGCTGTTTAGAGGACCAATGATACATAATCAACGGTTTCATGAAAACCAGACTATCACTGCCAAGGAAGGCCTGCTTACTGTTTTCCAAAGCAGATGCCATGAATGAGGGAGAGAAAAGTGTTGAAGGGGAACTAGGACAGAGTGGCTAATGGGGGATGGTGGAAGAGGGTGCAAGGTGCCCCAAATTTGCCTTACCTGTCCATTGATGATGGTTGGGAAACATGATTCAACACTCCCTCACATTTAAAGTATGTTTTATTTTGTGTGGAATAGCATCTGGCAATAATTTTTCTTTTTTTAACATCTTTATTGCAGTATAATTGCTTTACAATGGTGTGTTAATTTCTGCTGTATAACAAAGTGAATCAGTTATGCATTTACATATATCCTGATATCTCCTCCCTCTTGGGTCTCCCTCCCACCCTCTCTATCCCACCCCTATAGGTAGACACAAAGCACCGAGCTGATCTCCCTGTGCTATGCGGCTGCTTCCCACTAGCTATCTATTTTACATTTGGTAGTGTATATATATCAATGCTACTCTCTCACTTCGTCCCAGCTTCCCCTTCCCCCTGCCAAGTCCATTCTCTAGTCTGCGTCTTTATTCCTGTCCTGCCCCTAGGTAAATCAGAACCATTTTTTTTTTAGATTCCATATATATGTGTTAGCATACAGTATTGTTTTTCTCTTTCTGACTTACTTCACTCTGTATCACAGTCTCTAGGTCCCTCCACCTTGCTACAAATAACTCAATATTGTTTGTTTTTATGGCTGAGTACTATTCTGTTGTATATATGTGCCACATCTTTTTTATCCATTCATCTGTCAATGGACACTTAGGTTGCTTCCATGTCTTGGCTATTGTAAATAGAGCTGCAGTGAACATTGGGGTACATGACTTTTTTTTTTTTTTTTTTTTGTGGTACGTAGGCCTCTCACTGTGTGGCCTCTCCCGTTGTGGAGCACAGGCTCCGGATGCACAGGCTCAGCGGCCATGGCTCACGGGCGCAGCCACTTTGTGGCATGTGGGATCTTCCCGGACCGGGGCACGAACCTGTGTCCCCTGAATCGGCAGGCGGACCCTCAGCCACTGCGCCACCAGGGAAGCCCCATGACTCTTTTTGAATTATAGTTTTCTCACGGTATATGCCCAGTAGTGGGATTGCTTGGTCGTATAGTAGTGCTACTTTTAGTTTTTTGAGGAACCTCCATACTGGCTGTATCAACTTACATTCCCACCAACAGTGCAAGAGGGTTCCCGTTCCTCCACACCCTCTCCAGCATTTATTGTTTGTAGACTTTTTGATGATGGCCATTCTGACCGGTGTGAAGTGATACCTGATTGTAGTTTTGATTTGCATTTCTCTAATTGGTGATGTTGAGCATTCTTTCATGTGTTTGTTGGCAATCTGTATATCTTCTTTGGAGAAGTGTCTATTTAGGTTTTCTGCCCGTTTTTGGATTGGGTTGTTTGTGTTTTTGATATTGAGCTGCATGAGCTGCTTGTAAATTTTGGAGATTAATCCTTTGTCAGTTGCTTCATTTGCAAATATTTTCTCCACTCTGCGGGTTGTCATTTCATCTTGTTTATGGTTCCCTTTGCTGTGCAAAAGCTTTTAAGTTTTGTTAGGTGCCATTTGTTTTTTTTTGTTTTTATTTCCATTTCTCTAGGAGGTGGGTCAAAAAAGATCTTGCTGTGATTTATGTCATAGAGTGTTCTCCGATGTTTTCCTCTAAATGTTTTATAGTGTCTGGCCTTACAATTAGGTCTTTAATCAATTTTGAGTTTATTTTTGTGTATGGCATTAGGAAGTGTTCTAATTTCATTCTTTTACATGTAGCTGTCCAGTTTTCCCAGTACCACTTATTGAAGAAGCTAAGCTGTCTCTTCTCTATTGCATATTCTTGCCTCCTTTATCAAAGAAAAGGTGACCGTATATGCATTGCTTTATCTCTGGGCTTTCTATCCTGTTCCATTGATCTATATTTCAGTTTTTGTGCCAATACCATACTGTGTTGCTTACTGTAGCTTTGTAGTATAGTGTGAAGTCAGGGAGCCTGATTCCTCCAGCTCCGTTTTTCTTTTTCAAGATTGCTTTGGCTATTCGGGATCTTTTGTGTTTCCATACAAATTGTGAAATTTTTTGTTCTAGTTCTGTGAAAAATGCCAGTGATAGTTTGATAGGAATTGCATTGAATCTGTAGATTGCTTTGGGTAGTATAGTCATTTTCACAATGTTGATTCTTCCAATCCAAGAATATGGTGTATCTCTCCACCTGTTTGTATCATCTTTCATCACTGTCTTATAGTTTTCTGCATACAGGTCTTTTGTCTCCTTAGGTAGGTTTATTCCTACGTATTTTATTCATTTTGTTGTAGTGGTAAATGGGAGTGTTTCCTTAATTTCTGTTTCATCATTAGTGTATAGGAATGCAAGAGGTTTCTGTGCATTAATTTTGTATCCTGATACTCTACCAAATTCATTACCTCTAATAGTTTGTTTTTTGTTGTTGTTGTTGTTGTTTGTGTGTGTGTGTGTGTGTGTGTGTGTGGTATGCGGGCCTCTCACTGCTGTGGCCTCTCCCGCCGTGGAGCACAGGCTCCGGACGCGCAGGCCCAGCGGCCATGGCTCACGGGCCCAGCCGCTCCGCGGCATGTGGGATCCTCCCGGACCGGGGCACGAACCCGCGTCCCCTGCATCGGCAGGCGGGCTCCCAACCACTGCGCCACCAGGGAAGCCCTACCTCTAATAGTTTTATGGTAGCATCTTTAGTTTTCTCTATGTATAGTATCATGTTTTCTGCAAAGAGTGACAGTTTTACTTCTTCTTTTTCTATTTGGATTCCTTTTATTTCTTTTTCTTCTCTGATTGTTGTGGCCAAAACTTCCAAAACTATGTTGAATAACAGTGGTGAGAGTGGGCAACCTTGTCTTGTTCCTGATGTTAGTGGAAATGGTTTCAATATTTCACTGTTGAGAACGATGTTGGCTGTGGGTTTGTTGTATATGGCCTTAATTATGTTGAGGTCAGATCCCTCTATGCCTACTTTCTGGAGGGTTTTTATCATAAATGGGTGCTGAATTTTGTCGAAAGCTTTTTCTGCATCTACTGAGATGATCATATGGTTTTTCTCATTCAGTTTGTTAATATGGTGTATCACATTGGTTGATTTGTGTATATTGAAGAATCCTTGCATTCCTGGGATAAACCCCACTTGATCATGGTGTATGATCCTTTTAATGTGCTGTTGGATTCTGTTTGTTAGTATTTTGTTGAGGATTTTTGCATCTATGTTCATCAGTGATATTGGCCTGTAGTTTTCTTTTTTCGTGGCAACTTTGTCTGGTTTTGGTATCAGGGTGTTGGTGGCCTCGTAGAATGAGTTGGGGAGTGTCCTCCCTCTGCTATATTTTGGAAGAGTTTGAGAAGGATAGGTGTTAGCTCTTCTCTAATTGTTTGATAGCATTTGCCTGTGAAGCCATCTGGTCCTGCGCCATTGTTTGTTGGAAGATTTTTCATCACAGTCTCAATTTCAGTGCTTGTGATTGGTCTGTTTATATTTTCTATTTCTTCCTGGTTCAGGCTTGGAAGGTTGTACTTTTCTAAGAAATTTTCCATTTTATTGGCATATAGTTGCTTGTAGTAATCTCTCATGATCCTTTGTATTTCTGCAGTGTCAGTTGTTACTTCTCCTTTTTTATTTCTAATTCTGTTGATTTGAGTCTTCTCCCTTTTTTTCTTGATGAGTCTGGCTTATGGTTTATCAATTTTGTTTATCTTCTCAAAGAACCAGCTTTTAGTTTTATTCATCTTTGCTATCATTTCCTTCATTTTTTTTCTTTTAATTTTGATCTGATCTTTTTTTTTTAATGATTCAAAAGAACATGACTTTTAATTTATTTCTCTTTCAGAAAGAGCACCAGCAAGGAAGTTTCCTTTGCATTCAAAGGTTGACATTAAGATTTATGTAGTAAGGGCTTCCCTAGTGGCGCAGTGGTTGAGAGTCTGCCTGCCAATGCAGGGGGCACCGGTTCGTACCCCAGTCCGGGAAGATCCCACATGCCGCGGAGCGGCTAGACCCATGAGCCATGGCCGCTGAGCCTGCGCATCTGGAGCCTGTGCTCCGCAACGGGAGAGACCACAACAGTGAGAGGCCTGCATACCACAAAAAAAAAAAAAAAAAAAAGATTTATGTAGTAAAATCCATATTTATATATTACTAATCGGTATGATTAATGTTTAAGTTCATTTTGGCTTATAGCTATTCAGTTAGTTAATGAAGATGCTACAATGACTAAAGTAAAATTGATCCGAATTATATTTTTAAGCTTCTGATTATCCTTTAAGAAGTTTTTCAAGTCCCACCAGTGCCATTTTCCTTGGCACCTCTAGCTTGAATAATCTCTCTCTTTACAGAACACTAAGGATTTACTGTCTCTACAACTTTTTTGTCAATGAATTGGGTGCTACACTGGGGCCCCTTTTTTTTTTTAAATTTTATTTAATTTATTTTTTTATACAGCAGGTTCTTATTAGTCATCCATTTTATACACATCAGTGTATACATATCAATCCAAATCTCCAAATTCATCACACAACCACCACCACCCCTCACCGCTTCCCCTCCTTGGTGTCCATACATTTGTTCTCCACATCTGTGTCTCAGTTTGTACCCTGCAAAGTGGTTCATCTGTACCGTTTTTCTAGATTCCACATATATGTGTTAATATACAATATTTGTTTTTCTCTTTCTGACTTATTTCACTCTGTATGACCATCTCTAGATCCATCCATGTCTCTACAAATGGCCCAATTTTGTTCCTTTTTATGGCTGAGTAATATTCCATTGTATATATGTACCACATCTTCTTTATCCATTCATCTGTTGATGGGCATTTAGGTTGCTTCCATGACCTGGCCATTGTAACTAGTGCTGCAGTGAATATTGGGGTGCATGTGTCTTTTTGAATTATGGTTTTCTCTGGGTATATGCCCAGTAGTGGGATTGCTGGGTCATATGGTAATTCTATTTTTAGGTTTTTAAGGAGCCTCCACATTGTTCTCCATAGTGGCTGTATCGATTTACATTCCCATCAACAGTGCAAGAGGGTTCCCTTTTCTCAACACCCTCTCCAGCATTTGTTGTTTGTAGATTTTCTGCGGATGCCCATTCTAACTGTTATGAGGTGATACCTCATTGTAATTTTGATTTGCATTTCTCTAATAATTAGTGATGTTGAGCAGCTTTTCATGTGCCTGTTGGCCATTGGTATGTCCTCTTTGGAGAAATGTCTATTTAGGTTTTCTGCCCATTTTTGGATTGGGGTGTTTGTTTTTTTAATATTGAGCTGCATGAGCTGTTTATATATTTGTGAGATTACTCCTTTGTCAGTTGCTTCCTTTGCAAATATTTTCTCCCATTCTGAGTGTTGTCTTTTCGTCTTGTTTATGGTTTCCTTTGCTGTACGAAAACTTTTAAGTTTCATTAGGTCCCATTTGTTTATTTTTGTTTTTATTTCCATTAGTTTAGCAAGTGGATCAAAAAGATCTTGCTCTGATTTATGTCAAAGAGTGTTCTTCCTATGTTTTCCTCTAAGAGTTTTATAGTGTCTGGTCTTACGTTTAGGTCTCTAATCCATTTTGAGTTTATTTTTGCATATGGTGTTAGGGAGTGTTCTAATTTCCTTCTTTTACATGTAGCTGTACAGTTTTCCCAGCATCGCTTACTGAAGAGACTGTCTTTTCTCCATTGTATGTCCTTGCCTCCTTTGTCATGGATTAGTTGACTACAGGTGCGTGGGTTTATCTCTGGGCTTTCTATCCTGTTCCATTGATGTATATTTCAGTTTTTGTGCCAGTACCATACTGTATTGCTTACTGTAGCTTTGTAGTATAGTCTGAAGTCAGGGAGTCTGATTCTCCCATCTCCATGTTGTTCCCTCAAGACTGTTTTGGCTATTCGAGGTCTTTGGTGTGTCCCTACAGAAGATTTTTTGGTCCAGTTCCATAAAATATGCCATTGGTAATTTGATAGGGATTGCATTGAATCTGTAGATTGCTTTGGGTAGGATAGTCATTTTCACAATATTGATTCTTCCAATCCAGGAACATGGTATATCTCTCCATCTGTTGGTATCATCTTTAATTTCTTTCATCAGTGTCTTATAGTTTTCTGCATACAAGTCTTTTGTCTCCCTAGGTAGGTTTATTCCTAGGTATTTTATTCTTTTTGTTGCAGTAGTAAATGGGAGTGTTTCCTTAATTTCTCATTCAGATTTTTCATCATAACTGTATACGAATGCAAGAGATTTCTGTGCATTAATTTTTTATCCTGTCACTTTACCAGATTCATTGATTAGCTCTAGTAGTTTTCTGGTGGCATCTTTAGGATTCTCTGTGTGTAGTATCATGTTTTCTGCAAACAGTGACAGTTTTACTTCTTCTTTTCTAATTTGTATTCCTTTTTTTTTTTTTTTTTTTTTCTTCTCTGATTGTCATGGCTAGGCCTTGCAAAACTATGTTGAATAATAGTGATGTGAGTCGACATTCTTGTCTTTTTCCTGATCTTGGAGGAAATGCTTTCCGTTTTTCACCATTGAGAATGATGTTTGCTGTGGGTTTGTTGTATATGGCCTGTATTATGTTGAGGCAGTTTCCCTCTATGCCCAGTTTTCGGAGAGTTTTTATCATAAATGGCACTGAATTTTGTCAAAAGCTTTCCCTGCATCTTTTGAGATGATCATATGGTGTTTATTCTTCAATTTGTTAATATGGTGTATCACATTGATTAATTTGCGTATATTGAAGAATCCTTGCATTGCTGGGATAAACCCCACTTGATCATGGTGTATGATCCTTTTAATGTGCTGTTGGATTCTGTTTGCTAGTATTTTGTTGAGGATCTTTGCATCTATATTCATCAGTGATATTGGTCTATAGTTTTCTTTTTTTTGTAGTATCTTTGTCTGATTTTGGTATCAGGGTGTTTGTGGCCTCGTAGAATGAATTTGGGAGTGTTCCTTCCTCTGCAATTTTTGGAAGAGTTTGAGAAGGATGTGTTTTAGCTCTTCTCTAAATGTTTGACAGAATTCACCTGTGAAGCCATCTGGTTCTGGACTTCTGTTTGCTGGAAGATTTTTAATCACAGTTTCAATTTCATTACTTGTGATTGGTCTCTTCATATTTTCTATTTCTTTCTGGTTCAGACTTGGAAGATTATACCTTTCTAAGAATTTCTCCCATTTCTTCCAGGTTGTCCATTTTATTGGCATAGAGTTGCTTGTAGTAGTCTCCTAGGATGTTTTGTATTTCTGTGGTGTCTGTTGTAACTTCTCTTTTTTTATTTCCAATTATATTGATTTTAGTCCTCTCCCTGTTTTTCTTGATGAGTCTGGATAATGGTTTATCAATATTGTTTATCTTCTCAAAGAACCAGATTTTAGTTTTATTGATTCTTGCTATTTTCTTTGTTTCTATTTCATTTATTTCTGCTCTGATCTTGATGATTTCTTTCCTTCTGCTAACTTTGGCTTTTGTTTGTTCTTCTTTCTCTAGTTCCTTTAGGTGTAAAGTTAGATTGTTTATTTGAGATTTTTTTTGTATCTTGAGGTAGGATCGTATTGCTATAAACTTCCTCTTAGAACTGGTTTTGCCGCATCCCATAGGTTTTAGATTGTTGTGTTTTCATTGTCATTTGTCTCTAGGTATTTTTTGATTTCCTCTTTGATTTCTTCAGCGATCTCTTGGTTATTTAGTAATGTACTGTTTAACCTCCATGTGTTTGTGTTTTTTACTTTTTTTCCCTGTACTTGATTTCTTATCTCATAGCGTTGTGGCCCGAAAAGATCCTTGGTATGATTTCAATTTTCTTAAATTTACTGAGGCTTGATTTGTGACCCAAGTTGTGATCTATCCTGGAGATTGCTTCTTGCGCACTTGAGAAAAAAGTATAATATGCTGTCTTTGGATGGAATGTCCTATAAATATCAATTAAATCTATCTGGTCTATTGTGTCATTTAAAGCTGTGTTTCCTTGTTAATTTTCTGTTTGGGTGATCTGTCCATTGGTGTAAGTGAGGTGTTAAAGTCCCCCAGTATTATTGTGTTACTGTTGATTTCCTCTTTTATAGCTGTTAGTTGCCTTATGTATTGCGGTGCTCTTATGTTTGGTGCATATATATTTATTATTGTTATATCTTCTTCTTGGTTTGATCCCTTGATCATTATAGTGTACTTCCTTGTCTCTTGTAATGTTCTTTATTTTGAAGTCTATTTTATCTGATATGAGTATTGCTACTCCAGCTTTCTTTTGATTTCGTTTTGCATGGAATATCTTTTTCCATCCCCTTAGTTTCAGTCTGTATGTGTCCCTAGGTCTGAAATGCGTCTCTTGTAGATAGCATATATGCGAGTCTTATTTTTGTATCCATTCAGCCAGTCTGTGTCTTTCGGTGGGAGCATTTAATCCATTTACATTTAAGGTAATTATCTGTATGTATGTTCCTATTACCATTTTCTTAATTTTGGGGGGTTTGTTTTTGTAGGTCCTTTTCTTCTCTTGTGTTTCCCACTTAGAGAAGTTCCTTTAGAATTTGTTTTGGAGCTAGTTTGGTGGTGCTGTATTCTCTTAGCTTTTGCTTGTCTGTAAAGGTTTTGATTTCTCCATCAAATCTGAATGAGATCCTTGCTGGGTAGAGTAATGTTGGTTGTAGGTTCTTCCCTTTCATCACTTTAAGTATATCATGCCACTCCCTTCTGGCTTGTAGAGTTGCTGCTGAGAAATTAGCTGTTAACCTCCTGGGAATTCCCTTTTATGTTGTTTGTCGTTTTTCCCTTGCTGCTTTGAATACTTTTTCTTTAATTTTTGCCAATTTGATTACTATGTGTCTCGGCGTGTTTCTCCTTGGGTTTGTCATGTATGGGACTCTCTGTGCTTCCTGGGCGTGGGTGGCTATTTCCTTTCCCATGTTAGGGAAGTTTTTGACTATAATTTCTTCAAATATTTTTTTGGGTCTTTTCTTTCTCTCTTCTCCTTCTGGGAACCCTACAATGCAAATGTTGTTGTGTTTAATGTTGTCCCATAGGTCTCTTGGGCTGTCTTCATTTCTTTTCATTCTTTTTTCTTTATTCTGTTCTGCAGCAGTGAATTCCACCATTCTGTCTTCCAGGTTACTTATTCGTTCTTCTGCCTCAGTTATTCTGCTAGGATTCCTTCTAGTGTGTTTTTAATTTCAGTTATTGTATTGTTCATCTCTGTTTGTTCTTTAATTCTTCTATATCTTTGGTAAACATTTCTTCCATCTTCTCAATCTTTGCCCCCATTCTTTTTCCGAGGTCTTGGATCATCTTCGCTCTCATTATTCTGAATTCTTTTTCTGGAAAGTTTCCTATCTCCACTTAATTTAGTTGTTTTTCTGGGGTTTTATCTTGTTCCTTTATCTGGTACATAGCCCTCTGCCTTTTCATCTTGTCTATCTTTCTGTGAATGTGGTTTTTGTTCCACTGGCTGCAGCATTGTAGTTCTGGCTTTTGCTGTCTGCCCTCTGGTGGATGAGGCTATCTAAGAGGCTTGTGCAAGTTTCCTGGTGGGAGGGACTGGTGGTGGGTAAAGCTGGCTGTTGCTCTGGTGGGCAGAGTTCAGTGAAACTTAAATCCGCATTTCTGCTGATTGGTAGGGCTGGGTCCCCTCCCTGTTGGTTGTTTGGCCAGAGGCGACCCAACACTGGAGCCTACCCGGGCTCTTTGATGGGGCTAGTGGCGGACTGTGGGAGGGTTCATGCCAAGGAGTACTACCCAGAACTTCTTCTGCCAGTGTCCTTGTCCTCACGGTGATAGAGAGCCACCCGCCAACTCTGCAGGATACCCTCCAAAAATAGCAGATAGGTCTGGTTTTGTCTCTATTGGGTCACTGCTCCTTCGCCTGGGTCCCAAGGTGCACACCATTTTCTGTGTGCCCTCCAAGAGTGGAGTCTGTGTTTGCCCCAGTCCTGTCAAAGCCCTGCAATCAAATCCCACCTGCCCTTGAAGTCTGATTCTCTAGGGATTCCTCGTCCCGTTGCCAGACCCCTAGGCTCAGATGCCTGACGTGGGGCTCAGAACCTTCACTCCAGTGGGTGGACTTCTGTCGTATAAGTGTTGTCCAGTTTGTGAGTCACCCACCCAGCAGTTGTGGGATTTGATTTTACTTTGATTGCGCCCCTCCTACCATCTCATTGTGACTTCTCCTTTGTCTTTGGTTGTGGGGTATCTTTTTTGGTGAGTTCCAGTGTCTTCCTGTCAATGACTGTTCAGCAGTTGCTTGTGATTCCTGTGTTCTCGCAAGAGGGAGTGAGAGCACTATCTTCTATTCCACCATCTGGAGCCAGTCTTTCTGATCTGATCTTTATGATTTCTTTCCTTCTGCTAACTTTGGGGTTTTTTTGTTCTTCTTTCTCTCTTTGCTTGAGATGTAAGGTTAGGTTGTTTGAAATGTTTCTTGTTTCTTGAGGTAGGATTGTGTTGCTATAAACTTCCCTCTTAAAACTGCTTTTGCTGCATCCCATAGGTTTTGGGTTGTTGTGTTTTCATTGTCATTTGTTTCTATGTATTTTTTGATTTCCTCTTTGATTTCTTCAGTGATCTCTTGGTTATTAAGTAGTGTACTGTTTAGCTCCATGTGTTTGTATTTTTTTACAGATTTTTTCGTGTAATTGATATCTAGTCTCCAAGCGTTGTGGTCGGAAAAGATACTTGATACGATTTCAATTTTCTTAAATTTACCAAGGCTTTAGTTGTGACCCAAGATATGATCTATCCTGGAGAATGTTCCATGAGCACTTGAGAAGAAAGTGTATTCTGTTGTTTTTGGATGGAATGTCCTATAAATATCAATTAAGTCCATCTTGTTTAATGTATCATTTAAAGCTTGTGTTTCCTTATGTATTTTCATTTTGGATGATCTGTCCATTGGTGAAAATGGAGTGTTAAAGTCCCCTACTATGATTGTGTTACTGTCGATTTCTCCTTTTATGGCTGTTAGCATTTGCCTTATGTATTGAGGTGCTCCTATATTGGGTGCGTAAATATTTACAATTGTTATATCTCCTTCTTGGATTCGTCCTTTGACCGTTATGTAGTGTCCTTGTTTGTCTCTTGTAATAGTCTTTATTTCAAAGTCTGTTTTGTCGGTTATGAGAATTGCTACTCCAGCTTTCTTATGATTTCCATTTGCATGGAATATCTTTTTCCATCTCCTCACTTTCAGTCTGTATTTGTCCCTAGGTCTGAAGTGGGTCTCTTGTAGACAGTGTATGTGCGGGTCTTGTTTTTGCATCCCTTCAACCAGTCTATGCCTTTGGTTGGGGCATTTAATCCATTTACATTTAAGGTAGTTATCGATATGTATGTTCCTATTACCATTTTCTTAATTGTTTTGGGTTTGTTATTGTAAGTCTTTTCCTTCTCTTGTGTTTCCTGCCTAGAGAAGTTCCTTTAGCATTTGTTGTAGAGCTGGTTTGGTGGTGCTGAATTCTCTTAGCTGTAAAGCTTTTAATTTCTCTGTCGAATCTGAATGAGATCCTTCCTGGGTAGAGTCATCTTGGTTGTAGGTTTTTCCCTTTCATCACTTTAAATATATCATGCCATGCCCTTCTGGCTTGCAGAGTTTCTGCTGAAAGATCAGCTGTTAACCTTATGGGTATTCCCTTGTATGTTATTTGTTGTTTTTCCCTTGCTGCTTTCAACATTTTTTCTTTGTACTTAATTTTTGATAGTTTTATTAATATGTGTCTTGGCGCGTTTCCCTTGGATTTTTCCTGTATGGGACTATCCATACTTCCTGGACTTCATTGACTATTTCCTTACCCATGTTAGGGAAGTTGTCAACTGTAATCTCTTCAAATATTTTCTCGGTCCCTCTTTTTTTTCTTTTCTTCTTCTGGGACCCCTAGAATTGGAATGTTGGTGTGTTTAATGTTGTCCCAGAGGCCCCTGAGATTGTCCTCCATTCTTTTCATTCTTTTTTCTTTATTCTGCTCTGTGGTAGTTATTTCCACCTTTTTTTTTTTTTTTTTTTTTTTTTTTTTTTTGCGGTACGTGGGCCTCTCACTATTGTGGCCTCTCCCGTTGTGGAGCACAGGCTCCAGACGCGCGGGCTCAGCGGCCATGGCTCATGGGCCCAGCCACTCCGCGGCATGTGGGATCTTCCCGGACTGGGGCACGAACCTGTGTTCCCTGCATCGGCAGGCGGACTCTCAACCACTGCGCCACCAGGGAAGCCCTACATTGATTTTTTTAAAGACATAATACAGTCACATACTTAAGAGACAGTATAGTGTAAACATAGCTTTTATGTGCACTGGGAAACCAAAAAATTCATGTGACCAGCTTTATTGTGATATTTGCTTTATTGCCGTGGTCTGGAACCGAACCAGCAATATCTCTGAGGTGTGCCTGTGTTCTGAACCTGAAAGTGTGTTCTGTGGATGCCCAGAGATGTCTGACCACTGGAAACATGCCAACATCAGGAAAAGGAGATGTGCTGTCAGTCTCGTGACTGACTACTTGTCCCTTCTTGGAGCAGCAAGTGGGCAAACCATAGCCTGAACTCTTGTCATCTTCACGTTTTACACCAATTCAGTCTGGTAATATGCTGTCAGTTCAATAGTCTCAGAAGCAAATTGATTTTTCAAGGTAGAGGGCCTCTTTTTCACCAGTAGCCAGACTGTAATCCAGGGAAAAGTAAAATTCAGCCACTATATTAGAGAATCTCTTGCTTTTCCAGTTGCCTCTAATTATCCTATCACAGGCACCAATACGTGGTGGAATTAGAGGAATTATTCCAGCAGATTTGCCCTTTGCTGCAGGCTTCAGGTTTGTTCCAAGGAACTCATATGTCTGCATCCTGTTCTTGGGAATAGCAGAGGGTCTGGCACCTGCTGGTTTCCCCTGGATGCTAATGCTCGTAGGGAGCCACAGTCACTAATTAACTCATTAGTCCTTAACTCACTGCCTGGAAATTCAACTGGAAAAAGAACTCTTTGGGATGGTTCACCCGCGCCACCCTTCCTTCTCTTCTCTCTCTCTTATCATCCCACACTATCATCTCCTATTTGCTTAAGTTGCTGTTTTTGGAAGGAAGCATTTCTACTTCCTTCAACCAAGGAAACTGGGTGTTCTTTGAGTTCTGTACTTCACATTGCACAGTTATAAAGCCCCTAAACTGAAATCGTTAGATGAAGATAGTGATGGAGAGTAGATTTGAAGATGAGGGACTTCACCAAGGGGGAGTCTCAGAAGCAATATAGGGGGCAAAGTAGAATGAGAACTGCTTCTCTCAGACTCCTCAGCTCGTTTATAGACTTGACCTCCATACATTCAGGAAAAGCGTCTTGTTCATCTTTGTATCTTCAGCACGTAGTCCTGTGTTTGGCACTCATCAAGGAGGTACTTGATGAACATTTGATGCACCGAACGGAACTCCGACACACAGCTGAGCCAGGAATGGTGGTCAATTAGTGACTGACTATGTTTGATGAAGGAGCAATGAGAGAAGGAAGGAAATGAACTTCTCACCCCTGGTTTTATCCCGGAATATCTCTCCACTGTATCCCTGTTTGAAGCTGTGTGCTTATGTAGCTCATTTGTGCAATCAGCTCAAAATGGAGCTGCCTTTCAAATCGCTGAAATATTAGCAGTTTTTATACCCATGGGTAGTGGATTATTTGTGTAATTTGGGTGCCCAGACAAAATAGTTATTTCCCATAATCACTTCAACAAACGTGAAGCGTTGCCTGTTATTTGAAATGTAATGACTTGTATTTCTGATTCCATTCTGGATATGATAGCATCGGTCATGCCTTTACTGCCAAGGGTAGTTGTAGAGTCTACAGCTGTTAGTAGATAAATCATTATCCTGAGGTTGGCCCCTGTTATCACCTGCCTAGTCTTTACAAAGAGTGAAAAAAAGAAAAAAAAACATCTGACACTCCAGTGACACAGTAGTAAGCTTCCCTGATTTCCAGCAGCCTTGAGTACCCAGTGTCACTCTTATTGCTAACTTCGTGGGTGTCATCATGGGTGTCTTCATATTTGGATCAGAAAACAAGATCTTCTAAAACACACTTCTTTGAAAATCTGATGTCTTATTCATTCATTCAAAAGGATTGTCACCAGTGGACACGTTTGCCTGACCCTACCAATCAGTTGCTTTTTCCTCAAAGCCCTTTCTGAAACACACCAGCTCTGTGTTCAGCACGCCTGGGGAGAGTGATTGTGGAAGCAGCCAGATCAGTCAGAGGCCAACATGTGCTTGCAGACTAGAGGGTCAGATGGAGGTTATCTGCTGGGCTTTGATCCATTTGTTTCATTTATAACATGTTCACTAGAGGGCAGTAGTGAGAAGTTGTGTGTGTTCTCTGAGGTTGAAGCTATCAACCACTTGAAAACCAAACAGTGGACTTACACTGGGGACAGCTGAACCAACAGGAGAGACGCAAAGTTCAGATTCAGGTTCTTTTTACGTGTTTATTATCTGAAAAGACAGGTCTTCTGTTACTAATGTAGCCTCTTTGAGGCTGTGGGTGGTTAGGATCTTTATTATAATTTAAATGTTTTTCTTTTCCTTAAAAATGTGATTTAATAACAGATTAGTAATTATTAAGGTGCTAGGAGCTAGGAAACCTTTTAACTTAAAAAAAGTTTTTTAAAGGAATACCTAACATGTTACAAATTTTGAATTTTGGGCTCAAATTCATCAACTGCTCTACCAGTAGAGAACACATGCTCCCAGTCTTATCTTGTAAGTGTACCAGCAAGGTAAGGGATTTGAGGCCCTTCCTAATTTCATATTTACCATTAAAATATGTTGGGCTATATTTGATAGAGAAACAGATTGAGTCAGGAATCCTAGAGTTTAGACTTGGCATTGCCATTGTCTGGCTTTCTTACCCTGGGGATATCATTTAAACCCTCGGAGCCTCAGTTTCCCCAATTGTAAAAAATAAAAGGATAATAATATCTTACACCATTATTTGATAGTCATATCTAATAAAGTATGTCAGAGTATTTCTAAAAAATGTAAAGTATTATGTAAGTGTTTATGTTTAGACAAGATACGGTTGCAAAGAAAATGGACTGTTTATTTGCTGGGGGGGGTGGTTGTTTTTAATCTCAAAATCAGATTCCTTTGAAATTTTTCCATTAGTGATGTAAAAATCTTATAACAGAGTTGTAAAAAAAAGAAAAGTAAAGAAAGAAAGAAACACAGCTATAGGCAACCATTAGGATGAGCTAGAATCTGTGTCTAAAGAATGTGAATCTTTTCACATCTCTGTCCTGAGGGGTCAATATCTATGGTCACACAAGAGAAACAAAATTATATCTGTGAATACAAGCCAGCCCTGAAATCAGGCTATAACAGTACTCATTTTTAGTTATCTCTTTTATATCATATTTTCTTGGCTTCTTTTAAATAATAATCTGCCTTGTTGGGTTTCTATGAAGATCCAGATATGACTGGCCTATAAGAACCTGAAATATAAAAACAACTAAGAAATTTTCCAGTGACTCGGATTCCTTTGGCTTTGCAGAAACACGAAGTAAATAGTATCCAGTGAACATTTATTATATATCTCCCTTACGAAGTAGGGAGATGTGTAATGTTGTATAAGTCACATTAATTCTCGTAAATTTTTGGTACATTTTTTAGGATTTCTTCATAGGTAAGATTGTTCTCTGTAGATAGAGAAATACTTGCAATATCTTTAGCAGAATTTTACATCTTCAAAACAGAATACAATCAAGTTTGAAGCTGGTTTTGTGTAGCTTTCCAGACATTTCCACCTCTCACATAGGATGTTCAAGACACGTTTGGGAAACAGGTTACTAAACTATCTGTTATTCATTGTACCAGGCTACCACCTTTGGGTGTTACACCTTGGGACCAAGTTGAAGAACTTGAACTAACACTAATTTGACCTCATTCAGTAACCATCAAAAGGATACCAAGACTGAAGTTAGGATAGACATTTGCCTGAACTGCTTTTTTTCCCTCTTATTCTCTCTCTCTCTCTCTCTCCCCCCCCCCCCCGCCCCTCCCTCCCTATGTCTCTTTCTAGGCGGAAATAAGTGGGATGTTGAATAGATAGTTGTATATGTGATCAGGCATATGAAATCATCTGTCTGAATTATGGAAATTTGAGTGGTTTACAGTTTGGAACTATTATGCTTAAAGCTATTCTGAATTTTCAGCAGAGGCTATGGTGTTGACATGTGTTTTCATTTCTTTTGGGTGAATGTTCTTGGTCATAGAGTAAGTGCATATATAACTTTACAAAAAATTGCTGAATTGTTTCTAAAGTGATGGTACCATTTTATACTCCTATAATGTGTGAGAGTTCAGTTGCTCTGCATTCTTGTCAGTACTTGGTATTGTTGGGTTTTTTGATTATGGACATTCTAATGAGTATGTATTAGTATCTCGCGGTTTTTACGTCACATTTCCTGATTGACTAATGATGATAAGCACCTTTCATGGGTCGTTATCCATTTACATACCTTCTTTTGTGCAATGTCTGTTCTGATCTTCTACCCATTTATTAGATTGTCTTCAAGTGTTTGTGTCAGATTGATACTGCTTTTTTCTTAAGTGGTTGATGGAATCCACCAGGGGAATTATCTGGGCATAAAGTTTTCTTTGTGGAAAGCTTTTTGATTATAGATTCAAATTCTTTAATAGATGCAGAGTCATTCAGATTTTCTGTTTCCTCTTGAGGGAATTTTTTGGTAATTCTGATATCAGTAATTTATGTTTTCATTTTTCCTTAATTAGTCTCGCTAGGAGTTTATCATTTTTAATAATCTTTTCAAAGACAAAAATGTTAATATTCTGTTTTCTATGTGTTGATCTGTGCTCTTATACTTATTATTTCCTTCTTTCTATTCACTTTGGGATTAATTTGATTCTCCTTTCCTCAATTCTTAAGGTAGACACTTAGATAACAGATTTTAAATCTTCCTCTTTTTAAAATTTAGTCATTTAGAGTTATAAACTTTCCTCTAAGCATTACACTTATCTTTTGCACATTCTGATGTGTTCTGTTTCATTATCATTTATTTTGAAATGTTTTCTGATTTATATTGACTCCTTTAATCCGTGGATTATTTAAAAGCATATTTGTTTAATTTTCAAACATTTGAGAATTTTTAAATATCTTAGTGTTGCTGATTTCTAATTCAACTCTTTTATCATCGGAACACACATTTTGTCAGTTTCCAAATTTTTGCAATTTATTGAACTTATTTTATGGTTAAGCATTATGGTCTTATCTCTTTGTTCATGTGCTATCAAAACAAATATGTATAATACAGTTGAATAAAATGATCTGTAGCTGTCAGTTAGGTGAAGTTGGTGGGTAGTCTTCTTTCAGATCTTCTATATCCTTACTGATTTTTTGCCTACTTGATCTGTTTACTGATAGAGCAGTAATAAAAATCCCCAGCTTTGTCTGCTAATTCCAACATATAGATGGCCCCAGGATCTATTTGTATTGACTATTTTTCCTCTTGATAACAGACTTTTTTTTTTTTTTTTTTTTCTGTTTCTTCACATGTACAGTAAGGTCTGACTGATACTGGAAATTGTAGGTGATATGCTGTAGAAACTGGATTCTGTTTTCTTTCTCTAAAATGTATGGATGTCTGGTCTTGTATGAAGTTCAGTTTCTGAATGATCATATGAAATTTGTATTACGCTTTTCCATACTTCGTTAGATTGGATCTGTGGAAAGCCCAAGGTGTTTCCTAAGCTCTTCAAATTGACAAATCTTCAAACTCTGTCTCCCCTGTGGATGTTGACGAGGTGTAGTTTTACAGTTGGTAAAGACAGGTATGGTGGAAGTCGTACTTTAAGTTATGGTCCTTTCTCCTAAGACACAGCCCTTCTGGTGTTTCAGCAGTGTCAATATTGGATGCTGGGATATTACCAAGGTCTCTCTCGTCTGTTTGAGCCAGAATTCAAAAATTACCCAGCACTGCTTGATCTCAATATCTCTGGTTCTCAGCCTGGTCGCAGTAGCCCTCTGGTAAGCCTTGCATATTGCTCTGTGCATGCACAGCCGAACCCTTAGCAAAGGGCTTGTGGGGAACACACACTGAGACTTCCAAGTCTGTTTCTCCCACACCCTGGCAGCTGTCTATGCTCTAGGACCCAGCCACTCAGGTTTCAGCACCTTCAACTTTGATAGAATTTTGATAGAACTGGGGTGAAAATAAACCCGCAATGTAAAATAAGTAATGCCATCATCAACTAACCATGACTTGATGGTAAAAGAAATAGGTGTCTAATTCCTCCTGGCTGCTTTATGGTATAGAAAACACAACTTGGCATTAAAGTCTCTTTGGAAAGTAGAAGAATGACCAAAGGCAAATAGCTCCATATTTCCTTACTCTATTTACAGGATCATTTTTGTCCACTTTCCAATTTATTTTTCTTTGTTTTTGTTAATTCTGTCACCATTATCATGCCATCCAATTTACATTAGATGCATCTTCAGATTTTATTTTGCCAAGTAAAAAAATTCTTCTGAATGAAATTGTCACTCTTTTATTAACACTCACTCCACATACTGCAAGGAGTTCTTGCTGTATATTTCTGTCCTCTTCCTCCCCTCACCCTAATCTCACCCCAAGGAAGTCATCACCTGATTATAATGTCTTTGATTCAGGCTGTGGATAGAGATCCTGCTGGTGACCTCTACAAAGCTATTTCACACTTAGGTAAATCATGTCTGATTTCATTTTGGCCTCTTGAAATCTCTGGCCTCTCATACAGTTGGGTAATGTGTGATGATGAGGACTTGTGAAAAATAATTTTTTAAAAAAACTCATGTCTCAGTAGGTTATCTTGGAGGTGGCATCCCAAAGATTGGGTTTATCTCTTAAAGCAAGTCTTGAGCACCACAACCTGGATGACACTTGCTTTCTCTGCAAAAACATCCTTAAACTTGAGATGTTTTCCATTATCAGATATATTTTTAAATTCTTGGTGTTTTATGAGACATGCATTTATTTTGACAAAATTGAATCAAGTGAAAATAGATTTTGTACATTGAAGCGTTGATTGAGGTGGGTGGTGATTCATACATTCTGAAGGTTAGAAGCTCTTAAGTGGACACTTAGGACTTTTGCTGCTTTAAGTTGTTGGCTGGCCTGTCTCCATTTTGATGGAAACAACTGTGGTCAGTCTAATACTATAAAGAGACATTCCTACATTTCCTTAATAACATTTTTTTTGGAAATTAGTGGAGAATTTTTGAAAGATAGGACTGTGAACCTCCCTAGATGTTCATGTAGTTAAACTTGTTCATCAGGATCTATTTTAACCACCTCCATTGGTAGAAATAAAGTTCTGATGTAAGCAGTGCTACTCTGTATAAACAGATAACCATAGATTGAGAATGACCTTTTCACCTTACCAAATGAGGCGTGTGGTCTGGGGGTCCTCATCAACGTCCTTATTCTCATTTTATTTATAAATCAAAATAAAATTTTTTTCTTGCTCCTTCATCTGCAGCAGTGGCCCAAGTTGTCTGACATGATTAAATTGTCTCAACAGCACCCTCTTGGTTTGAATTTTCCCTTTGTGTATCCACTGCCGGTCATTCTGCTCTTGGCTTCAGTCTGAACCATCGCCATGCTTTGTAGCGCTCATTGACCTAAGAGGAACAATGGACTCAAGGCCTCAGCTGGTGAATTTCTCTGATGGTGGCCAGGGCTGTGGATGGGAGCTGCAAACACCCATGGACTTGACCAGCTGTGGAGCCAGGGTGTAGGGGTGTATCACAGTCCTTCCCATGTTGAAGATTTTTCTAGTTTGCTCCTGGGAGGAAGGAACACTAACGGGCAGCTTGGAGCCCATCCATTATCTTCAACCTTCGCTGAACTCCGAATGATAATAGGACAACAATTTTTAGTTTTATTTGACATGAGGACAAATCACTGTTCCTTGTTGAACTAAAAAGGTCATTCTTTTCTTAAATATCCAAAAAAACTCTTTAAATTTCTGCAGTGTATTATACAAATTTAATATCTTGGTCTGACATGACATGATACTTTGTTTAATGGTAAACGATTTTAAAATTGCTTTAAGTTCTCTCCTGTATCCTCAGTATCCCTTCTTTTATAAGTAGAATTCTATTTTGGGTAAGGCTAATGGTGGAAGTTTAGAGAGACACTGCCAGAGCATCTGTGATGTGGCTGTGTTCTCCTATGCCAGTGCTTAGCTGTTGCTAAGGGGATATAAGAAAACAATGACTACTCATATTTTATTGAACAGGCTGCACCTAAATTCTGACTCTAACCAGATCGGTTGCTTTATTACAGCAGAATTATTTTCTAACCTGGAACTTGGTTTCATATATACTCCATCATGCTGATCTCAATTCTGACATTCAGAGCACAACCTTTTGGCTTGGAAAAAAGAAGTTTATATATTTATAAGACATATGCATTATACATGTACAGCCATCAAACTGTATCCAAAGCCCAATTTAAGGGTTAGAACACAACTAGCATCACTGAGAACCCCTACGTGCTCTTTCCCATTTCATGGCATAACCTTACTCTCTGTAATAGCTTTACCATGAATGCTTGTATCTCTAAGAATTATATGGTAAGTTTGCAGGTGTTTGAGATCTATAAAAGTTGAATTATACTCTGTATTCTTCTGCAACTTTCTTTTAAAAATTTTTTTAAAGTTTTCATTGTGGTAAAATACACTTAAAACTTAGTATCCTCTCAAGTGTACAGATGAGTATTAATAAGTATATTCATATTATTGAGTAACCAATCTCCAAAACATTATGTTGCAAAACTGAAACCCTATACCCATTAAACAACAGTTCCCCTTCTCCTTACCCCCAGCTCCTAGCAATGACCATTCTACTTTCTTTCTCTATGAATTTGACTATGTTGGATACCTCATGTAAGTGGAATCAAACATTATTTGCCTTTTTTGGGACTGGCTTGTTTCACTTAGCATAATATCCTCAGGGTTCATCCATATTGTAGCATGTGTTAGAATTAACGTCCTTTTTTTTTTTTTTTTTTTTTTTTTTTGCGGTATGCGGGCCTCTCACTGTTGTGGCCTCTCCCGTTGTGGAGCACAGGCTCCGGACGCACAGGCTTAGGGGCCATGGCTCACGGATCCAGCCGCTGTGTGGCATGTAGGATCTTCTCAGACCGGGGCACGAACCCGTGTCTCCTGCATCGGCAGGCGGACTCTCAACCACTGCGCCATCAGGGAAGCCCTAGAATTTCCTTCCTTTTGAAGGCTTAATGCCACTTTCTCTTCATCCACTCAACATTAAACTTGTGGGCTGAACCATGTTGATATACATAGCTATTGTTTGTTTAATTTCTACTGTGATATATTAATCCATTATATAACCATTCCATAACTTATTTACCCATTCTTTTTTTTCTGGACTTCCGGTTGTTGCCAGGGTTGGTTGGTTGGTTTGTTTACTTTACAACCAATTTCTCTGGAGCAGTCTTGCTCACAGCATCTTACTCATGTTGTATGTACCTGTGCAAACGTTTTTTTAGCGTATAAACCTAGGGAAGTGCTGAGTGATACAGTATACGCATGCTAACTTTACTCAATAAGGCCAAATTGATGCCTAAAATATTTATAATGATTTACATTTTTGCATGAGAGTTCTTGTTGCTTTCATATCATTGCCAGTGATTGATATGGTCAGAATTTTTAATGTCTACCAATCTGGTGAGTGTGAAGGGATATCTTGTCGTGGTTTTATTTTGCATTTGCTAATGAAATTGGAGCATCTTTTTGTATGTATGACTTGCATTTTTACTTTTTGGACTAACAGAGAAGAAATATATGTCTAGGGAGAAAGAGAGTAAGTGCTCTATATCTAAATTGTAACTCTGTAATTGACTATAACTCTGGCAGCTATTTCCCCCGGTGGAGCAATTTAAATATATAAAACGAGCACTGCCCTTAAATCCCCTATTGAATGACTTCCGTCCTTCTGATGCTGCTCATAACATTTGAATGAAAGAGGTCACATAGTCTACTAGCCAGGCCATGAGAAAGCTCATAGGACCAGAGTCTAGCTTCTTTGACAGAGAGACGCCTGTGAATATTTATGTGTGTGCATGTGTGTGTGTGAAGCACATTCTTTTTTACAAAAGAACAAATCCACACTTTTATTTACTTACTTTTCAATAAGTTTAAATCCTTAAGGGGTTCAGCATCACACGGATTCTGTTTCCAATGGCCTTAGCAGGAAGGTTGCTTCACAATTTTGGCAGAAACCATGCCATTGTTTCCATAAGCACGTGTTACCTTTCCCCAGATTACTCTGGTTTTGTTCGTTCTGCCACCAGGAGTTACTGTAAAACACACACATGCACCTGCACATAAAAATACCACATACCGCAGTAAAACAAAAATTAAATTTACTAGGTACACGATATAGTTTGATATTTTTACTCCAATTTGTTCTAGTCTCCTTTCTTCTTTCTTTCTCTCTTTTTCTTTCTTTCTTTCTTTTTTCTTTCTCTTTCTTTCTTTCTTTCTTTCTTTCTTTCTTTTTTCTTTTCTTTTCTCTTCTTTCTTTCTTTCTTTCTTTCTTTCGTTCTTTCTTTCTTTCTTTCTTTCTTTCTTTCTTTCTTTCTTTCTTTCTTTCTTTCTTTCTTTTTCTTCTCTTCTCTTTCCTTCCTTCCTTCCTTTGTTCCCTCCCTCCTTCCTGATTGGCACCAGCTAAATGGATTTCACAATATACAAATTGTGAGATTTGTGGTGGTTCTCAGTGGGGACAATATTGCTTCCAGGGAATATTTTGGATATTTGTGAGGGAGTTCATGGCATTTATTGGCTGGGAACCAAAGATGTACGTATGGCTTAGTCCCCAACAATGAAACATTATTCCCTGTATCTCAGAACTTTAGATATTGCTACAGGTGATCGTTGGCTATTCATGTAGGTTTACAAAAATTATTAACCTGAAAAAGAACTTCCTTTCACCAAGTACATTTTGCATAGGCTGAGTCTACAATATGCACTTCTGTTATAAGACTAATGTCAGTCTGTCCTATAAAATAGTGGTCTGTCACCTGCTGGAATGGAAGATCCTTGAAGGCCCAAGTGGTGTAGCATTCATCAGGGTAACATCTACAGCTGCTTGGCAAAGGGCCTTGTGCCTAGGAGATTGGGAGGAAGTATAGAAAAGGAGTAAGTGCACAAGCTTTAGTTAGGGAAACACTTGATTTAAATTCCAGCCATATTCTGTCTATTTGTTGTGGACAAGGGTAAATTATGAAGCTCCTCTAACCATCCATCAATCATCTGCAAAATGAATCAATAATACAAAAATCATAAAGTTTCTGTGGAGGTTAAATAAAATAATGTTTGTAAAAGTGCATATAGTAGTTGCTCAAACTATCATAACTATTATGACTGGTAGCAGTTACTTTCCTTTAATAAATGTTTGTTCCATTGACTCTGACCCATCTTGTTCGAGTATGTTTATTTAACCTTAATAATAAGCACTAACATTTATTGAATGCTTGCTTTGTGTCAGACATAAAAGCTTCACACGGCTGCTTTCCTTAGGTTAACAGTTGCTACAATCCTCCTGTAAGGTAAAACTTACAGAAAAAGAAGCTAGGTAACCTGTCCAAGATCTCACTGTAGGAAGGAAGGAAGACAGGGTTTGACCAAGGAAGTCTCATGTCATCATCTATGTCTTAACCATTTTTCTGTTGTTCGCTAATATAAAGAGCTTTAAAAAAAATTTTTCAGGGGCTTCCCTGGTGGCGCAGTGGTTGAGAGTCCGCCTGCCGATGTAGGGGACACGGGTTCGTGCCCCGGTCTGGGAAGATCCCACATGCCGCGGAGCGGCTGGGCCCGTGAGCCATGGCCACTGAGCCTGCGCGTCCGGAGCCTGTGCTCCACAATGGGAGAGGCCATAACAGTGAGAGGCCCGCGTACTGCAAAATAATAATAATAATAAAAATTCAAAATACAGTCTTCCATTTCAACTGGTTTCAAGTTCGACAACTCTTTGATACTATCCTTCAGAAAATAAAGTTTACTGATATAAAGCGGGAAGTGAAGCCTGGGCCCAAGGATACAAACATGAGAAAGTGTGTAAAAATGTTGCAAAGTAACTTATGTTGGAAATCAAACATCTAGCTCCACAATTTAATTTATGACTTAGGACTGAATGTGTTATGGAATCTTGTTTCTCTAATCATGCCTTTTCATTACTTAACTAAGAACTGAAACATTAAAGAGCTAGCTTACTTGAGTGTGAATCCAGATGATGTGATAGACTCAGCCAGGAACGTAAACTTTCAGCAAATATATGGAACTTCTCTATTGAGTCCAACGTGAAGTACAGTGCTGGTCGACCCAGCATTTGTCTCAGTTCTCTGTGTGCTGGTCAACAGCCCTCTGACCCATGGCTGTGAAGGAGCTGTATTTTTAACCACAGCTAAGTATCAAATGCAACCCTCTAATCTCATGGAGATGGAGTGAGAAGTCTGGATGGATGGACGTGAACATGTCAGCACTACTGGAAACACAGCTCAAAGTACCTTGCCGTCCTGAGGCGGGGTCAGGTGAAATGTTTTGTTTACCATATACTCTTTTTTTTTTTTTTTTTTTGCGGTATGCGGGCCTCTCGCTGCCGTGGCCTCTCCCGTTGCGGAGCACAGGCTCCGGACGCGCAGGCTCAGCGGCCATGGCTCACGGGCCCAGCCGCTCCGCGGCATGTGGGATCCTCCTGGACCGGGGCACAAACCCACGTCCCCTGCATCGGCAGGCGGACTCTCAACCACTGCGCCACCAGGGAAGCCCTACCATATACTCTTTATATATGATGAATCATGCAAGAGTGTGAGAAGGAGGGCACAGGAGCCATGCTGAGCTGCTGAATCAGTTCATAGCGGTACTTCAGAGGCAGCATCGGACGGCAGGCAAGGCCGTGCATGGCATGATCCCATATGAGTCAGACCACCAATCTCACAGAAGTGCTCATGACACTTTAGTTGTGTTGAGAATGACACATGACGGGCTGATGAAGTGCAGTAAAGTTAAGACAAGAGAAACCCTCAGCAGAGCTGAGGTCCGGGTATAGACGCCTGACTGCCGCATTGATTTGACAAAAGGGTCTTTGAGCTCAGTTCATCAGAAGGTTCAAGAGGTCCATAGATTGGAGGATATTGTGGAAGAAAAATAGTAGCAGAACGGCCAAGGGAAAGACTGAAGTGATGCAAGAAATAGAAAACTTTGAGGGGTGAGGGGGCGGGGTGGAGATGTTAATGACAGGAAGGGTAAAGGAAGGTGGAACAGTTGAGATGGTGCCAATTTCAAGGAAAGCTTTTCAGCTCCTTTGCACTGTTTTGAAAGAATATACAGTAGTCCCCCTTTATCCACAGGGAATATGTCCCAAGACCCCCAGTGGATGAAACCACTGATAGCACTGAACCCTATATATACTATGATTTTTCCTACACGTACATACCTATGATAAAGTTTAATTTATAAATTAGACACAGTAAGAGATTAACAACAGTAATTAATAATAAAATAGTACAGTTATGACCATGTACTGTAATAAAAGTTATGTGAATGTGGTCTCTCTCTCAGAATATCTTACTGTATAGATTTAATGCCTTTTCCATCTTAACTAAGCACTTACCACGCACCATGGCCGTAACTTTTGCAGTTTGAGGTGTGACAGCAAAACTAGCACAAATTTCTTTTTTTCGTTCATAATTTCACAAATAGAAGATTTCTTCTTACCGTAGATCTCAGCAGCCTCAGCATACTATCTTTTTCCTTTTGCTTATTAAGTGGAGAACTTTCACCTTCTCACCTAAAGGAAGCACTTTACAGCTTCTCTTTGGCACGATCCAAATTGCCAGCATCACTGCTCTTGTGCTTTGGGGCCTTTATTAAGTGAAATGAGGGTCACTTAGACATAAGAACTGTGGTACCGTGACAGTGGGGCTGATAACTGAAGTGGCTACTAAGTGCCTAATGGGCAGGATATACAGGACAAAGGGATGATTTACATCCTGGGCTGGACGGAGCCGGATGGAGTGAGATTTCATCACCATATTCAGAAGAGTGTGTGGTTTAAAATTTATGAATTGTTTCTTTCTGGAACTTTTTATTTCATGTTTTTGGACTGTGGTTGACCTGGGTAACTGAAACCACAGAAAGCAAAACATAGATGAGGGAGGAATACTATTTGTGGATAGGAAAATGAAGCCTTCCAGTTCCTTCCTGTAAGGTGATTTTTGTTACTAGTCCACACAAATATCAGAAATGGGGATGAAGATAAAGAAGTTGCTCTTTCATCCTATTAGTTTGTTATTGTTGTTAATTTATAAAATTGAGGGAATTAAATTTTTGGTATTTCCTTAAAACTTGCACGCAGTGAACTTAACTAGTTTCTGTCAGGTATGGGTGAGTCTTTGATGGATATTAGAAAAAAAAATCTGAAAAGTCTTTCTAGCCCTGGGGTTTGGGGACAGGTATATGGTTTCTTTTTTTTTTTTTTAAGATGTTGGGGGTAGGAGTTTATTAATTAATTTATTTACTTTTGCTGTGTTGGGTCTTCGTTTCTCTGTGAGGGCTTTCTCTAGTTGTGGCAAGCGGGGGCCACTCTTCATCGCGGTGCGCAGGCCTCTCACTGTCGCGGCCTCTCTTGTTGCGGAGCACAGGCTCCAGACGAGCAGGCTCAGTAGTTGTGCCTCACGGGCCTAGTTGCTCCACGGCATGTGGGATCCTCCCAGACCAGGGCTCGAACCCGTGTTCCCTGCATTAACAGGCAGATTCTCAACCACTGCGCCACCAGGGAAGCCCTATGGTTTCTTTTATATTAAATGAGGGAGAAGTCATTCCCATATACATTCAACCACGTATCTTCAGATTATCAAGAGTTGGCAGATTAATTTGCTCAACTACAGTTTAGAGTTCCTGTGCTAGAACATACAAATTCATTGCCATGTAGTTCCTTTTTTTTTTTTTTACTTATTTTTGGCTACGTTGAGTCTTCGTTGTTGTGCATGGGCTTTCTCTAGTTGTGGCGAGCGGGGGCTACTCTTCGTTGTGGTGCGTGGGCTTCTCATTGTGGTGGCTTCTCTTGTTGTGGAGCGTGGGCTCTAGGCGTGCAGGCTTCAGTAGTTGTGGAACGCGGGCTTCAGTAGTTGTGGCGCACGGGCTTAGTTGCCCCGCGGCATGTGGGTTCTTCCTGTATCAGGGCTCAAACCTGTGTCTCCTGCATTAGCAGGCAGATTCTTAACCACTGCGCCACCAGGGAAGCCCTGCCGTGTAGCTTTTGGAGGAGAGTGTTTCTGTGTAGGGCAGCAAAGTTTGCCACCCTAAAATGTGTCTCTTTGGCATGATGATTAATTTAGGTTGATTATTTTTAAGAAACAGGAGACTCAGGAAGTCTTTCTTGTTACCCACCTCCCCCCAGTTAGCTGCCTAAAGAATTTAGATAAAGGGCCTGTTCCCAGAATGGAGCTCTCACCTGAGATATCTGTAAAGAACATGGGCTCAGTGTGCTGGGGGAAACTTGCCGGGGCCTAGAGATCAGGGTGCGCTCTGAGTCCCGTCATCTGTGCAGGCCCAGCAAGCATTTGTTTACCAAACGTTTGCTTTTCCATCTCCGTGCACATTACCCGCCTCCCCTTTAACATCCCAAACTGCTCTGCCCCACATCCTCTTTTGTCTTTAGCTAAAGATGGCGTTTAAAGTGAGGGTTTTGGCCATTTGGGGGAGTTGTTCAGTTCTTTTGCATCTCTCCACGTTACTAAACTTGTGTTTGATTTTCTGCTGCTACCCTGTCTCATGTTAATTTAATTCTTAGACCAGTTAGAAGAACTTAGAAGGGTAGAAGAAAATTTCTTCCTCCCTGACACTGTATATACTAAAATATTTTTGTTCAGCCCCTCTCTACCCATGACTAACAGTAAGCTAGAGAGTTCTACAAAGTGGAAGACTTACTTGTATGAGTCTCTGGTCTGATGATGAGTCATCATTATGTTTTCAAAGGGCATGCCAACTGTAAATGCAAGTGGTGTTTAAAAGATTTTAACATCACAAAGAAAGTACTGCATGTGGATTGCCTGGAATGATATCAGAAACACAGTGGGTTCTCTCTAGACATTTGATGACGGCAGTGAAATGATAAGAATGGGTTACCTTAGCAGTAGATATATTATAATGCTACCATGTTAGGTATTAATCACATGATCTGAATAGATAGCTGAAATAACCATAAGTAGTATTTATAGAGCCTGTTATGTTTGGCAGAACTTTTCTTGTATGTATTTGTCAGGATAGGCTGAGTTTTGCCATCCTTACAACAATCTCCAAAGGTTCATGCCTCGTTCTTTCCAAGTCAGCTGCAGGGCGAAGTGGCCCTCCAGACTATGGGTCAGGACTGCTTTTGCTCGGGGCACTTGTACTACCAGAGTCATCACAGCAAGCAAAGGAAGCACATGGAAAATGATGTATCGCCTCTCGACTGCCTCCACCTGGAAGTGACACGTCCCTTCTGCTCAGATCTCACTGGTCTGAACAAGTCACGTGGCCATGTTCAACGGGCAGCTAGTGCTCAAAAGACCCAGACTCCCCCGTGGCTCTCAGGCAGGGGTTTCTAAAGGCAACGTTAGGGGTGAGGGCTGCAGGGTGTGTGATCAGCCCATGGACGTTTTTCTGACTGGTTGGTGGTGAGGTAACAGGGTAGTGTTTCAGGCATCTTAAACATCAGCCTTCCGGTTCCAGCCAATCTGGGGTCTACGTGCTTGTGGTCAGCATGTCGTGGCCATCCTCCACCTGCATGGGGGTCTTAGTTTCTGCAGAACAACTCAAAGATAGGCATCAGATTGTTATGTGTATCCCTGGAGGAGGGACGAGGAGTCCTTTGACTCTGTTTTGTTACTGAACTTCTCGAATCATTAAGTGTTTGAATCTGCTCTTTGTAACTCAGGGAAGGCCAGGCAAGAAGCGGGGGACACAGAGGGGCTTGTACCAGGAGGGCCCTGCAGAGTCCTACTCAGTTTCAGGGCCCCCTTTTCTTTGATGCTTCTCAATCCTGAGGGGAACAGGTGCGGGACAAGAAAGGGAATAAAGTTTTGGATAGAGAGGTTAATTGTGAACTCGGCAGAGGAACTCGGTTTTAGGGGGACTCGGTTTCACTGTGACCAGAAGGAAATGAGAAAATGAAATATTGGTGAGCAGAGTAGAGTCACTATACCTACATTATCTTATTTATCATTGAGTTTGTCAAAGAGCTCGCTGAGGGTCCAAGTTCTAGTACTCTTGTTTGGCATGTGAAAGATAAAAGAACCAGAAAGGTTAAAAAACTTGCCCCCAGTCACTCAGCTAGTACAAGATGGGCCAGGCTTTGACCCTGGCCCTGGAACTCCAAATGTCTTACTCCTTCCATCCATCACTGGGATGAGTCCATCGCTGAGAGTGTGTTTTTAGGAACAGACTTCACATCGACTTGGTTTATCTCGCAGAGAAGTCACTCTGTTGCCAAGCATGGACCTAAAGTACCAGTATGTGACCTGACCTCTGACTCTGATGTTGGGAAGGAGCTGCTTATTACGTTGCTGCCGGGAAAGTTCCCAGGTGGGTGGGGGAAATCCGCCCAGGACCCTGGAACACATGCGCTGTCTGCCAAGCGAGCCCAGAGGGTCTGAGCAGAGTGAATAATCAGAGCTTATCTCTTCGGGCCTCTCCACTTAGGGACCGGCCTTCTGTGTGTCCCGTGCCATGACCTGCCCTACCCACAGACACCAGCCTGGAGACGAAGGAGTTCAGCCATCAGCTGGCCTTCCTTCGGGCACCTAAAGCGTGGTTTCTACTTTACAGAGGAGGACAGCAGGCCCTCAGAAAGGTTCAGTCACCTGCCCAAGGTCATGGAGACAAGGGGGTAGGGGAGGGGAAGCCCTGGACACCATGATCCTCAGGGAGACTCCTTTGATTATACCAGATGGCCTTAAAGTAGCCCCACAAAATGCTTTGCCTGGACTTCTGAGAGCAGATACGAGGAGGGAGAGGGGGTGTCATTTGCACCCATCAGCTGGCAAGAGCCCATTCTTTAATAAAAAGGGAAAAGAGTTCATGACTGTCTCATTCATCAGACAGTGTATCATTATCATCCCCCCAAAAAATGGAAATATTGAACGATGAATGTGAACCATTCCTCCCAAATCCAAGATTAAGGTTGTCATGGCAGAGAAGTGGGAACATAAATAGACACTCGCACACACACCCCAAACATACAACCAAGGCTTTTCTCATGAGCTTATGTTCCTAATCTCTTCATTACTCGCTACTTTCTTAGAATAACCAGATGTAAAATGGAAAGTATTTAAGCAACAAATAAGAAGTGGAAAAAGAAATTATTTCTGTAGATGTTAGGGGTTTGGGGTTATGAGTGATTTTATTTTTTTTTAAACTCTGGAGTAAAGCTATAATTAGGGTCAATTTTTATTTTGATTTATATAAAATAGTCTTAGTACCGAAAATATTTCACAAGCTCCCAATTTGCAATTTCTTGTAGAATTGTATCTGGGAAAATAGTTCTGGGTGGACTGCTTAAGAAAGTTGATCAGGGAATTCCCTGGTGGTCCGGTGGTTAGGACACTGTGCTCTCATTGCCGGGGGCCTGGGTTCAATCCCTGGTCAGGGAACTAAGGTCCCACAAGCTGCATGATGCGGCAAGAAAAAAAGAAAGAAAGGGCTGGGGGGAGAGAGAGAGAGAAAGAGAGAAAAAGGAAGGAAGGGAGAGAGGAAGAAAGCTGATCATCTCCAGGACTAAGTTCCCAGCATGCAATAGTTTCATGATTGCTATGAGGTCGTCTGGAACGTATGAGAACCGTCCATAGGGTAAGACAAGCAAAGCTGTGGTTCTTGTTCCTGGAGCCCAGCAGGTGTGTGGACATCAGAAAACAGAGAAGTCTCGCTGTAGACCTGATGTAAAATCTACCCCCCCGCCATCCTGGCTTAATTTCTTTGTAATTAATGATCAGACAAGACCACTGCCACCCACCATGACTGAGTTCCTTTACATTTAATGAATGCCTTTTTTGAGAATGTGTGTAATTTAATGGGCTGAATTCCATCACAGGAAGAATGTTTATGAGAAAAGTAACTGCCTTCCCCAATGACTCAAATATTTATACACTGAGATACTAAGAACACCCGGGTATATGAAGTGGTCTGAGGCAGCTTAAAGGCCCTGATGAATTTCTGTACATAAATAATTGACATGAAAACTGAACACTTCTCCCATGTATGTTAAAGCAAACGGCCGAAGGACAAGTATTGGGCTGCTGCGTTGCTTGAGTTATTCAGCAAGTAGGCTGTGTCTATTTTCTTTTCTCCCTCTTTTCTTCTCCCCTACTGCCTTCCTCCTTCCTTCTTTTCTTTTCTTCAACTAATAATTATTGAGGGGTAACTATGTGCCTGCCCCTTATCTAGGCTCTGGAGAAACAGCCGTGAACATGGCATAACTCTCTTCTCACAGAGTTGGCATTTGAGAGTAAAGGGGAAACCTGGCAGCAAATAGAGGAAGATCGTTTCAGGGAGGGATGGGTGCTGTGGGGTTAATGGGATGGACTTGGCATTGATGCGGGATTGGGTAATCAGGAAAGGAGTTTGCATTTGAAATGTCAGCAAATGACACATTTGGGAAGACGGTGGGGAGAGAATCCCAGGAGGAGGGAAGAGCTGAAGCAAACGCAGAAGGCAGGGGGCACGTTTGGTTCTGAGAGCTTTTCTGTGTGGCTGGAGCAGGTGATGATGACACGCACAGGATGAGAACGTGGGCAGGACCCAGACTGCGTACAGGTTTTCTGCTGCTGAGGAATTCAGATTTAAGATGCTACTGGTGTATTGCTTTGTTTCAAAGTTTTTTCGCAATTTGGCTTTCATCTTCTGAGTTATACTTCCTCCAATTCCAAGGCTAATCCTTCCCCTTCAGAACCAGTGCCCCTACTGCCCCAATGGTGGTGACAATGCTCTCTTCTCGTTTTCTTCCCACTTCTCTGACTGCTCTGTCTCTACCCCTCCACTAGCTCTTCCCTGGTAAACCCCTCAGCTGTTGCTGTGTCCAGATGTGACCCTCGACTGTCTTCTTTCTCTAGACACCCTCTCTGAGTGACCTCTTTTGGGCCATAGTTTCTGTTAGGACTAGTTCTCCAACCGGACCCTGACTTCTCAGCTGAACTTATGGACAAGCTGGATATCCAGTGGGGGATGTCCAGTCTTTTCAGTGTCAACCTTCCTAATGTCTCCGTTTCCCTGAAGGATGGGTGACCGTTATGCTCTGCCCCTACTCCATCTTCAACCCTATAATGGTATCTTCCTCCCAAGGCTGTGAGACACCAGTAGGGAGGTTGTAGGTTACTGTCATCACCCCCAACTCTTTCCCCAAGTGCACTTCACTGAAAAGCTTGTTCCATGTACCTCTGGCCACCGAATGGCTATCAAGTTATACCCTGGGGGCCCAGCACAGAAAGATGAACAGGACTGCCTAGATTCATAGGTGAGACAGGAGGTCAAAGATGAGGATGGTGGAGTTCAGGGCAACCAATAAGGACTCAGAGGACGTAACTGAAAGCGAAGAATGTGCTTACAATTTTTAAAGAGCCTGTCAATTTTTAAAAAGGAAATTGAGCCAAAGCATGGTTTGGGGAAAAGGAAGAAGGGATAGAAAAATGGTTAGAAAATGGAAGTTATGTAGGAAAGAAAAGCTGAGGAAAAAGTGGACAAGCTATTTCTGAACCTTAGGTGAAAATGCCTTCTGAAGAAACAGGGAAGAGTGGGGATTTCTAGATAGGAAGAAGAGAATAGACAGACTCCCAGGGAAATCTCCACACTTCCGCAATTAGATCGTGGACTGTGGGTCCAGCTGCACCCCTGACTGCTGAAGCAGCCTTTACAACCCTCCTCTTCCCTAAGCTAGGGGATACCTCCTATAGAACCAGGCTCTAGTTTAAGTAAAAGGAAATGAAATACTCTGAAGAAGAAAATTAAATCCTGGGTAAAGAAACCTTAGCTGTGAAAGATGTCAAGGCAGATAAAGACAACCTGAAGCTGTTCAATTCAGTAGGACATTAGCTGTAAGCTGGTCTGTCCACACCACTGCCATGAATAGCCACAGGCCTGAGGGCTGGTCCATGGTGGTGATGTCTGGCTCTGAGCAGCATAAAGGGGGCTGGCCAAGACAGAAATCAAACCTCTGGTCCAGGCCTTATCAGCAAGATGCTCACACCTGTTGGGTCCAGCAGCATGGAATTGCAGATGGTGGACGTCAGGGCTCCTCCAAGGATCTACTGGTCTGTACTAGTCAGGATTGGAGTCAGTAATGTACACACTAAAGAAAACATTATTTGTGACACTTGTGAAAAATTGTAAAGAAAACTTTATTCAAGGGGGACAACTATAATGGGATTTTACAGTAGGGGAGAGACCAGCCTCAACTCCTAATACAATAAGGAGAAGTAGAGCAGGTTTAGGAGCAGGGTTAGGAGTTGGTGAATAGAAAATTACTTGTCATAGGTGACCTGTAATTTCAGAGATATGGATGACCAATCCTGGTCCCCAGCACAATTTAGATTCAACCAGCACTTAAAGAATATCTACAATGTACAAGTTGCTGTCAAGTGCTTATATATATATATTTTTTCTTTTTTTTAATAGTACTGAAGTAAAAGAAGATTTTTCCCTCATGATAGGGAGAAGGTGGCAACAAATGCCTACACAAGGGTTTATCAGGGTTTGATAACCACAGCACGTACAGTCATTCCAACTTCCTTTCCCCATGTCTACTTTCTTGGTTAGGAGACGTTGGGGATGGAGGCTTCCCTGCCTGAGATGGAATCCCAGATTCCAATCCATTTATTATTCATTTCATCCATACCAGTATCCCTTGATGTAGGTATCAGTAACCCAATGTTAAAGGTGAGAATATTGAAAGTAGTGGAATTGACCCACCCAATGTCACATCTCTGATAATTGAAAAGCCAGGATTCAAGTCATCTGGCCCCAAGGTCAGAGGTATTTCCATAGCTATACAACTGTCTACAAGGTTCTAGACTGACCTTATTATCTGACTGCCTGTGGACCCTTAATCATTTGACTTAATCAAGAAGTCACCCCAAACAATCTCAGTTCTCCACACATGGCCTGTGTGTATTTCCAGTTAGAATGGTTTTAATCATTGGCAGCTATAAAACTTCTACCATTGAAATGCAAACATGGGGGAGACCTTCAAGATGGCGGAGGAGTAAGACATGGAGATCACCATCCTCCCCATAAATATATCAGAAATACATCTACATCTGGAACAGCTCCTACAGAACACCTACTGAACGCTGGCAGAAGACCTCAGACTTCCCAAAAGGCAAGAAACTCCGCATGTACCTGGCCGTGTGGCAAACAGGGTCTTGGAGCTCTGGCCGGGTGTCAGGCCTGTGCCTCTGAGGTGGGAGAGCCGAGTTTAGGACATTGGTCCACCAGAGACCTCCCAGCTCCACATAATATCAAACAGCGAAAGCTCTCCAAGAGATCTCGATCTCAATGCTAAGACCCAGCTCCACTCAACCATCAGCAAGCTACACTGCTAGACACCCTATGCCAAGCAGCTAGCAAGACAGGAACACAACCCCACCCATTAGCAGAGGGGCTACCTAAAATTATACTAAGGTCACAGACACCCCCAGAACACACCACCAGACCTGGTCCTGCCCACCAGAAAGACAAGATCCAGCTTCATCCAACAGAACAGAGGCACTAGTCCCCTCCACCAGGAAGCCTACACAACCCACTGAACCAACCTTAGCCATTGGGGGTGGACACTAAAAACGACGGAAACTACGAACCTGTAGCCTGTGAAAAGGAGACCCCAAACACAGTAAATGAAGCAAAATGAAAACACAGAGAAACGCACAGCAGACGAAGGAGCAAGGTAAAAACCCACCAGACAAAACAAACGAAGAAGTCCACCTGAAAAAGAATTCAGAGTAATGAAAGTAAAGATGATCCAAAATCTTGGAAATAGAATGGAGAAAATACAAGAAACGTTTAACAAGGACCTGGAAGAACTGAAGAGCAAAAAACCAATGACGAACAACACAATAAATGAAATTAAAAACTCTCTAGAAGAATCAGTAGCAGAATAACTGAGGCAAAAGAACAGATAAGATGTAAAGTGGAAGATGAAATAGTGGAAATCACTACAGTAGAGCAGAATAAAGAAAAAAGAATGAAAGAATTGAGGACAGTATTAGAGACCTCTGGGACAACATTAAATGCACCAACATTCGAATTATAGGGGTCCCAGAAAAGAATAGAAAAAGAAAGGGACTGAGAAAATATTTGAAGAGATTATAGTTGACAACTTCCCTAACATGGGAAAGAAAATAGTCAACTCCAGGATGCAAAGAGAGTCCCATACAGGATAAATCCAAGGAGAAACACGCCAAGACACATATTCATCAGACTATCAAAAATTAAATACAAAGAAAAAATATTAAAAGCAGCAAGGGGGATCAGGAAACTTCCACAAGCCTCTTAGATAGCCTCATCCACCAGAGGGCAGACAGCAGAAGCAAGAAGAACTACAATCCTTCAGCCTGTGGAACAAAACCGCATTCACAGAAAGATAGACAAGATGAAAAGGCAGAGGGCTATGTACCAGATGAAGGAACAAGATAAAACCCCAGAAAAACAACTAAATGAAACGGAGATAGGCAATCTTCCAGAAAGACAATTCAGAATAATGATAGTGAAGATGATCCAGGACCTCGGAAAAAGAATGGAGGCAAAGATCGAGCAGATGCAAGAAACCTTTAACAAAGACCTAGAAGAATTTAAAGAACAAATAACAGAGATGAACGATACAATAACTGAAATGAAAAATACACTAGAAGGAATCAATGGCAGATTAACTGAGGCAGAAGAACCAATAAGTGACCTGGAAGACAGAATGGTGGAATTCACTGCTGTGGAACAGAATAAGAAAAAAGAATGAAAAGAAATGAAGACAGCCTAAGAGACCTCTAGGATAACATTAAACACAGCAACATTCACATTATAGGGGTCCCAGAAGGAGAAGAGAGAGAGAAAGGACCCGAGAAAATATTTGAATAGATTACAGTCAGAAACTTCCCTAACAGGGAAAGGAAATAGCCATGCAAGTCCAGGAAGCACAGAGAGTCCCATACAGGATAAACCCAAGGAGAAACACGCTGAGACACATAGTAATCAAATTGACAAAAATTAAAGACTAAGAAAAATTATTGAAAGCAGCAAGGGAAAAACGACAAACAACATAAAAGGGAACTCCCATAAGGTTAACAGCTGATTTCTCAGCAGAAACTCTACAAGCCAGAAGTGAGTGGCATGATATACTTAAAGTGATGAAAGGGAAGAACCTACAACCAAGATTACTCTACCCAGCAAGAATCTCATAAAGACTTGAAGGAGAAATCAAAAGCTTTACAGACAGGCAAAAGCTAAGAGAATTCAGCACCACCAAACCAGCTCTACAACAAATGCTAAAGGAGCTTCTCTAAGTGGGAAACACAAGAGAAGAAAAGGACCTACAAAATAAAAACCCCAAACAATTAAGAAAATGGTCGTAGGAACATACATATCAATAATTACCTTAAACGTGAATGGATTAAATGCTCTAACCAAAAGACACAGGCTTGCTGAATGGATACAAAAACAAGATCCGTATATATGCTGTCTACAAGAGACCCACTTCCGACCTAGGGACACATACAGACTGAAAGTGAGGGGATGGAAAAAGATACTCCATGCAAATGGAAATCCAAAGAAAGCTGGAGTAGCAATAGTCATATCAGATAATATACACTTTAAAATAAAGAATGTTATAGGAGACAAGGAAGGACACTACATAATGATCAAGGGATCAATCCAAGAAGAAGATATAACAATTGTAAATATTAATGCACCCAACAAAGGAGCACCTCAATACATATGGCAAATGCTAACAGCCATAGAAGGGGAAGTCAACAGTAACACAATAATAGTAGGGGACTTCAACACTGCACTTTCACCAATGGACAAATCATCCAAAATGAAAATAAATACGGAAGCACTAGCTCTAAATGACACATTAAACAAGATGGACTTAATTGATATTTATAGGACATTCCATCCAAAAACAATAGAATACACTTTCTTCTCAAGTTCTCATGGAACATTCTCCAGGATAGATCATATCTTGGGTCACAGATCAAGCCTTGGTAAATTTAAGAAAATTGAACTTGTATCAAGTATCTTTTCCAACCACAATGCTATGAGACTAGATATCAATTACAGGGAAAAATCTGTAAAAAATACAAACTCATAGGCTAAACAATACACTGCTTAATAACCAAGAGATCACTGAAGAAATCAAAGAGGAAATTAAAAAATACCTAGAAACAAATGACAATATAAACACGGCAACCCAAAACCGATGGTATGCAGCAAAAGCAGTTCTAAGAGAGAAGTTTATAGCATTACAATCCTACCTCAAGAAACAAGAAACATCTCAAATAAACAACGTAACCTTACACCTAAAGCAATTAGAGAAAGAAGAACAAAAAAACCCCAAAGTTAGCAGAAGGAAAGAAATCATAAATTTCAGATAGAAATAAATGAAAAAGAAATGAAGGAAATGATAGCAAAGATGAATAAAACTAAAAGCTGGTTCTTTGAGCAGATAAACAAAATTGATAAACCATTAGCCAGACTCATCAAGAAAAAAAGGGAGATGACTCAAATCAGTAGAATTAGAAATGAAAAAGGAGAAGTAACAACTGACACTGCAGAAATACAAAGGATCATGAGAGATTACTACAAGCAACTCTATGCCAGTAAAATGGACAACCTGGAAGAAATGGACAAATTCTTATAAAAGCACAACCTTCCAGGACTGAACCAGGAAGAAATAGAAAATATGAACAGACCAATCCCAAGCACTGAAATTGAGACTGTGATTAAAAATCTTCCAACAAACAAAAACCCAGGACCAGATGGCTTCACAGGCTAATGCTGTCAAACATTTAGAGACGAGCTAATGCCTTTCCTTCTCAGGCTCTTCCAAAATATAGCAGACGGTGGAACACTCCCAAGCTCATTCTACGGGGCCACCATCACCCTGATCCCAAAACCAGACAAAGATGTCACAAAGAGAGAAAACTGCAGACCAATATCACTGTTGAACATAGATGCAAAACTCCTGAACAAAATACCAGCAAAAAGAATCGAACAGCACATTAAAAGGATTATACACCATGATCAAGTGGGATTTATCCCAGGAATGCAAGGATTCTTCAGTTTACGCAAATCAGTCAATGTGCTAAACCATGTTAACAAATAGAAGGAAAAAAAACATGATAATCTCAATAAATGCAGCAAAAGCTTTCGACAAATTTGACACCCGTTTCTGATAAAAACCCTCCAGAATTTAGGCATAGACATATGCCTCAACATAATAAAGGCCATATATGACAGACTCACAGCCAACATCATTCCCAATTGTGAAAAACTGAAGCCATTTCCTTTAAGATCAGGAACAAGAGAAGATTGCCCACTCTCAGGATTATTATTCAGCATAGTTTGGGAAGTTTTAGCCACAGCAATCAGAGAAGAAAAAGAAATTAAAGGAATCCAAATTTGAAAAGAAGAAGTAAACTGTCCCTTGTTGCAGATGACATGATACTATGTATAGAGAATCCTAATGATGCTACCAGAAAACTACTAGAGCTAATCAATGAATTTGGTAAAGTAGCAGGATACAAAATGAAAGCACAGAAATCTCTTGCATTCCTATACACTAATGTTGAAAAATCTGAAAGAGAAATTAAGGAAACACTCCCATTTACCACTGCAACAAAAAGAATAAAGTACCTAGGATTAAACCTACTTAAGGAGACAAAAGACCTGTGTGCAGAAAACTATAAGACACTGATGAAAGAAATGAAAGATGGAACAAACAGCTGGAGAGATATACCATGTTCTTGGGTTGGAATAATCAATATTGTGGAAATGACTATACTACCCAAAGGAATATACAGATTCATTGGAATCCCTATTAAACTACCACAGGCATTTTTCACAGAACTAGAACAAAAAATTTCACAATTTGTATGGAAACACAAACGACCCCGAATAGCCAAAGCAATCTTGAGAAAGAAAAGCATAGCTGGAGGAATCAGGCTTCCTGATTTCAGACTGTACTACAAAGCTACAGTAATCAAGACAGTATGGTACTGGCACAAAAACAGAAATATAGATCAATGGAATAGGATAGAAAGCCCAGAGATAAACCCATGCATATATGGCCATCGTATCTTTGATAAAGGAGGCAAGAATATACAAGGGAGAAAAGACAGCCTCTTCAATAAGTGGTGCTGGCAAAACTGGACAGCTACATGTAAAAGAATGAAATTAGAACACTCCCTAACACCGTACAAAAAAATAAACTCAAAATGGATTAAAGACCTAAATGTTAGGCCAGACACTGTAAGACTCTTAGAGGAAAACATAGGCAGAACACTCTATGACATAAATCACAGCAAGGTCCTTTTTGACCCACATCCTAGAGAAATGGAAATAAAAATAAACAAATGGGACCTAATGAAACCTAAAAGCTTTTGCACAGCAAGGGAAACTATAAACAAGAAGAAAAGACAACCCTCAGAATGGGAGAAAATATTTGCAAATGAAGCAACTGACAAAGGATTAATCTCCAAAATTTACAAGCAGCTCACGCAGCTCAATATCAAAAAAACAAACAACCCAATCCAAAAACGGGCAGAAAACCTAAATAGACATTTCTCCAAAGAAGATATACAGATTGCCAACAAACACATGAAAGGATGCTCAACATCATTAATCATTAGGGAAATGCAAATCCAAACTACAATGAGGTACCACGTCACACCAGTCAGAATGGCCATCATCAAAATATCTACAAACTATAAATGCTGGAGAGGGTTTGGAGAAAAGGGAACCCTCCTGTACTGTTGGTGGGAATGTAAACTGATACAGCCCCTGTGGAGAACAGTATGGAGGTTCTTAACAAACTAAAAATAGAACTACCATACGACCCAGCAATCCCACTACTGGACATATACCCTGAGAAAACCATAATTCAAATAGAGTCATGTACCACAATGTTCAGTGCAGCTCTGTTTACAATAGCCAGGACATGGAAGCAACCTGAGTGTCCATCGACAGATGAATGGATAAAGAAGATGTGGCACATATATACAATGGAATATTACTCAGCCATAAAAAGAAAGGAAATTGAGTTATTTCTAGTGAGGTGAATGGACCTAGAGACTGTGATACCGAGTGAAGTAAGTCAGAAAGAGAAAATAAATACCGTATGCTAACACATATGTATGGAATCTAAAAAAAAAAAAGGTTCTGATGAACCTAGGGGCAGGACAGGAATAAAGACGCAGACATAGAGAATGGAGTTGAGGACATGGGGAGGGGGGAGGGTAAGCTGGGACGAAGTGAGAGAGCGGCATGGACATATATCCACTACCACATGTAAAATAAATAGCTAGTGGGAAGCAGCTGCATAGCACAGGGAGATCAGCTCGGTGCTTTGTGACCACCTAGAGCGGTGGGATAGGGAGGGTGGGAGGGAGGCTCAAGAGGGAGGAGATATGGGGATATATGTATATGTATATCTGATTCACTTTGTTATAAAGCAGAAACTAACACACCATTGTAAAGCAATTATACTCCAATAAAGATGTTAAAAAAAAAAGAAATGCAAAGAAGTTCACCCTTTTCATTTTACCATCACACATAAGAATGGTTGCTATAAGAAGCAAAGTTTTTTTAAAAAATGTATTTGAGAGTGTGAGAGAGAGTGTGAGTGTGTGTGCGTTTAGTGTGTGTGTGGATTTAGGAGTTCTGTTTCTCTGACTAACCATTCTCTTCCCCACCCAAATTCCAAGTTAAAATACATAAATAATAGGTTTGAGAAGGAGATTGTATTTATTATGGCTGTGGCAAAATGGACCAGCATGACTCATTGTTTCAGTAAGGCATTTGATGTAGCTGGTTTTGTCTTCCGTGGTGAGGGTGACTGTCCAGTTAATGGTTATTCAGTTAAGACAGTGGAGGCTATGCAGTTCCTTCAGCTCTTACTTCTAGGTAGAGCCACTCTTTGTAGTTGGTAGAAGCTGGGATGAGACTCCCTTGTCAATCATTACCTGGCTCTTTGTGGTTTTAAGTTGAGTTGTGACCCCATCGAGTGCTTCAGGTAATGATGAACGAAAGGCAGGATGGACACTCCTAGCACCCTCCCCTCTGCCACTTCTTTGTCACTAGGGGGCGTAGTTCCTCGACAGGCATCCCTTCCCTCCTCCCTCATTTACCTGCTCACTGATGCTGTGATTCCATTAACAAGGAATAAAGCCCCCTCACTTCTCAGTTTTAAGGGGAACTTTAAGTGCAAATTCCCTTGAGGGAGGTAATGCACTGACTGAAATTGACATGGAGGTATTCGTTCCCAGTGGGTCAGGTCTTACGTTATGAGCCTTCGGCAGCTGTTGTCCACCTGTCTGCACTCAGATTTAAATTTAAGATAGTCTTGTAGAGAAGGTCTGGGAGCCCCAGGATGACCTGTTGAGCTCTCGTGTAAAATTGAAGACATTACGTAATAAAATAAAGAAGTTGCCTGCCTTTTCATGTGATTGGAATAATGTAATAAAACGTTCCCCTGGAAAGAATTTGAGAAGCAGGGTCAGAGCAGCAGAAATACAGAGCAGGCATTTAGGCTCAGGTAGCAAGAGGAAGCGTGGATTGCTACTTGTCTTAGTGCCACTTCACTGTCCATAAATGCAGTGACTCAGCTGCTTCGGCCAATCTGTCAGTGGTGTTTTCCTTAGAATGTCATTCTGTCTCCTGAGTTGTCTGTACAGCACCCAACATAGCACGGCCAGCTATGGAGCAAACCAAAGCAATGTGATTGCCACCCATTTACCCTTAGGAGCAAAGGTCACGCTTGGTAACTGTCCTTTCCTGAGATGGCCTTTGAGTTCACAATGATTTGTGACAGCCAGCCAGAGTCTTAATGGAGACTTCCTTTTACTGGGAAGAACTCCCCCGTAGGCTCTGGATTCGCCTCCTTCACTGCAGGGCAGATAAAGGAGCTGTCAGACCAAATCACGCCCAGAGAACAGACATCCTCCCAAGTGCATGAGTTTACACTGTCAAGGAAGACTAGCCGAACTCCGCCGTACTGGCTTTTTACCCAGTGCTTTTCTGTTCCTAAAAAAAGAAAAAGGGTTTTTGTTGCTCCTTTATTAGCCTTGCCACCACAGTATGCCTTACACACGTGCGTGGGGGGCCGGAGGTGCTTTTTGGATGGAAGCTGGGGGGTGAGGAGGGTGGGAAGCTGATTTAATTAGAGGATCAAGGGCTGGATTGGAGAGATAAGTGAGGCGGGGGGGGGGGGGTGCCCAGGGGCCACTGCAAAGTCCTGGGATGGTGGAGTGTGAGGCAGGCTGCCAGGGAAATTCCTGCGTTCAAAATAGTGTTGGCATTCTTAGTTGGTGTACACTCCAAGAGAGAAGAAAATTCAGCCAGATTCTTTAAATAGACTAATAAAAATACTACTTCTGTTCCTTTTCTAATTCTGCCTTTATGCCCTGGAGAGGCGGATGGTCAAACGGAGAAGCATCTTCGGGAGGATGAGGGGGTGGAAGTAACTGCCTTGTGCTCGTTCCATCTGTGGTCCTCACGCGTGTGAGGCAAGGCGGCCGATCTGTACTCACGCTTTCAACCCTTCATTCACCCAACCCACATTCACCACAGCCTCCTCGAAGCTGGCGCTTCCTAGATTCTGGAGAAGCAGCAGTTAACACCGACGACATTTCCTGCACAAGTGGAGGGCTAGACACAATGCTAAAGCAGGGGCACAAAGTCAGAAGAGGGACCCAGACCAGTCTGAGGGCTCTAGTAAGACAACCCTACGAAGGGGGCACTGGGGCCAAAGTTTGAAGGTTGGGTGGGCCTTGGCCAGGCTCCAGGTAGGAAGAGCCTTCCAGATGGAAGAAAACTTCTTCTTAGTGGCAGAATGCAACTTAACAAAGGGTCTTGCCTGAGATGTGTTGGGGACACATCTGAGGCCAGTCACGAGGGCACACACTTCCATCTTTTTCCTCCATTATGCCCAGGCCCGGTTCCATGGGCATAATTGGAGGCCACAGCAAGTCATCTTCCCTCACCCTGCATCACCCCAGCCCAAGCTTGGGGACAGCATGAATGCCTGTCAACCCTCGGTGTCTAGGTCCAGGACGATTCTCCTTTGCACTCAAACCCATTCAAAAAGAGAGGAAATAATTGGCGAGCTTCCTGTTTTGTGATGTTTGACAACCACTCTGTATCCAACCCAACTGAATCCACGCTCCCAACCCAGTGCCCGGAAAGGGTGTGGCCAGTGCCTTCAAGATTGGGGCAGTGAGGCCTGGACCCAGGAATGGAGTAGGGAGGTGACACAGCAGAGCTGGGCTCCAGCTGCCTGGGGAGTTGGCTTGCTGAGGGGGTGGGGGCATTCGTAGTTATGTTCTGATCCTGTCATGCTCAAGCGAGATTTGGAGTGTAGATGTAAATGTGAGTCATTTGATCTATTTATTAATTGAAGAATTGAGCAAGATATCTCAGCGAGAATGCCTTGAGTGAGAAGAAAAGAAATTATAGATCAGACCTGAAATAACCAACACTGGAGGGAGGGCAGAGAAAAGAGAAGGGACGGGGAGGGGAGGAGAGGAGGGAGGAAGAATGAGAAATAGCTGGAAGGAAGGATGGAAATTAGGAAAGCGAAATTGCACAGAAACTAGGGGCAGTGGTCAATGCAGCAGAGAAGTCATATAGCTAAGAAAAAACAAGTGGACTTGGAAACAGATGGGTCATAAACAACCTGGGCACACACTGGTAGTGATTACAATGGATTGAGGTGCAAACAGTTTACTTGTGAGGAAGAAGAGAGAGAGAGGGCGGTAACCGTAGGAGGTCGTGGATTTGTGACAGATGTTTTTTGGTTTGGTTTTAATATTGTACAGACATGGGTATGTTAAAATGCTATTAGGAACAGAAAAAAAGGAGGTGAGGGGAAAATACATCCATGCTGGTCCTTAATTTTGTCTCATGTACCATGGCAATTAATGTGAGATGCTAACATTAGGGAAAACTGGATGCAGGGTAGATGGGAACTTGCTGTACTAGTCTTACAACTTTTCTGGAAATCTAAAACTATTTCAAAACAAAGGGTTTACTTTAATATGAGCTATTGGGAAGATGCCTCTAAGGAGAGACCAGGGAGAGAGAAAGGAGCAAGTCTGGGAGGAAGACAGGGCCAGTGACCAGACCTAGGAGGGAGGTTTGGGCAGAGAGAAAAGTACATTTGTAGATGTGATGGTAGGAAGTCCAAGGCCTCCTGGAGGGGATATGTTTTCTATGTCAGAGAGAAGGGTCTATCATTGGCTAATTTGAGGGGGGGAAGAAATAGAAGATTAAGGGCATGGAGATTCTTAAAAAGCCACAGTGTATAAATGGGGCAGGAAGAGCGCAGAGGGCAATGTAGAATATCTAAGCTCTGTGGGCGTGTTGTAGGCACAGTACTGTATGCTGGTTTTCAGTGTTCTACTGTGTCATTTAATAATACTCAGCCTCTGGTTGCGTATACCACAGTCCAGGTTACTTCTTGCTCCATTCTAAGGAAAACATTCATCTAAAGGTAGCTTTACAGATTGACTAATTTAGTGTTCAGTGAGGGTGGCTGACACGGGATGCATCTACTCAACTTCTCATCAGCTGTGGGTCTGCAGGGCGGTAAATTAATGCCTCTTCATCCTTGGCCTCCCTCCTTGGCCCTGAGCAGTTCCAACCCAACCACGGTCCGACAGTCCTCCTCTAAACTCTCTAACATCCCTATTGCTGAGCGCCAACACCACTTCGTATATACTTCAGCAGGAGGTAGCCTTATCTCATTGTACTGCAATCATTTATTTGTTCCTTTAATACTCTGGAGCTAGATTAAAATAAGCACGTCGTATCTTTCAAATGCGCAATATGAAAGCATTTCCTTGTAAAGGTAATTAGAGAATTAGAGGTGGTGACCAGAGGGTTTCTTACCCATGTAACTTAGAAACATATCCTGACACCCTGGTAAACTGGAATTGAAAACTTCAGCTCATTGCTTCTTTTTTCTCTCTCCCTTCTTATAGAATAGAATATATGTACCCCAGGGGGGACCCACATTTTAATGTTGTAACATTTTAGGCCATGCTTCATAGTTCATTTTAGTGTGTTGACAACACCTTAGTGGCTATTATGCCCAAATTAAACAGGAAGTAGTGGAGGAAAACTCAGAGAAGGACAGCATTGCCCAGAGATGCTAAATTGATTCATTATGCAGAATGGAAGCCTTGCTGAATTTCAGTTTCCAAAACCACTCTTATTCACCAAAAAAAAAAAACCCCTCTCTGATTTCAGTTGCCAGGGCAGTCGGGCTTCCTACTACAGGGGGACATGGGGCTACTTAGGATGAAATTCTCAGAGTGCCTGACCAGCAAGCCTGCAGTCTGATCAAAAGAGGTCAGTGGAAGAAAGAGGGGGAGATTCTGGAGTGCCATGGGTGGCGGCAGGGAACAGGTGTGTTTGGGGGCGGGGGTGAGGAGAGAGAGACAGAGACAGAGACAGAGACAGAGAGACAGTGGGACTAAGTAACATATCGGAGATCTGGAGTCCAGGACTCTGGCTGTGATAATGGAAAGTGACTGGCGTTTGAGCTCGGAAATACTATTTCCTAGAGCTTGTCTGTTACAGTCAATATGCAAGAAAGGTCAGTGAGAAGTGCCAGCAGGGGGGTTCCAAGGAGGTGACACAGGACTCTCCCCAGCTGTCCAAACAGCTGTCGCTGACAAATGACATCTGCTTCCCGTTCCCACTGCTCTTTCTAAATATGATCATCAAGGGAGGATAGCGAGAGTGATTCCGTCACCTGGACCTGGGAGTGGCCTGTGTCTCCAGGTTGCCTTGGTGAGATTTGATCACCCAGCTCTGTTTTGAGGTTCACGCTATATATTATGTGTATCTGTACAGACGTATGTGTGTATATAAGGAGCTAGACTGGTTTTAGCTTAAAAGTTTTTAAATAGGATTCATTTTTTCAATTGAGAATCAACACATTTTTTTATCCCACTATTCTTAGAGGGGGAAAAAAACCCAAGAGGCTAAGGACAGATTGGCTTGTCTCATCCACCATGTGAAAAGCAAGTGGAAAAACAAGCAGTCACAAATGGCTCTTGTTATGATAATGTAGCATAACTGACCCTTGGCCAGCCCTTTCGGGCCACTGTTTTTAGCCAGGATAACCTTTGCATGAGGCCTGCTCCAAGTGCAGGGTCACGGCTGAGACCCCTTGGGAATGTCACCGTTCCCACAGATGCTTCAGTGGGAAGGCATCTGTGAGCCTTTGCGCCATGGCAGAGCTGCTGCCATCCGCAGGCTGCCACCAAATCCTGTTCAGGGCAAAAACAGCCAAGTCCAGAGTGTTCCCAGCCTTGGATGGGATAGGAATGATTTTACATCCCATGTATCGTGGTAGTTTTGTGATCTTTAAGAATTTAAAGAAGAATGTATAGTCAGTGTCAATACACCAGCAAAAAAAAACCTGCCGCCAGAGAGCAAACTTGCTGAGAGCAGATGTTGGGATGTTTGTCTTTGCACCAGTGGTGCTGCTACCAAGTGGGAGCTGGATGTCCCTGACGCATGCATGCCCTCAAGAAGCGCATGGTGGTTGAGAGCAGGTTTCTGAGGAATAAGGGGCAGGGCATGCGGCATCAGTAACTGAGGCAAAGGTCTCATTGTCAGTCTGTGATGTTGAGAGAAATAGAAATGACACGCCCCTCCATCACTCAGTGTTTATTGTCTTTGGTTTGGGGTCATCTGGATGAAGGTTTATTGCATGGAAATAGTCATCTGGGAGTCCCTAACCAGAAAGGTGTCAAATGCAAAATGTTAGCTCTATATGTTTGAAGCTAGTCACAGTCTTTGAATAATTTATTCACTTATCTTGGCTACAACCCCCCCCAATAAATTGCTAATAAGCTATGACTATGCAGATTCATTCATTCATTCAACAAATATTTATTCATACTTATGAAGTGCTCAGACACTGTTTAAGGCTCTGGAAGCAAATGACAATGTTAATTACCCACGACTTTGCTCTCAAACCCCATTCGGCGGGTGCTGACCCAAGGAGAGCTGACGTGAATCTCGAGGGGTCTCTGTGACAAGACTTGGAAGACCCCAAGATTCTTCCCCAGGCCTTCTTTCTCCTCCACGACCTAGTTCTTATGTGGCTTCTGCAGGGCAGAGCACTGTCTAGAGTTTACTGGCTTCTAGAACTAAGGAGTTTTACAGATACATCCAGAATGAAAGGGCTTCCAAGAAAGACCAATCCAAGGGGCAGTCCTCCAAGAGAAGACTCCAGATAGGGTGACATTAAAGAGGTCTTGCCCCATGAACAGGAAGGTCATTAACCCTGCAGTCCACACCCAGCAGGACTGCCACCAAAGGGGTGACTCTCAGCCTTTTTCTGCCCTGAAGCACTCTCGGGAGGACTCAGGTGGAGGGGAGAGGTCCTGGATGTCCTTTTCCAGGATCCTGTTTGGGGCCAGCCATGGGGATGCAGATTCAGAGGTGTCAGTTGGACAGTTTCTTTTTTAGTCCCTAATCATCCCATCCTGGCCTGTCCTCTCCTTTGAGAAGGTCTTTGGATGTATTGATTAAAGTGTATTTGATTCTGGACTGATAAAATTTTGTTTTGAACGCACCTTGAGCTTTTCGGGTGGCCACAGACTTCCTTGGTCTCTCTGGGGTCTTTCAGGTTGATACTTAAGATGAGTCATCAGAACACTTGAGACTTGGCTTCAGGATGATTAAACACCACATTTGCAAGAACCTTTGAGGACATTAAGGCTAATCCCCTCCTGTATCCCCTTTTGCCACTCAAATCAGTCTGCCACATTCTGACGGGTAATTTTCTGGCTTCTTTTTTAAGACAGCCAATGTCAGAACTTCTCTACCTCAAAGTAGTCCAGTCCACTGGTGGCTCTAATGGGCAGAAAGTTCTCCTGCTATGTGAACCTAGTTTCAGTTTATATGAAACTTGTTTCCATTTTAAAGACAAAGCGTTACTTTCATGTTTATATGGGACTATTTCAACAACTGACACATTGGTTTCTGGTGAAATGCACATGTTGGGATTCCTGTACCCAACAGGGAATGAATGATTTCTCTACGAGATTGGGTCAGAGGGACAGAACTTCCCTTCCCTGCAGCTGGAGCCCAAAACAGACAACTGCAGGCTCCTTGCAGCCCTGTTTTCTGATCCAGTAAACAGGTTCCATTAGAAAGAGCCCTTTGGGCTCTCCTGGTTCCATATGATTGAAAGATTAGTTTGAGATTCAAGCATATGGTTGTCACTTCCTTCTCTTACGGTGTTATTGATTCGGGGGTCCCGCTGCTCGCCGCTTAACAAAAATCAATACTCGCAAATGTTGGTAGCAAAAGAAAGGCGCCTGTAATCAGAATGCTGGCAGTCTGGGGAGATGGTGGAGTCAACCTTCCCCAGAAACCACCTTTGAAGATTCTGCTCAACTGTGAAACTTTCAAAGGGAAGGAGCAAAGTAGTATCAGTTAGTCACTGAGATGGGGTACAGAGTCATTGCCGTCCCCTGCTGTGTACAGGCTCATCGACTCTTTGTGATCTTCCTCTAGACTTTATCTTGTTCACCCAGTTTGGTTACACAATGTGTTTGCGAGATTACTAAAGGGGACTTGAGGGAAGAGATCTGGTCATCTATTAATTACTTATTCTTCATTTCTACTTCTTCAATCTATGGATAGAACCGACAAGTTAGACAAGGTATGGTGTGATGAAAAGATTTGAAAGGTGTGCTTGGGCCTGAGATGAGCAGAGCATGGGGGTGCCTGGTTTAAAAGTTAGTTACAGTATAGCTTTGCTAAAGCGACAGGAAAGGAGGCTTCCTGCTCAGGGCGGTTTCCTGCAAAGCACTGCGTACAGTGGTAGATATAGTATTGCCTATCTGCTCTTACACAGATATTTCAGGTGCAGTGCAAGGATTCTGCTTAAACTTTTCAGGGAAATCAGAACCCAGTCACCAGAAGGCTCCAACAGCCCCTACTCAAGGTGACTTCCCTGGTGGCACAGTGGTTAAGGATCCTCCTGCCAATGCTGGGGACACGGGTTCGAGCCCTGGTCCGGGAAGATCCCACATGCCGTGGAGCAACTAAGCTCGTGTGCCACAACTACTGAGCCCGAACACCATAACTACTGAAGCCCACGCGCCTAGAGCCCGTGCTCTGCAACAAGAGAAGCCACCGCAGTGAGAAGCCCATGCACCGCAACAAAGAGTAGTCCCCCGCTCACCACAACTAGAGAAAGTCCACATGCAGCAAAAAAGACGCAATGCAGACAAAAATTAAGTAATTAATTAATTAATTTAAAAATGTGTGGTGTTTTGAGATAGATGATCAGCATGGTCTTTGCAGAGTCTGGTGATTTTCTCCTGGGAGAGTGCTTGAGGGTGAGCAGATTCTCCCAGTTGGCTGTTTGGTTGGAGATAATTGTCTGTTCCTTTGCAGAACAGGTGCGGATGTATTTGGTTCATAGCACTGCTCCTAGCATTATTAGCAAAACATTGTTGTTTGCCAGGTTGTGACTATGTGTATCCTTGACTCAAGGACTGAGAGCATCAGAGTTCAACAGATAATAAAGGCTGTGAGGGGGTTATCTTAATGACAGAAAATGTTGCTGAGGATTACATCAGCATGGGACAAAGTAAAGGAAAGCTTAGCCAGAACTGAGGGCATTGAAAAGAAGGTGTTGGGCTTCCCTGGTGGCGCAGTGGTTGGGAGTCCGCCTGCTGATGCAGGGGACATGGGTTCGTGCCCCGGTCCGGGAAGATCCCACATGCTGCGGAGTGGCTGGGCCCGTGAGCCAGGGCCGCTGAGCCTGTGTGTCCGGAGCCTGTGCTCTGCAACGGGAGAGGCCACGGCAGTGAGAGGCCCGCGTACCGCAAAAAAAAATAAATAAATAAAAAAATAATAAAAAGAAGGTTTCTTAGTCCATCTGGGCTGCTATAAGAAAAATATCATAAACTAGGTGTCTTATAAAGAGCAGGCATTTATTGCTCAGCGTTCTGAGACCCCTCTTCTGGTTGCTGACTTCTGGTTGTATCCTCACGTGGCGGAAGGGGCAGGGAAGCTTTCTCAGGCCTCTTCTGTAAGGGCACCAGTCCTATTTATGAAGGCTCTGCCCTCAAGACTTCGTCACAAAGGCTCCACCACCTAATACCATCACCTTGGGGGTTAGGATTCCAACATATGAATTTTAGGGGGACACAAAAACATTTAGACCATAGCAGAAGGGGTAACATTATAAAGAGTACAGTAAAAACTTAGTTTTGATGCAGATTATAAGGTAAACCAAGTAGGACTTTTAAAAATAATAATTCTGTGCTCAGAATGGTAAGAAAAGCATACTGTAGTAAGCTGAATGATGGCCCCTAAAGATGTCTACATCCTCATCCTGGAAGCTGTGAGTGTTACTTTTTATGGCAAAAGGGACTTCGCAGCTGTGTTTAAGTGAGGGATTTGAGATGGGGAGATTATCTCAACGTGTAACCTCAAGGGACCTATAGGTGGAAGGCAGAGGGAGATGGGTGTAATGATAGAGGTAGAGATGGGGTGATATGCTTTGAAGCTGGACGAAGGGGTTAGAAGCCGAAGAATACAGGTGACCACTAAAAGCAAGAAAAGGCCAAGAAACAGTTTCTCCTCCCCAGAAGAGCCAAGCCTGCTGACACCTCAACTTAAGCCCAGTGATAGTGATCTCAGACTTCTGACCTCCCCAACTGCAAGGGAACAATCTTGTGTCTTTGTAAGCCACTAAAGCTTGTGGTAGTTTGTTACAACAGCAGCAGGAAACCAGTACTCCTATCTGTATGTTCTTTCTGAAGTGATTAGAGGGAAGTCAAAAATCCCAGAGATGATGGAAGGAAAATATAATTACTGGCATGCCCCAAGAACAAGTGGAGAGTTCCAATCATGAACGTAAGGTGCGTAAGTGAGTTGGGAAACTTCTGCATGAGAAGAAAATGTAAGGTTGTTTAATACCTGTGTATCACCAGCGGAAGATGGAAAGGTTATACAAATTTTGTGACGAAAGGAGAACAGAGGACAGCAGTAGGATCAGAGTATTTTGGAAGGAAAGTGACCTTAAAGGTCATGTTATCCATCCTCCCGTATTGTAGCTGAAGGAATTTGGACATGGAGAGCTTCGGGTAGTAGTCCAAAGTCACACAGCAGGGCCACAGCGAGCTGGGTCCATACCCTTTGCCTCTTGATTCCAAATTCCTCCAGGGATTTTTCTCCCACTCCATTATATTTAAAAGTTTGCAAATAATCTGTAATGCAAAAAAGAAGTGAAATGCTGTAGATAAAATCCAGTGCACAGGGCCTCAATAATAGGTGTTAAGCTCATTCTTCATTATGACTTTATCATCGGGTTTGAAAGACGGAGTGGAAAACATTATTGCTGTTTGCAAATGCTAGTAAATCAGGGTATGGCGTTTACTGTTACTGGGGGAAAAAGAGATAACAAAGAATTTCAATGTAGACATTTGAAAAATATAGATTTACTGAGAGAAAACATTTTTGTTAATCTGGTAGGCAGAATCGCATTCTTCTGAGAGACCCAGAAACTGACATGTTTTTCCCACTCTCCTGACCTGAAAATGTCTTTGAGGTGAAATACCTCTTTTTTTTTTGGTCCCCAAAGTCTTAAAATTGCCTAGAAATGTAGGAGAAGGAGAGGGAGAGGGAGGGGCAGACCAAGAAGAGGAGGAAAGAGAGGAGGAGGGAGAGGGGAAACAGCAGCAGTGGCAGCAGAAGTGGAAGGAAAAGAAGGGGAAGGAAAGAATCTATGAAGGATGTGGATTGCCCACTTCCCTTCTTCTCCTCCAGCACGCTTAGACCTGCAGCCATTCAACAAAGAGTTATGAAGCCAGAGCCAGGCCCTGGGAGGCATCCAGGAAGGAAACTGCTGGGGCTTCTCCCTAGTGGGGATACGTACAGTAACTTAGAGACCTGTTAAGAGAAGGACCATGCTAAGTACCTCTCTCCTCTCCCAACCACCTCCACGCTGCGTTGTGCCAGGGTCAGCATCTTCTGACTGTCTCTGGCCTTTCCCGGTTTGCTTAATAATTTCCTGAGTTTTTGAAAGAATTTCTTGACCTGAGTGAATTGTCGCTGCACAGTCAGCTTTGATGCTGTTTCATGTTTCACTGGCACAAGCATCATTTTCTCATGAATCCTTAACGATCTTCCAGAATTTGCCACCTCTGATTGAGATGCTGCCCGTTCATCGTCCTGGAGTGAAAAAAGTGGATGGAACCCTGGGCGAGTGTGGACAGGCTGGATTAATTTCCGATCCCTGTCTCTTTCTCGCTCTGTGACAAGTTACTGAACAAGTAAACTTGGGGTCTGGGATTCAAGGAGGCCCCCAATAAAAACAGCACTTCTCTTTTCTGCCTGCATTTTGGTCAGTTGAGAATTGAAACAAAGTAGTAAGGCAGATGGGTTTCAAAACGACACCTACATTCTGGACAGAGATGATGCCAGAGAATTTGGCTTATATCTGCGGGCCGGTAGACTTTCTCTCATTAAATCTCAGGATGTGCATACTTACCCATCCTCCATCACCGCGATGCTGGGTCCAGGCAGACCTCCTCCCACAGAGAGTGTTCCTAGAGAACCGGGATAAAAACTCTGCTTGGGCACATTGGTCCTCAGAAAAGAGAAGGAAGAGGGGCTGATTTAGACAGGCCTGGTATCTCCTCCCTGCTCCTCAGTTAGATTGAGTCACTTCCCCTCCTGAGGGGAAGGTGGGATAAGGGGGCTTAACAAACCAGGAGCGTACCCATTGGTGCTCCCTGCACATAAAAGGAAGCATCAGAAGTCAAACACTTGAGCTTCTCATCTTTAAAATGGGGTTAATACTCATTTCATGTTAATCTGATGACTATGATGAGGTGTATAGGGAAGACCCTGTATCCCAGTGCCTGGAAAATTGTGACCTGCCTGTCTCCCCCGCTCCCTCCCCTTTTCCTCCCTCTTGCCGTCTTTCAATCCCTATCTCCCTCCCTCTCCGTTTAGAGGAAGTTATTTGAGAAACAAATCTACTCTATTTGTTTTAACTGCCTGAAAATGTTTCCCACAAGTGGATTTCTGCTCTGGCAACAGTACCATTTTCTCTCACCTGTCTTTCCCTAGCAAATAACAAGAAAGGAGTGTGTGTGTGTGTGTGTGTGTGTGTGTGTGTGTGTGTGTGTGTATGTGTGTAGCCAGATGTTATCTGTAAGTTGAGGTTCTCTTGCAATACTACTGATAATTACTCTATTTAAAGTGTAACATGGAAGTGATACGAAAATTAGGGCTACATAAAACTTCCAATAAATTTAAGATAGTGTATTATTGAGGCATCAAAATCGTATTTTATTTTACTATACAAGAAGGCTGGTGTCCTACAGTGAGATGCTCATATATGATTCACATGAGGATGTGTGTTCATGAAAGTAAAATCTTAAGGAAGATAAAATGGTTTTGCATTCACCCTTTTGGGTATATATTTTGGAGATGGGATGTATCAACCCTCTGCCATTTCCCAGAATAAATGCTTCTGAATGTTTTCTTGCTTTGTGTCCCCTGAATGTCACCTGTTTTTGGTGCCGTGGGTTCTGTAGCACAGGTGCAGGTATAAACAGATATGCTGTTCTGGCCTTCAGAGACGGTGAGTTTCTTTTCCAGGCTTAGTTGTGAAACTATTGTGCGATAAACCAAACGTCACATTGAACACAAGGCAGGGAACTCACATATAAAAATAAGTATCACGGTAATCACTAATAAATTCACCAGAAACCTGCATCATCCAGTCACTGAGGACTACTGCTGCTAGATTTAAGGTCAGATGCAGCAGCTAGTGCCCAGGAAACCAGCCAACGTGAGTTCCTGAGATGATAGCTTGCTCGCTGTTTAAATGTGTAACTTCAAAGAAGAACCAGTGACACTCTACCTCTGTAAGCTTAGCTGGGTTTTGCATAATCATCAAACCATTCAGTCCCTCCCTGAGACACTGTGCTCTTACATTTCACAAGCAAGCCCCATCCTGGAAGCTCTTGCTGAGCAGCACAAGGTCCCTTGAGAGAAGGTTCGACTTGGTAGGGCTGTGATCTAGATCTACATGGTTTCTACCTCTTCATTTTCGAAGCAGATAGCACATTCTAGTTGAAAACGTTGCCTTTAACAGCTCCCCGAGAAAGTAGCTTCCCAGAAATTCCAGATGTCCATCAATTGAGGAATGGATAAACAAAATGTGGTATATCCATACAGTGGAATAACATTTGGCCATAAAAAGGAATGAAGTAATGATACGTGCTACAACATGGATGAACTTCAAAAACCTTATGCTGAGTGGAAGAAGTCAGACACAAAAGGCCACACATATAATTTCATTTTATATGAAATGTCCAGAACAGGCAAATTCACAGATGGAATGTATGGTTACCGGGGGATAGAGTGGTGGTAGGCGATGGGAAGTGACTGCTAAAGGGTGTCCTCTTGGGTGATGAAAATGCTCTGGAATTAGATAGTGGTGATGTTTGCACAATTTTGTGAATATATTAAAATCACTGGATTACATACTCTAAAAATGAAAAAAAAATTGCAGTGTTAACATTTTCTTTTTTAGTACCATAATAGACCTTTCTCTTTGCTGATGATTATGTATTTAATGGTCGGTTTGTTCATTTTTTTATATAAGTGTCGTTATTTAGTAAGTAGTTATCGAGTGCCTATTGTGAGCCAGGTGTTATTCTGGGCCCCAGAGATAGAGGATTGAATAGGGCATTTTTCTCATAGAACTTGGAGCCTTCGGATGTGGAAAAGAGTCAATGAACCAGGAATTATATGCACATGTGCTTACATAGTGCTTGCTGTGTGTCGTGCTCCCAACAATCCTATGAGGTAGATACTATGATCATCTGCATTTTACAGATGAGGAAATTGAGGTCCTTACAGCTCAGGGGTTCACAGAGGTCGTAAGGAACTTGAACACAGGTGGTATGGCTCCAGAGTGTATTTTCTTCACCTCCAGGTGGAAAATTAAAATATGGTGAAGCCAAAGCCATGGAGTGGTTACTTTCAATAGAGAGGTATCAGCAGGCTTCTCCATCTGAAGTCTGAATAACAAGGAAAAGTCAACTGTGCAAAGATGGGAGCAAGGAACAGCATGTTCTAAGGCTCTGAGGCACAAATAAGTTTGGCACTATAGAACATCCACAGAAAGACCGGTGTGGCTGGCAAGTCAGAGGAAGAAAGTCAGCTGTGCAAAGATGGGAGCAAGGAACAGCATGTTCTAAGGCTCTAAGGCACAAGTAAGTTCGGCACTATAGAGCATCCACAGAAAGACCGGTGTGGCTGGCAAGTCAGAGGAAGAAAGTCCACGATGAGGTGGTGATGCAGAAGCCAGGTAGGGCTTTGTCAGCCGAGAAAAGGAGTGAGTGTGAACATTGATGATTTTGTAAAATATCGCAATGCCGAAAAACATAAAATTTACAACACAAAACCTTTCATTTACTGTTGATTATTCATACAGTTTTTCTTCTTGGCTAACGACCATGAAGTCAGCACCAGTTAGAAAGAAAAGGAAATATGGACACGCCAAAATAAGGGATTTTAAAATCAACCCCTGGATCGATACAGAAAAATGTCAGGCTTCAGTAATGTCTGCTTCTGTGTCATCTTACGTAGTTATTATCTAAACATTCAAACTAGAAAATGGTTGGAATTCCCAGGGAATGGCAGTAGGGCTTCAACAAGACCGATGTCCACATTTGTTCTATATCATCCACTTTTTTTTTTTTAACATCTTTATTGGAGTATAATTGCTTTACAATGGTGTGTTAGTTTCTGCTTTATAACAAAGTGAATCAGTTATACATATACATATGTTCCCGTATCTCTTCCCTCTTGCATCTCCCTCCCTCCCACCCTCCTTATCCCACCCCTCTAGGTGGTCGCAAAGCACCGAGCTAATCTCCCTGTGCTGTGCGGCTGCTTCCCGTCATCCACTTTTTGTTCTCAATTCTACAGCACACATTTTCTCACATCTGGATGTTTTCAGAATTGGTTTGCATCTTACAATCAAAATGTGCATGTATATGCTACCAAAATAACTGGCAGGGTCTTTCAGAAGTTGCAACTTCTGCATCTTGCTGGAAAAGGACATTTTGGAAATTGAGCTATTTACCATTTCAACAGAAGCCAGAATCAGTGAAATAGAGCTTTCCAGTGTGTCTGTGACTCCTTGGGCAGAAGTTAGACATTTGAGGATGCTCTAGCTCCCTCTCACTCATGGAAGTTAACTCAGTGTGAAGATGGTGTTCCTGAAGTTAAGGCCTACAATACCATGCCTTCAAGTGTCACTTGACCTTGTATGTTTCACAACCATAGACAGGCCCTCGGTATTGGCCCTGCCTTTCCTCAGATGTGTCCCTCACATTGGTCTCCTGAAAGATCTGTCAATTATATGGAACTTCAGTTCAACTACCTCACTGTCTTTTTCAAAATTGAAAGATACATAACACGTCATAAGTCTGGCGGCAGTATCATCATCACATGGAATGTAGCAACAGAATATTATGTTAAATGCTTTTCTGTAGTTTTCTGCAGTCCCTATTTTTAGGCTGTGAACTAACTCAGCCTGTCTGTCTCTATTAGGTGTCACTTACAGCAGCACTAACATTTGCTGAGCGCTTCCTAAGAGTCAAACACCATGTTAATTTCTTTACCTGGATGCCTTGAACAATTCCCATAACACCCCTGGATGGCAGGTATTGACGTTAGCCTTTCCAGTTTATAGATGAACAAACTGAGTCTCAGAGACAATGAGTAACTTGTGCTCGGTCATGTAACCAGTAAATGGCAAAGCTAGGATTTGAGTCAACGATCCTACTCACTTGCCTATGCCCTTGTCTTTTACCCCTGTACCTAGATACTAAGAGAAAGGAGATTCACTGTGTCCGGGTCACTCCATCAACACTTACCTAGACTAGACTATAAACTCCTGGAGGCACGAATTATGTCTTTCAGTTCTCCTGTCCCCAGCCCAGTACCTGACACAGAATCTGTGCATGATAATTATTGGTGGATGGGTTATCCCTGTTCGAGTGTAGGAAACTGCATCAGACTGACCTGAAGGTATTAGCTCGCCAACAACAAATCAGTGCCCTTTTCCTTTCTCTTTCTTGGTATTAGATTTACCTTCTAATATTTTGTTTTAATAGATGGCAAATATGCAATTTCTTGGAACTCTTATGTATGAGAGTCCTGGCAGGAAACAGATGATTCACTCAAGCAGAGTAATTGAAAAGTGTGGTAAAGAGGCTGTTTGCAGAGCAGTGGACAGGGTTTCAAGGAACACAGCAAAGGACAGTGCAGTCATTCAAGGCTGGTGGCTTCAGGGGTGTCGTCACCCCTCCACTTGAAAAGGCAAGGCTTGGGGCACCATACTAAAGCTGCCCTAGCAGCCCAGCAGGAAGAAGCAAGAGAGTAGTAAACCTCGGCTTTTCCACTCTCCCACCTCTCTCTCCTGCCCGTGCCGCCCTCTTGGCTGAAGGTAACCGGAAGCCAAGGTGCAAGGGAGCCCTAACTGCAGTCCTGACGTCAGTCTCCTGGGCACAGATAAAGTGCAGAATGCTGAGAATGTGACTGGTGGAGCAGGCAGACGATATTCATCACAACTTGTGAGAAAAACCAAGAGCATAGTGATGGAAAAAGTTTTCACATATTGAGGTATGGGGAAGTCATTCTGGCTTACGCATGATTTGGCTTGAACTTTGTGCTAACTAGAACAGCCTGTCTTACGGCCTCTCACACGTGCCTTGTACATCTGCTTTAACCATTAATGAAAAGAATGCATTTGAAAATCAAAGTGGAGTAACTGCAGTTCAGGCATTCAGATCGAGCCAGTGGCCATTGTGGACGTGGTTTCAGACAAGTTCCTGCATCACAGAGAACTTGAATTCTCCGAACTGTATCGAACTCAAGGACACCACCAGTCATTCTCAAAACAGTGTCTGCTAGCAGTTGCCAGCTGCAATTTTATGGTCTTAAGGTCTCCCGTTGTAGCTATGCAACCATTTCAGATCCCAACCAGTTCTTGCTTAATAAGCACCCTTTTATCTTGGCAGCTGCAATCCTAATTCTCAACAAACAACTTGTGTAATTTTGCGGGTTTTACCGTTATAGGCCTTTCCCATTTTGTAGTCCAGCAGAACACAATTCAAGTGCTTCTTGAATCTGTGTCTCCCAGGCTATCATCCTCAGTTTGGATCGAGTAAAATTCTTTTCTATGCCTATTATAAATTGTTTATTGATTATTTGTACCAACAGTAGCCTGTATAGTTCAAAAGTATATTGGTGACCTAGTTTAGCTCTCACTTGTTCCATACAGTATTCATTCATTCAACAACTAGTTGTTGATGGTCTCATACATGCTAGTCAAAGTAGATAAATTAAGCCAGATTCTTCCGGTCTTTAAAGTGCAACTTTAGAGAATCTAGAAAATGTTAACTCTTCAAAGACGCTTGAGCAATATAATAGATCATCAACTCCAGGAGACTAATACACAACTATGAAGAAATTTATACATGGGGAGTGTGGAATAACTACATTTTTCACACACAGAATTTCCTCAGAGACTATTGAGTCTTGCCCTCATGGAGAATTTTCTTTATGGTTTTTAGATAGTAATATTTAACATCATTTTTACTTCACGCTGTTGATATAACATTTGTTTTTACACTAAAAAGTATGAGTTCTGAAGTCATTAGGTGTTACCGTTCTTCAAAGTAGCCAAAGAGATGGTATTAACCATTACTGTCTGGTTTTCAGATTCAGGAAAACTGGTTGCACACCAAACTTCATAATTACGATAATGAGGAAGCAAAAATAAATAAATGAATACATTTGCCTGGAAAAATGAGCAAATATTAAGCAAAATTAGGGCCATTTATAAGCAATGCCCTTCGTTCGTTGATGAGCTAGAACTACAGGCAGTTTATAATGTAAGTGCTGTAGAGACGTTGTATTAGCCTTTCAACACTGCTTATGATAGCTGTTATTTTGCCCATTTTACTTCCTGTATAATAAAATCAGCATATTCTTTGCTGAACATTGTGGAGCTAGGGCCTGTTAGCATGTATTCCGTGTTTATATCTTCCCTACAAGCTGTTTAATGACACTGAAGGGAGGGCTGATGATAGAAGTTGATAGAACTTCAGACTAAAGATTATTGTTTGAAAAGCCTTAAAGGGCAACACTCTTCACCGAAGGCTGAATTGGCTTCTGAGATGAACGTTCTGCTTTGGACTAGGGCTCCGGGGACCCAGGACATGCTCTTTGCTAGGCTACCAACCCTTGCGCCTGGAGCAAGGTCTTGCCTTTCTGAACCTTCATCTATTTAGTTGCGAAATCATTGTGCTAACTTTCAACAGTCACCAAGTCACTCTCCAGCTTTGAAGTTCCATAATTTTCTGCTAACCAGAAATATAAAGTGGTCTTAGAGCATATTTTTTAAGTTCTCTAAATAAAACATATTCAGAACAAATGCATTAATTTCTCTGGCCTCCAAAGATAAATACCATGAATATTGACCAGAGCATGGGATTGATGACTCTAAAATTCCACGGGCTATTTGTATTTTCCTTTGCTACATGGGTGGCCTTTCTCGTTGGGATAAGTAAGGTCTATGTCCTATAGGGAAACAAGTGACAGTGCAGAGAAGGTGATGGCACCTCCTGTGTGTTGAATTCTTGGCCTGTTTCAAAGCTGCGGAAGCCAAAAAATGAATAGGAGGCGATTAAAGACCGTAGGTTGATTGTTAATTATTAAACTGACTTCAAGTCAATATAAATGGACATGATTATCCAAATATCAGACTTCTGTCAACCCCAGACCACTGAGGAAAAAACATCTGAACATTCACAGTAGTTGCCAGCAAATATCTGCATTAAAGCAACGCACTTTTGTCTGTCCTCACTCAGCAGTTATTGGCTCTAATTTAACCTGGAATTCTCAATTTAACACGTAGTTTTACCTGAAATCCTACAGACTAGTTTATATGATTCTCAGACTAAGGTATAAATAAACTAGGAGCTAGGTAAAGGGAGACGCTTAGAAATACACATAGTAGGGACTTCCCTGGTGGTCCAGTGGATAAGACTCCACGCTCCCAATGCAGGGGGCCCGGGTTCAATCCCTGGTCAGAGAGCTAGACCCCATATGCATGCCGCAACTTAGAGTCTGCATGCTGCAACTAAGAAGTCCGCATGCCACAACAGAGATCCCACACGTGGCAGTGAAGATCCCACGTGCCACAACTAAGACCCAGCACAGCTAAATAAATAAATAAATATTAAAAATAAAAATTAAAAAATATTTAAAAGACATACACATAATAAAGGCAAGGGAAATGAAATTTCAGAGCCTAGATTTGAGGAATAGATAAAATAAATAAAAAGTAGACAGAAGAGGACTTCCCTGGTGGTTCAGTGGATAAGACTCTGCGCTCCCAGTGCAGGGGGCCTGGGTTCGATCCCTGGTCAGGGAACTAGATCCCACATGCAAGCCACAACTAAGAGTTCACATGCCACAACTAAGGAGCCCACCTGCTGCAACTAAAGGAGCCTACGTGCTGCAACTAAGGCACCCGCAAGCTGCAACTAAAGAGCCCGCCTGCCACAACAAAGACCTGGCACAACCAAATAAATAAATAAAATTTTAAAAACAGGCAGAAAATTGTATTATGGAAACTATAACTAATATTCATAATAAAGTAATTGTATTATTAATGATATATTGAGTTATTTGCACCAGCATTCATTTAAGAAACAATGTATAACCTTACCTCTAAAGATTTTCATCAAAATGGTTACTTTTTCTTTTAAGTTTCGGTGCTGAAAGAGGTGAGCTATATATATATATATATATATATATATATATATATATATATATATATATAATTTATTTAGAAGAACGGAAGCCCAGCTGATGGTCGATAAATGTCAGGCTCCCACTGGGAAACAGATGGCACACACAAATTAGGGTAATTCTAGATGGCTTGTTAATACAGGGACTGATTACAAAGGAGACTGTAAGAGATATGCAAGAGCTAACAGAAGCCAAGCTATCCCCACCCCTTGTTTCAAAGAGCAAGAAGAAGAGTTTACTGGAACCAGGAATGAGATAAAGTCAAGTAGAGCAGGTGGCCTGGTGACCTTCTGTCAAGGGACACAGCAAGGCTGGGCTCACCTCACAGAGATGAACTAGGTAAATAAGTTCTCTGGCCCCACCCTTCTCAGTTCCTCCAGTCTCCTCCTGGGACTTCGCATCTGCTGAATCCAGCTGGAAGCCAGAGGTCATGGGAGTCCATTGATGTAGCCCATTTAGGTCAGCTTCCAGGGGCTGAGAGAATGGTAGAGAATGATAGAGTATAGGTTGAGGGCCAGAGGAAGATACCCGGCACACTACTTATGGTGGGTTAAATTGTGTCCCTCAAAAGATATGTTCAAGTTCTAAACCTGGCACCTATGAATGTGACCTCAATTGGAAATAGGGTCTTTGCAGGTGTAATCAGATTAGAATGAGGTCATATGAGATCAGGGTGGGCCTAACTTCAATGACTGGCATCTTTATTCGACAAAGCAGAGGGATATTTGGACACAGAGATACAGAGGCTATACACAGGCTGTGTAACCATGGAGACAGAGATGGGAGTGATGCAGCTACAAGCTAAGGAACAACAAGGATTGCCAGCAACCCCCAGAAGCTAGGAAGAGGCAAAAAGTATCGTCCCTAGAGCCTTCAATAGTAGCACAGCCCTCCTGACACCTGCATTTCAGCCTTCTGCGCTCCAGAGTATCAATTTCTGTTTTTTTTTAAGAAACCCAGTTAATAGTGATTGGTTATGGCATCCCTAGGAAACTAACATACATAAAGCAGTGTGTTGTGCAGTACCAGTGCAATACAAATACAGCTAAGTTCTCCTTCATCTGATTCTTTTAGTCAAGTGATCACAGCCCCAAAGCTAGGTAACATATGATGTAATCATAGGGATGGAAGTATTTGGAGATGAGGGAGGGGTGTACCTGCTAGGACTAGAAAATGGTGTTCTTAGACTCCTGGGTTGGGTAATCGTATGCTCGCACAAACAAATGCTCTCCTACCTGGCTACTCTGTGGCACATTGACCAGCCTTCCCTAGGTTTCTCTGGGACTCGTTCCTAGAACCTGGCCTCCCGGCTCCCTGAGGATGACCTGCTGGTACTTGTTCTCCTTCCAGACTCCACCCTCTTCACTGTACATGTCAGGCAGTGCTGCCTTAACTCTGTTCACCAGAATCTGTGCTTCTCGCAGCCCCACTAACCAAGATTTCATATGCTGCTTTCAAAAAAAAAAAAAAGCTGGGTTACAAAAGATAGCTGACAGGAAGATCCACAGACCAGAAAGTTAATCCCTTCTTTGCTTCCCTACAGCGTCTTGCTTAATTTGGCATCATCATAAATAAGTAGGAACTTGTGCTTCAGGCCAAATTGGAGTAACAGGTCCCTGGCTTTCTCTTCCTTGTTTCTTAAACAATTAATACACTGGGGGAAATATAAGAAACAGTGGTTTTCAGACATTAGCTGTAGGCAATGTAGGACAGTGATTCCTGAGAGAGAGGAAACAAATGAGATGAGCCTTATCATTGCCCCAGTTTATTTCCTGGAGTGAGTTTCCAGACTCCAGTACTGTGAAAGGAAACCCAGGCAAAGCCCAGAGAAATCCTGGAGTTGGGAGTTCAGGGCAGCCATGATGGCTAGTGTTCACAGGGCAGGGTATCGGAGAGAAGAGAGCTGTTCAGAGGGAGAGCGCTGGAGATCTGGAGAAGGTCCCTCTCAAGTCTTTTGCTGAGTATATTCAGCACATGTGTGTGAAGAAACTTCCTAAGGCTGGAGAGAAAACCACTCAAAAAGAGCAAACAAAAATTTCTTCCGAGCTCACCTAAGGCTTGGAATAGTTGGTGTTTCCACCAGCCAGAGTAAGAGGGTTTGGTAAACATGAAAAATAAATTTCTATTGAAACTTCAGAAGAGCCAAGCCTTAGGAGTCCAGTCTATATCCCAAGACTAAGGATTCATCCTAAGATTAGAGGTGAAAAGTGAAATAGACCTGTCCTAACAAAATGAAAAAGCAGTGCTTCACAATGTCAGAACAGTCAACCAGTAATTTAACTGCCTGCTAGAGCAAAGATCTACACTCTTCAGAGGAAGAAGACAAAATTCGATGCCTCTATAATATGTTATTGACAATGTTCAGTATATAATCAAAATATGTGAAGAAAAAAGAAAGTGTGACCAGAAAAAACAGAAGTAGTACTAAATAGAAGCAGTCACTGAGAAACCAAGGATTTGGGGATTAGCAAAAAGTGGTTTAAACAGCTTTTATAAATATGTTTAAAACATAGAAAAAAAGATGATAACGATAGGTAGACAAATGAAGAATATCAGGTGAGAAATGGAAACTTTATTGGAGGAATGAGGAAGAGTAACTTTATTCTTTTTTTTTTTTATACAGCAGGTTTTTATTAGTTATCCATTTTATACATATTAGTGTATACATGTCAATCCCAATCTCCCAATTCACACGCCCCCCTCCCCAGTTTCCCACCTTGGTGTCCACATGTTTGTTCTCTACATTTCTGTCTCCATTTCTGCCTTGCAGACTGGTTCATCTGTACCATTTTTCTAGATTCCACATATATGCATTAATATATGATATTTGTTTTTCTCTTTCTGACTGACTTCAGTTTGTATGACAGTCTCTCGGTCCATCCATGTCTCTAGAAATGACCCAATTTCATTCCTTTTTATGGCTGAGTAATATTCCATTGTATATGTATACCACATCTTCTTAATCCATTCGTCTGTCGATGGGCATTTAGGTTGCTTCCATGACCTGGCTATTGTAAATAGTGCTACAGTGAACATTGGGGTGCATGTGTCTTTTTGAATTATGGTTTTCTCGGGGTATATGCCCAGTAGTGGGATTGCTGGATCATATGGTAATTCTATTTTTAGTTTTTTAAGGAACCTCCATACTGTTCTCCATAGTAGCTGTATCTGCATTCCCACCAACAGTGCAAGAGGGTTCCATTTTCTCCACATCCTCTCCAGCATTTGTTGTTTATAGATTTTCTGATGACGCCCATTCTAACTGGTATGAGGTGATACCTCATTGTACTTCAGATTTGCATTTCTCTAATAATTAGTGATGTTGAGCAGCTTTTCATGTGCTTCTTGGCCCTCTGTATGTCTTCTTTGTGGAAATGTCTGTTTAGGTCGTCTGCCCATTTTTGGATTGGGTTGTTTGTTTCTTTAATATTGAGCTGCATGAGCTGTTTATATATCTTGGAGATTAATTCTTTGTCCGTTGACTCGTTTGCAAATATTTTCTCCCATTCTGAAGGTTGTCTTTTCATCTTGTTTACGGTTTCATTTGCTGTGCAAAAGCTTTTAAGTTTCATTAGGTGCCATTTGTTTATTTTTGGTTTTATTTCCATTACGCTAGGAGGTGAATCAAAAAAGATCTTGCTGTGATTTATGTCAAAGAGTGTTCTTCCTACGTCTTCCTCTAGGAGTTTTACAGAGTCCGGTCTTAAATTTAGGTCTCTAATCCATTTTGAGTTTATTTTTGTGTATGGTGTTAGGGAGTGTTCTAATTTCATTCTTTTACATGTAGCTGTCCAGTTTTCCCAGCATCACTTATTGAAGAGACTGTCTTTTCTCCATTGTATATCCTTGTCTCCTTTGCCATATATTAGTTGACCATAGGTGTGTGGGTTTATCTCTGGGCTTTCTGTCTTGTTCCACTGATCTATATTTCTGTTTTTGTGCCAGTACCATTTTGTCTTGATTACTGTAGCTTTATAGTATAGTCTGAAGTCAGGGAGTCTGATTCCTCCAGCTCCGTTTTTTTCCCTCAAGACTACATTGGCTATTCGGGATCTTTTGTGTCTCCATACAAATTAAAAATTTTTTTGTTCTAGTTCCGTAAAAAATGCCATTGGTAATTTGATAGGGATTGCATTGAATCTGTAGATTGCCTTGAGTTGTATAGTCATTTTCACAATATTGATTCTTCCAATCCAAGAATATGGTATATCTCTCCATCTGTTGGTATCATCTTTAATTTCTTTCATCAGTGTCTTATAGTTTTCTGTATACAGATCTTTTGTCTGCTTAGGTAGATTTATTCCTAGGTATTTTATTCTTTTTGTTGTAGTGGTTAATGGGAGTGTTTCCTTAATTTCTCTTTCAGATTTTTCATCAGTAGTGTATAGGAATGCCAGAGATTTCTGTGCATTAATTTTGTACCCTGTAACTTTACCAAATTCATTGATTAGCTCCAGTAGTTTTCTGGTGGCATTTTTAGGATTCTCTATGTATGGTATCATGTCATCTGGAAACAGTGACAGTTTTACTTCTGCTTTTCCAATTTGTATTCCTTTTATTTCTTTAGCGTCTCTGATTGCCATGGCTAGTACTTCCAAAACTATGTTGAATAATAGTGGTGGGAGTGGACATCCTTGTCTTGTTCCTGATCTTAGAGGAAATGCTTTTCAGTTTTTCACCATTGAGAATGATGTTTCCTGTGGGTTTGTCATATATGGCCCTTATTTTGTTGAGGTAGGTTCCCTCTATGCCCACTTTCTGGAGAGTTTTTATCATAAATGGGTGTTGAATTTTGTCAAAAGCTTTTTCTGCATCTATTGAGATGATCATATGGTTTTTATTCTTCAACTTGTTAATAATGGTGTATCACATTGATTGATTTGCATATATTGAAAAATCCCTGCATCCCTGGGATAAAGCCCACTTGATCATGGTGTATGATCCTTTTAATGTGTTGTTAGATTCTGTTTGCTAGTATTTTGTTGAGGATTTTTGCATCTGTATTCATCACTGATATTGGCCTGTAATTTTCATTTTTGTAGTATCTTTGTCTGGTTTTGCTATCAGGGTGATGGTGGCCTCATAGAATGTGTTTGGGAGTGTTCCTCCCTCTGCAATTTTTTGGAAGAGTTTGAAAAGGATGGGTGTTAGCTCTTCTCTAAATGTTTGTTAGAATTCACCTGTGAAGCCATCTGGTCCTGGACTTCTGTTTGTTGGAAGATTTTTAATCACAGTTTCAATTTCATCACTTGTGATTGGTCTGTTCGTATTTTATGTTTCTTCCTGGTTCCGTCTTGGAAGGTTATACCTTTCTAAGAATTTGTCCATTACTTCCAGGTTGTCCATTTTATTGGCATAGAGTTGCTTGTAGTAGTCTCTTAGGATGCTTTGTATTTCTGCAGTGTCTTTTATAACTTCTCCTTTTTTATTTCTAATTTTATTGATTTGAGTCCTCTCCGTCTTTTTCTTCATCAGTCTGGCTAATGGTTTATCAATTTTGTTTATCTTCTCAAAGAACCAGCTTTTAGTTTTATTGATCTTTGCTGTTGTTTTCTTTGTTTCTATTTCATTTATTTCTTCTCTGATCTTTATGATTTCTTTCCTTTTGCTAACTTTGGGTTTTGTTTGTTCTTCTTTCTCTAATTCCTTTAGGTGTAAGGCTAGATTGTTTGTCTAGTATTTTTCTTGTTTCTTGAGGTAGGCTTGTATAGCTATAAACCTCCCTCTTAGAACTGCTTTTGCAGCATCCCATAGGTTTTGGATCGTCGTGTTTTCATTGTCATTTGTCTTTAGGTATTTTTTGGTTTCCTCTTTTCAGGGATCTCTTGGTTATTTAGTAACGTACTGTTTACCCTCCATGTGTTTGTGTTTTTTACGTTTTTTCCCCAAAAGTCATTTCTAATCTTATAGTGTTGTGGTCAGAAAAGATGCTTGTTATGATTTCAGTTTTCTTAAATTTACTGAGGCTTGATTTGTGACCCAAGATGTGATCTATCCTGGAGAATGTTCCATGCGCACTTGAGAAGAAAGTGTAATCTGCTGTTTTTGGATGGGATGTCCTATAAATATCAATTAAATCTATCTGGTCTATTGTGTCTTTTAAAGCTTCTGTTTCCTTATTTATTTTCATTTTGGGTGATCTGTCCATTGGTGTAAGTGAGGTATTAAATTCCTCCACTATTATTGTGTTACTGTCGATTTTCTCTTTTATAGCTGTTGGCAGTTGCCTTATGTATTGAGGTGCTCCTATGTTGGGTAAAATATATTTATAATTGTTACATCTTCTTTTTGGATTGATCCTTTTATCATTATGTAGTGTCCTTCATTGTCTCCTGTGACCTGCTTTATTTTAAAGTCTATTTTATCTGATATGAGTATTGCTACTTCAGATTTCTTTTGATTTCCATTTGCATGGAACATCTTTTTCCATCACTTCTCTTTCATTCTGTATGGGTCCCTAGGTCTGAAGTGGGTCTCTTGTAGACAGCATATATATGGGTCTTGTTTTTGTATCCATTCAGCAAGCCTCTGTCTTTTGTTGGAGCATTTAATCCATTCACGTTTAAAGTAGTTATCGATATGTATGTGCCTATGACCATTTCCTTAATTGTTTTGGGTTTGTTTCTGTACGTCCTTTTCTTCTCCTGTATTTCCCATTTAGAGAAGTTCCTTTATCATTTGTTGTAGAGCTGGTTTGGTGGTGCTGAATTCTCTTAGCTTTTACTTGTCTGTAAAGCTTTTGATTTCTCCATTAAATCTGAATGAGATCCTTGCCAGGTAGAGTAATCTTAGTTGTAGGTTTTTCCCTTTCAACCCTTTAAGTATATCATGCCACTCCCTTCTGGCTTGTAGAGTGTCTGCTGAGAAATCAGCTGTTAACCTTATGGGAGTTCACTTTTATGTTATTTTTCGGTTTTCCCTTGCTGCTTTCACTAATTTTTCTTTGTCTTTAATTTTTGCCAATTTGATTACTATGTGTCTCGGTGTGTTTCTCCTTGGGTTTATCCTGTATGGGACTTGCTGCGCCTCCTGGGCTTGGGTGGCTATTTCCTTTCCCATGTTAGGGAAGTTTTCGACTATAATCTCTTCAAATATTTTTTGGGGTCCTTTCTGTCTCACTTCTCCTTCTGGGACCCCTATAAGCCAATGTTGTTGTGTTTAATGTTGTCCCAGAGGTCTCTTAGGCTGTCTTCATTTCTTTTCATTCTTTTTTCTTTATTCTGTTCCACAGCAGTGAATTCCACCATTCTGTCTTCCGGGTCACTTATTGGTTCTTCTGCCTCAGTTAATCTGCCCTTGATTCCTTCTAGTGTATTTTTCATTTCAGTTATTGTATCGTTCATCTCAGTTTTTTTGTTCTTTAATTCTTCTAGATCTTTCTTAAAGATTTCTTGCATCTTCTTGATCTTTGCCTCCATTCTTTTTCCAAGATCCTGGATCATCTTCACTATCATTATTCTGAATTCTCTTTCTGGAAGATTACCTATCTCTGTTTCATTTAGTTGTTTTTCTGGGGTTTTATCTTGTTCCTTCATCTGGTACATAGCCCTCTGCCTTTTCATCATGTTTATATTTCTGTGAAGGTGGTGTTTTTTCCACAGCCTGCAGTATTGTAGTTCTTCTTGTTTCTGCTGTCTGCCCTCTCAAGTGTCTTTTGAATTATGGTTTTCTCTGGGTATATGTCCAGTAGTGGGATTGCTGGGTTATATGGTAATTTTATTTTTAGTTTTTTAAGGAACCTCCATAGTGTTCTCCATAGTGGCTGTATCAATTTACGTTCCCACCAACAGTGCAAGAGGGTTCCCTTTTCTCCACACCCTCTCCAGCATTTGTTGTTTGTAGATTTTCTGATGATGCCCATTCTAACTTGTGTGAGGTTGTACTCATTGTAGTTTTGATTTGCATTTCTCTAATCATTAGTGACGTTGAGCAGCTCTTCATGTCTTCTTGGAGAAATGTCTAGTTAGGTCTTACGCCCATTTTTTATTTTTTTATTTTTTTCATATTGAGCTGCATGAGCTGTTTATATATTTTGGAGATTAATCCTTTGTCTGTTGATTCGTTTGCAAGTATTGTCTCCCATTCTAAGGGTTGTCTTTTCATCTTGTTTATAGTTTCCTTTGCTGTACAAAAGCTTTCAGGTTTCATTAGGTCCCATTTGTTTTGATTTTATTTCCATTACTCTAGGAGGTGGGTCAAAAAGGATCTTGCTCTGATTTATGTCATAGAGTGTTCTGCCTATGTTTTCCTCTAAGATTTTAATAGTGTCTGGGCTTACATTTAGGTCTTTAATTCATTTTGAGGGTATTTTTGTGTATGGTGGTAGGGAGTATTCTAATTTAATCTTTTACATGTAGCTGTCCAGTTTTCCCAGCACCACTTATTGAAGAGACTGTCTCTTCTCCTTGTATATCCTTGCCTCCTTTGTCATAGATTAGTTGACCATAGGTGCATGGGTTTATTTCTGGGCTTTCTATCCTTTTGCATTGATCTATAGTTCTGTTTTTATGCCAGTACCATATTGTCTTGATTACTGTAGCTTTGTAGTATAGTCTGAAGTCAGGGAATGTGATTCCTCCAGCTCCGTTTTTTTCCCTCAAGATTGCTTTGACTATCAGTGTCTTTTGTGTCTCCATACAAATTTTAAGATTTTTTGTTGCAGTTCTGTAAAAAATGCCATTGGTAATTTGATAGGGATTGGATTGAATCTTTAGATTGCTTTGAGTAGTATAGTTATTTTCACAATATTGATTCTTCCAATCCAAGAACATGGTATATCTCTCCACCTGTTTGTATCACCTTTAATTTCTTTCATCAGTGTCTTATAGTTTTCTGTATACAGGTCTTTTGTCTCCTTAGGTAGGTTTATTCTGAAGTATTTTATTCTTTTTTGCAATGCTAATGGGATTGTCTCCTTAATTCCTCTTTCTGATCTTTCATTGTTAGTATATAGGAATACAAGAGATTTCTGTGCAGTAATTTTGTATCCTGAAACTTTACCAAATTCATTGATTTGCTGTAGTGGTTTCTGGTGGCATCCTTAGGATTCTCTGTGTATAGTATCATGTCATCTGCAAACAGTGACAGTTTTCCTTCTTCTTTTCCAATTTGGATTCCTTTTATTTCTTTTTCTTCTCTGATTGCCTTGGCTAGGACTTCCAAAACTGTGTTGAATGATAGTGGCGGGATGGACATCCTTGTTTTGTTCCTGATCTTAGAGGAAATGCTTTCAGTTTTTCACCATTGAGATTGAGGTTTGCTGTGGGTTTGTCATATATGGCCTTAATTATGTTGAGGTAGGTTCCCTCTATGCCCACTTTCTGGAGAGTTTTTATCATAAATGGGTGTTGAATTTTGTCAAAAGCTTTTTCTGCGTCTATTGAGATGATCATATGGTTTTTATTCTTCAAATTGTTAATATGGGTATCACATTGATTGATTTGCATATATTGAAGAACGCTTGCACCCCTGGGATAAAGCCCACTTGATCATGGTGTGTGATCCTTTTAATGTGTTGTTGGATTCTGTTTGCTAGTATTTTGTTGAGGATTTTTGCATCTATATTCATCAGTGATATTCATCTGTAATTTTCTTTTTTTTGTAGTATCTTTGTCTGGTTTTGGTATTAGATTGATGGTGGCCGTGTAGAATAAGGTTGGGGGTGTTGCTTCCTCTGTAAGTGTTTGGAAGAGTTTGAGAAGGATAGGTGTTAGCTCTTTTCTAAATGTTTAGTAGAATTCACCTGTGAAGCCATCTGGTCCTGGACTTTTGTTTGTTGGAAGATTTTTAATCACAGTATCAATTTCATTACTTGTGATTGATCTGTTCATATTTTCTATTTCTTCCTGGTTCAGTCTTAGAAGGTTATACCTTTCTAATAATTTGCTCATTTCTTCCAGGTTGTCCCTTTTATTGGCATGGATATCCTTGTATTAGTCTCTTATGATGCTTTGTAGAGAAATGGAGACTTTAAAAAAGAATCAAATGTAAATTCTAGAGCTGAAAAGTACAATAACATAAATGAAAAAAATCACTGGATAGGCTTAACTGCAGATTGGAGACAGGGTATATTAACTTGATTTCATAGCAACGAAAACTATACATTACAAAGAAGAGAGAGGAAAGAACAAACAAAAATTAAATGAGAGAAACAATGGAGCAGAAAAAGTATTTAATGAAATATGACCTTCTTTTGTAATCCCAGCATTGATTCTAAAACAAATAAAGCTATGTTTTCAAGGCATTAAAAAAAAAAAGAAACAGTGGCCCAAAAAATCCCTAAATTTACAAATAATATGAATTTACAGATCAACATATCTCAAGAAAAGAATTTCTGATAAATCAAGACATACACACACTTAAGTGCATCATAGTAACAATGCTAAATAACAAATATAAAATTCTGAAATCAACTGAAGGTAGATGACACATTATAAACAGGGAAAAAGTATAGACAGGAATGCTTACTTTCACCACTTCTATTCATTGTACTGGAGACCTTGGCCAATGCAACATGCCAAGAATAAAAATATATATAAAAGTATACACACACAAATATATACACAACTGACCCTTGAGTAATGTGGAGGTTAGGGTGCCAGTCCTCTGTGCAGTTGATAATCCACGTATAAAATTTGACTCCCCCAAAACTTAACTACTAATGACATACACCGATAACATAAACAATTGGGAAACAAATATTTTTTATTTTATATGTATTATGTACTGTTTTCCTACAATAAAGTAGGCTAGAGAAAGGGAAAATGTTATTAAGAAAACCATTAGGAGGAGAAAGTACACTTACAGTGTAGTACTATATTTATCGATACCATAAGTTTACATTTATAAGATAAGTTGTCTGTCAGTACCTACGTCAATATTGTCTTATATGGTAAAAAAACAGTGTAGATGTTATATGTATTACTAACACTAGACATCAAAAATGAAAGATAATGTGAAAATAATTCATATTTACTTACAGATGTAACAATTCACTCATTGAAAATGAAGCAGCAGCAATATGATTGCTTTATGGTCGCCTGCTGTGATTGATACAATCACAGTAGCCTAGCCTATACACTAATGAATGAATCATTATAAAATTTTTATGGCATACAGTATTATGTATTCATAATGCAATATTGGAAACATGGTTACATTTTTAAAAACCAGTTACCTGTAATAATAGCTTCTCCAATTATGAGAGACGCATATTGTATGGGAATGTAATTCTTTGAAAGCAGAGTTATAAAACAGTGAGAAAACTAACACATTATTAATATTATATTAAATATCATTCACCATATGCCTATGTAATGATAGGCTAGCCACTTAAGTACAAGTCTTGCAAGAGATGTTCTACATGTATGTTTTTGTATATTTATTGAAAAAAATCTGTGTGTAAGTGGACCTGTACAGCTTAAACCCGTGTTGTTGAAGAGTCCACTGTATGTGTGTATGTATAAGGCATACGGCACTTCCACAAAATGGAAGTATAAGGAAAATAAGGAAAAAATAAGAGGTAAAAACTGTCTATATTTACAGATGCCATGATTTTTTTAGAAATTCTTGAGCTATCTACAAATTAACTACTACGACAAATAAATTTACCAAGATTTGAGAATTCAAAGAATTCAAAATCAATTGTGTATCCATCTAGTAGAAGCACACAATTGCAATGTGAAATTTATTAAATCAAAAAACATAAGCTAATTAGGAATAAATTAAACAAAAGTGGCGTAATACTTGTACACTGAAAACTATAAATATTGCCAAAATAATTTATAGAAGGTATAAATAAATGGAGAGATATACCACGCTCATAGGTTAAAAAGTCAATATTGTTAAGTTGTTGTTTCTCCCAAAACTCATCCACAGGTTCAGGGCAATTTTGATCAAAACCACAACAGGGGACTTCCCTGGTGGTGCAGTGATTAAGAATCCACCTGTCAATGCAGGGGACACGGGTTCCATCCCTGGTCCGGGAAGATCCCACATGCTGCAGAGCACCTCAGCCCGTGCACCACAACTACTGAGCCTGTGCACTAGAGCCTGTGTGCCACAACTGCTGAGCTCATATGCCATAACTATTGAAGCCCACGTGCCTAGAGCCTGTGCTCTGTAACAAGAGAAAGGCCCGTTGGCCACAACTAGAGAAAGCCTGTGTGCAGCAACGAAGACCCAACGCAGCCAAAAATAAATAAATAAATTTATAAACACACACACACACATACACACACACAGGCCTTTTCTGAGTAGAAATTGAGAAGTTGATTCTAAAATCTATATGGAAAAATGAAGGCCCTAAATTAGTTTAAAACATCTGGAAGAACAAAGTTGGAAGAAACACACTATCTGATTTCAAGACTTCTATAAAACCAAAATAATCAGCATAGTATGGTAGTATGGTAAGAATAGACAAATAGAGACGGAAAAGAATAGTCGAGAAAGAAATAGTTGAGAAAGTCGAAGAAACACACTATCTGATTTCAAGACTTCTATAAAGCCAAAATAATCAGCATAGTATGGTAGTATGGTAAGAATAGACAAATAGAGATGGAAAAGAATAGTCGAGAAATAGACCCATATATATATATATATATATATATATATATATATATATATATATATGATCGATTTTTTTCTTTTTTACCAAGGCAACAAGGTAGTTCAATAGATAGTCTTTTTTTTTAAACATCTTTATTGGAGAATAATTGCTTTACAATGGTGTGTTAATTTCTGCTTTATAACAAAGTGAATCAGTTATACATATACATATGTTCCCATATCTCTTCCCCCTTGCGTCTCCCTCCCTCCCACCATCCCTATCCCACGCCTCTAGGTAGTCACAGACCACCGAGCTGATCTCCCTGTGCTATGTGGCTGCTTCCCACTAGCTATCTGTTTTACATTTGGTAGTGTATATATGTCCATGCCACTCTCTCACTTTGTCACAGCTTACCCTTCCCCTTCCGCATATCCTCAAGTCCATTCTCTAGTAGGTCTGCGTCTTTATTTCTGTCTTACCCCTAGGTTCTTCATGACCTTTTTGTTTGTTTGTTTTTCTTAGATTCCATATATATGTGTTAGCATACGGTATATGTTTTTCTCTTTCTGACTTACTTCACTCTGTATGACAGACTCTAGGTCCATCCACCTCACTACAAATAACTCAATTTCGTTTCTTTTTATGGCTGAGTAATATTCCATTGTATATATGTGCCACATCTTCTTTATCCATTCATCTGTCGATGGACATTTAGGTTGCTTCCATGACCTGGCTATTGTAAATAGAGCAGCAGTGAACATTGCGGTACATGACTCTTTTGGAATTATGGTTTTCTCAGGGTGTATGCCCAGTAGTGAGATTCCTGGGTCGTATGGTAGTTCTACTGTAGTTTTAAAGGAACCTCCATACCGTTCTCCATAGTGGCTGTATCAATTTACATTCCCACCAAAAGTGCAAGAGTGTTCCCTTTTCTCCACACCCTCTCCAGCATTTATTGTTTCTAGATTTTTTGATGATGGCCATTCTGACCGGTGTGAGATGATATCTCATTGTAGTTTTTTTTTTTTTTTTTTGGTGCGCTACGCGGGCCTCTCACTGTTGTGGCCTCTGCCGTTGCGGAGCACAGGCTCCGGACGCGCAGGCTCAGCAGCCAGGGCTCACAGGCCCAGCCACTCCGCGACATGTGGGATCTTCCCGGACCGGGGCACGAACCCGTGTCCCCTGCATCGGCAGGTGGACTCTCAACCACTGTGCCACCAGGGAAGCCCCTCATTGTAGTTTTGATTTGCATTTCTCTAATGATTAATGATGTTGAGCATTCTTTCATGTGTTTGTTGGCAATCTGTGTATCTTCTTTGGAGAAATGTCTATTTAGGTCTTCTGTCCATTTATGGATTGGTTTTTTGTTTTTTTGTTACTGAGCTGTATGAGCTGCTTGTAAATTTAGGAGATTAATCCTTTGTCCATTGCTTCATTTGCAAATATTTTCTCCTATTCTGAGGGTTGTCTTTTGGTCTTGTTTATGGCTTCCTTTGCTGTGCAAAAGCTTTTAAGTTTCATTAAATTCCATTTGTTTATTTTTGTTTTTATTTCCATTTCTCTAGGAGGTGGGTCAAAAAGGATCTTGCTGTGATTTATGTCATAGAGTGTTCTGTCTATGTTTTCCTCTAAGAGTTTAATAGTGTCTGGCCTTACATTTAGGTCTTTAATCCATTTTGAGGGTATTTTTGTGTATGGTGTTAGGGAGTGTTCCAATTTCATACTTTTACATGTAGCTGTCCAGGTTGCCCAGCACCAGTTATAGAAGAGGCTGTCTTTTCTCCACTGTATATTCTTGCCTCCTTTATCAAAGATAAGGTGACCATATGTGCGTGGGTTTATCTCTGGGCTTTCTGTCCGGTTCCATTGATCTATCTTTCTGTTTTTGTGCCAGTACCATACTGTCTTGATTACTGTAGCTTTGTATTATAGTCTGAAGTCAGGGAGCCTGATTCCTCCAGGTCCATTTTTCATTCTCAAGATTGCTTTGGCTGTTCGGGGTCTTTTGTGTTTCCATACCAATTGTGAAATTTTTTGTTCTAGTTCTGTGAAAAATGCCAGTGGTCGTTTGATAGGGATTGCAATGAATCTGTAGATTGCTTTGGGTAGTATAGCCATTTTCACAATATTGATTTTTCCAGTGCAAGAATATGGTATATCTCTCCATCTGTTGGTATCATCTTGAATTTCTTTCATCAGTGTCTTATATAGTTTTCTGCATACAGGTCTTTTGTCTCCCTAGGTAGGTTTAATCCTAGGTATTTTATTCTTTTTGTTGCAATGGTAAATGGTCGTGTTTTCTTAATTTCACTTTCAGATTTTTCATCATTAGTGTATACGAATGCCAGAGATTTCTGTGCATTAATTTTGTGTCCTGCTACTTTACGAAATTCATTGATTAGCTCTAGTAGTTTTCTGGTGGCAATTTTAGGACTTGCTATGTACAGTATCATGTCATCTGCAAATAGTGACAGCTTTACTTCTTCTTTTCTGATGTGGATTCCTTTTATTTCTTTTTCTTCTCTGATTGCTGTGGCTAAAACTTCTAAAACTCTGTTGAATAATAGTGGTGAGAGTGGGCAACCTTGTCTTGTTCCTGATCTTAGTGGAAATGGTTTCAGTTTTTCACCATTGAGGATGATGTTGGCTGTGGGTTTGTCATATATGGCCTCTATTAAGTTGAGGAAAGTTCCCTCTGTGCTACTTTCTGCAGGGTTTTTATCATAAATGAGTGTTGAATTTTGTCGAAAGTTTTCTATGCATCTATTGAGATGATCATATGGTTTTTCTCCTTCAATTTGTTAATATGGTGTATCACATTGATTGATTTGCGTATATTGAAGAACCCTTGCATTCCTGGAATAAACCCCACTTGATCATTGTGTATGATCCTTTTTATGTGCGGTTGGATTCTGTTTGCCAGTATTTCGTTGAGGTTTTTTGCATCTATGTTCATCAGTGATATTGGCCTGTAGTTTTCTTTCTTTGTGACATCTTTGTTTGGTTTCAGTATCAGGGTGATGGTGGCCTCGTAGAATGAGTTTCGGAGTGTTCATTCCTCTGCAATGTTTTGGAAGAGTTTGAGAAGGATGGGCGTTAGCTCTTCTCTAAATGTTTGATAGAATTCACCTGTGCAGCAATCTGGTCCTGGGCTTTTGTTTGTTGGAAGATTTTTAATCACAGTTTCAATTTCAGTGCTTGTGATTTGTCTGTTCATATTTTCTATTTCTTCCTGGTTCAGTCTCGGAAGGTTGTGCTTTTCAAAGAATTTGTCCATTTCTTCCAGGTTGTCCATTTTATTGGCATAGAGTTGCTTGTAGTAATCTCTCATGATCCTTTGTATTTCTGCAGTGTCAGTTACTTGTCCTTTTTCGTTTCTAGTTCTATTGATTTGAGTCCTCTCCCTTTTTTTTTTTTTGATGAGTCTGGCTAATGGTTTGTCAATTTTGTTTATCTTCTCATAGAACCAGCTTTTAGTTTTATTGATCTTTGCTATCGTTTCCTTCATTTTTTTTCATTTATTTCTGATCCGATCTTTATGATTTCTTTCCTTCTGCTAACTTTGGGGGTTTTTTGTTCTTCTTTCTCTAATTGCTTTAGGTGCAAGGTTAGGTTGTTTATTTGAGATGTTTCTTGTTTCTTAAGGTAGGATTATATTGCTATAAACTTCCCTCTTAGAACTGCTTTTGCTGCATCCCCTAGGTTTTGCGTCATTGTGTCTCCATTGTCATTTGTTTCTAGGTATTTTTTGAATTCCTCTTTGATTTCTCCAATGATCACTTCGTTATTAAGTACTGTATTGTTTAGCCTCCATGTGTTTGTATTTTTTACAGATCTTTTCCTGTAATTGATATCTAGTCTCATAGCGTTGTGGTCGGAAATAATACTTGATACAATTTCAATTTTCTTAAATTTACCAAGGCTTGATTTGTGACCCACGATATGATCTATCCTGGAGAATGTTCCATGAGCACTTGAGAAAAATGTGTACTCTGTTGTTTTGGGATGGAATGTCGTATAAATATCAATTAAGTCCATCTTGTTTAATGTATCATTTAAAGCTTGTGTTTCCTTATTTGTTTTCATTTTGGATGATCTGTCCATTGGTGAAAGTGGGCTGTTAAAGTCCCCTACTATGATTGCGTTACTGTCAATTTCCCCTTTTATGGCTGTTAGTATTTGCTTTATGTATTGAGGTCCTCCTATGTTGGGTGCATAAATATTTACAATTGTTATATCTTCTTCTTGGATTGATCCCTTGATCATTATGTATTGTCCTTCTTTTTCTCTCGTAATAGTCTTTATTTTAAAGTCTATTTTGTCTTATATGAGAATTGCTACTCCAGCTTTCTTTTGATTTCCATTTGCATGGAACAACTTTTTCCATCCCCTCACTTTCAGTCTGTATGTGTCCCTAGGTCTGAACTGGGTCTCTTGTAGACAGCATATATATGGGTCTTGTTTTTGTATCCATTCAGCCAGTCTGTGTCTTTTAGTGGGAGCATTTAATCCATTCACATTTAAGGTAATTATCGATATGTATGTTCCTATTCCCATTTTCTTATTGTTTGGATTTGGTATTGTAGGTCTTTTCCTTTTCTTATGTTTCTTGCCTAGAGAAGATCCTTTAGCATTTGTTGTAAAGCTGGTTTGGTAATGCTGAACTCTCTCAGCTTTTGCTTGTCTGTAAAGGTTTTAATTTCTCCATCAAATCTGAATGAGATCCTTGCTGGGTAGAGTAATCTTAGTTGTAGGTTTTTCTGATTCATCACTTTAAATATGTCCTGGCAGTCTCTCTGGCTTGCAGAGTTTCTGCTGAAAGATCAGCTCTTAACCTTATGGGGATTCCATTGTGTTTTATTTGTTGTTTTTCCCTTGCTGCTTTTAACATGTTTTCTTTGTATTTAATTTTTGATAGTTTGATTAATAAGTGTCTTGGTGTGTTTCTCCTTGGATTTATCCTGTATGGGACTCTCTGTGCTTCCTGGACTTATTAACTATTTCTTTCCCATATTAGGTAAGTTTTCAACTATAATCTGTTCAAATATTTTCTTAGTCCCTTTCTTTTTCTCTTCTTCTTCTGGGACCCCTATAGGTCGAATGTTGGTGCGTTTAATATTGTCCCAGAGTTCTCTGAGACTGTCCTCAGTTCTTTTCATTCTTTTTTCTTTATTCTGCTCTGCAGTAGTTATTTCCACTATTTTATCTTCCAGGTCACTTATCCGTTCTTCTGCCTCAGTTATTCTGCTATTGATCCCATCTAGAGTATTTTAAATTTCATTTATTGTGTTGTTCATCGTTGCTTGTTTCCTCTTTAGTTCTTCTAGTCCTTGTTAAATGTTTCTTGCATTTTCTGTATTCTGTTTCCAAGATTTTGGATCATCTTTACTATCATAATTCTGAATTCTTTTTCAGGTAGACTGCCTATTTCCTCTTCATTTGTTAGGTCTCGTGGGTTTTTACCTTGCTCCTTCATGTGCTGTGTGGTTTTCTGTCTTCTCATTTTGCTTATCTTACTGTTTTTGCACAGCCTGCAGGTTTGTAGTTCCTGTTGTTTTTGGTGTCTCTCCCCAGTGGCTAAGTTTGGTTCAGTGGGTTGTGTAGGCTTCCTCGTGGAGGGGACTAGTGCCTGTGTTTTGGTGGATGAGGCTGGATCTTGTCTTTCTGGCGGGCAGGTCCACGTCTGGTGGTGTGTTTTGGGGTGTCTGTGGACTTATTATGATTTTAGGCAGCCTCTATACTAATGGGTGGTGTTGTGTTCCTGCCTTGCTAGTTGTTTGGCATAGGGTGTCCAGCACTGTAGCTTGCTGGTTGTTGAGTGAAGCTGGGTGCTGGTGTTGAGATGGAGATCTCTGGGAGATTTTCGCCGTTTGATATTACGTGGAGCTGGGAGGTCTCTTGTGGACCAGTGTCTTGAAGTTGGCTCTCCCACCTCAGAGGCACAGCACTGACTCCTGGCTGGAGCACCAAGAGCCTTTCATCCACACGGCTCAGAATAAAAGGGAGAAAAAATAGAAAGAAAGAGGATAAAATAAAATAAAGTTATTAAAATAAAAAATAATAATTATTAAGAAAAAGAATTTAAAAAGAAAAAAAAAATGGAGAGACAGAACCTTAGGACAAATGGTGAAAGCAAAGCTATACAAAGTCTCACACAGAAGCATACACATACACACTCACAAAAAGAGGAAAAGGGGAAAAAATAATATATGTTGCTCCCAAAGTCCACCTCCTCAATTTGGGATGATTCGTTGTCTATTCAGGTGTTCTGCACATGCAGGTACATCAAGTTGATTGTGGAGCTTTAATCCGCTGCTCCTGAGGCTGCTGGGAGAGATTTCCCTTTCTCTTCTTTGTTCTCACAGCTCCCAGGACTCAGCTTTGGATTTGGCCCCGCCTCTGAGTGTAGGTTGCCAGAGGGCATCTCTTCTTCGCTCAGACAGGACGGGGTTAAAAGAGCAGCTGATTCGGGGACTTTGGCTCACTCAGGCCGGGGTGGGGGGGGGGGGCAGGGGGGAGGAGGGAGGGGCACGGAGTGCGGGGCGAGCCTGCAGCGGCAGAGACCAGCGTGACGTTGCACCAGCCTGAGGCGCGCCGTGCGTTCTCCCAGGGAAGTTGTCCGTAGATCACTGGACCCTGGCAGTGGCGGGCTGCACAGGCTCCGGGAGGGGAGGTGTGGATAGTGAACTGTGCTCGCACACAGGCTTCTTGGTGGCGGCAGCAGCAGCCTTAGCGTTTCATGCCCGTTTCTGGGGTTCGCACTGGTAGCCGTGGCTCAAGCGCGTCTCTGGAGCTCCTTTAAGCGGCACTCTTAATCCCCTCTCCTCATGCACCCCAAAACAATGGTCTCTTGCCTCTTAGGCAGCTCAACTTTTTCCCGGTCTCCCTCCCGGCTAGCTGTGGTGCAGTAGCCCCCTTTAGGCTGTGTTCACACCGCCAACCCCAGTCCTCTCCCTGCGCTCCGACTGAAGCCCAAGCCTCAGCTCCCAGCCCCGCCCGCCCCGGCGGGTGAGCAGACAAGCCTCTCGGGCTGGTGAGTGCCGGTCGGCACCGATCCCCTGTGCGGGAATCGCTCCACTTTGCCCTCTGCACCCCTGTTGCTGCGCTCTCCTCCGCGGCTCTGAAGCCTTCCCCCCTCCGCCACCCGCAGTCTCCGCCCGCGAAGGGGCTTCTAGTCTGTGGATACCTTTCCTCCTTCACAGCTCCCTCCCACTGGTGCAGGTCCCGTCCCTATTCTTTTGTCTCTGTTTTTTCTTTTTCTTTTGACCTACCCAGGTACGTGGGGGAGTTTCTTGCTTTTTGGGAGTTCTGAGTTCTTCTGCCAGCGTTCAGTGGGTGTTCTGTAGGAGTTGTTCCACGTGTAGATGTATTTCTGGTGTATCTGTGGGGAGGAAGGTGATCTCTGTGTCTTACTCTTCTGCCATCTTCTCAAATCTATACTAGATAAAGTCTTATCCATCTTATCCACATATGATGTAGGGAAACTGGATACACAATGAAAAGCTGAACTTTGGCATCTACTTCATCCTGCACAGAGAAATTAATATTAGATGGATCTAATAATAAAAGCTAAAACTGTAAAGCATCTTAGAAGCCAACATAAGTCAATCTCTTCACTACCTTGTTTGGCAAAGATTTTTTTTCAGAAATGATACTAAAAACTCTAAATGTAAAAGAAAACATTGATACATTATACTTTATCAAAATGAAACACTTCTGCTCATCAAAAGATGACAAGCATTTAGAAATGAAAAACTATATTCTCTGTACATAATAAACTCTACAAAATAATAATAAAAGACAGAAAGACAGTGAAAAAGTTGGAAAATGAGTTGAATACATACTTTATCAAAAAAAGGTATACAAATAACAAATAAACACATAGAGAAGTGGTCAGCAGCCTTGGTCATCAAGGAAATGTTAAATAATTCCACAATAAGATATCATTCCACGCTAACTAGAATGGCTGAACCTAAAAAGATAGATGACACCAACTGTTGATGAGAAGATGGAGAAAGTGGAAGAGTCATGTATTGCTGATAGAGATACACATTGGAAAAGTTTGGCAGTTCCTAATGAAGTTAAACATACATCTCCTTTATGATCCATTCAGTCCAGTTCTAAGTAATTAAACAAGAAAAATAAAATATACATCCACAGAAAACACTTCTACAAGAATGTTCATGAAAGCTTGCTTCATTATATCCACAAATAATGCAATTTGCATCAGTAGGAGAATGGATAAACAAATTGTGATATGTTCATACAGTAGAACACAACTCAGCAACACAAAGGAATGAAATATTGATACCTACAACCACATGGATGATTTTCAAAACCATTAACGAAAGATGCTGGGGCTTCCCTGGTGGTGCAGTGGTTGAGAGTCCACCTGCCGATGCAGGGGATGCGGGTTCGTGCCCCAGTCCTGGAGGATCCCAAGTGCCGCGGAGCGGCTGGGCCCGTGAGCCATGGCCACTGAGGCTGCGTGTCCAGAGCCTGTGCTCAGCGACGGGAGAGGCCACAACAGTGAGAGGCCCGCATACCGCAAAAAAAAAAAAAAAAAAAAGCTGGACACAAAAGACTGAATACTATATTAATCCATTAATATGAGGTTCAAAAGGAGCTCAGAACTAATTTGTGATGTAGAAATTTGAACAGTGGCTGCTTTTGGAGAGAGGTGGGGATCGATTGCTAAAGGAGATAAGGAAACTTTCTGCGGTGAGATGGAAATGTTTTGTATTTCAATTGAGAAGGTGGTTATAGACATGTATATGGTCTTCCCTAGGTATCCATTGGGGGATTGGTTCCAGGGCCCAACCAAGATACCAAAATCTATGGTGCTCAATTCCCTTATATAAAATGGTGAGCATTTGTATCTGACCTACCCATATCCTTCTGTATACTTTAAATCACCTCTGAATTACTTATAGTATGTAATACAATGTAAATGCCATGTAAACAATTGTAAATACAATGTCAATGCTTTGTAAAGAGTTGCCAGCATGCTGCAAATTCAAGTTTGGTTTTTTGCAAATTTCTGCAATTTTTTTTCAAAATTTTGTTTGTATTTTTTACTGAAGTATAGTTGATTTACAGTGTTTCAGGTGTACAGCAAAGTGATTCAGTTATATCTATATATATATATATACATATAAAACTGAATCACTATATATTCTTATATGTATATATATTAAAAACTGAATCACTATATATATATTCTTTTTAAGATTTTTTTCCATTATAGATTATTACAAGATATCAAATATAGTTCCCTGTGCTATACAGTAGGTCCTTGTTGGTTATCTGTTTTATATATAGTAGTCTGTATCTGTTAATTCCAAATTTATCCCTCCCCTTCTGTCGCCTTTGGTAACCATAAGTTTGTTTCCTACATCTGTGTGTCTGTTTCTGTTTTGTAAAAGAAGTTCACTTGTATCATTTTTTTAGATTCCACATATAAATAATATTCTATGATATTTGCCTTTTTTCTGTCTGACTTATTTCACTTAGTATGATAATCTCTAGGTCCATCCATGTTGCTGCAAATGGCATTATTTCATTCTTTTTCATGGCTGAGGAGTATTCATTGTCTATATATACCACATCTTCTTTATCCATTCATCTGTCAATGGACACTTAGGTTGCTTCCATGTCTTGGCTATTGTGAATAGTACTGCTGTGAACATTGGGGTGCATGTAAATATCTTTTCAAGTTAGAGTTTTCTCTGGGTATATGCCCAGAAGTGGGATTGCTGGATCATGTGTTAGCTCAATTTTAATTTTTTAAGGAACCTGCATACTGTTCTTCATAGTAGCTGTACCAATTTACATTCCCACCAGCAGTGTAGGAGGGTTCCCTCTTCTCCACCCTCTTCGAATACTTTTGATCCCTGCTTGGTTGGATCTGTGCATGCAGAACCCCCTGATAGGGAGGGCCAACTGCACATTTATCAAAACACAAAAAATTACATTGAAAACCTGTGCAAAGTAAATTTTATCTCAAAAAAAAAAAACCAACCAAAAAAATCCCCTCATCTCAGAAGACTAAGGGGCTTTCAAAATTCTTTTATTATACCAGAGAGATTTTTAAAATCAAATATCTCTTCATTTAAAATAAGTGGTGCATTTGCTGGAACTTGTAAATGATTCTTCAGTATATTTAGTTTCTAATAGTGGTAATACTTATTAGTTTAAGGGTCCATTTCTGTAGGATTCTGCGCATATGAAATTACAGGACTATTAGCAAGAAAGAAGCAGAAGGTCTGTTCTGATGTATAAAGGCTACCCACAGCTACAGAGGGCTTTTCAAGTCTCTGTACCTGTTTCAGCTCTTGAGTAACTGTAAAGTCTGGTTTGTACACCCTGAGAATATTTGGCTGTGGAACTTAGTCTCATGATTAGTAAAGGTCTACATAGATAATAGTTATAAGCCACACAGAATTCTTTCCGGCCATACCCACTTCATGAAACACGGCTAACCCTTCTTCTGGGCAGTTTCCCATCCTTCTCCACAGGTTTTTGCCTGAAGAAGTGCACACAGGCTGTGTGCCTCCAATGTCTGTTCTATTAAAAAGAAAAAAACAAAAAAAAGTAAGGGAGCTACTTGGCAGGTAGAAGAAAAGATCATGTAGAAAAGCAACCTGACTAAAATCCCATTAAGGCTTCCTGATTTATTTCAGGTCTCAGATTGTGTGTTTTTTTAACTATGTATGTATTTATTTTAAATTGAAATTTTACCCATACACACAGCCATGGTTGAGTTTAAATTCACCCTGCCCATAACAACAAATTTTCAGGCAAATGCAATTGACATCTTCACCTTCCAGAGAAATTAAAAAACTGTAACATAGAACAGCCCTGTGTAGAAATGATCACTGCTAAGTGTTGTTTTCATCTTTCTTTTCCTTTTTTATTATTCTAATACTTAACCTGGCAGGACTTTATCATCACATAACAGTCTACATATAGACTCTTCAAGAGTCCGTAAAAACCCATCTTTCTAAGGGGTGAAAGGTTTGTATAATATTCTGGTTTGAAGGGATGGGGGAGGGGGAGGAGAGAGTTTGAAAAGACCACTTTATTTATTCCTAGTAGAATTAAAATGTAAAGATCAGATGTATATACATGTATAATGAAACATTTGTGACTTAAAAAAAATGTAGTTAAAAATATTTCAAAGGAGCCTTTGTTTTAGCTGCCCCAAATCTGTATTATGACTTTTAAGCGGTGAATATTGATCTCATTAGCTAATTCTCCATTTCTACGACTTGTAATTAGAGTAATCACATTATATGCAATCAGTAGATAAACATCCCAAGGTTTTCTTCTGGCCAATCCTATACATTTCATCCCATAACAAAGCTTTTCACCTAATTATTCAAAGCAGTAAAAGTAACATTTTTGCATTTCATAATCTTTCCTCTCCTTCTCTCTTTTTTTCAGCAAGAGATAGTAATAGGTGGTGACTGCAGTAGAGTTAAAATTGTAAAATTACCATTAAATTCCTTCATTCATTCAATAAGGTTTTATTGAGTGCCTTACCATGTGGCTGGCACTGTTCTTGGCAAGGAGATAAACAGGAAACTAAATAGTTTAAACTCTAGTATGGTAATACCAACAAAGGTAAGTACATAGGTGACATCATAGATGGTGATGATTAATAAGGGGGAAAGTTACGAAGAAACATCTAGATAAGGGGAAATGTACCTAATCCAATTTTGGATAATTGAGAAATTACTGCATTCCCATCAACTCCCAGCCCTAACAGAGAAGAGCATCTTCTTCCTTAAAGCATCAACTCGGATCCTTCCAACACTGGTCATTTACTCAGTTACCTTTCACCCACCGCCATATGGAACAGAGGCTTTGCAACATGTCTGTGACCTAATCTGATAATCTTCTCCGAGTTCTTATATACAAAAATATTACACATTGTCCATTTGTTTGCCTTCATGAGGTTAGTTCATGAGTGTGTGCTGCTGGTACCAATGGAAACCCAGTAGAAACATGGGAAGTTAGCCTGTCAGTAGATAAGGGCTCAGATTCTAGAGAAAACTGCCTTGGTTCAAATCCCATCTCTCACCAGCTGTGTGACCGCAGCAAGGTACTGAATTTCTCTGTGTTTCAGTGTCTTCAGTTATAGAGTGAGGATGATAATACTTCATAGCATTATTGTGCTAATGTGTACACAGAGCACTTAGAACAGTGCCTGACACATTGTTTATTAAATAAAACAACACAGAGTAGACCACTTGGGGTATTTGTTCAGCAGGGTTTCAAATTTAGGTTGGGTTGAACGTTAAGTTCAATACCACAACCAAATGCTATTTTGTTAATACCTTGAAGTGATACTGGATTTAGTGAAGTTTTCTTCTAGACTTAAAGAGGTGAGAGATACTGTATCTCTTAGTTATGTTGTGGTTTTGAAAAGAAAGCTGAGTCTCTGTATATCAGAAAAGCTTTATTTGTTCTTTACTCTTTACTGTCATTTTCCTTCCACTAAAAGGTAAGCTCCATGAGGGCAAGGATTTTATTTTTGTTCTGTTTCTGTTTTTGCTTTGTTGTTGTCTTGTTTTGTTTATAGATGTATCCCAAATGCCTAGAATAGTGTTTGGCATGTTGGAGGCATTTAATACATTAGATAAATATATGAACAAAAGAATGAACGAATGATGAATGAATGAATGAGTGAATGAAGTACAATGTAAACAGAAGTCTGAGGAGCTGGGTTTAATTCTGGTTTGGTCACTGATCCTGATAGGGCTTTATTACTTATCTATCTGTAAAATTTACCTATTTTTAGAACTTTTTTGAATGCCAGTCTATACAAGTTAATCTGCTAGACTGTGAGCCCTCAACAGGCTCATAATTTGGGAGCATAGGTATGAAAGGGACATAAATAAGTAACACAAGGTAGAAAGAACTAGGTATTCTTAAAAGAAAAAAAAAGAGAGAAGTGAATGTAATACAGTGGGAGAGACAAGTGGAGGGATCAGAGAAGATTCTTTACTGGTCTTTTATCTTTTAGGGATAGTTGGGCTGATTTATGTGATCTTCTCATGAAGTCTTCTTAAATAAATCTTTTGAAAATTAAGATATTTGTCAAGTTCACAAACCCTGTGAAAGCCTGACAGAAAATACATGGGGAGTTCTAGTAAAACAAAATACTCTCATGTGCAAAAGCAAATAAGCGGTGAGAGGACAGTTGTTTTCTAAGGGACTCTGTTGAGATTTTGTAAGTCTGATTATTTTTCAGTTGGTTCATATATATTTACACCTCCAGTTGTTTCGTTAGTTCTCAGAGTTATTTATGTTATTTAATTTGTAGAAATACACAAGATTGTATGACATATGCAGAGTGAGAATGTGTTTCTCTGACAATGATTACTTATAATCGTACAGGATAACATTACAAATGCATTAAATCCAGATACCCCCAAAGAAACTGCAGCTATAATTTTCACTTAACAGAAAAGCAGACATCAACTTTCCTTTATTTTTTACTTTTCTTAGATTTAATCTTTATAATATCGAAGAAAAGATTGTCTAGTTTTTTTTTAAAAGCCCCTCTGTTGAAAGTCATTTATGATCTTGACAATGAAGAGGTCCTGTGAATGAAATTTTTATTTTAACCAGTTGAAAAGTGTTCTGTTTTGTGCAGATAAAGCAATTGAGAAATATCAAAATGAGAAAATTGTAACTTCTTTTTTTAAAAAAAGTACCTATCTGTCTATCTATCGGGCTGTGCCAGGTCCCAGCTGCAGCACGTGGGACCTTTGTTGCTGCATGCGGGATCTTCATTGAGGCGTGAGGGGTCTTCAGTTGCAGTATGCGGGATCCTTTAGCTGCGGTATGCAGAATCTTTAGTCTCAGCATGTGGAATCTTTAGTTGCAGCATGAGAACTCAGTTGCAGCATGCATGCGGGATCTAGTTCCCCAACCAGGGATCAAACCCGGGCCCCCCGCATTGGGAGCATGGAGTCCCAACCACTGGACCACCAGGGAAGTCCCGTAACTTCTTGATAATTAAAATTCTCTGGTTTGTTTGCTAAGCCATCTTCAGTTGCACAGGAAGTGAATGCAGTGGGAGAGCATGACAATCTGGAATCAGAATAACAACAGCTAACATTTACTGAACACCTCTTATATGTCAGACACTCTTTTGAGACTTCAAATTTTTTTTTTTCTTTTGCAGTACGCGGGCCTCTCACTGTTGTGGTCTCTCCCGTTGCGGAGCACACAGGCTCCGGACGCGCAGGCTCAGCGGCCATGGCTCATGGGCCCAGCCGCTCCGCGGCATGTGGGATCTTCCCGGACCGGGGCACGAACCCGTGTCCCCCGCATCGGCAGGCGGACTCCCAACCACTGCCACCAGGGAAGACCTAAGACTTTAAATTGTTAAACTCATTGGATTCCATGGGAGGCTGATAATTTTATTATCTCAGTCATATAGATTAATAAATCAAATGACAGGCATTAAGGAAACTGCAGTCTTCCAGGGCCGCTAAGTGGCAGAGCAGAAATTTAAACCAAGATCGCACTCCCTTTAACTCTTTAATCCCTAAAGACTCTGTATCAAATGTGTTGACCCACCAGGCGAATAGCGGTTGTGTAGTAGTTGTAATTATGGCAACTATCTAGGCTCTGTCTACAAAGTTGAGGACATTTTTCTCCATAAGGTTATTAGGATTTTTGGGTAATTTTTACACTGAAGTGTTGTGAGAATTCTATGATTGCTTTATGAGAAGACAGCAGTTAAGATCAAGTTGAAACGCTGAATGGTGGAGTATTTCAACATTATTTCTTGTATGTTTCCATAGTGTTAGCTTTACATTTCATCATTTCTGATCCACGGAAGTTTTAAAGACATAAATGACAAGACTCAATCGCAGACAGGAGGATGGGGGGAAAGAAACATTTAATGAGCATGTAATGGCGCCAGGCTTGTGCCAGGGCCTTTACTGGTATTATCTCAGACAAAACACAAAAGAATTCTGTTACTCATTTAGTCACTAATTCATTCACTGGGGATGGTGATGGAGATGAATTTCAATTTGGAGAAGTACAGATGAAAGTGGGGTAGGGTTAGAGACTGGGATGGGGCTGCAGTTGGGTCCAAGAATACAGAAAAGGATAGGATGGAGATGGTTTTGTGTTGGGAATGGGAAGAGGTTGGAGACAGCATATCACCATCCGGCATATTATATGTATTACTTATTTGTTTATTGTCTCTTTCCCCCTACTAGAATATGAGCTCCATGAGGGCTCAGATTATTTTTGTGTTTTCTCTACTGTTGCCTTTCTGTGGTCTAAAACAAGGCCTAAGCTATGGTAGGCGTAAATACTGAATGAATGAATGAATGAGTGAGTGAGTGAGTGAATGAATGAATGAACAATTTTATAAATATTCATCTTGCTGTGCCAATACTGGAGTGTCCATGATAAAAGAAACTGCCTTGGCTCTTAATAAACTTGCAGTTGAGAGATGAACACATAAACGGGATATTACCATTGATGTGAAAGGTATTACTGTGACAGGAGGAATTCAGGAGGCACCTCTGTGATCCCGTGAACCTAATCCAGCCCTAGGGAGGTAGAATGGCCTTCCTAGAAGAGACAAGAACATCTAAGCTGAGACCTAAGGCAACATAGCAGTAGCAGAAAAGCTAGAGGGAAAGATATTTCAGTCAAAGGAAACAATAAGAAACAGGTTGACAAGTAAGAAGCAGCAAGGCAGGTTCAGGGAACTCTTAAGATTCTCCTAATGTCCTTGTTTTAGTTTTGAGAAGACTGAAGGTCAGAAAATAAAATAATTGGCCCTAGGTCACAGTGAATCAAGATTCCAATTCAGTTCTGTCTACATTCAAATGCCATAGCTTTTCCAGTCTGCTGTATCCATGTGACCTCACAGACCTGAATCTCTTGGTGTATCAAACGCCCTCTTCCTATTCATGTAGCTATAGCTTTCCACATGGAAAACATTAGTCTCATTTCTGACCATTTAACATATTCCTTAGAGAACCACAAAGCTAACTTTTCTGTTTTTTCCCATGCGATGCAGACTGGGACCAAGCTAAACATACAGGGAGTTGTGTTCACTTACTTAGGACGCCAGAGATTCATTTTGTGGACTGAAATGTACATTTAATCAATGTAGCTTAAAGGGTTGGAAGAATTCATGCACCATCCAAAAAGGTTGATTTTTCTCCTGGGAAATAGCTTGCACACAGGGAGTATCATCCTTGTTCCAGGAGAGTAACTGCTCAACAATTGTTGGGCCAAATTCTGTCATAAGCAGAGATGAATTGATGGAAGATTGGCTTGTGTCCAGCCAGTACCATGTGCATCACGCAGCCTCATTGCACATCACCTGTTGGCCAGCTTTGCCTTCTTCTGAAACCTTCCTTTGTCCTTACCCACAGAACCACACATTTCTGAGTTGGAAATGTTTCTGTCCTCTTATTTTACATTTCTGCTCTAACCATCACCACCCATGTACTCTAGACCTTTCTGTCTCCCCGCCATTTCTGTGTACTCAGCAGGTATCGTACAACGGTAGGAACGTAGTGAGATTCAAGTCTGTAAAACGCAGTCCTGTTGTGATCTGTTCTTGAAACCATGGGGGCTGTAATAGTGTCCACTGCTGAGAGAAACTGCCCCCGACCAAATGCTACAAACAGGGCAGTTCTAAATACTTGGAGTCAGCTAGGGATTCAAGAGTTCTTCTTTCATGGCAGTGTTAACAAGACTCTTCAATACTCTTCTGGACCATTTTCTTCCATCTAGGAACAAGGTACTAGGATTTGGAAAATCTGAGTCTCAGCTTTAGCTCTGCCGATTAGAATTCCATAGTCTTCATGAGCCTCAGTTTCCTAATCTATGAAATGGAGACAGTAACACTGGACTTGCCTACTTCCTAGTGTTGTCAAAAGGAACAAATGAGATAGTGTGTGTGAACATAACCTGTAAACCATAAAACATTCCATAAATGCAAGCCATTAACATTATTATTATTATCCATGGGTTGAGATACAATTGGGTGTTTTTATTCAGCTCTTTGACTGTGACCATCCATCATTTCAAGCAAGAGGACTTGGCTCAGTGATGTATCAATAGAAACGTATTGCTGAGTGTCGGTGGCACCTCCGAATCACTTGGACCACCTGAGCTCACCTGAGGAAAGGCAGCAACACAGATTTCAGGAATTTCACACAAGGGGTCCTGTTAACGTCACTTCTTGTCTACTTTCTGGGAGAAGACAGTCGAGAAATTCTATAATTCTGTTTGATGATATCAAATATTATTGAAAGACTAATTTTAGGACTGGGCTGTTAGCAAACGTGAGGTACGTGGTCTAGAAGGTATCACATCGTGGCCGAAAATATGGGTTCTGATGTCTGCCTGATCTTCTAACACAGTGTTTTAGTTGGGTTTGTACTTGCTTATGCTACAGGGACAAATTAATCTTGAAATACCCATGGGGTAACATACTGTAAGTGTATTGATCTTTTATGTAAACTCTGATGCAGGTCAAGAATGGTTCCCTTCCATCTCCAGTGGCTCAGGAATTCAGGCTCCTTCCAGCTTGAGGCATTGCAGTCTCAACATGCAGCTTCCAAATTTGCCAAGAAAAGGGAAAAAGCTGGTATAAAATTGACACACCAGCTCTTGAATGCCTTGGCCTCTACGTGTCACCCATCACTTCCATCCCTGTTTCATTGGCTAGAAAAGTCTAATGGTTTTGCCTGACCACCAGAAGTCTGGGTAGCATAGTCCTCCAGTGTTGCCAAGAAGTAAGGGAGAACCAATATGGAGAAGCATTAGGGGTCTCTACTGTACCCAGCTTTATCCCCTTCTTAGCCAAGTGAGTTTTGGCAAGTTAGGTTTCCTTATGTATAAAATGGAAATAATGATAGTTTCTGCCTTATGTGGCTATTGCACTGACAGATCAAATGAGATAATGAATCTAAAACACTTAGCATAGTACCTGGCACAGAGTAAGTACATAATAAACGTTAGGTATTATTATTGTCGTTATGGACGAACTGATTGACCTAAGAGTTCATTGCATCAGGAGCTGACTTCTGAATTACTTGGTGGAGAGCCTTCAGCACAAGAGTCAGTTTATTTCCAGGAGGCTTTGAGTTTTTTCCCAACAACGATTAAAACATTATGAGTTTCATGATTTCTAAATGAAACTCTTCTCTTGCTACGAAACCAGTATTTTCCTGATTTAGGTCAGTTTGATCCAAAGGCCTGATGAAAATGCATTTGTGTGATAAGATGTCAGCTCTTTGAAGGGTTTGTCATTTTCTGCATCCATTGAACAAGGCCGTTGTGTGATGTTTTTTTCCGGTGGCTGTTTTGTTTTTATTTAAAACCATCTGGAGCTTTCTTCCTCTAGTAAGTCAAGTGCCAGAAAAATTAGAGCAGGTATAATCAGCAGGTAGGAAAATTCTCATGCATCCTGGCCACTGGTTCACTCCTCAATGAAAAGGGAGGGAAAATGAACATGTACTGATTACCTGCTCTGCACTGAGCACTTGAAGTGTCATTTCAGTTAATCATCACAGCACATTTGTGAGGTAGGTACCATCCTTCAGTTTACAGATCAGAAAACTGGTTCTCAAGAGGGTCCAGTCACTGGTTCAAGGTCTCAAAGCTAGTAAATGGGGCTTGGATTTGAGCCATGGTTTGAGGGAAGGGGAAGAATAATAGAAAGAATGAACACTTTGCAGTGAGGAAGAGCTGAGTTTGAACCCTGGCTTTGCATTTACCAGCACTGTATCTAGACTAAGTTACTTAATCAAGTCTATCCATCTGTATATAATGAAGAGAATAATACTACCAAGAGTAACAACCAACACATAGAGGGCTTCTTGGCAAGGATTTTTACATAGGGCTTACTATTCCAAGTCCTTTTAATGTGCTTCACGTGTATTAACCCACTTAGTCTACACAACTATCTCACTGAGATGGGCAGCATCATTATCCCTATTTTACAGAAGACAAAACTGAAACATTCAAGGATTAAGCAACTTGCCCAAGGTCACGTGGTTAGTAACTAGCAGAGTGTGAATTCAAACCCAAGCATCCTGGCTCCCCTCAGTGTGGGTTCTTAGCTCCTATAGCTGTCCTCCACTCAAGGTAATAAAGTTGTGCAGTGCAGATGATAAATGAACAAATGAAGTGCAGTGCCCACCCACAGGAGGGCCTCAGCGAATGCACATCATTATCACCATCACCTTTCCACTCTACAATTCTGAGATGATATTTCCAACAGATGATATTTCCTCTGAAAAGGGGCGATGTGGTCTGGGGACCACTGACCACTGGCCCAATGATGAATGACTCTTCACTCCCTTTATCCATCCAAAGGCCCTTCTCCTGCCCTTTATAGTGTCTTGGATGCTGTCCTCCATGGACCAGACATTTACATCGCTCTCATCATAGGGAAATCATGTTTGGGATGTCACTGTCCAGCCTCCATTAGTCCGTATAGGGCAGGTTGTCTGCTCCATGGAAAGGCTGTGGGTGATGAAATGCAAGGAGATTAAGGAAGCAAATCTTGGCATTTGAGACCATCCATCAAATGGCAAGTTAGCTGGAGAGTATAATTGCTTGGAGATTTTATCATGTATTTGGTTTTTGGTAATGGAGAGCCTTAACTATAATACTCTTAAATTGATTCGCCATTACTTGTGTTGTTAGCCTGGTTGGTAAGAATGGTTCCTCATTTCCTTTCAGTCCATTTCATCACAGAAATCTACGAGACGAAGAGAAATTCTGTTTTCAGATGAGCAGTTGAGTGGACAGGAACAATAAGAGAAAATGTGGACGGCCTGAAATCTTTAGATTAGATATGGCATCTGATAAATTTGGAGGAAACACTGAAAGAGGGAACTACTTGCCAGCTGAACAAAAAGCTAATAAGCTATATTGACTGCGGAGATCAGTCACAGTAAGTTACCACGAAAATAGTTTCCAAACCTCCAGGCAAAAGCACAAACTCAGTGAAGACAAATAACTCTCAGAGTCGTTCTGTTAGGTGAATCCATAAGCGAGCTACAACTTATGAACAACTCTAATGGCCCCATTTTATCTTCTTTTCTAACACTGAATAAAAAAAGTAAAAGTTGGGGTTAAGTGAGAGTGTGGCCTTTCGTGGTACTTTTGTGCTCCTAGATCTTTTGACATTTTTACCCCACATTTAAGACCTAAAAAATATACAGACACACACACACACACACACACATTAGTCTTAGCATTATTGTGTATCCTATGAATGGCTGTGTGTCCTCTGTAACTTAGGAGGAACATTACAGTAGTTCAATATACATCATTGCAGACATTATGTTCAAGGCAGTAGGCTAATTACCTCACTGCATTAAGATAAGGTGTCTTTAGCAGTCACGTTTATGCACCTTCTAATCGGTTACCAAATCCTGTGGACTCTACTGGGAGGACCTTCCCCACCCCACCTCCTCCCTGCCTTCCCTTTACCCTCAGGTCCTGCTTCCCACCCACCTCCCCATGCCTCTTCCCTTCCTTTGATCAGGCATCTGTCCTTTAAAATGTAAATCTCATCATGCCCCTCCCCCACTGAGAACTATACGGTGGTACCCAACTGCCCTCAGCATCACGACCCTATTCACCTTGACCTTACAGGATCTGGTGTGTGCTGCCCTCACATACCTGGCCAGCATCCGCATGTTCCCGGTCCAGCTGCACTGTTCTCCAGTCTCACTTGCTCTTGTTCATTTCCTCAAATGAGCCCTGTCCTCTCCTGCTACATCTACTGCTTCTGCCTGCACAGATTTTCACCCTCACTTCACCTAGCTAGCTCCTATACGCCTTTCAAGCAGTCTGCACTGTTCTCTGTGTACTCTGTACTGTGACGATGTCGCCATCATCACAGTTTGTTTGCATACTTAATTGTATGATTAAGTTGCAAGTCCCACAAAAAAAAACTCCCAGACCTTTGTGAGGAGGTGATTGATTGCTGTATCTGCAGCATCTAGCCCACCTCCCCACGCATAGAGATGCTAAATGTTTGTTGAACGAATAAATGAAATAACTTACTATTCTTGGAGAGAAAAAGAATATTTGCAGCTAACCTAACAGAAAGCTGAAAGAAAGCCACCTTGTGGAGTACAGATAAGACAGCCATTCATTCCCAGGGGTGGGACTGAGAAATTCTCCATAGATTAACAGGGACTTGTAAGGATGAGCAGAATTCAGATATGCCAAATAGAGGGAAAGTTCCTCCCATTCAGAGAAAAGCACGTGGCCAAAGGCAGGCAAGCACATGGTACTTTGAGGAATGACAAGTCTAGTAGAGCTCAGATGTAAGGGGCTATATAGTGGCAGGTTGCTGGAAGGGAAGGTGGCATGGGAGGTGGATGCCACACCAGAAAGTTGGGGCAAGTCTATAAATAAAAGGCAGCCTTTACTGTCCTTGTGAGGGAGAACAGCATGACCCCAGATGATTTTAGCAACACTTTCTAGGTGAAAAAAAAAAAAAAGAAAGCCTGAACTTGGCTAACGGTGAGAATAAAGCAGGGAACAGATGCAAGAGAGAGTGCAAAAACTGAGATTTCTTTTCACATTGAAATCAAATGCAAGTTTCACATAAGGATTTCTTGAGAACAACTGTGACTTTTCCCCAGTGAACAATTCATTCATTTGAAACGACTCTTTCTAACTTTTCTGGGAAATGAAAGAAAGAGATGGAGAAGATTGGTTGATTGTTTCGGTTGCAAGAGAGATGAACTTAACCTCACTAGTTCAGGCAAAATGGAGAATGTATTGGCAGCCTGTCGTGCTGTAGAAAGGCTAACTTGCTGCTGGAGACACTCTTTACTTCTTGTCATTTTTCATCTTTGTTTTACTTTGGGTATCAGTTTTGCTCTCTCAGCTACTTTCTGAGCTTTTTCATGCAAAAGTCGTTACCACGCTTTCTTTTTCTTTCTTTCTTTCTTTCTTTCTTTCTTTTGTTTTGGCCGTGCAGCTTGTGGGATTTTATAGTTCCCTGACCAGGGATCGAACCTGGGCCCTCGGCAGTGAAAGCGCAGAGTCCCAACCACTGGACCACCAGGGAATTCCCCACCATACTTTCTTTAGATGTTATTCGAAAATTCCTAGAGAAGGGCTCTCAGTGACCTAGCTGGGAGCTGTACATGCACTCCTGGGGCCTAGAAGAGCTGTTCTATGACAGCCCCTCTCTAGAACCATAAGCTTGACATTGTCTGGTGGAATGGATCTCTAAACGAAGAGGAGTTCCATTAAGGAAAGAAGAAAAAGGTCTGGTGAGACAAAACAGTACATGTCTCCTACATACACTGTGGCATACAGCATCTGAAGTGCTGGATATTGTCACATATTAAGGTGCCAGAAATGAGCACAGCTATTCACATGTCTCTTCCTGGCATTCATTCACTTGTCTTATAATAATCCAAAATACCTTCTCCAGTGGGCCCTGCTTGCAATTTGAAGAAAACAGAAAAGCTTTTTTAATTTTCCCCTCTTACGGATCTTGGGTTTGGTTAACTGAAAGATTAGGCTCTTCTTTTAATGAAGTTGGAGAGCCCTCTTTTCATTCCAGAGATAAAAGAATATTTGTGAAGAAAAGGAAATAACTGAACATAATATTTCTGCTGCTTCTGATTCTACTTTGTTTCATAGTTGAATAATGTGCTAGAGGGCCAAGGGGAAATAAATAAATGGAACCAATATTTCACTTAAGAAATTTAAACAAAGCAAAACAAATACCCATGAAAGCTCCAGGAATCTAAGCCCGTTTGACCCATCCTAATGGGTTCATTAAGGCTTTATTCCCCTATCTATGTTCAAAACAATTCATTTTACAAAGAACAGATGAATATGGGCTAATTGCTCAATAGCTCATCTTATATTTCATGTAATCACTCTTACATTATTTATTTTATAATAGCAAAATAAGATTTGACAGATGTGGATTTGAATAACTACATCTGAGGGCAGATAATTTAAAGCACGTTATACTTAAAAGAGATACCTTGATACTCCTAAGAAGCCCAAACCACTAAAATATGAAATTACAATACATTAAGAATGTTCAAATTATATTTTTATGGATTATAAATTGCAAGATTTTTTTTACAAAGCCTCCAGGGGATTTTAGAATTTGCATTGGAAGCCATTCTGTGGAATTCATAAAACACTTTAAAGATAGGAGTGTTCATGGGTCGCTAAGGGCTTCTGTAGGGCCCCATAAAAGTGCAGTTTCCATAATATATCATATTAATACATTTAAATTTATTTATCTTTGGGCCTTTCCTCCAGCAGTAACCTAACAATCATCCTATCTTTTACTTTTTATGTTATACTTCCTTATGCTTATATTCAGATATAAATCTCTACTTTCATTATATTTCATGTGGCCTTTTCCGGACCACGTTATCCAAAGATAATATTTGAAATGGCACTGAGAAACATTTTTGTGAAGCTCTCAGCCAGCAGTGCTGTGGGTCGGGAGCAGGTTGAAATGAAGACTTTTAAACATTTCCTAATAAGAATATTATACAGCAATAAATTTCATGACAGTTTCTATAATTAAAAAAAAAAATTCAGCAAGCATTGCGTTCAAAGTTGTTCCCTATTCTCTCTGTGTGTACCATGGGTTGGCTGGTAAAAGGGCACTTTCTCATGTGTTCTCACACCTAGAAACTATCTTAAAAATAATTCCTGTGCTTTTTTTTTTTTTAATGTGGCAAATTGAATGAAACAGATCTAATGAAGTCTAGAAAAATTATTCTTTTTAGAAGCAGCTGAGCAAAGATGGTGTATGAGTTTGCTAAGGCTACTATAACAAAGCATCACTGACTTCCTAGCTTATACAGCAGAAATCTATTGACTCGCAGCTCTGGGGGCAGAAGTGCAAAATTATGGTGTCGACAGGGTTGGATCTTTCTGACGGCTGTGACTGAAGGATCTGTTTCAGGCCTCTCTCCTTGGCTTGCAGATGGCTTTTTTCCTGTGTCTCTTCACATTGTCCTTCCTCTATGACATTGTATTTCCTGACATTGTATTTCCTCTATGAGTATCTGTCTCTGTGTCCAAATTTCCCCTTCTTGTAATAACGTCAGTCATATTGAATTAAGGTCCACCCTAATGGCTTCATTTTAACTTGATTACCCCTGTAAAGACCTTTTCTCCAAAGGCAATCATATTCTAAGATCCTGGAGTTTTAGGACTTAAACAAATGAATTGGGGGGGCACTCAGTTTAACTCGTAACAGGTCGGTTGGCCTGGCTGTCCGACCACGTTGGCCTGCACTGGCCAAGGAACTTCTTAGGTGTTATTCTTGTGGAGAGTGGTTGAGAGAGTAGGTCCTGGAGTTGGAGGACCTGGATTAGAATATCACTTCTGACACTTGTTATCTGTCTGACTAGGGACGAATACTTAACCTCTCAAGATCTCAGTTTCCACATCTGTAAAATAGGGGTAAAAAAGAACCTGCCTCATTGGTTGTTCTGAGGCTTAAATGACATATTCTACAAAAGTGCTTAGTAACTGGAATAAACTCAAATATGGTACCTCCTCTTATTATTTTTATCATCATTACATTTTCTGTCTAAAGTTACGGTTACCCTCCGTTATTGGAATGTTTCAATAATAACACCTTTTATAATTATGTTTAAAAAAAAAGGAGGTCCCTTGGTCTATTTGTAGTTTGGATGTGCATCAAGGAACTTGAATGAAGCTACTATGTACCATGCCTGCAATCTGATTATATTTAGAAAACTAGTGGCAGACTGAATGGTCCCCTCCTTCCATTCCAGCGAGTACATATAAAAGTTCTGATTCCATCTGTGACTTACAAAAATTATTTGCACACATAGGACTGGAGTGGAAGTTAACTGGACTAGAATTTCTAGTCCAGATTCTGCTACAGTCTCTCTGTATTTGTTTCCTCTTCCGTACAAAAGAGGATCCCTGACCTGAGGGTAAGCTTTTGTCATTCAAACCTGAGCAGGAAGGGCTTCTCTTCAAACACAGCCACTAGCTGCCTATCATCAGACAGAGCACATGAGGAGGGGGTGCCCAGGCTCAGATCTTGCTTCATTTGTGTTGGGTATTTTACAGACAAAATCTTAAAAAAAATATTAAAAAATTGAAAATCTAGAAAGGAAAAAAAAAAGGGAAAAGATTTTCAGGTCCCAGGTAAGGATCTTCTTTATTTTATTTTATTTTATTTATTTATTTTTGGCTGCATTGGGTCTTCGTTGCTGCGTGTGGGCTTTCTCTAGTTGCGGTGAGTGGGGGCTACTATTCATTGCAGTGCGTGGGCTTCTCATTGCGGTGGCTTCTCTTCTTGCAGAGCACGGGCTCTAGGCACGTGGGCTTCAGTAGTTGTGGCATGTGGGCTTCAGTAGTTGTGGCTCGCGGGCTCTAGAGTGCAGGCTCAGTAGTTGTGGCTCACAGGCTTAGTTGCTCCGCAGCATGTGGGATATTCCCAGACCAGGGATTGATTGGCAGGCGGATTCTTAACCACTGCACCACCAGGGAAGCCCCAGGTAATGATCTTCTTAACTCAAGTATTGGGTTGAACTACAGTGAAATGGACAATATTTGACCTTTTTTGACCTACAAAAGTAGCAGTTTCATATGGAATGGATGAATTCTCAGAGAAAGGAACCAAGCTGATAGGTATATGCTTAACAGGGAAGGCTCTCCAAGAGGTATGTGTTGTTTCTTTTCACTTCTTTACTCATGAGGTCTGGCTTTATGGAATTTCACTTCTGGAAAGCACCCAGCATGACCTTTTTTGTTGTGGTTTTTAATAGTTTTATTGAGATATAATTCACATACCGTACAATTCACTCATTTAAAGTGTACAGCTCAGCACAACGTACTAAAAAGTATATTCACAGAATTGTGCAATCATCACAATTGATTTTTGGCCCCCTGAAAAGAAATTCTGTAGCTCTTAACAGTTAATCCTCATTACCAACCAATTTCCTAGTCCTACATACCACTAATCTACTTCCCATTCTATAGATTCACCTATCCTGGGCATTTTATGTAAATGGAATCATACAGTGTGTGGTTTTTTATGACTGACTTCTTTCACTTAGTATAATGTTTGCAAAATTCATCCATCTTGTAGCATGTGTCAGTACTTCATTCTTTTTTGATTGCCAAATAGTATTCCATTGCATGGATATACCACATTTTATTTATCTATTTACCAGTTGATGAAGATTTGGATTGTTTCTACTTTTTGGTTGTTATGAATAATGACATTACAAATAACTGTGTACAGGCTTTTCTGTGGGTATATCCTTTCATTTCTCTTGGGTGCATATCTTAGAGTGGAATTTGGGGGTCACAAACTACGTTTAACATTTTGAGGAACTGCCAAACTGTATCCTAAAGTGGCACCGTTTTACATTCCCGTCACAATGCACAAGTGTTCCAATTTCTTCACATCCTTCCCAACACTTAATGTCTAATCTTTATTATAGCCATCCTACTGTGTGTGAAGTGATACCTCATTGTGATTTTGATTTACATTTCCATACTGCAGGTGAAGCATCTTTTCATGTGCTTATAGGCTAATTTGAGATCTCAGTGTCTCATGAGAACCTTTGCCCATTTTTCAATTGGATTATTTATCTTTTTATTATTGAGTTGTAAGGATTATACTTTTTTTTTCTGGATACAAGTCTCTTATCAAATATATGATTTTCAAATATTTACTCCTATTTTTGTGGGTTGTCTTTTCACGTCCTTAATGGAATCATTTGCAGCACAAAAGTCTTTAATTTTGTTGAACTCCAAATTATCTGTTTTTTTTCTTTTGTCATTTTTCCTTTTGGTGTTGTATCAAAGAAGGTTTTATCCATGGTGACAAAGATTTACTGCTGTGTTTTCTTCTTAGAGTTTTATAGTTTTAGCTGTTATATTTAGGTCTATGATCCATTTTAAGTTAAATTTTACTTACGGTATAAGAAAGGGGTCCAACTTCCTTCTTTTGCATGTGAATATCCAGTTAATCCAACACCATTTGTTGAAAAAACTATTCTTTCCCTCATTGAATTGTCTTGCCAGCATCACCTTCTGAATATTCTAGAATCAAATGTTGATCAATGGTTGATGAATTTTTATGGTTATTTTGTTAAACAAGAATTTCCTTTCTTGTGAGAGAATTTACATAGAATTTACATTACACTTCATGGGAAAATTACCACATAACGTTTTTTGTTGCACTCCAGTTTTCATACACATTTGTCAGTATTAAGATTCTGCTTGAATTGAAAAGCCTCAAGTTTGAAAGGCTCTATATATGTCTTTGAATTTTCTCTGTCATTGTAAAATTGTGATACCACTTCGTCAGCTGATGCTGATGAGTTCAAAGTTTTTTATATCCTTGTTATTTAGGTGCAAAGAGAATTAAGTATAGGAGAAAACAACAGCTCTAGAGAAGGAAAAGGGAATTACTAAAGAATGTTATATCCTGATCGTCATAATCATAGCTACCATTTATTGAGCACTTACTCTGCACTATGCATATTGTCTGATTTAATCCTTGAAGCGGCCTATTTTACAGATTAGGATCTAAGACTAGGCAGATTAAGTGATGTCTCCAAAGTCATGCTATTTATAAATGGTAGAGCTGGGATTCAAAGCCAGGTCTGAGTGAATTTAAAGTTCAAAGACAGCTTACTGCCCATTTCTGAAATGGTTTTCAGCCTCACGGAGGCTCATGCTGAAATCCCATAAAATGGCATCCTATATTAGGGCAACAAATTCATGTATTTGTCCAGATAAGAGACAGTTATTTTGCGCAGATTGAGAAATACCAGTTAGCAAATTCATAACCTGCTAAATATACTTCAAACAAGCACACTGCTCCCTCCTGCAAAAGTTCTTCTTTATCACAGGCAATCAGAGGTAATGCTGAGAAACTGGCTCTTGTTGTGGGTCTGTTTGCTTCTGTCAAGTCTTAGATTTCACACCAATCTTGATCAGCAGGTTTTTTTCCCATGGGATCAACTTCTGATCAAGACAGAAAGTATGACTAGAAAACAACAACAACAACTCTTATTTCAGCTCAGGAAGGAAATGCGACCACGTTCAGAATGGGCTTGCACGTTCAACACTCTGGAACAATCCTAGAATCAGATGTTAACAAAGTAACCTCCAAATATGTAACCAAGTTTGCCAAAGTTGGAAGTGAAAAAGGATGTGACTGATAGGGAAGAAACTGAGGTTAATTCACTGACCGAAAGAAAGGAGCATTCACATCGACTGTATATACCCCAGATTGCAAAACACAGCTTAGAAGGCTTAGCCCCTAGCTTTCTGGGGCTCATTATTAATAAGCTGCATAATGAAAGTTTTATACTGGGCAGAGGAGTAAAAGCCTGTGCTGTGAAGGACTGGGCTTGAAGTCTATGTCCAACAATTCCTAAGATGCTAACCATGGAGAAATTACAGAGCCTCAAATTACGGTTTCCTTGTCCATAAAATGAGGCTGCTATGAACTGTTAAATACGTAGTCTGATATAGAGATCAGGGACCTGGGCTTTGTACTTATTTACACCAGGGTCCAAATCCTAGTTCCTCTTCTTATCAACTGTGTGATGTTGGGTAAATAACTAGCCTCTCTGAACCTCCGTTTTTGCTTCTACAGATGGTGTTATTAATACAGAGGGCTTGTGGAGATTAAGTAAGATAACATGGATAAAGCACATAAAATTGAACTTGGCTCATCTTACATGCTAAAAAATACATGTACCATCTGCTGTTTATTATCTGTTGTTTATTATCATCACTACTACTACTGTTTGTGCTACGTGAAACACCTAGTACAACGCCTACTGTGAAGAGGAACTCAGTATCTATTACTTCTCTCTCCCCACATTATAATTTGTAAGAATCTTCATAAGCTTAATGATTATCCTTCCCTCCTATGGATGGGTATTTCCTCCTTGGCCACCATGTAAACGCAGAAAACTTCTGGCTCCTTTTCATGAGTTCTGGGTGTAGCTGTGTTCTTTCTTTCTCCTTAGCAGTTAACTTGAGAGATTTCGTTTAATTACTCAAAGCGCCTTGCAGAAAGCATGGCTTTCCTGGGTCAGTGGTGCACACAGCTGATACACACAGAAGTAGAGGAGCCGGGGTGATGGCTTGCGAGTGCCCTTTCTCCTTACATGGAAAATAGCCATTTTCAATTAAGAATCTCTGCGGAAGCCACTGGCTGCAGACGCAGAGACTATTTTTATCCGGAGAAGCTGGTCCCTAAAACTTTCTTTGCCAGCTGATGTTACGGTACCCTCACTCCTCTTGTCTGGCTCCCTGCATTCCTTTAGACTGGAAGTGAGATCGGGTTTCAGGGAAATGCTTGGCAGGCAAGCAGGACACATTTTATAAAAAGCAAGTAGCTGAAATGAAGATTTCAACCTGCTGTCCCCACAGCAGCGTCTTCCAGCTGTTCGTTTCTACTCTGAAACTAAATTAGAAATACCAAAATTCCTTTGAAAATAAAAGGTAAAAAACGAAGCACTTCCTTGGTTCTGATGAAAATGCACAGGCCGGTGCTTCCCTAACTTCCTTGTATGAGTCACGTCGCGAGGAACTTACAAAGAGGGACTCAGATCACTTACCAGGGTAGAAGCGACTCCCCATGGAAGATGCTGTTGGTGGGAGGAAATGTGAGGGTCAACTATTCCGAGCTGACTTTGAGGCCCCAGTGGTTATGCTCAGAGCCTCACAGGTACAAGGGTCCCACCCTGCCACCAAACAGCACACCTCCATATTGGATTGAGTTCCTGGAGATTCCCGCTACTCTTGCTTCCCTTCACTTGTGAAAATGTCACAGTGGATCCTTGTAATAGGGGCTGTTCATCTGGAAATAGAGATGTTTCCACGTGGCTGTTACCGTCCCATGCCCAATTCCCTTTTTGACCCACTGCACCTATTTTCCAGACACCTTATCTGGGCTAGCCACGCAGATAATGAGGAACTCACCTGTCTGTGTAGGGACTGCTGCTAGTAGCAGTTTGTGCCTCTCTCTCTCTCTCTCTTAATGTATTTTTTTAAGTCTTTATTGAATTTGTTACAATATTGCTTCTGTTTTATGTTTTGGTTTTTTGGTGACGAGGCATGGTGGGATCTTAACTCCCCGACCAGGGATCAAACCCTCACCCTGTGCATTGGAAGGTGAAGTGTTACCCACTGGACCGCCAGGGAACTCCCTGTGCCTCTCTTTTGATTCATCCTCCACAGGTCCAGAATGAACTCAGAGACTCCCAGTTCAGTGTCAGAACTAACCAGATCAACCAATCACATCCACTTATTTTTAGTTGAAGGATTGAATTGAGTCTTAAGGAGATAAAGCAATTAATCTACAACCACCCAAGCAGTTTGTGGCAAAACTGGAACTAGAAATCAAGATCTTTCTTCGTCATTCCAGACTGCCCCTTTTCCTGTTACCAACCAGTGGGGTAACAGGAGTTACCCCACTGAGTAACTGAGTAGCAGCTTAACTGGATGTATTCTTCCTCTACAAGGTTAGAAATGGTCTAGTCACAAATGAACTGCGACTGTTATATCGTTGATAACGACTTAGGCAATATTAAAATACGATAATTTGTGCCCAAAGACACAACTGCTATTTCTAGGCAGATGACACATACATCTCTGCCAGAACTCTCCCTCTTGACTCAGGCTCACATAATATTTTGTACACGAGAAAATCATTCCTTAATACTCCATCAGCACAGATTTAATGAGTACCTCCAAGAGGTTCAGTACTCTTCTAGGTGCTCTAGAGATGAGAGGAAAAGACAAAATTGTCAATACAGATTTAGAAGGAGTTAACTGTGGAGGAAAGTTAGAAGGAAAATGTCCAAAGACTTTGGTTCCCAAAGACACGCTGCATCTGGAAATGTCAGTGGCTGCTCGTGGGCAAGTAGGGATCAGAGATTTTATATAAAGTCCCACTGAGGACAGTGTTGTATCGCACTGACCAGGTCAAGGGAAAACTCTTGATGTTTCAAGATGAAATATACTTTACTTTGCTTAAATCAAGACTCTGTGTGTGGGTTTAATTTGTTCTAAAGGGCTATAAGAGCAAAGTCAGTTGCAGCCAGAGAGCTAATAAAACCCCTTGAGACACCACTCTCTTTCTCAGCAGAATAATAGCTAAAAGTTAAAGATGATTGTGACTTTTAGTCTTCAAGCCTTTCTGCTGACACAGGTCTCTTTCCTTATATACGGAACGAGGGGTACCCTTGAAAAAATGTTGCCTCTAGAATTAGGTCCTTCTTGGTTCCATAAGGATGATTTGCAACCCAAGGTTTGAAAAGAATTTTGATTTAGTTGTGAGAAGAAAAGCATGTTTTGAAATGGTTTCATGGCATAATGGTTTTATGCCAGTACAATACTGTGCTGCTTACTGTAGCTTTGTAGTATAGTCTGAAGTCAGGGAGCCTGATTCCTCCAGCTCCGTTTTTCTTTCTCAAGATTGCTTTGGCTATTCGGGGGCTTTTGTGTATCCATACGAATTGTGAAATTTTTGTTCTAGTTCTGTGAAAAATGCCTGTGGTAGTTTGATAGGGATTGCATTGAATCTGTAGATTGCTTTGGGTAGTAAAGTCATTTCCACAATGTTGATTCTTCCAATGCAAGAACATGGTATATCTCTCCAGCTGTTTGTTTCATCTTTAATTTCTTTCATCAGTGTCTTATAGTTTTCTGCATACAGGTCTTTTGTCTCCTTAGGTAGGTTTATTCCTAGGTATTTTATTCTTTTTGTTGCAAAGGTAAATGGGAGTTTTTTCTTAGTTTCCTCTTTCAAATTTTCATCAATAGTGTATAGGAATGCAAGAGATTTCTGGGCATTAATGTTGTATCCTGCTACTTTACCAGATTCATTGATTAGCTCTAGTAGATTTTTGGTAGCATCTTTAGGATTCTCTATGTATAGTATCATGTCATCTGCAAACAGTGACAGTTTTTCTTCTTCTTTTCTGATTTGCATTCCTTTTATTTCTTTTCTTCTCTGATTAATGTAACTAAAACTTCCAAAACTATTTTGAATAATAGTGGTAGAGTGGGCAACCTTGTCTTGTTCCTGATCTTAGAGGAAATGGTTTCAGTTTTTCACCATGAATGATATTGGCTGTGGGTTTGTCATATATGGCCTCTATTAAGTTGAGGTAAGTTCCCTCTATGCCTGCTTTCTGGAGGGTTTCTATCATAAGTGAGTGTTGAATTTTGTTGAAAGCTTTTTCTGCATCTGTTGAGATGATCATATGGTTTTTTTCTTCAATTAGTTAATATGGTGTATCACGTTGATTGATTTGCATATATTGAAGAATCCTTCCATTTCTGAGATAAACCCCACTTGATCACGGTGTATGATCCTCTTAATGTGCTGTTGGATTCTGTTTGCTAGTATTTTGTTGAGGATTTTTCCATCTATGTTCATCGGTGTTACTGGCCTGTAGTTTTCTTTTTTTGTGACATCTTTGTCTGTTTTTTGATATCAGGATGATGGTGGCCTCGTAGAATGAGCTTGAGGGTGTTCCTCCCTCTGCAATCTTTTGGAATAGTTTGAGAAGGACAGGTGTTAACTCTTCTCTGAATGTTTGATAGAACTTGCCTGTGAAGCCATCTGGTCCTGGGCTTTTTGTTTGTTGGAAGATTTTTAATCACAGTTTCAATTTCAATGCTTGTGATGGGTCTGTTTATATATTCTGCTTCTTCCTGGTTTAGTCTCAGAAGGCTGTGCTTTTCTAAGAATTTGTCCATTTCTTCCAGGTTGTTCATTTTATTGGCATAGAGTTGCTTGTAGTAATCTCTCATGATCCTTTGTATTTCTGCAGTGTCAGTTGTTACTTCTCCTTTTTCATTTCTAATTCTATTGATCTGAATCTTTTCCGAATTTTTCTTGATGAGTCTGGCTAATGGTTTATCAATTTTGTTTATCTGCTCAAAGAACAAGCTTTTGTTTTCTTGATCTTTGCTATTGTGTCCTTCATTTCTTTTTGATCTGATTTTTATTATTTATTTCCTTCTGCTAACTTTGGGGGGGGGGTTGTTCTTCTTTCTCTAATTGCTTTAGGTTTAAGGTTAGGTTGTTTATTTGAGATGTTTCATGTTTCTTGAGGTAGGATTGTATTGCTATAAGCAGTTCCCTCTTAGAACTGCTTTTGCTGCATCCCATAATTTTTGGGTCATTGTGCTTTCATTGTCATTTTTTTCTAGGTGTGTTTTCATTTCTTCAGTGATCTCTTGGTTATTTAGTAGTGTGTTGTTTAGCCTCCATGTGTTTGTATTTTTTTTTTAATTTCTTTCTTTCTTCGGCTGCATTGGGTCTTCATTGCTGTGTGCGGGCTTTCTCTAGTTGCAGCAAATGGAGGCTACTCTTCGTTGGGGTGTGCGGGCTTCTCACTGTGGTGGCTTCTTTTGTTACAGAGCACAGGTTCTAGGCACACAGGCTTCAGTAGTTGTGGCACACAGGCTCAGTAGTTATGGCTAGTGGGCTCTAGAGTGCAGGGTCAGTAGCTGTGGTGCACGGGCTTAGCTGCTCCGTGGCATGTGGGTTCTTCCCAGACCAGGGCTCGAACCTGTGTCCCCTGCATTGGCAGGTGGATTCTTAACCACTGCACCACCAGTGAAGCCCCATGTGTTTGTATTTTTTACAGTTTTTTTTCCTGTAAGTGATATCTAGTGTCATAGTGTGGTGGTCGGAAAAGATACTTGATACAATTTCAATTTTCTTAAATTTACTAAGGCTTGATTTGTGACCCATGATATGATCTATCCTGGAGAATGTTCCATGAGCACTTGAGAAGAAAGTGTATTCTGTTGTTTTTGGATGGAATGTCCTATAAATATCAATTAAGTCCATCTTGTTTAATGTATCATTTAAAGCTTGTGTTTCCTTATTTATTTTCATTTTGGATGATCTGTCCATTGGTGAAAGTGAGCTGTTAAAGTCCCCTGCTATGATTGTGTTACTGTTGATTTCCCCTTTCATGGCTGTTAGCATTTGCCTTATGTATTGAGGTGCTCCTATGTTGGGTGCATTAATATTTACAATTGTTATATCTTCCTCTTGGATTGATCCCTTCATCATTATACAGTGTCCTTCTTTGTCTCTTGTAATAGTCTTTATTTTAAAGTCTATTTTGTCTTATATGAGAATTGCTACTCCAGCTTTCTTTTGATTTCCATTTGCATGGATTATCTTTTTCCATCCCGGGCAAGCATTATTACCTTCATGTTACAGATGAAGAAACTAAGCTTCAGAGACGTTAGGACACTTGCCCAAGGTTATACAGCTAGTAAGTGTCAGAGTTAGATGAGGAGAGAGGTCTTTTCTGATTTCATCCAGTGTTCCTTCTGTCACACTCCAGTAGCTTAGTGTAGAAGGAAGGAAGGGAGGGAGGGAGGGAGGGAGGAAGGAAGGAAGTTAGTTAGTTGAAGAAAGGCAAGCGTTAGGACTGGTGGATACCTACTAAGGTAATCCAGCTTCCTGAAAAGCAAAACAGTTGGAAATGAAAATCCTCTCCATTTTTATATGTTTTAAAGCCCTCCCCAGTGTCATATAGAATGAAAAATTAATGAACACCTGTAAAAGATTTCATTGCCCAGCTCCCTGTGACCATGATTTAAAGGTAATGTTATTTTCTATATTAATAGCTGTTCCCAATGATGTTTCCTTTTACATTAATGCAGATGCCAGGTAATTTGGAAGAGACCAAATAGACCAAGGAGCTGCTCAAATTGCTTACTCCACAGCCCTCTAATTTGAAAAGAGAGCTTCAGGAGCAGTTACTACCACTGGGACCACGTCTGAGGTCATTAGATGCACACAAGCTACTCCTTAAGAATAACATCCCCTATTTCTTATCCTTCGGAAAAACTTGTGGACTCCTAGTAATTGTAGACTAGAATTCCATTATCACAATACTCCCACTGAGTTTCTCTGCCACTGCTCATTTCTCAAACATTTTCCTTAAACATGACTGCTTACCCCAGCACAGATAAGGGAGTAGGATGACACATTGTGCTCATAAAACGGCAATGATCATCATCATGGTGATTTCAGATGAAGAATGGAAACGTCCTGAGTCAGAGATCCAAGCTGAGTAGTCAGAGACATCCTCAAGATTTTGCGAACTCTTAAGCCGTGTCTTTATTCTGGAAGAGCTGAGGCTGCAGCACCTTCCTTTAACCTGCAGCCTGACCTCCCTCAAGGAAAGAGAAACTTCTGAATGTTCCCAGGTTCTTTGCTCCCCCTCTTCTGATCAGAAACGTATTTCTCTGCACAGAAAACAAAGGAAATGTATGGATGTCTTTTCTGACACTGGCTTGAAGTTACTCTGATAAATTAACCTGAATTAGAGGAGAATTTCTCAAGTCTGGTGAATAGTTCACATTGAATTCATGTTGGAGGTTTGTATATGCCTTTGGCCTTTGAAGCACAATGCTGTGGAGAATTAAGGGACTAGCTGTAGAAATAACAGACTCCAGATATTTCCAGTAATAGATGTACCTCCATCTATGTAGAATGTGCACATGTTACTCTACAAGCATGTACTAATACACAAAATGCTTTTAAACACACACGTAGAAAATGCAGGCTGAAAGATGGCATAACTATAAATAGGAGTTGTATTTTTTTTCTTTACTTTTAAGAATCACCTTAAGTTCTTCCTTAACCAGAGTTTTAAAATCCTCTTATGAGGTCACGGGACTAACCATCATGTTCCACCCGCCATTTGCTCTCCAATTATCCTGTGAGGATTTGGTAAGGAGAGCGATCTTCATGTACTTTACTTGATTTATTTCTACTTGCTTGTTACCTGGGTAGCAAAATGAGCACGGCACATGGATGGTGGCAGAGTTCCCAAATACCAGGAACATTAGGCAAAGAACAGTGGGGCAGAGACCCAGCTGCATCTTTCCCTCAAAGTCATGTCTCCAATGAATGACTATATGTCTTTTTTTTTTTAATTAATTAATTAATTTATGGCTGCGTTGGGTCTTTGTTGCTGCACGTGGCCTTTCTCTAGTTGCGGCGAGCAGGGGCTACTCTTCATTGCGGCGTGCGGGCTTTTCATTGCGGTGGCCTCTCTTACTGCGGAGCACGGGCTCCAGGAATGCAGGCTTCAGTAGTTGTGGCACGCGGGTTCAGTGGTTGTGGCTTGCAGCCTCCAGAGCACAGGCTCAGTAGTTGTGGCACATGGGCTTAGTTGCTCCGTGGTATGTGGAATCCTCCCAAACCAGGGATTGAATCCGCATCCCCTGCATTGGCAGGTGGACTCTCAACCACTGCACCACCAAGGAAGTTCCTGGTTTTTTTAAAAAACAATTTTTTTTTAGGTGGATCCTTTTTTAAAGTCTTTATCGAATTTGCTACAATATTGCTTCTGTTTTATATTTTGGTTTTTTGGCCTTGAGGCATGTGGAATCTTAGCTCCCCGACCAGGGATCGAACCCACACCCCCTGCATTGGAAGGTGTAGTCTTAACCACTGGACCACTGGGGAAGTCCCTATATGTCTTTTTTTTTTTTAATTTATTTTTGGATGCATTGGTTCTTTGTTTTTGTACATGGGCTTTCTCTAGTTGTGGTGAACGGGGGCTACTCTTCATTGCAGTGTGCAGGCTTCTCATTGCAGTGGCTTCTCTCGCTGCAGAACACAGGCTCTAGGCATGTGGGCTTTAGTAGTTGTGGCACGCGGGCTCAGTAGTTGTGGCTCACAGGCTCTAGAGTGCAGGCTCAGTAGTTGTGGCGCATAGGCTTAGTTGCTCCACAGCATGTGGGATCTTCCCGGACCAGGGCTCGAACCCGTGTCCCCTGCATTGGCAGGAGGATTCTTAACTGCTGCGCCACCAGCTGAGGCCCTCCCCATATGTCTTGATTTAAATGCTCTTATATAAAATCACTTTGAACCACAGAAAATAGAAGAGAAAAAATCTTACTCTTCCCAACATTCACTAGATATATGGACTTGAGATTTCAGTGGAATCTTAGAAGTGATTTTGATGTTCTCACTGAGTTCCAGAGAAGTTGACTGATGTGCCCCGGTTTACGTAGCCAGTCCCAGTGGGTGGCAGGTCTAATGCTCAAATCCGTCTCTGCTCGTTCTCACTTTAGTAGAATTCATATTTTAAGGTGGAAGAGTGTTAATTCCCGGGGCATGTAAAATCCCACATTTTATGCTCCCTTAAAACCTTTTTCTCTTCATGCCTTTCCTAAGGGAAAATATATTGTAATAAAGTCTCCTATGTGCCCTTCTTTTTTTTCTGATTTAAGATAATTTTTTCCATTTTATTGTAGAATAAAACATAGATACAGAAAACCACACAAAACCCATATTTTTTGTTTGTTTGTTTTCCTTGGGAGGATTTGAGAGCACAGTTGCCTGACCCTCAGCAGGTTAGCTGTGCTGCCTTTCCCAGCTGTGCCCCTCTCCCCACACAGCTGTCCTCTCCCATCCAGTGCTCTAGTGGGGAAGCCAACTTACAGCATCACAGTAAACCCCGCTCCCTCCAGGGCCCGCCCATCCTAGTGTCTCTGGATGGGCTGCTGCAAAGCCCTCAACCTGGGATGTTCCTTTGCTGGTATCAACTGATTTTCTATTTTAAAATAGGACTTCCCTGGCTGCCCAGCGGTTAAGACTCCGCTCGTCCACTGCAGGGGGCATGGGTTCGATCCCTGGTTGGGGAAGTTCCACGTGGTGTGGCCAAAAAGAAAAAAATAAATTATTTCTTTCTTAGTCTTCATCTCTTTGCCCTGCTTTCTGGGGGATTTATTTAACTTTATCTTCCAGCTTGATTATCAATGTTTAAGTTTTTAATGATTAACCTTTTAAAATGTTGGCTATTTTATTTTCCAAGAATTCTTTTTTTATTCACTGATTGTTTCTCTTTTATGGCCTCCTGGCTTTATTTTATGGAGACAATATTTTCTCTGTCTGATGATAGGGTTGAACATATTTCAAGTTTTCCTCTATTCTTTGCAGTTTCTCATTTTCTGACGTGATTTTTCTTCCTGGCGTTCGTCTTTGTCTCTTCCAGGAGGAGGCTTTGTTCAGGGTCTGATGACCTCGGCCGTCTGTCCTGTTTGAGGCGTGGGGGGTCTGAAAGCTAGATGGAGGGTTCATGTGGGGAGGGCTGGCTGTGCTGACAGGTGAGCATCTCAGGTGATCAGGGGACCATGCAAACAGATGACAGATGGTGTTATCTGGAGACTACCTCTCTGAGGTCTTAAGTGTCTGCAGAGCTGAATCATTTGATTTAAGTGGCTGGCAGCATTCTGGAAGCAAGACCAGGGAAAGTGTCCAAAGATCCCACCATTCAACCTGTAGAGTTTCACCTCATCTTGTTTTGAGTGCTTCTCTCCCTGGCGGTCTTCACTCCACCTGGTGCTTTGAGTCCTGGGTTCATCCAGAAAGAGTGCGTCAGATTTCCTGTGGGCAGAGTGTGTTGGGTGGGTAGAGAAGGAAGGGGACAGCCATCTTGTAAGGCATTAGAGAAGCCCACTACTCTTTCAACCATCCCCCTACTTTGGCCTTCTTCCCCTTCTAAACCCCCCGCTTCCTGGTACCTGGTGTCTCCAAGAGCTCTGCTTTCATCACTTCTGGAGGGAGAATCAGCTGGCTACTTATTGGCCATAATTCTGCTCTGCACAATCTGTTATCATTCCTCTTTCATTTTCCTTTCCTAATATTTGTTAAAACTTCTCATCTTTGCTGTTTACTCCATGTTTTCATGTCCATATGGTTAATGCCTTTTTAGGTTTTACAAAAGAGAGGAGATAAATGGATGTGGTTAATTTGTTATTTTAAAATCTGATATTGGGACTTCCCTGGCAGTCCAGCGGTTGACTCCGCGCTTCTAGTGCAGGGGGCACGGGTTCGATCCCTAGTTGGGGAACTAAGATCCCGCATGCCACATAGTGTGGCCAAAAATAAAATAAAATAAGATAGACTATCTGATATCACTAGGCTTCATTTGCCTTCTCAATATTAGCCATTATCTCCATAAAGGAACTTCAGTTATATGGTCAATTGCTCAAGGTTACTTAAAAATTTTAAATAAATTAGACCGAAGTATAAAATGTCATTTATGTGCCAGGCGATCCTTTAAGACAACAGAAAATTTATCGCCTGCTCACATGGCAGTGATTTTAAACTGGCGAAAACATTTATCGGTAGCGTCTATATGAGATTTGTTTGGGTACTTTTTGAAATTATAAGGAAATTTAGTTTAATTCAGATATTCATTTCAAATTATAGCATTTTAGATTGAGTCTTCATTTTAGAGAAATTTTCCTGAAATAATTTCTTTGAAATTTTAACAACTTCATCTTAAGATTATAACCATAGCTTTCCTCTTTAGAAAGCGTTCGCTAGATTTAGGCAGCCCAAACTTTATCTCACGCTCCTTGTTCAAGAGGAAGAGGTTTAATGCCAAACACATTTGACAGATCAAGAATGGGAGGCAAATAGCAGTCACTAAACACCTGTAATTCTGAAATCGCCCTGTGAAAATGTTGCTATAGGTCATAAACAAGAGAGCGTTCCTTGATCGGTCCCAGTACCCCCCCGGGAGCAGCCCCCAGTACGTGGTTCTCGGTTGCTCTTGGCTCTACCTGCCAGGAGGTCCTTCCTTTTGGATCGTCTTTCGTGGCCGCATCTGAAGAAGGTTGTATTGAATATATCCTTCCTGGTAGCTGAGCAGCTTTCTCTGCCACATCCCTGCCTAATTGTTGGCTGCCCTTAGGTCTTTTTACAGCCTAACAGTCATAGGTTCTTTTAACTAAAGCTGGCAGTAATTCTGCCAATATAATTATCTCAAAAGCTCTGCAGGTTTTCCATGTATTTGATTCCGGTCAATTCCTTGTGTTTAAGGCACACCCACCATTCTTTTCCTGAGGCAGTGTCTTACCAACTTCATCTTTGATTTGATAAGAAACAGTTTCATTTCCAACCCTACAAGTCCCCAAAACTTCTGGGCTCTCTATTCTGTTGGCAAACTGGCCTTTTCTGAATTCATCTCTTTCTTACAGTACTTTACCAAAGGAACCAACTCATTCTGTCAACATTTTGCCTCAAAACTTTCTCACCCAACACATTATTATGAATATTTTCTGTGCTCTGAATTATCACAGAGGACAGTCTTATCAGTTGGTTTGTCAATTCCATAACATAGGTCACAATTTTTCAGTTCTCCTATAATGATTTCCTTATTTCCTGGTCAGCTGATCTCATAGCCAATGCTGCAGTGATTTCTGTTGCTAGCACTCTACTTCTAGGTGTCAATTTCTGTGTTAGTCAGCATTTGCCATGTAACAACCAAAATCAAAATCTTAAAGGGCAAAACAGCAAGTAAGTATTTGTCTCGCTCGTGGTTCTTCAGGTTTGCTTTGCATGGCTCCAGGCTTTAGGTTGGGTTCAGGTTGGCTCCCCAGGTCTCCTCATTCCCTTTGGACTAGTGACTACCTGAAACATGTTCTCATGGTGGATCACAAGAGGGGTGATCAGAGATGCATGATGCCTCGTAGAGTCTTAGGTCAGAAGAAAGTCACTGTCACTTCTGCCCCAGCTCTGTTGTCCAAAGCATGTCACATGGCTAAGCCCCAAATCAATGCCTACTTCACTTCTCTGCAAGTCATGTGGCAAAAAGAGGAAAAGAGTTGAGACAAACCATCAATTTATCTTATATTTCATAATGTACCTTTGTTTTAATATAATTGCTTAAATATTTACCCTGAAGACTTTAAGTAAAAGTGATATTCCAGGATTATTCCATGGCTTTGAATACTTCTGACATTCTACCGAATGCCACACCCCCACCTCCCAGTACATTTCGTCCAATTTAGAAGGCGGAGCTTCAAAAAAATTGTGCCTCAAGCGTTGGGATGGACGATGATCTTTCAGGTCCCTTCTGATAAGTATATTCTGATTCTGTGACAAGGGATAAGGGAGACACTGAACACTTCATCTGGTTCACAATTTTGCCTTAGGCTGGTTTGCATCAAATTATGTCACTTCTGAAATCTGGCCTCACATGCTCCCTTTTTTCCAGCAACAAAATTATGAGGAGTGAGAATGAATGCGAGAGAAAGTCTTCCTTTGAAAACACGTACAGATTGTTCAGCCTGTGAGCATTGCGAAAGGAGCAATGCAAGAATACAATGTCCTTTTACTCATTAATTCATTCATCAAATACCTTTTACACATCTGTCATGTGTCGGATGATGATGTTAGTGGCTAAGGATGTGATTTTGCGGTGGTTAACAAAGTGGTCTAGGGATGCTGCGTGTCCCTGAGAAATTTCAGGTGGTCCTCAAAGGCCAAACTATTTCTATAACAATCCTAAAAAGTTATTTGCATTTTCACTCTTGTTCTTAATATCTTAATAGAAGATAGAGAAACTATCATTTATTATACCAGATACTTAAAAGGTTTCCAGAAATATAAAACAATGCCACTCTTCTCACTATTTTTTGTTTTATTTGGGAAAAATATAGCCATTTTTCATAAGGAGTATTATATGTATGTTACTATGTAAAGATTTCATTATTGTTATTTTAAATGAATTGGTAAATTAACACTGTTAAATATACGCAATTTAGTTTTCCATTATGGTAAATATTGGTAGATATAAGCCATATAAACAAAAGCTCTTATGGATATCCTCAGAAAGTTTTAACAATGTAAAGGATCCTGCGACCAAAAAGTTTATGAACTCTCTCAGTAGAGAGAGTACACGAAAGCAGGGTGGATCCTTCCCGTTTGGAGCTTGTATGGAATTATCTGTAGGCAGCCTGGAAACACTCCCTTCTATGTACCGCCCACTATCACGGGAGCTGGAAGCCTGAGAACTCATTTCCCAGAATCCCTTGCCAGGAGGGCTTCAGATTAGATTCTGCCAATGAGACACATTCTCACAAGATGTGGAAAATAGACCCAAGCCACAGCACTACTCCATGGGCGGGTGTCTGGGCTCTAGTAGATGTGAGATTTTCAGCAGCTCTTGGTATTGCTATAATTACTGGTTTTGGTGATTCAGGCAGCTATGATTATCACCAATCATTTCCTGTACTTCCAGAAAGTTCCTGACTCTCTTAAAGCTAGTGGCAAACTTTACTTGTCCTCCTCCCGTCATTTCAACATTTTTGTAACCCTAGTTTCCTTATTTTTCTCTCTTTCTGCTTGTCATTACCTGGAGAAGTTTTCTTTTCCTGAACCAGCTTACTTTATAGCTGGAGAGTCAAAGACCAAATGAACAAATAAATTACAAAATGGATGCAGACTATAAGTACCACAAGAGAAATAAAACGAGTGCTGTAATATAGACTAAGAATGGACACTTTAGGTTAAAAAATGTGTACATGAGAACTGTATAATCTGTTCAATGGTGCTGATTCTGTATCTGTTTTTTGTTTCCTAAGAAGGCATTCAGTTGTTTTTTTTAAAGTTTCAAAGCGTGAGGAAATAAAAGCATAAAATTATATCAGTAAAATGACATTGACTTTTAGAAATTACTACCAGTGTTCCTTGTCACAGTGATTTGTGAATGTGTTATAAAATTTTACAGACTCTTACCATATGGAAATGTTTTACATAGAAATTCTTGGGAACATAATTTAGAATCTTGTTACAGAATAGCTTGATATAAAACATTGATTTGGTGATGTGATTAATGAAAAGCAAAATTTCCATTAATTTTATTTTCATTTCTGAGAACATTTCTACTTCATTAACTCTTCTAGAAATATCAGCACAAGCTAAGTCCTGTGAAACATAACTTCCAGTAACTGGAGAGAAAACTTAGATTGTAGCAACGAAATATATCATACCTCAGCTTTGCAGAAATAAGTGATGTTCACCGTCAGTAATTTATTTAATTTAAATATTTTGCCAAAGTTGGAAGGAAGACAGATGTTGCAATTATATTCATCAGAGAAAATGGATGCAGGGTGTTTGTGTGTGTGTGTGTGTGTGTGTGTGTGTGTAGTAGAACTAGATTTCCCTGAAATTTAGAGCTGTCTTCTTAGGTCTATAAGACAGAAAATAATGTGGCATGGAGGTACACACGTTTGTCGTTATAAACAGTCTTAGAAGTCAAATACCAAATCAGTTCATTTTCCAGATTTCAAAACCCAACAGGGCTAGTGACTGTTCCAAGGGGACACCCAGAATGCAGCCACTGCCTCGATTCTAGAGCAGTTAGTGGAGCCCAAGATCCACCAGCCACTGAGAATTTTCAGAGCCAACTTTCTGGAATTTGTATTATGAAAACAACAGACCTTTAAACCTTTGTCTGAATATAAAATTTACTATAATATTTTAAATACTTTTGAATAACTCTGTCACCCTTCTCATTGTGTCATGTATAATGAAGTTTAGAGATATTAAGGAGCTGAGTGTATTGCAAATATATTTATTGGGATTAATTCACTGATGATAAACGATACAAAGAGAAGGGCTCTTTGATTAAGATTATTGTCTCCTAACTTCAAAAGTGAATCATGGTACTTTGTTCCCAACTAAGCAGGTGCTATAAAAAGTCCCACCTGAGTCAAGGGATTGGATTTTCATAGTTTTATTTGTGAATTCTCCTTAAACCTTTCCCTTTTCTACTTCTTTTCATTAAAGCCTTTAAAAATCATTTTTATCTCGTTCCAGTAAATATCAGTATAACTCCATCACTATTGTTAATATCCTTTGAAAAATGAGGTGGTTTTTTGGTTTATAATTAATTGCAAGAATCCACATTCTTTTCCTAATTTGGTTTCTATAGGTACCTTTCTCTTCTAATGATGAGTCATATCTGTGGGTGCTGAAAAGAAAGGAGGCTATCTAAAATATATTTAAGAAAAGCACACACTTTATTTTTTTTTCTGTGTTTTTTCCCCCAAAGGAGGCATATCTGTTTAAAGTACCACTAGCTTTGTAAAATCTAAATTACTACAGGAGGAATGACAGAACCATGATCAAATGAAAGCTGAGGAATTGTGTTTTAATTATTTTTAAATTGCTGCTCTACATCATTTATACAAGAGGTCCTGATGAACAGACAAAATGATTTTTTAACCTGGTAGCAATGGGTGTTACAGGTAATAAATTGATGAATAAGGTGAAAGTCAGAGAGAGAAGAAGGGCTAAAGAGAAAAGAAGTAGGTTATAAGGGCGTAGGTGCTGGAGGTAGAAAGAACCTTGCAGAACAATTTAATATTCCAAATCCCTCATTTTATAAATGAGGAAGTTGCAGGCAAGTGAGATAAAGTGACAGTAAAACAGAGAACCTGCCCCTGGAGAATCAAGAGTTATCTGACTTCGTCTGTACATGAAAAGCAAAGTGAGAAACGGAGACGCTTCTCTCTGCTTAAATTACATTTAGAACCAGAATCATCAAGTTGTGCTAAGTTGATTGGGTCATCAAACTACTCGGGTATTTCTCCGATTTCTACTAACAGTTGTGCTTTGCAAACCCAGCCTCTGTCTGTACAGGAAAGGAAAGGTCGGATCCTGGGACCCTGAGGCTACCTGGACAGCATTTAACGTCACATACAGCTCAGCTTTGTGCTGAAAAACGACCTTCCCACAATCCTGTTTACATTGGCTTCTCGGCTATTTTCCATGTACTCCATCATCTTAGCACCCGAGATGGGCACAGCCCTGGGTTCAGTGCTTAATGGGAATATAAAAGTCCAAGGAGCTTGCAATCTAATTAGGGAAGAAATTGATGGGTGCAGAAGTGAAGTGACAGATCACATGCCTTTGTGTGTGTGAGAAGTTCAGCAAAGGGAGTGACTACTGCACACTGCCCTGGATTTGAGCTGGACCAGGAAAAGTGGATAGGTTCTAGATGTATGAAGTTGATGGGAACTGCATTTGAGGGAAGGAACAACATGTGTACACACTTTACGTTGGTAATAAACACCATGTATATCAGGATCCAAAAGGAAAAGTATCTGTAGGGGGATCAGGGTTTCATAGTGAGGAATAGTTAGGCAGATACATTTTACAAGGACTGGAATACCAAGCTGAAATACTTTATCTAGTTAAATACAACAATCTTACTACCTCTTCATGGTGGAAAGTAGGAGAGATAAATTGCCTTGCGATCCTTTAAAACAATGACATGAAGCCAAGTTGCATGATTTCCCAAAAACCCATCATTTCATGAGCTACTCCTCGGGTAAAATTACTTTTCTGACTGTAACAATATAAAAGAATACTCTCCAAACCACAACATTGAAACAAGCTGGAGTGCTTTGGGTTGTGCTCCCCGGGTGGATTTATAAGTCTTTATTGCTTTTTCATTGTGGAAATTGTTTTGGCAAATATGAATTCAGAAGTGCATTCAAAAAGCAAAAGCTTACGAAGTGGAGAGACTAAAAATATAATGGATCTGACAAAGCAACAGAGAAATAGAAGTGATGGGGCTTGAAGTTCCGGTAAATGTATCAGTATTTTGTGTGACTGAACCAAAAGGAGATGAAACACCCTGCTTACCCCATAATGACCTCTTAAATGTGAAAATGAGACCTGAGAGAAACAGGAAAGTGGTGGGCAGATGGAGGGAGCCTCTAGAAGAAATCACTTGGATGTGCTCCTGGCATGATGTGAGGGTGAGGGTCCACCAGGATAAGGGATGGTCCCCATAAGATATGTTTATTTGGCAGATAACAAACGTCAAGGGAACCAAGTTCCATCATTTTTTCTTGGCTTCCCTCATGCTGGGATGTCTCAGCCAATGGTCTGGAGGGAACCTTTGAGGTCAGGATATGAGCTGTCACGGGGTCCCCATCGTTCCCTGTCACTGTGAAGCTCAGCGTCCCTGTTGGTTCCTACAAATGGGCCAGAAGAGCCAGTTTGGGGGTTGTGGCTAGGTCACACAGCTTGTCCCACTCCACCGGGCTTGCAACTCCAGAAGGGACGTATATGAAGGGGGATGGCAGATAGGGTAGAGCAAGGGAGGGCAGACCCACTTAACCAGCCAGATCAACTGAGTCAGCGCTTCAGGATAACAGAATCAGTGATGTCACAGCCAGCTTTCATTTCATCCTTCATTGTACAAACATGTAATTTAAGACACTTGCAGTCACTTCTTCCCATGGACTCTGATAGCTTTATTTTCATCCCCAGCTGCATACGTTGACTGAATAGCAAGCCTCGGGACTCCTGCTATGGTCGCCACTCCTTTCTTGTGCTGGGCTATTTGCTCAGCCCCTGATCCCAGCTGGAAGCAGTCAGAACCTTCAGGACCTCCTTGTGAAGCTCTGGTGACCAGGTCACTGTCCAGTCATCTCAGATGTCTCAGAGTCAGGAGCTTGGCTAAAGACATGCTGGATGGAAGCAGGTCTTCTGAGTCTTCCTGGGGCTCAGCCCAGGCTCCTAGGCATTCAGGAGAACAAAGAAACATTCCAGAGGTTAAAAGCCCTCCTGCTTCTCCTGGGTGGATGGGGTCCTACTCCAAGTTTAATGACTGCTTCAGCTCATGGTAGATTTGAGGATCCCTAGAGGAAAAGGGAGAGATGTGAGTGACAGAGCCAGCTCTCTTTGAACTAACCTGGTAATGACTGTGTTGTATTCCTAACCCAGCCTAGCCTAGAGAAAGCCTCATGTGGAAAAGCCTTCCTTGGTTTCTAAACCACAAGTTCATGCTGCTGAAGCCAAACATGACCTCAGTGGTCCTTTAGCTGCCATATCCTATACCTGACTTGGGAGTGTGAGGGTGTGGGCATTTGAGGAATGGGGGGGTCAGGGACGCCGACAATGCGAAACTTCCTTTGCGCTGATTTTAGGGCCTAGGACAGTCCCTCTGTGTAACACCATCTCACACGTGGGCAGTGTTGCTGGGTTCGTTGAAATCCTGAATCTCCTGCACAGGGCAGGCTTTGGATAAGTGGAGCAGAAGAGATGTATGAAAATTGAGGAGGGGCCTGAGACTAAATGTTTATAAGTCTAAACCCAGAAGGCTTTCTTGAAGGGGTTGCTGTGGAAGCCAAAGATCTTATCTGGGGTTGACCCCCAATTTGAGGACGTTTCTGAGCGTCGTTGAGCATGACACCACCAGGGGGCAGTAAGAAGCTGCGTCCGTTACTCATCATTTCAGTCTTGACCAAAGTCAAATCCAAACCGCACAACCCTTTCTGTCCCTGTACAGGAGCTTCGAGAAAGCCCTCAGGTGGCATTTAAACTTTAAAGCTTTGGCAATGATTAGTAAATCTGACAGCATCATTAAGATTATGCTGGATCTTCCCCTTAAAGCCAATACCAAATTCAGTTTTACTGGGAGTATGTCGCCGTTCATTTTCTCATCTAAAATGGCCATTTTTCGCTGGTTTCACTGTCTCAAATAAGAATGCAAATTTAAATAAGAATGCATTATGGAATGCTCCTGCCCTAAGTTGTAAAAAAGAAAATTTGCGGGCTTCCCTGGTGGCGCGGTGGTTGAGAGTCCGTCTGCCGATGCAGGGGACACGGGTTCGTGCCCCGGTCCGGGAAGATCTCACATGCCATGGGGCGGCTGGGCCCATGAGCCGTGGCCGCTGAGCCTGCGCGTCCGGAACCTGTGCTCCGCAACGGGAGAGGCCACAACAGTGAGAGGCCCGTGTACCGCAAAAAACAAAACAAAAAAACAAAAAGAAAATTTGCTTTCTTATGTAAAGCTTTGCTTCCAGTCCATGTTATTAAAATTTAAAAGTCTCCAAGGTCAGTACAGTATACCAGAGACGGATTCACCCTCAGATTAATGTTCTGTTTAGCTCTTGCCATGTGTCAAGCATTGCCCTGGGAATGGCATGGAGAACTTATGGCCTCCCAGGGCATCAGACGAAATAACAGAAGAGCCAGTTCCCTGGTACTCTGTTAGCTTTTAGGGAATAACTGGTCAATTTGGAAAATGAAAGAAGAAACAATAGAATAATTTCTGGAACCATCACAGCTTAGGGAACCTGACATGTTCATAATCTCAGATTTTGGGGTAGTACTCCTCAAGTGAATTTTCTACTCTATCAATTCCATCCCAGCCAAATTAGGGTAAACAGCTTTCCCATTATTAAGAGAGCATTTCCCCTTTTCTTAAAGTTTTCATCATTTCCTCACTAGTATTAAGTACTATCTTAGAGCAGTTTTGCAAATATATGATACTTGGGAATAGACACAGGTTGAGGGGGTGATCCAGGACCGTCTCCTTAAAGCTTTGAGAAGTTTGGAAGAACATTGAGTTTTTCAATTGAAACAGCAATGAAATAATGTCACTGTATTATGAACAGGTGCTGCCTTCTTGCCTAATGTGTCTTAATTCTAATTAGTTAAACAGCAAAACTGAGCCCTGATTTTTTGGCAAGGTTAAGCATATGGTTGAGTGCGCTCGGCACAGGATAGCAATTTACAAACTCTGAATCCTGGTCCCAGGTCTATTATTGACTCCGGGAGAGTCATTTAACCTCTTGTTTCTTATTTATCTGTAGTGAAATGGAAGTAATAAAATGGGCCTGGGAGGCCGTGATTAATGTCACAAATGATGGAAATATGCTTTGCAAATTCAAATTGATATTGCATTGCTGATGTGAACCCCTAGCAAAGGGGCATGTGTCCTGTTTCATAGACAAGGAGACCCTTTTCCTCCTTCTTTTGCCCACCTCTATCCTCTATGTCCAGACACTCCCAGAACCTTACCCAGCCCTTCTCGCCTTTATGTGAAGCAAACATGCAATAATTTCGAAGACATTTAGAAAGCATCTTATCTTTACAGGAAGCAAGACTGTGAGAGTCAAGTTACTGTAGCTGTGCTTGTACCCTTTCTTGCTTCAGAGTGATGGGGAAGGGGTGGGGTTTGGGGAAGATAGGGGCAAAGTGGCTTTATTACGTAGGAAGGAGACAATTTCTCTACCAGGGTATAGCATTGGACCAGTACCTCCTGCAGTGGATTTGCCCTCACTAGACAGTGAGCATACAAACTAGAACCAGGTGATTTTCCTTTTTATTGTGTACCCAGCAGCAGGTACAGTGCTTGACACAAAATAGCCACATGATAAATGTCTGTTGGAGGAAAGATGGGGGAAAAATCAGCTCATTCAGCTGCAGTGCTAACAGTCACACCGAAGTGCTCAGAAGCTGCATTTTCCGTGAAGATCTAAATAATGATATTTTCATGAAATAACAGGAAGTAATACCACTCAATTTTATCTCAATGTGTGCATAAAATAAAAATTTAATACATTCATAAATGAATTTTAACTTCCATCTTTGTCGGTTTTTTGGAGGTTTTTTTAGCCGTCAAAATTTTCTACAAGCCTGAGTGCCAAGAATGAAAAAAAAAAAAAATGAAGAGAGATGCTAGTTTAAACTTATATTGTGGAATTTCCAACTAAACGTAAGTCACTCACGTCGGAAAATGTAATTTCAGTCAGATGGATTTTATTCTTGTTTACTTCTAAGTATCCAAAATATTTTTAAAAGTAAAGGTATAAAGAGGAGATGCAAATGCCTTCAAAACCACTGTTATTTCTCAGAAGCCCAGCATTGCTTGAGAATTGAAAAGCAGCATAGCTTGGTGGTCTAATCTTTTTCAAAAGTCGACGTAATTCCCAGGTCTCACCTACAGATGATTTGTACTGGGACTTCAGCAGTTTGTTCTTTCAGTGTTCTCTTGAAAAGAAGCAGCCACATTTCAAGACTTTCTACCAACTTAGGGAAAGTTCTATCGTGAAAGGAAAAGAGAACTAGGTATTATTTCGGGAGGAGTTATATTCCCTCAGATTACCGCATGTCCCCAAAAAGCTATTGTTGAAGGGAAAATAGATGACCGCGTGGGAGAAAATGTAGGCTTAAAGCCATTTTCAAAAGAAATGCTTTATTTTTTTTTTAATGCCTTGGATCCATATTCAATAAAGAGCTTTGCTAATCATTTTTCCTAATTACTTTGGCTAACTCATATTTGATGCAAAAATTTATTGTGAAGACTGCAGTAAAGTGTAAGTTGCTCTCCCATGTAATTAGTTTGTTCTGGGAGCTCATTTTTATTATGAAAATAATTTGCGGTAGGTAGTTATAAGGGAGGGGGCTTAGGCTGGAGGGCTTCGGGATAATATTTCCTGTATGAAACCTTCTCTACCATGACAGTTCATTTTATTCCCTGGAAGTCAAACATCTACTTTACATCTAATTTCAGATAAACAGACTCAACAAGCTCAGGCCCTGGACTGTCTGACAGCATTTCTGTGGCATTCCAGTTGTGAAGGGAATTAAAGGCTTCAGGCATCAGTGGCCATGTATTTCCTTCCAGAGTACCTATTTCTGGGGTCCTGTTTCTCTTTCTAGCTTCCCTCTCCCTCCTGGTGCCAAATTGATTGCATGGAATATACAGGGACTGATGGAGGATAGAGGGAGGGGAAAGCCATGCCCATACCTGAGTGACTACCCTTTGGAGACATTGACCACTTTTGTTCATGGTACCCTGAAGCCAAGAGGAAAAGGGGAGGTGCTTTCATTTTCTTTTCTAAAACCAATCTCTCTGCCAGTGCCCCAGATCCTATCCATACCAGCCCCCAGGAACTTTCTCTCAACTATTTTCTGTTTTATCCTCCACTTGGCTGTTTCTCCTTTGCCTTCAAACACGAGTAAGTTCATTTGTATTAAAAAGAAAAAAGAAAAAAAAGACTTAATCTTACCAGTCTTCAAACAAATGTTCTTTCCCTCGCGCTTCTTTGTGATTCACTTCCTGACTTTTATGTACTTGGCAGTTTTGGCCCTATCCTGAAATACCTTTATTTCTAACACGTTAACTTAATAAAATCAAACCTCAGTACAGAAAAGAACTCCAGGAGACTATCTGATCTCAATCCATAACTTCAGGCGTCGGTGGCCATGCATTTTTCCCCCAGAGAACCTATCTCTAGGACCTTATTTCTTTTTCCTACGTCCTTCTACCTCCCGGTGTCGATTTCACTACATGGGAGATGGATGGAGAACGATGCTCTGCCTGTATCTGCAGTGATTCCCCATGTTTCAGATAAGGGACTGGGACCAACAGCCAGGGGAGGCTGTGTCTTTGGATAAATCTTAAGGTGGTGTCTCATGCTTTTCAATCTTTTAACTATGTTTGATACAGTTGAAAGGCTGGTTGGGTTTCCAGGACATGGTGTTTTCAATTTAATTTTGAATAATAGGGGAGAATTGGTTAAGGACCTGGACACTTATAAAAAGTCACAATAATCCTGTGGATCAGTAAAGAACTACCATAAACAGAGGGCCTTCTATGAGGAAAACTACCGGCATGATTCTAAAAGAGAAAGATTACTGACTTAAAAACGATTCAGAGCTGAGTCATTGTTTAATTAGGGTTCTTTACTTAGACTCTGGAAATATTTCCAAGACAAAAAGGAGGCACTGACTAAGCTACAGTATAAAAGACAGTATGTTTAGATATTATTCAAATACGCACAATTGAATCTCTTTCACTGGGATAGTTTTATAGTCACCTTTCCGAGAACAGTTCTATCACTGAAATAGCCATATATAATTTTTTCCTTTTTTTTTTTTTTGACTTTTCTTCTGGCCACTAATATTAAACAGTTGGTAAGAAAACTCTGCGTTGCATCTTAAAATGAAAATATATATACGTTAGATTGCCTTGTTGTACGTGTATTTGGTGGTGTTTGTTTTGGTTGGTCTCTTGAGTGATTCAAACAGGAAAATTCAGAAGAACAAGATGAACGCTGTGTATTTGCTCTGGGGAGAGTTCCTAATCACAGGAAATTGCAGGAAGCTGACCTGGCCTAGGAGACTGAGGGTTTGCAGACTCTGAGCTGCTAAGGCCCATCTTGGACCCTGGGCAGAGCCAGCTGGGCTCTGACAATCAAAGAGCAGGAGCAATGTGACAAAGGCAAGGCCACTGACATCCTTGCCACTACCACTACGTATAACCATCCCATTGTCTTTGAGTCATTCCCTTGGGGTTTAGAGAGGAGCTCAGGTCTCCTGCCTGGGCCCTGGCTGCTAAAAAGTGATAGGAGAAAGGGAAGGAAAAGATCTGAGAAAGATTACTCTTCCAGCTTCCTTAGACTGGAGGATGAGAAGACAGGTTCTCTCAACAAGTCTGTACAGTGGAGAGAATTTCTCTAGAAAAGAAAGGGGCCTTGGATTTTGGACAGCTCCGCCTGCTGCCCTCCCCCACCCTCAGTACTCATTATAGAGAGAAAATGTATTAGAAGACTCTGGCTAATAAAAATTCCATCTGCCCTCTGTTGATTTATTAAATTACTATAGAACTCATAACACTGTTCTAAGCGTGGTTAATATTGAATATATTGTAATAATTTCTAGCACTGTATACTTTTGTAATCCAACTCAGTTAAAAGTACATACCTTTACACAATTAGAATCAGGCATTGAGGAATATAACATGCGTGTTTTAGGGGGCGACGTCATTTCTTCAGCTTCAGATATCACCCTTATTTCACATTAAACCAGCAGTATCTAGCAAAGAGTTTAAATGCTTTATTTAATAGGAACTAAATTAACAAGATCCTCTGACCTTTATACTCTTCAAATAATTTTTCTTTAACTCTGAATACCATCATTTCACATTTAGGAGAAATTTCATCTTACATTCTCACATTCTATCTAGTGCAACCAGTTTGGATTTCTCAAATGAGAAAATTTCATCGTTAGCCAGTGGACCAGAGGGAGAAATTCAGTTGCAAAGAAGGACAAGTTTCACAATTGCTTTTCTCACAAAGATTATGCTAGTACAGGATAACCCTCTGATAATTAAAGTGTCACTCTGAATCGTAGACTGTTTTCCATAATTCTGCTACTAATAGTAATTTGTAGTATCAAACAATAACATTTCATTCATTCAGACTCAGTAGTTTCATATTCCTCTTATCTCGAAGTCTCTAAATTCTGAAATAATTTGGAATTCAGCTGGTTTGAAGTCAATATTTACTAAGCAAACTCTCTCTTCCAAAATCTTACAAACTGGGTAGCAATACTCAAAATATTCTAGGGGCCTCTTTATTTTATTCAAAGAAAAGATTTTTGGGTAGTACCAAGCATTTTTATTTTTTTAACAACCAAATGATTGCAAATGGCTGTTTTAGGGTCAACAATTAAAAATGTGTTTGTGACACATTTTAATTGTGTTCAATGAATTTTTTCATAGTTTCATTCATGATTTTCTTTCCACTTAGCAGTGTGTTTCTCTGGTTATTAAGAAGGATCGATGTAAACAGATTTCCATTTGGGGAAACATTGGCCTAGAGGGTTGTACTATTCTGTGTGCACTCAGTTCACTGACATCAACTAAACTACCAGAACTTCTGGCAGCATAGAAATCTGCGGACTATAGGGAAAGATGGCAAAGTCAAGTTCTATTTTAGAGGGTTCCTCAGTGATCCTGGAATCTTTCTCTGCAGACGAGGTGCCTCTTGATCTCATCCGTAATTTCAGTATCTTTATGTTGGGCAACTCATGTTCTTCGGTGGCCCAGCCTCCTGCTACGGGTCCTGGATCCCGTGGTTATTTCCCATTTGGTACAGCTGATGGAATCCAGGCCTCTCTGTGCAGCAGGCTCTTGAAATAATGCAGCAATCAGAGCTGCCCATCACTCCCAACAAAGGGAGCAGAGAGGCCCATCAGAGGCGGCCCAGCCGTTCATTCAGTCTCTCTGATTCTCAATTGGCCTTCCTGATTTCCTTCCGCCCCCCAACTACACAAGCCTGCCCTTATTTTCATGGTTGATCTAGTTTAATGTGTTTCCATTCTTTGGTAGTGTCTAACTTAGGTTTTGTGAAAAACTGGAAGTTAAAGCCTCTGACTTTGGGTAACTTGTACAAAGGCGTATGTGGGATTACGGGGCATTCTGTGCTACCCGTCATACATGTATACATTGTATTCTTTGTTCTTCCTGTGTTTTTTTAATCAGCGTGAATCTCTAATTAGCAGTTGCTGGGTGGAACCATGACATTATTATTTGTATTTTTCAGATGGAGAGACTGAGGTCCTGAATTTGTACTGGTTGTCCTGTGTGCTGTGTGTCCAGAAGACGGAGCTGGAGTCCCAATCCAGAGCCCCTGGGTGTCGCCCCAAAAGACTGTGCTACTTATCGGTGGAGGACGCCGCCTCCTCATTTTCTTTCTAGGTAGGTCTATCTTTTTATTAAATCACAAAGCGAGCATTCATCATCTTGACAGTGAACGAATTATGAGCTAAAGGCCTGTCTCTGAATCTTGGCTTCTGTTAATTCCTCCCTAAGCCCCGAGGAACAAAATGTCTGAGTTGAACCGTTCACTCTTCCTCCAATGTGTATTTATTCTGATATGCAGCTGTTTTATTTTTTTTTATCCATTCTTTCTTTGAGCTTGCAGGCAGTGCCGTCGATATAGGTATTGCTTTTCAGGCTATGTTTTATGTTCACTTATATGCCTGTCTTTGTGTTCAGACTCTGGCTTGAAGCCATCATGATGACTAAAGAATATGAGAATGTTCAAACATGATGAACTTTTCGCAAACAATTTGTGAACCTCTGTAGGTATCTGATGACTTTGTGTCTACGGAGTGAAGAGAATGAATCAAAAATAAGAACCCTTTTAGTCCTACCCCATGATATGATTTTGATCAAATTCAGGGTCCCACAAAAGTAGCAAAATTAATTTGCCAGTTTCATTGAGGTCCTTTTACTTTGCCCAGATCAGCCTATGGAGGTGGACTTGGGTGTCTGGAATGCTGGGATGACCGGATTGACCTCCAGCTTTAGCTGTACTCATTTGGCCCAAATTCTGATCATAAATCCACCAGTTCAATAATTTATACTAATAAAAGCAATTTCCATTTTGAGTTTTCTCCCATTGCAGAGGTCCTCATAGAGCCCTTACCATTGCAACACAACGTTGTAAAATTTTGATATTCGATCCAGAGGAAGCTAGGAAAGAGACTAGATAGACACTGTCCCAGTACAGTCCTTAGCAACGTGGACCTGCTTTAGTGAGCAGTGTGAATCAGCACGCAGCCACACTGCTTGTTACCCAAGAACATCATGACTTGAGAGTCACTGGCAAGAAGTCATTGAACTTGGTTTCAGCAACCTCAGAATCGGTAATTCATGGCTTCCATGTTTGTACCAGCTCTGATGCAGGAAGTTCACCGAGTAATACAAGAGTCAGACTTACAGAACAGCTCCCGAATTCAGGGAACCAAAGAGGGCGTTTCCTCCCCTTCTGTAAAGGGACAGTGTTGGTGGAACACCATCAAATAAGAGAGAACCTGTGGATGCCAGACTGTGTACAGCTAGAGAGCTGGTTAGTAGGTCCTAGTGACTCTCAGCCAGAAGCTGAACCTCAGAAAGGGAGTTCAGGAGTCCTCTTAGCTCCCGGAGATTTACTCTGATTTCCCTTCGTAGGCATATGGAGTCAATTTTCTACTGTCTCTATAAATACTGTTGTGTCTGTCTCTCTGCCAAACCAGCTACCTTTCTCACCCCAGGGAGAAGCCAGAGATCAGACATTCCTACACTACAGCCCCATTAGACATCATAAGGGGAGGGAGGCGATTTGGCAGTCAAAATGATGTGTGTATTTGAATCTTGAAAGAGCCAGGCTAAACTTAGAGTCAGTGGGCTCCCATAAATAACCTGTGTTCCTCTCTCTTTGTGTGGTTTGGACTAGAATGCCTTTCTCTTTAGAGTTGTACAAGCAGCCAGGATCAAAGAGTCCCCCGTTTATGGACGCGTAGTTCGTCACCAAGTCATCATACCGTTCGTGCTCAGCGGGGGGGCTTGGGCCCCAGCACTCGTAATTTTCTCCTGTTACTATTTTGTTGCATGGATTGGGTCTGGAGGGCACTCAAAGAACTTGCAACTACTTTAAGTCACTTTTTAAAAAAAGAGTAGAGATGAAAAGTCACTTTCAAAGGAGGGTTAAAACTTAACTGGCAACTTTCTGGGCTGTGGAATGTGGTAAGAGGGAAGAGGAAGTAAAGAAATTGACCCATTACCACATGGAATGTGGTTTAAAAAGAATAATAGAAGGCAGAACAGTAGCCTGTGTAATTGACTTACCCTTGAGTCAACATTACTGAGAGCCTTTGATAAGCAGAGCAGAACATATACAGGGATTTTTTTGTTTTGTTTTTTTAAAGTCCAAACTAGATAATGTATTTGAAAAACAGACTTTGAACTAGTTTGCTAGAATGTAAAGAATAAACATGTTTCAAAGTATAGCATTGGTGATGTTAACAGTCCCCGGATTGTGGATAATCACAGTGATTCAAACTAGTAACTACTATTTGTTCAATGTCTACTGTGTGCCTGTGCTGTGCGGTATACGTGGTATCTTTTAATCCTCCCAGCCACACACAGGGAGGTGTCTTCTCCCCACTTATACACAGGGAAACGAAACTCCACAAAGTTTAAGTGCGTTGCACAAGGTCACTCGGTCATTAAGTGGTGAGCCCAGAATCTCTGGAGTGAATCAGAAGTGGCGGCCAGTTAGCCTGTAGGTAGTGTTTCTGAATCCTCACTCCTCCTCTGGCCTCTGTTGCAGGAGTTGTCGAAGCTCCTTTGCTTTCTGAGTTGGGGGGCTTTGCAGTCTTGTGCTTGCAGCCATTCAAGCCAGGGTCCATCATCTCCAAGTCCTGCTTCCCTGCCTTCCCCATTCCCTCACCCACAGGTCCCGCTCTGGCTTCTAGAACTGCCACCGACCACACGCAGGCCTTCTGCAGGGAGCAATCCCTTGAAGGCATGATGAAGAAAGTGCTTAAAGAAAATACTTTGTCAGGTCTGTTGCCCTTGAAAAGGGCAATAAAGGATCCTTATTGGACTTCTTGTTTAATTTGTATACAGTATGTCAAATACTTTCTTTGAAAGGCAACTCAAGATAGTGAATGAGTCTGTGTGTTTGTCCACAGGTGGTCAGGCTTCATCCCTGCCCCTCGTACAGCATATTGCATAGCTAAGGTCCTGGTGTTTTTGCGTGAATATCAGGGACTACGTATCTAGTAAAATAACTCCTATCACATGCTTGATCAGTTACAGTGATTGCCGAAGAACATTTCTTCAAACATATTCTTTTAACAGGAATCACGTTCTAGTTCCTTATACTTTGTTACTTAAATCTTAATCGAAGCTGAACTGTGTGAATCTAAAAAAAAAAAAAAGTATGTGGTGTAGTGCAAAGAACTCAATGAATAGAGTCAATACAAAGTCTCAGTGGCTATGGAATCTTTGGGAGCCTTTGTCCTTGTCACAGGTAAAACCTGCATCACAGGAATGCCACAAGATCAAATAATTCAAATGATGGGAAAACTACAACCCTCTACAAATGTTACCTTCTTTCTGTTCCTTTCCTGTGTTATTACCTTTTGTCCGTCCCATCTCTTTATACTGCTTTAAAAAATAGTTTAAAAGGGTCAGAAATAGAAGCAAAGAATCAATCGATTCTTTTTTTACCAATTTAATTGAAAAGCAATTGAGCGCATCACGCAAAATCCTGAGGCTCTTCCCCCCGCCAAGTTTTCTTGAAAGATTTCACACGTGCAGCGTAAGAAATTGTGAGTCAGCCTTCTCCGATCCTGACTTTAAGAGTTGCAGAAATCATCTGCCAGGCAGCACATATGTTCTTAGTTCCATGAGAGGAAGAAAACACATTTGCTGAAAAGAAATGGAAATTTTAAAACCAGTTGAGTTGTAATACAGACACTTCAAATTTTGCTAGCTTCTTTTTCCCTCTGGTGCCTGACTGCTTTCCTGGCCCTGACACTTTCTCCTGCTCATGAGGCATCTGTCACCCCAAACTCTCTCTCCCTGGGGCGTGGGCTCCAGTTGGCCGTGGAGGGAAGGCACAGGAAGTGCAGAATGACAGAAAGATGGAATGATGATGCAGAAATAATAAGTCGACAGTGACTACTTCTTGAATGCGAGGCACTCAAAGGCTGTAAATCCATTTTCTTATTGAGATCTTGTAACAATTCAATGTGAAAATAACCTTTAGTAATAAACTGCAGTCTGCAGTTCAGGGAACATGGCCTTAGCAGACGAAGTACTTGGCCAAGGTCACACAGCTAGTGAGCCAGGCAGAGGTGAATCATAACTCCCCCCAGTATAACATTACATACGGGACCTCCAGACGTGGGGGAGGTATTTTCTTATTTTCTCCTGGGCAGTTGTCTTCAAGGAAGCATACTCACGACCCCCTAACATCCTAAGGAACCGACTGCTGGCCAGTACTATTGCCTCTATGTTAACATTGCAGAAACCAGATGCCAACAAGTTGTGGGTTTCTTTTGAAGCAAAAGAAATCAATTGTAGGGGAAATGAAACTCTCAACTCAGTGCTCTACTTAAGACATTTTAGGGCTTCCCTGGTGGCACAGTGGTTACAACAGTGAGAGGCCCGCGTACAGCAAAGAAAAAAAAAAAAGAAATTTTAAACTCATTTTATGATGCTTTTTGCCCTTCTTCACATCTCACTGAAGCTGTTCTGTTCCTCGGTAATTGGTACTTGGTGGTTCTCGTGGACTGTCGGTCAGCATGTTTTTATTCATTAAAATGTGTGAGTAAAAATCGATGCAATGGGAGAACCACGGCAGCCTCGGCCACAGAACAAAGGCTTTTCGAAACCAGCATTTCTCCCATCACATCTGGGTAGATGTTTCATGTGGGTTTTCTTTCCCCAAGTATCCAATGGCATGATTGCATGTTTAGACAGAATCGACAGTGACATTTTCTTCGACCAAATAAAAAAAAAAGTAAAGAAAAAAAAGGAAGAAATTTCTACATTTAACTAGAAAACCTAAAGGCAAGTTGGATAACACTCTGAAAATTTATTTCCATTTTGTGATCTAAAGCAGACCTCAGGTGTTTCTGCAGACAGGTGGTACAGTTGCAGGTCTGCTGTGAGTCCTTGGGTAAAGGATTGTGTTGACTTTCTGAGAATATTTCAGGATTCACCATCACAAAGGACTTTGAAACATGGTGTTAAACTCCCATTGAAACGGGTCACAGTGTAAATGTTAAAGAGGAAACCAAGCCAGGTAAACCCAGGATGTTGGCTCCTTGTCAAACCTCACCATTTGAAACCCCAGCTCAGGGACTTCCCTGGCGGTCCAGTGGTTAAGACTCTGCGCTTCAAATGCAGGGGGCTCAGGTTCCATCCCTGATCCCACATGCCATGTGCTGTGGCCCAAAATAGTAGAAACCCCAGCTCAGCCTTCCAGAAGTCCTCCAAGGGAGCCTTCTCTAAGCCCATCCTTGTCACAGACACCAGCCCTGATGCTTCCTTGATCCCGCTAAAACTTAGCCAAGAAGCAAAAGCTCAGAGAGTGCCATTTTGCATAAAACTATCAGGCAGGAACTAGCACAACAAGGGAGAAATTCCTTAGTCACAGAAATCCGAGGGTTTCGATGTTAAGACAGCAGTCTCTGTCTTTCAGATGAGTGGGGAAAATTCTCCCTTGTGCCTTTGAATGAGGGATTTCCCTAAAGACAATACTGAACTCTGTGTTTAGTTGCTGAAATTCTGCAGCCCTGGGATTTATTTTTTTTAAGTCAGAGCTTTCAGAGGCATGTATAACCCATTATAATGAACTGTAACTTAGGAGCACCCAGTAGATACAAGAGAATTGAAGGCTTTTTAAATACAGTCAACCAAAATATTTAAACTTTGGCTAGATCAAGCCGACACTGATTTCCACATGCCTCAGTCAGTAGAAAAATGTACCTTTTAAAACTAGAACTTTTTTTGGTCACTGATGGCATCTTAGCCCATAACATTTTTTATGATTGAAATGCAGTTAATCTTCATTATTCACAGAGTCTGTATATGCAAATTCACCTGCTCACTAAAATATATTAAGTCAATACTTAGGTGCTTTCACAGTCATTCAGGGACAAGTTGCCGAAAACGCACACACGTTCCTAGCTGAGGTGCACCCTCTGCCTCCCTGTTTGGCTCGTACTGTAAGAAAGTGTCTTCTTCATGGCCTTAGTGTCACATTTTTCACAGTTTTGTGCTGTGCGTTGATGACATCACCATTTAAAATGGCCCCCAAGCGAAGTGCAGTCGTTCTCCCTAGCGACCCCGAGTACAGGAAGGCTGTGACGTGCCTTACAGAGAAAGCATGCGTTCGATATGCTTCGTTCAGGTGTGAGTTACAGTGCTGTTGGTGGTGAGTCCATGTTCAGGAGTCAACCAGATATGTTAACTAAGATGTCCTTTGACCGAAACACATAAAACAAGGTTATGGATTCATTGTTTGATGAAAAAGTTGTGACCAGAGACTGTCATGAACCGTACCCTGTATTCTCCCCTAGGAGCAGTGGTTTAGTACCTGCTAACTCAGTATTCCATGGATACTACAGAGCATGAGTCCTGCAAATAATGAGAATTGGCCGTATGTGACTGAAAGCTCTGTACTGTCTGCTCACTTGAGTGGCTCTGTGGTGTGTAGAGAGTCTTCACTTACCATCTCAGGCGGGACTCAGAAATGTCCTGCTGTGTTTGGGACGGGGGTTATGGAGACTGGATGAGAATCCAGTGAATTTTATACATGAGGCAAAGAAAGGGAAGCTGGTACTGGAATGTGGAGAGAGAAGAGAAACGTGGCCATAGGTCATGGCCAGGATTGCCATAAAGGAAGGGAGGTGGAGGTGGAGGAAGAAACTGAAGAGAGAAATCTGAAAGTAGAGGAAAAAAATGCATGTGTTCATAGTGAAACTCAGAATCGGTACCCAAGATAATGCCATTAACCATAGGATGTGTCATTGAAAGTGTTCAACATACTCCTCCCACTGGATTATAGAGCAGGAACATTAATATGCATAAGATGTCATCTGTTGTATTTTCTTGAGAAGCAGTAGGTGAGATACGGAGACATTCAGCAGAGCTTAATGACAACATTTTTACATAAACTGAGCTTTGTTTATTTGTTTCGTTTTGTTTTGGTTTTGCCTCGTGTAAGGTCATGACTCATTGTTTCACAGCTACCCAGAAGAGACAATTTTGATTTTGAATAAATAGCATCTGTAGAAATGTTTCTCTTAAGCCAGGGGCACTTGGATGCACTTAAGGTAATGGAATTTTATAACCTATTTAATTTGCGATGGCAAGAGAGAGATTTTTACTAGCTAACTTAGAGAAACGACGTGTTCTCATATTCATGCAAAAGGTAATTTGTTTTATAGGCAGAAAGTAGAGTTTACAGTTTGAAATAAATAAATCATTGCTTTAAACATTGTAGGAGAAAGCATACTACTTCAGAAACTATTGCTTGTTTACAGGCATTTGCCTGTTGGAAACAAAAGACTGAAATGAGAGCCCCTGTATCATTAGTCTGCTATTTGAGAAATGAGAAAGTATATACAGGGACCCAGAGCAGGAGAGAGAATTTCCCATAATCCCATGTGGACATGATAAATTGTACCATTTGGCCACTTACTGGTATATTAGATCAATACAGCATCTAACTCATGAGCTTCAGTTAGAAATCTCAAGTCTGATGGAAAAGTATTTTTTTGTATTTCAGGAAAGATTCTCAAAACTTTAGGAAAAATCAGTGCTGACGAAATATGGCCAAATTATATCTTCACATATGAAAAAGGTACTATTTTTTTCTAGGAGTTTGAAAGTCATTTTGAGCATTAAGATTTTTTTCAAGCAGTGTTAAAATCACATTGAGCTGCTGCTAATGAGTTATATCATACTCATATTTTTTGAAAATTAAACAAAATAAGGTACAAAATATACGAGACAAAAATTAATACAAATTTTTCAGTAAGTATTAGCTATTCTAATAATATTGTTTTTATAGTGGATGTTGACCCTACAATAGTATGTAATTATCCAAGTGTCCTAAACCGAGTATCATTCTCTTTTGATTATCATGCAAATGGCCTTGTCATTCTTGAAAACCCCTAGAACCAACGAAGTAAAAGATAGTAAATAACGAAGCAAAAGCGAATTTTGAGGGCTACTAAGTACTTCCCTGAATCCTCCAAGACATTTCCTATAAAAGACTATGCATTGATTTTGCTGGTCTGCATTCATATCTGCTTTGTTAGGGTAATTAAAACTCACTGCTATAACAAGCAACTTCAAAATCTCAGTAGCTTAAAACACTAAAGATTTATTTATTGCTAACGTCACAGTTATGTAGACTCCGGTGACTCCTCTGGGGGTTCTCCTTTAAATGGTTTCTTCCACCTTATAGCTTCCCCAGTCTCAGAGGAAGGGAAAGAGTTTGTACTGTGGTTAGGGAAGTTTAGGGCCAGGCCTGGACATAACAACATACTTTCCACTCACATTCTTTAGACCAGAATCTCATCCTAAGACCACAACATAACTTCAGATTATTCTGGGAAGTGCTGTCTTCCTGTTTGCATGGAGAAAAGAAACAGGATATGCTTTACTGATTCTTCAGAGATACTAAAGGTTTAAACTTTCCAGTGTGCTCTATTTCTTAGCACGCCATTAAATAGGGTTAATAATTTATTATAAGGACACCATTTGACACCATAATTTTTTTTTTTTTTTTTTTTTGCGGTACGCGGGCCTCTCACTGCTGTGGCCTCTCCCGTTGCGGAGCACAGGTTCCAGACGCGCAGGCTCAGCGGCCATGGCTCACGGGCCCAGCCGCCCCGTGGCATGTGGGATCTTCCTGGACCGGGGCACGAACCCGTGTCCCCTGCATCGGCAGACGGACTCTCAACCACTGCGCCACCAGGGAAGCCTGACACCATAATTTTTGTGTCTCAGCATGCACAGTTGATGTTGGTCCAGGTCTTCCCTGAAGCTTCCCTGATCATCTCACCATGCCCTATAGTGATCCTCTGATCTATGCTGTTATAGTGACGTTTAGCAAATCATCTTCGTAGTCTTTATTCTTTCTACTTATTATACGTATTATCTTCCTAATAGACTCTAAGCTTCTTACATAGTCTAGTCTAGTCTAGTATGATATAGTACCATATCATATAGTATTGTATGGTAGTTAATGACATGGTCTCTGCAGTCAGACTGCAAAGGTTTGAATCCTGGTTTCATTACTTACTAGCTATTTACCTTACCTAATTATCTAACCTCTTTGTACCCTAGTTTCCTCATTTAAAAATAAGCATAGTCACTAAAGTGCACACCTCATATATTTTTTATGAAATTGCACATGATAAAGTATGTAAAGCACCGAGAATAGTAAGCATTTAAAAAACTCCTAGTGAGTCTTGGAGAAATGTCAAATGTAATTACTTACACAATACAGAGCTATCACTTTTTATTCTTGAATCCTCTACTGCAGCTAGCATATACACCTGCCCACAGGAGGTCACAAGAAATGTTTACTAAGAGAAACAATGAAGATTTTTGATTGATGAAGTAGAGAGTCTTCTACTTCCGCATAAGAATCCTTCCTCAATATATTGCCTCCAGTTCCACACAGATACCAACATTAAGGTATAATGGTTTTTCTTTATAATTAGGAATATATAATTAGGAATTAACCTTAAAATGGCTCTTTTTTTTCATGTAAACAATGCAACACACTAAACTTTTTTTTTTTTTTTTTTTTTTGCGGTACGCGGGCCTCTCACTGCTGTGGCCTCTCCCGTTGCGGAGCACAGGCTCCGGACGCGCAGGCTCAGCGGCCATGGCTCACGGGCCCAGCTGCTCTGTGGCATGTGGGATCTTCCCGGATCGGGGCACGAACCCGTGTCCCCTGCATCGGAAGGCAGACTCTCAACCACTGCGCCACCAGGGAAGCCCAACGCACTAAACTTTAAGTGAAACACTTCCTGATATAGCATGTCTAAAATTCGGGATCAAATAAAACATCTAATTAATTTTCATGTATACCTGAGCTGTTAACCATAAACATAAAGGAATACCTGCAAAGGCCACAGATTATACGAAAGTGCAATTCCACAGAAGTACAGAAATTTATTCTGAGGTGTTTGCCTATTCCTTGTGACCTGGAACCTGGGTTCCAATGGTTACACACAGCAGATAAGAAACAAAGCCTAGGACAAGAGCAGATAAGAAGATAGATCAGAGACATAGATAAAAAGCAAGAAGGGGGATTAGTATTAAAAAATCCCACATCTCATAGAGAATTAATAGAGATAATTGCTTGCCTCAGCCTTCATTCACTCTGAGAGGAGCAGGAGAAAGAAAATAGCCATCTTCAAAATGCCTAACCTCAATCCTACCAGGTAACCATTGTAGCCACCAAAAAAGGGCAGAATTTGAGTTCAAAGTGGCATCAAGTTGATAATCTCCCAGGTACTTGACAGGAGAAATGCAAATCTTCTCTAAAAGAATGCATCTTAAACCTAAACCTCACATTTAGGAAAAAAGTTTCCAAGGAACATGAACTCACACACACAAAAATTACCAAACACAAGGGAATAGAACACTATTAGCAAGAGCCAAGAGAAACAGCAAAGGGAAGAATTTCAAAATTGGAGTTTTTATACCAGGAATATGTAAGTTTTATATCTTTAATACTCTCAAGAAACTAAAAGCATATAGCAAGTGTCAAAGTTGCATGACATTAAACTGTGGAATTTGGAAAAAATTAGCTTTCTGGAAATGAGAGATATAATAATTGAAATTAGAAACTGCTTTAAACATCAGGTTAGACTAATTGAAGAAAGAATGTGTAAACTATAAGATAGATTAATAGTAATAATTAAGAATGCCATGTAGACAAAGAGGAGGTAAGCATGAAAGAGGAGTTTAAAGGTAAAGAAAATATAGAAGGAAAGGTAGAACACATGTCAAATTGGAGATATAGTACAGGAGTGGGCAAATTGTTCCTGTAAAGGATCAGAGAGTAAATAATTTAGGGTCAGTGGGCCACAAGGGCTCTATCAACCCTGCCATTGTAGTGCAAAATGACATTCTGAGAAATACTCAACTCTGTCATTGTAGTACACAGCACCCATAGATAATAACATAAACAAATGCGCCTGGATGTTTACTTACAAGAAGACAACATACTTGATTTGGTGCATGGATCATAGTTTGTCAACTCCTAGCCTAAGAAATAATAGAAAATCAGGGCAGAACAAAATTTGAGAAGATAGTGGATTACATCTCAATTAAGATGCCCTCCCACCAAAAGTAAAACAATTAAATCTCGAAAAAAAAAGAAAAGGTACAATAATGGCTGGAAATTTTCCGGAAATAATAGAACAGAACAATTCTCAGATTCATAAGACCAAAAACTCCAAAGCAGGGTAAAGTAAAAATAAATTCACAACTAGATAAATTATTGTGAAACTGCAGGACAAGAATGACAGAGAAAGATTTTAAAAGTTGCCTTAAAAATTATTAACTTCAGTCCCCTAAAAAGATGTAGAAACTGGACAAAATTTTCAAAAATATATCAGGGCCCTGGAAATTGACCTAAGACAAACAATAATTGTGAAGCATTTATTCATGAAAAACTGCTAGAACTTTGAGTGAGATTGGTAGAAATCTGTGATCTTCATACCTGGAGTTAGTCCAGACACCCCACTACCAGCAGCAGCTTGGCTGATGCTATCTATAGTTTCACATGAGTGGGGTTGGATGTGAAAACCAGAAGTTTAACTGTCAGAGAGGAATGACTTGGAATGAAAGGTGAAAACCCACACTCAAGAGTTTTGTCAGTAAAAGTAGCAAAGTTGATAGGAAATGAATTGGAAAAATCTGGTGCTCTTCACCTTAAACTTGAGGTCCCATTTGAGTGAGCAATGGACAAGCAAGAAATTTAATAATGAGATCTTAGAAGTGAGAAAATCCCAAAGAAATGACAAAAAAATTCTTGGAACTAATAAGCAGTTATAGCAAGGTAGGAGGATGCAATATATAAATGTTAAATCATATTAATATAATTATATAAAAACTAATATATTAATATATTGTATAATAATGATATACAAATATTAATTGATGTGTTATTAATAATATTAAATTAAGTTGATGTTAATCTTGATAATTAGTTATGTGTTATGCATTAGTTACATCAATTAGTATTATTATAAATTAATTAATATTAAAAAGTCAATTGCTTTCCTATATACCAGCAATGAACAATTGGAATTTGTAATTAAGAAAACAGTACCAGTTACATTAGCACCAAAAAAGTGAAATACTTTAGGTATAAATCTAACAAACTATGTACAGGATCTATATGAGGAAAAAACTGTAAACTCTTATGGAAGAAGTCAAATATCTAAATAAATGAAGAGAGATTTCATATTTAATGGGTAGGAAGATTCAATTTCCTAACCTGATCTATAGATCTGAAGATTTACATCCAAAATATACAAAGAACTCCTGAAACTCAACAGTGAGAGAATGAACAACCTGATTTTAAAATGAGTGAAGTCTCTGAACAGACACCTCACCAAACATGATACACAGATGACAGATAAGCATATGAAATGATTCTCAACATTATTTGCCACTAGAGAATTGCAAATGAGAGCAATAATAAGATACTATTAAACACCTATTAGAATAGCTAAAATCCAAAAATCCAAAACACTGACAACAGCAAATGCTGACAAGGATGTGGACCAACAGGAACTCTCATTCATTGCCAGAAGAAGTACAAAATGGTACACTCACTTTTCAAGATAATTGGCAATTCGTTACAAAGCTATGCATGGGCTTACTATAAGATCAGCAAATGCATGCCTAGGTATTTGCCTAATGAGTAGAAAAAATTATGTTTACACAAAAACCTTCACATGAATGTTTATAGCAGCTGTTTTCATAATTGTCAAAAACTGGAAGGAACCAAGTTGTCCTTCAATAAGTGAATGGAGCAACAAATTGTGGTACATCCATACAACAGAATATTACTTGGCAATAAAAAGAAATCAGCTGTCAAGCCATGGAAAGACATGGAGGACACAAATGCATATTACTAAATGAATTAAGAGTTTGTAAAGGCTACATACTGTATGATTCCAGCTGTACAATATTCTGTACAATGCAAAACTATAGACACTAAAAAAATCAGTAGTTGCCTGTTAGGGGAAGGAAAAGGGAGGAGAATAGGGATGAATAGGTGGAACATTAGGAAATTTTTAAGGCTGGGAAATTATTCTGTATGATACTCTAAAAATGGACACATGACGTTATGCTTTTGGCAAAATCCATAGCATTGCATAACACAAATTGTGAACCATGATCTAAACCATGGACTTTAATCATTTTATACCAGAATTGGTTTATCAATTTTAAATGTACCACATTAATGCAAGATGTTAGTAATAGAGAAAATTTTGTGCAGGGGGATAGAGGGTATATGAGAAGTGTCTGTACTTTCTATGTACTCTCTCTATAGACCTAAAATTGATTTTAAAAAAGAAAGTCTCTTAGATTGTTTTTAAAGGAATCAAATGAAAATTCTAGATGTGAAAAGTAAAATAATCAAAATATAAAATACTTTGGATGGTTTCAACAGCAGTTTGAGATGCTAGAAAAAATAATCAGTGAACCTGAAAACAGATCAATAGAAATTATCCAATATGAATATTATAGAGAAAAAATATTTTAGAAAAATGAACAAAAGCTCAGAGACCTGTTGGACAACATCAAATATACCAATATGCATACAGTAGAAGTCCCAGGAAGAGAGGAGAGAGTCAAACAGGCAGAAAATTAATGGCCCAATACTTTCCAAATTTGATGAAAACTATTAATATACAGACCCAAGAAGTTCAGTGAACCCCAAGTAGGATAAAGAGAGAATCTAGACACATCACAGTTATTACTCTGCTGAAAAAGCAAAAGATCAAGAGAAAACCTTGAAAGTAACAAGAGAAAATTAACTTATTATGCACAGAGAATGACAAAATAATTAATATATGACATCTCATGAGAAACAATTGAGACCAGAAGGTAGTGGAATGACATTCATTCAATGTACTGGAATAAAAAATTCTCAACCAGGAATTCTCTATCCAACAAAACTGTCCTTCAAAACTTTGGGGAAATAAAGACATTCCCAGATGATCAAAGACAGAAGAGTCATTACTCACAAATCTGCCTTACAAAAAACATTAAAAAAAAAAAAAAAGTCAGTATGAAAGAAATGACACCAGACAGTAATTTAAATTCAAAGGAAGAAATAAAGAGATTAAACACAGTAAACATGTAGGTAAATATAAAGACAACTAAATTTTTTTTCTGTTAATTTTTGTAAAAATCATAAAATTATATGAAGCCGTAAATTAACACTGTATTATTGGGCTTATAACAGATACACATGCAATATTTATGACAATATTAGCGCAAGGGTGGGGGATAAAGCTATATTGGAGAAAAATTGCTGTATTTTACTAGAATTTAGTCAGTATTAACTCGAAGTAGATCATGATAAATTGGTATGAATCCCTAGAGCAGCCCCTAAGAAAATAAGCTAAAAAATAAAGCCTAAAAATAATAAAGGGGGCTTCCCTGGTGGTCCAGCAGTTAAGGATCCATGCTTCCAATGCTGGTGACGTGGGTTCGATCCCTGGTTGGGGAACTAATATCCCACATGCTGCATGGCATGGCCAAAAAACTAAAAACTAAGAAAAAATGTTTAAATAATAAAAAAATAAAGAAATTAATAGTAGTACACTAATATTTCTTAAACACAAAAGGCAATAAAGGAGGAAAATAGGAAGAAAAAAGACATGAAACATTTAGAAAACAAATAATGACAAATAATGTATAGGCATCTAACACCAAAACCCCAAAATACATGAAGCAAAAATTGGAAGATTAATAGGAAAAATAGATAATTCAACAATTATAATGACAAATTTCAGAAAGAAATATAGTGGCAGATTTCACAGAGAAAAGATAAATCATCCAAAGGAACAACAATTTGACTATATCTGATATCTCAATAACAATGGGGGCCATACACAGTAGAAGTATCTATAAGGATATGAGGAAAAATAACTGTCATGCTAGAATTTTATACCTAGCAAATTATCTTTCAAGGATGAGAATAAAAGGAAGACATATTTTTCAAAATAATAAATAAAAACTGGAGCATATTTTACCAATAGGACCTCACTAAAGAGATGTACTGGGGCTTCCCTGGTGGCGCAGTGGTTGAGAGTCTGTCTGCCGATGCAGGGGACATGGGTTTGTGCCCCGGTCCGGGAAGATCCCACATGCCACGGAGAGGCTGGGCCCGTGGGCCATGGCCGCTGAACCTGCACGTCTGGAGCCTGTGCTCCACAACGGGAGAGTCCACAGCAGTGAGAGGCCCACGTACCGCAAAAAAAAAAGAAAACAGAAAAAAGAAAAAAAGAGGTGTACTGTACACATCAGAATGATAATTTGAGATACGAGTATTAAGATTTGCCTCTTTTAGTATGTGTAGCATACTTCAGTAATTTTAAAAGTCATTTATGTTTCCATATAACAGGAACAAATAAAAAATAAAACTTGAAAATGATATCATTTTCAATAGTGCAATCAATGTAGGCTATCTAGGAATACATCTAACAAAAGGTGCATAATTCATAGGCTATTATAAAACATGATTAAAAGACTTCAACTCTTAAATAAACATGGGAATAAATCTAAACAAGCAACTATAAAACTGTTAAAAAACTGACAATTTTACTGATGATGATGTTTAATTTATACTTTAAAAAAATCAAGGGACAATTAATCTAAGACTCCACTAGCATATAAATAAGGAGGGGATGATTGAAATAATATTTTCTGGGGCATTGTGATTGTTCTGAAGAATGGGGAAGGGAAAATATTCATTATTTTTAGAGTTATTAAAGATAAATATTTAAACACATAAGGTAAACATTAAAAATAGCATGTGTCTTTCAAAACTTATAGAAGAAAAGGTTACAAGAAAGAAGAAGAAAAAGTCTAAACAAAGAAAAAGGATCAAAGAAAAATCAAACAAAATAAAAAGGGCAAAGTATGAGAATACAAATAAATCTAAATGTATCAGAAATCACAATCAATATAAATGAACTATTAATGTAAATCATTACATTAACAGTTTAAAGGAGCAAAACTATGATTATTCCAAAAGATTCAAAATGAAAAATAAATGAAAGTGCATGATAAAATTCAGCAATCATTCATGGTCAAAATTTATAGCAACTAAAAACTAAAGGAAATTATTTAAACTAAAAAAAAGGTCTACAAAAATCCTACAGCAAATCCGACCATATTGAAGTATTAAAATAATTATCTTTATATTCAACAATAAGACCCAAATGCTCACTGTGACCATTTCATTTCAAAATTGTACTAGTCATCTTAGCCATCACAATAAGAATAGAAAAAGGAAAAAAAGGTGTAAGGATTAGAGATGAAGAAACAAAAATGTAGTTTTTTGCTGATTACCTACCTAGAAAATCCAACTGAATTCATATATTATTAAACTTAATAAAGCAGTTGGTAAAATTGCTATATGTAAGATCAAGCTAAGTTAACTTTGTACTTGAGCATATGAAGAAACTGGGATTCTCCTTCTTTGCTGAGTAAAGAGTAAGATTTTACAACCATTCTGCCAAACTATTTCTCTTCATCTACCAAGCTAAATACATATAAACTCTGTAACCCAGAAGTTTCCCTTCAACACATACAGGTATAATTAAGGTATAATTAAGGGAAATAAGTGCTTATGTTCCTCAAAAGATATACTAGAATGTTTTTAGCTGCTTTATTCATAATATAAAAAACTGAAAGAGAGGAACCAAGATGGCGGAGTAGAAGGATGTGCTCTCACTCCCTCTTGTGAGAACACCAGAATCACAAGTAGCTGCTGGACAGTCATCGACAGGAAGACACTGGAACTCACCAAAGATACCCCACATCCAAAGACAACGGAGAAGCCACAATGAGGCAGTAGGAGGGGTGCAATCACAGTAAAATCACATCCCATAACTGCTGGGTGGGTGACTCACAGACTGGAGAACACTTATACCACAGAAGTCCACCTACTGGAGTGAAGGTTCTGAGCCCCGTGTCAGGCTTCCCAACCTGGGGGTACAGAAACGGGTGGAGGAATTCCTAGAGAATCAGACTTCGAAGCCTAGTGGGATTTCATTGCAAGACTTCGACAGGACTGGGGGAAACAGAGACTCCACTCTTGGAGGGCACACACAAAGTAGTGTGTGCATCGGGGCCCAGGGGAAGGAGCAATGACCCCAGGGGAGACTGAAACAGACCTACCTGCTAGTGTTGGAGGGTCGCCTGCGGAGGCAGGGGGTGGCTGTATCTCACCGTGAGGACAAGGACACTGGCAGCAGAAGTTCTGGGATGTACTCCTTGGCATGAGCCCTCCCAGAGTCTGTCATTAGCCCCACCAAAGAGCCAGGTAGGTTCCAGGGTTGCGTTGCCTCAGGCCAAACAACCAACAAGGAGGGAACCCAGGCCCACCCATCAACAGTCAAGAGGATTAAAGTTTTACTGAGCTCTGCCCACCAGAGCAACAGTCAGCTCTACCCACCACCAGTCCCTCCCATCAGGAAACTTACACAAGTCTCTTAGGTAGCCTCATCCACCAGAGGGCAGACAGCAGAAGCAAGAACTACAGTCCTGCAGCCTGTGGAACAAAAACCACATTCACAGAAAGATAGAAAAGATGAAAAGGCAGAGGGCTATGTACCAGATGAAGGAACAAGATAAAAGCCCAGAAAAACAACTAAGTGAAGTGGAGATGGGCAACCTTCCAGAAAAAGAATTCAAAATAATGATAGTGAAGATGATCCAGGACCTTAGAAAAAGAATGGAGGTAAAGATTGAGAAGATGCAAGATATGTTTAACAAAGACCTAGAAGAATTAAAGAACAAACAAACAGAAATGAACAATACAGTAACTGAAATGGAAACTACACTAGAAGGAATCAATAGAATAACTGAGGCAGAAGAATGGATAAGTCACCGGGAAGACAGAATGGTGGAATTCACTGCTGTGGAACAGAATAAAGAAAAAAGAAAGAAAAGAAATGAAGACAGCCTAAGAGACCTCTGGGACAACATTAACCACAACAACATTTGCATTATAGGGGTCCCAGAAGGAGAAGAGAGAGAGAAAGGACCCAAGAAAATATTTGAAGAGATTACAGTCAAAAACTTCCATAGGGCTTCCCTGGTGGCGCAGTGCTTGAGAGTCCACCTGCCGATGCAGGAGACACAGGTTCGTGCCCCAGTCTGGGAAGATCCCACATGCCGCGGAGCAGCTGGGCCCATGAGCCATGGTTGCTGAGCCTACGCATCCGGAGCCTGTACTCCACAACGGGAGAGGCCACAACAGTGAGAGGCCCGTGTACTGCAAAAAAAAAAAAAACTTCCCTAACGTGGGAAAGGAAATAGCCACCCAAGTCCAGGAAGTGCAGCGAGTCCCATACAGGATAAACCCAAGGAGAAACACACCGAGACCCATAGTAATCAAATTGGCAAAAATTAAAGACAAAGGAAAATTATCGAAAGCAGCAAGGGAAAACCGAAAAATAACATAAAAGGGAACTCCCATAAGGTTAACAGCTGATTTCTCAGCAGAAACTCTACAAGCCAGAAGGGAGTGGAATGATATACTTAAAGTGATGAAAAGGAAGAACCTACAACAAAGATTACTCTACTCAGCAAGGATCTCATTCAGATTCGATGGAGAAATCAAAAGCTTTACGGACAAGCAAAAGCTAAGAGAATTCAGCACCACCAAACCAGCTCTACAACAAGTGCTAAAGGAACTTCTCTAAATGGGAAACACAAGAGAAGAAAAGGACCTACAAAAAAAAAAAATTAAGAAAATGGTCGTAGGAACATACATATCAATAACTACTTTAAACGTGAATGGATTAAATGCTCCAACCAAAAGACAGTGGCTTGCTGAATGGATAGAAAAACAAGACCCATATACATGCTGTCTACAAAAGACCCACTTCAGACCTAGGGACACATACAGACTGAATGTGAGGGGATGGAAAAAGATATTCCATGCAAATGGAAATCAAAAGAAAGCTGGAGTAGCAATACTCATATCAGATAAAATAGACTTTAAAATAAAGAATGTTACAAGAGACAAGGAAGGACACTACATAATGATCAAGGGATCAATCCAAGTAGAAGACATAACAATTATAAGTATATATGCACCCAACATAGGAGCACCTCAATCCATAAGGCAAATGCTAACAGCTATAAAAGAGAAAATGGACAGTAACACAATAGTAGTGCGGGAGGTTAACACCTCACTTACACCAATGGACAGATCATCCAAAATGAAAATAAATAAGGAAACAGAAGCTTTAAATGACACAGTACACCAGATAGATTTAATTGATATTTATAGGACATTCCATCCAAAAACAGCAGATTACACTTTCTTCTCAAGTGCGCATGGAACATTCTCCAGGATAGATCACATCTTGGGTCACAAATCAAGCCTCAGTAAATTTAAGAAAATTGAAATCATATCAAGCATCTTTTCTGACAACAGCGCTATGAGATTAGAAATGAATTACAGGGAAAAAAACGTAACAAAACACAAACACATGGAGGCTAAACAATACGTTACTAAATAACCAAGAGATCACTGAAGAAATCAAAGAGGAAATCAAAAAATATCTAGAGACAAATGACAATGAAAACATGACGGTCCAAAACCTATGGGATTTAGCAAAAGCAGTTCTAAGAGGGATGTTTATAGCTATACGAGCCTACCTCAAGAAACAAGAAAAATCTCAAATAAACAATCTAAACTTACACCTAAAGGAATTAGAGAAAGAAGAACAAACAAAACCCAAAGTTAGCAGAAGGAAGGAAATCATAAAGATCAGAGCAAAAATGAATGAAATAGAAACAAGGAAAACAATAGCAAATATCAATAAAACTAATAGCTGATTCTTAGGGAATATAAACAAAATGATAAACCATTAGCCAGACTCATCAAGAAAAAGAGGGAGAGGACTCAAATCAATAAATTTAGAAATGAAAAAGGAGAAGATAAAACAGACACCGCAGAAATACAAAGCATCCTAAGAGACTACTAAAAGGAACTCTATGCCAACGAAATGGACAACCTGGAAGAAATGGATAAATTCTTAGAAAGGTATAACCTTCCAAGACTGAACCAGGAAGAAATAGAAAATATGAAGAGACCAATCACAAGTAATGAAATTGAAACTGTGATTAAAAATCTTCCAACAAACAAAAGTCCAGGACCAGACGGCTTCACAGGTGAATTCTATCAAACATTTAGAGAAGAGCTAACACCCATCCTTCTCAAACTCTTCCAAAAAATTTCAAAGGAAGGAACACTCACTTTTCATGTGCTTATTTGCAATTTATAAATCTTGTCCGGTGAATTAAGTGTTCAAATATTTTACTCATTTCTAATGAATTTGTCTTTTTATTACTGATTTGTAAGAGGTCTTTATATATTGTGGATGCAAGTTCCATTATCAGATATGTGTTTTGAAAATATTTCTCAATCTTTGGATTACCTATGTAAGTGTCACTTTTAAGGAGGAATTTTTAAAAATTTTGATAAAGTGCAGTTTAACAATTCCCTCTTTTGTGGTTCATACTTTTTGCATCTTACCTAAGAAATCTTAGTCTAACATAAAGTCAGGTTTTCTCCTAGAGGTTTTAAACTTTTCCATTAACATCTGTGATGCATTTTGAGTGGATATTTGTGTTTGGTGTGAGATTTGAGTCTTGTGTTTTGCCTGTGATACCCAGCTACTCTAGTGTGACTTATTGAAAAGACTATCATCTTCCCCATTAAATTGCCTCAATGCCTTTTCCAAAAATCAATTAACCCGACATTTATGGGTCGATATCTGGAATTTCTATTGTGTTCCATCGATGTGTATGTCTATTCTTATTCTAAACACATTCTTGACAAATGTAGCTGTGTAATAAAATCTGACACTATGGAAAATAGGTCCTCCTTTGCTCTTCCTCTTTGAAATTGTGTTGGCTATCCTAGTTTGTTTGTTTGTTTGTGTGGTACGCGGGCTTCTTACTGTTGTGGCCTCTCCCATCGCGGAGCACAGGCTCTGGACGCACAGGCTCAGCGGCCATGGCTCACGGACTTACCCGCTCCGTGGCATGTGGGATCTTCCAGGACCAGGGCACGAACCCACGTCCCCTGCATCGGCAGGCGGACTCTCAACCACTGCACCACCAGGGAAGCCCCCTTTTTTTTTTTTTTTTTTTTACATTTCTATATATTTTAGAATCATTCTCCAATTTCTACAAAAAAGCTGCCTAGGATTTTGAATGGGGTTGCAATGAATCTACAGATAACTCAAAGCAGAGCAATAGCTAGCCTTTAATCCATGAATATGGTATGCATCTCTACTGATTTATCTCTTCCTTAATCTTTCTGAGCAAAATTTTGTAGTCTCTGGCATACAAGTCTTGCACATATCTCGTTAAATTTATCTTGAAGTATTTCACATTTTTGATGCTATTATAAATGGTACTTAAATTTTTTAATTTCCAATAACTTTTTCGCTAAAATACAGACATTCAGTTAATTTTAAATTTTTAATTTTCTTGTTTTTATGTACCTTCACTTATTCCTTTTTTTTTTTTTTTACATCTTTATTGGAGTATAATTGCTTTAAAATGGTGTGTTAGTTTCTGCTTTATAACAAAGTGAATCAGTTATACATATACATATGTTCCCATATCTCTTCCCCCTTGCGTCTCCCTCCCTCCCACCATCCCTATCCAACCCCTCTAGGTGGTCACAAAGCACCGAGTTGATATCCCTGTGCTATGCGGCTGCTTCCCTTTAGCTATCTGTTTTACGTTTGGTAGTGTATATATGTACATGCCACTCTCTCGCTTTGTCACAGCTTACCCTTCCCCCTCCACATACCCTCAAGTCCGTTCTCTAGTAGGTCTGTCTTTATTCCTGTCTTACACCTAGGTTCTTCATGACATTTTTTTTCTTAAATTCCATATATATGTGTTAGCATACGGTATTTGTTTTTCTCTTTCTGACTTACTTCACTCTGTATGACAGACTCTAGGTCCATCAACCTCATTACAAATAGCTCAATTTCGTTTCTTTTTATGGCTGAGTAATATTCCATTGTATATATGTGCCACATCTTCTTTATCCATTCATCCAATGATGGACACTTAGGTTGTTTCCATCTCCGGGCTATTGTAAATACAGCTGCAGTGAACATTTTGGTACATGACTCTTTTTGAATTATGGTTTTCTCAGGGTATATGCCCAGTAGTGGGATTGCTCGGTCATATGGTAGTTCTATTTGTAGTTTTTTAAGGAACCTCCATACTCTTCTCCATAGTGGCTGTACCAATTCACATTACCACCAGCAGTGCAAGAGTGTTCCCTTTTCTCCACACCCTCTCCAGCATTTATTGTTTCGAGATTTTTTTGATGAGGGCCATTCTGACTGGTGTGAGATGATATCTCATTGTAGTTTTGATTTGCATTTCTCTAATGATTAATGATGTTGAGCATTTTTTCACATGTTTCTTGGCAGTCTGTATATCTTCTTGGAGAAATGTCTATTTAGGTCTTCTGCACATTTTTGGATTGGGTTGTTTGTTTTTTTTGTTATTGAGCTGCATGAGCTGCTTATAAATTTTATAGATTAGTCCTTTGTCAGTTGCTTCATTTGCAAATATTTTCTCCCATTCTGAGGGTTTTCTTTTGGTCCTGTTTATGGTTTCCTTTGCTGTGCAAAAGCTTTGAAGTTTCATTTGGTCCTGTTTATTTATTTTTGTTTTTATTTCCATTTCTCTAGGAGGTGGGTCAAAAAGGATCTTGTGATTTATGTCATAGAGGGTTCTGCCTATGTTCTCCTCTAAGAGTTTGATAGTTTCTGGCCTTACACATAGGTCTTTAATCCATTTTGAGCTTATTTTTGTATATGGTGTTAGGGAGTGATCTAATCTCATACTTTTACATGTACCTGTCCAGTTTTCCCAGCACCACTTATTGAAGAGGCTGTCCTTTCTCCACTGTACATTCCTGCCTCCCTTATCAAAGATAACTTGACCATATGTGCGTGGGTTTCTCTCTGGGCCTTCTCTCCTGTTCCATTGATCTATCTTTCTGTTTTTGTGCCAGTACCATACTGTCTTGATTACTGTAGCTTTGTAGTATAGTCTGAAGTTAGGGAGCCTGATTCCTCCAGCTCTGTTTTTCGTTCTCAAGATTGCTTTGGCTATTTGGGGTCTTTGGTGTTTCCGTATAAATTGTGAATTTTTTTGTTCTAGTTCTGTGAGAAATGCCAGTAGTAGTTTGATAGGAATTGCATTGAATCTGTAGATTGCTTTGGGTAGTAGAGTCATTTCCACAATGTTGATTCTTCCAATCCAAGAACATGGTATATCTCTCCACCTGTTTGTATCATCTTTAGTTTCTTTCATCAGTGTCATAATTTTCTGCATACAGGTCTTTTGTCTCCTTAGGTAGGTTTATTCCTAGATATTTTATTCTTTTTGTTACAATGGTAAATGGGAGTGTTTTCTTGATTTCGCTTTCAGATTTTTCATCATTAGTGTATAGGAATGCCAGAAATTTCTGTGCATTAATTTTGTATCCTGCTACTTTACCAAATTCATTGATTAGTTCTAGTAGTTTTCTGGTAGCATCTTTAGGGTTCTCTATGTATAGTATCAAGTCATCTGCAAACAGTGACAGCTTTACTTCTTCTTTTCCGATTTGGATTCCTTTTATTTCCTTTTCTTCTCTGATTGCTGTGGCTAAAACTTCCAAAACTATGTTGAATAAGAGTGGTGAGAGTGGGCAACCTTGTCTTGTTCCTGATCTTAGTGGAAATGCTTTCTGCTTTTCACCATTGAGGACAGTGTTGGCTGTGGGTTTGTCATGTATGGCCTTTATTATGTTGAGGAAAGTTCCCTCTATGCCTACTTTCTGCAGGATTTTTATCATAAATTGGTGCTGAATTTTGTTGAAAGCTTTCTCTGCATCTATTGAGATGATCATATGGTTTTTCTTCTTCAATTTGTTAATATGGTGTATCACATTGATTGATTTGCGTATATTGAAGAACGCTTCCATTCCTGGAATAAACCCCAGTTGATCATGGTGTATGATCCTTGTAATGTGCTGTTGGATTCTGTTTGCTAGTATTTTGTTGAGGATTTTTCCATCTATGTTCCTCAGTGATATTGGCCTGTAGTTTTCTTTCTTTCTGACATCCTTGTCTGGTTTTGGTATCAGAGTGACGGTGGCCTTGTAGAATGAGTTTGGGAGTGTCCTCCCTCTGCTATATTTTGGGAGAGTTTGAGAAGCATAGGTGTTAGCTCTTCTCTAAATGTTTGATAGAATACACCTGTGAAACAGTCTGGTCCTGGGCTTTTGTTCGTTGGAAGATTTTTAATCACAGTTTCAATTTCAGTGCTTGTGATTGGTCTGTTCATATTTTCTATTTCTTCCTGATTCAGTCTTGGCTGGTTGTGCATTTCTAAGAATTTGTCCATTTCTTCCAGGTTTTCCATTTTATTAGCATAGAGTTGCTTGTAGTAATCTCTCATGATCTTTTGTATTTCTGCAGTGTCAGTTGTTACTTCTCCTTTTTCATTTCTAATTCTATTGATTTGAGTCTTCTCACCTTTTTTTTGATGAGTCTGGCTAATGGTTTATTAATTTTGTTTATCTTCACAAAGAACCAATTTTTAGTTTTATTGATCTTTGCTATTGTTTCCTTCATTTCTTTTTCATTTATTTCTGATCTGAGTTTTATGATTTCTTTCTTTCTGCTATCTTTGGGGTTTTTTTTTCTTCTTTCTGTAATTTCTTTAGGTGCAACGTTAGGTTGTTTATTCGAGATGTTTCTTGTTTCTTAAGGTAGGATTGTATTGCTATAAACTTCCCTCTTAGACCTGCTTTTGTTGTATCCCATAGGTTTTGGGTCATCGTGTCTCCATTGTCATTTGTTTCTAGGTATTTTTTGATTTCCTCTTTGATTTTTTCAGTGATCACTTCGTTATTAAGTAGTGTATTGTTTAGCCTCCATGTGTTTGTATTTTTTACAGATCTTTTCCTGTAATTGATATCTAGTCTCATAGCGTTGTGGTTGGAAAAGATACTTGATACAATTTCAATTTTCTAAAATTTACCAAGGCTTGATTTGTGACCCAAGATATGATCTATCCTGGAAAATGTACCATGAGCACTTGAGAAAAATGTGTATTCTGTTGTTTTTGGATGGAATGTCCTATAAATATCAATTAAGTCCATCTTTTTTAATGTATCATTTAAAGCTTGTGTTTCCTTATTTATTTTCATTTTGGATGATCTGTCCATTGGTGAAAGTGGGCTGTTAAAGTCCCCTACTATGAGTGTGTTACTGTTGATTTCCCCTTTCATGGCTGTTAGTATTTGCCTTATGTATTGAGGTGCTCCTATGTTGGGTGCATAAATATTTACAATTGTTATATCTTCTTCTTGGATCGATCCCTTGATCATTATGTAGTGTCCTTCTTTGTCTGTTCTAATAGTCTTTATTTTAAAGTCTATTTTGTCTGATATGAGAATTGCTACTCCAGCTTTCTTTTTGTTTCCATTTGCATGGAATATCTTTTTGCATCCCCTTACTTTCAGTCTGTATGTGTCTCTAGATCTGAAGATGGTCTGTTGTCGACAGCATATATATCGGTCTTGCTTTTGTATCCATTCAGCTAATCTGTGTCTTTTGGTGGGAGCATTTAGTCCATTTACATTTAAGGTAATTATCGATATGTATGTTCCTATTTCCATTTTCTTAATGGTTTTGGGTTCGTTATTGTAGGTCTTTTCCTTCTCTTGTGTGTCTTGCTTAGAGAATTTCCTTTAGCAGTTGTTGTAAAGCTGGTTTGGTGGTGCTGAACTCTCTCAGCTTTTGCTTGTCTGTAAAGGTTTTAACTTCTCCATCAAATCTAAATGAGGTCCTTGCTGGGTAGAGTAGTCTTGGTTGCAGGTTTTTCTCCTTCATCACTTTAAATATGTCCTGCCAGTCCCTTCTGGCTTGCAGAGTTTCTGCTTAAAGATCAGCTGTTAACCTTATGGGGATTCCCTTGTGTGTTATGTGTTGTTTTTCCCTTGCTGCTTTTAATATGTTTTCTTTGTATTTAATTTTTGACAGTTTGATTAATATGTGTCTTGGTGTATTTCTCCTTGGATTTATCCTGTATGGGACTCTCTGTGCTTCCTGGACTTTATTAACTATTTCCTTTCTCATATTAGGGAAGTTTTCAACTATAATCTCTTCAAATATTTTCTCAGTCCCTTTCTTTTTCTCTTCTTCTTTTGGAGCCCCTATAATTCAAATGTTGGTGCATTTAATGTTGTCCAAGAGGTCTCTGAGACTGTCCTCAGTTCTTTTCATTCTTTTTTCTTTATTCTGCTCTGCAGTAGTTATTTCCACTATTTTATCTTCCAGGTCACTTATCCGTTCTTCTGCCTCAGTTATTCTGCTATTGATCCCATCTAGAGTACCGTTAATTTCATTTATTGTGTTGTTCATTGTTGCTTGTTTCATGTTTAGTTCTTCTATGTCCTTGTTAAATGTTTCTTGCATTTTGTCTATTCTATTTCCAAGATTTTGGATCATCTTTACTATCATAATTCTGAATTCTTTGTCAGGTAGACTGCCTATTTCCTTTCAGTTGTTAGGTCTGGTGGGTTTTTATCTTGCTCCTTCATCTACTGTGTGTTTTTCTGTCGTCTCATTTTGCTTATCTTACTGTGTTTGGGATCTCCTTTTTGCAGGCTGCAGGTTTGTAGTTCCTGTTGTTTTCCGTGTCCGCCCCCAGTGGCTAATGTTGGTTCCGTGGGTTGTGTAGGCTTCCTGGTGGAGGTGACCAGTGCCTATGTTCTGGTGGATGAGACTGGATCTTGTCTTTCTTGTTGGCAGGTCCACGTCTGGTGGTGTGTTTTGGGGTGTCTGTGGACTTATTATGATTTTAGGCAGCCTCTCTACTAATGGGTGGGGTTGTGTTCCCGTCTTGCTAGTTGTTTGGCATAGGGTATCCAGCACTGTAGCTTGCTGGTTGTTGAGTGAAGCTGGGTGCTGGTGTTGAGATGGAGATCTCTGGGAGATTTTCGCCGTTTGATATTACGTGGAGCTGGGAGGTCTCTTGTGGACCAGTGTCTTGAAGTTGGCTCTCCCACCTCAGAGGCACAGCACTGACTCCTGGCTGGAGCACCAAGAGCCTTTCCTCCACACGGCTCAGAATAAAAGGGAGAAAAAGTAGAAAGGAGGAAAGAAAGAAAGAAAGGAAGGAAGGAAGGAAGGAAGGAAGGAAGAAAGGAAGAAAGAAAGGAGGGAGGCAGGGAGGAAGGAGGGAAGGAAGGAAAGAAAGAAGATAAAATAAAGTTATTAAAATAAAAAATAATTATTAAGAAAAAAATTTCTTTTTAAGTGAAAAATACAAAACAAAACAAAAAAAACGGACGGATATGACCCTATGACAAATGGTGGAAGCAAAGCTATACAGACAAAGTCTCACACAGAAACATACACATACACACTCACAAAAAGAGGAAAAGGGGAAAAAATAATAAATCTTGCTCTCAAAGTCCACCTCCTTAATTTGGGATGATTGGTTGTCTAGTCAGTTATTCCACAGATGCAGGGTACATCAAGTTGATTGTGGAGCTTTAATCCACTGCTTCTGAGGCTGCTGGGAGAGATTTCCCTTTCTCTTCTTTGTTCTCACAGCTCCCAGGGTCTCAGCTTTGTATTTGGCCCCGCCTCTGCGTGTAGGTCGCCGGAGGGCGTCTGTTCTTCGCTCAGACAGGACGGGGTTAAAGGAGCAGCTGCTTCGGGCACTCCGGCTCACTCAGGCGGGGGGGGGGCGGTGGGGAGGGAGGGGTATGGATGCAGGGCGAGCCTGCGGTGGCAGAGGCCTGCGGGATGTTGCACCAGCCTGAGGCGCGCCATGCGTTCTCCCCGGGGAAGTTGTCCCTGGATCCCGGGACTCTGGCAGTGGCGGGCTGCACAGGCTCCCCGGAAGTGGGGTGTGGATAGTGACCTGTGCTCGCACACAGGCTTCTTGGTGGCGGCAGCAGCAGCCTTAGCATCTCCTGACCATCTCTGGGGTCTGTGCTTTTAGCTGCGTCTCGCGCCCGTCTCTGGAGCTCCTTTAAGCAGCACTCTTAATCCCCTCTTCTCGCGCACCAGGAAACAAAGAGGGAAGAAAAAGTCTCTTGCCTCTTCGTCATGTCCAGACTTTTCCTTGGACTCCCTTTCGGCTAGCCGTGGTGCACTAACCCCCTGCAGGCTGTGTTCACGCCGCCAACCCCAGTCCTCTCCCTGCGCTCCGATGGAAGCCCGAGCCTCAGCTCCCAGCCCTGCCCGCCCCAGCGGGTGAGCGGACAAGCCTCTCGGGCTGGTGAGTGCCGGTCGGTCCTGATCCTCTGTGCGGGAATCTCCCCGCTTTGCCCTCCACACCCCTGTTGCTGCGCTCTCCTCCGCGGCTTCGAAGCTTCCCCCCTCTGCCACCCACAGTCTCCGCCCGCGAAGGGGCTTCCTAGTGTGTGGAAACCTTTCCTCCTTCACAGCTCCCTCCCACTGGTGCAGGTCCCGTCCCTATTCTTTTGTCTCTGTTTATTCCTTTTTATTTTGCCTTACCCAGGTAGGTGGGGACTTTCTTGCCTTTTGGGAGGTCTGACGTGTTTTGCCAGCGTTCAGTGGGTGTTCTGTAGGAGTTGTTCCACGTGTAGATGTATTTCTGGTGTATCTGTGGAGAGGAAGGTGATCTCCGCCTCTTACTCTTCCGCCATCTTCCCTTTTCTTCTCCTTATTCCTTCTTTGATATTCTTCCTTTCCTTATTAAGATTTGAGTTTCTGACCTGTATTATTTTCCTTATCTCTAAAGAACTTCCTTTAATAGTTCTTACAAGACTGGTCTACAGGGAACAAATTCCCTCCATTTTTGTTTGAGAAATTTTTTTTTTTTTTTTTGGCTGATGCCTCATGGCATGCAGATTAACTCTCCAACCAGGAATTGAACCCACGCCCCCTGCAGTGGAAGCACAGAGTCTTAACCACTGGACCACCAGGGAAGTCCTAACATTCAGTTAATTTTATGTATAGATCTTGTCTCCTGTGACCTTGCTAAACTTATTGGTTCCAGTAGCTTTATTGTAGCTTCTTTTGTATTTTCTACATAGAAATCATGTCATCTATAAAGACAGTGTTACTTTTTTCTTTCTAATCTGAATGTTTTTTTTTTTTCTTGTGTTGCTGTACTGGCAAAAATACCTCAGTAAATTGCTGAAAAGAAATAAGAGCAAACATCTAGTCAGAGAGAAAGCAGTCATTCTTTCAGCATTGAAATGTTAGCTGTTAGTGTGGTTTTTTTGTTTTTAATCAATGCCTTTTATCAGATTAAAGGTGTTCTCTTTTATTCTTAGTTTGCTAAAAGTTTTTACTGTGAATGAGTGTTGACTTTGTTCAAATGCTTTTTCTGGTTCTACTGAGATGATCATATTTTTTTTCTTTTTTTAATCTGTTAAAATGGTGAATTACATTGATTTTCAAAAGCTAGAGTAACTTTGCATTTCTGGGTTATATCTTTCTTAGCATAATATATTATCCTTTTTATATAGTGCTAGATTCAAATTGCTAAAATTTTCTTAGAGACTGTTACATATATTTTCATAATAAATTTTGGTCAGTAGTGTTCTATCTATTCTGATAATGTCATCTAGTTTTGGTATCATGTTAACTTGGCCTGATAGAATGAGTTAGAAAATATTCCCTTTGCTTCTATTTTTCTGGGAAATTGTGGGTAAAATTTGTGCTGTATTTCCTTAAATTTTTTTTTAGAATTAAACGATGAAGTCATCTCAGTCTGGAGTTTTCATCATGGAAAGGTTTTTAATCACCAGTTCAATTTTCTTTATAGATATAGAAATATTACCTAAATCTTCTTGAGTGAGTTCTGATAGTTTATATCTTTAAAGCAATTTGTACATTTCGTCTAGGTTGTTAAATTTATTGGTAAAAAGTTACTCATAACAATTTCTGTAGTGATGCCCTCGCCTCCATTCCTGATATTGATAATCTGTGTAATTCTTTTTTCTCAATTAGGCTGTCTTGAGTCTCATAAGTTTTATTGATCTTCTCATAGAATTACCATTTGGTTGCATTGATTTTTCTCTGTTACTTTTCTGTTATCTTTTTCATTGATTTTTGTTCTTCATTGCTTTTTCCTTTTTATTCTTACTTTAGATTTAATTTTTTTCAAGGTTGAAGCTTAAATCATTGTTTGAGACCTTTCTTATTTTCTGGCAAAAATACCCATAATATAAGGCTATATATAATGCCATAACCTTCCTTTTAAGCATGTTTAGCAACATCATTCAAGTTTTTTATGTCATGTTTTCATTTTCATTCAATTTAAAATATTGTATAATTTTCCTTGCTATTTCTCCTTTAACTCATGGATTGTTTAATATTTGGAGATTTTTAAAATAGCTTTCTGCTACTGATTTCTAATTTAATTCTGTTATGATCAGAGAAAATACTCCATGCATTTCCATATCTCTGTGCAGCACCCTCCTGTGATATGTTGCCCTAAAAAGTGTGCCTTTGCTTCCCTGAACTTTGAACTCTGTCTCCTCAACTCAGAGAGATAGCTGGCCTCAGTTTGAGTGTCCCTTCCCTTCACTGTGGTCTGGAAACTCTCCCAGACAGTAACCACAGACATTTGTTGGGCACACCTCATTTGTTTTTACTCTCACAGCAATCACTTTCCTGTGTTGTGCATTGTAGAATGTCTGAAAACCATTGTTTCATATATTTTGTCTATTTTCCCAGTTGTTTTAAGAGGAAGGGTAAATCTGGTCTCTTTTATTCTATCATTACCAGAAGCAAGCCATAAACTGTTTAAAGTCAATTGTGTTTCCTCAAAACAGCAACAAACAGAAAATGTAACTTTAAAATGATACCTTTTTCAGTAGCAGAGATAAGGTACCCAGAATATATTTAACAAAAAATGTGCAATTTGTAGAATATTATTAACTATGCTAAAAATAAATTATTTAATACCTAAATAAATGGATGGAAATATAATGTTAATGGATAGGAAGACTCAATCACATAAATTTATCTGTAGATCAATGTAATACCAATGAAAAAAATTTTCAGCTTTATTGAGGTATGATTGACATATAACGTGTAAATTTAAGGTGTATAATATGTGCATTTGATATATTGAAAAATGATTACCATGATAGCATTTCCTTTGCTGTGCAGATGCTTTTTAGTTCTGTGTAGTCCCACTTGTTTTTTTGCTTTTGTTGCCTTTGCTTTTGGTTTCAAATCCAAGACCCATGTCAAGGAGCTTACCCTCTTTTCTTCTAGGAGTTTTATGGTTGTAGGTTTTTCATTCAAGCCTTTAATGCATTTGACTTGATCCCTGTGTATGGTGTAAGATAGGGGTCCAGTTTCGTTCTTTTGCATGTGGCTGTCCAGTTTTCCCACCACCATTTATTGAAGAGTTTATCCTTTCCCCATTGTATATTCTTGGCTCCTCTGTCATGAATTAGTTGACATATATGTATGGGTTTATGTCTGGGCTCTCTATTCTGTTTAATTGATCTATGTGTCTGTTTTAATGCCAATACCATTCTCTTTTGATTACTGTAGCTTTGTAATATAGTTTGAAATCAAGAAGTGTGATGCCTTCAGCTTTGTTCTTCTTTCTCAAGATTGCTTTTGCTGTGCAGGGTCTTTTGTGGTTCCATACAAACTTTAGGATTCTATTTCTGTGAAAAATGCTATTGGAATTTTGATAGAGGTTGCATTGGATCTGTAGATGGCTTTGGGGAGTATAGACATCTTAGCAATTTTAATTCTTCCAATCCATGAGCACAGAATATCTTTCCATTTATTTGTGTCTTCTTCAATTTCTTTTATCAATGTCTTACAATTTTTTCTTTCTGATAGTTTGTTGTTAGTGTATAGAAATATAACTGATTTTTATATATTGATTTTGTATACTGCAACTTTACTGAATTTTCAAATTTGTCTAACCATTTTTTGGTGGAATCTTCAGAGTTTTCTGTATATAACATCATATCATATAAAATAGAGGTAGTTTTACTTCTTTCTTTCCAATTTGGCTGCCTTTTATTTTTCTTGTGTAATTACTCTGACTAGGACTTCCAATACTATGTTGAATAAAAGTGGGGAGAGTGGGCATCCTTATCTTGTTTTTGATTTCAGAGGAAAAGCTTTGAGCTTTTTACCATTGAGTATGATGATAGTTGTGGGCTTGTCATATATGGCCTTTATTATATTGAGGTATATTCTCCCTATATCCAGTTTGTTGAGTATTTTTATCATGCAAGGATGTTGAATTTTGTCAGATGGTTTTTCTGCATTTATTGAGATGATCATATGATTTTTATTCTTTATTTTGTTAAAGTGATGTATCACAATAATTGATTTGTAGATGTTGAATCATTCGTACATCTCTGGAATAAATCCCACTTGGTCATGATGTGTGTTCCTTAAAGTACTGCTGAATTCAATTTGCTAATACTTTGTTCAGGATTTTTGCATCTGTGTTCATCAGGGATATTGGCCTGTAATTTTCTCTTCTTGTAGTGCCCTCATCTGGTTTTGGTATCAGGATAATTTTGGCCTTGCAAGATGAGTTTGGGAATGTTCTCTCCTTTTATATTTTTTTGGAAGAGTTTGAGAAGGGTTGGTATTAATTCTTCTTTAAGTGTTTGGTACAACTTACCAGTGAAGCCATCTGGTCCTGGACCTTTCCTTGTTAGAACCAGTGAAATATATGATAGCTTTTGTTTTGTGTGGAACTTAGCAAGATGTTCATAAAATTGCATGAAAGAGCAAAAGACTAGGAATACCCAAGACACTCCTTAAGAAGAACCCTTGCCCAACCAGATATCATGATTTATATGAGTCAGATTTGCACAATCTGTTTGGATAGATTGGGTTTCTAATCCTGCCTAGATACCATTTATTTCTCTGAGCCTCAGTTTCCTCATCCATATAACAACAGTGCCCACTTCACAGGGTAATGATGAGGAATAAATAAGTTACCATGTAAAAAGTACTTGGAACAGTATCTGACATATCATACATGTCAACATGTATTAGCTATTTTATTATTATTTAGTTCTAATCATTAAGACAGCAAAGACAAAAGGATATTTGTCTATTAAGGGATAGACAAAGAGATAAACAAAACATATTCAAGAATTCAGAAAAGACTCACACAAAAATGGAAATGAATAAATGACAGAGCTGACATTGCAGATCCATGGGAAAGGATGTATTGTGGTGTGGTGTAATTGATTGCTTGATTATCTACGTGGAAAAAAATAAAAACGGATCCTTTCCTCACACTAAAAACAAAAACAAACCAAATGTTCATCAACGGCAGGATGTAATATGCTCCAGTCATGGGCCACTATATAAAGTGAAAATGGATGAATTACAGTTTGTCATGTACATACATATAGGAATCTCAAGAAACATAGTGCTGAGCTAAAAGTAAATCACAGAAGCACAAATATTATTTGAGGTCATTTATATAAAGTAAAAAAAAAAAAAGCAAAGCCAAACAATATAATGTTTATAGATATATGCACATTTGCAAAACTATGAAAAAAACCAAGAGAATCATTAAAACTTAATCCAGCAAAGCTGTCACATCAGGGTCCAAGGGGCATGTGACAATTGGAAGCACTTAGAGGATTTCACATTCTCCAAAGGTAGTATTTTATATCTAAAGCTTGGCAATAGGTGTGTGGGTGTCCTTGTATTTTTTTTTATCTTTACATTTTAGTATAGATCCTTTTTATATTTGCTCTATCTCAAAATTTTTAAAAATTATCTGAGTAGTATCTAAAAATCTAAATATCATTTATGTGGTATATCAGTAGTTTCCCACTTCCATAAATAAGTGTTATATTTGGTATTTTAAAATTTTAATACTGTGTAATAAACTCTTTGTCATAACCTAAAAAAAAACCCTCTATGTTGTAAATATCCCACGAAGAGTTTTTCCAAACAGCAGATTTTCCAGGGGTTAGAATTAGGGGTCTCCTGAGGACATAAACAAAGACGTCAAGGAAGCAGAAGTGAAGGAAGCCAAGGGCTGTGAAATGACGTTAAAATCTAATGGAAAATGAACTTGTATTTCACAGTTTTCTTAACTGCCCATAAGTGGGTACATTTTTCGTCTATGATATTTTTTTTTAGGGAGGAAAACAATTATCTGAATAATCCTACCTTGGATTGGAGTTGCAAAACAATCCAAAAAGAGACCTTTAGAGCCTCATCTGGTTTTGGAAATTAGAAGTGTCTAAAAACTGAGAAACACCAAACCTCTCTTTAAGATACATGCCGCTCTGTTTCTCTGCATAAATACCTACATTGCCTTGTTTGTGAACACGGGTCTGCAGAGATATGAGGGTTATGTGAGGGCTCTTGCACAGCATGGCATAAATTCTTTCTTTCATCCACTCTAAAGAGTATTCAGGGACTGGGCTGAGCTTCTTTTGCTTCATAAAGCAAATGCAGACTGATCGGTGGATCTTTATTCACTCAGAAAAAAAGTGGGACACTCTGGTATAGGAGCTTCTATAATATATTTCAGGGCAAATTTTGGAAAGTTGAGGCCAAAGCATTTGCTAGCAAGGATTCTAAAGCCATGAGGGGAACCTCTCCCTCACTTCGAGGAGGGTGTGCTCTTCCTTTCAAGAAAAAGAGATGCTCTCTAAGGAAAAGAAAGGACAGTGGCAGGGAAGCAGAGATAGGAGACAAGTTGTGAAAGGGTGGTTTTAGAGTCTTTCTGAGGCAGATCCACCTCTACTTGCTCTTTACCGTTAGAGCAGTCATTTACATTTGTCTTTGTTAAAGTAAGGAAGAGAGAAGGGAATTAAATTCCAATTCCAAGGGCTTTGCATCCTCTGTTTGCAGTGTGGCTGTGTGACAGTGCAAGGGGACTTGTTGGGTCTGCTGGCAGCCATGGTTTGGCCAAACAGAAAAAAATCACATCTCTTTTCTGGTAGCAGAATGACTCTGCGCCATCTCCTTAGATCCATCTTGCAAAAACAGAATTTGCATCTAGGCGTTGCCCAGAGGCTACAGAAAAATGGAGAGAGGGAGAAGGTGGACCATTGTCTAGCCCTAGTTTCACAAGGAGAAATTACAGTGCCAACTGTGTACAAATCTGAATATGAATAATTTTTATTGTGATAAAATATACCACTTTGACCATTTTTAAGTGTCCAGTTCTGTGGTAGTAAGTGCATTCACATTGCTGTGCAGCTATCACCACCATCGACCTCCAGAACTTTTTTATCTTTCGTAATTGAAACTCTACCCGTTCAACACTATTCCCCATTCAACCCCCTCTACAGCCCCTGGTAGCCAGTGTTCTACTCTCTTTCCCTATGATGTATTTGACACCCTAGGCGCCTTATAAGTGGGATCATACAATATTTGTGCTTTTATGACTGGCTTATTTCATTTAGCATAATGTTTTCAAGGGTCATTCATGTTACAGCATATGTCAGAATTTCCTTCCTTTTTAAAGCTAATACTCCATTGTATGCATACACCACATTTTGTTCACCTATTCATCTATCGATGGACAATTAGGTTACTTCCATCTTTTGACTACTGTGAATAATGCTGCTATGAACATGGGTGACAATTATCTGTTCAAGTTCCTGCTGTCATTTATTTTGGGTATATATCCAGAAAGAAAATCACTGGAGCATATGGTAATTCTACATTTAATTCTTTGAGGAACCACCAATACCATTTTACACAGTTGGCTGCATCATTTCACATTCCCACCAAAAGTGCACAAAGGTTCCAATTTTTCCACATCCTTCCCAGTCCCTGTTATTTTCTGACTTGGGGGGATTTTTGTTTGTTTATTTGTAACATTCATCCGAATGGGCATGAGGTGATTTCTCACTGTGGTGTGTTTTTTTGTCTGTGTTGGGTCTTCCTTGCTGCACGTGAGCTTTCTCTAGCTGCGGTGCGCGGGCTTCTCATTGCGGTGGCTTCTCTTGTTGCGGCTCTAGGCACGTGGGCTCAGTAGTTGTGGCTCACGGGCTTAGTTGCTCTGCGGCATGTGGGATCTTCCCGGACTAGGGCTCGAACCCGTGTCCCCTGCATTGGCAGACAGATTCTTAACCACCGCGCCACCAAGGGAAGTCCCCTCATTGTGGTTTTGATTTGCGTTTCCCAAATGATTAATGATGTTGAGCATCTTTTCATGTGCCTGCTGGCCTTGAATAAGTTTTAAAGGTGTGCAATCTTATATTCAAAGAGCCGGTTTTTAATTTCACTGTGTCTTGGTGGCTGGTTTCTTTATTACTTTTGTGTAAAATTTACTGTGGTTTGAATAAAGAGAAAAGAGAATTGTAATCGTTAAACATTTAAAAACAACATTTGTGTTGTCTTTGGAGCACATTTCAAAATGTTTAATGTTTAATGGATGCACTTTCTCATCATCTTGCATCAAAAGTTAATTGAATATATAGCACATTGTTAATTCATTCAGTTTTCTTATTCACATCATGATTTCTTGAACCCCTTACCACCATTAAATCAGAGCATTTTAAAGCCTATGGAAACCAGAAAGGATTTCTCTGGTATTTCAGAAAAAGCAGCAGGTATCTGTTGAACTAAAGGTCATTCTATATTTCCCCAAGTGCCTGGAAGTTCTGAAATAACCTCTTCTTACTTTTTCCTTTTTTAAGATTTGGCTTTTACTAACCTGGAATATTCAACATGTTGGATGTTTTATAATAACTAAGAACATGAGCAAGATAATTTGAAATTATACACATGGAGCCCCATCACCTTTTTAAGTTACTGCAAGAATTAATAAGCTCATGTGCTTGCCAAATAATCATTGTGTGTTGCTTGCCTCCTTCAAGTCTTCATTGGATTTATCTGGGTTTTTTTTTTTTTGCTTCTCAGAACTATATAGATCTAGTTAGGATTCTTTAAAAGGAAGGTGGGCGGTGTCCTTCATCACCATTGCCTCATGTGCATTTTAGAGTAAAAGGTACTGCCTCTTTGAATTACAAGTATTTTAAAACCTCACAGATGAATCTGAATACACTATTATTACCAGTAAGTCATAAGAATAACTTTTAGGTTACTCAGTGTTTTCAAGCTGTTATATTTTAAGTTATACTTTCAATAATATCACTGAAATCCAGCCTATTAAGAAATAGCTTGTCTTTACTTTAGGATTCTACTGTTAAATATAAAATTTTAACTTGCACTTAGAGCAGATATGATTCTTAAAATGGCACATGGGAAACCAACCGTCTGTAACTACTGAATTCCAGCCTCTATCACAACCTGGCCGTCTAACACATTTTTGGACAACTTTTTCAGACTGCTTCCAAATCTACGCTTGGTTCCGATAAGTTGTTCTGCCTCCTCTGTATGGGAATGTTTTGCAGTAAAAACCAAAAAAGTTCTTCTTGGCACTGACAATTTTATAACATACCGAAGCATGTCCTAAATAACTTTAAGGTTCTTTTACAATATAGAAGTGCAGATGGGTGACATCATGGTGTAAAGCAACTTTTATTGAGCTCATAAAAAATTGTTTTTTAAAGGATTCTTAGAAATTAGAGTTGTTAAATCAAGAAATCTCTCTGTCACGTTTAACTAGGAAATTGAAGAATCTGAACATACAAGCCTTTTTCTGGAATCTTAAGCATGAAAAATTTTACAAGGTACGTTCAGACCACAGACTCAGTTATTCAAGCATTCAAACTATTCCTCTGTACATCTAGCAACCTATATAAATTAACTATAGGTACAAAATGGCAAAGCATGGTAGAATCCAGCCGACCAAAGTGGTGGGTGTTACTCCTGGTCCTGCTGTGTTTTGTCACTGTTAGAATCAATATTGGCTGTTCATGGAGATCATCATGAGACTTACCTTGAGTCCCTGAATGTGATGTAAGGTCTAACTAGAGGGAGGTAATCTGAGAAATTGTTCACATCTAGATTTGGAACCAGAGCACAGTGTGCTCAGTCAGACGTAGAATGAGACAAGGAATCCATAAAGCAGGTTTTAGTCAAGGAGATAGGAATCAGAACGATATTGTCATTCACAGACGGTTAATTGGCGGCTATAGAACAGAGATCAGCAAATAACAGGTAACTCTGTCACACCTGTTTTTATAAATAAAGTTTTATTGGAACACAGCCTTGCCCAATCACTCATGTTTGGTCAGTGACTGCTTTCACACTCCGATAGCAAAGTTGAATAGTTCCAGCAAGGATCATATGGCTCTCAAAGCTGAAAATGTTTACCGTCTGGCCCCTTACAGAAAAAGTTTGCTGACCTGCTGCTATATAAAAGACCCTGCTGGGATACCTAACTAGTCTTCAGGAAGGACAAATAGGAAAATTCGTCATTTACATCCACAAAAATTATTACCTTTAATTCATGTGTTATTTTACAATTGTCAGAGTGCTTTCGTATTCATTATCTTACTTGATCGTTGCAACAACCCTGTGATAGAAACAGAACAGATACTAGGACACCTTTTTCAAGGTGATTTGGCTGTGAGAGGGGAAGTGACTTCTCTGTGGCGACATAGCAGATGGGGGTGCTTCTATAGGCAGGGTGAGCTCCGAAGGCAGACCCATCTTACCAAGTTGTTTTGCTTGACGTGTGGCCAGAGAACAAGGGCAGGAGGCAGGGACAGGAAAGGGCAAGACGCCTGGGAGGTGCTGGTACTCAAGCACCTGTTCTCCTTGGGAGAGCGCGGCCGCCCCCTCAAGTTCCTTCTCCCCCAACCTTCTCCACGGGCTTGTGGGCTCCACCCCAGAAGCTCCTCACTCACACCTTCCAGGCGGCCACTCTCCCACCTGCTCCCCAGTGCAGGATCTGTGCTTCCAGCCTGGAACTGCTTGACCCCCACGATTCCAGACTCGGGCGCACATTCTCTGCAGGAACCTCTTGCAGCTGCGGGCTTGCGGTGCATTCAGGGGGTTGGCACGACATCTAAGAGGACAGAGGCACTTTTCCCAGGTCACCACTGTGACTAACAAGCACTGAATGTTCACACTCACTGTGCAGTGTGAATTGCAGTCAGACTTTTTTGATGTCTAGAGCTGAAGGCAGACTCTCAGGCCAGACTGCATTCAAATCTCAGCTTCGGTACCTTCACTCTGTGGGATTTGAGGTGAGTTTCTAGGACTCTTAGTGCCATAGTTTACTCATCTGTACAATGGGGATGAGAGCACACACCAAATCGGCCATAAACACGGTGGTCCAGAGACCAGGGATGTTCATGTTTGTCCGACGAAAGCGTTGTTCAGGAAACCCTAACATCTGTCATCAGTTTTCTTCATGTTCTTCCTCTTAGGGTGACTGTGAGGGAGAAATAACTTAGAACAGTGTTGTGTATATAAACAGTGCACAGTAAGTATTAACAATCACTATTAACGATCATTACTCTCTCAAAGAGAGCCAGGGTCCTGTAGCAGCCTGTCGTGTTTTCCTCTTGGGAGGCATCTCTGTTGTCTTGGGGGACCTGTTGCCGTTAGCCTCTGAACTGGACATGCTTTGTCATCTACAATTTCTCACCTGCCCAAGGGACATCCTGCAGGTTGGGATAACTCAGTCCCTGTCTGCAACTCCAACAACTCCAAGGTGCACTGGGAAGACACTGATCATTCCAACTTCTGAGGCAGTGTGGCTGCCTGGGAAGGTGGCCAGGGCCAATGCAAGTCTCCAGATCAAGGGGAAAACCCCAGTTAGACAGGACACAGAACTCGCATCACGCGAGACTTCTCTTACGGATCGTGAAGCAATGAGGGAGCGTATTCCCTTGTGGATGATCTCAATTTCCCTGTCAAAACAAAAGGAAGTTTGTTCAAAACCTATAGGAGGGATTTGGGTGGTTACAAAATCAGAATTCAGGAGCTATAGCACAGGGTCAGAGCCAGGAGGAAGACAGTTCCTGGGAAGAGCTGGGCGGTTTACCCAAGCCCCGTTCTCCAAACATCATAATGTTGTCTCTTTCGTGAGGAATTATGTCAGCAGAATGTGGATTTTTAGGGGAGTGGGTGGAGCTAGAGGCATCCAGATGTGAAGCTAAATAAAGATATATGTGGGGAGGGGGTCTCGGAAGAGCAAAAGTACAATGAACACTAGTGAGGAACTTTTAGTGATAATACTAAAAATGGGTCAGTAAGATGTTCTAATACTGAAAGAGTGGCTAGTTTAAAATAGGGAATGTTAGAGAAGGAAGAAAATGTCTTTCTGAAGAGGATTATCAGTCAATTCCAGAGGTGCTGACAGTGAGATTGTGAGACTCAGGGAGAAAATCTAGAGTGCCTGGGGGGTCAAGGTCATTATCAGTACATGTAAGAAGTTTGTTACAAAGAGTCTTAAGTAGAAAGCTAACATCAAGGTCCAGAGTGTTGACCAATGCTGTGATTAGGTCATTGTGGAAAACAAGTGGGAATAAAGCCCAAGAATTCAAAGTAAGCCTGAGTCCAAAAACTCAGCTAGGGAATGATCTTAGTCTGGAAGTGTTGTTAGGATCTGGAGTAGATGGACAAGTTGCCTGTTGATCACAGGAGAGGTATTGTCTGAAATTGTCTACTGTAGATTAAAGGAGCTTTCTTGGAACAAGCTGATAGATGTGTACTCTTTCCCAGAGAAAGGGAGGGTTTATTCTGTATGGGCTGGTCTCTACCCTGAGCTCACTCACAATTCAAACAAGAATCCTTGTGATCCAATGGCAGCTTCCTAACTTTGGAATCAAATGATGATAAAGTAACATAGACCACAAATTTTCCTCTTTCCCTTTTCCCTTTTGTGCTGGGAATCTCGGAGCCAAATTTGCTATCTGACTGAAGTGTGGAAACATATTTCCATGTTCTAACTTTTCTTCCAGCCTCTATTATTATTTATTTCTTATTTTAACTTCACATTAAGTTCCGTCTAGTAGTGTATATTTTGTAAGTCAACTAAGATCCTTTTCTGAAATGAGGCAAAGAGAGAAAAAAATTCGTAAAACCTCTGCTCTTAATTTCCATCTTCCATTTCTGTAAGGGTTTTGTTGGGCTGGTTTGGGGTTGCAATGGGCAAGCAAACGCTTCCTTGTCAGCTTTCACTTATTTTCTTGGTTTAAAGTAAACATATACCACCATTGTTAACTAGACTTTATGATGGCCTGAGGGTTTGATATACACGAAGTGACAAAGCATCTCAGGATACTTCCAGTGAGTAGAGAGGAAAGATATTGAACCATGTGGTATTCTTCAATGTGCTTTAAAATATTGATCTTGTGGATGAACTAATGTTGTTGATTTTTTAAAATAAATTTATTTATTTTTGGCTGCGTTGGGTCTTCATTGCTGCGTGCGAGCTTTCTCTAGTTGCGGTGAGCAGGGGCTACTCTTTGTTGCCGTACGCAGGCTTCTCATTGCAGTGGCTTTTCTTGTTGCAGAGCACGGGCTCTAGGCACGTGGGCTTCAGTAGTTGTGGCACATGGGCTTAGTTGCTCCGCAGCGTGTGTGATCTTCACAGACCAGGGCTTGAACCTGTGTCCCCAGCATTAGCAGGTGGATTCTTAACCACTGTGCCACCAGGGAGGCCCCCTAATGCTATTTAAATGGATGCATTTTTCCTGCAGACCTGTGAAGTCTATTGTCTGAGTGACAAGGTAAGACAAGTATTACAGCTGAAACCAAGTATATTTACTGAAACTCTGATTACTTGACAAGTGAAATAGGTTTGGTGTTCTCAGACAGTTTCCCTGGAACCCCCATAAGGGGCCCAACAGGTAACCTGCTCATGACAGGTGGTCTCTAAAACTGGAAGGAGCAAACAGCCCTGCAGGTGGCCCTCCCCCCTTAGGTGCAGCAGCACCTGGAGGGCAGCCAAGAAAAGCCTGGTGTGGGCGCAGGGAAGGGAGATGCCCTGGCACGGCTCCAAAGCCTGCGGAGCATCAGAGTCACTTGAGAATCACTTTTTAAAATTTTTTGGAACCCCTCCTGGGTGTTCTCCACCGTTTGAATCCACTGGGCCTGAGATGGAGGGAGCCTCAGGGATGTACTTGTATATATATATATATATATATATATATATGTGTGTGTGTGTGTGTGTGTGTGTGAGTGTGTGTGAGTGTGTATGAGTGTGTGTGTGTGTGTGTGTGTGTGTGTATATACATATATATATACACACACACATACATATATATTTTTTCTCAGGGGTCTCCAGAGAAACAGAACCAATAGAAAAAGATAGATAAAAAATATATACATAAATAAGATGTTTGTTATATATATACACATATACATACATATATATGTGTGTGTATATTTAACAGGATAGATATAAATATATATATAAATAGGATGTATGTTTTATATATATATATACACACACACATACATACATATGTGTGTGTATATGTTTAACAGGATAGTTAGATACAAATATACATATAAATAGGATGTATGTTATGTATATACAGGTATACATACATATATATGTGTGTGCATATATGTTTAACCAGATGGATAGATCTAAATATATATATAAATAGGATGTATATTTTTTATATATATACACACGCATATACGTATGTTTGTGTGTATGTGTAATATGTTTAAAGGATAGATAGATAGATAGATAGATAGATGGGTCCTATTGGTTCTGTTTCTCAGGAGAACATGACTAATGCAGTCCCCGCCTGTACAAGCAGCCTGCTCCGTAGTCGACCTTGTGTTTTCCCTCTGCTTCATAAAATGTGTCTAATTATACTGGGCTCTCCCAGAGAATGAAAGTGCACTGCAATGAGCCGTAATTCCATTCCTCAGAAATGCTTGTATCCCCGTTACACAGGTAAACCACCTGCTTCCAATGGCGTTAGGATGACATTACGCTTCTTTCCTCATCCCTATCCTTCCAGCCGGCTGCCCAGGCTACAGTCACTGCCATGTGCCGTAGGTCTTCAGCAGCCATGTGCTTTGCACACCTCTGGGTACAAGATATGTCGTTGTTGGTCATGGTTCTGAGGCATGATTTAAAATGTGAGCCTGGCCTTGAGAGCGGACACTTGGCTGGTGAGTGAACTTTTCTGACTGCCAGATGCTACGTCTCAACTCCGACGTTCCCCGCTCGACTGTCTGTGATGTGGTCAGAGTCAGTTTCTTTATGAAATCTGTTCTTGAAAAAAAAGCTGACTGCTAGTGCTGATGAAGAAAATGAAGAAACCCACAGAGGCCTAAGAAAGCAGTGGTTCTCAGGCAGAAGTAGAAAATAATGTGGATAAAGTAGAGCATGGAACTATCCTATTTGGACAGAATTACAAAGAGTAAAGGGGTCACTTAAGTTTGTAGTTATACTTTCTGGTATTTAAAGAGATGGATTTTGTGATAGCACAGTATTTGCAAATGTAGTGAGTAGTTCATTTTGTTGGCAGGACGCATTTCTCATGTTATCAGGGGTCTTCTCTCACATTGCTTTCTCCCAGATCTACGGGTTGGAAATCAGGAATGTAATCTTACAGTGGTCTCTCTGGTCTGGGTCAAGGATTTGATTTTGTAGCTCTCACATTTTATAAGGCTGTACTAGACCTGTTGGGAATCATTAAAACTGTAAACTTTTAGAAGGACACAACAAGGAAATTCACATTTATTGGGTGCTATCATGTGCCAGACAGACAAGGTGCAGATTTGTCACTTTGGTTAAATTACTATCACGCAATTTTATTGATGAAAAAAAAAAAACTTGCCCAGGGCCAGGCCCACATTTAGAATTTAGAGGTAACTTTAGGTGCAATTGATTCCAAAATTTATACTCTTTCCAGCTCATAATTCTGCCTCTGAAAAGTGCTAAGTAGCTGAGCATTAATCAACTGTAAACGGGGAATAGCACGGTATTTACACAGGGAGTGAAGTAGTGTGATCACATATTCCCAGAATCTTTTTATAGTTCATAGAGTTTGTGTAGACTCTCCCTAAGGGAAAACAGAATAATTGAGCTTGGAAACAGCTTAACCCCAGTCATAAAAATCGCTGACATGGGAAACTAAGAGGAAAATGGTTGCCCTTAGTGGGGAAAGGGTTGTGTGCCCCTGATACAGGCTGTGTGTTCAGTTGGTGGAAGGAATGTTTTCAGCCTCAGAAAATATGACCTCTTGAACACACTTTGTTTTTATATCACTACTATTGGTCTTTCAGAAAACATGGTAATTACAAGTATTCATTTGTTCATTAGAATGAAGTCTAAACTCTTTAAAAGGTGAAATCATAGCCCCCCCACCTCACACATACACACACACGCGCACACACACGCACACCACACCACATCTCACTGACACACAGCTCCCCTTATCATGAATTAGTAGGTATCCCATGGCAGCCAAACAGGTATGGAAATTACATTCTTCTGTTTTCTCTCTATTCCACGGTTCTACACGAGTTCTGTAAACAGCAGAAGTAATTTGTAGGTGGGCATTCATTATATGGTCAGCCCTTGGAATATAATATAGAAATGTGCTAAAGTAAGGAAATATTTGCTTAAACTAATGCCTGGAAACTGAATGTGGTATGCACTTCATCGTAGTATAAACTGCATATCTATGGGGATATACGTATGCGTATAGCTGATTCACTTTGTTATAAAGCAGAAACTAACACACCATTGTAAAGCAATTATACTCCAATAAAGATGTTAAAAAAAAAAAGAAAAAAACCCTGCACATCTGGCTTATTTTCATATATTGTACCTGAGTGGGTGGGGTGATATTTACATTCTTTTTCCACTTTTGAGCTGTCTGGTGTCATCCAGTCTGTGCATTCTAGGAAGTTGTGTGTGTGTGTGTGTGTGTGTGTGTGTGTGTGTGTGTGTGTGTGTGTGTGTGTCTATTTTACATTCCCTCTTCCAGCATCTGCCGTTCACTCTGAGTTGGAGCATGTACCATTGCAAAACTGTCACCGGCATCTTCGAAACACACATGTACATTCCACAGGTCAAGTAACTGGGCTATGTGACTGCATGATGGCTTTTTGTTTAAAAGAAATCCAAGTGGCAAGCCCAGCACTTTCTATCCAGCAGCACTTTATACTGTTAACTGTGGCAGCTGAAAAGTGAAGCTCAAAGGATTTTTTAGAAGCTGCTGCCCCAGCAGGTAGCATTCTGGGGTTGGTTCTTTTTATTGTTGTTTGTTTTTTTTTTTCCTTCTGCTGTTTAAAATGTCCAAACCCTCTCGCTTGGCTAGACCTTTCTTTGCTAATGCAGCTTCTAAGCTGCCAACATCTAGAAGGGATGATTTAAACAGCAAACAGAAAAAAAACAGCTTAGGGGAGAAGATTTTGAAAACTGGAAGAGAAGGAAATTTGGTCAAACAGCAGCAGGTGCAAACGGCAGCCACTCCTGCCCAGCGGAAGACTTCGCCACACAAAGGTAATGTTTTAAATCAGCTGCTTTTGTCAGTTTAGGCTTAGAAACTTCTCTCTTAATAATACTGCCACGTAACTTGAATAAGACTCTTTATGGTTTCAAAAACTTATCCGTGTGAGCGTGACATTTCTAAAATCCTAGAGTGCCTTGCTAAAATAACCAATAATTAGGAAGATGGAGGTATTAGAACTTTCTTTCGTGAATTAAGGAATGATGAAAGAAAAACTGATTGCTTTCCCTTCTCTTCGAGAATGAGAGATGTTACTCTTGGTTGTGTTTCACAGTCTTTTCTTAATCCAGTTATATACACATATTAAGTTATTAATCCAGTTAATAACACATACTAAGTTTCTTTTTTTATTGCTTATCTATATGAAAAGAAACAAAAAAAGAAATAATATGTTCTAAAAACACATCATTAACTAGCAAAAGAATTTTTGCATGCTTAGTTTTTTGCAGTCTCTTTGAAAAATGAATTTGTGTCTGAAATGATAATCTAACGATATGGTTCCTGGCCAAGCATGACAAAAATCTCTGCTAACGTTGTTACCTGAAGCATTTAAATGAGTCTTCTCAGGTGATTATTAGAATGTTTCACTGAACAAGAATACTGTTGAGTTTTTGACATGGAATTGAGAAATGGAACAACCAAATAAAGCCGTCTATTGTTTTTGTGTATATAATCACAGAGGGCAATGAAATCATAGCTTAAAATATCATCATAATTTCCTTCATTATACCAAGACCCACATATTCAATCACTAAACATTTATAATAGTTATTTTAATACATTTTGAACTCTCTATCAAAAATGTAATATTTTTAGCCCTGTGATTTTGTACTAAAATAAAAAATTGTTTTAATATACTCATTCTTATAAATAGAAGTTTTTATTTTGTAGAAAAAAATAAGTTCATTGTATAATTTTAGTCCTGCCCTCTTCTCTATTAAAAACTGTTACCAATGAATATGCAGTTATACCTTTTTGTGCCAGGTGCTATTTTAAGGATGCAAATTTCTGTCTGGAAATTTAAAATTTTTCCCTTAATGTGGCTTATTATTGATTTATCCCCTGTGATCAATGAAGTGTTTGTACAAAAACTATTTCATTAACCAAACTGCTTTATAAAAGACACATACAGTGAGCACTGAAGGACTTTAAAATGCTTAATAGGCTGAGTTTCAGCTGCCTAAAAGGAAAGTTCTCTTTGATGTTATAATAGTCTAAAAAATTCTTCTAAAATGGAATGTCAATCACCTCAATCTGAAGAGTGTCCAAACATTTATATGGTATATATATATATATATATATATATATATATATATATATATATATATATATATATCTGTGTCTGTGTCGGGTATACTGGGGAGGGAGTTTTTAAACAAACAATCTAAGGCTAAATGCTTATCCCGAAGATTACTCAAAATACTGACCTTCTTTCAGCAACCTATGGGGTTTGAATGGACTTAGTGTGTGAAAATAGTTTTTCTTTAATAACAAATTTGGTTTGGGGGTTAGTTAAAAGTTATTTGAAACCAAGAATGATTATCAAGGTACAAGGTCCCTATAGATAATGCACGTTTTTGTAAAAAATAAACTGGGGGCAGATTAAAATATGGTGGTATTTCCTTTGCGTCTCCCTGAGAGGAGGATCCAGGCTGTCCAAAAGGAAAACTTCAAGAATTTTGAAATTGGCAGCAGGACTGGATTACTTGGAACGACAATACTCATCAGAATGTATATTTGTTTTTCTTTTTAATCAGAATCCTTTTTTCATGGCCACACATCATATCATACAGAACCAATAGGAACCTTTAATTGCTGGAGAACAGGGCTAAGGCTCTCTTTATAGGATAGTCATGTTGTATTAGGCTTTTACTTAAAGTGGTTATTATAAGATCAAGAAATCCAAATAATAGTCATGCTATCTTAGATTGCGTTGAGTTGGTATATGCGTTCCTACCCATGGCAATAGGATCTTAGTGTTCGCTCTTTAGAATGTTTATTTCATGTGATCCACAAGGTTTAGTTTAGTCTCTTTATGTAAGTTCTTGTGGACCCGACTTCCTTTTTTCCCTTGTGTAATTTGTTTGGTAATGTATGTGTATTCTGGTACCTTTTTAACTTAAAAAAAAAAGTTAGCCTCTCATTTAGTTTATTCCTTAAATTAGTGCAGTGAGCTTTCCCTTTGCTTCTTTTCTATGCCCCCCTCTCTACCTCTTAAATTTTATCTTCTGTACTTTTGTTTTCTTATTAAAAAGGTTGATAACAGTTATTTTTTCGTTATCATAATTCATGGTTTATCTATAGGCTAATTCTAAAAGTTGAAAATCAATAAAGTATATAAGTAATAAGAGTTCATAAATATTTTCATTGCTAAGCCAAAAAGTGTGCTGTCATCATTTTCTCTTACAGCCTTAAAACTCTTTTTATTCTTCTCTCCTCAGCATTTCCAATTCTCCCAAGGACAAATGGCTCTGATCCTGTTTATAAAAACTCATTTTCAGATACTTCTCTCTGTATCCCTCAGTCCTTCAAGGCTTTTCTCCATAACCTTTCAGGATCAAGAAGTGTTGACGAGAAGTCCCATGTCGTTCACACATTCCTTTGTAGGTGATTTTTTTCTCTCTCTCTTGAAGCTTTGAGGATATCCTCTTTATCCTTGATGTTCTGAAACTTCTCTGAAGTATTTAAAAGTGTGGGGTTCTTCCCGTTCACTTTTACTGGATATTTGATGAGCCCTTTCAATTTAAAAAGTAATAGTCTTCAGTTCTGGGAATTCTTTTTTATTATTACTTTGATAATGTCTTCCTCTGTATTTGCTCTAATTTTCTCTTTATGGATCTCCTATGAGTTCGCTGTTAACTCTACTGTATCAATTTTCTCATACTTATCTTTCCCTTATATTTTTTATCTCTGTCTTTTTATGTTTCTAGATTGTTTTCGACCTTACCTTTCAACTCCTCTAACTTTGATCATCATCATATTTTTAATTTCTAAGAAGCTTTTCTTCGATTATTTTGAGACCTAAATACATGGGGGTTATTTTCTATATATAAGCAGTAGATCTGTGTGCTTTATTTACCTGATGTAGTTATCTTTGTCTGTTCCAGCTTGAAGGTACAGTTCATCCAAGTTTAATGATGTGAGTAACCACATCACTGTGATGTTGGTGTGCTTTTCATTCTGAGCCAATAGTCCATATTGGCCCCTAGAACAGAAAAGCTTGGCAATCAACAAACTTTAGGACAACAGCATTAATATCTAATTTTCACCATGAAGAACTTTCTTCATGATGAAAACTGTCCACATGGAAGATGAATGTTGAAGTGTATATTGAGATGTACCAACAATTTTATTCAGAATCAGGGTACGAGTCAACATCTGAGAATGTGACATTTCTTCCCAAGTTTTCTGTACTCCCCTGAATTCTGTTTAGGTATATTCCCTCAAATTGTCTTGTCCTGATTTTATTCATTTATGTAGCCTCTTAACTCTTCTAAATAAAGGAAAGCATTTTTTTCAGAAGTGGCAGGAGCGCTGACCACTATCTTGGTTTGAAAAAATATCTTCTGTCTCCTGTACATGTGTAATGATGATGATGATAGACTTCAACCTTTATTGAGGTCATCCTATGTGGCCAGCACAGTTCTAAGCACATTATCAATATATTATCTCAGATAATCTTTAAAACAATCCTCTGACATCCCTAGTCTGTAGATGATAAAACTGAGACAAAGAGTTTCAGTTATTTTCCCAAGATCGTAAGGTAGACAGAAAAAGGTAGAACCAGAATTCTGCTTCTCGCGCTTTTGACTCATGCACCTACACACTTCGCCACTCTGCTAAAGCACCTTTTTAGACAGAAAAACAATTCTTTCATCAAAGAAGTTATTAAAAATTAATCAAAACCTTGAGATTGGATGGACTGGTCCCTGAAAATAACTGTCTGGTGACACTTTGTAGTTCAGAATATGCTCTTCTGTTTTCAGCCTTTTGATTTGTTGCCCAGGGTTGCTGTTTCTCAGATAAAACGAAGAAATGAAGAGGGAAGAGAACAAATTTCAGAGTTAATAAATATATTACAATACTGTAAATGTTTTTTGAATATTGAGGCATGAAAGGTTGCATTGAATATAGGACCTTGCAATCCCAACATGTACACTCTTGCCTACAGACTTGAGAACGTGTGGGTGCGCGCGCACACACACAGAAACACAAATACTCTGCGTACAATTCTAGGAAGGCTCTTCCATCTCATGTGACCTGGTGGTCCAAGTACAAGCCTGTAGGACACAAATCACTCAAGTCTAATTCTTTTCTAACACAGGCTACCTATGTGGCCTTGAGCAAGTCAATTATCTCTCCTGACTGAGTTTCGTCAACCATTAAAGAATAATCATATGTGGTTTATGGGGTGAAGTCGTGGTGAGGATTAATGACTTAGTTAATGTGTGTCCAGAGCTTTCAGGAGCACATGTGCTGTGTGAATACTCTAAGTCAAGCACAGTGGGGTCTCTGTTTACCTTCAGTTGCTGTGGAACTGTATTTTTTCACAGATATCACACATGTACTCCCACCAGGAAATCTCCATGATCAACCCCTGATTGCATGCCTTACACTCTTCTGTTTGCACATGGGGTAACCCCACGTGCATCTTATTTGCCAAAGCACATATCGACTGAGACTGTCTCTGGATACCTGGTGTCCAGTATTGTCCACCTCTGTAAGTCAAAAAGATTAATAACCAGAGCACAAGTGTGTTTTCTCTCTAGTAGGCTTCAAATTCATTCTCGATACTGCTGATGACTACAGTGACATTAAGCCCTTGTACATTAGACTTTCACACAGGGAAGTAATGTGGAAGGTAATCATGTCTATAGGTAGGCAGTGTTGCTAAAAGTTGTCCTCAATGGACTGCTTTTACGTGTAACAAGCTGTTAATACCAGTGAACAGTCATCAACCAGTGGTAGGGCCTGCACTTTGTCTAGTACTTTCCAAAAGCAGCAGTGGTTTTGTACTGATCGTGTATGTCCTTTATCTGGTTGCCTTTGTGACCAACACCTCTCACTTTAGAGGAGAGCTGAGGTCAAGTACACAGTAATTCTTCAACAAGGCAGTGGTAACATGCTCACACAGTTACGGAAATCATACTTTTGGCTCTTTATTGATAACCATTCAGTCCAGAGTCATGCATTACACATCTGTATAGCTCTTACACATCTGTATAGCTCAATAATAGGTTATTATTGAAACTCACGTGGCCTACCTTGGACAGTTGTTTTACAAATAAAATCTAAACATACTTAATGCTGCTTACCAGTATTTAATGGCATTTTTTTCTTCAACTAGACGCAGTGTGCACTATGACTGTGTGAATATTGAAAATGAACAGTTTCTTCCCGAGTTCGCCTTACTTTCCTTGATTAATCTTATCTATATTTATCTTCTTCTACCTAGTAAGATGAGAAGAAATATAACATGTATTCCCATATTTCGTTTGCTTACTTGATGCTGTTAAAATGTAATATGTCAGAGAAGGAGTATGAGACCACCTCTTAAAATTAATCTGGGGTTTTCTTTGAGTACATCTGTGTGTTATTAGTTACTTTGACATAGTCAATTTATTCTAGAGGGGTCAGTAACTCACAAGTCTGATCAAAAATGAAATGCCGAGCTTCCCTGGTGGCTCAGTGGTTAAGAATCTGCCTGCTAATGCAGGGGACACGGGTTCAAGCCCTGGTCTGGGAAGATCCCACATGCCGCGGAGCAACTATGCCCGTGAGCCACAACTGCTGAGCCTGCGCATCTGGAGTCTGTGCTCCGCAACAAGAGAGGCCGCGATAGTGAGAGGCCCGTGCACCACGATGAAGAGTGGCCCCTGCTTGCCACAACTAGAGAAAGCCCTCACACAGAAACAAAGACCCAACACAGCAAAAATAAATAAATTAATTAATAAACTCCTACCCCCAACATCAAAAAAAAAATGAAATGCCCCCGTACCAAAGAAGCATAGGCTGCTGAGGAAAAAAAGAATTAACAGTCTCAGAACTTTAGAGTGGGATAAAAACGTTAAAATCATCTAATTTATCTCTCTCTTTTGGTACATATGGAAAAAGCCTAGAGTTGCTTCTTTTGATCAAGACTGAAGGTGCACTCTTTGAGCCAGTGTCTTCCAACTCAGTGCTTTTTTCCCTTTCCTTTAGCCTACACGGAAAAGGCAAAAACTACTAGAACATCATGAAGCTTCCCTTCAAATGTTTGCTTCCTTGACATGGACTCCTTTTGACCTCTGATATGTAACATCTCTTGTGCTATGCAACCTACACTCCTAGTTCTCTGTTACTTGCTTCTTCCAAGTTTAAGATTACTGGGCAACGAATGGCCAATGGTTGTGCTAATTCTTTGTTGGATATTATATACGTAATTAAATTATAATCAGAGCTCATTTAATACTGAAAAGTTGTGAGCACTATCTCTTATTATGTTTATGTTTGGTTGCTTATCTCTAATGAACCTGATAAAGAAATATATTCCTTACCTTGATAAAGGTAGAAAATCATCAAATGATTTTCTGTCTCTCCTTTAGCTAGAGTTGAAACCTAAAGTAACAAACTATTTTTACAAATCTGTTTCTAAAATCTGTATTATTCAGTACCTTCCAAAATTTAGATCTGTGTCCCAGTGAAGTTTTCCTTCTATAAAAAGCTTAAGAGATTGTATACAATCACAAATGAGAAATTTGCCAACCTCAATAGAATATTTTACTACCTGGGCTACTTTTTCACTTTCATTCCCTATACTCAGCTTTTTACTTTGTTGTGTATATTGCTTCTAACTTTGAGTTGTCAGGTCTAATGAGCCAGATTCTCTTCAAAATCCTTCTATTCCATTGGGTTTATTTAAGCAATCAGAATTTGACCATTTGAAAAAAAAATCAGAATTAATATAGATGAAAGAGTTTGTGGTTACCTTGCTATTTGGGGATATAGTTATAAAAATTCTTCCAAGCTAATAAATCATCTCTTTGTATCATTATATGCCACATATGTTCTTAAGAATAGTTTCATTGATTGTGGCCATTTAGGAGCAAACTACCATGAATCTCTACTTGTCTGTCTGCCTACAAGGCACTTATCTCTTCTATAATCACATAATACCAAACATCTTAGCTCATGTCCAGATATGGGTAGGATGACTGTCTGGGAATTTGAGAACCTACACAGAAGAAAGGCCTTCTTGGTGATGCTGCTATACCTGGTTAACTATTATGGCTTCTTGAGTTAATCATCTCTAGGGTCTTAAATTAAGTCAAAAACTCTACCTCTGTGTTTTTTTCCCGCCTTTTTGCAACAGGAAAAAAATCTCAGGTGGGTTCAGGTTCATTTTATTTTCCATGTTTCCAAAGTGTACATTTACATTGCCAAAATAAACTAGAGAAAACCACAAACAAGTAAAGAATCCTTTCTTATAGAAGAAATTTCAGTTGAATGTTATCTGTCAAGAATAGAATTTTTGTTATATTTTGTACTTCTTGATAGTTCATCTTTACAAATACACAAGTTAGGCTTTAAAGGAAATTAATTTTTTAAACATAAGTATTTATTCAGACCGTGAAATATTATCCTTATATTTGACATGCTTATCATATTATGCTTATATCTACATATGCTTATCATATGCATTATGAATATGTATAATATGCTGGTATATTATATGTATTCATTACTTTGAAATTAATAAACTTAGGAAGTTCCAGTTGAATATGTGTTAGATAGATAGACTTTTTTGAGCCAGTATTTTAATACTTGATCTTGGTAATTAGGTTGTTTTCTGATAATATAATTGCTACAATCCCCTACTCACCTAAAAAAATAACTCACTGACTATCTACTGTATGTCCGACATTGTGCTAAATACTAGAAAATTTAAAAACAAACAAAACAAAACCTAAAACATGGTTATTGACTTTGAGGAAGATCATATTGAGATATCCAGGTTATCTGATCTAAATAGAATTCTCTGAATAGGTTTATATACAACATTGAAATGAGTGCATGGAAAAAGCAGAGCAGGCTACTTCCCTCAGGTAATAGGAGTTTATACCAGGTAGGGAAGAAAGGATTATAAAAGACCACATTGCATTTATAAAATGGCAAAGTAGACCAGTGTTGACAGAGTAAAACAGAACTGGGGGAAAAAGAGATGGAGGGAGGGAGAGGGCTATTTGGAATGATTTCAAAAGAGAAAAAGATGTTCATATTTCCATTCCTTCAGTAAACAATTATTGGGCCCCTACTATTTGTCAGGTGTTCTTCTACGCTCTAACCAGCTCGAAGGCCATGACAGATGAAGGCTGTGGTTCCACAGGGCTTACTTTATAAAGTGGGTTCTGTGATAAACAGTAAACAAGGCAAAGTCACAGAGTAATGGGAAGCAAGGCAAGGAACTGAGAAAGTCAGAAGTTCTGTTTGTGATATGAATGTGGACCGGCTAGTCAGTATTCAAGAGACAATGCCAGAAAGGAAATTAGAAACGTGGATCTAGAGATCAAAACAGGGCAGGGGCTGCTGATACAGAAAAGTGGATCACCGATATATAAATATTATTTAAAGCCATGGGACTGGATGAAATCACCTATGGAGGATGTAGAAAAGAGACTGTAGCCCATGTCTGAGAAGAGAAGGTGGCCCAGGACTCCAGAGCACCCCAACATTCAAGGGTCAACACAGGGACAGGGGTAGGACCAAAATCTTAAGGCTTGTGTACACCAACTTGAGAACGTTCTTTTAAAACTCCAGGCCAGAGTATTCTAAACAATCTCTCTCAACAAAACAAATGCATTCATGCCCCCATCTGTGGATACAAACAAATACCCCAAGTAAGAATTTTCTTTGAAATGTTTTATATTTAAAATTATGCAAGCCTGAACTCTAGACCATGATATATTTTTTTGAAGATTTTTTTTTTTGATGTGGACCATTTTTAAAGTCTTTATTGAATTTGTTACAGTATTGCTTCTGTTTTATGTTTTGGTTTTTTGGCCACGAGGCATGTGGGATTTTAGCTCCCCGACCAGGGATCGAACCTGCAACCCCTGCATTGGAAGGCAAAGTCATAACAACTGGACCACCAGGGAATTCCCCCATGTTATATTTGATATAACATCACATTTAACTGAATTACCATCAGAATTAAAATGTTTTCGACTGTGTTTAACTTATAGCTTTAGGTATCCACAAAAGCCTATTACATATCATGGGGGTACCCCTGTTACACTTTAAGAAGAAAGATTCAGCAATGGGGAGCCATTAAGAGACTTTCAACATCATTTCATTCTTATTTACAATTTCATATTTATATCACAGAATTATTTTATATGGCTTATTACTATTTGGCTGGCTATTCTTCACATACCCCTGAGAGTAGTGTTTTCTGTTTTTTGATTATGAACTTCTTTCTCAGAAGGTGAGGGTTCATTTGCTACTTCAATTTCTAGCACAGCATAATGTGAATTTTTTTATGGTGAAACGTCTATTTTCATTCTTCGAGATTTGTGAAGACGCATCTTGAATATTTAAAGATAATACACTAGGAAAACTTCAAATCTGTTCTATTTGCACCCTATCTATTAATTTCACAAAGATTTTTAAATAGCTGTAACTAGAAGAATCAACAAAAAATAATAATGGAAATAGTACATAACAGATGTTCAGAGAATGCCCTCCCAGGAGAACAAAGCTAAAAACACTGGATTTTTAAAAAATACCATATATATCTTTTGTAATGCCTGGTTAATCTGACAGGAAAACAAATGAGTTTCTCAGAGGCCAAAAAATAAAAAACAAGAAAGCTTCAATGCAAAGGAGTAACTGAAAGCCAGACCCATCATTTGCTGTAACGGTGTCTGTCCATCCCTTGTGGCCCAGGAGATTTTAATAGACACCTCCAATGGAGAAGAAGGTGTCTTGGAAAGAAGATGCTCTATATCCAGGTATCTAAGAATTCCCACAGGTAAAAGTCCAAAAACATGAGCCCCCAATAAAAATTCACAAAATATGTAGAGGAACAAGTGACCATAAATAAGAGTCAGAAAGGGAAAAGAATTGCAGAATTTCAAAATCTACATAAATTGCCAATATTAGAATTATCAGATATAGACTATGAAGTAAGTGTATTATATATATTGAAAGAATAGATTCTAACAATATTGACCTGTAACATTTGAACAATAGATTTTCTAGGAATGAAAAATATAATAACTAAAGAAAAAACTCAGTGGACTTGTTAAATGGTTCACTAGCTTGATAGACTTTTAAAATTCCTAATAATACAGCACTGAGAGACAAAATGATGGAAAATATGAAATAAGGGTTAAAAACACAAACAATAGAGTGAGGAGGTCCAACGTAAGTCTAATTGGATGTCCAGAAGAAGACCATATGGAGACTAAGAGAGACGCATTACTTGAAAAGATAATGGCTGAGAATATTCCAGAGCTGATCAAAAGACATTAATATCTGAAGTCAAGAAACCCAACAGTTCTTAAGAAAGGTGCGTTAAGAAGAAAACACCACCACACCTAGACAGAAAAATTATGATAAATAATTATTTAATTTTTATATCTATGGAGGGTTATGATCAAACAGCAGTTGATAGATCGGTATACAGCAGTTCCTTAATTTTAATAAAATGTGTCCTCTGTAGATATGTCTATGGATAATACATTAACATGTAAGTTACTGGTTACTAGTTCTTGTTATAATTGGGCCAAATACATTTGAGAGGTGTGTGTTTTCCGGCCACATCTTGCTTTTTGACCCAAGCAGAAACACAATAGTTAAAACTCAACGTAAAGTGTAAGAGCTACCACCTGTTTTCCCATGGGGGCAGGGGAAGGAACATCAGTGCTAATTTGTTCAAGTTTTGCTGAAAGTGTTTTCAACTCATTTCCATTTGCATACTATCAGATGAGAGAAAGGTTGTAAAAAGGGGAAACTATATAGACAACACTATGCAAATGGGCATTAGAAATTGGAATTCTAGAATGAATATAAATTGTTTTATACTCAGGGCATGTATATGCGTCACTGAAAGCATGTCTCTATGGAATTCAACAAGTAGTCATGTTCCTTGGATGACATTGTAGTCTTGTAAATATTTGTAAGGATATTGCTATAATCATCATGTCTTGAGTATTCGAGAAAGTAGATACTATATCTACTAAATAAATCACTATATGTTTTAGCATACCTATTGAAACCGATTAAAGGGAACACTGTACCGTCACTGAGGGAATTAGAACTTCCCTTAATGTATAATCCCCAGTTACTGAGATATTGTTTCTTTTCCAGTTATCCATCTAAACAGCTAGAAATTCTAAAAACTGTGCAGATAATTATGTAATCCTCTTCTCTATTTGTGAATCAGGAGTGCACAAAATATTGCAAGTTTTGTTTGTAAAACCTTCATTGGGGAAAAAAAAGTGGTTTGATAAGTGCTTTTATACTCACTGGTTTATTTATACATATAAAACTCTACCAAGGGACTTCCCTGGTGGCACAGTGGTTAAGAATCCGCCTGCCAGTGCAGGGGACACAGGTTCAATCCGTGGCCTGGGAAGATCCCACATGCCACGGAGCAGCTAAGCCCATGTGCCACAACTACTGAGCCTGTGCTCTAGAGCCTTCGAGCCACAGCTACTGAAGCCTGCGTGCCTAGAGCCCGCGCACCAATAGAAGCTACCACAATGAGAAGCGCGCGCAGCGCAACGAAGTGTGGCCCCTGCTCTCCACAACTGGAGAAAGCCCGCGTGCAGCAATGAAGACCCAATGCAGCGTAAAATAAATAAATTTATTTAAAAAAACAAAAAAACTCTACCCAGCTGAACTTCATGCACTAAACATTGGTCGTCCTAAGGCTAACTTTCCTCTTTCCACTTGTACTCAGGTAATCTCAGTGTTTCTCCAGATATGACCCTTAATTGCTTAGTGAAATCAGCAAAAATAGAGAAGAGGAGGGGGTGTTTTTAAATCTTTCTTTATAACTTAATATTTTGTTAAATAGACACCTTGCTTAATGATTTCTGATTTTGAACCACATGTTTTGGGAAGTCACGTTTCTGCTTTGTTGATCTTCTAATGCCAAAAAGTGAATAAAAGATCAAGTATTATACATACAGCCTGGTGTGGATTTACACAAGATGAAGAGCATATCTACACCGTGCTGAATGGTTAACTAAATGCCTTCAGTTATCAGATGACCAAACGTGAACCATGACTGCTGCAATGACCCTGAAAAGGCATTATTCCCCATCATTGTCAGAATGTAGGGGGGAAATGTGGTGAGCATTGAGGAAGGAATGGGGGAGTATGGCACAGAAGGAGAGAGAGAAGTGAGATAAGGAAAATATATTTGGAAAATGACAAAAATAATAGAATATTATTTTGCTTATTATTTCACCATCTTTTAACTCAGCAGACAGAATCCTTGATTCAGAAGTACTTCCTCAGCATTACTTTTTTTTTTTTTTTTTTTTTGCGGCACACGGGCCTCTCACTGTCGTGGCCTCTCCCGTTGCGGAGCCCAGGCTCCAGACGCGCAGGCTCAGCAGCCATGGCTCACGGGCCCAGCCGCTCCGCGGCATGTGGGATCTTCCCGGACCGGGGCACGAACCCGTGTCCCCTGCATCGGCAGGCGGACTCTCAACCACTGTGCCACCACAGAAGCCCCTTCAGCATTACTTTTTACGAATGTTACTGAAAAGCAAAAAGGGAAAATGTCTACTCTGTTTTAATAATAAAATCCAATTCCAGAGGAGAGATATCTTAGAAGCACTAATTTAGTACAGACATCCTAAGTGGAAGATTGGTCAATTCATCAGGAAAGAAGAAATAAACATTGTTCTTTCCTAAATGTATAAGGTAAACATAAATCATGATAACACGATCATTTGTGTGCTGCTATTGAGATGTTTAATCTGAGGTTCTCAGTAACATGTTACCTTTGTAAGATTCATTGAGGGGCAGTGTGTGCTTCCTGACAAATGTGGTCAAATAGCTTCAAGGATCATTAGGTCATTCAAAGGTCAAATGACAAGTGTCATTATTAAGTAGCCACCACCACAGAAGCCTTAGCTGTGCTTCAAACACTGATAATTCAGCAGGACCTGGAAGACTGGTGAGAAGGGGGTGAGTGACATCAAATTTATGATATCAAGGTAACTTTGGAAGCAGTTTGGAGGATTGGGAGTTGGAGATTAAGAACATGGACAGAACTAAAAGTAGAATTACTAGATGATCCAGCAATCCCACTCCTGGGCATATATCCAGACAAAACTATAATTCAGAAAGGTACATGCACCTCTATGTTCATAGCAGCACTATTCACAATAGCTAAGAAATGGAAACAACCTAAATGGCCATCAATAGATGAATGGGTAAAGAAGATGTGGTACATATATACAATGGAATACTACTCAGCCATAAAAAAGAACAAAATAATGCCATTTGCAGCAACATGGATGCAACTAGAGATTATCATACTAAGAGAAGTAAGTCAGAAAGAGAAAGACAAATACCATATGATATCACTTATATGTTGAATCTAAAATATGACACAAATGAACTTATCTGTGAAACGGAAACAGACTCACCGACATAGAGAACAGACTGGTGGTTGCCAAGGGGGAGGGGTCTGCGGGAAGGATGGAGTGGGAGGTTGGGATTAGCAGATGTAAACTTATATATATAGAATGGATAAACAACAAGGTCCTACTGTATAAAACAGAGAATTGTATTCAGTATCCTCTGATAAACCATAATGGAAAAGAATGTTAAAAAAAAAAAGAATGTAAAAAGAAAAAGAACACAGACGGAGAGTAAGTAAACCCAACAGAGAGGGACAGGATCCGGGGCAGGTGAATCTTTTCTTTCACTCTCTTGGGGAACTTCTCCTGCCTCTAGGAATCACATTCGCTTTCAAGTGTACAGAGCAGCTCTTTCAACCTCCCTAACAGTCCCCCTTTACAATGAGGAAACTGAAGCTTAGAAAAGTTAAGTGCCTTATTGAGAGGTGTCAAAAGTTGGAGAGTTGCAACCCAAACTCAGGGTCCTCTCTCCCCTGCTCTCTCCTGTCCTAACCAATAACATACAATAAAAGCCTGTTCTCCTTATTATGCTAAGAGAATACTAGAAAAGAGGTAGAGAGACTTGAAATCTCGTGAGTTCAGAAATTTTTAAAAGGATGCTATTATACTCTCAGATATAAACTACTATTTAAAGGAGATTCAGATGTAAGGGACTATTTCGGATGTAAAGGAGGGTCAAGGGAAGAAGCATTATTTAGGGAAGAATTTGGCCCAAGGAATGGAACTGGGCCTTGGGGTTTGGAGACTGGCCACTATTACAGAGAGGAAGCCCAGATGGAGTGGTCCTCTGGGGACCCTGAGAAGTCATGCCACCTGCAGAAGGGACGTTTTCTTTTTTTTTTGGCCGTGCCGTGCAGCTTGTGTGATTTTAGTTCCCCAACCAGGGATAGAACCCAGACCGCCAGGGAATTCCCTATGCAGCTTTAACATATTAGACTGGCAACTTTCTAGGATTCTCCCCAGCAAAGCCAAATCTATTTACTTTGAATGAACTACTTTTCTCTCCTGTGAGAATCTTCACATTGGACATTCACCAGCAATGCCAATGTGTGGGCAAGTTCCTGAGCTCTAACGTTGGTGTTTCCTGCGACTAGCTGAGTGACCCTCTCTGAACCCCAGTTTTCTCGAGTGGGATGCAGGGCACAGTAGATCGTTGGTTTCTAAGTTTCCTTCCATGGCTTTCTTATTCCATGAGAGTGTGGTCAATGCCATGGCACTTGGGGTCCTCTTGCCTGTGGAGCACACTGGAGGGCTTTGTTAACCCCCTTCATCCCTCCTTTGATGGACTGATTCAGGAAAGGATTTGTCGTGTCCATTATGTGCAGGGATTGTGGGAAAAGACACCTATGAAAGAGACATGAGTAAAGGAAACAAATACTGAAAGGCAGAGAAGAGGAGATGTCCTGGGATGTGTAACTGTGAGGTTTGGAATAGAGACAGAGTGTAGGGGCAATGGGAGAGCAGCAGTCACTTACACCCCCAAGGAGGGCATATGAATTTATCGTAGGTCCATGAGGCAACTCTGAGCACCAGAGCTGGGTTTGGGCACTTCCTGTCCACACCATTAAGCTCTCCTGATCCGCTGTTTATCAAATGACCACCTCTTATCATTTTCTCTCTGTATGAGGAGGGTAACCCTCTCCTTTTCCCATAGAAAATAAATGGCATAATACCATTTTCCCCTTCGTGGCATCATATTGTCATTAAAAGGAAATAAGGTAAGCCTATTGAAATACAAATAAGGTATCTGATTATTCCTGTTCCTTTGAAATACTGAAACAGGCTTCCTGTAAAAGATCTGTGGTTGCTCTTGGATAAGAGATGACCCGTTCCTTGATAGAACATTTTCTTGCACCCAGATTGATCTTTTGCAAAGGGGAGTGCCGCTCCTGACGCTGTTCATAGATAACTTCTGGGACGGTGGCACAGCTCACATCTACATCCTTAGCACCCACAGACGTGGCCCCGACGTCTATAGTAATATTCGCATCCCCAATGCCAGACTATAGGTGACACTACTGAAATGAAACACTGATATAACAGATAATCTCTTCTGAAAATTTAGAATTGGATCTGAGAGATGATAGGAAGTTTCTGTTGGTACTTAGACCAAAATACCCTGGCACATCCAAGTTTGGCCCAGTGCATAGAGAATCAGAGAAAAACGGTTTACAGGGAGAAAAAAATAAAGAGACGTGCAGAGAGACAGATGAGAGAGGCAGAGACAGATGAGACTGCTGAGTCCAGACTCTCCTGAGGTCCTTCTGTGCATCTCTGTGTCTTCTATGAAATGTTGCCGCATCCTTTAAATCTTTTCGCTTAAGCTAGCGTCAGTGGGTTTCTGTTGCGTACAACCAAAGGATCCCTAATTAAGTATCCGGATTTCCAAGGCCTTTTCTACCTTTCTTATTTTTGTTTAAGGTTTCTTGTAGGTGTGTCAGTTCTGGCTAGCAGGGTGAGAGATGAAAACAGGCTCATTGTACTGGTATTGGCTGTTGGCTGTGCAGGCTTTTTCAAACTCTGACGATAGTCTAAGCTGTTTGGTTGTTTATCCAGTGCTCCTGGGTCAGTGTTTGTCCTTGGTTTTATTAAAAAGGATGGAGGAATAAGCAGGGATACTCTGTCCTTGGCATGACTAGCATTGCTCAGTGGCACATCTGTTTTCCTAAGTCATTAATGGGTCCTTCCGGAAGCAGCCAATCCTTCCTCAAGCATTAGGTCAGCAATCCTGATTAGAATCGCATCAACCACCCATGAAACTAGAAGCTTCCCTGTGATTTATTGTTACAATAAAACCTCACTAATTAATCATAATTAGGAGGAAAAGCCCATCTCAATTTTAAGGTTCTGAAAGAAACAACATTTTAATTTCTTCCAACTTTACATAGTGATTTAAATTAGGTTAACCAAGCATATTTGACTTAACGTATAAATAAAAATTATTTCTAGATAGCACATCGACTTTATATGTGCATTTTTGGTATGTAAGTGGTCTTTAAGGAACAGATTGTTTTTCCAGGCAATTTAAATATTCTACTTACATTTTTAGAGTATTAATAGTTCAGCAAGTGCTTTTTCCCATTGAGAGCACAGTGGCTAACTTAATCTTAGCACGACATGCAGAGAGACAGATGAGAGAGAGACAGATTATTTTTAAAATAATCTGTCAAAATTATTTTTAAACAAGTAGGTCCTGAACTGTAGAGATTATTGTTATTTTTGGATCAATATGACAATGATTAGGGTAACAAATGGGTTGAGTTCGTGTCATGAAAGCCTGTTTGAAAGCTTTTCTATATTTTTCACCGGGGTTTACATCACAGTCACAAATAAAGCTGATTTATTTAAGTCTAGTGGGATGATTGTGTTGTGGATGTGCTGAAAATTGTTTCTCCTGCCCATTTGATAACTCTTTGATCTTTACACTATGGTTCCAATTTACAGAGAGACAAGGGTACATGCAAATAAGCCTGGGACAGAATGTTTGGTGCCCCGTGTCATTTCCCCTGATTGTTTATTTCCTTTTATGAAGTCTAAAGAAAATGAGCTAGGAAGCCAAAACTGATGCTGTGAATAGAGCTATCTTAAAAGCTATGCTGATTTCAAGCATGCAGGAATGTCTCTATAGGACACCTGATGTGTGCTGCATTGGGCTGTCATGGCCCAGAGTTTTTATTTTCTGTTTGGGAAACAGATAAAAGCTGGGACGATGGAGCTGGACACAGCATTTGGATTGACCCTGGGACCACATTTGCTGCGGAGTCCAGAGGACCTGACTTGTGCTGGTTGTTCGCCTCCTGCCGATGCCCCCCCTCCCCCGCTCCCCCCTCCCCCGCTCCCCCCCTCCTCTTCCTTCCTGTTACATTGGACACTGTCAGCTTCCTGCCTCACTTTTCACCCGAGCCCATACAATTATCTGCACAGTCTAGTAGGTTGATGCATGCTTGAAAACTAAGGCAGGGTTTTAGAACTCCTTGGAAACTGCCTACATGCTGGCGTTCCTTCCCCTAGGACGAGAAGCTGCAGCCTAGCCCCGTTGGGCCCAAGAAGAGCATCTTCCGACTTCACAGGGTCCGGTCTGCTAGAGGTGTACCCCCTTGGCAGATGTCCCAGGCAGGTAAAGACAGGGCTAAACACGGCATTAACGTTGCCAGAATTAGTACAGGAAGATGAAAAGAAGCTTTCTGTCATTGAAAGCCATGAGGCTTTGTCCCCACTTGCCTCTGGACAGGAATGACTGAGGAGAGCGGATAACTTATCCTCCAAGGAATTTACTATGCTCGCCCAGGGTGCCAGCTTCCATCCCAGTTTTGGGGGGCTTCAACATTTTTGAGTATGTCTGTTATTTGTTTGCCACCTTTACTTCCTTTTTACAACTTTTTACTTTATAAAAATAAAGCATGTGTGAGATACCATGATCGAATTTTCCTAAAGAGGGACAGGAGGGAAGCAGGGCCTATGGCATGAGCACAGCCTTCCTTCCAGGGCCATACTGCGGTCTCTCTCCCTGCTTTCCTCCAGTCGTGGTTTCCTGATCACAGCGGGCACCTGGCCTAGAGGATGTTGCTGGTACAGAGCACCTGAGCATCACCCTGGCTGGGCTCTAATCCAGACCCTTCTATTTGCTATTTGCATAACCTCTGGCAGACTCCTTAGACTCTCCAGGACTTGGTTTTATGAAAAATACAACTGAATGATATAAGAAGATGTGCTCAATGATCGCTAGTTAGCTTCATGACGTAAGAGTTAGGGTAATAGATGGGCCTTCATATATCCTGGGGGAGAATCGGTCTCCACATCTTCCCAAGCACCTCGACGCAGTAGAGGAATAGCACTTTACGTTTCCGAGTACTTGGACAGACATCTCAATATTTTGTTCATCGACTATTAATTAAATTATGTTTGCTTAATTGGTGAGGTGATAAAGCAAATTTAAAGCCAAATGCAAATCTAAAATTACGTCATTAAGAAATTGCAACTAGTTCCATAGAGGGGAAGGGGGAGGAGGGAGCTGAGGCTGCCCTGGGTTTCAGCCTCAAGTGGTGAGTGATGACAGCTCTGTTCACCGAGGCAGGGATCGCAGGGTGGGGGGTGGGGCCACAAACAGGTTGTTGATCATCAGTCTATCTGAAGACCTGTTGGGTTTCAGGTGCCCCGGGAACATCTAGGGGAGATGTCCAGTTAGAGGCTGGACCTCGGGAGAGAAACCTAAGAGCTAACACTTTATAGTTACTAATGGTTTAGTCTTTGCATCTGCCTTCTTCCTGTCCGGAACACTCTCTTCGGGGAATCGCCACAGTTGGCTTTCTGTCTCCTTCAGATCTTTGCTGAACACATCGTCCTTGCAGTCCGACCCTTCCGGGCACCCAGTTTTAATGGGCAAGTGTTTTCCACCCAAGCACTCCCTGTCCGCCTTCTCTGCATCATATTTCCCCCATAATATGTAGCATTATCTAAACTACTATACATTTTCCTTATTTTTACTTAATTATCTCACTTACGATATTCTATTTATTAGAATGTAAGCTCCATGCAGGCAGGGATTTTTGTCTGCTTTGCTTACTTCTGTATCTGCAGCAGCTAGCAGGGGGCCTAGGACATATAAGCCGTCAATAGGTAGTTGAGTAAGAGAACGAGCCCTTCCTGTGTGCCTGCCAGTAAATGCTTCGTATGTACTCTCTCCGTCTCGGGGAGAGAAGTTTAGGAGCTACAGCTTAGGGTTAGTCATGAGCGCCATGAAAATGAATGAGATCTGCAGAGAGAAGAGGACCTGGAACAGAAAAATAAAGAACGTCATCCTTTCAGAGACAGGCAAATGTGGAAGTGGACTACACACAGGAACCCAAGAAAAGTCACTCAGAGAGCAGGAGACAAACCAAGCCGCTGTTTTGCTGTCAGACCAACTGGGGGACCATTTCAAGAGGGGGGAAGCACCTGCAGGTGTTGGATGCTGCAGAGAGGTCGGCTTAGATAAGGCACAAGAAGTGATTAAGAGAGGTGAACCTATAGAGCGTCCCCAGCTTGTCCGCTGCATCTGATTCAGATTCCTACTGACAAACCTCTTACCAAAATGGGCGGAGTTGTTTTTACTATCTCCTCTGACAAAGCATACTGCAAGGATATAAATGGCAGAGTTTACTTTTAAGCAAAATGTAGGTAATGATATATAGTTCAGTGGTTCCTAGACTGTGGAATATCAAGAGCTACAAATATTTGAGAAAAAAAAAATGGGTCACTGAAATGTGAGATTGCCTTGCCAATCATCTCGTTATTCTGCTCAATGCATATCGGGCAGCCTGACCACAGGGAAGGAATAAATTCAGAATCATTTAGGAGACATGACACCCAGACAACAAGATCATCTCTGTCGGCTTGGCTTCTGGTCCTCAGTGTAAGTCAGAAATGCTTTTGGGAAAAGGGTATGACTTCCGGTCCTTTGCCACCAACAACTCACCCTATTGCAGGCGCTCTCATTTGCTCTGCTGCTTCCTTTGCCTTTGCCTTAACTCACATGTGTGAAATTCTGGATTGAATCAGAGAAAACAGTGGTTCCTAGAGGTGCCAAGGAGTAGCCTGCGAAGTCTTTAGCACCTTTGACCAGTAATCTCCATCAGTCTCCCCACCCCACAAATAAATACATAGCCATGTAATCTCAGTTTTTAAGTGTATTCGTTATGTCACTTGAAGGCTAGCCCCCTGGCTGCCCTCAGTGTCCCCCTACACACACACTCTCTGTCTCTGTCTCTGTCTCTCTCTCTCTTTCTGTCATGCATATACGCACACACACACACACCCCTAGCACTGGGCAGGTGAGATTCTATGTGATGTGGTGGTCTGGTGCTGGTTGTTAATAGAATGAGGCTTTAAAAGGAGGAGAATACTGAAAACAGGGCGGAAGTAACTCCAAAAAACAGCCTTGACAGAGGAGGCTTTTGGCAGTTGAGCAAATTAGTCATTCCTTTTGCTTCTGACAGTATTTCAAACCAGCATAGCCTCCCTCATTTCTGGAGAGTACACATACTCTTTCGTTATCAGATTGACATTAGCCAGAATATTGTAATGTCAACAAAGACACGTGAATGATTGTTCCCCTAATTATTTCTTATTTCCCCTTTGGAAGTTTCCATGTGTACAAGATTTTAAATAAGGAGTATGTCCAGATTAATTTTTTTTTGTTTTGTTTTGGTTCTTGTAAGAATCCTGAATTTTATCAAGGATGCAGTTTAAGTGAACTTGGAATAAAGCTTTAGTTTCATATTTTCTGGCTAATGTTCCATAAATGTCGTAACTTTGCTGTTTAATGGGGAATGTGTTTTTTTATATAATATGCACCAAACATTAATGGACGGAAGAGAGGGAATGACTGAGAAATGCCATCTCAAGCTCAAGAACATCAAAATTAGCAATAAAAATAGAAGGTTCTTATCACCAGGAATGGGAGGAAAACAGTCACAGACATTGAAACAGATACAGCCCAGTCCATGCTCCCAGTTTCCCATGAGTCCCTCGTGGGGTGACCTTGACCCAGCAGTTCAACTATCTCATGCCTGTATTTCCTTCATCTGTTCATCGAGGACTAATTGCCTAAAAGACATGGAGGTTTCCAGCTGGTGCAGGGGGGTTGTTATAGTGCTTCCATGACATGGACCTAGGTCACCGCACTGTCCTCTAAGGCCCTGGATAGGGGCACTCATCTAATCTGGAGATTCACGCATGATATCTGTGGTCTCCAAGCTCAGCAAATCCATTAATCCTTAACTGAAAGCCACTCTGCAGGAAAAGGTTTAATACCAACCATGACTAAGGGCGGCAGAAAAAACGGTCTGATTTATTTGGAAGTATGAATCCTAGAAAAGCTTTAAGAAATGTAGTTTTATTACTCTGACAGATTGATAGTAACTAGGATCAGGTTAAATCTGGCCTAATGGCAATTCTTTAACAAACACTGAGACAAATTTTTAAGAGTCGTCTGTTTTTAATGTGTTTTCTTTGTGTGCTTCTAAAGGCACCTCTAAAGTGGGGGTCCTTGAAAATTACGGTCCTACATAATTTGCGCATTCTTCTATGACTATATTTATGTTACTCTTTGGCTTAGTAAGTATTTATTTCAGTGTTAAATTTTACATACTTTCCAAATGAGTCTCAAATTGTTAACTAAAGGGGTCCAAATATATGAAGTTTTATTATTGTGATAGTTATCTTTTAGCCCAGATTTTCTCTGCTCGTGCAGTGCTTGGCAAACATAATAAATGTTTGAATAAATGAATTAGTGAATAAATGAATGAATGGCAAAAGGCCATAGATTTAACCCTTATACCCCTTAGTTGGTTTCACGTTATTCCATTCTGCAGAGACAGAATCCTAATTCTGACCATCTATTTAGTGCCATCTGCAAAGTCCATTTGTACAATCTAGGCTTAGTTCAGGCTGCTATAAGAAAGTACCCTATATTGGGTGGCTTATAAACACAGAAATTTATTTATCACAGCCGTGAAGGGTGGAAGTTCAAGATCAGAGTGCAGCATGGTCAGGTTCTCATGAGAGCCTGCTTTCTGGTTCACAGATGGCCATCTTCTCACTCCGTCCTCACATGGAGAAGGGTCAAGGGACTTCTCTGGGGTCCCTTTTATAAGGGCACTAATCCCATTCATGGGGGCTCCACCCTCATGACCTAATAACCTCTCAAAGGCCCCAACCTCCTACAGTCATCACATTCAGGATTAGTGTTTCAACATATGAATTTGGGGGTGACCCGAACGTTCAGTCTGTAACAGCCACGAAGGGGAGCATATTACAGCCGTGTGACATGGGGTTTGTTCCATCACAGCAGAGTCTTCTCGCTCATGGTGACAGATCTCAGCACGCTTCACATTTACACATTTAAGAGTAGGAGGGATTAATAGGGGTATGCACTTCCTGGATGCACAGGAGTTAGAAAGAGCACATTGTGAGTCATTCCCTCTGTACACCAGACCAAGCTGCATCAGGTTACCCGGGGCTTCCCGGATGGGATGTGAAGGAGCAGGGCATCTGCTGGTTTCCCAAACCATGTGAGTGGACTGTCCGCTATTGATGAGGTAGCCCAAATGTCCCTGCTCTGGACTCCCTGGTCCATTCCCATTCCACATCTCCCAGTGGCCCCAAAACTGTGTTGGCATAGGACAAACTTCAAGGATTAGGATGAGAATGGCTTTTCCCTGGAGAACAGGTTTATGGCTTTGGGACACATGGCTTTGCTTCAGCCAGGCTCAAGGAGTCCTTTCCAAACTCACATTCTCCAAGTCTCTGTATTCTTTTTTTTTTTTTTTAAATTGAAGTGTAGTTGATTTACAGTGTTGTGTTAATTACTGCTGTACAGCAAAGTGATTCACTTATACATATATATATATATATACATTTTTTAATATTCCTTTCCATTATGGTTTATCATAGGATATTGAATATAGTTCTCTGTGCTATAGAGTAGGACCTTGTTGTTTATCCATTCTGTATATAATAGCTTACATCTGCTCACCCCAACCTCCCACTCCACCCCTCCCCCAAACCCCTCCCCCTTGGCAACCACTGGTCTGTTCTCTATGTCCGTGATTCTGTTTCATAGGTTCATTTGTGTCATATTTTAGATAATTCAAAAAGATACATGCACCCCTATGTTCATAGCAGCATTATGAACATAGCAGCACATAGCAGAAGCACAATAGCCAGGACATGGAAACAACCTAAATGTCCATCGACAGATGAATGGATAAAGAAGACGTGGTACATATATACAATGGAATATTACTCAGCCATAAAAAAGAATGAAATAATGCCATTTGCAGCAACATGGATGGACCTAGAGGTTATCACACTAAGTGAAGGAAGTCAAATAGAGAAAGACAAATACCATACGATATCGCTCACATGTGGAAAAGTCTCTGTGCTCTAACGCCTCTTGGCCACTCTGCCTTGCTCTCTGCCTTCTCCGCTGGGGACACCTCGACCACTCACTGAGATTCAGTCACTGTAGACACTTTCTTAAACACGTCTTCTCTAGACTTTCCAAACAGAGCTAAGCTTCCCTTTCCTGTGCTCCACAATGACACAAATCACATTGGATTCTAGTCTCTGCTTTCCAAGGGCATTTGTGACAGGGGTGGGGGAGCGGTGGAGAAGTAGGAAGAGGGGCTGTGAGCGTTTTGAGGGGAGGGTCTCTCTCTGTAACCCACACCAGATCCCCAGCCCCCAGCATAGAGTGGCTGCTCTCGAGATTCTGGAGTGATTCAAAATCAAGCGACAACTTCCTAATCACAGAGCTACTTCCTGACATTCTCAGCCCTGCTTTAATGGTGCTAAGTATTTTGGAAGGAATTTCTCAAAGGTATACACAAATGTATTTATAGTATGGCAGGCTTGCAGTATATAACAGTGTAGCTGAGAAAATCAAAACAATAACCAAAAGTCATTAAAGCACTAGTCACCTGTGTAGATTATTTTGGGATTCACAGCCCAAGTTGCCATCTGCAGAATTCTTCCCTGGTTATATTAGACTTATGACTGTCTTCAAGCCTTTTCCAAAAATAAGAGGTTATGTTTCCTGATGTTAAACCTCTCGTTTTTTCAGGTACATTAAAATGAGATTACTGCAGCAGGTTCTTTTGTACAGAACTATTCCACAAAACGTTTATTGGTCCCTATGAGTTCTGAAGGCATTAAATCGGATATCCAGCAACTGTGTTATTATCAGTCCTGGCTTACAAATTGCTCTGCACCATATCACAGTGAGGCTTTATGGAATCTGAGTGATTGGCTGGAGTCATTCAAATATCCCCTGAAGGTCTTAAATCCATCACTTCATCCACAATCTACCCAACAACGTGCATCATTATCGTTCTGGGGGATAGAATGCTCTTTTTCTGAATGGGTCATTCTTGTTACACTATTTTCTTTTTAAGGGTAGAAATAGATGAGGAAAAAATATAGCCTGCTTTACTCATTAATGAGTCAGAGGAAAAGTCACCACCGCTTCGAATTATCAAGGGTCAATGTCAGGGTCCGTAACAAGGAAACATGTTTATTTTATCAAGAAGCCTGGCTAAGATGCCAGACTGTACAAGGTTAGGGGAATTTCCATGATCATGTCACCTGCCCCCAAGTCCTGTACACACCCAAGTCCTGTGACCTGGGGACTATTTGGTGACTTGGTGGTTATTTGTGACATTGAGATCAAATTTTGAATATCAGAAGAGTATTTTTATAGAAAATGAGGCAAAAACATACCTCTGGGGATGAGTCTGTAGCTTTTCTTCTTTTCCTGGCACCTGCTTCATCACTGCTGGACAAGCAAATGTGACAGACGTCCTCCTCCAGAGATGGTGATTGGCTCTTAGAGAAGAGAGGGAGCATGATGTAATCATGAGACAGTCCGGTTGGGGTCAAGGGTTTACGTGGTTGGGTCATCTGAAAGGTCTGACCTTGTCCTCTACTGTCCCCTGTGAGGTCACTTTAAGGTCAGAGTAGGGCTTTGAAAGGCTTGTGGCTTTCCTGCTCTCCCAGTAAGACGGAGTGGGTACCTTCTTCAAATCAAAACCCAGTCCCTCCCAGCCTCTCAGCAATCTTACTCTGCCCTTCTCCCCCACGCTCTTCTCTTTCCCTCATCTTCAGGCTCTCCCTGTCTGCTTTTCCTTCTCACCATCATTAAACACACGCAAGTCTTTTTTATCTTTGGGTTTTATCTTTCAAACCCTCCCTCCCATAACCTCCAACCACAGCCCTGTTCAGCATCTCCGTGTCAGTTAGAATTCTCCAGAGCCTTGCTTTCACTTACTGTGTCCCCCTCCTCTCTCCTCTTCTACGTCTTAACCCTCTCCAATCCTGTTGTGACCTTACCACCTCTGCAAAGTCTTTACAGTACTTATGATCATCAAGTTAAACATAGCGGCTTTACCGTAAAACTCAGCAATCACACGCCCAAGAGAAATGAAAACTTATGTTCAGGCAAAACCTGCATGCGAATGTTTACAACAGCTCTACTTGTAATCAACAAAAACTGCAAATGGCCAGCGTATCCTTCAACCTATGAATGGCTGGACAATTTGTGGTATGTGTATCGCAAGATGGAACCCTACTCAGCAATGAAAAGGAATGAGCTACTGATTCATGTAATAACATGAATGATTCTTAAATATATGTTGCTACATGAAAGAGGCCAGGTCCCAAAGGCTACATATGTATGATGCCATGTGACATTTTGGAAAAGACAAAACTCTAGGAGTGGAAAATAAATCGGTGGTTGCCAGGAGCGGGAAGAAAGGTTGAACTACAAAGGGATAGCGTGAGGAAATCTGGGGGCGAGGGAACTGTTCTGTCTCATGACTGTGGTGCTGGATACATGGTTCTTTGCATTTGTCAAAACCCAGAGAACTCTATAGCACAGTAAATTTTACTGTATATTAATTTTTTTAATATCAACTAGGATATAGAGGACCAACCCAAATGGAATTCAAACTAACAAATGAAAAAACAAAATAACACTAAGGACCCCCGTGGCCCCATGGTGCATCCGGCACCTTGACAGACTTTCTGCCCTTAGCTTTCTGGCATCGCGCCCTCTTACTTTCCCGCTGCGTAATCGGCTTCTCTTTCTGAACCTCCTTTGCAAGCTCTTTCTTCTCTCCTCAGCCTTTCCATGTGGCCGTTTCTTGAGCCTCAGGCCTAGGCTACTCTTTTCTCACTGTACAAGGTCTCCCTAAACAACTTCATCCACCCCCATGGTCTCAATCACCAGATACACCCATGAATTTCCAATTTCTGTCTCACACTGGGACCTCTCTTCTGAGCTCCAGACCGATGTATGCTACTGCCTGCTAGAAGTATCCACTTTGGACTAAACTGTCCCAAGCTCAGCTTCGCACCTAAGGCTCCCCCACACTCATACCTGCTTCTTCTCCCGGGCCCCCAACTCATTAAAGACTAAGAACTTGGACTTCCTGCTTAACTTCCCTCCCCATCTCTTCCTTCTCCTCACTGCTGATCCCGGCATCTCGTTCTCTCTTGAATCCACATGTTTTGTCTGTTTCCACTGACGACCGTGGTACCACCCTGGTCCAACCCACCCCATCTGTTGCCTCCAGTCCCACCCCCCACCCCCATTTGGTCACCCAGCAGCGTCTTCTTCAAACCTTCTCCACTGTGTAGCTGGAGTGATCTTTTTAAAACACAATAAATTGTTACATTTCTCTGCTTGAAACCTGTCTGTGGTTTCCCATTGCTTTTATAATAAAGCCCCAATTCCTCAACGCATCCTCCCAGGAGTTGTGTGGTCTGCCCCCTGGTGACCTTTGGCCTTTCTTCCCCCATCTCTCTGCCCCCTTCCCTCTTCCCACAGATGCATCAGTCTCTTTACCCCATCAGGCCCTTTGCGTACACGGTCCCCTTCCCCTGCACCTCACTAATTAATCATCATTCCTCCTTCAGGCTTCAGCTTAAATGTTGTTCTAGGGAGGCTTTCCACGACCCAAGAGACCAGCTTTGCTTCCCTCGTTACGTGCTTTCACAGTTCCTCTTTCTGAGAAGTTATCTGAAATATCAACCCCCTTCTCTAAAAGGCAAGAAAGAAACGGGTCTGCCTATTCATTTCCCTAGAGCTAAGGATGATGTAGAAGACTCCGCAGGTATGGAACAAATATCTGTTGGAAGGAAATAAATGAGTTTAGTAGTGCACAGCACAGTGCATTGCATACAGGTAGTGGTGCGCCACTGAATGCATCGGTGCGTGCGAAGAGAAGAGGAGAATGTGTCCAATGGTGTTAATTTGGTAGTCGTGGGCAGGGGCGACGGGGGAAACCTAAAACCCAGAGATGACCATATGATAGGCAGAGTATGGGGTAGTAAGATTCTGGGTTAGAATGGTGACAGTACGAATGGAGAGGAAAAAAGACATTATAGGATATGATGACTCGTTGTATTTGGAAGTGAGAAGGGAAAACAGAGAATCAGAAATTAGGGTCTGGAGAGTTTTAAAAAATAGTAAGACATTAAGAAAAGAGAAGTAGGTTTCAGAGGAAGCTGATGATGTCAGGTTAGTAAACTGTCCTGGGGACGGTGAGGCTTGCAGAGAAGAATTCCAAGTGGCCTAAAAAAGAGAAGTCAGATTCCAAAGACTGTCTGCATGCCTTCTCCAAATCAGGACCATCTGCAGGGAACGCTGGAGTGAAACTGTTGTTTATGCAGATCATTTTCTCCGCAAGTGGTCCCCTTCTCTTGGGCCTGGGGGGCAGGGGTTGTGTGAGGCCCGGGCCACAGCAGCGTGGGAGGTACCTGCATTCTCTTCCAGGGAAGCTGCCTGGAACTGGAAGCCGCAGTCTCCATAGTTCAGGGCGTCCTACCCTCCCTTCCTCTTGCCTTCCCACAAGGTGCCAGCGGCCTTTGGCACAGGGTGACGCAGAGGAAAGGCCACAGAGCTCGACAATAACGCAGTGACCTGTGCGTGTGTGGGTTGTGGACCTGGTGCACTCTGGCTTTCTGAGAGAAAGGAAGAGGAGTAGCCATCACTAAGACACGTGGGTTCTACGGAGACAGCGAGGCTGAGGGGGCCCTGGGCAGGGGGGACTGGAGGAGAGGTTGCAGAGACCTGACTCAGTGTAGGGGCTGAGAACTCACCCAAGTGTGGACGGGATGGAACTCTTTTGCCTAACTTAGAGTGAGGGGAGAGGATAGAGAGTGGTTTTAGGCTACACGGCCTAGAGAAAGGAGATGTCTGAATATGGAACTGAGGTTTGCAGAAACCCAGTAGGGAGGGAGCCAGGACTGCTCAGCTGAGCTCTGCAGGGGTGGCTTCTGGCCCGGGAGGGTTTTGCCCAGCTATGTCCTCAGAGACCAGAGGCCCAGGTTAAGGGCTCAGACACTCTAGTGGAGCAAGATCCATGCCAGTCACTCTCCGGCAGCTCTGGAACCAGGGGAAGTTCTCTGAGCTCTGCGGGGAGATGGGAAGTGGGTTTCACTTGGGCTCCATAGTGTCGTTCTTTGTTCAGACTCCAGACTATTTGACTATCTGATGAGAGCAGTTTGTAGTTCTCATCTGTCTGAGTGAGAGAGGGAGAATGTGTGTGTGTGTGTGGCTGTGAGATAGAGAGAAAACACTTCTGTCTGAATGTGCCAGTGTCCATCTTGGCCGGGATTCAAGACCAGACCACACCCACTTGAGTCCACCCATGGCTGAAAAAACAACAGCAAGAAAAGCTTCAAGGCTCCCTCTCTGATCCCGCTCACGAATCCTACTCTTGTGTCGGCAAATCATTTCCCAGCTCATAGGAGGAAGCCTTTTATCAATATTATCCACTGCAGGGCTTCCCTGGTGGCGCAGTGGTTGAGAGTCCGCCTGCCGATGCAGGGGACACGGGTTCGTGCCCCGTTCCGGGAAGATCCCACATGCCGTGGAGCGGCTGGGCCCGTGAGCCATGGCCGCTGAGCCTGCGCGTCCGGAGCCTGTGCTCCGCAATGGGAGAGGCCACAGCAGTGAGAGGCCCGCGTACCGCAAAAAAAAAAAAAAAAAAAAAAAAAAAATATTATCCACTGCAGGGGTCAAGTTTCCTAGTTCTGCCACTGGGGAGATTATTCCCACCTGCAACACAACCAAGCTTCACCTTCCTGAAAAGGAAGACTTAATTTTATTTACTTGTGTTTTGTTTGGTGGCCAGTAACATCCTACCTGGTAGAAGGGTGATGGTAGCTATTAATGCATCATTAGGACAATCCATTTCTTTATTTGGCCTCCTTTTCTCTCTGGTCCTCACTCTAGCAATCACCCTGCAAGATCTGTGGGTCTTATTGCAGTGGTCTTCAGATCTTTGAGGGTTTTTTCATCACTCCACCAGGAAACAAGGGTATGAGACTGCTGTTAGGAGAGTTATGTTGGTAATGAGCCCAGGTTGTTACTCTACTTGGCCAGTAACTTCTAAGGACACCAGGATGCACGTCTGTTTCAGGGACTGAGAATAAAAGGTGTCTCTGCAGATGGCAGCCTTGTGGGTGTATGTTCTAAAGGTCCCCAGAGAGAACTCTCTGTAACTCCTGGTACTGAGTCAGGGGAGCAGCAGTAGTAATCTGGAGAGATTTATCCTCCCCCAAATACTGTATATTCCATACTTTGGGCCCCAAAATTATCAAAAAAAGAATGACAACAAAATAAACATAACTAAAAGTTGCCAGATTATAAAATACACTTTCTCAAGTCTATCTACCTATCCTCAGCTTTTTCCGTAACTAGGATGCATTTTCACTCTTATATAAGGCTAGCACTTAATACATAAAGTGAATATTGCTTTTAACAAGACTGTCATTTAGTTTGTGTCCTGGCCCAGTTTAAAGAGTTGCCTTAAAGGCAAGAAATATTATTAACTCTTCTCTTTCCAAACAATTCTAAAAGGATATCAGTTTTTACATTAGAGGATGTATTTCTAGTAGAGTGCAATTTGTATTATAAATAATCTAAATTATCCCAGATAGTTTGCTTCTCCATTTTCTTCCTTTTAGTATCAGTTTTAGGGAAATTGTTTGTTGACATGTTTCTTGTAAGATGGGCTAGGAAAAAAAAAAACTTAGCTATGCAAGCCTGTTATTAACTGCTCTAAGAAAACACATGCAAAGAATATATCCAGGGGACCTAGAGCGGGTATTCAGTAATAGGAACTTCCTGGCCATTTTGCTGGGAATTTTAGCTCTGCTAACAAGCATTTTTAAGGTTTTATGATTTTTTTCTTTTTCTTAAAAAAAAAAAAATGTTCCACGTGTTACTATTGTCCAAAAGAACTAAAACAACAAACTGCAATTTGCTCACTCAAATCACAATAACAGTCAAGGTCAAAATATAGTCACAGCTTGGAGAAAGCAGCAACCTGTGTTAATAGCAAGAACCCAGCTGATGGGACATCTCAGGAGGAGATGCTAGCAGAGGGCACACGGGATTGGCACGAGTTCCATGGTTTTTTTCTCAAATGGGTGTTAATGGAGCTTTGTAATATGTTTATAGATTATTCATGAAATCCCCTAACAAGTTTAAATGCTGTAAAAAAAGATTTCTTTTCATTAACACTAGTTTTAAGTATTTAAGTAATAGTTAATGGCAACCGCCCAGGGCATCCATTCTTATGGAGATGGCTAGACTGGAGGATGCTTAAATCCAGGATTTGAATGTGATTTGAAAACGTTTGCAGAGTTTTCATGGATTCATGTTTTGGTTACATAATATTATTCCTATGCCTGGGAGCCGATTTTCAGTTAAATTGAAGGGCTAGAGTCATTAAGATTTTCTGAAACAATTCAGTGTTCCAGATATCCCGATGTAAATATTAGATCGAGCCGTATGAAATTGCCACCGTTAGGTCATTTTGCCTATAAAAATGACAGTTGCATAGCGTTTAGCCTCGTATTTTTCACTTGGAAATCAGTCGTATTGTGCTTTTTTCCCTTCCAGTTTTATTGGAGATATAACTGACATACAGCACTGTGTAAGTTGAAGGCGTACAACATAAGGATTTGATTTACGTACCTCATGAGATGATGATCACAGTACATTTAGTGAGCACCCAGCATCTCACATCAAAATACAAAAGAAAAGAAAAAGAAAACCCACTTTTCCCTTGTGATGAGAACTCTTAGGATTTCCTCTCTTGACGACTTTCATTTATCACACACAGCGGTGTTCATTATATCAATCATATTATACGTTACAGCCCTAACACTTGTTTATCTTATAACTGGAAGATGGTACCTTTTGACCACCTTCATCCAGTTCCCCCTCCCCCGCCTCTGGTAACCACGAATCTGATCTCTGTTTCTGAGTGTGTTTTCTGAAGTGTAATCGGCCTACAACATTATGTTAGCTCCTGGTGCACAACATAGTGACTCGATATTTCTATACATTTCAAAAGGTTCACCATGATAAGTCTAGTTACCACCTGTTGCCGTACAAAGATATTATTGGCTGTATTCCCCGCGCTGTGCATTTGATCGCCATGACTCATTTATTTTGTGACTGGAAGGTTGTACCTCTTAATTTCCCTCATCTATTTCACTCACCACCCCCCAGCCCTCTCCTCTGGCAACCAGCTGTTTGTTCTCTGTATCTACGATTCTGTTTCTGTTTAGTTTTGTTTGTGCATTTGTTTTTTAGATTCAACATATAAGTGAAATCTTATGATGTTTGTCTTTTTCTGTCTGACTTATTTCACTTAGCATAATACCTCCCAGGTCCATCCATGTTGCTGTAAGGCAAGAGCTCATTCTTTTTATGGCTGAGTAATGTTCCATTTTATTTATATATATATATAATTTTATACATATAATTATATATATATCACATCTTTATCCATTCATCTATCAATGAGCTTCCATATTTTGGTTATTGCGAATAATGCAATGAACATAGGGATGCATATACATTTTCTTTTTAAAAAATTTTATTTATTTATTTATTTTTGACTGTGTTGGGTTTTCGTGGCTGTGCACAGGCTTTCTCTAGTTGCGGCGAGCGGGGGCTACTCTTCGTTGCGGTGCATGGGCTTCTTGTTGCGGTGGCTTCCCTTGTTGCGAGCACAGGCTCTAGACACGTGGGCTTCAGTAGTCGTGGCACATGGACTTAGCAGTTGTGGCTCTTTATATGACAGAATAAAACCCCTGTGTGTTTACGCTTCAGTCATGGGGGTGGGGAAACTCACTTACCTTCAGCTGAATAATAAGCCAGGAAAAAGGTTCTCATTGAATATCTCAGCTTGTCTCGCCTTTCTGTTATCAAGAGTCTATGCCAGATGAACAACAGAATACATCTCAATCTGCTCTGATCGGTTCGCATATTTTTCTGCCTAAATGCACAGGATAGAACCAAATCCTCTTGCAAAGTCCCCATCAGCTATTTCATAACCCATATAAATATATATAGTATATCTTGGAATGTCTTGGTACACCAAATCTCCTAGCGATCAGAATTTTTTTCCTGATAAAAGGCCCTTGCCCTCACAGAAGGGATGAAGAATATTGCTTAGTGTTGCGAAGGGGCAGAATAGTTCTGGCAAGGTGCTGGCTGTGATATCATTGATAAGTTACTTCCTGTTAGTTGTGGAACTGATAAAGTGGAAGAGAAAAAAATAAATGAAAAATTCGTGGTTTGATCACATTACTCTACGACATGGTTGGTGACTCAGTGGAGTTGCTCGCACAAAAGCAGATCTGGGGGTGAACCTAGGAGAGGGTTCAGAGCACCCAGCAAGAATCCTGTGTCAAGGCAGGGAAGAGGGGGTAGAGAAAGATGCTGTGGGAATTAGCAGCCAGGAAGGTTCTGGAAGCCTCCAGATGTCACATTTGACCTCTTACCCTAAGGCAGGCTATTTTACTTTATCCACTAGTTGTGAGCAACTGTGTAACCATAGGGATCGTTTATAACAGAAGGAAACCACACATCTTCATAAAAATACTAACCTTGATTGAGGCAGGGACAGAAATGCTAGGATTACCTCAGAGCCAAAATTATTTAGGTGGCAAAAATCAGATAAAGCCACCTGATAATCATGTTATTAACTAGAATTCAATGACTGAAGGGCTCTTGAGCTTAAAAAGACATCGTAGGCTGGATAGTAAATAAGAGCTAGAGGGAGTCGAAAAAACGTGGCACTTTAAGTTTTAAAAGATGTTAGCAAAATACATCTTAGAATTTACTACCCTGAAAGCCTAGCTTAAATCTGTTGTGAAACAGTTGAACAAATATTAAGAGAAAAGAAACCTTTAAGCCAACTAAAGTTTAGAAAAACCTGGAGTTAGAAATCATGTTTTTTACTCACTCGATTGCTTTTTCATGGAATGATAAAATTAATGGATAAGGAGAATGCAATAGACATAATATACCTGAACTTCCGAAAAAGCAGTTATTGTGGGCTTCCCTGGTGGCGCAGTGGTTAAGAATTCGCCTGCCAATTCAGGGGACACGGGTTCGAGCCCTGTTCCAGGAAGATCCCACATGCTGCGGAGCAACTAAGTGTGTGCGCCACAACTACTGAGCCTGCGCTCTAGAGCCTGCGAGCCACAACTACTGAAGCCCACGTGCCACAACTACTGAAGCCTGAGCTCTAGAGCCCGTGAGTCACAACTACTGAGCCCATGAGCCACAACTGCTGAAGCCTGTGCGCCTAGAGCCCGTGCTCTGCAACAAGAGAAGCCACCGCAGTGAGAAGCCCGCGCACACAACGGAGAGTAGCCCCCGCTTGCCGCAACTAGAGAAAGCCCATGCACAGCAACAAAGACCCAACACAGCCAGAAGTAAATAAATAAAATAAATAAATAAATATTTTTTAAAAAGCAGTTATTGCCATGTCACTGAATTTTCCTGGATAAGTCAACTCAGACTTGCCAAGATCTAAATATGTCCCCTGGATTAAAAAGTAGATAGAAATCTTGGTAACATCGAATAATGATGATGGGGGGCGGGGGGGGGGGTTGAAAAAGCAAAGAGCTCCCCAAACTGGCTGTAGCTTGCATTTTACTTTATTCATCACTCTTTTCCTTAAAGATCAGAGAAATGGGATCAACACTATGAATTAAAAAAAAAAAATGCCACCATGGATGTTTAATTTATTTAATGTCACAAATGGAAAGAAACATAGTAACTCTTTTGTCTACCTTCCCAGTGGCCTTTTTAATTTTTCATTGTGATAATTACCTTGCTTTATGTAGCTAGTTGAGTTCATTAACTTTTCAGTTGAATTGTGGTTTTTTTTTTTTTTTTTTTTGTAACACTGTAGAGTTCACTGGTATATTACTGGGCAGTATTTACATTGATCCACAGCTTTATGGTCTCTGGATGCTTCCCACTTTCTGTCGATAATTCTCTGTGTGCCCGAGAAAACCAGCCAAAAGGACACTAGATGGAAATTGGGTGATGGAGTGGAAAGTAAGCTAAAGGGGATCTGAAATGAACAGAAATCCAGATGGACATTCAGGGGGAAATGAAGAATGTTGAAAAGGAGAGAAAGAACGCTTAACAGTTAAAGGATGAATGGAATGCTGGATCCAGAAATAAATATAAAAAGAAACAGAATAAAAAGAAAATGATGAAAGATGAAGCGATGCTAGAGGGTTTAGAGCAATAGAGGATTTGGTTTGAGAACAGTTTGGAATTGGGGGTTATTGAAAAAAAAATTCAGTTTGATTGCAGCTGACAATTCCTATGTTTTTTTTTTTCATTCATCATGTTTTTACATACCCGTCAAGTGCATAATGGCTCTGGTATAACTGTGGTTGAAAACCGGACTTTGGGACAGTCTTACAGACTTGAGTTTGTACAAGAGAATTGTAGTTCATAATTTTCCTTCTCAATATTGGTAAATCAGTTAATCTCTGTCTTCATATGAGGATGGACTAGTTGTATATTTGTATCCATCGTAAAAAAGTGAAGTATCAGCACAGATGTTCCGAGCTCTCCTTTCTCCGTATGTAAAGTAGGATGATCTGTGGTTTTATTCATTGGCCTCAGGGAGCAAAAGGAAAACAAAAGCGTAAAAACATGAAGATTCATTTTCCAAAAGAGTTTGTGTTCACTATTAGTGATTGCCATGATTGGGCAATAAAAACGTACAAATTTCCGGTTGGCATCCCTTTAACAGTGAAATGAAAGTATGTAATTATGCGGCTGGAGAAGAGAAATACATGTAGATTGGGGCATATATATGCAAAGTCCTGACCAATAGCTTTTTTCCTGTCTTCCTGTGGCTCCACCTGAAGCAAATACATTACAAACCTTTGTTGCAAAGTGTTACGGAAAATAATTCATTAATAAATGTTAAATGTTCCCAAATGGCAAAATGGCACAGGTTTTAAGTGCCTATTATGCCGGTAATGTCTCTGCATTGTAAATTTGAATTTTAAATTGTCAGGGGATAAATAGTTAGGTTAGAACAATGCAGGTTTTAGTTTCCTCAAAGTGCATATTAAAAGTCAGGGAATTTGACAGCCATTCACCAAAACCTATTTTCAAATTATGTTTTTCAGACGTGACATACTTTTAATACTTTTTTCTTTATGCATTCTATTAGCTTAACTATTCAGACTTTTAATAGCTACGATGGGCATTGTATTGACATTTTTAGTGACACATTAATGTATGCCAAGAATGATTGTGCTATGCGGTTTGTTTTACCAGTAGTTATTTTTGATGTTAGCTGTTTGGTGCAAAATACAATTCTTACGTGTTATGGGAGCATAAACTTTATTGCTGTCTCATTACCATGCAGAGGCCGAATATGAGCAAAAGAATAACATCCTATATTAATCTTCCAAAGGTTGGTTATGGGTAACCCAAGTGATGGTATTATAGTTTAATTAGTGGAATAGGAGGGAATGAATAGGTTCAGTGCTGCCTGATAAATGTAATTCTCTCATGGAAAGATTTGTACAGTGAAAACCAATAAAGGAGTGCTGATGGAATGGCTTTTTGTCTAGTTCAGTAATGCAATCATCTCTTCTATGCCCATTAAAAAAAAAATCTCCATCCTAAGGCTATATTTTGTAGTGTCATTTTAGGTATTCATTTTGGGGGAAAATAGTTGCTTCTTCAACTTTAAAGAATTAGATCCCATTGAACTAGAAAAAAAAGCATCTAAAATAGCTTAAATTGTTTTTTTTTTTTTGGAAATGCAAAAAGTCATCACACTGTACATGAGTGAAGTGGTGTTAGTTTCAATGACTGTGTCTGACATTTTTGTGCTCTGCACAAACACTTGTCCTTTGCTGATGGTCCTGTGGAAATTTCCCCTGGACAGAACAAAATCAGAGGGGTGCATTCACGGCAGAAAAAATTTAGATGAGGGGGTTGGTAGTTTTGAGGGTTTATTTGGGGTCAATTATGGGCATTTCCCTGTAACTTGAAGATTTTCTGACCACAAATGCGTTGGAAGAAAGCCAGGCATTACTATGTATACAGAGTGGTAGGTACCTATACGCATACTATGAGTGTTAGGTTGTGTCTGAAGGTAAAACAAACGGCAGTGTCTTTCTCTTCCTTCCACACCAGTATGCTTACCTGTAAGTCCTTCTAACCTCATGTGTCTGTAGCTGTTTGGTTCAGCTGGCCGGGAACCAATAGCCATGAGGCCAAGATATTTGACTTCTCTGTGGGCCAGATAGCCTTATTTTGTTCCATAGGCTGCAATCTGTACCTTGGTGGAGTGGGTTGAATAGTGTCCCCACAAAATACATCTCCCAGATCCTCAGAATGTGACCTTGCTTGGAAATAGGATCTTTGCCGAGGTTATTAAGTGACAATGAGGTCATAGTGGATTAGGGTTGGACCTGAATCCAATGACTAGTATCCTTATAAGAAGACATGAGAACATAAAGATTAGAGAGGAGAAAGCCATGTGCAGACCCAGGAGGCAGAGGTTAGAATAAAGAATGCCAAGGAATGCCAAGGCTTACCAGCAACCACCAGAAGCTAGCAGCGAGGCATAGAACAGATCCTCCCTCAGAGCCCCCGGAAGGAACTGATTCAGCCTCACCTGGATCTGGGACTTGTGGACTCCAGAGCTGTGAGAGAATAAAGTCTTCTTGTATTAAGGCACCGGGTTTGTGTTATCTTGTTGTGGCAGCCACAGGTCACGAGACACCTGGACGGACAGCTTGTTCACATTCTACCTGTCACAATGGCATCCCAGTGAGACTGTAGACAGGTATACTTCTAGGTCCACCAGTGGGAGTCAACAGTCTACCAGTCAGGAAAAGAATGCATCTTCACAATGAAAGGGTGTAACTAATGTGCCCTCGTCCATCCCTGCCAAACAGCAGCTCAGGTTCTCTGCCTCGGAAACACCACGTCCAGAACAGGGAATCTCAGTATGACCGCTAAATTCTAACATCTCTCCAGTACAAAGTCTGATGATAAAACACTGAGAAAGCTCTTTCAGAAGCCAGGCTTTTCCTCCAGGTGTGTCCTTAATGAGGGATTCGTGTGGTTGAAGATAATGGAATCCAATCTATTTTAAACAAAAAGGAAATTTTGCTCAAAAAATTGTTGGAGGGCTTCCCTGGTGGCACAGTGGTTGAGAGTCCGCCTGCCGATGCAGGGGACATGGGTTCGTGCCCCGGTCCGGGAAGATCCCACATGCCGCGGAGCGGCTGGGCCCGTGAGCCAGTGGCCGCTGAGCCTGCACGTCCGGAGCCTGTGCTCCGCAACAGGAGAGGCCACAACAGTGAGAGGCCCACGGACCGCAAAAAAAAAATAATAATAAAGAATCGAGACAGCAACAAAAAGCATTAAACCAAGTGTGGGTCCCTCTAGACGTGGGCCCTGTGTGACTGCTCTGGTCACAGCCCAGGATGCTGGCCCCAGCTCTCGCCATATTGGCCTGCTAATCGCACCTGCAAAACAGATGCTTCCTGCACCGTTGCTCCTCCCCACCTACATCAGGACCAAATCCACGTCTGTGAGAGCGCAGAAGCCTGCAGAACCCTGGCTGCAAGGGCATCTGAGAAAAACATCCTTTCCGGCAGTGCAGGCTCTTCCCCAATGGAAGCTCTCTAGGAGGAGCTGGGAAAGACGCTGGGCTGCTCTGCTTATCTACCCAAATGCACAGACGCCAGAAGCAAAGATGCCTTTTGCGGAGCGATGTCTTCTCCCTCTGTTGTTTCGAGACCCATCCTGCTCTGTTGTGGCTTTTCACTCACGACACCTGACGCACAGCGGACCGAATGCCATGCGTGCCTTCTCTGTGGGAGGCATGTGTTGGGTGCTGGAGATGCCATGGTGATGAAAGAAGATGAGGTCCCTGCTCACTGGAGTTTCCCTCAAGTGGGTGGAAATGAAACATTAACGCCTGAACAACCAAGTGGGATGATGTCAGGTGACCATTTCTGGGGGGCAGAGTTGCTATATTCTAAAATACATCTCAAAGCCATTCTCTCCCCTTGAGCATCAATGGTACCATTTTATCCCAGCCAACACCATCTCTTAGCTGATCTCCTCATTTTCACTCTTACCTCCCTCCAATCCATCCACCACGGCACGGCTAGGCAAATCCTTTTGAAAACCTAAATTAGATCATGGACATTCCGTTGCTTAAATCCTCCCCCTAGTTTTGGCCTGTCCTTGGAAAAAGTCCATACGTCCTCATGAGTCCTACAAAACCACATGCCAGCTGGTCCCTGTCTGTCTCTAACCATCCCCCACTTGCCCACTATGCCGCACCAGTGTCCTTTCTGCTTCTGGGGACACGCCAAGTTCCTCCTGACCTCTGTCTTTGAACTTACAGATCTTATAGTTCACGGGACACGGCAGTCCTTCTCAGCTTGCGGCATTCAGCTGACGGGTCACCTTCTCAGAAAGGTTATCTCTGGCCACCTACCTAGGGCAGAATCTTCACACCACCCCACAGTTACGCTACAGCATGTGTTTCTCCCCAAGCATAGTCTGAAATTATCCTGTTTATCTGTTTCTGGGTTTCCCCTTCCTCTCCATGAGGTCAGAGACCCTACCTTTGTGATTCAATCCTTCACCCCAAGCTCAGCACAGTGCCTGACACATAGTAGCAGCTCTAGAAATATTTGTTAATGGGCTGACTTTCTGACAGATGGATGAGTGGAAACACAGCTACGCTCACGGGGCCTAGAAAGTTGGATCAGCGTTCCTTATTTAAGGAGAAGGAATTCAACTTAAAAACCTGAGCAAGATTTGGGGTGGCTGGAGAGTTTGGGAAAATTGAAGCAGAGATTTCAAAGTGACAGGCCGTAATCAAATCATGCAAGTCAGCTATTCTGGAAAAAATGCAGGCTGGCTTCGGGGTGAAAAGGCCAGGCCAACAACTGTCCAGTAGGACGGATGATCTCACACTTGTTCAGGGGTTGTTCTGAGGTTATTCTCTTCCTGTTCACGTGGTGCGCGTTGTCACAGTGAAATCGCTGGAACCAGATGGCCTGTTCTTCTCTGGGGGCTCCAGTGGCCCCTGTAGCACTGGAGCGGCTCCCTGCTTCTTATACCAGCCCCCTAAGGACAGAGGGACTAAGTGCTGGAAAGGCCCAGCTACCATGCTTGAGGGTTTTCTTTTTAGGTTGATTTCCCAGCTTTCTGCCCAGCCCCAGATTAAGGCAGACAACTGTCCAGATTCCTTGGGGCTGAGGAGGTCCCCGGATGGCAGGACCTTCAATTTTAAAGCTAGGAAAGTCCAGATTGGGACAACGGAGTCACCCTTCCACCAGGCCACCGAAGGAAGGTGTCCAGCATCCTTATTTTTTTCCTCAAGGTCTTAGTCCTTGATGGTGTCCGGATTCTGCCTCCAAGTGTGTCATCCTACACCACCCTTATATGGTCTGATCCATTTTGTACCCCGGGAGCTCAGGGTTTCACCTCCTCCTTGTAACCCCAAGAAGCCCTCCTGCCTCGTCTACTCTGGGAGGAGTAGGAGAACGTTTAGGGACATTCCTTAAATACAATTATAATGATACCTCTGACGATACAACTCAGGGGAAAATAATGCCTAACTATTCATAGTAGTGACCCTCTGTCATATTGAAGATGGGTCTGCAAGCTTTTTCTCTAAAGCTTGCAATAATCTTTTCGGCTAGACGGTAATCTTTTAGGTTGTGTGGACCATACAGTCTCTCATAACTACCGAGCTTTGCCACTGTAGCATGAAAGCAGCCAAAACAGTATGTGAACAAATGGGCCTGGCTCTTCCAATAAGAGTTTATTTACAAATACTGGCAGTGAGCCTGATTCAGCCCCTGGGCCATAGTTTGTGGATCTCTTATGTAGAGCATGCTTCCAGATAATTAAAACATTTCTTTTCTTAAGTCCACAGAAGCTTTCTTTGTCCCCACCACACAGATAGGCCATAGCTCCACGTACACCTTACACACCTTCTTCTGTATTCCTGTCTTTCCCTCCTTTAATCATTCATGCCATCACTCAACTGGGCTTATGGAAACATCTGCCCCACAAAGTGAATTCTTGCACAACGACATTGATATGGAAAGAAAGATCATGTGGAACTTACTTTTAGAGGATGTTTAATGCCAGTTTGTAATATAAAAGCTGGACATGGAGTCTGAGCCAATAACTAGGATAATTGAGATGAATACCTAGTTGATGCTTTGTCAATGGGATTGCTAGGTTAATAGGGTAAAACTCCTCTGATGAGGAGGATCACCGTCACCCCAAATAGTGGCTTTAAAGGGAGGTTTTGAGATGTTCGCTGTTTCTGGTTTTGTTTTTCAAACTAAAGAGTATTAATCTGTGGGATCGGGGGCAGGCCTCTGTAGGAGTGAGTGGCTTACTAGAGCGCTGCTTTCATCCTATGTGCAATTTAATATTCCTGAGCCAACCAGCATCTTCGTAGCATATTTTGAGTTGTGCTGTCCTTAGAAGTATACTTTGTTTTCATGTGCCCCTTGGCCATCTGTATGTCTTCTTTGGAGAAATGTCTGTTTAGGTCTTCCACCCATTTGTTGATTGGGTTGTCTGTTTCTTTGATATTGAGCTGCATGAGCTGTTTGTATATTTTGGAGATTAATCCTTTGTCAGTTGCTTCGTTTGCAAATATTTTCTCCTATTCTGAGGGTTGTCTTTTCATCTTGTTTCATCACGAATTATTAGAGAAACGCAAATCAAAACCACAATGAGGTATCACCTCACACCAGTCAGAATGGCCATCATCAAAAAGTCTACAAACAGTAAACGCTAGAGAGGGTGTGGAGACAAGGGAACCCTCCTGCACTGTTGGTGGGAATGTAAACTGATACAGCCACTATGGAGAACAGTATGGACATTCATTAAAAATAGACCTACCACATGACCCAGCAAGCCCACTACTGGGCATATACCCTGAGAAAACCATAATTCAAAAAGACACATGTACCCCAATGTTCATTGTAGCACTATTTACAATAGCCAGTATATGGAAACAACCTAAATGTCCATTGACAGAGGAATGGATAAAGAAGATGCGGTACATGTATACAACGGAATATTACTCAGCCATAAAAAGGAACGAAATTGGGTCATTTGTAGAGATGTGGATGGAACTAGATTCTGTCATACAGAGTGAAATAAGTCAGAAAGAGAAAAACAAATATCATATATTAACGCATATATGTGGAATCTAGAAAAATGGTACAGATGAACCTATTTGCAGGGTAGGAATAGAGACGCAGACGTAGAGAACGGACATGTGGATGGGGTAGGGAGGAAGGGGATGGTGGGACGAATTGGGAGGTTAAGATTGACATATATATACACTACCGTGTGTAAAGTGGATAACTAGTAGGAACCTGCTGTATAGCACAGGGAGCTCAGCTCGGTGCTCTGTGGTGACCCAGATGGGTGGGAGGGAGGTCCAAGAGGGAGGGGATATATGTATACACATAGCTGATTCACTTTGTTGTATAGCAGAAACTAACACAACATTGTAAAGCAACTATACTCCAATAAAACAGAAAAAGCATGACAAAAAAAGTATACTTTTTAAAATTGAAGTATAGTTGAATTACAATGTTGTGTTAATTACTGCTGTACAGCAAAGTGACTCAGTTATACATACATATATCTATATACACATTTTTTTCATATTCTTTTCCATTATGGTTTATCACAAGATATTGAATATAGTTCCCTGTGCTATAAGAAGCATACTTTCAAACGGAGAAGGGGTAGAAGGGGAAAGAAAACACTGGTAACATTTTAAATTAATTTTCAGAATACGATCCATCGATTGTGCACGTACATGGAAACTGTTTATCTCAGGTGAGAAGTCAGGAGGTGAATGTGAAGAGACAGGGAGAAAAAAAAGGGGGAAAGAAGCTTGTATTTCAGCAGAACGGGCTTATGTGCATTTACCTGTCCCAGAGGTTGGATGTGATTGGAACAGGGACGATGACGAACAGGGCACTAACATTCTGTTGACCCTCTTCCTCCAAGTCCTCTCGGCTGGTGGGGTTATTGCAGAAGAAGAGAGTTCTCTGCAGAGCAGCAGCAGCCCATGTGGGCTCATTGCTGAGCAGATACTGCTGAGTCTAGAAAACGGAGAGCCTTAACAAGTAAATTCCACACCCCCTCAAATTTGTGCCTCGGTAGGGAAGCCTCAGCAGGAAATCCTCCATATGTTTTCCTTTACTACAAGGAACTTCAGAGAATGAGTTCATTCTCTTCAAACATCCTCTCACTGCTGTAAAACGGCACTGGCTGGATGATGAGAAATGTCACTAGGAACACGAGAGGACGCCTACAAACGGAGATAGGGGAGCAGTTACTCTTCTGAATTAGATATTAGTTTGGGAGAAGTTTTATTTTTCCTTTGCTGCTTACATTCTGGACTTCGTGGGCTTTTTTCATTTTGGTTTTCTTTTTTTAAGGACAGTCTTTTGTTTTTGACTGCTTCCTAGTAGAGCTTGGATACTTGGAGAAATAAATATCAAAAGAAGATTTCTCAAAGATTTGTCCTATGGAGGAATGGAGCTCATACCCTGAGGACCAAAGGATTATAGCTCAGATTAGCCTTTGCTCTTAAACAAAAAAGCCAAATTTAAATTCAGGATTACTTGAAAAATATCACTGCAAGTAAGTACTTTGTCTTTATTGTTTTCTTTCTTCCTTTTTAATCTCCTAATAAGCATCTTTTTGGCCTATTGTAATCTCAGTGAAGTTAACAGTTGGATTCTAAATATAAGTAAAATGATTTTGCTAGCTCGTAAATTAATTGCAAGATGAGATATGAAGTGTTCTGCTCTTAACAGTTTAGCAGGTAATATTTATAGAAATGTTTATGTTATCATGCCAAGAATCACTTAATTTCATTAATGTCTCAAGTGAATATCTTTTGCCTCATTTCCTCCAGTAATATAAACTCTATTTTAGATTGGAAAATAAGCCAGTAAAAATGTCTTCTGAAAAGAGCATGGCTGCCCTAGCAAGCAATCAACTTTTGTTGACTTCTCTGGAATATTAAGGGAGATTTGCTGAAGGACCTGTAAATCTACAAAGTAAAATTTGCTACAACTCTGACTCTTGTGAACCCCTTTTGAAAATATGATGAAATCAATGTAGCAAATGTGAAAAAAATCTTAGTGGCGAAAGGGCATTGAAACATCAAAATATTTCAGCTGCTATTACCTTTTCTTAATTACACTATTAAACTGAGCTCCAGCTGTGCATACGTTGTTACCTGCTCAGGACTCCAGGAGTCAAGAGCTGTCAAGCTGATCTAGCAGGATGTGGTAGACGGTGCACAAGTCATCAGGGAGGAAACTAGAAGTGGCCAAGATGTCTTGTTTCCCTCCAGATTCCTAATTTCCACCACCCGTCCCTCTGCCCTCCCTTCCTGATGTGGTAACTGCATCAATTTGTTAGGAGGCGTCCTGCTCCCTCCCTGGCAATCGTAAATAAAGAACTGGCTGCTTTCAAAGTCAAGCCACGTCTGATTGATCTTTGGACAAGAATGAACATAGGAATGATCTGTGCTTTCTCTGCACTCCAGTTCCCCCACTGTACCACTAAAGCCATCCTCCGGGACCCAGCTTTCCGTACACCAGCTGGTCTGAAACGATGTATTCCAAAGAAAGATAATGGTGAGAGTCCCTTCCATGAATGGAGCGTGTTGCACTCCTTCCTCCCTCCAATTTCCCCTAGTCTGTAGAGACTGTCTGCCTTGTCCTCTAAGAAACATGATTCCTGTTCATCACTGGTTGCAAAGCCAAATTCTCCCAGCACTGGCCTCATGACTGTGCAGCCTGTCAGTTAAAGATCATTGTCTGCCAAGCCATCTGTTGCTCTCCCTTAGGAGAGGGTGTTATTTCAGTTCTGTAGGTATCCTTTAAATGTCCCCTACATGTTGTGTAGCAGCTAAATGTAGCCTGAGGGCTAAGTCCTGTTGATAGCAATGGCAGTCTGTGTCCCACTCCTGAAAGTGTTAGTGGTAATGGTGTGATCTTGGATGGCCCAAAAGAGGGAGGTGAGCTGGGGACTGTGAAAAATGCAGCCAGATGAGAGGCTGGTCTTTGCCGTCCTGGAAGGTTGCTGCTTTCATTTTATTTATTTATTGATTTATTAGAAAATTAGCTATAGGTAGAATTGTTTGTTTGTTTGTTTGTTTATGGCTGCGTTGGGCCTTCGTTGCTGCCTGCGGACTTTCTCTAGTTGTGGTGAGCTGGGGCTACTCTTTGTTGTGGTGCATGGACTTCTCATTGTGGTGGCTTCTCTTGTTGCGGAGCGTGGGCTCTAGGTGCATGGGCTGCAGTAGTTGTGGCACACGGGCTCAGCAGTTGTGGCTCACGGACTCTAGAGCACAGGCTCAGTAGTTGTGGCGCATGGGCCTAGTTGCTCCGCGGCATGTGGGATCTTCCCAGACCAGGGCTTGAACCCGTGTCCCCTGCATTGACAGGTGGATTCTTAATCACTGCGCCACCAGGGAAGTCCCAGTTGTTGCTTTTAGAGGAATTACTTGCTTCCTGATTTAGTTGTGCCTAAGGGCTTGTGCTTCTGTTATGGGGCATTGTGTTGTCCTAACAGCCCCTGTTACGGATGCTGGCTACCCATCAGCGATGGCAGTTTGGAGGCTTGACCCTTACAAAGGAGACCCATGAAGAATGTGAGCTTTCCTACTTGTCACACTCCTCCTTCACTAGTTAGGAAAAAGATATTGCCTTCTTTAAGCGGTCTATGCTCTATCTGCTAAGTGAGAGTGGACCTCTATAACTTCTCGCCCTCAATAATGGAACTTACATTGCTGAATTTCAAAAGCCATCAGGTCATCTCTGCAACCTTGGAGAACTTTCCTTTTGTAAAGAGAATGTTTCCTTTGCTTTGAGGAGCTCTTTTATAAACTTATGTCCTGGACAAACCTGAAGTACCCTGTCCTGTGGTACTAGCAGGTGATGACAATGACGATGATGATAATGACATGTAACGAGTGTTGACTGCCATCTTTTGCCAGGTGTGATACTAAATATCTATGACACTTATGACATTAAATCTTCCCTGCCTTACCTGTAATGCAGATAATGTAGACAGCCTCCTTCACACATTTCAATGGAGGAGGAACAAAAGAGATAAGAACGTTCCTATCAACTGGCATCCTGTCTTCTTTTTGTTTGTTGTCTTTGTATCTTTCATTCAACTGTCTAATGACCAAGGTTATGGATTGTCCAGGTTCCTTTCTGCATGACTTTAATTCATGGATAACATTCCTGGCGGAACCTAGGTAGTGGGCTGGGGTGGAGTGGCAGGTGAAATTGGAACTTCAGCAGTGAGCTTTAGGGCATGTATTGGAAATGGATTTCATTTCTTTCTGCTCTGCATTAGACTCTGTGTAGAGTGTGGCTTCACCCACATCATGCTTCTCTATGGTTCACTTTCTTCAGGGTTATGGGGATAATTAAACTTTGTGGGCTTAAAAGCATCAAAATCCTGGGGAGAAAACAGCACATTCGTGAGCAAACGTGTTTTAACTGTTCATGTTGGGCCAGGTTCTCATTGGGAGCAAATAGTACACTTAGAAGACAGAACAAAGTCTTTCAAATTACCAGAAGGTGGGTAATATGGAGGGAGAGGGTTCAGATTTTTTTTTGCAATCATAAAACGTATATTTTAAGTAAGGTTTACTATTACTATCTACTGTTATAAAGATTTTATTAACATATGACAAATTGGGATAAGCTGGTTTGTAGATGATGATTCAGGACAAATGACATATGAAATAATCAATGAGTAAATGAATAAAGAAATAATACATTTATTAATTGGGAGATGGAAGTCATTGGGGATTTAATAACACTTTTTTTGCTTTTTGATATTGTTTCTAATCTGGGTCATGGAAACATTTTAAGATAATTTACTGCCTTGATTATATCTTTGATTCAATGATTGTTTATTGAGTATCATTTCGGGCATCACTCTCTGGAATAATCCATGATTACATTTGGGAACAAATGTAGGGCTATAGGGTGAGTGAGTATATTAGATGAGGAGAGAGAACAATTGAATTCAGAAATACTAACCTCTCACAACTTCAGATTCACAGAAATTTGAAACTAGGATAGATTTTGGATCATCTTAGCCAACTCCTTTACATTATATAAGAGGAAACCGAAGTCAAAAACTGATTTACACATCACTAATTAGCTACAGAACTAGGATGAGAATTCTAGTCTCTGGCCTGCAAATCCAATAGCTTTTTGTTTACTTTTCAGTTCTATGTTTTTAATATATTATTTTTTTAATCATTCAAAAATAAAGATGTGCTCCATGATCATGCCAATTGCATTGCTTTCGCCTTTTAAATATCTTAATGTAAAATGTCTCAAACACACAAAAATAGTATCATGATTATCTGCAAACACACCACCAAGATTAACTATGTTATTTTGCTATCTTCAGTTCAGATAATGTGTAAAATAAAAGGAAGCACATTACAAATACAGTCAAAGCACTATCCCCACCTTTCTCCCCTCTTCCCTCGCAAGAGATAGTTATCCTTAAATTGCTATATATGATTCCTATGTACTATACTTTAGTACTTTTACTGTGTGTGGGGGTTTGTATATGTGTGAGGGGGTGGTGGGTTTTTAGGTCCAGACGTGGATGTATCTATGTGAGGTTATATCTAACATCTATTTGTGGTTATACTGTTGCTTTGTGTTCAAATTTTAAGATATATAAAGCATTGTCTTTATATATTTATATATTCTCTAACTTTTTTATTCAAAGTTGTTTTGGAGATGTATCCATGTTGATACATAGGTATCTAGTTGATTTTGTTATAACTGCGGGATAGTATCACATTGCATAAATCATCGAAGGTTGATTTATCCATTTTCTTACTGAGGGAAATTTGCATCGTCTCTGCAGTTTTGCTATCTGAACAGTACAGCAATGGTCTTTGTATGTATCTTCTTACACTTGTGCTAGGATTTCTCAAGAAGAGTTCAACCTAGAAGTTGAACTGTCAGGTCATAAGGGTACACATTTTCCCTAGAGATTGTTAAGCTCTTCTGCAAACTCTACTGGTTTATTTGACCACCAACAATGTTGAGCAGTAGTTCTAAACTCTGCCTGCAGAAAGAATCAGCTAAGGAGCACTTTAAAATGACCAATGCCTAAGTCCCACCCCAGACCAATTAAACCAGAATCTCTGGGGATGGGAGCCAAGACAGTTTTCAAGTTCCCTGGGTGATTCTAATGTACAACTAGGGTTAAGAACCACTGATTTAGCATTTTTCTGTTTCCCCACTTGTTTTCCAACATTTGGTATTATCAGACATTCTGTTCTGCTAATCTCTGGGTGCAAGGACTTTGTAATTACTGGTGAAGCTGAGTATATTTGTACAGTGTTACTGAGCATTCCAATGACTTCCATTGAGAATTATGTGTGGCATATTTCACCCATTTTTTTCTCTTTAATTGTCTTTTATTATTGATTTGTAGGCACTTTCTTTACATTCTGGACAGTAATTGTGAAAGGGGGGCATATAATTGCCAAATATCTACCCTAGTCAATAACTTATCTTTTCACTTATTTGTGCTATAGAAGTTTAAAAATTTGTGCTATAGAAGTTTAAAAATTTTTTAATATACTTAAATCTGTCAATATTTTCCTTTATGCTTTGTATGATGAGAAATCTTACATATTTTCTATATGATTTTGTAAATCTATGTTTCTGTCTTTTCTTCAAAAAGTTTTACAGTTATACTTTTTCCCAATGAAGTTTTTAATCTGTCTAGAATTTATATTTCTGTATGGTGTAATGTATTGATCAAATTTTATCTTTGCTTTTTTTTCTTCTTTTTTTTGGTTCTAGTACAGTTTTCTAACTAGTCCATCTTTTCCCAGTGACATTTAGTGCTATTGAGACCTCATATGTCTTTTTTCCATTCCATCCTTGTACCAATACCATGTTTTAATTATTACAATCTTATAATAAATCAACCATTTTAAACTATTTTTCCAAAAATGTGCATTGCCTATTCTTGAATATTTACTATACCATATGAATGTATGTGCAACACCGTTTCAGGTCACATGAAAGACAGTGCTGCGAGTTGGCTTACAGTTGCTTTGAATTTATAGATTATTGGGGGGTGATTTTTCTATATAAATTCGAGTCTCCCCATTCAAGGGCATAATTTAGCTCTCCATTTATTTAAGCTTACTTTCATGTCTTTCAATATATTTTATAATTTTCCCTACAAATATTTTCCAGATTTTTGTTAGATTCATGATTGTTGTTGAAGTGAATTATTTTTATTGTAAATTTTATTTTTTCCTGAAATGTTCTAACTACTGGCTGACGGTTCATAGAAACATACTAGATTTTTGTTTAACTCTTGTTTCCAACCATGTTGAACTCATTTGTTTTAAAAGTTTATCAATTACTTAGATTTTCTAAATAATCATATATACAAATAATAACAATCCTGTTCATTCTTGTAACATTGATACGTTTTATTTTAATTTAACTGAGTATAAAGATTTAATTAATTGATTAATTAATTTATATTCTCTATATATTTTTTTCTACTTGCTATCATGATTAGGCACTCCTGCACAAGGTTAAATAGAAGCATTGACAGCAAGCATCCTGTCTTGTCCTGAGTTTTATATAAAATCCCTTTGACTTTTTCACCATTAAGTATATTTTCTTGAGTTTTTACTGGATATTTTTTATCAGGTTAAGAAAAAGTTTCCTTCTAATTCTTCTTTGCTGAAATGTTTTATTAGGAAAGTATTTTGAGTTTCAAATATTTTCTGCATCTGTAGAGATGAATTTATGGTGTTCCCCTTTTAATATGTTAACTGGTAAATTATATTAATAAGTTTCCTAAAATTGAACCATCCCTGTATTCTGGGATAACGCCTTGATCATAATTTTTAAAATATTCATTCTAAGTTTGGTTTGCTAATATTCTGCCTAGGATTTTTATATTTATAGATGAAACTGGCCTGTAATTTTTCTTACTCATTTTACATCAGTTTATCTTCTTATGGGTTACAAAATGATTATCAGCTTATTCTATTCTATGGAAACATTTAAATAAGATTAGGATTACTTTTAATTTGAAACTTGATAGAACGTATCTGAAAAAATCCTAGGTCTGTGTGTGTGTGTGTGTGTGTGTGTGTGTATACAGACTTTAGTGATTCCATTTCTCTTAATATTGGTCAATTAAGGTTTTCACTTCCTTCCTGAGTAATTGTTAGTTACATTTATAGTGAATTTACCATATTGGCTAGATTTTCAAATGCATTGACATAAAATTGTTCCTGATATTCTCTTTTTTAACAATTTCTACCTTATCTGTAGTTGTTCCTTTTTTTCATACTAATATAGTCATTTGTGTTGTCCCTTTCTCTCTTTTTAAATCAGTATTGCAAGAATGTTATCAGTTTATTAGTTTTTTTCAACTAATAAACAATTTTTGTTTTTCTAGGATATCTCTGTCATTAATTGGCAAATACCCTTGGCAGTCAAACCATAATTTAGTTGGGTATATTATTCTAGATCAGCAGGTATTTTCTCTAATTCATTTTATTGGGTTGGCCAAAAAGTTCATTCGGGATTTTCCGTAACAACTTACAGAAGCACTCAAATGAACTTTTTGGCCAACCCAATAAAATATTCTATTGATTTCTGTTACTTATCTTTGGTTTTGGAAGTCTACTGTGCCTATTGTTATCCCTTGGTGCAACTTATCTTTTCTCTCTGGATACTTTTAAAATCTCTTTTAAGATCTCTTTGTAGTTCTGCTGTTTCACTACAATGTATCTCATTGTGGATTTGTCCTTTATTTATCTTGATTACTTCTTAACTCATAGGAATCATATATTTAATCTATTCTGGGACATATACAGGCCTATATCTTTGAATATTGATGCTTTGATAATTCTGTTCACTCTCTGAAATTAATATTAGACATGAATATTTTGTTCATTTCATGCTCTCTGTCTCTTAATTTTATATTCATCCCTTTATCTCACTGTGCTGCATTCTGAGTTGTTTCCTTAAACCTGTCTTTCAGACCACTGATTATGTCTTCAGCTGTGTCTATTCAGCTGTTTCACCTCTCCATTGAATTTCTCATTCCATAGCTATAGTTTTCATTTCTAGATAGTCTACCTACCATTACTTTAATACCGTGTTTTTCTTTTCATATGGCTTGTATTCCTTTTGGTGTTAGTCATTTAAAATTTATGTGAAATAATCTCTTATTTTGTTCATTTATCCAAAGTCCTTAGGGTTCAGAGTCTTCTATTTGTTGTGTCTGGTGGTATGATTCTTCTGATGGATTGTTTCTTCGTGTGATGAGTAATTTAGGACAATGGGCTCATCCTCAGTAGGGAATACTGTATAAAAACATGCAACCAGTGTCCCCTTCAGACATTTTGCATTTGTTTTTGCTTTTTGTGTCCTAGGATGAATCCTTAGGCTAATTTCTTGACTCACAAATTCCTGGACCACACAAACAATCCTGATTATAAATTCTGGCACTATCTTTTCCCTTCACTTGGTATCTAGATAGAGACAGACAGGCATCTTTACCGTGTCCATTTGCTGGGACTCTATCACCTGTCCGTACCCTTACATTGGAATTTAAACCCAACCTTCTGGGTTACTGAGACATGTAAGTTTCCCCGATGCAGACCACACTCTGTTTGTGCCCTTACCATACTGCTTTTTAGATCCACATATCTTACCCCTGGCCTTCTCTCTTGCATGCTCTTTCTCTCACTCTTGCTTTCTTTTTTTGCAAACGTAGTAATGCATTTAAAAGAATAGCATCTTGGGCTTCCCAGGTGGCGCAGTGGTTGAGAGTCTGCCTGCCGATGCAGGGGACACGGGTTCGTGCCTCGGTCCGGGAAGATCCCACATGCCGCGGAGCAGCTGGGCTTGTGAGCCACGGCCGCTGAGGCTGCGTGTCCGGAGCCTGTGCTCTGCAACGGGAGAGGCCACAACAGTGAGAGGCCCGCGTACCGCAAAAAAAAAAAAGAAGTGTGTTTTTATCTGTTTTTTCTAAGTGGGAAAGTTTTCAAATTTTCTTGAGAAAAAAATTCAGAACAAGAAGTCCTAGTTTGGCCTTTTGGACATTAAAAAAGAAGCCTAAGAATTTCACAAATCATATTCTCCATGCAAACTTTTCTTGCTAGTTTCTGTAGAAATGTAGTTTATCCAAAAATCAGCGTGAAAATTATTAATGTAACTCTGAATGTTTTGCTGTGTAACTGCTGAGGAATTGCATTCCTTTGAACTTCTACGATAAACTCAGCCACAGCCTGGTGTGTTGAGGATAACGGGGTGAGGAGGGGCTATATCCTACTTTGAGAAATTTTTCAGGGAGTGTTCTGTAGAGGAACAAATACTGTTTTCTGAAAAAGTGCAAGCATCATTTGCTTTTTCTTAGTGAGAGACCAGAAGGATATATATTTTTAAAGGTTATAATGAAACCCCAAAGCCCTTTCTGGCTCTATAATTCTGTGATTTTTTTTACTATCTTGAGAAAATTTCCCAAAAAATCTTATAGCCTGTGTGCAGCTTTGTAACCAAATCCTAGGAATCAAAGTTCCTTAATCTTCCTAAGATGCTCTCCTTTTCTCTCTGTCATTCACCCTAGCGTCTTAGCAAGTCCATAGATATGAAAGGGACTGTATTCAACCTTTTTTTGCTGTTAATGTTTTTTGATCTGATTTTTCCACGGGATGTCAAAGAATACATTGCCAAACAAAACAATTATTTGACTAAAGAGAACGTTACTTATTGAATACTATCTAAACATGACATATTTCAAAGTATACACTGTTGGAAGTTTTCAAAACTTCCGCTGAACATGCTATAATTTTGAGATATTTTGCCCCAAAATTCTCTTTGGAAGCAACAACTTAATAATAAGACACAGTTGAAATAAAAACAAAGGATTCTTTTAAAAAAATATCAAATGTTCTTTCAACACTCGATACCCAAAGTTATTTCTGAGGCCTCACCATATTATTTTAGATTAAATATCTAAAACAAATTATTACAAAAATAAACCCATCCCTTCGCTGGATTTCATTCTGTGTTTGGATTGGGGTGGAGTCAGTTGTTAGGTGCATGACCAGAGCACAGGCACTGAGTCTTTTTATTTTCTTAATTATGAATTATCGTTTCAAGCCCTCATTGGCGGTTTACCATGGCAGTAATCCCTACCAAAACAGTTGTTCGTCTAGATCCTAAGTGGTTTGCTAGAACATTAACCTTGACTTGACCCCTGATGGTCACAGGGTCAATAATTACAACTTCTAGAAAAACTATCAGTAGGGACTGTACCCTGAATTATGTTACTTGCCTTTAAAAATAATTATAGTATGTTTGTCATTCAGAAGGACTAGATCAGCAAGGCTAATGAAAATGTTTAAATCCTTATCAGTTGGAATGAAAAGGGCTGGCTCCAGAAAGTGCTGACCTTGGAATTTTTGTGCCGCTTGTGTTGATCCTGTTTGCTGATGCACATGACCTACTGATGTGTGGCTTGGCAAGCCATAGAGGCTTATTCACCCATGCTGGATGGGAAAGGGGCTTCCGGGCCGCTCCCTGGGCTGTGGCATTCCTCTGGTTCTCTAACAAAGCTTTCAACTGGCATCTGGGACTAATGAGCATACAGTCCCAGGAGCAATGGAGCACAGTTTTCCGTCACCCATTAAGACGAGCTCTAAGCCCCAAGCTTATCAAGCCTGAACCAGGAGAAGCTAGGGCCAAAGGCTGAAGATAAAACAGTCACTAATAGTTTCATAAACTGCGTGAATAATTCCACGTTAACAATAAATACTGCATGTTTAGTGATATTACCTAAGCCCTAATAGCCAAGGTGCTCACTGACCCTGGCCATTAAAGGCAACATAGCTCTTTTCAGGAGAATCTGAATTAAGCCTACTTTACATAAAGTTTAGTCTGAGGACATTTCTCCAAGTAATCTTCCCCCTCTTTGTGTAGACAAGCGACCTCATTCTGCTAGGGTCACAAGGGATGAAGTAAGTGCTAGAGGTGGGCCATCCTGACCTGGTGGGAGATGTACAGAAAATCCTGGTGCAGCTGATTCTGCCTTAGGATGTCGGTTATTTTTGCATTTTAATTTAAGCTTTCAATTATGTGCCTTGCTGCAGTGTAATCGGGGAATAAATAGATTAGAGGAAAACAGGGCGAAAAACTACTCATAGTCGTTACATACTATTTATTCTATTTTGTCAAGGATGTCAGAAATATAAGGTCATTAAAAATCAGTAAGTTGCTGGAAATGGGGATGATGGGAAGGGGGAGTCATACCCCTTCCCTGAGACCTTAGCATTGATGTTTGAAAGGACACTTGAAGATCCTATTCGGCCACTGGTATATTGTAGACTTCATACATATAAGTGGCATAAGTGAATATGGAGACCTACTCAGTAAAAATATTTTAAAAGTCTTTAAAGTACATAATCATTAATTTGTAATTCTAAAGCTGTTATATTCTTCCCCACTTGCATTGGTGATCTTGATTTTACACAGCCATCCCTGTACTATATGGCTCTACTATTTTTTGTCCTATATATTTGCATCCTACCATTTCTACTTCTCTGTCTCATTTATTTCACAATTCTGTTTGAGAATCCCTGGAGACCTGGCTTAAACTTCCTTTCATCCTGTCCAGATTGGCCATCTCGTTCCAGTTTTTCATTGAGCTCGTCTTTCTTTCCTCTATCATGGCATTCCATCGTTGCTCTTAATCAGGTCTGATTCACGGTCACAGGTCTCATGGGTCTCTGCCCATGTACACTGTTCCACGTTACCTTTGATGCCCCTTGCCTCCTTCTTCCTTTCTAATAGGACCTGCATCCTTAACATCTACAGACTAGTTGAGAAACTTGTTGATCATTCTCTCATGCCATCTCTCACACAAAATGTTTCTTTGCACATCCCCTCTGCCCTCAGTATATAAATTAGAACTCAACCTTTCAATGTAAACTTACTCGATTTGGGACTCTTGGGTATTTGAAGTATAACTTGAGCAACACTCCTTTCCTATGTTAAAATATGTGTGATTGACATGTATTGGGAAGGCAGGATATGACTGGATACCAGATTATAGGCAATTGTAAGGCAGTTACTAGGTTTCATGTTCTGTAGCATCTCGTGTGAATCCGTGAACTCTTAATTTGCAGAATCAGTATCACAGAAGCTGATGGTGGTGGTATCCAACCCCCTAAATGAACTTCTAGCAAATATATAGAGTTGGCAGAGTGCCGTGGAGTTCTAGCATTATTTAAATTATTCTAAAAAAAATATCCAGGAACCACCCCAAACAGATAAGTCATCCATATGCTTATAAAAATCAGAACAGTATCCATTGGAATTACCTTTTCATGCACCTAGCGACTGACATATACAAGTTCTCAATAAGTACTAAATCTATCATCATTGGAATATGTTTCCAATACCATATGATTGATCACCATCATCAACTCTTCCAGCAATTTTTCTATAAAATCTGTAGCTAGTTTATGGTTACGTCAAGAATCCCAAAGCCACTGTGAAATCAGTGCAGCAATTGGTGGTCACAGCTCCTTAAACTGAAGTTCTTTAACCTAAGGATACAAGCTTCCATCTTCCCTTGATATGCCTAAAAGATAAAAAGTTAACATTTTTCAAGATTGATGAAACAGTGATAACAGTTCTTCCTCATGGAAGAATGAAAATATACATCTTTAGATTACTACATGAATGATTTAATTCACACATAAAGAATTATCACAGTTCAGTATTATTAAATATTGAAACAGAAGTAGAAGATATATGATCACCTTTCTTATATTTTATTAAAAGTAGGGTAACACATTGAGATCCAAGGTGGATTTGGAGACTAATTTAAGCTCTGCAGACCTTGGATTTTATACTTATCAATAATGGTTCCCCTGTTCTTTGATTACATGTGTTTCTTTCAAGGTATTTTTAACTTTAGAACGCTGAAGCAAAGATATTCAGATTCAACCTTGGAATTTAATACATCATCTCTTTCGCCAGAGACATTTCACTGATCCTGTGTTATTTAAAGGCCAAATGGAACTGTTATGGTGAAAATCTGAAAAGAATGTCAGAACTAACACAGTATGGAGATCACATTTTCACAGAAATAATGATTCCAAGTCTTGTCATTTAATTTGCATGGTTGAATGAACTTGTCTTTCTCCTACTCCAGAAATACAGCCTACCACGTCCCGAACTGCAGCCCTTTCGAAAAGAGGTCAAGTCCCTAGGTTAGCATTCCACGATCGTGCCCACTCCACAACTTCAAACCCAGTAACAATTTTTTAATTAAAAATGAATTCTAAGCCTATAAGCTTATCCTTTCTGAGAAAATGATGGGAGGAGGATGGAATTGCTCTATATTTCTTTTAACTAAAAATGAAGTCACTTAACCTAGAAATTTGTATCTCAGGTGGGGGCATGTGAACTATCACAGAAAGGAATAGATCGTGTTACCCAGAACCCAAGGACCACTGATGGTACCTTCTCAGGACAGCTGACAAAATTCTTCCTAGGAGAATTTCCCTGGGTCACTTTCATGAGTATATTATTAGCATCGTCTGTGTTAGTGGGCATAGTTCTATAATAAACAATGTCCACATTTCAGTGGCTCATCACTAAAATGTGTGTTTATTACTCACAACATAGTCCATTGGTGTGAGGATGAACAAAGCGTGAGGGTTCTGCTCTAAGCAGTCACTCAGGGACCCAAGCTCCTTCAACGTGTGACTTTGCTATTTCTAGGACCCCTGCCTTCTCTGCGTTCAGCCCACCAGAGGGAGCCAATCACAGAGGACTTCCTGGGAGGTTACCTGGGGCCAGATCTGAAAGTAGTGTATGGCCCTTCTGTCCTCATCCCATTGACTGGAACTCAATCATACAACCCCATTTAACTGCAAGGGAGACTGAAAAATGAAGCCTAAACGGGTGCCAAGAGGAAAAAAAATAGGATCTGATGAACCCTGAGCAATGTCTGTCACATCTTCAGTAGTTTTGAGTTGGGGTTGATTAACAGGGTATGTGAAGATAGCCCCATGGTTGGTCTTGAACACTAGTAGCTATAAGAAAATATTGGACCAAGGGTGCCCATCCCAGGAAGCTGTAACTATATGTTCCCTGCTGGGGAGGGTGCTCAATTTTAATGTGAGAAATATAAGATGAATCAGATATTGTTTCTGCCCTCAGGCAGTACATAGTCTCCTAAAGGAGTAGGCTCTCTGTATAACTAGCTATGTTCTAGCTCATATAACAGGCTATTAAATTGGAAGTTTTTACTGAGACTCCTAGATCTAATAGACAGGAAATGCCAAAGTTAAATACCAGATCAAGGTTCAGATTTTCAAAGGGCTACCAAAAATGTGTTCCATAACCTAAAATTTTCTTAGCTACAAAGGGGATATAAATATAAAAGGTCTCTGAGACTGAAAGTTGAGACAGGATATCCTGAGGAGGATTTCTGCTTAAAAAATAAATTAAAAAAAAAATTTTTAAACATGCTGTGTTTTCATCCACATCCATGAGGATGAGGGCTGGGGGCTGTCTGCCACCCCACCTCAACTCTAGTAAGACTGACTTCTACAGAACCATCTAGAGAAGTTGACCTCTACCTCCTGAGGTTGGGAGAGGGGACACAGTAGACTGAGGTCTCCCTTAATTCTGAGAAAGCTGGAGGGGGATACACCATGACTGGTTAGCTGTTCTGATGGCAGGAGCAAAGAGAAGTTGTTGCTGGGTTGAAGTCAACCTGCATAGTGGCATCTTAGATTCTGTCCAATATGGCGGCCCAGGGGTGATGAGACCTCAATAGAGAAATGCTGGAGGTGGACCGCTAGATGCCCAGGGGCTAAGAAAGGAGCAGCAGGCTGGACTAGAGCTGCAGTGATTGAGTCAGCAAGTCAGGAGAAGACCTTAGAGTGGGAGAGTGAAGAACCCACAAAAGTGATCTTAGAGAAAAGTCTAAGTGATCTTAGAGAAAAGTCAGCTTTCAATATTGGCCACACTCTCTTATGATCCTGTCAGTCAAAGAGATCTTTCCTGTCCCTCTTATCTGTCTTCCATACTTCAACTGTGGGGATGGAGGTTGGTCAGAAAAAGCAATTAGCGGATGAAGAAAGATGGAAATGAGGGACTTCCCTGGTGGTGCAGTGGTTAAGAATCCACCTGCCAATGCAGGGACACGAGTTGATCCCTGGTCCGGGAAGATCCCACATGCCGCAGAACAACTAAGCCCGTGCGCCACAACTACTGAGCCTGCACTCTAGAGCCTGCGAGCCACAGCTGCTGAAGCCTGAGCGTCTAGAGCCCGTGCTCCACAATGAGAGAAGCCACTGCAATGAGAAGCCCGCGCACCACAACGAAGAGTAGCCCCTGCTCACCGCAACTAGAGAGAAAGCCCGTGCATGGTAATGAAGACCCAGTGCAGCCAATAGATAAATAAATAAATAAAATTAAAAAAAAAAAAAGAAAGAAAGATGGAAATGAGACAGATGGAGGAAACCAAACGCACTCTTTATGTTGAAGACACCAGTTTGCCTGCAGGCAGCCTTGGATGGGAGATGATGATGGTTCAGCTTTGAGTGATGGTTCAGGGCTGATGAATCCCGAGCTGGGCATTCTCATTTCTGAATTGAGACTGTGTTTTGTAACCGGCAGAGAACGTAGAACTTTTCCTTAACTAGGGATGAAAAGTCATAGCTCTGCAGGAATTTTCATCAGGGACAGTGGAAGAGCTAACTTCTTTGATTAGGCTTAAAGGGACAGTGACAGGCGAAAACAATGCTCTTTTTAAAAAAATTTATTTATTTTATTTTTGGCTGCATTGGGTCATTGTTGCTGCGCACAGGCTTTCTCCAGTTGCGGCGAGCGGGGGCTACTCTTCATTGTGGTGCGTGGGCTTCTCATCATGGTGGCTTCTCTTGTTGTGGCTCGAGGGCTCTAGAACGCAGGCTCAGTAGCTGTGGCACACGGACTTAGTTGCTCCATTGCATGTGGAATCTTCCCGGACCAGGGCTCGAACCCGTGTACCCTGCATTGGCAGGCAGATTCTTAACCAATGCGCCACCAGGGAAGCCCAACAGTGCTCTTTTATGACTACAGCTGGCATAGCTGATTTGTTCATTGTGCCATTCATGTTTGAATTCTGGTGAAGTGCCCTAGGAGAAGTACAAGTAGAGTGCTCTGGGAGGCCGTATAAACAGTGCTTGCTTCCAGCTGGAGTGGAAGTGTGCCTAAGGTAGGAATGTGTGGAGAAGAAGGCACATGCAGCAGACCTGAAAGGTAGATTTAAATGTGCAGAGATTTGGGATGGGCTAGGGAGGGTAGGTGGCTGTTGGAGCTTTGTTACAGGCATTTCTAGCAGAGCAAACAATAGAAAAAGCAAAGGATGTGTCAGTGTACATTCATCCTTGGGGAAAAAACAAAACAAAACAGAAAAGTGCCATTCTCATGAGGGATATTGGTAACAGAGAAGGCTATGCATGGGTGGCACAGAGGTAGATGGGAAATCTCCTTACCTGTCCCTCAATTTATTGTAAACCTAAAATGCTCTTTTAAAATTGTCTTTTTTAAAACAGGTAGGGAGACAGAAAAACATAACAGATGCCTATAGAATAGCAATTAGTTCCATCTGGCTGAAGCCAAGCATGGGGCAATAATGGAAAATAAGGTGGAAAGTGTTGGCCTACAGCTTAGGTAAAAAGCATTAGGCAAGCTTGAAACCTCAGCAAGGAGTCTGCAGAAAAGGCAAGGAATCAAGGACGAGGCAGGCTACCAGGGCAAAAGGAGAAGCCTTGTAGTCGGGCTGACCTTCATGGTAGGCGGCCAGACGTCTACCTCACAGTGTCCAGCAAGGCACAGGGCATTAGTTTCTATCTAGATAGACCAGGTTGATGTCCAAGGGGGGATAATGTGGTAAGTAGGGTGTGAAAACAAGAACCTGTAGGCAATGAAGATGATAAATTCAGTAAGTTGTACCTGAAGGTAGGAATTTCACCTTGGATTAGGTTTGGGAGTCAAATCTATACAGATAGGAAAGGCTTCTTTTCAGAAAGGCAGCTCCACCACACCAGTCCTATGACCTCTGACCAGTAATCTAACTCCTCTAAGCCTCAGTTTCCTCATCTATGAAGTGGTAATAATGATAATATATGATAATTCAGGGCTTCCCTGGTGGCGCAGTGGTTGAGAGTCCACCTGCCGATGCAGGGGACACGGGTTCGTGCCCCGGTCCAGGAAGATCCCACATGCCGCGGAGCGGCTGGGCCCGTGAGCCATGGCCGCTGAGCCTGCGCGTCCGGAGCCTGTGCTGCGCAATGGGAGAGGCCACAACAGTGAGAGGCCCGCGTACCGCAAAAAAAATAATAATAAATAATAATAATAATATATGATAATTCAGTCCACACACAGATTACCCAGCATGGTGCCTGGCACATTTTTGGTGACCAGGAAAAGCCTCTTCTCTCTCCTTCAAGAGGAGGAGGCTGGAGATTCCTAATAAGCAGACTGCAAATCAGGTTATGGTCCCTGTCTTGGTGAGGGAACTAGAGAAAAAACTCTGTAAGCCACAGCAGATGCTCTGTTTCATGGACCAAGCCAGTGGGGGGCGGGGGTAGGGGTGGGAGGGGGCTTGAGAACAGTGGGTCTCTAGATGCCCTTCATACTGAAGTTAGAGCAAAGAGCACCCACCTTGTGGCAGTTCTCAGCCTGCTGGCCTTGCCTGGGATTGGCTGAGGGACTGGGTAGGGCTGAGTTTGCAAGTCTCAAGCTCTCAGTGTTTTAAGGCTGTCTGGGAGGCAGGAGAAGAATGGAGAGTGGAGAGCAGGTGTGCAGGCCAGGAAGTTTGAACATGATTCCAGTGCAATCTCCGGCTTTCAAGGAGGGCAGAGCTGGAAGAGGGGAAAGACCTGAGACTTCACGTGTCCATGCAGCCGGGGAGATGGCAGGGTGAGCTGGTGGGGCAGCCCCAAGAGTGAAAACAGCATGGACCATGGCCTGGAGGCAGAAAGAACAGTAAGAGTCCAGGGATGGGCTCTAGTCATTGTTCTGCCGCTAAGCTTTCTGAGCCTCGGTTTCTCCAGCCATCAAATGCGCTTACGGTGACACTTTCCTTACCCATAGGCTGTGATCTGAAACTTCATCTATGCAGAATTTAGCCAAAACAGAAAAGTAAATTAAGATGGTCTTTGGGCAGTCAGTGTAGGCGTGATTACAACCTTCATGCTGAAAGCATGAGACAGTACTCCTCTCCAGTTTATTCATCAAGGACTATGTACTTAATTTGGACACAATTTTAATATGCTTGACATCCTAGTTACTCTTCCCAGGAAACTGAAGATGCAAACAGAGAGGGGGCGTTAGAGTAGGAGGCGAGCAGAGGAACAAGCAGGGCCGGAGAGCCCACTGCAAACAGGAGATAAAAGGAAGTAAAGGAATGATTTTAGAAATAGCAATGTGGATCCACTCAGTACAGGGACAGACAACGTGTGTCTCTCCATGGGCTCTGGGGACTATGCAGATTTGTGCTCTAGTTTCTGGAATCTGCAAAAAACATGACTAGTCTATGTTTGATAATTGAGTCCTCAAAAAATGGATAAATTATAGAAGAGACAGAGCAGGGAAGTAGAATGTATTTTTAAAGTACTATTGAAAATTATAGAATTTTTAAAATGTGGGCCTTCCAAGGCCCAAGTCTTCATTATATGGATATATTCATTTATCCAATATTTGTCTCTTATAGATCACAGTATTCTTATACAGACCCACTGTGACTATAAGATGTTCAGACTGCTTAAAAAAAAAAAAAAGAGGAAACAGGTATACCAGAACATAGTTAAACGAATGGTCATATCGGAAGGCTAGAAACTTATATTGATAATCCTACCATTAGGTAGGATTTTTTGTGTGTCATTTGTATTTATTGAGTATATATAGCCTTTTTAATAAGTTTATAATAATATAAGGCAACAGCTTCCTTACTTTAGAATCTCAAGTTATTATTTACAAAGAAAACCACCAATGACAACATATTTTAAGCCTGGTTCTTCTAGAAAACACTGGCTGAGCACTTTATTCCATAAGGACACACTGGCTGGCCCTTGAAATTAGCTCAGAGTGAGGCTGAATTATTCGTATTGTTCACTTTTTGATGACATTCAAGACATTAGGCCTACCGTAAAGGTCAAAACCCTGCCACCACTGAAAAGATTAGTTTAAAGGTACCATAAACCCTGGTGTCAGGATCCAAAGTGGAGTGTCAAAGATGGTTTGAATGATGGTGGCATCATTAAAATAAGGTGACTCCTTTGAAGGGGACAGTGGTCATTTAGTGTGTAAGTTCGGGCATATATGTTTTAAAAATGCATCCCATGGAATCCCATTGGAGAAGGCATTGATCATTATTAGTACCTTTACAAAAGTAAAAAGATGGTTGTCATAGTGGATGCTACCTTGGAGCCTGCAGACTGCAGAGGCTCAAGTTCACCCTCACTGCTGCCGGCAGGATTAGAGTTCTCTGTCTGCCCCCGGCAGCTGGGCAGGTTGATGACTGAATCCTGCCAAGACCCAATGGCTACAGATGCCTGGGCTTGTAGCAAAGCATCCGTGGGCCCTCAGGAAAGTGCTTTTCCAGTGGTGATTGAGAACAGAGACCGACTCCTGGCAAAGAGCCTGATGTTCCACCCACACCTGCTTTGAAAGGCCACACCACATTTGAACGAACCTGCTTTTCCTGAAATGTCTAGCACCATGAAGGTGGGCCGAGAGCCAGCACTTTTTGCCCAGACTTTCTTTCAAACTGTTATGAACTGAGTTCATTTTTTAAGCATGTAGTTTTAAAACATAGAGTAAGATCATATTATTACGTAAAGTATCGTAAGCCATTTATAACTCTACCAGGATGTGCCAAGCCTGAACCTGAAAACTGTGAAGATGGTATGTTGTATTTGGAAGGTTTTAGCATAAAAAATACCTTGTTCACCCTAATGACTAGGAAGCATTAAGGTTTAATTATCTATGTATTCTCTGATTAAACTGATGTCATGACATCTTATTAAAAACACTTCTTGGGACTTCCCTGGTGGTGCAGTGGTTAAGAATCCACCTGCCAATGCAGGGGACACGGGTTTGAGCCCTGGTCCAGGGAGATCCCACATGCCGCGGAGCAACTAAGCCCATGTGCCACAACTACTGAGCTCACGTGCCACGCTCTAGAGCCTGCGAGCCACAATTACTGAAGCCCTCGTGCCTAGAGCCCACAACAAGAGAAGCCACCGCGATGAGAAGCCTGCGCACTGCAACGAAGAGTAGCCCCTGCTCACCACAACTAGAGAGAGCCTGCGCACAGCAATGAAGACCCAATGCAACCAAAAATAAATAAATAAAAATAAAATTAAAAAAAAAAAACACTTCTTTTCTACTCATGGTCTTAAAAAACCAGATTTAAGTAGACATGTCAGTTCATATTTGGCAATTCTTTCAAAAGCACAAATGAATTCTGTTGGGATTTTTTTTAATTGCAAAGGGCATTTGTTTTGCTTTAAATAACATAACTTAAAATATAAAACTAATATATTCTTAACGTAGATTTGAAAAATAGAAATTTAAAAAATCTGTAGATAATGACTATTAAAAATTGGACTTGATCAAAAATTAAAACTTACTCTGCAAAAGACACTGTTGAATGAATAAAAAGGCAAACTATGGACGGGGAGAAAACATCTGAAAATCAGATGTTGACAGAAGACTTGAATAATGAACAGAAGACAAGAATAATGAACACTTAAAACTCAACAGTTAGAAAACAACCCAATTAAAAAGCAGCTTGTGACCACCTAGAGGGGTATTGTGACCACCTAGAGGGGTGGGAGGGAGATGCAAGAGGGAGGGGGTACAGGGATATATGTATATGTATAGCTGATTCACTTTGTTATAAAGCGGAAACTAACACACCATTGTAAAACAATTATACTCCATTAAAGATGTTTAAAAGAAAAAAAGCAGCAAATGACTTGAACACTTAACCATAAAGAAACATTTATGGCTGGCACATAAGCACATGAAAAGGTGTTCAACTTCATTAGTCATTAGAAAAAGGCAAGTTAAACCATGATAAGATGCCACTATTAACCTATTAGAATAGATAAAATGTAAAAGATTGACAATGCCGCGTGTTGGTGAGAACTTTCACATACTGCTGGTGGGAATGCAAAATGCTGAAAAACAGCTCGGCGGTTTCTTGTAAGGTGAAACACACTCTTACAATATGATCCAGCAATCCCACTTCTAGGTATTTCCCCTAGAGAAATGAAAACTTGTGTTCACACAAAAACTACACAAATATTTATAGAAGCTTTATTTATAATCTCCAAAAACTGGTAACAACCCAAATCTTCTTCAGAGGATGAGTGGGTTAAACATACTGTGATAAATACTGCTGACCTGAAACAAATAGACTGCCAAGTGTTTCTCCAGCAAAGATGGGTTTATTTGGGATCAGCAGAGAACTGCAATCTGAGTCGGCAAGGCAAGTGCAAGTCCTGGAAGGGCAAGGCTTTTACAGAGGGGAAAAGGAAGTCGGGAGGACTGCAGTAAACAGAGTCCACGGCTTGTCATTGGCTGAACCTTGCCAGGTCTTTCTTCTTCCTGTTGGGCTATGGACACAGGGTATGAGAGCTCCCCCTTCTGGTCTCCCTATTTATTTAATTGAGGTTTCTGTTTATAAATTGTTTTGCAATACATATAGGGGAATAGTCCTCGACAATAAAATGGAATGAAATTTCTTTTTTTTTTTTTTGCGGTACGCGGGCCTCTCACTGTTGTGGCCTCTCCCGCCGCGGAACACACGCTCCAGACGCGCAGGCTCAGCGGCCATGGCCCACGGGCCCAGCCGCTCCGCGACATGTGGGATCCTCCCAGATCGGGGCATGAACCCACGTGCCCTGCATCGGCAGGCGGACTCTCAACCACTGCGCCACCAGGGAAGCCCATGGAATGAAATTTTGACACGTATAAATCAAACAACTTGTATAAATCATAAAATAGTTATGCTGATTGAAAGAAGCCAGACAAAAAAGTTTACCTAATATATAATTCCATTTGTATGACATTCTCAAAAACCGAAAGTATAGTAACAGAAGATCAGTGGTTAGGTATTACGGGATTGTGACTGCAACTGGATTATAAAAGGGAATTTTGATGGGTGATAGAACTTTTAGGTATCCTGATGGTGGTAGCAGTTACATGAAACAATATATGTGTTTAAATTCATAGAACTGTTAAATTCATAGAACACACATGCACAAAAGTTAATTTTATTGTATATCAATTAAAAAAATAAAATAAAATAGGGCTTCCCTGCTGGCGCAGGGGTTGAGAGTCCGCCTGCCAATGCAGGGGACACGGGTTCGTGCCCTGGTCTGGGAAGATCCCACATGCCGCGGAGCGGCTGGGACTGTGAGCCATGGCCGCTGAGCCTGCGCGTCCGGAGGCTGTGCTCCGCAACAGGAGAGGCCACAACGGTGAGAGGCCCGCGTACCGCAAAAAAAATAAATAAATAATAAAATAAAATAAATAGTATCATGAGTAGGCATAGGTACTAGGATTCCTATGAGAAAAATTAATTTTACTATTAAATTATCACAGCATAAATAATTTTAAAGTAGTTCCAGAATTTTAGTTCTCTTCATACTATAGGCTACAGCATATTTGAGAGCAATAGCCACAATTTTGCAGAAAAAACTGTCCTCCCCCGCTTTTCCAACTTCGAAATCTTTATTCCGTAACGTTCAGGAGATCACAGAATTTTTCCAGCCATCCAGACTAATCTTTTCCGTGCAGTCACTGAGCAGTGCTGGCGTGTTAAATTTGATAATGGAAAGAGTTACTTGATTAAGAAATTGAATCGTTCTTCAAGGGTCTCCTGAGGGTTTACTCAGTGATGCGAACAAAATGGTCCAATGCACAAACAGGTAGAATACTTGCCTTCCCAGACTGTAAGTGGGCAGGAGAGAGTGTGGAGGAAGTAAAAGACAGCCCCTTGGAAACAGGAGGAATGATTTCTGGGTCAAAGAATAGCCTCTTCAAGGTCCAGAGAGTTCCATCGTATTGAAGAATAATCCTGCCTGCTTGGTACAAAATTGCACAAAAGGAAGTGGGGTTGTTTTTGGTGGGGGGATGGGGGGTGGCAGGGAGGACTGCCAGCTCAGGACTTAGTGAAATGCGAATTCTTAAATTGAAATGAGATCGTTTTCCTGCCCTGACTGTGGATTCAAGCCCCCAGGTGTTCAGTGGGAGAAGGTGTTGTAATCTCTGCCGGTGTGTTCTAGCTGGAAGACTTGCTTGGAGGAGGCATCTGGGCTCCTTTCAGTCGTGGCTCTGGCACAGGTGACTCCACGCTCACACCTCTGTGATCTGTGTTGAGGCTCTGGGGGTTTTGTGACTTCATGGCAGCCACTCTGAGAAATAAGAACTGGGTGATTTCCTTAAGGGGATGTTGAACCTTTGGGTATGCGATTTTGGCAACACTTTAAAACAACAAATATCTCCATGAGAAATAAACTTTAGGTGTATTGTGGACAAGAATGAAAAGGACTCTTCCTTCCAGAACAAATGGGTGGAGGAAAAAGAATGGGGAGAGTTAGTGTTGATCTTGCAACAGCATTTAAATATTTGGGTTGGTTGGGTAAAGAATTTATGAGCAATATTCTTCACCCTCAGATGCTTATTAGCACTGTAAATTAGCATTGTTCTTAACCCTCAGATGATTCCATTGGAGAGGGTCAGATCATGACTCCAGAGAATTTTCTCCGAATTCTGAGTCCAGTCACTGGATTGAACAGCTGTGGTCTAGTGATATTCAGCCACTGTTCTCTAACAAATACATATCTGGGGCCCATCGAACCTCTGATGCCAAAAAGACATAGATGATAAAAGCAAATTGAATCTGATCTCTACTTTTGATCATTCAGAATGAGCCAAGATCAACATACACATATAGTACAAGCTTACGGAGCTGTTATATTTATTTTTTAAATGTTATTTTAATTGACTTATTAAAACTTAGAACGAAGTAACCCATAACAATGATGTTAATATAAATAATGATTCGATTCTTAGGCTATCCTTTGAGGATCTATTTAATCTATGACAGAGATGGACCATGGAAACTTGTCACACACAACCTTCCTTCTCTTGGAAAATGAATTCCAATTTGAGACACAAAATAGACGGTGCACATTGTTCCATCCAGGCAGCTAGAGAAGGACCCCTTTACCCTCAGTGGATTCTCTGGTGGGCACACTATACATTTTCTTAGGGTAGAAACAAAGCAGAAACACTAAACCCCTTGCTATGGGGTGAATGTCTGTGTCCCCCCAAATTCACATGTTGAAATCCTAATTCCCCAAGGTGATGGGACCTTTGGGAGGTACATAGGTCATGAGGGCAGAGCCCTAATGATTGAGATTAGTGCCCTTCTGAAAGTACTGTTCTCAATACTAAAAAAACAGCATATATACAGGAAGAGAAAAAGAATTTATTACTAACGTCAAAGACCAAAACTACCATAATTCCACAGCAGGAGAAAGACATGAATCTACACCATACTGAAACTGTTTTCTTACACTGTTAAGAAGTGGGACACAGAGGAGAAATAGTAAGGAGCAGTTCTCTGGTTGTTTCAGGTAGATTCTTTAGGGTTGCAAAGGGCACAGTGATATGCACTTTACCTTAGTTGAAGAACATTTAAAGTTAAATAAAGAAATAAGGAGGGAAGTGTCTCCATAGCTGCATGGAAACCTGGTGGAACAGGAAAGCGGTGCAGGATGCAGCTGGAGTCTTGCTGCCCTCTTGTCACAGCAGCTGTAACGACCCGGTTCTCTTGTCAGCTTGTAAACCTGTGCCCCACCGTGTTAGGGGCTCACTTACTTTCTGTTTCTACTTCTACTTATTTTGCTGCTGTAACCTACTAGTGAACCTTCCCTCTGTGCCCCATACTCAGTCTCACTAAGAACCAGGGTTTGAATGGTTCAGCCAGTCAGCACTGAGATGTGCGGCCTTCTTCACACCCTGGCCTCCTATGTGAGCAGGGAGCAGGATGAGTAAAAAGTAATACATATGTTGGCTGTCTGCATCATTAGACTTGAACCTACACAATCTAGACAGAGAAGTGAAAAAACAAAGGATCCAGAAATAAATAGGAAACTATAATAGAATTTTTAAAACTAAAAATAGAGTTACCATATGATCCAGCAATCCCACTCTTGGGCATATATCTGGAAAAGACAAAAACTCTAATTTGAAAAGATCCATGCACCCCAATGTTCATAGCAGCACTGTTTACAATAGCCAGGACATGGAAGCAACCTAAGGGTCCATCAACAGAGGAATGGACAAAGAAGATGTGACATATATATATATATGTATATATATGTATATGTATACATATATAATAGAATATTACTCAGCCATCAAAAACAATGAAATAATGTCATTTGTAGCAACATAGTTGGACCTAGAAATTATCATGCTAAGTGAAGTAAGTCAGACAAAGACAAATATTATATGATATCACTTATATGTGGAATCTGAAATAGTACAAATGAACTTATTTACAAAACAGAAACAGACTCACAGACATAGAAAACAAACCTATGGATACCAAAGGGGAAGGGTGGGGAGAGATAAATTAGGATATGGGATTAACACATATAAACTATGACATATAAAATATTCAATAGATAAACAACAAGGATATACTATATAGCACAGGGAACTATATTCAATATCTTGTAATAACCTATAGTGGAAATAGTCTGATACATATGTGTGTGTGTGTGTGTGTGTGTGTGTATATATAAAACTGAATCACTTTGCTGTACACCTGAAACTAACACAATTATAAAGCAGCTCTACTTGTTTTTTAAAAATCTAAAATTTAAAGGATCAGAAAAATTGTATTAAATAAAGAATTTTATTTTTATTCATGCATACACTCAAACTCTGAAGTATGGTACTTTTCAGTCTTCAGTAAGGGACTACATTTTCAAAGTATGTATCTCACTTTATCAGTCACCTATGACATATTGGTAATTCAGAAGCCTTTCATTGATTAATGTTAGGAAAACCGAACAAAAGAATATTTATGTAGCCTCTCTTGTAAAGCAAAGGCAAAAGGAAATAAAAGGAAAGATACGAAGCAAAAATAAATGTAGAGTGAGCCCTGGTAAGGGTAGAAGGGGTGCAGATTTTAAAATGTGTTTGGAAGCCTCGCATCTGCTCTACCCTCTTGCTTCCAAGGTTGGTTACAAGGATGAGAGGGGAAAATGTTATTGACTCAGTTTTGTGATTCATGTAAATTCACAAAGAGAAAGCAATGTAAATGAGACGGACTTTTTAAAGTAAGAAATTCAGAAATCCGGGCGTTAAGGGCCACCAGTACAAAACAGGATACGTAATCAGTATCTTTACTGAATAGATAGGATGGAGGTGATGTATTTTTAAAAGACGTCTTTTTATAGGTCCAAACTGAAATGGCAGGATTTGAGTACAATGGCAGATCGAATTCCCCTGGGACGATTTCCTACAGTTCTGCTATATTTAGATGTTTTGTGCTTATTTCTTCCTTAGGTCCTACCGTAGCCTGTCTCCAAGTTAGTGTCCTCCAAGTTACTCGTGCATCTGCTTTTCCCTCTTAACCCCACCTCTCACATCCTTTATAATTTATATATCCTGCTTCTCTGTGAGTTTTCCAATCCTGGACAAAGAGTTATTTACAACTGCCAAGTGGGCACAATGGTTTTGTAAACAGGGAACTCATTTGAGTTAATGATTATCATCTTATTTGGGTTTTCGCTGCAGGTCAAAGAACACTTTGGAACTTGCTTTAGTATGAGATTGAACATTGTAGAGGGTCTCTTTTGGAGTTGCACAGAGAGAACACAAGCAAAAGTCTCCCTCCATGTGAACTGTCTGGTGTTCACAAAACCTACCTCTGCAGTTCCTATTTATTTGATCTCTGCCCTATCAGCAGCAGCTACATAAACAGGTCTTGAATTGTTAGAAAATCGGGATAACAACCTTAAACGATTGGGTCAAGGTTAACTCTTCCTTGTCTGTTTCACTGGAGTTCCGGGCCTTGCCCACAAACACATCCAGTGTTGATAATCTGAGATTACTCAAGAACTTAAATTATAATTATTTTACACACCTATACAGGTGGACAGGTAGCTCTTTTATAAGAGGTAAAAGGTAGCTCTTTTATAAGAGCTATTCTGGCCATTAATTCTTATAAAAGAATCATATAAACAAGACTTAAAGAAAAGCAAAGCCAGAAAATAATCGTTGACTGAGTAACCAGCATATGTTTATGCTTTTTTTTTTTTTTTTTTTTTTGCCTTTGTAAGAAATTCAAGGTACTTCCCTGGCAGTCCAGTGGTTGGGACTCTGCGCCTCCACTGTGGGGGCGTGGGGCGCGGGTTCAATCGCTGGTTGGGGAACTAGGATTCCGCATTCCAAGCAGCTCGCCAAAAAAAAAAAGAAAGAAATTGAAAGGAGACAAGCATCTACCTGTGATAAGAATCAACCACTAAGTTTTGCATTTGTAACATTTGGTCAGGAAAGATACAATGATTGAGCTCCCCCTGCACATTTTTCTGTTTTTTCAGCACATCTTTAAAAGTATTTGGTGTGAATACCCTTTGACGTTTGAAGAAAATTCCAAAGTTGCCTGTTATCATTTATAGACTAAGTTTCTAAGTTGTATAAGGTTTATAGAGAAATACTCTCTTTTTAGAAATTATCTCAAAGAGAATCTAGGCACTGTTGCAGGAACTGTCAACTTGATCTATAGAGGACCTGGGTCACTAATTTCACACAATCTGATCACTATCAAGAATATATTTATTACCTGATTGAAATATCAAACAAGGTGAATACATCCTTTGCCTGCTGAGCCCTGATGGGAGAAGATAGGCCAGGACGACCCACCTTTCTACCTCCCAAATATGGAGGAAGAAAGGTGCTTCTTTAGGGATCTGAGGTTGCTCTGTCTTCAACATCCTATGCTTTGGCTTACAAACTTCAGTGCACCTAAGAATCACTTACGCATCTTGTTTAAAAAAAAAAAAATTCGTGGAGATTCTGACTCCAATACAAAAAGATTTGGTGAGGTCCCAGGATCTGCAGTTTTAATTAGCCTTTCTCAGCGGTTCTGGAAGAGTCTGGGTAATAGCTTCTGCTGGTTGACAAATGTAGGACATCTTGTTCTGTTCTGCCACTGTTTTCATTGCAGAGATCAAATAAGCACCCTGTTTCCTTTTGAAAGTTTGCAAACTTAGTTTTTTTATTTTTGTAATTCAGTGAGGCTAGGGTGAGAGTGAAGAGAAGATAATCTTTATTTCTCTAAATACATTTTGTTTTCTAGGAAAAGAAAAACGTTTCAAAGTGATCTATATCGTCAGTTCTTAGAGAGCCTCCCTAAACCTTGAAAGCACCACTTTGGGAATTCTTGGAGGGGTCCAGTTAATATCAAAGTTTTAGAGAGTAAGTTGTCCAGCAGATGTGCTGGGTCTAAACAGGGGTAAAATCATCGTAATGTCAGAGATGTACATTGAACAAAGTCATTTAGTCATCTGCAAAATGAACTTTCTACTCTGTGACTAGATTCACTTTGCAATGACGTATTTTAGAAAATACAAAATAAAAGCTATTAAACTTAATGTATGTGTTATTGAAACACTGGTTTTTAAAAATATAAGGTTAGGGGGCTTCCCTGGTGGTGCAGTGGTTGAGAGTCCGCCTGCCGATGCAGGGTACACGGGGCGAGGATCCCACGTGCCGCAGAGCGGCTGGGCCCGTGAGCCATGGCCGCTGAGCCTGCGCGTCCGGAGCCTGTGCTCCGCAACGGGAGAGGCCACAGCAGTGAGAGGCCCGCATACAGCAAAAAATAAATAAATAAAATAAAATAATAAAAATATAAGGTTAAAATATTGTCTTAAATATAAATAGTCACTTTTGAGCATATAAGTCCAAAAGAGCTAAGGAGTTGTGTTTTTTTTTCTCCAGCTTCCTAAAAATAAGTTGCCTTTGAATAAAAACCATATATGGAATATTTATCCCTAAAGGAGATTTTTTTTTCTTTGTTTTAAATGACTAAAACTATTTTGCATTCTTAACTACAGCATTCATTCCTATGAATAGATTTGAATTTTTTCTTGCACACATTTGAACTGAGCTTTCTAGAACACTATCTAGTGTTATGTGGAAGAACTGCTACTTCTGATGCTAATCTTTTACATCTAAATAGAAAGACACCGGTTTCTAAAGCTAAAAATAAAGTTAAACTAAGTATTTTTCCTACTTACTGATATTTAATTGTACTAAGAAAAGATGTATACTTTTAAAATCTGAATATATATTTTCATTTCTATAAACTGTTTATTCCTGACCCTCAGACCTTAATCTCTTTTGTGTGTCAAAAAAATAATATGAAAACTGCTGTGAGTTCTTATTGTTGTTGACACAGATAACCTCATTCTGTCCTAAAGTGAGAACCTTTGGGTTTTGTAAAGCCCCTGCTTACTGCCTGGCATTGGGTTTCCCTATGACATCGTCCTTAAGGCCTCCTGGATTTTATAGATGCCCGATGTGAATGATTTGATAGAACTGACCGTTTATAAAAGGGTATAATATCAGCAACAAATATTTGCTCCTCAAGAATAGTTGTGTGTGTGTGTGTGTTTTCATGTAAGAAAATAGAGGTGGTTTGTTTATAAACGGGTACTGGATTTCATGTGCGAGCTTGAAGTGTCTGGAGGTAAGAAGAAAAAAATAAAGACAGATTTTCTTTTTCAGTAGGACTGCAAGAAATTCTGTATTTTTCTTAAGCATATTTTTAGAAGGCAGGAAGACCTTGTTCACCAATGTGTCCCTAATTGGGAGAAGAGAGCCAACACTGAGAATTTGTTTAAGAGGATGGGCAGGTCTTGCTTCCATATCTTCAGGGACTGGTCTGATTCTGGGTCCACTGGAGAGTGTGGGCCCGACTGGGGAAGATCTGTGGGAACGGAAGGGCTTGTTTAGAAGCAATCCTGGAGGTTCCACTGATTTTCAGGTCTACCTTTCCCTCCCTCCTTCTACTCTTTCATGCATTCTTTCAGTAGTCTGGGTGGAGTTCAGCTATCAGATCTCTTTCACTTGCCATGAGCAGAAAGCAGCATAAATCGGCCTGGGGGTGGTATGAGGTAAAGATAATAATCAATTGATTACGCAACAAAATGATGCGGATATATCAGCATCACGCATGTCTGCCTCCAAGGTCACTGTCATGGGGAATCTCTTCCCCTCCCTCCTTCTCTAGGCTCTTCGTGTCTTCCCGGTGACTTATTCTCAATAAGTGGATGATCTCACAGAGCTGACATCTTAAAAAAGGGCATCATTTTCCCATGAGGATTTCAGTAGTTGGAACTGGAGAGTGTTATCCCTCCTGGGAGACACAGAGGCAAGACTGGCCTGGTCGGCAGCCTTGAGAATTCTGGATTCCAGCTCACACCTGAAATGGACAAGCATGTTATCCGTAGGGGCCAGGAGTAAGATGAGCCAGGGGATGAGGCTTGGAAGACCGGAGAAGCTGAGATCAGACCTCCAGATCCTGGAGATGAAGCCAGATATTCAGAAGCCCATTGTGCCCGGAGCTGAACAGAGAGAGGTGATAAGTCAGAAGGAGGGAGGCACACTTGAGGCAATTGCTAGAACTAAGTCCTAGAGAAATGTCCCAGTTCTTGTATTTGTGAGAGCTTTGTAAAGACAGACATCACATACTTTGCAATTCCACAGTAGTTTGTGCTGCTCAGATCACATTGGGCTTATTTTACCTGGTTGAATAAAAACCTCATGTTAAGAGTCAGGAGACGGAAGCTTTGAGAGACTAAGAAAGTGACTTGCCCAAGGTCACTCTCCCCAGGCAGGGCTAGAATCTGGCCAGAGGAGGGATCTTCCTGGAGTTCATTCATTGAGCATGTAGCATGTGCCAGGCATGCTTTGAGATTCCGTGCTACAAGCTGGAAGAGAGGTGTCCCAACAATTCAATGCTGTGACATGTTTAAGAGAGGGATGGACCCAGTGCTGTAGGGAGTGGTGTCATCTGGGTGTGAGTGCTTCATGAGGACGTAAAAGCTCCCTGGAGAGAGAACGCTGTCTTATCCCAGGAAAGAATACATCTGTCTTCCTCTCTACTTAATTTCCTCCCTAAATTTTGCTGAATGTCCCGTTGAGGGTCCTTTGCTAGATGCACTATTAGCTTTTTATGTGGCTTTACCAGAGAACCATGGGACTTCCCTGGCAGTCCAGTGGTTAAGACTCCAAGCTTCCAATGCAGGGGTTGAGGGTTCGACCCCTGGTTGGGGAACTAAGATCCCACATGCCGCACAGTGCGGCCAAAAAATAAATAAATAAAAATAATGCTATATAGACCCAAGGGAAGGATTTAATCCAGTCCCCTCATTTTACAGGCTCAGGAACTGAGGGCCAGAAGGGATGGGTGGATCACTTGAGGTCACACAATGGGTTAGTGGCAGTGCTAAGACGTGAATCCAATTCCAAATTTGGTGTTTTTTCCATACTAACCCCAATCATGTAAGTTTTCAGATAAAAGTTAAGTCCCTTGCTGTTAACCAAAGTAGTGAAGTTTTGTGACCATAGGCCAGACCTGACATTTTAGGTTAGAACAGGCTTTCTCTCTTGTTCTGCCTCCTTCTTTCCTCGCTCTTACTTCTTAACTTCCACTGTCGCAAGAACGCTTTGGTTCTTGGCTATGGATAATAAACTCTCTCTGTCTCTCCCTCTCTCAGCACTGAATATATCATGCAATGAGTGTATGATTTTCTTCTGATGTGCTTTTATGTATTTTAAACTCTGGTTTGACTAGTGTGCCTTTGCTGTAAATGCCCAGATTGCAAATGGTAGCGAGGCGCTGTAAAAACAAAACGCTATTATTCTGGTAGATATCCACAGCTAGAGACAGAGCACCCGTTCCCATTTCCTTTCCTTCTCATTTACTGGATAAGTACTTAGCCTTTTCAAAACCCTTCCTGGTGAATAAGTATGTAAAATATTTGCTGTATGTGTCAAAACCGGAAGTTAATGAATTACAACAAAATTCTTATTTTGTGAAATAGCATTTTCTAGCTCTTTCAGCATGAAGGATACAGAAATAGGCAGTGGCTTTCAGTGTAATGATGGTCTTTACAAAGGGGAGATTATGTTACTTCTGTGAGACTTCACAATCCCCCTCAACATCCAGTAAATCTCCTTTTGGACTAAATAAGGCAGAACATATTATGCCTTTTTCATTTATTGTCTAACACTTAAAACAAACAAACAAACTTTACCTTGTACTTCCTATTAAAAAGTACAAGTTCTCTTTGTCAAGAAAGATTGTATTGCTTTATTTTAAAAGCAATGCCAAATGTTTTAGCAAGAAGGGAAGACTCCAAGTTTGGATTTTTTTTTTTTTCTCATTAAAAACAATCTCTTCCTAGAAACTGTGGCATGCTCTCAAGGTTCTTTATTAATGAATAAATAAGTTTCATAAGACCCGTAGAGAAAAGGAAAGAAATTCATGCATGCTGGAGTTAAGAATAAACCTAAGAACAGTTTTGTTTGAAAAAAAAATAAATTCTTGAATGTCAACAAAGCTGACTTACTCAATAGGGTGCCTGCTAGGTGCAAATCCAGTGTTCTTGGGCCTTAGGGCCTATTGTCACCTTCATGAACTGTTACCCCAAAGTCAGTAGGCCCATCACAGGCAGGCCCTTTATCCTTTCCACCATGAGGTCTGGCTGTGGGACTGTCTGGTTCACTCTGGGGTTGATTGACTACAGCTGGTCTTGGAAGCAAATGTTCCTTCATGTAACATTAAGGATTGCAATCCTGCACCCTAGGATCCACCAACAGCTGAAACAGCAGCCGGGAAAGGGTTCGTTTACACTTTTGAGGGTAAGGACACCACTTGTGGTTATGTCTGTCTGGAATCTTATTCTGTGTTTTCTAGAGACATTTCACTCTAAACATGGGAAGTAATAAAAACATAGACAGTGGTTACACGACATTATGCTTGTTTCAGGAAGAGCTTGGAGCTTTACACATTTTCTCTAACTCATTTTTGTTTCACCTTGGTTTTAGGAATAAACCTAAGTAATATAAATAAACACACACACACATAATTTATAGAGATACGGAGACTGAGCCACTAAGGTCTTAGAGGCCTATTGTAGTCTAATCAGGACTGGCAGTAATTCCACTGACCTATATACTGTTTTCCGTCTTCTGTCCCCACTTTGCTAGATCACTGCCTTTTCACTGACTGTGTTATTATCTGATTACAGTACTGGAAGGATTAGGACTTTGGAACTAGCTGACCTATGTTTCAATCCTGGCTCACTGATGTGGTAGTTGTGTGATATAGAGCTCCCCACTCAAAGTCTTAGTTTGTTCACCATTTTTTAAAAAAAGGATAATTTCTACTTTTTGGAAGGATTAAAGGAGATAATATAAGAGCACTTGGTACTGTATGATTCGACTTATATGAGGCACCAAGATAGTCAGATTTATAGAGACAGAAAGTAGAATGGTGGTTTGCCGGAGACTCGGGGGAGGAGAATTCGGAGTTATTGTTTAACGGGTTCAGAGTTTAAGTTTTGCAAGATGAAAGGAGTTCTGGGAGTGGATGGTGGTGACGGTTGCCTAACAATGTGAATGCACGTAATGCCACTGATCTGCACACCTAACATTGGTTTAGGTGGTATATTTCACTTGAAATGTGTTTTCCACATATAATACTCCGTGCGTTGCCAGGCCACTTTTGTTAAGCTGCCACTCCTGCACCCTTTCCTTGTCTTCCTTTTTGCCCCTGGCGGATGGCTGACCTCACTGGACATCTGATCAGGGGTTATCTGGAACTCTCTCAGCAGGGCAACTTGGGCAGATCCACGTAACCCTAAGTCGCAATGCTGAGTCCACTGCTCAGAAGCTCAGAATCACAGATTGTCCGAGATGACAAGCTCAGAGAATATCTAAGTCCCACGTTAAACACAAGAAAACTGAGGTCCATAGAAACGGAGTTTTTTGCCTAAAATGACATGGAAAATCAGTGGTGGAGCTGGATCTAAAACCCAAGCGTATAAATTCCTAGTCCAGTCTTGGGAATCCTCTGCTTCCCAAGAGATCATGGATCTGTGGACATATCTAGACATCATTTGGGCCCCTCTGGTACCTCAAATCAGGGTAAGGGTTTTCTGTACTCTGATAAGATAACCTCAGAGACTAGGATGTAAAACATTACCTTGAAAGGCAGTTGTTCTAAATAGCTTTATGGAGGTATAAATGAGCTACAGAACTATAGACATTTAAATTGCACTATTTGAGGACATATGGAATATTCAACTCTTTATAAAGTCAAACCCATCTATCTTTTCCTTAGTGATATGTTCTCCCACTTTGAAATTCAGAAAGTCTTTGTCTACTGGAGTTTATTAAAGATTCATTTCATCTTCAAAAAATACTAAATTGTATGATCTGATAAGACTTGTTGTATGTATATACCGTGAAGCCATCACCACCATCAAGATAATGGCATGTCCATCGCCGCCACAGTTTTCTTGTTCCCATTTTTTTTTTTTTTTTTTTTTTGTGGTATGCGGGCCTCTCACTGTTGTGGCCTCTCCCGTTGCGGAGCACAGGCTCCGGACGCGCAGGCTCAGCGTCCATGGCTCACGGGCCCAGCCGCTCCGCGGCATGTGGGATCTTCCCGGACCGGGGCAGGAACCCGTGTCCCCTGCATCGGCAGGCGGACTCTCAACCACCGCGCCACCAGGGAAGCCCCTCTTATTCCCATTTTTAATGTTGCTCCCTATCCTACCTTGTCACCAGACAACCACTGATCTGTGTTCTGTCACCATAAATTGGTTGGCGTTTTCTAGAATGAATGGAATCATACATACTCTGTTTTTCCTCCGTCTTTTACCCAGCATAATTATTTTGAGATTCATCTATGCTGTTGCATTTATCAATAGTTTATTCCTTTTGTTGCTGAGTAGTAGTCCATTGTTTGGATATACCACAATCTGTTTATCCATCTAGCTGTTAACACGTATTTAGGTTGTTTTCAGTTTGAGGCTATTACATATAAAGCTGATATGGACATTCACGTACAGTCTTTGCATGGACGTCTGATTTCTGTATTAACCATGTGTTTCTGATGTGACGACATCTGGTGATCTCGGAGAGGCTGCCCCCCAGTCAAGTGTGCATTTCATGTGCAAGCTATTCAATCCAGAGCACTTACTCCCCAGTGCCTCTTTTTTGGTGCTCTTACAATCTGGGCCACTATACCCCTGCACTAACTACCCCCAGGCCAGGTATCAGACAACAGCTAGGAGCAACCTCCACACTTTGGAGACTGTTGAAATCATTCATACTAGCCAGTCCGCCTTACCCTGACTTGCTCATTCCTTCTCGAAAACACCACAGTAAAAGCTCTTGCCTTTATCTTCGCCTCGCTCCTTTTGCCTCCTGATTGAGCCAAGTGCTTCCTGGTGTGGTACCCCTGCATGGTGTGCCATGCCTCCAGTTTCTAGGCAACTGTGAGTAAACCATCTTCCTTCCTGACAGTCATTTCTACATCTGCATGTCTTACCAGACCTGATTAAAACAAATCCCAGTTGCATTTTTAAACACTTTCATTGCTCTTGAGTAAATCCTAGGAGTGGAATGGCTGGATCACATGGCAGGTATATGTTTAAGTTTTTAAGAAACTATCAAACTGCTTTCCACATTGCTTGTACCATTTTACATTCTCAACAGCAGTGTAGGAGAGTTCTAGCACCTCCATTTCCTCACCAGCCCATGGTATTATCAGTCTTTTTAATTTTAACCATTCTAAAAGCTGTGTATCTCATTGTGGTTTTAATCTGTATACCCTTAATGAATAATTCTGTTGAATATTTTTGTGTGCTAATTTGCCATCCTTATATCTTCTTTGGAGATGTATCTGTTCAAATCCTTTGTTCACTTTTTTATTTTTTTTTTTTATGGTTGAGTTTTGAGAGTTCTTTATATATTCTAGATACAAATTCTTTGTCAGATACATGATTTGCAAAGATCTTCCCCCAGCCCCTGACTTATCTTTTTGTTCTATTAGCAGTGTCTTTTGAAGAGCAGACGTTTTCAATTTTGATGAGTCCATTTTGTCAATTTGTTTTTTTATGGATTTTGGTTTTGGTGTCAGATCTAAGGAATCTTTGCCTGACCCAAGATCACAAAGATTTTTCTCTTCTGTTTTCTTTTAGAGGTTTTATAGTTTTAGGTTTCACAGTTAGGTCTATCATTTACATAGTACTACTTTTTTATCTGGTGCAAGATACCAATTGAAGTTTTTGTTTGCTTTTTTTGCATATAGATATCCAATTGTTACAGCACCATTTGTTGAAAAGACTGTTCTTTCCCATAGACCTGCCTTTGTATCTTTTTCAAAAATCGGTTGTGCATATACATGTAGGTCTGTTTCTCAATTCTCTACTCTGAGATCTGTCAGTCTTTCTGCTAATTCCACACTGTCTTGATTACTATAATTTTACAATAAGTCATGAAATCAGATAGTATTAGTCCTCCAACTTTGTTCTTCTTTTTCAAAGTTGTTTTGGTGACTCTAGGTCCTCTCCGTTGGATATACACGTAGAATCATTTTGTCAATTTCTACACAAAAACCTTCTGGGATGTCAATCAGAATACATCAGTTTGGGGAAAACTGACATCTTAACAATATTAAATCTTCCAACCCACGAACACAATATATGTCTCTCCATTTACGTAGGTCTTTTTAACCTTTCGAGCAATATTTTGTTGTTTTCAGTGTACATGTATTGCACATCTTTTGTGAAATTTATCTTTAAGTATTTCACATTTTTGATGCTATGTGAATGGTATTCTTAATTTCAACTTCCAATTAGAAAAAAACTTATGTCAAACTTGAATGCTCTCTTTCCATAGAGAAAAGTAAAACAATGGTTTCCCTGTTCTATTTTGGCCCCTATCTCTCTTCGTTCTATTTTGGCCCCTATGTCTCTCAAGAAGTTCTACAAATGGATTTTCCTCTCTGCCTTTCAAACTAAATGCCATGAGTCCTATCGTGAGGCTGAAAATGTAGCCATGTTGCCCAGAAGGAGCTAACTGTGCTGTCCTCTTTTGCCAAAGGAGCTCAGCAAACTGAGTATATCAGAAACACAAATTTCTAGGGCTTGTAAGAATTCTGTGAAGAGTGCGTAATAGGGATAAATTACTCTTGCCGTGAGAACTTCCACTTTTGCACTTCCTGGCTTTACTATGGTTAAAATTGAAATACCAACGTGGTAGTACCCAAAGTGCTTGAACTTAATACCATTAATTCCCAAGTCCCCGCAAGTCTATAAATTCTTATTCTAAAATTCAACTTTTCTATTTGTAATTCCTAAGAGTGCTTAACTTTCAGTTCCTTACCTGTAAACTTTACAAAAAGTAAACAACCTCGCATCTGATATCAGGTCTTTATAAGAAATGAGTGAGCAATTCTGTCTCCCCAGCAAAGCAGTTGCCCTCACAAGCTATCTCTTGGTCAAAGTTTGGCTGACTCTTATCTCTTTCTTTTCCATAAAAGTCTTACTGTTCAGTAAACCTGTTCAGCATAAAATATTAAGAACAGAGAGCTGGTTAATACTTCTAAGAGTATCTGCATTTCAAAAGACTATCACTGTAATGCAGACAGGTATTGTAATCGTGGATTTCAGGCATTGTGGGAGGGAAGGCTACAGAGGGGCAAGAAAGCTTCCAAGATTCCCTCATATCTCACTGTTGTCCTACCTTTGTGTAGTTCTGACCCAGCCTTCACCTCTGACTGTGTGACGGTTGGGTTTTAACTCTTGAAAGACGTTACTGATGCACACAAGACTTTTGTGTCCCTATGTCCCCATCTATGTAACTAGTAGATCATGGATCTTCCTTCCTTCCCTCCCTTCCTCCTTCCCTCCTTCCCTCTTTCCTTTTCCCTTTCTTCCTCCTTTCCTTCCTTCCTTCTTTTCTTCCTTCCTTTCTTCCTTCCTTCCCTCCTTCCTTTTCTCTCTCTCTCTCTCTTTCCCTCACAGGAAAGTTGAGAGGTAGCACACGATATTCAAAGGCACCCTAAAGAAAGTTCAGACCCAAGTTGAATTGCCATGATTACCATGATTCAACTCCTTCCCTACATGCCAGCCTCTCAGGCACTGGCACTATTTGGTGACATTTATTAAGCCCCCACTGTTCAAAGTCTTGAATGTCCTTCAATTCAGAGAATTAATGTGGGGAGCTGGAAAAGACACCCCCAGAGACAAACAGGATGTTGAACCAAGCTCAGATCTACTCAAGCGTGAGGACTAGTGATAAGAAGGAGAAGGGTAAGAAATGATACTAACTAGATAGCATCTCTTTAGAAAAACTTTATGAATCTAGTGCACTCCAACTGATATCTGAAGAAAGAAAGAGACATAGTCTAGCAGAGGAACAAGGGTAGGGCGACTCAGGTGCCAGGTGCTGCCTTTAAGACCCAAGGCACACCAGCATAAGTATATTCCATGCCCTAAATTGCAATTTTTAAGAAAGTATCCACATACCTGGAACAGGTTAAGAAGGTATGAAATTTGAGTTCATTGACATCTTCAAAAATCTTTTCCACCAAATCCAGGGCAGGGAAAGAGCAGCCTCTGGGAATTTGCAGTTCTCTGAAAGTGTGAAAATAGCAGCAGGACTGTTCATGTTTAAAGGAAGTCTGCCTAAAGCCATGCTTTATATTCACGCTTCTCTGTGAACATCAAACTACTGCCAGGCCTTTGTTCCAGGTTTTCCAAGGAAAGTTGAACACAGGCTGCCACCTGCCATGAGTTGTCCTTAAGGAGGTGATGTTGGTGTTCGGCAGGACCCCACTCTCCCCTCTACATCCCAGTTGGCAGAGACTGAGCTGAGGCAGGTCCTTGAACAGAGCAAGTGTGTCTGTCTCTGTCCTGTGTGAGAAGGGCCAAGAAGATGGAGTTATCCCTGAGTAACACAGCCCATCACATGGTACTGAGGAGGATTTAGAAGAATTGAAGCACTCTGCCTGTATCTGTTACCTTTAGTGGCACAAAAAGTGACCCCTCAAGATGTCAGCCTAAAGAGCAAATATTTATTATCTCACAGGTTTTTGTGTGTTTTTTGTGTTAGGAATCTGGGAGCACTTCAGCTGGGTGGTTCAGGCTCAGGGTTTCCTATGAGGTTGCAGTCAACCTGTTGGCCGGGACTGTAGTCACATGAGGCTGGAGGACGTGCTTCCAAGCTCATTCATGCGTTGCTGGCTATTGGTTGAGCATCTCGCTTACTCACCATGTGGGTCTTTCCATAGGCTGTCTCAGCATCCTCACACCATGGCAGCTGGTACTCCCCAGAGTAAGTGAACCGAGAGAGAGACCAAGATGGCAGCCACAGTCTTTTATAACCAATCTTGAAAGTGGCATACCATCACTTCTGCCATATTCTGTTGGTCATCTAGACCAACCTTGGTATAATATAGGAGGGGATTCTAGAAGGGTGTGAATATTAGGAGGTGGGAATCATTGGGGGGCCATCTTGAAGGCTGCCTCCACCATAGTCTAACTGTGCTGAGAACACAGTTGGCCCTGGTGTTTGATATAATGTATATCACGTAACATGTCTTAGCTTAGAGGTCCTGCAGTGTAGTGGCAAGACTAGTGGACTTGGAGTAGAGGAGTTGGAATTCAAGTCCAACTCTGGCAATTATGAATGCTATGTGAATTTGGAATGCTGCTTAACCTTTCTGAATATCTGTTATCTCATCCGACATCTCAGGGTTTTCCTTAATAAGGTCAAAGATATCTTTCAGCTCCAAAATTCCATGCCGCTAAGAAATAGGCTATTTGGGGCATGAATGTTATGAAGGCAATTTTAACAAAATGGGCAATTCTAGTGAGAGTTCTCTTACTTCAAAGTAATAAACCAACTGGAGAATTGGCACCTCAGAGCTTCCTTGGACCTTATTTCTTTTTCATTCATGATCCATATTTTATTCTGGTAAGTACGCCTCACAATCGCATATTTTTATTTGATAATGCTTTAAGATGTAACGTACACATTTTAACGTGCAAGTAAACTCATCTGTAAGCCCCATTAGGAAGATATTAGGCATGGGAAGTCTTACAGCTCTGGTTTTCCGGTTCCTGGTGGCTGATGTCTACATGGGTGACAGTTTGCCCAGAACTACTGATAAGGATGCTTCCTGGCATGTGACCCAAATAAATGGATGGAATGCTCATTTATGAAGAAAAGTAGAATTTCGAAGTCTAAAGAGACAGCTGTTAACAGCCTCATGTGTACAGGTGCACTAAGACGAGATGAACAGTGGAGTTCTTTATCTCATGTACTAGCCTGGAGTGAGCAGAGGGTGGGGAGAAGGATCCTGGGATGTGTAAGTCTAAGATGAGACTGGGAAGACCACCACTTGCTTATCTTAAATTCCTTCAACGTGCCAAACAAACTCTCCTTTCCGGGCCTTTGCGTTTGCCCTGCTCTGGAATCCTTTAGGTCCAGTTCGGTGATCTCCCCTTCAGAGGAGCCTTCTCCGGCCACCAATCTTCAATGGCACCCTTCTCCTGGTAACCATTCTACCCGCATTTTACTATCGCAGAGTGCTTAGCGCTATCTGAAGTCATCTCGCGGGCATACCTGTCTAAGGTGTTCACCTCCAGTAGACTGTAAGCTGAGAGAGGTCACCCATCCATCCCGCTGCTTCCGTATCCCTGGTGCTTTCAACAGTTCCCAGAGCAGGGTAGGCACTCGAGATATTTGTTAAATGGGTGAATGAACTGTGGTTTGATGGAGGTCAGTTTCAGGAGATGTCTGGATGGGGATATGAGAGAATATTAACTGGGCCTTTTTCCTCTTCCCTTGGAATCCATAACTAGGGACTGAATCTGAGAACACAGGCTCCAAGCATCCCACACACCAAAGATAACCCCCAACAAGTGGAAGCAGACACCTTCCCCAAGGCTTCAGGAAGAACAGGCCCAGCTACTAGAAGCAACAACTGTGTTCCAGGAAGGGGAGAAGAGGAGAGAAGCGTTTCCTGTAGTATCAGGGACTTTGCCATGAATGCATTGTGACAGGGCAGCCTCTCCCCTGGAGACAGGAGGGATGCTTTTCCCTTCTTAAAAGCCAAGGGAAGATTGACTTTGAAGAGAAGGGTACTGGCAAGAGGGGAAGACTGGCACCCCTCTCGCTTGCCACCTCTGCTTAGGTGATGGGCCAGCCAATCAGCTTCTGTGTCTGGTTGACCCGGGGAGAGGGAACAGGAGAAAGATGGCAGAGCAAAGCAGAGAAAAGAACTGGCCATGAAGCCAGTGGTCCTTGCAGTGTGTGGGTGGCAAGGATGGGTGAGTTTCTTGCGTGGACCATGGGGGAGGGCAGGCTGGGGCCATCTTGAAAGTTCTCCACTAGCAGACAAGGCTCCCAAGTTTCTAAGAGGATGCACGTGTGGGGCTGGGGGTGGGGACGGGGACAGAGGCAGGGGAACACTGCTGGTAGTGGGAGCTGGGGGTGGGTGGGTGGAAGAGGCTGAACAAGGGCCTGTTCTCCCATCTCCAGGAACTGTGTAGACCCTGCAAAGTTAGCCAGAAGATTCAGTCAGGTGTTCGAGAGTCACATTTACACAGTAGATGCTAAGAGCTTGCCCGTGTGAGCCCAAGAAGCAAAGAACGCTACCCAGAGCGATTTCATCTGATCCCTTCTCACTGCCCCGCACCCACTGAGGAGGCAGATTTTGGAAGAGGGTGGGGTAGAGGGGCCCAGAGGCAGACCGTGTCCCGTCCCCGTGGGGTGTCCTTAGAGCCACAGCCCAGCCTGTGCTGGGGGACAGAAGACATGAGATTTTGATTGGATACAAGATTGGCGTTTTAAACCAATCTGGATTTTTTAATAGGGGAAAGCGACCAGCAGTCTATAGCATCTAGCAGAGTTGTCATTAAGGGACAGGCGAAAGGTATCTGACAGAGCATGGTGGAAGGCAGGAGAAGAGAAAAAAAGTAATATTGAATATTAAATTAAATATTAAATTTTCAACACTGAGTTCAAACTATCCAGTCGCCTAGTTATAGCAGGAAAAGGCAGTTCAATGGACCTTTATCAAGCGAGTTTCTCAAGCCTTTGCTTTTTCTTTGAACTATTGCTGCTTTTTGTCAGAGGCTAAGGTGACAAGACAGTTTATAAAATCCATGATTCCAGACACACCCTTTAGTACTGCAAATTCAGTTACCTTTCCTTCTTGCACGCACCCTCCCCAGCAGAAGACTAAATGCTAATTTTGTGAAAATCGTTTTCCTACAGCTTCAAAAGATTTTTTTTAGATCTTTGGGAAAATCATTTTTAAAATTTCAAAGATACTTTTTACTAAAATGGAGTGGCTGGGCTGAGAGAAAAGCACCTCCCTCGTTCCCTCCTTGCTTGATAAATAAATCACCAGGAAAACCCATCAGACTATTCCCAAAAGGGGGGATGTCCTGGGAAGCATTTCCTGTTGCTGGTGAAAGCTAGTTCAAGGGAGGACCTACTGAAATCCACGTTCGGAACATCCTGGGTCAGAGGCAGCAGTTTGGTGGTTGTTAGCTGAAAGAGAAAGTTTTCTGGAAAGGAATGATAGTTGAAGAAGTTAAAAGTTCACTGTATAGCTTTGGGTTTTACATAATCTGTTTTCAAAAGGAAAATACATTTCTTGAATGGTAAAAAAAAAAAATCAGAAAACACACTTACTTTTATCTGATGACAGTAAACTGGTAAAACTGTCTTGCGTGGACCTCTCTAATCTCTGCTGCCAAGAACCCCTTTCATCTTCCTGATAAAAAGCACTGAGTAACACCTACACCTACGAGAGACATTGGAAAGGGTGTGTGTGTGTGTGTGTGTGTGTGTGTGTACGAGTGGGGTGTATGTGTGTCTTTAGATGTAACAAAAATGTAAAGCAAAGCAATGCCGTGTGTGTGTCCTTTTCAGAATTTTGTGGAATTCGAAAACTTTGTCATGGTATTTGTGCAGTCGTTCGTTGGTTAACAGCCAAAAGTCAAGGTGTCTTTATTTTTCCTGCAGTTTATACATGAAAAACCCAGCTTGCAATGGAGAGGTCCCTCTCTGCCGGGCATGGGATGGTGATCTTGTAAGGGGCCAGGTACCCTGGCCCTCCCGCCTCCGAGAGCCCGGAGCTCTTTCCACTCTGCCCAACGCTGAAAGCTGTGAACTACTCATTGGCCTTCCATTATATGATTATATCCATCAACAAACCCCTTTCCTCACTGACCCTACTCCCCTCCCTCACACAAAACCAATATTTTCTTTAAGTGTTTTACTTCTTTTTATTTTAATTTTATATTGAAGCATAGTTGACTAAGAATGTTGTGTTAGTTTCAGGTGTACAGCAAAGTGATTCAGTTATACATATACATGTACCTATTCTTTTTTCAAATTCTTTTCCCATTTAGGTCATTACAGAATATTGAGCAGTGTTCCCTGTGCTATACAGTAGGTCCTTGTTGGTTATCTATTTTAAATATAGTAGTGTGCACATGTCAATCCCAAACTCCCTAACTGTCCTTCCCCCCAACCCTTCCCCGCTGGTGACCATAAATTTGTTCTCTAAGTCTCTGAGTCTGTTTCTGTTTTATAAATAAGTTCACTTGTATCATTTTTTTTTTAGATTCTGCATGTAAGTGACATCATAGATATTTGTCTTTCTCTGTGTGACATACTTCACTTAGTACGATAACCTCCAGGTCCATCCACGTTGCTGCAAATGGCATTATTTCATTCTTTTTCATGGCTGAGTAATATTCCATTGTATATATGTACCACATCTTCTTTATTCGTTCATCTGCTGATGGACATTTAGGTTGCTTCCATATCTTGGCTATTATAAACAGCACTGCAGTGAACATTGGGGTGCATGTATTCTTTTGAACCATGTTTTTCTCCAGATGTATACCCAGAAGTAAAACCAATATTTTCTAGTCGTCATTTAGACCCAGGATAGGAATTAGGTTTTATCTCCTTTGATGGTTGCCATCTATCGTTAGAGGATGCTGCGGGTGCTGAGCTGAGAAGGATTCCGAGCAGATTCTGGACAGGACTCTGTGGTAAAGAAAAATGTGATGGATGGAAGAAGTCCTGGAGCAGAGGGTGGTAACAGGTTTATGAAACATTTGTCTTCCCTCATCTAGGCGTTGTGTCTTCCCTTAAAACCTCAGGCTTTGCTAATGGAGAGACCATTAGGATCCTGATTCTGGAAGACTTTTCTTTCTCAGACTGCTGCTGAAATCGAACCCTTGGAGTCTCTAGGGACATGTACCATAGGGACCTCAAAATTATAAGATTTGAACTGTTATTAGTAATAGTAATAAACATGTTAGATTATTATTAATAATAGTAATAAAATGAATTCTTATTAATAGTAATAAAAATTATGCCCATCAAGAATTAATTTTCTACTAGACGCTAGGTAATATGTAGATACGGATGTAGGTAAGGCTACAGGTATATAACTTCCAGTCCCTAAAGCCTACATATAAGGAGGGAATTATTATTTTTACAGATGAAGAGACCGAGGCTTGCAGAAAGTATGTAATTTGCCCAAGGACACACGCGAGTAGGTAGATAAGCAGGGATTCAGTGCTGAGTTTGTCTGACTAGAGCGCGGCCTCCTTCCAAAGAAAACTTTTCAGCAGGAGCTGAAGTACTGCAGGCCGTTTCATCTGGGCTGTGGAGACCTTTTGTGGAGGGGTGGACATGTCGAGAAGTCTCTCCCTCTATGGGATCCCTGCATTTTCTTTTTTAAGAGAAACATGGCAGAGTGAAGAGCTGATTACTAAAGAATGAGGTTCCTTTCTGAATGATAAAGGGAGGTGGGAAGAAGGAACCGGCTAGCCCAATATATCAGGGTTTCCTGACTCCCCCGCAGAAGCAGAGGGGGCTGCCCCCATTCAGCCCGTTCACTAGGCCAGTCTCGGGCTCTCCCTGGCCGCTGCCTGACATTATCAGCGTTCACATGTGTTGGCATCCAAGGACACCCTGCATTCCAGAGCATCCCACCTCTCAGTTGCTGGAGAAATCATTCTTCTTTTAAGCAAAGAAAAACCCCACAGTCTAAAGAGGCCGTTTTTCATCTGGACCATCAAACAGCAGCTCTGAAGGTATATATAAGTCCTCTCTTGGCTGTGCTTGCCAAGCTCGCGATCCAGGGGCTGAAGGGGCATAATTCATGGGATTCCGGCCGCCAGCAGGGCCTGGAACCCGGCAGGAAGGTTGGCCGCTCTAATGAGCTTAGTTAACTCTTCAGAAGCCTGAGGTACAGCAACACTTCCAAAGATCCTCCACATATTGAAGTTTTGTGCTGTGGCCGCTTTTATTTTTAGGTACCTTTAAATTAGCAAGGGCATTAAAACTCAGAGCTTTGGGGCAAGAAGGCTCTTGATGAATACACTACCACTTCTCATCAGCGCTCGGCACGAAATTAACGAGACCCTTCCGGTTTGGGCGGGGCTGGACCTTCCTGACCGCGTTCTACCACTCTCCTCTCTAGTGTGTCTTTTCTGGTCACTCCTAGAGAGTTCCATGGTGCTCTCTGTGTTTATCAGATATGCTTTGCCTCCAGACGTTTGAGTGTGTTTGCTGTTCCTTCTACCTGGAACGTTTCTCCTCTAGGTGCCAGCGTGGCTCCGTCTGCCACCTCATTTAGGTCCCCAGAGCATCAGTGTTACCTCATCAGAGACATCTTCCCTAATCTCCAGCCCCTGCCCCCCAAGGCCCACTGCCATCACTCTCTACCCTTTATCCTGCCTTGTTTTGCTTTGCTGCATTTATCAGTCCTTGTTTACTGTTGTCTGCGTGACCAGAAGGCTAACTCCATGAGGACAGGGAATTTATTTTGTTCCCTACTATGTCCCAAAGCCTAGCCATTATTTAATAATTTTTTTAAAAAATCACGGTAAATGGGGGCTTCCCTGGTGGCGCAGTGGTTGAGAGTCCGCCTGCCGATGCAGGGGACACGGGTTCGTGCCCCGGTCCGGGAAGATCCCACGTGCCGCGGAGCGGCTGGGCCCGTGAGCCACGGCCGCTGAGCCTGCGCGTCCAGAGCCTGTGCTCCTCAACGGGAGAGGCCACAACAGTGAGAGGCCCGTGTACCTCAAAAAAAAATCATGGTACATGAAGGAACGAAATACTGATCTGGAAAATATGTTGGTACACAATCAGTCAGCAAGTCAGTCAAATTTTCCTGAGGACTTAACCTATCCTGGGTTCACTGGGCCAGGGTCAGGCATCCTAGATTGCCAGGACTCTTCCAAGGGAGAGGGTGCTTCTTTTAGAAAAATGGGATTAAGTTTCTGTTCTCATTTTGGTCGCCATCTTATTTTCGTGGCAGCCTGTACGTGGCGCTTCTAACGCTGAGCCATTTATAGGCAATAAAGCACCCAACGCTTGTAAAACAGGGAAAAATCCAAGCTCACTGCATTACTATTTTACAAGGTAATTTACTAATATTCAAAAGGCTTTAAGGGATTTTATTCCCCAGAAACAAGCTATACTTAACAGCAATAGTTGAATATATTATGCCAGTTCATCTCTGCTAACCATGGAAAATGTACAGATTTTGTCCTACTATAGAGGCTATTGGGTCTGGTTATCTGCACGTGTTCATGCATTATACAAAATCCCAAACTAAATTTAGAGTAACATTTTCCAGTGCTAGTTTGTTTTTGTCCTAAATACAGCAGCGTTGGAAAGACTTTATTTCATTTGCTGCCCTTTGCCTGGCGGCAAGTTGAGACTTCAGAACAGAGAAATGGAGTTGCTTCCGAAAGCAGAGAGGAAGGTGGGAGTCCCACAGGGAACTGGCCTTTGTGTTTGGATGAGTGAGTCTTTTTCAGGTATCTCTGTTCTTTGGGGTTTTTTTTGTTTTTTTGTTTTTTTTGCGGTACACGGGCCTCTCACCGTTGTGGCCTCTCCCGTTGCGGAGCACAGGCTCCAGACACGCAGGCTCAGCGGCCATGGCTCATGGGCCCAGCCGCTCCACGGCATGTGGAATCTTCCCGGACCGGGGCACGAACCCGTGTCCCCCGCATCGGCAGGTGGACTCTCAACCACTGCGCCACCAGGGAAGCCCCTGTTCTTTGGTTTTTAAAGGAAACAGAGACACTCTCCCATCTGTCCCCAAGTCCATTGTGTGAAATTTGCCTCGTTTGGGGACTCCGTTATTTTCCTGGCTGTGAAATGGAGAGTTCCTGGGATTTGCAGGAATGTGCTGTCTGGAGACGTTCCCAGGGGAGATTCTTTTTGGCAGCCTTCCTCATACTACAGTCTGGGGACGAGCGCTCAGTAAATAAGCCCAAATTCCATGACAGAGAGGGGACAAAGGCAGTGGTGAATGGTTACAACGGTCAAAAGACCCTCTCCACTTCAGACTTTTTGTTCATATTCTTGCCACCTCTACTGCTATAGGTAACAAGAGGTTGAAGTTGTCACCATCCATTTCTATTCTGACTTGACTAAAGTTGTGTTCATCTAAAAGGCACCATAAAAACTTGAAGAAAAGTCTGCAAGGTTTGAAAGTTAGAAAAAATTTTTAAAATAGTATGGTTTATAGTTTCATGTCCTCTGGTTGCTCTGACTATAAAACTGCCTTGAAGGGGGGTCCCAGATGGACCTGCTTTTTTCAGGGTAATATCCTTGGAAAAGCGAAGTTCCATTCTTTTCTGAACATCCTCTTTTCTCTCACCTGCATCAGCAAAACGGAGCCTTACCAGCCCATTTAGGAGAGCTAGAAGCTTAGATTGACAGGACCAATTTGCCAAACAAGGCGTAATGCAGTTCATTCACTCAGAGACTTCTCTTCGTACCACTGGAATTTCAGAATTATCCTCAGCTGAATTAGGTACCGTTACAGTGTGAGAACTCAGAGAGAAAAGGCTTGTTACTGTCATTGTCATCACTATCATCATCACCTTCATCATCATTTTGTAGTGAACTTGTAACAACAAAATATACCGCCCTGACGAGAAAAGTTCCAAGACACATTTTTGTTGAAAAGGTCTCATGAGTAGGGGGTATAGTGTGCCTGGAAGGGACTTCGCTAGGCTAGGTATTTACAAAAAGCTCAGAAATTCTTTTTAAATAAACAATCTTATTAAAATTTTTAATAAAAAGCATTTGAACTATTTAAAATAAAATACTGTTTTCCCTTCAATAATGATGATCAACATCATAGTCCAAATCATAACAAATAGCTAAGAGTTATTGAAATCTTCCTACCAACCAGGAGCTGTGGGGAGCAGTTTACGTGCATTGTTTTAATTTAATCTTCACAACATCCTCTGAGTTTGGTGCTATTTTTATCCCTATTTTACCAAGGAGAAAACTGAGGCTTAGAGAGGGCAAGTGACTTGACAAAAGTCCTATTGTTGGTTTGTGATGGAATCAAAATTTAAACCCAAAAGTGTTGGCTACTGTACTGAGTGTGTAATTCACACAGGCTGGTACAGAAAAGAATTGAATAAATTTGACATTCTGGGTTTTTATTGAGAGAGCAGCCATTTGAATGCGATATAAAGGTTTGTTGTGACTTGCCGTGAAGTGGTGAACAAGGAGAAAAGTTTTAAAGGAAAAGCTGTCCAATAATTTGTCTTTCCTAGAGGAGCTGTTTTCCTACTACTGCTATACCAAGAAGGTATTCTTTCATGTCCAGATTCGTAGAGACGGGATAAATAGCCCGCTCCAGGATTCTGGAAGGCAACAGCTCAGTCACGATTCTGAGAAGTCTGTGTAGTTCTTAGAAGAGCACAAACCCTGGAGTCAAACTCTCTGGGTTCAGGTTCTGGCCCCAATATGTACTGGCTGTGTGACTTCTGGAAAGTTAGTCAGTCTTTCTGTGCCTCCATTTTCTCATCTGTAGAACTGAGACAATAACAGCACCTATTTCAATGAGCTTTTGAGAGGATTTAATGAGTCAACATTTGTCCAGTGGTTAGAGCATACAAGGCACATAGTAAGTACTTAATAAAGGTTGGCTATTACTAGTGCCTACACGGGAATAACCCTTGTTTAAGGCCCGACAGTTGACCAAAGATTTCAGTGCTGTTCATGATTCCCTGTCTGTCCACAAGTTCAAACTCAGAATCTCTGTGCATCTTGTTCTTCAAGGTGTTTAGGGTCTATTTATTTGCTACTATTTTCTCCCTTTGACATGATGCTTCAGACCTGCTTTCACCTTCCTGGCTCATTCTTAAATGAACATGGACTTTTCCTTTGTTCTGCCCCCAAATTAATGTGTCAATGAAGTTAATTAACAAGATCATTCACAGAAGCATAAGACTCAGAAGTTACCGAGACTACTTAGATGATATCATAGGAGTTACAGAGACTGAGGATTCCCCTTCTAAACTGATCTGGTTCAATCCTCTATCTAAATGGATGGTTCAACTTTGTCACATTAAAATGTTCTGTAAGAGGTTAACCTCAAAGAAAGCAGGAGACAATTTTGGGTGGGTGAGACTGTTTTGTATATTGATTTTGGTGTTGAACCGTATACATGTATCCAAACTGTCACTAATGAACACACTAACATGTATAAATTTTACTTTATAGAAATTGTCTTTAAAAAATAAAGGAGAGGGCTTCCCTGGTGGCTCAGTGGTTGGGAGTCCGCCTGCCGATGCGGGGGACACGGGTTCGTGCCCAGGTCCGGGAGGGTCCCGCATGCCGCGGAGCGGCTGGGCCCGTGAGCCATGGCCGCTGAGCCTGCGCGTCCGTAGCCTGTGCTCCGCAGCGGGAGAGGCCGCAACAGTGAGAGGCCCGTGTACCGAAAAAAAAAAAAAAAAGTCCCCAGACCCACGCGTTTCCAGGTCTGCTAGCTCCAGGTTTGCTGCCGTGTGACCTGGCTAGATCTACGCTCATCACAGGGTGTACGCCAGCCATCTCCATGTCTCGGAGTGCACACCAAACCATCACCAGAGCCTAGGAGAGAGGAGGACACCCCCATTCCCCCCAGCACCCCTCCATCACACGCCTGCAGCCTCATGCACGCCCACACACCCAATTTCCTGTCACAGAAAATGATTCTTCCAGAAGATTGAAGAGCAAGGCTTCCACTTCCTACTTAGTAAAACCACATCCTCCTAAGAAGAGGGTGTTCTTGCCTCCCCCAAGCAAATAATTTACATCAGAACATACTGTTTCAAACTAGTACATTTGGGTTACAGCTCTGCTAAAATATTTAAGTTGCGCAATCAGACCCCTTAATATTCACCCTGAAATATCTGCATTTGGGCACTTCTTTAGCACTACTTTTCTGTCTTTCCCTTGCTTACATTTCATTGGTTAAAAAGCCCATTGTCTGTCCCAAGGTTAAATTCAAGTCTCTAAGACTCTATAAACTGCTTATAACTTGAATTGATCAAATTGATTTTAAAGCTTAGCGTACAATCTCAGGGAATCCCTTGAGAAGGGACAAATAGGTACGTACCCACCCACAAACGCACATACGCATGCAGAATAATTAAAAGCAGGGAGAGAATATTGAGGATTTGATGTGCTGTCCCTTAAAGGGAGTCACTACAAACTTCTTCACAGGGCGATGGGTTAGCGGGCTCTTCCAACAGTTTATTTGGGAGGAGATGGTGACTTTGACAAGGTGGGAGCAGTGGAGGAGGGGGAAGGGGTCACATTTGGGATATATTTTCAAGATAATGTTAAAAGACGTTACTATGTAAATTGGATATGGGATGTTAGGAGGTGAAAAGTGATTTTGATTTTGTGGAATATTATTCAGCTATAAAAAAGAAGGAAATTCGGCAACAGTCACAGTATTGGGAGAAAAGGCTCACACGTGCCCTATAGGATCATCTCATAAGATCAGATCTGTTTGGAACTGTTATGGAAGATGTCCACGTGCAGGTGAGTTAGGTGCCACAAGCCAGGATGGGCTTGGGGCTACCAGAAGCTGGAAGAGGTTAGGAAAGATTCTTCCTTAGAAGCTTTGGAGGGACCACGGCCCTGCCGACAGCTTGATTTCAGACTTCTAGCCTCCAGAATGGGAAAAAACAAATTTATCTTGTTCTAAGCCACCCAGTTCACTATAATTTGTTACAGCAGCCCTAGGAAACTAATACAGGAGCTACAAACATTTTTGACATATTACACATATATGTGTAAATCTGTGTAATAAAGGTATTCTAATACTTTTACAAATATCTCAAAGGATGGCATTTAAAAAAATCTCAACTCAGGGCTTCCCTGGTGGCGCAGTGGTTGAGAGTCCGCCTGCCGATGCAGGGGACACGGGTTCGTGCCCCGGTCCGGGAAGATCCCACGTGCCGTGGAGCGGCTGGGCCCATGAGCCATGGCCGCTGAGCCTGCGCGTCCGGAGCCTGTGCTCCGCAACGGGAGAGGCCACAGCAGTGAGAGGCAATCTCAACTCAGAAAAAAAATGCACAAAATCCAAATCAATGCCCATATTTATTTTTTCCCCAAGTAATTAAATTTAAGGTGGTGGCAGAGGCTAGCTTCCCTTGACTTCCAGTGAATAGTGTTGATGAGTCAGGACCATTATCTCTCAGCAAATGTCCTGTAAAGCAAAATCTGAGTGTTGTGTTTACTGAAGTGATAGCATATGTCGGCTGATTAACAAGTTGTCGAATATTAGAAATTCTTGTCTGATTGCAAGAAGGAGCATCTGTTTGCTAAATCTTTTATCTAATATGTGTACAGATAAGTACAGGTTTGGCACTTTTCCTAAATATCAGATATAAATTTTTGCAGCATTTAGCCTTCAGAGAGTGACACTGATGTACTGCTGGGGTTTAAGATATTTATTCTCAGGAAAGCAAATGGAGTAAGGCCCGTGAGACAAAGTGTACACTTAAGAGTATTATGAGTCATTCATAATTGTTTCACCATTTTATCTCACATCATCTCCTACAACTAATGTTTCCTTGAGTGTCACTTGCATAGTAATTAAGGAAAAAATAAAGATCACATCTCCTTTAGAACTATTTATTGCTTTATGTATTGATAGAATTTAATAATGCCTTCTATTTACAAAGCAACTTACAGTTTACAAATGCTTCGGGAAGGTTGCTCCCAACCCTGTAAGGATGACAATTAATCGTATCCGCATTTCACAGATAAAGAATCTGCAGTTGAAATGAGGTAACTCAATCCATCTGGCTTGGAAGTGATAGAACCAGGACATGCAGCCTGGTCTTTTGAGCTCCACCTCTGCACCACCTGCAAATTCCATATGTAGAAGTTCAGGAGCAGGTTGTGGTTACAATAACAGGATCTAGTTAGGGTGAAATTCTGGGGTTTTCCTTTGCACCTTTTTACACGCCCTCCCCCCTTGATTCAATCAGCCACCATATAATAGATTGTTCCATTCTAATTCTAGCAAGTAGATTCTGTTGAGGAGGAAAAAAAGACTTTTCCTCTACCCTCTTAGGTTCAGTGTGTGGGGTCTGCAAATTTAATTGACAGAAAAAAAACAGATTAAGAGGAAAAAGGAATATAAATTTTATTAATATTTTACATGCATGAGATTTCTCAGAAAAGAAGTGAAATTCAAAGAAGTGGTGAGACTCAGGGACTCATATACCATTTTAACAAACGCTCTCTTTCCTTTGTTTGGGCTTCGAGGGTTGATAAATTGTGGGAAAGTGACTAGAAAATACATGGGGGAAACTAATGGAAGATAAGGGTTATTTTAGTAAGGTTTGTTTATGCAGACTCACCTCAGTGCTGACTGTCTCCAGTGATGAGAGTTGCTCTCCTCTTCCTGGTACAGGAATGGGGGACCCCTTCACAAAGGGAAGTTTATGCCCTGCTTTTAGGTCGAAAGGGGGAGGGTGGAGAGTTCCTCCTGCAGCTATTTCTCAATTGCCTTCAACTCAAAATAGTCCTTATGCCAAAGTGGCATATTTGGAGGTGGCATGTTCTGACTCCCTTCATTAACTTCAAGGACCTCTACAGTTGGGCCCTTCCCTATATTTCCAGTCATATCCCCAACCACTCAATTTCTGAACCTTCTTTTCAGCAAAGTGCTTCACTTCTTGCCCTAGACTTCCCTTCCTCTGAACTCATGCTCCTCCTTGTGTATCTGTCTACAATGCCGTTTTCCCTCCTCCCCTTCTTTCCAACATTACCCATCCTTCAGCACAAGATCAAAGTAATTTTCCTATTTTAATACCTCCTCTGACCTCCAGCCACGTCAGGTAGCTGCCTCTTCGAACCATTTTGGGCTCTCGTTGTCTGAGGAATACATCTGACAGTCTGTCATTTAGTCCTTCAGATTTTCCGTGGTTGTTTGAACAGTTACATAAATCATCTCTTGTTATTTAACTTCTCACACTTTGCTCCCTTTTGTCTCTTTAACCTCAATTCTGGTTCTCTCCCCTTGCTCTCTGTATCCTGGAGTATCGCTTTGCAAAGTGTGAGCCAGAAACAGTGTACATCAAAATCTCCGGAGTTCTTGTTGAAAGGTAGATTCTGGGACTGATCATGGACCCGCCAGTTCACTTCCCAGGTGATTCTTCTGCACGGTGAAGTTTATGAATCACTGATTTAGAGAGCACATCATTCATTAATGCATTCATTCAACAACTATTTGAGCACAAAGTAGATGCTAGGTACCTGGGATGCAGCAGTGGTTGAGGCAGACAGGGTCTTTGTTATCTTGAAATTTGTAACCTAGTTTGTGAACCAGACAACGAACAAGGAGATAAAAGTATGATGTGGGTTACAAAGGAGAGCTGTAAAGACCCGTGAGACTATCTAAGAGGGGACTTGCAGGGGCAAGCGTCAGGGACTACTTACCTGAGGATGTGGAGTTGATATCTGAAGGAAGAGGAGGATCTGGCTAGAAGAAGAAAGAGAGGGAGAAAGGAAGAGGCAGAAGGAATAGCACGTATGAAGCTCTGAGATGCGTAAGAGTGTGGCCTCCTCTTTGGAGGGACGGGGAGTGTCATGACTTGAGTTCTCGAGCACAAGGGGGGAGTGACAGGAGGGACAGCCCGAGAGGTACCAAGTGGCCAGATCATGCAGGACCTTAAGGCTAAGGAGTTTGGAACTTATCCTAAGGGCAGAAGGAAGCCATCAGAGATAAGTTTTGTCTTTCAGATCGTTTTGGTTCTAGAATGGAGCAAGCGTGTACCTGCAGAGGCTGATTGGGAAGCTTCTGCAAATGTCTAAGACAGAGAAGATGATGCGTTTGTCCAGGGTGGTAGCGGTAGGGTGGATTCAAATGGTCCTTAGGAGATGGATAAAGTAGAATTTAGTTATTAATAGTATACTGGGGTGAAAGAAAGGGAAATGTAAGGGATGTCCTTCATTTTTGTTTTGGTAACAGTTGTCGAAGCCTTGTATCACTAGAGAGGACCAGGGCATGGGATAAAATTACAAGTTCAATTCCAGGTATACAGATTTTGAAATACTAGTGAAATATTCAGGTGGCCCCAGTCATGTACTTTTTCATATTTCTCATGGAAGAGGTGGAATTTAAGTGGGCTTTGAGAGAATCGTGGAAATAATTAGTACCAATGGGGATCCAGTTAGAAGACCACAAATATGTTTTTCCATCAAAGGGGTTTCTTTGGGCTTCCCTGGTGGCACAGTGGTTGAGAGTCCGCCTGCCGATGCAGGGGACACGGGTTCGTGCCCTGGTCCGGGAAGATCCCACATGCCGCGGGGCAGCTGGGCCCATGAGCCATGGCCGCTGAGCCTGCGCGTCCGGAGCCTGTGCTCCGCAACGGGAGAGGCCACAGCAGTGAGAGGCCCGTGTACCGCAAAAAAAAAAAAAAGGGGGGGGGGTGTTCTTTGTGTCTTTTTTCTTGCTTGGTATTTGGTATTGAGCTGAGTTCTATATTTTTTCAGTTCATCTTCAGAAGTGACTCATTTCTCCAAGGAGATTATGATGGCTTTGTTTATTTAATTTTGTTTTGTTTAGGAAGTGGTTTGGCTCTTCGCATGTATTTGTTGGTTCCTTTGGTTGAGGACAAGCTTAATAAAGATGTGCATGTTCTCTAAAGTTAATCTGTAAATACAGCCTGTATTTTCCTTAAGGTAGCATATTAACTAGTTACAGATGAGCTCAAATATACTGGAAGATCTGAGAGAACTTCCGTGAAGAGAACAAATGAAAACAAGGGGTCTATCGTTTTGTACCAACCTTGTAGTGCTGCTGGTGAAAATTCAGGTCCTGTGAGAGATTTTAGGAGACTGTTTGTAAGAGAGAGCTGGTCTTTGATGTACTTCAGTTGTGCAATGCTTTAAATTTGATATGATTATTCAAATATAGCCTAATTTCCAAGAAAGAGAGGATAATGGAAGGCTGTGGATTCTCCTTCTACCCTCTAATCTTCCTCCCCTTTTTCTGTTCATCATTGGCTTCTCATTTATCTTCACAAAGAGGATAAGGAATAAAGAAGCAATGGGGCTAAATTACTCTCTTTGTCTTAAAAATAATAACCCCCAAATCATTATTCTCTGAGTTTCAAAAATTACACAAAAGGCTTTAAACTAAGCATGCATGTAAAAATAGGTCATTTGGTTGGTCCTGCATTCCAGGATGAGAAATCTCTACACACAGTTCCTGAGCAATGCTCATCTGGCCTCTATTTGGTTATTCTTAGTGGCAGGGAGCTCCCCCTCTATTTTAGGAATCAACAAACTTTGTTACTAAATCCAGTTAGACAGAGGATCTTTCCTGGAATGAATCAAAATGAGCCCACTTGCTGACACTGGTTCTGCACCCCACAGCAACACAGAGTAAATCTATTCTGTGTTTCGCGTGACAGCCTTTCAGCGTATTAACACAACTGCCGTGTCTCCACAAGCCTTCTCTTCCGCAAACAAAATAGCTCCAATTCTCTCAAATACATTTCTTGCAAGGCTCAGTTTCTACATCATTCACATTCTTTATAACAATGTCTCTCCTCTGGGCCCTCTCCAAGGGCATTCACCCCCTTCTAAGTGAGAGCCACACTGACCAGGGAGGGACATGTCTGGCAGGACGGCTGCCACTTACTTGTTCCTGTGCTTATGTTCAATGACAGACACTTCCGTTTTAAACAGAGGACAATTAGTAGAGACCCAGGGCTGCGTGGGATGCATGTTGTTTTTAGAACTCTGAGGCATTCCACAGGTAGGTGGAATATTTATGTTTGGTTTATAACAGAGTGGTTTTTCACTTGTGGGACTTGAAATGTGCTGATGAATTCCAGTGGAATGACTCGGTAATAAATGGGAGGGATTTTAAATTCTGTCAGAGTAAAATGGGAAGATATTTGCCTTTTTCACTTTTTATGTAGCAGTTGTACCTTAATCTACTTTTAGGCACAGCTGTTATGACAGATGTTCGTTTTAGATGCTATCTTTTTTTTTTTCTTAGTATACCTAGCAAAATCCTTTTCATGAAGAGATGTTTCTGAAAGCCCAGATCTTTTTTCTAATGCAAATAAGCTTCCATTTGTATAGCATATTCAGTCTGTCACCCACACTGACTAAGCACCCTCCAACCTTCCAATGACACAGTCTGCTACTCCAAGTCATGGAGGCCTCACATGGAACCAGCGCTTCTTCCTGGCTTCAGGAAACTTGCAATGTCCTGACTGCTGTCCGCACAGGCTTCCAGCTAATGGGGACGTCACTGGCCAAAAGAGTAGATTTGATGGGAACAGGAAAGTTGGTCCCATAGCTGGGAGTATTAGGCTCAGAGCCAGGAGCGGCATAACATTGTTCTTTTTCCTAATTAGACTCATTTTTAGATTTGGGGCCCTAGCCCCACAGATAGTCATTAAAACAAGAAGTAAATCACAGATGTGCTGGTACAGCCTTCTCTTGGTTGGTGGAGGGACAAAAACTATATTACCTCACAGAAAAAAGTATTTCTCTCATTACCTACTGTATATAATATAGATACATGTACCATTTATAAAACAGGCGTTTCTATATGCAAAAAGAGAAAGAGACACGTGCTGTATAGTATTTTTCAAATCACTGACCTAAAATGAAACAGGAGACCCTCAAGAAGAGGTTTCCCTTCCAACCTCTGGTCTCCATTTATTTATGAGCTAAAAGGGGACATTCTTGGCTCAAGAGTAGACTCCTGGGATCACCATTTGCCCAACTGTCACTAACGTGAAAGTCTTCACACTTGCACTGTGTGCCCATAAAACCACAGGTGAGATCCCAATTTTGAGTAATATCGATGCCCCCAGAAGATATGCCATGTGTTAACCCTACAGTATAAGGAATTCCAGTTGAAGTAACTTACAAGTGCATATGCCAGGACACTACTCAGTTCTGCTCTTTGGTTGGTAAAATTTTAGTTAGAATCCCCTCCAGGACATTCTCTCTTTAGCATTCTCCTTGGAAGTCCTGAAGCTCTTCCTTGTAACTGTTATTTTATTATTTTTTATTTATCTTAAGAAGGAACCTGTAGTAATGTTATTCAGCCATGATAAAGAAAGAAATCCTGCCTCTTGCAACTACATGTATGGATCTTGAGGGCTTTATGCTAAGTGGAATAAGCTAGACAGAGAAAGGCAAATACTCTATGATCTCACTTATATGTGGAACCTAAGAAAGCCACACTCGAAGGAACAGAGAGTAGAATGGTGGTTACCAGGCACTGGGATGAGGGAAATGAGGAGGTGTTGTTAAAGGTACAAACTTACAACTAGAAGATGAATAAGTCCTGGAGATCTAATGCACAGCATAGCGATTACAGTCAACAATACAGTATCGTAAACTGCCAAGTTGCTGAGAGACTAGATCCTTAAATGTTCTCACCACAAAAAAAGTAGTGATAATTATGTGAGGGTAGTGCAATGGTGGTAATCATATTGCAATATATAAATATATCAACTCAGCATGGTGTACACCTTACATCTTACACAATGTTATATGTCAATTACATCTCAATTAAAAAATTAAAGAAAAAACATAACCTGTACACATGATTTTAAAAAATCAGAGTACTAATCCGTACATCTGTTACCTGATTTACTAGCTTTAAGGAATGCCTTTTGACCCTCGATGTGAAAAACAAAGAAATCAACCTATGTTCTCTAACTTCTATTCTCTCTCCCCTCCACTTTCCAATACATGTTAGCAATATTGTTAAATTCAGTGGCTGTTGTTCATAAAATTTATGTTCTGAAATTGTAATTTTTAGTACCAGATGGATTCTGTCCTCAAGGCAGCTCTTTGACTCCAGTTTTTTCAATCTTCTCTTAGATGACTGGGGTTTGCTCTTCCAATATTTCTGCAAAAGGGCTTACAGAAGTTATTTACCTGAATTCTTGAAATTGAAAATCCTTTGCCTTTCTACTTGAATGACAGTGCTGAGTGTAAAATTCTCGAGTCACACTTGACATTTCTGAATCCTTTGTGCTATCATCCTCTGCCTTCCAGAGTTGACTTCCTCTCATGATTTATTTGATATGCGTCCATTTTTTTCTTACTCTACCTTTCAATCTGTACATACAAGTCTTATTTCAGAAAAGCTTCTTGAATGATGTCTGGATAGAATTATACCTTTTTCCCTTCCTTGGTCTTCTCCAGAGATACCTATTATTTACAAGTTGGATCTCTTTGGTTTTCCTCAGCTACGATTTTTTTGTCTAATCACTTTTACCCTTTTTTCCCCAGTTCATTTTACTCTGTTTTCTCAACTCTACAATATGACTCAGATTGTGTTTCCAGCATCATAACCTCCTCCTCTTTTCTTCTTCCAGCGTTGTCTCAGTTCTAGGATAGCTTTATTTATGTGCCTTTGAAACTTTCCTCACAACCCTGACCTCTGCCCACTGTCTTTAGGATCTGTTCCTAAACAGTTTCTGTTTTCTTTTTTAAAGAATAAGAAGTAGATTTGATTTTATTTTTTTAATATTTATTCATTTATTTGGTTGCACCAGGTCTTAGTTGCAGCAGGCAGGCTCCTTAGTTGTGGCTCGCCAGCTCCTTAGTTGCAGCACGTGGGCTCTTTAGTTGTGGCATGGGTGTGGGATCTAGTTCCCTGACCAGGGATCGAACCCAGGCCCCCTGCATTGGGAGCACAGAGTCCTATCCACTGAGCCACTAGGGAAGTCCCCATAAACAGTTTCTGAAAACTTGATTATGGATCCAATTTTTCACTCAGTTTTTCCTAACCTGAGCTTCCTCCCTAGTCACAGCATTGTGTGTTCACTAAGCCTCTTTCTCTCATTCTTTTCTCTTTTATATTTGCTCACACAACTTTTGTAGCTGACTGAGCTAGTCAAAATTAACCTCTTCACAGTTTTTCCCGCACCCCAAACCTCACCTCCCAGGTCATCTATTTCCTTTCTCATTCTGGAAGATCCAGCTTCTAGAAAATATCACTGTCTCTATGTGTCTGTCTCCTTTCACTAATTAATACATTCTTTGCCTTTTAGCTGTCCCTTCTCTAATTAATACATTCTGTACTTTTTAACTGTTTCCACCCAGTTATGAAGGAAACTCTATCAGAGAGAAAAGAGAAGTACCACCCTTGGGAACTCAAGGGTGTAACCCTGAGGGAGGTGACCTCATGAATGCAGTTTCTTTGAAGTCCAGCGTTTTATCTTAAAAATAAGGCAATATTTTTATTCAACTCCATAATATCTGCGTTTGTTTTCAATGTTTGTTTGAAGTGTTGTAAATTACTTTGCTATTAAATTACTTAATTCCCCTACCCCACCTCTAATCTTTGAGTAAAATTGAAGCCTCAAAGAGACAAGCCATAATAATAATAATGAGGTTTCAAGAACTTTCTAGGATGCCACTGGGGGATCCCCAGGAGTATGAGGATCACAGCCACGAATAAATAACATGTTTAAAAGGATCCCTCATTTGCATCTTTCAGTCCCCGGCCTCTGGCACAGTACCAGGTGCAGATTTGGCAGTCAGTAATCGTTTGTGGAATTGACTGGCATTGAAGTTGCAAGATTTCTTCAGTCCATTCGGTAGCTGCTGCCTGTTCTGGCTGGTTCTTGGTGCTTTTCTAACTAAAATGCAATCCTCCTTTGTCCTGAAGGAAAGATGGAGGTGGGGCCTTAAAGAATCAATTGTAACATGTGTTTATACTTTGATTATCAGGCGTCAGCTATTGAAGTAGGTGTTTTCTGGTGGCTCCTTCCTGCCTCAAGGAGACCAGACACTGTCTTGAGTACAGTGTCTTGAGGACTTGAAGGAGTACAGTGGACCGTTTGGGAGCCTGGGCTCTGCAGTCAAACTGCCTGATTGCGAACCCTGGCATTACCCTGGTATCTGTGGGTTTCCTAGTTGACCTGTCAAGGCTTCATTTTCCTCATGTGTAGTACGGGCTGGTAATGAGACCTACCTCATCAGGTTGTTGAAAGAGATAAATGATGCCACCTATGAAAACGTTCAATATAAATCCTGAGACAAAGTCTGCACTCATTAAAAGGCAGATGTTCTTACTACTAGTTGACTGAAGGGGTAGAGAAATCACAGGATGAGCCCAAAACAGTTCATCTAAAAATACTTTGAAAATGTGACCCAGAGACGAGGAAGCAGCTCTGGACAATAATTAATTGCCTTGGTGTAAAATTCCAAAATTCCCACGATGAATATAATAATTTAAAGCATTTTGGCACTCTCCACCCGTCTGCCATACACACATGCACATACACTCTTAACCAGCAATAGTAAAATAGTAGGGGAAGGTTTTGCCTAATAGAGAAAGGTCTTACGCTGCAGCCATTTTTCATCCTTTTCTTCTAAAGCCAGAACTTCCCAGAACAGCTTGGTGTGCATGGGATGCTGAACCACCTAGCTCATGGTAGAGTGGTGAGGAGCCTTGGACTCCCGCCGAGCTTTAGAAGTTAGCTTGAGAAGTTAGCTTTAGAGCTTTCCTGCGGCAGGATTGCCCTGGCTGACAAACATAAGGAGCCCCAAAGTTTCTCCTACCCACAGATTTCCCCATTCCCCCATATGTCCTGGGAAAGCCCAGCACTATCAAGGAATTCCAGAATTAGAATGCGCTACTGAAGGTGTCATATTTAAGGGTAGGAAGGCTGCTGACTAGTTATTTTTTTTAACATCTTCCCATCCTTTGGCATCTACTCCAGGAAACGCCAGCCAGAACTCTCTGATTAGGTACCATATGGATAGAATTTTATAAGAAAACACTGTATAATCTGTATCATTTAAGTGCTGTGGTGAACAGGTGATTTCATGGTAAGGGAAGGATCACAAGCACATTGGTTTGGCCTGCTGGCTTATTAAAAAGTTATCAGGCAACCTTGAACCACTATTTTTTTCCTAGCACAGTTTTATTCTGTTGAATGTGATTTAAAGACCTGCATTTTTACCTGATTGATTTGGTCAGGAGTAAGAAAAGAGATAATGCACAGAATAGAAAAGTTTTTCATTCAAGAGAGGTATTTATGGTTTTGAAATTCCTGCAAAAGAAATCCAGATGGTGATCAAAGACCAAAGCAGTGAAATAGTCATTGTGACCTCATTTTCCAAAGACATCTCCACAAGGTTAAGTGCTTCACATTCCCCTGTTCATGGCCCAGGCTTCTAAGAGAAGCATATTGGAGACAGGTGACATGGGGCCATGCTAGGGTCCTCCCACCAGAGCTAAAGGTCACACCCAGATGAGGATTAGCAAGATCTCTAAAGGCCTGGAGAAAACCATAGGGTCTAATGAATTCATTCTGTGTTTGTGACCAGAAGTGATGTAACAATGGCTCGGGTAGTGCCTTCCTCAAGACTTTGGGAAGCTTACCCTGATAATGGCTAAAAAGCTCTAGCTGCAAAAATCCCTCAGGTAACTTTCCCCTAGTCTCAAACAAACCTTACAGCTCCGGTTTTATTGAAATCCTGTGGATTTACCTTGTTACCAAACCAGACTTAGGTCTGCTCATCCACCATGCAGCAAAGCCAATTTACTGACGCCAGATTGTGGTGAAAGTACAGCATTTATTGCAGGGCCAGCAAGGGGTCTGGGCAGGCCATGCTCGAAAGACCTAACCTCCCCAGTGGTTTTCAGGGAGGCATTTTTAAAGGCAATATTTGGGGTGAGGGCTGCAGGGTGCCTTCTTCTGATTGGTTGGTGGTGAGGTAACAGGGTGATGTTTCAGGAATGTTAATCATCAGCCTTTTGGTGTCAACAGTCTGGGGTGTAAGTGCTTGTGCTCAGCTTGTAGTCAGCATCCTCTACCTGGAGTGGGCAGGGAGGTGTCTTTGGTTCCTACAGAACAACTCAAAGATATCCTTCAGATTGTTATGTGTATCCCTTGAGGAGGAACTAGGACTCTCTTTTTTTTTTTTTTTTTTTTTTGCGGTACGCGGGCCTCTCACTGTTGTGGCCTCTCCCGTTGTGGAGCACAGGCTCCGGACGCGCAGGCTCAGCGGCCATGGCTCACGGGCCCAGCCGCTCCGCGGCATGTGGGATCCTCCCAGACCGGAGCACGAACCCGCGTCCCCTGTATTGGCAGGCAGACTCTCAACCACTGCACCACCAGGGAAGCCCTAGGACTCTCTTTTATTGCTGAAGTGTTGTTATTACTTTTCTTGTTTAAACTGATTTTCCTTTGTTTCTGCATTCCCTCACTTCCCTGATTAGTTACTGACTGTGCCTGCTCTTTGGAACTCAGGAAGGGCCTAGGAGACTAAAGCCTTTTTCTACAAACAAGAAATGGGGATATATTGCAGGAAGGTAGACCCCTTCCAGGGCCTGAGAGTGGGCTCTTGTCTAATACTCGGAAATGAATTGTCAGAGGAGACACACGTGCTGGCCAAGCAAGAGACTTTATTGGGAAGAGGCGCCCAAGTGGAGAGCAGCAGGGTGCGGGAACCCAGGAGGACTGCTCTGCCACATGGCTCGCAGTCTCGGGTTTTATGGTGATGGGGTTAGTTTCCGGGTTGTCTCTGGCCAGTCATGTTGCTTGGCACACAGTCTGACTCAGGGTCCTTCCTGGTGGTACGCGCGTCGCTCAGCCAAGATGGATTCCAGCGAGGATTCTGGGAGGTTGGTTGGACATATGGACTGGCATCTTCTCTCTCCTTTTGACCTTTCCCAAATTCTCCCGGTGGGTGGTAGCTTGTGAGTTCCGCATTACTTACCAGGACCTCCTGTTGTAAGATAACTCATGCAGGTGGCTACTATCGGGCCTGGCCAGGGCCAGCAGTTTTGGTCAGTGGTCCCCCTAAAAGATAAGGATGGACTTTTGTACCCGGAGGGCCCTGCGGGGTCCTGCTTGTTTTCCATCTGGAGAGAGTATTGGCTATGAAGCAGTAGAGGTCTGTTACAAGATTTTGTGCCAGTGACCAGTTTAAACAGCCCCTTGGCAGTGTCCCTCCAGGATCTAAATGCTGAGCCCTATGTAGACAGGAGGGTCTGGGCTGTCGTAAGGATAGCCTTCTGTCCTGCTGGGTTATAAATACAGCATGAGAAACTCCTTCCTCATCTTCTCCACCGTCAGGTCACAGAATATTTGTCCTCCTTTAGCTACAGGGGAGAATTCTCTAAATCGTTGCCATATAACCCGAACAAGAATGATGGTTTAAGTTGTCTCTCCTTGAGGAAATAAGTATGCTGCTAGCTGCCCTAATCCAAATAGCTCTGTCTGTGTCGACAGTAGATGAGAAAAAATGTTCTATCCTTAACATTTGAAGGGTGAGAGCAGATCTCAGCTCTCAAGAAAGGGCATTTCTTTTGTCTCGGTGGTTTCTCCCTCTTCTGTGTTTTCTTCACAAAAAGAATAGTCACATATGTGCACTTTGGTTTGTTGATTTAAAGAGAATTTTTACACTTGGTTAGAAAAAAAATGAGAGGCTTATACCACAAAAGAAATTCGAGCAGAGGCAGCGTCGCCTGGAAGTAGTTTTGGGGCTCTACAGGTGGAAGTGAGCTTGAACGCCAGCTCCTCCTCTTCTTAAGGATGGGAGCTTGGTCAAGCTAATGAATATCTTGTTTCCTCATTTGCAAAATACGAATAATAGTAATACCTTCTTCCTAGGACTGTAGGGAGGATTAAATATGAAAGCACATTTAAAGAGTTTAGAACAATGACTAACACATGCTAAGGGATAGTTTGTGATTTTAAAAAGGCCCCACTTTCCCTACCCAAGTTCTGAACAAATTAAGCGTAAGACAAAAGGAGACTAAAATACTGGGGACTTCCCCGGTGGTGCAGTGGTTAAGAATCCTCCTGCCAATACAGGGGACAATGGTTCCATCTCTGGTCTGGGAAGATCCCACATGCTGCGGAGCAACTAAGCCCATGCGCCACAACTACTGAGCACTCATTCTGCAACTGCTGAAGCCCGTGTGCCTAGAGCCCGTGCTCCGCAACAAGAGAAGCCACCGCAGTGAGAAGCCCGCGCACCGCAACGAAGAGTAGCCTCCGGCTCGCCGCAACTAGAGAGAGCCCGCGTGCAGCAACAAAGACCCAGTGCAGCCAAAAATAAATAAAAATTAAAAAAAGAAAGGAGACTAAAATATTAACTTGGTTCCTTGATAAAGTCAATGCTGAAATATAGCTGAGGGTTAGGGCAGCAGTGGGCTGTACCCCAGAATGAGGCTAACATCCTCACCAGTTCCATTCTCACCAGACACATGTGGACCATCTCAAGCCTTCCCACATGGGGGCCCAGAGAGAGACTGGGAGACACAGTGTTAGACTAGAGAAGCCCCATTGCTTTTGGGAGAGAGGGAGGAGCGGGGAGAGGGTTTGGGGGAAAATCACACTTTCTGGAAAGTCAGCGAGTGGAAGAGGTGCCTCCCCGCCAACGTGGCCATTGTGAGCCGTTATAATGGCTGTGTCGTGTCTTTTGCTGTTTGTTTTTATTAAAAATCTCCAAGGAGACTATAAATAATTTGCCACCCCTTCTAGGACACCTTCCCCACCAATCCTGGCCTTTATTTTCACCCTCTTCTCAATTTCCAACCCAGGAGTCTGTAGAGCTGGCTTGGGCCTTAGCACAGGTGAGCTGTATTTGCATCGATTTCATATACCTGTTCTCTCTCTCCACCCACCTCATCCCTCCATGTTCCTCAGCGCCCTGGGCATTATGGGTGTTGTACCATTTCCCCAGATTTCATGACATTTCCCGCTCCACGCAGAGGCCAGAGGGAGACCCTGGATATGTATCAGAGGAGACCAGAGCAGAAGCGAGTGCTGATCCATGGACCTTTCTGGACCACAGGGTCTCTACTCTTCACACTGTTTCTACCCCCAAATTGGTGAATTTGCTCTTTAATTTAATTCAACAACCACTTAATAAAAACTGGTGGTCAAGGAGAATGAGACGGGCCCTCCCCTTCCCCCCCCGCCCCCTTCAGGGTCACATTCTGGGGAGACCACACTCAACCAGCAGCCCCTGTGGAGCTTTCTCTCTCCAGGCTGCACGACGTGCTCCCTCCTCTTGCCTTTTCAGGCCTAGAGAAGGTAAGCATCCCCGTGCTGACTGCAGCATCCCTTGTGGGCATGTGTCGGACCCTTCCCACCCCTATGGAAACACTGAGGTCCCTTTACTAAGCTCTCCTCAGTTACCAGTTCCGGGTGCTATCTATTCTCACTCCAGACCCTGCCTGAACAAGACATTAGGCAGATGGCCCAGGAGCATGTGTCCTTGTTTAAACTGAAACCCGAGTCGTCCTTGGATGGTGGCTCTGAGCCTGCCCGCTGCCCGCTGCCGGGGACACGGCGCCAGGAGCAGCAGGCTCTCGGGCAGGAGGCGGCTGTATGCCTCTGCCCCGTCCTGAAGGCTCTCTGGGTGTCAGTTGTTGGTAAAGGGTCTTTTCCAGGGTATCCACCCACAGAAAGGCGGGTAAAAACAGAGGGGAGGGAGGGATCAGGGGGCAGCAGAGCCAGTAAGGTGATGTGTGAAAGTGTTCCCGGGAGGGTAGGGATGTTGGGAAGTCTGATGATTCCAAGGTGGGTGAGGAAGTGGCAGAGTGGGGAGAACAAATGAGGAGGAGAGGCGGCTAAGAGATAAAATGGGCCCAAAAGGGAGCCGTGGGAGATGTCTATCTACCTACCTATCTACCTATATAAAGAACTAGGGCTTTGCTATTATATTATTTTAAGAATATGTAACTGTGTTGAGTTTCTGCGAGGAGCTGGTCTCTGTGCTAGACACAGAGGACACAAAGATGAGCTTCGGACAGGATAGAGGCCTCGCCCCCAGAGGGCTGGGAAGCCCGTGCAGTGGTTTCCAACCTTGCTTTTGCTTCCATATATAGGAACTTCCATACATTTATCCCCTCCCTTCTGGCCCCCACTGAGAATCACTGATGCCCTGGCGCACACACACACCTATCTGAAATGCTAGGCAGGCGCGATAAGCTACACCGCGTAGGTAAGCGTCACCCTAACAGCACTGAAGAGGAAGCAAGAGGTAACATCCAAGCCGGCCCTTGAGTAAGGAGTGTGATACGGGTGGTGAAGCGAGCAGAGCATCCCACACGGGGGAGGTGGTGTGAGCAGCGGCAGAAGAGTGAAGTACCCAGTAGGTCCAGGAAGAGCAGGCATCCTTGCGCCCCACGCAGGAAGGGTTGCTGGATTCAGTAAATAAAAACGGCAGATTGTCCCCCCATTAGGGCAGATTGATATTTTAAAAGTATTCATTGTTTATCTGAAACTCCAGTTTGACTGGGCATCCTGTATTTTACCTGTTGGCACCCCTACCTGACCCATAGGGCCTCTGGGCACACCTCCTGGCCAGTCTAAGGAGCATGTCCGGCCCCGGGGCTTCCGGGAGTTTGCACGGGAAGCCGCTCAAAGCAGTGGCCTTACTGAGACTTGCTTGGTCAGCGGTGGAAAATGTTCCTGATTGTGTTCTGGTTTCGTCTTTAAATTATGATTAGCACAAGAGGAAAGCATTGCCAAAGGTGGCTATTTCAAATATCTCGGCGGTGAAATCATACGACTGTTCCTGCTGTACCAAGTATTGGGGGCTATTAGTGAAAAGAAATGCTGCATGGGAAGCATGGACGTTTCCACTCTGCAAAGGGCAACAACGCTGACACCCAGATGCAGGCTTTTGACTCTCTTGCCCTCTGGTGGCCGAATATCTACACAGGAATTTGAGTTCCTGCTCCTCTCGTGCCCTTGGACTAACTGCTCTATCTCTGCAGTAAGTGACATAATTAAGGAAGATGCAAACAGCTGCAGGTCCAGGCAGATCCTAAGCCCCAAAGCCAGCCCGAGAGGTGCTTGGATCCAGGGAAGAGGCGTAGAAGGCTGTGTTTCTCTTCTGTAGCCTCTTTGTACTTCATGAAGCTCCTGGGCCAGGTTTCAGGCCCTGGGGATTGAATCTGCCCACCGTTGCCTTTACTTTCATTCATTCATCCGACAGGTACTTCCAGAGTCCCTGTGATGAGCCAGGCACTGTGCTGGGTGCTGGACGTAACATCTGGCGTATTTCATTTTGATGTGGAGTTAAACCAGAGGGTTGGCACACAGCTCTAGAAATCACACTCAAGGCAAATTGAACAAATCACTAGGCACAGGAATTTTAAAATTGTGAAAGCACCTACATGACTAATACATTTTTCGTTGACTCCAATTTTCCTGCCACATCCTTCCTTTATAACTCATACCTACAGCGTCTTTTTGATAAACGGTCCTGAGACTTCTTGGTAACCGTTCATAATTTGGCACACAGTAATCAATCAGATTGCACATAATGCAAAATTAATGCCATGTGACGTGCCTAGAGCTATTCCTAACTTTATGAAAAAAGAGGGTCTTGGCAGAATGTTGGATTTTTCCTCCTTTCATAGAACATGCGATGCTGAGTTGCTGACAGTGAAAGAATGTACCAACAGAAAGCTATTAGAACGGTGAAGTTGTTTTGGAAAGAGTTGGGTCTGTTTGTGGTCGTACTGACCCAAATATATCAGTGTAAAATCCTAGGTGGGATGTTGCTATGTCACCTGAGTTTGTTCAGCTCTACAGGGTCACTTTCCCAACTTCTGCCACCCCACATGCAGTTCATCTTTACACCATGCCTATTTCACTTCCTATGTAGTTCTCAAACCTACCTGCTCTTGATGCAGATTAGTATATAGAGGCTGGATAAACAACAAGGTCCTACTGTCTAGCACGGGGAACTATATTCAATATCTTGTGATAAACCATAATGGAAAAGAATATGAAAAAGAATGTATATACACGTGTGTGTGTATATATCTGAATCACTTTGCTTTATGCCAGAAATTAACACAGCATTGTAAATCAACTATACTTCAACTAAAAAAAATTTTTTTAATGAAAATTTGCCTTCAGCTTTCCCTTGAAATTTAAAGCACTCAGGTTTCAAATCAATAAATACTTTCTTAAATGATCAAAAAAAAATCTACTTGCTCTTTTAATCCTTACTTCCTCCTTAGGTCAGATCCTTGCATCTTTTCCCCTGAACTGTTATAACAGACAGTTTAGTGTAGTCCCTTTTTCTGCTTCTCTGAAATACATTCTCCACACAGATTTGTCTAAAACACAGATCATGTCTCTGCAGCACTTACAGGATAAAGCAGACTCCTTGCGCATGGAACACATGGGACCACCACCCGTCCAGCCGCATCTAACATCACTCCCGTGTCCTTCCCATTACGTCCCTGCTTGTAGCTGCTCTGAATTGGTTTGTGGACCTGTTAAACGAATATCCAAACATAGATACTACTTCTGTGCTATATTGCTTAAGGGTTTTCTCCCTTATATAACCAGATAGCCCTGAGGTGACCAAATCCCATTCTAACCATACTATGAATCTGCCCTGACTGTGTTTTCAGAGTGCTGTCATCCATGAGTACTGTGTTTATCAGATTCCAGGCTTCCTGCCTCCCCCGCCACCCGCCCCCAGCTGTGTAGGATTCTCTGGCTAATTCTCTTTGTGTCCCCAGGGTTGCGTGAAATGGATTTTGACCTCAACATGGAGTAAAAATGCTTTGGTTATAAAGGCCTACCACCTTTTTTTTGGAAAGGTTACTGGTGGGGTAAGGGTGGGGACGCCCAGTCTCTCTAACTGGGGAACAAGTTTGTTCCTGGCAGGTGCTTCCTACACTAAATTTTAACGTGTTCTAATTTTCCCAATCAGTCTTGCAAACGTAATGTCACTGGGCGTGCCTCATCCGAATCTATTCTTGATATTTCCATTATGTTTAGATTACTGAGGTCACTGCATTTTATTTTTGTTGAGAGCTCTACAGACTTTGAAGAAAAATGCCAAAATAAATTCCCTGAATTTAGTAGAGAGGGAATAGCTATGCGTATCACCGTGTGGGAATGACCTGATGAATACCAACGGATCTCGGGGTTCTGCCCAGCAATGTCACTTTCTACTTTGACCCACCAGACTTAGTCACCTGTCTGGCTCTCTTAGGGATCATGACCCACATGGGGATGATAAAGGATGGCTTATCATGTTATCACTGAGATTGATAGCACTGCCTATCAGGTTCTATTTATTCATTGACCACACTAAAATGGCACTTATGAGGGGCCGGGCACCGTCCTTCTTTTATCCTTATAACAACCCTATGAGGTAGGTACTACTATTATGTCCATCTTATTGGTAGGAAAACTGAAGTCACTTGCCCATGTTGGCATAGTAAGTAAGGGATGGAGCAGAGACTCACGCTTGGACTCAGAGTCTGCGCTGTCTCCATGCTGACACTCCTGGAGAAACATGAGCAGCTCAAGGTGACTAAAGCCACGTGCTTCTCCTCACCTTAGAGCTCAGTGCGTACCCCGCTCAGCCTCTGTGTAAAGACGAGGCCTCAAGAGCTAGGCTGTAGCTTGTATGTGCAGACAGCATTGGTACTCAAGGTAGAACGCTGGGAATAAAGCATAAGCAACTCTCTGCTCCCTCCCGTTAGTACAGCTGGGGCCCCCGGATGGAAGAGCTGCTTAAGAACAAAGACGCTCCAGCCTGAGTTGTTATCCTCCTTCCTGACATGAGCCTGGGTTGTCTGCAAAAGCTGTAGGAGAAGAACTGAGATATTAGGTTATCATGGCGAGGGGTCTCAGAATTTATCCAGCCTAAAGCCTTCATTCTACAGGTGAGAAATCCCAGGACCCAGAGAGGTTAAATAACCACTGATCCAGGTTTCCCTGGTGGCTCAGTGGTTAAGATTCCACCTGCCAATGCAGGGGACACGGGTTTGAGCCCTGGTCCAGGAAGATCCCACATGCTGCGGAGCAACTAGGCCCATGTGCCACAACTGCTGAGCCTCTGCTCCACAACAAGAGAAGCCAAAACAATGAGAAGCCAGCGCATCGCGAGGAAGAGCAGCCCCCACTCGCCGCAACTGGAGGAAGCCCATGCACAGCAACGAAGACCCAATGCAGCCAAAAACCAAAACAAAGCAAAACAAAAACAAATAAATAAATTTAGGCAAAACAATTATTTAAAAGAGGCAAATCAGCTTTATTAAAAACAAACAAAACCACTCCTCCAAGATCACACAGCTCAAGAGTGAGCAGGAATTTGCTTCTGTGTAAACTGAGAACCTGAATAAAACAGCACTTTGTTAATTACTAGTTTACTGCCTCTGTTTTGTTATCTTTGGATTTTTTGTTCACCAGGCCACACTTATTGTTGTTGATTTTTTTTTTCTTATTGGAGAAACATAGATGCTGGTCTACGTAACTTCTGTGTCATAGTGACTCAGACTGGTGTGAAATCGATGAGCTTTTCCTTGGGAGAATATTTAAACCAGAGTGGGCAGATCGCAGAGCATGTGCTCTTGTGAACAAATACGCAGAGAAGGCGGGAAGGCGTAACAGAGAGACATTGCCCAAGACCCCAGCAGACACACCGTGAAACGGTTCGATTATTATAGCTCCAAACTAACTGCCCTGCTGCTCATCTGCCCCCTCCCCGCCACTCCATGCAATAAAGCCCCCACTGTGCGAACAGAACCACTTTCTAAAGCACGGATTTGGTCCATTCACCCCTCATGGCCTACAGATGACAAGTTAAACTTCTCCTTTGAAATGCAAGAACCCTCGAAATGGCCCTTACTTGTTTTAACAATCTTCTGCCAATCCCCATCCCCATCATCAATTTTTTATTTATTTTTTAAAAATTAGAAAAGAATTGAACTAGAGTTGATTTACAATGTTATATTAGTTTCAGGTGTACAACGTAATGGTTGGATATTTTTATAGATTATACTCCATTTAAAATTATGATAAAATATTGACTATATTCCCTGTGCTGCAGATTACATCCGGTGCTGTGTCTTTTTATTTTATACCTAGCAGTTTGTACCCCTTAATCCCCTTCTGCTACCTTGCCCCTCCCCCTTCCTCCCCGTGGGTAACCACTAGTTTGTTCTCTGTATCTGTGAATCTGCTTCTGTTTTGTTATATTCATTCGTTTGTTTTATTTTTTAGATTCCACATATAAGTGAAAATGTACAGTATTTGTCTTTCTCTGTCTGACTTACTTGACTAAGAGTAATACCCTCCAGGTCCATCCGTGTTGCTGCAAATGGCATTATTTCATTCTTTTTTATAGCTGAGTAACATTCCATTGTGTATATACCACATCTTCTTTATCCCTGCATGTAATGATGGACACTTTGGTTGCTTCCATGTCTTGGCTATTATAAATAATGCTGCTATGAACATCGGGGTGCATATATCTTTTCGAATTACTGTTTTCGTCTTCTTCGGATATATACCCAGGACTGGAATCGCTGGATCATATGGTGGTTCTATATTTAGTTTCTTGAGGAACAGCCATGCTGTTTTCCACAGTGGCTGCACCAATTTATATTCCCAGCAACAGTGCACGGGGGTTCCCTCCTCACCAACGTTTATTATTTGTTGTCTTTTTGATGATAGCCATTCTGACAGGTGTGAGAGATCTCATTGTGATTTTGGTTTGCATTTCCCTGATGATTAGTGATGCTGAGCGTCTTTTCATGCACCTGTTGGCCATCTTTATATCTTCTTTGAAAAAAATGTCTATTCGGGTCTTCTGCCCACCATTAATTTTTTAAAATGTCTTCATTTTCGGCCATTATTTGTCACCATCCCCTACTCCCCACACTCCCCAACACATACCCCACAACTCATGCTCTCAAGGCATTGGCTATTGCACTTGGGTTCCCTGAGTTGAAATGCTCGTTCCCCAGAGATTCGCCTGGTGACACTCTATTTATTCTTTGAGACCACATGGCACCCTCGCTCCCGTCTTTCCTGTTCTTGATCAATATGGTTGCTCCTCCTTCCATGCCCCTGGTTTATACCTTTACTAGAAATCTTCTCATCTTTCTTTAATTAAGTCAACATAGATATTATCTTCTTAGTCTACGTGGTACCATCATTCCTTCATTGATCCCACCATGCAAAACATTTTCTCAGTGTCTCAGTGGGCCAAGGGCTGTGGTACGAGCTGGGGATTCAAAAATGATCTAAAGCTATTCTCGCTCCTTTGAGACCTTACAATCTCATGACAGAGGCTTACATATGAGCAAATAAATACTGTGCAGTGTGACAAACATTCACAAATCTATGGCTTGTCTTATCACTTCCTCCATCCTTAACATCCACCGATGGCAAAGGAGTGCTCGATAACTTCTTGAACAAGTGATGGTAGGAATGAATGATGCCATGGATGGAGTGGTCACCTTTAACCTAAACCAGTACTCCACACGGCAGTGTCTTATGAGGCACTTTTAAGAGTTACACAAACAAAACATTTTACTTTTAAAAACCAGTTATGTGTCTACTCTACTATATGTAAGAAAATATATAATTATCAAACCCATACTTTTAACAATATTATAGATGAGAAAAAGCTTAATCTTTTTAAGTGAGTCAATATAAAGTCCATACTAATATAATGTGAAAATTTGGTTGCAGAATATAAATGGCTGAACTTTTAGAAATACTGCCTTAAACAAGGTAACTTTCAGTTTCCTTTCCTTTTTCTTTTTTTCATAAATTTATTTATCTCTGGCTGCGTTGGGTCTTTGTTGCTGCGTGTGGGCTTTCTCTAGTTGTGGAGAGCGGGGGCTACTCTTCGTTGCAGTGCGTGGGCTTCTCACTGCGGTGGCTTCTCTTGTTGCAGAGCATGGGCTCTAAGTGCGTGGGCCTCAGTAGTTGCAGCATGCGGGCTCAGGAGTTGTGGCTCGTGGGCTCTAGGTGCGTGGGCTTCAGTAGTTGTGGCACACGAGCTTAGTTGCTCCGCAGCATGTGGGATCTTCCTGGACCAGAGCTTGAACCCGTGTCCCCTGCATTGGCAGGCGGATTCTTAACCACTGCACCATCAGGGAAGTCCCCACCGTTTGCTTTTCGTAGGTTTTGTTCTTTTCCTCAATCCAGTCTATATAAATTTACCTGTAGAATTTGGGGAACCTCTTGAAATAAATCTTTTAGTGTAAAAACTTGCAGCCAAGGGCTATTTAAATCTTTAAAAAGATAGGACAAAGAAAGTGTGTGTGTTGAAGATGTACCAAACCATATTTATATTATTTTATTTCAGAAGTGATTCTGTAAACTCTTCACTTGGATGTCCTGATTTTCACAGGTGAGACCTGTTCAGATGACAGGGGATAGAACTGCACATAGGCTGGGTTGAGGAGGGAGGAAGATTAGGGAATGGCTTTGCCAGGCATCCTGAGCAGTTGGACATGGTTCTTTGACATTTATTAGGTACAGCAGTAGCTACATGAGGACGAGGATGACAGCAACTCTGGGAAACCAACAGGGATCTGTCCTTGTCCTCGTACAGCCGTTTCGAGCCTACCTGGTCTTTTTTTCCTGTGGCTGCCGCTTACTCTTTTTTTTTTTTGGCTGCGTGGCATGTGGGATCTTAGTTCCCTGACCAGGAATCAAACCGGCGCCTCCTGCATTGGAAGCGCAGAGTCTTAACCACTGGACCACCAGGGGAGTCCCTGCTTACTCTTTATTTCTCTCTTCTCTCTCTCCTCTCTCTCCCCCTCCCTCCCTCCCTCCCTCCCTCCCTCCCTCCCCCTCCCTCCCTCCCTCCCCCCTCCCTCCCTCCCCCTCCCTCCCTCTCTCTCTCTCTCTCTCTCTCTCTCTCTCTCTCTCTCTCTCTCTCTCTCTCTCTCTCGTCCATGGCTTTTGCCTGCTAACGTCTCTGTTTGTGGGTCTCAGCTTTTCCCCCACCATATGCTTGCATCTGGGGTGACTAACTCAACCCAAGTTCCCTGGGACTTCCCAGGTTTTAAGCCCAGAATTTCCACATCTTGGGAACACCCAAAGTCCTGGGCAAACCATCTCTTTTCTATATGGCTCATATGCAAATTCTGTAAGAAAGAAGAGGGAAGACCTGACTGGGTCTCTTAACCCCTTCCCAGCCCAGAGCATCAGAGCTCTCCCACCAGGCTCTCCCATCAGGGTGCTAATCCCTAGTGGCTGGACCAAGGTCAGGCTTGGGGGTGGCATAGAGAAGCTTCCCCAGTGCCTTCCTCAGAAGGTGCTTGTGAGCTGGGCAAGCCTGGAATTTGCTTTGCTGGTCCCCTTTTCACTGTACACACCAGCTTGTCATTTATCAGGGTCCTGGGGTTCTTATGCATATTGGCTGTGGGTGTGTTGAATGGCGGATGTATATATGTGAGGGACCAGGTAGAAACTACCTGTTATCATTTCATTCCTTTCATTTTTATGAAATCAATCATGGTACACAGATTAGACTTCTAATATAGTGTTATGGAAACCCTGGCCCAGCTTCTAATTATGATCCCAACCTTGTCCACTCCAGAGAACATAAAGTTTGCAAAAAGCTATGTTTCAATAGCAAAACAGCATAACCTGGGAAACGTCGAATTTTACGCACATGGGGATGAACACAAAATTCCCCGTCCCCCCCCCCGTCCCCCCCCCCCCCCCCCCCCCCGGCTGGAAGGCAGAGAAGCTGAGCTGCAGAGTGGTTGGTAAAGGCCGGAGGTCTTCATCTCCCTCCACAAGTTCAGCACCCCACCCACCCACTTGGCCCCAGAAATTAGGTCCTTCATTATTAAAACTGTTTTTCCCATCTGTAAGAAACAGAAATTCTCCCCACCTCTTAAATTCTAGGGGCCGGGTTGGGGGAGAGAAAAATGAAATCGCTGTAAAAATACTTAAGTTCTGAAGCACATGATTGGTTTTCAGGAATTGACCGTAAAACTAGAGGGTGAAGAAGCTGGAGGGCTGAGGCTCGGGGCGGGGCTGCTGCAGCATCCCGTACCCCATTGCACTCCCGGGGCACCCCGCGTCCTAGGAGCATCGGCAGCGCCGTACTCCACGTGCGGGGTGAACTCGGCCAGCTCCGCGCCATCCCGGTGTCACTGCGTACCCCTGTTGCCCCCCACCCCCTCCCCTCCCTCCCCCTCCCCTCCCCCACCCCTCCCCTCTCCCCCCACCTCGCGGGAACCGAAGGGCTGTGTATTTGCACTGACCTTTCCATTCTCTGCTGTCGGTGGCCCTCTTACAAATAAAGTTTGTGGCTAAGAACTGCTGAGAAAACTGAAAAAACAAGTCTAGATGCATTATTGAAACGAAGTCTAGTTCAGCATTTACTTGGCAATGAAGCATAGGGAGACCGTCAGTCCAGTTTGAAATGGGTTCCCCTGCCCTGGTAGGAAAGGTGGGGAGCTCTGAGTTCTAGAGGTAGGGGTGGAGGAGAGCAGAGGCTCAGGGGAGGGAGCAGTAAGGACCATCCCCTCCCCTTGGGGCCCCAAGACGCACATCTGTAGACCTGGTTTCTGCTGAATCAAGGTCACCTCCAGGGCAGGCTCTCAGGGCCCCACACCCCACCCCTGTACTGTACAGGTGTGCCTTCCCGGCCACGCCTCCCCCAGCTCATCTCACGGGCTCTTTCCCCTACTGACCATGCCCAGGCTCCTCTCCAGCATCTCTGATGGCTGGTCCCAGCCTCACCTCCTCAGGGAAGCCCTGCCCACCTGGGATGGTCCATGGCGGTACAGAACCAGCACACCGGCTGGCACACACAGCACACACCAGGTCTCAGTGAGCAGAGAGGATGCTACGCCTGGTGCCGCGTGGCTTGTACAGCAGTGCTCCCCGAATAATACCAGACCCAATTCTATAGTCGAGGGGAGAGGGATTTTAGAAGCTGGGTATAACCTCCCCCTTTACCAACCCTGACTTGATTCTTCATTTCAGTAGAGCAAAAGGAATTAGAATAATTGAGAGACCCCCTAAGGTGGTCGTGAGAAAAGAGGATAAAAGATCCTAAGTAGGGGGGAGGGATTAATTGGGAGATTGGGATTGACATGTACACACTACTATGTATAAAGTAGATAACTAATAAGGACCTACTGTCTAGCACAGGGAACTCTACTCAATACTCTGTAATGCCCTGTGTGGGAAAAGAATCTAAAAAAGAGTGGATATATGTATAACTGACTCACTTCGCTGTACACCTGAAACTAACACAACGATGTAAATCAACTATACTCCAATAAAAATTAAAACAAACAAAAAAAAGTTCCTAAGTATTCAGCAAGTTTAACAGGGTGAAGGCTGACCAGGATACAGGAGAGACAGGACCCTGACTGGCATTAACGCTCCGGGCCTCAGTTTGCTCATCTGCAGAATGGGGGAGGCCAGTGGGGAGAAGGGAACCACAGGATCCCAGTCTTCTGGCTCTGTGATTGGCTCCCCTTAGTTCTTGTTCCCCCACGACCCCCGATGGCTCACCGCAGCTTTTGAGGGAGGCCATGTGGAGAAGCCCCAAAGCAGAAATAGGCCAGCGAAGTCCCTTTCCAGTGAGGCCTCACCAAATACTCCATACTGAAAGGGTTCATAATGGTATCACTGGGAAAGGCGAGGAAGCCAGCAGGGCACTAACGTCTGTGGAAGTTCTCACGTTCCCGTGGATTCCATCCTGGGCCTTTAGGAATTCTGTGGACTATGTCGTGGCTTAGTTCACTCTGGGAGAAAAGGCATGAGCATATACGAGTTGCAGTTTTCACTTAAAAGCTGCCACCTGGGATCCAGACCGGGTCTGCGGTGACCCCGCGTGAGCTCCACCCTGACGTACTGCACACATGGCAGCTTAGCTGCAGTGTTTTGCAGAGGAGGTCTGTGCTCTCCTGTATCTAGCAACTTAAAAGAGATAAAAAGAAACCCCAATAAAAACTAACATCAATGGATTCTTTTGAAAAGAAAGCAAATCTGCTTAAAGCATTAACACATTGGATCTAAGTGTGGCTCATGAGGAATTTGTTATGACGTCGGGGAGGAACGTTCCAGGACATCGGAATAGAGAGACTTGAGTGGAGCGGGGGGCTCTTGGCCACCTCCCTTCTCCTTGGCCAGCAGGGTCTCTTTGGAGCAATGGGGATTTTAAGAACTGTGAGGAAGATTGGTTATTCTGTGGAGAGATGCTGGAGCTATAAATGCTTACCTGGTCCCATCTGTGAGATCTTTGCCCTAAACACAGAAAGGAAAATTCTGTTTTGGTGGATGAATCATACAGAATATCATATTGTAGAATTTGTGTTTCTTGATGTGAAATTGTTGGTGGGGCTTGTAATACAGAGATGAGGCTCACACCTTTAACTAATGCTTAAGTTTCTCTTTTGAGGTCTGTGTTGGGAAACTCAAGCAGCATTATTATGTTCATTTTGCATTTGGAGACCAGAGGAGTATGTAGGGCTTATCTTGGACTACACGTAAGTGACCATCTGTGCTCGTTCGCCAGGGACAGTCATACTTTCTGCATCTTGTCCTGTTGTCATTATTAATGGTGTCCCCTTTCCCTATCACAAGTGCTCTGGTTTATATTTAAGTATACAGTCGCCCTACCCAGCTGACACACAGCTGGCAACAGTAGGATTGAAGATCCTGCATTTCATTCACCAGATCACCCATTTAAGCAAATGTTTTCCCAGTTGTCAAAAGTCCTTTATTTCTGACTTACAGAGCGACACACAACAGTGTGTCCTTTAGAAAAGGAGGTGGGTGACACGTCAGACATGAGGTCTCTGACTGAAACATTGTTGCTCGTTTTTCACTTCGTTTTGTTTGACTTTCACAGTTATCAAGGCCTTGGAAAATTATATTTTATGACTTTGCCCAGCAATAATTATTTCTTTTGTGTCCCAATGTCATATCATTTTAAGCTCTCGTGTTCTTAATAGGGTTTAAAGTTAAAAAAAAAGGAAAGAAAAGAAAACAAAAATTGAAACATAGCAGCACAATTCCACAGATGCTTGATTCTAGCCATGATTTCTCTCTTGAAAAACTTACACAAAGGCAGTTGACGTGCTTTCCTCAGCCCTGTAATTAAATAGGCCTGCCGAGAAGTCATACACAACAGTTTATGATTTTTGTTATTAATGCCCAGCATGGCGATGCCTGTTGAAGTTTTATTATCACAACCAGTAATGGCCCAGTTCAGTCATAGGTTTGCTCTGAGTGCAAAATCACCATTTGCCCTTACATCACTCTTTTATCTCATCAGTTGTCTTTCCTTTTATTTATTTTTACATTGTCTTTATTCAGATGATATGATTTTTTTTTTTTGGCCACACCACGCTGTATGTGGGATCTTACTTCCCCAACCAGGGATCGAACCCACATCCCCTGCGTTGGAAGCGTGGAGCCTTAAACACTAGACTGCCAGGGAAGTCCCATCTTTCCTTCTAAATGACACGTCTCTGTGTCTTAGCTCACTTTGAGTCACGAATTGCCAACATATGGAGCCATTAACCAAGAAATCGTCTTGCACCCTTGCCGGTTAACTGAAATGGAGTTGAAAATGTAGCCTGCTGGTAACCTCTTGTAGTTCTCTATGTGACTGTGGGAAAATCGCATGTCAAGTTCTTCCCGCTTTCCTTACGCCTTTCACAGCAAATTTCAAAGTCTGGCAGTAGGCAGATTGGTTTGTCCTAGCAAGTTTTTAATCCAGAAATTAAATTAAACTGAAAAGCCTTGTATACATCCAGTTCAAATAGTGTTTCTTCCAGAAGGAACATCTCCACAGTAACGGCAATGACAATAATAGTGTGTTTCATGAAGATATGAGTTACTAAGCTAATGTAGATTGTAGAATACAGTTACTGTTTTCCAGAGACCCCTTTCAGAGAAACTGACAATCAGCGAAAAGTTCTTAGTAAAGGGCTGTGTGTTTTGGGGAGCGATGTATAGAATAGTGCCATGGCATTAACACAGAGCCTCTCAAAGTGTTGCCAGTTCCTGTGCTCAAGGAGGAGGAACAAAGGGCCAGTAATGAGTAGAGAAGAAGCTTTCCCCCATATTGTGGTCAGAAAGTTTGACTTCAGGAGAACATGTTTTACTGTAAATATGTCTAAATTTCATGGTCCTTAACGATTTATGTTAATGATCTTCACTGCTAATGCCTTTTTCTTTTGTGCATTCCCCAGAGAATTCTGCTTCGAGGAATGTCTACAGAGGCAGCAGTCTGCTTTGCTTTGGGGGAGGGGAGGGTTCGATCAGCTAAGACACGTGGTCCCCCAAGGGGGTTCCTTGGGCTGCCAGGAAACTAAGCAGAGTTCAGGATGCTTGGAGAGCTGCCCCCATCTTGCTTACCCGGGCGTCATCAAGAGGAGCTCGTTTGCTCTCACACTTTCCAAACAGCCCCAGGCAGGCAAAATCTGCATCTCAAAATGGATCTTTTCTTCCTGGATTGAGCTAGTTTGGAAGGGCCCAGGTAGGGCGGGGTGCTGTTGCTTGTTGAGGACTGCCCTTGGAGGTGCCTTGCTGCCTCCTTCATCCTGGGACCCTGCACTCTCCTGTGCCTCTGTACTGTGTCAGGGGACAGGTGGAAACTGCCAGAAGCAGGCTCTTCACACACCACATCGAGTCAGGTTGGTGTCAGAGCCCAAAGCCCAGGGACATCTGGTTTAGGCTGATGACCTGGTGCTGCAGGGTTGCTCTCTCTCTCCGTCTGCCCTGCCCCCATCCTTTCTGGCATGAATCATCTGAAGACAAATACACAACATCTATACAAGGATCCGGATAATCTGGACCTGGGGGCCTGAACACAGATCCCTCCTTCATAAGCACTTTGTACCCAAGGTAATAGTCAGGTTGAAAGGAGATTCGGCTGGCTTTTGCCTCAGGCTACCAGTACAGAAACTGTGTAAGATTAGCTCCTCCTTAAAGCAAGATTACCAGGTCCTTCTGTTGCAAAGTCACGGAGTCCTTGAGTTACCTGCGCCTTCAAACCCAACTGCCTGCCTTCCTGCTACCAGGCTTGGCTTTAACTTTCTAGATGATCTACCACTTCTTGGGTTTCAAGAAAAATTCTTTTAGGAGTTGAGGGGTCTCTTCTTGCCTTCCTGATGTGAGTTGAGCTCACCTCCTGGCAGGGTGACTTTTCTTTGTCCTTTACAGCCTTCCGAATCTTTCTTCTCCCAAGTGGCCAAAATATGTCCCCCACGCTGCCAAAGCACACAGGTGACTCAAGGTCAGAATCAGGAGCATAGGCCAGCCATTGTTCTGCACACGTTCTTCATCTAAATTAATCTAAAACCTTGCCTGAATGACCTGTAAACTGGCTCAAGTTATGGGCAGCGGCCTAACCTCTATGTTCCCCACCCCCCAAAATGATGGGGCTCCTACAGATTAAAGTATCACGCTCTCCCTACCAGCGAGTGTGTTACTTGTCCGTATCTGAAACAGCAGCACCCACGTTGCTCAGATTCGTTTCCCGTTTTGTTGTTGTTGTTTTTTTTTTGTGGATACTGTGCCTCCTCTTTTCACTTTCTGGGAAATTTGCCAGTGTTTCAAGGACTGGGTAAAGAACAAAATAAATATTTGTAGGTAGTTTAAAGGGAGAATGAGTAAGTTGGATGTAACCCTGTCCCTTCCAAAGAAAAGCATTGAATCCATTCAAATATTTTAAAGTCATTAACTGGAGAGATTCAAAAGGTTGATTTTACTAGTTTGCTTTTCAGATTTGTGATCAACGTGTGTGTGTGTGTGTGTGTGTGTGTGTGTGTGTGTGTGTGTGTGTGTGTGTGTGTGTGTGTGTGTGTGTGTGTGTGTGTGTGTGTGTGTTGGGGAGAGGAAGAAGAGTCGAGAAAGCGTAGGGAAAGGAGTACAGACTTTTTAAGTCCAGCTGAAGAGACTGAAGTTGATTGCGTGAAAAGTCAGCTGCCTCTTTGTGTCTGTTAATCAAGTTCTAAACAGTTGGTGCCGGGAAGTGTTTACTCAAGAACCTTCAGCATATACCCTGTCTTTCTCACTGTCCTTTTAAAATGGGATTTCACTGAAATTTGGGACGTTCCGCAGTCGGCTGTTTATTTCTCTGGATATCAGCCTATTGGGAAGGCTGATTCTGTGTCTGAGATTAAAGAGACGGGAGAAGCGGCTTCCAGCAAAGGCTCCTGCCGGCGATCCTGGGAAATGTTTTCCTTCCTAGGCTGCGGAGTCGCCGCAGTTGGTGGCAGGGGCCACAGGCCGTGCGGGTCCCGGGCAGGAGAGCGCATCACCTGTTGGGGCCTACGGGAGCGCGCGGCGCGGGGCTGGCCTGGGCACAGCCCGCGTTCCTCGGGGGCCCGGCCCGCGGGCGGGCGGACAGACGGACGGACGCGGGGACGCGCGCGCGGGGGGACGCGGGAGGCCCGGCGCTGGAATGCAGTTTTCCCCGGCGAGAGAGACTTTGTACCGGAGTGGAGAGTAGTTTGGGGTGGGGTTTCGCACCGTTCCCTCCTCCCCACCCCCGGGCCCCCTTCCAGGCGCTTTCTGGGAGCTTTTTCAGAACTGCGCTCTGAAGTTTAAAGACCAGCGAAGGGCCTGGGCCGTAGGCAGGGACAATGGAAGAAAATGAAAGCCAGAAATGTGAGCCGTGCCTTCCTTTCTCAGCAGACAGCAGACAGATGCAGGGTAAGTAACAGGCTCATTCAAAGATGGAGTTACGGTTCCGCGTGTCCCTCGCCGCTGGAGGCTGCTTTTTAGAACTGCAGACCGGGCGCCTGGCACAGAAAAGGCGTATTTCTTGGGGTGGTGCGTTTCCCAAACTGAGTGGAGAGCTGTGAGCTGGACTTTATCTCTGGAAGGATTTGCTTAAGCAGCAAAAGAAGTGGCGGGGTGATGTCACGTTTGTAGCCCCGTAAGCCGTCAGTACGTGCTAGATCTCTAGGCAATGACAAATATATCGCTAAAAGCAGCTTTTCATACTCACGGCTCCAGCCGTGGGAGAGAGGAGCTCTTTCTGGAAAGCTCTCTCTGGGACGGCAACACTTCCATTCATTGGTTGGGGGATTCCATGAGGCAAAGGCACGTTGGATGCAAGTTTTGTCGTATTTGAGAGTTAAATCGCAGAGTTTGGGCTGTTTTCTTTTCCAGATCGGAACAGCAGGGGAGCACTTGTCCAAGTGGGGGAGAGATGGAAAACTCGGTGAATTTTCTGTATGCTTTCATTCAAAAGTTGGGAGCTGTTAGATAATTTTCTCCGAGCAGTTTCCCTTTGTGTTTATAATAGACTTGTCTTTTCCGTAGGGAATTTCCAGAAGCCTATGTTGTTCCAAAGAAATTTTGCAGTGGGGTTGGGTTGCAGTGGAGAAAGGACTCCTTTGCTGTGCAGTGTCTGACGTCTGTGAGTCCAGAGCCTACCCTGCAGTATCATACAGGCAGCCTGTTCAGACACCAAACAATTGAGAAGCCCCCAGCCCCCAGCCTACCCTAGGTTCATCCGGGGGCCAGTTAGTAACGGTGTTTGCCGGGCTGCTGTGATGTGCGTGGGAGAAGCAACTGCACAGGGGGAAAGGTGTGTGTTTTTAAAAAAGGCAAAAGGGAAGTAACGAATGACTCATCCGCACCGAAAATGCAAAACTAAGCCAGACAGAAGAAAATGCAATTAGAAGAGATAGACGCACACACACTCCCACCCACCCACCAGTAAAATGCAGGAAACCTTAAGACCAGTAAATCCTGGAGAATCCCAGTCGCATAGCCGTCAACTGGCCGGCTGTGTTTGTGCTTCCAAAGCACCACGCTCTCCTCAGTGGGGCTCCCTCGCCTCCCTTTCTCTCCCCATTTTGATAGACAGGATCCTACAGCAGGAATTCAACCTCTGGGCTTCTGTTGAAATAAAAATACTCAGAATCTAGAGGGGCAACAAGAGTGGGACCGATTTAAGAAACGACTTTCAAACCGTAGCAATTCGAAGATACTTCACAGGCTGGAGACCGTCAGACTGAGTGTGATCCCTTTCTTTCTTCATTCATTCAACGAATATTGAGCATCTGTTACTTGGGAGTTACTGTTTTAGCTGCTGGGGATCCAGCAATGACCAAAATAGACTAAAAACACTTGCCTTCATTAAATTTTTATTCTGAGGGCCAAGTTTGGGGGGAAGGGGAGTGGTGGAGCTAGACAATGAACAAATAAGGAAAAGAGATGGCATATTAGGTGGCAGGGTTACCAGATTTGGCAAAGAAAAATACAGAATGCTTAGTTAAATTTGAATTTCAGATAAACGGCAAATAATTTTTTAGTATAAGTATATCCCATGCAATATTCAGGACATACTTATGCTAAAAATTATTCGTTATTTATCTGAAATTCAAATTTAACTGGGCATCTTTTATTTTAGCTAGTGACTCTGTTAGGTGGAAATAAGGCCGTGGGGAAAAATAAGGCAGGGAAAGGGAGGATTGAGTGTGGGGAGGGAGCAGGGGGTGAACCCGTAGTAAGGTCATTAGGGAGAACGTCACTGCTGTGATATTTGAACAAACATCCGAAAGAAGGAAGAGCATTTTCAAAGAACAGAGTGGGGAAAGGACGGGAAGAAAAGAGGTTAAGAGATAATTCTAGGCCATATCAGGTAGGGCCTGTGAGAGTGTAGTAAGGACTTGGGCATCTGTTTCAAGGGAGGTGGGAGCTGCTGGCAGGTCTGAGTGGTCTCATAAAGGGTAGATCCTGGGTGCTGTACTGAGAATCACCCCAGTGGGAGTGGGGGAGGGCAGGGAGCCCAGTTGGGAGGCTTCCACAGTAAACCAGGCCCTCGCTTGGGCCAGCGGGTAGGGTAGTAGAGTATTGAGGATGAAGCCAGATTTGCCAAGGTATTGGATATGGGGGTGTACGAGAGACAGAGGAGTCAGAGATGAGTTCAAAAATTTTGGTCTGCGCCTTTGGGGAGTTGCCATTTACCTGAATGGGAAAGTGTTTGAGAGGAGTAGCTGAGAGGGTGTTTAATGGCTTGGAAGTGGGTGGAGAGCAGAAAATCTTTTGGATATGGTGGGATCGAGAGGCTTATCAGGCGTCCAAGTGGAGATGATGTTGATTGCGATTTGGATATTCATGGCTGGAATTGAGGAGAGGGGACCGGGGATTGTGAAAGATGGGCTAGGATTGGGTCCATGTGCAGAAGGAAAGGTCCCAGAGATGCGCCCCAGGGCACACCAGCATTTAGAGGTCAGGGAGGCTGGAAGGGGTGGCTGGAGAGACTGTGAAAGGGAGCTAAGAATCCCAGTTAGATTTCTAAGATCCGGTTGAGTCCTGGGTGAAAATGGTGCTGTGAAGGAGTGTGGCCTCCTCTCCAGTTCTTTGATGCGCGAGAGGCCCACGCAGGGAGGCCAGGCCTCTGATACCGGCATCACCCGAGATGCCACACGCCCACTCCTATCCTTGCACACTTGATCGCATTTGGCATTGTAATGCCGGTGGCAGTGTGGTGTTCGGGGGCAGAGAACATACCTTCTTTGTCTTCACATCCCCAGCACCTAACTGAGCACCAGGCATGAGACAGCGATCAAGAAATTCGCGCTGAACAGAAGGCTAATTATACCACCCCAGGGCTTTGAGTTTATCAATCTACAATAGATAAGGATCCCTTGGGTGATCATGTAACTTGTTCAAACCGAGACAGTTTTGAGAGTGAAAGGGGGGAATGCTATAAATAATTTCGCTGGGACGACAGTTGTAACCCAGAACTGTTTGGCAAACTGGGCGCATATGGTCACCTCGAGAGTAGCTCTTATAAATGAGGCTCCCAGGGCTAAATCGTCAGCTAGTGAGTAATAACAGTGTGAAAGGGTACTCGCAAGTGCACAGAGGTGCTTAGTAATTAGCGGTTGAATTTGAATCTAACCATATCACGCTTCTTTTGAAGGCCCTGGACTCCTCAGAGGAGTCCTGGGGGTTCCTGGGGATGCCTGTCCACCCACAGCAGCCCTGAGGCGACTGCTTTTGCTCTGGCCCCAAAGGTCTTGAAACCCCTGTGCAAGTGAAGTGCAGTCAGCCACCTGCTTACCTCTGCCACCCCTGATTCTCCCGTGTCTTAAGATACTAGTATTTACTGTGGTGGTAATCATTTCACAATATATAAGTGTATCAATTCAATACATTGTACACCTCAAACTCAGACAAGGTTATATGTCAATTATATCTCAATGAAGCTGGAAAAAAGAATAGTATTGGCAGCCCCACAGAATGCAAGCTCGGGGAGTCCCAGACATTTTGGTCTCTGCTCCGGTCTCCTCTAAAATTGCCCCATCGGTTTCTGTCTCTTATCCTGCTTTACTCTTCAGAGCACTTATCACTATGTGACATTTATATGCACATTATCTGTTCGTTGTCTGTCTCCCTAATTATAATGTGGATCCTCTGAGGGAAGGGAATTAAGTCTATCTAGATCGCCATTTCACTACACTTCCTAACTCCTTTCAGTGTTTGGAGCAGTCACTCAATAAATATTTGCAAAAAAATGAATCAATCAATTAATCAGCAAACCAACCTTTGAGACAAGAATGCTCTCCTGGGCAGGGGAGGGGCTGTTGCTATTTTGTCTAAAATCTCTTCCAGAAACCTCTTTTTTTAAATTTTGTAAGGTTTTTAGAGCAATGTACATAATGATCTGGTTTCAGCTGTAATTTCTGTGCCCATTTGTCTCTGGTGGTGATCTTTATGATATTAACAAGAGAGCTGGCAAACTGAGGGACCCTGTGGGCCCCCAACAGAATGTGTGATAGATACACAGGAGTCGGATAACCTGATCGCCGTAATGTCTGTGGTTTAGCGTAATCAAGGTTCATTTTTTTGAACGCATTGGAATGTGGACATTCTTGGCCGAGTGGAACTGCTGGGTGGTTTACCTCCAGACCACCCCAGGGCCTAGGTTCCTTCTGTCTAGTTATGACGCCATTCCCCAGGCTCTGGGAAGCTTCTGCTGGAGATTTTGAATTTAACCAGCCAAAGGGGAAAGAGAAAGGGCACGGAAGATTATTCAGGAGGTCAGGGGCCAGGACTACAGGTGGCCCACATCACTTCTGCCCACATGGCATTGCCCGGGATTAGAACAAGACCCCAGCTAGATGAAGGGGACTGGAAAATACACTTTTCTTCTGTGTGCACAGGAGGATGTTATGGTTTGAATACATGGACAGACAAAATGTGGCTGCTGCCATGGTAGATCCAGGTAGATTGTACAGCGAGTCAAAGCTGCAACTCCCCGCGATGTTCCGATGCAAGAGAGCATCCCGGCACAATTGAAAAAGCGACACCTTAGAGACAGCTGACCAGCAGCCACTAGGAAGCAGTGGGGGACTCCTTCCCTAGGAGGCCAGGGCCTGCCTAATCTGACCCAGGAATACAATGTCAGAAAAGCCATCAGCCCTGTTCCTGGCTCTCGGGTAGCAGGCAGGCGTGGGATGCCTAAATGATGCCAGGTCCGGATCCCGTTCTGCAGGTCAGCCGACCCAGCCCAGGCAACCCGAGAGGGGGCCAAGAAGCCAGTCTCGGCAGCTCCCGCGGCCTCCCGCCTGCAGGATGATTTGCTGTGTGGGTGTCTACCTTTGGATGACCCATCTTCCATAATCCTCTGCCTCCCCGGCATACCTGGTACATACCTTCCCCTCCCCATGTCCCCACTTTCTACTTTTCCTTTCCAGAAGCCTCCATCCCAGCCAGGAGGCCCTTTGAAACTCAGAAGAGTCTCTCCCTGGCACTTCTGCTCTCTTGATCCCCACCCACTCCTGCTTGGGAAAGGTTGGAGGGGCCATTCTCCCCTGGAAGCTCCCAGCTGGAAACGAGCTGCCGGAGGGATGGCTCTGGGCTGGGGAGGGGTAGGGAGGGAAAACTGGAAGCCTTGTCTCCAGGCTTTAGCTTCATTATTTGTTTGACCCCGATTCCCAGAATAGCAAACAGCTCGACACACCCAGACTTAAATGTTAGCACCAAAGTGCCCTCCAGGCAAGGGTTAGCACTGTGTTTCTGTTTGCACGCCGGGGACAGCATGTCCATGTGGATGGTGAGGAATTGGTGGGACTTGAGATCTCTGACTCCGCGCTGTGGAATTGTGACTACGCGTCCTCTGCTGCTCCCCTTTGTTTGTTTCCTCCTCGGCTGAAAGATCCCATTCTCCCCAGATGACCGGAATGGGAGAGCAGTCTCCTCTCCCTCGGGCATGGGAGTCGGTGGCTTCCAAGAACTGAGTCTCATGGTGGGAGAGGCTCCAGTGACCGGGAGGCTTCGTGTGGGAACAGCGTTGGGTTGTTATGGGTGCCGTGGAAGTGGAGCAGGGGCCTGGTGGGGACCCGTGAGCAGATGGGGCCCAGAGCTGAGTGAGGGGCAGGCAGGTGAGGCCGGGGAGGGAGTGGGCGCCCAGGGCAGTTAGGTGTCTGCCAGGGGCAGTGCACTGGTGCGGTTCGCTGCTGCCCTCCACCTCGCCTTAAACCTCCGTAAGCACCTGGAGACATTTTAGAAGAATCCACACAACAGAAAAAATGGAGAAGTAACCTAAGATTGATGTGACCTTCTTAGTGGGCAGTGTTAGGAAGGGTGGGGCTCCGAGGGTCGCAGAGCTGGGGGCTGCTCAAAAGTGGATGTTGACAGATGGACTCTGAACTCCAGCTCTGCCCCTCCCCACTCCTTTCCCAATTTATCTCAAAGAACGTGCAAAACTCTTTTCAGTCTCCAAGGGATTGCTGTTCTGGCGGTTTCGACCCCTTCTGAGGATCCTGAGATGAAACAGAATGGTTCTTGTGAGTCTGTGTGGCAAAGCGAGGCCGGATGGAACTTTCTGCCCTTGTTGGTAGTTGAAGAACAGGAGTGTTTGTCCTTATGGGTGTATGTGGATACTTGCGTTATGTCCAGGTGAAGAAATCACCTTCCCAGCGATTCCATCCTGCTAATTAATCTAGCTGTCCTGGATGACTTTTCAAATATATTATTTTCATGATGTCAAAAGTAATCAAGGGCATTTCCTGGCGGTCCAGTGGTTAGGACTCCGTGCTTCCAGTGCAGGGGGCACAGGTTCAGTCCCTGGTTGGGGAACTAAGATCCCACAAGCCGTGCAGTACGGTCAAAAAAAAAGAAAAAAAAAGTAATCGTAAAAATCCATTTGGAAGTCAGCTGTGTTATATCACATATATAACAATTTTGGCTAATACAAAACTCACATGCACACACTCACTCAAAAAGATAAGGCTGAACCTCTTCAGATTGCCCACATATTTACCAACCTGAGATATGGCATTTTCTGCACCTGGCTTTATCCCGTAGATCCTATTACCTCTGTGTCTTTAGAGAAGAAACCACAAATAAGGTAGCCGTCGCGTGAGCCCATATAATGAGAAGGTAAACTAAGTGAATGGAATTATAGTTACTCTCCCAATATCTTTTTTTTTTTTCCAACCCAAAGGTCTTTATTGGATGCTTACTAATGATTAGCACAGGCTGGGTGCTAAGGGAAATTCCAAAGAAACACGTGCATGAAAGCTCACAATAAACAGTCGCGTACTCTTCTCACAATTTTCTTATTGATCCTGCAGTATCAATGGCACAGGTAATGTTATCGCACTCTCCATTTTGTAAGTAGGAAATCAAGACAGACAGACACCAGACGGCTTGGCTAAAACCACATGTAGAGTTGGCAGTGGAGCAGGGCCTAGTACTCAGGGCTTCTGTGTAATTCCTACCGCCATCCCCTTCCCTGTTGAAAAAATACTTCACTCAATAATTGCGTAACATGAGGTGCTCCCATGTTCAAGGTGATTTTCAGTGGAAGACTCTTCTTCTCATCATTTGAAGAAAAAGGGAACCATTTCCACCCATTCTTCCAGATTTCAATTCCATTATTTCAGGAGTGATTTGAGCCTCCCTGGTTTCATACTGAGTCCCAGAGCCTTTTTATTTATTTGTTTTTTTCAATGTCTTTTAATCCAATAGTTCTGTCTTCTCCCCCTTCTACACGTACTGCTGAAACTAATGAAAAGGAGAATGAACTAATTGGGCTCTTTTTTTTTCCTTCCCTTTCCTCATCAGTATCTGATGGAGAAGCTGTAATTAGCCATGTAATGAGAAGTGAAGGGTAAACGAGAAGAATTATTCCCAGAACACACATCTAGGGGTGAAAAACTGGAGCAGGACAAAGAGCCAGAGATTACAGTATTTTCTGTGCCTAAGCAAGGCTGTTGTACCTACAGTTCTAGACACGAGCATTTCTAGGTAAAGAAGAGGGAAACTGTATTGGTGTCAGTGCCTCTGGAGGAGCTAGTTTACGTGTAAACTCTGGACACGTGTTGGTTTATATCACTGGTGTCAAGATTTAGTTCTCTGAGACTCTATCCTAAAACTCTTAAATATTGGGTGTATTTTCTGTACTTAATTTTTTAAGATAATTAGCAAATACACTCTTAAATTGGAAACTTATTTTTTAAAAATAATTTAGAGTATATTTATAATAAAAAATTTTTAAAAATTAAAAAAATGGGACTTCCTTGGCAGTCCAGTGGTTAAGACCCCGTGCTTCAAAGGCAGGGGGCGCGAGTTCAGTCCCTGGTCGGGGACCTGGGATCCCACATGCTGCGTGGCGCAGCACAGCCAAAAAATAATGAAAAAATTAACAAATAGAATTTAAAAGATTTAAATTTGCATATCTAATAGCAGTTCAACCATGCTTATTTTATTAATGAAGACAGTGAGGCTGAGAGAGGTCCCATCGTTTGTCCTGAGTCTAGGATTAAAGGCAGGACTCCTGAGACCCAGCCCTGTGCTTTTCCAGGGAATGCAGTGGACGAGGATACCTTACTCTGCCTGAGTCTGCGTTACTGTATATGAGCTGCTCTCCATGAAGAGAACTTGCAAGCTTCTCAAGTACTTCAGAATGCTTATTACTTTCTCTTCCTATTCTGTTTTTTGTTCTGTTTTGTTTTGGTGTTTTTTTTTTAAGAAGTAACTCCTGGGACTTCCCTGGTGGCGCAGTGGTTAAGAATCCGCCTGCCATTGTAGGGAACATGGGTTCGAGCCCTGGTCCAGGAAGATCCCACATGCCGTGGAGCAACTAGGCCTGTGCGCCACAACTACTGAGCCTGTGCTCTAGAGCCTGTGAGCCACAGCTACTGAGCCTGTGTGCCACAACTACTGAAGCCCGCATGCCTAGAGCCTGTGCTCTGCAACAAGAGAAGCCACCGCAATGAAAAGCCTGCGCACTGCAACGAAGAGTAGCCCCCACTCGCCGCAACTACAGAAAGCCCGCACGCAGCAACGAAGACCCAACACAGCCAAAAATAAATAAATAAAAAATAAATAAATCATTAAAAAAAAGAAGTAACTCCTCTTTCTCAGTTAACTGGAATAGTTAAACCTGACACTCCATTTGCCATCCATTGAGAATGAGCGGAGATTCGCTATGCGTGGTCATTGCCAGCCTCAGTTGCTCAGTTCTAAGTAGGAATCACTTGTTGCTACCTGGCCAGCTCAGAGGCCAGGTGTCTAGGTCAGGACCTTCAAAATGCACCATCTCTCTTCCCTTTTCATTGAGTATTTCAGATAAAGTCTGTTTCAAGTAAAACGTGTCTAAGCCTTTACATCCCCTCGATTATTACCTGTAATAATTATTCTTCGGCTTGCTTGGTTTGTGATAACAGGGAGAAATTGAATTTTCAAGTGGTTCACGTGTCCATGATTATAACGGCTATTTTTGGTCTTGGAGATAAAACAGATGTTTCAGAAACCACCTTCAGATTATAAAAATATACAAAATCCTGTTACCAGGATGAAACTGTGTTTAAAAATAAAGAAATAATCAGAATCACGGAAGTTAACTTTTCTGTAATTACAGATGAAGGTGAAGGGTAACCCAAATTGCCTGCAAACTAGTCCGACCAGGGGTTCTCGTTTTGAATAACCTCAGGGAAAGAGTCAGAAATTGTAGAGTTTTTGCTGCAACATCTTGATTTCTAAAGTGCAGTTTTGCATATTTCTTTCGATTGTTGATTTGCTCCCCTTCTTGCCACACACACACACACACACACACACACACACACACGCATGCACAAATGTGCTAAGTTGCATTCATGTTTTAACAGCTGCTCCAAATGCTCTTGGTGCTCTGTAGATGAGATTTCTAGTGTGAAATCATTAATTGTGAGCTGTATCTTTTTTGTTTTTCAGAGCAAGGAAAGAGCAATTTGCAGGTAGCATCCTTAGAAGATGCAGAATGTCGCAGAACCAAGGAACGCCTTTCTAATGGAAACAGTCGCGTTTCAGCTTCCAAATCTTCCCGAAACATCCCAAGGAGACACACTCTAGGTGGACCTCGAAGTTCCAAAGAAATACTGGGAATGCAAACATCAGAGATGGATCGTAAGAGAGAAGCTTTCCTAGAACATCTGAAGCAGAAATACCCCCATCATGCCACAGCCATCATGGGCCACCAAGAGAGGCTGAGAGACCAGGTACAGATATATGCTGCCGTTTCACTCTGCAGAGCTCATTCTTTTTTTTTTGTTTCTTCTTCTTCTTCCACTTTTATTGAGATATAATTGGTCTGTGGCACTGTACATTTAAAGTATATAGCATAATGACTTACATTCATCACGAAATGATTATCACAGAAAATTGAGTGAACATCTATCATCTCATTTAGTTACAAAATGAAAGAAATAGAAAAACAATTTTTTTCCTTGTGATGAGAACTCTTAGGGTTACTCTCTAAGCAGCTTTCATATATAACTTACAACAGTATTATTACATTTATCATGTTTACTTTACATCCCGAGTACTTATTTATTTTATGACTGGAAGTGTGTACCTCTTGACCACCTTCATCCGATTCCCCCTCCCCGTGCAAAGCTCATTCTTTAATGAACATGAGGGAAAGTAAAGACCTTCAGTTTAAAGGGGAAACAAATAGTTGAGTGCTTGTGCCCACTGTTGCGTTGTCCCAGATCTCTTTGGGGGGTTATGGGAAGGAGGCAGATTGGTTTGACCTGACGGCTTAGCCCTTTTTATCAGCAACAGTCAGAGAACCGGAGGTGAGAGAAGAGAGACCCGGAGGATATGCAGTTCCCCTAAAAGAACATCCCACCTTCAACCACAAATACATGTAAAGTGCAGGCAACGCACGGGTATCACTTGACTGAGTAAAGCACGGGACCAACTAATGTGTACCCCGATAGCACTGAGTGCTGGGCACAGTGAATGAATGAATACACGCATACATACGTACATAGATTTTTCAGGCTAAAACAGAGCATGCCAAGGGGTAGACTTGTGATGAACCCCTTTTCCTTAAAAAGCTGACATTAGGGTTTTGTTTTCTGCTCTTTTCTCTTTTCTAATCGGAGATGTTTTCCTTTTGCGCGCTTGGCTTTCTGCTGTCATCAGCTACCTGTTTTCTCAGGTTATCTTGACAACCATACAGATACCACCCGACTGTGGCTCGGGATGCTTTTGTTTCTTGGCTGTGTGTATAGTTACTTGTTAGCAGACAGCGTGGGTTTGGGGTTACAGGAGATGGGGGGGCCACCCTCCTCTGTACCCCTCACAGATAGGCGTCTCCATCTGCGGATGGAGACCATGGTAACGGAAGCAGAGCACACTTAGCCATAGGACTGGTCGGGACAAGGGCAGGCTGTTATTGATTTCGACACTAATCGAAATTAGTAGAGGGACAGGTAGAGAGACAAGCTCTGTGTTTTAAGTCTGCTCTCTCGCCAGTTAGTTACAAAAGCGATGTCTAACTCGGCTTTTGATCGTCCGTGGAAATGGAGATTGGCACCAGCCTGAGTAATTTAAATCTATACTTTATCCTCAATCTCCTGTGCCCCTTTAAATGGAAGCTTCTCTTCTATGAAATCTTCATCAGAGTGCCTAAAAATGTGAAATATGCCTCATGAACTGTATGTTGAAAAGTTCACATTCCCAAGAGGCAGTAGGCCCAGAAGAAGAGAAACAAAAGAAGAATCCGGGTTGATGTAGTAGAGATGAGCAGATTAATTCTTCAGTAAATAAGAAAAGGATGGCCATCTTCACTTCAAGCATGTATAGAAAATACCCCTATTTTCTTTTATTTCTATTTATTTATTTTTTAAATTTATCTCCCCATCCCAGTTTTATTGAGATATAGTTGACATATAACAAAAATACCTCTATTTTCTATTGATAGTTGGACACCGTCCATTTAATTAATGGAGTTTGTGCCTCTCTCTGTGTCATAATATATGAGGCATCATACTTTATCCAGTGCTCTTCAGATCGAGGAAACTCAGGACAGTTACGCTTATACAATTTGGTAAAGAAAAGTTGGAATTTGAATCCAGTTAAGTCTAAATCCTTGTTTATTCCACTGTTCTATTAGTTGAAAATCATTGCGTATAGAGTAGATAGTATGGTCTGTGTATGAGGTATAAGGGACATGGTGTGTGTGTGTGTGTGTGTGTGTGTGTGTGTGTGTGTGTGTGTGAGAGAGAGAGAGAGAGAGAGAGAGAGAGAGAGGGAGAGAGAGAGACAGACAAAGAGACAAAGATAGAGAGAGAAAGAGGCTATAGGGACAGCCATCTGGGTGAAGGAGGCTAGAGAGTTGATTTGTGTTGAGTGAGGAAGGCAAATGTATATTTTTGAAGTTAAAATGTATTATTTTGCAGAGAAATATAGAAATTAGTCTGTCAAAAATGGTAAATTTTCCATTTAAAAAATTTTTCAATTGCTGTAACTGTTATTATTTGTGATGTCATGATTGTTGCTACTACCACGATGATGATGGCTTTGGATAAAGTTATTATATGGGGAGCCTAAAAATAACCAGAAAGTTGTAAAGGGCGATGGTGTCAAAAGACAGAGAGTAATGAATGTGGCTGAGTGGCCTCAAGCTCCAATCTCCTGTCACTTGCATCTCCGCCATAATGTAGTCTGGCCACGGCTGGTCAGCTGCCCCTTCGTTGGGTAATTTGAGATGAATTCTTGCGTATTCCAAGCTGACTATCCAAAAGGGGAAAGGTTGTGATGCGTGGATCTGTGTGTACGTTGTTCCTTCTGCTGCTGTGTTGCAAAGGAACCTTAATCAGCACTGTAAACATGAGAGATAAGCTTAGGTGACGACTTAGGAAATTCCTATAGACAGCACTTCACCTTCTGTCTTTTTCATTCTTTTTCTCCTACCGCCCATTTCCTCTTTCCTGTCCTCTTCTCCGCAACACGCTTTGCTCCTCCCTGACCTTCTGACAATGGATGACTCCAGGCTTCCTTTACAGGAAGATCACGTGACCGGTCGTAAGGAGGAATGCACATATCACAAGTCTGATGCACTTTCCAGATAGGGAGTTTCTAAACACCACAGACTCTTCTGGTGGCTGTTTTCTTGGTTGCTTCCCAGAAAAGTGGCCTTAGTGAGAAGAGTGCCAGTGAGAGAAGTCAAGGATAACGTGACGAAAATGCTGTATCCAGTACTATACATGAAATATCTTGGTGCTGAGGGAATCCGGGTTCTAATTCCTTGGTATCAAACATCTGGAGAATCAGAGCACGCCTTATGTTTTGAAATATGAATTCAAACACTTGGAAGATTCCTGGTTGAAAACTTATACTGGAGACTTTGAAAATAAGTCAGTCAAGAATTTCCTTCTGTCTAAATTATTGAAAAGCACAAAGGTTTCCTTTACTCTCTTCTACTGTCTTTAAAAAATGCAGGTGACAGTATTGCGGAATAGGGCTTATCTGCATAATAGTAGACGGGATCTTTATTGACTCCCCAGCAGACTCCTGTGAGGCAGGCAGGCTGTGAAGCTGCATCATCTGGCAGCGAAAAGGCTTGGCTCTGGGGTCAGGCAGGACTGGGTTGGAATCCAGTCTCCACCATATGCTCGTTGCATGATTTGGAGCTAATGACTTAATCTTTCTGTTTCAGTTACCTCATTTGTCAAGGGAAGATAATACCTATATCACAGAGTATTGAGAAAGCAAATGATGGATTCTCTTCCTGTTTCAGTGGCAGCTCTTAGCATGACAGTATTCTGATTTGTGATGTCCAGAAGAAGAGCCTCGGAGGCTCTTATTTTCAAATTAGTGTTTAAAGTCATTTCACTTTTTTATCAACACATATTTGGGTACCTGAAGGAGTTAATTTTTCCCATTGTCAGAGCACAATTTTGTTATAGTTCTGAAATTCGCTTGTATTTTTCCTTCATTAAAAGCTTCCAGTTTGGATTTCTTTCACTTATTCTTCCCATATATATTTATTTGGCACCTACCATGGAAAAGGCATTGTGAGAAATACAGACAAAGAGACATGGCCCCTGCCTTTAAGTCAGTAAAAGAAATGAGGCATTCACATGCAGAGACTAATCTTTCCAGATCCAGCCTAAATGTCACACCTGCTGAGCTGGTCATAGCATCTTGCAGTACCTGTATCTTGGCATCTAATCATGCCTTTATTGTGCTTTTACTTATGTTTCTTCTCTCATCTAAAATATGCTTTTGGAGCAAGAACTTTGTCTGAATCACCTTTGTAAAGTCAGCATTTATGGGAGCACACAACCGAAATTAGGCGTGATTAATTTTTGTTGAATGAATAAATGAATGAGTGAATACTTCTAATACAATTAGAATGTGACAGGTACCATTTGTTTGGTCCAGATAGCGGTGGGGAATCCAGGGGTAAAGAGATTGATGACAGTTTGGTCAGTCAGAAGGGACTGAGGCTAAGAAGCTAAGGAAGGCTAAACAATTTCCCTCAAGTCAGGAAGCCAGCAGGTCAGCCAGGGTCTGAATTTCCCAAGTCTGTGGTCTCTCCATTTGTTTTTGACCTTAGTGTTTGCTTCCTCTGCCTTTCATTTTTATAAAGTTTTGACAACAAATTATGTAGCTCACAGTGGGTCAGGCAATAGAGACATTCATTCCATTGCCATTTCTTTAAAAAGAGAAATCTTATTCAATTCCCGAGCATATGAGATAAACATAGAAAATAGATTCCAGTATATATTTTGCCTTGACAGAAAGTTACTTTTTTGAAATAGCTCTGAGTTCAGAAAGGTCTGTAGTTCAGCCATCTCTCTCGGTCATCGTCACTGTGTCACTCTACAGTGTGGAAGTGCTCTTCTTTCATGTCTTTTCTAGTGAAGAAACAGATGTCCAACTGGCCTCTCTCCTACAGAAGCCAGCTGTCCACTCCTCGTCTCAATAATTTTTCAGTCCTTATTCAGTCCTTATTCCTAGTTACACACAGAGTTTCTATCTAACTAACTAGGTATATAGTATCCTACAGAGTATTGTTTATGTGTGTTCTTGTATCTAACGTGGTCAAATCTTTGGAGGACAGAGGAACACAGTCGGACCTCCGTATCTGCGGGTTTCACATCCTTGGATTCAACCAACCACAGATAGAAAATATTGGGAAAGAAAAATTCCAGAAAGTTCCAAAAAGCAAAACTTGAATTTGCTGAGCTCTGGCAACTACTTCTATAGCCTTTGCATTATACTTAGAACTATTTATATAACATTCTATTGTATTAGGTATTATGTGACCTAGATGATTCATAGTATATGGGAGGATGTACATAGGTTATATGCTAACACTATGCCATTTTGTGAAAGGGACTTGAGCATCTTTGGATTTTGTTATCCGAAGTGGGTACTGGATCCAATCCCCCATGGCTCCCAGGGACCACTGTACATTTTAACTTAAAAGTCTAATGTGTTCTTCCGTTTAGTACAAAGAGTGAGAGAACTATAAAGGTTATTTTCCTTTAACGTGAACATTGTGGAGGGTTAAAATAAGGAGATAAGCACATGAACAATGACAGTATCTGAAATGGGGTCCATAAGTCCAGGAGGCATTTTGTCCGACCTGTTGCTGTCTCTGAGTGCCCCTCAGGTCTCCCTAGTGTCTCTCTTGTGTGTCCATGTGGAAATGACACTAGAGCTGTTTTCTCAGTGCCTGGTGAGTTGGGCACCACTTCCGCTGTCTACTGTATGTAGTCCAGCATATCTGGAGCCTGCATGTAATTATGCTGCCAACTGTGGAAGTGAAGAGAAGGAAGATATCTATCAGTCTGTTTAGTCAGAACCATCTCAAGTTCTAGTTCATGCTAGTCTTTTAAACAGCCTCTGAAGAACTTTATCCATTAGTGAAGAGCTGTACTATGGAACTTGGAACTAGAGTTTCAAGTTCAAGCTCAACATTATCCCTTCCTCCACTATGGAAGACAGTATGGAGTTTCCTTAAAAAACTGAAAATAGAGCTACCATATGATCTAGCAATCCCACTCCTGGGCATACATAGGAACAGACAAAAACTCTAATTTGAAAAGATAAATGCACCCCAATGTTCATAGCAGCACTATTTACAATAGCTAAGGCATGGAAACAACCAGAGTGGCCATCAACAGTCAGTTGGTTTAAGATGTGGTATATATATGCAATGGAATATTACTCAGCCATAAAGAAGAATGAAATAATGCCATCTGCAGCAATATGGATGGACCTAGAGATTATCATACTAAGTGAAGTAAGTCAGAGAGAGAAAGGCAAATATCATGTGATACCACTTATATGTGGAATCTAAAAAATAATACAAATGAATCTATCTGCAAAACAGAAACAGACTTACAGACATAGAAAACAAACTTTTGTTTACCAAAGGAGAAAGGGAGGAGAAGAGGGATAAGTTAGGAGTATGGGATTAACAGATACAAGCTACTGTACGTAAAATAGATAAGCAACAAGGATTTACTGTATAGCACAGGGAACTATATTCAATATCTTGTAATAACCTATAATGGAAAATAATCTGAAAAACATATATATATAACTGAATCACTTTGCTGTACACCAGATACTAACACAATATTGTAAATCAACTCTACATCAGTTAAAAAATAAACATCCATTCCTTTGACTGACATCTCCTTTTCAGATGGTATATAACTGATTTTGTCAAGAATCATGAAAATCACACAGTTAAAGACAGAAGACAAGAGAAGTCTTAACTGCATTTGAATCAGAAGAGCAGGTATTAAGAAATGAGCACTGTTGGGGCTTCCCTGGTGGCGCAGTGGTTGAGAGTCCGCCTGCCGATGCAGGGGACACGGGTTCGTGCCCCGGTCCGGGAGGATCTCACATGCCACAGAGCGTCTGGGCCCGTGAGCCATGGCGGCTGAGCCTGCGCGTCCAGAGCCTGTGCTCCACAACGGGAGAGGCCACAACAGTGAGAGGCCCGCGTACCGCAGGAAAAAAAAAAAAAAGAAGTGAGCACCATTTCCAGGTGGTAGAATGAAGGCATTCCTACTCCTGTTGCTTAGTAACTCACTGAGAACAATCAAGAGTATCAACAATGGAAAGAAAGAGGGGGTAAAAAAAAAACCCCAAAAAACCTCCGTCTTGCAAAAAACAAGGAAATTATAAGGATCTATGGAATGTTTCTGTGAAGTATCCACAGAATGTAGAAAGTGAAATAGTTTTTAAAAAGGAAAGTGTTCTACCAACAATTTATATGATCTTGACCTTACCTTCAGTAGAGGAAGCTTTCTGGATGAAAAGCCAAGTTCATAGATGAGAGGAGGCAGTGTTACCAGATCAAAATACTGCCAGTCGCAGAGAGCCTGTGATTTCAAGGGCTGTGCTGTGTGCCTCCCAGATGAAGAATGAGGGTAACACGATTTTAGGGCAAAGCAAGTAACATATTATTGTGGGGAAGGCGTTTGATGTCACAAATCACAGACGATGGTGCAGGTTACCTCTGCTGACTTCTCTCCCTTGCATGCTAGCTTTCAGTAGCTGGCTGGCCCCATTCAAATGGGAGTTATAAAGAGAAAGGAGCCAAGAGGAGAGGTATACCTTACAACTGACGTGTTAATCAGGATGGTCTTGATTATGCTGCATAACAAGTAAACCCTGTAGGTTTTTTGTGGTATGACACAAGGCCGTTTTATTTCTCATGCACACAAAGTCAGTTATTTGCACACCTCTTCAGAGAAGCTGTCCTTGCAGTGACTTTGTGATTCAGGCTATATCCATAGTGTGGTGATGCCATCTTAACACATGGATTCCAAGTCACCGTGACAGGGAAAGAGAGAGCCAATGGTTCCGCACAGACTCTTAAATATGTTGGCCCAGAAGCGGCATCTGTCACTTCCCTTCACCACAGCATCTTGGTTCTAACACCTACAGGGATATTTGCTTTATGCAGATTTGGGCTGTGGAGTTTAGTTTAAGAAAGAAATCCTCCCCCACCCCCATTTCCTTGTATTAGCTTTCCCAAATGTAATGAATGGTTTTATCTATTTTGTTGTACATAACACTTGATGCCTATCTGTACGCTAGCATCAATCACATTTATATGTAATATAAATATATTAACATAGATTTACATCTGCATGTAATGGCACCTTTTTCATTCAAGTATAGTTGATGTACTATATATATATATTTGTTTTTTGGGTTTTTTTAATACAGTTATTTATTTTATTTATTTATTTTTGGCTGCATTGGGTCTTCGTTGCTGCACACGGGCTTTCTCTAGTTGCAGCGAGTGGGGGCTAACTCTTCATTGCAGTGCATGGGCTTCTCATTGTGGTGGCTTCTCTTGTTGCGGAGCACAGGCTCTAGGCGCGTGGGCTTCAGTAGTTGTGGCACGTGGGCTCTAGAGCGCAGGCTCAGTAGTTGTGGTGCACGGGCCCAGTTGCTCTGCGGCATGTGGGATCTTCCAGGATCAGGGCTCGAACCCGTGTCCCCTGCATTGGCAGGCGGATTCTTAACCACTGCGCCACCGGGGAAGTCCCCTATATATATATTTTTGGCCGCACTGCATGGCTTTCGGAATCTTAGTTCCCTGACCCAGGGATCCAACCTGTGCCCCCTGCAGTGGAAGCATGGAGTCCTAACCACTGGACTGCCAGGGAAGTCCCGATGTACAGTATTATATGTTACAGGTGTACAAGGTAGTGAGTCACAATTTTTAAAGTTTATAGTTATTATAAAATATTGGTTATATTCCCTGTGTTGTACAGTATATCCTCGTAGCTTTTTTTATCCATAATGGTTTGTCTCTCTTAATCCCCATGTAATGACATCTTTAGACTTATTTTTGATGGATTTAATTGTGTCATAGCAGAACTTCCATCACAGTGGATCACGCCTCATGCCATGGATTTCAGACTATCAGTTTATACCTTGGGGATAGATGTAGTCCCTCTGTCATGTATGAAAAGCTCCAAATTAATCACATTTTTGTCTAGCCCATTTGTCTTAACCCTGATCAACCCAGATATGTGAAGTGTTCAAAATTCACAAACATGCACTGATATTCATGGATCAATGTATCAGCAAAGCCTGGAAAGGAAGGCTAATGGGAACTAAAGATACACTAAGACCATAGACGTAGTGGAGGGCTTGGGATCTGGTAAAAGGCTAACATTGTAGAGGGATAGGTTTTATACAATTATGCATGTTTTGTAAATAAATAAATAAACAAATGAAAAGCTTATAAGTTATAGTAAAGGAGATAGACCCCCAGCTAAGAATTTCCTCTTTACAGCTATTACTTTATCCTAATCCAAAGTGGAAGATGACGGTAGAATAGCCATGTTTAGCATCAGAAACATATTTAGCTGTTTAAACTAATGACTGAATTGGGGTTTACAGACCAATTTCTTGCCTAAATCTTAAGGGAAAAGGAAACAGCTTCTTGGCAGTTAAGAAATCTAATACAGTGTATGCAGAGCAAATAATAATACCAAGTCACAACAGGAAGAGGGAAGAAGCACCCTTACACAGACTGCCGTGCACGCAGAGAATCTTAGTTCAACGTTCAGGTTTTCTTTAGCACTGTTTTCTCAGCTGTTATTTATCGTGGTGGAAAAGTGGAGAAGACCTACAAGGACTACCTATTATCGGCAGCCGCCAAAACTGTGACACTGTTGCTCTTTACACATATAAGTATAGTCCATCCTCCCCCAAACCCAGTGGGGTAGGCACTATTTATTATGAACTTTACTTAACAGAATGGCACAGAGCAGTTAGATCTTGCCCAAAGTGACACAGCAGGTAGGTAGCAGCACCAGGACTTAGTCTTATTACCTGGGTTTGGGAGCCCTGCTCTCACCCTCCAGATTATCCCATCTTTCTGATCAGTGACAGAATCCAAAGATACTCCAAAACATTGAAGAAATAAGGAAGGACTGGAATGGGAGAGCAGTTTGCCCAGCATCAATATGTAAGAAATTTAGTGGTGATCCCAGAATGGCTGAAGTACCAGCCTCCTGATTAGCTCAGCCTTTAATCAGTTTGGGGAAGAAAAGGAATTTGGCACAAGAGAAGCAATGGCATCAATCGTGGTGTGTATCTGAGAAAGGTAAAAATTGAGAAGATGTTTCTATTGCCAGAGCAGTGCCTCCAGATGAAAGGAGCACATGTCATAACGGGATGACACAGTGTATTTGGAGAATGTATATTAGTGTATGTGTGAGTATGTATTTAATGAACTACCACAGGCTTGTGAATAAAGAATATGATAGGAAAGAATCAGTATAAAAAAATCTCTTGTTCTCAGAAATTTCAAATACTATTAGATATGTCAAAGGGAAACAATAGTCATCTAAAGTTGGATGTGATGGAAAACAACAGTAAAAAAACAATCAGAAGGAGCATTATGATACTTAACAGATGATGTTACTCAAGGAATCAGATGAAAGAGCTGCCCTGGAGATATTTCCCAGAAGACTGATAGTTTGCCCTGTGGCTTAGAGGGTGGGGGAGGTGTATTTCAGCAGATTTGGAATATTACGTAGTACGATGTGTGGTGGGGACTCAGAAAAAAAAGACTAAATTCAAGGGGGTGTAGTTTTTACTTGTAAACTTGACATCGAGTTTACATTACTCATACAGGATACAGAAAAAGAGAGAAAGAATACTGAATGGGGATCATTCATAGCGCATGGCTTTTGATCCATGTTTAATTGGGTACCACCAACCCCCGCGTTAGCTTTTATATTAAGAAGGGCTCTGCAAAAAAAAAAAAAAAAGAATCAAAATAAGATTCGACTGGAAAATCTGCTGAAGGATGCCTGGGAGTAGGTGGGAAAGTTGGGGGAAGTCAAAAACCCAAGTAGAGCTGTGCCGTGGCAGGAGACACCTGGAAAGTGATAATCAGTAAAACCTAGAGAAAATTGCCACCGAATTAGATGGAAATTTTGGTATTGAGGAATCCAGAAAAGACCGGCGGGATGCAGTCCACACATTGATGCAGAAGTTATATTGCAAACGTCTGAATTGTCCTAACTCTCCTCACTCATCAAGCTCACTTCTTCGCCATTATTCATCCTTCCCCCTGCAGTGTTTTCTTGGATTAATTCAGTCAAATGGTTACTTATCATGGTCCTACACTATGAGCTTGGCATTGGGCAGTATATAGAAAATACAAAACACAATACCTGCCCTGCCAAGTGTACATCGCTTTAGTGGAAAGAGTACCAACTTTTGGATCCAATATGAGTGAGTTGATATATGCTAAGATACTCAGCCGTGTGGTTGCAGGCCAGTCAGACCATTTCCCTGAGGCTTTTTCTTAACCATAGAAATGAGATAATAGTGTTGGGGTGCTGATTACATGAGATAATATATCTCTACTGTAACAGGTGTTGAATGCATGTCAAAACTCTTCTCATCAAGGAGAGCATTCTCCTGGGGAAGTCAAGGCCAGTGCCATTAGGGCAGCACGAAACAGTGTACGTTCTCAATGGCAATGATCGAGACCAGCATTTTGTAAAAGTATGTTCTACAGAATCCTAGATCCCTGGGCTGTTAATAGCTGTTTCGGGAATGGGGAGAAAGTTTCTAATTTGGGGACATTCTTGGTTAACCAAAGTTAAATGAATTTCTACATTGCAGGGCTGGTCAGATCTTTTAATGTGCCAGAAGGCATTGTGAATCCCAGGTGGGAGATTTGGGAGCAGGTGGGTGAGGAATGAAATAGGCAGTGTTTCCCAAACCTATTTGCTGAAGAATTATTGTTGGGTACTCTTGTCTTATGGGACACGTTAGAAAGTGATGGAATGTTATGAGAAAGCTTGTATTCAGAGCGGTGGGAGATTTCAGAGAGGGAAGATTTCATACAGGAGATCAGAAGTCGAATGGAGTCTCATGGAATGATAGAGGGTCTTGGTGACCGGAGACTGTCCTAATTATCTATTTCCTCAATGCCCAGTATATAGTAGGTATTCAGCAAATATCTATGGCAAGGTTATTGACAGATTATGGTCTGAATGATATGATGAAGGTGTGGAGACATTCTGATGGAGGAGAGTGGCCAGGAGAGGCAGTGATGTGACAAGAATGGAGGTGGCTCCCTGGTGAGTCAATGAGTAGGCCAGTCTGAGTGAGGTGGGAGTGCCATTTGGACAAGCCGGGGGAGGTCAGTGGAGTTAAGTAAAGGGAAGTCAGATTGTACTGGACCTTGAATGTCCGGCAGAAAGCTCAGAATGGCAGACACAGGGTACCGCTATAGCCTTGAACCCGGAACTGGAATAAAAGCCAAGTTTGAAGGTTAGCTTTCCAGTGCTACGCAGGAGGGACCATGTGAAAAGCCTGGGTGCTGGCTGGAAGCGGATGGAGTGTCCAGGTGGCTGTGATAAGGTCCAAGGTAGTGGCAGTAGGCATGGTGCTCAGCCGGAATAGAAGGATGATGACACATCAGATATTTGAATGAAAAAATGAGAATGGGGACTTCCCTGGTGGCGTGGTGGTTAAGAATCTGCCCGCCAGTTCAAGGGACATGGGTTTGAGCCCTGGTCTGGGAGGATCCCACATGCGATGGAGCAACTGAGCCTGTGCACCACAACTACTGAGCCTGCACTCTAGAGCCACAACTTCTGAGCCTGTGTGCTGCAGTTACTGAAGCCCTTGTGCCTAGAGCCCACGCTCTGCAACGAGAGAAGCCACTGCAATGAGAAGCCCATGGACCACAACGAAGTGTAACCCCCGCTCGCCACAACTAGAGAAAGCCCATGTGCAGCAACAAAGACCCAACGCAGCCAAAAATAAATAAATTTTTTAAAAAAAGAAAAGAAAAAATGAGAATGACTTGGCGACTCATTAGAGAAGGATGAAGGTGCGAAGAGCTGCAGCGGTGTAGCAGAAAGGCAGGAACACCCAGGGAGGCCCCCCAAAACCTGGTTTCTTGTTCCCACTCTTCTCCCACCTGTGCCATCTCCTTGTGCAAGTCACTAAGCTGTCTGCATCCATCCATATTGTGTGATCCACTGAAGATCTAGAGGAGTACCATTCAAGGTTACAGCCACTATCACAAGAGGAATGGGGAGAAAAGGACACCAGTGTTAACACTTGGGATCTGATGTTGGAGGTGGAATATGGGGGGGAAGATCTGGTCTGAAGCTCAGTGGAATTTTCGACACAATTCTATAGTGTCTTCCTTTTGAAAGGCTCTCAGATTTGCCCTTGCAGGGCCCTGCTTTGCGCCAGCCTCATTTTGCATTCCCATCCCGGCATCTTTGTCGTGTCTGGCCTTTTCTTTCTCCTTCCCTTGCCCTAATCTGAGGTTTTCAGACCCTGCGCAGGTGTGAAGGTGAATCGTGAAGAGTGAGTTAATGTTATGGGCTGTCAGATGGAGCTTAGAACCGAGGTGTTGATTTTGACAGAGTGTGGAGGGAGGTGCAACTTACTGCACTTAAGTAAGAGGCTTCGCTGTATCTCCTGCTTGCACCTAAGAGGTACTTAGGGGTTAATGAATGTGTGAGGACTTTGTTTCATGAGTACTTACTGAGACCACCACTGGGCCAGTCAACAGTTCTACTCGGACAGCACCAAGATGCTGAGGGGAGAGCAGGTGGTTGGTGTAATACTTTAGGTAGCGATGTACCTGAGAAAGGAACGGGTGTATGCACTGTAATTATTGCGGGTGGATTCCATCTTTTGGGTCCTTCTGCCTCCCTCTATCCCTCCTTTCCCATTCCTTTGTTCCTTCTTTCTTTCCTTTTAGCTTTTAAACATTTAAGTTAGACCGGAACATTCTCATATACGAAAGAGTGCTGAATATTAAAAGTGTGAGAACCGTCGCTCTTCCAAGTCAGCTGTGTACTTGTCCCATCTCTGTGATTCTTTCTCCAGCTGCTCTGTACAACATCTGTTTTACTTCTGGTTAAGTACCAGGCAGCTTAGTGCCCATACAGGCTTCTAGAGAACAAATGTCATTTGTGTACTCTTGGGTTTACCTGCTTTATTTGTTATTTCAAAGAATCAGTTTGGGCCACAACAGTGACAGGCCCACATACCAGGAAAAAAAAAAAAAAAGAATCAGTTTGCATTTATTTTTCTTTTCCATATTATTGTTTGCTATCTTGTTACTCTCAGCTTTTATTATAGTTTAGTCGCCTTTTCCTAGTTTTTTAAGTTATCATTGTCTTTTATACTGTCTTAGAATGTGTATTGAGTTCTTATTTTTAGTATTCCTTATTTAATAATGAAGGCATTTAAGGGCAAATATTTCCTGACGCCAGCTTGGGCCATGTCCCGCAGGGGGGTATTTTTGGTTTTGTTTTTCTTTTTGTTTTTGGCTGTGCCGTGCAGCTTTCAGGATCTTAGTTCTCTGACCAGGAATTGAATCCCGGCCCTGGCAGTCAGAGTGTGGAGTCCTACCCGCTGGACCACCAGGGAATTCCCTGTCCCACAATTTTATATGAAATATTTTCTGTTTCATTGTTTAAAGAAAGGTGAAAATTACAGTTTTGATTTTTCTCTTTTATTTAAGGATTGCCCAGGAATATTTCATTTCCAAGTAGTTGAGGTTATCATTATTTATTTATAATTTCACTGGATGTGATCAGAGAATGCAGTCTGTAAAGTTCCTACCTTTAAATTTGTTTAAGGATTTGTTTAAAAACCATTTTTTTGAAAAGTCAAATATGCAGTCAATGTAAGTGTGCCATAAATATTCACGGAAAATTACCTATTTTGTGTTTTTTATATATGCCCATGCATGCACGTATATATGTCAGGTTTCTTGTTGTTGTTTTGTTTGTTTGTTTTTTAGGTTTGTTGTTTTTATCACTCATTGCTTCTCAGTCCTTATTTTGTTATTCTACTGCTATTCAGTTTTAAACAAAGTATAATAAAAACCACTCACTATACTTGTATTTTTATCCTGTTTTTGCATTCTTAAGAATTTTTGCTTTATAATTTTTTAGTTGTTTTATTTGTTGTAAACGAATTTGCGATGATTAGTCCTTCTTCCTAAATTATGTCTTTTTACATTCTGTTTAGTGTGTGGTTAACTTTTCTTAATATTAACATTGTCACTCTTGCTTTAAACTTGTTTGCATTTGCCTGGTATGTTTTACCCATCTATTTTCAAATTTTATTAATGAGTATGTATTAGAAATGACATATAACTTGGCTTGCTTTTTTAGCCTAATGTATCAGTCTTTGTCTTTAATAGGAAAATTCAGTCCTTTGATATCTAGTGTAATAACCAATGGACTTGATTATATTCCTTCATCTTAATTTGATAGCAAATATGTTTATTCTTTATTAAATACCATTCACTCTCGCTAATACTAAACAGTTACTCGAGTTTTAGTCTTGGGACTTCTCTGGTGGCGCAGTGGTTAAGAATCCACCTACCAATGCAGGGGACACGGGTTCGAGCCCTGGCCCGGGAAGATCCCACATGCCGCGGAGCAACTAAGCCCATGCACCACAACTACTGAGCCTGCACTCTAGAGCCCACGAGCCACAACTACTGGGCTTGCGTGCCACAACTACTGAAGCCCATGCGCCTAGAGCCTGTGCTCCACAACAAGAGAAGCCACCGCAATGAGAAGCCCACGCACCACAATGAAGAGTCACTCCCGCTCACCACAACTAGAGAAAGCCCGCATGCAGCACTGAAGACCCAACGCAGCCAAAAATAAATTAAAAAAAAAAAGTTTTAGTCTCGACAAACCACACTTGACATGACGGTAGGAGCTCCAAGTGAAAATGACTGTTACGCAGTCGGAGATAGAAGAGGACCAGGACCTGAGCCAGGAAACAAGACTGGACAGAAGCGTATTGACAGTATCTGCTCTATTACGGTTCTCCAGAGAAACAGAACCATAGGTTAGAGATAGAACAAGAGTGAGCATGAGAGAAAGTGACTGATTCAGTTTAAAGGCTTGGCTGCCACCGTTGTAGGGAGTGATAAGTTTGAAATCTGTAGAGCAAGCTGGGAGGTTGGAAATTCAGGTACGAGTTGATGTTGCTGCCTTGAGTCCAAGATTGGCAGGCCGGAAACTCAGGCAGGGTTTCTGTGTTACAGTGTTGAGGCAGAATTCCTTTTTTGGAAACTCTAAGTCTTTGCTCTTAAGGCAAAGGCTTTGATTGGATGAGGCCCGCCCACACTGTGGAGGGCAATCTGCTTGACTCAAAAGTGTGCTGACTTAAATGTTAATCACATCTAGAAATACCATCACAGCAGCATCTAGACAGTTGTGTGACCAAACAACTGAGCACCATAGTCTAGCCAAGTTGGCACATAAAATTAATCATCACCTCAGTACCATAGAAAAAGCTGACTAAATGTGAATGGGTAATTTCTAAAGCAAATGACATCTAAAAACAAAAACAGAGCCACAGATCAAGGACTTAGCATTAGGGAATTACCACAGTTGGTTTCCATTGTTTCATTAAAAAATCCAAGTGTTCTTATGCTTTTGGTGATGCTCTGTAGTGTGCTCTTGATTTACAAAATGTATCGTTGTTTTATTCTTTTGAATGTTGGTCAGTTTTTCTTTACACCAGAACTTCAGGTTGAAGGTGCTGTTTGAGAGCCTGCTGTTTTGTTAACCTTATCTGTTTCGTAGTGGTTCTGTTTGTCCCAGGGTTATTAGCTGTAACATGTTAATCCTGTTCCATGAAGCCCTTGCAGGCCTCCACACAGCCCAAAGCTAAACAAATGCCACCGCTCCGCCGATGCTGCTATGCTGGTGGAACATCTCGGTCTGGACTGTTCCAGCCCCCATACCAGCTGTTGACTTGGTATATATGAGAGTCTGTGTTGCCCTTTACAATCCAGTATAGTCAACATTCCTTATCTGCGGGTGTTGCATCCATGGATACGGAGGGCTGACTGTACTGCACCACTTTGAATAAGGCACTTGAGCATCTGCAGATTTTGGTACCTGCGGAGGTCCTGGAACCAGTCACTGGTGGATAACAAGGGACGGCTGTATATATTTTCAGATTAGTCTGCTAAATAAATCTTTTCAGCATAGCTTAGTTTAGTTACTATTTAGTATCTCCAATTATAAGCAAATTATTTTATTGGAGCATAGTTGATTTACAATATTGTGTTAGTTTCAGGTGTACAGCAAAGGGATTCAGTTATAAATATGTGTATATATATTTTTCAGACTCTTTTTTTTCAGACTCTTACATTATAGGTTATTATAAGATAATGAATATAGTTCCCTGGGCTATACAGTAGGGCCTTGTTGTTTATTTTATATATAGTAGAGTGTATCTGTTAATCTCATACTCCTAATTTATCCCTCTCCGCTTCCTCTTTGGGAACCATAAGTTTGTTTTCTATGTCTGTGAGTCTGTTTCTGTTTTGTAAATAAGTTCATTTGTGTTACTTTTTAGATTCCACATTTAAGTGATATCATATATTTGTCTTTCTCTGTCTGACTGACTTAGTATGATAATCTCAAGGTCAATCCATGCTATTGCAAATGGCAAAATTTTCATTCTTTTTCACAGTTGAGTAATATTCCATTGTGTGTATGTCTGTGTGTGTGTGTGCCACATCTTCTTTATCCTTCATCTCTTGATGGACATTTATGTGGCTTCCATGTTTTGACTATTGTAAATAGAGCTGTTTATGAACACTGGGGTGCATGGATCTTTTCAAATTAGAGTTTTCACATTTTCCAGATATATGCCCAGGAGTGGGATTGCTGGATCATAAGGCAGCTCTCTTTTTAGTTTTTTAAGGAACCTCCACTGTTTTCCACAGTGACTGTACCAATTTACATTCCCACCAACAGTGTAGGAGGGTTGCCTTTTCTCCACACCCTCTGCAGCATTTATTGTTTATAGACTTCTTAATGATGGCCATTCTGACCAGTGTGAGGTGACGTCTCATTGTAGTTTTGATTTGCATTTCTCGAATAATTAGCGATGTTGAGCATCTTTTCATGTGCCTGTTGGCCATCCGTATGTCTTCTTTGGAGAAATGTCTGTTTTGGTCTTCTGCCCATTTTTTGATTGGATTATTTGGGTTTTTTGACATTGAGTTGTATGAGCTGTTTGTATATTTTGGAAATTAAACCCTTGATGGTCACATCATTTACAAATATTTTCTCCACATCTGTAGGTTGTCTTTTTGTTTTGTTTATGGTTTCCTTTGCTATGCAAAAGCTTATAAGTTTGACTGGATCCCATTTGTTTATTTTTGCTTTTACTTATTTTGCCTTGGGAGACTGATCTGAGAAAATATTGCTACAATTTTTGCCAGAATGTTTTGCCTGTCTTCTCTTCTAGAAGTTTTATGATGTCATGTCAATTACAAGGAATTTTATTAAACTAGGGATAGCAGTGCCTGGTGGTTAAGCACATGCGTTTTGGTGGGGGTTTTTTTATTTTATTTTATTTTATTTTTTTGTCTGTGCCACACAGCCTGTGGGATCTTAGTTCCCCAACCAGGGATCAAGCCCGTGTCCCCTGCCTTGGAAGCGTGGATTCGTAACCACTGGACCGCCAGGGCATTACCAAGCACATGAGTTTTGGATTCAAATCTTGGATCTGCCTGGATTCAAACCGAGATTCCAACCCTTAGTAGCCATCACTCAAATTACCTAACCTCTCTTAGGCTCACTTTCCCTTTCTCAACATGGGGATATCCATCATTCTTGCATCATACTACTGTTATGAGGCTTAAATGACATAAAGATTGGTTATTTTCATTATGAAAGTACTATTTTTTTTCTACTCAAAGTGGTATTCCTTTTCTACGTGACACTTCTAACTCATGTTTTTAAGAAACAAAAATTCAGGCCATCAGTGGTGAAAGCCAGTGTCTTTCCCCAGTTATTTGTGTTCCTATCTTTCCATGGACTTTTTCAGTGAGCAGCTTTCTATGTCTGTTATAAAATAGGTTTGATGAAACAAATTCAAGAGAAAGAATGTATATGCCACCCAAGTCCATCATGGCTACCTAAAATGTTGCTAAATTTAGAAACAAAACAGCCCAGGAGTATGCATATATTGAGCTTTGACTGGGTTACCGTGGTGCTAAGTTGCTGTTAGGCAAATCGCAATGCTGCAGTGCTGTTAAAGCTTCATCCTACTGGATGGTTTCCTCATTTGGGGGATGGTAGGAAAAATCAGAAATGGACTGGTCACCTTTCAGCAAATCTTGGCCTTCTGCACAGCCCTCACATGTGTTGTCCTTACTGCCGAGATTACTGCTCAAAACTTTCCCCACTCTAAATAGTTCAAGATTGTCACATATCATAATGATGTCATTGTTTTGGTTACAGAGTCTTCGGTCAGTGATGCATGAATGGGTTAATCTAAAGTGGCTTTCACATCTGAGTTATTTGTGGGACTGTCTCCACTTGCCTGACTCTCAGATTCTGACTCTTCTCCCTCTCTTTTCCAAGCTTGAATTCAGCAAGTAAAAGCTGAGATATTGTCATTTCCTAAATAACCCAAAGGGAAGATCTGGCATAATTTATAAGCACTCTGATGGTTGCATCAACTCTCCCACGCTCCTCTCCCTAATGGAACTTTGAGGAATAACCCTAAAATTGAATAGAGCCTCCACTCCATCTTTTATTTTCATTTATTTATTTATTTTTGCGGTACGCGGGCCTCTTACTGTTGTGGCCTCTTCCGTTGCGGAGCACAGGCTCCAGACGCGCAGGCTCAGCGGCCATGGCTCACGGGCCCAGCCGCTCCACGGCATGTGGGATCTTCCCAGACCGGGGCACGAACCCGTGTCCCCTGCATCGGCAGGCGGACTCTCAACCACTGCGCCACCAGGGAAGCCCTCCACTCCACCTTTGAATTTCACCTAACAAAGCCTAGATCTGGTTATTGCTTGTTTTTGTTTGTTTCACACTGTCTGTGCCCCATTGGGTAAAGCACGAGCATGGCCTTCATCTGGATGTGTTTCCATCTCACAGAAGCAGTAATTGAATCTCTGACATAGCCTTGCCTCCGAGGAGTGTTCCAACTCAGGCTGCTATCTTAAACCCGTGTAGTTCTCGGTTCCCTTAGAAGGTAATGTCCCATCTGTGGACTGTGAAGGATGGTGATGCAAAACTCTCAGAAGCGTCAAGGTTGGGGATCCAAAGCATCTACTGTTGCTTCCATGCAAAGAGCCATCCTGAGTTTGTGAACATGGTGCTTTTACCTATGACCCTCTCTGCAAATACCTAGGCAGCTTCAGCGCGGGGCCCGGTAGTGGGGGGGTTAGTATCTGCTCTCTGACCTTTGAGGACAGAGCTGTTGAGCCTGTCGCAGTTTGCAGCAGGAGCTATGGCAAATGAGATCAGGCTGCACCCTCAGCCCCTGCTGCTCCCAGAATCCTGCAATGTTAGAGTAGATGCTACTGGAAGCTGCCTTCAGGTGCTCCCCAGCTCCCTGCTCAGCCCCACTGAAGAATTTTCCATGATGGCATTTGACAACCATTTGACAATATTATTATAAATTCTCACAGATTTGGAGGAAGTCCCATTCAAACCTTTCTGGTACCTCGACATCATGGATCTTGGACTTGGGGGGTATGCGGTGAGTCTGGGGTGAATTTAGAGGTGAGAAGAAAAGGTGCTGAGCCCAGTGTCACCAAGAGGGATTGGGCACAAATCTGGGGACTCCATAAAATTTGGGATAGTGAAAAGTGAATGAATTAAAGAAGGATTGAATATCTTACAGCCTATTGACCCTTCCCAAGAAAAGTCAAGAACATGGATTTCAGTGCTATTGTGGTAACATATATAAACTAGGACAAACGTACAAAAGATGTGAGTATGTTAGGAAAGAGTTAAAAAAATTCTCAGCACCTTCTCCTACCACCTCTGCAAACACAGAGGCCAAGAGAAAATGCACACCACACACACACACACACACACACACACACACACACACACACTCCCTCTCTCTCTCTCTCTCTCTCTCTCTCTCTCTCTCTCTCTCTCTCTCACACATTCCAGCAAAGAACCTGTTTTGCAAGTTTTGCTGGTAAAAAGCAGGAAGGGGGTTGCTGGAGAGTGGAGTAGAAAAGCCTTAGAAGTATTCATAGAAGGTTTTTCAAAACCCAAGTTTTCAACGTAACTTTATCCTGCAGAGAGAGGCACATGGCCCACTGTAGGTTTTTCTTCAACCGATTAAGCGCATTGTTGGACAGGGAGGGGCAGATTAACGAATGCCTATAATTTTGATCATTGTTTTCTGCAAAACAGCTCAGGCTTTGAAAATGAAGCCATCGTTCTTGGCAGAGTTTCTGCCAACAGCACAAATTATACTGTACAGAGATCCAAAGCCCCTAAAAAGGTTTCATTAATGAACAGTTTCAGATGATTGTTTAAGTCTTCGCCCGACAGGTAACGTTGGCATGTAAGCAGGTGGGGTTAGGGTTTCCGTGGAGATTGATGATGTCATGCTTGAAAGAGCATGTCAAGACAGCCAATTTAACAAGTAGCTACTCAAAAAGTCCTATAGGCTGGAAGTAGCTTTTATGCAAATGACAAAAGAGTTTCACTGGGAAAAACTGCAAAAGAAAACAGTAGAGACATGGAGGGGGGTTTACCTGACAGCTCGGAAGGATGACCCTGGAGTCCATTAGAGACAACAACTTCCAGGAGCCGAATTAGATTTTTCTGCTTCAACGGCCGCTTCACCTGTGGAGCTCCAGGTATGGGTAAATATGGTTTTTTTTTTTCTTCTGAGTTATTGCCAGAAATTATTTGGAAACATTGAGGTCTCTTTCTCTGCATTGTTCTCTTGGCAGGAAGCATTGAATCAATAAGCATGGCTTTCCCACACTGAATATTCCAGCGCTCACGCTTCAGGGCTGTTTTTTCAGGGCTTTTTTATTGAATGAACTGAGATTTTTGAATAGAGTTGAAAAACAAGTGATGCATTATGCGTTCTGCTGATTCTGCCCTGTGAATAATGCTGTAATAATGCGTAGGTAAGGATTAGAAGGATGACCTGAGAATTGAGATACTATATGTGTTTGTGGATTATTCCCAGATGTTGGTTTCTTTCTCTCTTTTTAATTTTTTTCTTTAAACTCTTCGAACAGAACTGAAATTGGGACTATGTGTATTTCTGTATTTTCAAGTTGCAAACTACAACCCGTGGAATATTACAGAAACAGGTTTATGAACATTGCACTTATTTTTTAAGTGTGTCTGTATATTTTTTTCTCACAGAGGCATTTTATAAGACTAGAAAAATATCCTGTTTGAGATATCAGAGTTTCTGGACTTGAGGGAAGCAGGAATTGTAAATCCTAAGACAGATAAAGGCTTCTAGGGTGGGGGAATGCTTGATAAAAGTAGTTTTTAAAGCGCGCTTTCAGAAGGAAACCTTACTTTGGTGGTACGAGGTTTTCTGTTTGCATCAGTTACTAGCAAGACTGCGTAAACAGTCTTGCCGGCGATATGGATGTGATAACAATCGCGGAAGGTAGCTGTGTGTCTGCAAAGTTGACTTAAAGGGGTTAGTTTGGGGACATCAGGGTGCGATATGAGTAGTTAGGTCCACCAAGCTTAAAAGGCAATGAAAATCACATTTTTTTTTTTCTCTTTCATACACTGCATAAGGTGAAAGCACAGAGTTAAGAATAAAGATAACCTGTGCAATGGGAATTTGGGCTTTTGAAAGCAAAACTATTTAGGAGCACGTGGACAGGATTTAAATTATTTTAAAAACTGACTAATGTCTGGGAATGAGAGCCTCCTGAAATTTGGCCATCAGCTAATGTAGGTTAGCATCTGCATTGATATTCATGTTAAATGGTTGGGTTACCACAGTTATTGCAGAAAATTCGAGTGGCAGAGAATTCTGCCCCTAACATCAGAATGCCTGGGTGTTGAATCCACCTCCTACCTGTGCAACCTTAGCAAAGTAAATTCACGTCCTTAAGCCTCAGTGTTCTCCTCCGTAGGATGGGAGTGATAATTGTGGCGTGGTGAGGATTAAATGACAAAATATATATCGCACAGTTCTCAGAATACAGGCTCCACGTGTTGACGATTGTTTCTGTTTACTACTTTTGTGGTCCTGGACCGTTTGTAAAGTGTTTTCATCTTTTCCTTCATCTTATCATTGTAACAGCCCAGTGGGATTAGCAGAATCTTTTCATTCCCACTTTACAGATCAAGAAACCCTGGTTCAGAGAGATACTGAAATATACAACACGATAAGCCATCCTTCTACATTTCCTGCTATTTTTCCTCCTTTTAGGGGTCTCTAAAAAAAATTAATGTGTTCCTGAAATAACTCCCAGTGGCAACTATTATTTCTATAAAGTAATTAAAATACAAAATGCTAAGTGTGTCAAAGGAGCTAGGGTATTCACGTTTTTACATTAATTATATGCGACATTTTTTTCTTGACGGGCCAGAGAAGTGATATTAATTTACTTTTTACTGGCACCTACTGATAGGAGCTTATCACTGCAGAGGCTTATGTGGTTAACTCTTACCTGCCTGCGATTTTTCTGGGCCCTGCAAGAAGAGTCAGGTTTTGCTGTTACCTGAGCAGGAAACCAAGTCACCAGGAGGCCGTGGGAATGGCCACAGAGAGCTCGGGGTCGGACACACTGTCTTTTCTCCTTTGTCTTCTAGACCTTGGCAACTCCCTCCCTTGTCTACGTCCCAGACCAAAACAGCCCATAATTGTATTCTACATCCATTGTGTGTCAGAGACAAATATGTTTTTCTTTGTGTTATTTTTAACAGCAGGGTTTCCAGCCAGAGAAAACACTCTGTTAGTTCCAGGGTTTTCCTAATGACTTGTCCGATGTTACCAAGTTGTCCACATCAGACTGTTCAGAATTGTTCGGGTTCCCCACTCCTAGAGGAAGGCTCTTAGCAGGAGTGGTGGGTAGATTCATCGAGTGGAATCCTGAAGGCGTTCTGATCTCTGAGCTGCTGAGGGCGAACTCATTCTGTCCCAGGTAATTCATTAAATGTGGTCATCTGAACGGCAGCAGGCTGTATGGTACCCAGTGCTGTTTGGGGACCCTGGGAAAAGCTCTGATTATCTCAAGGGCAGATCTCTGAGTCTGAAAGCAAAGGTTGATTTCATTCAGAGTTTCAGTTCCAAATATGAACCACCACGCTGCAAGAAACCAGTCATGAAATCAAACAGCCACAGGGTGCTGAATTCCACATTGGTTCGGAGTCACTCATGTATATTCTTATAATTCTTTTTCCCCACAGAGTCTGTTTTAGAAGTCCATTAAGCTTTTTATTACACTTAATTGTTGTATTGCTCAGAGATTATCTGCTGACTCATAAGCAGTGATTGCATCTAGAAGCAGGTTTTGCACCCAGTGGGGTTGAATAAAGATTTATTGAATCACAGGGACTGTGCACACAAGGGTTCAAGGGCCAGGTTTCCTGGGTTCGAATCTTGTCTCCATTACTCACTAGTAGCAAGGTTTCCTGTTGAAGAACATATGTAGGTCTATTCATACTACCAATAAAATGTAACATCTGAATTTTAAAAGCCTCTTAGCACAGGGATTAGTGATCTTTAAATACAGTTGACCCTTGAACAATGCGGGTATAAAATCCACGTATAACTTTTGACTCTCCCCAAATTTAACCCCTGATAATAGCCTACGGCTGACCGGAAGCGGTACTGATAGCGTAAACAGCCGGTTAACACCTATTTTGTATGTCATATGTGTAATATACTGTATTCTCACAATAAAATAAACTGGAGAAAAGCAGAAGTTAAAAAACCGTAAGGAGGAGAAAATACATTTACAGTATACATACGTATTTATTGAAAAAAATGGACTGACCTAGTTCAAACCCATGTTGTTCAAAGGTCAACTGTATTATACTTTTCTCTTTTAAAAACGTTTTGGAGATTTCTTCTTCAGAAGAAAGGCACTGAAATCTTCTTCAGAAAGAAAGGCACTGAAATCTCACAGTACAGGAAGTGGAACCAGGACTTGCTCTGGAGGATGTGTGCGTAAAGCTCTTCTGAGTGGGGGTGAAGCTAGAAGCTGCTTAAGGCTCAGGCCCTTGTCCTTGCTATTCATCAATTTAACTTTGTCAGAAACACTCCTGTTTAGAAGCTGATGGGGAGTTGTTTCCAAAAATCTATTTATTAAAAAAAAAACACGTCATCCTGGAAAATGGTGGCATCCCAGTTGATGTTGCTTTTCTCTTCAGTGTGAAGGCCTGAAGGGACCAGCAGGTGGACTGAGAAGGGCCTTCCCTCCTCCTCTCGGTTTTCTTTCCTTAACTTTTTCTTAAGCAGGAGAAACATAATTCACTGGAAGCAAAAATTCCTCAGGGACCTGAGTTTGGGATTTGTTTCTATGATGAATTGTGAAACACCATGGCCGGGCTCTGAGTATGAATTTTGGCCACTGCGTATTTCAGGGTGAAATTTTCTTTTTTTTTTTTTTACATCTTTATTGGAGTATAATTGCTTTACAATGGTGTGTTAGTTTCTGCTTTATAACAAAGTGAATCAGTTATACGTATACATATGTTCCCATATCTCTTCCCTCTTGCGATTCCCTCCCTCCCACCCTCCCTATCCCATTCAGGGTGAAATTTCCTCAGAAATCATTCGGATATGGATTGCTTTCTTGTAAACTTCCTGTCCTGTGCATTTAACTTGTAACCTGATGAGAGAAAATATGGGAGAGAAGCCTTTTTTTTTTTTTCTGGAAGCATACTATCAAGGTAGACAGGGTTCTGAGGTTACCAAATCTCTCTCCTGTACAACCAAAACAAGTCCTCCTTGGCTTGTGCAGACGGTTGTGTAACATCTGTGCACCTGGAGGTCTTGGGGCCCGTGGGTTGTGGTGGAAAGGATGGAATTCCGGGCAACCTTAGGGAGGGAGGGACCAGAGGGGGGCAAAGGTTGGAGACTGGGGTGAGCTTTATACCAATGACAGGAAGTTCAGCTGCTTTTGTGTCCAGACTTACAGGCAGCGGGAAGAATTTTGAACTACTCCTTTGTACGAATGGCAAGAGTGAATGTAAAGTATTACGCGTTTGGAGAAATCCCTTCTCTAGAGATCTTCCAGAGAGGAGCGTACAACTGATTTTATGTGATGACCTGAGGACAGTCAGTCCAAGGTAAAGGCAGGCCTCTTACAGCCCTAGGATTCTAGCCGGTGGTCTCCCCTCACACATGGTTCACTTCACTTCCACCCCTGCCTGTTTGCTCAAGACTAAGCAACAGAAGTGATAGTGGGTTTCCCATCAGCATTTTCACCAGGGTTCACCAACGCAGGTGGTCACGTCAGTCCCCGTAAACCCGACGGTGGCACCGTCCTCCAAGCTGTTTGGGTGGCACAAGGCAGAAAGCAAAGACCCCATCAGGGGGTGTTTTTGGTTGATCCCTAGTGCGCACTGTGAACTTTTCGGAAGGGACGTTCGTGGGCCTTACGACCTGCCACTCAGAAGGAAAGCAGTCTGCTGCCACACACGCTTTTTGGAATAGCTGACAAAACAGATTCGGGTGGACCCTTGGTCATTTTCAGTCTTTGACATTAAGAATGTTTGTAGACACCCCTGAGAATGTCACATGGATGTCAAGTCACAATAGGCATTAGTCGGGTACATGTGTCACCGCCACGCAGCCTCCTGGTGCAGAGGGACAATTTTTAAAAATCGTCCTGTTGCATCTTGCACCAGGAAAGGTTGCGTGGGCCCCCTTCAACTTCAACTCTACCTCTATTCGAATCCTTTTTCAGGGTAAATTGTAAGACTGCAGAAGAGGGCAGCTCCAGCCCATTGACTCATAAAGGACCATTTTCAGTCTCTTCTTTGGGGAGTGTGTGCGTGTGCTTCTGTGTGTATCTGTGTGTGTTTACAATGGTGAGAAGAGCCCGAACTGATTTAGAGCTCTTCTGTCTTCAGAGCAATGAAAGTAGTACCCTATCATCTGTTAACTTGACCCTTCGTAATTGCTGTTTCGATTGCTTCTTTTTTCTCCCCCTGTTATGAACAGCACTGCGGTGACCTTCTGTGTGGCTGTGCACATGTCAGTAAATCCGAAGCACAAGTTCCTAGACGTCAGATTACTAGGCTTTTACTGTTCATGTACAGGGCTTACTCACATTGAAAGGTACTGCCCAGTTTTCTCTCAAAAAGACTTAGCAGTTTATTCTGTCAGTATGAGTGCTTGAGAATCAGTTATGGTATGTTCAGATAATACAGTTCTGATAATACAGTCATGACAGTAGATGGCGTAGGCTGGATGTGCAGGTGTGGACACGTAACCAAGCTATATTAAATAAGCAGTATTATTCATGGAGCAATGTAGGTAGTGGGATCCCATTTATTTTTAAAAGGCTGGGTCCTGTGTGTATGGAAAAGCATGTCTCTTTTCTGGGTACTTATTTTTCCGTTAAACATTCCTAGAATGACGCCTAGTAAATCAGAAAGAGGGCCCAGTGGGCTGGTGAGGACGGAAGCTTTTTTTTAACTTCTAGACTTCTCTACTATTTCTATTTTTATCACGTGCATAATACTTCCCTGGAGGCCGGCCGTTTCCAGGTGGACTGAGAGAGTGACTTTCTCATGCACCAGCCCATGAGCAGATTTGTGCTTTGATGTAGTTGTCCCTTGAAGAAGGAGGTGATTCTCTTTTTTTCCTTCTTCTTGGGAGCAGTTGCTTCTGATGGGACTAGTAACCTTATTCCCAGCAGAATTTTCCCTAAACCATTTTATTCCGGTCACGACCCCATTTATTTATTTATTTCTAAATAAATGCTCTTTGGGGTTCTGAGCCTTAGGTGTGTGTGGATTCAATATGTTTAGGCTGCCTGAGCTTGTCAACAAAAGCACTAACTTCACCTTCCCTTGGTCAAGTCATCCTCTGACCAATGGTATAAAACATTCACTTCACGTCCACATGAAAATACTTTACAACCAAACTTCACCCCTTGCCCGTTAGTGGGGATCCGTTTGGGATAAAGGGTACTTAGGCTTTTATGTTAAGTCTGTAACTATATAACTATGATTCGGTTTCCTCGGTGAAAAAAGAAAAAGCCCTGTTTTAACATACAGAATATCTAGATTTGAAAAGACTTTTCTTTTACAAGTCAAGAATAGAAAGCATCGTGTCAGAGGCTACCTTTTAAAAGAAAAGAAACATTTTTTTTATGCTCCCAAATCAGTGAAGAAAGCTTTAGACGTTATTTTAAACTCCAGCTCCTTTTTAATTCAGGTGCCCGGAATTCATTAAAACTGCAAGTGATGTCTACGTTCCCTTCACACAAATCAGTACAGATCTCCACTGTAATTAGACTTTTCTTCCTTTCTCCTTCTCCAAAGCTACTTCTGAAACTTCGCATTCTTTCCCGGATATCTATTTTTTTGCTTCATGAAATATCACAGTTCTTCTGCTAAATGCAAATATTTGCAAAAGAGAACCAATATAAAATAAATGCCTCTTAATGTGGTAGTTTGTGAATAAGTGTATGCCTGGCATTAGTTGTTTAACCAAAGAAATAATGAGGAATAACTATGCTTAGAGAGAAAAGGGTAGGATCGTGGCTGTGATGTGCAAAACGAGGAGAGCTATAATTTAAGCAATTCCATTAAAGAGAATATAATTACTGTAGCCCCAGGGTGGTGGCAGGTCACTCTTAAGCCTACCTGAACTTTTTCTGTATCATTAGAAAAATGGACCAAACTTTGGTATCATGGGGTAAATACAATATTTTCTTCCTCCAGGTTTTAGATACCACTGGCTTTTTAAGACATATACATCCAAATCTCAAATGCCTTTATGCATGCCAAGATAATACATTAAAAAATTTCCCTGTATGTGTTCAAACCACTGCAAATAAATACATTCTAATGCCCATAATTATTACTATATGCTAAGACTTTCACACAAGTTATCTCATAAGCCTCTAAATGTAAATTAGGAAACCAAGGCTTAGAAAAATCTAGAGAGTTGATTCTTTTTTTTTAATTTAATTTTATATTGGAGTATAGTTGATTTACAGTGTTGTGTTCGTTTCAGGTGTACAGCATAGTGATTCAGTTATACATATACGTATAGCCATTCTTTTTCAGATTCTTTTCCCATGTAGGTTATTACAGAATATTGAGTAGAGTTCCCTGTGCTAGACACTAGGTCCCTGCTGGTTATCTGTTTTAGATACAGTAGTGTGTGTATGTCAGTCCCAAACTCCTAGTTGATTCTTTAGGCGACCGAGCTGGGATATGAACCCAGCAGTTCTGCTGCAAACCTACAGCATTTTCCTGGGACCCTGGAGGTGTTCGTTACGAAAAGCATTGTTGCTTTCACGAGGGTGGATTTCCAAACAGGGAACGATAATCACGCAGGGGGTGATTTACTTCTTGCCTCTGTAGTCTCACATTCCTCTGCACCTCCTACCTTTTTTGCCATTTCAACATTACTCCAAAGGGTGGTCTTGGAGAATCTGAGGGGTTGGAACAGCAGTTCATTTTGTTACTTGTTAGCAGGTTTTCTGAAGTCAAGCCTGGAGGTGGCGCGTCAGGAATGCACTCACGAAGCAACCTTCCTCTTGGCGTTAGAGGAAGAAGGCCTCCTGCATGCATCAAATCCCTTCCTTTAGAAACCTGCACTCTGTGTACAGACCTTTAGAATTCACTCTAGAGGAAGAATAGTACCTGGTGGTTCTTAGAAAATGAAAATTTACAAAATGGCGTGGCTCACACCCTTTGCATAATAACCTGCAAACACTCTCTCTCCCATTGCCAATATTTTTACGAGAGATTGCAAAAGTTCTTACTGGAATTGAAGGGACAAACTGGGCAACTTTCATAGGTAAATTCCTGGTGCAGGCCAGAATAAGTATGGGTCCCAGGCACCAGGCCTGGGGCCAGGTTCTCCAGACAGGCCTGGGCAAGGGCTTCTACAAATTTTTTTTTTTTTTTTTTGCGGTACGCGGGCCTCTCACTGTTGTGGCCTCTCCCGTTGTGGAGCACAGGCTCCGGATGCACAGACTCAGCGGCCATGGCTCACGGGCCCAGCCGCTCCGCGGCATGTGGGATCTTCCCAGACCGGGGCACGAACCCGTGTCCCCTGCATCGGCAGGCGGACTCTCAACCACTGCGCCACCAGGGAAGCCCGAGAATCAGGAGTTTTTACATGCAAATCAAATTTCTTACATTAGGAGGGGAAAAAGAAATCAGACGATCAGTAAACACTGGGCTCAAATTCCTTTGTTAAAATTTCTAGAACTACGTTGCAGCTGTCCTGTTAAGATGGGGGGGGGGAGGGTAACAGATCCTTGGGGTCATCACAGCCGTGTACTTTCTATTTATTTTTTTTAATTTTTATTTTTAATATTTGTTTATTTGGCTGTACTGGATCTTAGTTGCAGCACACGTTATCTTTAGTTGCGGCACGCAGGATCTTTAGTTGTAGCATGCATGTGGGATCTGGTTCCCTCACCAGGGATCGAACCCGGGTCCCTTGCATTGGGAGTGTGGAGTCTTAGCCACTGGACCACCAGGGAAGTCCCAGCAGCCCCCTACTTTCCATCCCACACCTGTCTCCCTTACCTGCCTGACTCACATCGAACTGTTTTTGTTCTATGTAGGCTTGCTCCATGGGGCATTGTTGGTGGGAGGAATCTAGCCTTTGTTGTTGGACAGAGTTAGGTTTGGGAACTGGTTCTGCCAGTTATTCTTTGTGTGGTCTTGGGCAAGTCCCTTAATCTGAGGAAGCTTCCATTGCTGCATCTGCAAAAAAAAAAAGGCTAAGACCTCCTACCCAGCCAGGTGGTTTGCAGATCAGAGACAGTGTGAGAAGTACTTACCCCCGTCCCTGGCATGTAGTAGATGCTCAATTCACAGAAACAACATAATGGAAACATCTCATAAAGCATTTTATAAGAGAGGATCAGTGTCTACCCATCCAAGTCTTAAATACTCATAGGTTGTTCAAGGTGGGAGGGAGCACAGAGATGCCTCACAACACATCCTGGCTTTATGGAGAAGGACTCAAAGCTGGGAGTGGACTTGTCCCAGATTACTCTGTTACTTCAAGGCAAACAGGTCCAGAGCCAGTGACTTGCCACTGACCCACACAGAGGCCTTAGAGAGTGGCTTTGAGGATTAGGAATGTGAACGTGCTTCTTGAATTATTGAGTGTGAGAATAATAAGGTAGTTTTGATTAGCATGGCGATGCACAGTGACTCAGGAGTGTCGGATTTAGGAAGAATGGACTGTCATCCTGTCGTTCATTCATTCATTCATTCATCAGCATGGATTGAGTCTCTCGGTTGGACTGGTGCTCTGATTACAGCAAGCCTGACAAGGCCATTGCCTTCAGAGCGCTTAGACTCTAAAGAGCGGGTGGGAGGGGGAGGCAGAGGAGAAAACAGATACAGGGATGATTTCAGATTGAGAAAAAATGTGAAGGAAACGAGGAGGACTGTGTAAGCAGGAGCCCGTCATGCAAACAGTGGGGTAAGGCCCCAAGGAGGAGCCCTGAGCACAGGGGCCCCAAGGCAGGAAGCGCCCTGTGTGTCTGAAGAACCAGGTGACCTGGGAGAGGCAGCTGGAGTCCTAGTTCGGAGTTTGGGCTTTATTCTTACTACAGTGCAAAGGGTTGTAATCAGAAGAGTACAGAATAATTTTAGCTTTTGTTCAGATGCTGTTTTAGGCAGAAGTCCCTTTGGGGGGACAGAACTTTGAACTAAGCCAGTCTCCCCTCACTCCGTCTCTGGGACTGTCTCCAAATGGGCTTTTTGGCTCTCCAGAGCCCCTCATCCCCTCACAACACATGGTAGAGTCCCCAGTGCAGGCAGGTTACAGAATCCTGAGGGTCTGTGACTTGCCCACCCAGGAGCCCTCGCCTGGTGTCCAGAAACAGGATTCAGTGTTCAGTTCTTGTCATTAACCCAAAGGCCGAAGGCTGGTGCTTCTGTTCTTTTTCTTGTTTGAATTTTTCGTAATTCTCAGCACTTCTGTCAGTCTCACTCTTAGGTCACTAAAATGTTTCCCCCTTGACCACAAAAAAGGCATTAAGTTGATGAAGGACTGCCTGAAACAGGATACGTGAGTCACGCGTCCCTGAGTTTGGGTTTTTCCAGTGACATTGTGATACATCAAACTTTTGCCTTTTCATCTGCTTTCAACTACAAAAAAGAAATCATTAATTTGTATTTCAGTCCAAGTCAGCTTTTTTGTTTTGTGATAGTTGATGTGAGGTCAGACAGACATTATCAACAGCAGAAGCCACCAGCTTCCCCACGGAGCCCACCAGACGGCGCCCAGGGAAGGCTGGCTGATCCGTGCGGTGTAGACAGAGCGAATCCCACTGGCACCTGTAATACTGGCCGTTGTTCACTTTGTTTGTAAAAATTATGGAAATGCCGGAAAGGTGAGTAGATAGCATTCAACGCCCTCATTTTACAAGTAAAGAAATACTTAGAAAAGTGATGTGAATCGGGTTAACCTCATGCTTTGTGGGATCCAGGCTTCTGATGCCGAGTGACCCCTGCACACCGGCTCATGCGCTTTGGAGAGCACATTCTCAGAATGGTCAGGTGGGGTGGAGGGCCTAGCACAGGTCCTGCCATCAGGAAATCGGGGGCGTGTCCTTTGGGTGGTTCTCAACCCGTGGGCATCATAGCCTCCCCACCTCTTGGTTCTGTCCTGGAAGTTCCAGCCTGGTGGGGTTTGAGGCAGATATGGCCAAAGATGAAGCATATTCACCATGACTGCACTGCCTCTGAGGATGAAGCAATTTGATCAGACGCTGATGTGGAGGCAGTTGGCAGTTTGAGATCTGGCTCATGAAGCTATAAATACGTTTCCATGGGAACTGAGATCTGCAACTGCATCTGAACTTGCACTGCCCAATTGTGCTCATGAACTTGATTTATTTTGAAGTGGATCATCTTTTTTTTTTTTTTTTTAAGTCTTTATTGAATTTGTTACAGTATTGCTTCTGTTTTATGTTTGGGTTTTTTGACTGCAAGGCATGTGGGATCTTAGCTCCCCTACCAGGGATCGAACCCACACCTGCTGCATTGGAAGGCGGTCCACTGCCTTAACCACTGGTCCACCAGGGAAGTCCCATGTGCTGATGAACTTGAGATGCTGCCTTCCCACTCCGTTCGACTCGAATCTTTTTTAATGAGCGGTGGGCAGGCCGAGCCCATTTGGCCAAGTGAAATTTATGGAAAAGAGGCCCATCTTGCCTTGCTTTTTGGCATCCACATCCAGATTTATCTAAACCCCACCCAGGTTGCATTTGCGTAGCTATGAAAAACCGGTATTTTCTATCCGTGAATCACACTCCAAATCCTCTGTCTGTCAGGCCTCTGTCTGACAGAGGTGCGGCAGCCCAGCTTCCGGGAAGGGGGGGCACGGCCGAAGGTGAGCGGAGTGTGGAGCGGGCAGGTCCCGCTGCCCGGGGATCGGGCAGGTAACTGCTGATGTCTGCTTTCGGATCTGGACATGGAGCCGTCCGTGTGCCCTCCTGTAAAAAGGCCAAGCAAGGAAGGAGGCGTCCTGAGTTTCTGCTGCCAGGGGCCCTGCAGTGCAGTGGACAAGAGCGAGGTACAGAAATGGCCTGATTCTGGGGGTTGCCACCCCTCCCTGGGGTCTCTTCTCTGCTGTGTAATGCATTCCTGACCACCTGGGCATCTCACCTGGGACTGAGCTCTTCCTGGCCACTTAGTGCTGGGAGAGAGCCAGAGAGGGTCATGGGTCCCTGTGGTTTCTTTTAAGTTAAATTACGCTTCGGTGCCGAGGATGATTGCCCACAGCAGTTAAACCTTATTTAGTGGTAATTAAATTTCTTTTCTTTACTCTGAAAAATCTCTTCATTTTCTGTACAAAGGCAGGAAGCGTTTTTCTTTGATTATTACAGAACGTCTCCAGGTAAGGTGTAATCCATCTTACCACACTGGACTCTGAAAATACTGAGTCTGTGGAATCCTGATTTGGAAATGCCACAAAGAATAAAACACTGAGTGCTTCCGGTTAAGAATTTTCTCAGAAACCAAAAACGCTGCTTTTTCCTCCTTCCTCCTCCCCCTTTGGTTCAGAGTTGTTAGGAGACTCTCAAAACATGCACGGCTGCTTCTAAGCCGGTCTGGATCACCTTTTCGAAGCACAGGGGAGTTTTGGCGTGTGTCATCTTGTTCCCTCCTGACTTAACCCCTCCGCACAGGCAGTGCTGAGCTACTGTGGGAACCTGCAGAGCGTGGACAGTAGAAACTTCACCTCTTCCCACTGCTCCAGAGGTTGACCAGCTCTCTTCCCATGAGGAAAACGCTTTCAGGCCGCAGGGGCAGCAAAGAGACTTTGGCTGAAGCCCACATTTAAAAAAAGAAAAGAAGGGCTTCCCTGGTGGCGCAGTGGTTGAGAGTCCGCCTGCCGATGCAGGGGACGCGGGTTCGTGACCCGGTCCGGGAGGATCCCACATGCCGCGGAGCGGCTGGGCCCGTGAGCCATGGTTGCTGGGCCTGCGCGTCCGGAGCCTGTGCTCCGCAGCGGGAGAGGCCGCAGCAGTGAGAGGCCCGCGTACCGCAAAAAAAAAAAAAAAAAAAGAAAAGAAAAGAAAAAGAAAAATTTCAAGAATGAAAAGCCCTAAAACAGGAATTCATTGGATGAGTTCTATCATTTCACGTGCCTGACTTCCCACTGCCAGAATCAAGGTGTTCTGAAAAGAAGCTTTAGGAAATGGGTCACGGTTACCAAGTTTGACGGAGGGAAAAACTGACTTTTCATGAAGGAACTGAACCAACCGTACTCTCAGAAACCCGAGTTTTAAGTTTTATTGGAAACGTTTGGCAGAATGAGGATTTGGGGGCCGTGCGTGTGTGTTGCCTTGTGTTTGAGCACGGGAACACTTCGGTTCAGACTCATGTCGCCCTCTCAGTCTTGGAGGTTGGTTCCCTGGCCCAGTGTGCCTTGTTCAGACGTTTTGAGCTGCTGGCAGCAGAAGAGCTGGGGATCGAGGTATGGGATGTCGGGCCTGCGGGGAATAATTACAGAATAAGACGCACAAGGTCATGGGCAGGAGAAAGAAGATGCTAGTCGTTGATGTGGAGAAGAAAGAAAGGCCCAGGGACCAAGGACCGTACAATTTGGACCGGGCAGAGCAAAGGAGTTTGAGTACATATAAATGTATTTAACCAAGATGGTCAGAAAAATCTTTTTTCAAAGAGGGTACGAGTGGAGTGAGGTCAGGGAATTCACAGTCATGTATTGGTGGAATGATAAGGAAAGGTAATGACTTGAGTTCTGCCCTCTTCCAGAACAGAGGATTCAGAGCATCCCGTTCTAGAGAGGACACTTCTATTTCTACCTGGTTTTCTTTTGGCTGCACCTCGCGCAGCTTGTGGGATCTTGGTTCCCCGACCATGGATCGAAGCGGCGCTCTCGGCAGTGAAAGCGCTGAGTCCTAACCACTGGACCGCCAGGGAAGTCCCCTACCCGGTTTTCTAATGGCTTTTAAAACTTGGGTCTATGAGGAAATGCAGAGGAAGCTATCATTAGAATTGGTTGGCCAGAAGTGCCAAGCATATTATTGAGGGAGGATGGAGCGGCCTTCGGGGGACGGGCTTGGAACCACACTCCAAATTCCCCAAGACCGATCAGAACCTGGATCCAGCTGGACCCCTGATTCCCTCACACAGCTCCAAGACCCTTTTCTTTTCTAAAACTAACTCAGAGCAGGGCTTTCCTGGTGGCGCAGTGGTTGAGAGTCCACCTGCCGATGCAGGGAACACGGGTTCGTGCCCCGGTCCGGGAAGATCCCACATGCCGTGGAGCGGCTGGGCCCGTGAGCCATGGCCGCTGAGCCTGTGCGTCCGGAGCCTGTGCTCCGCAACGGGAGAGGCCACAACAGTGAGAGGCCCGCGTACCGCAAAGAAAAAAAAAAAAAAACCTAACTCAGAGCAAACTCTAACTCAGAGAATCAGAGAACACAGGAGCAGGAAGTTGTATCCAGCCATTCCCCAAGTGACAGATGAGGTCACAGGAGCCAGAAAGCTTAGGTGACTTGTTCAGGCTAACAGCTCAGCCTTCCTGAGAGTCCTGCGAGAATTTTACCCAGCTTATGACCCTTCTTGAGGAAGGACAGACGGATATGGAGAAGGCAGGATAACTTAGGAGTCCCAGGTGGCTTGGGCACACGCCCTGCTGGCTCCCCTGTGCCCCAGCGTCCTGCCTTCTGATGCTCCTTGGCCTGATTCAGGCCGTGCCTCCTGACTCTGCTTCTGGCTCTTCCTTCAGTGGACCACACAGGGTACCACAAGAAGCTGAATGCTGGTCCCGCCCAGGCAGCGACTTTCCCTGGGCTCATGCCTCTCTCTGTTAAAAACTCTGGTGACGAGCACTGTCTGTGACATGTGTTATATGCCACACAGTTTCTGGATGGGGAAAGGAAAGTGATTGTAGGTAAAAGGGGAAACTATCACATAGTTACTTTTTTTATGGTGTTATCCAGACCTCAGATGCAGACGTGCACACGCACACACGTAATGGGATGGGATGTTTGAAATGCTGACTGGCTTTGAAAGCCTGAGGCTAACAGTTGTAGTAAGTGAAAGGTGACTGTAAAAAGGCAGATTTGCAAGAACCTCTCAGTTTAGTCCTAAACAGGTTTTTCCTCCAGTTGTCCCTCTACTTGTGCTACTCAGTGTGTAAAGGTACATAGTTATACCAGCCCCTCGATTTCCTCTAATTGTTTCATCTATTGTGCAGTGTTTAATACATTACACCCTTATTAAAGCTGTCTGCCCATTTATCTTTATTTCAGAAGTCCGAACGTAGGGCCAGCATACACTTATGTTCAGTGTTGGTGAAATCTAAATGTAAGTAAAATAAAAATAGTATACCCATGTTAAACAAACAAGGGGCAAATCTGTGAAAGATCCAGGCTGAGAATGGGGACCTGTGACTCGGCCTACAGTCTTGTTATTGAAGATGAGCATTATGGTGACTAAAACCAGAGCCAGCCAGGTGCAAACAGCGCTCAGAAAATTCCTGTCATCCGGGGGCTTACGGTTTAATGAGCCTGTAGATACCTATCAGCATTGTGTCATCACAAAGGTGATAGCTTTTTCCAGCAAGCCATTTTTCCCTCAAAGCCCAGGGCTCAGGAGCAGCTCTTCAAAGATAAAGCCCTGTCTGATTCTAACAGACGCATGTGGGCAGAAGTTAAGCTGCTTCTGCCCTGTTCAACTGTGATGAGATTCCAGCTCAAGTCAGTCATCAGGGGATTGTGTTTGCAGAGGACTCTGCTATCTTTTTAAAAAAATAGAGGTATCTATCTGTGTGTCTGTGTTTGTGAGCGTTTCTTTTCTTTTCTTTTTTGTTTTTGACCGCACCGCATCTTAGTTCCCCAACCAGGCATCGAACCTGTGCCCCCTGCAGTGGAAGCACAGAGTCCTAACCACGGGGCCGCCAGGGAAGTCCCAGCGTTTCTTTCAGTAGGGAAATGCAAGCACAGATTTTTCCCAAATTAAGTTGGGAGATTTCTCATAGTCTTTCCTAACTAAACGCATGCTTGCCAGATCACTTGGAATTACCCTAATAAGAACTTTGTCAAAATACTTGGCGCTAAAAATGAGCCCTATTTGGGGGTCCCTTCCGGCAAGTCCTGAAATCTGTAAGTGAGCCCTGTGTTTCCCCTCCTCACCCCTTCCAAGAGTCCAAGCACCCCTGAAGATGCCATGCTCACAGGGTAACCTGGGGATGGCTCCCTTGCTCGGGTCCCACCTCCACCTGCCCTGCAGAGGGGTCACTCCCAGGCGTGATGGAAAATGTCCTGTCTCAGTGCTTCCCACCCGCCTCATTCTTTCTCCCCTAGATAGAGGAAGGGGGATGTGAGAGGAAACGCAACAGACTTCTGTTTCCTTCCCTGCACCCAGGCCCAACCCCCAACACACACACACACACACACACACACACACACACACACACACACACACACACACACACACACACACACACACACACACACACACACACACACACACACACACACACACACACACACACACACACACACACACACACACACACCCTCCCAGGGTTGAGATTCTTTCTCCTGCGTGACTGGATTGTGAAGGGCCAGACTATTCCATCTGGGTTTTGGCTCAGTTGCTCAAACGAGCTCAGGTGTCTGAATCCAGAATTTTCCCATGGTTTTAAAATTTGGTCCTGCAGATCTGTCCCCACCACGGAAAACCGAGGGGCCTTCCTTGGATTTGTTTTTCTCACCCTGTAAAGAAAACAGAAAGCTTTAGACTTCGTTGGAAGAGCCTAAGTAGGAAGGAAAGATCGTTTGAATCAAAGCAGTCTCATTGTAGAGTCATAAACCTGGATTTCGTGTGTGTGCGGTGCTAGCCGGAGGAATGAACACAGGGGTCGGACCTCTTGGATGGATTAGAAAGGGGATGCAACAAATGAGCAGTTACGCTTCAGGCAGCGTGTTTCCACCCATATTCCTTAGAAGGGCTCTCTCCAGGTGGATAGGGAACCTCTGACTAGGGAGATACCAGGAAAAACAGAACAAAGTGTTTGCCACAGTCAACATCTGAATTGCGAAAGACACAAGCATATTTAAAAAGACAATTTTGAGATGTAAAACAGTCCACTCTCAGCTTTATTTAGACTACCCCCTCTTCTCTAGACTTGATAGAAATTGTTAAATACTGGGATGTGACACTATCTCGCCTCACCTGTTCTGTCAGTGAACAGAGGTGTCTGTTTGTTACCTTAGTCTGCCGGACTTCCGTGAGGAAAAGTGAAGTAACAATAGATTCACAGTATTGGAGGTGGAGGCTCAAAATGCCTCTTCATAGAGGAGACCTCGTTACCGAGCTATGTGACGAAGTCACCGTTCCGTGTGTCAGTTATGGGTAGTGGTTCTCGATGCCACAGAAACAACGTACCAAGACCTCTCTGCCCTTATACTGTACGTATGTCATTCCCCATAGGACTGTTTATGGCTATAGGAGTGTATCTTCTGAGCTGGTTGTGCGGTACCCGCCTTTCACATAGTGCTATAGAAGTGCTTTTAGTCTACAGGTTAGCTGATCTCCAGTGCTCTGGGTTTTCTGTTGTTTCTGTGGGAAGTGGGTCCTGAGTTCTAATTCTGTACTGGGACTAGTAAGTGCTTCTTTCCCTGGCTGGGAGGTGAAGGGTGGGCGATGGAGGGGTGGGTACGTGAGATGGGAGCCATTCCCCTGTGCTGGGGGTTGAGGGGCTGTGTTATGGTGGTTGTTTTTTTTCTATGACTGATTTTTTTTTATTGGAGTATAGTTGCTTTATGATACTGTGTTAATTTATACTGTACAGCAAAGTGAATCAGCTATACGTATACATATATCCCGTCTTTTTTGGATTTCCTTCCCATTTAGGTCACCACAGAGCACTGAGTAGAGGTCCCTGTGCTATACAGTAGGGTCTCATTTGTTATCTATTTTATACATAGTATCAATAGTGTATATATGTCAGTCCCAATCTCCCAATTCATTCTATCCCCCTCCCTCCCCCTTGGTGTCCATACATTTGTCCTCTACGTCTGTGTCTCTATTTCTGCTTTGTAAATAAGATCATCTATACGAAATTTTTCAGTTTCCACATACGTGCGTTAATATACGATATTTGTTTTTCTCTTTCTGACTTACTTCACTCTGTGTGACAGTCTCTGGGTCCATCCATGTCTCCACGAATGACCCAATTTCGTTCCTTTTTATGGCTGAGTAATATTCCATTGTATACATGTACCACATCTTCTTTATCCATTCTGAGGGGCTGTGTTGTTGGTGAGGGCCTTCCTGGGTTGTATGCCAGGCTGGGAAGACGAAGCTTCTGCAGTGGTTCTGTCTCAGGAGGGATGTGGGAGAGGGGAGCGGACTCCACCTGTGAAGAGGGATGGGTGGGGCTGCTGGAGGTTGGGGCACAGTGTAAGCTTGGTTACCTGGAGCCAGGGCCCTGAGGAGAGACTGGGGCCAGCTGACGGCCAGAGAGAGTTACAGGGCCTGCTGCCATTCATGGTGCATGGAAAGGACATTTGTCTGAGCTAAGCCATGGGAAAGATCTAAATTTAGAGACCTTAGTTCTTTCCAGCAGCTGAGCCAAGACACAGTAGACGAAATGATTTGGCCTTTGAAAATCTAGTTTTTGACCTACAAGGATCCAATTTCATAGGAGAGTGAAGCTCCTCAATGCTGTGTGCATATGAAAAAAGCAGACATGCAAAGATCATCGCAATGTATGGGGTCCACATCACAGTGTTCAGCCCATTTGAGTTATCACAGAGGATTCAGGGAGGGAAGGGTGACAAAGGGATGGGGTTGTTTTTGAAGAGAAGGCTGCCAGTGATGTGTTTGTTGTCTCGGAGTATCAGAGGGACTGCTCTGGAGAGGATTCAGTCATCATTTCAAACGTCCAGAGAGTGCCACACAAGGAGGAAAAGACTTTAAGGCAAAATGTTCGTTGACCCAGTTGGACAAGTTGCCGTGACAAAACATTGGCCTCTGTTACCAATTAGGTAGGTGGGCTGTTGCTGTTTCAGAGGCTGGATGACTCTTTTTTTTTTTTATTTTTTTATTTTCTTGGAGTATAGTTGGTTTACAATGTTGTGTTAGTTTCAGGTGTACAGCAAAGTGATTCAGTGACACATATACATACATCCGTTCTTTTTCAGATTTTTTTCCTATAGAAGTTATTACAGAGTATTGAGTAGAATTCCCTGTGCTCTACACTAGGTCCTTGTTGGTTATCTATCTTATTATGTAAGTAGTGTGTGTATGTTCATCCCAACCTCCTGATTTATCCTTCCCGCCCTGCCCTCACCTTTCCCCACTGGTAACCATAAGTTTATTTTCGATATCTGTGTGTCTGTTTCTGTTTTGTAAATACGTTCATTTGTATCATTTTTTTAAAATTAGATTCCACATATGAGTGGTATCATATGATATTTGTCTTTCTCTGTCTGACTTTCTTCACTCAGGATGACAATCTCTAGGTCCATCCATGTTGCTGCAAATGGCATAATCTCGTTCTTTTTTATGGCTGAATAATATTCCATTCTGTATATGTGCCACATCTTCTTTATGCATTCGTCTGTCAACGGGCATTTAGGTTGCTTCCATGACCTGGCTATTGTAAATAGTGCTGCTATGAATAGAGGGGTGCCTGTGTCTTTTTGAATTATGGTTCTCTCCGGATCCGTCTTAAAGAGTAAATATTCATGGGAGTCTCAATGTAAGGGGCTAGGGAAAACGGGAGTTCTTCCTGGGGTACCTTCTGAAGCACTCGTAACTTTATCATGGAGGGGGGTCAAGGTCCACCTGTGAAGTGGTCCCAGGAGGAAGGCTCCTCTCTCTGTGCCTCAGCACCTCCTTGAGCTGAAGTCACATCAGTCTTCCTGCTTCTCCATCTCAGACACTCGTGATACGTGAGTGTGCGCATGTGTGTGCTGGGGCCTCACCCAGAGCCTGGCACGCTCACTCGCTCTCGCCCTCTCCCTCTTTCCCACTCCATCCTTCCTCTTCTCCCCTCTCTCTCTGTCTGTGTAAACGTCCATAGAAGATTAGCATCTGTTTATACATTTTCCAACTGTAGAGATTCACTGCTACTCCTGTTCGTGGTGGCTGGGAGGCAGGTGTCTGTCTGCATGAAGGTGGCTTCGAACTGAAAAGGTGCAAAATGTTAGGCCAATTTGGGGAAGGAAAAAAGGCTTGAGAAGAAAGGCTTGGGTCCTTCGGCTGTGCTGAGCTTTTGTGGGGAAGCCTTGCCACGCTGCTGCGTTGTCCCCGCCTGGGTTTCAGCCCACGTGAACGGTGTCTTTAATGTCTTACGGAAGGGACTTGGGCTCTTCAAGGCCAAAACGGGCTTCCCCTTCCGCCGCTTCTGCCACCACTGACTCCTCTTGACTCTCAAAAGACATCAGAACCTCTGAATGTCTTGTTTTCCAGCCAGAGATGAGTTAGCTGTCTCCCCTGTGCGTCTGGAAGACTGACCACTAAGCAGTAAGTTTTTTAGGTTTGAGGAGCTGTTTCTTTCTTGGACGCATTGTTCTTGGCTGGCCTTAGTACCCAATTGAGTGGAGTTATGTTTACAATTCTGTGGAGAGCCTCTAACATTTTTTATTTTAAAACTAATTTTTTAATCCATTGAAGAGTAGGTTTGGGAGGAGTATTTAAGGTTGTGTAGGGTAATCATAGATTTCGTGGCAGCTATACCCTGTCCATCATACATACACCTGAAATCCATAGACGTGCAGGGTGATTTTTCTTTCTCTGCTCTGAGGCTAGCAGGCTGAGTAACACATATATAATAAAGGTCAGAGCTGTGTTAGGCTACTCGAAATTCAGTCTTTCCCTGTTTTTGTTATATTTTCCAGGCATAGAGAGGGACAGGATAAAGATGCCTTATAAAAGGGTCTGCTAGTGAACATATAACCAAATGGTAATTTGGGAAAGGGGTGGGCAAAATGAAACAAAAGCATACAGGTTCTGATTTTATCATGTTGACACAGTTATGTAAGGAGATGGAAGATAACGTTTGTGATAATGTGTTGAGCTAGTTATACCAGGTTTAGAGTTAAAAAAAGAAGAAGAAAAAGGAAAGCACAGACAGGACATTCCACGAAATCACTGAACTGTGGGTGATAACATGCCTCTTTCTTTTCCTTCAAAGACTTGTTTCAGAGGTTAGCTGGGGTAAGGACCAGTACTGTAAAAACAACACAGGGGATCTGTAAAGAACAGGGGAAGGAACTGTCTGACACGACATTGATTACCAGCAAAGTTTTAAAAAATTTAATCTGAATTTCGTACAGCATTGGTCTTGATATCTCAAAGACATTGGCCATGGCCTTCCTAATTTTCTGGACCTGAAGACTTGCTGTCTTCAACCACAAGTAATGCTTAAATTGCCCCCATCCATGGTCTCAGACCCACCAGCGTTTCATTCAGGTCAAATAACAATCATCTTGGTAATGCCAGTGTGGATGAACGTGGTCCTTTAGAAAATATTAAAACGTGAATTCCCTGGTGGTCCAGTGGTTAGGACTCCGCCCTTCCACTGCAAGGAACACAGGGTCCATCCCTGGTCAGGGAACTAAGATCCCGCATGCCGTGCCGTGTGGCCAGAAGAAAAGAAAAGAAAAGATTAAAACATCTTTTGTAACTGACAACACTTTCGCCCTCATGTTAGTTCACACTCCTTAATCCCACGACAGCATGCACCGTCCTGTATTCAGCCTTCCTCTTAGCTTTCTTTCCTAAGCTCATTTTCATCCCAAGACAGTGTCTGAACAAAGACTCTTCTTTCCTGAAGCAGCTCAGAGTGGGAAGAGTAGAGGGTGAAGAGACACTGGCCATCCCATCATCTCTGTCTTAATGTCATTGTCTTGCAACCGTCTTCCTGTGAAAGTTCTCCTTTCCCTTTCCTCCCTTTTATCCTCCATTCACTGAATAAAGAGATTGGGTATCTGTTTTGTACTGGGCACGGTGCTAGGCAGTGGTCATAACTCAGCGAGCAAGATGGACAAAATTTCCATCTTCTTAGCAGGGATTAAAGTATTAAGTAATTACAAGGATGGTGAGTGTTTAAAAATAAGAGATAAGAAATGTCGAATGAGGGACTGACATAGTCTGTGGGTAGGATTGAGGAGTCAGGGAAGTGTGAATAGGTAGAACCAGAGAGGAAATCAAAGACCTCTAAAATTTATCTTTCGAGGAGAGGAAGGAGAAAGCAATAGAATTCCAAAAGAAAAGGGCCAAAGATGCTTTTTTTTTTTTTTTGGCCTCGCCGTACAGCTCATGGGATTTTAGTTCCCCCATCAGGGATCGAACCTGGCCCTCGGCAGTGGGAGCACAGAGTCCTAACCATGGGACCGCTAGGGAATTCCCAAAAGATGCTTTTTTTATACAGAACATTGGGGGCTACATTACATTCAATTCCAAGTCTGTGCAACTGTGAAGACTGATCATTTTTTATTGGTTTTCCAGATACTTCATCTTTTCTCTTTCTCAGCTAACAGTACTTTTGACCATTATGCTACTCAACAAACAGTGTCCTCTGTGACTAGATGACAGGAATCCCCCCGCCCCCCCCAAATCTGCCAGTGTGCTACTGTGATCATGTGAGTAGCTGTCATTGGAGGTAAAAAGTTTAGAGTAGAAATTTGTTAGCTTTGATTACAGTGAGACTGAGTTATTTATTTATTTATAACTTTTTAAAAAATTATTTTTGTTTGTTTTTATTTTTGGCTGCATTGGGTCTTCATTGCTGCACGTGTTTCTTCTGGTTGCAGCGAGTGGAAGCTGTTCTTTGTTGCAGAACACGGACTCAATAGTTGTGGCACACGGGCTCAGTAGTTGTGGCTCGCGGGCTGTAGAGCGCAGACTCAGTAGTTATGGTGCACAGGCTTAATCGCTCCATGGCATGTGGGACCTTCCCGGACCAAGGCTTGAACCCGTGTCTCCTGCATTGGCAGGCAGATTCTTAACCACTGTGCCACCAGGGAAGCCCGAGACTGAGTTATTTATAACTTTTTGTTTTACCTCTTCTCCATAAATATAACAAAATAAATTTTCATCAAGCATCCACCAAGAGCGAAGAATTCATGTAGCTGGTGGAAACATAAAGATTAATAAAGATAATTTGTGTCCTCAAGGACCTTCAGTCTGGTGGCAGAGACTCATATCTATAGAACTGACAGAATAAATCTTCTGCAGGGAATATGAATAAGGCATTATAGGAACCCAGAGGGGGAAAGAGTTCTCCCCAAGTACGGGAACCTGGAAGGACTTCAGAGAGAAGGAGGTACTTGAATTGGTCTTAAAAGAATGATAGCCTGCTAATACAGCTAGCCAGGCTTTTTTAAACAGTCAAATTATTTTTGTAGTTAAGGCTTAATATGAGTAATAATGCGAGTAGTAATGCTATAAAGGGAGAAAAAGCACCAATTGAAGCAGATCTGTTTTCTTTTCATCTAGGTGTCACACTTGGCATATGTTGGTCTAGAAACAACTTGATGTTTTGCTCACTGCTACAGGGTTTGCCTATCGTTGCACAATAAATGGAGTCTTGAAATTTGGGTGTCGGTTGAACTTTCATAAATCAAAGCGCATTTCCCATTATCTTACGTTTAATTAAAGAGGTGGTGTGCTTTCTGATTACCCTGTAATTGGCTGGTAGTTGTCTCTTTAACTCTATTTTCCTGCCCTAAAGCTCTCTTCGCCAGCAGTTAAACATTACTGCCCTTAGACTAAGAGCAAGTTACTAGGGGTGATGCTGTTAAAAAAAAAAAAAAAAAAACAATTGTCAGTGATTCTGGTGCAAATCATCTGCTCCCTAGTTCTTTTGGGTAGAAAGGTCAGTTTTCTTATACTGGATTTTCATAAAACTGAGCAAACTAACAGTCCCCTATATCCAATATGTCAACAACGTGTTATATTTGAAATTACTCTTTAAAATGAGATGTAAAACTGCACTACACTTTCTCCCTGTCCATTAATTGACTTGCTAACCTCCTGCCAAGATTTGTCCATTTTAAACATAGCTTTAAACATTCATCAGAAAAAGCGTAGAGCAAATTATACCCTGGCAGAAACACGAAGGCTAATATTTGCATCCGACCAGCCACTCACTCAGGGTTTACAACACTGAAGGCAGAATGAGTGGGGTCGGTTTTCTCTTGGAGGAATGTTGCTTTGGGACAGAGAGTTGTTGGTCTTTGTTCTGTGCAGTCCGCCACCATAGAATAGGTTTGGTTCTGTGATATGTTCAAACAATGCAGATATTATCAAGGGGCACTTTCAAAAATAGCAGAGTATCAAATGGTCCCCCTCAGCTAAAGATTGGGGCCCCGTGCTGTATAAAACCCGAAATAAACCTCAATTCTGTGGTTGTAAGAGACCGGGAGAGGGCCCCTCATCTCTTTCCAACATGTCACCACCTGCCGTAGGCTCAGGCCTAAATCAGCACAGGTAGGGAGGGGTCTCCCCCACCGTGGGAGAGAGCAGTGGGTGATGGAACCAGAACCCAAGTCAGATTGCTGAGTTCTGGGGTCAACCCAAGTCACTGATCTGGTCTGTTTCCCTAACTTGCCTAGGTGTTGGCAATGGAAAATGCTCAATACTTTCTTTGATTTCCAAAAGAGAACAATCAGTTTTCATCATCTCTCTTAGTAACTCTTTCATGTTTACGATGATCCTGGACTGATACCCAAGACTGTTGTTGATGTAGAGTAAGTTTGGGGGCTTCCCTGGTGGCGCAGTGGTTGAGAGTCCGCCTGCCGATGCAGGGGACACGGGTTCGTGCCCCGGTCCTGGAGGATCCCACATGCCGCGGAGCGGCTGGGCCTGTGAGCCATGGCCGCTGAGCCTGCATGTCCGGAGCCTGTGCTCCGCAACGGGAGAGGCCGCAGCAGTGAGAGGCCCGCATACCGCAAAAAAAAAAAAAAAAGAGTAAGTTTGGTCACTGAGCACTGTCCCTTCCAGCTCTGTGACACTCACATGCATTCTGTCCTGGGCGGCTCACACTCATCCCCTTATCAGGCTCTGATGACTTTTTTGTTACAAGCAGGATGTTCGATAAAATGCTTACAAACCATCCCTCCATCGTTATAAAGGCAGTTCATGTGCACACACTCCGATGAAATACAGCACACTGTCATTAAATTACATGAAGTGTGACATCTTTGTTCTTTTCATCTTTTTGCCAATTAGCAAGCATGAAAAATAAAGGTGATGGGTTAAGCTACTACGTGGTGGAGAAGTGTAGTTTAGGTTTCTTCTTTTTGATGATACACAAGAGTAATCCTGGCATGTGCCCCCCTTCCCATTTGCATTGTAGAGTAATATTTCCTTGAACTAAAACCCACAACATATAGTTCTCTATTTATTCTGCTGAAGGGAAATGGGTGAGATTGCCAGATTTCTCTGAGAATTATAGGGTTTTCAAATCATTGTGAAGAAAATTACTGAGGTTCAGTGTCAATGGAAAAAGCATATTCTTAATTTGCCTGTAATTTTTCTTTTAATTGGTACTTTGGTTCCACTTTCAAAGCACTTTTGAAGCTTTCTTTTCCAATTTGGCAGCAACATTATTTTTTAAAACGCCATTTCACTTCAGGATTATTTTCTATTTTGATTGACATAAAATATATCATTCTGAAGGGAAAAATATTAACACATTTTGGGGTAAGGAACTCAGATAAATTGAGGTTTGTAATCACTTTCCTAGGAATGCAGTTTCGTGGTTATAGATATTGGAAAAACCTCACAATATAACCAACAAGCTGTTGGAATCTTGGTTGAGATTCCAGACCATAAGTGCTCATTTCCATTCTAAAAATAACCATTTCACTAGTGAACACTGACCTTTTACTAAGAGAGTAAAGAATAGGGATAATGAAATTGTACACACACAGGCCTTTTAACAAACTTTTCCCTTGTGCATAGCTCATTCTAAATATATATATATTTCTTGCCCCACCTCCCCGCCTCTTCACATGAAAATCGTTTCATTCAAAAATATGACCTGGCCCCATACAAGATAAAGTAGCACTCATTGTCAGGTGCATGCAGAACTCACCTCTGTTTTAGGCTGGTCACGAGAAGCACAGAGGGAGCAAGACCAGTGGAGATGCTCAGAAGATTGAGAAATAGGGGCCGGAGCTCTGGGCTGGGGAGGCAACCTGGTATTGCCCTACCCTCTGTCGTATGTCTACTAGCAATGGCATTAGAAGGTCCCTCAGGCCTCTCTCTCCCTTCTCTCCACACCATCAGGGTCCCATTCCTGTAACAGATGGCAATGTGTTTAGGCAGTAAAATTAGATAAGAGGGAACCATCAGGAGAATCACTATTCACTTAGGGACGGCAGTGATGCTCTCACTACAGACCCCAGTTAGTGATGGAGCCGCAACCAGGAGGGCTCCGATCCAGCCTTGTCCTATTTCGAACGCACTGTGTGACATCGGTCACTTAATTTCTTAGGCCTCGGTAATCTCATCTATTGGAAAAAGTGTTCAAATTGCGTAGGTGATGAAATGATGTCTGAGGCTTCTTTCAACTCTAGAAGTCTTCAGGGAGAGACCACTGAAAAGAGTGTAAATTCCTGATGTCACACTCTCGGGAGCCCTACCTTCACCAAGCCACTCTGTCATTGTTGAGAATAAAATGCGGAGGTTGCCTGTCAAATTCTAGTCAAATTGAATGTACGTACACAAATTTTAGCCACCTTCTGGTGAAATTGAGATAGCTGTTAAAATAGTAACAGATTTATTTAATAACTGTCTTTGAAATTTCTCACTTATTTCTTTCAAGGTAACCATTAACAGCCATCCTGGAATTTTAGCAGAGATCTGTTTTCACATACTCTTTAATGATCCCTGTGAAATAAATCATATTGAAGGGTTTTTTTCTCCTTATGAGTTATTTGCCTGGAGGAAAAATTCTTAACTTTCTTTTTCATCTAAATGCATGCTAGAATAAAGTATCCTTTGAAAAGTCTTAATGAAAAGAGCAAACATGGGAATATCTTCCACCCCAGTTCTTTCTGTGGACTCTGGGCTCTGAGAATGAGGTCTCTGACTGCAGGAGGAATGTCAGGGGACTTCCACTGCGTAAAAGTCCACACCCTTCTGCCCCTTAGACAGCTGGCCTGTTGACTACTTATGGAGAGCAGCCTTTGGGAAGAAAAAATATTAAAAATTCGTTCATTTTCTATGAGTTATTTTAGCCACACTAAATATATAAGAGAGAGAAACTGGCATTTTCTATGTGAGATGCCTCTCCTCTTTGCCCAGCTCAGGGGAGAGAGTAAGAATTATGTTTAGAGACTGATAAAGTTTCCCGTGGTTACTATCAAGAGATCAGAGTCTTATTAACTTTTGCCGAATGGGAACAGGGAAAAACATTTGAAAAATAAACATTAAGTTATTACTCTCTCCTTCGTCCCCCTTTCTCTAGAGATATTCTTAGGGAGTCCATGCTATGCATTAACAGTCTTCTTTGAAGCAAAATATACCCTTGCTACTTTCATGTTATGTTTTTTTTTTTTTTACCAGTTCCCCCTTTGGCAGAATCTCTCACGTCCAGCTCACTATCCCAACCCAGTGAGGATCCCACAGAAAGGCCTTTGCTTTCTTCTGTGTACAACTGTCCCACACCACACGCTTAATTAGAACCCCAGGTTATCTTTGAGAGGGTCCTGGTGCGTCCCTTCCCTATGTCGATCTGAGAACATGGATAGTACTCCCAAACTTAAACATTGAAGATCTGGAGCCTGACTAGAGCAGACGTTTAGTGCCGCAAATTTTCCAGTACAGTACCAATGAGTTAGAACTACATACGTTAAACAAGCAAACAAAAAACAACTGAAATCTCATAAATAATAAGACAATGGTTTCCGTTCCACATCCTGCCAGAGTCGCTCTAACAGCACACATATATATGAACTGATTTTATGCAAATTACTAGAAACATTTGTGTCAGGGGAAGACCTGAGGTGACTGATACTTATTTTCAGGTTGGTTCAATGGTAGTGGATAACTTGGGGGGAATATCGTATGTGTTCTAGGATTTGGTGGTAAGGAAATTCAACTATTGCTTACTTTAAAAAATTTGGTCATAGATTTAACAGTGTGATACCCAAATCAGATGACAGTGGTTAGTTAAAACTGAGGTAAATAACTTTTACTTTGTCTCTGTTAAGAGGATTTGTCTGTTTTTATTCTAAGAATCACGCTGTTGAAGCTGAGCTTTCCATAAAAAAATAGGTCTTGGAGAGCAGTGGCGATGTGATGTAGGCTGCATAAGCCCTCCGTTCCTGAGTGGAAGCAGTGGCCTAACATTTCATATTGCTTTTGTTAAAGATCACCTTTGCAGAGTGAGCACATATTAGTCTTAGTTTGCAGAATAGGTTAAGATTAGACTTGAGGTCCTGAAGTCTTAACTCTCCAATGAATATGAATCATACACCTGTGAAATCCTCATTTCGAGGAAGCCCATTTTGCAGGTGGTTAAGAAGTGTAACCTCCTCTTTTTTAAGCTGAAAAATATACATTATGTTGAGCAGTTAATCATAATAATTATGATTAATTGCTAATAAAACTTCACAATTTATAGAGGACTACGTAAGTAGTAGCTGGCTATGTTCTCCCAACGCAAGCCAGGGATCAGAAATTGGCAGATTCTTAAACCTGCAAAAAGTAAAAAAGGACCTACTACAGATGAATACCCTTTGCTTTTTTCCTCCAAGTCCTGTTTTATGTACTTATGGAATTTTTGCTGTAATTTGAAAACACAGTTGATTCTTGTTATTCGCAGTAGTTACGTTCTATAAAGTTGCTACAGACACTGAATTAGTAAAAACTGAATTCATGAATATTGAATTTTCTAGGGGAAATTCAGGTTAGGTTCCTGTGAGCCTCTGGTCTCAACATTTTTTTTTTGCGGTACGCGGGCCTCTCACTGCCGTGGCCTCTCCCGTTGCGGAGCACAGGCTCCGGACGCGCAGGCTCAGTGGCCATGGCTCACGGGCCCAGCCGCTCTGCGGCATGTGGGATCTTCCCAGACCAGGGCATGAGCCCGTGTCCCCTGCATCGGCAGGCGGACTCTCAACCACTGCACCACCAGGGAAGCCCTCAACATTTTTTGTCAACTCGTCGACACAAAGCCTTGTGTGTGTGTTTCTGTCTAAAAACACCTCAGGTAGGATATATTGTTGATTCACTAACATTGAACCCATGGCCGCTGGCACTATAGTTCATGCCTGAAGGAAGCTTATCTAAGACACATCATTTTGTCCATAAAGCATGTCATAGCCTTCTTGCACTCAGGACGCCAGACACTTCAGCAGACATGGGGGCCTTTTCTTTTTTTGGCCGCACTGCTTGTGGGTCTTAGTTCCCCGACCAGGGATCGAACCTGGGCCCTGGCAGTGAAAGCGCCGAGTCCCAACCCCTGGACCGCCAGGGAATTCCCTCGGGGGCCATTTTAAATAGTGCAATCACACACCAAAAAAAGGCAAAAAAAAAAAAAGCAGAAATTGTGGCCCTACATAGCCTGCAGAAAAGGACACTTTTTTACAGTATGAGCTGGAACAAGAAAGCAGAGTGTAGCCTTGTTAGCCTCCAGCTGGGACCATGCTCTACCTGCAACTCAAACTGTTCCCTGCTCTGTGAATGTTGGCAAATGACAGCAAAAGTGCTGGGAGTATTATTGGGGGTTGCAAATAAATTTGAGCAGGTAGGTGAGTTTGTAAATATAGAATCTGAGAATAATGAGGATTGATTGTATAATAATACAGTGGTTTCTAGTATCTTTTTTTTCCCATTAAGCTTCTGCTTGAGATGCAGGTGAATGAAGTACACTTTAAATATCTTACAATTTTATTGGTCCGTTATACCTCAGTGAAAAAAATTTTTTTGACCAGAAAAAAACACTGCAGGTGAAATTGATGCTACTGGCTTGGTTAACTTTAGCACCAGTGTAACTGGCTCCTGATAGAATTTTCCAAAGTTGAGTTTACTCGCTATTATGGCAGCGGGAGTCCCAGCCATCACTTCTACTTTCTTGGCTTCTTTGATAGATATTCTTTTCTAACCTGTCCTTTTCAACTCCACCCTCCAGTGAACTTGGCGGTGTTGTCCTAAACGATGCAGGAGAGGCAGCCTGCCGCCCCAGTCCCGACCGTTTCTCTTCGTGCCCAGACCTGCTCAGAATGTGGAAGAGAAGTTGAATTTAATTCATAAATTCAACAGCTTGAGTACTGTTGCTTTTGCTCTTATGTAGTGAAACTGTCAGTGAATTGGGCCGCAAGGTCATTGGAATCAGTGCTGTTTCATTTCAGATCATTTTACATGTTATTATTCTAATAATAATGCAAACGGCGTTCAATGCCGTTTGCTGATCCTCCATCTTTTCTTTTTTTAAAGAAGATGTTGGGGATAGGAGTTGATTAATTAATTAATTTATTTTTGCTGTGTTGGGTCTTCGTTTCTGTGCGAGGGCTTTCTCTAGTTGCGGCGAGTGGGGGCCACTCTTCATCGCGGTACGCGGGCCTCTCACTATCGCAGCCTCTCTTGTTGCGGAGCACAGGCTCCAGCCGCGCAGGCTCAGTAGTTGTGGCTCATGGGCCTAGTTGCTCCGCGGCATGTGGGATCCTCCCAGACCAGGGCTCGAACCCGTGTCCCCTGCATTAGCAGGTAGATTCTCAACCACTGTGCCACCAGGGGAGCCCCTCCATCCTCTTGATGTCATTAGGCAGAACCCAGGAACACAAAGGGCATTTCAGCTTTGATGTCCTTTGAATAAGGAAGATCTTTTCGGAAATGTCCAATTCCATCTAGTTCTGCCTAGCTTGAGAGCCTCCTTTCCTATTCCTGAGATACCTACTAAATCCTGTGGAAACCTGGGTGTGAGTTTTTCAAAAACTTTCCAATCTGTAGTCAAATGTTTTGACTCTACAGTCCCATCCCTAGTTATGTAGATTGGAGATTCTCACTTTGTTCAAACCAAGTCTTAACTCTAACCTGATTAAAAGGTGGCAACTTTTCAAATACAGGCTGTGTCAGTTACTCAGCCTGGATTTATTACTTCTAGAGCGTGGCTTTTTCAGAATTGCTGAATTTCCTTCCAATAATTCAGATGTTTCTGAGGCAGGCCCTGGAGGGGCTCTCACACGCAGCAGTGCCGGAAGGTCTGTGGCAGGTCGTCCTTCTAGAGGGAAGCCTCGGAGGTGAAATGGGGGAGATGCTGCCCTGGGTGGCCTTTGAAGAAGAGGACGGGAGGCTGTACTAGACTAGAGCCAGCAGCCAGGCCTGGAGGCCAGTGGCCCTCGTGGTAAAGCAGTGTGTGCTGGCTTTGCCTGTGATCCTTGTGGAGGGCAGCTGTATGATTTGTGCCTTTTGTCCTGCGGAGGCCTGGTCTTGGCACTTCGAGGGGGATGTCATGGGTGGGATGCTTTAAAGCGTGGTGACGCCGTCTCTTAGGCTCTGCGTGAAAACAGCGAGGAGAAGCAAGCCTTGAGGAGCCACCTGGGAGAGGGCCACAGGTGCCGTGGAGAAGCACGCTCCAGCCACAGTGAGGGTACCAGGGGTCAACTCAGCCACTAGCTTCTGGCAAGTCTTCATCTTTGAAGGACTGTCCAGTGGAAGATGGATTAGAGTTACCCTGAGAGGCCGATGCCTAGACCTCTGATCATCGTGCTCCGGCTACCGGGAAAGGCAATGTTTGCAAGGAGATGAGGACGTTTTGAAGCTATACAGACCTGGTTTTCAGTGCACATGCGAGCTGTGTGACCTAGAGAAAGCTGTTTAATGCCACTGACCTTCATCTGTAAAATGTCCAAAAATAATACAGAGCTTGCCGAGTTGTGTGGATAAGAGATAATCGAGTCCAAGCATCTGGCAGGTTGCAGCCTGTAGTGGGCGTTGGTCAGTGGCAGCCTCCTTGTACTGGGTCTCATTTGTTCATTCTCTCAGTGTTTGCGTGCTGACTCAGGTCTGGGTGTTCTCTTCAGCACTGGAGAGACAAAAGGGGTAAGAGAGGCAGGGGAACCAGGTGTTCACAGGCCAGCGGGGACAGCCAACAAACAGGCGGTTAAAATAGACTCTGAGAAGTGCTGTGATAACAGAAGTTAGTGACATGAGAGCACAGAGGAGGGGCTCCTAACCCCATACTTGTGGGGCTAGGAAACTTTTCCATGAGGATGAAGCGTCTCCACTGAGCTGCAAAAAAGAAGTTGAGTTAGCTGGCCAAGCAGAGAGAGGGCTGGGCTTCCGCAGACCAGCATCTGCAGAGACCTGGCGGGAAAAGAGAGCATCCGTCTGTAGTGGAACTGAATTAAGGTCAAAGCACATGAGCGCAGGTATAACGGGGGGGTTGGAAACGGTAGAGAGAGAATGAACAGAGCCAGGAGGCCGTGTCCAAGAGGCTGTGTCTAGATTTTATGTTGAGGCAATAGACAGCCATTGAAGATTTGCTTTCAGAAAGGCCACTGACTGCAGGGTGGAGATGGGATGGCAGTCCAGGGCTGTTGGAAGACAGCAGGCTGGTGTAGAAGGCCGTACGGGAGAGGAGAGCGCCTGATTCAGGGTCGACTGAGTGGCAGGGAGGATGGAGAGAAACGGATGGATTCAGGGTGTATGAGGGAGCTGCAGTCAGCAGGACTTGGTGAATGGCGGAGAGGGCAGGGGAACGAGAGGGGGGAAGGGCGACTCTTCAGTTTCTAGTGTGGACATCAGGGTGGATGATGGTGTGTTTCTCAAGATGAGGGAGCAGTCTGAGAGCTTGAGGACTTCGGTGCTGGGTGCTGTGTTTGGGATTATAGAGTACATTCAAGGGGAGATACCCATTAGGCAGTTCAATAGCACAGGTGGAAGCCCAGGAGAGATGTGTGAGCTAGAGGGACCGATTTGTGGCGCATTGACATATATCTGTATGTATGGCACATATCCATAGGTCCTTTGAAGCCAAGGGAGTGGATGGGATGGCCAAGGGGGGTGGGCAGAGAGAGATGCGGGCAGAGGACCACCCTGCATGCAGTGGTGCCCAACCGGAAAAGTTGCGTGCTCTGCCAGAGACTTCTTTGCATTCTGCCCAATTTGATTGGCTGTAACCATCATCTCATAAGGGTGAACAGAAAGGTTTTAGGGAATGTTCTACACCTTTTGTTGGCCGATGACAGCAAAAACAAAACTATATTTTAATAAAGCATATTTTGAGAAGTTTAGGAAAGTAGTGAGGGGGACTTAATAGAGACAAAATAGTCTAAGAAAGAAAGGGAAATTATTACATAGATCAGGGCCCAGCAATAGCAAAACTGATGTTGAAATGCTGAAGGGCTTTGCAATTAAATGTTGTTCTTTGTTTTTTTTTTTTTTTTTTTTTGCGGTACGCGGACCTCTCACTGCTGTGGCCTCTCCCGTTGCGGAGCACAGGCTCCGGACGCGCAGGCTCAGCGGCCATGGCTCACGGGCCCAGCCGCTCCGCGGCATGTGGGATCCTCGCGGACCGGGGCACGAACCCATGTCCCCCGCATCGGCAGGCGGACTCTCAACCACTGTGCCACCAGGGAAGCCCTTAAATGTTGTTCTTTAGGGGATTATGAATTTTCTCCCTCAGGGTGTAGGATTCAAGCCCTCCTAGCCATGCCTCACTTTCACCTCTTACTTTGCAAATAAAATAGAACAAAAAGAGTTCAATTCTGCAGGGAAATACAGTTGTTTATGTTCCCTTCAGTAACACGGAGGATATTTCAACTGAAATTCCCGAAGTTCTCCAGGTTTGCAGAAAGGGTGCTCAATCAAAATGGATGTTTCAGATGCTTGGCATTTATGTTCTGCTTTCAGTCTTGCGAAGATTTCCTGTGTAATTCGTAGTGAGGATAAGTTCTCTGTGTGCCCAAGAAAGAGGACTCCTTAGCCTTCACTGGTGTCCAGCTTCACATTCTTAAAAGTCCGTGCTGTGGTCCAGATCAGGAAAGGCTTTACAAATACCATCCAAAATGCATATTGGGAAAAACGATGTTATGTCTTTGAAAAACTTAACTCTGATCTTATTATCTCTAAATTGCATTCCTGTTTGAAGCACTTAAAGTAGTTTCTGCAGAGGAAATGGGCACAGAGTTAATGATCTAGATCTTACAGAAAGTAAGACTACAGAATGAATACATGTCCAACACACAATTTAATTTCTTAGTAAGGTAACTCAGATTACAACGGGCCGCCGGTAATCCCCTCCTGTGCCTCAGGTTACAAGTTAACAGCACCATAACGTCAAGGGCTTTAACCTCTCAGCTGGTTTACAGTGAGTGTGTTGGTTCTATAATTAGAGGTTAATAAACAGGTTGGAGATGAGGTGGTGTCACACACCCCATTTATGTGTGAGGTTCTGGTGACTAAGAAGAGGCCATGCAAATTCTTTCTTGAGCCTTGGGGAACTTCAGGTTCCCTGCCATGGGATCCTAAGTTGTTTCAGGCAGCTTCCTGGTCATCTCTGAAGAAATTATAGGTGGGAGCAGTTCCCGAATTATGTCTGTCTGGGCAAAATATTGAAATACTATGAACGTTGCTGAAAACTTCTCCAGAAAGCTTTTTTCTTGAAAGTCTTACCCAGCAACTGCCTGTCAGGTGAACTCAAGTTTTGCATTTCGACCGTCTCCACACTCTCTGTACCTTTTCATGACACATCCTTTCTGTCCCGGCCCATTCCTCCCACCCAATATAATATGCGTTTCAGAGGGAATGATTCTAAACCCCAGATTCAGTTTTGTTAGGAAAGTCATCATAAGTTTTTTTTGGGGGGGTGACATCAGTGCTTGTTAAATTTTTTATTTTATTCGGGGTGAAAATGTTGGAAAAATATGAAAAATACTCCCTCGTAAACCTACTCCCAAGAAGTAATCCCTGTTCACATTTTTGTTGATAATTTTCAGTATTTTATTGATGCAAAGATATTTTTAGACAAAAGTAGCATCTTTTGGTACACTCGAATCCTTTAAATTTGTCAACATTTCATGAGCATATTCTCAAGTTGTCAAAATACAGGATATAAAATAGCTTCGCTCATATCCTCTTAAAACTGAAAATTCATCCTATTTCAGCTCTCCAATCCCTGTTCGGCAAACCACATCTTAGAGGCTGTCTTTAAGCAGTAAATGTAAAATTACCTGTGGCAACACCCTTAGAAATAATTATAATTCTTCTACCTTACTTATACCAAGACGTCAGGTTAACTATGTGAAGGGCAAGTAGAATCCCTTCAGTTGTATTCAGTTGTAGAAAATCATTGCATTCCATTGTAGAAAATCCCAGCCGGATGTGTAGCATGTCATAATTGTTGCCCTCTCCATCAGAAAGCATTAATTGATCACGTAATTTACAAAGTATCCCAGGATCAGTAGGAAAACTACACTGCATCACTGCAACCTTTAAGGACTTACTACTGTAGGCAAATGAGCTCCCGGTTTCCTTCCCTCACACATGGCTTTGGCATAACAAGGGCCATTATTGCTCCTGGCTCCGTCACACATAGGTTGGCTACTGTAAATCACCGATGCCAGCTCAAGGCACAAGGTATGTTCCAGAAAATCAGAATTGTACCAAAGCACAATGGTTTTTGAGTCCACTAATTCCAACAGCCTGATACTCCTTGCAGAATGAATTGGGGGTTACCACCCCCGTGCTTTACAACATGATGCTAGATAGAAATTTGCCTCCATCAAGTGGCCACTCATCTCTTTGTTTTCAAATAAAAAAGAGATTGAAGTAGAAGTAGAAGAGGTGAGACAGTTGAGTCTACTGGGGTTGAACTCAAATTAATGGGCATGATTCGGGATAAGGCAGCGTGGGTATAAGGATATGTGCTTTCTTTCTTTTTTCTTTAAAACAAAGTATGGTTTATTTTGATGCGCAAATGCAAAGTGGAAACTCAACAAAATTGAACTTAGTACCATTTAAGCAGGTTGCTCTGTAGGGACATATGCTTTTTCTTCTTCTGGTCCTTTATATCTGTGTTTTGTAGGTGTGTCCAAAGAAGAAAAAGATTTCCAGGGTCCATCATATACCACAGTAGCATCCTTGATTTCAAAGTCCTCTAGCATTAATGGCATTTGACTCAGACATAATTGTCTTTAATACATCACTGTAAAATCTACCATATTACACAAGGGAGGTGCTACCGTTTAACTGGGAGATGCTACTGATTAATGATTATATGGAAAATTTATCTAGAAAATGAAGTCTTTGTGAAAAGGAATGACAGATGTTTGCAAAAGAGTGTATGAGAAAGATATTATAAATCAAAGGTTTATGAATTCTGCATATTAAATATAAATAGCTATTAAAATATTTACTGTATTACAATTAAAAAGAGTAATTAAATTAGAGCCTATCATGAAGAATTTGGAATTTATGTGAAAACTTACAAAACTTAAATGTAATAAATCCAAAACAGAAAAAAATTTCACCAACTGACTCCAGTTAAAAAAGTTTCCTGCTTCTTCTTTTTGCAGTACCAGAGGGGAAGAATTATGTGATAAACATGTTATTATGGGAAAAAAGTGAAAATAATATTACCAGTGGACAGAAGAAAGTGAGAGGTAGTGAAAGGGCTCAATTTCATCTGAAGGTTGCAGCTCTGATGTTCTAAGGAAGGTCTTGGTCATTTGATTTTCCAGGTTTAATGTGTGACTTTTTGAAAACTAATTTGAAATTTCACTGTGTACAGGGCTCAGGGAACTCCTCTTGTTGAAGAAATGACTCACTAAAATAAATGAACGTATGGGCCCTTGACCATTTTTAACGCCATGGAGCATAGGTTTGAAGAGGTCAATGTTCTTCCTTTGTGCTCAGATTATTGGTGACGCTTCTCTAGAAAAGGAAGGTTGAAGTCTTTCACATGGAACCACAAGAAACTGACACTTAGATATGTCAAAAATAGGCGAATATCTGCAGTTTCATGTAGTTCATGCTAACAAATTCTAAATGGGACTAAGACCATGACTTGACTGAGTTGAAAAGGAAGGAGGTACGTGTTTTAAGGACAAAATAACATTTGCAAAAATGTAATAGAAAATTGAAAGAAGTAAAACAGTTTTGCTTTGCTGGAATTTCTGGAATAATCTGGGGCACTAATGGTGGACTTCAGGTGATTACCATGTGTCAGTGTATGTTCATCAATTGTCACAAACTTACCACTCTGGTGGGGTATTATAAAGTGATAACCTGCTGTCAGGTCAAATGGGAGGGTGCTGAACTTCACCGTTAATTTGAAATTTGCCTAGATTATAAATTGAAAATGACCTTTCCCCATCTGTAAATAAATTATTCCCATTTTTAAAAAATTTATTTATTTAAAAAAAAATTTTTCAAATTATTTCAATTAAAAAACCCTAATTTAATTATAATTCTTCAACTTAGGAGAGATCTTTTTTTTTTTAAGATTTTTTAAAATTTTTGATGTGGACCATTTTTAGTCTTTATTGAATATCTTACAATATCGCTTCTGTTTTATGTTTTGGTTTTTTGGCCACAAGGCATGTGGGATCTTAGCTCCCCGACCAGGGATCGAACCCGCACCCCCTGCATTGGAAGCTGAAGTCTTAACCACTGGACCGCCAGGGAAGTCCCACGATAATTTTCTATTTAAGAAAACATTAGTTTTTTTTGTTATATGAGATACACGAGAAAAATTTGTTTATTCTTAAATAGTGTGATCTCAACACATGTGAAGGTCAGTGTTCCTTAGATTGGTGTGTTGATAGCTTATTTCAAATCAATATTTTTTATTTATTCAAACTAGACTTCTGGGAATTCCCTGGCAGGTCCAGTGGTTAGGACTTGGCAGTGAAAGCGCAAAAAAAAAAAAAAAAAGCCTAGACTGCCAAGGCACTATTCGGCAGAAAATAATGTGATTTTCAAAACTTCACTTACATATTTAAAATAAACTTTTTAATTTTCGACCAATTTTAATATCATAAAGATCATTTAAAAGTTCCCATTTACCCCACACACAGTTTCTTCAATTATTAACATCTTAAATGGTACATTTGTCACAATTCATGAACCAGTATTGCTAGATATTATTATTATCTGCAGTCCATAGTTTATTCAGTTTTCCATAGTTTTTACCAAATGTCCTATTTCTATTCCAGGATCCCACAGTACATTGAATTGTCGTGTCTTCTTAGGATTCTCTTGGCTAACAGTTCCTCAAATTTTCCTTGTTTATAATGACCTTGACAATTTGGAGGAGTACTGGTCAGATATTTTGTGGACTTCCCCTCAGATGAGCCTTGTTTGATGTATTTTTAAAATATGTTTTTTATTAAGACAATATTTTTAGAGCAGTTTTAGGTTCATGACAAAATGAGGGGGAAGTACAGAGATTTCCTATCTACCCCCCGCCCCGCAACAGACTGGTACATATGCTACAACTGACGAACCTATGCTGACACATCGTAATCACCTGAAGTCCATAGTTTACCTTATGGTTTAGTCTTTTTGTTTGTTTTTTTGTTTTGTGTGTGTGTGTGTGGTACATGGGCCTCTCACTGTTGTGGCCTCTCCCGTTGTGGAGCACAGGCTCCGGACGCGCAGGCTCAGCGGCCATGGCCCATGGGCCCAGCCGCTCTGCGGCATGTGGGATCTTCCCGGACCGGGGCACGAACCCGTGTCCCCTGCATCGGCAGGCAGACTCTCAACCACTGCGCCACCAGGGAAGCCCTACCTCTTTTTTTTTTAGTTGGGTTGTTTGTTTTCTTATGGTTGAGTTTTGAGAGCTCTCTGTATAATTTCACTTACTTTTCACAACCGAAATACTCTGCGTATTTTAAGGCACCTTAAGTGCTATCATCAACTTTCAATTGTACAGGATTTCTTATTAATTTAGAATAAGGTTTACGCTTCCTCTATTAATACAGGTTAGAAGGTTTATTTATTTAGTTTCAACAGATACATATTTGTACGCATCAAATGAGCCAAGCAAGGACCCTACATTTAGAAGTTTACAATTCAGGAAGAGAGAATCAAAGGGAGGTATTGTTATAGATTTAATTTGATGGGAAAAGAGGCAGAAAGTTTCAAGGACAATTAGCCCCTTAAGTCTTCCTTATCCTTGTCTGATTCTGGCTTTAGAGACTTCAGAAGTCTTCCCCAGACAGTTCTGTATTCTCTGAAGGAATGTTAAAAATCCTAATTCTGGGTAACTTTGTTTTACTCCAGACTCTGAGTGCTAAGGTTAGTTTCTCAAGCAAAACATTCTGTCCCCTCCAGGAGTGGAAGCATGGATGAACAGAAAATATCCACCCTCTCTTGATTCTTCTACTCAGCAGTATTGGAATAACGCCCTGGTCAGCTTTAAATCGTAATGGGGGGGATGTGTAATTATGTTTGATTCAAGCAAATAATCCAGAATTCCCCAGTCCATGCCTGTGAATTTGGTTTTAATAGCATCCTGTACGTTACCTCTCAGAAGCTTTTCTAACTTGTCTTCAATTAGAATGTTAGGTCAGTGAGAACTTGGGTGAGTTAAAAAGGACCACATTGATATTTGAGAAGACCTAGGCTGACAAATCAAGTTTTTAATTACAGGAAATGATCAGAAACTACTGTAGATGCAATTAAAGGCCTTTTTCTTTGGGGGAAGCTTGTTTGTCTTTTTTTTTTTTTCCCCTAATCTCAATATAAAAAATACTATACTCTTTCATGCTTACAGCCTGAACTCTATAACTTCCTGCTGTGAATATGGAAATGAATTTTGTCAAAATCAAAGAAATTAGTTAATAGGAGTTTTTAAAGCCTGTTAGTAGAAGTGGTTTAACATTTTTTAAGAAAATGTTTGCTTTGTTCATGATTAAACTGAACTAGACATCTGACCTCTGATAATCTCTCAAATCCCATACCTCTCTTTCTGTAACCAATGAATTGCTTTAAATTTTACGAGTTGAGAATTGATTAAATAAAACCATAATTTGATTCTCCAAACTGGTTAAAATTCAGATGTATAAAGTATAGCTCACTTAATAACATGAGAGTTTTTTTGGTTTTCTTTTTTTTTATAACTTTTTTTAAAAGTGAATTTCCTCCCGTGTACTTGCTGTGGGTTTTTTTTAACATTTTATTTTATTTATTTATTTATTTTGCGGTACACGGGCCTCTCACTGTTGTGGCCTCTCCCGTTGCGGAGCACAGGCTCCGGACGCGCAGGCTCAGCGGCCATGGCTCATGGGCCTAGCCGCTCTGTGGCGTGTGGAATCTTCGCGGACCGGGGCACGAACCCGTGTCCCCTGCATCGGCAGGCGGACTCTCAACCACTGCGCCCCCAGGGAAGCCCAACATTTTATATTTATTTATTTATGTATGTATTATTTATTTTGGCTGTGCCTGGTCTTAGTTGCGCCACAGGGGATCTTCGTTGTGGCATATGGGCTTCTTAGTTGTGGCATGCAGACTGTTAGTTGTGGCATGCATGTGTGTTCTAGTTCCCGGGCCAGGGATCGAACCTGGGCCCCCTGCATTGGTAGCCTGGAGTCTTACCCACTGGGCCACCAGAGAAGTCCCTTGGTTTTCTTTTTAAATGGTCACTTTGGCATTTGGTAGCTACCAGAGAAACACATGGGTTTAGAAGGGCATCTTAGGTCAATTCAAAAGCCTGGAGAAGAACTGAGTTGGCAGAATATAATATTGCCAGCTGAAGTTCAACCAGCCTTTGAAATTTATTCTCATCTGAAAAGTACTACAGGATTTCAAAATAATGCAGCAGACATGCTGCTTAGAAGCCCACTTCCTAATATTCCTCTAATTACGCAGTTGCCAACCCAGCTTGTTTATTTGAAAGACATTGGGATGGAGGTTGCACAAAATATATTAGGATTACTTTTCTTCCCGTGTATTATTTTAATTTGAAAATGTTAAAGTATATTACAGAGTATTTTCCTATTTCACAGATTTGTAAAACTAAGATTTTGACGGGCTTATGCTCCCAGGGCTAGATCTTCCTTTAGCTTTTTCTTCTATTATTCATTGCAATCCATACAAGGCAGCCGCCCTGTGAGCATTTTCCCTGCATCCTCCTTGTGTTTACATTCCTACTGCATTTATGTACAGGCGTACTGTCCTCCATGTGGGTTTGGTTCCAGACCACTGCAATAAAGCAAACATCGCGGTACAGTGAGTCACACGGATTCTTTGGTTTCCCAGTGCGTATAAAGTTATATTTACACTACACTGTACTCTGTTAAGTGTGCAATAGCATTATGTCTTAAAACAAACAATGTATATACCTTAATTTAAAAATACTTAGTTGCTAAAAATGCTAACCATCATCTGAGCCCCCAGCGAGTTGTAATCTTTTTGCGGTAGTCACATCACAGATCACTGGTCACCCTGACACATATAATAATAATGAAAAAGTTTGAGATATCGTGAGGATTACCAAAATGTGATACAGAGACATGAAAGGAGCAAATGCTGTTGGAAAAATGACCCTGATGCACTTGCTCGACACAGGGTTGCCACAAACCTTCAATTTGTAAAAACAATGCAATAAGGTGAAGCACGATAAAACAAGGTCTGCCTGCATTGGACAGCAAACACGTGGCAGACAGTGGAGCTGCACGTGTGGACAGTGCTCATCTCTTGCCCTCAAGTCTCTTGGTGGAGGTGGCACAGGGTTGCTCTATAGGATGTAGGTGCTGACTCGAGGGACAGAGCATGCAGTGGGACCTGAGCGGGGGACACCTCCCAAGGAGATGAGAGGCGACCAGGGAAGGTTGCCCAGAGACGCTGACCCTGAAGCTGATTCTTAAAGAATGAGTCAGAGTTTGCCAGACACAAAAGAGTCAAGGGGAAACAAAGAGTCACAATGTGTCCAAGAAATGGGCTGTAAGTAGTTTAATGAGCCTGCAACTCAGCGTGTATGTGGAGACTCCTGGGAAGTGAGGGAGCTGGGGCCGGATTCATGAAGTGCTTGGACTTGGTCAAAAAGTCTGGATTTCATCCTGTGCACAATGGGAAGCAAGTGAAAGATCATCCTTAGGGAAGCGATGTGATCCAATGTGCATTTTAGGCAAGTCCAATGAGAAGGGTTTGAGTTTCATCTTATAAAAAGCAGCTTCTAGATGCCCTTCACACTTACATAGCTGCCATGTATTAATCCCCTACTGTGTGCCTAGGCATGCCCAAATATCTTTTTTTTCCCCCCATACTCTTTATCCCTTTCTCTCTACTGGCTTTTGTCTGCCTCATCCCATTCCAAGTTTATAAACATGACTAAGTCCAATGTTATAAATGAAATAATGGTACTAAGGCATTACGGTGAGGGTATTGCCATCGCTGTTGGATTCAGCCACGGTGAAGCCAGGCGACCTTGGAAAGAGCCGTTTCAGTTGAGGGATAGGAGCAGTGGGTCAGGAATTGATTGGCAGGTCAGGAAGGTGAAGTGGGGAATAGAGATGCTCTTTCTGGGAAACTTACCATGAAAGGAAGGAGTTAAGCATAGAAGATTGTAAGAAGTGTGTGGTACCCAACAGAGCCTGGAAGGGGAGAGCCCAAAGGCATGAGAAAGTTGGTGGGTGGATTTGTTTCAAGAGGGGAAAGAGGAGGCAGAGGAGGGATGGGAAGTTCTTTTCCATTGTCAGTGGAAGATGACTGGAGGTTGAATGGAGATTGTCTGTGGTGTGTTGGAAGTTGGGGAAGTCTTACCAACTGCCTTCGAGTTTTCCGATGAAGATCTTCTGCTGAGAATGGAGAAGAGGCTGGTGAGAAAAGAATCTGAAGGGAATGGGCAAGGTTTGAGGGAATGTTTGTGTGAGAAGGAGAGGGACATGTCGAGAAGGACGATCACCAGTGCCCTGTGGGAGCCCAGCGAGGTTGGGGACCAAAGGCAGGATGGGGCACCACACAGCGAGGCTGTGGGGAACTTCCTTCAGCCTCATCAGCAGACCGGTGTGGGAACAGAGAAGGTGTGAGTGGAGGGTGAGGTTTGGTTGTGTGGGTCAGAGGAGATGAAGGGTTTGAGAAAAGTGTGGAGACGTGATAGATAACAGCATCCAGTCCATTTAGGAAGAGATGCTCAACAGGGAGGAGACTGTAAGAAGACAAGACATAGTCAGAGGAGGCAATTGTGAGAACTGAAAGGTTGTGATCAGAAGTGAGGATAAAAGAAAGCTGAACATTTCAGACCCAGAGTAGCAGTTGTGGGCTCAGCTCCAAGCGATGGCCGTTAATGTGGGTGGAAAGCTGGCAAGGATCCTCTAAAGTAGAGACCCAAGGGACTTCCCTGATTGTCCACTGGTTAGGACTCTGTGCTTCCACTACAGCGGGCACGGGTTTGATCCCTGGCCAGGGAACTAAGATCCCGCAAGCTGGGCTGCACGGCCAAAAGAAAAAGAGAGAGAGACCCAAGATCCTGGAGGCAAAGGTGTGCAAGGCTGGTCCTCAGGGCACTGGAGCACCCAGGGTGGTGGCGGAAATTAGAGTGAAGACAGGGAGGGGAGGAGAGTTCCAAGCATCGGTGAGCAGTGGAGTCATTATCTGAAGGGGGGAGTAAGGATTCATGTAACATGGGGTGTGTTCCTCTGTAGAAGAAGGCTTCTTCCTTGCATTCAAAAAAATTAAATATAACTCTTAAAATCGGATTTTCATCACAATTTCTCACAATGGAAACGTGACCCAAAGTTAGCATCTATTGGAATTCTGAAAGTATCCTGAAAACCATGCCTGTAAACATCCCCTGTCATTCATCTCTCAGGTGAGGTTTTATAGGTTCCAGAAAAAGAGAGAGAGAAGGGGTAGTTCTCGCTCCTTTGCTGAGTTTCATCTTACTGGCATAATACAACAGGAAGAAGGCTTTTCAAAGCATGATATGAACAGACATTTCTCTTAAGACCTTTTATTTTGAGAGGATTAAAATCTGTCTAGTAGGGATAGCCAACTGTCCTCTCTTTTCAAAGCTTGGTTTCCATCCATCACCTGTATCGGTTGTTCTGTTTTATATTAAGTTGTTCAGTGCCACCACCTCCACCTCGACTGCAGTTGGTGTTGGGATAGGAAGTATAGCCCCTGAGATGGTCAAGGACAAGGGGACCCAGGCTGCCTTTTCTTGCCACATACCCACTGGCAGCCCCAGAGCCCGATCCCCAGTGGGAGGGAAGTTCCTACCAGCTTTTATCTTAAAAACCCTTGACCAACCATCCCACTTCTTCTGTTCCTCCCATTCCTCCTTGGCGCATGGGGACACATATTATTATTATTATTTTTTTAGTTTTTTTTATTTTTGGCTGCGTTGGGTCTTCATTGCTGCATGTGGGTTTTCTCTGGTTGTGGCGAGCGGAGGCTACTCTTCGTTGCAGTGCGTGGGCTTCTCATTGCGGTGGCTTCTCTTGTTGCGGAGCACGGGCTCTAGGCGCGCAGACTTCAGTAGTTGTAGCACGTGGGCTCAGTAGTTGTGGCGCATGGGCTCAGTAGTTGTGGCACACGGGCTTACTTGCTCCTCAGCATGTGGGATCTTCCTGGACCAGGGATCGAACCTGTGTCCCCTGCGTTGGCAGGAGGATTCTTAGCCACTGGACCACCAGGGAAGTCCCTGCATGGGGACACTTCTAAGGCAGACTTTGCGGACAGTGCATTTATGTTCCTGTCTACTCATGAACTTTTCTCAGAAGTATGTTTTTGGTCAAACTGCAATGTTTATTTCTATGTACTACCACAGAGTTAGTATTAACCCATTTCATCTTGCTTTACTACCCCCATTTGAACAGAATCCTACAAAGGATCATATATCCCTTGCAGATTTTTAAAATCAGGAGCTACTGTTAAAATGCAAGGGATCCCCAGAGTCTAAGACTGAAGGCTTTAGTTTCATCTACTACATGTGAAATTCTCCCGTATATATACACAGGGCTTTAGGTAAATCATAGTTAATGTGTGTCCCTACTTCTCTGGCAACATTAGAGGGTTTTTATTTAGTGGCTTAAACATTCAATAATATTTGAAACACTTTGTCCAGGTCTCTAACGGAGATGCTTTGATGAGTCCTCCAGCTCTTGTCTAATCAGGAAAGACTCACGGGAGAATTAAGGAGAGCATGCGTGAGAAAATAAAACAGTCAAAACAATGCATTATTCTGGGTATGAAGTGGATTATTATGATGGTATTAAAAAAAAAAAGGACCCCAAAGGATTACGTTGATGCAGTTTGCAGTGAGGACTAAATTGTCACCACAGTTTGCTGTGGGCATTGGTTAACTGATGGAAAACTCCAGAAGATGGGTCCAAGGGGCACTGAACTGGACCCATGTGGACCAATAACCAGGAGCTCAGTCGCAGACTCTGCCCCTCCAAGTATGCCTTCCTCTGCCCTGGCAGCTTGGGCTGGGCCAGCACACTTTCCCCAAGCCCCTCGTGGTTCTGGTGCTGGAGGGGGCCTGCTTGCCTCCCTGGTCAGAAGGCAAAGGGTTTGTTCCATGAACTGCGACCAGGCTAGAGGGAAGGGTGGGAAGGCTGTGTGTGTCCCGACGGTTCATCTGGAGTTAAACGTACGCCATTAACTTCTTAACAGCCTGGCAGGACTTGCCCCAGACTATCCCTGGTGCGCTGCTTATCTGCAGCGGAATTACATGTGTAGTTAATGTACTGGCTCCAAAAATTGGGAAAAGCGTTGCACTGCTCTGTCTCCCTGATAAGGAAAAACTCCCAGGTCGTGGTTGAGGTGGACCGTCTGAAGAGATCAAAGCCTGAGTCAAGTTAAAATTCAGGACGTTAGCTCCCGAGTGGCAGACACTGCCTATTGCGATGGGGAGGGGATTCAGAGCACATCCTTGAGTTTAAGAAGAAACAAACAAACAAGCAAAAAAGCTGGTTTAAAATATTCTTATTTAAGTAATCTCTAGAAATATACAGACATCTAGGACTTTAGTTGCGGCAGCCTGTGAACCAGAAATCTGACTCCTGCTCGCTGCAAGTTGCACCTCAAAATGCATCTAACTGTAAGCTCGGAAAGTCTTCTTCAACGGCAGCAACTAAATGAACTCTGTCTTGCCCTTTCCGCCTCTGCACTCACCGCCCCGCTCCCTGCCTTCTCCTCTCTTCCCTCCCACTAATCAGAGGAAAGCACCTGGCATTTTGCATCTTTCATTGTACCCCCGGGAAATGACACAAATGCTCAGGGACTTTTCTTCTGCCTTGTCATCAGGTGTGTTTGTTGGGCTTGGCAGCCGTCAGGATTAGAGGAACTCAACTTCAAAGCTTCCAATGTGGATCTCCACCCCCAGCATGTGCGTGGGGCTTAGAGGTCCAGGATGTCTTGTGTGGGGGCTTCAGCCTCTGAAGCCCCCTGTTGTCTGCTCTTCATCAACTGCATCATCAACAGTGTCTTCAATTAATGGCTTCTCTCTACCAGCAGTCACCTTGGTGCCCATGGATGAAGCTAACACGTGGGACAGAGAAAACCATGCAGGGTCTGTTTTATGAGCATTGCTAGCAGCACCTGTCGTGAGAGTCCCCACAGCAGTCCTTGTCATAGTCTGCTTCCCCCAAGGGGAGGTGGGTGGAACAGGCCACCTTGGGGCTTCATCTCTGCCAGGTTGGTCCAGACAGTTTCCTCCTATTTCATGTACTTTTCACTCTTTCCCTCTGCTAGTTTGCATCCATTCAAGTTCTTAATGCAACTGTCTACTCAGATAAATATTTCTTTTAAGAGTCAGTCAGTTAAAGACTCCCATTTTTTCTTTTTGAATTTTATTTTATGTATTTATTTTTTATACAGCAGGTTCTTATTAATCCATTTTATACATATTAGTGTATATATGTCAACCCCAATCTCCCAGTTCATCCCACCACCCCCTTTCCCCCTTGGTGTCCATACGTTTGTTCTCTACATCTGTGTCTCTATTTCTGCCCTGCAAACCACTTCATCTGTACCATTTTTCTAGATTCCATATACATGCATTAATATACGATATTTGTTTTTCTCTTTCTGACTCACTTCACTCTGTATGACAGTCTCTAGGTCCATCCACGTCTCTGCAAATGACCCACTTTCGTTTCTTTTTATGGCTGAGTAATATTGCACTGTATATATGTACCACATCTCCTTTATCTATTCATCTGTCGATGGGCATTTAGGTTGCTTCCATGGCCTGGCAAGACTCCAATTTTTTTATGTCAATGAGGTGGAGACAGAACACTGACATGAGACATTTTCCGTTCCTCGAGGGGCGTGCCGTTTGCTGCTTCCATTAGGCAAATTCATGGCTGCTACACACGCTCACACCGAGGAGAAAAGACACTACTGAATATGTATTTCATAAACAGAAATGCAGTCGGTGTATCTGTTTCCTTAATGTTAGAACGTGGTCCTGCTGCCCTGTACAATTCCACAAACTGCTTCAGGGCGAAATTATTCCTTAGAAGAATTTTCACCTAATTGAGATTTGGAAAGGAACATGGATACTTTGCGATCTCCATTCGCTTCGCTGCACATTTCAGGGGCTTCTGCTGTCTCTTGCTGAGAGGGGAAAAGAGTCAGTGGTCTGAAACTTTAAGATCCAAAAGGTAGACACAGTTTGGAAATTGTCCACATTACCGTGGTGTCAAATCACAAGATATCAAGCCTGACAATGCGGTAATTGGGGGATTTAAAGTTATAATAATTTCTGCCTTGGAACACCTTGCATCCTCCCACCCTGTGAACTAATGTTTTGGAGGCAGCCTCTTACTCTTTTTCAAAGCCAGACCCTTTTCTCTGGAAATACATCTCTTTCTAAGGTGACCTAAAACTAACAGAGTGCCCGGCATGGGAGTCAAGGAGAATGTGCTTAATGACACTGAGACCAACTCTTCTGAGAATGAAAAATGACGGAGTATTTTGTGTTAGATGGGACATGATTCATTAATAACCAACTTAAATTTTAAGTCTCTAGAAAACAAAATGACAGCATTTCTTAGTTATTTCTGATATAGCCCAGGAATGCGTGCTCCATGACCACTATAACTTTTAATTCATGTACTTATCTGTTTTTCCCAGACCTTTTAAGAAATGCTTATAGCTTTGCTTGTCAAATCAGGAGAAGGTAGATCATTATTCAAAGGAAAGCCCAATATAGGAAATTCAGATATAAATGGTTCAGCATTTTTTTTCTTGTCAAAGATTTATGACCGTCTCTATTTCAGACCTTCCTTAGCACTCTCTGGACTATTTCAGTAGCCTCTTCATTGGTCTGGAGCCTCTGTTTCTCATCCTTCATCCCTCTGTCTGTCTCTCCCGCTGCTCTGTGGGTAGTTGTCATGAGCTCGGATCTAGATTTCCTGACTGGGTGTCCTGGGTGCTTCTCAATCTTCTTTCAGCCTGACTTTCCAACGCCGTCTTCCACCATTTTATTCACACCTCTGGTAGTCATTACCTCCCGATGGGGAAGAGACCCCTCCTTCCTCACCTGAGTACACCACACTTTTTGATGCTGTCCCTTGTCGGCCTTGGTCCCTCTGCCAGCCCTAGCCTCTCTGTGGCCACGTGCCCAAGCCTACATCCACTAAGGGGCCAGCCTAAATCCCACCTTCTTCACCATCTCTCCCCAGACACCCAACCATCCCCAAGTCAGGAGTCATTCTTTGACCTTGAATAGTGCCTTATGTGTTGTGTCGCTCTTAGAGCAGGTAGCTCTTCTGTTTACTTGGAAGGTATATATATATCTCCTGACCTAAACCATGAGTTCTTAGAAGGCAGGGTCTGTGTTTGTTTATTTGCTTCCCTGAAGCTCCTTGTTACTCAAAACATGGTCTGCTGACCAGCAGGGTCAACATTACCTGGGAGCTTGTTAGAAATCCAGAATCTTAGTCCCCATCCCTAATCTGACGAATCAGAACCCACGTGTTAGCAAACCCCCTGGGTGATTAGAACACACATGAAATTTCAAGAAGCTCTGCTTTGTTACGTTGCACGGACCCTGGTGTGAAGCAGGTACCCCCTGGATACTTGTTAATGACTGGGTGGCATTGAAAGCTGACGTTGTTCTCATTGACTTATGGGAAGATTATCTCATAATCAGACGTCGAAAATATAACTCAGCATACATCATTTTTCTGTGACCACTTTTAGTCTTAAATCATGGAGACCCTTTTCTCCTTTTAAAATCTTTGATTTGTTACTTTCAGGTCACCTCAGTCGTTGTTTGGGTTTTTTTTTGGGGGGGGGCGGGTTGGGTTTTGTTTTATGTTTTTTTTTTGTTGTTTTTCATTAAAAAAAAAAATCCCCTCACAGGGCAGTACTGTATTGGCCTTAGGTGAATGAGTATAGAAAGAAAGCTTGCTAATTGGGTCTAAATATAGATTATGTGCAAAAAATAATAGCTAACGTCTGAAAATAAGCATTCATATGGCGTGTATCGTGTTGTCATCTTGGTAGCTGTTTCTTTAGTCAGGGACAACTAAAGGCTAAGGGAATGCTCTCTGTCACTGTGTCAAAGGCCGAGTGATCCATTTCACACATGTTTGCTAATAACCACGGAAGAAGATAAATGACAATATGATATGCCGAGATTTTTAAAGTGCTGAAGAATTTGATATTAAAGTATCCTTTGCTGCCTGGGAATAAAAGGAGAACTGAGAGAAACTTGTACAGTAAGGAGGAGTATTGCTACAGCTTAGAGCAGCGGAAAGTACCACCCATTGCAAGGCCATCTCTGCTTATCTCAACAGCTAGGGCGGTAGCATTTGCATGGGCGCCACCCAGGGATGCTAGATGCCCTGCAATGCATAGGGTTGTCTCACGCTGTGAAGAATGGTCCCCTGTGAGGCCACGACTTCAGAACACACTGGCCAGATGTTTCAGGGAGGGGGTGTGAAAAAGTGTTTATATCACTAAAATCTAAACCTATTTTGTATATTTTTTGTATTTTTATTTACTTATATTTCATATAAATAAATGTTTTGATGTAAAATGTTTATATACATGTACATATATATATTTGTATATATATATGTACATATTATATATTTGTATACGTATGTATACAAAAAGCATTTTAAATACATGCTGAATTTTCCAGGAACGCGACCACCATATTAATTGAGAGGATATTATTTCTTGTTTTATTTAGAACTTTTCTATATGTTTATTTCAGAAAGATCATGTCGCGGCTCCTGTCGGTCTGCATGGGTAGCTGTTAAATTCATACTGGTCTCACGTAGAGGTACCAGCGTCCTCCTATTTTTTCTTTCTTTCTTTCTTATTTTTGGCTGTGCCACGTGGCACGTGGGATCCTAGTTCAGGATTTCCAGTCCAGCAAATTTGTGACTTTCCCGTGGCAGCTTAAGTGCCATTGACACACGTTAGCTGTTGTTGCTGCCGTTGTGTTTGAGCGTCACTACAATTTTATGAAGGAAGAGGAGATGAGAAAGGGTATTTCCTCAGGCACTCTTTTCCTCCAGGTATTCCTCAATCATCCCAGAACCCACTTGGTGCTGAGTTCTATCCTGCAGCCACAGGGCTTTTCTCTCTAGATTCCACCTGTCACCTCCTTAGGAGACTTAACTAGAATTAAGTCTCCCTCCCACTCCAACTTCCCTGCCTCCCCCGCCAAGCCATTCCTGGTTTCCTTCTCTTTGAGCCTCCAGAACCTAGGCAAGCTTGGATCCAGCAACAACTCTGCCTGTAGATTTTTTCCTAATTGGTTTAATTTCAGATATAAAAAGGGTGGACTTCCCAAGTGTTCCAGATCTTTTTAAGAGTGGCTTCACTTTTACCTTGGGGAGGCTAAGGCTGTGCCAATAGTGATGCTTTGCTGCCTCTTCCCCTCCCTCCTGGGGACGTCTGGAGTTGGGGTGGGGATTACTGGAGAAAATGTGAGTTTCTAAGACAATGTGAGTTACTATTTTGCATTAAAATTCCTTTTAAATGATAATAACGAAATGAATCCCCTGCTTTGTAGAGAAAAGACATGACTGCTTAGGTCACTTTTGGAAGAATTATTTCAGATTTCTTTTGAAAGTTAAATGCTCATCCTTAGACGTGACACCATGGCCCCTTGAGTCTATTCTGACCTTTCTGTCCATGTTTTTTTTTCTTCTCCACCTCTTTGTTCACTTGTCACAATGTGTTCACAGGTTCCTTCTGTTCATGTCTTTGGCAAGATTGTCTTCGGTTAAGTGTGGTATAAATATATCCCTCTCCGGTCCCATTACCAAGGCTGCTCTTAGTATTTCAACTCTCATCTGCGTTTTGGGTGGCATCTACCTTCTTAATGCTGCTTCAAGGCTTTGGCATCTCAGCCAGTAAAATCCAGCGCATCTGGGGCAGATAACGCCCTCTGCTCTGATATTCTCTTTGGTCTTGGTGTGTTAAAGTTAGACCCAGGTCATTATTTTTGTAACAATGACATTTTCATAATGCACTAAATAATGAAGTGTTAAGAACACCCAGCAAAAGCCTTAAAGATGCCTAGAACATCTCCTGAAGCATTTAATATTAAGGCTATTAACTTTTTACATCTCTTTTAATATAAATTGATCATAAAGCATATTGAAAGTGACTTTACACCAAGGTATTCAGTATCAGGAAAAGTGACGTTTAATTGCAGTCTGCCCCAGATCATTGCAGTCTCATGCCCAGCTCCGGCCTCCGTGCTCCAAGCACCTTCCACTTTGAATCCCAAATAGTCCTAGGTCTTCTCTCTACCTCTCCCCAAAGCCCAACCTCTCCACCTGCTGAAAACCCAGCCAGGTCCACGATCACCCTAGCTGGAAAGTGGTTTGCCCTTTTCCGAATTCCACGAGTCTTTTGCTTGCAAAACTGGCAACAAAGTTTCCACACTCACTGTTTTATAGTCACACTCTATCTTCCTGAATATAATACAGTGGAGACTCCATGAGGGCAGGCGATGACCAGCTGCTGTTTCACTCTACCGTGTCTAATACTCAGCTTGTCAGTCACTACAGTGTGTTTTGAATGAGGAGTCAAATAGACATCTCCTCTGCACTAGCTATAGAGTAGCATGTGAATTGACTTTTTTAAACGGAATCCTTCAGAGAGAGAAGCTCGTTGTTAAAAAGAAACTTTCAGAGAAGGCAGATGATTCTTTTTTTTAGCGTAATGAGTCCCTGTCTAAATGAACTACCTTTGATCTGGCATTTCAACTATTATATACGTCTTGCTTCTCTTATACCCTTTAATTTATTCAGCACGTATTTAATAAAAGCATATCACATACCACTGTGCAGGTGTGGGAACACAGTAGTGAACAGGACAAAGGACCCGCCCTCTCGGCACTAACTTCTCAGAGAAGAGGGGCAGGCAATACACAGATCTAAGAAATGCCACGTGGTATAAAGGCTGTGTAGAAAAATGAGGTGGGATAAGGGAAATGGAGAGGCAGGGGGTGCTTTTTATAGAGGAGGAATTTCAAATGAAGGGATAGTCTGAGCAGAGACCAGGGAGGACGGAGGGTGGGAGGCCCCCAGGTGGGTATCCGTCAGAGGAAGAGCCCAGGCTGCAGAGGAAACAGCAAAGGCCGGGGCTGGGCAGTGGGCGTCTGGGGAACAGGGTGCAGGGAGGCCATGTGGCTGATGTGGCTGAGGGACCGGTGTGGGGTGGGTCTTGAGACAGAGCTGGGCAAGGTCAGTAGAGCTAAGGGGCTGTGGTAAAGACTTGAGTTTTTCGTTAAGAGAGGCTGTCATTGGACGTCTGGAGGACCTACATACTGCTGTGGAGAGTAGTCTGTAGAAGCAGGAAGACCCACAACAGCCTCCTGAATAGGAGACAACAGGGACCATGACTAGGGTGGTGACTTGAGGGGTAAGAAGCCATCAGACCCTGGTTCTTAGAGGTAACGGGATTTGCTGCTGGCCAGACTGTTGACCTTCTTTCCATGAGAGGAAGAGGGAAGTCAAGAGTCATCACAAACAAGGTTTGGTTTTAGCAGCTGGAAGATTCATGTTTTCATTGACTGATGCGGGGCAGGTCTGAGGAGGATTGAGTTTGAAGGACACACTCAAGTTGGGTGTTAGACGGATTGTCGAACATCCCAGCCTGTTAGCTGTGAGTCTTTCTTCCAAAACTGTGAGTCCTTGAATTCAAGGTCACGTCTTGGTCATCTTTGTGTTCTCCTGTTAATTTGCAGAAGTTCTCGCTCACAGGACCCCTAACACTTGCGTTTGAGTTCATGCAATTCAGATTCGCATACGTGGGAGTTTCTGAAAGTGGCCTGTGGTTTCACTTGCATTTTCGTATTCCTTTTCATCATAATCTGTAAAAGCAGAGAAGAGACAGTTGGAAAAAAATGCTGTATGAAACTTGCTGGAAATGGGTAGAACCAGAAATGATGCTGACAAGAGGTTTAGAAGTACAAAATAGATAGTACTCAGACCAAATATAAGTAAATTAGCATAAATCATCAATCTCTGATTTCCATGCCTGTCTTCTCCGAGTTGGCTGACTCAACAGCTGCTTCTGTGACTACAGCTGTATAATTCCTCCACATTTCCTTTTTGCATGGAAAAAGTATTCCAGTTTGTCATTGCTTCAACATTTGCAATTTTATATTAGGTTCTCGTTTTTTATTTTTTGGGCCTGACCATGTGCTTAAGAAAGTCATGCAACTGTCATCCATTCTGAACTGTTTTGTTTTCACTTGGGGTTTGGTTTTGGGTCCACTTGGGGTTTTATTATTTGCCCTTGGGGTTCTCCAGGCTTGGAAATGCTTCTCTCAGTAAAATTCCCGATCCCTGGTTGAAACTTGCAGGACGGTGGGGATTCCAGGTAGAGAAAGCCCTCACAGTCAGAGGGAAAAGCAGGGTGAGGGCAGGTGCCTAGTTTGTTGTGGTTGCAACATAAGCTTCATAGGGAGTGTGAAGAGAGTGAAGAACACGTGATGAGAAGGTAATAAAGGTCATTACGGGGACTTCCCTAGTGACGCAGTGGTTAAGAGTCGCCTGCCAACGCAGGGGACACAGGTTCGATCCTTGGTCCGGGAAGATCCCACATGCCACGGAGCATGTAAGCCCGTGCGCCACAACTACTGAGCCTGCGCTCTAGAGCCCGCGAGCCACAACTACTGAACCTGCGTGCTGCAACTACTGAAGCCCGCGCGCCTAGAGCCCTTGCTCCACAACAAGAGAAGCCACCGCAATGAGAAACCCGCGTACCGCAACGAAGAGTAGACCCCGCTCGCCGCAACTAGAGAAAGCCCGCGTGCAGCAATGAAGACCCAATGTAGCCAAAAATAAATAAATAAACAAATACATTTTTTTTTTTTAAAAAAGGTCATTATGGGCTATGCTAAGGAGTATAGAAAACGAGGAGCTTCAGACACTTAGAGTCTGGAAGTACTGTGATGAGATTTGTATTGTAGGCAAAGCTGCTTTGACTGCCATAGGAAGAGCAGACGGGTGGGGGAGACAGGTAAGAGGTTCTGGTGATGAAGGCAAAAGATGGTGAAGGTCTTGTAAAGTTCTTATAGACCAGTGACTGGCACGCATTCAATAATATATCAGTCTTTATAAAATAAAATTAAACAAATGAAAGTAGAAATGCTTGTGATGGGGAGAACACCACATTAGAGAGACATCTTACAGGTAGGATGATTACAGCATCTACTTGGGTGAGTGGTGACATCATTCCAGGGCAAGGAGCAGGTGGGGTCACGGGGAGGTTGACCAGATGCCCTAGTTCTGCCTGGACATGCGTTCTCCTTGTGGAGCCCATGGGGCATCCATTAGACAGCTGGCAGTATAGCTCTGGGACTCAGCTGAGACTTTGGCTTGGACGGACGTGTTTGGGGCATGTTTAGAAGTCTTCAACATCTAGATAGGAAAGAAAGAGATCACTCCAAAAAAGGAAATAAAGCAAGGAGAGTCTCTTATCATAGCAATGAAGTTAAAAAAAGTTATCTCCAAATTCTGGTTGATATAACCTCTTATTAAGATCTTCTGGCTAACCTACTGGTACCTGTTCCAGGAAAATAGTACCTTATTATTATTATTTTTTTAAAAGAATAGAAGCTACTTATTTGATCACCCTTCAGGCAGGACTAGGTGGTGTCACTGTCAGCAGCTTAATAATGTGCCCTTTCTACTCTGAAGACCCACCACAACTGACCTGGAAGTTCAGTCTTCGTAGAGGATCAATGCACGATCCAGCTTCCCCAGAGCACCGGTAAGCTACAACTCTGGACATGGCTGTTCCATTTTTGATATTGTACAACCCTCAGTGGTACGTGCGCCTTCTGGCATCTTAAGGAGTTGAAGTAGGGGATCATTCTGCTCCCAACCTAAGTGCCACAATAGATAACCAAACAGCCTCCTCTTAACAGCAGTGTAGATTCCCGAAAGATGTGATGGAAGAAGAATAAGTGCGTATGTACGTGAATTCTCTCCAAAACTCCATGGCATGGTATTTAAAGCTGCCTCTCTGGGCACTGGCGTGTCTTAGTGACTTGCAGGTAGAGTCGGCCTTTAGCAGGAGCGATTCTCTGAAGCCGTAGCGTGCATCAGGGCAGGCTGGACGCATATCACATACGTGCCTGGGAAGCATTGCATTCAGCAGCAGCATCTTCCAAGTGATAAAAATAACTTTGCTTTGGTCAGTAGCCCTGGAGCCAGGTGTCCCCTTTCACTTCCTGTTCTCTGTTGGGTCCTGCAAAGGGACATCTCGTCTTCCAGAGTTTGGAATGTGACATTTCTGGTCTCGCCACTTTAACCGTCTAATATCTAGCTGTCTCGTCTCCTCTTGTTGTGTATTTTGGGGGTCCTCTCCTCTTGAACCTTTGCATTTTACATCCTCGTGTCTACTGCTCATTCCTGCAGGGGGAGATTGACAGCTCCCCCCTGCCAGACACTCGATAACCTAGATGTTTATACTTTGATTTCTGTCATGTCCCCACTTTTTAAAGCCTAAGCTGTATAATTATGGGGCAACAACTTTCCTGTCCGTGATTCTCTTAAAAGTCTTACTTTATCTTATTCCCCCGTCACAGAAGCTTCTTTCTGGTCCTCTGTTCTGATAATAGATGTATTTCCTGCCCAATATCGGATCATCTTTTAGATTCTGAAGTTCTTCACAAGTCTCCTTTTTGAAACTGTTGTTGACCTGTGAGTCTAATTTCTTCTTTTCCACGAGCTCCAGGTCAGACTCCTTCTCGAGAGTTCTTAACGTTCTAAAGCCTTTGTGAGCTCGGAGGGGTGGATGGTGGGTGTGATTAATCCCTGAGAGATGTGGCTGCTGGTGGGGTTATTTCTGTGTCAAGCTTCCCACTGTCAGACTTGGAAGAGAGCTGACGCTCTGGGGGGCCGCCTTCGTGTAGACACTGCCCGACCCCATGCTCTCTCTCTCTCCTTCCTTCCCGTTGACATAGAATCGTGTCCGTCTGCACCCAGCACGCCAGAGCAGGAAGGCTGTCTCACTCCCCGTGGAGAAAAACCTCCCATGGACCTGCTAAAGTAACTGCTGAGTGGTTTTTTATTGCGGGAAACAAAGGATGGTTAAGTCTCCTGAGTCCTAGGTTGCTAGTCTATAGGTTTCTCTGGCGTGAGCCCTAGAAAATTCCTCTTGATTTCAGCAGCCATATTTAACTGACCGTTGACATTTAAAATTGTAGAAGAAAACTATAGCCCAAGATAATTGGGTACAAGAAACCAATTTATCTTATCTGTGAGGACATGTCACAGCTGTGGTTTGGGGACTGTGTCCTTTATCACTAGGCGATGTATGGAGCCTTCCTTGTGAACCCCTGGCTCTTCTTCCCCATCTTTTCCTCAGCCGTGTCCCTTCTCAGCCTCCCGTGCTAACTGATAGCACATGTGTTTCAGAATGGAACCTGGAAAAGGAATGTATAGGGCCTCGTATGGAAATGCCATTCCAGATTCCATACGCCAATCGATAATACACTGGCTAGACTGTCGAGAGTCACCCCAGAAAGGATGAATTTGGGTTGGAAGGGAATCAAAGGAATTGTGGACCTAGCATAATTGATTGCAGTGAAGCAGTGACGGGGTGGTCTGGACAACTGGACGCAGGCCAAGTTCAAAATCACAAGCAATTCCCCCTACCCTCTGAGAATGAGGTGAGGTCTACTGAATGGAGAACAGGGCGAGTCATCAACCTTCTTATGGTTTAATTCAAACCTGGGCCCTGAGCTTTGTCTGTTGTTTTTTGAAAGGGACAAAGGTGTTGAATCCAGCCAGAAAAACCTGTGCTTATCCGTCCAGTTACTTCTTTTATCCCCGCTGCCCTTCTCTCTCAGAAACAGGATTCTAAAGTAAGTTCTTAGTTGTGTCTGATAAATGTTAGCTGATATCCAGGGCTCATTTATTTTCTTTGTCCCAGGCATAATGTCTAGCATAACATACTTTATAAATGAATGAACAGCAATCGTGTGAAAAAACAGGGAAAATGTTAGTGGGTGGAAGAAAGAGTGAAAACAAATCCTGGTGTTAAGAAGAAAGAGTTGGCCCTTGATGCCATGGTGGAAGCAAGATGGTATGACCGTGGGGTTACCAAACTCTATTCCATGGAACAGTAGAGCATCTCACACGCACACGCACAGGGGCTTCCATGATGTGACAAATATTGCACACTATATCACACTGTGGAATCCACAGTATAGGTTTGCATACTGAAGTCTCTGAAAAGACCTGCAATGAAGACAACCTGATTAACCTTTATTTAACTCAGCCTTTCTCCCAACATATTTGGCTGTGGAATTCTCTGCCTTACATCTCCTTACATCCAGACCCACTGAACACGCTTTGGCCAACACTGGTAGAAATATACAAAATTGTCATAGACTTGAGTCCAGCTGACCTGGGTTTGAATCATGGCTACCATTTTCTGTGTGATCCTAAGTCGAATTAAGTAAGCTCTAGTCTCCTGTTTCCTCATCTACAAGATCAGGATAATGTCCACTTCCTGAAATAAGAGAATTAAAGCAGGTGATGGAGATAAACCATCTTCTGGGCACCTAGCACAGGCTGACTCCTTTGTGGCTGCCTATTCCCACACTGATGCACTGCATTTCTCTGTACCACACTGGTACCCACATACAGGGGCTTCTTAGGATGCAGCCTATTCTCCTCAGTCCTTACAACCAGTGGCAGACAAATTGTTGTTTGCGCTTGTAAAATGTGAATAATTAGTCTTTTTTAAGAAACTGCTTTCCCAAAGGAAAACTATGGCAGAGAGCACATAGTTACTTTTACATTTGTTGGTGCTGTTGGCTCCCAAATTCTGGCATCATTATTGCCCAGTTTTTTTTCTTGGATCTCCAGCTTCTTCTAAATTGGATATTAGAAAGGAAAAGTCTTTCTGGAAATGTCTTATTAACCCACCAAATAAATGGCTGTTCAAAAACTATACGTAACAAGAATACCAGCCATGAGTATTTGTTTCGCTTTTACCGTGTACCAGGCACTGCTCAGAACTCTTTATGTGTATATCTCATTTAATCCTTACAGCAACCCAGTGAGTATGCACTGTTATCTGCATTTTGCAGATGAGGAAACTGAAGCTTTCAGAGTAATATGTCCAAGGCCACCAGGTAATAAAAGATGATGATGACTCTGAGTGACTCTAGTCGTGCAGGTTAGCACAGACAGGGACAAGCTGAAGATTGGAAAGCCAACTCGTGGTCAGCCTTGAGGTTGTTATTTTCTTGCCTAGTCTAGGTGAAAACTTTTCCTTTTTTTTAGGAAATAAAAGTTATCTATCCTATATTAGTCAGGGTTCTCTAGAGGAATGAACCAACAGGAGATAGATATATATATATATATATATACACACACACACACACACACATACATACACACACACACACATATATATATAAAGAAATTTATTATAAGGAATTGGCTCACTCAGTTACAGAGGCTAAGATTTCCCAAGATCTAGAGTTAGTAAGCTGGAGACCCAAGAGTGACAATGGGAGAAGTTCCAGTCTGAAAAGGGCAGGTGTAAGACCCAGGAAGGGCTGATGTTTCAGCTCAGGTCCTCAGGCAGGAAAAACTGCTGTCCCAGCTTAGGCAGAAATGTAGGAAGAGTTCCCACTTATTCTTGTGAGTGAGAGGTCAACCTTTTTGTTCTCTTCAGGTCTTCAGCTGATTGGTTGAGGCCCACCCACACTAGGGAGGACAGTCTGCTTTACTCAGTCTACCCATTCAAATGTTAATCTCACCCAGAAAACACCCTCGCAGACACACCCAGAATAACATTTAACCAAATATCCAGGCCCCTTGTGGCCCAGTCATACTGACACATAAAATTAACCGTCACACATCCCATGGTTTGAAATCACAAATTAGACATCCTCCTCTCTTGTTTCTGTTTTCACGCAGACCAGTTGAACCCAGTGGGGTTCTACTGAGTTCAGAGACCTCATTCCAAAGGTTCCTCCAAAACTTTCGTAAGACATGCATAATTGAATATTGTCAAATATTCAAATGTCAATTACTAGTCATTTAAATACTTGAAGTTTGAGCAGGGGATCTCCTTAAGTCAAAAGCTGCTGTTTCCCATAATGCCAGCAATCATAATAGGGGAGCCCAGGCTCTCTGGGGGGATCCATAGTGACCCCACATTCAGAGCTTTGTGCTCTGCATGTGTAATGCAGCCCCAGGATCAGATATGCGTTAGGTCATAGCCTGTGCCCCGTGACCATTGGGAGGATGAGTGAGACTGATTTATGTTGGCAGAGGTGGGGAAGGAAGCTTTCTTTCGCCAGCTGCTCTGCTGTTGTCTACGCATCTTGAAGGCAGTGAACTGACCTTAGTTGGACACGTGTCTGAGCTTCACACCTGGCCTTGTACACAGGAGTCAAGTAGTAAATATTGGCTGAAGGTATCAGTAATGTTGTAGGTATCCACTGTAATCTTCTTTGATATTTGCTTGGGAGACGGTGATGAGAAAAAAAGACCACGGGACCAGTACGGAGCTGTTTTCTGAGTGAATCAGTGACGCCAATTATGTTACATTTCTTAGCCCATGGTTGCAGCTGTATGTAACTGTTTCTACCTGATTACCTGAAAGAATCACCTTCAAACCCTGATAACTGATTCCGTGCAGGGCAGTACTGCAGCGGTGGCCTCTCAGTTTGAGTTAGGGTTCCTTATATCTCACTAAGAGACACATATTCTTCTGGAGTCAGGGTGTTAAAAATCATTTGTCTCTTTTCTGTCATCTGGGAAAAACAAGGCTCTTCCAGAAAATAAAAATGTCTCCTTTTTTACTTCCTAAAGGTGAAAAAGAAATGCAGTTGGAATGGGTAGGGGCTTTTTTTTTTTTTTTTTTGCGGTACGCGGGCCTCTCACTGTTGTGGCCTCTCCCGTTGCGGAGCACAGGCTCCGGACGCGCAGGCTCAGCGGCCATGGCTCACGGGCCCAGCCACTCCACGGCATGTGGGATCTTCCCGGACCGGGGCACGAACCCGTGTCCCCTGCATCGGCAGGCGGACTCTCAACCACTGCGCCACCAGGGAAGCCCAGATAGGGGCTTTTTATAGACAAGAAAAGTGACGGATTTGACAGATGACTCCTGAACTTTGTTCAGCAGCAGAGACAGGGGGAAGAGGGCAGAAACATAGCAGCTTTTTTAGACTCACTGACCCTATGGCCCACTGATAAGAAGCTCTGTGCCCTGCAAAGTGGACTCTTCTTGCAGCGGAATTTTATGTTCCTCCCTGGGCCGGTGTTGGATTCTCTGGATACCTAAGGTGACACAAGGAGGGGCAGATGATGTCAACAGTTTATTTGTGGAACCTGGGCCTCCTCTTCAGGGCCAAAGCTTTTCCTCCAAAGGAGGGAGACTTATGCCCAGGATGTCTGCTCCCACACGGAGCCTTTGGGCACGAAAGCAAGAAGAAGATTCCAGCTAATGGGGGCCAATCCACAAGTCATTTCAGGAAAAATGGATATAAATAGAAGCGCCTAGAAGGCTGAATATGTTTTCTGCTGTGGGAAGGTTAAAGTGGAACTCTAAGTCATAGATTTTCTGCAAACCAGCATTTAAGAATATGCCAGGTGTGGAAACTGGTAGGAGAGACTTGGTTTAATAACATGTGAAGGGAAATTTAGCACCACCAGTATTCTCCTTCCCTCCATCATCTCCTCCGATGAACCTCTTGATGAAGATCAACAGGAAACTGGGACATATTTTGCAGTTAATTTTTTTTTAATTAATAAATTTATTTATTTAATTTTGGCTGTGTTGGGTCTTCGTTTCTGTGCGAGGGCTTTCTCTAGTTGCGGCAAGCGGGGGCCACTCTTCATCGCAATACGCATGCCTCTCACTGTCGCAGCCTCTCTTGTTGCGTAGCACAGGCTCCAGACGCGCAGGCTCAGTAGTTGTGGCTCACGGGCCTAGTTGCTCCGTGGCATGTGGGATCTTCCCAGACCAGGGCTCGAACCCATGTCCCCTGCATTGGCAGGCAGATTCTCAACCACTGTGCCACCAGGGAAGCCCTGCAGTTAATTTGCAGGGAACTTGGGAGGGTAGACTTATACATGTTTCTCTGAGGACAGTGCCAGGCGCCCTGGTTGTCAGTAGAGCTGAGAGTGAAGCTGTCGTTCCGTCTGATGGCAAGCACTGATATTAGCGCAGGATGGAGTGCTCTCGTTGGCAGACGTGGGAAAAGTAGCCTAGTGATTAAATGCTCTTATTACAGAGTGAGCGGTGTGACTGTGTTCAGAAGAGCCCATGAATGTTGAGTGTGAGGCTCATCAACTGTCCAATTAAGAGGAAAGGAAGTGGAAATATCTGTGGGTTGTGTTGCTAAAGCTGCCTGGGTTTAGAGCCAAATGGAAGTTTCCAGTACGAAGTCGATACGAATCTCTGGTGTGTTTTCATGTCAGGTGCCCTTCTACAGAGGGGGGTAAGTTTTAGAGAATGATTGTTTTGCTTCTTTGGGTACCACCTGCAGAAATGTGTTCATTTTGACTATTTTGTGGAAACCTAGTGAAGCAGCCTTGTGAGAGAGGATTCTTTGGATGGGGGTTTTCTCATCAGTTGACAACGCCCAGCTTGGAATTGCCATCAGGCTAAAGGTTATAGGCCATGATATAGGAGCTGAGTGTTGGTTTACAGAACTGCTGTAATGGTTTTGGTGGGCGTCCTTGGGAACCATGGGACCAACCTTATTCGCATCTGAAAGACAATCCTCAGCAAGGGAGCTTCAACAACACCTATTATTCCATACTTTCATTTAGAAAATAAATCCTTATTGCCTTGTTCAGCCTTATGCAACTCCTCCTCTAGTTCTGTTTACATGTTATAAAATGAAGGGAACCCACTGCATGGCTCTGCAGAGGACTAGCCCCATTAATCTGTGCCAACATTTCTGCCTGAAATGTAAGCATCTTGATAACAGGGTGAAGACTCCTGGGGCGGGGCAGGTAAGCAGCAGCTCAGGACCATTTTACAGAGGAATGACCCCTTAGCTCGGCAAAGTTGTGCCATCTGTCCAGAGAGGCACTTTCACAGGTGCTGCAAGCACAGTTTGTGTGTGGAAGGAGCCCTGCTGCAGTTCCACTTAGCTGCCTTGGTTGTTGATGGAGGTTCAGATGTGTTATTTGATCACGTCTGCTATCTACAAAACAAGCCCATTGTTTACCCAGGAACCCATGTGGGTCTCTTGGGTGGCTCTTCATCTAGCCTTAATGTTGACCATCTCTAGCACTGAGGGTCTTCCGTGGGACCCAGCAATACCCAGAACCATCTCTGAAAGGCTAATGCAGAGAAAGGAAGGGGTGTGGAAAAGGTTAAAGGTGCAGGGAGGGATGCAATGTACAGGAACCTTACAACGAGGAGAAGGTGTACAAAGCAGTCAGGAGCAGTTGCCTTAGCTACTGATGTTAAAGATAACTGCAGGGCTTCCCTGGTGGCGCAGTGCTTGAGAGTCCGTCTGCCAACGCATGGGACGCGGGTTCGTGCCCCGGTCCGGGAAGATCCCACATGCCGTGGAGTGGCTGGGCCCGTGAGCCATGGCCGCTGAGCCTGCGCGTCCGGAGCCTGTGCTCCGCAACGGGAGAGGCCGCAACAGTGAGAGGCCCCGTGTACCGCAAAAAAAAAAAAAAAAAAAAAAGATAACTGCAGAAAATCAGTGCTGCTATCTTAAAGAAAGGGAGAATCAAATTTGAGGCAGAGAGTGGGTGTTTTTCAAAGGTGAAAACGAGCCCAAGAGTTTCACAGGATTACCAGGGCAAACAGGAATTCTTCTCTGTCTTTGTCAGATCTTCTGCTTCAAAAGAGGAGATCCTGTAGTTAGAGGAGATAGAACACAGGGCAAACTACATGCTTTTCCACCTCGTTTCTAGAGAGTGATCCTGGGTGTTGGAGACTGTTTGAAAGGAAGAGGTGAATCTGTGGTGAATCCTGCAAACAGCACTTCTCTGTTTTCACAGGGGGCAGATTTATTCGCATCCTGCCTCGACTCAGCACATCAGCTGGATCTCCTGCCCCTGCGCTCTGAGTCTTAGTGTGTTTTCAAGTGAGATATCCACTGATGGAAACAATTGTCATTTTGTCTGTTGCCAGAATGGGAGTTAAGTATTTTAAAAACATGACCAGTGAAACAGTATCAGATTATACTAAACACATTTTGTTATTTGCGATGATTTTGACTTTTGATCATTTAAACGGTAACTGCAAAGTTTATCGTGATATTATCTAATAGTGGATAAAAGGAGTTGATCTAAAAGAGATCTGATGTAATGAGGACAGTAAAGAAGACAGTTATCTACTAAACTGAAAATGCTTTCTTTAAACACTTTGGGTATCCCTTTCTACCTAAAGATGAGGTGGAGTCCAGTCTAGAACATCTTCAGCCAGTGCTTTTCATATGTTCAGTACACATCCTGATGATGTAGGAAATTCCAGGTTTCCTTCATGTGCTCTGGGTAATGCGTCTACTCCAACAGGTAGCCCTCAATCTGGGCTCTTCATCGGTTGCTGGATGGCTGTGGTTGGAGACGCTTCAAAGTGAGGTCAGCTGCCAGCAGGGGCGATTCTATAGTATTATGTGGAGGGTAGAGTATCTAACTGCCCTGTCCCCCTTTGCCAGCAGAGAGGGGGTTCCCGGGACATGGGACTTCCAGTTTTCATACTGGGGAAGTCCTGGGCAAACCAGGATGAGTTGTCACCCTGTGTGAGGTAATGGATTTGACCATAAACTTCAACATTACACTTCAAAATACTAAGCGGATGGAATTCTGAGTGTTCTTGAACTTACTTTACGGTACAGAGTGGACTTGCTCCCCAAATACCCTGTGTCCATGCCTAGCTGACCCCATCAACTCTTGACGCTCTCCTTCTAGAAAAGACCACCAAAATGGCTTCAGAATGCATCCCATTTCCCTTCAATGACTCTTTGTTCTTGCAGACTGGGGCGGAGAGCAGCCTGAGAAGACAGGGAAGCCCCTGACCCCACCCCCTTCTTCAACCAAAATGTCATCGCTTTTACCTACCAAGAGGAAAGCTTCCCAGCTCAGATTTTTAAAAAATAGTACATTTTCAGCAACATGAATGGACCTAGAGATTATCATACTAAGTGAAGTAAATCAGAGAAAGGCAAATATCATATGATATCACTTGTATGTGGAATCTAAAAAAATGGTACAATGATAGATCTGTGAGTCTGTTTCTGTTTTGTAAGATTCATAGGTGTTGAAAACAAACTTACAGTTACCAAAGAGGGAAGGAGGGGGGTGATAAATTAGGAGTTTGGGATTAACATAGACACACTACTATATATAAAATAGATAAACAACAAGGACCTACTATATAGCACAGGGAACTATATTCAGTATCTTGTAATAACCTCTAATGGAAAAGAATCTGAAATATATATACATGTATGTATACATATGTATAACTGAATCACTTTGCTGTACACCTGAAACTAACACAACATTGTAAATTTTTTAAAAATAATATATTTCCAAGCCAGTGACTAGAGGTCCGCATATATCCCTTCTCGCACCAGTATTTTGTGGTCTTACAGGGAGAATTGCTAATTTTCCAAAGGCTTTGAATGAAATGAATTTAAAGAAAACTGCCTGTTCCAATGGTTCTTCTGCGAGAGATACTGACTGTGTGGTCCTTTTATTTTTAGCAATAGTGTTGGAAAAATCAGGTTATGTTTACTCTGTCTCGGGGGCTGGTGAGATTGTGTAGTCTAGAAAATGCTGGAATTATAAATTATTATAAATGTTGACTGAGTGGAGAAATTCGTATATGAAAAAATATTGTAATATGCAAGTCAGCCTATAGGTTTTCCCCTAGTTCATTGTCCAAAAATGTATACATTGGCCAAGGAGGATAAACCAAGAAAGTACTTTCACAGAGAAACATAAATACGTTTACTGTGCTGTTCTTTTGTCAGATGCGTTTTTACATCATATTTGTTGCTCATCCCCAAAGCCCCAGTTTTGAGTTTATTTATTTCTTGCTGCCTTCATTGTAAATCTCATAGTGCAAACTTGTTTTTCTATTAGATAAATACATTCAGACTGTAATACTTCCTGGTTTTTAGCATTAATCAAATAGTTTATGGACTTAGTCTCTGAGTTATCGTTTATTTTTAGCCTTTTGGTGTTTGTTTTCACTAGAATACTGAATTTTTTACAGGGCTGCCTACTTCTTGAGGTATCTTGAGGGCTGGTGATAGCAGCATTCACTCAGCTGGGGCCAGAAGCTCCATTTGAATGGGTTGGCTTCTTTTAGTTTATTTATTTATTTTTAAAGTTTTTATTGGAGTATAGCTGACTTACAGTGTTGTGTTAGTTTCAAGTGTACAGCAAAATGAATCAGCTATACATATACATATATCCACGCTTTTTTAGACTCTTTTCCCATATAGGTCATTACAGAGTACTGTGCTACACAGTAGGTCCTTATTAGTTACCTATTTTATATATAGTAGTGTGTATATGTCAATCCCGATCTCCCGGTTAATCCCTCCCCCCCGCCCCCTTACCCCTTGGTAACCGTAAGTTTGTTTTCTACATCTGTAACTCTATTTCTGTTTTACAGATAAGTCCATTTGTACCCTTCTTTTAGATTCCACATATAAGGGTTATCATATGATACTCGTCTTTCTCTGTCTGACTTAACTTCACTCAGGATGATAATCTCTAGGTCCATCCATATTGCTGCAAATGGTATGGGCTGGCTTCTTCTAAATGGCAAACCTACTGCCCTCAATGAATAACAAGTTCCCCTCCTTGAGAGGGAAAAATCACATTGCCTTGGTATCTCAGGAGTGCAGCTCCATAAATATTATTATGCCTCATGGAACACATCTTTATTCAATAGAGCAGATATTGCCAACAAAAATGAAATAATAGAGGAACTAACTTCTAGTGGTTTCCAGCTTTAATTATGAGAAATAAATGAAAAAGAGAGTTTTCAATCAAAGTTTTTCGTACAGTGATAGTTTACTATCTTTCGCTCAAAGATACTTATGCTCTCGGGGGAAAACAGATAAAATGAATGTTTTGGGTTTTTTTCTTTTTTTCAGCATTTTCTGCCTTTGGTTTTTGCTTTATAAGGTCAAATGTTACACTTGTCTTTTAAGCCACCCACAGACTCAGCTCTTTGGGTGGGGCTGGGCTCATCACTAGAACAGAGGGAGGGCGAGGGCGGGGGTCAGTAGGGGAGGGCTCAAGTTCATGAGTGTGGGATGGCCTCATCACATCAAGACTCGCTTTCATGAAATGTCTGCCTTCAGAATGTTTCACTAGAGGCAATATTTTAGAGTGTTGTTATTCTCTAAATCAAGGAGAATTTCCCTTAAAAAGAATCCTTATTTATCACCAGGCCGGATACTGTCTCTAAGCTATCTTGACTGCTTTTTCTAAATACAAAGACAGAGAAGAAGTGAAAAATAAACATTATCCACTAAAAAATTATAAGCCCATAATTTGTGACATAGGTAAAAATCATTGTATTATACTGCTTCAAGAGAGTGCCATGATGGGGGTGGACTGGATAGTTAATGGGGAGGAAGAGTGGTGAGGATTAAAAAATACTTTGTTGGGAGCTTCCCTGGTGGCGCAGTGGTTGAGAGTCCGCCTGCCGATGCAGGGGACACGGGTTCGTGCCCCAGTCCGGGAAGATCCCACATGCCGCGGAGCAGCTGGGCCCGTGAGCCATGGCCGCTGAGCCTGCGCGTCCGGAGCCTGTGCTCCGCAACGGGAGAGGCCGCAACAGTGAGAGGCCCCTGTACCGCAAAAAAAAACAAAAATACTTTGTTGGGAGTCAGACTGACAGTAGATTTCGTGGAGGAAATAAGAAATTGAGTTTAGGAACATTTGAGGTGAGGTAACTGTGGAAATTCTCCTCTTTGGAATGTACATGTATATTGACATGAATTTAGAACCTACATGTATATATATTTTTTAAATTAATTAATAAATTTATTTTATTTTTGGCTGCGTTGGGTCTTCATTGCTGTGCATGGGCTTTCACTAGTTGCGGCGAGCAGGGGCTACTCTTCGTTCAGGTGCATGGGCTTCTCATTGCGGTGGCTTCTCGTAGCGGAGCACGGGCTCTAGGTGCGCGGGTTTCAGTAGTTGTGGCACACAGGCTCAGTAGTTGTGGCTTGCAGGCTCTAGGGCACAGGCTCAGTAGTTGTGGTGCACGGGCATAGTTGCTCCGCGGCATGTGGGATCTTCCCGGACCAGGGCTCGAACCCATGTTCCCTGTGCTGGCAGGCAGATTCTTAACCACTGTGCCACCAGGGAAGTCCCTAGAATCTACCTGTATATTGAAGTGCACTTAGGACACATGTATATCCACAAACATAGAATATGTATGTCAGGATTTGGGGAATACAGGCTGGACTGCAGCCATCAATGTATAGGTGCGTTGTTTTTTTTTTAAACATCTTTATTGAAGTATAATTGCTTTACAATGGTGTGTTAGTTTCTGCTTTATAACAGAGTGAATCAGCTATACATATACATATATCCCCATATCTCCTCCCTCTTGCATCTCCCTCCCACCCTTCCTATCCCACCCCTCTAGGTGGTCACAAAGCCTATAGGCGCGTTCTTAAGCTTTTTCTGGTCGCGATATTCTCCGTGCCCCTGGGCCAAAAGAAATACCTGAGAGCTCTGTTCGTTTAGGCAGTAGAGTCCGTACAACTTAATTAGAATTTATGTCCTAACAATTTAGTGGCCAATTGAAAATATAATTGTACACACTGAAAGGAAGTACATATATCTTTTTCATTCTTAAGTGATGGTTAATTTCATGTGCCAACTTGGCTTGGCCTAGTATCCATGTATTCATTTGGTCAAGCACCAGTCTGGATGCCGCTGCGAAGGTAATTTTTATATGAGATGAACGTTTGAATCGGTAGACCTTCAGAAAAGCAGGTTACTCTTCATAATGTGGGTGGGCCTCACCCAGTCTTCCTGAGGCCTTAAGAGAACAGCCAGGCTCTCTGGAGGAGGAGGGAATTCTGCCTCCAGACTGTCTTCAGACTCAGCTGCATCACCAGCTCTTCACGACGTCCCAGCCTGCTGGCCTGCCTTGCAGACTTGGGACTTGCTTGCCCCTACAATGGCATGAACCAATTCCTAAAATCAATCTCTTTCTCTCTGTACACACATACATACACACATGCGCGCGCGCGCGCGCACACACACACACACACACACACACACACACACTCTACTGTTTCTGTTTCTCCGGAGAAAACTTAGCAATGGGATGTGTGTACCATTGGATACTGCACAGCTTCTCAAGCATTGGACACAGGTGGGGCACCATTTCTTGTTCCACCTTGATTTTTGTACAGATCTTGCTTTTTATCACAACTACTTCTCAGGAGCCCACTTTGCAAAGATGACATCATCCAAGGGAATGTGAGCGATCTCATGTTGAAACCGGGAGCTACCTCAAGCTTGTATTTTGCACAGTGTTCAACAAGTGTTGAATATGGCTGTGTTTCCCTCCGAAATTTAATGCATCCCACAGCGCATCTGTGCACTGGCTGTGACGTCAGGGCAGCTGCGCACGTGGTTTGGGAACTGCAGGTACCAGTGTGGCAGCAGTCATAGGGATGAGATTAGCTCACACAGAGAGCAGAGATGAGCCCCAGAAAATACCTGCAAGGAGGAGGCAGTAGCAGAGGAGCTTTTGAGAGGAGAGTCTAAAGAGAGACTCGAGACGCAAGAAAAACTTCATACGCTCTCTGAACAGAGCAGGGGAAGTATGATACCAGCTAAGAAATGAATCCAGGCATAGGACGGAAGGCAGGAGGAAATATTCTCTGACTCTTACACGGTTGGGGAGTTAGGGTGATGGGGCTGTGGTAGTGTTTTCACCTTTCTCTCTCTTTTCCAACATTTTTTCACGTCTGTGTCTTCATTGTATAATGAAAAAAGAGATGTTTACAACCATAAAAAAAAAAAAGTGCTCTCTAGCTTTCCTATTACTCAACATACCCAGTCTTTTTTCCTTTTTTTCTGTCCAGTTCCAGCATTCAGCTGCGTGTGTGTATGTGTGTGTGTGTGTGTGTGTGTGTGTGTGTTTGTGTGTGTGTGTGTTTGTGTTCAGGGTGAGGAGGTGGGCAGGAATGAGGAGATAGTAAAATAAGGATGTAACAGAAAAAAACTTCGAGGTTTGCTTTCCTTCGTGAAACATTCAGTAGAGTTGGGGAGGTAAGATGTGAAGCAGGTTCACAGAAGTCCATACAAGGAAGCCACAGATAGAAGCCAAGGCCGCGTGCACTAGAGCAGGAGGTGGAAGGTGGGCAGGGCTGGAGCAGGCCCTGGGGAGGGCGTGAGAATCGTGCAGGTGAGTAGAGCTGGGAGGAACCCCCCGGGGTGAGCCTTAGCACTGCGCTTGGGCAAGACCCCTGAACGGGTGGTCTGGGGCCCTGCTTTAATTCAGAGCCGTCGTTTTCCCAAGCCAGCATAAAAGCCGTCAGTCTTTGCCAAAGCACTTTAAGTTTCTTGGCATTTATTGAAATTAATTTACCTGCAAGAAAATTCATATATCCAGCTTTGTGAAGTATACATTCAGGGAAGTGTTTCTTTGCATTAGCTAAAGCGCATATTACTGATATAATAATGTGATGTGACACAACAGAAAGGTGATATAATTTAAGCATATAAAACTCCAGATTGTTTTGGAATTACTATCATCTTGACACTGGTTGTTTCCTCAGGTAAAAGTAGTGATTCCAAGAGTTATGTGGCTGGAACCAGTGGGCTTATTTTGCATATAATATGAAACTCTCTTTGGTATCTATTTTTATTTTGAGGAAAGAATAAAGGACAAGAAAGCATTCTGTTCCAAGTCTCCAAGAAGGTTGTGATTTTCATTACACACCACAGAAAAGGCAAAGAAATTTGGAATTACACTTCATGCATAGAGCTCTGTAGAGGAAAAATAAATGGGTACCCATCTACCCCAAATCCATAAATCAGACATAGAATGGCTAATCACAGACATAAATTGTATAAATTGTATGCTTGGCGCTGATTACTTTCTCCTCGGTCTGTTGTGGACAGTAAAGGATTTAGATCTTAGGCCGGCTGTGCTGTTTTTGAAGTGTGACTCAAAAGCAAAAGTTCGTTTTAAATTCTCTTAATCCTGGTTTACACTTTTTTTTTTTTTTTTGGTTTACACTTTTCATTCCTTTTTGGTTGAAGTATTATCTTCAGGGGGCCCGTATTAATCTGTAAGTACCAACTTGGGCTGTTTTCAGAGTTAATAGAATGGAAATGGTTCTAACGGGCCCAGCACTGGTTTTCCACGTTCTCATTCTCATCACAGACATCCCGGAACATCTTAAAAACTACAGAATAAATGATGCAGCTGCTAGGAAAACAGTGTGGTCGTTCCTCAAAAAAAAAGTTACAAACAGAATTACCATATGACCCAACAATTCAGCTTCATGGTGTGTACTCAATAGAACTGAAAGCTGGGACGCAAAGAGATTTTTGTACGCCCGTGTTCGTGGGAGGATTATTCATGACAGCCAAGAGGTAGAAGCAACCCAGGTGTTTACCAGTGGAAGAATGGATACACAAAAGGTGGTCTGCACATACAATGGAATATTATTCAGCCTTAAAAAGTAAGGAAATCCTGTTACATGCTTCAACGTGGATGAACCTTCAGGACACTATGCTAAGTGAACTAACTCAGTCATGAAAGGACAAATAAGATTCCACTTTTATGAGCTACCTAGAGTAGTGAAATGCTTAGAGGCAGAAAGTAGAATGATGAGTGATTATTAAATGGGTACAGAGTTTCAGTTTTGCAACATGGAAAGAGCTCTGGAGATGGATGGTGGTGATAGTTGCACAGCAACGTGAATGTACTTAATGCCACGGAACCATACACTTAAAAATGGTTAAGACGGTAATTTTATATTATGTTTATCTTACCATCATTGAAAAACCAAAATCAAAAACGACAGAGGAGTGGGCTCCACCACAGAAACTCAGTTTCGGTTAGTCTGCAGCAAGGGCCAAGGTGCAGTGATTCTGGTCTAAGGCGTTGATGGTGTCTGGAGTGGTGAGGCCTGAGTGGTACAGCCAGCAGTGGGAAGCCCACGCTGCCCTATGATGGGAGGGGACACCAGGCACTGGAAGGAGTGAATGGCAGCGCACAGGGCAGGGAGACCCCTGCAAAGAAGACCCTGCGTTGGCCAAGGAGTTAGTCCAGTGAGCAGAATTTCAGGCATTTTGGAATAATTTGTGCACGTGAGCCAGAAGGGTCTTTCAGTCACATCTGAGCTACTGTCTGTCACGTGGATGTCTGTCACGCCTCCAAGAAGCATCAGCTCCGCCCTGGGTCTTGCCTCACTGGCTGCTCAGGTGAGAATCTGGAACATAGTGTACACGCATCTGCTCAGAGTGAAGCAGAGGTAGAAGGGAGGCTCAGAATGAACAGACCACGCTACGGACCAGCGATTCGTGACTGAATAAAACGACGTTTTTAGATGCTTCAGAGAGAGACGAGGTGATGTGCCTTACAAGTGATCCTTCCCTCTTTCATTTGTGAGCACATGAACCTGGGTTCAGACCTTTGTTTCCTCATGAGCCTGGCCTCCTCCTGGCGCAGAAGCACTTTACTGAGCATCTGATTAATGGAGTGACATGTGCATCCATTCGATTAATACATGTGCACAGGGAGTTTCACACGTGCTGCAGTGGCTCACCAAATAAGACGAACCACAGTTCAATTGAGTCAGTCCTTCCACGCCAGGAGAAGTCTCTGACAAGGCTGCATTTCTCCTTGGCCAGAGAATTTTATGGCAATCAATAATGGCTAGCCCTGGTGTCCCTACCGAAGCTCTTTATTGAATGCAATTCATTTTAAGTGACCTTTGCTTTTCTGGAGCAGTTCTTTATTTGTGAAGTGCAGATTGCAAACAGCCTAATCAGCCCTCTGGCTTTTGGTTATTAGCATTCCATCTGCTTTATAATGCCATTTAAAAACCAGCTGTGCTAGGGAAAAAAAAAGTATTCACTGAATCTTTTTCTCTGGAAGAAAAATTCGTGTGACATTAAGATTGCCAAATGGCAATGTCTTCTTTTGGGGTGTGTGTGTGTGTGTGTGTGTGTGTGTGTGTGTGTGTGTGTGTGACTTAAGGTGTTTGTCATATTTCTTCTTAAAGGACCAGAGTTCATGTGCCCTAGTTAATGTTAGAATTATGAACAAAAATGTTTCTAGAAACCAAAGGAGGAATAATAATTTAAATAATGAAATGTTGTAAGTAATTTTATTATAAATGATACCATGTTACAAAGTTAAGTATTAGATCTTGGGCTGAGGAGCTGATGTAAACATGGAGAAGAAAATACGGATGAACGGTTGAACGCAGGGTGGGAGTATTATGAAGACTTCTTGGATTTTTCGTCCCAAGGTGTGGCTCGTTAGTTGTTTATTTTGTAGTTCTGCTTCTTCGGTACTCTTCGTGTCTTAGACCGTACATTTTTAAAAGGTGATGTTGATACTTGTTTCTATGCTGGTCTTGTCAAGTCTTGCAAACTTGTACTGCTGCTGTGCTAATTGCTTGGATAGAAGCCTAAAATCATCATGTGTGTTCATAATGATGCTTATACCTGCTTTTATTCAGAGACTGCTTGAAAGAGCCTTGCCTTCCTGGATTGATCATGGCTTGACCCTCCTCCCCGCCCCGCCCCAGGTACTTGAGTTGGGGAAGGTATAAGCCGGTGATCATCAAGGTGCTGGTTGGGTACCACCATCTCAACTTGAAATAATCCTAGAAATTCTCATTTCTGTTTATCAAGGAACAATGCCAAGGTCACCTGGAAATGAGCAGTCAATTGAGGCTCAGTTTTCTGACTGGTCTTCATGCTCTCAACATTCCCTCATTACAGACGTGTGGGAGCCTGATTTGCAAGTTCTCTGAAGGTAGAACCTTGTCTTTGGGATTTTCTTTTCCTTTTCAGGTTTGGAGCTTAGCTCTTTGATTTCAGGGAGGAAAACTCGGACAGGCTATGGCAGTTCAGCTCTGTCCACTGGCATCAGTTCCTGGAGTTATGGATAAATTGGGAATTATTAGGGGGGGAATATGGAAGTGAGATGAGATGAGAAAGAAAGGAGTGTTTGGTCCCTGGGTGAGCATCTAAGAATGAGAGCAGGAGGGTCATCCTGGACTCAGCCCTTCAACTTACAGATGAGACCCCGGGGAGAACACAGGGTCCGCGACCAAGCTCCCAGGTAGTTAATGGCAACTCAGCCGCCATGCCCCTTACTGACTACATTTTACACCACAGCGTGGGCGGACCCTCTTACGCCTCTCAGACAAGACTAATTACAAGCAGCCGGTTGATCCTATAATGTAGCGATTGGTCTGGTCTGGCTCTAAGATGAGAGAACGTGATGCTCTTCGCGCAGAGTGAGGGAAACAATGATGTAATGGGGCAGAAGTTTTGGTCTGCACGTGGATCTGAGTGGACGCGTATGGGCATGTGTGTCCACTTTGGCATGGTGTTGAAGAAAGTGCAGAAATCTGTTAATTTGCTAGTTTCTCTCCTAAATTCGATTTCAGTATTTTGTAGTCTTTCTATCCCGTGCTGTTTTCTCGTATGGGTTTGTGTTCTTTCAGTCATGTTTTCTGGGACTGGATTTGGGGTTCTTGTTCTTCAAATCCAGGGTTCTAGAATTATCTGAGCTTACAGGTGGGAAAGTATGCACTGGTTAAGTCACTCGTCCACTCTAGTCGGTTGCATTGACGGTTTACAGTTGTGGGCCTGTCGGAGACAAGGGTGGGTTACTGCCACCTCCCTCCTCGATACACTGTTTTAGGTTACTCATGGGTCCATTGCATAACTTGTTAGACAAAATGTGCATGTTATTGAAAAATTGGCTCAAAATTCTTGTCATCCTTTTGATAACAAAAAGAGTTTATCCTGAACATTATTCCCTACGTTGGAATTCAGAGGAGATGGCGTAAGGATGATTCTAGGATATGCCTTTCTCCCCCTTGCCCCTTGACTACTGTACCGGTCTTCTGCCTCTTTCTATCGTAAGTTGTGCGCTGTAGCCTCTAGTCTCCTTTTCATACACGCTATGTATGTCAGCATCTTTCAGGATTGTCTCTCTACCAGGCATCCCCCGGAGGGCAGGCAGGTCCAGATCCCAGGCCTGCTCAGGAGGTTTCTAAGAGAGCACCACATGGTTGCTTTTTCCTAGACCCATCACCCCAGAATGAACAGAGGGTACCATTCCCAGCCCCCTCAGGGACTTATCCTGCCTTCTTCTCAGAGGTTTTACCCACCATGGCATGCATGCATTTGAGAGAGAAGCCACTCTCTCTGAATGACCCCTCCGATGAATTTGTAAGGAAAAACCTCCTTTGGGAATGCCAAGGAATTACACTCAGATTTTTGTTTTAAATTTTGTTCATACTGTACGTAGTCTTGTTCCGTTTACGTGTTACATTGTCAATGAAATAGCATATTCTCCAGCTAAGTAATTTCCAGAAAATTGCTAGGTGTTCATGTACTTAGAGCTACTCGGCTAAAGGACAGGTCATCTTCGTAAGAGCTAAAATGTTTTGGTTTCACTTCATCAAATATATATATATAACTATTGCAAATAGTTAGGTTGAACCTGTATTGACTGCCGGGCTGGTGCAGTGGCAGAAGAGAGGGTCAAGGCAGATGAAGATCACTGGCAAGGAATTGACCATAAAGTTGGACCACAGAATCTAAACTGGGTGTGGTGAAGTGGACAGTGGATTGGGATTGAAGGATAAGATCCCTGTGGGTCAAGGAATGGTTGGAAAGTGTTTTCGCCGGTTTAATCATTATGCCTTCAATTTGTTCTGTTTTCGCCGGTTTAATCATTATGCCTTCAATTTGTTCTGACTGTGCATTGTTGAAACTATGCCCTGTGTGGCCAGCTGTCCTGAAGTTGCTTGCTGGGGTAGCTGGTGGGGAGGATGGATGTCCATAGGTCCAATAGCCAAACTCTCATATCAGGAGAAAACTAGGGAGCATGGTTTTTATTTAAACGACTATGTTAGCAATTTGAGAAATGATAAAAGTGGGTTTTTTTTTGTTTATCAGCCTTTATTCAGTTTGAGGTTAGTAATTTTTTTAAAGCTCAGCTATTTTTTAATAGATTTTAAAAAATAGCTGTCCCTTTTTATTTTAATTAATTAATTTATTTATTTATTTATTTTTAGCTGCTTTGGGTCTCTGTTTCTGCACACGGGCTTTCTCTAATTGCGGCGAGCGGGGGTTACTCTTCGTTGCCGTGCGCGGGCTTCTCATTGCAGTGTCTTCTCTTGTGGAGCACGGGCTCTAGGGGCACGGGCCTCAGTAGTTGTGGCTCGCGGGCTCTAGGGCGCAGGCTCAGTAGTTGTGGTGCATGGGCTTAGGTGCTCCGCGGCATGTGGGATCTTCCCGGACCAGAGCTCGAACCCGTGTCCCGTTCCCTGCATTGGCAGGCAGATTGTTAACCACTGCGCCACCAGGGGAGCCCCTGTCCCTTTTTAAAATTGCATTTTTACTTATTTGAAGAGTAAATCACAAGTAAAGGTGAGAATTAATATTTAGTCCTCTGGAAATAATTTTTTTTAAGTAAATCACATCCATTATGGAAATTCAAAAAGTTCAAAAAGCATTTTAAAAAATCCTGTCCTACAGATAGACAGAAATGTCTTTCAATCTTTTGGGCATATTTTTAAAATAGAAGTTATTATTACCTAATGTCTTGTCATTTTATTTTTAATGGCTGTAAGATATTTGTGTTAATTTTTAAAATATATGAAATTATTATTGTTATTAGACATTGAAATCTTTTCACATACATGTATATGATGAATAACTCATCATTGAGCCCCAGAAAGGGACTATCTTAAGTTGTAAATATACCAGTTAAAGGGTCTACGACCTTCCCTGCTAAGGCCTTGCTGGGAGCAGTGTTTCTGTTTCAGCAAGTTCTAGGACTGTCTGGAAGAAAGTACCACTATGAAGACTTTGGATACCTGTGAAAGTAAAGGGACCTCACTTTATACCCAGTTTTTACTTCTTTATCTTTTCCATCAAGCTCTTTCATCACTAGAGTACCTGTTGGTTGATGCTTTTAGATGTTATAAGTTGTAAAGTTTCCTTCCTGTAGGCTGTCATCTTACATATCTCCAGGATCTTGAAATTAACATCTTATAGGAGAAAACCTTAAATCACAAAAATTCTACTTGTTTCCTCTACCCCGTCCCCCACTCAGAATTAAAAAGAGTGCTATTTTTAAAATTTTGATGGCAGAATACTTTGGTCTAGCTCATGCAATGCAAATATTTGTGATAGCCTAGTTTGAGAAAAACAGATAAAAGCTCTTTATAACACAGGCATTGTACTTATCGAATTCATTTTTTCCAGCGTGCTCTAACATTTCTCAGATGTAAAGGTGTGAAGGGCATGGTTACCAAAAACAAATAGATGTGAACGGTGCTGTGTTATTAAATGCCACGCTTCTTGATTTGTCGGTCATGTATTATCTCAAACAAAAATGGATTTTCCTACTCACGCTTTTGCACTTTCTCAGCTGGGCTATCCACGAACTGGTTTGTGGCGTTCTTATTTTGCAATGAGGAATGAAAATATAAATTGCTTTGGTTCCTTTCCCAATTATATGAATTAATACTGGTTCTCAAAATTCTTATATATAAGAAAGGTACAGTTGAAGTGGAAGGGTGTTTTGTTGGTAACGAGGGAAGAGAGTGTGATGGAACAGCTGATGGTTTGTCAATGATGCTAATAATTTAAGCAGAGTAAGGTGGTAAATTCTTGTCCACATAGGAGATGTTTTGTGCATATACCACTCTTAGATTTCCTTTCACTGGATTATACTGGTTTCTTGGCATTTTCAAAAGAGAGCATAAATGTTTGGTTTTTGTTTTCTGGAAGATGAAAAGTGCAAAGTCATTGCATTTATATTAGAAAGGGCGCAAACCAGTAGTAATCTTCTAAATTGGTTTCGCTTCTCCTTTGGTAAGAACTAGACTGAGTACTGTCAGCGTTTTAGAAAACCTTTCCATGGGTGTTGCCTTCACAAGGCAAAGTAAGATGCCAGATAACAGATGTTTCAGAAATGTTAGTTCAACAGGCTAGCATCACTGTGGTACCCAATTTTGACGTATCAAGAAAGTGAGATGTTCAACAATCTTTCCCAAAATGTGACTACCTCTGTGATTTTTAGTGTATTTCTGCTCTTTTTTTAACTGGTATAAAATCCCCTTTCAGTATAAATTTAAGGGAATTGCTCATTGAGTCCTCCATACTTCCACATTATTATGTATTAATACCTCTCAAATACCCTTTGTTTTGTTTTTTGTTTTTTGTTTTTTGCGGTACGTGGGCCTCTCACTGTTGTGGCCTCTCCCGTTGCGGAGCACAGGCTCCGGACGCGCAGGCTCAGCGGCCATGGCTCACGGGCCCAGCCGCTCCGCGGCATGTGGGATCTTCCCGGACCGGGACACGAACCCGCGTCCCCTGCATCGGCAGGCGGACTCTCAACCACTGCACCACCAGGGAAGCCCCACCCTTTGTTTTTATTCCCATTTCACTGATGAAGAAATAGAGGCAAAGAGGATATATGTAACTTGTCTGGGATCACAGCTAACAAATGGCGGCGCCAGGATTGAAATTCTGGTTGTAGAGAGTGTAATCTTAAATCTATGTATTGTATATTTTTCAGTTCCAGGATTCTGGGACCTAATGTGCTCTGTCTACTACATGCTATCGTGGTGCACTCTGTTCTGGAATGTTAGTCATCTTTGCGGGTGACCTTGTGACTCTGATTGGGATCCAAACTCGGCCACTGAGCAGTCAGACAGCTCTATTAACAGAGATGTCAATGTCCTTATTTTTTATTTACTAGGAATAAATCAGTAATTGACATGTTGTTTTCAAATTTCCATGACTGTATCCCTCTTCTCTTCTTTATATCTACAGAATGTCCTAGGAACAGCATAAATAATATATAGCTTTATCTCTTTATTTTTGAGACCCACACTTACATCCCTATTCATAGCTTGTCTTAGGATCCGTGCAATTCTATGCACTGAACTGGTCACCATAGATATCACTGTGTGAGCTGCGATCCCAGTTTTATTAACTGAATTTGCAACATGGGATATGAAATCACTGTCCTTCTGTATGTATCTTTCCAAGTTTCAAAACTAATGGCATTTTTTGATAGGGTTCACTAGTAGCGTTGTTATGATTTATACAATATTACATTTATACTGTATTATACGATCTATCCCTTTGTGCCTGTTACTCAGAGGAAAATAAGAATTCTTTTACACTTAAGTAATGAAAAAAATCTCTTCTGTGGGTAAGACCCCATAGAGTATTCCCCTTGCTCCAGAGCCAAAGGAGAAAGGTAAATTGTCTTACGGTGTAAGTACATCTCTCGTCCTTTTACTGACCTGAGGGGGTAGCGATACAATGTCCCCTCTGATGGAACACAGCAGTGAGAAGTTGAGTGTGAACCCTCCTGTATTTAATAAACCAGGTGTTACTTAACTCCTCTGAGGCTTCATCTTCTCACCTGTTAACTAGGATCAAGAATACTTATCTTGGGACTTCCCTGGCTGTCCAATGGTTAAGACTCCATGCTCCCGATGCAGGGACATGGGTTCGGCCCGTGGTCAGGGAACTAAGATCCATGCTGCATGGCGCGGCCAAATAAGAAAAAAAAAAAGAATGCTTATCTTACTGGCTTTATTGGCATTTAAGTATTTCATATGATGTGCTTAGTACTGTGCCTCTCTCCTAATGTAGGCATTTAGTAAGGGGTAGTTACTTGATTTTTAAAAAATATTTATTCATTTATTATTTATTTTGTGGCTGCGCTGGGTGTTAGTCGCGGCACGAAGGATCTTAGTTGCGGCATGCCGACTCTTAGTTGCAGCATGCGTGCAGGATCTAGTTCCCTGACCAGGGATCGAACCCAGGCTCCCTGCATTGGGAGCTCAGAGTCCTACCCACTGGACCACCAGGGAAGTCCCGTTACTTGATTATTGATTATTAGTAGGCTACCAAAAGGAACTAGAGCAGGTTTGGAGAATCAGTCATTAGCAAAGAAATCATAATGGAAATGCACTTAGGCAAATGCACTAAGCCAGTAAGTAATGTTTCATGGGTTTGCCTAAAACATAGGAAATATAAAAAATCAGGAAAAATAGGGATAAAGGAATCTCTCCTGTTGACTTAAGGCCTTGTTTGACTTGTCTCATGTGTAATTTATGTAAGACTCCAAAGTGTGGACTGTTTAAGAATAGGTGGGAACTTGAAAAGTAAGACTGTGTTACCCTTTGCACAATTCTTTGGGTGACTTAAGAGGGCATAAAATGAGGTCATCAGACAGAAAGGTTGTAGTTTCCAAAGAAACACTTTAGAAAAAGCAAAGGGAACCCTTTCAAGGAATTTTGATGCCGATCTCTCATTTAGGAGAAGAGGTGGACAGGCTTTCTGAACCTCTGAACAAGTCATAGATCTGGACGGTGTCAGGGATCTCCTTGCCCTCTTCTGCCTTATAGAGCCAAATCAACCCCTAGAGAAACAGGGTGGTCATTCTGGAGAAGAAAGAAGAAAAATCAAACAGGATGACTGGCCTGTTTGAAATTAACTATTACAAACGTAGGAATTAGGTGAGCGTCTAATTGTGAAAGATGTTAGTATTTCTTAGGATCTTCAATGGCTAAATGTCAGCAGTATTAGTAAAATTGAATTTGTGAAAGAGGATTTCAGGTATTTACGAGGAAACTCTCACTTACAGAGATTGAATAGAAAACGACAGGAGAATCCCAGTGGTCCTGAAGGTGCTTTAATGAAACTCGGTTACAGGAAACAATGAGAGGCCAGACTAAGGAAGGTAGGGAAGGTAGGAGGAAACCCAACAGAGTGAACAAAGAACTGCTTGAATAGCTGAGACTTGATCAGGAATGCTGCCACAAAGCAGGGGGCTGGCTGGCAAAGGGCCAAGGAATACAAAGAAACAGCAGCAGAGTGAAGCAGGCAAAACTCTAGCAGGAAGTGAGAAGCAACTTTCAGAACACGTCAAGGGAAGCCTTCTTTAAGTACATCGGAAGCAGCAAGACAGGGAAATGTCGTTTCTCTCTTCGGTGGAGGGAGTTGATTTTAAATGACAGCAATAGGTCAAGTTGTCTACCTTCCCTCCCGCCCCGCCCCTCCCCCCAAAAAATACTCCAAAGCTTCTTTGTTTTAAAAGAGTCCGATAGTATTGACTGGGAGTGGGGGGGGCAACATTATTAGAAGAGCTGGTGGAAGGCTGTTTTAGCAGACTGCTTATATTAAAATCTGTAGGCACCAATGGGTACTGGAATAATTGTTTAGAATGATTGCCTCAGAGAACACCAGTTGTAGAGAGAATATGGAGAAAAAATGCCCTTGAAATAACAAAGCCGGAAGCTTATATGACTTGGAAGAAAAGGGGATCAGGGTTGGGGGGCGGAGACGTAGCAGGTGTCATCACAACATTGATTTGGAAACACCCTGCAGACTGAAAGGTAGCAGGGGTACTAGTGTGATTTGAAAGAGACCAAGTTCTGTCAGCCTAACGCAGTCTCTCTCTGTGACGCAGTGGCAGCCCGGTAGCTTGAGGGAGAGTGGAAGTGATCCAGTCTGATTTTAGGAAAGCGGATGATGCCCCTCCACTGGTCACACTTCACGGGACCTCAAAGAAATGAATATTTTTCACTACATCACTTTCGGGCTGAGTGGCCACCACGTTGGAGCATACTGAAAGTGTGTTTAAATACGAACTGATGTTCATGGCGAAATAGGTCAAAGGGTCATAGCAAGACATGTTCTAAAGTGATCAGTACCAGATCCAGTGCTTATTCAAAATGTTCTACAACCTGTAGGATGTGCAAGAAACACAGAAAATGACCAGGCTGTTGGTGGGGATGGGAGGTGGGAGGGATTTAGGTCAGGATGGTCTTGGCCATTTGGGACGCATGGTTGAAAATGAAGTAGTGGAGGGTGATGTGAGGGCAGAAGGGTAATACTTACATTTTCATATGTAAGGGTCATGATGATCATGATTTTTTTTTTTCTTTTGCGGTACGCGGGCCTCTCACTGTTGTGGCCTCTCCCGTTGCGGAGCACAGGCTCTGGACGTGCAGGCTCAGCGGCCATGGCTCACGGGCCCAGCCGCTCCACGGCGTGTGGGATCTTCCCAGACAGGGGCACGAACTCGTGTCCCCTGCATCGGCAGGTGTACTCTCAACCACTGTGCCACTAGGGAAGCCCGATGATCATGATTTGAATTCACGCTCAGAAGACATACATTTTGAGTTTATCTGATGGTTTGTTTTTTCCCCAAAGCAGTGTTGAGTTGGTTTCTTTCTGAGCCCTGTAAGTTGTTTTTTTTCTGGGCCAACTACCCTCTAAGAATAGTTCAAGAGAAGGTCTTGTGGGTGTAAAGTTCAAAATCAGTAGGCCAACCTTCACGGTCAGGTAACAAAGTACCTTCTACTAAGTTCAGGTCTTAGCCTTGTGTAAGCAAGGATCTAGTCTTAGCTCTACAAGAAAAGGAGTGGTTGAAGACGTTGAAAAGAGTCACAAGGATGGTTAACAAACATGAATATATTTTAAAAACATTGTGCTGGTCACCGAGGACCACCTATTATATGATTCCATTTATGTGAAAGGTCCAAACTAGGCAAATCCACAGAGATAAAAAGTAAACTGGTGGCTGCCTAGGGCTGAGGAAGTTCGGGGGAGATGGGAAGCGACTGCTAGTGGGCGTGGGGTTTATCGTAGGATGATAAAAATGTTCTAAAACTGACTGCCATGGTGGTTGTACAACCCTGTGAATATACTAAAAACCATTCAATTGTATACCTTTTTTTTTTTTTGCAATTTTTAAAACTATTTTGAAGTATAGTTGATTTACAATATGATATTTGTTTCAGGTGTACAAGATAGTAATTCAATATTTTTATAGATTATACTCCTTTTAAAGTTATTGTAAAATATTGGCTACATTCCCTGTGCTAAACTGTACCCTTTAAATGGGTGCATTCCTGGGGCACCAGGCACCCTGGTAATAGGCCTCTAGCAAGAAAAAGAGCATGAAGAACATATTCAGACAGCACAATTTTTTTCTACTGTCCAGTTTTGCCTTTGGCTAAGGGTATTTAAGAATTATGTTTGGCAAACACCTTTTCTACAAAACAAGCATCGTAGAGCATTGCTGTCTTCCCTTAGAATATGTGCAGACCTCCTAATCTTGCCCTTAGCACAAAAGATCTAAAGTGTGGGTTTCTGTGTCCGTCTCACCTTTCACAACATGGACATGGGTATGTGATCCCATCCTGTTCAGCACTCTGTCCTTGTTGGTTTACCCAGGACCTGGCTCAGGGTAGGAGGACCGCATTGTTGCGTTATCTATAACTAATAGGTAAATATTAAATATAAAGGCCTGTGCAGATTTTGCCTTAAGATATGGTACAGACTCTGTTATGAGCTTGAGCTGCTTACTTAGAAAATGCTTTTTAAAAAATTATTTAAATGATTTTCAATAAGCATACCAAGACTGTCCAATGAGGAAAGGACAGTCTTTCAACAGATGATGCTGTGAAAACTGAATATCCAAAACTTGGAGCCTTACCTCACACCATATACAAAAATTTACTCAAAGTGGATCAAAGACCTAAATATAAGAGCTAAAGGGCTTCTCTGGTGGTGCAGTGGTTCAGAGTCCGCCTGCTGATGCGGGGACGCGGATTCGTGCCCTGGTCTGGGAGGATCCCACATGCCATGCAGCGGCTGGGCCCATGAGCCATGGCCACTGAGCCTGCGCGTCCGGAGCCTGTGCTCCGCAACGGGAGAGGCCACAACAGGGAGAGGCCCACTTACTGCAAAAAAAAAAAGAGCTAAAACTATAAAAACTCTTGGAAGAAAACATAAGGGAAAAATTTAATGACATTGAATTTGACAGTGATTTCTTGGATATGATACCAAAAACACAGACCACAAAAGAAAAAATAGATTAAATTGGATTCAAAATTTAAACATTTGTGCAACAGTAGAGTGAAAGGCAAGCCATGGAATGGGAGAAAATATTTGCAAATCATTTATCTCAGAAGGAATTGCTCTCCAGTTTATATAAAGAACTCCTACAACTAAACAATAACAGCATTTTTTTAAAACCCAATTCGAAAATGGGCAAAAGACTTGTAAAAGGAAAAACTCCTCCTTCTCAATACTTCACTTCCGACACTAGATATGTGCGTTTTTCCACATCAAACAATTCTCCAATTCTCAGCAGACACCAATTTCTTATCCTACAATTTAACTCCCCAGAGTTAGTACAGACCCCACAGCTTAAGGGCTCAGTTCCACAAGTCTGCCTCCCATCCTGCTTCAGACTCCAGTCACAAGTAGTGGGTTCCAGGTGACCCGCAACTTCTGCCTGGCATGGCTACCAGTCGGAGGTTCATCTTCCTCCCTCCTCGGGTTTCATAATTTGCTAAAATGGCTCACAGAATAGAAGGAAACAGCTGAATTACTGTTACCAATTTATTACAAAGGATGTATTACAGGATACAAATGGACAGCCAGGAGAAGGGGTGCGTAGGGTGAGGTCTGGAAGGGTCCTCGGCTCGGGAGCTTCTGTCCCTGTGAAGTCTCGCGTGTGCCACCCTTCCAGAACTTGAATGCATTCTTGTTCACAGGCCCAGAAGCTTTATGGCGGCTTCTTTGTGTAGTCGTGATTGATTAACTCACTGGCCACTGGCGAGAAATTCAGTCTTCCTTCCCTGAAGGTTGGGGGGTGGGGCTAAAAGTTCCAACTTTCTAATTACAGAGTCAGTGCCCCTGGCAACCAGCACCCTCATCCCACGGGCTTTCCAGAAGTCACGTCATTAACAACTCCAACGTGCTTGAAAGGGGCTTGTTGTTAATAACAAAAGATGCTCCCTTCACCTTTATCATTCTGGAGCTGTTGCAGGAGCTGGGGACAGAACCCAAATATTATAACAAAAGATGCTCCTATGGCTCATATCACTTAGGAAATTACAAGGGTTTTAGGAGCTCTAGCCCGGAGCAGGGAGCAGGGACCACTTTATGTTTCTTATTAGAAGTTGAATAAACATTTCTCCAAAGAAGATATGTGAATGGCCAGTAAGTACATGAAAAGATGGTCAACGTCATTAGTCATTAGAGAAATGCAAATCAAAACCACAATGAAATAATACTTCACACTGTTAGGATGGCTGTTGGAAGGAAGGAAGGGAGAGGGAGGGAGGGAGGGAGGGAGGAAGGAAGGAAGGAAGGAGAGGAGAGACAGGAAAAGAGAGAGAAAGAGACAGTGTTGGTGAAGATGTGGAGACGTTGGAACACTTGTGCATTGCTGATGGACTGAAATGCTGCAGCTGCTGTGGAAAACACGATGACAGTACCTCAAAATAGTAAACATACAATTACGATCGGATCTAGCAAATCTACTTCTGTATGTATACCCAAAATAAGTAAAAGCATGAACTCAAACAGAAATCTGTGCACCCATGTTCATAGCAGCATTATTCCCAAGAGCTAAAAGGTGGAAGCAACCCACCCAGTGTTCATCATTGGGTGAATGGATAAACTAAGTGTGCTACATACGTACAATGGAGTATTATTCAGCCTTAAAAAGGAGGGAAAATTCTGACACAGGCTACAATGTGAAAAACCTTGAAAACATTATGCTAAGTGAAATAAACCAGTCACAAAAAGACAAATATTGCATCATCCCACTCATGTGAGATTTCTAGAATGGTCAGATTCATAGAGACAAGAGTAGCATGGTAGATGCCGGGGACTAGGGGGAGTTACTGATTAATGGGTACAGAGTCTCATTTGGGAAGGCTGCAAAGGATGATGGTGGTGCTTGCACAGCAATGTGTATGTACTTAATGCCAGAACCGCACCCTTCAAAACGGTTAAATTGGTAAATTCTATGTAATATATTTTACCACAATAAAAAATATTATTTTCAAATGAGGGCCTTTACGTATACAGACAGAAGTCTACCATAAAAGTCCCATGTCAGGCTTCCCTGGTGGCGCAGTGGTTGAGAGTCCACCTGCCGATGCAGGGGACACGGGTTTGTGCCCCGGTCCGGGAAGATCCCACGTGCCGCGGAGCGGCTGGGCCCGTGAGCCATGGCCGCTGAGCCTGCGCGTCTGGAGCCTGTGCTCCGCAACGGGAGAGGCCACAACAGTGAGAGGCCCGCGTACCGCAAATAAAAAAAAAAAAAGTCCCATGTCACCCGTCCCAGCATAAGTATCCTCAGTTGCTTCTTCTAAAACATAGCAAGCACAGTAAGCATCGCCTCACCCAGATTCTTTCACAGCTTTTACTACAAAATTACTGAGTTAGGGACTTCCCTGGTGGTCCAGTGTTTAAGACTTCACCTTCCAACACAGGGGTGCAGGTTTGATCCCTGGTCGGGGAGCTAAGATCCCACATGCTTCATGGCCAAAAAGCCAAAACACAAAAGAGAAGCAATATTGTAACAAATTCAATAAAAACTTTTAAAAAAATGATCCACATCAAAAAAAAAAAAAATCTTAAAAAAAAAGAAAACAAAATTACTCAGTGAACCAACCAGTAATTGACAACATTTTCAACAGTGCTTCAGAGACTATTGTAAACCCTGGGATTTGTTAGTCATCACCTGGAGCAAACTCTATGAGATTCCATAATGTTGTTTTGTATTTGTTATAATTTTTCATACTAATTTATTCAATTCAGTAATTTAAAAATATATTTATAAGTAATGCATTTTTGAAAGATATACTGCATCTCATAAGCTATTTCTTACTAGAAACCAAAGACTTCCTGATAATGATGGAATGCAATTTTGATGCTTGGAAAGGGGTCTGGAAAATGGATGCTGTGCACACATTATTTCTTCCATGACCTATGGCTTATCATCTTGGGCTGGGCTGTTCATGCATACCTCGCCTTGTGGGAGCAGGACGCATAGCAGTTTGTTAATCTGCAGACTTAACATTTTTGCGTTTGCCTTTTTCCTAGACTTTTTGCCAAGTTTCAGCAATGAATTGGACATTGTAATCTCTCAAAGTGTTTTCTAAATTTAACTTAAGTGAGTTTGAAGTCTAGAAGGCAACCAAGAAATGCTGAATCCGGCATAAGAGTCACCAGAAGTGAGGAGTAGTCTCTGTCCCACTGTGGGTTATTTTCTAGGTTCTTCTGTCAAAGATTCCTTCAGGAACCTTCCCAGGTGATTCTGGTATCTGAAGTTCAAGGCCTTTGGCTGTACCCTTCAGAATACTTACCATCCCATTATGGGGCTTCAGCAACCTTCTCAGCCCGCATCCCCCAGTCCTGGGGGGGTCTCACCTAAGTGGCACTGAAACAAATGACTTGAATGGCCCCTTCCTTCTGGAGGACAGACAGACTCTTCAAGTCCTGTAGGATGTGCACATTCTGGAAACAAGCTCATGAAATTATTGCCTTCAAGCTCGGCTGAATTTAATCCTTCAGAGACAGGCAGCTATCATGTTTTTAAGATGTCGAGCATCTTTATTTTATAATTTTGACCTGGCTGCTCAAGATATTGAGTCTAACCTCAAACTGGTTTGAAATGGCTTTTCTTTTCACATAATATAAATTATATATTTTACATGTTCCTTTTAAACGATTGTCCATTTTTAAGACATTTTATTTCCTTGGTTCTTTTCTTGTGGCTTTGAAATTTAGACAGAATTGATTCTTACAATACAAATGACTCTTAAGGAATTGTCATTTCATCTTAACAGAATCATGTGGAAACTCTTTTAGAGCAACATCTAGAAAAATGTAAACTAATGTTTCTAGAATACATTTTATTTTCATGGAGAAGGAAAACTTTGAGTCCAAGTGACACATTTAGATCCAGGTTTATGCCTGAACCAGCTTTTTAAAGCAAGTTTTCAAGCTTGGTTTCCTTATCTATAAATTGAAGAAACATGTTTTTCTCAGGTTTGCGTGAACTGAGTAAAATACTATATGTGAAAGACCCTGATAGGAATCAGGTACACAGAGTAGCTTCTCAAATAATCATTTCTCCTCCCATACCTTCTCCATCTCTTCTTAACTTCTTTTTCTTACATATATTATCCCTTTTTAGACATCTCTTTATTAGCACAGAAAATATGTTTTTTTCTGGGTCGTGACACTGCAATTCAGTCATTGAATATATTCTTCCCCTTTTGGGTATTGCCACCCAATTTTTGGCCTCTCAAAAAAATCTTCAAATATAGTTCATTAGTTATTACCTGAATCTAAAATTCCAACTTAAAGAAAATCAGTCTTCTAAGTGTAAAGAAATCCCGTGCCATCCTTTGTAAAGGATTTGCTTTCTCACTGTCAAAGCAAAGTGTGTTTGGGGCTGGGCCTCAACCTTCCATGGACCCGTTGAATTACTAGGTCCGGAAGCTAGTAAACTCACAGGTAAGTGGATAATCAGGAATTTTGGCACTACTTGTACCAATCACCAGGAACTAGGTCACGTGCGTTATATGTGTTTCAATTCTAATCTCCCCAGCTCTCCAATGGGTATTATTATCACTATTTTATGGAAGAGGAAAGGAAGATCCTTAGAGGTCGGTCAACTCCCTCGGGATGGCACAGTGAGAAAGTTCTAGACCAAGACTGCACCGGGTCTGCCTGAGACTTTTAGTATTTTCCACAATTTGATTACATTTAGGGGGTGTAATTATGGGAGACATAGCCTAGCTTGCAGAACAGCAGTGTCCCATCAAAGCCAGTGTTTGTCTCACAGGACAGAGTCTTTCCTGTCCTCTGACGCCGTCTTCTCTCTGCTGTCCCTTGCTTGCCAGGATAACAGGGTCATGGTTGAGAGTGTGTTCATCAGTCTCGCTAATTCCAAGGATTGATAGTATCGTGATGTCCTACTGCAGGCTGTGCAGTTCTACACAGAATGAAAGGAGAATCTAATCAGGACTTGATCTCTAGGCCATTTGGGATCAGGTAGGAAGGAGGACTACCTGGTCTGTTCACTATCCCGGAGGAGCATGAATTCAACCACAATTGCTGTGCTAATTCTCTCCCAACTCGCATCTCTCCCCTCCCATCCCCACGGTGCCCATCATGGGGCCGAAGCCAGGCAAGGCTCCCCGACCCAAACAGACTGATTCATGGTGAAGTCTACTCCTGGGAGCCTTCTTTGGCCTTAAACTGCCATCCAAAGAACTCTCCAGACGGCTTCCTTCTGTCACTGAGTTGACTATCTCACATTTAGTTGAATGTTCTTTTCTGTGATAGCCGCCTCACAAGGAATCATAGGATTTGCTTGGACATTATTTTCAAGTTATTTTCAAGTAAGCAGAAGTAACTCAGCATTCAATCCAGCTTTTTAATGGTGGAAATATTCTCTGTGTGTGTGTGAAAATGTGTCTGGCACATGTTATGTGGAGATAGTTCTCTGTCACATAATCCTCAAAATACACATCCTGTTCTCTGACTGCTTTGCTCTTTCTTTCCTTGTAGATAATTGTGTTATGTTCACTAGGATGCCACGTCCATATGGATTAGAGCTGCTTGTTATCGTCTCCTACTCCTGTCAAAATAAGCAGCCATCATTGTGCAAAAGGAAGACCAAGAAATGCATTCTTCCTGGGCTACCGTGGGACTCAGGGTCCCAGCTTGCCAATGAACTTATTCTTTCTTTCTAGAAGCATTCTGTCATCGTATGTAATAGGATTCCCTTTTTCATGTCTTCTGCACATAGGCAAAATCTTTATTAAACCCCTGTTGAGGTGACGGTCAGGAGGTCACTTGGAAGATTGTCATGCCAAGGTGATTCCTACTCCTCTCTTCCTGAAAAGGAGACTTCGCAAAGTTGTTTTTATTTAAATTGTATTTAAGTCACTATGCGGAGTTGAGTTCTCCTTTTACTTTCCTTTTCAGTGGAGACTTGATGTTTATCTCATTACTTCCACTTCTAGATAAGTATAGATTCTCCCTTATCTGAACCCAACACTCCTGGGAAAACTGTAGGAAATTGAATCAGGAAAACAAAGTATATTTCCTTTCATGCTCTATGTCATATCCTGTGGCTCTTTTTTTTTTTTTTTTAACCGTGTGCAGGCCTCTCACTGTTGTGGCCTCTCCCGTTGCGGAGCGCAGGCTCAGCGGCCATGGCTCACGGGCCCAGCCACTCCGCAGCATGTGGGATCTTCCCGGACTGGGGCACGAACCTGTGTCCCCTGCATCGGCAGGCGGACTCCCAACCACTGCGCCACGAGGGAAGCCCTCCTGTGGCTCTTTTAATATTTATTTTTATGAACTGAGGCTGTAGTTTAGATTTCCTCAATATGGTTTTTAGAGCAAAAAAGCACAAAACTGGCATTCGGGAGATCAAGGATTTCCCACTGGCTCTGCCAGTTGCTAACTGGTGACTTCAGACGAGGCATTTAACTTTGGTTCCAGTCTCTTCAACGTGTGGGTTGAACTGGATGGCCTCGAAAATTCCTTTTAGTGTCAACATTCTGGGACTCTGAACTAAAGATAGTTGCATGGAGTAAAAATATTCTTCTTTGTTCCTAGAAGATTGCCCTTTATAATAATTAATGTTGCTTGAAAGGAGTGCCGATATACAGATCTTGGACAAATAATTAAAATTTAAGGAAGTCTACCAGACTGTTATTACGAGCATGAAATTACGCTTCAGGGCATAGCCCTGTGGCCTTTGCAGGAAGTCAGCTTGTTTTTGAGAAACACCATCCGCTGTAGACCTGAGGGTAGCCGCTGAGCTCTGTGTTCATATGTGTACAGGGTCACCAGCGCAGAGAACAGCAGCCACAAACATCTGGAATATAGCCATAAATTCAGATGTGGAGAAAATGATTGTCCCTACACCTAAACATTTCAATTAGAGAGACAGCCACCTACCTTATATACTTGCCCAATTTCGTAGAAGACTATGACAGCAGAAAGAAGGCTAATTTTTTAAATTAAATGTAACATAAGTACATGGTAAAATCTTCAAATCATACCTGAAGCCCATGCATACACCCACAGATTAAAAGCTTCTACCCTCAATTCTCAGTCCCTCTATCCAAAAGTAACCATTGTTAATAATTTCTTGTTGGATCCTTTCTAAAGATGGTACATGTATGTCCCAGTAGATACATGCATAGCTTCTTTTTACATTTATATAAATTATATACAGTTGTTCTATACTTTGCTTCTTAATGGTGCATCTTCGAGATACGACCACATACGACGATCTTCTGTATGACCACATAAGGTTATACAGAATCAACTTATTCTTTAATGTCTAGATTGTTTACTACTGTATAGATTCTCATAATATTAAATCAGTATCCTGTATAGAGTATCGTAATTTTAAATCAATGATCATTTCTCTGTTTCAACCTCTCTCAACCTGCAACACCTGCGTTTTGGTCACTGTTCTCATTCTGTTCATGTATCTAAGTCTTTTCCCCCAGCTGTTCTATAGGGTAAATTTCTAAAAGTGGAATTGATCAAAACATGTATAGATTTTACCAGAAAGTTTGAACCAACTTAAATATCCCTGCAACATATAAGGGTGCTGCTTTCCCTATTGTTGCCATCCTGGGTATCCAATTTTTTAAAATTCTTCAAATCTAATAAGGGAAAAAAAAAGACACTCGTTTTGATTTAGCTTTTTAAAATAAATGGTTGATTTTCCTATTAATTAGTTGATTTGTGTGTGTGTATAAGGTTTCAGTTTGTGGTTTTGCTCATTTTTAATTGGATGATGACTCTACATTGATTTGCAAGACGGAGTCATAAACTAAGGAATTAACTTTCTATCATACTTGTTGCAAATAGTTTTCCAGTCTGTCTTTGGATTTTGTTGGCGGAAATTTTTTTCCCTAGAAATTTAAAAACTGCGTGTAATCAAATTTAGAGATCTTTTCCTTCATACGTCTGCCTTTAGAGTTGTGTTTTTAGAAAGGGCACCCCTGTTGAAATATTACATATTAAAAATTGTTTGTGTTTTATTCTAGTACTTCTTTAGAGTTTAACTTTCCTAGGTTGTAATATTTGACCCTTCTGAAGTTTGTTTTTGAGGTCAGGAGTTTGATGGGCATCCAGCCTAATTTCTTTTTCCAAGTGGCTAATCAGTGACGCCACTACCACTGGCTGTATAATTAATCTTTTCCCCGCTGATTCGAAATACCACCTTGTGAGAGCCAGATTCTGCTTGTTTCTAAGTCTGTTCCTGAGCTCGGTTTGGTTCCATTGAACTACTTTTTTTTTTTCCTTCTCCAATGCCAGTATGTTTGAGTTGCAGTAGTTTCAGATATGAGTCAAGCAAGGGGAAGGTTAGCCACTGTTCTGCTCCACTCATAGGCACCCCGTTTTGAGGCTACTTAATGAAGGGACCTCTGTTTTCAATTGTCTCTAGTAACATCAGAACTAACGTTCATGCCGACGTCGTATCATTCAAAAAAGAATTAACTTTTGCCATGATACAAAGCTTAGAAAGATTGGGTGTATGCCAAATTAAAAAAGGTGATTTTAAAAAAAAAATAGCATCTAAAAAGATATTTTAAGAATCTTATCTGGAAATCTCACTTCTGTGGCAATGTTCCGTAAATAAGACATTACTGTATCTATTTGCACATTTGTAGATCAGCCAGGAAAGTATTCGTGTTTCTGTGCCATGTCTTTTAGTATGTGGCATATCAAATAGAGTTATGGGTTTCCTTGATCTGATTGATTTCATTCAAAGGTCTTTTTTGGCAACGTTTGGGACCTCTTCACTCTCCGAGGTAAATCTTGCAGAGCAGGAAGTTGAGGTTTTGGGGTAGATTCCAAGAGTCAGTTCTGATCTTATGGTTGGGGAATGTGGAAACCTAACGCTTTCCTTTACTTAATAATGTGAGTAGTGAAGGATCTTTTTCCCCCTGAGCTAATTAAGTATTTTCTAAAAGAGGGTGAACTTTTAATAGTAGGAATATAATTTTTCACTTTTTATTTTACACAGATCTGTGCTTAAACGTGGTCAGAGAACAGTCCCTGCTTTAAAATCTCCTTATTTGTACATGTTACAGTTCAAAGGAGAGAGCTTACCATTTATGTGGAGAGAAAATAAATGAGATTTCTTTCTATCTGTCTTCCATATGTTTAATGGTAGGATTTGTGTCTTGGATCCTACTTTGAGTTAAAACAGACGGTGGATTCAAAGAGTTGCTACAATAAAGAACTGTTCTTATCTCAGAATCAGCCCTGCAGACGATCTCCGAGAATCCCATATCAACTGTCCAGGCGGTAGATCCATCTTAATCTGAACAGGCAGTTTGATTGCTTCTTTTCGATTAAACAAACATGGGGCCTTATTAGCCCCAGACCCCAGTCAGAGAAGCAGTGTGGGCGAGACACCAAGCATAGTGATTTCTTCACCGACAATTTGCACTGAAAATGAACACCTGTGTCTTCCTTCGGTACATAAGAAGGGTCAGTGAAAAGCTATGGCAGATGGTACTTGAGAGACCGTTGTAGCGCTTGGCTTGAGTTCCCCTCAACCCAGCATGGAACTGCCCACTTGGTACCAATACGACAGTATTTGCCTGCACATCACACTCACCTTGAATAAGAAGGGCCGCATAGACTGAGCACGGTCTTACCTCAGCGAGCCTATCCAAAGGGCATCCGTACATAGTCCAGCATTTGGGGTAAGAGCATGTTTAAATATCTCAAGGAATCAAAAGATTGGGGAAATACCAAAGGGACCATCAGGCCAAATGAAATGTAGCCAAGATCTTCATTCGAACTTGATCGGGTCCAGAGCCATGTCCCTCTGGAGCGAGCTCTTAAGGTAAGACTTAGCTTTCACTATACACAGGCAAGGACTTGCTCCCGCATCACAAATGATGTGCTAGGAATAATTTACCATTTCAGCCCTCCTTATATATCTAGATACTTTGTAGAGAACCCTGGCTAGAGGTTACTCTTCCTTGTTCACTTTTTTTCTCTCTCTCATTTTATTTGTTTTGACAGTTGACAGGATTTTATTATTTGTTAAATACTTAATTGTGGTAAAATACACATAACGCAAAATTTTTACCATCTTAACCATTTTTAAGTGTACAGTTCAGTAGTGTTAAGTATATTTACAGTGTTATACAGCTAATCTCTGAAACCTTTTCATCTTGTAAAACTGAAACACTATACCTTTTAAACAACAGCTTCCCAGACCCCTTCCCCAGCCCCTGGCAACCACCATTCTACTTTCTTTCTTTCTTTTTTTTTTTTATTGCAGTATAGTTGATCTACACTGTTGTGTTAGTTTCTGCTGTACAGCAGAGTGAATCAGTTATACATATACATATATCTACTCTTTTTTAGATTCTTTTCCCATATAGGCCATTACAGAGTATTGAGTAGAGTTCCCTGTGCTAGACAGTAGGTCCTTATTAGTTATCTACCTTATATATAGTAGTGTGTATATGTCAATCCCAATCTCCCAATTTATCCCCCCCTTCTTTCCCCCCCAGTAACCATAAGTTTGTTTTTTACATCTGTGACTCTATTTCTGTTTTGTAAATAAGTTCATTTGTACCATTTTTTTTGATTCCACATATAAGTGATATCATATATTTGTCTTTGTCTGACTTACGTCACTCAGTATGACAGTCTATAGGTCCATCCATGTTGCTGCAAATGGCATTATTTCATTCCTCTTTATGGCTGAGTAATACTCCACTGTATATATGTACCACATCTTCTTTATCCATTCATTCCTCTGTTGATGGATACTTAGGTTGCTTCCATGTCCTGGCTATTGTAAATAGTGCTGCAGTGAACATGTGAGTGCATGTGTCTTTTCGAATTATGCTTTTCTCCAGATATATGCCCAGGAGTGGGATTGCTGGATCATAAGGTAGCTCTGTTTTTAGTTTTTTAAGGAACCTCCATACTGTTCTCCGTAATGGTTGTACCAATTTACATTCCCACCGACAGTGTAGGAGGGCTCCCTTTCTCCACACCCTCTCCAGCATTTATTATTTGTAGATTTTTTTTTAACATCTTTATTGGAGTATAATTGCTTTTCAATGGTGTGTTAGTTTCTGTTGTCTTGTAGATTTTTTGATGATGGCCATTCTGACCGGTGAGATGATACCTCATTGTAGTTTTGACTTGCATTTCTCTAATGATTAGTGTTGTTGAGCATCTTTTCATGTGCCTCTTGGCCATCCATTCTACTTTCTGTCTCTGTGAACTGACTACTCTAAGTACCTTACATAAGTGGAATCATAGAGTGTTTGTCTTTTTTTACTGGCTTTTATTTCACTGAGCATAATGTCCTCAAGGTTCATCTATATTGTAGCAAGTTTCGGCATTTCCTTCTTTCTAAGGCCGAATAATATTCCATTCTATGTATAGACCACATTTTGTCCATTTATGTGTCAATGGGCATTCAGGTTTTTTTCATTTTTAATTAGTAAAATATACCCACACTACTATTACCCATGTGCATATGTCTGAATTGAAAAGTTTTAGAATCTGAAGGGACTTCCCGGTCAGACTTTTACTGTTGCCAGTAAGTGTGAGATGGCTTAGTAAGTGCTCAGGCACAGAATAGGAGTCCAGATGGTTGCTTTAAAAATAAATTACAGCAGGGCTTCCCTGGTGGCGCAGTGGTTGAGAGTCCGCCTGCCGATGCAGGGGACACGGGTTCGTGCCCCGGTCCGGGAAGATCCCACATGCCGCAGAGCAGCTGGGCTTGTGAGCCATGGCCGCTGAGCCTGCGCGTCCGGAGCCTGTGCTCCGCAACGGGAGAGGCCACAGCAGTGAGAGGCCCACGTACCGCAAAAAAATAAATAAATAAATAAATTACAGCAATCGCTCACTGGTCTCGAAACTTCAAGTCTCCCCCATTTCAAGTTCAGGCAGCCGCGGGATCCACAAGAGAAGTCGAAGGACAAAAGTGGCAGCCACTTGGTGAGAGATGTTTACTTTCTTAAATTGATTTCCCTCTACCTGGCATCCAGAAAGGTGTGTTTTCCATGGACATTTTCAGACCTCGAAGCTTGAGATGTGGAGTTATTTCCTCAAAGACACGGTACGTGGTCTTTCTCACCAGACTCTCTTGAAGGCTCCACCAGATAAACACTCAGAGGTCTGGGAAATGGGAGGAAGGGGAGCCGTTTAGATTATTTCACATCCTCTGCCCTGGAGTACTTGTCTCACTCGACTCTTTCCTTACATTTCTCAGAGGAAGAAAGACTTGGAAACTTGGTACGTTTATTTTTTACATACGTGCCAGCTTTGACCACTCTTGGCACTGGGTGAGCGGGAGATCAATGATCCAGGTTATGCCGTGGAAAAAGCCATAAACTTTTACATCACGATTTTTGTTTTTAAGACATTTTATTTTCATAGCTGGGTATTCCTCTATTAGCATGGGGGGAGGGAGAATGAAAAAAATATAATAGGATAAAAGAGAGAGTACTAATTTTAAAAAAAAGAAACAAAACCCAAAGTACAAAGCACGCACATACACAAAAAGATACTCAGTTTCCTTGTCGGTTTTGTGAAGGAATGCTGAGTTTTGAGGTGAATAAACAGGATAGGATCCCTGTGTATATGCCGTTCACAGATCATTCCTTGACCTGGGGAACACTGCTATACAACTAAGAGGTAATTACTCACCCAGTGAACTTAGGGTATGATTATTCTTATCCTGAAAGGATTACCAATGAAGTTACTTCTAGAAGAGAAGTTACTCTAGTTCATTTCAATATTGACATACTAGACACAAGTTATTTTACAGCCGTATGCTAAATGGTGAAAATTTAACTATAGATAAATTACAAATGAAAATAAAAGCATTGGTATAGTCCTAATAATTAACTAGTTAAGAAATGAAAACTATAATTCCATTAATATTTGTTTGACTTTTATGCAACTTTGGGGGAACTTCCTGCTCTATAACTTGATATACACAAGTAGCTAGAAATGTGTAAGTGCGTGTGCATTGTTATTGCTCGTGGATACAGTGGCTTTAGAATAGTGTAGCAAGTGGGCATATATGTTGACCTTGAGTATATGCTCACAACAGATAGCTCTTTGCTTTATACTCTATTTATAAAAGTATAAATACTCATTTATATGAGTATATATTTATTTATATATCTTATTATATGTAAATATATAAGTATTTCTATTTACTTATCTAAGTGTATCTTATTTATATGAGATCTATCTATCTATCTATATATACACACACATATATATGATTTATATAAGGGCATAAGAGACCTTTTAAAATTATTTTGTATTTATTTTTGGTAAAAACTACCTAAGGATAAAGGGAAGTGATTACATTTTTTAAAAAATTAAAAATTAGTGAGAGCTTAAGAATTAGATCTTTGGGAAAAAAGAAATATCGTATATGGTCAGGAAAGCCACCTCTTGCACATTCTGTAGGATCTTGTAGATAAGGAAACCAGAAGATCTAAGTTAAGGGTAGATCTCAAGAATAAGCAGACCAAAGTCTCATACCCATTCCTTGGGCAGTGGGTTCGATGAAAACCAATGACTTTGGGGAGAAACATGGGGCCCCAGCAAGGGTACATGGTGCTCTGGGCAAGTTCCAGCTCCCGTGGTATAGGCCCAAGCATGCAGAAGAAGCTGGGCTCCAGTATTTCTATAGGAGGTTTACGCTGATTATCAACAGATACATATTCACTTAGAGATTTTGTGAAGAACGCGTAACCTTGGTCATTTGAAAGGAAAAATGACCGCCAGAATCAGCCAATGTGTACTATTGAAAACCACCCCCACAGCCTGGGGATCCCCTAAGATCTGTGTGTATTCTAGCAGGCTTGTTTGGAATGAGCAAAGCAAAAGTATTTGTTGCACGTGGAGCATGTGCCAGGCACAGGAGTGATTCCATTTACTCCTCACTGAAACTCTGGATAAGCTACGTGGTGGTTTCCCATTTTGCAGACAAGAAGACTGACGCTCAGTCAAGCTAACTTATTTGGTAGGCAGTGTATATATCCCGGACAGTCTGATTCCAAGCCTGCGCCCTTTCTTAAACACCCTCCTGCGCCACCTGGCCAGCTGGTTCCACCAGACGCACTGACGAGGCACCTTCCTCATAAAACCTGAGGCTGTGTTACCTCCTCTGCTTGGAGTAATGGAATTGTAAACGTTGGAAGGGGCATGCCAGTATCTGAAAGCCATTAAGGGAAAATGAGTCACTTGCTGGATGCATTGAACGTCTTTCGATTATGAGAGTTTCATGGTGAAAGAAAGCACCCAATGATTTTTCTTAAAAAGAATTGAATCTCTCTGCTGAACAGAGATCGTTGGCAAGTCCATGTGCAATCATGGTCAGCAGAAAAGAACTTTAAGCAGTAATGAAAAGCTTGTGGGCCCAGACGCCTTTACCTCCTCCCTCCCCCCAAAGAGCGCTAAAGAACAGGCCTTTGGGGGGACTGACGTTGAAAAGAATTCTGATCCTGGAGGAAAAGACAAGTAACACAAAATAAGAAGATTAAAAGCAGGCATGATAGGTAGTTACTCATCACCCCTGGGTTACGTGGTGTACATCGCTTTGTCTCACCCCCTATCCTCCAAATATTTTTGTTGTTGTTGTTAAAGAAAGAGAAGAAAATATTTTTGAGGTAACTCATTACCTTTTGGCTTTAGGCCTAGAAGCTTCAGAAGTTGAAAGTAATTTTATATGCTGCAGATGCTTCCTGGTTTTAAAAACTATGACCTGGCCTCTAAACAATGATGACATCAACTCAGAAGGATAATAATCTTCCATATCGTGTAACTCCAGTAGCAGCTGTGGGGTAGTCTTTATGAAATGAGAAGGAGGGGAGGCAGTCTGATTTAGATCATGAAATAACCGAAGCAAAGTTAGTGTGACTTCTCTTGTATGCAAAGATAATTTTTTATTGCATCTTCGTTCTGAGACAGTTATTTGATAAACCTGTCTTGCCTGTACTTTTAAAAAGTCTTTTTATGGACTACATACTTTCGATGTGTTTTCACGATCCGTTCAGACTACCCAAGACGACCATAAAACACCAGTAATTAAGAAAAACTCTCCTTCAGAGAAGAATCAAGGAAACTCTGTTTCCATTATTTAATTTTTGACGTCTCTGGAGGGACACAGTAAATTTTCTTTTTAACCCATTAAGAGTTGACCTTGAATCAGGATGTGGATTTCCTCCGTAGTGCATTAGTGAGCCTCGGTTATAGCCTTGTTAGCTTGAGGTTAATTAAGTGTTAGAACCGAAAGAAATTTCATAAAACAGCTGGTTTCCAAATCCCACCCTCCTACATTCATGGGAGCCAGCTATCAGTAGATATGTGATGTTTACGGTTGATGAGGCCTTAATGGGCCATATATTTCAACTGCTGTTTTTTGGAAGAGTGAATATGTGGTTTGTAAATAGATTTTTGGAATCTAACCCTTCGAAGATTTCTAGCTGGCTTCCTTCCTTCCCGTCTAAGCGTCCTCATTTCTTCCCTGCCCTGGGCTGCATTGTTTTCTGGAGCTCCTGCCGGTGTCTGTAACTCTGCCCTTCACAGCACAGTCCAAGGTCAGCATCATTCATGTCTTCGTTTGGTCATTCACCATATGGGGGGTTGAAGCTGTGCTCTGCCACTGCGGGCAGGAGAGGGATACTAACAGTCTCAACCACCGTCTGACCCTGTTGCCCAGTATAAGATGGGGAGAGTCATCCTGTAGGAGACGGGGAGATGGAGAGCCCGTGAGAATAGTGGACTTTTTCCCACCTTGGGTCTAGGCTCGTGAACTCATGACAAACAAACAAGAAAGGAATAGTTGCCTTTGCACACGTGATTTCATTTCTGGATCCCGTTTCCTGCTCCTTACCAAAATCTCCTCTCAAAAAAGGCTCTCCTGAATTACTGATACGAATTCTAACTATCTGATGAGGCTGCTGTCGTTTCTCTCCCAGCAGTATCTTGTGCTTTTAGTGATGGAGTCCAAAGCCCCTGCTTAGCTGGGCTAGGGATCTGCAGGGTTCTGCCGGCAGGTTGGTGGGGCATTCCTGGAACAACATGATGGTTCCTTAGTGCCCACGAAATCACCCTCCTCCTCTCGCAACCCATCCGCAAGCTACTATCCTGCCTGCTCGTAGGGCAGACCCTACCCTTGTGGTTGATGGACAGGACAAGGGTCCATATACACTGGTGGATGGTGGCACAACGGGGAAGAGCTGTGTTCTCCTGCCTGGGGGTGTAATGCAGCTCTGTGTCAGGAATGACCCTTCCAGACACCCTTGGGATGGCTCACTTGCCCAGCGGGGCTGTTTTCCCTTGTTCCTGGGTGGCAAGGGCTGCCTATCAGCATGACAGCTCTGTATGCCCAATGGAAGCCTGCCTTCCCCCTCTGAGCCTGCTGGAGTAGGGAAGAAGTGAGCAGACAAATCTGCAACAGGGCTGAACATCGGATTCCACTTCATCATAAATCTTTTCGGCTGATCAAAGATCTGCATGATGAATGGGGAGGAGGGTGGCTCACCAAGAGAATCTTTTTTTTTAAATAAATTTACTTATTTATTTATTTTTGGCTGCGTTGGGTCTTCGTCGCCGCGCGTGGGCTTTCTCCAGTTGCGGCAAGCAGGGGCTACTCTTCGTTGTGGTGCACAGGCTTCTCATTGCTGTGGCTTCTCTTGTTGTGGAGCCTGGGCTTCAGTAGTTGTGGCACACGGGCTCAGTAGTTGTAGCTCACGGGCTTAGTTGCTCCGCGGCACGTGGGATCTTCCCCGACCAGGGCTCAAACCCGTGTCCCATGCGTTGGCAGGCGGATTCTTAACCACTGCGCCACCAGGGAAGTCCCAAGATAATCTTTAAAGAGTGATTGAGTCCATAGAAAGTCTCCCTTCTTTCCAGTGTTCCACATGGAACAATCATGGGTCACATAATAGTTCTGCACTACATGCAATTAATTGCAAGGTGTGGTGTATATTTTAAGTAAAACTTAAAAACTATGCTTTACGCTTCTCATAAATGGACACTGATCTGCCTCTTGTAGATTATGGTGGCCAGAGCCCCACCATTCCCTTAAAAATATAATCTTCTTTTTTTAAATTGCCAACGAATCAAATGCTTTATCTGCTTAAACTCTGTCCTGTGCTCTGGAGTTTAAAGCTCTTCAGTCGCATTTCAGAATCAGCTCTATGTTGAGAAGGTCAGTGTCAATCGAAGTAAATGGAGAGTCGAGGTTATTCTTGCTCTGCAGTCTTGCCTTCAAAGAGTGAGTAGCTGTACCCAGAGGCAAAGGAACTGCTACCGTGCTTCAGTTGATGCTATGCAAGTGGGATTTATTAACTTCGTGAAGGAAGTAGAAGGCCATCGTGATACTTGGTAAATTATGAGAGAGGCCAGGGGGTCAAAAAGAGGGGGATTCCATGCCAGACATCTTGGGCTAAGAATTGAAATACCATGGAGCAAATAGTCTGAAAATTGTGAGTGACCTTCTCAACTTTATCCTAAGCCAGGATCCTGCCTGGGGGTGCAAACCCATGGAGGGAGTGTGACTTGGCAGGGACTTGGGGGAGGGGAGGATGGTGGCTGGCCAATTTCTTGGGATTCTCCAGGGAGTGCTGGAGGGTGAAAATGATGTTGCGGCCTCCCCGTGAGCCCTAGAATGACCGTGTGTGCCTACACGGCAGCCTCAGACCCACGGCAGCCTCGTGGGTCTTCCTGGCAGAAGAGGAGAGACATTTGCACACAGGAGGTATTCAGACCAGTGAGGAGTACTCATCTCAGTGATGGGGTTTCCTCTTTGCTCCCCGACCGCAGTTCCCCTATCCCCTTTACTGCACCTCAGAGCTGCCAAACCGGACCTCCTTCAGAGGAGGGAAGAGAAGGCCACTTCACCCTGTGGTGTTAACATTCTAGCGTTGCACCTGCCCAGTGTTCTCAAGGACAGGAGGCGGGGCAACCCAAGCAGATGGTCCGCATGGAAAGGCCTGTGACCCATTTGGAGCTTATTGATGGTGAAAACCACCTTTACAGTAGCTCTGTAGTTTGTTTGTAAGTCGCAATTTCTGTTTTTCTTTCTCTTAGAACACATTCCTCATTGGGTTTGTTCCAACATATATTTTCAACGTGTTTCTGTGAAGTTTGGATGGGAGGAGGGTCAGAGGAGTTCTGCATTAAGGTTTTTGTGCCCTAGTTCTAGAAGGGTAGCTGGTAATCTTCTTAAATGAGTTTTTTGAAAGCTTTTTAATGGCACTACCCAGTGTCCTGCTGTGAACTGTGGCTCATAAAATTCCATATTTACAATGATAAATAGGAGTTCTACGACTCTTAGTTTTGCTGACAGGCTCTGTCCTCTCTTCTGAAGAAAGTCTGTCAGTTTTTCAGTGTAAGGCTACAGGCTGTTTGTGCACTTAGAGCCTGTTTTCAACTTTTTACTTCTGCTATTTCCAAGCAGTTAGGAAAGCCTGTTTAGAGTTGAATTGTTATGTGCATACATTCTATTTTAATTCATTGTAATTAGAGGAGCGCGTATTAAACTTCCTCAAGAAGAACTGCTAGGATCCAACCTTCTGTTTCAAAAGATTATTTTATGAGAAAAAATTTGACTGGATATTTAAAATGACAGCCAGTAGTATTCACCCACCTAGAAGAATGTGTGAACTCTACGCCTGTAACCTCAAAATCGTACTAGAGAGCTACAGCTGGGGGTTTTGTTGGTGGTGATGGTGGTGGTGTTTTTGTTTCTCCATGGGTTATTTACCTTAATTGCAATGTTAAAAATACTAATTTGTGGGCTTCCCTGGTGCAGTGGTTGAGAGTCTGCCTGCTGATGCAGGGGACGTGGGTTCGTGCCCCGGTCCGGGAAGATCCCGCATGCCACGGAGCGGCTGGGCCCGTGAGCCATGGCTGCTGAGCCTGCGCGTCCGGAGCCTGTGCTCCGCAACGGGAGAGGCCACAACAGTGAGAGGCCTGCGTACCGCAAAAAAAAAAAAAAAAAAAAAAACTAATTTGTAATTATGGCCTCGATCATGTCGTATTTACTATAATGAAGACGTTTGATCACACAAACCAGCTATTGATCATAGCCTGTGTTCCTTGTCTATTTAAGTAACAGTAATCCACTTTTGAATTTACGAAACGGCATCACTCTCTTATTCGTTTGCTCTTAGCAGTGAAATGGAACTGTCAAGAAGAGTATTTGTAGAAGAAGGGATTTTTCTCCCAGTAAAGCTTATTTGTTTTCACAATAATTTTCAGCCCCTAAAATGTATTGGGGCTGTTTCTGGAGAATAATAGGCCAGAAGCTGGGAAATGAGGCCGGAGGCCAGCACTGAGCTCCCAGTAGTGTGGGCTGGGTTAGGAGCCCCATCCACAGGGCTCCACACACCCGCGGCAGCAGAGAACAGGAGATCCAGCCAGGAGTTAGGTTGGGGTCAGGAAGGGTTGCAGCTCCACGGGAAGATGGGTCTCGGGACCTCAGGACAGCAAGCCTCACGTCGCGGCCCAGGCCCCCACCTGGGGATGGGAGTGCTGACATCCGCCGCCTTGAGTTTCATCTGCTCGTGAATTGAAGCTGTGCGTTGAAGGTCTTGTGTCCCTGCTGCAGAGCCAGCTGGGATGGGCATAGGCATAGCCGACCTCGTGCTTGAGCAGCAAAACATTTTAGCAGCTCTTTTCTGTGTGCCTGCCTCAAGCCCCTTCTCTTTAACCGTAACACCGCCACTTTATTACTTTTAGAGCTTTACAGTTCGCAGTGCTTTTGTCTGCTTTACCTCACTCGTGCTTCTTGGTGACCTTGTGAGGTCTGCAGCATGGCTGTTGCCGTTTTGCAGATGTGGAAAGGGAGACTCGGTTGGTTTAATGGGCCCCATACAAAACCTAACGTCGGGTTAAATCACTCCTTCAAAGTAAAAGAGTTAATGAGGGCAGAACCTTGGTCTTGAACCCAGGACCTTCTGACTCCAGGTTCTTCCCACCTGCATGTGGAGCCTTGGAGTTGAGCACTTGCAGCTCTGGCCCAACTTGCCAATAAGCCTTCCTTGGGAATGACTTGTGAGGGGCTCTCTGGTGTGACAAGGGTGTTGCGGGGCAGTTGCGTCTAGAGCTAAGATCTGCCGTAGAGGTTGACTCTGTGCTTTACACGTAAGGCCGTCGAGGACCAGGCGGATGCTACCTTACGTTGCGTGGGCGTCTCCTACCCTCTGCCCAGTGCTTTCTGGACCACTGAGTCATGCCCCCGCCTCACACAGTGTGCAGGACCCCCCTGGGTAGTTCTGCCAGCCATCCAGGAGTCTTCCAGAGTAGATGTGTGTGGAAAGGCCAGCCTCTGCTCGCTACAGGTCAAGGAAGACAAGAGTCTCAGGGCGGTGTGGATGCCAGCGCCTGGGGAGGTGTGAATCAGCACACTTCTGACGCAGGTTTGGGGATCTGAGAGATTCCAGACTCTGTGTCTGTTTTCTGTGGGAGAAAAAGTGGAATTAGAATTGCATTCTCATCTGGCCTCAGTAAATGACCCGTTTCTTACCCCACCTCCCCTCCCTATTAAAATTAAATTCTCTTACCTCTCCGCCCTGTGAAAATTCTTTTTTTTTTAATTTCTATAAGGTTTTAAATTTTTTTTTAATTTTTAAATTTGTCTTGGAGTATAGTTGATTTACAATGTTGTGTCAGTTTCAGGTGTACAGCAAAGTGATTCAGTTATACATACACATATATTCATTCTTTTTTAGATTCTTTTCTCATATAGGTTATCACAGAGTATTGAGTAGAGTTCCCTGTGCTAGACGGCAGGTCCTCGGTGGTTATCTACCTCAAATAGAGTAGTGTGTGTATGTTCATCCCAAGCTTCTGATTTATCCCTCCCCCCAGCCCCGAAAGTTCTTACCTTCTGTCAGGTCTCGAGCCCGAGAAGGCTACTCCCAAGGCACGGTCCAGTCAGATCAAGTGAGGCAAGTGTTAACTGCCACCTGCCATTCGGGCACAAAGCACAAAGCTGTGACTTCTGCAGCACTTTCCCGGACTGGCCCCCATTAAAGCAAGGGTGGAATGGATTGCAAAGCCTTTGTATAATGAGGGAGAAATGGAAACTTCCGGTTTGGAAGGCCTTTTTCTTCTTGAGGGGTTTGGAGTATTTTTTGATTAACTTGAGTTTCGTGTTCCAGGGGAAGAGGGTTTTGGTGAAAATGGAAGAGAAACCCTGCCTAACAGAAATTCCGTATCAGATGGAGATTTTCCTCTGTTCGAGAAGGTTGTGAGAGCGGCCGAGGAGCACAAGAGCATGGGGTGGCGGGGGGGGGGGGGGGCGGTCGGGGTGACGGGCTGGAATGCTCTGGGGGGGCACGAATGCTCTGGTGGGGCACGAAGCAGCGGTGGCTGGAGAGGCTGGCGTGAGTACGGCCGAGCTCGCCCACCTGCCGGCTGTAGGCACGGCCCCTCGGGCACGTATCTGAACTCACACCCAGCGAGGTCATTGGGTCCAGGGGGAAGCCCTCAAGTCAGGAGGCTGCAGGAAGCCCAGGCTCCCAGAGGCCACCGCCTCCTCTCCTCCAGCCTTCCATCCATTCATTATAGAAGGGAAGTCTGAGCCCTGGAGACACCCTGCCTTCGTGGTGGTTACACTCGTGTGTGGGGCAGGGGGGCACCGGGGAGACAGACAAGAAACCACCAAGTAAGTAAAATATCTCGTGTATCCGGTGGCATTCATGCTGCGGAGGAAAAGTCAGCAGGGTTCTCGAGGAGCCGGTCATCCTGGTGGCCGTAGGCTGCCCCCAGTGGGGGGACACCTGTCACCCTTGTGGAGGTGACCCGGGTTAACTCTTCCCAAACGCTCTGCACCTGGCAGGCATATTTCCAAGTCAGCTGACTTCCATTTGCCTGTTTGTCATGTGGGAACGTGGAGGGTCAGGAAGGGACCCGGAGATCTGTTCACGAGACACCAGTCAGCTTTATAAATAGCTCCCCGCAGCGTTTGTTATCCTACGGACACCTTTCATTTCCACGGGACTCGACTCTTTCAAATCCCTCATAGATCTATTGCGTCACTTAAGGCTCCTGCTCTAGGAGGTGGGAAGGGTGGAGATTGAGTCACCAAACGGAAGATGTACGACCAGGGTTAGTCTTAGGATGACTGAGAGTCGCTGTGGCACAGGCTGTCCTATGGGAGAAGTGACCATAAACCACGGTGGTAGCTGATTCACTTTGTTATGCAGCAGAAACTAACACACCATTGTAAAGCAATTAGACTCCAATAAAGATGTTAAAAAACAAAAACATGGTGGTGCAGCTCCAGGGAGAACTGGCTGAATGTCTGCCCTGCAGGTGGCAGGTTTGCTTGCTTCCTTCACAGTCTGTTTCTGCAGACAATGGCAAGGTCATAGAAAAAATTGTGCGACCCTGCAAACCCACTACTTTGAAGACTCCATTGTATGCATAAGAATACTAAGTTTATTGGGGTTTTGTTTTTCTTTAAAGCAGACTCCTTCCCACCATTTGACTCATGAGAACACGCGCACAGAGGGGTTGAGACACCTCCCCGGGCCACATACTGGGTAAGAGCCGTGGCAATCCAATTATTTATCAGGCTCTTATTAAGTCAGGTGCTGCCTTATTGTATGCTAGGCCCTGGGGTTAGCATTTTTCATAAGTTATCTTATTTCATACAATAAACTGTAATTTAAGTCTTATTATTAATATTTCTATTATCTCATGGACGAGGAAGCTACACATGACCGCGGAAGGTAGCATTTCCAGGGTACATGGCCCAGAGTCTCACAGATATTAAGTGTCGAAACAGAGGCTCCAGCCCAGTTTTCTTTCCAAAAGAAAATAAAAGTTGCATTCCCAATCACTGTCCAAAATTCACTACAGAATTACTTAGGATTTTTAGTTAATTAGAAATTCTTCAGATTTCTTAAGATTCTTAGTTAATTAGAAATTCTTCAGATTTCTACCCTGAACTCTTTCTGTGACATGCTGCAGCCTTTTTTATTTGTGTGTTTATCCTTCAGAATCCTCAGGCTTCATCCTACATTTTAAGCTTACGGTTGACCCAGGTACAGCATGGGTTTGAACTGCGTGGGTCCACTTATACATGGGTTTTTTTCAATAAATAAATTGGAAAAATTTTTTGAGATTTGCAACAGTTTGAAAAAAACTTGCAAATGAACCGCATAGCCTAGCAATATCCCCCCAAATTAAGAAAGAGGTATGTCATGAAGGCATAAAATATATGTAGATAATATATAAGACACACACAGTATGTGTTAATCAACTGTTTACGTTAACAGTGAGGCTTCCTGTCAACAGTAGGCTATTAGTAGTTAAGTTCTGGGGAGTCAAAAGTTGTACACGGATTTTCAACTATGCAGGGGGTGGGAGGTGGAGTGCCTCTAACTCCCCAAGTTGTTCAAGGGTCAACTGCATTCTTATATCAATTATAAATCTTAGCATGACTTAGAAAGCCTCCCACGTCCACCTAATTTGATTCCATCTCTAATATTTTAAACATTTTTAGAAGAAGAATTATATTACACTTGGGTTTCTCAGTTGAGTAACTTTCTTTTTTCTTTTTACCCCAAATAACCTGAAATTGCTTTGGTCTCCAAGTTACTTATAGAACTCTGTGTCTTTAGGATAGAATTATTTCTAAGACTGTTTCCCCAACATTAGCTTTTGTTGGGCTCTTTAGTTTTGTGTCACAGTGGCTACTAATGTTAAATCAGCTCTCTTTCCCTTCTGTCATTGGTAGCAGTGACACAAGCTGTCAGCCCACTGTGGTTTCTTTCAAAGATTGGTTACGTACCTCCAAAGTGAGTTTGTACAGGGAACTCTGTGAGGTATACTGAAGAGGGTGAAGACTGACGAAAAGCAGTCAGTGTGGAGTGCGTCTCGTTTCCTCCTAAGCTTGGGACGTCAGCTGCTTCCTTCCATCATGCTGGCGACTGTATTATCGTACTTGCTAAGTTCAAGGCGCCCCCTTGTGGTGAGACTGATACTAATCAACATGAGAAAGCAAAATGGCGAGATTACAAGTGATATAGAGGCAATGCCTTTGGATATAATCTTATTGCTCTCCTCATTTTTAAGGCTCTCAAAGGTATAAAATATTTTTTCTCCTTCTGTTTTAAATTCATCTGTAGCTCTTCAACTCATATTCAATGCTAAGTGTTTTGGAGGTAGAAGCGAATCAGAAAAGCAAGCGCAAATAATTTGATGCCAAATCCCAGGTGACTTTTAAAAATAATTTCGTATTTTTTATTACAAAAGTAGTACTTGTAAATCCTAGAAATGTTAGAAAGAACAGATAAAGAGTAAAAGAATCATTTACCCTCTCACAACCCACGTGGATTAACATTTTGTTATGTATCTTTTTTTTTTTTTTAGGCATATAGACTCAAAAGAAAACCAAACATGCCATTTTTCAAACATGATTATATGTGTGGACTTCATTCCGTGTTGTTAGAGTCGGCTACTTCATCATTCTTAGTGTTGCTCGATTTGGTCGGTTCCATTGTGTGCACACCTTACGATACACAAACACAACACCATGTGGGGCTTTCTTGTGGGTTATTGTAGATTTCCTTATGATTAATTGCTCGAAATGGAATGGCTGAACCAAAACGGTGTACAAAATTTTAAGACATTTGACATTTATTGCCTGGTTATTTGTTTAAGTAAGGCATCTTTTTGACAACGCAATATTTTTTTTTAAAGTCTCAAATTCCTAGCATTTGCCTTCTTAGTCTGTGCCAAGAATTGTGCACTGTGTTTTACATGCCTCAATCTCAGTTGATCCTCACAACAACCATGAGACTTAAATACTATTAATGTCCCCACTTACAGATAAGGAAGGTCAGGCTCAAGGAAAATAAATCGCTGTCACGTGACTTCAAAAGCAGGAAGACAGTAGTAGGCTTTCAGAAAGGTGATTAAAAATAGCACTTTGCATCCCTCGAATATTGAACTCAGTGGAAACTAAGAGTGATAATTTTCTATTTGTAAAATAAAGACGGTAAGAGAGGAGGAAGAGGAAATGTGCTTCCATAAATTTAGAAACATGAATAAGCATCTAAGTTGATGCTCTGGTAATTAGATCTTCATGTTAGAAGATATGGTGGACAACTCAGTGATTACCGTGGAATTACAAACTCTAGGGAGCTCCTAATATAGACATGTTTTCACTAGATCTTTTCATTTTGTTCCTGAATGCATTTTCTTTAACCACAGTTCATCTTCAGACTGGTTAAACCACTCCCAAGTAGTCAAAAGTTGACTAAAGGGAAAGTGGTATCAGAAAAATCTCCAATTTCTGAATAAAACCGGAACTTTTTTGTGAGTACAAAGAATTTGGCAGTCTCCAACTTTTTTGCAGTTTTTCTCTCATTGTTGCTCGCTAGAGACCTACATTTCACTTTTGTCACCTTTGTCCGTACTCTTTGATTTTTCTATTATTATATAACTCTTTATTATAGAAAACTCAGGCACAGCAAAACAAAGAAAATAAATATCCCCCATCAGTGTTATAAATACTGTGTTTATTGTTCATCTTTGGTTCTCTCTGCCACATCTGGGTATTAGGCATTTACCCAATATTTGCTCTTCCTGATCAGCTCTTCTTGGGCTCATCAGCATTGTTTTTATTCTTAAGGAAAAAAAAAAAAAAACTGTTGAACCTGTTTTCCTTCCAGCTACACTTAGCCTTTCAAAGACATTCCAAGTACCATTCAGTATAAGAGCAACATCTGTAGTTTCTCTGCCATTTTCCTCTTCGGATAGCCATTGGATTTATTGGAAGTCTTTGAGGTAATTAAAGTGTCCTTCTGTTCCATTTTTACAGCGTTATTATTTTTGCCGCTCCAGCTGTTTCCTTGTGGCGGCGAGCTGTCGTTTTCTTCCAGTTACATTTCCCTCAATCTTGATGCAACCTCACTATATTGATAAAGTACTTGATTATCATTGTAATTCTCTGAAGTGACTTGCAGACGTTCAACTCCTTTCCCACCCAGTCTTTTTTTTTTTCTTCAAGAACCATTTTCTGGTTTATAGTCAAATCCATAAATCAGGCTTCTGAGTTCTACCCACCTGATTTAATGGGGGTATGTGAGTGGCCTAATAAAATCCAGTTTTCTTTCTCTGCTTTCTTACTGTCGGGCTCAAAACCTGTAGGGCTCAAAATATTTTCCACGCAGATGGAGCCTGGCAAGAAGTGAGAAAGTTTCCCTTGAGTTTCATTTTGTAATCCTGAGAAAATTTCTATCAGTGTAGAGATTAATGTTCCTGTGGCCTCAAGTCCCTTTCTCTGTAGGAGGCATTGCATCTTCTGAGATGGACTCCCCCACCCCAGCACCCCTGGGTCCTTCCTGCTCTGACCCAGGGACACTCTTCCAGCTTCTGCATTTCCTCGACCTTAGTCAACGAAGGCAAGAAAGATGCAGCCACGGTCGGGTTTGCTCCAAGCGTGGAGCGTTTGACCATTTATGTGATTCTCTTGCCCTTTCTTCCTTGGATTTCAGGTGCTCTTCACCTAAGGCAGCTGCTGTAGTGACTTTTTTTGTCCCCTCGTGTCCAGCTTTTCTAAGCTTGGTGCAGGTTCCTCTGCTGAGAGTCGCCTTGCAGAGAGAGGTTGGGGGTCTCCGCCCCTCCTGGCAGCCTCACGGTTGGGGCGCTGGTCTCCTCCAGCCCCTTCCGTTCTCTGTCGCCTGTGTGCAGGGCTGTGTCCCCCCCAGGTCCTCCGCCCTCAGCCCATTTTATTCCCCATCTCCTTGAGATGGAAACTGTGATTTTCTGTACCTCTTTCCCCCTCGTCTGTCCACAACAGCTCTTCAAATCTATCATCCTGTTTGCATCTTGCACTTTTATTTATCATGTACCTACAGGGTGTTATTATTTGTGGTCTTCATTGGGGTATTTCTTTCATAGTTGAGGAAACCTATAAACTTGGGAGCAGGAGAATCAGAGGCCCTACAGCAACCCTCACCTTTCAAAGGAGAATATATTCACCTCGAAAAGAGCTTTTATGAGGTCAGTCTAGCTAATAGTTCTTCTAATGGTGTCACTCCCCTATCCTCTTAAAAGTCTCTTTTCCTTTTTTTTTTTAACCCCCGAGTGCATTCTGGGTAGAATATTTGAGTACTGTTCTTGTCTGGAGACCTGGCTTTTGGCTTTTGGAGATCGCTCTCTGAACTCAAGTGTGCTTTTTCTTGTGGAGATTTGCGTCTGATATGTGTGAGACTAGGTTCTAAATAATACAGAATTATTCAGAAGTAAAGGAAATACACGCATAGTACATATCTATATCTAAGTCTGTCATGGTGTATGAATCATGGCTATTGTATAATCCAGTTATGATGGTATTTAGGGGCTCTGTGTGTGCTGGTTATCCATGTGGATATATCTGTATGCACACGCCGTAACTTATGAAGTGAGCTGCCAAACTGTGACACCTCATTGGCTGATTTTTTTCTCTTTTTTACCTTTTTCTTTTGAATTGTGGAAAAGTATACATGACTTACAATTTAGCACCTTAACCATTTTTAAGTGTACAGTTCAGTAGCGTTAAGTACGTTCACGTCGTTGTGCTGCCAACCTCCAGAACTCTTTTCGTTTTGCTAAATTGAAACTCTGCATGCATTGAACAGCTCTTCCCCAATCCCCCTTCCCCAGCCCCTGCTGACCACCGTCCTGCTTTCTATTTCTACGAATTGACTACTGTACGTACCTCACGTAAGTGAACTCATGCAGTATGTGTCTTTTTGTGACCGGCTTCTTCCACTTTGTATTATGTTCTAAAGGTTAATCAATGTTGTAGCATGTAACAGAATTCCTCTTTAAGGCTGAATGCCTTTCAGTATGTATAGACCACATTTTGTTTATCCGTTCATCTGTTGATGGGCATTTGGGCCGCTTCCACCTTTTGGCTATTGTAAATAATGCCACCATGAACGTGGTGGTAGAGATATCTCTTTGAGACCCTGCCTTTCCTTCTCATGGCTGATTTTGGATGCAAGAGTAAGTCATTCTTCTTGCATGAGGATTATGAAGTTTTCATTTTTTAAAACACAAAACCATCTTTCCATCATGGTTTTTTTTAAAAATTAAGTTATCCGAAAGTCAGTGGATCAATAAGAATTGAAATGTTTAAATACTGGTACAGTAAGCATAGTAAGTGGAAGACATCCTCCAGGGTCAGCCAGGTTCAGATGTCAGAATTTGTTCCCTGAACTATAATTCTGATCTGCTGTTCCCGTAAGTATTCACCTGGGATCTTCTCGTGAAGAAGTCTTGTCATCTGGTGTGGCGCAGCCCAGGCACAAAAAGTCCTGCACTCTTGTCTTCACAGAGCAGCCCAGTGGCCAGTGGCCCAGTGGCCAGTGCCAGTCAAGATGGAAGGCTGGGGCTCACCACCAGACTGCATTCTGACTGAGGAAGGTATTTCATTCTGGCTCTGGTCACCCGCCTGCAACCTTGAGACACCCTCAAGGACAACAAGCCAGTGTGACATATTCTCAAATGACCAGGTGAATTTAGAAGGGCCCCGCTGTGAGACATGTCGGGGAAAACTCACTGCTGGTCAGGGCTGGCTTTCACCATATCTCTCTAAATCCTAAGGATGGGACTACCACCTTTCTGTCTTTCTTTGTCAGGGGAGAGGGCTTCACGGTGCTGCACTGTCATCATGAACAAATAGATGATTCCTTTGGGTCAACTGTTCTTTTTCTGTTCGTGTTTTCACCCTTTTTCTTTTCTATTTTTTTTTTCTCCTGATACACAGGCTTTGCAGCACATGCTGATCTCTCTTCAGGCAGAACTTGACATTCAAAGGTACTTGATGAAAATTGAATCATCTCAGCGAGTTAGTACTTTACCTTTTCTTCTCTGCATTGAGTCTTACCTCGCCGCATGCCTTTTCACTCAGCTGCGTGTGGCATTCTAATCAGTGTCAGCCTGTTCCTGTCCCCGTCTACCCTGAGCCTGGGTTTAAACCTCTCAGAGCCAAATGCTTGCAGCATTCCCAAACCTGTGCATTTTTTTTAAAATCTTGAGAGTGAATATTAAAAATGAACACTAATCGCATGCTTGCTTCGAAATCTGTCATCAACTTTTCCACAGTTGGAGTTGTGGGATCGGCAGTAACGCGACGGCAATTCAGAGATCTCTGCACAGTCCTCTGAAAAGTGGGGCTCTGGCCCCAGCAGCTTTCTCAAGGCAGAAAGTTTCTGGAGCTGAAACAGAAACCTATCCTTCTAACAGCCTCAGAGCTCTGGGACTCTTCTTTCGCTTGGCTCCCAAACACCCAGTATGGGGTCCAGACCATTTCACTGGCCTACATCTTAATAATAAACATGATAGGAACAGACATATTTATATAAAGTTTACTAGGCACCAAGCACTGTTCCAAGTGCTTTACAAGCGTTAACCTCTCACGCCAGCCCCATGGGGTAGGCATCCTATGGTCCCCATTTTATAAATGAAGAAACTGAGGCACAGGGAAGTTCAATACCTTGCCCAGGGCCACATAACAGGTAAGTTAGAGTTGGGACTCCAGGCAGTCAGGCCCCAGAGTCAGTTTCAATATATTATTTATTTCCCCATAACCCTCAATGTCCCCTATTTCATAATAGGTCAGTTTAGAATGTTACACCTGGAAGGGGGTGGAGAGTGTCCAGTACTTGGACACCTGGCTTGGCATTGGATACGTGTACCAACTGACCCATTGGCACATGGCCACCCATATCCTTTTTGTCCCCCAGACGTGGCCTGTTTCTTTATTGTGTCCGGAGCTTGCCCAGATGAGAACCATTTGGTCTTTACTGTGAGGCCCAAAACACACTGTGCTCAGGAAGCATCCGGCGGTCTGGCTTTAGTGCATCTGTGACTTCCTGGCCATTCGGTCAGTCTTCAATGACCTCTTCACCTTCCTTTTCTTATAATCATTCTCTTTGATCTTGTCTAAAGTCACAAGCTCAAATTAGAAAGTTCCTGCCCAAACGAATAGACATAGAAGGAAAAGTTGGGGGACACATACGACAGAGACCCATGGTCCTACTCTACACCAGCTCAGTTCTGATGAGGTGTTTACCGTTCATTTTTTCCACGAGTTCTTCATTGTTTTCACACTCTGTAATTCATGCAAAATAGAGCTGTCTTTATGATTTCCTTGCGCACATATTGTGCACCAAATAGAAATGCAGAAAAGGAAGCATGGAGAGCTCTTCCCCACAACTTTACGTGCTGCCATTAGCTACTCCTTTCTACTTTCAGAACAGAGACTTGACGTTGTGCTGTAGGGTTTTCTACAGAATTTGGGGTCCCTCTCACTGTTCTTTTTTTCTTAAAGCCTGAAACAAATTCTCATTGCTAACTTCTATTTTTTGACATATCAGCAAATAATGGAATATGTGAGAATTTTTCAAGAGCTTTTTTTTTTTAAGGTTTTAAACACAAGTTACAGTGACAATGGTGTTTTTTGGAGAAGGAGTGGGATGAAAGTTAAGGTGGGAAATTGAAGATTTTCTTTCTTCTCTTTGATAAAGAGTGACTCCCAGAGCCTCTAAGGAGGTCACAATCTCTATTTTGAAGTTGGAAGTAATCATTTACCGACTTCAGGCAAGGTGGTGGCAGTAAGAGGTTGGGTGTATCCTCTCCTCTCACACAGGACCCCACAAACCATGGGACCTTCCGAGCACAGCAGGGAGCCAAGCCATGTAGAACCATCCCTACGAGAATGTACTACATAGAGCAGCTGAATGCTTCCCATCATTTATTGTTGACAAATTCCTGTGCATTTTTTCCTTAGTGACTCCTCACCACAATCATATCAAGCAGATACTCAGATTTTTTTTTTTTTTTTTTTTTTTTTTGCGGTACGCGGGCCTCTCACTGTTGCAGCCTCTCCCGTTGCGGAGCACAGGCTCCGGATGCGCAGGCTCAGCGGCCACAGCCCATGGGTCCAGCCGCTCCACGGCATGTGGGATCCTCCCAGACCGGGGCACGAACCCGTGTCCCCTGCATCGGCAGGCGGACTCTCAACCACTGCGCCACCAGGGAAGCCCAGATCTTTTTTTTAATAAAAGTGAGAACTAAGGTTCAAAGAGCTTCCCTATGGGGTCGCACTGCCAGTGCATGGCAGGATTGGAGCCTGTGTTCTGCAAGAACAGCGTGATAAAAAGATTAAAGTCCTCTCATTCTAAATCTTGTTCTCTTTCCATCTCTCCAGACTCTGGTATTCTTTCTTATAGCAGAACTAGAGGGAAAAAGAACCTTTGACCTGAAAAGCTCGTCGGAATTTTCACAAGGTTTTTCTCATTTGAAAATCAATGCAGGGAAATTGGGAGGGCAGTTGGTGGTGGTAATGGGCTGTGTGTGTTTAGAAACGAGAGTTTGAAAACCAGCAGCAGCTTCTACTCCCAAGATGTCCGGATAGGGTCTGGCCTCAAGCACTGAAGCTTGGTGACCTCGGGCACCACAGTATCCCCGCTGACACTGAAGGCCAGCTCCTTCTTCACTGTGAGGATGCACATCCTCAAATCTCCCAGGACAGGCTGAGGAAGGGGGGCCTCTGCTATCGGGGAAACCTCTCTGGTTTCACAACAGTGTAGTTAAGCTCTAGGGGCATCACCCCTGGGCCTGGCGTCTCCCATCCTCTCCAAACTGAAGCCTGGGCTGCAGAGATGAGCTGAATGATGGCTTTTGAGGAGGCCTTCTAAGGGGCATACTTAGCACTAAGTGTGATGCTGGTTGTATTTCACTTGAAATTTCAAAGCCTGCAAGCAGGCCCCTTTCCTTTCATCTCTGTAATAACACGTCCTCACGTGGACACCTATTATCCCGAAGCCTTTTAAGTGCATTCCAGGCACTCTGAGTTGCAAAGGCACCTGCTACCTCGCTCAAGCCCCTCCCAATGCAGACGGTAGGAGCCAAAGCCTCGGAAACTGTTTGTTTGTTTATAATGCACACCGTCGTAGTTCACGAGTAAAAGGAAAGAGAAAGAAACGGGTTGATTGACTTAAGGCAGCTCACAATAAAGAGACATCTGCCTTCAGGTGGCTAAACTAAAAATCGAAAGGGAAAACCGCATAAGAGGAGGAGACCAAGTTATGAATATGGCCAACTCTGATTAGCTTGAACATTAAATTTAGCTTCGACTTTTCTGATACATGCGGTATTTTATATATATTTGATATACTTCTCATTATAGGACAAAGCAATACTTATGACTCCTTCACAAGGCAGAATTATTTTCTTTGTTTTAAATTCTAAAAGAAACATTGTTTGCTCATGCCTTCAGAAAAGGGACATCCGTCAACGTAACAGACAGGATCAACAGGAAAACAGCAGTATTCTTCATCTGGCCTTTCATTTTACATCAGCTCCTTCAAGATGAAGCACAACACTAAATAATAATTGTAGGAACGTGCGTCTGAAGGGGGTGGGGCGGCTGAGTTAGTGAGATCCAGTTTTGGAACTTGCTGATGGTGTAAGTTTCTAACTTGATGGAAGGATGCTGAAGAGAGATGATGGCGAGCCAGGACCTCATCATCTTTAAATAGGATTTGTCTCTTTCTGTCTTTGAAGGGAAGTCAGAGAGCAGCCGATTCAAGGTGTTATATCAGAAGCGAGTCTGTGTCACATCCCAGGTAGACCACCAGGCAGGCGGGTGGCAGGTTGACATCCAGACATCCTGGAGGTGGGAGAGGCCACACCTTACCTGTGGGTCAACCCACTTTGGCCTCTTCTCCAGGCACAGCTAAACCTCTTAAAGGAAAAAAGAAGAAGAATCGCATCATCTACACATTATGAAGGGGTTGAAAAGTAGAAAATATCCAGGAGATGGTAGAAAATCGCTGAAGTTCCAAATTTACCTGGAGTCAAATTGTAAAAGCCTTAAAATGCAGTTACTGTCAGGGTGTGAGAGCTCTGGATGGGAGAGTCTGTCTCCTTAAAAGGTGAAGTGCGTGATCTGCATGTCCAAAAAATTGCATTGATGGCTTTGGGCTCTTCTTTCTTAATCATTTCTTTCTTGAAAGTGGAAGTCTACGCAGTTTCGGATTCCTGCAAATTTTTGCATGGCATGAACATGGAAATGTGTCTTTGTTCCCGTGTTTTCCCCATGAATTAGTGTCCTCAATTCAGGGGCCATCTGTGAGGACAAACCTTCTACCTGGAATCTAATTGTGGGAAGTAACACATGAGAGGCCCAGGTGGGCATGGGTATCTTCAGGTCACCATAGACAAGAATCCTTCTGGATTCTAAATGTTTTGCGAGAAGGTCTTCCCTTCCCCTGATTCACTCTTTAAAAAGATCATGCTTACGCAGTAAATCTCTGATTTGCAAAAGCAATATTATCCTCGTTTTGGAGAAATAAAGACGAAGGTATATTACTCATAATACTACTGTGTAAAAGAAACCAAGGCTAGTATTTGGGTATATTCCTTCCATTTCTTAGATTATGAAAAAAAAGTTCTTAAAAGCACCTTGATCATGACTGCATAGTATTCCATAGTGTGGCTCCATTGCGACCTGTTAACCAGCCTTCTAAGTTTCTAGATTTATGTATTCTATTAAAGATGTAACATGTACAGATTTGTTCCCTGACCCTCAACTATAGTAAGTAACACTCTTCTCCATGTTTGTATATCAAATTAATCTGGCTTGGCTTCAGCAGTTATTGAGAAATGTATTCTCGTCACTCGGGGTCATAAAGAAATCCTAGGGATGGCATCTAGTCTGATAGAACTGGGTAAGGTTCCTGGGTCTCCTGGGACTCAGCAGATGGCCTCCCAGTGGTCTGTTTGCAGGTGGGCTCACGGGGCTGTCTGCCAGGCTAAGCCCTTCAGCCGCTCTGAGCACACCACACACACCTCCTCCACCCGGGGCCACTCCTTGTAAGTGGAATCCAGGCCTCCAGAGTTTGAAGAACATCCTCACCATCACCACCACCACCAACAAAGCCAGCAACCTCTTCCCGGCCCTGCAAAGTCACTCAGCCCCCCTCTTCCTGCCCAATTAGCAACCTTTCTCCTCTCACACTGGGGGGGTCGGGGGTGGGCAACCCCAGACTCATCTTCCAAATGCCTTTACCCCCTGAGCCCAATCTAGGGAGGGAGTCTTTGGGGTGACCTCTGTAGCACTGAGACACTGATCACAGCCCTTGCACCCGGGAAGACCTTGGAACACAGAGGCTTGGCCGTTTCCCCAGGAACTTGGGGATGGGGGTAGATGTCCCATCACGTTTGTTGCTGACAGCCGTGAGGACAAGATAAGTTGATGATACCTCAGAAGAGTCATCTGACGCACAGATACCTCGAGAGAGTGTCTGTGTCATGCGATGCTTCTTGAAATAACGAGGAAGCATCCTTGTCTGAACAGAGGTGTCCTTGTCACGCGTCTCTTGGCATCTGCGGGAGGGGGCTTCGCATGGTGAGAGCGCGTCGGCAGAGGGATCCTGCTCGTCTCGCTCGGCTCTGTGCAGCGCCTGCCTCGCCGCAGGGATGCCTGTGGCCGGCTCTGGCCGGGGAGGCGAGGGGAGCTGACTCCCCAGCCTCACGGCCTTTTCATCTTTCTGATCTGTTAATGAACTAATAGGCACAGTGAAGGAAAAATGGGGAAGCAAAAGACACAGCTGTACTTTGCTCAACTGCTGAATCGTCGGATTTGAGTCCAGACCAAACATCTTTTCTGTTTTCACAGGTGAAAATCATGAAAAATGTCTGGGTACCCTTTTGGGGGAAAGAGGGAGGAAGGGGTTGAAATATTACCCTTGAAGAAACAGGGTATAAACTGAGTTTATCAAGGATAATTCATCGAAATAAATCCTAGAGAAAAATGTATCCCCTTTGTCCAAGCTGGGGAAGGGAAATACTGATTTGCAGGGCTAAACCTAAGTCCGTCTTTATGAGAATCTCAGATATGCACAGTTGGAAGTTGGTATTAGAATGGGAGGTGTGTGTGCATGTATGTCCTTCTTGTGTTAAGACCCAGGTTACCGGTGAACCTGGCACGTGTCCACAAACTACTCCCAAGAAGCACCCAGGTACACATTCAACACTGTATCGTGTGTGTGTGTGTGTGTGTGTGTGTGTGTGTGCGCGCGCGTTACCAGCAGGACCCTTTTGTGCTTGCACCCAAGTTTTCTATTGAAAACAAAAGCTGATTTCTTGTCCTCTGAGTCATTAGCACCAGGCCCCCCCCCCCCCAAATTACACATTTGTTACAAAACTAAGTACAGTTCTCTCCTACACTTGTGTTCCAGTTCTCACATCGATCTGTCATGCTCTAGAACCGGGATGTCCTCGGTCTGTTCCCCAGATCGGCCATCAGGCTAAGACTGGCCCCGAGGAGATGTTGGCTCAGGTTTCATCACTGTGGCCATCGGCCACGGAAGTTGTGAGAAGTAGCCAAAGAGCTGTGGGGAGACCCGGTCCCGCTGCTTTAGAAGCACCCCAGGGTGTGGGTCCCCGCATGCACCTGAGAATGGCAGGTCCTCAGCTGCTGCGGCCACCTGGATGGGTTTATGTAAGGGGAAGCCCCTGTGGGAGCTCTTGGTCTTCACATCCCCAGACCCAAACCCAGCAGAGGCCGTAGACTTTGGAAACAAGGAGGGCTGGAGAAGGGAGCGGAAGCACTGCGTTGTGGTTCTAAACAGGACTCTGAGCACATTTCAAAGCTTAAACCTTCCATAGCGGCGACTTGTCCGTTCTCCTGAGGTTAGAGGAGCGCAAAGCAGGGATGGTAAAGAAAACTAAAGTCTGGGGATCTTCCAGTGTTCGTGAACTTCAAATATTTTGCTCCTTTTATCTTTCATAAGAGTACATAACATCTAGAAATATCTCTTCAGTTGACGTCACAATTTTGACTGCATTTTGAGTTGAAAGCTTCCTAAGCGCAAGAAATGGGGTGAAAGTGTCTGAATGTCATGATTAAATTAACCATGTCAATTAGTGAGTATTAGGGTAATGAGTCATTCTGAATACATTTGCATTTGCATGTGGGAAGCTTTACTCTATTTCTGAACTCTCTGTGGAAATTGGGCATTCATTAAAATGGAGTAAAATTCCAGTAAGGCAACTTTGGGTTTTCTTTTTAAAATAGAACATAATCTGACGCGAAGTGTGCGCCCTGGCTAATCAGACACCCCACTGTTGCCAACAGTTAGCATCTTACCTAAAGGTACATGTGCAGGCTTTATTTTCTGGACCTTGGCATTTCAAATTAGAGTTTACAGGGTCTGAAAAATGGGAATGACGAAACATCATCAATGCCTCCAGCCCTAATTTTCTTTTCTCTTTGCTTTTAGTCCCCAAATACAACACTGCATATAATAAGAACAATTTGATCTCCTAGCAGAGCATACTCCTCACAGTGAACACTTCAGCCAATATTTGTTCATGACCTTAAAATGCATGTATGGCAACCTTTTAAAAATTAATGCTCTGCAACTGTGTTGCGTGCACTTGAGGACATAAATGCAGGAACCTGGATCTTGGTGCTAGCTAGCTACATATTTCTGTAGAGCAGATGCAATGGGGGTAATCATTTGGGGAAAACCATTTGAAGGCATCTCAGTCAGCTGAAGTTTTCTGGGTGACATGATTTTTCTTCTTCTTTGTGGTGTGTATCGTAGAGTGATGAAATTTTAGTCCTGAAAGGACTAGCTACCAACCAGTCAACCTCTGGTCTTACAGAAGAGGAAACTATGACTTAGTGAGATTGTACGTTGCCCAATTTTGGTGCAAGCTGGCCGACAGACTCCTGGTTAAATGACTTTACCCCTGTCAGCTCTGGAATCCTGCAGACTTGGTCCCAGTTCCTCCACTAGCTAGAATTTTTGGGCAAGTTGCTTCCACGATTTGTCTCCTCAGTGAAGCCAGTATTATGAAGTGGCAGTGAGGGTTAAATAAGATGACCACACAATCAATCACAGTGCAGCAGGCACTGAATTTGTGAGTCCCTTTCTCTCTCCCCACACCCCCTCACTAGGAAGACAGTCCTCCTAGAGAACCGGTCTGCACTTGTTACGGATGATGCGGAGGAGGGATCTGCCTGAAGCCTCCTACCCCAGCATCCCTTGGTGATTGAAAGCCCTTTTTGAAGAAGTAAAGACAAGAAAGGATCAGTGGGGTTCAGGTGGCCTGGTTACACAGACTGCCCCTTCCTGCATGACCCCAGAGGACTTCCTGTTTGAGTGGTAGGTTTGGGATCACCTGATGATTTAGGGAAACATCTAGAAGGTTGTGATGGAAACAGAGGGAGGTGGTAATGGGTGTCCGTGAAGCGCTGAAATCCAGCTTTCCAGGCCCTGGAGTCCTGCCCAGGTGGCTCAGGGAGCGTTTCCACCATTCTCTGCTTCCTGAATCTTCCCAGTTAGGGGCAGCTCTCCTCCCAGAAGCTTGGGGCAGGGGCTCCAAACACCATGCTGGAGATGATGCATGACCAAGAAAAGGCTTCTTCTGAGTCAAAATGAGAACAGTAACTCCCAACAGAAAGACTTTTTTCTTGAGCCAAATCTGAATTGTGTGAGTATCCTGCCTCCCATTTTTTTGGTATTAAAATATCTTTCCTTTCTCGTGGCAACATGGTGCCGTACAGAGGGAAAATTTCAAGCGAGAGGGCATGTTTGGATGCCCCTTACTTTGCAAAATAAAATCCTAGTAACCCTGCGTTGTGCCCTCCCCCATAATTTTTAAAAGAATGTTTAATTTGTGAAATACAAAATGAGAACAAATGCTCCAGAGAGTTTAACTTTCTCCACAGTTATTACCAATGTTATAAACCTGTCAGCCTCATAGCTGCGCAGGCAGGGGAGCTGTTAGAATTGGTCTTTGTCTGTGATGGTTTGCTTGGAAGACACAGAGTCACCTCAAACTGGTTTAAGTATAAGAATGGAATTAGTTGGAAGGAATAATTTGGAAAGACCTCACAGTGTACTGGACTCAGGAGCTGGCATGCCGAGGGGCCCAGAGAGCTGTTCTGTCTTTTAGGGTCTCCCATTGGAGGCATGGGGGTCTCTTGTCTCCCTTTTTCTATACAGATCTGCTTCATCCTTTCTCTGTACTCTTCTGTCTCTGTTTCACGTTCCCTTGTGCGTGTCAGCCACAGCTTCAAATGACCTCACATTTTAAGTTCTCAGTGGATACAGACTAAAGAGCTTCATTGTCCCAGGGCTCCATTTCCAGGAAGAGCATGTGATTGGTCCAGCCAGGATCAGGTGGCTACTGCTTGGTCCAGTCAGCTGCGACTGGGCTGGGAGTGGGTGACCATACACTGCATCACTCAAACCAGGATACCTTTGAGAGTGGAAGGGAGTTACTACTAATATTTACACTGGGACAACAGGTGCAAAGCAGAACGGTCCAAGGATGCTACAATCTGTATTTACCCTGGATGTGGGACATTGGACATCAGGAACTTATCCATATGGGCAGGGAGGAATTCCGCAGAGAGGGGGGCATTGTTTGAGGGCCAGAACCCTTTCGAAGATGAGTAAGTGTCAAGTCAAATAACAAAAGGGGAACTTTGTCATGTATTCACTGTTACTGGAGAGGGGGTTGCCTGTACGAAAAGACGACTTGGTACTCAGCTGCTTCTGGACGGTGCATGTGTTAGCTCCTTTGAGAGAGCAGAGAAGGACCTCAGAGTGTGCACAGGGGGGACAACTCCTTTAGAGGCCGCCAGCTGTCCCACTCCCTCCTCCCATGTGCCCCCGAGTGCACACAGACCTGAGAACCTCAGTGGGTGACTTCGCTCAGACCATCCCTAGCACCTCTCACTTCTGCTCTCCGTCCTCTCCCAACCCATCCTTTAATGTCAGCACTTATCCTCCAAACCCCGTTCTGCCCTGTGCTGTCACAGTGACACATCTCTTAGTGCCTCTTGTCCAACTGTTACACGTATATTATCCTTGGCCCCAAAATATACCTTAAATGCGTTATGAGCTTAACCACACACAGCGCTTTTAACCTCCGGAGACTCGCACCGGGCTGAGTACCAAGTCCCTGTTTCAAATGCTTTTTGACTTTTTTTTTTTTTTAATATGTCAAGTCATAGGGTATCTGACACCAGTGTCAGCAATTTTCATTGTCTTTTCTCTTCCCTAAATGATGTCTCAGCATCGAGCTGGCATCTGAGGGGAGAGCACGGTGTGAGAAGATTGCTAATATGCAGTGATAGTTTGCAATGAGAAAGTGAATGACATAATAACGAGAGCAGGCGTTTATATTTGGAACTGAATAGCTGTGTTTAGGAAGCTTAAAAAAATAAAAAAGGATTGAGCCCTTATATTTTTATACATGCTCCAACCACGATGACCCTGAACAAGAAATAGAAATTTGATTTTGATTTTCTTCAAGGATTATTGCCTTTTGCAATGGAAAATGACAACTCATCAGATGCATTGTGTCTTCCATGGGCTGCAAAGACGACCAAACACCAGAGGTTGTCATTGTAGCCATGTTGCTTCAAGTAATATTATTTCTTGGCTACTTTGCTAAGCTGAATGTATTTTCTTTCTTTTTTTTTTTAAGTCAGGGATGAGGACATTTGAGTTTGATATTCTGCTGAGAATAGTAACCAGCTATCTACCTCACTGAAGACCATATGAATTTACATAACTCTTGGTGAGCTGGGCAGTGATTTAGGGTTGGGTTTTTTTTTTTTTAAGTCTAGCAATACTCTTAAAGAGTGCCAAAGCCAGATCCCAATCTTTGTAACACAAGCAGACTTTATGAAAAATAAACCACTTCGGGGCCTTGCACGGAAACATTAACCCAAAGCAAAGAGACAAGTTAACTGTTCATGGGTGTCCTTTCTGGCCATGATGTGGGCATGTCATCTGAGCGGAGAGTTTCCTGTGGAACACCGAGGCTGGCCACCTCGATGAAGGGGGTACAGCGGGCTATGTTCTGACCTTACTCCTGTTTTCTTCTGTGGAAATGTCCTAAGAGGTGTAGCAGGGGTGGGTGTCTAGATAATACAGTAGTGCGCCTGCCAAGAGGGGTCTCCTGGTACTTTTAGCAAGAAAAGGGAAAGGAACTGACCATCGCATCCTCAAAGGGCTCCCCTAGAACATCAGGCACACCTGGGGCATCCCTGAAAGAGTTCTGCAGCTGAAGCCTTGAGGCAGGACCGGCTGTATATAATTCTTAGTGTATCTTGTTCCAAAAAATTATTAAGGGTTTCAAGATGGCCACAGCAGAGCATGAAACCAAGCCCAGAGCACTTTTAAATGCTGGGTCGCTTGTACACCCACAATGCTGGTCCTACCTTGACAGTTAAGTGCTTTGGTGTTTTTAACTTCAAAATGCATCCTTAGGAAGACTTAAGAGGACATTAAGGAATGCAAACCACGCCCCCCAAAAAAAAAACCTGGCTCCTGGGGACTGCCTGTGTCCCACGACCAGCCCGTCAGCACCTTCGGCATCTTAGTAAGAGAAAACTCACCTGCTGATTAATTCAGATCAGTTTGCCTGGAATTGTAATGAAAGCAGGGGCAGGCTTTGGGAGGGGGAAAGCTGAGATCGTGCATTCATTCATCCTAAGCCCCCCAGTTTCACTGACTCCCTTTCTTTGACCTTCTACACGTATAATCTCCAGCCTCCACACAATAGCCCAAATGATCTTATGAAAAATGTGTCTGATCCTGGCCACCTCCCCCTTCTCCCTGCCTCGAATACCTCAGTGGCATTCTGGTAGCTTAGAGTCACATTGAAAATTCTCCCCTTGACGCTAAGGCTCCGTGAGATCTGGGCTCTTCTGGTCTCCAGTCCCACCATGTCTCCAGTACTTGCCACTTCTTTCTGCCTCGGGGACTTTGCACATGCTGTCCCTTCCACCTGGAATGCCTTTTTCTTTTCACCCCACCCGCTGGCTTGCCCCCTCCTCCCAACTTTGCACGTCCTTGGGGTCACAGTTTACTTGCTTTTCCAACTTTCCACCCACATACACCCCCTCCCCAGCCTGGGTTACACACTGTCAATGTCTTCAGTGTCTGTCCCCTGACTCGACTGTAAGCACCATGAGGGCAGGATCATGTCTCTTTTGTCTGTCGTTCTGTTCCCAGTACCAAGCATGTGCTAGCGTGTACCTAGCAGGTGCCTGGAACACAGTAGGCACTCAACAGGTGTCTGTTGAAAGGATGAATGGACGTACCACACAGTTCGTGGTTTAAACTTAATTATACATTATCTTGTGTTATTTGTTGTCCTTCATTCATTTCACCAATTAGTTTTGAAACTCATTCACATCAGGCAACATGACGTCTGTCTGTCTCTGAATCGCCCACAGTGCTCAGTATATGTTCAAGGAATGTTATTGACCAACATAGATTATGAGTGTTTTACACATTCAGTCCCTTGCCATTACAGTATAGATAACCAAGAGAGAAATTAAATTTTGTATTATGTGTGTTTAAGTTATTATAGATACCGTCTGTTGATTGGCGAGGTAAGTAATAACCAAAACTAGACATAATCCAAATTATGGGATTTCTGCCTCAAAAGAAAAAAATCAACTGTGATAGAAATATCTCCCTCACAATCATATTTTACTGATTTTGGAAACAGTCTTAATAGAAGAGTTTAAAGAACTGGGTGTGTTCAGTTTACTCTGGTGCGGGTGCGTCATCCGTGTTAGGTGATAAAAACGTGCACAGTCCCCTCTGCTGTGATCGTAACAACCACTAGAATTTGGCCAAAGGAATTGACTTGCCATCGTTCTTTCCTGTGATGTGGCTTGTCCTCAATGCCTTGCTTGAAACGGCATATGCACAGTAGATGTCCAGTGATAAAAATCTTAATGGAATACTCAGGGACTCTTTTCTCTCACTAACGTTCACAACTGATACTTTGAACCACTCTGCCTTTATTTTTGTATCTAGTCCTTCCGATGGACTTTTTCTCGTTGCCATGTTGTTTTTCCAGATTAGTAGACCTTGATGGCATTAAAAATATTTTCAGCATAATTAATAATAGGCTATTTCCCACTTTCTTTCACATGCCTTTTGCAGACAAGAAGCCCCAAACTGTCTCACAGTCCTCAGCCTCCCAACGTGGGTGACCCGGCAGAGCGTTTATCAGAGGCGTCTGGAGAGTCTCTGGAAGCCATGTCTGAGGGAGAAGCTCCAAGTCCTTTCTCCAGAGGCAGCCGGACTCGAGCGAGCCTTCCAGTGGTGAGGTCGGCCAACCAGACGAAGGAAAGATCTCTGGGTAAGCTTCGAAAGGCAGATTCTAATGTTTATTACTGCATGTGTGTATGTTTATACTTCTGGACACATACCCCTGCATCTGGATGTTAATTTGATCTTGATTTGTAAACACACAAACTACTCAGAAACTCTGTTGATGTAACATCAAGCCTTGAGGAGTTACCTGCTGAAGAAGCAGCAAGTCCAACCGGTCTTTGGGGCTGGGCACATTCAGAACGGGCTGGGGTTAGTCACTCAAGCAAAGACTAGCAGTGCCTGTGGGTATTCCTGGTATAAGGAATAGCAAGGGCCGGATTACAGAATGAGCCTCGTTTCTTAGGGAACCTCCTCCACGGTTTCAGAATTGTGGGCGGATGGGGTGTGAGCCCCACTCCACTGTCTGGCAGTCCAGGGGAGGATATGAATGACTGCAGGAAGAAGAGGTACAAGGTGGCCAACACCGCCGTGACTGGTAAGGAAAGCCAGAAACACAGGGCTGTTTCCTCTACCACCACATGAAAGGGTGGAGGGGTTTGGCAAGAGTTTGGCATAGCCTTGTCTTTCAATAAGCTTTTAGGAAAAGCAGGATTCTCTCCTTCCGCCTTCACTTATCATTCGCTGTTTCATATTGGATATTCACTTTCTATCTTGCTGTGCCTTTTTTCTTCCTCCTAGCCCCTTAACAAAAGGTACAGGCCATAAAGATTTAGACCTTTTTGCAAATTGTGCTGGTGTTTCATATGCTTAACCTGCCATCTCAAGGTTCTGAGTCAGTACCTGTGTTTTTCAGACGTTTGTGGTCAGGAAAAACAGGGGACAGAAACAGGGTCAACCCACAGAAGGCTTCAGGGTCTGGCCTCTGCAGAAGACAGCTGAATTCTGCCTCCTATAACTGAGCAGATGCCTTGCTTGAAGAAGAAAAGAGAGGGATGTGGGGAGGTATACTGATTTTATTTCCTCCGTTGCAGATGATAACCAGAGCAGATTGGGTTCAGACATGGTCCTAGCTCTTCTGAACAAAAACAAACAAACAAAAAGCCCTGTTATTTACTTGTATTACTCATATCAATTTTTAACGTTAGACTTTGTATACTTCATCTTAGTTTAATAATCCAGGGTCGTCATTTTACAAATGAAAGATGAAAGGCCCAGAAAATCTGGTTTTTGTTCTTTGAGGTTGCATAGTTAATTAAATGGCAGAAGTGGGAAGCCCCTGCAGTTCCTATTAACTCCACTTACCAGTGAAGGCATGGGACTTGCAGGGGTGTGGTGCACTCAGGGAGCACACAGGGCTGGAGCAGTGTCAAGATGACACAGGCTGGGGCTTTCCATCAGGACTACAGAGCTTAGTGTTCTCTTAACCCCACTCATGCTTGAGGCAGGGGCACAGGAGCCTGCCAGGAGTGGAATTTCTCCCCTGTGCTTTGCAGGAAATGAATGAGGTTCAGGTCTCTGTAAAGATAGCCTGTGCTTTGCAAAGTAGACTGTGCGCTTCCCCATACCTGGGGAACGGCGAGCCTGTGGAATAATGGACCCTCTGTCTTGCAGGCAGGAATTTGTCCCACGGCCAAGTGCAGTTGGCAATGCAGGTAGATACCGGCTGCCTTCAGGAAGCAGGTCTCTGGGTGCAGGGGCTGCAGGAGCTGATGGCAGCCTTGCCCTAGGAGCTGCTGAGCGTGGCTGCTGTTTTCTCATGAGGTGGCTGCACTTTGGCGAAACGCTGCTTTACGCTGAGCACGCCTTGCTGTGAAGTTCTGGTGAGTCACAGCAGATTCAAAACGCACAGGAGGTACTTATTCTTCCAGCTCCAGGAGAATGTTTTTGGCCAGTGATTTCCACAACTTGTGGATAGAAACAAAGGAACACAGGGAGAGGAGAGGAATGAGAAGTTTGCCCCAGCGAGGGGAGCCCTGGGGTCAGAAAATGAGGCTGGCCCTGGGCCGGCGGCTTGGTGCTGCCCTTCACCGCCGCTCTGTGGCCAATTTGCGAATGTCCTTGCGGCCGCACCTGGCTTTCACAGCATAATTCAGTTGAGCGGGGATGGGAAATAAACAGGAAAGTGTGAGTCAGGGGGAGTCTAAACACAATCTCCTGCCAGGGGCCTTGCTAGCCTTGTGTTCGGGAAAATTCCCATGTGCCTGGCTGTATTTAATGCACAGACGTGGGCTCCTGGAAAGAGCAGGCTCCCCAGAGAGCCCCGGACCGGGAGCAGCGGGATCCCCCAGCATCTTGGTGGCGAAGCGCAGCCAGGACCCCAGGCCCCAGAGGCTGCAGATGGAGCCTGAGCTGGGACCTCCTGCAGATCCACTCTTCGTGCCACCTGGAAGGCCAGCGTTTCCTTTGGGATCTGTACAATGTCATTTTATCTTTTATTTAAATTTTAATTTTTTTATACAGCTGTTTCTTATTAGTTATCTATTTTATACATATTAGTGTATATATGTCAACCCCAATCTCCCAATTCATCCCACCACCATCACTCCCCACCCCCCCGCCCCACCACTTTCCCCCCTTAGTGTCCATATGTTTGTTCTCTACATCTGTGTCTCTATTTCTGCCTTGAAAACCATTTCATCTGTACCATTTTTCTAGATTCCACATATATGCGTTAATGTACGATATTTGTTTTTCTATTTCTGACTCAGTTCACTCTGTATGACAGTCTCTAGGTCCATCCACGTCTCTACAAATGACCCGATTTCGTTCCTTTTTATGGCTGAGTAATATTCCATTGTATATATGTACCACATCTTCTTTATCCATTCGTCTATCAATGGGCATTTAGGTTGCTTCCATGACCTGGCTATTGTAAATAGAGCTGCAGTGAACATTGGGGTACATGTGTCCTTTCGAATTATGGTTTTCTCAGGGTATATGCCCAGTAGTGGGATTGCTGGATCACATGGTAATTCTTTTTTTAGTTTTTTAAGGGACCTCCATACTGTTCTCCGTAATGGCTATATCACTTTACATTCCCACCAACAGTGCAAGAGGGTTCCCTTTCCTCCACACCCTCTCCAGCATTTGTTTGTAGAATTTCTGATGATGCCCATTCTAACTGGTGTGAGGTGATACCTCATTGTAGTTTTGATTTGCATTTCTCTAATGATTAGTGATGTTGAACAGCTTTTCATGTGCCTCTTGGCCATCTGTATGTCTTCTTTGGAGAAATGTTTATTTAGGTCTTCTGCCCAATTTTTGACTGGGTTTGTTTTTTTAATATCGAGCTGCATGAGCTGTTTAAATATTTTGGAGATTAATCCTTTGTCTGTTGATTCATTTGCAAATATTTTCTCCCATTCTGAGAGTTGTCTTTTCATCTTGTTTATAGTTTGTTTGCTGTGCAAAAGCTTTTAAGTTTCATTAGGACCCATTTGTTTATTTTTACTTTCATTACTCTAGGAGGTGGGTCAAAAAAGATCTTGCTGTGATATATGTCAAAGAGTGTTCTTCCTCTGTTTTCCTCTAAGAGTTTTATAGTGTCTGGTCTTACATTTAGGTCTTTAATCCATTTTGAGTTTATTTTTGTATATGGTATTAGGGAGTGTTCTAATTTCATTCTTTTACATGTAGCTGTCCGTGTAGTTTTCCCAGAACCACTTATTGAAGAGACTGTCTTTTCTCCATTGTATATCCTTGCCTCCTTTGTCACAGATTAGTTGACCATAGGTGCATGGGTTTATCTGGGCTTTCTGTCCTGTTCCATTGATCTGTATTTCTGTTTTTGTGCCAGTACCATACTGTCTTGATTACTGTAGCTTTGTAGTATAGTCTGAAGTCGGGGAGTCTGATTCCTCCAGCTCCGTTGTTTTTTTTTTTTTTTTTTTTTTGCGGTACGCGGGCCTCTCACTCTTGTGGCCTCTCCCGTTGCGGAGCACAGGCTCTGGACGTGCAGGCTCAGCGGCCATGGCTCATGAGCCCAGCTGCTCCGCGGCATGTGGGATCTTCCCAGACCGGGGCACGAACCCGTGTCCCCTGCATCGGCAGGTGGACTCCCAACCACTGCGCCACCAGGGAAGCCCCAGCTCTCTTTTTTTCTCTCAAGATTGCTTTGGCTATTCAGGGTCTTTTGTGTCTCCATACAGATTTTAAGATTTTTTGCTCTAGTTCTGTAAAAAATGCCATTGGTAATTTGATAGGGATTGCACTGAATCTGTAGATTGCTTTGGGTAGTAGAGTCATTTTCATAATATTGATTCTTCCAATCCAAGAACATGGTATATCTCTCCATCTGTTTGTGTCATCTTTGGTTTCTTTCCTCAGTGTCTTATAATTTTCTGAGTACAGGTCTTTTACCTCCTTAGGTAGGTTTATTACTAAGCATTTTATTCTTTTTGTTTCAATGGTGAATGGGATTGTTCCTTAATTTCTCTTTCTGATCTTTCATTGTTAGTGTATAGGAATGCAAGAGATTTCTGTGCATTAATTTTGTATCCTGCAACTTTACCAAATTCATTGATTAGCTCTAGTAGTTTTCTGCTGGCATCTTTAGGATTCTCTATATATAATATCATGTCATCTGCAAACAGTGACAGCTTTACTTCTTCTTTTCCGATTTGGATTCCTTTTATTTCTCTTTCTTCTCTGATTGCCATGGCTAGGACTTCCAAAACTATGTTTAATAATAGTGGCGAGAGTGGACATCCTTGTGTTGTTCATGATCTTAGAGGAAATGCTTTCGGTTTTTAACCATTGAGAATGATGTTGGCTATGGGTTTGTCGTATATGGCCTTTATTATATTGAGGTAGGTTCCCTCTATGCCCACTTCCTGGAAAATTTTTATCAAGAGTTATCAAGAGTTTTTATCATAATTTGACAAAATTCAGAAGCTTTTTCTGCTTCTATTGAGATGATCATATGGTTTTTATTCTTCAGTTTGTTAGTATGGTGTATCACATTCATTGATTTGCGTATATTGAAGAATCCTTGCATCCCTGGGATAAATCCCACTTAATCATGGTGTATGATCCTTTTCATGTGTTGTTGGATTCTGTTTGCTAGTATTTTTTGAGGATTTTTGCATCTATATTCATCGGTGATATTGAATTTTCTCTTTTTGTAGTAGCTTCGCCTGGTTTTGGTATCAGGGTGATGGTGGCCTCGTAGAATGAGTTTGGGAGTGTTCATTCCTCTGCAATATTTTCCCTTTTTTTTTTTTTTTTTTTTTTTTGCGGTACGCGGGCCTCTCACTGTTGTGGCCTCTCCCGTTGCGGAGCACAGGCTCCGGACGTGCAGGCTCAGTGTCTATGGCTCACAGGCCCAGCCGCTCCACGACATGTGGGATCTTCCCGGACCGGGGCACGAACCCGTGTCCCCTGCATCAGCAGGCGGACTCTCAACCACTGCGCCACCAGAGAAGCCCCATTCCTTTGCAATTTTTTGGAAGAGTTTGAGAAGGATGGGTGTTAGCTCTTCTCTAAATGTTTGATAGAATTCACCTGTGAAGCCATCTGATCCTGGACTTTTGTTTGTTGGAAGATTTTTAATCACAGTATCAATTTCATTATTTGTGACTGGTCTGTTCATATTTTCTATTCCTCCTGGTTCAGTCTTGGAAGGTTATTCCTTTCTAAGAATTTTTCCATTTCTTCCAAGTTGTCCATTTTATTGGCACAGAGTTAATTGTAGTAGTCTCTTATGATGCTTTGTATTTCTGCAGTGTCCATTGTAACTTCTCCTTTTTCATTTCTAATTTTACTGATTTGAGTCCTCTCTTTTTCTTGAGGAGTCTGGCTAAAGGTTTATCAATTTTGTTTATCTTCTCAAAGAACCAGCTTTTAGTTTTATTGATCTTTGCTATTATTTTCTTTGTTTCTATTTTGCTTATTTCTGCTCTGATCTTTATGATTTCGTTTCTTCTACTAACTGGGTTTTTTGTTTGTTTGTTATTCATTCTCTAGTTCCTTTAGGTGTAAGTTTAGATCGTTTATTTGAGATTTTTCTTGTTTCTTGAGGTACGATTGTACTGATATAAAGTCCCCCACTATTATTGTGTTACTGTCGATTTCCTCTTTTATAGCTGTTAGCATTTGTCTTATGTATTGAGGTGCTCCTATGTTGGGTGCATATATATTTATAATTGTTTTATCTTCTTCTTGGATTGATCCCTTGATCATTATGTAGTGTCCTTCCTTGTCTCCTGTAACATTCTTTATTTTAAAGTCTTTTTATCTGGTATGAGTATAGCTACTCGAGCTTTCTTTTGATTTTCATTTGCATGGAATATCTTTTTCCATCCCCTCACTTTCAGTCTGTATGTGTCCCTAGGTCTGAAGTGAGTCTCTTGTAGACAGCATATATATGGGTCTTATTTTTGTATCCATTCAGTGAGCCTGTGTCTTTTGGTTGGAGCATTTAATCTATTTACATTTAAGGTAGTTATCAATATGTATATTTCTATTACCATTTTCTTAATTGTTTTGGGTTTGTTATTGTAAGTCCTTTGCTTCTCTTGTGTTTCCTGCATAGAAAAGTTCCTTTAGTATTTGTTGTAGAACTGGTTTGGTGGTGCTAAATTCTCTTAGCTTTTGCTCATCTGTGAAGCTTTTGATTTCTCCATTGAATCTGAATGAGATCCTTGCCGGGTAGAGTAATCTTGGTTGTAGGTTCTTCCCTTTCATCACTTTAAATATATCATGCCACTCCCTTCTGGCTTGTAGAGTTTCTGCTGAGAAATCAGCTGTTAACCGTATGGGAGTTCCCTTGTATGTGATTTGTCATTTTTCCCTTGTTGCTGTTAATAATTTTTCTTTGTCTTTAATTTTTGTCAGTTTGATTACTATGTGTCTCAGCATGTTTCTCCTTGGGTTTATCCTGCCTGGGACTCTGCGCTTCCTGGACTTGGGTGGCTATTTCCTTTCCCATGTTAGGGAAGTTTTCGACTATAATCTCTTCAAACATTTTCTCAGGTCCCTTCTAGCCCTCTTCTCCTTCTGGGACCCCTATAATGCAAATCTTGGTGTGTTTAATGTTGTCCCAGGGGTCTCCTAGGCTGTCTTCATTTCTTTTCACTCTTCTTTCTTTATTCTGTTCTGCGGCAGTGAATTCCACCATTCTGTCTTCCAGATCACTTATCCATTCTTCTCCCTCAGTTATTCTGCTACTGATTCCTTCTAGTGCATTCTTCCCTTCAGTTATTGTATTGTTCTTCTCTGTTTGTTTGTTCTTCAATTCTTCTAGGTGTTTGTTAAACATTTCTTGTGTCTTCTTGATCTTTGCCTCCATCCTTTTGCCAAGGTCCTGGATCATGTTCACTATCATTATTCTGAATTCTTTTTCTGGAAGGTTGCCTATCTCCACTTCATTTAGTTGTTTTTCTGGGGTTTTATCTTGTTCCTACATCTGGTACCTAGTCCTCTGCCTTTTCATTTTGTGTATCTTTCTGTGAATGTGGTTTTCATTCCATAGGCTGCAGAATTGTAATTCTTCTTGCTTCTGCTGTCTGCCCTCTTTTCTTTTGTCTTAATCCACAGAATTTTAGGATCTCCCTCCCAAGTCCTGTTGATCTTGTGTTTAGTTAAAATGGTCATAGTTGGTTCATCATGGGTTATTGCATTAATTTTGATTTTTAAAATTGTCTCATTAAAATATTATTTTATCTTGATTATTGAGTTCGGTGGGGAGGAGCCTTCAATTTTGCACCCGAGGAGAGTACCTCACTCTCCTCACCCCAGTAGCTGCCTGTGTGTCACCCCAGGGACTTCACATCTCATGGGGTGACCTCCAGCCACAGAGCCCAGAAGAGGCAGAGTTGGGAAAGCCCAGCTCCCAGGCTTCACTTCTGCACATACGCAGTGTGTCACTGGAGCCGTTCCCCAGCTCTGGGAGTCACGTCTGGACCAATCCTCCAACCACTCCTGCTCCCTGGAGGGGATGCAACCTTGCTCTCACTCTAGGCAGCCTGTGCCTGGAGATAAACCTGCCAGCTTAATCATTTTTCCACTTGGATAATCCCTCCTTTCTACTACTTTGGCATAGTAGAAAGCGAGGAGCCGGGGGAGGCTGGGCTTGGTGCGTTGCACAGAGGCTTTTAGAAGCCATGCAAGAGAGAGAAGGTTTAGCCCTAAGCTGCTGTTTAGGACAGAGAAGTTAGACATTGCTGGTGTCTATACAATATTCTTTCTCCGTTGCTGTCCTGGATGCAAGATGTGAGCTTCTCATTCTGGCACTTCAGGCAGGACCAAATGACAGCAAAACCCAGAAATCTTTTCTGATGCTGAGGACCAACTAGTCACTCTTGGAGACTGACAAAGCAGAAAGGTAAAGAAAGAATTTGATCAGCAGCTCTGATTTATAACGTGACCGGGTTCCAAAAACCTATCACCTCTAAATCTTCACTTGTACAGAGTGGTGGGGTCCCCATGCCCTCCACCCATCCAGAGACCAAATGAAATTCTTCTCAGTGGAATTTATGCCATTTCTGCTTACCTCTCTCTCTTCAGTGAAAAGAGAGACCATTAGGAGAAAGGAAGTCTACAAAAGAAAGTAAAATCAGTTTTGCAGTAGATTTGAGTTTTAGAAATAATTTCCGTGAAGAATTGTCCCGCTGATATTAGGTCTGGGTCTTAATGATGGAGTCGTTTCCTTTTAATCATTGCTGTCTTATAAATGTCTGTCTGGAATGCAACCACGGGCAGGGGCTGCTGTCTGGCTTCTTTGTGGTCGGCCTCGGGGGAAAGGGTAGCCACAAGATGTTCCCACCCTTCTGTGTACCCTCAGGAATTTGAAAATAAAACTCATGTGAAAACAAGAACAGCAACTTCCTTCTCCCTGCAGCCACATGCCTTGGTTGACCGTATCCTGAATGGTTAGCTTTGGAAAAGGCACCTCCCTTACCAGCCCAGCAGCCAGAGGTGCTGCCATTTCTGTAACAAATTACCTGTTAAACACTCAGACCCAACAAGCAAGAATGATTTTAAAAGGCTCGGGAGGATTTTAGACTAATTGAGGGAGAACTTGCCCAACGTGTGTCCCTTCTCCGTGGCTGTTCTTTTATTTCAAGGTGGTTACAGTGATGGTGACCATTTGCTGGTGGGGGTATTTAAGGAACAGAAGGTTCTCTGTTGTCACAATCGCCCCTCCTGTGCAGAAGAGTGGGTAGGAGGTTAGAGAAAAAGATGGAGGAAACGTCCGTCTGTAAAGCGGAAAACCAAGAAGGTTTATAGGCAAAGACTGTGAGCCTCGTATTAGATTGAGAGTGAAGAGGTATCCGTAGGATAGTTTAAAAAAGAAATGAGTTTCAGACAAATGGAAAGATATGTATTGCTCTATAGAGTAAGTGAAGCACTTCTGGAATTTGTTTTCCTAAGTGCCGGTAGTGATTGACATGTAATAGTATAAAAACTAAAATTTACAGAAGAGAGTATGATTGCAGGTCAGTAGCTTTGGGGCACATTCCTGACCTTTTTAAAGTGCAATCAAAGAAAAGGTCAGAGGATCGTCTCTAGCTTGGGAACTCAGTGGACAGGGTGGGAGGATTTGGTGACCGGCCGGCGTGGTCCACTCCAGTCTCCTTCTGGCGTGCCTCCCTTTACTTTGGAGCCTGGAAGGCAGACCCATTCTGGAATAGAAGATGCGCTGGGTTCTGGAAGTAGGGACCAAGGCATCTGTGGAGGCTTTGGGTTTTCTTTAGCATCGTTTGCTGAGAGGTCTCTAGGCAGTCACTCGCTGGATAGGGTTGAAAGTCAGGGTACCAGGCATCCATTTTTCTCCTTCTGAGGGCACGGGTGTGGTCTGGTTTTCAGCAGGACCAGCTGCTTCCTGACTTCCAAAGTGGAGTCACAGTGGTCCAGGGCTGTGACCGTGGACCGGAAGCTTCCTCCCCATCAAACGGGTTCTGCAACGTCCCAGTTCTCCAGTGAACATTCAGCTCAGTGATTCCACAAGCCATTTAATAAATCTGTCTGGGTTTTTTTTGTTTGTTTGTTTGTTTGCTTAAAGCTGGAGTTGGTTCAGTTCTCTGCAACTGAACTCTGACAGATACGTGGGGTCTGATTTGCTGTTTTTGTGGAAGTTGTATTGCCTGCCCCTTCTTCACGTTCTAGAAAATATGGCAAGTAGTGGTAGATCCAGACTGATGACTTTCAGAGACTTGGCAGTGAACTGGAGAATGGACTGGAGGTGTGGTTTCCCAACTGTGTTCCTCAGAGCTCTGGAGTTTTGTGGAGTTTTCTCTACTCTAAATGTTGTACTTTCATAAAAGATTTCATTTGGCAAATGAGCTATGCTGAACTGCTAACACCCACACAGTAAAAAACATTAAGTAGACCAAGGGGCGTTGGAGAATAAGGAAAGAGAGAAGTTATGAAGAAATTTCCTTTCGATAACAGGAGTCCTCGAGTACTTCTATTTGGCTATATCGGGTGAGTCAAAAAGATTGTCTCTTAGGTTTTTTGCACTTGATATCATGAATGTGCTGAAAGGTAATTTTTTAAAGAAGTGAATCAATCTTTAAGCTAAGGGAGAAAAAATGGATTTGGGACAGGGAATTAACCACTGAAAGGAATATTTCAAGAATTCCTCTGGTATAGCAAAACATGTTTTTGTGATAGAAGTAATCACCCCCCCATTTTCCTTTACAAGCTTGGATTTTCATATATGAGGTTTTCTGAAAGAAGGGAGAACTCATCCAAGTTTACCCACTTGGCTCTTAAATTCACCCATATGAAAGAATGTTCTTGCAAAAGATTGTGTAGAGTCATGATTTGTTTGTACTTACTTTAAAAAATAAAGTTAGTCAGATGTCTTTCGAAATCCCTTGCTATTAACATTCCTGGGTTGAAACTTTAGAACAGATTACTCAGACTTTGAGGAAATGATGTAGTTAATGCGGAACCTACAGAGTTCCGTGCCCTTTACCGACATCTCAAGGATTGCTTTGCAGGCAGGGTGCAGGTAGGGAAAGCATCAATGAAGGTGAATAGAAGGTTTGGTGGAATCTAAGGGTCGGAGCCCTCCCCAAGGCACCATTAATTTACAGGGTCTGCCGTCTGTTGGCTGAGTACCAGTGAAAAGACTTGCAGAAGACTTGGGGTGTACTGTGTCTGTTCCCTCCTTTACAACCGGGGTGTTGCTAAACCTGGACCACAGGTCACCTTTTTGTAAACTTAACAGCAAACATGTCTAAACTGCAGGTGGAGCTATAGGGCTAAATAGCTGGAAAGGTGACTTCGGTTTCCTAAGCTATTGCAGAAAATCAGTCTGCCTATAAGCCAGTGTGAAATATTTCTCTCTCTCTGTCACAGCCATGAAACCCCATTCAAACCCAGAGACCTAGATAATGTTTATGCTTTTTTTTCTGATGTTAAAATACCCTTATTCAAAAAAGAACTCTTCATCGAGTTTCATAAGACAACAGAAGAAAGCAAGGCAAGTTTTATCTGTGTAAGGTATAAATATACTTCTCTACATCCAAAATAGATTTGATTTGGCGTAAAACAGTAATGGTATATAAGAACCATTAAAACAAGAATTAATACAAGTAGCAGTTGGGCATCATATGTGTGCCAGGAAAATTAGGATAAGAATAATTGCTGTAATTGCAACCGAGACAAAAAAAGAAGATGAAAGGATTAACGTGTAATGAGCTCCATGAATTTCATGATTTAAGAAGAGGTTTAATGCAGGGGACACGGGTTCGTGCCCCGGTCCGGGAGGATCCCACGTGCCACAGGGCGGCTGGGCCCGTGAGCCTTGGCCGCTGAGCCTGCGCGTCCGGAGCCTGTGCTCCGCAACGGGAGAGGCCCCAACAGTGAGAGGCCCGCGTACCGCAAAAAAAAAAAAAAAGAAAAAGAAGAGGTTTATAGCAGCCCATTTAGAACATTATAGTCCAAGAACCCCTGTATCTTAATGCTGTTGACATCATATTATGTAATAGACAGTTATATTTAACAGTTGTTTTATGGAAAGCTTCTTTGTCTAAAACTTCAAAATCCAAGGACATAGTATGAAACCATCTTTTTAGAGGTTATGTCTTTTGGACTCTGTAGGTTTCTAGTGATCTAATCTGATACATGGAAAGAGTTCATACCGTCTTGATAATTCACCTGGCCCCCAGGTGGTTGGCCCTTGGCAATTAATCATCTCATCAGGGTGGGTAACTTCAGATAGAGAGGAATATTTGAGAAGCATGTCATGGCTGAAGGCTTGAAAGGAAAAAGAGAGTTGAAGAAGAAATCTCTCCCGGAATTCCAAATTCCTAATAATACCAACTGTTACTCTGTACTCTCTCCAGGGATGAGGTTGAAAGTATCTGGATTGAGATGATGTAGTCTGATATACTCCACTACAGTTTGGTTGGAACAAGAGATGAGACATTGAACTACTTTTGGGGGAAAAAATTTCATTTACCAGTTGCTGTTGTTTTCCTTTGCCTCAAAAACTCTACCTAAAATCTGTTGACTGTGCCTTGCTATTTTTTCTGGTAAGTGCAAAATTCATTGCACCCTTAAGGGTTTCTTGCCAAGTTAGTTTGTTTTTTAAAAGCTGACTTTAAAACATAATCCTTTACATGCATCTAATTCTATAAGAGTTCGCACACATTTTTTGCACCTGCTTTTTAAAGATGATTCTATGGACTGCTAAAAATAATATTAAGATGCAAGCCAGCTTTGTGTCATATACCCAAGTAAAATTCCATCCATGGTGCCCTCATGCTAAACGTGGCCTCCAGAGAGCTGCCTGCTGACATCTGGAAACTGAGATTTGTGGCAGCTTCTTCTATTTCAGGCAGAGTGTAAGAACAGAGGGAACTTCACATCTGTGTTGTTAGAGGGTAGATGTATAGCTTCTTAGGCAAAGAAATTGGTGATTTTCCATCGAATTTCTCAAGTAAGCTCTGTGACAGGGGATTGCAGCTAAGTGGCTTCGGGTCTGGAGATGAGGTCCTGTCCACCTCACCTATCTGCATGAGGTCCAGTCTCCATTCCAGAAGCTGCTTTTGAGCATGACAGTAGGTGAGTGCCAAGGCGCCACCACAATGGTCTTTAGTTTCTTATCAGTTTGAGCCGCTCTCTGAGGGGCCGTTATTGGCCAAACTGTATCTTCCCCTGTTCCCCCACCTCCAAGTTTGTATGTTGAAGTCCTAACCCCTAGTACCTCAGAATGTGACTGTCTTAGGAGAAAGGCCTTTAAAAAGGTAATTAAGTTAGAATGACGTCACAAGGGTGGGCCCTCATCCGATAGGACTGGTGTCCTTATAAGAAGAGAAGGTTAGGACACAGGCAGGTGCAGAGGGAAGGCCATGTGAGGACACAGGAGGAAGACTGCCATCTATGAACCAAGGAGAGAAGCCTCCGAAGAAACCAATCCGGCCGACATCTTGGTCTCAGACTTCTAGCCTTCGGAACAGTGAGAGAATAGGTTTCTGTTGTGAAGCCCCCCAGTCTGCGGAGCTTTGTTATGGCGGCCCCAGCACACTAACACAGGGACTCAGGACACTCTTTTCCTCCTACTTCCTTTGTCATATGAGGGGACAGTCAGGTTTATGGCAGTTGTCACAAACTTAAAGTATTTCTTTCTTCAAGACAGTAAAATTAGATTCGTCAAGGTTTCTGTTTATTTGAAGTTGAGTTTTATTCTATCCTCTTCCACCTTTGCTCATGCATCAACTTGGTTTCTTCGCATTGCAAGGGAAAATCTTAAACTCCTGGGACAGATTCATCTTCCGTGACTGCTTTTCTGTCTGACGTCTCCCCAGCCCCATCCTCAGATTTAGCAAATGAAAGTGGCTTCACATCTAAGTGACTTCACCGGATTCCATCAAGAAAAGCTCCGAATGTCATCATGCCGAGTTTGAGGTCTCAGGAGTTTGGTGATGTCATTAAAAATGATACTCCACCCACTTTCAGAATTTTTCTAGGGTGTTAATTGGCTTTCAGACGTCTCTGGCTAAATGTCTCCCAGTAATATTAAAACTAAACATGATAAAATTAAATCCTTCATTTTTTTTTTCCTCCGCAAGTTTTGCCCATTTCTCAATTTTTTTTCTCCATTCATGTATTTATGCATTTATTAAGAATCTGTTCAGTTCCTGGCACTGTTAAAGGTGTCATGGTGAGTTATTTAAAAAATATATGAAATCTGGTTCTTGTATTCAAGGAATTTTCAGTAAACTAAAGACACATGGTAACCATGTAAGGTCTTTAAAATGTACATAAATCAAAGAGTACACAGATGAAGCTGTGCGTACACCCAGCCATACTGGCCTCTTGGCTGTGCCGCATCAGGAATAGACCCGTGCTGCTCTCTCTGTCTGGATTCAGCCCCCATTCACAGGCCCCCATGTCTGCATGGCCCCTCCTCACTTCATTCAGAGCTAAGCTCAAATGGCCTCATCAGAGAGCCCTCTCCTGAGTAAGATGGGACCCACCCTGCCAATCCTTTTTGCATCCTTTCTCATGACACATCATTTGGGACAGTGGTTCTCAAATTTTAGCCGAGATATTATTAAAACACAGACGTCTGGCTCTGCTTATCGCATTTATGGTTCAGTGGACCTGGGGTGAGACCCAAGAATTTGCAGCTCTAGCTAGTTCCTAGGTGATGCTGGCGCTTCTGGTCAGGGGATCGCTGATTCAGGGTAATATTGTGCCCTAGGAAAGATGTTAACGTGTCATTACAATGTAGCACCACATGAGGGCGCTTTCATCGGTTCACAGTAGGGGATGGAAAGTAGTCCTCCTACTTTGGCAGGAAAACGTGGAGGCCTTAAATGTCTGGCCTGGTCCACGTCCTTGAACTAGAGTATTTAATTCCAGCCCACGTGACTGGCAGGACCGTCACAAGAAGTATGGGGGTACACAGCCTCCTGCAGCAAGCCGTGGAGCCAACCTGCTAAGCTAGGACTGTCTTGTCTTCTGCTCTGTGCAGTTCCTGTTTCTGATCCCTACTTGGTCGCTGAACTACCTTTATCTTGCACCTCATCACCCAGCTTGACACACTTGGAAATGTCGGTAGAGCCAACAGTGGAAAGGTAGCTGGACTCTTCACAGGACTTCATGCCTCTCTCTACCATGTCCCAGTTTCCTCAATTCAGGTGTTCCCCCCACCAGCGTCCTGCCCTTGTCTGCCCCAGGGGAACCCTGGCCCCAGTCATGGTCAGTTAACACCCAGGTATTGGTACTGCTTGTTGTACTGACAAGGCAGAGGCAGATGGACGAGGCCAGGGCTGAAGACTTTCCTGGAGGAGAGAGTTCCCTTGGATTTGCATGATTCTAGAGTAGCGTTCTTTCATATGCTTTCATTTGCCTTCATAAAAAGAGTCAAGTAATATAGGAACCTTTTTAAGAGGAAAAGAGTTCAATTTAACATATTAATTGAGTACATTTTAAATACCTGCAATACACATGGTGCTGTATTAGGTAGGAAGAAAGGAAATCATTCTTTTGACAAACACTGACTGAGTTCCTACTAAGACAGCCCTGGGTACAATCAACAAAAGAGTCACAACCCTCTAGAGCTTCTATTCTGTTGGGAGAGGCGGAGGATAAACAAATAAAATAGGGAATAGATGGTATAGATACTAAGGAGAAAAATAAAATAGGGGCAGGGGTATAGGGAGTGCTGAAGAGATGAAGGTGTTAGAGTTGTCATTCTGAAAAGGATGGACAGGGAGAGCATCACTGAGAAAGTGGTACGTGAGCCATGATCCAGAGCGCGTGAAGACGTGAGCTGCACAGATGTCTGGGGGAGGAGAATTCCAGGCAGAGGGATCAGCCAGTGCAAAGACTTTGCGCAAGGGCACACCAAGAGCATTCAAGGAACAGCAAGGAGACCACTGTGATTGGAGTCACTCTGTAACAGAGGAGTAGGGAATGAGGTTGGAGAAGCCCCGGGAGCCGAACAGTATAGGGCTTTGACAACGGCAAAGGCTTGGGCTACACTGTCCTCATCGTGATGGGAATGGCTATGTTGCAGAATTATGAGCAGTGGCATCGCTCCCATTTTAAAGATTGTATTGTGGCTGCTGGGTGTGGAATAGACTAAAGGGGGCCTGGGCACATGTTGCGAAGACCAGTTAGGAGTCTTGGCATAATGTGGGGAGATGAGAAGGTTAGCAGTGGAAGCGGTGAGAAGAATTTGGATTCTGTAGGTGTTTCGAAATTAGAGTAAGAAGGATCCCTGCCATGCAGGGGGTCTAATGAAGGAGGCTTACATATAAGAAATCACCACAGCAGCTAATACTTACTGAGCGCTGACTCTATGCCAGATACGTGAATCTAACACACGGTACAGCAAAGCCAGGATCTGAACCCTGGCAGTCTGTCTGCAGAGCCCACATGCTAAACCACTATACTGAAAAGAGAAAGCAAGAAGAAGGCAGAAAACAGTGGAATAATATCTTCAAAAGCCTGGGGAAAATATCACTTTGAATGAATATTTCTTTAACTGGCAAAATTATTACTTAAGGGTGAGGGCAAAAAGAAGACATTTTCAGGTAAATGGATTAAGAGTATTTAGCATTCACAGGCTCTGGCTGAAAGAACTAGTAGCATATGTATTTCACACAAAAACCCTCAACAAAATATTACCAAATCAGATCCAAAAATGTATTAAAAAAATACATCACCACTGAGTGGGATTTATTCCAGGTATGCAAGGCTGGTTCAGTGTTTGAAATACAATCAGTGTAATCTACCATATCAACAGGCTAAAGAAGAAAAAATGATATGATTATATCAATTGGCACATAAAAAGCATTTGAAAGAAACCAATACCCATACATGATTTTTAAAAAACTCCTAGCAAACTAGGAATGGAGGGGAACTTTCTCACATCACAAAGAGCATCTACAAAAAAAACCCTACTGCTAACATCATACTTAATAACGAGAGACTGAAAGCTTTCTCTCGAAGTTTGGGAACATGGCAGGAATGTCCAACCTCACCACTCTTATTCAACATAATTCGGGAAGTTCTAGCCAGTTCAGCAGACAAGAAAAAGGAATAAAAAGCATGCCATTTGGAAAAGAAAATATAAAACTCTCTGTTTCCAAGTGATGTCATCTACATAGAAAATCCCAAAGAATGTACCAAAACAACAACAATGACAACAACCCTCCTGGAGAATAAGTGAGTTCAGCAAGGTCACAGGATCCAGGATTAACATACAAACTCAACTGCATTTCTGTATGCTAACAGCAAACACCTGGAAGCTAAAACAAAAGGCATAATAGCATTCACAGTTGCTCTGAAGAAAATTAAATGTTAAGTATAAATCTAACAAAACATGGATAGGATCTGTATGCTGAAAATTACAATATGCTGAGGAAAGTAATCAAAGACCTAATAAGTGAAGAAACACGGTTTTCATCAGTTGGAAGCCTCAGCAAAGTAAAGATGTCTGTTTTCCCCAAATTGATCTATAGGATTAAAACAATTCCTATTAAAATCACAGCAAGATTTTTTTTTGAAACATACACAAGCTTATTCTGAAATTTATATAAAAAGGCAAAGGAGCCTTTTATAGAATATTTAGAATAGCTAAGACAATTTTGAAAAAGAATAGAACGCGAGAACTCAATCTACCTGATTTCAAGCCTTACCATAGAGCTATAGAAATCAAGACTGTACCATATTAGCAGGGGGGTAGACACATAGATCAAGGAAACAGAATAGAGAACCCAGAAATACACCCATAAAATGATGCTGAACTGATTTTTGACAAAATTGCAAAAGCAATTCAATGAAAGAAAGACGGCTTTTTCAACAAGTCATACTGGATCGATTGGACATCCACAGGCAGAAAAGAGAACTTTAACCTAATTCTCACACTAGTACAAAAATTAACTCAAAATAGATCATGGACTTTATTTATTTATTTATTTTTGTGCTACGCGGGCCTCTCACTGTTGTGGCCTCTCCCGTTGCGGAGCACAGGCTCCAGACGCGCAGGCTCAGCGGCCATGGCTCATGGGCCCAGCCGCTCCGCGGCATGTGGGATCCTCCCAGACCGGGGCACGAACCCATGTCCCCTGCAGGCGGACTCTCAACCACTGCGCCACCAGGGAATCCCTAGATCATGGACTTTAATGTAAAATGTAAAACTATAAAAACCTTTAGAAAAAGATAAGAGATGTTATTCTGGACTTGGAGCTTTGTGAAGAGTTCTTAGACGTGACACCGAAAGCACAATCCATAAAAAGAAAAACTAGACCTTCTCCAAAGAAGTGTCCAAAAACATGGACCTTGTTAAGATGAAAATATAAGCTACAATCTGGGAGAAAAATATCTGTAGTCATGTAACTGACAAAGGACTAATATTTAAAATATACAAAGAACTCAAGCTCAACAGTAAAAAATCAAACAATCCAATTAGAAAATGGACAAAATACGGTAAGAGACATTTCAACTGGAAAGGATGTACGGATAGTAAATAAGGACATGGAAATATGTTCATCATTAGCTTTTTGGGAGGTGCAGATTTAAATATAGTGCAGAGACATCACTACACATATGTCAGAGTGGTTGAAATTTAAAATAATGATAACAGCAAGTGTTAACAAGGATGCAGATAAACTGGGTCACTCATACACTGCTGGTGGGAATGTAAAATGGTACAGTCACTCTGGAAAACAGTTTTACAGTTTCTTTTAAAACTAAAAATGGGGGCTTCCCTGGTGGCGCAGTGGTTGAGAGTCTGCCTGCCGATGTAGGGGACGTGGGTTCGTGCCCCGGTCTGGGAAGATCCCACATGCCGCGGAGCGGCTGGGCCCGTGAGCCATGGCCGCTGAGCCTGCGCGTCTGGAGCCTGTGCTCCGCAACGGGAGAGGCCACAACAGTGAGAGGCCCGCGTACCGCAAAAAAAAAAAAAAACAAAAAAACTAAAAATGGCTTATAGTAGGACTCAGCATTTACAGTATTTGGCTTTTATCTCAGGAAAATGAACACTTATATTCACCAAGAAACTCGTACATGGATGTTAACAGCAGCTTTGTTTGTAATACCAACAGCTGGAAACTATGCACATGTCCTTCAGTGGGCGAATAGTAAGTAAAATGCAGTACCTCCATACCTTGGAATACTGCTGCCATAAAAAGGGGCAAACTGTTGATTCTTGCAACATCTTGGATGTACCTGAAGGGGATTATTCCGTGTCTGTGGGGGGGTGGGGGAAAGCACCAATTTCTAAAGGTACTATTCCATTTACTGAAAACACTATTTAAATAAAATTATACAAATGGGGAACAAATTAGTAGTTGCCAGGGGTTAAGGGGTTTCTACACGGGGGTAGCATGAGGGGGACTTGTTACGATGATACAATTATGTATTGTGATTGGGGTAGTAGTCACACAGTTAAATTTCATAGAATTACACACACATGTAAATCTAAGCTCTGTGGGTGGTTCCAATGCCAACGGCCTGGTTTTGTTATTATACAAGAGGTCATCATTGGTGGAAGCAGGGCAAGGGTGCGTGGGACCTCCCTGTATATTTCTTTCCAACTTTCTGTGAATCTGTAATTATTTCAAAATAAAAAAATGAAAAAACATTTACTAAGAAGTGTAATAAACCTAGGAGGAAGAAGCAGAGTATGTGAAGTGATGGTGAGAAAAATAAATTGGTAGTCGTGTTTTCCAGAAAACTGTAAATAAGTGTCAATCCCAATGAATTCTTTAAGGGAGTTAAAAGCAGAATAAAATAAAGATACCAGAGAGAAACAAGGTCAGACCAGAGAGCGTGATCAGAGTAAACGCATTCTGAAAGCTTCTTATTACCTAAGAGGACAGAAAACCAAATATTTGAAGTGTCTTTATGATGAAAAGGTAGGACAGCATCTAAACCAACAATGCTATTTTAATTCATACTAAAATCACTTACTGAGTATCTGCTGTATGTCTGGAAACCTACTAACGTCACTAATTCTTATCATAATTTTGAAAGAAGGTCGTTTTATCCCCTTTTCATTGATGAAGCAGAGCCTAAATGGGGCTGAATGACATATACGGAAGGTCATAGCAGGAAGTGGCAAAGCCAGGATTTGAACCCTGGGCTCTCTGATGCGTAAGCCTTTGTTCTTATAACTCCACTATGCCCTCCTGGGCATGATGAATATTGAAATAAGTTAATTTTCTAAAGAGAATGCTTGCAGCGTTTTGAAGGTGAAATATTTTGACTTCTTATGGAATGAAATATGAATCATCTCTAAATTATGGGAAAAACAGAAAGCTTTCAAACTATGGGCAAAAACTTACTGCAAAATAGAAAGCTTTCAGGACTTCCCTGGTGGCGCAGTGGTTAAGAATCTGCCTGCCAATGCAGGGGACATGGGTTCAACCCCTGGTCCGGGAAGATCCCACATGCCACGGAGCAACTAAGCCTGTGCACCACAACTACTGAGCCCACGTGCCACAGCTACTGAAGCCCGTGTGCCTAGAGCCCGTGCTCCGCAACAAGAGAAACCACCGCAATGGGAAGTCCACTCACCGCAACAAAGAGTAGCCCCCGCTCGCCACAACTAGAGAAAGCCCGCGTGCAGCAACAAAGACCCAACACAGCCAGAAGGAAGGGAGGGAGGGAGGGAAGGAGGAAGGAAGGAAGGAAGGGAGGGAGGGAGGGAGGGAGGGAGGGAGGGAGGGAGGAAGGAAGGAAGGAAGGAAGGAAGGAAGGAAGGAAGGAAGGAAGGAAGGAAGGAAGGAAAGAAAGAAATGTATTAAAAAAATATTTCTCCCCCCCCAAAAAATATAGAAAACTTTCATGTCTTCCCTTCTCCTTTGTCAGTGCTAAACAGTCCTTGTGAAGCTGGGTATCTCAGGAGCCCATACTTCAACTAGTTGTGTTACCTGGAAGAATAAAGAGCATCAATTAACATTCGAATTTGATGTTTTCTCAGTAAAGCTATGAGCATAGAAATATAATTTTTAAATCTCATCCTGTGTGGATGAGATAAAGGTGATTTTTAAATTTTAATTTAATTTCAATTGAAATATAGTTGATTTACAATGTTGTGTTAATGTTGTGCAGCAAAGTGACTCAGTTCTACATATATATACCTTATTTTTCATATTCTTTTCCATTATGGTTTATCAGAGGATATTGAATCTAGTTCCCTGTGCTGTACAGTAGGACCTTGCTGCTTATTCATTCTATATATACCAATTTTCATCTGTTAATCCCAAACTCCCACTCCATCCCTCTCCCTCCCGACTCCCTCTTGACAAGCACCAGTCTCTTCTCTATGTCCATTCTGTTTCTGTTTCATAGGTAGGTTCATTTGTGTCATATTTTAGGTTCCATAAGTGATATCATATGGTATTTGTCTTTCTCTTTCTGACTTAACTTCACTTAGTATGATAGTTTGTAGGTCCATCCATGTTGCTGCACATGGCATTATTTCATTCTTTTTTTATGGCTGAGTAATATTCCATTGTATATATGTACCATATCTTCTTTATCCATTCATCTGTTGATGGGCATTTAGGTTGTTTCCATGTCTTGGTTATTGTGAATAGTGCCGCTATGAACACTGGGGTGCATGTATCTTTTTGAATTATAGCTTTGTCTGGATATATGCCCAGGAGTGGGATTGCTGGATCATATGGCAATTCTAATTTTAGTTTCCTGAGGAACCTCAATACTGTTTTCCATAGTGGCTGTACTAACTTACATTCCTACCAACAGTGTAGGAGTGTTCCCTTTTCTAGGAGGTGGTATTTTGAAGATCAAAGAAAACCACACGTCTATCGAACTCTTGGTTAATTTCCCATTTGTAAATCTTATTTCTGTTTCTCCGGATGCTAAAATGATCTTGAAGCCCAAGTATTCTAAGATACATTTTCACACACACACATATTCACAGAGCACGTGGTGAGAACACACACACATGCACGAGCACGCATACAGACACACACACAGGTTGATAATGGATCCTTAGGAAAGAGGTGTTAGGGCTTAGTTTCTCCTGTTTGTTGACAGGTGTGAATAAAAGAAACCTGAAGATTCATCTTTGATCTGGCAAACTTTTTCTCCTTCTTTTAGTCTGGAGTAAGTGGCTAAATAAAGCTCTCCATTTTATAGGACTGAAGAGAAGGAGTACTTTGATCTTACTTGAAACATTGTTCAGCAGAAGCTTCTATTTACTGGCTCATAAAAGGTTTTATGCCTCATCCGTCGTACTTCGGATGACTCTAGCAAATGTACTGGGAGAAGATTTGAAATGTGTTGCTTCCTGAAGTTAGAATTATAATCAGGTGTATTATTGAACCATCCAGCTTTCCTTAATGTGTACAGCTTTCTGCGCTGGCAGGAAGTCTTGAAGTTAAACTCAAAGAGAACATTAAGCAAAATGTAGCCTTAGACTCTGAAAACATGGTGATCACCCACATCTTTGTGCACAGACTTCAGAACGTGTGTGCCCAGCTCTTCCACAACAGTTTTATCTGATGAAATAACAGAAACACCTGTCACGGGCTGAGCTCACCGCCATCTATGAAAACATCAGGAACATTCTGATCCCGGCTCTGTTATGGAACAACTCAGAGACCTTGGCCAAATCTTGCCTCCTTGTTAGGCTTCAATTTCCTCATCTGCAAAATCTTGACCCACTTCCCAGGAGATCTCAGAAAAAGATTGGCACTAGAGAGATGGTTATGAAAAGCATAAAAATTTCCAGAAATTCTTATTGATAATTTAAAAAAGGGACCATTGGTTTATGTTCTGCCCTTGATAAAGGGCACTCTTTCAACAAGGCAAAAACAAAAGGAAAGTACCAGAAAGAATTCCCCAAAAGACAGGCAGCCATGGCCCTAGTGCTCTGATTCTTCATGTCCAGCCCCGTTTTAGAGTCAGTGCTTTTCCAAAGGGTCACCTTCAGTGCAGTCTTAACAGCACTCACCATTCACATGGCCATGGTCATGAAGAGTGACCAGGGAGCTCTGCCTTACCCAAGTGGACCTATGAAAAGTGGCTCCACTGACAATTGGTTTATCTTTTTTTTCTTTTAATTGTTTTTCTTTAGATCTTTATTATTTATTTTTGGCTGCGTTGGGTCTTTGTTGCTGAGTGCGGGCTTTCTCTAGTCATCGTGAGCAGGGCCTACTCTTCATTGCGGTGCACGGGCTTCTCATTGTGGTGGCTTCTCTTGTTGCGGAGCACGGGCTCTAGGACTTCAGTAGTTGTGTCATGCGGGCTTAGTTGCTCGGCAGCATGTGAGATCTTCCCGGACCAGGGCTCGAACCCGTGTCCCCTGCATTGGCAGGTGGATTCTTAACCACTACACCACCAGGGAAGTCCCTGTTTATCTTTTTCTTAACAAAAGATAAAAAGATATTTCTGAAATTTTTGTTTGAGACTCTTAATTTTTTAATAACTGGCCATTAAAATATTTTTTCTCAATTTTTTTATTCAGTAAGGTTCACCTGGTCAACATAGTTATTAATTCTCTTATACATTAACCTTGAGAAGTCAGATAGCGTATACTAAAAGCACAGACTCTGAAGCCAGATTGCTCGGGTTCACAACCCAGCTCCATCATCTACCACTATGTGATGCTGGTCAAATTACATCACTACACTTTGCCTCAACTTCCTCATCTATAAATGGGAATAGAAGTAAAACCTACTTCACAGTGTTGCTGTAAGGAGCAAATGAGTTTATGTCAATTGCTCAGTGTGATGCCTGAACCATAGTAAGTACTACATAGTTGGGAACATTATTAAGTATCAATATTTCTTAAAACCACTGTGGGCAGGGCTTCCCTGGTGGCGCAGTGGTTGAGAGTCCGCCTGCCGATGCAGGGGACGCGGGTTCATGCCCCGGTCCGGGAAGATCCCACATGCCGCGGAGCGGCTGGGCCCGTGAGCCATGGCCGCTGAGCCTGCGTGTCCAGAGCCTGTGCTCCTCAGCGGGAGAGGCCACAGCAGTGAGAGGCCCGTGTACCGCAAAAAAAAAAAAAAAAAAAAAAACACTGTGGGCAGATAAATCGTGAGCTATCAGCTCACCTTCAAAATGTACCTGGAACCTGACCACTTTGTACCCCCTCTGCCCCTAGTCCACCACCACTTCTTGCTGGGCCTGTTGCAGTAGCCTCCTAACTGGTTCTCCTGCTTTCATTCTTGCCACCAACAATCTCCATAGAGCAACCTGAGTAGTCATCCCAACCCCTGAGTCACATCACATCACTCCTCTGCTCCATGTGCTTCATGACCCATCATCTGTTCAAAGTACCGGCCATCCACCATCTGGATGAGTTCAGGTTTCTCCACCATCTGGCATCATCTTACGCTACCCTGTTCTCATCCCTCTGCTCCAACTACTGACATCTTGGTAGTTCCTTTCTTTGTTTTTTTTTTAAACATCTTTATTGGAGTATAATTGCTTTACAATGGTGTGTTAGTTTCTGCTTCATAACAAAGTGAATCAGCTCTATGTATACATATATCCCCATATCTCCTCCCTCTTGCGTCTGCCTCCCACCCTCCCTATCCCACCCCTCTAGGTGGTCACAAAGCACTAAGCGGATCTCGCTGTGCTATGCGGCTGCTTCCAACTAGCTATTTTATGTTTCGTAGTATATATAAGTCCATACCACTCTCTCACTTCGTCCCAGCTTACCCTTCCCCCTCCCCATGTCCTCAAGTCCAGTCTCTACGTCTGTGTCTTTATTCCTGTCCTGCCCCTAGGTTCTTCATAACCCCTTTTTTTGTTTTTTTTTTTAGATTCCTTATATATGTGTTAGCATATGGTATTTGTTTTTCTTTTTCTGACTTACTTCACTCTGTCTGACAGACTCTAGGTCCATCCACCTCACTACAAATAACTCAGTTTTGTTTCTCTTTATGGCTAATATTCCATTGTATATATGTGCCACATCTTCTTTATTCGTTCGTCTGTCGATGGGCACTTGAATTGCTTCCATGTCCTGGCTATTGTAAATAGAGCTGCAATGAAAATTGTGGTACATGACTTTTTGAATTATGGTTTTCTCAGGGTATATGCCCAGTAGTGGGATAGCTGGGTCGTGTGGTAGTTCTATTTTTAGTTTTTTAAGGAACCTCCTTACTGTTCTCCATAGTGGCTGTATCAATTTACATTCCCACCAACAGTGCAGGAGGGTTCCCTTTTCTCCACACCCTCTCCAGCATTTATTGTTTGTAGATTTTTTGATGATGGCCATACTGACCAGTGTGAGGTGATACCTCATTGTAGTTTTGATTTGCATTTCTCTAATGACTAGTGATGTTGAGCAACCTTTCGTGTGTTTGTGGCAATCTGTATGTCTTCTTCGGAGAAATGTCGATTTAGGTCTTCTGCCCATTTTTGGATTGGATTGTTTGTTTTTATGATATTGAGCTGCATGAGCTGCTTGTAAATTTTGGAGATTACTCCTTTGTCAGTTGCTTCATTTGCAAATATTTTCTCCCATTCTGAGGGTTGTCTTTTCATCTTGTTTATGGTCTCCTTTGCTGTGCAAAAGCTTTTAAGTTTCATTAAGTCCCATTCGTTTATTTTGGTTTTTATTTCCATTTCTCTAGGAGGTGGGTCAAAAAAGATCTTTCTGTGATTTATGTCAAAGAGTGTTCTTCCTATGTTTTCCTCTAAGAGTTTGATAGTGTCTGGCCTTACATTTAGGTCTCTAATCCATTTTGAGTTTATTTGTGTGTATGGTGTTAGCGAGTGTTCTAATTTAATTCTTTTACGTGTAGCTGTCCAGTTTTCCCAGCACCACTTATTGAAGAGGCTGTCTTTTCTCCATTGTATATTCTTGCCTCCTTTATCAAAAATAAGGTGGCCATATGAGCGTGGGCTTATCTCTGGGCTTTCTATCCTGTTCCAGTGATCTGTATTTCTGTTTTTGTGCCAGTACCATACTGTCTTGATTACTGTAGCTTTGTAGTATAGTCTGAAGTCAGGGAGTCTGATTCCTCCAGCTCTCTTTTTCTTTGTCAAGATTGCTTTGGCTATTCGGAGTCATTTGTGTTTCCATACAAATTGTGAATTTTTTTGTTCTAATTCTGTGAAAAATGCCACTGGCAGTTTGATAGGGATTGCGTTGAATCTGTACATTGCTTTGGGTAGTATAGTCATTTTCACAATGTTGATTCTTCCAATCCAAGAACATGATATATCTCTCCATCTGTTTCTATCATCTTTAATTTCTTTCATCAGTGTCTTATACTTTTCCGCCTACACATCTTTTGTCTCGTTAGGTAGGTTTATTCCTAGATATCTTTTTCTTTTTGTTGCAGTGGTAAATGGGAGTGTATCCTTAATTTCTCTTTCAGATTTTCCATCATTAGTATATAGGAATGCAAGAGATTTCTGTGCATTAATTTTGTATGCTGCTACTTTACCAAATTCATTGATTAGCTCCAGTAGTTTTCTGGTAGAGTATTTAGGATTCTTTATGTGTAGTACCATGTCATCTGCAAACAGTGACAGCTTTACTTCTTCTTTTCCAATTTGGATTCCTTTTATTTCTTTTTCTTCTCTGATTGCTGTGGCTGCAACTTCCAAAACTATGGTGAGTAATAGTGGTGAGAGTAGGCAACCTTGTCTTGTTCCTGATCTTAGTGGAAATGGTTTCAGTTTTTCACCATTGAGAACGATGTTGGCTGTGGGTTTGTCATATATGGCCTTTATTATGTTGAGGTAAGTTCCCTCTATGCCTACTTTCAGGAGGGTTTTTATCATAAATCGGTGTTGAATTTTGTCAAAAGCTTTTTCTGCATCTATTGAGTTGATCATATGGTTTTTCTCCTTCAATTTGTTAATATGGTGTATCACATTCATTGATTTGCGTATATTGAAGAATCCTTGCATTCCTGGGATAAACCCCACTTGATCATGGTGTATGATCCTTTTAATGTGCTGTTGCATTCTGTTTGCTAGTATTTTGTTGAGGATTTTTGTATCTATGTTCATCAGTGATATTGGCCTGTAGTTTTCTTTCTTTGTGACATCTTTGTCTGGTTTTGGTATCAGGGTGATGCTGGTCTCATAGAATTAGTTTGAGAGTGTTCCTCCCTCTGCTATATCTTGGAAGAGTTTGAGAAGGATAGGTGTTAGCTCTTCTCTAAATGTTTGATAGAATTGGCCTGCAAAGCCATCTGGTCCTAAGCTTTTGTTTGTTGGAAGATTTTTTATCACAGTCTCAATTTCAGTGCTTGTGATTTGTCTGTTTGTATTTTCTATTTCTTCCTGGTTCAGTCTCACAAGGTTGTGCTTTTCTGTGAATTTGTCCATTTCTTCCAGGTTGTCCATTTTATTGGCACATAGTTGCTTGTAGTAATCTCTCATGATCCTTTGTATTTCTGCAGTATCAGTTGTTACTTCTCCTTTTTCATTTCTAATTCTATTGATTTGAGTCTTCTCCCTTTTTTTCTTGGTGAGTCTGGCTAATGGTTTATCAATTTTGTTTATCTTCTCAAAGGACCAGCTTTTGCTTTTATTAATCTTTGTTATTGTTTCCTTCATTTCTTTTTCATTTATTTCTGATCTGATCTTTATGATTTCTTTCCTTCTGCTAACTTTGGGGGTTTTTTGGTTCTTCTTTCTCTAATTGCTTTAGGTGTAAGGTTACATTGTTTATTTGAGATGTTTCTTGTTTCTTGAGGTAGGATTGTATTGCTATAATCTTCCCTCTTAAAACTTCTTTTGCTGCATCCCATAGGTTTTTGGGTCATCATGTTTTCATTGTCATTTTTTTCTAGGTGTTTTTTTATTTCCTCTTTGATTTCTTCAGTGATCTCTTGGTTATTAAGCAGTGTATTGTTTAGCTTCCATGTGTTTGTATTTTTTACAGATTTTTTCCTGTAATTGATATCTAGTCTCATAGTGTTGTGGTCAAAAAGGATACTCGATATGATCTCAGTTTTCTTAGATTTACCAAGGCTTGATTTGTGACCCAACATGTGATCTATCCTGGAGAATGTTCCATGAGCACTTGAGAAGGAAGTGTATTCTGTTGTTTTTGGATGGAATGTCCTATAAATATCAATGAAGTCCATCTTTTTTAATGTATCATTTACAGCTTGTGTTTCCTTATTTATTTTCATTTTGGATGATCTGTCCATTGGTGAAAGTGGGTTGTTAAAGTCCCCTACTATGATTGTGTTACTGTCGATTTCCCCTTTTATGGCTGTTAGCATTTGCCTTATGTATTGAGGTGCTCCTATGTTGGGTCCATAAATATTTACAGTTGTTATATCTTCTTCTTGGATTGATCCCTTGATCATTATGTAGTGTCCTTCTTTGTCTCTTGTAACGCTCTTTATTTTAAAGGCTATTTTGTCTGATATGAGAATTGCTACTCCAGCTTTCTTTTGATTTCCATTTGCATGGAATATCTTTTTCCATCTCCTCACTTTCAGTCTGTATGTGTCCCTAGGTCTGAAGTGGGTCTCTTGTAGACAGCATATATACGGGTCTTGTTTTTGTATCCATTCAGCCAGTCTGTGTCTTTTGGTGGGAGCATTTAATCCATTTACATTTAAGGTAATTATCGATGTATGTTCCTATTACCATTTTCTTAATTGTTTTGGGTTTGTTATTGTAGATCTTTCCCCTCTCTTGTGTTTCCTGCCTAGAGAATTTCATGTAGCGTTTGTTGTAAAGCTGGTTTTGTGGTGCTGAATTCTCTTAGCTTTTGCTTGTCTGTAAGTTTTTTAATATCTCTGTCGAATCTGAATGAGATCCTTGCTGGGTAGAGTAACGTTGGTTGTAGATTTTCCCCTTTCATCACTTTAAATATGTCATGCCACTCCCTTCTGGCTTGCAGAGTTTCTGCTGAAAGATCAGCTGTTAACCTTATGGGGATCCCCTTGTATGTTATTTATTGTTTTTCCCTTGCTGCTTTTAATATTTTTTCTTTGTGTTTAATTTTTGATAGTTTGATTAATACGTGTCTTGGTATGTTTCTCCTTAGATTTATCCTGTATGGGACTCTCTGCGCTTCCTGGATTTGATTATGTATTTCCTTTCCCATATTAGGGAAGTTTTCAACTATAATCTCTTCAAATATTTTCTCAGTCCCTTTTTATTTCTCTTCTTCTTCTGGGACCCATATAAATCGAATGTTGGTGAGTTTAATGTTGTCCCAGAGGTCTCTGAGACTGTGCTCAATTCTTTTCATTCTTTTTTCTTTATTCTGTTCTGCAGTGGTTATTTCCACTATTTTATCTTTCAGGTCACTTCTCCGTTCTTCTGCCTCAGTTATTCTGCTATTGATTACTTCTAGAGAATTTTTCTTTTCATTTATTGTGTTGTTCATCATTGTTTGTTTGTTCTTTAGTTTTTCTTCATCCTTGTTGAACGGTTCTTATATTTTCTCCATTTCTACTTCTAGGATTTTGGATCATCTTTACTATCATTACTCTGAATTCTTTTTCAGGTAGACTGCCTATTTCCTCTTCATTTGTTTGGTCCAGTGGGTTTTTACCTTGCTCCTTCATCTACTGTGTGTTTCTCTGTCTTACTTTGCTTAACTTACTCTGTTTGGGGTCTCCTTTTCACAGGCTGCAGGTTCATAGTTCCTGTTGTTTTTGGTGTCTGCCCCCAGTGACTAAGGTTTTGGTAGTTCCTTTAACAGCCTAGCTTATTGCTACCCAAGGCTTTATATTTTCTGAAATGTTCTTCGACTAGACATCTGTGACAAGGGTGGCTTCTTCATTCAATCTTTATTTACATGTCATCCTATCTGAAGTGTGTTCTTGGCCACAGTTTCTGAAATACCATTTCCTTTGCTCTTAGGTTTACCCTTACCTGCTTTATTTTCCTTTAGTGAACTACAGATCTTCCCTGGTTTATGATGGGCTTATGTCCTGTTAAACCCATAATAACTGCAGAATACCATAAGTTGAGAATGGGTTTAATACACCTAGCCTACCAAACACTGTAGCTTAGCCTAGCTTACGTTACACGTACTCAAAACACTTACATTAGCCTACAGGTGGGCAAAATCATCTAACACCAAGCCTGTTTTATAATACAGTGTTGAATAACTCATGTAATTTATTGGATACTGTACTGAAAGTGAAAAACAGAATGGGTGTCTGGTACTGAACGGTTGTTAGTGTCTTGGTCGTTCACCCTGGTGATCACATGGCAGACAGGCAGCTGCAGCTCTGCATCTGTACAGCATCACGAGGGACTATCTACCGCATATCAGTAGCCCAGGAAAAGGTCAGAATTCAAAATCTGACGTATGGTTTCTACTGAATGCATATTACTTTCACACCACCATAAAGTCAAAACATCGTAAGTCAAACCATTTTAATTTGGGGACCGTTTGTAATTACCGCCTGACATGGTATATGCTCGTGTGTGTAGTAGCACATCCCTGACTCTCCCCAACTCGCATAAAGGATCCAAGAGAGCAAATGTCTTGTTTCGTTTGCTGCTCTTTTACAAGCTCCTAATATGGTGCCTACGTATAGTTAGATGCTCAGTAAGTACGTGTTGAATGAATTAACGAACTGGCGTAGATAATGTAGTTGTTTATATTTGAAAACACTTTTACGTACACTATTTTATTTGATTCCCCAAAGTTGGAGTCAACAGGGGGGCAAATTTCTTTTCTTGCACGTTACACCTATATACAGTGGGTCCGATCCCAGAATGATTTCCATAGTGACAGAAAGCAGATCAGTGGTTGCTCAGGGGATGACGAGGATCACAAAGGAGACGAGGGAATATTTGGGAGCCATCAGGTATTCATTATCCTCGTTGTGGTGATAGTTTCATTGGTATATGCGTATATCAGAACTTTCCAAGTTTGTACATCTTAAATACGTACAATTTATTGTATGTTATTTTCCCTCAATAAAGCTGTTTTGCAAAAAAACACATTAGATAACTTTCAAGATCATGCAACATTTTAATGGCAAAGTTTGGAGCCACGTCGGCAGTGTCCTTGGGTCTTTATTAACAGTAACAGTTTACAATTTTCTTTACATATTCCTCCACGTTGAAAAGGGGACTTTGATTTTAAAGTTTGGAGATGTTCTCCATCACTTACGCTTCATCGCTTAAATTAAGTGAAAATCAAAGAGCCAAAAGTAATTGGATAGTATTTGAAGAATTGCAAGTTTATAGAATTTTCAGATGAGCAAGTTAGAGAATTAAATGATTGGACCGAGGTCACCTAGAACAGCAGGTTTGGCACAGGAATTAGAAACTGGATAACCCCGAATTTTGTTTCTCAGCATAAAAGCCACATTTCTCTTCCTTCCATTCTCTATTGACAAATTGTAATTTTTTTCCCCCAAAGTACTGAAAATATCTGTTTCTCAAAGTCCTTTGAGTGTGTTTTCTTTTCCTCTTTGTGAATGAGGCGTTCTAAATGCCTTCTGGCATGTACAAGACTCACTGCGAAGCTCTTTTTTTTTTTAATTTACTATTTAAGAGAGGGACCCTCTATTGAAAAAAAAATACCAATAGAACTGGGGTCAGTGAAGATATCAGCAAGATATATGTGTCAGGTCAAGTTAAGGCTGAAATCCCATCTAATGTAGTCAAAGAGCCACCCTTTAATGAATAAATCTGTTCCTGAGAAAGCAACTCTTCTCAAATTGATCAATATTTTTCTATTTAAATGGACCCATTTTTTAAATTTTCTGCTGTATGCTACTGAGTACTTACTGAATGCGGAATATACAGAGGGATACAAAGAGGTCAGCCTAACTCTCAAGGAGATGGAATAGAACAAATGACAAGTATTTTGGAATGCAAGGAGCATATGTTTTTGAGATTCTTAAGACCATTTTGTTCTGTTTTGTTTTGAATTGTTACTGAATCTTTACCTTTTAGCTTTAAATTGATTGGTTTATCCCCTTTATTTCACTAACATTCCCAAGACCCTTGGTCAAATAATTTATAATTGTGATTTTAAGCACATTTGAGTACTAATAACTACTTAAAAGTTATGCTTGGTGAATTCTTTCATAATATTAATAATTACTCCTTGATTACTTATTATGAGAAATTGTGTGTATGCATGTATATGTGCATATGCACATATGTGATTTTCTTAAATTGGGACAACCTTTTCCATTATATTTGCAAGCATCACTCAGTAATCTTAGGCAACCCTATTTGGGCAGAGAGAAAGAAAACAATGGAAAATTAAAACTCCAATGTGATTATTTTTCCATTTGCATCACATCTCACATCTAAACAGACACTAGGATGTTTCCGTGTGTCTAGCTGTGAACATTGAATATTTTTAGTTTCTCTTTAGAATTGGAGACTAGACATACCAGTAGGAAGTTTCTAATGGAAATTGATGCTTTTGCTTCTGGCCAAGCATACCACAGAGATCATGGAGGTAACATCCAACTCATGCACAGAACATGCCTTATAAACAAGAGAAGTCATCGCCCAGGATAGATTAGTATATCTGTGTAGAAACAAGCTCTAGCTGGATTGCCAGATACCACTGTGACTAAAAGTTGTTTGTGTCTGCAGAATTCTAAAAGAAAGTTCCCTTGCAATTTTTTACATTTGTTATAATTTTCCATTAAGGTTGTAACAATACCACAAAAATGTTTGGTCAAAAAAAAAAAAAAAAGAAATCCGAATCTTCTAAAAATATTTCTCGTATTACTGATGGCATTTGAGCAGTGTCTCATATGACTTGCTTTGCCAGTCGTCTGCAATCCTTTGGGACTATTTTGAGACTGGATTACCCAATGCTTTAGCTTAAGTTCTCCATATTTTACAAAATCCCCTTCCAGCTATGTGACAGAATGACTAGAAAGTTCTCTATAAGCACTGTCTCCAATTCCCCTCCTGTGGTTTCTCTTGAACCCGTCCATTCAGAACTTTAGTCCCACCACTCCATACAAACAGCTGTAGTCAAGGTCACCAGTGACCGCCCCATGTAAATCAGCCCTCTTTTCATCTGACTTCTGAGCACTCGACATGCTAGGACTTCCTGTCCTTAAGGCATGAACTTCTCCTGGCTTCCTGGACGCCTCTCACTCTCAGCCATCTTCTGACCTCACCACCCGCTCCTCTTAGATCTTCTTTGTTGACTCCTTTTCAATTTCTCACCCTTAAACACTGGCCTCAGCCCCCAGACCACTTCTGTTCTCAGCTATGCTAGTGCCCTCAGTGGTCTGATCAAGCCTCCTGCTGCCAAATGTCACCTATATGATTGTCTTGGTCAGCTCAGGCTGTCATGACAAAATACCATAAACTTAGTGGCTTAAACAATGGAAATGTATTTCCTCACAGTTTGGAGGCTTGGAAGTCCAAGATCAGGGGCCAGCATGGTCAGGTTCTGGTGAGGCCTCTCTTCCCGGCTTGCAGATGGCCACCTTCTCAGTGTGCCCATCCATGGCCTTTCCTTGGTGCCTATGCATGGAGAGAGAAAGAAGGTAAGCTCTCTGGTGTATTATTTTATAAGGGCACTAATCCCTTCATGAGAGCCCCACCCTCATGCCCTTATCCAGACCTAATCACCTCCCAAAGGCCCCACCTCCAAAAACTGTCACATTAAGGTTTGGGGCTTCAACATATGAATTTGGGGGGGGACACAAACATTCAGTGCATAACAATGATAATGACCCCTCTGGCCCAGACCTCTCCCCTGAAGTCCCCAGATACATATTTCACATCACCTGCTTGACATCTCACCCTTAACAGGTCTAAAAATGAACTTCTAATTCCTCCAACAAAACCTACTTCGCCAACATCAGTCCATTGCAGCCCTCCCCTGCCAGCTGCTCACACCAAAACCCTGTCATTTTCCTTGACTCTTTTTTTTTTTTTTAATCTCATTTCACATCCAATCTGTCGGGAAATCCTGTTCACTCTCCTTTCGTACTATATCCAGAAATCTGACCACTTTTTACCACCTCTAATACTCTGCCCAGGTCCAAACCACCATAATTCCTGTGGTCTCCTGATGTTAACCCTTGTCCTATTTAGTCAGTTCTTAACAAAGCAGCCCTGGTAAATAAATCACACCTTTACCTTGTCTCACCTCCGCTCATAACCCTCTGTTGTTTTCCTAGCTTATCGAGAGTTAAGGGTCTACACCATCTGACCACTTGCTTCCTTCCTAATCTCATCTCATCCATTCACTACCTCTCACACTGTCCTCCAAACACACTAGTCCTTTACTGTTCCTGGGACGCACCAGGCACACTCCTGCCCTAAGAAAACTTGCTCCTCTCTCTGTGTGGATTGTTCTTCGCCCAGATATCTGCAAGCCTTGCTCCCACCCTTCTTTCAAATATCTTATCAGCAGGACATCCAACTACTGGGAATAAAATAGCAATGCCCCACTCCCGCCCCACTTCTCTCTGCCCCCCACACTCTGTTTTATTTTACTCCTTGTTATTTGACACATTCTCCACTGTCTCATCGATGGGCTTATTGTCTACTGTACATCAGTACAGGGCTTCCCTAGTGGCACAGTGTTTAAAAATCTGCCTGCCAATACAGGGGACCTGGGTTCAAGCCCTGGTCCGGGAAGATCCCACATGCCGTAGAGCAACTAAGCCCGTGCGCCATAACTACTGAGCCTACGCTCTAGAGCCTGTGAGCCACAACTACTGAGCCCACGTGCCACAACTACTGAAGCCCGCACACCCAGAGCCCATGTTCCGCAACAAAGAGAAGCACCACAATGAAAAGCCGGTGCACCGCAACGAAGAGTAACCCCCACTCACCGCAAGTAGAGAAAGCCCGCGCGCAGCAACGAAGACCCAACACAGCCAAAAAAAAGACTGTTAGGAAACTTTTGTACATCAGTAGAAACTCAGATCTCTGAGCTTACCGTTCTACAGCTCACCTGTATTACACCCAGGTACTCAATAAGTATTTCTAGAAGGACCGAAATCTGTCTTTCATGCTAATTCTGCTTAAGTGAATGCAGTGCCGCTGCTCTAAATCTGAAACAGCCCCAAGTTTCACCAACGTTTCTCCCTTCCTAAAGTTTTCATTGTGGGATCAAAATAACGATTCAGTCTCCTTTTGCTCTCAGTTGTTTTAAATGGCACAAACACACTGTGTAGGTTGAAGTACTTGTCCCGTGGAAAGGGTACAGAGTCTATGATTCTGCCTTCTGTTATGCTTGTTTTAAAGCATAATGTTTATGTATCAGTTGAACTGCTATTATAGAAGATAAAGCCGGGAGAATGCATAGATGCCGGGATGTGATAGTAATTTGGGTTGGGTCTTGTGTCTCCAGGTTACTTCCAGCCTAGGGGAGGGACTCTACTTGTCCAGTGCCTGTTGTGATGGGGCAGCCCAAGAGGATTGCTTGATAAATTCTTTAGCCTTTAAAGCAAGTAGAGATATTATGGGCTTATCACTTCTTTCCCAGGGCTTTCAGTAGGAATACCAACAATTTTGATCTTGAGGCATTTAGGGGTGGGGTGGGGGGGACTCACCTCTGAAAGCAGGGAGAAAGGTTATTGATGGTAAGTCTGGAAGCAGGGCTTGTACTTTGCTGGCAGTGATGGGAAGACCTGGGGACATGGATCTGGGCAGGACCACTTTGTCATCACGGTCCCTTCCCGCCCACCACTCCCAGAGCTGCTTTTGCCACCCTCAGGCCATCTGTTCTTTATTGTGATCGTGTGGTGGAGAACAGAAGCTACTTTCAAAAGGCAGCACTGAAACTTCAAAGGGAAATGGGGAGGAAGAGGAAGCAGCCATGTGTCATGTCTCTTAAATGCCTCTTCAGCAAGTACCAGAGGAAACAGAAGGTAAAGGTACGATAAAGTCTCTTGGGGTCTTGTGAGGGCAGACTGGAAAGCTCAGATTGTCAAGCCCAGCCCTGGAAATTCATGTCACGGGAACCAGTGCCCAGAGCCAGCCACTGCGGGCTGGAGGTGGGGCCTTTGGGGGGAGGGACTGTGGCTTCATCTTGTTACCCTCTTGCACCTAGAATTCCACTGGCAGCAACTCTCTCTTTCCACTTGCTTATAAAGCAAGAACAGGCATACAAGGATACCTCTGTCAGAGATTAGATAAACCTTACAAAAGCTTTGTAAAGCCCCCTTCCAACCAGGACAAGGGCCACCAAGTGACCTAGGTTGGCACACTTGACCGGCAGGTCCATCTCAACCCCATTCTCTCTTCTCTGTGGCTCACACCCTTGAACACACGACTGTGATCCTGAGCGCCCATCCGGGCCTTAGAGAATGCCATGTCTCTTGGGACCCCCTTTAATCCTCTGGCCAGGGCTGAGAGAAGGACATTCCAGATCTCCCCAGAGGGGCAGGGTGTGGAGAGGGCTGAAGACAGGAGACACAGAAGAGGCTTCCAGAAGAGCCACACCCTCTGGCCTGGGCCCAAGGACACAGGAGGAGCGGCACGAAAGACACAGGGAGAGGGGAGCAGGCAGGCGGCCAGGGACAGGCCTTGGAAGGGCCTCACCCACCTCTCGCTCCATCACTGCCCACTCCAGGCTGGAGTCCGGCTAGATTTGTCTGGGAGGGTCCACAGGGCAGCTGTGGCCCGTTGTGGCGGAGGGGAACATGTATTACAGCCTGGGAAAGCCTATTGAAAGGCTCAGAAGAACCCAGTGGTGAACAAACAACAGAATAATTAGCACATAATCATCATGGTAGAAATGTGAAGCTTAGATAGTCACCGAAGCAGTTCATCCGTGTAAACACCGTGGAGACACTAAAAGCAGCTCAGCGTGACTCGGCTTTGCTGCCAACATCCAACCAAAAATAAAGTGAGCGAATCTCTGGAGAGGTAGAGGACATGCAAGTACCCGGGTGCACGAGGACTGCTCAAAACATAAACGTAAGATCACCTGTCGCTGGAAGATGCTATTCCTAGCGCTGAGGCTGATGTTCAGGAAACTTTCCTCATCCTTCTGTGTCACAGAGCCTGCCCGGGGCAAGATCACAGAGGCTCCCATACTGTGTGTCTGAATATCTTTAAAGCTGTAGATCAAGCCGACAAGCTATTAGATAGAATATGTTCTAGCCTCTCGTGCTTTGACCAGTACACCTTCGTAACAATGTAGAAAGACACTTTTGCTTTTAGCATTTTTGAAATTCTCAGAGTCCTCTACTGGATCATGAAGCAAAGGGGGATCCCCCTCACCCCCTACCTACAGCAGTGCCCCTTCCTCCTGACTCTCCCTCCGGCTCTTTTCTCATTTCACTTGTGAGTGATGCCCGACTGCAAACACAAGCTCCCTCAACGCGCCCTGCAGGTGCCCGAGCCTTGATTCCCCCCCCTCAGCACTTGGGGTGCACATGCTGATGTTGGGGTGAGGGGGTGCTCCAAAGTGTAGCCCCCGAGACAGGGCCCCTCTGCCACCTACTCATCCAGCACGGAATTCAATCCTCGTTCCATCAGGACTTAAACACATAAGCCCTGCCCTTCCATCAGATATAGAAGTGTGTAACTGAATCCCTTTGCTGTACAGCAGAAATTAACGCAGCACTGCAAATCAACTATGCTTCAACTAAAAGCAATCAGATCACAAGCATTGAGGGAAGCTGAGCATTCCTATGAGAGCTGGCACCGGATGGGTTAGTTCCTTTATGTTTCTCATGTGACGGAGCAAGTCTCTTGTTTAAGAGCTTTGAAATGAAGGCGGGTGAGATGTGAATTCCCCTAATGGCCCACGCCCTCTTTCTCACCACTCTCCTCCACAGACCTGGGAGCAGAAGAGCAAAGAGTGAGATGTGAGTGTTCTGGAATATTCGTCAGTGGCTACCTATGCTCAGAGTATCACCCTTCGACCAAGGCCCTCCCGGCTTTCCGGCTCCATTACCTGCGTGGGTGCTGCCCCCCACCCAGGCCTGAGGGTGGCAAAGGCCAGCTGCTTGCAGACAGATGGGTTTTATCCCCCAAATATTTCACTGAGGCGCTGGGGAACGGATGAGTCCCATGAGAGTCACAGATGGACAGAGAGTAGAATTACTGGAGCCAAGAGCCCCGGCGGAAGGCTGGGCCTCCAGAGGAGACCAGGATGTGGAGTCCAGGAATGTGAGGAAGGGAAGGTTGCAGGAAGAAGTAGCACTAAAGGCTCTTTGGGGTCCAAGCATCCCACAGTTACTGCTTTTAAAACATGAATTTGAAAAAGTGGGGAGTCTGTCTAATGAAATGGAATCCACAGATATCGATCTACTGGAATTTGTTTACAACATTTGTCATCAAAGGATAATTTTTATTTTTTGTCATTTGCGTGACTTAGGGCGTAAAAGTATAAGGAAGCAGCACGGTTCCCAGTTACCCTGAAAGTTTCCTCTGGAAGTTGTTGACGATCCTGAGGTTTGCTTACCAGAGGAGAAAAGAAGTTTGTCCTATCAACACCTCCCAATGTCTTTCTCCCCCAGTTCAGGGACCGGACAGGTTGTCTCTTTTCAAGTAGAATAATTTTCATATAATAATAGAAAATAAAAGAAATTCTGAACAATAAAATTCATAACACTATATATGGGTGGGTATTTTTAAATCTACATGTAATTTATATAAAAACCAGCATTTCATACTGAAAAGTTTTCTAAAGATATATTCATTCATCCATAATAATTACTGGTTATTATTATGTAAGACACTAATAATTTAGTATAGAAGAAAATAAATTTCCGATTAACTCAGATGGTTTCTCACTAATGTCCGTAATCTCTGGGCTTAAATCTGCTAATCAGTGTGATTGAAGACCATGCACGATGTATAAATCTCCTAGTGGGATGGGTATGTATACATTTTGATTTATAGTCAAAGTCTTTCTGATACTTGGAAAACATTCATTGGAAATTCTGTAAAAGTTGTACTTTTCATATCCATAAAAGGCCAATTAATTTTTTTCTGGGACCATGATAATTGTACTTTTATACTTGTGTTCTTCAAGGAAATCTGCTTCCTTTTGTGGCCTTTACTCTTTGGGTCTGTATTATAGAATTTCAACACCCACTTTTTTATCAAAAGCCGAGGAAAACTTGCCAATTTCCATAACTACATCCAGGTTTAAGCTCCTGGGTCAGATCTGGGTGCTCTGTGGAGGCAACACTATTTAGATAGTATTATTTTAACATTTAAAAAAAATGATTTATTTTTTAATTTTTTTGGTAGGAAAAAGCACAGAAAACCTAACAATATAATAACATAGTAGACATTACTGAAATTAAACAGATACTCGCATCCGTTTAACACCTAAGAGGCAGAGTGGCACAGTGGTTAAGATCATTAGCTGGGTGAGTCATACAGGTTACTTCTCTTTGCCTCAGTGTTCCTCATCTGTAAAATGGGGATAATTACAATAGCAACCTCATAAAGAAGATTAAATGAGTTAATCTGTTTGGAGAAGGTTTAGATCAGTGCCTGGCACACAGCAAGTGCTATGTAAGTTGTCAAATTTTATTTTTTTTATTCCCCCTCGCAAAGCTTATCAAAATATAGTCAGGCTGACCTCTGGTAGCCCTCAAATTTTAAAAAGAAAGGTAATATTTCTATAATAGCTTCAGGCTTCATATGTTTTTAAAGAAGTAAAATGTAAAGCCCCATCTTCTCTCCTCCCTCCTTCTTCTTTCCCAGGGCTAACCGACCCCTGCAGTTGGAGAGTATAACTGCCATGCAAGTTTTGGCGCTTGTGCTGTATTTGGTACACGCATAAACAATATATATTACTATTTTGTGTTATAAAACCTTACATACATGGGATCGCACTGCGTGTATCCTTCTGTAACTTTCTGTGTTCACTCAACTTTACCTTTTGGAGATTCATCCATGTTGGTAGATGTGGTTCTACTTCATTCATTATAACTGTTGTTGACAATTCCATTATATGAATGAACCACTGAGAACAAATCAATGAGAAATAGTGCCACAGTGAGCACCATGGGGCCGGTGACCACACATGAGATTTTTATCTGTGATGGATAATTTACAGGAAATAGCGAGCTTACAGTGTGCACATCTGACATTTCACCAGGTGTCCTAAAATGATTGTGCAAGTTTTCACTTTCACCGGCAGTGAATAACAGACCCCATTTTCCCATGGCTTCGCCAGTAATTGAGGTTATTGGATTTACTGACTTTTGCCTATCTGGTGGGTATAAAATAGTACATCATTGTTTCCATTTTTGTTTCCATAATTACTAGTGAGATTGGGCATTTTTATATTTATTGGCTGCTGGGGTTTCTTCTGCCATGCGTTGCGTATTTATATCCATTTTTGCATATCCACTATTGCCCATTTTCTATTTTCTTATTGATTTATGAGGGTTCTTTAATCATTCGGACTACTAATCCCTGGTAGAGCATGTGAGTTATAAATATCTTCTTTCAGACTCTGGTTTGTCTTCTTTACTTTGTTTTCAGTGTCTTTTGTAGTACAGAATATTCATTTTAATTAAGCAATACTTTCTGGGAGTTACCTGACCGTCCAGTGGTTAGGACTCTGCACTTTCACTGCCGAAGGCCCAGGTTCAGTCCCTGGTCGGGAAACTAAGACCCAGAAAGCCATGTGGTGCAACCGGAAAAAAAAAAAAAAAAAAGGCAATACTTTTCTCTGTGGTTTATAGTTTTTATTTCTTTTAAAAGTCTTTTCCTCTACCAGTATGCAAGGATACAACACCATGTTTCATTTTGTTTCATAGTTTAGCTTCTCACACATAGGTCTTTAGTCCATTAGGAATTTATTTTACTTACGCTGTAAGGAAAGGATATATTTTTTACTTTTTCCATATGGTGCACCAATTTTCCTGACACTGTGTATTGAATAGTTGTTTCTCCATGGACTTGTACCACAACCTCAGTCATACCAAGCTTTCATAAAACCTGTGTCTTCTTCTAGGCAATCTATTTTGTTCCGTAGTCCTGTTTGTTCTATCCCTGTGCCAAAACCACACTGTCCTAATAGTGTTGATATCTGGTAGGAAAATACTCCCTCTTACTATTGTTCCTCAAAATTGACATATTGTTATAAGTGGTATGTTTTTATCAAACTATATTCTCTGATTTTTTTCTAGTATTTGGGGTGGCTTTCGAGTCTCTATATTGATCTTATATTATTCAGTCATATTCTAACACTGTGTCTGCAGGTTTCCTTGGATTCTCTGTTATATCATCTAAGAATAATCACAATTTTGGTGATCCCTTCCAATCCATATGCCTTGTATTTCTTTTTCTTGTATTGACTGGAACTTTAGCTGCAAAGATAGCAAAAATTCTGAATTTGAAGAGAATGCCTCTAAGATTTCATCATAGAGTGCTGTGCTTGTCGGAGGTTTTTGGTGGATGCCTTTCACCACATTAAGAAAGTTCTCTTTCATTCTTTTTTTTATTTTATTATTTTTTAATTTATTTATTTTAATTTATTTTTGGCTGCGTTGGGTCTTTGTTGCTGCACGTGGGCTTTCTCTAGCTGCAGTGAGCTGGGGTTACTCTTCGTTGCAGTGCGAGGGCTCCTCATTGCAGTGGCTTCTCTTGTTGTGGAGCACGGGCTCTATCTAGGTGCACGGGCTTCAATAGTTGTGGCACGCGGGCTCAGTAGTTGTGTCTCATGGGCTCTAGAGCACAGGCTCACTAGTTGTGGCACATGGGCTTAGTTGTTCCGCAGCATGTGGGATCTTCCCGGACCAGGGCTCGAAGCCCTGTCCCCTGCATTGGCAGGTGGATTCTTAACCACTGCGCCACCAGGGAAGCCCTTTAATTCTTAAGTTATTGTATTTTTTTTTAAATTATAGATGTGTTTTGGATTTTTCTTAACATTTTTCTGACACTATCAAGATTACTATAGAGTTTCTCTTTACTTATTTATTATTGCAGAACATATTAGTACTAGATTTTCTAGTGTTAAACCATCTTTACACTCCTGAGATAAACTCTTCTTGGTCATGATGTACTTTTTTCATACATTGCTAGAGTTGCTTTGCTGTTATTTAATCTAGGGGATTGCATTTAAATTTGAAGTCTTTCCTTTTATTACTTTCCTAATATCCAGGTGAATACTAGCCTTATAAAATGAGTTGATATGGCAATGTTTAATTTAACCAGCAGTTCACCCTAACTGTAAGAAAGAATCCAATTACAGTTGTAGTATACGCACAATCAGTTATGTTTCTCACAGCATTTTCTTATAATATATATATTTTTTATAATTTCTGTTGCTCTTTTTCTTCTAACTTTATTATTTTTTTTGGCTGCATTGGGTCTTCATTGCTGCATGCAGGCTTTTTCTAGTTGTGCCGAGTGGGCTCTTCTCTTGTTGCGGAGCACGGGCTTGTCATTGCAGTGGCTTCTCTTGTTGCAGAGCATAGGCTCTAGGCACATGAGCTTCAGTAGTTGTGGCTCGCGGGCTCTAGAGCGTAGGCTCAGTAGTTGTGGCACATGGGCTTAGTTGCTCCACGGCATGTGGGATCTTCCCGGACCAGGGCTCGAACCCGTGTCCCCTGCATTGGCAGGTGGATTCTCAACCACTGCGCCACCAGGGAAGTCCTTATAATATGTTTTGCCTTAATTGTTGAGTAAGCCTTAAGATTAAATTATTGACCCGGCTGCTGTTTCTCTGAGTGACTTTGCACTGTAACCTCTTCATAGTCAAGTGTCTAACTCTCCATGTAAGAGGGCAGTAAGACCCACTGGGAAGGACTGGCTCATGGCACCAGAAATCAGCATCTTAGATATGCACATCTTTAACACAGCCTGAATTCCAAAAGTTATCAACAGATATCAGTGTTTTTTAGAGAAATGCTTTGGGATGCTCACTTCAACAGTATTATCATTTCACTTGAGTCCCAACTGTACTAATTTGTCTGGAACAAAACCAAGTTAAGTGATTAAGCACTACCGATGCCGTTACTAAGACTCTATGTCAAGAATGAGTACCTCCCAGAAGGATCTCTGTCCACTGACTGCTGTCAGTCAGGTTGTTGGGTGGGCAAGACTCTATCATATTTAACTTCTATACAAACTTATTTTTTACACACCCTGTCATGATTCTAACACGTGTTGCTCCACAGTCATGACTCTTTAAAGCACGTTCTAAATTAGCATTTCGCTTAAAATTGCTGCTGCAATTTTTCAGTCCCTCATGAAGACTTTCCATAGGGTCTTCATCGTTCTCCAGTTATAACTCATAGAAGATAAATTAGTTAAAAGACTTAACAAAGTCTTGCCTTGTCTTTAAATATCACATGTCTGAAAGAAATAAGAAAATATCTGATTGATATAATCCATTTCAGTTACTGCAGCAAAGATTTGGTATTTACCTAAATCAAAGACACTAAAAGCTGAGTAAAGTTATTCCCCACCCCTCCCCCCCCAGAATAAAAGAGCATCCAGACTTCCTGTGGAGAACACATTTTCTATTATCTTTTTCTTCCGTGCAAGGCAACGCTCAACATCTTGCTTTGTCACCTACTTGAAAAGCTATTCCGTAGGAAGGGGCGTGGCAACGTGAGTCCTCTCCGGAATGTGAACTATTTCCGACATCAGAGGGCATGGTAGCACTTTTCAAGGAACACATGTGGCCAGGTCTTCAAACTGCTGCTGTGTCTGAAACAAAATGTCAGCTGGTGTTGGACCTGAATTGTTAACTTCTACATAACAGTGTCATTTATGGAACCACTGTGTAGGTTAGAACACAGGGTGTGACCCTTGGTTTACCGCTGTACCTCCCATTCCTGGCACAGTATAGAGGCTGGTCTCTTGAATGAATAAAGCCATCTCTACAAGTCCGTCCAAGGTACATTTCAGTGCATTACACTTCTTTTTTAAATCATAAGACTCTTAAATTCAGTCTCTTAAGGATAACACCACGACATTAACTATACTAGAATCTTTCGCTTGTATTAAATACCAATGTCTTCCCCATTTCAGATGCCAGTTTACATTCTGCCAGCTCCACTCATAGTTTAATTGTTCCCCTCCCTTGGCCCATCACTTCTGGCTTAAAAAATTACCCAATTAACTGAATAGAAACCCTAACTGGCCAGTCTCTTTAGATCTGTGAGGGTCATCTTTTAAGATGATCGAATCAAAGCGTGCTAATTTGAGAAAATATAAAAAATATAGAAAATCATGAAGAAAAGAGCATCGCCCAGGAACTTCCCACCCAGAGACAACCTCTCTGGACATTCATCGAATAGGAAGACTAAACCATGAACCTGATGAGACCAAGGTTCAGGCCCCTATAAATAAATGATTTACTTTCATCATGAATTTTATGTTTCTAACTTGGTATTCTTATTCTGAAGGAGGTCCCTCAAAATTGTAATAAGCTTCAGGACCCACAAAACTTGGATCCATCACTGCCATTAAGGTGATTAATTGGTTTTTTAACGTCTAATTCCTTTCTGTTTTATAACATACTTTGCCACTTGACAAATTTTTTTCTCATTGCCAGTTTCTTTTAGAATTCCTTTTAATAACAGTGTAGTGTTCCAGTGAATGGATTTATTATATGAACTGATTGATTTATTAAATGAATCCTCTAATTAAATGAATCCTCTAATTAAATGAATCCTCTAGAGAGGAATCCACTCTTCCCCCCCCCCACACCCGCTTATTCTTATAAACGATGATTTACTGAGCATCCTGGTAAGTATATCTTTGTGCATAAACGTGTAGAAGTTGAATTACTGGCTCAAACCATATGTGTATTTTGGGGGCTTTTGACGCATATTGCCAAGTAGCTCTTTGGAGAAGTGGGATCAACTTTCTTTCCCAGCAGTGGTTTGTGAGGGAACTCATTTTCCCAGCTCCTGTCAGCCCTGTTTATTTTATTGTAAAAGCTTTTGCTAATTTCATGGGTATGAAAAGCTATCTTATTATTTTAATATTTATGTTTTTCTTATTAAGGTGAAAGTTGTCAGTTTTCCATCAGAAAGTACTCTGAGAGCTCTTTGTATTTTTAGGGCATTAGCCATTTGCCAGTTACAATGTGTATTGATTCGCCTAGTCTTAAACTGGATTTGGAGAAACGGAGGCATTTGGGTCATTTGGAATTGTCACCATCATCTGCCTGCAGAAAATGCCGTTTAGGGGAAATTGTAGAAGGCATTCCAGAAGGCAAGCCTACGTCTGATTAAGTTGTCGCCATGTTACCGGGAGAATTGATTTCAGCTAAAAGATATCTGAGCATCTATTATGTGCCTAACACTTTACTATCTATTACCCTTTGATGAATACAGCTAATTGGGATGCAGAATTTCGCAGAAATGCAAAAGTCATGCTTGCAATTTCAATAAGACATATTTGAGAAAATTTCCTCAATTCTTAATGGAAAAGTGTTGGCGGAAGATGGCTCAGAGATAGAGCACGTGCTACGCAGAAGTGGTGGGAAAGTCCCCCAAGTGGGTGGCACAGCGTGGAGAGTGAGCGTGCTTCATAAGGTCACAGAGCAGCACAATGTCCAGTACAACTATGATGTCCTAGGAATGTGGCGTGATTTGGGGTAATAAGGCAGCGACGGGAGGCTGAGGTCTGTTTTAGTTGGTTTGGGCGGCTGTGACAAATTACTGAAGACAGGGTGTCTTAGACAACAATGTATTTCCCACAGTTGCAGAGGCTGGGAAGTCCAAGGTCAAAGTGGCTGGGTAGGACCCACTTCCTGGTTTGCAGTTAGCCATCATCTCATTGTATCCCCACAAGCCAGAGAGCAGAGATAGAAAAGAAACTCTGCCATGTCTGTTCTTATGAGAGTGCCAATCCCATTGGGGAAGGGGCTCCACCCTCATGACCTAATTACCTCCCAGAGGCCCCACCTCCAAATGCCATCACAGTGGGGATTAGGAGTTTAACATGAATTTTGGAGGAACATGAATATTCAGTTCTTAGCAAGGTCACACAGTGAAAATCCTTGCATGCCATATGAAGATAAAGAACATTTTAGAAGATGTCCCGCATTCTGGAATGGATTCTGAGATTCAGAAAATTATGAGGATGTGTAACACGATGTGACCTGCCAAGTGCACTTAATTTTTTGCAGAATGTCACCAAGAGTTCTTGGTGACAAACACACATTCCATTTGCAGAGCCATTGAGATGGAAGAACCCAAGTGTTCAGGCTTCTCAGAAGGTCTGCAAGTGCTGTGAGGTTCCTTTCAACACTCTTGCTTTCAGGGCTCTGCGCCTTCCCCTACTCCCCCAGCACGTGCATTATTTCTAACCACGTGTCATCATTTACTTCAGTTGACTTCAAGACAGGAATATTTTTTCCAAGCTGCCCCCATCATGCTTCCACATCTTCAAGCAGATGGTCAGGCTAAAAGTGTAAGGACAGCTAAGATGGTCCAGAGAGGCCAGCTAGAGGAAATGGATGTGGCTGAATGCAAAATTTTAGAGGCTGTGTGCTTCCAGGGAGAGATTGTGGCTTCTGCGGATTGACAAAGTGGGGTATATAAGTTAGTTAAGCCATTTTACCACCTGTAACTTGTGGCAAGTTACTTGGACCTCCTGAGCTACCTTCTCCCTATCTGTGAAATGGGGCCACAACACCGACCTCATCAGAGGTGCTGATTCAGTGAAATTACACGCGTACCGTTCCTGACACACAGCAGACATCCTATAAATGCATTTCGCATGTCCTCTTCCCTTCTTCACAAAAAGGGAGTTTATCATCTAACGTCCTTCAGCCTTCCTCTGAATCTGGAACAGCCAGCACTAACTCAGCGCGAGGGAAGAATGCCAGAGCATGCTGAATCTCATCGCCGTGCCAACAACACGCCATCGTAGATTCAGAAAATTCCTTCTGAGTTTAAGCATTTCTAAATACCTTTCCTGAACTGAGAAGGCAGACCGAACCAAGTGTAAAAAGACTCTTCTCCTCTGTTTGTAAAGGCATCTTTTCCGTCTTCTGTGGATTTTCACGATCTGTAACTGGACTTGTGTACCCAGCTGGCAGCTGCACCACCCAGACCCCGAGGTAACTGTAGTTTAGCCCCAATTGTTTTTTTCACTCAGAGCAGCCTACAAATTCTATTTCAAGCACACACACGTACAGAATGCAGATGTGGGAATGAAAACCAGGCCCTTTTGGGGAATGAGGCCGTGATATTTGACTGTAGTGAGGCCACTAGTGGCCCATGTACAGGGGCCCCACCCAGGCACAGTTGGGGCTCAGACCTCAAGAGTGGTTTTGGCCCTTGGATATGACATTAGCAATCACATGGACAGTCACCACATCTCGCGTTCGGGGCAAAGACGTTGCACAATCTATGATCAGACAGGCTTGAAAGGCTTTTTCTGTACACTGAAAAACGTGTAACAGCATGGAAATTCTAGAAAACTAACTCTCTGAAGGTCTACTCCAATCAAGGAAATGGCCACTTCAGAACGTGCTTCTCATGTGTATCCAAACCAGGAACAAGATTCCTAGGCTGTTCACATCATGCAGCAAAAGCTCTTACAGCTCAGATGGATCCCCAAATGAACATTCCTTTTGGATGACTAATAAATCATTCATTCATTCATTCATTCATTCAACAAATATTTATTAAGAACCTACTATATCATTGGTAGTATCACAGGTACTAAGGCTGCCCTGGTGAACATCAACAACAAGAAACATTTTTAAAGAAATCCCTGGCCGAATTCCCTGGCGGTCCAGTGGTTGGGACTCTGCTCTTCCGCTGCCGAGGATGCGGATTCAGTCCCTGGCGGGGAACTAAGATTCCGCCAGCCGTGAGGTGCAGCCAATAAATAAATACATACATCATAAAAAATTAAAAGGAGACAAGAGGACTTGGATGTATTTTTTAAAATCCCTGGCCTCATGAAGCTTCCATTTCGGCAGGAGAGACTGACAATAAACAGTAGTAATAATGAAAATATGAGTTACAGTGTCTAGTGAAAAACACTCAGGAAGAAAATGAAGCAGGGCTGGGGTATGAAATACGAGACAGAGTGGGTGCTGAAATTTTGGAGAAGGTGGTGAGGGGAGGCCTCGCTGGGAAGCTGACTTTAATGAAAGACTTGATGAATGGTTTGGATAAATATAGACTTAGATCAAAAATATTTCCTCCCGGGTTTTCGAGGCTGTGTCTCCATTGTCTTTGGTTTCTGGGCTGCTGTTAAGAAAGCGAATGCCCTTCTGACTTCTCCTTCCTCTGTGACTTTTCTCCACACCCGCTGGGAACTTGTAGGAACCTCTGTGTTTCCCCTGCCATCTGGAACGTCTCAGGGACAAGCCTGAGTGTGTTGAGCATTTCATGAACACTTTCAGTCTCCAAGCTCATGTCCTTCAGTTTGGGGAGAAAAAAAAAAATCTTATAATACTTTTGGAAAACTGCTCTGCTTTTCCTGACCTCCTTACCCAAATCCCCATTATTAGGAATTGAGAGGCTCTGAAGTCATTCTCTATTGTTCTTACTGGTTCTCACCTTTTCCCCTCTCGTAGTCGTTTTGCTGCCCTTTTTGAGATTTCGTCAACTTTTTCTTCTCCACTGAATTTGTCATTTCTGTTCTCATGGTCCCCAGAGCTCGCTCTTGCCCTCCAAATTTCCCCTTTTCTTGGACTGTCTCATCTCTTCTGAGTTTCTGTTTTCTGTTTATTTCTCACATGAAAGAGGCTTTATGAAATGTCTGTTAACCCTTGCTAGTCTGTTCATGCATAAGCGAGGCACGGTTGTACTCACTGGAAGCTTTTATATATGGCCCAGGGTGCTTCACGATGGAGTGACCGGACAGAATCGAAACCTTACCCTCAAAAATCTGTTGGTCTGTTCTTGGAGGACAGTCAGCTTTCCTCCAGTTTCCTGACCAAGACGTCAGCCCTTTGCCAGAATTTTGTCAGAGGGCACCTCATGCACCTTCCCCTGTGCTTTGTGACCCAGAATCCAGTCCGTGGGTTCAACCTCTTCAGTGGTTCTGCTGTGGCTTTGGGGAATCGCCTGGCTGAATGGCGTAGACAGGGGGATGGAGGAAGCGTGTTGCACCATTACAAAGATTCAGCCAGCCCTCATGCGTTCCACTCACTCTGCGTTCTTAGCTTCAGAAGGATCTGGTGCCTCTTTTCCTGAACTTCCCTGGCCCTGCAGTTACGCAGAGTTCTGTGCTTGAAGACCTAGGTGTCAGCTTTCTCTCGTCTGCTGTTGTCTCCTCTCTCCTCCCCTTAATTCTTTGATGTACACTTTTTTAATTCTTCATTGTCATCTGAATGGAATTTCAGAAGGAGATGGACATAAATTGGTTACATCAACTGCCATATTTAAGCACAAGTCACATTCTGTTCTGTTTCGAGTCTCTCCTGCCAACAATTACTCTGTTGGTCCTGGTAGAGTGCCTCAGGAGATTCTCACAAGAAGTAGGAGTCAAAACGAAATGTCAGGATCTTCCGTCCCGACGCAGTTATCTATCTCTGAACAACAAGTGACTCTAAACATAGTGACCTAAAGCAACCACAATTGTTTATTTGCTCATGATTCTGCCATTTGGGCAGTGTGTGGAGGGGGCATCTCATTTCTGTTCCATGGGACATCGGCTGGGACAGCTCTCCTGGGACTGAGGGTTCCCCTCTCAAGATGGTGCACCCACATGACTGGCCAGTGGTCCTGGCTGGAGAATGGGTGCTCAGCGGGGGCCGTCAGTCAGGGCTTCCGTTCTTCTTCATGTGGCCTCGGTTGGGCTCCATGGACGCTTGGTTCCGTGAGGGAGCGTCCAAGACCACACTCACCAAGAAGGCAAGCTCTCTTGTGCAAACTCGTATTGAGCTTCCGTTTTGCGTCACACTTGCTAGTGTCCCATTGGCCAAAGCAGGTCACGTGGCCAAGCCCAGACCCCACGTGGGAAGGGACACTCCACAGGGCCGTGACGGCTGGGAGGCATGGTTCATGGGGAACCACATGCCCCCTGGAAGTTTAAAATGCTATGATCCTGTGCTTGTGTTGTTCTTTGTGTAACTGATTTGTTCCATTTTCTTTCTGATACATTGGGGCACCAGGCTCTTGCAGATATTTTCATTTGATATTAACATTCAATATGTATTAGAGCCACAGAAATGCATTTCCACCTAAAACATTTCTGAATGGACATAAAGACATAACCTATGTCGTTTACCTATGGCTATAATGATTGTGTTCCTGGTCAGTGAAAGATGTGGGAAAAAATTCACCCTATGGGGTCAAATTCCTAAATATACCTTTCAAGGGAATTGAGTATTGTTGTCTTTTGCCTTAGGTTACCAAAGGTTAGCTTCTTGTCCTTTTGGTTTTAAAATAGTTGAAAATGAGCCTCTTTAACACCTGCCCAGACTCCAAAGAATAAAAGTGGGTATTTACATCATAACCAGAGAGTGCATTTCTTGGAAATTCCAAACACATGTCTCTGGTGATGTGCTTTGCAAGCGTGTCCGGAACATTCCTGCCTGTGGTAGGGCAGAAGTGGCTTAGCTTGTGCTGTGTGTCGTTGAGTCTTGGTCTGTGACTGATAACTGTGTCCATCTTGTGCGCAGGGGTTCTTTATCTCCAGTATGGAGATGAAACCAAGCAGCTCAGGATGCCGAATGAAATTACAAGTGCAGACACAATCCGTGCTCTCTTCGTAAGTGCCTTTCCACAGCAGCTCACCATGAAAATGCTGGAGTCGCCCAGTGTCGCCATTTACATCAAAGATGAAAGCAGAAATGTCTATTATGAGTTAAATGATGTCAGGTAAGCAGTTACGTCATTTGTTCGTGTGCGTGTGTCCACCATCTTGCGTTGACGGTTGGTTCCGACTCCTTATCTCTTTGTGTTCCAGTGAAGAAAGCACACCTGTTGTCCTGGTGGGCAGGTTTATTTTACCCAGGTGTGAAACCACTATCTGGTTTTCTAGAACTTATTGACAAGGTTTGGTTTACAAAGGTGAGGACAGACTTCTCCCACACAGATCTTTGCATGTTACTTGTGAAAGGAATGGAAGAAATGAGCCAGTCTGCTGTTCATCTAAGAGTTAGGAGAACTAAGGCCCAGAAAGATCATATGAGTTGAAGGTTATACTTACAGGTGGAATTTAACCAACTCCTTCTCAAGGGTTCTTGTCATCACAGACAGAGCCTGTAGACATTTTAGGTAATGATCTCACTGGCCTATTCTTTATACGAACAAGTTAGAATAAAAGCAGTGGACTCTATGCTATTGTCCACAAGAAAGGAGGCTAAGAAGCGTTCCTTTTCCATTTGTTTCTTAAATAGTTGGCCTTTACTAAAGGATCCCACTTTCTCAGTGAGCTTTCTCCTGGGCTTCTAGTAAAATGTACTCTAAAACAAGGCTAAATGGAGTCATGCTGTGGCAGGTGGCATGGAAAGAGAAACGTCTTTATCAACCGCAGGGGTGTTGTGCATAGAACAGAAGGGACCATCTGAGCTCTTCCAGCCAAACAAGCCTGAGAAACAGGACTTAAATCAACGCAAGTAAGCAGTCGCTAGTATAGCCGCTGAACATTCTAGAGCGGAAAAAAATGATTGAGCGACTCATCCAGCCCTTTCATTTGATGGGACCAGAACCTCAGATGCATAAATGTTAAGACTTACTCAAGATCATGTAGCCGATTAATTTCTAAACCCAGACCCAAACCTGACTGTCCATATTCTGGGCCAAGAATTTTTTATTCCCTCAGAATGTTCTCCCCTCAACTCATCTGGGCCCCAACTTGGACTTGTGGATTCCTTCCCTGTGGGGATAGCAGACTTTCCTGTTTCTTCATCATGGAATTAATAGGAACTACTTTTTTAAAATATGCCTTTAGTGCATAATAAATGTAAACTGATAAATATCTAACAGTGATCTGAAATGACATATTTAGGCATGTACCAAGGCATATGAGTAATTTAGAGCTTTCAAGGTTTGACACATGCCCTCAGGTATAGGTGCTATATCTGTTACCCAACCTTCCTGCTTTTTAAAAACATGTTTCAATATTCATGGGTTTCAGAAAATTCACATTTGTTTTTTGAAATAAATTATTGATCCAGCTGTCACCAAAAAAATCCTGAATTTACAAAGCATAAACTTAAACATGAAGTAATCATGTGATATTTAGAGAGTATGTTCACAGTAATATAATCCCATGTAGTGGTTTAACATGGACAACCATCTTCTTGAATTTCTGCGTTTTGCAGTTAGAGAACTTGAGGGATATGGTAATAATAAATACACATGAAACTACACAAAGCCACTTTTGATTGTGGAGCTCAAGGCTGATGAGATTATTGTAAGCAGTTGGACCCCACTGTCTTGCAGCTCGTACAAGAATTTTTGTATTACAATGAGTCATGATTTTCTAGAGGCTTTCCCAAGCCTCAGAGTATGACTACTAAGACTTTCTGCACACATTCTTTGGGAATGTGTGACGTAGTCACAAAAGGAGAAATGGGAGGGACGACAAAGAGGAAAAGGTACCCAAAACTTCCAAACTGAGATGATCTTTCTTGATGCAAATTCAGTTGATAAAATATTGGATTGGCCAAAAAGTTCATTCTGGTTTTTCCATAAGATGTTATGGAAAACCTGAATGAACTTTTTGGCCAACCCAATAAATGAAAGCAGAGCCTGAGAGAAGTGATCACTTTAAACAATAATAATTTTCAGTTAGTTTGTTTCTATTTGCGGAAGTGATGGTCTCCTTGATTCTTAGGCTGCGGTACTGATAGCCTGATTTTTTTAAAATCTCATTTAAAATGTTTAAGTGGAAAGTCCTTGGTTTATAAATTTGTCTATAATTTTACTTTTCAGTGTTTTGATTTACATATAAAAAGTAGATCTCAAAATATTTAAGTGGATAAAATGTGTTTATGTGGTGATGATTATAATATTTATGTGAGATGATCACATGTATGTCCTTTCCAAAGAATTATTATTCTTTGCTTTTATGCATAAAATGCCCCAAGTATATTTTATTTTATTTTATTTCACCATCAGCATTAAATAGAACCTCGCTCCTTGCAAGAAAAAAAAATGTAGCGTGTAGATTTTACCTGAAGACACTGGCTTTAGTCTTCTAAACCCAGAGACAAATTTCATTTCACATCCAATATTTTTGAAGTGACGGTATATTTGTTAAACATTTGGTTCTTTCATCATGGTGTTGGGTTCTCCACCTTTTCCTTAGGGAAATGCTACAGAGAGTTTAGGCTGAAATTCTGTGTTGTAAATGTCGCCATGGTAAACGCAAGCTGGGCCTTTACTGTTGGTTCATCTTGGATGAACATGTTTCTAAATTAATAAATCAACCTCCTGTGTTTTAAATACCTTCAGACCCACACTGAGTTTTTTTCATGGCTCAAGTAAGGTTTTCAGTTTCCTTACATCGTCCCTTGGGACTTTGCCCCCTCCTCCTCCCAGCCACAGGGTGAGTTCCTGCAGTGAATCCCCACATCCTTTTCTTCCGCAACCTCTTTACCTCCTAGTAACTTAGTCCCTTCTAATAACAAGGACCGCACGCCTCCCCTTAAGCAGACTTCTAATGAGCTGCTTGAAATTTGGAGCAACCGTGCAAGCTGGGGCTAGTCACTGCTTTAAAGCAACCACTGATGGGTATTTGTTGGAGGGAAGCGAGCCTCGTCCAAGGATGCGCCACTTCGTTGAAAACAGAAGCACAACCCAATAATCCCAATGATTGCGATCGGCCCACAGAACATGTGGCTGCAGCTGGAGGAAAGGAACGTGTCTTCCTGCACAGGGTTCCCTGAGCTCACCACGCTGGCACTGGCAGGAATCACAGTGTAGACGGGGCTAAACGTTCCTGGGGGTGTCCCTTCTGCTGATGAAAGCCGCAGGTGGAGGGCGAAGGACTTCGTAGACATTCCTAAGCTCTTAAATAATTTTGAGGTAGGCTCTTAGCAAATTGTGGTTCTGTCCTTTGCAGCAGTACGAGTGACTCCAGGGTTCTAAGTGTTTTCAGAGGGAGAGACAGACCAGTGGAAGAATTTATCCGCTGCTTTTCCTGTAATTCAACTTGTATGTAGAACAGTATTTTTAAAAATCCACTATGGAGAGAAGAATCTAGTAAAATTTTTAAATGCCTTCAAAAAAAAAAATCCACTATGGAAGAAAAAAAAGGCATCGTAAAGATACTAGTTTTGATCTTTGTGGTACTTTTTTTTTTCTGGACTGCAAATACATTTTCTTTCCCTTGCTTAAGGTGTTTGAAGGGAAAAAAAGCATTTTTCCTTTGCATGTATTCGTGAGATAAGCAGAAAACCAGGTGTCTGGGCAAAGTAAACAATTAAATATTTAAATATTAACCAAATTCCTTTGAATGTATTGTAAATATGGGAGCTTTATTGTTTCTTAAAGTGTTAACTTTCATTACCCAGAATCTTGAAAGAAGGTTTATGCTACCCGATGTTTACGGGTGGAGAACTGCGGGGAAAGAATAATACTTTGCTGAGGAACCAAAATAAAAAGGAAAGGAAAGAAAAGCTGAAGTCATTTTTCTCCTTTGCCGTATTTATTTTTGCCTATTTTTATGGTAAAAGAACGTTTTGCCTGGTTGATTGCACACAACGGCTAGATTGTCTGTGGATGTCTTTTACCTGATGCTTACGGGCAGACGGAGGAAATGGCCAAAATAAGGCTCCTTTCATCTGCCATAGTTATTGATGTTTCCGATTCCAGGAACATTCAGGACAGATCCCTTCTCAAAGTGTACAACAAGGATCCTGCCCACGCATTCAACCACACGCCGAAAACTGTGAACGGAGACGTGAGGGTGAGTGTCCCTGTTCTATTTTTACTTGAATTCTGTGGGTTGAACCATCCCTCCTTCTGGTGTTGGTTCCCTGTGTAATCACACCCAAACACCAGATCTGGGGGGTTCTTACTGCTCTTCTTGTCTGATAACTCATTATTTGTTCATTGGTAGAGAAATCAGATTTCCTTATCATTTGGAGTAAAGGGATTGAAACAGGGCTTCACACATCCTAATTCACCTCTAAGCATGGAGTTTAGTTATATCCTGACTCCAGGGGGGTCCTGAAAATCTGTACATGAAAGAGTTCTTGGTCTATAATATATTAACTTACTCAGAGGATCTCTTGCTGTTTTTTCTCCAGTTAAGAACAAGGGTAACATACCAACAACAACAAAGCCCGTGCACAACTGCATGTAGAATCTATTAATATCCTTATATCTGCTATGCCAAGTCCTAGCAGCCTAATTAAGTTACTCACCTCCTAATTCAGGACTGTTTGCTGTTATAACAGCAAATAGTGTTAAATATTATCCAATGTCACCTGAATTGTGTTGAGGGCAAAGTACAAAAATCCTCATGCTTTGTGGGCTAAAATTCTCTAGATTTAGATCATCGTAGAAGATTATCCAGACATTCAAAGCACACAGGGATATTTTGAAGAATAAAGAACAGGGAAACTGAAAAGACAGATTGTAAAATCACACTAATGCAAGTCCATTAGAAAGGGATTGAGTTTCTAACAGTAGCGCTACATTCCTCTGCAGTAAAAATGAGAAGAAAAAAAGATTAACTTCTCCAGATGCACCTTTCCCCTACCCCAACCCACTGCCCCACACAAATTTAGAAGGTGCCTCGCCATTTTATATCATCCCCTTTCTGAGGATTAGCACTAGTTGCTGAAAAGAGTTTTACTAGAAGAAAAGTAAATGAGGAGGTCCTATTGCCAAAGAAACCCAGGCACTGTCTGTCCTAGAGTTGCAGTAGTGTTCTTCAAGGTCTGTGCTTCCTGACAGTGGGTATTAGTTTTTGTACTGCTGCTGTAACAAATTATCATGTACTTAGTGGCTTACAATGACACAGATTTACTACCTTACAGTTCTAGAGGTCAGAAGTCCAACATAACTCCAGTGGACTCAAATCAAGAGGTCACTGGCATTCCTTTCCAGAAGCTTGGAGACAATATGTTTCCTTTTTTTTCTCCAGCTTCTAGAAGCCACCCCCATTCTTCATCTTGTAGCCCTTTTCCTCCATCTCTAAACCCAGCCAAATAGCATCTTTCTGACCCTGCTTCCCTCATCACACCTCCAGCCCTCCCTCTTCCTCTGTTAAGGACACTTGTCATAACATTGGGCCCAAGACTCCAGAATGATCTCCCTGTATTAGGGTCAGCTGATTGGCCACCTTCATCCCCTTTTCCGTGTAGTCACAGGTTCTGGGGACTAGGACGAAGACATCGTTGTTCTGCCTACCACACAGGGTCTGTGAGTTTAGGTCTGTGAGTTTAGGACCAAGAGGCCAGGAGGTAAGATAGAAAGTGCTGGGAGAATTTCCATGTCATTCTGGACTGGAAGATGAGTGATGACATTGTGGGATCAGAGCCTACACACTTTTGGAGGAAGAGGCCTCTTACATTCTCCACGGCTGCTTTTTTATGTCAGAAATAATCTGTGATTTGAAGTGGAGGCTGTGCTGCTACTTGAGGAAAGCTAGGAGTTGGAAGTTGGCTTTTAGGCATTACACTTTCAGTATAAACCAGCTCCACGTGAAGACTGATGGAATCACGCTATTCACAAAGCCTGCGCCGGATTTTATGGTACACTTTGCTTTTCATGACCCCATTCTTCTCTTTCTCGGTGACATTCTTAAGAGTCCTTGCTCCCTTGGAGATCCTTACTTTTTGAGACATCTAGCCTTCAAAGTTTCATGAGTTTCAGGGTTCTGTTTTTGCTACATGCAGTCCGCACAGGGGCCTCAGAATCGCCTCTGAAAATCTTGTTTATGGCTGGAGAGGACACCTGTTTTTAACTCTTGAGCAGATGTGGTACCTCCGTAAGGAGCAGCAGTGAGCACGGAGAAAATCAAGTATTAACCATCTGGACAGAGTCTATGAGGATTCAGTACTTTGGCTCTGGGTTTCAGTAGAGTTGTTCAGTTTTTACTTTTCAATGAGACCCTTGTGGGTCACTTTCCGAGTGGCCCACAGCCTGCTTTAGACAGCAGTGTTCTCTGGAGGAAAGTCAGACTGTTCGCCCTAGAGGAGGGGAAACGAATGTTCACCATCCAACCCACAGAAAAACTTTCAGGTTTCAGTGAAGACGACTTAGAAATGAGAAATAGAACGCAGTTTTAAAACCAACTCAGTGTGATCGTGCCTGCAGTTTGCAACTTGGCCCCTATTGATGGATTCCAGAAGCTAAAAGACCTGGAATTCCTTCTGCCTCACCTTTTGGCTCTGGGGGTTGGAATTCTGTCTCCTTCTTGATGAAGGTGGCTGCCTTGCTATTAAAGGAAAGGAAGCTTTGTTGAGTCCTGCCAGGAACGCAGCTGCATAAGCCCGCTGCTCATGGTAACAGAAATAGAGAACAAGGATCAACTGCTATAGACTAAACCAAGCTGCATGGTGGGTGGAGAGCTCCGTCTTCTCGTGTGTTCGCAATGCTCACGTGGCCGGGAAGGAATTTGATGATAACTGCTCACCTGAAGCAGTTGTGCAGCCCTGCGCCTCATGTCGCTGGTCTTCATCCACCAGCCTCCAGAGGCAGCCTGGGCCAGACCTCCCAGCTGCCCACTCGTTACCAATACACATGCGTGTCTCGGAAAACATGGGTGGGACCAGGCCGAGGTACGACAGCGGCAATGCCAGCACTTTGTGGTGGCCTCGGGGACTTTCCTTAGACAATGAATTTAATATCTTGCCTGTGAGAGAGGAGAAAATGTGAGACTCCGGATCCAAAACGGTCAGTTATCCAGAGCAGTGATGGTAGTGGTGTTAGTCGTGAAGCATGGAGAGCTAAAGTATTAACGCCGAGGTTTGGGGCCTTAGGGTGTGCGTGGAATAGATGTTTGGCGGGGAAAACACGTGTCGAGTTTTTCATTGAGCATCTAGCTGAGCATTTTTTAAATTGATTTATTTCTTTAATTGAAGTATAGTTGATATACAATATTGTGTTAGTTTCAGGTGTACAGCAAAGGGATTCAGTTATTTTTTTCAGATTATATTCTATTTTAGGCTATTATAAGATATTGAATATAGTTCCCTGTGCTATGCAGTAAATCCTTATTGCTTATCTATCTTATGTATAATAGTTTGTGTCCATTAATCCCATACTCCTAATTTGTCCCTCCCTTCTTCCCTCCCTCTCCCGTTCGGTAAACATGTGTTTGTTTTCTTTGTCTGTGAGTCTGTTTCTGTTTTGTATATAGATTCATTTGTAATATTTTTAGGTTCCACATATAAGTGATATCATATAGTATTTGTCTGTCTGACTTCACTAAGTATAATATTCTCTAGGTCAATTCATGTTGGTGCAAATGACAATATTTCATTCTTTTTATGGAAGAGTAATATTTCATTGTGTGTGTATGTGTATATATATATATATATATATGTATGTATGTATATACACACATACATACACACACACACCTCATCTTCTTAAGCCAGTCATCAGTTAATGGGCACTTGGGTTGTTTCAATGTCTTGGCTATTGTAAATAGTGCTGCTGTGAACAATGGGGTGCATGTATCTTTTCAGTTTAGCGTTTTCGTTCCTTCCTGAGCTGAGCATTTTTGAAGCTAGTCTATCCAATGAGACTTGTGGTTCTCTCCTGGGACTGAGCATCCCCTCACTCTTTACATGTGGGTGCAAATCACCCAGATCTCAATGAATCGCCTGGCTTTTGTTTCATCACATTAGATAGTAGCTTTGATAATTAAGTTCCCAAGGGGCTGAGCTCACCACATGGAACGGGCCCTTTTGCCAAAATTACATATGTACTCATGGGTTTGTAATTCACACATGTACAACTCAGAAGATGAGCTATTCCATTCTGTGGCTCTCAGAGGGTACCAGGGACTTCCAGTTCACCAAACCTAGTGGCTCTTACACAGTTTTCAGGCTTTTCCACAGTTTTCAGGCTTTTCCACCTTCTTGTGTGCTTTGAGATTACTTCCCAAGGTTCTTTGCTCCAGTCCGTCAGTTCTCTCCTTCCTGTATGTCTTAATTTTTACTTGCATGTAAGATAGCTTCCACATTTGCATAGAGAATGCATTCCCCAGAATTGCCCTGCATCTTAAATTACTTCCTAATGGCCAACTCACTGCCCCCCAGACCTCTTCTATCTGACCTCTGCATTTCACTATGACGGGTGGTCTCCTTAGAGACCTTGGTTCCCATTACACTGTCATCTCTAAATCCCTTGCCTACATGCAAACACACCCCAGCCTCCTTCATTTACTAACTCTTCTTCTTCCTCTTTCCTTCTACTTGGTCTTCAGTGCCTTCAGGCAGGCTTCACCTGTGTGTGTGTGTGTGTGTGTGTGTGTGTTTTAATTTGCTTTTTTTCTTTCATCTGCACCTTTTCATTTGTCATTTTTGTCTTACTACTGATTTAACCATTAGGTCAATGTAGGTGACCCTTAAAACTGTCCCTAACTCTGCCATTTCTCTAGAGTTCAAGACCAATGTTCAACTTTCAAGTGGTTGTCTCCACATGGATATTCTTCCAGTGCTTCCAGTGTTTCCAGTGTATCCTGTAGAAGAAAAAAAAAATCCTAATCTTTTTTTTTAGCCCCAAGCCTTTTCCTCCCTGTTTTTCTGTCTTTGTGAATGAGTGCATGACTGCACATGGTGTGTACGTGTGTGCATGTGCCTGTGTGTTTTGAAGGGTGAGAGAGAAGAGATTTAAGAAGTCGAGTTATCAGAGAGTCTTCAACGGCCTAACTCCTGTTTCTCACCCCATCCCACCAGTCCCCAGAGCCCGTCCATTTCACTCTGCAAGGACTCTTACACACCTCCTGCCGCCCTGGCCTGCACCATTACTCTCACGATAGCTAACATTTTTGTGCATTGATGAAGCACGTTGACGGGTAATTTCATGGAAATCCTTAAGGAGCCATTTTGAGGCAGGTATTGGTACAAGCCCTCGTATTTATAGCTCAGCAAACAGTTGCTTAGGTCTTTTGAAGACACCTGCCCAAGGCCACACAGCAAGAGAGTGCAGAGCTGAGATCTGAATCCAGGCAGCTTGGCTGCAGATCCCAGGCTCTTAGCAGCACCGCTCTGATGCTGTAGTTCTGTCATTCTTTATTTTTCTATCAGTCGATTATGCAACAGCCTCTAACCGGTCTCCCCAGCTCTTTTTACTCCAGTCAATCAGCTGTTTGCCAAGTCAGGTCCCTGAGCGCAACTTGCCATTGTGCAAAGAATAGCACAGGCTGATGGTCGATATCATCTCCATCCCAACAACCAGCCTGAGCCCCCTCAGTTCCTGCTACGAGTTTCTGAAGTGCACTGTCCTTCCCCACATACAGTGAATCCCCTATATACAAATGAGTTCCGTTCTGAGAGTGAGTTCATTAATTGCAGTTTGTTCGTTAAGTCCAACTGAGTGAGCCTAAGTACCCAACTAACACAATCAGCTGTGTAGTACTGTACCAGCTACATCGCCACTGCTCTTATGCTTGCTTCCGGACATCCTGGGCTTGAAATAAAGATACTGATTACTGTACTCTATACAGTAGTGCACAGTAAAGTACACAAAAGCACAGCCATTTGTAGGGGATGCACACACCTGACAATGTATGCCAGACACATGAACTAACTTACGTGATTGGACATGCAAACGCACGTTCGTATCTTTGAGTTTGCAACTTGAAGGTTCGTATGTAGGGGACTTACTGTCTATACCTTCCGGAATTCCATGCATCAGACATACTCCAAGACAATTGCTCAATTATGCCGACAAGCTGCTGGCGTGAAAAAAGGGTGGGAGGGGACACTGTTCTATTTTTCAGGTCTCTTCTATCCCCTGACAGCCAAAGGCCACGTGTGCACCATGTTTGGATCCTGATTGGAACAAACCAACCGTAAAAGACATCTTTGAAGCCATTTGGGAAATCTGAACATGTGTTAGGAATCAGATGATATTAAGGGATAACCAGTAATTCTGTTGGGTAGAATAATGGCTGGATGGTTATGTGTTTAAAAATGAGACACACTAAAGAATGTACAGGCTAAAACGGCATGACTGCTGGGGTTTGCTCTAAAAGGCTCCGGCACAACAAGCCCAAGAAGTGGCATTTGATGAAACAAAATAGGTAAAATGTTGAAAAATGTCAGAGCTGAATGACGGGAGTTCATTATATTATTTTCTCTACTTATTTTATGGTGGAAATGCCCATCATAAAATGCGAAAAAGTAAAAACTTGCTTTTAGAGGCCAAATAAAAGACCGCCTACTCTATGAAGCCTTCCCTGTCAGATTTCATCTTTCCTTTTGGGGGAGGCATGTCATACATTCTCCTGGTGTTCTAATCCTTTAGGCGCCTGCTTATCTTATCGCACAAGATTGTAAGCTCTCCGAGGGCACACGCCAGCTCATGTTCATTTCCGGAAGCCAGTCCTGGTGCCTCATCCGTGGCGAGTGTAAATGCTTGTTAAGCAGATGCTTTGAGCGCTAGAATCATGGTGCTACGACTGGTGTTTTATTCATTTTCTGTCATTAATGAGAACCCACTGTAAAAATATCTCTCTGTTCTCATCACCAGAAATAGTTGTGCTCCTCCTGGTTTATTTTTATCATAGGGACACTTTGAATCTTGTAAGTGATCATTTTCCCTCTTTGTGTTGCTACTCTAAAGCTTAGAATTAAATTCATGGCTCACCCACAGCTAGCGTACAGGCATTTACAGCGTGAGTGTTGGTGGTGTGCTGGCTTCGTGCCTGGACTCTATTTTTAATTTTTCCTACTTTAGTCTTCTTTCTGTCATACATTCCAATTTGACTTTTTCGGGGGGTGCAAAATTGTAATGATTTCTGTGAACTCTATTAATTTCTTTGTGGAATCAGTCAGGTTACGAGTAGTATTCAGTTGGGACTTCCCTGGCGGTCCAATGGTTAGGACTCGGCGCTTTCATTGCTGAGGGCGCGGGTTCGATCCGTGGTTGGGGAACTAAGATCCTGCAAGCCACACGGTGCAGGCAAAAATAAATTAATTAATTTAATTTAATTTTCTTTTAAAGAGTAGTATTCATTCTATACCATTGTGTTTCTAGATGTGGTAATAGACCTTTTTGTGTCCACATAGAAGGCAATGTGTTAAATACTTCACATGTTATTTAAATTAGTCAACAACTCTACAAAGCATGTAAACTGACTCAGTTGTTACAGATGATAAAATTGAGGCCAGTGACGTCTTTTCCAGGCCCGAATAGCTGGTATATGTCAGACATGGGATTTGAACCCAGTTCTTTCTGACTCTTTGTACTCAGCCCACAGCCTCCCTTCCTTGATATTCCATTCAGGTTTTGCAAGTTTTGAAATGATGCTCTTAACAAGATTTTAGAACGTGTAACGTATCCTGTTTAAATATTTGTCTCACTTCTTAATTCTATTATGTGTCTATTTCCTGGCATCTTTTTATATTGAACATGCTTCATTCTATTCTATTCTGACTGGGCTGAAAGGATATCCCACCAAAAACAAAAACAAGAACAAAAAAACGGAGAAAGAATAGAAGAAAGAGAAAGAAGAAGTATGTACCGTTTAGTATGTGTGTCTGAAATGGCCCTTCCACAGAGCTCAGAGCCCTCTTTTCTACAGGGCAGTGCTCTGGTTGAGAAGTGTTTGGGATTTGGGGAAGGATAAAGTAATCCTACAGAAATGGAAGACAGGAGAATCCCTTAGAAACAGAAGTTTCAGAAACCACTCCTAACTAATTTTCTTTCATTCACTCAAGGTCCTCCTTGACCCGGCCACCCTGGTGTCCCCTTCACTCACACAATGGCAGTGATATTAATAACTAACAGTCATGAAACACTCTGTGCCAAGTACTGTGCTGAGTATTGTGCTCATAATCACTCTCATTTGTTCAAAACAACCCAGTGTGAGAGGAACTCTTATGACCGCCTGTTTCAGATGTGGAAACTGCGGATCAGAGAGGTTAGGGTACTTGCTCAAAGCCACACAGCTCATCAGAGGTAGAGCTAGATTCGGAGCCAGACAGGCCAGCTCCAGAACTGACCTTCTTACCACTACAGTCACTACTGTCATTCCCCACGCTACTGTCTTCATCATCAATGTCCACGGGCCACCCATTTTTTAATTATGTAAGTTTCAGGTGGGCGGCATCTGTATAGACTCCGGAGCAATCACCACTGCACATCTAGTTTCCATCCATTATCGTACAGTTGGTCCTCTTCACCCATTTCACCCTTCCCCCAACGTCCTTTCCCCCTAATAACCACCAATCTGTTCTCTGTATCTGTGAGTTTGTTTTTGTTTTATCTTGTTTGTTCACTGATTTTGGTGTTTTTGTTTTTGTTTAGATTCCACATATGAGTGAAATCATATGGTATTGGTCTTTCTCTGTCTGGCTTATTTCACTTAGTGTAATACCCTCCTGGTCCGTTCATGTTGTTGCAAACAGCAGGATTTCATTCTTTTTTATGGCTGAGTAGTATTCCATTGTATGCATGTATGTGTGTATGTTTATGCATGTGTACATTTCACATATGCACGTGTACATTTCACAGCTTCATCCATTCATCCACTGATGGACACTTAGGTTGTTTCCATATCTTGGCTATTGTAAATAGTGCTGCAGTGAACATGGGGGTGCAGATATCTTTTCAAATTAGTGTTCTTTGTATAAATACCCGTAAGTAGACTAGCTGGGTCATATGGCAGTTCTATTCTTATTTTTTTTGAGGAATCTGTGTACTGTCTTCCATAGTGGCTGCACTAATTTACAATCCCACCAGCAGTGTGCGAGGGTTCCCTTTTCTCCACGTCATGTGCTGCCCGTTTCTGAAGACCTAACTCAACAGCCACTGTCTTCTTCAAGCCTTTCCTTACTCCTCTCGTCTCCAGGCCTCACTCGCTACTGTCCCTCCTCTGATTCCGTAGAGCCTCACCTGTCCCCCCCCGCCTCTGATCACCCTCACCTTTTCCTGTCTGCATTGTAGTTATTGATGTGCACTCTTAAGTTCTGTTCTAAACTCCAGGCTTCAGGGGGCAAAGCCCCTATTCCATTCATCTTCACACTCTCTGTTTCCCTGAGAAAATGTCCTGCTTTGAGGAAATTCTCATTAAACGTCTGGTTGGAAAAGGGGCTCATGTCAGCACTTTTTGTATCGCAAACTTTTAGTTAATACCTTCTCTGCTAAGACCAGTACAGTGATTTGCACGTGTAAACATTTGAGATTTACAGCACATCCCCTTGTTTATCCCAGGAATAATTCCTGACCAAAATGAGAACTAAGAATGTCTATTCTAACAAAATTACCCATCCTATAAATATAATTTTATCACAGATAATTACCCTATAATTTAAGATGAGAGTAACAGATTTGTCAGATTAAACTAAGTGATTGTCAGAAATGCACACATACCTGCATTTTATCTTCAAGAGTTAAATTCACCTGTGGTAGAAAGTAAGGAAATCTCTGGATAACGATTAAATAAGACAGATCTTGGTTTACTGTATTTATAACTCAGCAGGACAGATCTTGCTTTTAGACTGAATGGGAATCAGTATTTCAAATACCTCCAGACTTATCAAGTAGGGGTGATGATTTTGGAACAGTTAACCTACTTCCGTTATCGTGAAGTTTTGCTAATCCACTCACCCAACCATTATGCATTGAGTCCCTCTGGTGGTTCAGGCTCTTGTACAAGTTCCGAAGATATAACAGTGACCAAGTATGGTAACTGCCCTCACAGATCTTCCAATCTAGTAGAAGATCAGAAAGTCAATAATCAGTAATGATACAGACATCTGTAGTTGTCACATCCGTTACAGGCTATGTGCCATCTTGCCTTTGCTGGAGTTAACACTATGGAACTGGCATTCGAGGGATGCACCTCGTTGTGTCCCTTTTATGACGTGTCTTTCTGACAGGCGAAAAGATGTTTCTGTGGCAGTTGGTAAGGAATTACTCTTACTGAAATGATTAGCTGGGCAAACACATTTTAATACAGTGGCTATCCAGAGCAAGGTATTTTCTTCCTTCCTCCCTGCTTCCAGCTTTATTTTTTAAGACGCAAGAAAGAGTAATATATGCATATCTGATAGGCAGCTTCCAAGTGTTACACATCTCATCTTCCCTGCTGTGTGGCTGCTTGCTTTTCCTTGCACTTTTTTTTTTTGGTCGTTGAGAGGTCATGACAACATGAGCCATATTGTAGTTATAAACATCACGTGTTCCCCTGATACGGCTTGCCGTTTCTGCCAGACGGAACACATGGAAGAAACATTTCTTGTTAACTCAGCATTGGTTTTTAGTTATGCTGATTTCCGGGACGGGAAAAATGCCTTCCTACTCAGATTTAACTTTCACAGAGGAGAAACAAAACCTCTGAATGTCCGTGAAATAGTTTTAACAAGGGTGGATACAGCTCCTTTAAACCACATATTTTGACTAAAACTTCCCTCGGTAAAAAACCCCAGCCTTGCATTTAGTTAACCATCAAGACAGGCAGAGCTGGAAGCATTTGAGAGATGGGTGGTTTCAGGGTCTCTGCACGTCTAGAAAGTTTCTTCTAGAAGAGAACGGTTCGTGGAAGATGTAAGGTAAGAACTGTGCCTTTATAACAAAATAGGATTTTCAGAATTTTTTGGTCCTGCTGTAGCACACTTACCTCAATTTGAGTTAACGTTTCTGTAGTCAAGTTCAATGCAATGTGGAATTTAAATGCTAGGTTTTTATTTTAACTTCTTGCACGCTGCTTAGAAGGAAACTTCTTTGTTATTGGCATTAGTCTGTTTTTGAAAATGCACTTAAGTTACATTGGCTGTCTCCAATCTATAATCTCATGATCTAGTTTCTGTTTAACCTTATAATTTAGAAAAGGATTTCAAGTGTCAACCTTGTTTGCTAGTACAGATCTCATTGATGTATGTGTTTTGTGATAATTTTCAGTGTTTTCACAAAGGTATTTGACTTGCCTTCGGTTTCCGAGACAAATGAAAATTTGAAGGCGTGGTACAAATTGGGAGCAGAGGGGGATTAGTGTGCTTCTTTCAACATTCAAGGAAAACATTATTTGTTGTATTTTCCTTGTGAACATCACTTTACATTTTAAAATATAAAGTGCGGGCTTCCCTGGTGGCGCAGTGGTTGAGAGTCCGCCTGCCGATGCAGGGGACACGGGTTCGAGCCCCGGTCCGGGAAGATCCCACATGCCGCGGAGCGGCTGGGCCCGTGAGCCATGGCCTCTGAGCCTGCGCGTCCAGACCCTGTGCTCCACAGCAGGGAGAGGCCCACGTACCGCAAAAAAAAATAATAATAAAATAAAATATAAAGTGCTTTTTTATCTGGGTTTTAAAAAATTCTTTAAAAAATATCAATTTAAGCTTTATGTATAACATTAAAAATGTCTGCAATTTTTATATAACAGATATAAGCCTGTTATTATCAGGTTTAATGGAAAAACCTGGAAAAAAACCTTTGGCAGAAATTATATTGACTTGAGATAACTATTCTGTCTTATTCTTGTAATAGTTCAGTCACAATGTTTTGTATTTATTTCTTTTAAAGACATTTAATAAGAGCAATGTCCTTTTAAGGCAGTCTGTTTCCTTTTAAAGGTACATGTGTGCATGGATCTGTTTATCTTTATCTCAATTTATAGATGAGTTAGTATGGATGAGAAGTTGTTAACCAATATGGTCTCAATTAATATATATTATTTCATATAGTCATCATTATAACCCCAAGGCATAGGTACTTTTATACCCATTTTAAGGTTGGAAAACTGAGGCTGAGAGAGATTAAGTGACAAATGACACACTAGTAAGGAGCAAAGCTGGGATTCAGCCCCAGGCTGACTGTGTCTATAGTCCCTGTTTTTAAATCCCACACTGCACACCCTTCCTTACCAGTAGCTAAGACCTCCCAGTCTGTCGTCAGATTCAGATAACTTATCTTGAAAATAACAATTATCAAAGAGCAATGCTTATTCGGCTTCAAGAGAAATTATTTTGTACAGTTTGGGGACTTTTTGGTTCAATCTGTAGCATCCAAAAGCCTAGGATCAGACTGGTTGCTTCTCCGGGGACTTGGTTGCAACTTACTTGGAGTAAGAAGAACACAGTGAAAGTCAGATCGCGTGGGGATTGCAAAAAGCACTGTGGATGAACTACCCTCTCCTCCTTCCTGCTTCCTTCTTTGCTTCATGTGCTGCGTCACTCATAAAAACCGTCTTCCCGGGATAGGGCAGCGAGCTGATTCATGAGCCTGATTTGGAAGTGAGAAAGTGTCTTGGAATGGAGATTTGCCTGCATGTGCCTGCCTACTGCCCTTTCAGGCTTCTGGCAGAGCTGTTAGGAGAAGGACAGCAAGAAAGTTACAGAACATCAGAGGTGGAGGGCTCTGGAGTCAGGGCAGCTAGCCAAGCCACCCCAGAGGCAGGGACTGTTGCTCTCCTGAACACACCTACCCCCCCACTGCCCAGAGATTGAGACATCCACTCGGCTGCAAAAACATCCTGGTGCTTTGCGATGAGAAGTAATTACTGCCAGCAGCATCAACGGGGATGCAGCTGCTCATCACAGCCCTGAACTTGGGCTGTAGGATCAAGGCAACTTGCTTCCAGCTCCATGGCTGCATAAAATCCAGGGCTGGCCAACAACCAGCCAATTGGATCAGAACAGGACTTCGCTCTTCCTTCACCGCGGGCTGGGTTGTTAGCCATTGCTGGGGAGATCCGGAGGGGTTTAGGCCACACCCCTTTGCCCTTTGATATCCAAACCACATCTCCTGGCTTGGCTTTTGTAAATACAGATGTTAGCAGAAATTGCCTCTGACGGGGAGTTTTATTGTCCTGGTATTTTCAGGTTGTATTCTTTGCACCCACGTGTTGCTTTCTTCCTGGGGTTTTGTTTTTCTGTCTTCTCCGTGGGTCCCCATCAGGGAAGCCCAGACTATAGGAGACTGCATCCGGCCACCCTCAGCACAGGTTCCCTTGGTCCAAGATCCTAATTTGTAGAGAGCTTCCAGGGGACCATTCTTCTTTTATTTCTTTTTTTAAATTGAAGTATAGTTGATTTGCAATATTGTGTTAGTTTTGGGTGTACAGCAAAGTGATTCAGTTACATATATTTTTTTTTCAGGTTCTTTTCCCTTATAGGTTATCATAAGGTATTGAATATAGTTCCCTGTTCTATACAGCAAATTCTTATTGCTTATCTAATTTATGTATAGTAGTGTGTATCTGGGGGCCATTCTTTTCTTTACACTTTTTCTTAAATTTCTCAGCATTTTATATAAATGCTTTTATATACATCGTGTTACTTTTATATATGTATATATATATATTTGTAGGGGGAAAAGCACATGTTGATTTTTCTTAAGAGGGAAGAAAAAGTTTTTAAGCTATAAATCACCTAGTGCTAAGCCATTTCCTTTCTGTCCTGCTTTTTGCCCATGGGGTCTGCATGTAATTTGCAGGAGCGATATGTCTGCTCCTGAGACACTTGAACTGCTCCTCCAGACTGGTGGCTGAGGAAATACACCTGATCTGTGTCATTGAACTTACCTCAAGAAACAGGCCTGGCTGACTTGGAATCATAGAGTTTCAGAGGTAGAAATAAGGTCTTACACATCATCTTTCATAACCCTTCACCTGTCAGTTGAGACTCTGGAGGCCTGGCGTGGATGGAGTGACTAGGTCCAGATCACAAAATTAGGAAGTGACAAAAACCTCAGACCAGCTCTTTCTCCATCTCTAGTGCCCCCCTGCTTTAGTTCTCACCCCACTGGGTCCCCCAAGGTGTGTTTTCTTGGTTGATTTAGGAAAAGACTCTACGTCTGACTTCCCTGAGCCGTCCGTGTTGCAGTTAAGTGTAGCCAGGTCCCCGCTTCCTGTTCAGATAGCAGCCCAGCCCTGCAGTGGGACCAGAGCTCATTAATTGGAAATGCATGGGCCTGGCCCAAAAATTAAACGGATTTTGAGCTAACCAGATTTAGATTATCCAATATTTTTATTGAAAGAGAATAGGCCATCAAGTCAACTGAAAAAACAGCAGCTGCTTCAAATTATGAGATGCTTTGAATGAAGCAATCTTGGCTTAAAAGAGTTGGGAAGTATTATAGCATTATTTGCAAAAGTCAGCCTCTTTGCTGAAGCAATGGCTTCTATGATAACCCTGTTGGAAACTCCCGCATATCCCTACTCAGAGTACTTTGAAAGTTGTTCTTCACTTGGAACCAGTGATTTTTGACAGCACATAGAAAAACAGATTCCTACATTTTAATGATTATATAATGTTGTTGTATGGAGTATTGGAAAGATAAGTAGCACAAAGAACCTGAGAGTTAATGAATATGATCGTTCATCACAACTAGGTAAGAAATAAAAGGTCAATTTAACACTGACATCAAGAAAAGCATTAAAGGGCTTCCCTGGTGGTGCAGTGGCTGAGAGTCCGCCTGCCGATGCAGGGGACACGGGTTCGTGCCCCGGTCCGGGAAGATCCCACATGCCGTGGAGCGGCTGGGCCCGTGAGCCATGGCCGCTGAACCTGCGCGTCCGGAGCCTGTGCTCCGCAGCGGGAGAGGCCACAACAGTGAGAGGCCCGCGTACCGCAAAAAAATAAAATAAAATTTAAAAAAAAAAGCGTTAAAGAGTAAATAATACAGCTGGTGTGAGGATGTGGGCGAAATGGTGATAGTCTCTTGTAACTGAGCAAAGTGTAGAAACCAAGGCTTTAAGGTAAAGCCCAAATTACGGAGGGGCCAGAGCAAAACGTCATTAAAGATTATACAGTTGACAGCCATGAACCGTTCTGATGTCAGAATAAAATCTAATTCGTGTTTAAGCGTCCTCAGGACCTCGGGTGTCTTGTTACTTGGCCCAAAAGAAAAGCTGTTCAGTACATCACTTTTGTGCAGATTTATTTATCTAAGACCTGTCCAGATAAAAGGTGTGAACGCCGAGTGCATCGTTCCAGCTGGAGGGACACTGGTCCTTGCTCAGGCTGCGCTAACTCACCCCATATTCCTGAAATACGAAGACTGTTTCCCTCAGTTGGTTGATGGCCACATGTACTTGATTTCTTTCTTTTTATTTATTTTTTTCTTTCCCCGTGAAATCAAAGGTCATGCTTTTCCCTAGTTCTGATTGAACTCTTTGAACCTGTTCCTTTTCGCTTGCCCTTGGTATGGTATCGAGAGCTGCCAGAGGAAAACCGAAACGAGAAATGGTAATGATGTCAATGATGAGGTAGTTCAGACATAGTGGGGACCTGCTCTACAAGGCACTTAAACTTCAAAGCAAACGCCTCTAAAGCATTGGGTGTCACTGTCAGGGTCTGAAGGCTTCATACAGATGAGCGACTAGGGCTGCTCCTTGTATCCCCTTCCAAGAAGACGGCAACTGAATGGAACATTCTGTAGGTGGGTCCCTACTCCCTTGCCAGAGGGACTGAGGGAACATTCTGGTTACATATCCGCAAAGTGGGTATCATTTTTGCTTGCCTTGAAAAGCAAATCTAAAAATATATTTCCTAGCAGCTGTGTAACTGCAGAACAAAACAAAAAAAATCTGCTCTACTGCAGCGCAAATTACTCACTAGATATCTCCAGGGTTCAGATGTTAATGCTTCAGAAATTTGCCGCAGATTTTACTGTATATATTTAGACCAAGGAACCTATTAGCTTGCGATCCACTAGAACCTCTACATTCTCATGAAAATAAGAAATGTGCCACTGTTGGCAACTTAAGGCTATAATTATGTTAATCTGACCATTCTAAGACTGAAATACGTTGTTTTAAAATGTTTCTGTATTTTTTATTATTCGTAACGATGATCTGAAGAAACTTGGTGAAATGCTAATAAGTTTCTATTCAGTATCACTTTGTGACTAGAGCATAAAAATGAGTCAAACGTGGTATTTGGATATTTTTAATTTGGGCAGAGAATTTTTATCTACAGATATGTACTCATATACACAGTGCATCTTAATAATATGAAAACTACCCAAATGTACTTTTATATTTTAAATGTAGAGACAGTGCATATACATGCAAGGCCGTCTCCACGTATATGCCCAATAACAAAAGTTTCAACGTTTGCATTGAATCACCACACTTTGCTATACCAAGAAAAAGAAAGGTCAAAAATCATTTTTTGAGCAATACCACAAGGTAAATGTTTTTCTATCAGGAAGTATTCTAAAGCACATGGGTCCCTGTTTTTAATGTGGGACCAGACTAAAATGGACTGTGTAGTTGAAATTCTGAGCACATCCGAAAGCTTGCCTTTAGCGACTTGGTCCAGCTTCCTCCTCACCAACCAAAACTTTTATTCCAGCCACAGTCAAGTGATGACATAGATCCTCTTTTCATTCCCAAAGAGAGGTTCTCCCGGCTGATAAGATAGGAAGGGAAGGGCTTCCCTGGTGGCGCAGTGGTTGAGAGTCCGCCTGCCGATGCAGGGAACGCGGGTTCGTGCCCCGGTCCGGGAGAATGCCACGTGCCGCGGAGCGGCTGGGCCCGTGAGCCATGGCCGCTGAGCCTGCGCGTCCGGAGCCTGTGCTCCGCAATGGGAGAGGCCACAGCAGTGAGAGGCCCGCGTACCGCAAAAAAAAAAAAAAAAAAAAAAAAAGATAGGAAGGGAAGAAGAAGGATCCAAAACAAAGATGTGGGTCATCACCCATCTCACAATTTTTATAAATAATTAATACTTGAATCTGCTAGTTGAACCAGGATCAAGTGGATGGAGAGTCTTATGTCTCCTGATCTGGGGTCAGGATCACCAATTCGTGTGGGAATGGGAATGAGGAAAAGCGCCTCCTTGAAACGTTATTTGATTGCATATGAATGGACTTTTTTTCCTCAAGGATGAGATCTTTGGAATATAATACAGCCTGGTGTTCTTGTGTCGGCTGCTTTCAGAATCTTCTTTCTTTCGTGAGCTCTTGTATCTCAAGAAGAGAGTGTATCATTCTCTTTACCCTCCTGTGCATGTGTTAAAGCGGGGATTAGCCATTCTATTCGTGTTGCTGTCACAGTTCATGGGGTGAGCCCGTGAATGTTCATCATACTGTGTGTGGACCATGCTCTTCTGCATGCAAAGTCACATAAGGGTAATTCGGCTCATTTGATGTTCACAGCACCAGCAGGGTGAGTACAGAGGGTGTTCCCCAACTCACTTAGCAGCAGAACCAGTGGCAGGACCACAGTCACCGCCGTGAGACCACAGCCCAGGGAGATCTTCGGGAACAGAAACCAAGTCTCTTCATTCATAATCCAGCACTCTCTCCACCACACCCTGCTGTCCTCCTTCTGTATCATGGTGAAGAAGGGTACTGATCAAAGAGCGAAGATGATTAAATCTTTTTTTTAAAAAAAACATTGGAAACTACTTTGTGGGCTTCAGCACATTGAACAAGTTGAGAGTTGAGGGTCTCTGGAATCCAGACAACGTCTTCTGATTTTAAGAAACTCCCTTTGTCTGTTTATCGACCCATATCTTCCTGTCCTCTTTTGGAGAAATTTTGCCCCAATGTTGCTTTTCAGAGAAAGGAAGAAAAGTGAGAGAAAGGATAATACAAAGAAGAAAAAGAAAGCTGGAGGTTGGCTTGGGCAGTGGGGGAGGATGAGGTGCTTTGGGGTCAGCCTGGAGCCTGTTTCCCTTTGAAGGGAGTTGCAAGCTCTCCCTGATAATCATGAACTTTGGAAGGCATCCCATAGGTGGCAACGCATTTTTGTCACCTGCCTCATCTCCTGTGTGATCGGATTCTTTCCTTTCAGGGGGCAGTGTTTGGAGGTGGGGGGAGCACAACTGGATCGGGGCTGCCCTTTTGCCTGATGTGGGCATTTTGTCACATGGCCCGCGGCTTCCTTACATACTGGGCCGGTAGCTGTCCATTTGGTTCCTCGTGGTTACTGCGAGTCAGGGATGCAGGGCAGCACTCGAGGGTAGGAATGCTCAAAGGCTCAGCAGTGTGTCCCTGGATGCAGGGAAGCAGATCTTGTGTCTGGCAGGGAAGCTCCTGGCCTGGTCAGAACCTGGCGGGGAGCAGGGACTGTCAGTGCAGGGTGAGGCCTGGCGGGGCATGGACAGAGAGGCACGCCAAGCCCAGCCTCAGGGTGTGCTCGACTCCCAAACTGGTTGTCTTTGAGCATGTTATTTATCCAAATAAGGAGAGGCAGTGCTTTTGCTGACCATCTCAGATTCCAAGCCTTGTGCACTGGCTGGCTGGTTGGCTGACTTGATATTTGAACTGAAAACACAAAGGTATTCCTTTGAAATGGAGCATTCTCGTGGGGCTCCTGGGTGCCCTGGAGTCAATGTTTGGAAGGCAGTTATCTACCCACGTTTGTAGATAACAGTAATATGGTCTGATCTATGTTACTCTCCTCTCATGCCTCTTGCAACATTCAATCCAGATGACTTCGTTCAGGTATTTCTGGACCTGATTTTCGACGGGAATAATACTGACCTTAGCGATTCTTGAACCACTGCCCTCCTTTGAACCTTGAACCATTCAGAGAAAGTCAGGTCTCTACACCGATTTCTTAACCCTAGAGTTTGAGATTGTTCTGGTCCTGGTACTTGACTTTGTTCCTTCATCTGTCAAATGGGGATTATATTGTTTATCTGATGGGAGTGTGCTAGGAATTAAATGGAAATGCATTTGATAAGTAAGAAGTCTCCAAAAATATTAGTTTCCCTTCCCTATCTCCATCTTCTCCTGGCAGATTTAATTGCCAATATTTACAGATGGAGAAACTCTAGGTAATTATGATTGTCACCCAAAGTTGAGTACGGTCAGCTTTCTGAATTAGGATTTAACCAAGCCCACAATAGAATGGAGATTTGGTTGGGAGCTTGCCTCTCCCCTTTACTCCCTAGAGCAGTTTTTGTCAAAGAGTGGTCCCTGGACCAGCAGGTCAGCATCATCTGGGAACTTGTTAAAAAGGCAAATTCTCAGGCCCCACCCGAGTCCTGTTAAATGGGAAGTGGAACGCGTTAATCTGGGTTTCAGCAAGGCCCCTGGGGGATTCTAATGTTGTTGAATTACGTTGAATTTGGAGAACCACTGCCCTAGAATAATTTGCTGGTCGGAGCAGAGGTCTAGTCATTCCCCAGGACTCTTGACACTTCCCCACCTCTGGTCTATGACAATGCCTTTCTTCCTGCCTGGAATTCCTAAGAAAGGAAACTCTTTCTTCCCTACGGAAATTCTGCTCATAATTTGTGGACTCACTTAAATCTCACCTCTTCAGAGAAGTGTTCCTCAACTATCCCAGCCAGAAAAATCTTATTCTTCTAGAGATTCCAGAGGGTTTGTCTGTCGCACCTATTTGACACTTGCCACAGTTATTCTTGCTTTTTGTCTTATATTTATTACTCATGTCCATGCTTCATCTTCTCTACTCTTAAAAGGAAGGAACTTGGCGTAGAGATTCTTTTGCCGTCCTCAGCCTTAACCTTGGGCTTTGCATAGCTTTGCCCACCTAGTGACTACTCACATATTTCACAGGCCCACAAAATGTCGCCTTTGGAATGGGCCTGAGAGACAACAAGAGATCAGACTTCTCGCTTACAGGTAAAGAACCGGACCTTAACACCTGGATCAGAAGTCAGGTTCCGGGGCTTCCCTGGTGGCGCAGTGGTTGGGAGTCCGCCTGCCGATGCGGGGGACACGGGTTCGTGCCCCGGTCCGGGAAGATCCCACATGCCGCGGAGCGGCTGGGCCCGCGAGCCATGGCCGCTGAGCCTGCGCGTCCGGAGCCTGTGCTCCGCAACGGGAGAGGCCACAGCAGTGAGAGGCCCGCACACTGCAAAAAAAAAGTCAGGTTCCATGATACCCAGTTTGGTGTTCTTCCTTCTCCACGTACTGCATTGACTGGTGAGAGACACCTGACTGGGACACGCGGGGCCACTGGCCTGGTCCAGACTAGCAGATGTCCTTGGTTTGCTGCCACAGACTCCAGCTAAACCCAAGGAAAACAGATGGGTTTTCAAAAGTATATTCATGTAATTTATAAACCTGGAACCTTTTCAGTTCTTCCATAACTAATGAGAACTGGGAAAGTTCACAAGCCTATATAATTATATAACAAATGGCATCTATTCCCAGTCATACGTGAGAGAATGTTGCCAGTTCACATACTCAGTATACCTGGGACACCCATGGAACTTCTTTTAGTTTCAAGAGTTGCTGTTAAGAGTAGAAAGAAAGTGGCTCTTCTGAGCCCAGGAAAAATACGCACAAGGGCTGTTTTGATCTGGATCCACATCATTGTTTTTTCATGTTTATTTTGAGGGAAAAATTGAACTTGGTGGATTTGTTGAATTATTGTCCCTCAATGTTATCCTCTGGGGCTCTTTGCTCACACAACCCTTTCTTCTTTTGACACTGGCTAATATTGTGCAGCCGAGGATCAAAAATAATGGCACGGGGCTTCCCTGGTGGCGCAGTGGTTGAGAGTCCGCCTGCCGATGTAGGGGACACGGGTTCGTGCCCCGGTCCGGGAAGATCCCACATGCCGCGGAGCGGCTGGGCCCGTGAGCCATGGCCGCTGAGCCTGCACGTCCGGAGCCTGTGCTCCGCAACGGGAGAGGCCACAACAGTGAGAGGCCCGCGTACCTCAAAAATAATAATAATAATAATGGCACGACTAAAACACCTTTCATCAGAAGCCATCCATAAAATTCCCTTTAAAATTGGCTCTGCTGACATAGCTCACCTTATATTGTGTTGTTTGTTCTATCACTTGCTAACAGAACCAGCACATATCCTACCCCGATCAGTATGAAAACAGAGCAGAATGCAGGCAACGGGATGATTCCAATAGAAGGGCCACGGTTATAACCCAGGTACACAGAGTTGATTCCAGAAAAGTTGTGAGGAAAGAAGGGGGAGAGGGGCAGGGGGACAGGAGGCAGGCCTGAAGGGGTTAAATCTACCAGGGAACGCTTGGTGTTAAGAAGCCGAGGCTGTTCGAAGCCCTGAGAAAGGGGCTGATGGCGATTTGAGTACTACATTGTGAGAGGGCAGTGGCAGACCGAGAATAAAAGACCATTTGTTTTCCAACTTGGCATCATCCATTCATCAGTTTGTTTACCAGCATTGTCTCCAGTGGTCTCTGAAGAATATCTGTCCTTTAATCTGTAGCTGTAGAGCGTAAAATTCTAGGTAGATCGTTGTCAGTTTGCTGTTTAGGTTTGGATACGGGGAGGATACGTTGTATCATCAAACTAAACTTTTTAAAAAAATTCTTACATTGTTGTGAGCATCCTAAAGCTATATAACGTTGTGTCAGCTTTCTTTCACTTACAACATAATCACCTAGATCCATTTCCTGAATGAAAGGTAAGTGGGACGTAGGGCACAGTGACAGAGGTGGAACGCATCTGAGAGATGTGGTCCCAGGAATGTCACCCAGTAGCGGAATCGGGGTCGTAATGGTAAAGAATGTTAATCAGACGAGGCCCAGATATTTTATCCCATAAGCAATCTGGTGTCTGTGACTAATGAAGACATATATATGTGTGTATACATATACGTATTTGTGTATATACACGTATTTACACGTATGTAACTGGTAATGTAATGATACCCATATAGTGATAATCAACTAGTGGTATATATGAGGATATGTAAGTATATATAAGCATAATGTATACTAATATGTATATTAGTTAAGTACAATGTATAATTAATTATATAACTAATTTTGCGGCAGGAAGATAAAAATTAATAGGAAGTCAAGAGAGTACCTGTATCATTATATCCTAAAGCCACTGAGATGTCCTGTTACTCTTTTCCTTTGCCCTGAAAATCTGGACCTGAAAGGCGAGCAAATGAGGTACTTCTCGAGTGGAATTCACCAGACTGCCCACTCATGGTCAAAACTCAAGTGCATTAACCCTCAGTAATTCTGTAGGGAAGACCTTGGGAGCATGAGTCCTCGCAGAGCTGCTCAGCGACCTTAAACAGAGAAGGAAGTAGTGACAGTGTTGAGGCTGAAGATGGGGATTCTTGCTGCCTTGCTTCTTAGTCCTGTGTGAAGTTGGACAAGGTTCTCATCTCCTCACACTTCCATTTTCTCACCATTCACATGTGGAGAGTGACACCGGACCTCCTGACCCGTGCATTTCACTTCGTTCTGTGGCTCGTGAAATAAAATCACCACTGAAAGCACTGTCTAAACTGCAAACTGCTGGATGATGACGATGATGATGGTGTGTGTGTGTGTGTAGCCATCTTCCATCATACCTTCACCCCATGGAGTTATCTAGATTTTTCTTGGCTGTCATCCCAAGATAAGAGAAGTGGAGGAGAGGGGAATTCCCTGGCAGTTAGGACTCCGTGCTTCCACTGCAGGGGGCAGGGGTTCAATCCCTGGTCGGGGAACTAAGATCCCACATGCCTCATGGTGTGGCCAAAAAAAGGGGAAAAGAAGTAAAATCCTTCGTAGAATAAAAAACATTATAAATAAATAAAACAGTATATTATATATTGTAGGATGTTATGTTGACCAGTGAAAAAGGAGTTTAGAGACTTGTCCTGAAAAGAAAAACAAAATCTAAGGCACTGAACGTTTGTATTTGGGTGACGGAGATGACTTATCTCGGAGCACCAAAAGGGGGTTGTGTATAAAAGTAATTGTCTGTGCAGGAAATGGGTGGATGTGCAGAGAGAGATGAGATAAATAATGAGGAGTTCTTTGTACCATCCGTTGCAAGTGGTAGCAAGAAAATATCGTTTTACAAACTGTAACTATTTTAGATATAAAAGGAGGTTGTCCTTGCCTGAGTGTCCCAACAGAAGATTGAGTGTCGGTATGAGGACATTGTTCTTTTATCTGTGCTGCAGCTCTGCACAGTTACTGATTGTGGCTTGGAAGTTACATGATTTATTTCATGTTATTTGTTATGCGTTTCCATCCTGAGATCTTGACTCACCACTGGGCACAGTATTAAGTCAGCCAGCGGGTCTGGTGCAGGAGGGCTCAGCAGAGTTGGCTGTGTCAAAATATTTGTGGGAATAACACTCATCTTAAATATAGCCAGAAGCTCACCGTGTCTTTCCTGAGAATTAAATAATTTTGGCAACAGTCTGTCTGTCTCGTGTCTGGGAAACATTCCATTTATGACCAAATGAAACATTAATAGACCTTCCAAATGACCATCTTTCCAATTTTAACAGTGTAAGAAAGATGAATTTGAAAATTTTCCAGCATCAAAATCACTCCCCTTCACAATAGCATCTTTGTGTTTATAAGAGTGGTTTAGATTTTCTTTTAGCATATGTACTTTTTTAAAAAGCCAATAAAGCAGCGAATGCGAAAGGGGAAATAGGAATAAATTTCACAAGACCGTTAGCCTTACCAGAGCATAAAAAGTATTTCCTGTTGAGGTAATGCTGACTATTTATTAGCATGTCTTTTCTTAATACTCACTAGAAATAAATTGCTTCCACTTTGCCTATAGTGCCAGTCAGTGAAAGGAACAGGGAGAATGAATAGCAGGACACTTAACACACTGCTGGGAAGCGCAGGTTCACAGAGGCTGTAGCATCCGAGCTAGGCAGCTGAGAACTTGGCCAGGTAACAGAACCAGAGCGGGGGATGTTGGTGATTGGGTCCACCCAGAATGAGCCAAACTTTGCAGTAGGTTGTCCTGTAAGAGCCATTCTCTGGAGGGCATAGGCCACCCAGGTGAAGCTGAGTTCTGTGGCAGCAGAATCCTGCTTAGGAAATTACCTTGCCTGATCCCCCAGCTGGCACTGGGTTACTGAACTCCCCTCTCTCTTGGGTGAGCTGGGCGCTGAATCCTTATTAGAGAGCATTTAACTCATCCCGATTCACCACGGGATTGGGCCAGCTCTCACGCTTCTGACGGTGGATTACTGCTCTAGTCCTGACCAAGCCATGCCTCTCCTGCCCAGACGGTGCCCTGAAGCATTTTGAGTGTAAAAGAAAATTTCCCTGAACATGGCAGGAAGGAAGGGATGGGAGAGGTGACCAGGACCATGTCTCACCGTGCACCCACCGACTCCCAAGGTAGCAGGGCCCACAGAAGCCACCTGCCACTAAGGCGGCGGACGTGGACTCCCATGCTGAGCTTGGCGGGGTTCACGTGGCCAACAGCAGTGACAGCTCAGTGCTTCTGGGCCGGGGGGCGGGGCCAGCAGAACCCAGACGCTCCCGCATTCGTTCACCTCCCTAACGGTCCTACACATACGAAGAGCCAGGTCCATTCGTACAAGAATGCTGCTGGTTAGGACATCTTATGCCCTACAACTGGGGCTTTGGAGAAGCAGTCGGGGTGGGCCCACAGCTTCACCTCCATCCCCCTTCCTGGAAAGCACGCGTTTGACTAAGGGACCAAGACCTGCCAAATGGATACCAGATGTGTCAGGGGCCAAGACTGTGTGCTTCCCATACTCTGGTGAGAGATAACAAACTCTCGCCAATTAGATAAAAAACCAAAACAAGGCTTTTCACGTTCCGTCTACTCTTCTACGACCTCTCAGGTGGCATCTGTTACAACCACTTCATCCAAATATTGTTTCGAATGAGACATCTTAGGAGGAAAGCAATGTCATGGGCTCCGTGTTCTCCTTCCTTTAATCAGAGCTTTTTGATAGCAGTAAACAGTTTTTTTAGAGAGAGAGAGCCTGCGACACTGACTGGATTTGAATTTAAGAAACATCATGGAATTCTTTTGGTCAGCAAGAACGACCTCTAAAGGCCTTAAATGTTTGAAAAATGCACGTGGTCGTGGGGTGTGGCATAAGGCCAGCAGGGCCTCCATCCCAGCCTTCGGAGCTGTTTGTCCCTGGGTTCCCACTGGAATGGCTTTCTGCCCCATTCAGTCCCCGAGGGCTCAGAAAGCACGATGGTGATTACACAGAGCCTACCTGGGAGCTAAGGAAATGCTTCCTCGCTCTCACCTTTTGTTGGTAATATGCTAATACCTGTCTCTTCTGAGGGCTGCACAAGCCACTTCTTGTTGGGAACACAGCCCTCCTAGTGCCTGTTCCCCTGGAAGAAAAGAGCTGTGTTGACAGTGATTGCCCACGGGCGTCTCCGGAGACTGCCCCGGCCTTCCCCTCCTCTGTCTTGTCGAGGGTAAGGCAGGAGGACTCGGGCTCCCTTTCCCAAACACCCTCTTTGCTTAGCCTTGGCTGGTCCTCTGTCTCTTTCCCGCCCCTTTCAGGTATGTTTTCTAGAATGATTGCACTTGCCTGGTGCTGCCTAGGTCTGATTCATGGCTGCTACTCAAAGTTCAGCTTGGTAAAACCTGGTTAATTAATAGACAGCCTCCTCTGTCACCCTCGTGTTTACCCTCCGGCGTTATAAACCAGGGGGAAAGGCTCACGTTTCTTTCGGCTGTCAGCCCACGGACTTCAGAAGTCTGGCAGCAGAATGGGCATTGGGTGCTGGCCCATCTGGGTTTTCTCAGGAGCCCCCCGTCTCCATCAGAACACTGAGAGGTGGACCTGGGGAAAATGAGCATGTTGGGTTTTCTGATGATTTTGTTTGTTGGTGGCTGGTCGTTTGCTTGTGTTCGTGACCCTCTTCGCCTTAGTAAGATCTGTCTTGTAATATTTCCTTCATTGTTACCCCATTTACCTAGGCCTCTCTGAGTTCATTTGTTGGTGTGTGTTTTCCGTGTGAGCAGTTGTTAGAGGACTGAGTCACCCGTGCGGTAGCCTGTGGTTGGATGTGGGCTGAGGTTATTCAGTGACTAATATCCAAGGGGAGGAGAAATTGGCTTATCATGGGGAGGACGTCTTTTTATCCATGCCTGTAGCAGCTTCGCTCAGAAGACCGGGGTAAAAGAGAATGGTCCTTCCTGGTCGTGAACACCAGGGAACATTTTAGGATCTGTGTTTGTGTGTGTGTGATTTCCTCTCTGAAAAGAAAGCTGTCTAAAATGTCCACATGTGGAACCGAGGATTGAGATGAAGCCAGCAAACAAAGGAATCGCGTGATTGAGAGCTCAGCCAATGTGCTTTCTCCCGGCGTTAGCTGCACAGGTGATTTCCTTAAGAGAAAGTAAGTGGCTTTAATTCTTTGAGGATGAAAGAGTCTCCTAAGACCCATTTTCAGTTTTGTCTGGTGACTTCATTGTATGGTCTGATTGAGTGGTGTGTTTACAAATCCTAGACTTGGAAGGGTGGGGTTTGAAATACAATAAACTGTACATGATACTCCCTTCCGCAAAGAATATATATATATATATATATATATTTTTTTTTTTTTAATGCTCCATAAAGAGACATGATTACAATGAGACAGTTTCCCAAATCATTTGAAAGAAACATTTTTCATCCTGGATTTTTTTTTTCCCAGAAGCCATTGTAAGTTTTTTCTCCTCCTCTTTTATATTCAAGAAACTTGTAAATGAGTAATATTGGATTTAACTTACGGTGTTTGGGGGGAAACGAAATATAGGTATGTTAGGATTCCTACCTCAGACTTCAGGTGATTAATTTGAAACTGCCCCAGATTCATGCTGGTCTTTGAGGAGGGTGAGCCTAGCAGCGTATTGAGCCGGGTGCTATGAGCAGGGCAGCGGCCTCTCAGCTGGGGGCCACGGTGCAGAGGCTCTGGAAGAAACTATGCTGTTTACAAGAATTGGAGGGACTCACTCAACCAAGAGCTGGCCGTAGTTTGGGCAGTAATGGAAGGAGGGAGACAATGCCCAACAAACCGACGAACAATGAGGAACAGCCTCATTCATGCGTTGCCAATTTATCTAGCGCAAATAAATGACTTTTTTCTTTGTCTGGGCCAAGGTGCAGGGAAATAAATATCCATGTTGTGTCCTGGGGAGGTGTTAAAAGAATCTTTACTTTTGTGTTTAGGTCATCTCTTTCTTGCTGCAAAATTAAATGCTTTAAAGCTCACATAAGGACGTTAGGGTTGAAATTTTCTGGGCTAAAAGTGTCAGTGAGATAACATGTCAGATATTTTCAACTTTCTAAGAGCGATGAAATGATACAGAAGATTAGTGACCATCAGAAGAACTGGTGGGAGAATAAAGGATTCAGGTATTTTAAGGTGAATAGCAACTGTGGGCATGTGTGTGTATGTTTTGCTTATTTATTTTACATTTAAAGTTTAATATAAGTTTCTCCTAAAAGGTCTGACTGAGTAATAGTATAGGAAAAACCTAGCATGTATTTAAGGTCATTTCTTTACTCGTTAGCCAAAACACAGTTAAAATACAAAACAAAACAAGACCATGCAAGTGCCTGGTTCTAGGAAGATACCTCCATAGAAAGAACACTAATACAAAGGGCTGGGATTATTTTTAAACTATGAATTATAGAATCTTAACTGTCATCCTGGTTCAGTCAGTCAGGCAATGGGTATCTCCTATATATAAAGTCCACTTTTTTTTTTTTTTTTTTTTTTTGCGGTACGCGGGCCTCTCACTGTTGTGGCCTCTCCCATTGCGGAGCACAGGCTCCAGACGCGCAGGCTCAGCGGCCACGGCTCACGGGCCCAGCCGCTCCGCGGCATGTGGGATCTTCCCGGACCGGGGCACGAACCTGTGTCCCCTGCATCGGCAGGCGGACTCTCAACCACTGCACCACCAGGGAAGCCCCTAAAGTCCACTTCTTATTGGAATAGCAAGTGGACTCTGGGAGATCACACTGAAGACTTCTTCATCACCGTCTGCCTCATCCTAAGAGTGATTTCCCTTTGGTTGCTCTGTATCCTTTAGTGTACGAACCCAAGTTACCTAATTTTAAGGGTTTATTCAAGCGGTAGGTTTAAAACATTTCCCTACTATATCATGGGAAGATGATGTCATTCTCTACTTGGGCTCCATGTAGAGCCAAGGATGAAATTATCAAGGTTCTTCTCAAAACTCAGTCTTGGAAAGTCAGTCCTGGGTTGGCAAACCAAGAGAAGAATTTTGCCAAAGGCTTCCAACCTTTAGGTCACCCCTATTGATGGAGACATTCAACCTTAGATGACCTGTTTTGGCATAGCAGAACGCTTGTATTCCCCTCCACTGTGGATAACTCAGGTGGACAGCAATTCATTCAGTGACCCTGTTGGATAATGGCAGGATTATTTTGAAGTGGACAAGGCAGGGCTGACATACAGCATTACCATCAGGTACGTAGTGTTCATTGCTTATGGCTACGATCCAGCCTCGTTGGCTGAGGTCCCATTCTGGCTGGTTGGTACTCATGAGATACAGGCTGTTGGATGTTAAATATTTTTACTATCACCTGCATTTCCCATATGAATGCACAGTGTATCTGAATTATTGGTAATTAATTGTTACATTTCTTTCTGAATTCATCTGCACAAGGCGTCCAGAAAGTCTAATGAGATTTTTCTAATAAGTTTTTTGCATGTGTTTTATTTTCAATTTTACATAACTTCATTTCACTTAGTTATATAATGTGCCTCCTAGCCATTTCTTTTCACATCACCAAACATGTTTTTAAAAGACCTACGCAGGCATCTCTGTTGTTTTAAAAGAAATTTACTCAAATTTTTATTAATTAAACTTAACTTTACATTTTTCTTTCATTAATACTCTTTATTCTTCTAGACAGTTCTGTACTCCTAGGAATGTTGATGTCTCATTTTGCTCTCTTACCAGAAAAGGGGGGGTTCTCTATGTGTTCATTTGGTTCAGGATCCCCCAAATCCAGATGAAGCCGGATGAGGAGGAAAGAGAGAACAGGGAGTAGTGACTAACCCCGTTAGGATTATTGTTCATCCTAAGTGGGTTCTAGACATTTGAAACCCTATTTTGGGGGGAATGGGGATGAATAACGATAATGACAACAGTACCTACTATTTGTTGCACCTGGTTGACCTTGAGCACCATGTGATGCTTTACACACAGTGGCATGTCTGAATATATCTTTACGTGTGTTTGGGTTGATTATTGCATTGTGTGGTCTGACTGGGTGGGGAATTTGGCCAACTATGCACCGCCGGCTGAGCCAGTCCCTCTTGTATTTTATCACCTGTGAAGCCCTGCCATGCTTACCACTGAGCCTGACCTTTCTTTTCATTGAGCCCTGCATTGAGGAAGACGGGGGGGAGAGGTATTTATAGAGGATCCGTGTTGATCTACTACAAAACTTTGGTTATATGGTTGCTCCAGCCATTCTGGAATGGGAATCAGGTATATTACCGCACAGTGACCTTGGGAATGCCCTCCTGGTCTATGGCCGTGAGCCCCTGAGCCTTGAGAGTGTGTGGGCTGGAGCATCGGGACTGGGCCATGTGGTGGAGCAGACACAACTGGAGGCTGACCTTGACCTCACCCTAGGTGTGACTCCCCAGGGGCTAGGAACTGGGGTGAGGGTCCCAGGGGTGAGGACAGCCTGAGGATATCCCAAGTCCGGTTTAGAGGGGGAGAACAGACTAGTCTACTGTGGCGTGTGTGCGTGTGGCGTGTGTGCGTGTGGCATGCGTGTGGTGTGCGTGCGTGTGTGTGGTGCGTGTGGTGTATGGTGTGTCTGTGTGGTGTGTGTGTGTGTTGGGGAGGCAGGGGTAGTGGAGATAAAATTGTACCGTCGAGTGAGGAGCCTGCATACTCTGGGATCCCCTAGGGGGTCAGGAGCCAGTTCAGTAGTGCTTGGATAATGTACCCCTCAAAGGGCTCCTTTTGGTTGCTAATACTTGCATTTTGCCTGCATTTTTTTGTCAGTCATTTCTATTATGAAATCCACCATAATGTGTAAAACTCCCCGGGTCAGGGACTCTGCATTGCTGGGTCCTTCCAGTGACAAGATGAGGAAGCCTGTGGGAGACCAGCCAGTTCATCCCCTGCATCCTCGTGACCAGGTGTAGGTAAGAATGTATCCTCTCAAGAGCAGGACGTTCCCCTCCAGGGCAGGAACTTACGGGCTTGTTTAGAGCTGTGTCCTAGAATCATGCTTGGTTCTTAGCAAGTGCTTGGTAAATATTGTTTACTAAGTGAATGAATTTATAAGGTAAGGAATCAACATGTCTTCAGGGCATTGGGCTCTGTTTCCTTTTCAGCCTTCTTCTTGTTGCCTCTTCTATGTCTTCTCTCACCCACACTACGGGTCTCTCAGCTGCTTATCTTGATTTTCGTCCATTTGAGCCCATCTCCTCTCTCCTCACGCCCCTACCTCACCCACCCTCCAATCATTTATACCCTCCTTGTCTGTCACATCTCTGAGAAGTCCAAATGGAAATGTGGCTTCTGTGATAGCACAAATCAAACTAGAAGACAGAGCTTGGGAGGTGCCACTGGCTGTCCGTCCCCTCCCTTGTAGCCGTTTGGAGAATCTCAGTGAGCATGACCCTCCTGGGCTTTGATCAAAACAAAAAGTACCACCTATTCACATCCTGAATTCATTTGTATTTTTGATTCTGCCCCTTGCTAAATAAAATAGTGCACTTGCAAATTAGTTTCCTCTTTTGCCATTAACTTGCTTCCTTTTTTTAAAATTAAGATCTAATTGACATATAACATTATATTAGTTTCAGAGGTACAACATAATGGTTCAATAGGTGCATATATTGCGAAAAAATGACCACACTAAGTCTAGTTGACATCCATCACCACACAGTTAACGATTGTTTTCTTGTGATGAGAACTTTTAAAATCTACTCTCTTCACTTTCAAATACAATACAGTATTATTAACTATAGTCACCATGCTGGACCGTACATCCGCAGGACTTAAATGTATTTTATAACTGCAAGTTTGTATATTTTGACCATCTTCACCCATTTCACACACATACCCCCAGCCCCCCGGGCACCCACCTCCTGCGTCTGGCAGCCACCGATCTGTTTTCTGTATCTATGGTTCTTGAGTTATTGATTCTTTAGTCATTGTTTCTTCTAAAGGAGAGCTAGTGGGAGAGTCCTAACTCTCCTGAACTGGGTGGTAATGAAACAGCCCAGAAATCACTGCTGCCTGGGCAAGTACTGCGGGGCTTATGACGACCTCTCCCAGCATGCTCACCATCGTCACGTGGCAGCCCCAGAGCGGGTACTGTTAGCATTCTTCCTCCCCGCCATGCCTGGGGTTCCCTTCCCTCTTCTATCTCTTGCCATCCCTACTATGCATTTGCCTCCAATTGCACTCATCTCCTGAATCATTATTTCCTCCTGACCTTTCTCATAGTAAGGCATCAGCAAATGAGTAAAACTTCCCTCCAAACTTTTCCCATGCATCTCCTTTCTCTCTCTGGCCATGTCCCTATATTGTATCAGCTTGAAAAGATGGGAAAGATGCTTACTATCTACTTTCCAGGGCCTCCACTCGAAAAATGTGCCCAAGATGAGCTTTAGGAGACAGTTTAGCCCTTTTGGTACATTAGACCCACATAGTTTCTTAGTGTCTCTAAGAAGCTATGACCTCAGTATTTAAACCACTGCACTGTTTTTTCCCTCAGACCCCACAATGTTGAGCTCTACATCAGGTATATTCATTTCCAGTGATTGCTCTGACAAACTACCACAAACTTAGTAGCTTAAGACACCACAAATTTGTTATTTCCCAGTTGTGGAGATCAGAAATACAGAATGGTTTCACCGGCCAATGCCAAGGTGTTGGCAGTGCCACACTGCCTCCGAAGACTCTATGGGAGAATCCCGTTCTTTGCCTTTTCCAGCTGCTGGGGGCTGCTGCATTCCTTGGCTCATGGCTCTGCTCCATCTTCAGAGTCAGCAGTGTAGCCTTGTAATAGGGAAGAACCTTTTGTGTTCTATTACAAGCTAGCTAATCACTAAAGGGATGTTACCTATAAGCTTAAATTACACATAATGGCCCATCTCTGGGAACCCTGACTCCCAGGTAATAAGCATTAAGTTAAAATAATTTTTTTTTAGCTCACAAGAAACGTCTTGACCAGACCCACCTGTGAATGACTGCAGGGAGAAAGAAATTAACACCTCCCCTCTGGAGGCTGACCGGAAACAGGAAGTGTTTGACTTTACGCCCTCCCCTTTTAGTATAAAAGGAGCCTGAGTTCTGACTCAGGCAAGATGGCTGTTTGGTGGGTGTGGGTACGTTGTCTTCTCGGGCTGCTGGCTTTCCGAATAAAGTCGCCAGTCCTCGCCCCGACACCTCATCTCTTGATTAATTGGCCTGGCGTGGGGCGAGCAGTATGAGCTTGGATTCAGTAACAAATTTGGGGGAGCCATCCAGCAGCCTTGCTGCTCCTGGCCAGCCGGCCCCGGTTGGGGAATTTTCCGGTAAGGCCCTAGCAGCTGCCGGGCCCACTTGTCCTGAGGGTCTTCCCTTCAGAGTTCCTCGAAGCAGCACCGGCTGCCCCAGCACTTGGCAGTTGGAGCAAGGAGTGGACATCTGGGAGCCGACAGTTTGCTTGCAGTAGGGTAAGTCGCTCCGGTGTGTACAGCCGAGAACTGTGCTTCCTCTCTTCGTTTGGGGCGTTTTCTCCGGAATAAGCCAATTTGTTCTGTATTTGAGTGGGATACCCTGTTGGAGAGAGGAAGGAGTTGTTGGGCTTCTACCCTATGTGTCAACTGGTTTGTTTCTTTGGACGCTAGCATGTGTGTGGTGCCGTTTGTGTTTTGTTTGTCTTGAATTTCTATCTTTAAAAATGGGAGGCTTCCCTGGTGGCGCAGTGGTTGAGAGTCCGCCCACCGATGCAGGGGACGCGGGTTCGTGCCCCGGTCCGGGAGGATCCCGCGTGCCGCGGAGCGGCTGGGCCCGTGAGCCATGGCCGCTGAGCCTGCGCGTCCGGAGCCTGTGCTCCGCAACGGGAGAGGCCACAGCAGTGGGAGGCCCGCGTAGCGCAAAAGAAAAAAGGGGGAATGTTTCAACTATTCCTGAAGAAAGTTCTCTAAGGTGCATTTATGGGTAAGGGATCTGATTACAGCTCTGAAGCCATGTGTCAGAGGACGATGATACTTTGTTACAATAGTGCGTAGCCGCAGTACCTGTTAGGATCTCTACAGGGGGGTTAGGCAGGGTTATCTTGGGGCCCTGTGCACCATGTACTGGTACCCTTGCTGTGTTAATTATGTCATTTATGGTGTCCTGTGTCGTTGGTATATGTAAAAACCCAAGACCAAACTTGAGGGTTTATTTAGGATTTTCTGTGTGTTCTCTGGGTTTTGGGTTTCATTTTGTTTGGTACCGTTTACAGCCAAATCAGTTTTGTGATACTTCAAACTTTTACTGATGTCAGATGGAGAAAAGGAACAGGGAAAAAAAACCCTGTCTGCTCTTGTCCAAGAGTGGGACATTCCGAGGAAGAGAACGTTTCCACTTGGTCCTTAAAATCACCAAAAGCTACAAATAGAAATAAGTCTTTTCCATAAATATTACTAAAAAGGGTTTAGCCATCTGTACAGGTGACCTTGATTTGCCCCATCTGCCAGAAACCCCGTCTGCATCCAATCTTTTGTAACTGATGCGTTTTACATTGTTGTACTTGATTCATGGCTAAAATTTTGGAATGGGAACTACGACATCCCTGTGTGTGTTTGTACGTGTGTTATAGTTGTGTGGCATCGCCAGAAATTTGTAAAAGAGCTCTATTTAATTGGCTTAAAGGAAATTAAGTGCTTAAGTGAATACTCAAATATAAAAGAAACTCTCCAGAATGAGTTTCAGGCTCTCGTCATCTAGGAAATTCAGTATTGAATTAATATCTGGTGTTAAAGTTAGCTTAAGCTTGTTGGTTTGATACAGGTATGTCATTAGAGTCATCAACATTAGGTATAATACTTTCATTGTACCTGGATTTACTAGAAATCAAATAAGACCTTATTATTCCTGTTAAAAAGTTTGTCAGCAAGAAAAATAATGTGACAAAGCTTTTAAGTAAATAAAATAAAGGTAAATGAAGTAAAGAGTTTTGGTTAAACTCTATGGGAATAATGTTCTGGAAACGTCTGTCTGGAATAGTCTCTCCAGATTTTCGTACCTTGAAACTAAACTTAGTTCTAAGATAAGATTGAACTTAATTAAGAAAATAAATCTTGGGGCTTCCCTGGTGGCACAGTGGTTGAGAGTCTGCCTGCCCGATGCAGGGGACGCGGGTTCGTGCCCCGGTCCGGAAATATCCCACATGCCGCGGAGCGGCTGGGCCCATGAGCCATGGCCGCTGAGCCTGTGCGTCCGGAGCCTGTGCTCCGCAACGGGAGAGGCCACAACAGTGAGAGGCCAGCGTACCGCAAAATAAATAAATAAATAAATAGATAGATAAATAAATCAATCTTGAAGGTAAAGTGGTACAAAATCTGAATTTGGTTCTCTAAGAGGACAAAGTTTTCTTAAAATATTGAACTCCTGTTGGTAATAGATCATGAGTTTTTGTTTAAGTGACCTGTATTTGCCATTGGGATCTTTTATCTCTGGTTAAAACTTTTGATATTTTTGACAGATGTCCCAAAGATCAAGTTCTAAGTGGGATTCATTTGACCTCTGGCTAACGTTGGGGTTTTCTGGAGAGTCTCTGGAACACCTCAAATTACTTGTTTTCTCTCCATCTCAGAGAGAGGAATGTTAAACTAATTGGGCTTATTTGGTGTGAGGAATTGCGTGGGAGGCATTGTCAAATGGGTGGTGATAAAACTTCTTAGGTTGTACTGTATGGGTAAATGTTATTAACATATATATTCCAGAAATTATATGGAACTCCTAAAATTCTGGCACATCCTGGTAAATGATATCAGTCATAACTTTAGTAATTACCGTATTGTCATAGCCACAGCAGTAGTCAGTTTTCTATTCAGTTGCACTGTAATCCCAGCTGGCTGATGCCAAGGCAAAAAGGCATCCTTTTAACGGCTAGGTGATCCGTTGCTATCTATAGTTTTACAGTGGCTTTTGAATGACACTCCAGCTATTTTGTGAAGAAACAGGCCAGAATAATGAACTCCTTTATGTGCAAGCATTTGTACTATTCCCAGGGAAAATAAGGAAGGGAATGAGAGGACATGTTGCCTCAGACCTTAACTCCTCTGGCTGAGCTGGCTGTTCCAGCCGCTCCGGCCGTTACGCCAGTATATCCAACCCTTACACCACCTTCCATTCCTATCCAGGCCCAGGACTTCCCTCCTTATAGGATCAATTAGAAAATGCTGGGAATTCCCTGGCGGTCCAGTGGTTAAGGACTCAGCACTTTCACTGCGGTAGCCTGGGTTCAATCCTTGGTCGGGGAACTAAGATCCCACAAGCTGTGCAGCGCGGCCAAGAGAACAAAACAAAACAAGAATCCTGTGCTAGTTTCTGGGGCTCAGGGACTTGGTCTGGAATCGCCATCTAAGACCCAACGGGGCACCGGATTTGGGCCTGGAGCCACTTCTGGGACGGGTATTTTCCTTACGCCATTATCTCATGGGGGGCCTAAATGGAAATAACCAGCGTCTGGGTTTCTCAAACTTGTTTAGTTGGAAAGATTGCAGCCCTCCTTGTAGAGAGGATGCTCTACACCTGAAGCCCACTTGCCAGCACCCACAGCTGAACCAAATGGGGACCCCGGTGAGGGAAGAAGGCCCTTAGGAGAGCACTGCTCGTTAGTGCATCTTAGCAGGGCCTTGAAAGGGGAAACCAAGGCAAAAGGGTTGGAACGAAATTCAAGAAATTCAGCAAAACACATGAAGACCTCTCTGAATTTTTGGAAGGGATTTATCAGGCCTACACACATCATACTAATGCAGATCCTGAGGCCCCTGCACATATTAGAATGGTAAATTTGACCTTTTGGGGCAAAGTGCCTCGGATTTCAGAAGAACACTGCAAAGATTAGATGGTACATTTGGAATGAACCCATCTCAGTTGGTAGATGTTGCTTTGAAAGTGTTGAGGGAACAACAACAGAAGAAAGATACAAAACGAAATGCCACTTTTTTGGCAGTGGCCTTGGCTTCCTGGAAGGCAGGTAACCCGGAGAGGTAGGCCACGACTGGGGAAGGAACAATACGCTTATTGTGAGGAGTAGCATCGCTGGAAAACAGATTGCCCTCTGCTGAAACAACAGTAGAAGATGAGAGCCTCTCATGGTAGAGAGGATGCTCTGAATGAAGAGACCCAGGGACTCCCTTGGCCTTGAGGTACCCAACTCCCCACAGGAGCCAGGGGTGAAATTGACAGTGGGGGGATGACCTGATTGACTTTCTGACAGGCCTCACCCTGAAGTTTTTCAGCACAATAGGGTGACATCTGAGTCCCACCAGAACATGCTTTAAGCCAACAGATGGTACTTACGAACATCCCAGAAAAGGAGACCAAGCCCTTACCCCCAGAGTCTTAAAAATAACCCAGAGACTGCTGTCAGACCTCCAGGTAGGGACTCAACACAGAGGAACCTGCCCCACCGAGGACTGACAAATATTTACTCAAAGGCCTTGAGCCTCAGGAAATCTCAGATACCTGCTAGTGTTTGTGTGGACACCTTTTCAGGATCGGTGGAAGCATATCCCACCTGGACAGAAACTCTCTGAAGCGGTTAAAGCCCTCCTTAGCGAAATTATCCCCTGACTTGGATGAAGGCATTAAAACTGCATTCATCCTAGAGACGGCAATCAACAGGAAAAACCAAGAAAATGAATCATATATCAGAAAGGAGCGTTGCTAAAACATCAGGAGACATTTAACTTGGGATAACCTTGCTAGTTGCCATGCTGTGGATCAGTGGCTCCCAGAAGCAGGCTTAAATTAAACACCTTTAAAATATTGTATGGTACTCCATTCCAGGTGTGTGCCCAGGCAGGAGAATCTATAAACGCTAAAAGACCTAGCGGTTGCCAATTACATTAAAACTTTGGGCTCTATACTGACCTCTGCTCCTGAGTTTGACTCCAACAGGTCTGCCCATCCAACTGAAGTAGATGGGAATTCCATTGCAGCTGGAGAAGGGGCAACCAATTTCTTTAATTGTGTCCAAATAAATAGCACAGGAATTTATATGTATTAGGAACTGGAACCAAAAGCCCAAGTCAATTATGAATTAGACAACAAAGTGCTAATAGGTTTCATCGGGTTCAAATAGTTGTAGATAAACAAAGGCTGACAAAAGATTCTAAGGAATATTCGTCACCTCCGTTCAACAGGAAGTAACCAGCCAGAGTGGTCTTCCTCCCTTTTCCCACAAGATTGTGGAATGGACATTGACAATGGGGAATTATTATAGGGAAGAACCTTTTGTGTTCTATTACAAGTTAGTCACTAAAGGGATATTGCCTATAAGCTTAAAATATACATAATGGCCCATCTCTGGGAACCCTGACTCCCAGGTAGTGAGCATTAAGCTAAAATACCTTTGTTTAGCTCACAGGAAACATCCTGACCGGGCCCACCTGTGATTCCTTTCTGCAGGGAGAAAGAAGTTAACACCTTCCCTCTGGTGGCTGACCGGAAGCAGGAAATGTTTGACTTCACTCCCTCCCCTTTTAGTATAAAAGAAACCTGAATTCTAACTCAGGCAAGATGATTCTTTGGGGAATGGGTCCACCATCTTCTCGGTCTGCTGGCTTTCCAAATAAAGTCACTCTTCGTGCCCCAACACCTCACGTCTCGATTTATTGGCCTGTTGTGGGGCGAGCAGTACGAGCTTGGACTCTGTAACAGCATCTTCCCATTCTCTCTCTCTGATTCCGCTTCTGTCATCACATCTCCTTCCATGACGCTGACCCTCCTGCCTCTTTCACATATAAGTGAATGCATTGCATTACTTTCACATGATTGTGATTGCATTGGGTCCGCCTGGATAATCTCCCCAACTCAACATCCTTAACAGGGGGTATCTACAAAGGCCCTTTTGCCCTGTAAGGGGACATGGTTACAGGTTCCAGGGATTGAGGTGTGGACATCTTGCAGGGGCCACTCTTCAGCCTGCTTCATCAGGGAAGCCACACTGAGATGTCTCTAAAAACATGAATATCAAAGTCGATTTTCTAATTTCTTGTTTTCTTTTCAGATGCAGAGAGAAATCGTTTATGCAAGAGGAGATGGCCCTGGTGCCTCTCGACCTGGACCCGCAGCTCTTCTACCCCACGCCATTCCAAATTCTCCACCGTCCACTCCTGTGCCACATTCCATGCCTCCCTCTCCATCCAGAATCCCTTACGGAGGCACCCGGCCGATGGTCGTTCCTGGTAACGCCACCATCCCCAGGGACAGACTCTCCAGCCTGCCGGTCTCCAGATCCATCTCTCCCAGCCCCAGTGCCATCTTGGAAAGAAGAGACGTGAAGCCAGATGAAGACATGAGCTCCAAGAGCCTCGCGATGTACCGCAACGAGGGTTTCTACGCCGATCCTTATCTTTATCACGAGGGGAGGATGAGCATAGCCTCTTCGCACGGCGGGCACCCCCTGGATCTCCCCGATCACATCATCGGGTATCACCGTGCTGCAGTTCGTTCAGCCAGTGCTTACTGCAACCCTTCTTTGCAAGCGGAAATGCACATGGAGCAGTCACTGTACAGACAGAAGTCAAGGAAGTATCCAGAGAGCCTCTTGCCTACTCTGGGCTCCAAAACGCCCCCGGCCTCTCCTCACCGAGTCAGTGACCTGAGGATGGTGGAGATGCACGGTCTCCATAACGCCCACGGGCCCTCCCACACCATGCAGTCAGACCGGGTCTCACCCAGCCGCCAGGCCTTCAAAAAGGAGCCCGGCACCTTGGTGTACATTGAGAAGCCACGGACGACTCCAGGATTAGCCGGAATTGTGGACCTCGGCCCTCCTCTAGTTGAGAAGCAAGTGTTTGCTTATAGCACGGCTACGATACCCAAAGACAGAGAGACCAGGTAAGGCGGTGAGGGTGGCCAAGGGTGGGCCACGCCCACGTGCTGGTTTTGAGGGCTGCTTTACAGAAGTCGAACCAAGAGAACAGTGGTCAGCTGAGCTCCGGCCTTGAGCACTGTGCCCTGTGGGTACTGGCCGCTGCGGGGTAGGGGAGGAAGAATAGGACCAGAGGGCTGTTGTCAGCAGAGAGTTTCTAAATCCGGTGGTCGAGTGAGGCTGGGCAGTAGCCAGGCTAAAGGCAGGCAGGCACCCCAACAAGAGAGGTCAGAATGGGCCTCCCGAGTGTGGATCTAACGGCAGCATCGTTAATGTAAGTCTGAATACTTGAGAAGAAAATTATGATTTCAGAAACCATTCAGACAAATCATCAAAAGCTGATCATAACTGATCTCCCACGGAAAGTGAGTGAGCGGTTCGAGTGTTAACTGTTTGAAATGGCGGTTTTTGTTCTTCCTTGTGAAATGCAATTTTGTTTACTCATCTGGTTGTGAGAAATGAGAAGGGTGTGTCATCCAGGGTGATAAAAACATGAATTTGCATAAAAATAGGATGGTGTTGATGTAATACTCATTCAGGAGTGGTACAGAGATCAGCAAAATTTTTCTAGTGGATGTGACACTCCAGGAATTTAAATTTCTTTTTAAGTTTACATGTGTTTATAATTTACCAGCCCAGAACCTTCATACTACATCTTGAAAACCCTCAAGTCTGTAGAGTAATAGAAAAGCTAATCTTTTTTTTTTAATTTATTTTTGGCCGCATTGGGTCTTCGTTGCTGCGCGGGCTTTCTCTAGTTGCAGCGAGCGGGGGCTTCTCCGTTGTGGTGCGCGGGCTTCTCACTGTGGTGGCTTCTCTTGTTGCGGAGCACGGGCTCTAGGCACGTGGGCTCAGTAGTTGCAGCAAGTGGGCTCTAGAGCGCAGGCTCAGTAGTTGTGGCGCACGGGCTTAGTTGCTCCGTGGCATGTGGGATCTTCCCGGGCTAGGGATCGAACCCATGTCCCCTGCATTGGCAGGTGGATTCTTAACCACTGCACCACCTGGGAAGCCCCAGAAAAGCTACTCTTGATAGAGGGGATTTCTCTACCCTGAACTGGCTGACAGAAGGCAACATAATAATTATAAAAATCTGGTCAAAGAAACTGAGTCCAAAGGAGGGTTAAGCATTTGACCTGTTGTCATATGGGAATTCAGAAGGGGCATGAGAAATAAAATTCAGATATTCAGCCACTCAGTACCTCACTGGAACCACTGTTGCATCCTCCTTACCAAAACCGGTCATGTCACTTTCTACTACATGACCTTGTAAAAAGAAGGCCAGAATTGTGACTGGAATGTGATGGTATATCACTATCTTAATCACACAAATGGGAACGCTCTGTCCTCACTGGCAGAATTTTATCATGAAAGGGCCATCTCTTATCTGGTTCCAGAAGAAAGATTCCAGGAAAATGGAAAGAGAATAAACGTGGAAGTTGGGGGATTATCAATGTACCAATAAGCTCTAACCCTCTCTACACAGTTTAAAAAAAAAAAAACACAGCAACAGTGGGCTTCCCTGGTGGCGCAGTGGTTGAGAGTCCGCCTGCCGATGCAGGGGACACGGGTTCATGACCCCGTCCGGGAGGATCCCACATGCCGCGGAGCGGCTGGGCCCGTGAGCCATGGCCGCTGAGCCTGTGCGTCCGGAGCCTGTGCTTCACAACAGGAGAAGCCACAGCAGTGAGAGGCCCGCGTACGGTTAAAACAAAGAAACAAACAAAAGAACAGCAACAGTGACTGGCTTGAACTAGAGTGAAGTGGTTTATAGACAAGAGCTACCAAATATTCAAGGAACAAGAGGTTACAAATTGTCTTTGCTCTGCTGCTGTAGTACTGGTTGTAAGGGCTACAGGTAACTTGGCTCTTTAGTTAACTGCTTGCAAGGTCAGCAGGAGCCACATCTGATACCGATGGGGCAGATTGCACGTTTCCCAGAGATCCTGTACATGGCGCTGGATTCCATGACAGAATGAGACTTTGCATTGTTTCCCTTGTGGAGGGAGGGTATACATTCTTTGTGTGGAAAGAAGGATGAAACAGGTATTTGCTGAGAGAAGAATAGAAGAATAGATGATGGCAGAGACAAGGCTATGTGGTTACCAAACCATATTTTCTTTTCCTCTGGGGCACAAAACTATCTGCACCTCCGAGCCTCCCTTGCAGTTAAGTGTGGCCATGTGAGTGGGTTCTGGCCAATGGCAAGTGGGTAGAGTTGATGTAAACTGTCTCCAAGAATAGTTCCTATTAAAAAATCTGCATGGGAAACAAGAAAAACGATGACAGGCTTGATTATGCAGGACTAAGGAAAATGAAGACTCGGAAAAAGGTATTTATTCTCTCCTTGCCCAAGTCCTTAGGAAGTTAAATTCTAAGAAGCAAAGAAAGGGATGCCTCCCACGACCATAGAAAGCTGAGGGGTGTGGGATAAATACTGAGGCTCTTTGAACAGACCAGTGTCACAACCAGAGGGAAGTCCACCAAGACGTGCCTTAAGGCTGTAGGGAGCTTGCGCCCTGTGCTTCTAACAAAGGGTAACACATCTGCCCCGGTGGGCTGTGCGGCACTGGTTGGGAAATGTGTGTCACTGATAGGAAGGGACTTGGAGTCATAAGAATTTAGTCCAGGAAATAATAAGAACTGTCCGTCTCCAGGGCCAGAATCCGTCCTCCCCCACCACCCTGCTGACCCACCTCGTGGGAATGAGATGATCGTGAGCTTGATTCCACTGTTTATCACATCCAGCCACATGCACCCTGCTGAGCGCCAGGCACGCTCTGGCCAACGATGGCGTCTGGCTTCTCGCTCAGCACCTAGTTCATCGTCACGCATGTGGTTACCACGTGCATATAACTGAACATCACTGAACCCAGTTCCCAGGATTGGGTTATGGGTGGGACCAAAATGAAGGGCCCTCTGCTATGTGGAGTTGCCTCTGTACTGCTCCCTGATCAGAGTCTTGAAGAATTTTAGCCTTCGGTAGCATCGGTATATTTTCAGGGCCTCTGCTTCCTCAGGTTTCTGTTTTTTAAGGAAGCTCAGAAAACGCTATGGGTTTCTGTCTTATGTGTTAGCAACTCCTTTTAGAAAATCTAAGTTCTTATTTCTAGAAAAACAAGGATTAGGAAAGTTGACTAAAGATTAATGTTCACCTAAAATACACTGTCATGATCACTGCCGTATTCTGACATATGGTTGTAATTCAGAATATGATTTCACATTTTTGAATTCATTCCTGTAAATGTGGAATAGCAGAGGAGGAATTTTATCTCACATCTTGTCTAGGTGATTTCTCACCACAGGCTAGATTCCCTTCTCCTGTAGCCCTACACACGCGTGTGCACACGCGCGCGCACACACACACACACACACACACACACACACACACACACACACCCCGTCTACATTTAGAGTTGGTATTACTGAAACACCTAAACATTCCCACTGACTCAACCCAGGCACGTGACAAAAGTATGTAAAGAATGATTCTCGAGTAAACACTTGAGTCTGGACATTGTGCTGCTAACACTGCTACCCACCACCCCACTGTTACCTGGACAGGTCGGAATGCGCCATACTTCCTCTTTTTCAGCTGCAATTGTAAACTCTTGGAAAGCTGGATGTCTAGGCTGAAATGTAGTCCTGCTGGGTAATATAAGAACACTGACGATAGCTATCATTTATTGAGAGTCTTTTATGGACCAAGCGTGATGTTAAGTAGTTTCCATACATCATCCGATGTAACCGCACTGGATGACGATCCAGTGCGGTATGTACTATCATCATCCCTATTTTACAGATGCAGAAACAGAGCTCAGAGAGGTTAAGTAACTTGCCCAAGGTCACAAAGCCAGTAAGTGGCATAGAATGTCCAGGTACATTAAGGAATCCATACTTTTTACCTCTGTGCAGTATTCTGCCTGCTGGGTGAGAACTGTGAGCCCCACCTTCACCCAGCAGAGAAGTGAATTTGGGAGTGAATTCGAAGCATTTCAACCAGGACAAAATGCTAAGTAGCTGGGCTTCCCTGGTGGCGCAGTGGTTGAGAGTCCGCCTGCCGATGCAGGGGATGCGGGTTCGTGCCCCGGTCCGGGAGGATCCCACATGCCGCGGAGCGGGTGGGCCCGTGAGCCGTGGCCTCTGAGCCTGCGCGTCCGAAGCCTGTGCTCTGCAACGGGAGAGGCCACAGCAGTGAGAGGCCCACGTACCGCGAGAAAAAAAAAAAAAAGCTAAGTAGCTGCTCTGAAAGGATATTTACAATCATCAACATGGTAGAATTTGCATAATTATGCTGCTAAATATATACATGTCATTTAAAATATAACTGTCCCAGCTAGTATATTAGCAGAATTATGCAGAGATAGGGGAAGAAAGAAGAGAACACTCTTGGTAGATTTTATTTTGAAAAAAATGAATGTGAGTACCATGTCAAAGAAAATTTTAAAAACAAGAACACCAGAAACAATTACTGAAGCGCACAATTATAATCCATTGTTACACCTATACAGTGGCGCTGTTTTAGGTGTATTTAGTCTGTGCAAGTAAATATTTGTAAAGAAGCTCCAACCCCTAACAGTAACTTCGTGAGCACAGGGTCCTGTAACGTGTCAAACCAATTCCTGTTGCAATTTCATAATATTAAAAAGCAAATCCGAGTGTTTTTTATATGAAACTCTCAAGTGAAATTTTACTTCTAAGATGTGAAGCTACAAAAACACAGGAGGGAGACTGAGGAATCTGTAGAGATACTTTCTTGGGGCACTGCTGGATTCATATACTCTTCAGAAGAGCACTTCTGTGAAATAGCCCATTAACTGCAGAGTGTTTGAAATCAGAGAGAAAAATTTTCTTTCTCATCTGTACTCAGGAAACTTCCAACGGTAGCTTTTTTTTTCTTTTGAACGCAATTTTGTAATAGCTCTATTGACTTGAAAATGAGTTAAAGACAAAGTAATTTCCCCTTGACCTTGTACGTAGCTCATGTGCTTCGATTTAATGAATTTGGCATCTCTTATAAAGATGCTTCCACAGAGCATCTAGCGGTGACAAATTATATATAGGAGATGTGGAAAAAATAGTGTAGAACATATATGATGGTAGCATCTTCCTCCCAAGACGGCCATGGACTTTGGGGTAGGAAAGCGGATTACAACTGCTTTGACCTTCAGAATAGTATGGTTGTCTCTCAGTATCTATGGGGATTGGTTCCGGGAGCCCGTGGATACCCAAATCCGCAGATGCTCAAGTCCCTTATTTAAAAGGGCATAGTTCAGTCAGCCCTCCATATCCGTGGTTCCACATCCACGGATTCAACCAATCTGCAAAATTCTTTCTGCGGTTGGTTGAAACTGAGGTCGCAAAGCCTGCGAATATGGAGGGCTGACTGTAATTCTCAAGTCTGAGCTTCTAGAAGGAAAATGACCTTGAGTGCTGAGGTGGTTTTACCCAGATGATTTCCTTTCAGCAAGGCCTCCAGGAAGAGAGTGGGTCCATGTGACTAAGAGCCCCTGTGCAAGGGAGACAGTGTGTGACAGGTGACTGTGGGCGTGAGGCTGTGTCTTGCCAAGGTTATAAAATTACTTCATTAAACAGCATCATCATCCCTATCCATGGCACATAAAACAGCCCTTAAGAACTGTAAAACGCTAGGACGTTTATGTTTTGCTATTTTGTATTTATAGCCCGGCTCATATAATGTGAAATATCTCTATCGAAATAACACTCAAAATTCAAGGGTGCTCACTGCAAAGTGACTAATAGCTCTCCTTCCAAATGTATAACAGATTCCTCCTAATAAAGTATTTTTCAAGACATGGTAAACTTGAACTGAGATCATACTTTTTACACTGTTCTGCACCTACAGTAGCTAAATTCAACAGACTAGTCAAGAATTCACTTGGGAGCAGATTCTTGCCTGTCTGGGCACTTGTATGTGGAGGAAAAGAAGCCACATGACAGCTGCTGTGATTTCTAAGGCATCGCAGATTTAGAGAAGTAGAATCCCGTGCCTTAGAATGAAAGGGAAGGAAAATTTCTATGTACAGGAGGAAGCCTGCATGCTAACTGGTAGCTTGGGTCTGTTCTGAATCATTTAACATCACTTTCTCATTTTATGAGCATGAAGTATTATTGTGTTGGTAGCTTTGAGGAATAGGATACATCCTCGGTTTACCAGTTAATTGAAAGTCTGAATTCATATTTGTGTCATTTAAAATGTTCACAGTGCCTGGCATACCTTTGAAGATTTTCTAAACTATGTTAGATATCCTGCTAGAGAGGTGATTCTGAAAAAGAATGGTTAATTTGTTTCTCCTGATTGTATAGTCAAAAGGGAGCTATATCAGACGTCTTGTAAGTGGTTAGACTTGGGACCTTCCCAGAGCAAGGTTTCTTAACTTCTGCACGCTTGGTATTTGGGGCCTGTCCTGTGCATTATACGATGTTTAACAGCATCTCCAGCCTCCCCGCATCCCACTAGATGCCAGTAGCAAACTCCCATGAAATGCTGCCCCAGTCGCAACAACCGAAGATGTATGTCTCCAGACATTGTGAAATGCTGTCAAATCCAAAACGTGGATCTTGGTGATGATTAGCTCAGTTCTACCCTTTCCCTCGTGGTAAAGCAGCTTCATTATTGTTAGAACTTGCTGTTATCTTTGGTTCAACCAACCTGTGATCAGTCATTCATTGAGAGGCAGTCACGTGCCATGTTTATGAACATGGTCTCCAAAGCCAGATAGCCTGGGTTCAAGTGCCTGTGCTAACACTTGTTAGCAGTTGCAAACTTTGACAGATCACTGAGTCTTGCTCTGCCTCAGCTTGCTCATCTGTAAAATAGAGATAATAATAGCACCTACCTCATAGGATGGAGCAACTCATTACAGTTAAGTGCCTTGTGCCATGCCTGGCGTAGCATAAGTGCCGAGTTCCTACTTTGAACAAAGCACTCCACTAAATGCTACTAAGCCCAGAGGTGAATACACAGAAATGGTAGGACAAGGACTGTGCCAGAGGAAGCAGGGAGACAAATTGTTAACTATAATGCTAGGAAGAATATAAAGCAGGTGGGCGGGGGATACAGGAGAGAGGAAAAGTAAGTGCGCACAGAGAATGGAATTAGGTGGGATGAAAGATCCAGTTGAGAATGTGTAGGCTCTCAAAGCCACTTTTCAGTCCCTATCAGGAGAATAGTGGGGGTCGTACGTTGTCTTGGGACCAGGTGCCAAGAGACAAGCCAGGATTACAGCATCTTCTTAAAATTGCACCTGAGCTGTATGACGGATGCCAAACCGGGTAGCGCTGAAATTATTAGGTTATCTGATGCCTGTTTTGATGCCTAACAGTGCCTGACTGATTCAGTTATTGCCTGAATTGCTTTCCTGGGTAGCTCTAATTAGGGATCAATACATGGTTATTGAGCTCTTTGTGTGCTTAGCTGGGGACTGATTGCTTTGCAGGGTACAAAGAAACTTAGATGTGTCCCCACCTACAAGGAATACGAACTGGGGAAGACAGTCATAAAACATTAAAAGCATAATACGAATGTGTAAGCTATGCCACGGTTAAGCGCAGGAAGCTTCTGAGCTACGAATGCTTATTAAATAACTGGTTTTTAAGAACAATCCCAACAATAGGATTTCATTCGTAGGTGTTGCCCAGGGATGATCTCGTCACCCTAAGAGCGGCAGTGTCTCCTGGTGAAGTGGAGAGAAGAGAGGAGGCTGTACAAGTCACTAAGGGGGACGGTGTCTTTCCCTGAGGCTGGAGGTGCAGGGGGAGATCTGTTCCCAGCATCTCCCAAGTTCAGCTGGAAAGTCAGGACACGTTTTCCTTGAAAACAATGAGGAACAATGAAAGGACTAATAATACACTGTAGGTTAAAGAGGCTTCCATGGGCCAGCTGGAAATCCAACCACCATTTTATTCCAAGTTCTAAACAATGAAAGTAGACGAAAACTTTGCAGTTACAAGCCTACCATAATTTGGGGACGGCTTGTACATAATTAATTCCAAAGAAGTGATACAGAGAGTGATTGCTGTGAGTTCAGAAATGGGAGCATTTTCCTGAACTTAGGCTGGGCTGGAAGCCTTCATGAGAATGCCAAGATGGACTCGCATTTAAGGAATTTACATAATGGAATGAAAAGATACCATTTGGAAAGACAGATTGATCTCTATTCAAAATTTGCTGTATTTCTTCCATTATGCTTCCTATAAAAATGACATCTAGATATGATGTTTTGGCAGTCTCAGAGCGCATAGGTGCTGATAAATTGAATTATGATTTCATTCACAGGAATATAACTTTATGGTTAAGTCATATTTGCTAGACATTCCTTAGGCTGCTGAGTTCATTCAAGAGCTGTCTGACAAACGTGATATTCAACCAACTGACAAATGTCTGAAGCTAGCCCTACTCTTATCCAAGGGGTATTCTATCAAAAATACCGGTGGAATGACTGCCACAAGCTCTGTGTTACTTTAAACAAATCAGTTTCTCAAAAGGGAAAGCCATCCTCTGTCACTAATTAGGTGACATTAAAATGCATCCCTGTATCTCCTCTGAATATTCAGGAGGTGCTGTCCATCAGACACCTTAGGTCTGAAACCAGAAACTAAGTCAGAGCAACCTAGATTCTGTGAGATTCAGATAAGCCCCTTTCCTTGCCAACTAAAACGTCTTTCTTCAAAGAGAAGAGGAATAAATGTTTAGGTACAGGTTCAGCCTGGTAAGATCAACTCACTGCAGAATTGGTGTGACTATGACCCAACCTGAAGATGGGGCTCATCTAAAAATAGCCTGACGGCCCAGCAGCTGAATAATCCAGGGCTGCCATGATGTCCCAGCCATTTAACCCCTCTTGTGATTAGTTGTCCTGCTCTCTGGTGGAGTTTACAGAGATTACACTTGTCCTTATTTGAGTTTTGGACTTGATTTTTCATGAATGAAGTGATTCAAAAATATAGCCAGGTCTAAGCATTAATTTGAATTTCCAAAAATTTGGGTCTTAAAAAGTCTTTATTGACTCTTACAGGGCCAACATGTATTGCCAGTAATATCTACTCTTTCTCCCTGTCCATCTTCAGAGCTGAAGGGATGCAATCTCTTTTTTTTAAGTTTATTTTCTTGAAGTATAGTTATTTACAATGTTGTGTTAATTTCTGCTCTACAGCAAAGTGATTCATATTCTTTTCCATTATGGTTTAATCACAGGATATCGAATATAGTTAGTTCCCTTGTTGTTTATCCATCCTATATATAATAGTTTGCCTCTGCTAATCCCGAACTCCCAATCCATCCTTCCCCCAACCCCCTTTCCCCTTGGCAACCACAAGTCTGTTCTCCGTGAGTCTATTTCTGTTTCATAGATAAATTCATTTGTGTCATATTTTAGATTCCATATGTAAGTGATATCATATGGTATTTGTCTTTGTCTGACTTCACTTAGTGTGATAATCTCTAGGTCCATCCATGTTGCTGCAGATGGCATTTTTTCATTCTTTTTTGTGGCTGAGTAGTATTCCATTGTCTGTATGTAACACATCATCTTTATCCATTCATGTGTCAGTGGACGTTTAGGTTGCTTCCATGTCTTGGCTATTGTGACTAGTACTGCTGTGAACATTGGGGTGTATCTTTTTGAATTAGACTTTTCATCTTTTCTGGATATATGCCCAGGAGTGGGATTGCTGGATCATATGGCAACTCTATTTTTAGTTTTTTAACTGTTTTTCAAAGTGGCTGCACCAATTTACATTCCCACCAACAATGTAGGATAAAGGGGTTCGATCTCTTAATTGCAGACTTTTAGAAGGAGAAACAGGACACTTCCCAAAGGACCAATGATTGCTGCTTCTCTGGTCAAATGATGTTTTCACTGTCATGCAGCCTCAGGTTTTTTTGTCTTTGTAATAAAGGCAGTGTGTCCCTACTCCTGCAACAAGCACAGGGATCTAAGAAGACCAAAAAAAAAAAAGAGAGAAAGAGAAAGAAAAACTCATGAGAGAGACCAAGTATAGGAAATGCCTTCCTTCTTTTCCCTAGGAATCATTATCTTATCTCTTTGGAGTCCACCCTGAGAATCTGTGGATCAAAAGCAGGTGGGAAGGGCTTCCCTGGTGGCACAGTGGTTAAGAATCCGCCTGCCAATGCAGGGGACATGAGTTCGAGCCCTGGTCCAGGAAGATCCCACATGCTGCAGAGCAACTAAGCCCTTGTGCCACAATTACTGAGCCTGTGCTCTAGAGCCTGTGAGCCACAACTACTGAGCCCATGTGCCACAACTACTGAGCCTGTGCTCTAGAGCCCGCAAGCCACAACCACTGAGCCCGCACGCCTTGAGCCCGTGCTCCGCAACAAAGAGAAGCCACCATAATGAGAAGCCTGCGTGCCGCAACTAGAGGAAGCCCGTGTGCAGCAACGAAGACCCAATGCAGCCAAAAATAAATAAATAAATTTATTATTAAAAAGAAAACAGGTGGGAGTGGGGAGCTTCCTTCTGCAGCCCCCGTAGGATCACTCAAGAGACCATAACCCTGTATCCTCTGATACCTTCACTCATTGGAAGGTCAAATACAGGTCTGTATTCAAGTAGCCAGAACGTGAACAAACAGCTACTCATACTGGTTTGTACCTGTACAAAAAAAAAAAAAACTGCTCTGTCACTTCCAGAGCAGGAATATTAAAAATTGCCCTCAGGGAAGAGGAAGAAAACGCAAAGCACATGATATCATAAGGCAGGGTGTAGGCTTGCCCTGGGGAGCGAAGGCGCTCGTCAACTGGGAAGTGGAGCCTCACCCCAGATGGTGGGTGAGTCACAGGAGGTGGCCCAGAGCCCTGCTGGGAGCCCTGGATGGGGGAGGGGGTACACGTGACCAGCTGTGTTTCCTTAGACCCTGCCTTGCCAGTAAGCCTCGGTGTCCTTGTTGTGACCAGGGGATGGCAACTAGGACCTCCTACGGGTTCTGTTGAAATGAAAACGGGTGTAAAATTGCTTTGTGAACTGGAAAGTTCTCCATAAATAAGAGACTTTATGACATACACCGTGAAGCCATAGCCCCTTTGCATAAAGGAGCAGTAGCGCACGGGCCGTTTGGAGACTGTGTGTCTGAGGCACTGTGTGTCCAGAGGCTGGCTTAGGTCCGTATTCTGGTCTCAGCCAGAACAGCCCGCCCAGACAGTAGGTTGTGAAATAGATTAAAGGCGACCTGGAGTTTTTCCAGGTGCAGTTGCTATGCTGCGCAGAAGCCTCCCCTCACGGAAGTCAGCCATTGTGCCTGTCAGGAGCGCAGGCCCGGGCGTGGCTGAGTTTTGCCCAGCCTGCTGGGCCTGCCACACATTTTTTTTTTTTTTGCTTCAGTCAAGATCACCAGACCAGAATGGAAAGAAAACCAGGGGCGTCTAAAATAAGTTCCTTCTAACTAGACAATTGTGTGAGTCTAGAATTCTGCATCTGGCAGGATGCGGTTCTCCTTGGGTTATGGGGGTGAAGAGAAGGGGCGCCTCTATTTAACAAGGGGTGGGAGCCCCTTGGGGGAAGGCGGGCCGTGTTTCCTCTGTGTGCCAAGTTCATTCAGCTGCTTACGTTTCCTGCCGTGACCTCGTTCGCTGGCTTCCTGTGTTTGAACTTCCTGGGACTTTTCTTGCCTCTGGCATTTTGCATTTGCTCTTCCTTTGCCTTGTGCTTCCTTCCACCTTCATCTACCTGGATGGCTCCTCCCTGACGTCAGGGCTTCACCCGAAGGCCATGAGCTCAGCAAGGCACACCTACACACGTACCAGTGCACATACACATAACCGTATGATTAGTATGTCGATATTACAAATAATATATTACATTATAAACAAGTAATATCTGTATATATATATATGTACATACATATATATATAGGCTTGGCTAAAAAGTTCATTCAGGTTTTTCTGTGATATTGTATGGAAAAACCCGAAGGAACTTTTTGGCCAGCGATATATATCTATATCTATATCTATATAGATATTTTTTAACTATGTTGTACCATTACTTTCAACCCCTAGAATGTAAATTCCACCAGGGTAAGCCCTTTGTTTTATTTATTTATTTTTATTTATTTATTTTATTGGAGTATAATTGCTTTACAGTGTTGTGTTAGTTTCTGCTGTACAATGAAGTGAATCAGCTCTATGTATATATATATCCCCTCCTTCCCACCTCCCCCACCTCCCACCCATCTAGGTCATCACAGTGCACCAAGCTGAGCTTCCTGTGCTTTATAGCATGTTCCCACTTGCTAGCTGTTTTACACATGGTAGTGTATATATGTCAATGCTAATCTCCCAATTCGTCCCACCCTCCCCTTCCCCCCGTGGGTCCACATGTCCCTTCTGTATGCCTGTGTCTCTATATCTGCCCTGCAAATAGGTTCCTCTGTACCATTTTTCTAAATTGCACATAAATGCGTTAATATACAATATTTGTTTTTCTGGCTTCACTCAATATGACAGGCTCCAGGTCCATCCACATCTCTACAAATGACCCAATTTTGTTCCTTTTTATGGCTGAGTAATATTCCATTGTATATATGTACCACATCTTCTTTATCCATTTGTCTGTCAGTGAGCATTTAGGTTGCTTCCATGACCTGGTTACTGTAAATAGTGCTGCAATGAACACTGGGGTGCATGTGTCCTTTTGAATTATGGTTTTTTCAGGGTATATGCTCAGTAGTGGGATTGCTGGGTCGTATGATAGTTCAATTTTTAGTTTAAGGACCCCCCATATTGTCCTCCGTAGTGGCTGTATCACTTTACATTCCCACCAGCAGTGCAAGAGTGTTCCCTTTTCTCCACACCCTCTCCAGCATTTATTGTTTGTAAATTTTTTGATGATGGCCATTCTGACCGGTGTGAGGTGATACCTCATTGTAGTTTTGATTTGCATTTCTCTAATAATTAGTGATGTTGAGCATCTTTTCATGTTCCTCTTGGCCATCTGTATGTCTTCTTCGGTGAAACGTCTATTTAGGTTTTCTGCCCATTTTTTAATTGGGTGGTTTGTTTTTTTGATATTGAGCTCCATGAGCTGTTTATATTTTGGCGTTTAATCCTTTGCTGCTTTGTTTGCAAATATTTTCTCCCATTCTGAGGGTTGTCTTTTCGTCTTGTTTATGGTTTCCTTTGCAGTGCAGAAGGTTTTAAGTTTAATTAGGTTCTATTTATTTATTTTTGTTTTATTTTCATTACTCTAGGAGGTGGGTCAAAAAGATCTTGCTGTGGTTTATGTCAAAAAGTGTTTTTCCTGTTTTCCTCTAAGAGTTTTACACTGTCCGGTCTTACAGTTAGGTCTTTAATCCATTTTAAGTGTATTTTTGCGTATGGTGTTAGGGAGTGTTCTAATTTTCATTCTTTCACATATAGCTGCCCAGTTTTCCCAGCACCACTTACTGAAGAGGCTGTCTTTTCTCCATTGTATGTTCTTGGCTCCTTTGTCATAAATTAAGTGACCATATGTACGTGGGTTTATCTCTGGGCTTTCTATCCTGTTCCATTGTTCTATATTTCTGTTTTTGTGCCATTACCATATTGTCTTGATTACTGTAGCTTTATAGTATAGTTTGAAGTCGGGGAGCCTGATTCCCCCAGCTCTGTTTTTCTTAAGATTGTTTTGTCTATTTAGGGTCTTTTGTGTTTCCGTACAAATTGTAAAATATTTTGTTCTAATTATGTGAAGAATGCTATTGGTAATTTGATAGGGATTGCATTGAACATGTAGGTTGCTTTGGGTAGTATAGTCATTTTCACAATATTGATTCTTCCAATCCAAGAACATGGTGTATCTCTCCCTCTGTTGGTGTCATCTTTGATTTCTTTCATCAGTGTTTTATAGTTTCTGAGTACAGGTCTTTTGCCTCCTTAGGTAGGTTTATTCCTTGGTATTTTATTCTTTTTGTTGCAGTGGTAAATGGGATTGTTTCCTTAATTTCTCTTGCTGATTTTTCATCATTAGTGTATAGGAATGCCAGAGATTTCTGTGCATTAATTTTGTATCCTGTACCTTACCAAATTCATTGATTAGCTCTAATAGTTTTCTGGTGGCATCTTTAGGATTTTCTATGTATAGTGTCATGTCACCTGCGAACAGTGACAGTTTTGCTTCTTCTTTTCTAATTTGGATTCCTTTTCTTTTTCTTCTCTGATTGTCATGGTTAGGACTTCTGAAACTGTGTTGAATAAGAGTGGCGAGAGGGGACATCCTTGTCTTGTTCCTGATCTTAGTGGAAACGCTTTCAGTTTTTCACCATTGAGAATAACGTTTGCTGGGGGTTTGTCATATATGGCCTTTATGTTGAGGTAGGTTTCCTCTATGCCCATTTTCTGGAGAGTTTTTATCATAAATTGGTGTTGAATTTTGTCAAAAGCTTTTTCTCCATCTGTTGAGATGATCATATGGTTTTTATTCCTTAATGGTGTATCACATTGATTGATTTGCGTATATTGAAGAATCCTTGCATTCCTGGGATAAATTCCACTTGATCGTGGTGTATGATCCTTTTAATGTGTTGTTGGATTCTGTTTGCTAGTATTTTGTTGAGGATTTTTGCATCTATGTTCATCAGTGACATTGATCTGTAATTTTTTGGTGTCTTATAATGTCTAGTTTGGTATCAGGGTGATGGTGGCCTCGTTGAACAAATTTGGGAGTGTTCCTCCCTCTGCAATTTTTTGGAAGTGTTTGAGAAGGATAGGTGTTAGCTCTTCTCTAAATGTTTGCTAGAATTTGCCTATGAAGCCATCTGGTCCTAGACTTTTGTTTGTTAAAAAAGATTTTTAATTTCAGTTTCAATTTCATTACTTGTGATAGGTCTGTTTATATTTTCTAATTCTTCCTGGTTCAGTCTTGGAAAATTGTACCTTTCGAAGAATTTCTCCCATTTCTTCCAGGTTGTCCATTTTATTGACATATAGTTGTTTGTAGTAGTCTCTGATAATCCTTTGTATTTCTGCAGTGTCAGTTGTGATTGCTATTTTCATTTCTAATTTTATTGATTTGCATCCTCTTCCTTTTTTTCTTGATGAGTCTGTCTAAAGGTTAATCAATTTTGTTTCTCTTCTCAAAGAACCAGCTTTTAGTTTCATTGATCTTTGCTATTGTTTTCTTCATTTCTATTTCATTTATTTCTGCTCTGATCTTTATGATTTCTTTCCTTCTACTGACTTTGGGTTTTCTTTGTTCTTTTTTTCTATAGTTGCTTTAGGTGTAAGGTTAGATTGTTTGTTTGAGATTTTTCTTGTTTCTTTGGTGAGATTGAATTGCTATAAACTTCCCTCTTAGAACTGTTTTTTTTGCATCCCACAGGTTTTGGGTCATCGTGTTTTCATTGTCATATGTGTCTATGTATGTTTTTATTTCCTCTTTGATTTCTTCAGTGATCTCTTGGTTATTTAGTAGTTCACTGTTTAGCCTCCATGTATTCGTGTTTTTTACAGTTTTTTCCCTGTAATTGATTTCTAATCTCACAGCATTATGGTTGGAAAAGATGCTTGATATGTTTTCAGTTTTCTTAAATTTTCCAACGCTTGCTTTGTGACCCAAGATGTGATCTATCCTGGAGAATGTTCTGTGTGCACTTGAGAGGAAAGTGTATTATGCCACTTTCAGGTGGAATGTCCTATAAATATCAGTTAAGTGTATCTGGTCTATTGTGTCATTTAAATCTTGTGTTTCCTTATTAATTTTCTGTCTGGATGATCTGTCCATTGGTGTAAGTGGGGTGTTAAAGTCCCCCACTATTATTGTGTTACTGTCAGTTTCCCCTTTTATAGCTGTTAGCATTTGCCTTATGTATTGAGGTGCTCCTATATTGGGTGCATATATATTTATAATTGTTATAGCTTCTTCTTGGATTGATCCCTTGATCATTATGTAGTGTCCTTCCTTGTCTCTTGTTAACATTCTTTATTTTAAAGTCTGTTTTATCTGATACGAGTATTGCTATTCCCGCTTTCTTTTGATTTCCATTTGCATGGAATATCTTTTTCCATCCCCTCACTTTCAGTCTGTATGTGTCCCTAGGTCTGAAGTGGACTTCTTGTAGACAGCATACATATGGGTCTTGTTTTTATATCCATTCAGCCAGTCTGTGTCTTTTGGTTGGAGCATTTAATCCATTTACAGTCAAGGTAGTTTTCGATACGTATGTTCCTATTACCATTTTCTTAATTGTTTTGGGTTTGTTTTTGTGGGTCCTTTTCTTCTCTTGTGTTCCTGCCTAGGGAAGTTCCTTTAGCATTTGTTGTAAAGCTGGTTTGGTGGTGCTGAATTCTTTTTGCTGAACTTTTGCTTGTATGTAAAGCTTTTGATTTCTCCATCTGAATGAGATCCTTGCCAGGTAGAGTAATCTTGGTTGTAGGTTTTTCTCTTTCATCACTTTAAGTATATCCTGCCACTCCCTTCTGGCCTGCAGAGTTTCTGCTGAAAAATCAGCTGATAACCTTATGGGGAGTCCCATGTATGTTATTTGTTGCTTTTCCCTTACTGCTTTTAATATTTTTTCTTTGAATTTAACTTTTGTTAGTTTGATTAACATGTGTCTTGGCGTATTTCTCCTTGGTTTTATCCTGTATGGGACTCTCTATGCTCCCTGGACTTGGTTGGGTATTCCCTTTCCCACTTAAGGAAGTTTTTGACTATAATCTCTTCAAATATTTTCTCAGACCCTTTCTTTTTCTCTTCTTCTTCTGGGACCCCTATAATTCAAATGTTGGTACGTTTAATGTTGCCCTAGAGGTCTCTGAGACTGTCCTCAATTCTTTTTTCTTTATTCTGCTCCTTGGCAGTTATTTCCACCTTACTGTCTTCCAGCTCATTATTCGTTCGTCTACCCCAGTTATTCTGTTATTGATTCCTTCTAGTGTATTTTTTAGTTCAGTTATTGTATTGTTCATCTCTGTTTGTTCTTTAATTCTTCTAGATCTTTGTCAAACATTTCTTGTATTTTCTCGATCCGTGCCTCCATCTTTTTCCAAGATTCTGGATCATCTTTACTATCATTACTTTGAATTCTTTTTCAGGTAGGTTGCCTATTTCCTCTTCATTTATTTGGTCTTGTAGGTTTTCACCTTGCTCCTTCATTTGTAACATATTTTTTTGTCATCTCAATTTTTTTTTTTTTTAATGGGTGGGATTGTGTTTCTGTCTTCCTGGTTGTTTGGCCTGAGGCTTCCCGCACTGGAGTTTGTAGGCTGTTGGGTAGAGCCGGGTCTTGGTGCTGAGATGAGGACCTATGGGAGATCTCACTCTGATGAATATTCCCTGGGGTCTGAGGTTCTTTGTTAGTCCAGTGGTCCTGACTCAGAGCTCCCACCACAGGAGCTCAGGCCCGACCCCTGGCTTGTGAACCAAGATCGTGCAAGCTGCATGGGGTGGCAAAAAAAAAAAAAAAGGAGCAGAACAATAACAAAGAGTAAAAAATAAAATAAGATGAGAAAACTAACAGCTATGTTAGAAAAAATAAAAATATAGATGAAACAACAGCCAGAAGGTAAAACAGAACCACAGTAGCATACACACAAAAAACAAACAGCTGGAAAAGGCCTTGGCTGTGGGAGGCGGGGCTTTGGTGGGGGCGGGGTTTAGGCTGGGGCGGGGTCTAGGTTTAGAACCTGCATGATTGGGAAAGGCCCTGGGGTGGGGGGCTTAGGGTCAGCACGGCTGGAGGGGCCCAGGAACGCCTCTGGCCTCGAAGGCCAGAGGAGCAGGCCCAGGACCCCAGCAGGCTTTCTGGGCCCGAGTGGGCGGGGGAAACACTAGGTGCATTCCCCCCAGCCTCTGATTCCGGAGGCTCCTTCCCTGTTCGTCTCTCCTCTTCTCACTGTCCGCCCCACCCGCCCCATGACCCGTGCAGCTGGAGGGGGCCCTGAAAGGCAGGGGACCAGGCCTGGAAGCCCAGCAGGGCCCAGGTGGGTGGGGGAAACTAGCCGCATTTCCCCTGATCCTCCGATCCTGGAGGGCCCCTCCCTGTCTGCCCCTCCTCCTCTTCTCCCCCTCCCTACGCCCCTAGGACCAGCATGGCTGGAGAGGGCCCCAGAAGGCAGAGAACCCAGCCTGGGACCCAGCAGGCCTCCCGGGGCCTGATTGGGCAGGGGAAATGCTAGCTGCACTCTCCCCTGATCCTCCGAGCCCCCGAGGGTCCCTCCAGGTGTGGGAACCCCTCCCCTTTCCCAGCCACCCCTCAGGGGCACCGGTCCCATCCGGCCTCCACTTTTCCTCCTACCCAGTCGCTCGGGGGATCCTCCTGTCTCCTTGAGTGTCGAGGTCTCCCACCAGCATCTGGCAGGTGCCCTAGTTGTGGGGAGACGTGAACTCCGTGTCCTCCCACTCCACCACCTTGACTCCACCAAGCCCTTTGTTTTATTCACCACTAATGCCCCAGCAGTTAGAACTGTGTCTGGCATAGTTGATGCCAGAAAAATCGTTGCTGAATGAATGAACTTGAAGGGATAAAAGGAAGCCTTACGTATCCATCAGGTTTTGCCTGTTATAATGTGCTTGTGCATGTATTTTCTTCTTTGCCCTCCTTCCCCATGTCACTGTGGGAGGACAGCCCTGTGGCACAGCTAAGGCAGTTGTTCTCCTAGTTTGATGGTTGAGGAAACTGAGACTCAGAGACATGAGTGATTTATGAGCACTGATTTGTATCTCCCCTTGAGTGTCTGTTGGCCAACTCAGCATGTCCAAAAACGAACTCCTCTCTTCCCATCTCGGGTATGACTACTTCTTTCATCCATTACTGGGGCCAAAAGCCTTGGTGTCTTATTGATGCTGTCTCTCACATTCCACATGGGACAGCAGAGGATGCTCTCGGAGCTGTATCCCAGATGCCCAGACTCCAGCCCTTGCTCTCGACCTCACTGCCACCACGCCAGTCAGTTTCTTCTCATCTGTTCTTCTCCTCAGTCATTCAGGGGCAAAGTCATACCAGCAGAGGGACAGCAAGGCTGAGAGAGAGGTCAGGACAGTGGAGAGTATGTGAGGGGGTCTCCCAGGTAAGGAGCAGGAAAATTAAAGGGAATTCCCACACAGTATTGATGGCTGGCAGTGAAGGAGGTAAGGCCAGCCTTCAGGCAAAGAGCTGGTTTGTGTGAATGGGAACAGAAGACAACTGAAGATTGCTGTTCTTAAAGGGGATTTTGGAGTTTCAGATCTAGAACGTAAAACTGTATCAAGTAAGAATTTAAGGTCAGAGAATGTCTGAAGAAGACCTTGGGGATCTTAGTGCCAAATTTCTGAAAGGGTTATTGGTGCAAATGTTGAAGCTCTCAAAGGTCATGGCCTGGGGTGTGGCAGCCAGGAGGCCAACTTCCTGTGCTGAGGTCATCCAGGGATGTGTGGGAATTTCCTGGATGCTGGTAGGGAACTTCAGGATGAGTAATTCAGAACCCAGAAACAGGGGAGATGTTGAGGGTTTGGACAGATGACGGATTGAAGTGGCAATGGGAAGATAGAACAGCCCTGGTCTCCTTTCTCCATGAGCAGAGGGCAAGGGGAGAGATAGCAGCCTTCAAGATCAGGGTTTTAGATGATATTTCTTCATGAGCCTCTGTGTGCCCCGTCCTCCTCTAAGGACTGAGGATGCAAGAAAAGGTGCGAGATGTGGTTGTTATCCCCAGGGAGCATGCAGTGGTACCCAGGCAGTACTGTTGCCTATGAAATATTTAGAGGTACGTGTCATTGTAGCCCCGTTGCAATTACCACTAACTCTGTTAATATCTCTTCAATAAATCTAGGTGTTTCCATGAGAAGTTAAATTTATTGGGCATTTTTAGAAGAATGTCCTTAATTATCAGCTCTTTCACCAATAGGTCACCTTTGGGCAGAAATAGAAAGCTCATGGCTCAGAGTCCTCCTTAAAGCTTTACCACAAATTCAGATCATTTGAATTCCAGTACTCTGTTGAATTCATCTAAAAACAGTGTCTTCAATTACTCTGGATTTTTTTCCCTCATAGCAGAGAATCGGGGCATGAACAAACAAGGGCATGGCCTAGCTTTCAACCTGTTCACTATTCAAGTTCTGGGAAAAACGCCTTTGGCACTGCCAAGACGAAAGGGTTTTAAGTCACTTAGATTGCTCCTAGAAAAAAAAATTGACTTTGTGAAAGGCAGGCATTGCTTAAGAATGATGATACTTGCCACGTCCACAGCAGCTCACATGGTACCTAGCACATATTAAGTGCTCGGAAATGTTTGTTGATGACTCATTGACCATTTATCACTTTCTGAAGGGGAGAGAGTTGACAGGGAATGAGCAGGAACCAGAAAAATAATTACAAAATATTAGAACTAGAAGGGAATGATGGACCACCTGGCAAGTACTCTCAGAAAGCCAGCCCTGGTTACTATAGTGGTTGCTGACTATCCTGTACCACTGCGTTCCAAAGTTAGTAACTGGTTACAAAGGTGAATGCGGACTTGGGACCTATCACATCAGCTTGGTTGGCTGGTGTCAGCCAGCTCCCCGCACTTCGGGATATTTAAAAACATTTCCTTAGGGGTTTATTATAGGGGAATTGCATTCTCATACTACTTGTTTTTTAATAGCCATTAATTTACCTAGATACACAATGATAAAGACTTAATTCAGGCTTAAGGAGGCCTCAGTCAGTCCAAAGACAAGTCCCCAGTCAAAAAACATTGAAAGTGAAAACTTAAATCAAAGTCGTATGAATGGACTCAACTGGCTAAAAACATCTCCCCAAATGCAGATTTTTTTTTTTTTTTTCCTTCGCTGGACTCTGCAGACAGAGAGCAGACCACGAGCAGACTGGGTTTTGCTTCATCTTCACAGGCAGACATGGGGCTCGCAGGAAAGCTGGTTGTAGCAACAGGAATTTAATACCGGGATCAGCACGTTCTCTGGATTGGATTTGAATTTTTTATTAATATTATGCTTGGACCCCGAGAAAATTCATTCAGCCAGCCCGACTTATGACACTAAATGACTAGTTAACCATACGTACTAATCACATAAATATGGTTTATGGAATGATATAAAATGGTTTCTGAAATCACTTTTAAACCATCTTTTCAACAGTAATTATACCTGCCCTGGAATACCTTAAACCAAGCGATACTGGCAACAATTAACTTAAGCATCTTTAGTCTTCTGATGATTATCGTACAAAATTGCCACTGCAATAAAATGACAGGGTTGTTTTAATTTCTCTTCTTCCACTGCATTTCTCTCTTTTCCCCTTTCCCATTAAAACATACTTCATAACATTTCATCATGGGAGAAGTCTGCCTAAGTTTCCAGTTGCTGAAATTTAGTTAAACCATAAAATTGTTTCCAGATTACCAACCATGAAATGGAAAGACAATCTTATTTATGAATTTATAAATCAGATAATCTCCCTCAAATGAATCCTGAAACCAGAAACACTTTGATGATTAAACAGAAGGGGGAAAGTTTTCTCATTACCATGTGTCAAAAGAATTGTATTTCTGTGAAGTGGATTTGGCCAAGACGGTGGAACACGCATGTGCAATCCGTGTGCACAGCGCCTGGGGCATGCACTGTTTCCTGAGCAGGGGGAGAGAATCGCTCTCCCTTGACCGTCAAGCTCAAGTGTACTGAACTCTCAAGGTTCTGACAGATCATGTCTCCTTCCTGGTGACCCCACTGGTGACATAGCCTGGAGGAGGCCACCCAAGGAGCATCCCGTCCTGTCCTCACAGATACAAAAAGGAGAACAAGCGTGTGGATATCTGGACTAAACGCAGGGCTGTTGCTCTGCAGCATCCAGACCCTCATCCTATGTCAACGTCATCCCTGGGTAGTCAGGAGACTGGGGCGCCGTTTGGGGGTTTTCTTTCTCTGCATCCTAAAACCGTTGTCTAGGGGAAGATGGGTGAGAAGCCAAGTACCTGCTGAGCCAAGGCGGATGCCAAAGGCGTGTACGAAGCCCTGTGGACAGCCCTCTGAGAGGACCCACCTGTGCTGAACCACTCGGCAGTTCTCACCATGGTGATGAATCTGTTGACGGTCAACGTCTTGAATCTGGAATGATTCTAGTGCTTTGTTTCAGTTTTTAATGCTGCTGCCCTCCTTTGTTAGACCAGTTAATGAAAGCTGGTGACCAGAGAGGGACCAGAGAGTACACTGATTTAGCCCTAATCAGGACCGTGCCTAGGCCAGCACTGGAATCCGTCTGCCGTTTCTCTCCCACCAGACTCTTGCTTATTCTCTGCATCTGTGGACTTACCTACTGTTTACATCTCTTAATGTGATTGTCTCTTGAGTGTAGTCAGTCTCCGCACCTTCGTATCCTGCACTACAGCTTCACAGAACACGTTAAGCCTCTTCCTAACCAAAGCTGTCTAGACCCTAAGAATGTCCTGCCATTTTAAAAGAAATGAAATCCTTTGCATTTGCCTAGGATTGAATAAGAGCGTTAAACTCGTACATCTCGGGGTAGCTCTCCGCCACTCTTAGGGTCTTGAGTTTGGCTTCCAGCATTACTGTGGGAAGAATGGGGGTTCTGGACAACTTCTACCTGGAACTCAGCAGGTCCTCCCAGAAGTGGTCCATTTCTCAAGAGTTCATTTGTGTGAGTCTGTACCTCCGACACATGGAGACCAGCCACCACCCCATCGCTTCTGAGCTGCCATGCAACTTGGGTCTGATAAACTTGGGATCTCCCATGGGTATTTACTAACCTGCTTTCGTGAGTGGCATTTCTTACTTATTTTCCTCTTTGGCAATGCACTGCTTAATGGCAGACAGGCCGCCAAGAATACACGTATAACTGAAAACGCTCTGCAGCTCAGAGGTTTAGCGTTCACAGCTATGCCTGAAAACACTTGGAAAGTCATTCCGGGTAGATGCGTATCTCTTCTCACTGTTTGAGATTTCTTCTTTCCACCCTATTAGAACAAAGAGATCATACTATTAATGCTTAATTTTTCCCCGCAGTGGGTTGACAACCATTAACTCTCCAGACTGCACGACTTACATCCAAGAAACCCAGTATTGTGACACAACCGTCCATTTTAAACTAAAGAAAATGCATGGAATTCTGAAGTCAGAAGCTTGCGATTGTGAAATGACTCTCAATGGGTTTTTTTTTTACGGCACTAAGAGTTATATTCCAAAGGCAAAACGCAAGACCAAAAAGTTGTGTGTGAACAAAATTACCCTTGAAAGTCCTCTTGATTGCCATGAAGTTCAGGATACAGATACAGCATCTCTCGTGAAGTCCAGCATATCAGTTATTTTGTTCTAGTGAAAGAACAGACCCCATGACTTTTTCTGTTGGGTACCAGGTAAAGTAGTGGGCTTGTATTTAAAAGCCACAGTGTCTGAAAGTGCTGTTTGTAGCCCAGGAATCATCAACCATTGCTCAAACTACAAGAGGCCTGTGGGACTGAGACCCCCCGTGAAGAATGGGGTCCCTTTTCTGTCTCAGGCTGGGACTAGACACTTGCTGATGGCATACGATGGCAGTCCAGGTGTCCACACTGTTCTCACTCTTCTCCCTTCTCTCTTTTATTGTCTTGAGCTACCAAGTAGGTGTAACTGAATCCACATGCCAGTGCGTGTGTGATGGCCGTCCTTAGCAGAGGTCACTCTGTGGTGGTGATTGGATAATGTGTTGGGAATACTGGGAGTAGTTCCTTGGCACTGCCATTGTCTGACGTACAGAAATGGGAGCCAGTTTCAAAAGCTACATGCATTGTGCGTAGCCCCGGAGAGCCCTGAACAGAGAGGTGTAGTGTCTGTGCATAATATCAAAATCGGGAAGAGTTTTTATTTAGGTCTTGAGATAACCAGGTTGCTAGGGGTATTTGTTTTCCTGCTTGATCCTGTAAAAGCCCCCAGGTTCCTGTGACATTGAGTTGAGGAGCCTCTACCCTCAAGGAAGACACTGATGTCAAGCACACTTTTCCATGTTCGTAAGAGACATTCGCTTTGTGTTGCTCTTGGGCTTTACAACAAGTTTTACTCCAGACACACAACGAACATCTCCATCATTTACACCAAAGTCAGTCAGCAGCCTCCCAGCTGCGGGGAGGAACACAGCTCAGAAGTGGCCTAGGGTCCCCCTGGCGCAGAGGTCAAATAGTAAAAGAAGGGCAGAAAGGCTCAAACACACAAAGATGCACAAAGAGAATTATTTCCAAGCTTTTCCGTTTTCCATGAGGCCTCTGCTGGTCTGTCCAGTGTCTTTTCAGTAAGGCCATCGGGTTAATACTAAACTCTGTCCATCAAATCTTGAGCTCAGTGGGAATTTGCAGGCTCGGTAGCTTCCCCGAGCCAGGTTGGGGTGAACTTTGGAGGCCTGCTAAGTGGAACTTTTATAACCCTCAGATGATCATTCACCTAGACGAACCAGTCTGAAAGTCAACATAAGCTTTAACAAACAATTCTCTTGTTTTACAGAGAGAGGATGCAAGCCATGGAGAAACAGATTGCCAGTTTAACTGGCCTTGTTCAGTCTGCGCTTTTTAAAGGGCCCCTTACAAGTAATAGCAAAGATGCATCTAGGTAAAAAAAAAAAAAAAAAAAAAAAAAAAAAGCAAACCAATTCAAAGTAATTCAATCTGTTTCTCTTTAATGATTAAGATCATTCATTCATTCCAATCGTTTTCTTGTAATCATTTCAAGGCTGAAAATACCCGCATCTCTATGAATCATGGTTTGTTTGCTTGTCTATTTCTGGTAATTCTTTGGCCCAAGAAGGGTAAATGGGCTTCCCAGTGCATGTGGCTTCATGGACCACTGTGCAGTGCCTGCCGCCACCATCCACATGTATCCACATCCTCCGTCATCTGAGGGCCATGAGCGTGCCTCAGCTGCACACGTGGGAAGCCTTTTCCATCCCGGCCAGTAGTGGTGCTGACGCTGAAATACCTTCATTGCTTAATACCCTCACTAGCTGCTGCTGATTGCTTAGAATAGTGAATGGAAGGGGGGGCAAACGCATTTGGGAAACCGGATCGCTGACTCTCTTTTTCTTTCCTTCAGCGAGAAAATGATGAAAACCACAGCCAGTAAGAACCACACAGATGGTGCAGGTGAGTGTCCTCCAGACCTGCAGGAGGCCTGGACGGTGCCTTTGATGAGCCTGGTTTGCTTCCAGACGTATTAACCTCTCCCCAAGTCACCTATCTGATGCAACTTCAGAGGCTCTGGGGTAACTCCCTGCACCACCCCTTCCCTGCTTAATGCTGAAATTCCAGATGAGTCATTAATTTGCAGGGGGCGGTCTTTAGTCCTCTCCCTTCAGTCTTCATTCATTTATTCACTTCCTCATTCATTTATTCATTTATGAGGCCATACATCCAACAAATGCTTATATGCCTGATACTGGACCAGGGCAGTGGACATCACTAGGACAAGGCTCCCTGCTCCCTAATCCGATGCAGAAAGTGGATCTGGGACAGGTCATTATATGTGTGCTGAGTGTTAAGAAAAAGTGCAGGATGAATGCTTACCCAACAGAGCTGGCCTCAACCAAGGCCATTTCCCTGAGGAAGTAAAACAAACTGAGGCCGAAAGGATGAGGACAGAAGGAAAGAGCCATTCAAGTAGAGAGCAAAGCATGTACAGATGTTGTGGTGAGGAATTTAGATACTATTCTAAGTGCAGAGGGAAGGCAGTGGAAGGTTCTACAGCGGGGAAGGGCCTCAGCCCAGCTGCAGGATGTGACCGGATGAGAAAGGGCACGAGCTGATAGGATAGGGTGTCCCCATGGGTCAAGGCAGGAGAAAGAGGCGTGCTTGGACCAGGGCCTGCTTTCAAATGCCAGCATCCCCTCAAAGAGGCCCCAGTTATAGCCCCTGTGCCCTTTACTAGTATCCAGGTATATTTGATGTCCATCTTATCCTGCAGACTCAAGGTGGGCCTCTCTCAAGAATATGAAGTCTTCCCTTCCCTTGGGTTAGAAATAGAAATTGTCACCAGGGACATGCTTGGCTACTGAATTACTCAGAAAGCATGTGGCAAGTTGGGTGAAACCCCTAATTTGGAGGAAGCCCCACAGAGTGTAGTGCCACACGGTAGAATGGACAGAACTGGGGACTTCAGTTGAGACGTCTATTGGTCCTGGTTCCGCTCCAGCCAAGTTCAGGCCCTTCAGCCGTAAAGCCAGCAGGGCTGCTCTTCCAGCATTCTAAGTCCTCATGGGATTGGTTGGTTTACTTAGAAATCAGTCAGTGACCTTGGTGGCAGCCAGAGAGTCGTTTCATGGAAATTGCTGAGCTTGTCTTCATAGCAACTGCCAGGTTGCTTTGGAGATATTTATTCATCTATTTTCTGATCTATTATGAACCTACAGAAAAAAAGGCACTTTCTGAACTCGTAGAAACAGCAGAAGGGTGGTTGCCAGGGGTGGGGGACATGGGAGATGTTGGTCAAAAAGTACCAACTTCCAGTTAGAAGATGAATAAGGTCTAAGGTACAGCATGGTGATTGTAGATAACAGTGAACTATATACTTGAAAGTTGCCAAGAGAATAGGTCTTAAATGTTCTCACCCCAAGAAAGACATGGTAATTATGTGACAGGATGGGCGAGTTAGATAATAATCATGTGGCAATGTGTAAGTGTATCCAGTCAACACATTGTACACCTTAAAGTTGTACAGTGTTACATGTCAATTATAACCAGTAAAGTTGGGGGGTTGGGAGGGGGAAGCTACCAAACACTAAAACATTTCACTGCTCTGGATTCTATTCTAGAAATTATTCATATCCAATACCATTGTTCTAATCGATATGTACATACTGGTTTGTATTCTTCTTTATTCCTTTTCCCTTTTGGTAAAATAATAATTAATAGTAATAATAGGAAGCATTTAGTGAAGTTTCCTATGTACCGGGCACTGTTCTAAGTGCTTTTCTAAGCTGAACTTGTTACCCCCTGACGCAGCCTCGTGGGACAGGTACACTCATGATTCCCATGTTCCAGATGACGACACTGAACACACATCCGTACACACATGACACACATCAGCGTGCTCCACCAAGCATGACGTGCTATCTCATGACATCACGATACCTCACCCTTTTGTGTTAAGGTGCCCCAGTCCCTTTACAGATATCTCATGACATCATGATACCTCATCCTTTTGTGTTAAGGTGCCCCAGTCCCTTTAAAGAAATGTAGGTTGCTTCATTTCTTCGTTTCGAAAGTTTTGCAAATGTCTTTTTTGAAGCATGGGGGAAGGAGCAGGTGTCATTTCTTTGGGATGCATTTCCCAGAGTGGAGTTAATAAAGCCAAAGGGACAAACAGCTCAGTGGCACTGGTGACACATGCCAGTTCTCTCTTCTGAAAGGCTGGGCCAATTTTCGGTGCCACTGGCAACACACACGTGGGTTTGCTCCCCTGCGTCTCTGCTGAGGTTGGTCTTTCTCATTCTCATCTGTCAGGGCTACATGTGGTCCACAGGGCTTTCGTTGCCATAGCAGCCTTGTACGGCGTGCAAAATACGTTCTTCCAGAATCCTACGAAGTTAGCGACGAGGAGTATTATCCCTGTTCTGTAGACAAGTACACGGAATTAGGTAGTAAGTCAAGGAAGCTCATTTGGCCAAGGGTACATGAAAAAGGGAAACCCAGACTTGCTGTTACTTTAGGAATATTTGGTTGACCGTGGGTATAAGAGAACAGAAGGAACTTCCCATTTCACAGTCATAGCCTGTGTTTTATAGTGTATTATATCACTTAAACACATAACCCTGTAAAGAAGATGTTAGCTGTGGAGCTAGTAAGATTCGCAGCCAGTCTGGCCAACCCCAAACCCATTAAATTCCCATCAAATGTGTACTTAATAAGATTTATATTAAGATATACCTGACTGAAGTAAGTTACCTAAGAGCGGACTTGGTAGGAGGAAGAAGAGGCTGTTGCCTGGAGAGGGTGAGGTGCAGGGAAGGGAGGTTCTGAGGATAAACTGCCTGACTCTGCTCCCTAGACTAGAATGTGACCACCCCACATGTGGGTTCGGAGAGTGGGTCCCAGGTCCCGTGACTAATCTGAAGCAGAACTCATTTACCACTTGGGGTCCGCACCCGCCAGATCAGCTCCATCCATAGATTTTGGGGCACCTGCCTATAGCTCTCAGCCTGTCACCACTGCCACCTGCTGCCGCTCCAGGTGGGGCTCCTCCCCCTCACTTTGCTTAGAGAAATAATCACAGCCAGGGCTTCCCTGGTGGCACAGTGGCTAAGAATCCGCCTGCCAGTGCAGGGGACCCCGGGTTCGAGCCCTGGTCCAGGAAGATCCCACATGCCGCAGAGCAACTAAGCCCGTGCACCACAACTACTGAGCCTGTGCCCTAGAGCCCGCGAGCCACAACTACTGAGCCTGCGTGCCACAACTACTGAGGCCCAGGTGCCTAGAGACCATGCCCTGCAACAAGAGAAGCCACTGCAGTGAGAAGCCCGCACACCACAACGAAGAGTAGCCTCCACTCACCGCAACTAGAGAAAGCCCACGTGCAGCAGCGAAGACCCAACACAGCCAAAAATAAACTAAATTTTTTTAAAAAGTAAAAAAAAAAAATAATCACAGCCAATCACAGTGGGGTCCTTCTGTGCCAGACACCAGGCGGAGCAGTTTATGTGTTAATTCCATCATCCTGCACAATCACCCTTACAACCATTTTACAGATGAGGAAACTGAGGGAGAGAGAGAGAGGTTAAGTCAGTTGCCCAAGGTCACACAACTAGGAAGTGGATGCTGAGAATGACTTCCAGGTTTCTGGTTTAAATACTTGAGTGAATAATAGTGCCATTGGCTAAAATGAGTTCAAAAGAGATTTGGGGGAAATAAGTAGAAATAATAAATTCAACCTGCTTGTGGAAAAGTCCTGTAGCAGCATGAAGGTATGGGGACGGGTCTGTAAAGAGAATCGTGTGCTGGAGGCAAAGGTGTGGAGGACCTTGGCGGGTGGCGTTGTGGAAGTGACCTCCCTTGAAGTCACGTCCAGTGAGAGAAGAAGCAGGCCAGGATTCAGAAGGTTGGCCGAGGAAGAAATTAGGAAAGAGGCTGGCCAAGATGGGCTGTGGAGAGGGAAGAAGACGAGGGAAAGGAAAGTTTCAGTTACTGAGAAGGAAAGGAGTGACTGACGAAGCCCAGCATCACATCAGGGTGCCATGATGGCAACGCAGCGTCTGTTGGATTGACAGCTGACCACTGGCCACCTTCTAAAGGGCCAGTGCAGTGAATGATGGAGTTGGAAACCGGACTCAGTGGATTAAGAGGTTATAGATGAGGAAATTTTATACATGAGCATAGGTTCCATAAAGAAACTCGGTTCTGAAAGACATATTTTAAACGCGTTATCGGTACTCAATTCTCGCAGATGGCGCGTAAACTTGAGCCTCTCCTCCACGGAGGATGTCGGCAAGGTGCAACGGTGACCTCAGAATATACGAGGAGAAGCACGATTGTTGAAGGAATATGTGCCTTCATTTGACTGAGGCATTAGCAGGACGGTTCTCATTCGCGAACAGGAGTAGCTGGCTAGCGCAGTGTCATTTTTGTTGGAGAAACACCTTGAGGGTGTCATCGTTTGTACAGATGAAGTTGTGTGGTGAGGGTAGGTGGGTGTGCGTGCACGCGTGCGTGCGTGCACACACGCACCTGTGCCTGAGAATGTGGAGTGATGATAACGTAACCTGAGTCTTAAAGGAAGACTTCCAGTTCATTGTCATCCCCTCAGAATACTTGTTCTTGAAGGTGCTGTGTTAACTCGGACAGGCTGCTGTTACTGGAAATGTTACTGGATGTTCTTGCACTGAGGACCTTCACAGTTAGGGAACCCTCTTTGGAATAACTACAGAGATGGCAAATCTTGCTCTTTCGAGGGTGACGTTGATCTGGGGGATGGTCAAAAGTCGGTCAGAGTCATGACTGGTGATGACGCAAGTGGCCAGTTGGGCTCATAAAGATAACAAAAAGCTCACCGTCTGGTCTGCTGGGTCTCCTTTGTAAATCCTTCAAATGCTTTCCCATGTGTTCCCCCGACTCTCCAAGGGGGCCACGAGAGCTGGGAGACCAGTTCTGTTGGGACGGGCGCCCAGGGGTGAGGAATTTGGTGCTCCGTCAGCTCTCCGTTGGCACTGCTGAGGCCACGCAAGTCAGAGGACGGTTTCGAGGCACTTCCTTGCTCACTGGCACACCGTCCGTAGCCGTGGCAGCAGCTTGCGGGGCTGTGCAACCTGGGGAAGGACAGGTTTCCACGGCTGTTGAGCCTAGATGGAAAGAGAGGCTGCTGTGCTCTAAGCTCTCCAGGTACACAGAGCAGCGAGAGGTTCTGCCGTGCAAGGCCGGCCTGAACTAAGCAAACCTTCCACTTTGTCCCTTACAGGAAAGAGAGCTGAACAGCCCCTTCAGGTGTGAGTGAGGTGTGTGTGTGTGTGTGTGTGTTGTGGATTCCTTGTCTTCTCTCTACTTGAAGCCTCTTCCACAGAATTGCATTGTCCTAAAAAGGAAATAGCATCTCCTTTTGATTCCCACACCTCGCCGATCCTGTGAGCGCTACCTGGGATCCTTTGGGGGACATTTTTAAAACAGACTTGGTCAAATCAGGCCCTTCCCAGATGGACTTAGGAACTACATGAGGATGATTTAAGTTGCACTCGGGGAGCAGAAGTTTATGGCAGCAACAAAACTGTTGAGGAAGAGTTTCTCTCTGCTGCCTCTTTTTTTGATTCTTCTCCTCAAGAATATTCGCGTCATGCCTGATTTTCTCACTAAAGGAGGTGTACGCAGAGGTCCTGCTTCCTTGGGGCTGGAAACCCGAAGGGAGCACCCAGTTCCTATTAGTTTCCCCTTGGTGATCGGCCACATCTCTGCCCAGAACTAAGTGGGTGTTCTTGGGATACATCTGCCTATAGGGAATAGTCACAGGAAGCAGCCTGTGTTAGGGCCCAGAGTTTTAAGTTATTTTTTCTATTATAAAATTATAGGGAATTCCCTGGTGGTCTAGTGGTTAAGACTCCGTGCTACCATTGCAGGCGGCATGGATTTGATCCCTGGTCTGGGAAGTAAGATCCCACAAGCCATGCGGTGCAGCCCCCCGCCAAAAAAATTATAGATACTCGCTATGCAAATTTTAAAATACAAAAAGTGGTGATATCAAAAATAGCAAACTCACAGAATGCCACCAGCTAAAGTTACTGTTAACACTTTGTTATATGTACATCTGTCTTTTTTCTGTGCAAACCTGTGTGTTTAAAGAAGACACATGGATAGACAGACAGACAGCTAGGTTCCTTAATATGGCATCATGTTGGACATACCGCTCTGTGATCTCCCTTCCTATAGCACCAACTTCTAGAACATGACTTCTACAGACTACACCCTATAACATTGCATGCACGTTCCTTAATTTATTTAAATTCGATTCCCTCTTTTTGCCCTTTAGAGAACCAGTGTCATTTTTTACGATTCTTTTCATCGTGAAGGAAATGGGCGTTTTCAGAGTTACCAGTAGTCTGTTGGGATGGGACTTGAAGCTTAGACTTTCCTGCCTGGCATTCTCAGGGACTCTGCTGCTCTTTTCTCCTAGGAACTCCCCAGGTTTCCGGCGGGAAGCCTCTTGGCGCCCTGGAGTCCTCGGGGCCACCCAGCCAGCTCCCGCCTGCTGCCACCTCCGCCGCCCACATTAGCCTGCTCGACATGAAGAGGAGTGTGGCCGAACTCAGGCTCCAGCTGCAGCAGATGCGACAGCTCCAGGTACAGACCATGTTCCCTGTGGATGGTGTCCGCTGACTTAATGGCCCACAGTCAGCTTCCTCCTCCTCCCATCGGCCTCCTTCCACATCCCTGGCCCCACGGCACCTTCTCGGGATTCTTTCCACCATCCTTTCTAGGGATAACCGAGGACCAGGGTGCAGGCGCCGTTCCGCAGTGGTCTCCTCTCGCACGCACATAACCCTGGTCTAGAGCCTTCCACTGCAGTGGTGGTCTGTAGCCTCCTCTCTAAGCTGGGTGTGCTTCTACACACGAGAAAAGCATTAAGCCTGTGCTTTTTGGAGGAGAGCCGAAAGCAGAAGAGCCCGTGGAGCGTTCTAAAGCCAGTTACGACTTCCTGCTTCACAGTGTTTAGCTCTTCGCTCTTCCCCACTGAGCATGTGCAGAGGTGTTGCGGGCAGCTCAGGTGTTTTGCAAGGAGCTATGGTGTATTTAGAAATAGGAGTTCAGACCGGAGGGTGAATTCCTAAGGAAGAGGAGCCATCGTAGATGGCTTGAGAAGAACATCTGCATTTTATTTGGGTGTGTGTGTGCGCCGCGATATTCTCCTTACTCGTTCCCATTGTTGTGCACCGCGATATTCTCCTGACTCGCTCCCATTGTTAGGAATCTATGCACTACACAGGAAGCAAAGAGCAGGGGAAAATGACCCTTCGTGTCACGGGTCTTGGTGAACAAATCCCATGAATCTGACGAGGCAGGGCGGTGAGGACCTGGGAGGGGGGTGTACCTTTGTGAGATCATCTGTCTGCTCCACGGATGAGTCTCCCGTCTCTCTGCCCTTGGGGGCAGGTTGATGAATGTGCATGTAGTGCTGGCTTAGACTATACCCGGGTATCCTCCTGGACTTCGAGAAGCTCCCAGTGCAAACGTTAGTACAAGGCACACGTAGCCAGGAGCAGCCACACAGCTGTGGTGCCCTCAGTGGGTTGCAGGCTCCTGTGCTGGTGCGTCCAGGAAGGAAAGGGCTTCAGAGCACAGCTGCTCTCTCCCTTCAGCTCGCCGATGCACGAGTCCTGCATTTTCCACGGCCTGAGGAAAGCTTAGAAGATGATTTCCCCTTGCCCTCTACCTACTGGAGAACAAACAGGAGGGGAAGGTAGCTTGAGAGCCTGCCTTGAGGTCCCATCACCGAGCAGGCTGCTCATGCTTAGGTCCCCAAAGGCTACTCTGCCTCTCAGGCAACGTCCCAGACTCCTGGACAGCCCATGCAAATTCACTTAAATCCTCTTCTGAATCGTGTCACCGGGGAAGTTCCCCATCCTTTACATTCGCTTCTCCTTGCTTTGTGATTTTAAAGACACTTTGCAGTGAAATGAAGTATTCAGGTTGGGCTGAGGGTGTGTGCAGGGTGCCAAAATCCAGTGCCCACAGTGTCTGGCGTTAACTTGAGTGGACGAGGGACAGTGACAAGTTGGCCTCTCTAAAGGACAGTTGCCACTCAGCTCCAGGCAGCTCTTGACCTGGTAGAATGAGAGTCCATTGTTTCTAGATGTTTCAGTATTTCAAGAGAATCTGGAGGTTTTATATAAAATACCTGTACTCATTCTAAAAATGTTGGAAGGTAATTTAAAAATCAGTTATTTCGTACTCTGCAGGCCAGAGAGGGTCTGTGGGCTCCCAGGTTCTTACCTGGAGGTTGTGGAGGTTAAGCCCCCATCTTGCGCTGCATCTGCCTTTTAGTGCCACCTGCTGGTCATTGGGAAATTGTGCACTCCTGGTTGGACCTTCACAAGAAAAAAATTCCTAAATGTGTCGTGTGTATGGTAGTTCCTACTGCTTTCAAAAGTGAGCATCTGCTGGTTTGGGGCAGAGGCGGAATTGCCCTGAGGTGTGGCGAATTTGATACCTAGGCCGTGATGTGTGAGGCTGCAGCATCACCCTGCTGGTGGCCGGCAGTGTTTGGTCCTCTGGCCAGGAGGGAGGGCTCTCCCACTTGCCGCTCCTTGTAACCCATGAACTGGGGAGGCTCAGTTGCAAAATCACAGCTTCTCAAACAAAGAGGTTCTCTAGTCAAGTCCGGGACACTATCTTAACCACGCAGTTTTCTTTATTGCCCCAGAGCTGCTCAGCTTTCCTGGTTTCTGGGTAAAGGACACCGAGCAGGTGTGCTCTTGAGCTGAGACGTTGGTACAGTTCTAAAGCACAGGCACGTGGGGGAAGAGAAGCACTTTGTTTCCTAACCTGGATGCTCTTATTTCTACCTCGGTCTTGGCATCCTCCGTGCCCCCATCAGCTTTAAGGGGAGTCTATTTGAGACAAAACCAGTTTAGAATAATTAAGCTATCTCAGCACCAATCCCCCCTCAGCACATGTATTATACACCAAAAGTAAAGTGCAACCCCCCAAAATGATTATAAGCCCAATAATGGAGCTATGATTAGAGAGCTCCGAAACTCCAGAACAGTCTCAAAAGAACAAAAATTGAATTAGAAATTCAAATGTTCTTTGAACTGTGTTATAAAATAGTGAAAATGAATGAAATCTGTTTGTGCTTGGCAGCCGGCTCCAGTAATTAGATAATTAAATCAATGGGGAAATCCTAGACTGTCAAGCATAGTCTATTTGAGCATTTCATTTGCAGAACTGATGGATTATTCTCCAAAGCAGAAATTTGATGCAGGCATTGTGGGGCGTATAGATTTAAATAGGGCAAAGAGAATGTTGAGGGAGGTGAAGGAGCCTGAGAAAATGATGCAAAAAAATGTGAAAACTTCGCTCCTGTCTTCCTGCTCACCAGTCTCGCGTGAGTTACCAGTCTCAGAGAACGGTTCTTAATCCTGGCTATGCATTAGAATCACCTGAGGCCTTTCACAGACATGTTGATACCCAAACACCCCTGCCAGAGTCTGACTTCATTGGTATGGGTCAAAGGCCAAGCACTGGTGGTTCTAGAACGTCCCAGGGTGAGAACTACTGCTCTCAGATAGTATGAACTCTCAGTCCATTGAGATGCCTTTTGGAAATTGAGATCTCAGCCAGCTATCACAAGGGGTGAGACAGAAACACCCTGTAAGCATGAAAAACACACCCAGTGGCTTCAAAGCCCCGATTCTAAACAATGCGCCTCATTCCCAGTGGCTAATCAGACGTATTCTCTGCTCAGTCATAAACGATAAGAGCTATATGGAACTTTTACATTGTGATGGTCCCACTCCCAGGTAAGGGCTGCACCTGCAGTTAGCTGGCAACAACGGAAAAAGAGACAGGGGAAGGTCTGGCACCTAATAAATGTGCCCTTCAAAAGATGATTGTCTATTACCTTTGCTGGTATGATGTAGAAAGAAAACAGAAGTGATGAGCTGCATCTTTTTTCCAAAATGCCACCATACTTGGGTTTTACTAAGGTCGTCCAGTATCCACAGAAGTGGCTGCAGTTCTGCCCCCCTTTGTGGGCTTGAGGGGAGAGAGAAATTTCTGGAAGAGCGGGTTCAAGTTCCTCGGGGGTGCAGATGAGACTTGGCCTCCTTCTCCAGTTCCCACAATTTTTTTCTTTGTCTCCAATTCCCACAATTTTTTTCTTTTCTGAAAATTAGATTATTCTGAACTTGGTGTTCCATTTTTAAGACTACTGAGAATTTACTGTGTGTTCCCAAGAGAGGGAAGAGGTAAGACATCAACATAAAAAAGAAACATAGCAGGACACAGGGCCATTGTACTTGAAATGATATAATTCAGCAGTTATCTTAAGGTGTCTTTTCATAAGATAGCGCCTCATAAAAATGTGCCAGAGTCTCATTTATCTTCTGACATTGAAAATAACGGTCATGGGAATGTGTGTCCCTGAGAAAAGCACTCGAGAGGTTGGCCCGTGCTGAGCAGGCCTGTTTCTCCCCACCAGGCAGAAATAATCAATGGGACTAGCACAGGAGTTGACAATCAGGCTGCCATACAATGTATCAAGCCCTAGATAGACCTGCACACAGAGGCTGTCTAAGACGGGGCAACATCTCCCAGATAACACGTGCTTGTGAAAAGGCATCCGATACCTGGTTCCCTACAGCCTGGGGAGCTAAGCTGGGTGGTCAGGAGTCATTCTGGGGTCTGGCTGTTAGGAAACTTCCTGACCTGTTGTACAGCCACTGTTTATTGTCACTGCTGGACAGCAAAATCAGTTCAATTAAACGACACTGTTGGCAAGACCGACGGTCTTAAATTTTACCTGAGAAATCAAATGAGTATGTGAGGTACGTGTCCATTTTGAGGTGGGGGGAATTAGGTTTAGGCAGTTTCCTAGCTTCTCAGTGAAGCTGATATGGATAACTTGTTTGGTCCACTTAAATTTTTAATAGCGAAGAGCGTTACTTCCGTCTGAGTATTTTTGTAAAAACGTCAAGGCACAGAATAAACTGAAGTTTCCAGAGATGAAGGGATAACTACAGCTGTGCTTGCCTTCCTACTGTTGACATCTAGAACACTGAAAAATAAGTAGATGTGTGAAACGACTCTATTCAGACATTGGACAACAGACAACACAGGAGTGTGATCCTTAGGAGAACGGAAGGAAAGGAGGTGAAACCTGTAACTTCCTCAGCTTTCTGTCTGGGGACACTTTTTAGATTGTGACGCAGGGAGGGATAACCCAGACAGAGCACTGACCATCCAGCTGAGCTGAGGGTAAAGAGCTGAAGCAGCTAGAAGTTGTGGAGCGAAGTACCAAATAAAAGGAAGGTCTGTGGGAAAGAATTACGTAAATCTGTGGATCTGTTGTCTACCAGTAATCCAAGCATGTGTATTGTGAAAGACCACTAAGCCAGACACAAAGTGGGAGGCTGTACGCCACAAATTTCCCAGAGCTCACACAGGGAGATGTTTATGTCTTAACCAGCAGGCACAAAGAGGTTTTATTAATCACCTGGGGCATTCAGTAGCAATCAGAGAAAGGCCATGCTTCGGTCTTAAGACTAAACTAGCCCTAGAGTAAAGGCTGCCCTAGATTCACCCTGACAAGCTTAAACACAAGCTTCTAAAGAACAAAAATGGTCTACAAGGAGCTAAACTCTCTGCCAAAGGAAGTCTAACATCTGTAAAGGAAAACAAAACCCAGAACTCCATGTCCAACATTCAGTCAAAAGTTACTAGACAGGTGATGATGCTGAGAAATGTGACCCGTAAGCTTAAGAAAAATCAGTCAGTGGAAACCAATCAGAAATGACAGGGGTAACGAGGTCATCAGCAAGGACTTTAAAACAGCTGTGATAATCATTCTCAAGGATTCAAAGAAAAACATGGACACAATGAGACCAAAAAAAATGGAAGATATTTTAAAACTAAGTAAAACTTTCAAGAGCTAAAAACACAATATCTCAACAGACTTAATAGAAGATTAGTCACTGCTGAAATGAAATATCAGTCAGCTTGAAAAGATAGCAATGGACATGTCCAAACTGAAGGATAGAGAAGAAAAAGTCTGAAGAAAATGAACTGAAACTTAATGGTTCTTGGGACAATATTAAGTGGTCAAGGGGGAAGAGAAAATTACTAGAAGAAACAATGGCTGAAATTTTTCCAAATTTGATGAAAGCTGTAAATCTATAGACCAAAAAACTTAATAAGCTCCTAAAAGGATAAGCACAAATGTAACCACACCAAAAGCAATTGCTAAAAACCAAGAATAAAGAGAGAAATCTTAAAAGCAGCCGGGGGAGGTGGAGGACACATTACATACAGGGAAAGGTAAATAAGAACTGACTTCTCAGAGACAAAAGTTAAGTCAAAAAACAATGGCATCACATCCTGAAAGTACTGAAGGTAAAAAACTCCTTCAGAAAATAGAGGACGCTTCCCAACTCATTTTACGAAGGCAGAATTACACTAAGAGCAAAACCAGTCAAAGATATTATAAGAAAAGAAAACCACAGACCAATATGCCTCATGAAAATATATGTAACAGATCCTTAACAAAGTAGGACCAAGTGAATCCAGCAATATATAAAAAGGGTAATACATTATCCTGGATTTTACCCCAGGAGTCCAAGGTTGTTTTAATATGAAAAGAATGAGTCAATGTATTTGACCTTTTTAGCAGAATAAAGAAGACAATCATATCATTTCAGTAAGTGCAGGAAAAAACGTGACAAAATTCAATACCGATGATAAAAGCACTCAGCGCTCTTGGGGTAGAAGGAAACTTTCTTAACCTGATAAAGGATGTCTGAAAATCCTACAGAAAACATTATAGTTAGTGGTGAAACACTATCACATTCTTCATAAAATCGGGACCAAGGCCAAAGAAGCCTCCTCTCACTTCTGTTTAACTCTGTACTGAATATCCTAGCAAGTGCAGTAGGGCTGGAAAAAGAAAAAATAGGCACGTGGATGGGAAAGTTAAAACTATAATTGGCATTACTCGCAAATCACAATCATGATTGTGTAATATCAAATCAAAAAAGAGGGCTTCCCTGTTGGCGCAGTGGTTGAGAGTCCACCTGCCAATGCAGGAGACGCGGGTTCGTGCCCCGGTTCGGGAAGATCCCACATGCCGTGGAGCGTCTAGGCCCGTGAGCCATGGCCGCTGAGCCTGCGCGTCCAGAGCCTGTGCTCCGCAACGGGAGAGGCCACAGCAGTGAGAGGCCTGCGTACTGCAAAAAAAAAAAAACAAAAAAAAAAACCTTCCAGGGCCTTCCCTGGTGGCGCACTGGTTAAGAATCCGCCTGCCAATGCAGGGGACACGGGTTCGAGCCCTGGTCCGGGAAGATCCCACATGCTGCAGAGCAACCAAGCCCGTGCGCCACAATTACTGAGCCTGTGCTCTAGAGCCTGCGAGCCACAACTACTGAAGCCTGCACGCCTAGAGACCGTGCTCCACAACAAGAAAAGCCACCACAATGAGAAGCCCACACTGCACAGCAATGAAGAGTAGCCCCTGCTCGCCGTAACTACAGAAAGCCCACGTGCAGCAACGAAGACCCAACACAGCCAAAAATAAATTTTAAAGAAAGATGCTTCCAGAAATAAGTGAATATAAACAAGATCACCAGAATCAAGTAATATGTAAAAACATGAAAAAGTTACTACATGCAACGTACTAAATGCATACAATAGAATGCCACTCAGCATGAAAAATAATGAACTACTAAAACTCTCAACAGCATGGCTGGATCTCAAGAACAATATCCTGAGGGAAAGAAGCCAGACACAAAACATTTCATAGTGTGCAATTCCATTTGTATGACATTCTAGAACAGGAAAAACTAAGCTAGAGGGACAAAACGCATATCGGTGGTTTCCTTGAGCTGGGGGTTAGGAGATTGCGTGCAGAGTGTCATGAAGGAATTTCCTAGGGTGAGAACAAATGTTGTCTCCCTTTTTAGTGGTGCTTCCATCAGTGTATACATTTGTCAAAACTCATTGACCTGTGCACTTAAAATGGGTATATTTTCTAGTTTGTAAACTATACCTTAAATAGAGTTTTATTAACTGGAATTTAGAATCCCTGCTAAGCAAAACTAATTGTCATGTGTTTTTTGTTTGTTTGTTTGTTTATTTATTTATTTGTGGTACACGGGCCTCTCACTGCTGCGGCCTCTCCTGTTGCGGAGCACAGGCTCCGGATGCGCAGGCTCAGCGGCCATGGCTCACGGGCCCAGCCGCTCTGCGGCATGTGGGATCTTCCCGGACCGGGGCACGAACCCGTGTCCCCTGCATCGGCAGGCGGACTCTCAACCACTGCGCCACCAAGGAAGCCCTAAATGTCATATTTTAAAGTGCTGGTGACTAGTTTATCCGAAGCATTTAGTGAGAGATGTTGGCACACTTCAGCACTGCGTTTTACACATGGTGGAAGTCCTAGAGACAGTGGTAAGGACTCCAGGCAGGGAGGGCAGGGGACCAGGGGACAGTGGCAAGAGAACCTGTGTATGTCTTTATTCCTTCATGATTAACTCATTTTTGCCCATGTGCCAGCCAGTGTGCTATGGGAATTCCCTGTTTAGTCTCTCTCTAGCTGGCTCCAGGAAGCCCCTCTTTCTGGGAAGGAAAATCATACAGCCTGGAACTCGAGGCAGGCCTCTCCTTGCCTCCGCTTTGAGTGGAATAATGTGAGTGTGATCTGACCCTGTTACCAGTTGAATAATTTGAATATCACATGCAGGTGTGTTCTTCTGATACGGCTGTAGACATCTCGGAAATGTTATACCTATGATCCGCAGTTGATTGGACCTGTGGATGCAGAAGCGTGACTGTGGAGGGTGGGCTATAAAGTTACACTCGGATTGTTGATTGCGTGGAGGGTAGGCACCCCACGCCTGCGTTGTTCAAGGGTCAACTGTATTGTCATTCATACCTCAGATATGTGTTGGGTACCTACCGTGTGCCAGAAACTGCTTGTGGCTGGGAATAAAGCAGACATTGCTATGTCGTACTGTGTCTAGCAGATGGCGATTGGAAAATTACTGGGTTGAATTTGAAAGACCCAGTTCTCATGCTGATTCTGCCCCCCCTACAACTGCTGAGTGACTCTTAACAAGTATCCTAACTTCTCAGGGCCTCACTTCTCCCATCTTTCAAATTTTAAGAATTTGAAATATTCTAGCAATAATTTCTGGCTTCATAGCCACTGTCAATATCCACTGCTGATTGGACCATAACTTCATTGGAGCTTGTCTGTGAGACTTGGGCAGGAGGGTTAGGTGCAGAGGGCCGTGCCACACAGCGCATGGCACAGTGACATCATCTGTCTATTCCTGAGCCCTTTTCTTAGACCACAGTGCTCACCCTTAGTGGCACATCAGAATCATCTAAGGGCTTTAAAAAATTCTCAGTGCCAAGGCTGCACCTCAGACCAGTTAGAATCTTTCGGGGATGGACCTCGGCATCAGTCCTTTTTGGACACATTTAATTGTCTTCTTCTTTGTGCCTTACGTATCCATTACCATTCACCCTCAACCCCCAAAGGAAATAGGTCTGTGGGACCTGACACATGGCATTGAACTTGAGCGTACCATTTTGATAACAGCTGATGTTACTGTGTGTGTTTAACAACTGCAGTCAGAGCAAGCCAGGGCACGCGCACTGAGCTCGAGGCATAGCTGAGCCCATGGGTCACCCCACGTTTCTACCATCCGGGAAGGAACTTTGGATACTCCATTGTCTGTTATTACCAACATTATTGCTTAACTCAGTTCACGCGTTCAACAAATATTTATCGAATGCCGGCCACGTGCCAGGCACGTGTGTCCTGGAGACTCCGTGGAGAGCAGAAATTAACCAGGTAGAGGGAGTAGCACATGCACAGTCCCCGTGGCAGAAAGGAGGTTGGGCAATCAGAAGAACTGAAAGGATGGTCCTGTGGCTAGAGCAGAGAAAGTGCCGGCTGCACACAGTGCAAGGAGGCTGGCGACGCGGGAAAGTGCCCGCCTGCCCGACGCCTTGTGGGCAGAGCTGTAGCTGCAGAGAGCATGGGGGGAAGCCGCCGTCTGTGCATCGTCTCCAAACGTGTTGCCTTTCAGCGGTAGACTGACTGTTTTTAAGACCTTAATAAAAAGATATTATTAGCAAGAACAGTGTGAGACCACGATCATGAGTCATACAGAGGAGGTAACCCAAGGGCAGCACATTTTTATTTGCTTCCCTCCCAGACAGACCAGCAGGTCCCGCCCCCAGGGTGATGCCCCCTGATAACAACAGGTCATCTGCACCGAGAGCTCGGTTTGTGCCGGGCACGACTGAAAGCACTTTATTGCCTCTCGAAGCTCCATTACCAGTCTGTGAGATAGGAACTATTACTATCCCTTTTTCTGTTTTGGAGAGACACAGGGAGATTAATACATACGAACGCGTTTCGTTCCAAGAGTGCGTTCATAAGTCCAATTTGTTTGTAAGTCCAAGAAAGTTAGCCTAGGTACCCAACTAACACAATCGGCTATATAATACTGTACTATAATAGGTTTATAATACATTTCACACAAATAATACATAAAAAACACCAAAAAAATTACTTTTTTTTTTTTTTTTTTTTTGCGGTACGTGGGCCTCTCACTGCTGTGGCCTCTCCCGTTGCGGAGCACAGGCTCCGGACGCGCAGGCTCAGCGGCCATGGCTCACGGGCCCAGCCGCTCCGCGGCATGTGGGATCTTCCCGGACAGGGGCACGAACCCGTGTCCCCTGCATCGGCAGGTGGACGCTCAACCACTGCTCCACCAGGGCAGCCCAAAGAAAACATTTTTTTTTTTTTCAAAGAAAACATTTTTAATCTTACAGTACAGTACCCTGAGAAGTACAGTAGTCCAGTACAACAGTTGGCATACAGGGGCACGTCCGCATCTTTGAAAGTTCACAACTTGAAGATTTGTGTGTAGGGGACTTACTGTAACATAATCACACTAATTTCCCACTAAGTGGGAAAACTCGGAAGTGAACCCAGGCAGCCTCTCTGGATGGCCACTTACCGTGGTGCCATGTTGATGTTCGAACATGAGGTGGTTTCGCTTGAGTGGTTCGTGTTGAAACGTTTTATTTTATTCAGAGAAAATGGAAGCCGTGATGAGGTTTCAAGTGGGTAGTAGGTAACACGGTCAGATGGTATTTCCGCTCTGTTTGCACAGATGATGGACAGTTGACAGAGGCATCATTATCCCTATGAGGTGATACACAGTGCACGAAACCAGAAAATGAAGAAAACAGTAACAGCTAATTGAAATTTCAGGGGAACTTTAGATAATAGAATAGGTATAATATAATTACTGGTTTTGAGGCTGGTTGAATGAACTCACTTGATGCATGTGCTGTCAGAAAATTATCCTGCCCCAGGAAAGCACTTAACGCCTTGTTGGAAACAGGACTCAAGTGTTTGGCTAGATTGTTGTGAAGCGTGGATTCAAACTCACACATCCTATAGTCTGGGGTGAGAAACAAGAGTGCTCTGGAAACTACATGGAAAATTATATGGAAATTGTGGTCTTATGTATGCAAGCAAGCTACGTATAATCCAGGGAAATTAGTTAATTGCCAAGAGCCTTGGGCTCGTCTGGAAATTATCATTGCCACCGTCAACATCAAGTTCTGTGTTTTGGGAGTTTTTTATTTTATTTTTTTATTGAAGTATAGTTGATTTAAAGTGTTGTGCCCATCTCTGCTGTACAGCAAAGCGACTCAGTTATACACACACACACACATTCTTTTTTTAATATATTCTTTTCCATTATGATTTATCACAGGATATTGAATATAGTTCCCTGTGCTATACAGTAGGACCTTGTTGTTTATCCATCCTCTATATAATATTGAATAGTTTACATCTACTAATCCCAAACCCCCAGTCCTTCCCTCGGCCACATCCTCAAGTATTGTGTTTTGATGGTCTGTGATTACAGGGCATTTGGTCCATGGACCCATTAACAAGAGGGACACAGATTCTCTTTTAACTGATACGCTGAAGTAGTCCACACTCTAATCAACTTCCGTTGAGTACTTTTCTGTACCAAACAGTATCTCATTTAATTTTCAGAATAGCCCTGGCAAAGGAAGTGAATCCCCATCCTTAGAGATAAGGAATGTGCCCAAAGTCTCTCAGTGCATCCGGGAGAGGGTGTAGGGTTTGATCCAAAGTCAGCTTGGCTCCACAGCTGGTACTCTTGGCTCTCCCTAGGAAAACACGTCAGTGAGGCTTTACACCCATTACCAGGATGCACTACCAGCGTACAGAAAGGACCCTGTTTTTTTTGGCAGACAGGGACGTGGAAGTCTGGTTGTCAGTTGACTGCTAAAACTTGGACGTTGGCTGAAGCCGCAAGATTATATACGGTCTGTGCTCCCTTCCCTCTCTCACTGAAATAAAGAGAGATTCAGCTGTGGGGCTCTTTATCCAAACCCGCGCCTGGAGCGTGTCAGGCACCCCCGGCACCCCCGTGGCAGCCCTCAGAGCCAACGGAGGGTGGTTTCTTTTGTCCAACAGCTGCAGAACCAGGAGCTGCTGAGGGCGATGATGAGGAAGGCTGAGCAGGAAATCAACAGCAAAGTGATTGAAACGTTGAAGAGACTGGAGGACCCTGTGCAGCGACAGCGGGTCCTAGTGGAACAGGAGAGGCAGAAGTACCTGCACGAGGAGGAAAAGGTTGTCCGGAAGTTGTGGTGAGTGCAGTCCCTTGTTGCGTGCTTAGCTGCTCAACCTGGAAGGCAAGCCTGTCTTTGCCAAGGAGGAGGCCCTTCCTAGACGGTGTTCTGAGCCTCTTTCTTTATTGAGCACCTACTGTGTACAGTTAGAGTTCTGCTGGTTCTGGGTATCCATGGACACTTAGCTAGTGCCCCTCCATCCAGGCCCAGGAAATTCAACAATCCTTGGGAGTCTGAGCTAGTCTCTTTATTTTTCTTTTTAATTATATATATTTTTTGCAGTATGCGGGCCTCTCACTGTTGTGGCCTCTCCCGTTGCGGAGCACAGGCTCCGGACGCGCAGGCTCAGCAGCCATGGCTCACGGGCCCAGCCGCTCCGCGGCATGTGGGATCCTCCCAGACCGGGGCACGAACCCGCGTCCCCTGCATCGGCAGGCAGACTTTCAACCACTGCGCCACTGAGCTAGTCTCTTTGAAGCCGGAGCATCACACTGTTCTATAGGGCGTGGCAATGCCTAAAATTAAGAGGAGCCAGTTGCACAATCCAATGATAAATGGGAAGTCTGCATTTAATCTCAATAAATTAAAACTAATAGCCAAAATAACACAGCGCCAAAGTTCTCCTCCTATTATTCGACGGTAGTTAAAATCACAAAAGAAGAATTTAAATGTAAAGTATGTCTGATCCAGAATGAAAGATGCTTCCTTGAATGTTACCCATCTTCTGTGAGGTTCTTATTGAAAGCATCTATCAAGTCCCACTATTGAAATGAGCAGAGTTTTATTACGCCCCAGTCACTGGGGCAGGCCCATCTTTTATGTTAATGTATGTTTTGTTATGCGATGAAGATGTATCATAGAACAATTTCACCTTTTAGTATAATGAATAATCATTTGCGTGGGTTCTTCTAGTGTTGGTATTTTTTTTTTTGAGTTTCATAAAGGCTTTTTTTTAATTATTTTTTAAATGTTTTATACAGTTTTTAAAGGTTATACTCCATTTATAGTTATTACAAAATATTGGCTTTATTCCCCATGTTGTGCAGTACATCCTTGTACCCTATCTTTCACCCACTAGTTTGTACCTCTTACTCCCCGACCCTTACGTTCCCCCCTCCCCGCCTCACTGGTAACCACTAGTTTGTTCTCTGTATCTGTGAGTCTGTTTCTTTTCTGTTATATCCACTAGTTAGTTGTATTTTTTAGATTCCACCTATAAGTGATATCATACAGTACTTGTCTTTCTCTGACTTGTTTCACTTAGCATAATGCCCTCCAAGTCCATCCATGTTGCCGCAAATGGCAAAATTTTCACTCTTTTTTATGGCTGAGTAGTATTCCATTGTATATAGGTAATTCTCTCGTTTCCTGGAAAGCTTAAACCTCCCAAAATGGGACTGTAGGGGAGCAGCTTCCAAATTCTTTTCATGACCAGAATCACCAGAAGCCTACAACACGATGGAGAGTGCTGTGCTCTATCACCTATTTGCCAACCCAATGTGCCTGATTAGAATTAGAATACCCCTCTCAGTAGCAGTCTAGAGGAAGAAATCACTTTGAGTTATTATTTTCCTGAAGAAGAGAATTTGACGACCGTGCATCATCTCAAGAGTAGCCTCTGGGGCTTCCCTGGTGGTGCAGTGGTTGAGAGTCTGCCTGCCGATGCAGGGGACATGGGTTCGTGCCCCGGTCTGGGAAGATCCCACATGCCACGGAGTGGCTGGGCCCATGAGCCATGGCCGCTGGGCCTGCGCGTCTGGACCTGTGCTCCGCAACGGGAGAGGCCACAACAGTGAGAGGCCCGCGTACCGCAAAAAAAAAGAGCAGCCTCTTAATTTTTATTTAGTTCATGCCTTTATAGACAGACAGTTAATCACCCACCATGAGGTAAAAAGGCTATTATTTGTCTGAAACATTTCTGCGACAGCCCGATTGTCTACAACTACATCTCAAGGTTCTTCTTGAAAAGTTCTTTTAAAAAAACATAGCCTTTTAATATTTTTATAGAATTGCCAATTATTTTTCCTTCCAGCTTAATTGAGATGTAATTGTCATACATCACTGTAAGAGTTTAAGTACAGCGTAATGATTTGACTTACACACATCTTGCAACTATGGCCACAGTAAGTTTAGTGAACATCCATCATCTCATAAAGATACAAAATTAAAGAAATAGAAAAAAACATTTTTTCCTTCTGATAAGAACTCAGGATTTCCTCTCTTAACAGCTTTCATATATAACCTACAGCAGTGCTAATTATATTTATCGTGTTGTACATTACACCCCCGAGTACTTATTTATATTATAACTGGAAGTTTGTACTTTTCTCAACCTGCTGCCTACCCGAGCACACTCAAGGCTCTGGCAGTGGACTAGATGTTCGCTTACTGCCACCTAGTGGTTCTTCAAATCAAAGCGCTTTTCCTGTTTCTTTAAGAGGGGTTTTTCTGTTGTTGGACTTACAGGCAAACTGCAAGGATGCACCCCATCTAGGGTGGGGTTATTAATGGGCCGAGGCGACAGGATGTTATTATTGGTGTGTTTTTCTGTTGAAGTAGGAGACCTTAATTTAGTTCTATTGGAACTGGCAGTACCCTAAGAGGTGTGTGTAAGTGTGTGCACACACACCCCAGAAATCAGATCTGTGATCACTTCTTCTCTTTGTAGCCTGGAGAGGACACTCAGTCCTTATTGACAGGACAATTGATATAAACCAGAGGTTCTCGGTCAGGGGCAAGTTCGTTCCCCTCCCCTAAGGACATTTAACAGTGCCTGCCGACATTCTTGTTTGTCACAAGTAGGGGAGGTTGCTACTGGCATCTGTCATCAGTGGGTGTTGAATTTTGTCAAAAGCTTTTTCTGCATGTATTGAGATGATCATATGTTTTTATTCTTCAATTTGTTCATGTGGTGTATCACACTGATTGATGTGTGGATACTGAAGAATCCTTGCATCCCTGGGATACATTCCTTGCATCCCTGGGATACATTCCACTTGATCATGGTGTATGATCCTTGTAATGTGCTGTTGGATTCGGTTTGCTAGTATTTTGTTGAGGATTTTTGCGTCTATGTTCATCAGTGATATTGGCCTGTAGTTCTCTTTTTTGTGGTATCTTTGCCTGGATTTGGTAGCAGGGTAATGGTGGCCTCATAGAATGAGTCTGGGAGTGTTCCTTCCTCTGCAATTTTTTGAAATAGTTTCAGGAGGACAGGTGTTAACTCTTCTCTAAATGTTTGATAGAATTCACCTGTGAAGCCATCTGGTCCTGGACTTTTGTTTGTTGGAAGATTTTTAATCACAGATTCAATTTCAGTGCTTGTGATTGTTCTGTTCATATTTTCTGTTTCTTCCTGGTTCAGTCTTGGAAGGTTGTACCTTTGTAAGAATTTGTCCCTCTTCTAGGTTGTCCAGTTTGTCGGCATGCAGTTGCTGCTCCCAGCATCTAGTGTGTCGAGGCCAGGGGCGCTGTTAAACATCCTACAGTGCACAGGACAGGCCCCACACACAGAAAAGAATTACCTGAGCCCAAAGGCCAAGTGCCAAGGTTGAGAAGCCGGACCTAAAGCCGTCCGGGCTCCTCCTCCTGCCCCCTCCGTCCCTCTTTCTCCTCTGTCACATCGCAGAGTGCACACACCCTCCCTTAGTTGGCATCAGCAACACTGAAAACGAAGAGGGGGTCCTTGGTCAGACAGGCGGCCAACCTGGGCCTCCCCGTGGACAGCCCCGGGAAAACGGCCTCGCACCTGCCTCATACCACAGCAGAATATCTTAAGCCAAACCAAGCTACTCCTGTACCAGCTGCTTCCGTCGCCTCCGTGGGCGTGGAGGAAGCGGCCAGGACGCGGTGCAGGAGGGGAGGCCAGGCGGTGAGGCTCAGGGGTCCCTCTGCTCCTGCACTGTCCTTATTGAAGGCCCCAGCGTTCACTCCATCTGTGGTTTGCCCTCCCCCCAGTGACCTGGAAGACTTCGTTGAAGATTTAAAGAAGGACTCTGCCTTGGCCAGCCGCGCGGTTACTCTAAAAGACGTGGAAGACGGGGCTTTCCTCCTGCACCAGGTGGGAGAGGCAGTAGCTTCCCTGAAAGGTGAGTGTCCTCCTTGCGGGGGGGAGGAGTCTGAAGCCTGTTTCCTGGCGTGTTTGAAAATCCATCAGACAGTGAAGGATTCATTCATGCACATGGGCAGGTGCTCATCCAACACCTCCGTGTGCCAGGCACTGTTCTGGGCACTTGGGATACATCACTGTCTGTCTTCTGGGAGCTGATACTTTAGTGGTGGCTGTAATATTTAGGACTGAAGGACTCTTAAGTACAGTGCACCAGGCACCTGTACCAAATTCATTAAACACAACCCAAGGGGCGCGTGAGCTTATCCCAGACATACAGGCAGGAAATGAGGCCTGGGGCTCTGCCTTGGCCCAGGTCACACTGGGCCCAGCTCGGCCTCAAGGCACGTGAGCTGCCCTGTGGTGGGTGAACCCCGCGCTTCTCAGCCCTGTCCAGAGTTGGGGCTCGGCACAGGGGGCTTGCTGCTCTGGCTTTTTCATACAGCTCACCAGCTGCTCTTGGCCCGCAGGAGAATTTCCAACCTTACAAAACAAGATGCGAGCCATCCTGCGCATAGAAGTGGAGGCCGTGCGGTTTCTGAAGGAGGAGCCGCACAGGCTGGACAGTCTCCTGCAGAGAGTGCGAGGCATGACCGACGCCCTAACCATGCTGCGCAGGTGACCGCGGCTTCCTGGGCTGGTGGGGGGGCGGGGCTGGGGTGAGAACTGATAGTTTGACGCCAGACTTCTTGTTGGTTCTGATCTCACAGCCAGGCAGTCAGCCGTATTTGGACATTGTCTGCTCCAGCCCTGGTGGTGGTAGGTGTCAAGAATATAATAATAAACAGGACCCCTGCCCTTATAAAACTTCCTTTCCCACGTGGGAAACAGACACGACTACCACACATGAACCACTTCCCAGTCTTCCCAGTAGTGGCAGTCCTGAATTTTCCTTTTTTTTTTTTAAGTAGAACTTGGAAATTACAAAGATGTTACCCCTTAGATCTTGGACCAGATTTGAGAGCAGGTCGCAAGCAGAATATAAATTCTTGGGAGAATTTTAATCACTAATAATCTTTAATCACTATAATCTTTTGATCAGGTTTGTAGGAGAAATATGTGAAATGTGCAGTTGACTTTAGATGAATTATTAACTATATTCTTGTAACAGTGACGTCAAAAAGAACCTCTTGAGATGCTAAGACTACAGAGCGCACTATAATCACCTGTGTAAGTTCCAGGATGCCAAAAATAATCTGAATTAGAACAACAAGAGGCCTCTTCCTGCAGAGACCTCGTCTGCCTGGGCACAGGAAGAAGTTGTACCCGAATTGCACTTTCTCACAGGTTCCCTCATTTAAAATTGCCAGAGTGAACTTTTCCTTCCCGTAGGATAAAAATATGTTCAAAGAATTCTTAACTAAGCTCTTACCTAAATGTGGTAACCCACCCACAAAGCCTAAAGCAAACCATCCTTATTAAGTGTTTAAAGAGGGAGCAGGCTGGCTGGTAACGTTGCCCACCCTCCCTTCTCTTCCCTGAAAAACAATTTTTAAAAAATTTTAGAGCCAGCACAGATGAAGCTCAGTATTTGTCTTATCTCCATCTAAAAACAGATGGGATTGTGTGTCTTGAATGTTATAGGACTTTGTGTCCCGTAAATGCTCAGTGGTGGGAATGATAGATAAAGCCCGTTAAGTAACTTTAACAATAAAAATAGAAGAAATATTAGCTGCTCATCACAGGCCTTTATACTATTGATCTTTCCTTGGTATCTTCCCGGTATAACATGCTGTACGCAGCACTGTGGAAGACACAAGAAGGAAGGTAGGAATATGCACGACCCCAAGGACAGGCACATGTCCTGGTGCCTGATAGAGAAGACAGAGCGGGTGACAGTCACAGTTCAGAGCAACTTAGCGGCTTGGGAAGATGCTGAAGGGATTTGGTACATGCTGAATTTGAGGTGCTGGAAGGATAGCAAAACAGAGCTGCCCATGAGGCACTTAGAGTTAAGGGAGTCCCTGCCTAACTCGGAGGGAGGAGAGGTTTAGAGTTGGAAGTCGCCTTCATGAAGGTGATTACTGAAAATGGAAGCAATGCCTATGATAGAATGAGAAGGAAAGGAGGAAAGAGACCCTTAGGGATTTGGGATTGAAGGGACGGGGTAGGTAAAGAGCAAAAGAAACAAGTGAGTAGAAGAGGAGAGTCGTAGAAAGCAATGTCTTCTTTCCAATCAAAAAAAAAAAAGCATTTTGCTAAGAAGGGAATGAGGGACTAATTAAAAATTATGGGTCGAGTGCCATGTGTGACAGAGTCTTACATGTAACTACATTGATCGTAGCACCGAGCCCCGAGGAAGACATTGAACAGCACTGTCACCGTCACTATTATAATCTCCAGAAAAGTATCTGAGGCTCACAGAGGTGAAGTTCCCGGCCTTGCAGAGCTAGAACAGGGCAGAACCGATACTCAAACACAAGCCTGTCTGACCCCGAAGGTCATGTCTTTGCCGCTGGACCATGGGTGGAGGTGGACAGACAGAATCAATGACCCCGCCCCCCAAGCAGAGGAGGACTAACCCGGCGGTTAGATTCGAAGTCACTCGTGATGTTGCAGAAAGGCTGCCCAAGTCCGGGTGGGGCAGCCAGATGGCACCAGGCTGAGCTGTAGGAAGAGCAACGCAAAGGGAACTGGCATATAAAACACCTCCCAAGACGTGGAGCAGTGAAAGGAGGAGAGAATGGAGGGTTTAGGAAGCTTTGGGTTAGAACCGAGCATCTAGGAGAGCTGCCCAGGCCTGGATCGGGTGCAGGAGTTACTGTTAGAATCGTGTGTCCACTTGATGTCACCACCCCCCAGTCTGGACACGACAGTGCACGTGGAAAGGGGAAGACAGACCATGTCCTGAGGGAAAAAGTAGGCAAGCAGCAGCCGGAGATAACGAGGAGGCAGTTAGGTTGCTATGGGAACCCTCAACTCTAAGCTGCTACTCCGGGTTTTAGAATCTTAATTTTGCAACACAGTCGTGCCTGGCTTTGGGATGACACAGCACTCAAGCATACCATACAACTAAAATGCACATTACCTAGTTCACCAGTTCATGCTGCTGTGCATGGTTTCTCCCAGGCATGTCACTGATGGGCTCTTGAAAGGCACAGATGCAGCCCAGGCCGCACAGTATGTCGTGATGGAAAAGGCCACGGCCGCAGAAGTCCTGAAGGCCCAGGAGGAGGCTCCCCGCGCCTCGGGCCAGCCCCTCCCCGGTGCGGGCGTCCCCGGCGACGTGAAGTCGGAAGTGGTGCCCTTGACGGTTCACCACGCTCAGAGCTCTCCTGTGGTCATCCAGCCGTCCCAGCTCTCCTCCGCGCTGCTGAACCCTGCCCAGCACTTGCCAGGGGGGCCCGGGCCTCACCCGGCCAGCCCTCCCGCTGTCACACAGGAGGTGACCTCAGCTCTGCAGTCCCCGCAGATGCCCGGGAATGGTTCCTCCGTGCAGAACCTGTTCATGGACGAAATCCACAGTGTGAGTGCCAAGAACAGGGCAGTGTCTATCGAGGTAGAGTCCTATTTCGATTTTTCGTAATTCCATAAAGGAGGAAAGGATGTGGTCCTTTCCTTCCAAGAGTGTGTACAGTCTGGTTGTGGAGATAATGCATATGTGTATCAAAGATATATTTTTATCAAAAATATATATCTTTCTATTTTATATACATATCGGTTTTTTTAAACTGTAAATGGGTTTCAATGGCCAGGTTGAGAGAGTGGCCATCAGATTTCAGACAAGGCTTAGGCGCCCGACCTGTAGGAAGGTGAGGCAGTGGTGTGCGGCTAAGTGTTGCACAGCCGGCATTCTGATGGGAGAAGCCTCCTTTGTAGTGTCTGCCAGTTTCTGTGGTGCAGAGACTCCCACCATTGCTGATATCGGTGACCATGCTGGTGGGAAGAAGGGTAACACTCAGCCCTCCCGAGCCAGTGTGAGCTGGGGAGGGTTTGCCAGTGACCTTGAAGATGAAGTAGAATCTGGGTAAGCAGAGGGTGGGAAGAACATTCTAGGATAGCGGGATCCTGGGGCAAAGGCTGGACCTTGGATAAACCAGTTTAAGTGGAACAAGGAAGGAGACAAGGCTGGCAGAACAGGCTGGAAGCTGGTTTGGGGCAGCTGACTCACCATCCCCATGGGGCCAAGGTTCATTTCATGGGTATCAGAGAAATGCTGTAGCTTGGACCAGTGATTAAAAAAAAATGGCATCTTCAGAAAATTAATCTGGAAACAATAGGCAGAATAGATTAAGGTAGTGGGTCTCAGAAGGAAGGAGAAAGAAGGTCTCAAGGTCACATAATGTAGAGAGAAAACTTGCTGTGTTCTTAAATATTCTTTTCAAGAGCTGGTATAGGTGCTCAAGCAGCACATTGCGTTTCCCTGGCTCTCTCCTTCCTCTTCCCTAAAATGTTTCCTCCACTCATCACTGTGTCCTTAGCCACCTGGTCCTAAGCATTCCTGCCTCTCTTGCAAGTCAGCAGCAGATAACTCTGGTTTCAGGAGGAGATGGACCTCTTAAAACCACTAAGGCCACAGTCATGGCCACTGGGCCTCTGAATACTAGGTAGCTCCCCTCTGCTCCAGTCAGTGGCTGTGCCCCCTAATCCAAGTTAGCTGCTTACAGAATGCATAAGATGGGGTGGAGTGTGATTGGCTGATGATGATTCTGCCTATCAGAGTCAGGGAGGGGACCAAAAACATATTTCCTCCTGAAAATTAGTGGATTTACCACTTCAAACATCTCTACATTTAAAGGATGTCAGTAGGGTGATTCTTTTATTGAAAAAATGTCTACTGAGAACCCACTAGGCATAGTTACCATTGTTACGTGTATATTTTAAGTAAGTTTTGATGGCACACTTACAAGTCATCTCTGAAATGCTCTGATCCACGATAAGGAGGCCTGAGTCTTCCTGACAGCTCTGCTACGGCGCTTCATCCACTCCAAAGATGTTACTGAGTCCTAGTATGTGCCAGGCCTTCATAGGCTCTGGGGTTGGCAGTGAACAGAAGGGACCAAGCCCAGGCTCTGGTGATAAGAAGTGCTACGAAGGAAAACTAGAGGAGGATAAGGATGGTGACAGTGGTGGCTGTTACTCATAGCGAGTGAATCTCGGGCAGATCCTTCGTCTCACTGGGCCCCAGTGTTCTCGCGTGTAAAATAGATTGATTCCGTGATCTCCTGGGTCTTCTCCAACCCTGACATTATGGGGTTCCACTAATCCTGGTGCTCATTTCCACTCTGTCCTCCTGGAATGATTAATGTGGCATCTCAAAATCACAGGAAAATGCTCTTTAAAAAAATGTACGGGTATTTAAAAATGCATTTTATGTATTTCTCCCTCCTGTAGAACCTGATGGAGCTTAGAGATACCTCAATAGCCCCTCATTTTGTAAACAGGAGAATGTGACCCAGAAGATCATATAGCAATTCTTTGACAGCAGTGGAACTAAGACATAGGATTAGTGAGTGTTTTGGTGTTTGTTTCTGTTTCTTTGAACATCTCCTCTACAACGAAAACTCAGTGTAGAAAAACAAAACCTTAGTTATGGGATACATGCCTTTGAATGCATATATCCCTGTGTCCCTGCCGTGAGTGCTGGCGAGTATGTAGTAAGCGCTCAGTAATAAGTGAATGAATGAATGGTTGGGTTTCTGAGCGCGCCTCTCTGTGAATGAATACCACTTGGGCTTCAGTGGCAGCCCGTTTAAAACATGTAGCAGACAGCACAAGGGTCAGGTTTGTCTGATGTGCAGAAGTGTCTCTGGACACAGAAACCAGAGCATCACTTTACCAACACGTCAACTGTGTTATACTTCCTCCCACCCCGACATGCAATCTCAAAACTTTCTTTTCTTGCTGTTGTCCTTCAGAAAGCAGAAAGGAAATGGGAAGAGAAGAGGCAAAATCTGGACCACTATAACGGAAAAGAGTTTGAGAAGCTCCTAGAAGAAGCCCAGGCCAATATTATGAAGTCAATTCCAAACCTGGAGATGCCGCCAGCCTCGGGCCCACAGCCAAAGGGCGATGCTCCAGTGGACAAGCTAGAACCTTCAGGTAAGGCGCTACCAGGTGCCGCCCACATAGGCACAGTCTCTCACTTCCTAAAAACCTCATCAATTAAAAGAAGAAAATTAATTGGAGAAGCAAGCCCCAGGTGTCCCTAGAGCCTCCCTACTAGTTTTTGTTGTTTTATTGACTACTACTTTTTAGTTATAAACATAATAGGGAAACTGTGTTCTGCGTTAGGGATCTAGAACAATGCTCACTAAGGAAGAATGTAGCTCCCCAGTTTCTGCCTTTCCTACGAATTTATGACCCTTCACAGCACCAGCTGGGAGAATATGAGACCTGCGTTTAAATTGAGAGGTTTTCTTAGAAAACGTCGGCTTTTATAGGGATATTAGATCACAAGGAGAAATCGCATTTTTTAAATCAAAATTATTAGATGGTATATTTAACCAACCGAAACTATGGAAATTAAGCATCAGTGTGTCAATAATAATACAAAAAAGCTGTTAAAAAACTTAACCTGCTAAATCTTCAACCAATTACAAACCGTGTGCCTTATTCTCATCTTAAAATTACGGACAGTGTATCTCAAGTTGGTCAAAGAGGGAGCCCTTGTCATTACACATGAGAGGGAGACCAGAGCCCACCTCCAGAGCCCATCAGCCTGTGCCCGTCCCCAGAGGCAGCCATCCCGAGGCCAAGCTGCTGGCCTAGGACAAGACACGTCCCAGTGGTGCTGGTGCCCTGTGACCTGGCACCCTCTACATAAGACAGGGACCGCCCACTACAGATAATCACTGGCTTGTCACCCTGATGACTTAGCCAAATCTTCATTACAACTTTCAGCAGGAAGTCCTCAAGCACCTCCTCTAAACAACTCTGTTTCAGTTGCTCAGAAAAGACACACACACTCCTGGGAGGCCAGGCAGGCCTGTGTGTCCCCAGAGTTGGGACAGAGGCCAGCTGGAAGCTCTGATCCCGAATTTCTTGTTTTACCACTTTTGTAAGCTCTTAGAGTGTTGGTAAAAGGCTGAAGTGAAGAATGTTGGTAAAGGGCAGGAGTGAAGCTCTTTCCGTTTTGAGAGAGAAATGCCTTTTGGGGGGCATTTTTCTGGGGAAAGCTCAGCAGACAGCTTCATCTCCCAACCTTTGGTGTCAATACTGATTTGTAATTCTCTCATTTCTGCATTTGCTGCCTCCTTTTCTTAGCAGAGAACCTTTTCTAACCACATAACCGTGACCAAAACGATCCACTTTCTCCCTGACTTGTCCACTGACACCTTCTGCCTCTGGCTCTTCCTGGGCCAGGTTCTACTCTAACCTCCTCTCCATGAATCCTTCCTGCCAACACTGCTTTCCAGACTCAGGGATGAAGGCTCTGCAAGCCATGCAGGGAGCTCTGACCCTTCATCTCTCCAAGTAACACTCAACTTTTTGGGGTAACAAGAGATTTGTTTAATAATAATAGGTAATACTTGCATAGCATTTACTATAAGCCAAGCACTCTTCTAAATGCTTTATGTATATCAAGCCCATTTGATCTTCACAACACCCTGGTGGAGATGGTATTATTAGAATACGCGTTTAACAGATGGGAAAACTGAGGCAGAGAGAGGTTAATTAACTTGTGCAGGGCCTTTCTGCTTCAGGGCCTGTATTTTCAGTTATTGCACTATGAAGAGAATAGAGAAATTTTTCAGTCAGATTGCATCAAGTTTCTAGAAATACATTGGACTTTCTGGATGTTATCTCGAAAGATGATTTTGCAATGACACACTGTTTTCCAGAAGACCCTCCAGATTCAGAACAGGACTTGGACAAGCTGGGGGCTAAGTCCCCGCCTCGTCCTCCCCCACCTCCACGGAGGAGCTACCTGCCAGGATCGGGGCTCACCACCACGAGGTCCGGCGATGTGGTCTACACCAGCAGGAAGGAGAGTGCCACCACAAAGGTCTGATGAGTGAAGCCCTGGTAAACTGTCTCTGGGTTCAGATGCTGCCCGTAGACAAAGTCTTCTCTGCTCTCATTTAGAACATAAAAAGTAGGGAGGCAGAGAAGAGAAGTAGAGAATAAACTAGGTCTCCAAGGAAGTGCCGTTGGACTAGGCGGCACTGTGTTCCAAGGTGACACTGAACTAGGCTCTCAGGCACCTTTAAGACATGTGTAAGGAATGACCATTGCACGAAATTGCACAGATGGGAAAATGTCAGCCAGTGCTCTAGGACTAGACTGAGCACCAGGAGTTGTATCCTTACTTGACTTTTAACTGTATGTGAAATGCAAATCACCAGCTACTTCCCCAGCAAAGCACACTGAGATTGAAAACGGGGGCCTGAGGGGCGAGCAAAAGGAAGGTCATCTTACAGAGGTAACTGAGATTAGCTAACATAGCTGTGGGAGTCTTCAGAAAGAGGTTCAGAGAGCTTTAACTTCCACTTAACCTGGCAAGTTGTGTCATGTATGTTCAATGTAAAATACAATTTCCAAGGAGGGCCTTTCTTAAAGGCACTGAAGTTACAGTCTTATTATAATTCTTCAATCCGTTTGCCAAAATGACACCTTGGGCAAAGAAAAACCCAAACTAAATGCAAGTAGACAAAGCAGCCTTTCAGCTTGATTTGAAGAGCCAGGAAGCCAGTGCACCAGGCAGTGAGAGAACGTGTATTCTTTTGCGATCTGTCCCTCTTTTGCCAGCACCTGGGGGTGTTAAGCCAGTATCTGTGGTTTGACTCTTTCTCAGGCAAGCAGTGAAGATGCTGGACCAAGCCTGCAGGCTAGAGCCACAAAGTGTCCAGCAGAGGAGCCTGCTTCAGCCTGGGCCCCGTCACCACCACCTGTCACTTCCTCCTTAAAGGATGAGGAGGAAGAAGAAGGAGACAAAATCATGGCAGAACTCCAGGTATGTGGATGCGGTAACTGACGTGGCCGCCTGCCCTTCCCATCTGGGATTCTGGTTGTGTCTGACACCAGTTCATTAGCTAGAGAGGGCTGGGAAAGAGCCCCATGCCCCTGGGCCATGTAAGCTGCATCTCTGGCCTTGGCCTCCACTTTTCCAAGGTGGCACTGAACTAGGCTCTCAGGCACCTTTAAGACATGTGTAAGGAATGACCATTGCACAAAACAACTCAGAAAGTTTATACCAAAAAATCAATCCCAAGCTTTCCTAGCTCTGGCTGCTAGGATTGCCTTTCCTTTCCTTTCTTTCAGTGTGAAAATAGTCCCTGCTTCATTTTAAAAGCACTTAAGATGGGGATTAGAAATACCAGCCATTGTCCTGTCTTCCCAAGGACTGAGTAAAGCCCCCTTCAAGTGGTGTCCCCTTCTTTGGCTTTAATTCTTAGAATGACAGGCCTGGAATCACGTGGCCCGTCTGTCCTCCATACCAAGTTTCCAGTCAGTGTCAATGTCATCTTTTCAGGGATTCCAAAAAGCTTAATAATTTTGTTTCCCGTCTTCTTTGTTCTATTTGAGAAATGATACTTTACTTTTAGATTTTTATGTGTTAACTAATTGCCACAGTCTACTCCTAGGACTAAGGAGGGGGTACAGGGCTACACCCAAAGCTCATCCCACATTCAGATCATGGTGTGAATCTGCCCTCGGTGTACATTCTAAGAACTCGTCTAATCAGTCATAAAACACAATTCCTGGACGACAGTCTGTTCATAAAGTATTTCATTTTGATCCATGAGTTAACGTAGGATATTTTGCCAATTTGATGGTCAGGTCACGACCTCCTTCGGGCTCCAGCACATGTTCACTAAGGTACCGATGATTTTGTCTAAGGTACCGATGATTTTGTGCAGGCCCAGGGATCTGCCTTCTTCATTTGGAGGAGGGAGAACATTCTGACCATGTCACTTCCACCTCAACTCTTCTGCTCTGCTTCCCATGGAAGTAATTGCCAACATTAAGCACCTTGGGTTTTCCAGGGAAAACAGGGCTGCTGGTTTACTTGTCACATGCGTGAGCCCTGTCCAGCCCCATTAAAACTCAGACTGGCCTGAGACATCCCCTCCATCACACAGTTTGCTTACAGGTTTTTAGATTGGTCAGAGAATTTCATTCTTAGGAACCATAGATTTATAAAGTTACTGACTCATGGAACAGTTGAGAGCATGGAGGCCTCCATCAGTTATCCACTGAGGGCCCTCTGACTAAGACACTGGTATGTCAGGGCTACATGTTGCTGGGCATTGGTGCTTCTCCTAAGATGTGTAGGCAGATGCTGGGGCCATTCATTGTAGCATTTGCCCCCAAATTATGGTATAAGTAACAAATATGGAGGGAGAAAGAACAAGATAGTGGAGTAGAAGGACGTTAGCTCACTTCACAAAGTCACAACTGACTGGTGAACAACCATCAACAAAAAAGAGTGGAACCTACCAAAAAATGATATACTACATCCAAAGATAAAGAAGAAGCCACAACGAGACAGTAGGAGGGGCACAATCACAACAAAGTCAAATCCCATACCCACTCAGTGGGCGACACACAAACTGGAAAATAATTATAGTGCAGAGGGTCTCCCACAAAAGTGAGAGTTCTGAGTCCCACATCAGGCTCCCCAGCCTGGGGGTCTAGAATTGGGAGGAGGAGATCCCAGAGCGTTTGGCTTTGAAGGCCAGTGGGGCTTGGTTGCAGGAACTCCACAGGACTGGGGGAAATGGAAACTTCATTCTTGGAGGGCGCACACAAGGTCTTGTGCCCTCTGGAACCCAGGGAGAAAGCAGTGACTTCATAGGAGCCTGGGCCAGACCTACCTGCTAGTCTTGGAGGGTCTCCTGGAGAGGTTGGGGGGTGGCTGTGGCTCACTGTGGGGTCAAAGACACTGGTGGGGGCATACTGGGAAGGACTCGTTGGTGTGAGCTCCCTGGGAGGCTTCCATTTTTACCTGCCCCACCTGACAGCCTGTAGACTCCAGTGCTGGGACACCTCACGCCAAACAACCAACAGGGTGGGAACACAGCCCTAGCCCAAAGCCACCTCTAAACACACCCCCTTGACACGGCCCTGCCCACCAGAGAGACAAGATGCAGCTCCACCTACCAGTGGGCAGGAAGCAGCCCCTCCCACCAGGAAGCCTGCACAAGCCTCTGAGGCCTCATCCACCAGGGGGCAGAGACCAGAAGCAATGGGAAGTACAACCCTGCAGCCTGTGGACAGAAACCACAATCACAGAAAGTTAGACAAAATGAGACAGCAGAGGAATATGTTCCAGGCGAAGGAACAAGATAAAACCCCAGAAAAACAACTAAGTGAGGGGGAGATAGATAGGCAATCTACCCAAAAAAGAATTTGGAGTATTGATAGTAAAGATGATCCAAGATCTTGGAAAAAGAATGGAGGTACAGACTGAGAAGATGCAAGAAATGTTTAACAAAGAGCTAGAAGATACAAAGAAGAAACAGAGATGAACAATACAATAACTGAAATGAAAAATACACTAGAAAGAATCAATAACAGAATAAATGACACAGAAGAATGGATAAGTGAGCTGGAAGACAGAATGGTGGAAATCAGTGCTGCAGAATAGAATAAGGAATGAAATGAAGACAGTTTCAGAGACCTCTGGGAACATTAGGTGCACCAACATTTGCATTATAGGGGGCCCTGGAGGAGGAGAGAGAGAAAGGGCCCGAGAAAATATTTGAAGAGATAATAGCTAAAAACCTCCCTAACATGGGAAAGGAAACAGTCACCCAAGTCCAGGAAGCACAGAGTCCCAGGCAGGATAAACCCAAGGAGGAGCACACCAAGACACATATTAATCAAACTGACAAAAAGACAGAGAAAATACTAAAAGCAACAAGTAACATACAATGGAATCCCCATAAGGTCATAAACTGATCTTTCAGCAGAAACTCAGCAGGCTATAAAGAAGTGGCATGATATATCAATAGTGATGAAAGGGAAAAACCTACAACCAAGATTACTCTACCCAGCAAGGCTGACAGAGAAATCAAAACTTTACAGACAAGCAAAAGCTAAGAGAATTCAGCACCACTAGACCAGCTTTGTAACAAATGCTAAATGAACTTCTCTAGGTGAAAAAGAAAAGGCCACAACTAGAAACAAGAAAATTACAAATGGGAAAGCTCACCAGTAAAGGCAGAAAATCATTCACACACAAATGTGATATCAAAACCAGCAGTCGTGAGAAGAGGAGAGTACAAGTGCAGGATACTAGAAATACATTTGAAATTAAAAGACAACTTAAAAACACTCATATATATTATACAGACTGCTATATCAAAACCTCATAGTAACCGCAAACTGAAAATCTACAATACACACAAAAAAGAAAAAGGAATCTAAACACAACACTAAAGTTAGTCATCAAATCACAAGAGAACAAAAGGGAGGGAAGAAAAGAGACCTACAAAAACAAATCCAAAACAATTAACAAAATGACAGTAAGAATATACATATCTATAATGACCTTACATGTAAACAAATTAAATGCTCCAAACAAAAGATACAGACTGGCTGAATGGATACAAAAACAAGACCCTTCTATATGTTGTCTGCAAGAGACCCACTTCAGATCTAGGGACACATACAGACTGAGACTGAGGGGATGGAAAAAGGTATTCCATGGAAATGGAAATCAAAAGAAAGCTGGAGTAGCAATTCTCATATCAGACAAAATAGACTTTAAAGGACTGTTATAAGAGACAAAGAAGGACACTACATAATGATCAAGGGATCAATCCAAGAAAATATAACAATTGTAAATATATATGCACCCAACATAGGAGCATCTCAATAGATAAGGCAAATGCTAACAGCCATAAAAGGAGAATTCAGCAGTAACACAATAATAGTGGGGGACTTTAACACCCTACTTACAGCAATGGACAGATCATCCAGACAGAAAATCAATAAGGACACACAAGCCTTAAATGACACATTAGAGCAGATGGACTTAATTGGTATTTATAGAGCATTCCATTCAAAAGCAGCAGAATACACATTCTTTTCAAGTGCATGCAGAACATTTTCCAGGATCACACACTGGACCACAAAGCGAGCCTCGGTAAATTTAAGCAAATTGAAATTGTATCAAGCATCTTTTCTGACCACAGTGCTATGAGATTAGAAATCAACTACAAGGAAAAGAAAAAAAACCACAAACATGCGGAGGCCAAACAATATGCTACTAAACAACCAATGGATCACTGAAGAAATCAGAGGAAATCAAAAAATACCTAGAAAAAACAACCCAATCCAAAAATGGGCAGAAGACCTAAACAGACATTTCTCTGAAGAAGATATACAGACTGCCAACAGACACATGAAAGAATGCTCAACATCATTAATCATTAGAGAAATGCTACAAATGAAAACTACAAAAATTCAAAACTACAATGAAATATCATCTCACACCAGTCAGAATGGCCATCATCAAAAAATCTAGAAACAGTAAATGCTGGAGAGGGTGTGAAGAAAAGGGAACCCTCTTGCACTGTTGGTGGGAATGTAAATTGATACCACCACTATGGAGAACAGTATGGAGATTCCTTAAAAAGCTGAAAATAGAACTACCATATGACCCAGCAATCCCACTACTGGGCATACACCCTGAGAAAACCATAATTCAAAAAGAGTCACATACCACAATGTTCATTGCAGCTCTATTTACAGTAGCCAGGACATGGAAGCAACCTAAGTGTCCATTGACAGATGAATGGATAAAGAAGATGTGGCACATATATACAATGGAATATTAGTCATAAAAAGAAACGAAATTGTTATTTGTAGTGAGGTTGGTGGACCTAGAGTCTGTCATACAGAGTGTAGTAAGTCATAAAGAGAAAGACAAATCTTTAACACATACATATGGAATCTAAAAAAAAAAAAGGAATGAAGAACCTAGGGGTAGGACGAGAATAAAGACACAGACCTACTAGAGAATGGACTTGAGGACACGGGGAGGGGGAAGGGTAAGCTGGGACAAAGTGAGTTTCATGGACATATATACACTACCAAATGTAAAACCTACAGCTAGTGGGAAGCAGCCGCATAGCACAGGGAGATCAGCTAGGTGCTTTGTGACCACCTCGAGGGGTGGGATAGGGAGGGTGGGAGGGAGGGAGATGCAAGAGGGAAGAGATAAGGGGATATATGTATATGTATAACTGATTCACTTTGTTATAAAGCAGAAACTAACACACCATTGTAAAGCAATTACACTCCAATAAAGATGTTTTAAAAAAAATACCTAGAGACATGAAAATGAAAACAGGACAATGCAAAACCTATGAGACATAGCAAAAGCAGTTCAAAGGGGAAGTATATAGCAATATAATCTTACCTCAGGAAACAAAACTCTCAGACAACATAATCTTACACCTAAAACAACTAGAGAAAGAACAGACAAAACCCAAAGTTAGTAGAAGGAAAAAAATCATAAAAAATCAGAGCAGAAATAAATGAAATAGAGACAAAGAAAGCAATAGAAAAGATCAATGACACTAAAAGTTGGTTCTCTGAAAAGATAAACAAAATTGATAAACCTTTAGCCAGACTCATCAAGAAAAAAAGGGAGAGGGCTCAAACCAACAAAATTAGAAGTGAAAAAGGAGAAGTTACAACAGAAACCACAGAAATACAAAGGATAATAAGAGATTACTACAAGCAACTATATGCCAATAAAATGGACAACCTAGAAGAAATGAACAAATTCTTAGAAAGGTACAATCTCCCAAGACTGAACCAGGAAGAAATAGAAAATATGAACAGACAAGTCACAAGTACTGAAATTGAAACTGTGATTTAAAAACTCCCAACACACAAAAATCCAGGACCAGATGGCTTCACAGGCAAATTCTATCAAACATTTAGAGAAGAGTTAACACCTGTCCTTCTCAAACTATTCCAAAAGATTGCAGAGGAAGGAATGCTCCCAAACTCGTTCTTTGTGGCCACTATCACCCTGATACCAAAACCAGACAAAGATATCACAAAAAGAGAAAATTACAGGCCAATATCACTGATGAACATAGACGCAAAAATCCTCAACAGAATACTAGCAGACCAAATACGACAATGCATTAAAAGGATCATACACCATGATCAAGTGGGATTTATCCCAGGGATGCAAGAATTTTTCAATATCTGCAAATCAATCAGTGTGATACACCACATTAACAAATTGAAGAATAAAAACCATGTGATCATCTCAATAGATGCAGAAAAAGCTTTCAACAAAATTCAACACCGATTTATGATAAAAACTCTCCAGAAAGTGGGCATAGAGGGAACCCATCTCAGCATAATAAAGGCCATATATGACAAACCCACAGCTAACATCAACAGTGAAAAGCTGAAAGCATTTCCTCTAAGATCAGGAGCAAGACATGGATGTTCACTCTCGCCACTTTTATTCAACGTAGTCTTAGAAGTCCTAGCCATGGCAATCAGAGAAGAAAAAGAAATGAAAGGAATCCAAATTGGAAAAGAAGAAGTAATACTGTCACTGTCTGTAGACGACATGACACTATACACTGAAAATCCTAAAGATGCTGCCTGAAAACTATCGGAGCTCATCGATGAATTCAGTAAAGTTGCAGGACATAAAATTAATACACAGAAATCTGTTGCATTCCTATACACTAACAATGAAAGATCAGAAAAAGAAATGAAGGAAACAATCCCATTTACCATCACATCAAAAAGAATTAAATACCTAGAAATAAACCTACCCAAGGAGGCAAAAGACCTGTACTCTGAAAACTGTAAGACACTGATGAAAGAAATCGAAGATGATGCAAACAGATGGAAGGATATACCATGTTCTTGGATTGGAAGAATCAGTATTCTCAAAATGACTATACTACCCAAGCCAATCTCCAGATTCAATGCAATCCCTATCCAACTACCAATGGCATTTTTCACAGAACAAAAAAAAAATTTTTAATTTATATGGAAACACAAAAGACCCTGAATAGTCAGTGCAAGCTTGAGAAAGAAAAATGGAGCTGGAGGCATCAGGCTCCCTGACTTCAGACAGTAGTACAGAGCTACAGTAATCAAAACAGTATGGTGCTGGCACAAAACGAGAAATATATTCAATAGATCAATGGAACAGGATAGAAAGCCCAGAAATAAACCCATGCACCTATGGTCAGTTAATCTTCGACCAAGGAGGCAAGAATATACAATGGAAAAAAGACAGCCTCTTCAATAAGTGGTGCTGGGAAAACTAGACAGCTACATGTAAGAAAATGAAATTAGAACATTCTCTTACACCACACACAAAAATAAATTTAAAATGGACTAAAGACCTAAATGTAACACTGGATACTATAAAACCCTTAGAGGAGAACATAGGCAGAACACTCTGACACAAATTGTAGCAATATCTTTTTGGATTCACCTCCTAGAGTAATGAAAATAAAAACAAGAATAAACAAATGGGACCTAATTAAACTTAAAAGCTTTTGCACAGCAAAGGAAACCATAAACAAAATGAAAAGACAACCTACAGAATGAGAGAAAATATTTGCAAACGAAGCAACCAACAAGGGATTAATCTCCAAAATATATAAACAGCTCATGCAGCTCACTATCAAAAAAAAAAAACCAGCTCAATCAAAAAATGGGCAGAAACATTAAAAAGAATGAAATAATGCCTTTTGCAGCAACATGGATGGACATAGAGATTATCATATTAAGTGAAGTAAATCAGACAGAGAAAGACTAATATCCTGATATCACACACACACACACACAAAATTCCAAAATCCCACCAGGGTATTTACTGTTGCTTTCTTTCTCCAACAAGTAGTTATTTTCTTTAATTGATTAATTATTAGTGATGTCTTAATAAAGATTAATGAACACGTAATAGTATTTATTGTAAACTCTACATTTAAAAAAAAAAAACAATGGGCAGAAGATCTAAATAGACATTTCTCCAAAGAAGACATATAGATGGCCAAAAGCACATGAAAAGATGTTCAACATTCCTAATTATTAGAGAAATGCAAATCAGAATTACAATAAGGTATCACCTCACACCAGTCAGAATGGCCATCATCAAAAAGTCTACAAAACAATAAGTGCTGGAGATGGTGTGGAGAAAAGGGAACCCTCCTACACTGTTGGTGGGAATGTAAATTAGTACAGCCACTATGGAGAACAGTATGGAGGTCCATAAAGAAGTAAAAATAGAACTACCATACTACCCAGCAGTCCCACTACTGGGCATATATCTGGAGAAAACCATAATTCAAAAAGATACATGCATCCCAATGTTCATAGCAACACTATTTACAATAGCCAAGTCATGGAAGCAACCTAAATGTCCATGGACATATGAATGGATAAAGAAGATGTGGTACCTATATACAATGGAATATTACTCAGCCATAAAAAAGAATGAAATAATGCCACTTGCAGAACATGAATGGACCTAGAGATTATCATACTAAGTGAAGTAACTCAGACAAAGACAAATACCATATGATACCACTTATATGTGGAATCAAAAAAATAAATGATACAAATGAACTTACTTACAAAACAGCAACAGACTCACAGACTAAGAAAATAAATTTACGGCTGCCAAAGGGAAAAGGTGGCGGCAGGGGAGGGATTAATTAGGAGTTTTGGATTAACATATACACACTACTATATATAAAATAATCAACAAGGACCTACTGTATAGCATAGGGAACTCTACTCAATATTCTGTAATAACTTAAATGGGGAAAAGAATTTGAAAAATAGGTATACGTGTAACTGAGTCACTTTGCGGTACACCTGAAACTAACACAACATTGCAAATCAATTATACTCCAATATTAAAGTATGGTATAAATAATTAATAAATCATGGTATAAATAAATCATGACCTGGTTTGTTTCAAATGGATGACTAAGCACTAGATAACTTCTCATTTGTGAAGGGTGAGCAACAAGCACTAATGATCAAAGAAGTGAGGCGTTTAAGCTTGTGAATAATCTTGCACTAGCCCCCGAGAGAAGTAACTTTCCTTCTAGCCACTTAGAGCCCATCACTTGAGGATATTTCCCTCCACTGAAAGCTAAATATCTTTGATGCTTCCTTTGACTGAAAGCGTTACAAAGGCAGAGTATCTGGCTTCTTGTTATATTATTGGTGGTCAGGTAACAGTGGTGAGTGAAGTGCTCTGACCCTAAGGCAACCAAACCTCATTAGCCAGCCTGCTGCACCGAAGAGTCGGCCAGCGGCCATGCTGGAGCCTTTGCAGGCTCTCGAGTTAGACGCCTACCCTACCCGCCAGCCCCTCTGAGGCAGGAAGGAGCAGCTGCAGCACCGCCCCCCCCCACCCCGAGTGTAATCGTAGCACAGCTTTCCTGCTCTGCGTCACCAGGCATCAGAAGAAACCACAAGCTCCCGAGTTCAGGGTCTAACAGCCCAACGGAAATGACGAGTGGCCTTAGCAGGCAGAGCCCCGGGCACCTCCAGGGCCCGCGAGGACCGGGTGGGTGTCTAAGGAGGGAACTGGGAGCCAGCGGAGCGAGGGAAGAGCAGGCCGGGGAAGGTCCCGGGCATCCGCTCCGCTAGTATTTTAAAACCTGTGCTGGAATGTTCACCTGGGGAAGGCGTGAGGTATTCTTTGTGCCTGCAGTTATTTCCAAATGACACTATTTGACATTAAGGAAATACGAGGCGATCAGTTGAAATTATTCACTTCAACAACTGCTCTTTAATCCTGCCTGCACATTAGAATAATTTGAGTTAAAAAAAAAAAATCCTACAGCCCAGAGAGTCTGACTTAATTATGCTCTGGGTGAGGCCTGGGTAACAGTATTTTTTTTCAACTGGGTGTCATGTAGCCTGATTGAGAATCACCGATTTCAGGACATTTCGCTGCTTGGGTTACCGTCTCTCCTGCTCTCGCGATCATATATATTGTCACTTCTTTTCTGCCCTATAGACACAGCAGATGCTTTCTCTCTGAGAACCGACCTCCCTCACTCAGTGTTCACAGGAGTGGCCCTGGGCTCCTATAACTACGATCCATCATTAGTTTTCAGAGACAAGTCTTTGGGGGTCAGGCAGCTCCCAGGCCGCTCAGAATCACTTGCGTGCTAAAGGGATTGCTTTATTCTACGTGAGTCAGAACTACCCAGGGCACAGGAGTATGTTGCTACTGCAGACAACGAATTGTTAAGGATTACTTTCCTTTTAAGGTTTAATGGTTTGCAATATCTTGTGCCCTTTTATAATGAAGAGGAAAAAAGATAGATAGCTTCTTAATTCATTTACATATTCAGCATTTTTTAAAGGTCAAAGCCCTTTAAAAGAAGCCCTACTAAATGCAAATCAGGTTCACCCAGACAGGAAGAAGGGGCGTTCTTTTCAAAGGCTCTATCCATTTAATCTTAGCCTGGACCAGAAAATAAGGAAGACTTTGGCCCGGGCTTTGCTGACCTGAGGTCAGATGGGGAGCCGGTTTTCAGGGCGCTGACGCCCTGGCATGACCCGCATGTAGGACCCGGCCGGGGTCTCGACCGGGAGATCCTCTGGATTCCCTGCCTGTTCCCTCTGACCTCCTTGCTGCACTCGGATCCCTATTAACTCAGTGTTTTAATTCCTTAGGCATTCCAGAAGTGTTCCTTTATGGATGTAAATTCAAACAGTCACGCTGAGCAGTCCCGGGCTGACAGTCACGTTAAAGACACTAGGCCGGGGGCCACAGCCCTACCCAAGGAGAAGAAGGTAACGTGGCAATTACACGTTGGCCACCCGGTGGGCCGTCCTTCTTTCCTTGCTCTGACACTAATACCGCTCTGTGCTTGAGCTTCTGTACCTTCTCTTTTTTCCTCACCCTTCTTTTTTTTTTTTTTTAAACTAATGGAGACACAGCTTGGGGTTTCACCAGCGATCTCTGGCTCAGGTTTCCTGAGCGGACGCTGTGTTCCTGTGCACAGCACACAACAGTATATGCAGAATTCAGGCATTATCTTCCCAAACCAAAGATACACATACACCTTCCAAGATTTTCCAGAACAATGCTGGTGGAACAAATGGAAACATCAACCAAGTAGGTAGCAGTTTTTCTAATTTGTATCATGTCTTCTGGACCAAAGACATCTACGTTAAAAGTAGGTGAAAGCTTTAGGGGCTTCTCTGGTGGCGCAGTGGTTGAGAGTCCGCCTGCCGATGCAGAGGACGCGGGTTCGTGCCCCAGTCCGGGAAGATCCCACATGCCGAGGAGCGGCTGGGCCCGTGAGCCATGGCCGCTGAGCCTGCGCGTCCGGAGCCTGTGCTCCGCAACGGGAGAGGCCACAACAGTGAGAGGCCTGCGTACCGCAAAAAAAAAAAAAAAAAGTAGGTGAAAGCTTTAGATTCCAGGAAGAGAATGCATAGCAGAGCTGTCTATCCCCCATCCACAGGCGTATCCATGGAAACATACACACATGTATTTGCACACATGTTCGAGGATGCCAAGCAGAGTTTTTGTTACTCTTAGAAATTCTCAAAGTGTACCTGCCAAGGTAGTAAGTTCAGTATCGTTTTAGTGCTACTAAACTTTGTGGCATTCTCATGGCTTCCAAACAGACATCCAGGCTCTGAAACAGAGGTCACTATCATGACATAGAACTTTAAGGAGAGGAGATTAACCTGCATATTTGAACTTCAACTTTGTAAGTTGAATCTAGAGCTTTTGTGATTTTTGGAAATAGCGCCATCTTATTTAAATGAAGCCTCTGTCTAAACTTCAGGGTAAAAAGCTTATCATGACCAACTCAAGTCTTAACATTTTTTGCCAGGAACTTGTATCTTAGAATTCAAAGGTTCTAGCGTCCTTTAAATAAAGTCAAACAAATCAGCCATAATAGATAGCCCAGTAGTCACTCCGCATAGGTGCCTCAGTGCAGGAATAAGTAAGCTCAGTGAAAGAGATACAGGATCACACAGTCGGAGGGCTATTCTAGCAGAGTCCTTCAAGAGATGCAGTCCTGGGGCTCACAGCTCTCAGCCGTGCAGCCCCCCGCAGAGGCTGACCTGCTCCCCCCCGGCTCCCAGCTTTCCCAGAGCCCTCGTGTAAACTCCGCCAGCCACGGATCTGGCAAGTGGAGCTGTTAACCAGGCGATGGGGGTGGGAGCTCTCTAGGCACGGGGGAGATTAGGAGACTATCTGGATAAATCCTTCTTGTGAGGGAAACCTCCTGTTAATGGGAATTGAACCCATAATTATCACACTGGAAATACGTTGCTGCTTCAGTCTGTGGACTTTCCTTCTGTGGCCTTATTAAAGCCAATTCACAGAAGGTCCTGGCGGGTCCTGAGTTATGTGCTGTACTTGGGCCAGTGTGACCGTTTCTTTCAAACACTGACCCGGAGCTTCTCGAAGATCCCTCTGGAGACAATCATCATCTCATTGTAGAATTTTGCTAATTTGCTAAAAAGCTGCATGGGGTTTCTTGCCCTGCAATTAGAAATCCATATGCCATCGATCACACTGATCTCAATCAAGGTCCATCAGATACTAAGCAGGTCTGTACTGAATGCCCAACACCAGGGCATTAAACACTAGGTTTAATTACAGATGCTTTTTCTGGATAATTATACTCAGTAGACTGATGTACTTCACAATAACCGTGACTATCAGACCTGTCCCCAAAGTATTGTCCTTATTAACCTCTTCCTGGGCTATTCGTCTACCCTTCTATAACTCAAATGTTTCTTAAAGTTTTTTTCCTCTTATTATGAAGTGCTAGTCTAGTACTTACTTTTATGCAATTTTTCTATAACTTAATGTTTCTAATTTTGGTTTCTTGCCCAAATGCATATGGTCCCTGCTTCACCAGTTGTCTGAACAACCCAAACCTCGGGGCCCCAAAACAGATATTAATGAGGCTTAACTAGCTTTCCTGCAGAGTCCTGACTATCTAAGACTACCTAAGATATCGTTGTGAGATTACATGACGACCGTGAACAAGTTACCCTGGACAAAGCTGAGGCACTTCCTTTGATCCAGGCCTTCATTTTTCTAGCCCACTTCCAAAACTGCTGGGTCATGTGAAACCTACACTTGACATCTTTATCTTACTGACTTTCCATTGGAGGATTCCTGCTAGTAGATCTGTTTTAAAATACGTATATTGCCGGGTGGCATTTGAAATATTTAACAGTGGGTATGACACGGGCCCTGACCAATCAGAACAGATGCCAGCCCTAACCCCCCAATCAATGAGGCCAGCAGAACAGCAGCCCTGCAGATGCCAATTCCTCCTGTGACTCAAGGGTAAAGTCGCACTCAGGTCCTGGCATGATACGCTGACTCCCTGTTTGGAGCTGAAACCTCATTTGTTTTTCTTCTTGCAACGTTTACTTGATGCATTAGTTGTTGATTCTAAATTTAAAATCCCACCAAAGAGATGATATTGTTCCACCGTAGCAGCTGAATCTCGTTGCTCTTGTTTGGGGCCTGATGCGGCCGAAGGGAAGTTGAACAGGAGGTGTTTGGTGGCTCGTGCACCTTGGATCCTGTGCCGTATTTCCATGTGATTAATACTGACTTTGTTGTCTCTGTGCGTGATTGCTTGAATGTGTACGGACATTCTTTCTGGTTTTAACCAGGCAGCAGGATCGCTCTAGGCTGTCATCGGTGGGAGCCTGGGTTCTTGCGCTTCGTTATGTTGTCATTGCTTTAACCCAACAGGCTTCTTGGGATCGTGTCCCATCCTGTTCTAATCACCTCTTCCTCTTGGGCTTCTACAGCCAGAAGAAAGGACAGCAGTGCCTTGGAAGTGACAAGGCACGGCTAGTGGTAGCATGGCGGCAGGGCCCGAGGCTACCGATACACCCGTGCCTGGTGGAGCATTCTCCATACCCGGTTCTCACTGCTGGGCTCTTACCTTCTGAATCTCTTGGCGAGAACCTCAGAAGTGCAGCTTTCCTCAGCATCAGAGCACACAGAGAACCAAAGCTGAATCATGTAGTTAAAATATTGTACCTGATGACCTATTTGGTATAAATACCCAGAAATGAGAATTGAAATTTCTAGGTCAAACAGAAACCATTTTAAAGGGTTTTGATTTGTTTGTACCACCAGAGGGCCAAGCAGAAAAACTGTAGAGTACCCAGATCTTCATGGATGAAAGCCGGAGTCTTTGTTAATGGGTATTATATTAAAAATTCTTGTCTCTTCAAGGAAAAGCTGAGTCATGTTGTCACGGTCACCACTTGAGCCTCAAATATCTGTTTTGTAAATGTTTAGATGACATCTTGGCAGCACTGTCACTCTGAACTGGGATTTGAGCATCTTGGCTACGATTAGTTTGAAGGTTATTTTGACACTTTACTTGGCAAGTTTAAGTACAAACTGCAAGTATGTTTTCAAATCTGTGATTTGACCAGGGAAAACTGGGTTTTTTTCATCTCAAAGTACCATACCCAAGCAATGCAGAGTCGTTATAGGACAATCCCCAAACAAGAAGCAGAGATGAGACTGAAATATGAAATAACTAGTTGGCAGAGACGTGAAAACTTTCCTGGTCTAGTTCCTTGGTTTATAAGCAAGAAAACTGAGGCCCAAGGAAGTGAAATGACTTGCCTAAAATAACAGTTAAGTGGCAGATCTGGGTGAGAGTCACAATCTGCCTGCTCGTGTATTGTGCTTTCTACGATGCCATGCCACTCTTCTGGTTTTAGAGTTGGCTAAGCTCACAGTCAGATGTTGAAAAGAGGAGGTGTTGGTCCAGAACTGGTCCCTTTATTCTCTTAACTGCTCCTCCCACCAAAATTTGAAATCCTTGAAATATTTTGCTAATTGAGATTTTCATCTTGTGCAAACACAGGGCATTTTTGGAAGTTGGAGAACCAAGCCACCCAAGGTAAACAGAGCTGTAGGCTTTGGACTGGTGTGTGACGAATGTGCTTGGCCCGCATGTTTTGAAGTGTAATTAAAGAAACAATCTAGTTGTAGCCCACTTTGGGGGGGTGTGGTTTTGTGGAGTAACATGTCCTACACTGTTCTACCAGAATTTGGAATTTTTCCACGAAGACGTACGGAAATGTGATGTTGAATATGAAAATGGCCCCCAAATGGAATCCTGGAAGGTGAGTCCACCAGATCTGTGTTCCAACTGATACCATGCAGATTAATTCCCTTCCTTTGCAGATCCATTTCTGATCACTGTGTGTGGTTTCCCTCCTCCACTCTCCCTCCCAGGTTACCGCAGGGGCTTCCATACCTAGTGACCATCCTAAGTGGGAAAGAGGAATGGAGAATAGTATTTCTGGTGCAGCAAGAACATCAGAATACAAAACTGACATCTTAATGAAGGAAAGTTCCATATCCACTAAGAGTTTACTTAGAGACGGTAGAAACTATTCCCAGAAAAATGTGTCCAGGGTCAATTCTAGTTTCTCTGGCGTTAGTTCCTTAGAAGATGAAATCAACAAAGGACCTAAAATCTCAGGGCAGCCGTACCCTGTGTGTGACACTGAGAATCAGAAGATGAATTATGGGAAGACAAAGGGGGTGATCCAGCAAGGACAAGAAAATACAGATAAGTGTCACCTTCCCTCTCCCACTAGATCAACCGAATCGACTATTCGTGATGTCAAAACTCAAGACCAAGAGGTTCCCTTGACAGAGTTTGGCCAAGTTGTCCTGAGACCGAAGGGAGCCAGGCCTGCTAACCTGACGCCTGATGAGGATGGGGAGTCCACAGCAGGCTCTCCCACCGAGGAGAGTGCAACCACCGACAGCATTGCCTTCATGATCACCAAAACCGCGGTCCAAGTTCTCTCCAGCGGGGAGGTCCGCGACATAGTGAGCAAACAGGGGCAAGATGTACAGACGGTCAACATTGACGCCAAAAAAGAGACAACTTCCCAGCAAGAAGGCACTGACAGTGAAGAGCCGGTCGTGTGCCTGGACAAGAAACCCGTGATCATCATTTTTGATGAACCCATGGACATCCGGTCCGCATACAAGAGACTTTCAACCATATTTGAGGAATGCGACGAGGAATTGGAGAGAATGATGACAGAGGAGAAGATAGAGGAAGAGGAGGAGAATGGAGATACTGTGGTCCAGAGTAACACCTCCCAAAAGTTTCCTAAGGAGGGGGCCTCGGGCAACCTCGGAGCAGGGCGGGAGGCTGAGAGTAAATTCCAGCCGCACTTCCTTTCAGCGGAGACCGGAATGTCAGGAGGACAGGAAGTGACTAAAACCGAGCAGAGCAAGTTCAACCCAGCCGATTCTCCAAGTTCAGAAAGCCAGGGCGACACGACCGATGACCAGTTTGAAAGCCCCAAGAAAAAGTTCAAATTCAAATTCCCAAAAAAGCAGCTCGCCGCTCTCACGCAAGCCATTCGCACGGGAACCAAGACGGGGAAGAAGACGTTGCAGGTGGTGGTCTATGAAGAGGAGGAAGAGGACGGCACTTTGAAGCAGCACAGAGAAGCCAAGCGCTTCGAGATCAGCGGGTCTCGATCCGAAGACACTCCGAAAAGTATGCTTAGGAGACTAGAGCAGCCCAGTCTGGAGAGCACAGCTCCGATCTCGAGAACTGATGAAATCAGAAAAAATACCTACAGAACGTTGGACAGCCTGGAGCAGACCATCAAACAGCTGGAAAATACGATCAGTGAGATGAGTCCCAAAGCCCTAGTTGAGACCTCGGGTTCCTCCAACAGAGAGTCTGTTGCAAGCTCATCCCACGTGGCCCAGGAGGCCTGTCCCCAGTCCTTGCTAGTCCTGGATGAAGCTCCCACTGCCCTAGAGCCCCCCTCGTCTGTACCTTCGGCTTCACGTAAGGTATCTTGGTCTGACGGAAAATGAAAAGAGCCAGCTGCTTTCTTAAACCTGTCATAATCACCATTAGCGAAAGTGTCTTGTGATTTACTTGCTTCCTTTCAGGTGGCTCGTTTCGTTTGGTTTCGTTGTCTGTTCGCAATGATCCTTTCTCTCACACTTTCTCCCTCGCCTTCAGAACAACAACAACTAGGTGTCTAACAGCTAATCGATTCTGTTTTTACCTCTGTTGCTGACTGGTGTTGGGAAAACCGCAAAGGATGCTGGGTCAGCCATTTGCCGTTGGAGTGATTGCTCTGATACTCACATTAAAATCCGTTTGATCAGTAGTGGAGCAGTGTTATTCTGTTTGATTCTTCAAATTAACCCCAGTGGTGTCTCCTGATGTCCGTCTCCTAGATCTGTCCTGCATGTAGGGCTGTGGCTTCTCACGTTGAGCTTCTCTGCGCACAGTGGGGCAGCCTCGGGGGTAAGCCGCTCACACGCGTCCTCTCTCTCCCCCACTTGCTGCTTCTCCCCACAGGGCTCCACGGGAACCCCTCAGACGAGCAGGATGCCGATCCCCATGAGTTCCAAGAACAGACCCGGAAGCCTGGACAAACCTGGCAAGCAGTCCAAACTGCAGGATCCCCGCCAATATCGTCAGGTAGTTTTACCTTAAACCCAATATTGGATGGACACTCTTGCGCTTAAGAAGCAAGTCACTGACTTAGTTTATACCAAATATTGCATTTTTCTTTGTAAGATACCGTTTACGTACACGTCCTGGATCTGGGGGCATGAAGAGAGTCTCAAAGCCTCTGTTGAATTTCTCACCACTCTTTTGCATGCTCGCAATAAAACAGCTTTTACTTTGTGACTCCAAAGTTGACCTGTTAACACAAGGTGGCGGGCCAGGTGGCTTTCCTTGGGGGAGTGTAGTGGTTCATCAGAACACCTTGGGAAACCGAGACAGACAAAGCCGCCCTGAAAGTCTCCAGCACTAACGTGTACGTGGACGGCATCGCACTAGAGGCCCATTAACACTCCGTCACGATGCCTCAGCCCCGCCCCAGTAACAGCCCTCACGCAACCCTCACGTCTCCACCCAGCACCCGGAGACGGTAGTAGAATGATGTGCCTGTTCTCACAAACACTCTTCTTCCTTCTTCCCTGTTCTGTACACCCTCTGCTCTGCACTTTGGGGGTTTCTCCCAGGTCCAGTACAGCACGACAAGACTTAGCTCAGGCCTTGAACTGGTTTGGTGTGGTGTCTTTGATTTAATGACTCTCAGAAGGGCTGTGTTGCCAGGCCCTGTGGATTGATGGTGTTACCAGCTTTCTGACAAACTGTCTCCTGCCGTCTTTATTTGCAGGCTAATGGAAGTGCTAAGAAAGCTGGTGGGGACTGTAAGCCTACTTTCCCCTCCTTACCTGCTTCTAAGATTCCAGCCCTTTCTCCCAGCTCTGGGAAAAGCAGTTCTCTGCCTTCTTCTAGTGGTGACAGCTCTAACTTCCCTAATCCACCTGCTACTAAACCATCGGTTCCTTCTAACCCTCTCAGCCCCCAAACAGGACGATCTGCTCCCTCTGCCTCCCTCATCCCCTCTGTCTCTAATGGCTCCTTGAAGTTTCAGAGCCCCGCTCACACAGGTAAAGGTCACCATCTCTCATTCTCACTGCAGACTCAGAATGGCCGAGCAGCCCCTCCTTCCTTCTCCTCCTCCCTGCCCCCCCCTGCCTCCCCAGCTTCACTGAATCAAGGTGCCAAGAGCATCAGGACCATCCATACTCCTAGCCTCACCAGCTACAAGGCACAGAGCGGAAGTTCAAGCAAAGCCACCCAGTCCACAGCAAAGGAAACCTCTTAAAGGCCAAATCCTATTAGGCACGAGTCGGAGTTGCATTTAAGAAAAAAAAAATTTTTAACAGTCTTCGACAAGTGTTTTCACAAGAGAATGTAACATATCGCTGTACTGTTTGAGGTTTACTGCTAAGTATGTGCTAAATACTGGATTAATAGATTTCAGTAAAGCTTGTTTGTTTTTTTACTTTGTCGCTGTTCTAATTACATAGTGTTTACTGTCTCTATTCAATACCTGTTAAATGAAGTAAGCATGTGTTACCAAAAGAGAGTATGGCAGGAGAGAAGGGTGTGGTGAGACAAGAAAAAAAATGTATGAAGCATGTAAAACATGTATGATTCCAGAATTTTAGTATGTTTTGTATAAAAATATTTTTCATTACGGAGACTAGACGTGAACAGAGAAATACACAGGTGTGACTATACAAATTGTAAAACAGATACTATAATATTTCCTTTTATTTTAGTGTTATTTAGCTTTATTACAGATTTCTATTTTTGTCAGATCTTCATGGTTCCTTTCGAGATCTTTTTTGCCAAAACATTTTGATACTGTAGCCTTGTACATTTGAAAGTAGCGTGCTAGACAATAAGCCAATGAACTTCTGCACAAGCCAACACAGAGGCACATGTGGAAGGCAATGATCAACCCTACTGCACTGCCATGAAAATTATGTATAATAATTTGCCGGCCCAAGCAAGCTAGTTTTGTTCTGTTTCTTTCTTTTTTCTCTTTTCTAACATATTGGGATTCGCTAGTTGTTTTCTTTGCAGTATCTAATCCTTCCTTTGTTTTCTGAGACCTGGTAACCCACACTATTGCACTGTGGATTTTAGAATGTACACTTCTGTACGGTTCTGTAAACTGATCAATTTTTGTAAATATATAAATAGACACCAAAAATACTGTATGTGACAGCACATAGAGTAGTTTTCCCACACCAAAGTTAATTTTTATGCATGCTTTAAAAATATATCTTGGGATGGGCAGAAATGGAACTTCCTGGACATTTTTAAAAAGCAACAAGTTTGCACAGCTAGAGTGTTTTTGTAAATAAATGTATTTGTATAACACAGTTATGTAATATACAGAACTATAAGCAGAGACTTTGCAAAACTAAATAAAGGGCTGCATGCTTATTATTTTTTGTACCTTGTCCCTATAACTACTTCCTAGTCAAAGAACGCAACCGTTACCAAGTTAAAAGGTTTTGGCTTTGAGGGCGTGGTAAGTAAACATATAACCAGATGCAAACTGCTTTTCTGAAAGTTGTGCTTTTCTTTTTTTCTTTTTAACATCTCTGTTGGAGTATAATTGCTTTACAGTGGTGTGTTAGTTTCTGCTTTATAACAAAGTGAATCAGTTATACATATACATACGTCCCCATATCTCTTCCCTCTTGCGTCTCCCTCCCTCCCACCCTCCCTATCCCACCCCTCTAGGTGGCCACAAAGCACCGAGCTGATCTCCCTGTGCTATGCGGCTGCTTCCCACTAGCTATCTACCTTACATTTGGTAGTGTATATATGTCCATGCCTCTCTCACTTTGTCCCAGCTTACCCTTCCCCCTCCCCGTATCCTCAAGTCCATTCTCTAGTAGGTCTGCATCTTTATTCCTGTCCTTCCCCTAGGTTCTTCATGACCATTTTTTCTTTTTTAGATTCTATATATATATATATATATGTGTTAGCATATGGTATTTGTTTTTCTCTTTCTGACTTACTTCACTCTGTATGACAGTTTCTAGGTCCATCCACCTCACTACCAATAACTCAGTTTCATTCCTTTTTATGGCTGAGTAATATTCCATTGTATATATGTGCCACATCTTCTTTATCCATTCATCTGTTGATGGAAAACCATGCACATATGGTCACCTTATCTTTGATAAAGGAGGCCAGAATATACAGTGGAGAAAAGACAGCCTCTTCAATAAGTGGTGCTGGGAAAACTGGACCGCTACATGTGAAAGAATGAGATTAGATCACTCCCTAACACCATACACAAAAATAAACTCAAAATGGATTAAAGACCTAAATGTTAGGCCAGATACCATCAAACTCTTAGAGGAAAACATAGGCAGAACACTCTATGACATAAATCACAGCAAGATCCTTTATGACCCACCTCCTAGAGAAATGGAAATAAAAATAAACATATGGGACCTAACGAAACTTAAAAGCTTTTGAACAGCAAAGGAAACCATAAACAAGACAAAAAGACAACCCTCAGAATGGGAGAAAATATTTGCAAACGAAGCAACTGACAAAGGATTAATCTCCAAAATTTACAAGCAGCTCATGCAGCTCAATATCAATAAAACAAACAACCCAATCCAAAAATGGGCAGAAAACCTAAATAGACATTTCTCCAAAGAAGATATACAGATTGCCAACGAACACATGAAAGAATGCTCACATCATTAATCATTAGAGAAATGCAAATCAAAACTACAATGAGGTATCACCTCACACCGGTCAGAATGGCCATCATCAAAAAATCTACAAACAATAAATGCTGGAGAGGGTGTGGAGAAAAGGGAACCCTCTTGCACTGTTGGTGGGAATGTAAATTGATACAGCCACTGTGGAGAATAGTATGGAGGTTCCTTAGAAAACTAAATACAGGGGCTTCCCTGGTGGCGCAGTGGTTGAGAATCTGCCTACCAATGCAGGGGACACGGGTTCGAGCCCTGGTCTGGGAAGATCCCACGTGCCGCGGAGCAACTGGGCCCGTGAGCCACAACTACTGAGCCTGCGCGTCTGGAGCCTGTGCTCCCAACAAGAGAGGGCGCGATAGCGAGAGGCCCGCGCACCGTGATTAAGAGTGGCCCCCGCTTGCCGCAACTAGAGAAAGCCCTTACACAGAAACGAAGACCCAACACAGCCAAAAATTAATTAATTAAAAAAAAAAAACTAAATATAGAACTGCCATACGACCCAGCAGTCCCACTACTGGGCATATACCCTGAGAAAACCATAATTCAAAAAGAGTCATGTACCAAAATGTTCATTGCAGCTCTATTTACAATTGCCAGGACATGGAAGCAACCTAAGCTCTGCTTTTCTGAAAGCTCTGGGATGATGCCTGGTGAGTTCCTGATAAATTCATTGCAAGTATGGTGCCTTCCCATGTAACCTGCTGACCCTCTTCTCCATGGCTGACAGCAAGCAAACCAGATACAGTTTCCACCACCCTCATTTACCAGACAGGCTCTTATTACTTTCTTTTTTAAATTTCCAGTATTAGTAAAGTAGAAATAAAATGCCTTTATCACTAGGTTTTCTTGTTTTTTTGAGTTCTCAAGTTTAAAAAATATTGTTGGTCTAGAGGGAAATACGCTAGCTAACATTACACCATATGTATTCATTTTAAAAATCAGGAGAAAAGCTAGTGAAAATAATATCAAGATTATGAACTGACTGTAAGAAATCTCAGGAACCTGTTTATCATGATTTTTTGCCCCCTCCCAATATTTAACTTGACTTCATGTAAAGTACAAATATTACTATTACTTTAGCACCTGATTTTTTAAATTTATTTTTTGGCTGCATTGGGTCTTTGTTGCTGCAATGTGGGCTTTCTCTAGTTGTGGCGAGCAGGGGCTACTCTTCATTGCGGTGCATGGACTTTTCATTGCGGTGGCTTCTCTTTGTTTCAGAGCATGGGCTCTAGGCACTCAGGCTCAGTAGTTGTGGCACATGGGCTTTAGAGCGCAGGCTCAGTAGTTGTGGTGCATGGGCTTAGTTGCTCCATGGCATGTGGGATCTTCCCGGACCAGGGCTTGAACCCTTGTCCCCTGCACTGGCAGGCGGATTCTTAACCACTGCGCCACCAGGGAAGCCCAGCACCTGATTGTTAATGTTCTCAAACTTCAGGTTTACTGAGCTGGGATGCCTTCACTAGTAATATGTTAGTATGTCTCTACTCATTATATTAATTGTAATCACATATTTCAGGGCACACTCAGGAAAGTCATTATCTTTTTTGCCCCCCTTTTTGTCCAGTTTTATTGTGATATAATTGACATATAGTGCTGTATAAGTTCAAGGTGTACAGTGTAACGATCTGACTTACATACATCATGAAATGATGAGAACAACAAGTTTAGTGTCCAAAAAAGACATACAGATGGCCAATAGGCACATGAAAAGATGCTCAACATCACTAAAAGAGAAACGCAAATCAAAACTACAATGATGTACCACCTCACACCAGTCAGAATGGCCATCATGAAAAAGTCTACAAGTAACAAATGCTGGAGGGGGTGTGGAAAAAAGGGAACTCTTTTACACTGTTGTTGGGAATGTAAATTGGTAGAGCCACTATGGAAAACAGTATGGAGGTTCCTCAAAAAACTAAAAATAGAGTTGCCATATGATCCAGCAGTTCCACTCCTGGGCATATATCCAGACAACACTATAATCTGAAAAGATATGTGCACCCCTACATTCATAGCAACACTATTTACAATAGTCAAGACATCGAAACAACCTAAATGTCCGTCGACAGATGAATGATAAAGAAAATGTGGTACATACATACCATGGAGTATTACTCAGCCATCAGAAAAGGATGAAATGATGCCATTTGCAGCAACATGGATAGGCCTAGAGATTATCATACTAAGTGAAGTAAGTCAGAAAGAGAAAGACAAATACCTTATGATATCACTTATATGTGTCATCTAAATATGACACAAACCAACGTATCTATGAAACAAAAACAGACGCACAGACATAGAGAACAGATTTGTGGTTGCCAAGGGGGAGGGCAGGATTGGGAGTTTGGGATTAGTAGAGGCCAACTATTATATGTAGTATGGATAAACAACAAGGTCCTACTGTATAGCACAGGGAACTATATTCAATATCCTATGACAAACCATAATGGAAAAGAATATATATATGTATGTATAACTGAGTCACTTTGCTGTACAGAAGAAATTAACACAACATTGTAAATCAACTATACTTCAATAAAATTTTTTAAAAATTCAAAAAATCAGTTTAGTGAAAGTCCACCATCTCATATAGATACAGAATTAAAGCAATAGGAAGCCATTATTTTATACTTTCTAGGTATAAAAGGTACCAACATTTCAATCATGTCCCATAATATCAACTATATTATATAAATTATAATGTATATATTACAATGTATACATAAAATATAATATAGCTAAAATATATACACAAGCTAGCTGTTCATATCAGTTTATTTGCTCCTGTGTGTGGACAAGCTGAGAATCCTTTGTGAGCAGCTATACAAAGTTTTCAGTTGACCTTCAGACTTACCAGAGCTCTGGCCAGGATGATGGTCAGTTTCAGCCAGTGTAATAAAGACTGGAGCATGTTCGCCAGGTAAGGAAAAGCTCAGCATGTCTCCAGCATTACCTTGCCCAAGACCCAGCCAAGCGCTGCCTGCCTCCAACACCATACACAAAAGTAAACTCCAAATGGATTAGAGACCTAAATGTAAGACCGGACGCTATAAAACTCTTAGAGGAAAACATAGGCAGAACACTCTATGACATAAATCACAGCAAGATTTTTTTTGACCCACCTCCTAGAGTAATGAAAATAAAAACAAAAATAAATAAATGAGACCTAATGAAACTTAAAAGCTTTTGCACAGCAAGGGAAACCATAAACAAGACAAAAAGACAACCCTCAGAATGGGAGAAAATATTTGCAAATGAAGCAACTGACAAAGGATTAATCTCCAAAATATACAAACAGCTCATGCAGCTCAATATCAAAAAAACAACCCAATCAAAAAATGGGTGGAAGACCTACATAGACATTTCTCCAAAGAAGACATACAGATGACTAACAAACACATGAAAGGATATTCAACATCACTAATCATTAGAGAAATGCAAATCAAAACTACAATGAGGTGTCACCTCACACCAGTCAGAGTAGCCATCACCAAAAAATCTACAAACGATAAATGCTGGAGAGGGTGTGGAGAAAAGGGAACCCTCCTCCACTGTTGGTGGGAATGTAAATTGATATAGTCACTATGGAGAACACTATGGAGGTTCCTTAAAAAACTAAAAATAGAACTACCGTGAGACCCAGCAATCCCACTACTGGGCATATACCCTGAGAAAACCATAATTCAAAAAGACCCCAATGTTCATTGCAGCTCTATTTACAATAGTCAGGACGTGGAAGTAACCTAAATGTCCATCAACAGAGGAATGGATAAAGAAGATGTGGTACATATATACAATGGACTATTACTCGGCCATAAAAAGGAACGAAATTGGGTCATTTGTAGAGACGTGGATGGACCTAGAGACTCATACAGAGTTAAGTGAGTCCGAAAGAGAAAAATAAATATTAATGCATATATGTGGAATCTAAGAAAAATGGTATAGATGATCTTATTTGCAAAGCAGAAAAAGAGACACAGATGTAGAGAACAAACGTATGGCTACCAAGGGGGAAGGGTGGGGTGGATGAACTGGGAGATGGGGACTGATATATATACACTATTGATACTATGTATAAAATAGATAACTAATGAGAACCTACTGTATAGCACAGGGAACTCTACTCAATGCTCTGTGGTGACCTAAACGGGAAGGAAATCCAAACACGAGGGGATATATGTATAGGTATAGCTGGTTCACTTTGCTGTACAGTAGAAACTAATACAACATTGTAAAGCAACTATACTGCAATAAACATTTAAAAAATAAAGTGGGTGATGTTAGATCGGGTGAGCTCCTGGATTTTCAGATTTTATTCAGCCACCATAATGGACTCTTGCTACATATTACTTTAAGCTCGTCATTCAACCAACAGATGGTTGCACCTGAAAAAAGATTCTTAGAAATAAACCATGGGGCTTCTCAGATTCATTCACCAATCAATCCATCAACCAGTGCCCCTACTGGCTGTGCAACCTTGGACTTGTCTTGGTTTCCTCATCTATTAATAGAAAATAGTATTGGAGCCTCCCTCACAGGATTGTTGAGAAGATTCAATGTGACGTAGTACAGAAAACTCTTAAGACAGAACCTGACACCTAGCATACTCAATAAAGGTTAGTTAGGGTGGTTGCTGTCACTGCTGCAATTATGACTGGACACTGTCCCTGCCCTTAAAAGGCTTCTGGTCTGCCGGAGGAGGGGGTGGCACAAACACGGACACCCAGGGAGTAAGACAAGTCCAACTGTGGCCGGAGGAGTCCAGGAGAGCGATCATGTCATTGGCAGTGAGGGCATTTGGCCCTCGCAGGTACAATACAGAACTTTTAATAGTGTCACAGCACTAAAGAGGCTGCTTTTATTTTAATGCTGCTTGGGACTGAATTCTTTCCAACGTAAACAAATATGTACACAGACTAGGAGTCAAGCCAAGCCCCTGGAATTGTGCTTACAGAAAAGGGGTCCTTTGGTGAGATCTATCTTCCATTTTCAGGCATGGGAGAAGGTGCCCTCAAATCCCCCCACCCAGATGCCATGGGTGGTGAGAGGTGCCGGTGGCCATCCCTGAGCTAAGTCCCATGAGAACAAGTGGACACATCCACTGGGGACCGAGAGCAGGTCTGGCCATACCCCTCCTCCAGCCAGATTCATGGCAAACCCAGACCACCTCCACCAGCCGCCTTGTGATTAGAACTAACTTCCCTCTCCGTGGTTCTGTAAATGCAAACGCATTTGAGAGCAACCAGGAAGCTTTTTGGGAGGGAGTCAAGGAATCAAAACGGCTTCAACTCCAAATTCAAAAGTTAATTTTGCACAAGTAACCAGGTGACATCATCCAGGGAAACACACCACTGACCACAGGCAACCACGCACTCTGACCTCTGCTCCTGACAGGAGGCTGTCCAAAAGCAAGAAAGTGATCACAAGAGCGCTTCTGAGGAGAGAATCCCAGACTCTCCCAGGGCTCCTGGCCCTCCAGCTCCAGAGCCAAGCTCACCCTGGAGGCAGGAAGTTCAAGTTATACTCCGCACACCCCACCAAGAAGGCGGGGGAGCTTACAGGGCAGACCTTAGATTCACACAAAATGCTTTATTTGTTTAATGGCCATGTAGGTGGACACATCAACAATAACGGCCATCTGTCGCCTATCATCATGGGCCGCGTTGTGGGCTAAAGTATTCTGCATATATTGCCTTTTAATCCTCACGAAAGCCCTGTGAGAAAGTTCCCGCCGTTATCCTCCCCATCGCGCTGCGGAACACACGGGCTGGGTAAAAGATGTAAAGTGCAGGACGGCCGTCTGGGATGAGGCTTGACCATTTTGCTCAGAGTGGACGGAATGAACCAAACGAATGAGCTTCATTCAGAAAGTCGTCCGTTTAGGGATTATTGGATGGCAAATTGTGGCTGCCTCACCTTCAAAAGAAGGGGTAGGCAGGAAGGCGCCCGGCTCAGGGGACTAATAGTCCCATCCTGCATCCTTGGAGGCAGGTGAAGCTGGGTCGGTAACTCAGATGGTGACTCCTTTCTCCCTGAGCCCCAGGAAGGGCAAGGGGCAAGCGCAGAAATCCAGCCTCCTGACACGAAAGGCCCCGCCCTTCCCGACCAGGCCACGCCCCCTGTTTCCCACGCTCTGCCCAACCCCTGCGGCTGCTCCCTCTAGGCCACGCCTCTCCCGCGGCCCTCGATCCTCCTGGTACCTGGTTGAACTGCCCCTTCTCCAGCCCTGAGGGTAAGAGGCTCCCAAGTGGCCCCTAAAAGACGTTTCTCAGGGATTTGTTTCCTGAGGCTTCCCAGGCACAGATGTGAGTGGGCAGTTCAGTCCCTCAGTGAGAGTCTTTGAAATGCGAGGACGAGGGTCTCAATCCTATCAGATCCTAAGCTTGCTTTTAAATTACAGATGTTTTGCACGAGATAAAATGCTTGATGGCATATCCTACCTACTCTCCTACTGTCCAAAGCAAAACGTAATATAATGCCCTAACGGTAATATAAGGAAGCCGTCACACTCCCGCACGGATAAGCAGAATTCAGCAACAAATGTTTTGCTGCATTTGGAGGCAAACCCCGTGTTTGCTGATATGACTTTTCCAAAATAGTGAACGACTCTGTTTAAAGTTTCAAAGAAAGCAAAGTACGATTCTTCCTCATATTACACATTCCTGGAAATGTTACTGCCTATTTGAAGAATGCAAAAAAAAAAAAAGCTGCTTATTTGTATAACAGAACTGACCTCTAGACTCAGATCATTATAAACAGGTTTTTTGCTACATAAATGTCCAGTGGGACATCACACGGTCCTGCTGGAGGGGACAGTTCTTCCTCAGCAGCTCACTGTAGGACATCAAGCATCCCTAGCCTGCCTCCATGAAATGCCGGTTTTGCCTCCATCACTGTGACAAGTGGGGAAAAAAAAAAAAAAAAAAAACAACCTCTCACAAATACCCCAGATTTCCTCTAAAGGGCGCTGCTCCTTTGGCTGAGAACCACTGGCACAGAATAAGGAACAGACTCCGCTACTGAAAAAGGCAGGGCAAACCCCAAAGGCACAAGCATCCAGCAGTGAGGCTCCAGCCCGACACACCTCCCCAAAAAGTAACAGCATTTAGGGGCCACGCGCAGAGCTCGGGTCCACTTGAATGTCCTTCTGCCTTTTCTGGACCTTTCCCATGATGCTTCTACCCATATTAGCATTTATGCTCTTTCATTCATGCCTGGAAGAGCAAGTGATTAACAACAAAAGAAACCCAGCCTGGGGCTTCCCTGGTGGCGCAGTGGTTGAGAGTCCGCCTGCAGATGCAGGGGACATGGGTTCGTGCTCGGTCCGGGAAGATCCCACATGCTGCGGAGCGGCTGGGCCCGTGAGCCATGGCCGCCGAGCCTGCGCGTCCGGAGCCTGTGTTCCGCAATGGGAGAGGCCACAACAGTGAGAGGCCCGATTATGGCAAAAAAAAAAAAAAAAAAGAAACCCAGCCTGAAAGCAACCGTAAGGAGGAGAGGGATAGGAAATCTCGGGAAGGTGGGTGGGAACGGATTTTTCTTTTCTAAGTGCTGAGCCTCTGGGTTTCGCAATGGGCTCTGTCATTTAGAATGAGGGCCCTACCCTGCTACAGATACTATCTCCTCTCTGATTTAATGTGAAAAGATGGGGAACCAGGTGGTGGCCCGTGGACTACACCCCAGCAGCCCAGTCTTGCATTTAGGATAACTCTGACTCATGTTCCAGGTTCTCAAACATGGCTGCAACCTGGGATCACATGGAAGACTTTAATACCGAGGCCAGGACTTCCCTGGTGGCGCAGTGGTTAGGAGTCCGCCTGCCAATGCGGGGGACACAGGTTCAACCCCTGGTCCGGGAAGATCCCACACGCCGCAGAGCAACTAAGCCTGTGAGCCACAACTACTGAGCCTGCGCTCTAGAGCCCACGAGCCACAACTACTGAGCCCACGTGCCTAGAGCCCATGCTGCGCAACAAAGAGAAGCCACCTCAATGAGAAGGCCACACACCACAGCAAAGAGTAGCCCCTGCTCGCCTCAACTAGAGAAAGCCCATGCACAGCAACAAAGACCCAACGCAGCCAAAAAATTAATTATTTATTTATTTTAAAAAATGCTGAGGCCTGGGTCCTACCTGCAAAGATTCTAAATCAGGGATCTGAGGTGTTGCCTGTGCATGGGGATTGTCAAACCTTTCCAGGTGATTCTAAGGGAAAGCCAGGGCTGAGAATCACAGTCTTACACTAGGAAAGAAGCGGCCCCAGGAGTACTGAGAAGATGCTGTCTCTTAAAAATAAAAGGTGACTATTGGGCTTCCCTGGTGGCGCAGTGGTTGAGAGTCCGCCTGCCGATGCAGGGGACACGGGTTCGTGCCCCGGTCCGGGAAGATCCCACATGCCGCAGAGCGGCTGGGCCCGTGAGCCATGGCCGCTGAGCCTGCGCGTCCGGAGCCTGTGCTCCGCAACGGGAGAGGCCACAACAGTGAGAGGCCCACGTACCACAAAAAAGAAAATGTGTAAAAGTGACTATTACCACATGACAGCAGATTCACCCCTGGAAAGTATGATTTTTTTCAAGCTTTCCAACTGTTTAAAAAACAATAACAATTTGAATTTATAGACTTTTTCCCCCCCACTTCCAGCAGATATTGGCTTCCCCCCACTTCCAGCAGATAGTTTTTCTTAAGTTTTGATGCTTCCAGTGCAGTCAGGGTCTGTCAACACTGGCTGAACTTACAGCTTGTTTGGTTCGCAGGTAGCTGACATGTACAGTATTCAAGTGCCTTTGGAGCTGGAGCCATTTAAGGATCCGACTTCAAGAAAATCCAGATGTAGCTCCCCCGCTTAGCTTCTGGAGATCCTGGAAGTCCCCAAAATGGTTCCCAGGGTTTGGTTAAATGGGACATTTCAAGTGCATTTGTTACAGAGGCCCCACTTGATGGTGGATATCTTTCTAGTGATTATTTCAATTGTTGCATCTGGGTCTCTGTTTGACATATTATGAATGTAGAAAGCCGAAAAGCAGAAGTGGGGAGCTTCTCCTGGGGAGGGGGCCAGTGGGAGAGTGGCTCATGAGGACATGAAAACTATTCAGGTGACGTGGAGTCTGGGGACAGGACGGGGGAGTTCAGAAACAAAGACGTGCACAGCAAGCAGAGGAAGACTGGGCGGGAGAAAGCCTCTCTCCAACCTCACCCTTGCAGGGTAAGAAGGTGGGGGGGTGGGATGGAGGCTCTTCCAAGAGCCCCTCATCCTCCCCTTAGTCCTCAGAGGATTAGCTCTTCCAGCTGGCCCCTGCCCTCGCTCCCACAACACTGCGCCCTGGAATGGATCCCTCCAGTGGTACCCAAGCCTCCATATTGCCACGCCCAGTGCACATCCTTCAGTCCCCATTTGTGGCTTTATTTAAAGGTTTTACCTACTAATACTCCATATTAAACAAAGAGATGAAGTCCCTTTTCTATGATGAAGGGCAGCAGGAACCAATGTGCACCTTTACCAACCCATATAGGGCAGTAGGAACACAGACTAAAAACAGAGCTACCATATGATCCAGCAATCCCACTCCTGGGCATATATCCGGAGGAAACCATAATTTGAAAAGATACATGCACCCTAATGTTCATTGCAGCACTATTTACAATAGCCAAGACATGGAAACAACCTAAATGCCCACTGATAGATGAATGGATAAAGAAGATGTGGGATATATGTATACAATGGAATACTACTCAGCCATAAAAAAGAATAAAAATAATGCCATTTGCAGCAACATGGATGGACCTAGAGATTATCATACTAAGTCAGAGAAAGACAAATACCATATGATACCACTTGTATGTGGAATCTAAAAATACGATGCAAATGAACTTATTTACAAAACAGAAATGGACTCACAGACTTCAAAAACAAACTTATGGTTACCAAAGGGGAAAGGTGAGGGAGAGGGATAAATTAGGAGTTTGGGATCAACATATACCCACTACTACTATATATGACATATACATACACATACATACAATATAACACATACATACTATATATGACATATACTATGTATAACATATACATACTACTACTATATATAAAATAGATAGTCAACAAGGACCTACTGTCTAGCACAGGGAACTGTACTCAATATTCTGTAATAACCTGTGGGAAAGAATCTGAAAAAGAATGGCTATATGTATACGTATAACTGAATCACTTTGCTGTACACTTGAAACTAACACAACATTGTAAATCAATGACACTCCAATATAAAATACAAATTAAAAAAAAAAATGTTGGCCAACACAGTCCTGCATTAGTTAAGTGCTTCTCCATAGCAGTTACTTAATCATATTCTGTTTGGGCCAGCTCTTAAAGTGGTGTTCAGTGCTGCCTCTTAAGGCAGATTAGATCTAAGATTATACGCAGATTAGAGGGCTAAGCTTCCTTAGATCTGTAAGGAAGATGAAGTCTGTCTTTGAGCTGTTCAGTCTCCTTGCTTGAGTGTCTTTCCCCCTTTCTTTTTTTTTTTTTTTCTTGCGGTACGCGGGCCTCTCACTGCTGTGGCCTCTGCCGTTGCGGAGCACAGGCTCCGGACGCGCAGGATCAGCGGCCATGGCTCACGGGCCCAGCCGCTCCGCGGCATGTGGGATCTTCCCAGACCGGGGCACGAACCCGCGTCCCCTGCATTGGCAGGCGGACTCTCAACCACTGCGCCACCAGGGAAGCCCTTTCCCCCTTTCTGATTTTGCAATCACTGGACCACACACACCACTGCCAGTGTCTGGGGCCTCGGTGCCGCTCGCCTCCACACCCCTGGCCTCCTCCAAGCCAGAAAAGAGCCGTATGGGCCTGCTCTTTCTGAAACAGAGGGCCCTGAACACCTCCTGTATCTCAAGAAGGGCTTTTTTTTTTTTACCCCTGCCACCAGCTCGGGTAAACCAAGCCAAGAGAAAATATTTTGCACACAAGGAAGAGTTCACCCCCCTGAAGATGGAGTCAGGGGGTGAGACTTTCAGGAATAAATAGGTCATCGTATGGTATTTGCAATCAGACAGTCTTCATTTCCGCAAATGAATAGAATCACACAGCAGAAGGGGTCTGGCCAGGTCTGACACGCCTTCCAGGTCCCAGAGAAAGAATGTCCTTTCATTGAGTGACCCCAGAGAAAGGGGCTATGCCCTCCTTCTGCCCCGTCTGTCCAAAATTCCTCAAGAGACACTCCCAGGACATTCCTGCCCTAGGGGATCTGGCTGTTACCTGCCCTTCATCTCAGCTCAGAGTACCTGCCACATCACTCCCTCTGCTCCAGCTGCCCTGCCGTAGGTTCTGTCCATCAGACAAGCCTGAGCCACGAGCTGCGCTCTCTGCCTGGAATATTCTCTCCAGGAAGCCTGGATCAGGACCCCTGCTATGAGCACCCTCTCCTGCATAATCCTTGGGAGAGCTGACAATCCCCCAAGCGGTATGAAGTAGTCAGTAAAAATTTAAGAGGTACAGGGATTAAGGTCCATCCATACACACAGAGAGGCCCAGAGCAGTGAGGCAGGAGATAGATGCGCCCCAAGCTAAACAGATAAAAGACAGAGACCACATATTTCTCATTCTTGAGGTTAAGGAGACCTTCCCGACTATACATGCACAGAAAAGCTCCTCGGAGGTCAAAAGGGGAGTGATATCAACCTACCCATAGGCCTCTTTGCTGGAGTCCATCTTGGCTAAGAAATGCACGCACACACGGGAGGGTCCTGAGATATACCACGTACAGATCCAGGCAAAGCAAGATGACTGGCCAAGGAAACCTGGAAGAAATGCCCCATATAAGTGATGTGAACGACCACGAGGACACGACTCTCTCTGAGTCCGCCCGTGTGTCTATCCTCCTAATAAACAATTTACTTGTTTCACTACTTTCTGTCTTTGTGGGAATTCATTTCTGCAAAGCTGAAGGGCCAGGGCCTTGTCACTGGTCATTAGTCTAGTGGCTAGGATTGGCTAGGAATGGCTCTCACCATTATGGCCTGACCTCAGTCTCTGGCCGGGAGCCAAAATCCTGCTTCAAACCACTGCAGGCCAAGGCCACCCAAGATCAGCAGGACCCGCTAAAAACCAGGAAGGACGATGCTCTTCTGTGGAACCTGGTGGAAGGGGGCTGGGAGGCTCATATAGTTTCCCCCCTCCATGCCATCCAGAGCTTAAAGACTCCCTCCCAGTTCAGCCGCGTTGCTGCCACCTGGTGGTCATTTCTGGAACTTCCTCCAAGAGACTTGCAAGCCCTGCTCCTCACTAAATCCAACTTCCTCTCAGTTTTGGCCACGGGTGTACAGACGTACAACCCACCAGTGGTACGCAGCCACGGCCTTGGATGAATGTGTGAGGCAGGTGGCATTTGTATTCATTTCAGGGCCTCCCTTTCAGAACTACTCAGTACCTCTCATCATTCCTATTTGGGGCAAAGTAATAAACTAAAGCACTGGAAAACTAATGTTTCCCTCTTATCACCTTAGAGCTATAGGAAGACGGCAATGTTTAATCAAAGGGTCGAGCGTCCAGTGGTGGAATTCCAAGTTTCAGAGGCCAGAACTGTTATGGACTGAATACTGGTGTCCCTCCTAAGTCCACGTGTTGAAGCCCAAATGCCTAACATGATGGTATGCGGTGGGAGGAGGGCGCCTTTGGAAGGTAATGAAGGTTAAATGAGGTCATGAGGGTGAGGCCCTCCTGTTAGGATTAATGCCCTTCTAAGAAAAGACACCTGACTCTGAGAAAATATTTGAAGAGATTATAGTTGAAAACTTCCCTAACATGGGAAAGGAAATAGGCAATCAAGTCCAGGAAGCACAGAGAATCCCACACAGGATAAACCCAAGGAAAAACATGCTGAGACACATATTAATCAAACTATCAAAAATTAAATACAGGGACTTCCCTGGTGGCGCAGTGGTTAAGAATCCGCCTGCCAGTGCAGGGGACACGGGTTCAAGCCCTGGTCCAGGAAGATCCCACATGCCTCAGAGCAACTAAGCCCATGCGCCACAACTACTGAGCCCGCACTCTAGAGCCCATGAGCCACAACTACTGCAGCCCACATGCCACAACTACTGAAGGCTGCGCATCTAGAGCCTGTGCTCCACAACAAAGAGAAGCCACCACAATGAGAAGCCCACACACTGCAACAAAGAGTAGAGCCCACTCACCACAACTAGAGAAAGCCCGCATGCAGGAACTAAGACCCAACATAGCCAAAAAATAAATAAATTTATTTTAAAAAATTAAATACAAAGAAAAATTATTAAAAATCAGCAAGGGAAAAGCAACAAATAACATACAAGGGAATCCCCATAATGTTATCAGCTGATTTTTTCAGCAGAAACTCTGCAGGCCAGAAGGGAATGGCAGGATATATTTAAAGTGATGAAAGGGGAAAACCTACAACCAAGATTACTCTACCCAGCAAGGATCTCATTCATATTCAACAGAGAAATCAAAAGCTTTACAGACAAGCAAAAGCTAAGAGAATTCAATACCACCAAACCAGCTCCACGACAAATACTAAAGGAACTTCTTTTGTGGGAAACACAAAAGAAGAAGAAGACCTACAAAAACAAACCCAAAACAATTAAGAAAATGGTAATAGGAACACACATATCCATAATTACCCTAAATGTGAATGGATTAAATGCTCCAACCAAAAGACACACACTGGCTGAATGTATACAAAAACAAGACCCATATATACACTGTCTACAAGAGACCCACTTCAGACCTAGGGACACATACAGACTGAAAGTGAGGGGATGGAAAAAGACATTCCATGCAAATGGAAATCAAAAGAAAGCTGGAGTAGCAATACTCATATCAGACAAAATAGACTTTAAAACAAAGACTATCATAAGAGACAAAGAAGGACACCACATAATGATCAATGGATCAATCCAAGAAGATATAACAATTATAAATATATATGCACCCAACATAGGAGCACCTCAAAACATAAGGCAAATGCTAACAACTGTAAAAGAGGAAATTGACAGTAACACAGTAATACTGGGGGACTTTAACACCCCACTACACCAATGGACAGATCATCCAGACAAAAAATTAATAAGGAAAAACAAGATTTAAATGATACAATAGACCAGATAGATTTAATTGATATTTATAGAACATTCCATCCGAAAACAGCAGAATACACTTTCTTCTCAAGTGCACATGGAACATTCTCCAGGATAGATCACACCTTGGGTCACAAAGCAAGTCTTGGAAAATTTAAGAAAACTGAAATCGTAACAAGCATCTTTTCTGACCACAACACTGTGAGATTAGAAATCAATTACAGGAAAAAAATGTAAAAAAACACAAACAAATGGAGGCTAAACAGTGTGCTACTAAATAACCAACAGATCACTGAAGAAATCAAAAAATACCTACAGACAAATGACAACAAAAACACCACGACCCAGAACCTATGGGATGCAGCAAAAGCAGTTCTAACATGGAAGTTTATAGCAATACAATCCTACCTCAAGAAACAAGAAAAATCTCAAATAAACTATCTAACCTTACACCTAAAGGAACTAGAGAAAGCATAACAAACAAAAAAACCCAGTTAGTAGAAGGAAAGAAATCATAAAGATCAGAGCAGAAATAAATGAAATAGAAATGAAGAAAACAATAGCAAATATCAATAAAACTAAAAGCTGGTTCTTTGAGAAGATAAACAAAATTGATAAACCTTTAGCCAGACTCATCAAGAGTGAGAGGACTCAAATCAATAAAATTAGAAATGAAAAAGGAAAAGTTACAACAGACACCGCAGAAATACAAAGCATCATAAGAGACAAGCAACTCTATGCCAATAAAATGGACAACTTGGAAGAGATGGACAAATTCTTAGAAAGGTACAATCTCCCAAGACTGAACCAGGAAGAAATAGAAAATATGAACAGACCAATCACAAGTAATGAAATTGAAACCATGATTAAAAATCTTCCAACAAACAAAAGGCCAGGACCAGAGGGCTTCACAGGTGAATTCTATCAAACATTTAGAGAAGAGCTAACACCGATCCTTCTCAAACTATTCCAAAAAATTGCAGAGGAAGGAGGCTTCCCTGGTGGTGCAGTGGTTGAGAATTCGCCTGCCAATGCAGGAGATATGGGTTTGAACCCTGGTCTGGGAAGATACCACATACCGCGGAGCAACTAAGCCTGTGCGCCACAACTACTGAGCCCACGTGCCACAACTACTGAAGCCGTGCACTGCAATGAAGAGTAGCCCCCGCTTGCCACAACTAGAGAAAAGTCTGTGTGTAGCAACGAAGACCCAATGCAGCCAAAAATTAATTAATTAATTTTTAAAAATTGCAGAGGAAGGATCACTCCCAAACTCATTCTATGAGACCACAATCACCCTGACACCAAAACCAGACAAAGATATCACAAAAAAAGAAAATTACAAACCAATGTCACTGATGAACATAGACACAAAAATCCTCAACAGAATACTAGCAAACCAAATACAACAATGCATTAAAAGGATCATACACCACGATCAAGTGGAATTTGTCCCACTTGACAGAGGAATTCAGGGATGCAAGAATTTTTCATATCCGCAAATCAAATCTCAATAGATTCAGAAAAAGCTTTTGACAAAATTCAATACCCATTTATGATAAAAACTCTCCAGAAAGTGGACATAGAGGCAACCTACCTCAACATAATAAAGGCCATATATGACAAACCCACAGCAAACATCATTCTCAATGGTGAAAAACTGAAAGCATTTCCTCTAATATCAGGAGCAAGACAAGGATGTCCACTCTTGCCACTCTTATTCAACATAGTTTTGGAAGTCCTAGCCACAGTAATCAGAGAAGAAATCTGATTTATAAAAGGAATACAAATTGGAAAAGAAGAAGTAAAACTGTCACTGTTTGCAGATGACATGATACTGTACATAGAAAATCCTAAAGGTGCCACCAGAAAACTACTAGAGCTAATCAATGAATTTGGTATAGTTGCAGGATACAAAATTAATACACAGAAATCTCTTGCATTCCTATAAACTAACAACAAAAGATCAGAAAGAGAAATTAAGGAAACAATCACATTCACCACTGCAACAAAAAGAATAAAATACCTAGGAATAAACCTACCCAAGGAGGTAAAAGACCTGTACTCAGAAAACTATAAGACACTGATGAAAGAAATCAAAGATGACAGAAACAGATGGAGAGATATACCATGTTCTTGGATTGGAAGAATCCATATTCTTAAAATGATTATACTATCCAAGCCAATCTACAGATTCAATGGAATCCCTATCAAACTACCAGTGGCATTTTTCACAGAACTAGAAAAAAAAGTCACAATTTTTATGGAAATACAAAAGACCCTGAATAGCCAAAGCAATTGTGAGAGGAAAAAAATGGAGCTGGAGGAATCAGGCTCCCTGACCTCAGACTATACTATAAAGCTACAGTAATCAAGACAGTATGGTACTGGCACAAAAACAGAAATATAGAACAATGGAATCAGATAGAAAGCCCAGAGATAAACTCGTACACCTATGGACATCTCATCTATGATAAAGGAGGCAAGAACACACAATGGAGTAAAGACAGTCTCTTCAGTAAGTGGTGCTGGGAAAACTGGACAGCTACATGTAAAAGAATTGAAATTAGAGGGGCTTCCCTGGTGGCGCAGTGGTTGAGAGTCCGCCTGCCGATGCAGGGGACACGGGTTCGTGCCCCGGTCCGGGAAGATCCCACATGCTGCGGAGTAGTTAGGCCCGTGAGCCATGGCCACTGAGCCTGTGCGTCCGGAGCCTGTGCTCCACAACGGGAGAGGCCACAGCAGTGAGAGGCCCACGTACCGCAAAAAAAAAAAAAAAAAGAATTGAAATTAGAATACTCCCTAACACCATACACAAAAATAAACTCAAAATGGATTAAAGACCTAAATGTAAGACTGGACACTATAAAACTCTTAGAGGACACTCTTTGACATAAATCACACCAAGATCTTTTTTGACCCACCTTCTAGAGTAATAAAAATAAACAAATGGGACCTAATGACACTTAAAAGCTTTTGCACAGCAAAGGAAACCATAAACAAGATGAAAAGACAACCCTCAGAATGGGAGAAAATATTTGCAAACAAATCAACGGACAAAGGATTAATCTCCAAAATATACAAACAGCTCATGCAGCTCAATATCAAAAAAACAAAACAACCCAATCAAAAAATGGGTGGAAGACCTAAATAGACATTTCTCCAAAGAAGACATACAGATGGCCAAGAGGCACATGAAAAGATGCTCAACGTCACTAATTATTAGAGAAATGCAAATCAAAATTACAATGAGGTATCACCTCACACCAGTCAGAATGGCCAGCATCACAAAATCTACAAACAATAAATGCTGGAGAGGGTGTGGAGAAAAGGGAACCCTCCTCCACTGTTGGTGGGAATGTAAATTGATACAGCCACTATGGAGAACAGTATGGAGGTTCCTTAAAAAACTACAAATAGAACTACCATATGACCCAGCAATCCCACTACTGGGCATATATCCTGAGAAAACCGTAAGACACATGCACCCCAATGTTCATTGCAGTACTATTTACAATAGCCAGGTCATGGAAGCAACCTAAATGCCCATCAACAGACGAATGGATAAAGAAGATGTGGTACATATATACAATGGAATATTACTCAGCCATAAAAAGCAATGAAACTGGGTCATTTGTAGAGACGTGGATGGACCTAGAGCCTGTCATAGAGAGTGAAGTCAGAAACAGAAAAACAAATATCGTATATTAACGCATATAGGTGGAATCTAGATAAGTGGTACAGATGAACCTGTTTGCAAGGCAGAAATAGAGACACAAGTGTAGAGAACAAACGTATGGACACCAAGAGGGAAAAGGGGGTGGGGTGGGATGAATGGGGAGATTGGGATTGACATATATACACTAATATGTATAAAATAGATAACTGAGAACCTGCTGTATAGCACAGGGAACTCTATCTACTTCACTTCGCTGTACAGTAGAAACCAACACAACACTTTAAAACAACTATATCCCAATTAAAAAAAAGACAGCTGGGCTTCCCTGGTGGCGCAGTGGTTGAGAGTCCGCCTGCCGACGCAGGGGACACGGGTTCGTGCCCCGGTCCGGGAGGATCCCACATGCCGCGGGGCGGTTAGGCCTGTGAGCCATGGCCGCTGAGCCTGCGCGTCCGGAGCCCGTGCTCCGCAACGGGAGAGACCACAGCAGTGAGAGGCTCGCGTACCGCAAAAAAAAAAAAAAGACACCTGAGAAGATGGCCATCTGCAAGCCAGGAGGAGAGCCTTCACCAGAACCCAACCGCCCTGATCTCCAACTTCCAGCCTCTAGAACTGTGAGGAAATAAATGTCTGCTGTGTAAGCCACCCCGTCTGTAGCATTTGTTGGTTACCAGAACTAAGAGCCGAGGTATGGAATCCCCTGGGAACTCAAATCCCACCAGCGGGGCTGTGAATCTGTGCAAGGCAGCCCTGTCTCCCACCTCTGCTCACCATGAACTTGCTGCCCTTTCATTTTTAGTTGTGGGACTTCTGGAAGCAGTTGTGCTGCGCACAGCAGGGATGAAGGAGCCAGAAGCTGGAGACGCGTGGGTGAGGAAGGAAGCCGGGGAAACCGAGGGCCCGACTCAGGTGTGCTCACCAGAACAGCGGTTCGACCCAGAAAAGGTAGTCAGCGAGCAGGTGACGCGTATTTTAATTGAAATCTGAACAAAAGGCTCCAGGCAGAGCCTAGTGAGAGGGTTCCCGCTCTTAGCCTGAAGATCCGGTTTCTATTCGAGCTCCCCAGGACTGCATTAGATTCTGAGCAACAGGACCTCACAGTTCATTCTCGGGTGTCAGCAGAAGACAAACGTGTGCAAATGCCAAGCCACGCAGCCCCGTTCTAGATTGTGCAATTGATACTTTGTACTCAAGGACGAATTTACATGTATCCCTGTTGCATTTCCACCTGTTACAGTCAACAGATCATTCCAGGTGCATTAAATAAAACACAAACCCTTTACGGGGGCCACGGGGCTCTGCTATGCAGCTCCTACCAACATCTCCAACCTGCTCTGCAGACGCTTGTGTTTGAATGCAAGGAATGCAAAGATATTACCTCTGTCTTTCAGTAGCTCTTAGCTGGTGGGAAACCCTTACTGTGCCCCAGAGCCCTATCAGGATGGCGGGGGAGGTGTGTGGAATTTTCATCTGCAACAAAAGGCCACGTGCTACCAAAAAAGGAGAAATTCTGCCCTGGCGTCTTTTTGAAGTGCCGCTGCCAGCACCTCCCTCGTCCAGGCTCTCGGGTGTCAGCGCACCTGGAGGCCTCATCACTCGGAGTCGGGGTGGGGCTGGGAGGAGGCGTTCTCACTGCGCATGCGCTGAGTCCCCGCTCCCTCCGTTGACTCCCCTCCCCCAGTCCCTACCCCCGCCAGCAGAGAGGATCCCCCATCTCCCGGCGACCAATAACTGTCTCCCGGGTTCCCAACTAGAGGGATTTGCCCCCAGGAGACAGCTGGGAATGTCTGGAGACAATTTTGGGGTCTCACCACTGTGGGTCTTGGGGGGTGCCACTGGCGTCTAGTGGCTGGGCACCAGGGTGCTGCCGACCACCCTACAACCCACAGGACAGGCCCCCAGAATCAACAGTGACAAGGCTTGTCAACACTCACCTGGGATGGCCTTCCAGTCTCTTCACAGCGGAGGGCCCAGGGAGCATGGCGTCTCGCTTGGACGGATCCGGTTCTCGGCTGTCGGAAGATGCCAGGGAGGGAGTGGGCTGTATCCCACTTTCCAGCCCCAAACCACTCCTTTTCGGGGCAGCCCCTTCACGGGCAGCTGACCGTGCCATTGTGGCCCCCACTGGGGAAGAAGGAAGAGGGCCTCCGGTTCCCCGAGGCACCAGGCCTCCTTCCTCTGGCCTTCACACTCGCCGCTCCCTCTTCTTTGCCACCACCATTTAGCCTTTTCTAACTTTGGCCCCTCCGTGCTGGTTTTAAGCTACGTCGGCGTCACACGTAGGGCGTGGGAGGGAGGAGCCGGGGGGCGTCCCAGGCTGCAGAGCCTGCTCTCCGCAGCCCAGCCCGAGTGGGCGCAGCTGGGCGCGCTGAGCCGTTAACTGCGGGGCGTGGAAAGCCCAGCGGCTGGGAATTTGCTGGAGAAGAGGATCAGCTGGAAGCTCAGCGAGGAGGAAAGGGCTGAGGACCTGGGGGCAGCTCCACGGAGCTGGAGAGGCAGGACCCACCCGGGGAAGCCGGGCCCGGACACCCGCTGTTCGGCTGGCCTGGTGCCTGAGGGAAGGAGCAGAGGCGATGTAGTAAATGTAGGTTGCAACCAAAATCAGAAAGGCCTTGCACGCAAAGCCACAAAGGCAGTGCTTTTCCTAGTGGGCAAAAGGGAAGAATGAGTGGATTTTAAGCAGAAAAGGGACGCGATTTGCATCCGGAAGAGCATTTTGGAAGAGATGTGGAGAGAGACGAGAGGGAAGCAGAGGCTCAGAGGTGGGAAGGGCCCGTGAGCGTGCGTGGTGCCCGCGCAGAAGCTAAGGGGGCAGATCACGAAGATGCGACTCCATCTTGTCCTAACTGGAGGCGTGGGTGTGTGTGTTTCCACTCGGCCCAGAGCCTCACTTCTCTTGCCCCTTCCATCCACCTCTGCCTTCTGCAAAACTAAAGCATACTGCTCGCCCACGGAGGACATTCACAAGAGGGAAATCTGAAGTCCATCAACATTAGCCATTGCTTATGCGGCCAAGCGCGCGCGGCCTGCATTCTGTTGCCATAGCAATACCAGACGCTTCTGGGAAGATGGCGGTACTGAGAACTGACTTTTTTTTTTTAACTGGAGACCAAAGTTTTGAAAAATTAGCTCAATTACTGTGTCAGGTTCAGTCACACCAAAGCCTAAGGAAGGACAGACCTCCCGGCAAATATCGTGACACTTCCCCAGCTTTTTCAAGGAACCAGTATGATGGGGGCAGCCACACAGTCCACCTACCACCCTGGGCTCTAACCACCCGCTTCTCGGTCAGGGCACAATTGTCCTGCCCTAGCTGCTTCCAAAGAGGACGCCACCCACTTCTGGTTGCCCCTGCAGTGTGAAAGCTGCCAGTTCTGGGAAGAAGAGCACAGTCCCTTCAAGTGAAGACCCGTGTGGCCTGCAGCCTGGCTGACAGCCAGGCCCACAGGCGACACAGGTCAGCTCCAGGCCCCCCTGGAGCTCAGGCTGCCCTCCCCTCACGAGGGCGCCAGTCGCTGCACCAGGGCATGGAAGTGGCTTTCTGCCACACTGTCTTCCTGCCTCGGAATGAGAAAAGACAGGGTGTTGCTTTGAGTAAGTGACCCCATCCGCTTACCTCTCCCAAGACCTTTCCTCACATCTTTCCCAGTGGGAACCAGGGCTGGAAAATGGCACCTGAGGGTAGATGGCCTATTCCAGGGATAAGGAAGGGGGAGGAGGGAGGTGACTGAGGGGACAGGCACTCTGGGGTGATGTGATGGGGGTGATTGTGTCTCTGAAGTCAGGAAGAGTGGCACTGATGTCAGTAGGCAGCTTCCAAAAGTTGAGAAGCACCAAAGAGACAAGAGAGGTTAGTCAGGGAAGATTGCAGGTGACGTCTGCAGAGCCAGAGGGTTTGCTGTCCATGAGAAAATAAGAGGAGCTGCCCTAGAATGTGGCGACGGAACGCACGCCCAGGGCTCAGTTCCAGGCCGTACAGAGCTGGTATGTTCTGTCTGTTTCGTTTTTGAGAAAAGAAATTGCATGTACCAAGCTATTGTTTGGATTTCAAATGGGAATTGAGGTTGGTGGTATGGCTCGGTTTGAAAATTTGAAAATATATATTTTATCTAAGAAATGATTTTTGTTCCCAGAAAATAAAAATATTTAAACAAATCAAAGCTTTTTTCTTGAGGGAGTTTTGTTTCTCAGAACTTGGCTTTCCTACGGGAAACTGAGATTGCTTATAGAAATGGCCCAGAGTTAGTAACTAAAAGCAAGTTTAAGTTATATATGTAAGAGATATTAAAAGTGCTTAAACCATCGAAAGTCGTGTTCTGATGTCCTCTATTTCTTCCGGATACACCTCCCGAAGTAAATTCTCTCATTTTAGAAAAACCTCTGATCAGTCTAAAATCCTCAAGTGACTAGTAGGTTTTATTCAGATACATAATACTAACCCTATGTTTTTACTTTTGTGTTCTTAGCATATTATAAAGAGAGAGAAATCTCTAAGTTCTAAAATCCTGCCTTACTAAAACAAAAACTGGAACCACTGGAGTCAATTTAATGAATCCTAATGCCACTGCTAGGTATGGGACCACACGTGGTACACCTGACCTGGGTGGAAAACCATTTGGCATTCTTAGCTGCAAAATCTTGGTCCAGTGGCTGAAACTCTGCCTCTGTTTCCTCATCTGGAAGAGAGGGATATCATAGGATATTATACTTCTGGAACATCTGGGGCTAGGTTCAGCTACGCATGACAGAAAACCCCAAATAATAATGGCCTAAACCAGAGAGAAGTCTATCCCTCTGTCATGCCCAGGCCACCTAGCGGTGGGGTCCACAGCTGGTGTGGCAGGCAGTCCATGGGGTCAGATGTGTAGGCTCCCCCTCGAGGCTCTCTCCTGTTCCCGGTTACCTCATGGTTCAAAAGGGCTGCTGATGCTCCAGGATCCATTGGTGAAAAGAGGAAAGCAGGGAGAACCACATGCCCCTCCCTTTAAGGACACTTGCTGGAAGTTGCATAAACCACTCCTTTTAGCTGGTGGGCACATGGCCACACCTGGCTGGGAGAGAGGCTGAGAAGTGTGATCTTTACACTGGTGAAGAAGCAGGACTCTGCACCACATCTGTTGCACGGTCCATCTGTGCAGTCAGTGTTGTTGCCTAGAAAACACTTAGAACACTGGTGCCTGGCAGTCGCCGCACCTCGTGTGAGCCGCTGTCATCACACATGCAGTGGTGGAGATGCTGAGGAAACATCCCTGTCGAGGAATTCCCTTCTCGGCTGTCCTTTTCTGTTCTTTCTTACTCCTGATTTTAGACACTGGGATTGGGGCTGGCGAGAGGCCACAGTTGTACTTTCTTTCATCAAGGACGGCTTATCCACTCTAGGCATCAGGGTGGTAATTTAGGGCTTAAAGCAGAGACTGCAGTGCTCTGTGCAGTGGCCCCAGGCTGGTAGAGGCAGGGGTGGGGGGCCTGGGGGAGCCAGAAAGCTGTAAGGAGTGGCAGCTACCCAGTTTCTGTGGGAATGTGGGTCTAGAGGAACCAGAGCTGCCGGATCTTCCAGTTTTAAGAGAATCTGGATTCTTACGTGACATCTCTTTTTGTTCACTGTGAACACTTTTCTTATTATGGCCACAGGCAAGCAATCCATCCACTAAGACCGCATGAGTTGAAAATAAGTAGGTAAGGGGCAGGCTGGACGAAGCGATCAGGAGCCACAGCTGGAGGGCGCGCTTGTGAAAAGCACATGTGGAGAGACATGGGGGGAGGTGGGCCCGAGGTCCTTGAGTCCGCGGCCCCTTCTTAGCAGGATGAGGAACCCAAGGAAGGAAGTTTGAATGCTTAAGCTATAATTTTATGATTTAAGAGCTTCGTTTGCATGATGTCTATTCCAAGGGGCTGGAGGAACGGGAAGATTACTGTTTCCTAATGTTTAAAATGGTATCAGGGCTTCCCTGGTGGCGCAGTGGTTAAGAATCCGCCTGCCAATGCAGGAGACATGGATTCCAGCCCCGGTCTGGGAAGATCCCACATGCCACGGAGCAACTAAGCCACAACTACTGAGTCTGCGCTCTAGAGCCCGTGAGCCACAACTACTGAGCCCGCGCGCCCTAGAGCCCGTGCTCCACAAGAGAAGCCACTGCAGTGAGAAGCCCCCGCTCACCACAACTAGAGAAAGCCTGTGCACAGCAACGAAGACCCAATGCAGCCAAAAATAATAAATAAATTAATCAAAATAGAATAAAGTGGCCATTTTGTAGTTTTAAAATGGTATCTATCCTAGAAATATAATACAGTGGTCACTTAAAAAAGAACAAAGTCATATTTCTGCTTTTGTGTTTGATTCATTAGGAAGCTAGAGACATTATTCTCTGAATCTTAAGGGCTCCTCTAAGAAAACTCTCCAGAGGTTCTTGTGTGACCCTTTGAGCTACTAGGAATTTTACGTTGACTTTCAAAGCCACAGAGGAGGTGGCATGAAGATGCTTGATTCTTCCTCTCACTTTCTCTTCAAAAAGCAACCTTCCAGTATTCTCAAAAATAGAAAAAGGGAAAATGATCATTTGGGTACATTGAACTATGTACACTGCGACCAAGGTATACTTTTTTAGCACAAAGATGATAATGATAAAATTATAAATCTCTTATTCTGACTTGTATGAGTCAACACTATAAATATATGAGAAAACAGAATCACCATAGGCAAGGGTCAGTAGAAATATCAGATTAAAGAATTAGAGGTTAAAGATGAAAGAAACAGACCTGATAAAACTGAAGCTATGGCAAGCATCAGATCTAAAATGTAACAATAACAGCAAACACATATAACAGTAACTATCAGACTTCTCTGTGCCTTGTCTTCATTCCACGCGTGAGGAAAGGCACAGAGAAGTTACGTAGCTATCAAACTCATCCGGTTTGTAAACGGCAGAGCCTAGATTTGAACTCAGGCAGTCTGGTTCTAGAATTCATGCTAACATCAATGGGTTTAATATTTTATAGACATAAAAGAAAGCTTAAAATGTGATGCACACAAAAGGGATCTCAAAATTGACTACGCTGTTTTGAAACAACTAAACAGAACGTTTAGAAATGAGACATGTGAAATTTATTTAAAACTGGACAGATTTTTTAAATTTAACAATCTTTAAGTACCCATTATTTCTATGAGTATCTTTGATATACATTTTGCAAGTAATGTGTGGCAGGCACTATATTTGGAAGAGTATCTCATTTAAATCTAATAACCCTTATAGCAGATATTATTATCGTCATCGTTTATACAAAGGGAATAAATTAAGAGACGTTAAATAATTTGTCCAAGTTTATGTATCTAGGAAGTATAGAGTTGGTTTGACTTCCAAATGCATGTTCCCTTCACTCATAATCTCCAGAAAAAGGTAAACAGCATATATGACTTCAGCTAGAAAAGTTAAATATTATCTGTGTATACGAGTGAAGTTAGGCCAATGGAAACATTTACAAGAGATCCCTGCCAGACACGGCCAAAAAGAGAGGGGTAATGTATAGAGTAGGTAAATTTATTTTTGGCGGTACGCGGGCCTCTCACTGTTGTGGCCTCTCCCGTTGCGGAGCACAGGCTCCGGACGCGCAGGCTCAGCGGCCATGGCTCACGGGCCCAGCCGCTCCGCGGCATGTGGGATCCTCCCCGACCGGGGCGCGAACCCGTGTCCCCTTTATCAGCAGGCGGACTCTCAACCACTGCGCCACCAGGGAAGCCCTAGAGTAGGTAAATTTTTAAAAGTCAGAACCAGGGACTTCCCCGGCCGTCCAGTGATTAGGACTCTGCGCTTCCACCGCAGGGGGCACAAGTTCAATCCCTGGTCAGGGAACTAAGATCCTGCGTGCCGCACGGCAGCAAAAAATTAAATAAGTACATAAATAAATGTCAGAACCAATTAAGCCAGTTATAAATGGATGGCATTTAAATATATATATTAGAATAAGTTTCAAGCCATGCAAAGTTCACCAAAACAATTTTTATTTCCAGTGTTTAATTGGGTATGCACACAGGCATGACACAGGTTTGGATCCATTAAGTCCTCATGCAGAATTATATTCTCCTCCATAAAGAAGCCAGTTCCAGCCAGGTCACTATCTACACACCTATGTTACAACATTTATATCAAATCTGGTATCTGAAGAAAAGATACACATATAATATGTTCATTTAAGTTACGTATTTTACAGAAAGATTAAAAATTCAAGTCACACAAAACTCAAAAACTGTATTAAAAGTTTGAATAGAAAACTCAGAGATCCACCTGGAATGACTAGAGAATGGAAGTTCTGTATCTACCTGTGTTAAAACTGGTAAATGTGATGAAATTTGTTACCAATAAAACGCATTTGTTTACTCAGTGTAAGTTATCTAATTTTAACAACATGGCACCCTAAAAACCAAATGTATTTTTATGATGAGGCACTTTTGTTAGTGATGAAACCAAAAGAACACATTGGCTGCATACTAATGCCAGCTATTTTCTTCAGTAATGTTGGGTGTATGCACTATGGGGTGAGTCGCAACAAATAACCTTGCTCATTTGTATACAACTATCCAATATATTTTTAAATATATATATATGTTCTTCTGGCTGTAGTAATGCACTGTAAAGCTATTTCACAGTGCAAAGTGATGAAACCAGCCCAAATGAAGGCTGCATAATAACAATTCTGGTACAAGAAAATATTTACAGAGTTATGGAACGTGTAACAGTAGCTTTTATTCGCTGGAGTGGACGTGCCCCCAGTTTAAAGACAGGGATGGAACTGTGCTTTGTTGCCTGGGGTTTCGGACAGTTGATGAGGTTGGGCCGTCGCTGCAGAACTGGCGTTTTGGCTCGTGTTCTGGAAGCTTTCTCCATTGATTTGGTCAGGTGGCTGTGGTGGTGTGGAAAGAGGGGGCCTGTTAGTTGAAGCCAGGGTGCTGGGAGAACTGTCTGCATCGGACTGAGAAGACGGGGCTGGGTCCGTGGTGGGTATTTCTAATGTGCTCAGGCTCTGGGGCTGGGGGTCCCCCACGTCCCCTCTGCTCAGGTCAGCCGTACTGGTGCGTAGCCGCTCCCTGGCCAGCCAGTCTGAGATGGACAGGTCCTGGGCTGAGCATTTGGGCTTCAACCGTGTCACAGCTGAAAGTTCGGATTCTCTGTCCCCACTCTGCTCCTGCGCTTTCCAGAAATTCAAAACACTGATTTCAGTAGCATCCCTGTGCCCTCCCAGCGTGTGTCTGCGTTTGATGTTTTTCCTTTTGGCAGGATCGGCGTTGGTTTTTTGATTTCCTACTCCAAACATGTCATCTGCCGGTGCTTTGGGCCTCAGTTTTAACCGATCAGCTATTTTCGTTTTCCAGGTGGGCTCCTGTTTCTCGGATTCGCTTCTGGCTGGTGGTGTCAGTAAACTCCCCGTTGATTTTCCTTTTTTCATCACCTCGAACACTTTCGTGATGGAAGGGGCTTCTTTCTCATTCTTGGCATCTCCTAGAGCCGCGCTGTCTGACTTGAATCTGGCGGATTTTTTCCTGGACAGAGTGTCACACTCAATCAGCTTATGGGAACTGAAGAGCTGTCTCCGGCTCTCTAAACTCGGTGTTAAACTCCCCTCCGTACAGCTGACTTCACTGCCTTCGGAGTCCCGCCGGCTCGTCTTCGTGGCCTCGTGCAGTTTTCCACGGAGGAGCCTCTCGGAGGCCAGCGCGGCGGGGAAGACGGGGAAGTCGCTCTCGCTGTCCGTCTCCACCGGCCGCCCCTCGCTGACCAGCTCGCTTCTCTCGTCGTCGGCGTCGTCGCCCCTGCTCTCGGCCACCGACTGCACTTCGGGGCTCAGCCGGCTGGAGTCGAGGCCGGTCACGGAGGGGGCGGGCGACGTCGCCGAGCAGTCGGCGGCGATGGTGCCGACACTGACCAGAAACTCGCCGACTCTGGGTTCGGGGCTGGTGGATTTCTTGGTGGAAAATCTCGCCAGAGCGCCGGAATCGGGCCCCGTCTCGTCCGGGTGGGAGGCCTTCTGGGCCGCGAGGGCTCTGGGGCCCTCTTTCAGGATGGCCAGGCGACAGCTCGCGGTGGGCGACCTGCTCTGCTTGGCGCCCTGGGGGGCCGGGGGCTCTGCGCTCTCCCCCCGCAGGGCTCGCTGATCAGCTCTGGTCGCGCTGCCGTCCTTCTTCGCGTGATTTTCTTTGCAAGCCACAGTCCTTTGTTTCCTGCCCGGTGTCTCGCTCTCTTTTTTGGACTCTTCTTTAATATCGTTGTGACCCTGCTCTGCATTTTCTTTCTTAAAAAACACATTGTCCAGTTCGTCTTCCGAGCTGCTGGGCTGTGCTTTTTCTTTTGGTTTCTTCCTCTTGCGACTGGCGGCCGCGAAGATGGACGACACAAGCAGGTCCCTGCTATACTGATCTTTTCCGGATCCCCAAGAACCCTGGGGAGCAGAGACACGAGACTTTGAACATAAGAACGTTATTGAGTTCACTTTCTGAAAAGGTCCCCCCCACCCCGCACCAATATTTCTTTTGCTTTTTTTCTTTTTTTGTGTGATTTCCATTGCTTTGGTGATTATTTTTTATTTTATTTTTTAACTGAAATATAGTTGATTTACAATGTTGTGCCCATCTGTGCTGTACAGCAAAGTGACTCGGTTATACACATAGAGACATTCTTTTTTTTCACATTCTTTTCCATGATGGCTTAGCACAGGAGATTGAATATAGTTCCCTGTGCTGTACAGCAGGACCTTGTTGTTTATCCATCCTCTATATAACATTGAATCGTTTGCATCCGCTCATCCCAAACTCCCACTCCTTCCCTCCCCCTCCCCCAAGTATTTCTTAACCACTAAAGCTAAATAATAACAGGGTGTAGTTTTTACACCCCCTTTTAACTTGTACCTAAGACAACTTCTTATTTTTAATCTGTCCCATTTCTTGCCTGGTGGTATTTATCTGCCATGTCACAGCTGACATACACCTGTCTTTCAGGGACACCTTCTGTGCTTGGGGCCCTCTCGCACTCCTATTCTTCTTGACTTCCCTCCATCTACAGACCGTCCCTGCTTCTGCTACCCTCAGAGGGTCCTCAGGTTCCTTCCTCTGGAACACGGGTCTCATAAAGAGTCAATATTCTGACTGAGTAGAATATAATATTCTGACATTGGTTAAAATTTTATGACTAACTTCAATCTTCCAATTACAGCTATCACATGATACAGATACTGTATCAGATAAGCTGATTAAGATAAGGGAGCTCCTGGGTTCTCATTAGTTCAGGCAGGCTCGATCTGCAGAGACTGGCCTTAGGTAAATCAAGTTGGCACTGTCTTCACTGATCTCAAGTAACAACCAAATCATGAAGTTCAAAAAACATAAGGTCAATTAAAGATCTGAAATCCTTACCATAGAAACACTGCAGTGCCCTGTACTGAGAAAGTGGCAGTGCGGCCAATTGGCTTTGTCAGCTACGCCTAATAGGTTCTTGATGATGACTGTTTAAGTGTTCATAATGTACCTACAGGCTAAGTAAATTCAGGCCGGGGAGGGCGCGGTGTCAATAAACACTAGCTGGTGTAACACACACCATTTAAGTCAAGCAGGCAGGCAGGAAGTATGCAGAGTAACAGAAACTGAGTGATAGTTTCTCTGTTGTCATAAAAATCTTAGACAAGCTAGAACTACTATACTGAAGACTTGAAAATTACAGTAAAAATTCAGGCTTTTGTATTAAAAAGGATTCACCAAAATGAAATCACAGATTGATGGAACTTTGTTTTTATAAGTTATAAAGGATTTTATAATTATACAGGACCTTTCTAAGGGTTATTGACATTTAACACATTCTGTTGAAGACCGTAGGGGATGATGGCTGTGACTGAGCTCTGAATTAGAAGACCTGGTGTTCCTTCCCTAGCTTGATGTGTATGACACTGAGCAAGTGATTCACTTTTAAACACCTCAACTTCATTGTTGATTTAAGTGAGAAGAAATTAGATTATACTATCTTTAAGATTCCCAATGGTTCCCTTCAAAATTCGATGTTTCTGTGATCACTATGTGTTGGAGCAAATGACTATATTATTTTACAAGTGAAAAAAATTGTTACAAAGGATTATATCATTTGGACATCCATTATATTATAGGTGTAATACAAACACCACCATAATTTACTTAAGATGAAGAGACTGCTATAACCACAGGTTAAGAAATATGCATCTAGTAAGAGGAAAGGAGGGAATTGCAAACAGGTATGAAATCTAAAACCTAAAAATCTAAATCTAAAATCTTATATTCTGGCAAAAAGAGGTGGGAAACTGTTCCAAAGTAAAGAAGTCTAAGGAGACATGACAACATAACGCAAGGGGCGATCCTTGAGTGCATCCTATATACAGGAAAAGAAAAAACAACACACATTATTGGGACAACTGGCGAAATTTGTGTAAAAACTGTACATTAGAAATAATAATGCATTGTACTCATGTGAACTACCAGAATACAATAATTATGCTGTCATTACATAGAAGAATCCCCTCGTTCTTCGGAGATGCACACTGAAGCATTTAGGGGCAAAGTGTTACCATGTCTATAAGTTAACTCTCAAAGGACTCAGAAAAAAAAAATTACATATATATCAAGATTTACCAACTGATAAATCTAGGGCAAAAGGTTTGGGTGCTATTTTACAATTTTTCAAAATGAAAAGTTGGGGTAAAAAGATGGTAAAAATCACAATATAAGTGATAGCAAATGACAGATCATTCAATATTTTATGATATTTTCTGCAAGAAATTCAATTCTAATTTAGTCATATGTGATCCCATTATGTTTAGAAATGATATGTAATGATATGTATGTCTCATTTCCAAATAGAACATCTGAACAAATTTATTGACAATTCTACTTGCTACAGTCTCAGAGGAGCAAAGCTGGCACAAACTGAATTAATGAAGGACTTTCGAACTGAATGTCTTAAAAACTACTAAAAAGTGTACTCTGGTGGTGGTGTCAACAGAACACAAATTATGTAAACAAAAATTGATTATAAAAACAAAATCAGGGACTTCCCCGGTAGTGCGGTGGTTAAGAATCCGCCTGCCAATGCAGGGGAACACGGGTTCGAGCCCTGGTCCAGGAAGATCCCACATGCCGCAGTGCAACTAAGCCCATGCGCCACAACTGCTGAACCTGCGCTCTAGAGCCCGCGAGCCACAACTACTGAGGCCCGTGTGCCTAGAGGCCGTGCTCTGCAATGAGAAGCCACCACAATGAGAAGCCCGTGCACCACAACGAAGAGTAGCCCCCGCTCGCAGCAACTAGAGAAAGCCCGCAAGCAGCAACGAAGATCCAGTGCAGCCATAAATAAATAAATAAATTTATTAAAAACAAAACAAACAAAAAAAAACAAAATGAGTGATCTTGTTGAAAAGAAGGCAAGAATATATATTTTCATAAAAAATGTATAATAATAATAAAGTCTATATTACTACTGAAATGTTTACAGAATGAAATAGAATGTTTGGGATTTGCTTCCAAATAGTCCCGAGGGACTTCCCTGGTGGTCCAGTAGTTAAGACTCTGAGCTTCTACTGTAGGGGACACGGGTCCCATCCCTGGTAGGGGAACTAAGATCCCACCTGCTGCGAGGCCAAAAAAAAGACCAAGAAAACCAAAAGTCACGAAGAGGAGGAAAGTGGGCGGGCGCAGATGAGACAAACTTGGCCATGTGTTAATTGTTGAGCGTGGATAATAAGGGCTCATTATATTATTCTCTCTGCTTTTGCATATGTTAGAAAATTTTCACATTAAGAATGAGGGGGTAAATGCCTACTTCTTTGAATTATGCTAAACTACACTGAGATAAATCCAACACCCCACCTCACCATCCAGTATTCCTCTATCATATTCTATTTTAAGCATTCATTTTTCCCCTTATAAGACTCTGCTGGTCTGTCATCAGACACAGACACGGGTGCATCTGCATACCAAGCCACAAAGCAATTCCCCTCTGAAATATTCCAAACTGTACAAAACAATTTACCTTAGATTTTGTTGAGTCACTAGTAGCTGAATCTGTGAGAAGTTAAAGAAAACATGGTCAGTATTGGTCAGATTCTTTACTGCTTTCAACAAACAATGCAAAACTTATGGAAAAGACAGGCACAGAACAAAATGTGAAAGCAAAACTCAAAAACAAGAGAACACAGTGGATAGTCAGAGCTCACAAAGATGCAGGCTGCACCACAGAAAGCCACCGCCATGAAAGGATGCTGTGAATTGTAGGCAGAATCAGCTCAATGATAGGGATGGCAAAGGAGCCCTGTACTAAACGAAACAGAAACACTAGTGTTTATTAAATGTGCTAAGCGTTCAGTCTAGCAATAAAGCAGCTTGAAGACCTTTGGAAGAACTGCACTATGTACCACATCCTGTATCTGAAACTGATACACAATGTAGAACGTTTAGGATTGTTGGTTGCCCTCGCTACAAATTGAGATGCTCAGACTCAGTGTATTTATGTTGATTTTTGTCAGACTGTCAATGTTAAACTTTAGAAGCATATACTGTGTGCGTAAGGATGCATTAGGATAACCCTGCTTCTAGGTCACTTTGACGTTACGTTAAATCATGCTGATCTCTGTGCTTTGGACCCCGGTTTCACATCTGTGCAGTCAGGGATCCTTTAGACTAGTTAAATTGCTACCAGTTTTCCAATTATTTATTAACAAATGCTATTATGGAAATGGAAAAATGGAGAGCATCATTTTACTGTCTGGCAAAAAACTCAGATTATACAAGTATAAAGAGGGTAGGAAGGGGCTAGCACTCTTCAGGACAACACCAATTTGGAAATTTTCTCTTTCAACTTCAGGGAAATGGATTTTCAGAATTAATGAGCTGAGCCCCATGCCACGCCCCTTTCAACACATGGCTCAATGCTTTATGACTTTAAGAACTGGTAGACCATACCATGCTATTTCTCCTCACGGTCTGCTTCAGAAATAACAAGAAACAGCAGAAAAACCTTTAAGAAAGTAGTAGTGATCTGTTTACAATAATCGTAAGCGAAAATGTACACCACAGATCAACTCGGTTTGCATTTACAGGAATCGGGGGTTTCTGCAGACAAGGCAGCTACAGTGTGGACAGCAGTCCTCCTTCTTCCTACAGTTCCAGCTGTCCATCAGGGACACCACAGAATCCACTAGCGACATGACCGTGTGATAGACTCCTCCCATCTCGCCTGTGCAACATCAGTATAGATTTGCCTGTGTCAGTAAGTGCTGGAAAGAAAACCCTTTAGGACTAAAACAAGAACTAGAGACAAAGGGAGAACATGGTGTAAAACATGCTAGGTTAGTGCAACAGTTTGGCAGGAGAAAATTTGCATCGAAAGAGCCTATTAGAACTGATACTTCACCGAACATGAGGGTGGCAATAGAAGACAGAAGAAAATGTCAAAGAAATTGACTTTTACGGTGACCTCTGTAGTGACAAGATAATATACTGCATTTATGGGAATGGTGCCCACGAGCATTTTACGTATTTAATTGGCTGCCTTTTCAACAGAACGTCCAGCTCAAGAGTAAGAACTACTCATACAGTCTAGACCATACTTTCTGCCATCACAGCAACCACATACTCAGTAGCGTGTATCTGTTTTACCTTGTGATGACTATTACATGGAAACTGTGAATTAAAAAAAAAAGAACAAAACAGTGGTTTGCATGCTCATTTTCCCTCATATTTCCTTTCTGACAAGCATTACAACTCCATGCACTGCCAATGGCATTACAGTCACTGGAAGATAATTCAGATCAATCAGAAGAGGAAGATTACATTATTTTTATTAGTGGAAAGGGAAAAAAAGAAGAGGAAAAGGAAAAAAAATCATAGTGAATTGTTACTTATGATTGATTTGCTCTTTCATGTTATAAGAATTTAGCTTTTAACCTAGAGATCAATACTGCCCAGGCAAGAGTTACCTGATACATCTCCAGGGGAGACGCCTGTCCTTCCAATGTTGGTGAGTAAATGATCTATGTTTGGCACTGGCTGGGAGTCTACTGTGTTTTCCTCCTGCACTGTTGTCTATGGTTAATAAACAAAGATCTCTTCATCATCTCTTCAAAGATACTTTCTTTAAAATTCAAACAACATTTAGTAAAAGACACATTACTGAGTGGAGGACATATGCTTAATTTTTTACATTATTTGCATATAATTAATTACCAAATAAGTATCATACTTGGATTTTCATTAGATCAGAAACTGAGGCGCTATAGACCTGCTTTCGGGGTGCAAAGCAGACAATAGCATACAAAGCAGGAAGGTGACACAGTTGTAGGATCAGGATCTTTTGTGTCCCAAATGAGAAGAACAGAGTACAAACGCTGACGGACAATACTTACAAGAGGTTCTTCAGCACCTTCTTCTGTGAAAAACCAGTCATGCTAAAATTTAAAATAAAAAAGGTGAAAAAGAGAAATTAAATAACCCCCTACAGAGATCTATATTTTGGAGGATAGCACAGAAAAAAAGGTAATTCTCTTAGAAAAAAAAAAAAAAAAGTATAACCAAATTCTGCCCTACCAACTATCAGCTGCTCATGAAAAAGAATGTTCTCGATGAGCCGAAGCCTGGACTTACGTGCTGGATAAGCGTCTCTACGATCTTGTACTGGTCTGGCATGTGAGTGACCATGTGCGTCATGTTATCTTCAGAGGTCCTCACGAGAGTTGGACCAAACACTATGGCTAGGTTTCTGGGTTCCATCTGCAACAGAGGATGATATTAGAAAATATCACAACTTTTCTTAAGAAAGTAGGCTTAAATTCCCATTGCATGTTTGGCATTTTACTTCTGAAAGACTCTTTTGATGAAAAATAATTCAAAGAATGGTTGACTGATGTGTGTAAAAAAAAATAATGCTTTTTCTTGCTTTAATGACAACATACAATACTTAATTGGCATTTGTTTTTTCCAGGAAGTCTTTGATTGAAAACAATTGATCTGGTTCAAAACTAGTATTACGGGAATTCCCTGGCAGTCCAGTGGTTAGGGCTCCACACTTCCACGGCAGGGGGTACAGGTTCCATCCCTGGTCAGGGAACTAAGATCCCACAAGCCGTGCACCTCAGCCAAAAATAAGTATTAATAAAGCTGGATCAACTGACAAAAATATTAAAATCAAAGGGAATAAAACTTGCAAAAGAATAGGGAAAACCTCTCCCCTCAAAAACTAAACAAATGGAAAGAGATACATAAAAATTTCCAAATTTGCCTGAGTAGTACATTAAGATCATGAATATGTAAAAACTAATGTCTGAAAATATTCTTTTGATAAAAATTTTACTTCAACCAAGACTTCCAAAGCTTGTTGCTTATCCTTGTACCAATGAACACCTCAGTATTACATGCCTATATGTTTTTATGTTTCCTTCCATGATAGTTTGTACTCCTGTTTAAGTACCTGATTGTCAAAGGTGCGAACCTTTTGTTTTTCTTTGTTATATCTTATAAGTATCTGGTGTAATTTTTTGACCTTAGGATTTGATTAAAATATTAAATAACCAATCCCAAAAACATACTAGAGGGTAAAAAACCATTGTGGAACTCAAAAAAAAAAAAAAAAAAAATCAAACTGGTCTTGGGATCCACACCAAAAATTTAGTTTCCATCCATCACCAGACAGTTGATCCCCCTTACCCTTTCACCCTCCCCTGCACCCCTGCCCCTTCCCCTCTGGTAACCACTACTCTGTTCTCTGTATCTATGTGTTGTTTTTGTTTGGTTTGTTCATTTATTTTGTGTGTGTGTGTTTTTTTTTTTACTCCATGTGAGTAAAATCATACAATATTCATCCAAAAGATATTTCTTTAAACCAATCAGGAAAAGCTACACGTGAACAGACTACTAGATAATACGATGGAATAATAAATTTTGTTGTGTTTGATAAAGGTAATATGGTGGTATGAAAACAAAACCAAAACAATTTATCTGCTAAATCTAAATGAAACAAAACAAAAAAGGAAAATGTCTGTTGTTTTTCACTGTATACCATTTGATACATTTTTACTGTTGTTTGTGCAAATATTGCCCATTCAAAATACTAATATACAGTTGAAAAATAAAAGAAGTAAAATTTCTGACTTTTTCATTTTTCTTGCTGGATAAACATAAAAGAAAATGTCTTGAAAAAACAACAATTCATATTTTGGGGACCTTTTGCTTTTAAGAGTGATCTTTAGCGGGACGTGATCACCAGTATGATGTATTTTAGAGCTTCTGTTTAACTATAACCTATTTTTGACTATTTCGCATGAAGCAGTGAAGTACATCTTTTCAACTAAAGCCACTGAAAGTACATCTCTTCAACAAACAGTTTACACACCTTATTTTTTTCTGAATTTTCTGCCACTGTCTTCAGATGAGCCGAAAGAAACTTGAGTGTTTCATAATGATGTTCGGGCAAATCATGAATCTGAAACATATTATTTTCATGATGGATTTAAATGCTGAACTTTTGTTGTACCTCCAAAAATATAAAATAATACCTACTAGTCTTTTTAATGTTTTCAGACGATCTAGAGGATCTTCCTTACGATTGGCTTCAATAAAGTCGGCATATTTATCTGACAACAGTAAGAACAAAAAAAAACAAATTCATCTTAAATTGTTTAGGTGAGCTGTAATCTAGTTTCCCTTTAAGGTTCAATTTCAAACCACAATTAAAAAGAAAAAAATAGTAGGGAAGACCCCAAATAGCCTTTGAAATGTTGTCCTAAAACTACTATAGGGGCTTCCCTGGTGGCGCAGTGGTTAAGAATCCACCTGCCAATGCAGGGGACACGGGTTCGAGCCCTGATCCTGGAAGATCCCACAGGCCACGGAGCAACCAAGCCCGCGGGCCACAGCTACTGAGCCTGCGCTCTAGAGCCCATGAGCCACAACTACTAAGCCCGTGTGCCACAACTACTGAAGCCCACGTGCCTAGAGCCCGTGCTCTGCAACAAGAGAAGCCACCGCAATGAGAAGCCCGCGCACCGCAACAAAGAGTAGCCCCCGCTCGCCGCACCTAGAGAAAGCCTGCGCAGCAATGAAGACCCAACGCAGCCATAAATAAATTTATAAAAAATAAAATAAAATAAAACTACCATAGTTTTTAATGATTCCTCGAGGCCTTATCAAACAAAGGAAATTCCCTAAAATGTGAGTTCTCTGAGGGTACAGCCTGTATTGACACAGTCTGTCCACTTTCTCTCCCCGCACTGCAACATCTACTACAAGGTCTTATCTAAGTCAAATAGTTGGCTTGGCTGAAAAAATGCTTTTCTACTAATTGTACCTTATTATGCCTGAAGGCTTTTCACTGAGAACAATAATAACATATTTTCAACTCAGCTGTAAACATGAATGAACAGGATAATATATATTTTTACTGAACTTTAACAACGTTTTATAAACTGTTTTTCACTGCAATGTATCAGGAGGAAAAAAAAATCCAAATGACAAAAAATAGGACATGATTGTGCTTTGTATACAAGTAAGAACTAAACAAAACCTCCTGTTTCTTTTGACAAAAATATTTTCCCCTGGTTCCACTTAATATGCTGTGGTTTCCCAACAATGTAATGTTCAACTGTTGCATCAGTGTCTTTGGTGGGGTTAACTCACCATTTGTGAAAAGTGGTTCAGGGAGTTTTCTGAAGAAGGATTTTAGTAAACTGCTTATCACATTCAAATCTCGCCATTTCTAGGTATGCAAAATAAAAATACCGTATTTTTGTAGTCAATACCACAAAGGAAAAAAACACAGACCAGTTATTCAAATAGAAATACACAAACTTACATCGTCTTGTATATCAATATCAGCCATTCCCTTGTTGAGTTCCTCTTGCATACTTGAGATGGCTGCATTGTTTCCAGGAACTCTATAAATACCTGTATACTCAAGACCTCTTTCTTCAACTAATTTGCAACATATGTCAACTATTAATGGAATATACTGCAAAACAAGAAATAAACATTTTATTTAACACAGCATGAATGTTTATCTTCAGTTAGTAGATACATATCGTAGCTACAAGGCCCTTTTCATCCAAAAGGAAACAGTATATAAATTGTTGTTATTTGATACAGAGAAAATAAAGAATAGAAACACTGGAGAACTGGGAAGAGACAAAACCAGCAAGAGATAGTTGAGTCAGTGGAAAGAGAATGAATAGGTCAAGACTGAAAGAGGAGGCCCCACAGGGAGATAATAGTCTAAAGAAGAAACAAGAGCTAGTAGGGAGAATGTGGCAACAGTTCAGTTGAATAAAAGAAGGGGGACGGGGAAGAGGAGGGGGAAAGAATAACATCCATCCACTCATGATATGAATCCTAACGTGGGCATTGTAAACACACACACACACACACACACACACGCGCACACACACACACACACGCACACGCACATTTACATTTATCATACTTTCTTAATCAGATTCTTGTTCCCATCCTTCTTTTAAAATGCTGAAAACAGAAACACACACGACTTGAAAATGACTTCTTACCGATAGTTTCAGATACATTCTTAGCCGTTGAATAATTATTCTATTTCAGAGTCAACACATTAGAAAAAAGCATTATAGATAAAATTACTCCATACACCCGTACAGGTCAGACATGCTTAGAGAAACTAAGGTCTGTTAAGAAGAGGAAAATACTCAACAGATGGACAGATACCCCCTGTGACCTGCACGGCTGTGTACTCGGGTCCTGTTATGACGACGGCTGAATTAATGGCTTTAGGAAATCTGGCGGGCTGGTGTCTTACCCGATTAGTATGAGCTGGTGGGCAGTCATCCAGTCTGACCCCGAACGTTCCTGTAGCAGTAGGCTTTTTTTCAAATGTCTTTCTCATAATACTTGGAATGCCTTTTCTCCATGTGCCTTTGTCTTTTGGGGGACTAGTGTCATCTTTTGATCGTTATTCAAAAGAAAATGACATGAAAAGAAAATAGAAACAAGAGTGTTTAAATCATGACTTTAAAGATCCTTTATCAATATTTATATAAATCAGAGTCCTGTACTATAAATAACATATCCTTTATGTATCAAACATATTCTATTCTATTCTATTCTCTTCCTGATATAGCACTCCTTTCAACCCTCCATATAATTTAGTACAAATCAATTCTGCTTCTTCACCCTTTGACAATCTGTACCATGATTTTCTTTAAAACAGTCAAGACAATAGAATTAATGTGACATCTTTACAGTGAGATTTTAGCAAAAGGAAACATAATGGTTTTATTTCAAAACGAAAGCATCTGGATCCTCTGCATTTATCAAATTGGTACTTTTTGACATAGATGTATGTGTTGTATTTTCCTTCACTTGATCTTTATTATAAGAACTGGTGTGTTGGGCTTCCCTGGTGGCGCAGTGGTTGAGAGTCCACCTGCCGATGCAGGGGACACGGGTTCGTGCCCTGGTCCGGGAAGATACCACATGCTGCGGAGCGGCTGGGCCCGTGAGCCATGGCCGCTGAGCCTGCGCGTCCGGAGCCTGTGCTCCGCGACTGGAGAGGCCGCAACAGTGAGAGGTCCGCGTACCGCAAAAAAAAAAAAAAAGAACTGGTGTCTTGGACCCCAGCTTAAGGGAAAGGCCCCACCAGCCTGGACCAGGCCCCCAGTGATCTCTGGGTTAGCTCACCCTGAGCTGAGGTCCGCAGAAAAGGCACAGAGAAACATGAAAACACCTTTAAAATCTCAATTTTATTTAAAAAAAAAAAAAAATTTTTTTTTTTTTTTTACTTAAGTATAGTTGATTTACTACAAACCCAATTTTAAATCCTAAATTTATCTAGGAATGCGGATATCAGTACCTTTACTGAGAAGCTTCCTTTCTGACTCCTCCTTGGGGGAGTGTGGACTCTGAGTCCGAGGCTCTGCTTTAGCACCAAGCAGGGTCTGCCGGATGCTGAGACTCTGGCGAGGGGTCTTTGGCAACTGCTCTGCTTTGCTGCTGAAAGAAAGGAACGTTTCTGACCAAGTACGGATTTTACGTCCCAGTTAACCTGCAGGCATGGTGGGATTCTCACCTCATCAGACTGTTGTATTCTTTTATTCTTCGACTAATCAGATCCCTGTTAGTAACTCCAGTGTCCTACAGAATAAATAGAAGGTAAAATTAGAAAGTCAATTCTAAACTCCCTAAATAAGGATCCTACTCTTTCTGGGGGGCAGGGGGGAGCTCTACACTGTACTACTTTGCTTATTCAATACAGACTCCATGGAGTTGTTTTAAAAGCTCTATTCAAATCATGACCTAACTTCACTAAGTGACAAACGTTCAAGGGCCTCTGCCACCGCCAAGAGTTTTCTGTTTACTTTCTGTACCCCAGCAACACCTGGACTAGTACCAGCAAGTAGCCAGTGTTCAAACTTACTGAACTGATCTGGCGTTTTTAATAAATGACTGGGAAGCAGTGAGCCAGTTTTTTCTCTCACTAATACCAGAAAGAATGATCAGCGTTTCAAAATAATACAGTTGGATAAAAGATGGAATACTGCCAAAATGTGTTAATGATTAATTGATAGGAACAGTGAGACTGAGGGTCAATTAGTATCAGAAGTGACAGTTATATTATCAGAAGAAAAAAGCTCAAACCTGGTTTTATTAACCTCAACAGGTTAACCTCAATAATATGCTACATGGAAAACTCAGAGTTGACCACAAGGAGTTGATTTTTTTTTTCCCCTATTGGTTCCAATTATAAATTGACATGTGTTCGCAAGTATTTTTTTTACTTGTCTCGTTTTGGTCATAGTGAACGTTACAATTTACAAAGAATACAGACTTTATAAATTCTCAAATTCAAATAGATTCTTCTCATTTACCAACTGAAAGAGGATATGGTTAAGATCTAGAATAAGACTGCTTGACAATTCTGAGCTATGTGACCCTGGGGAAATTACTTAACTTCTCTTTGCCACAAAGTTCCCTTGTTTGAAACATGGTGATGATAATAAGAAGACACATTCATATGGCTGCTGAAATTAACTGACATAAAATGCTTAAAAGAGTGACTGCCATATGGTATATGCTCGGTGAATTATTACTTTCTTAGCTCTAAAACTTGGTGAAAACACCCGTGTCTCAGAATCAGATGGTAGTGATGATGCTATAATGGCTGACACGAAGTACATGTTCATGACCTACCAGGCACTGGGGTGCGTTCTTCATAAGCATCACTTCATTCAATTTCTAAAAAAGCCCTATGTCTCAAAGATGAAGTCATCTACTGCCCAGCAGGACACCTGGCATAGAGCAGGGGCTGATCAAACAGGAACTCCTTTGAACTGCTACTTAAAGCTGAAATCTACACCCAAGTTGTGATTCTCCCTGTTTACTTTGCCAAAACTCAGGTCTGATGTCTCTTTATAGCGGTGGTTGTAGAAAAAGGGCTGTATTGATATGGATCTGGTATTCGTTGTTCACAACAAACAAGGTAGAGTGTAAACTGTCAGACGAGAAAAAGTACAGGCGTTTTCCTATGTTCTAAGTTTTCATGACTTGAATTGGATATAATGGAAATGACAGAATTCGAGAACATAATTTGCATAACTTCATGGTTAATGTAGGTGTCCCTGCATACTGTATGGGAAAGTAGGGGGAAAGAACCTTGTGGGTTTTTTTTTTTTGTCAAAACAACGGGCACGCAAATGAGAATAACGTCTAAGAAAAACTGCTGATGATGTGAAAAAGGCACCCTTGAGCAAAATCTAGACTTAATCATTGCTGAATCTGCTCTGTAAAGTTTACAGTTATGTACACTTAAAAAAAAAATCTTGGGCTTCCCTGGTGGCGTGGTGGTTGAGAGTCCACCTGCCGATGCTGGGGACACGGGTTCATGCCCTGGTCCGGGAAGATACCACATGCTGCGGAGCGGCTGGGCCCGTGAGCCATGGCCGCTGAGCCTGCGCGTCCGGAGCCTGTGCTCTGCAACGGGAGAGGCCACGACAGTGAGAGGCCCGTGTACCGCAAAAAAAAAAAAAAAAAAAAAAAAACTTCACTTAAAAAAAAAATCTTCACTACTGAAAGTTCTGCTGTAAAAAATAACTTGATGGTTGTGAGTCAGAAACTCTCTTTATTAAAAAGAAAAAGTGGCTTATAACATGATTTCTGATACTACAAGTTTTCTTAGAAACCAATTACTGTATTACAGTAGGCTATATTATATTCTTGCCTGCATAATTTCATTAACAAGAATCATGCTATCAGGGTCTCTGCATTTACACAGCAATTTGTTTGGAGATGCATTTTCGCTGTAACTTAAGCCCACAACAACCCTGGTTTTGACACAAAGAAACAGATCTGGAATTATTCAGTCACAAAGGTAATGACCAGGACTAGGAACCTAGGTCTCTGCTCAGTGCTTCACTGCTTCTGAGAAGGTATGCAGAATGTATGAATAATCTGCTTTTCTAGGTCAGTAATGGTGATTTTCCCAATAAGTGAAAATAATATAATATAGGTACACTTGAGTTTTCCTTTTTTTTTGGCAGCACCGTGTGGATGGTGGAATCTTAGTTCCTCAAACAGGGATCGAACCTGTGCCCTTGGCAGTGGAAGCACAGAGTCCTAACCACTGAACTGCCAGGGAAGTCCCTGAATTTTCCTTCTGATCAACTATTTTTTTCTTTAATTAATTTATTTCATTTATTTATTTTTGGCTGAGTTGCGTCTTCATTGCTGCGTGCGGGCTTTCTCTAGTTGCTGCGAACGTGGGCTACTCTTCCTTGTGGTGCAGAACCTTCTCGCTACGGTGGCTTCTCTTGCTGTGGAGCACAGGCTCTAGGCACACGGGTTCAGTAGTTGTGGCTCGCGGGCTCCAGAGCGCAGACTCAGTAGCTGTGGTGCACGGGCCTGAGTTGCTCCGCGGCATGTGGGATCTTCCCGGACCAGGGCTCGAACCCGTGTCCCCTGCATTGGCAGGCGGATTCTTAACCACTGAGCCACCAGGGAAGCCCTGATCAACTATTTTTAAGTGAAGATAGCATGTTATGATTTTTTTTAAATGATGTATCAGATTCTTTCAGTCTCCTTTAAAAAGAAAATGTTGCGACAGCGTCGGTTTTATCAATGTCGTTTTGGACACTAACCTCCTCATTTAAGTTGCTGCTCTCCTGGATGCTCTTGATCCAGGCTAGCATGTCGTCCCTGTCTTCAGCCTGAAACAGGCACTCGCAGTCGGACGTGGTGAGTCGAAAGACATTTTTCCTCTTGGTCTCGCTGTAAGAGATGTCTATTAAGCAAGCGTTAACACTGATGGGCTGCTCTTCTTCAGACGGAGTCGTCTGTTCTCGTTTATCTTTGTACAGGTACAGCGAATGGCCCCGAAGTACAACATACATCTGCTTCCATGGTCGAATACTTCCACCAACTCGCTGGAGAACATGAGACAGATCAGGCATACTCAACACTTGGCTAAATCTTAGTGACAGGACAGATGCATCTAGCAACACTGTTAACACGCTTAAATGTATACCCAATGTGGCAGGTGCCTGCTTTACGTCAATAGGTATTTGTTAGGGCAGGAAAGACAAAAAGTGTGGAACGTAAACCAAGTTGGGTAATGTATTCCTATCACAATCAAGGGCAATGAAATCTCAACTTTAATTGGGTTGAGAAAATAAAATGAATAAAGTTAATTAGGATAAAGCGAGTGTAGCAAAATATATAAAAAATGCTAAGGGAATAGAAAATAAGGAAAAAGGTCAGTCAGAAAAATCCTCTGAGTGAAAGCAAGGCTTAAGACAAGTCTTAGATCATGCAAATGACAAACACTGAAAAAACTAATCCCCAAAGGATATGCAGACGTAATGAATTTAGTTAACAAAACTGATCAACTTTATATGGTCAAGCAACAACATGCAAGATGGGTTTTCTAAAAAAAATTTGATACTCTTTTGACAGTATTAAAGTTTTCTTATAAATTAAGCTACACAAATATTGTACAAAATTTTCTGGTGAAGTTTTTCTTATATTGTTATCTACTTAATGAAGCATATATTGATATTGATATTCATTTAAATACCTCTATATTTATAAAATAAGGGGAAACAATAAAATTATTATAAAGGCAACTTGAAACTCTGCAAGCCAGAAGGAAGTGGCAGGACATGTTTAAAGTGATGAAAGGGAAAAACCTACAACCAAGATTACTCTACTCAGCAAGGATCTCATTCAGATTTGACGGAAAAATTAAAACCTTTACAGACAAGCAGAAGTTAAGAGAATTCGGCACCACCAAACCATCTCTACGACAAATGCTAAAGGAATTTCTCTAGGCAGGAAACACAAGAGAAGGCAAAGACTTACAATAACAAACCCAAAACAATTAAGAAAATGGTAATAGGAACATACATATCAATAACTACCTTAAATGTAAATGGATTAAATGCTCCAACTAAAAGACATAGACTGGCTGAATGAATACAAAAACAATATCCATATATATGTTGTGTACAAGAGACCCACTTCAGACCTAGGTACACATACAGACTGAAAGTGAGGGGGTGGAAAAAGATATTCCATGCAAATAGAAATCAAAAGAAAGCTGGAGTAGCAACTCTCATATCAGACAAAATACACTTTAAAATAAAGAGTATTACAAGAAACAAAGAAGGATACTACATGCTGATCAGGGGATCTATCCAAGAATACTATATAACAATTATAAATATTTATGCACGCAACATAGGAGCACCTATATACGTAAGGCAAATGCTAACAGCCATAAAAGGGGAAATTGACAGTAACACAATCATAGTAGGGGACTTTAACACCCCACTTTCACCAATGGACAGATCATTCAAAATGAAAAAAATTAAGGAAACAAAAGCTTTAAATGATACATTAAACAAGATGGACTTAATTGGTATTTACAGGACATTCCATCCAAAAACAGCAGATTATACTTTTTTCTCCAGTGCTCATGGAACATTCTTGGGTCACAAATCAAGCCTTGGTAAATTTAAGAAAATTGAAATCGTACCAAGAATCTGTTCCAAACACAACGCTATGAGACTAGATATCAATTACAGGAAAAAATCTGTAAAAAATACAAACACACAGAGGCTAAAAAATACACCACTATATAACCAAGAGATCACTGAAGAAATCAAAGAGGAAATCAAAAAATACCTAAAAACAAATGAAAATGAAAACACGAGGACCCAAAACCTATGGGACGCAGCAAAAGCAGTCCTAAGAGTGAAGTTTATAGCAATACAATCTTACCTCAAGAAACAAGAAACATCTCAAATAAAAAACCTAACCTTACACCTAAAGGAATGAGAGAAAGAAGAACAAAAAAACTGCATAGTTAGCAGAAGAAAAGAAATCATAAAGATCAGATCAGAAATAAATGAAAAAGAAATGAAGGAAATGATAGCAAATATCAATAAAACTAAAAGCTGGTTCTTTGAGAAGATAAACAAAACTGAAAAACCATTAGCCAGACTCATCAAGAAAAACAGGGAGAAGACTCAAATCAACAGAATTAGAAATGATAAAGCAGAATTAACAACTGACACTGCAGAAATACAAAGGATCATGAGAGATTACTACAAACAACTATATGCCAATAAAATGGACAACCTGGAAGAAATGGACAACTTCTTAAAAAAGCACAACCATCCGAGACTGAACCAGGAAAAAGTAGAAAATATGAACAGACGAATCACAAGCACTGAAATTGAACTGTGATTAAAAATCTTCCAACAAACAAACGCCCAGGACCAGATGGCTTCACAGGCAAATTCTATCAAAGATTTAGAGAAGAGCTAACACCTATCCTTCTCAGACTATTCCAAAATATAGCAGAAGGAGGAACACTGCCGAACTCATTCTACGAGGCCACCATCACCCTGATACCAAAACCAAAGATGTCACAAAAAAAGAAAACTACAGGCCAATATCACCGATGAACATAGATGCAAAAATCCTCAGCAAAATACTAGCAAACAGAATCCAACAGCACATTAAAAGGATCATACACCATGATCAAACGGAGTTTATCCCAGGGATGCAAGGATTCTTCAATATATGCAAATCAATGTGACAAACAATATTAACAGATTGAAGGAGAAAAACCATATGATCATCTCAATAGATGCAGAAAGAACTTCTGACAAAATTCAACATCCATTTATGATTTAAAAAAACCCTCCAGAAAGCAGGCATAGAGGGAACTTACCTCAACATAATAAAGGCCATATATGACAAACCCATAGCCAACATCGTTCTCGATGTTGAAACACCGAAACCATTTCCACTAAGATCAGAAACAAGACAAGGTTGCCCACTCTCACCACTATTATTCAACATAGTTTTGGAAGTTTTAGCCACAGCAATAAGAGAAGAAAAAGAAATAAAAGGAATCCAAATCGGAAAAGAAGAAGTAAAGCTGTCACTGTTTGCAGATGACATGATACTATACATAGAGAATCCTAAAGACTCTACCAGAAAACTACTAGAGCTAATCAATGATTTTGGTAAAGTTGCAGGATACAAGATTAATGCACAGAAGTCTCTTGCATTCCTATACACCAATGATGAAAAATCTGAAAGAGATATCAAGGAAACACTCCCATTTACCATTGAAAAAAAAATAATAAAATATCTAGGAATAAACCTACCTAAGGAGACAAAAGACCTGTATGTAGAAAACTGTAAGACACTGATGAAAGAAATTAAAGATGATACAAACAGATGGAGAGATATACCATATTCTTGGATTGGAAGAATCAACATTGTGAAAATGACTACAGTACCCAAAGCAATCTACAGATTCAATGCAATCCCTATCAAACTACCAATGGCATTTTCCCCAGAACTAGAACAAAAAATTTCGCAATTTGTATGGAAACACGAAAGACACCGAATAGCCAAAGCAATTTTGTGAAAGAAAAACGGAGCTGGAGGAATCAGGCTCCCTGACTTCAGACTATACTACAAAGCTACAGTAATCAAGACAGTATGGTACTGGCACAAAAACAGAAATATAGATCAATGGAACAGGATAGAAAGCCCAGAGATAAACCCACGCCCATATGGTCACCTTATCTTTGATAAAGGATGCAAGAATATACAATGGGGAAAAGACAGCCTCTTCAATAAGTGGTGCTGGGAAAACTGGACAGCTACATGAAAAGAATGAAATTAAAACAGTCCCTAATACCATACACAAAAATAAACTCAAAATGTATTAAAGACCTAAATGTAAGGCCAGACACTATAAAATTCTTAGAGGAAAACATAGGCAGAACACTCCATGACATAAATCACAGCAAGATCCTTTTTGATCCACCTCCTAGAGAAATGGAAATAAAAACAAAAATAAACAAATGGGACCTAATGAAACTTAAGCGCTTTTGCACAGCAAAGGGAACCATAAACAAGATGAAAAGAGAATCCTCAGAATGGGAGAAAATATTTACAAACGAAGCCACTGACAACAGATTCAACTCCAAAATATACAAGCAGCTCAATATCAAAAAACACAAACAACCCAGTCCAAAAATGGGCAGAAGACCTAACTAGACATTTCTCCAGAGAAGATATACAGATTGTCAACAAACACATGAAAGGATGCTCAATATCACTAATCATTAGAGAAATGCAAATCAAAACTACAATGAGGTTTCACCTCACACCAGTCAGAATGGTCATCAAAAAATCTACAAACAATAAATGCTGGAGAGGGTGTGGAGAAAAGGGAACCCTCTTGCACTGTTGGTGGGAATGTAAATTGATACAGCCACTGTGGAGAACAGTATGGAGGTTCCTTAAAAAACTACAAATAGAACTACCATATGACCCAGCAATCCCACTACTGGGCATATACCCTGAGGAGACCATAATTCAAAAAGAGTCATGTACCACAATGTTCACTGCAGCTCTATTTACAATAGCCAGGACATGGAAGTAACCTAAGTGTCCACTGACAGATGAATGGATGAAGAAGATGTGGCACATATATACAGTGGAATATTATTCAGCCATAAAAAGAAATGAAACTGAGTTATTTGTAGTGAGGTGGACGTACCTAGAGACTGTCATACAGAGTGAAGCAAGTCTTGAAGAGAAAAACAAATACCGTATGCTAACACATATATCTGGAATCTTAAAAAAAAAAAAAAGTGGTTCTGATGAATGGACTTGAGGACATGAGGAGGGGGAAGGGTAAGCTGGGACAAAGTGCGAGAGTGGAATGGACATAGATACACTACCAAATGTAAAATAGATAGCTAGTGGGAAGCAGCCGCATAGCACAGGGACATCAGCGCGGTGCTTTGTGACCACCTAGAGGGGGGGATAGGGAGCGTGGGAGGGAGATGCAAGAGGGAGGAGATATGGGGATATATGTACATGTATAACTGATTTACTTTGTTATACAGCAGAAACTAACACACCATTGTAAAGGAATTATACTCCAATAAAGATGTTAAAAAAAAAAAACTCAAAAAAAATAAATAAATAAAGGCAACTTGAGTAAACTGGGAGATACTGAATAAAAATTTTTAAATTATTAATATGGAGAACTGCTGGTCCCTAAAGTACTACTCTGTAATAATCCATGGGTAATAAACTACTTAATAAGAAAATCAGAGTTCCTTCTTAAATACTCCCACGTCTCTTTTACACTGATAAGACGCAAAACAACATATTCCATATGTAATTGATATAAAGGATGAAAAAGGTATAAAATTAAATCTCTGATTAGAATTTGTAAAAATAACTTTTCCTTTATGTAGAGAAAGATGCTTATAAACGTTTTCCACTCTTTATTCTGGCTATTTTACCGTTTTATGTATAGAGACTTAATGCTTTACTTTTCAGGGCCTGCATTTCACACGCTCACAGTAGCTGAGAAAACACACTACCTTGCCCCTATCAGTGACAAGTGGCCTGAAATGAAGCCACCCTTCCTTGGCAGCATCGCTGAAAACCTCTGAGGAAGAATCTTTCCGGGATCCAGAATCTTCTGATGACTTTTGGCTGTCTGTGATCTATAGAAAAGGCCAAAGAAAACATAGCAAATGTCAGCTTTTTTCTTTATAAGTATTTGCATGTTGAAATTGTTTTGCTGAAAAAGACTTTTACTAAATCTTCGAAATGAAAGGCTATTTTTGAAAAACGCTAACTTTATCAATTACATTAGAAAAATTTCTGGTTTTGCTTTTTTAAAAAAATGGGTATTGACCACCATCATTTTTAAAGTCCCCTGAAGGAATTTTTTTAACCACTAAAAAATAATAGAAATAGTATAATTTACCTACTCTCAAGAGCTCACATTTAGTGGGAAAAGGCGAAGAAGAAAGAAAAATAAAACAAGAAAATGATCAGATTGTGATTAGTGCCATTCGGAGAATGAAACAGGGAGATGCAATAAGGAACAACAGAGCAGCAGCTATTAACTGGTGGTGCTGAGGTGAGACCTCTCTGCAGAAAGAACATGTGAGATGAAATTTGGAGAAAACATTTTAAAAAGAGGCAACCACGAAAGATCAGGGGAAAGAAAAATTCAGGGAGAATATATAGCTACTGAATGTACATTCATTGTTATCATTTTTTTTTTGGCCACATCAAGGCATGTGGGATCTTAGCTCCCCAACCAGGGATTGAACCCGTGACCCCTGCAATGGAAGCGCAGAGTCCTAACCAATGGGCCCTGAGGGCATTCCCTCACTGTTATCATTTTAAATGTTCACTTTTCCACGGAAGTAAGAGAAACAGCTAGTTATAGATTGTTCAGGGTACTTCAGGCTGTGGCAGGAGTGTGCGGGAGGCCATGAAGTGATGAATCAGAGGAGTAACATCATCTGATCATACAGCTCAAAGGTTGCTCTGCTTGCTACCTGGAGAACGGATTTGAAAGGGACAACCATGAAAGGAGGTGGTACTGTGGGAGTCCAGGTGAGGGACGGTGGCAGCTGGGACTAAAGTAGCGAAAGTGAAGACAGAGAGGAAGGTATAGGTTCAGGGTATGTTCTGGAGGTAGAGCGGACGGTACTTGAAAGGGAAAAGAAAAAACAAGCTTCATTCCTAGACCTGGTGCTTGAACAAGTGGGTAAATTGAAACGGACTTAGACAGATGAGGGAAAAGGAGGGATACACATGTCTGGGGGGGTCGGTCCCTGAGGTCTACTTAGTCATGGAAACCTTGAACTGCTTGTTAAACATCCAAATGGTGATGGTGCAGGGCAAGAGCCCACATGAGCCTCAGTTTGGGGAAGAGGTCAAGGCTGGCAATATACACTCGGGGAGATCTCTGGGTAGGAGCACCAAGGAAATGACGGTAGGTGGAGAGGAAAGGGGAGTCAGAACCAGCTCTAGACTTTCCAACATTTTAAATATTACACAGAGGCAGAAATGGAAACCAGCAGAAGAAGGTGTTTCAGGAAGTAAGTGGGAAATTACGTTGGATACTCCTGAAAGGTCAAGTAAGTGAAAAACCCAAGCAGCCAGTTGTTCTGGAACCTGAGTGTCACTGGTAACCTTGGCCTGAACAGTGTCATTCTGATGCGTGTGGGGTGAGAAAGACGTGATGTGGGAAAGTAGAAACTACCAACAATTTTTTTCCCAAAGAATTTTGCTATGAAAAATGGAAGAGTAAATCGGAGCAGTAAACAGAGGGGGATGTGGATTCGAGGAAGGTTTTTCTTTTAAATACAGGAAATCACAGAACATGCTTCTATGTGATGGTGACTGAGCCAATGGAAAGAGTGATTATGCAGAAGAGACAGGGGTCTTGAGAAAGTGAAAAGTGATGGAATCCAAAGCAGAAACCTGGGTGTTTGTGCTTAATAGGATAATGTGCCACGTAAAAAGATACTTATTAAGATAAGAGTAAGGAAGGCAGAAAGTGTGGGTATAAATGAAGGTCCTGGTATTTTTGGAGAAGGTAAAATAAGGAAATTCCTGTCTAACAGCTTTTATTGTTTCACTGAGGGAAGGATAGACAAGAGAGGACAGGGCGGATCGTATTGGGGGGAATTGGGGGGAGGCAGGAAATAATAATGTTGAGGATAGAAAAAAAAAACATACTGCTGGGCAGTTAAATATTTGTCCGTAAACTTACAAAATAAGAAAAGTCAGCACAATGTGTGTAAACTGCTGTATATTTGATGAATATGTTTAGAAATCACAACTTAGAGTGATATTTTCCAAATGCACTTGAAAGTTATAGAATAGGAGATTATGATATTTAAATATGAAATACCTAATGGATAAAAGAAATAATTCTCTATGAAGAGCTAAAGTAAATTCAGGTAAATAGAAACATTTATCATTTACCGATATTTTAAAAATACTGAATACCTACCTTGATTCCCTTCAGGCTAGATACATGCTTAAAGGACCTGTTGGAAAAGAAGTCTATCAATATTTGCAGTAAATGCATAAAAATACCTTAAAGATGTAAAAGTAGTTTGACTATTACAACTACCCTTTCATTAATAAGCTGACATTTCATCGTTACCATGTTAAATGATCAGAGTTTGATGCAAATGAGGAAAAACAGCTAGTTTTATAAGTACCTAAACTTTATAAGTACTTAAACTTTCTATTCCATGATAGAAGTTTTCTTAAACTGTAAGTTAAAACCATCTCTGAATAAAAGGTGAGATTTTCTTATCCTTTTTTTTTTTGTATCAAGGAAAAAGCTACTCAGACTAAACACTGGCCGTTATGTTATTATTTACCCACAGGTGTGATGCTCTATTAAGGATTTCCACACTGTCAATAATGACTGGTCAGTGGTCACCATCAGCGGTCAGATAGAGACAGGCACTTCCACACTTGTCCAGCTTGTGGACACGGCGGCAGCAAGTGCATTGTCAGGGCTGGTCATGGCCGCCACTCTTCCCTCTGACCATATTCTGGATGTTTCAGTACAGAGAACAGCAGCTGACACTGAATAAGCTTAGGGCTTCAGAGGACAGGTCCACATTAATTATTCAAAAACAATTTAACCTTATGGGACAAAGTTGTTTTCTTGTTGTTTTAATTCAAAGTTCATTACGGAACTTAGGATTTTAAGGTGTGATTGAAGATGGCGCTGTCCTCTCCTCTCAGAGCCCCCCACCCCCCAAAAAGGCAACCAGAAATAGATACGCAAACTCATCTTCGACAACATCAGGAGACGCCTGTAATCTGAACTACAGCATATGAAGAAGTGGGGTTAAATGCAGTGAAGTAAAAAGTGGATACGGGGAGAGAGGGCGCCAGTGCTTACACGTCTCCAACAAAACTGCAGAGCACTGTTTTCTGAGAGATCAAAACCAAGCTTTCCTTGTTGGAACAACAGGAAAGGGGGTACCAGTGACAGGAGCCTCACTGATCACCATGGGGCATCAGGGGAGGTGAGGATGAAGGAGGAAACACACGGTCCTGCCATCTTTGCAGGAAGCACTGTGTAGCTGGGGTAAGGTGAAGGCGACTCTGAAATGTGGCTGTTTACTGATACCTTTTAATGAGGGAGAGTAAAGGCTAAAACGGCTCACACATCCCACTCTGCATCATTAGAAAAATCCCTGCTAGCCACTGCCACTGCCCTTGGCCACACCTCACACAGACTCCCCTCAGGCAGCTGGTTCAGGAGGAATAAATTGGAAAGCAACTGACAATAGATATTAAAGTAAAAAATACACATACCCTTTGATGTAACAATCCTTTTTCCAACTGTACTCACATATATGCTAAATGAACTATGTACAAATATAGGCACCGAAGGATTATTTGTTGTAGCATAAGATTTGATCAACCTAAACGTCTGTTAGAATACAGAACACCAGTTAAATATATTATGGTATAACTACTCAGTGGAAAATTAAACAATCATGAAAAAGAATAAGCCAGGCATACATGCACTGAATGCTCTCCAAGATCAGTGTGTAGAGCACCTATCGTTTGTTTATAAAAACAATTAGCACACAAACGTATACAAGCGTACGTAAATGTGTGTATGACTTTATGCACAGAATAGCTCTGGAATTATATAAAAGAAAATGATGGCACAGTTATGTCTGAGAGTAGAACTGGGTGACTGAAGGCCTAGAGCAGAAGTAATTATTTAATATATATATTTTTATATGTATTTTTGTATTATGTTTGTGTATTACTGATTTTTAAACATTAATTTTTTTAAAAATTCAATTGAATGTATTATCATGTCACAACTTTGATTTTTTTTTTTTGCGGTACGCAGGCCTCTCACTGTTGTGGCCTCTCCCATTGCGGAGCACAGGCTCCGGACGCGCAGGCTCAGCGGCCATGGCTCACGGGCCCAGCCGCTCCGCGGCATGTGGGATCCTCCCAGACCGGGGCACGAACCCGTGTCCCCTGCATCGGCAGGCGGACTCTCAACCACTGCGCCACCAGGAAAGCCCGCAACTTTGATTTTTTATTTGCATTTCTAATGTCATAAAGTTAGAAAATATAAAAGACATCAGTAAATTCAGTATTTACATGTCAAGGCCATACTGAGCAGCCACTAACAAGTATTTAAGATAACACGCTTGAGACTTACAGTTTTGCATCTTCTCTGTAATCATCCAGGCCCTCATCGTATGATTTTGATCGTTCTGTCTTTGAGCTGGGCTGGGCATCCAGGCTGGGAGGTCCAACAGATTCTGCAATCAAAACCCAACATTTACACATGTGCACGTGGTTTCCAGATTCTTTTTAAATGGCGAGGAGATCAGGGGGTGTCACAGTATTTTAAATGGAAAACTGAGAACATAAGACAGTTCACATAACCGCTCCTTGAAACGTACCCTGGTCATGAGAGAGCTGACGTCGAATTAAAGGAGCTGACGTTGTGAGGCTGGGAGGGGCCGCTGCTATGGAGGGTACCTGGGAGGTGGAAGCAGAGATGACCGCAGAGGCGGGGATGTGTGGGATATCGTGATCGATGCTGGGGCTAGTAGGCTCATCTGTAAGGTGAGAGGAAATAGGTATCGTCAGTAATGATAAAATAATACAGCAGTGATCAGTATTCATTATTGAAAGAACCACCGGGAATGTGTCACAGTTACTTGGCTGCATGTCTACAGGTTCATGGGTCAGACAAGTTAACCAGAGGTTGCAAGATTTCATGGCTTTGTGTGTATGTGAGAGGCGCATGTGTATGAAAGATGACCCAGCTTGCCAGCTGACAAATGCTGGAAGTACTAATTTCAAGGAATCCAACATTTACCTTAGAAGAAATTAATAACTATTAGGCACCGATGTCATAAATCCATCTTCGGACGATTTATTTTAGCACACAGAATAAGCCAGCTGTTAGGAATGGGAAGACCGAGCAGGGGAGGGGGCAAAGGACTTGTCTTGCTGGACTTCGTGGAAGCCACTTAATTCCTCAGGGTATTAAATTCATTCCCTATAAAGAAATTGGACTAGGATTATCAGGGTCACTTCTAGCTCAAGGGGACTACAACAATAAATCCACAAAAGGGATAAAAGTATCTGTTTAATTTATGTAAGAATATGAAATACTCTGGGGCTTTCATAAGCCAAGGAATTTTTAGGGGGCTTTTGAGGTTTGCATTTATTTTAAAAACTGACAGATCTGGCTGACAGTGTAGTTACTATTGGATCTCTTTTCAACACTAAAGGAAGTAGCTGAAAATCCAGAAAGTCTGCTTTAGGGATACAATTCTATAATTTTTATAAGTGTGAAGTTTAAAAAATTTTTATTTCCCTAAGGAAATAAGCATAGTATTCTATAAGGTGTGCTACAGATCAATTTGAAATATTTTGGGATAAAAGCCAACTACCAAAAGGAAGATAAATGAACATCTAAAATTATTCTGTGGTGAGCAGTTTCGTTAAACTTGGAACACAGAAATTTATCTAGTAAGAAGATGCCAATTCAAACTTGGGGAATCTGAGCTAAGAAGAGGGAATATTAAATGCAGAATTATTATTTAGTCACCCAATCACCCAGTCCCAGCCCTTTTGGGTAAATTTCAGATAGCTAAACTTACCTACAGAGACACTGTAATCAAGCTATATCCTACAAAACTTCTAAATTGGTTTAAAATGCCAGGGCCAGCATGGCTGCACCAATCAAATTCAATTTTAGTTAGGCTAATCCTAATTAAGTACACACATACTGGCCAACTTTAGGGTGAGAAGAACAAGAAGTAGTAAAAGTACGGCAAAAAAGAGGGGAGAAGGAATTTGAGAGGAACTCGATGCGGGTAATACAGCTGGTTTCTTTATATTAATAGTTATGAGTAGTAAAAAGAAAGATAGAAAATCAGGATTGGAGAATACACCTTAATACCTGCTACTATAGAACAAATTACTTAGGAACTCATTACTCGTTTTGTGTTTACTTGTGAAAGATGCTGAAATTTATTTTCAGGACTTACTATGAAGCTTTACAAGAGCATGTATGTGTGGGAGTGGCCATAAACAAATTACTGCTAATGACCGATATTCCTAATTTAAAAAAAAAGTCGTTTATTTTCTTCATTTTTCTAAGTCTTTGTGACCCCAAAGGAATATTAGATATTAAATGTGTAACGAAATGTTGGAAAATTTTCCTTCTGCAAGACGTTTCGTTAGCTCTGTATTACACAGATAACTAAGTAAATAAATTGGCTCCATTCTGTGATATTTTGGGAATAAGGCCAAGGCACCTATTTACTTACTTACTTATTTATTTTGCATTGGTTATAATGTTTTCAAGTAACAAAAATAACTATTAAATTCACAGACTATTAAAGACCCTGTAGGGTGACGATACAACAGCAAGCCTTAATTCTTTGCTTTTCTTCCTTTTAATTTAAATGTTCCATAAAATAGCATAGAGTATAGACCAACATTCTCCAAAGTGTGTTTTATGGTATACTAAACTGAAATACTCTAAATGAAAGAAAGGATTCATGGTCAAATACTTCTAAGACAAATTGTACTACATCCTGTCTAGAAAATTCACGACATATAGGAGCATGTTAATGATGCTGAGAGTTCTATGGTGAAGACAGACAAAACTTGTTTAACTTTCAAAACCCAGCATTTCTCAATTTATTTGACCACTGATCTTTGTTTTTCCCCCTTTATCAAATGGAATTAGTGTTCCTAGAAAATACTTTGAGAAACATTGCAAATAGTCTCTTTTAGTCCATTTCAATGCTGAAGTCATCCCAGTAAAACACATATTTTTAAAAATAGCTAGATTGGGGCTTCCCTGGTGGCGCAGTGGTTGAGAGTCCGCCTGCCGATGCAGGGGACACGGGTTCGTGCCCCGGTCCGGGAGGATCCCACATGCTGCGGAGTGGCTGGGCCCGTGAGCCATGGCCGCTGAGCCTGTGCTCCGCAACGGGAGAGGCCGTAACAGTGAGAGGCCCGCGTACCGCAAAAAAAAAAAGCTAGATTGGAAAGACAAATACCCATTGGTCAGATAAAACTCTGAAGCTCAATAATAAAAGGATTTCAATATTAAATTTTGGAACTTAAGAACACTTACATCCATAGATAGCATTTACATCTGAACAGTAAAATCAATACTGTGTTCATATCTCCATTCTGTATTCTACCCTATTCCGCTGGTACTGTTCAAATGACATACCAGAGTAACCATATGCAATATATTAAAGTCCTGGGAGGCATACAGGAAATAAATGGATTATAAAGACACTTCTATGCTGGGGGACTTTTAAGTCATGATTCATAAAACAGAAGATGTCATCCAGTAGGAACTAAGGCGACTCTAATAAGTACTTAAAGTAGAATGTGATCAGAACAAATTAGTATTTTTATTTTTAATAAACAAACAAAATGGTCTATTTTAATAATTATTCTAAATCTTTATGTATATAGAATAGATTTTTGTTTTATATTTTAGTCAAACTTCTCTTTAAAAGCATAATTCACCTTTTGATTTATTCCTGTACCTAGAAATATTAACAGATATAACTAGCGAACTTATTATTACTCCAATATAATTTCATTATATTATTCTTACTACGTAGGAAGAAAGTATAATGCCATTATTCTGGTAACATCTCACAGGCCTGGGAAATACAGCCATGGGTTGTAGGGCTTTGTATGTTTAAAAAAAAAATCATAAAATCATAATTTCTATAAAATATCTATCATTTCCATCTACAATGGAAATCTACTACTCTTTGAGGCCGGCCTTAAGGGTACAGATACAAATATGAGCACAATTTAGGTTGAGAGTCCCTGCAATGTTTACAACTTGAATACGCCACATTTATAAAATATAAGTTATGTGGGACTGTTTTAAAAAACTGATTCTGACAGTGTCACCTGACAGTCCAAGAGCTCAATGGCTTTAAAAAGTTTCTCTAGAAGAGAAAAAGTCTGAAACAGTACTGACAGAGAATACAACATATTACAAAATTATGGCAAACTCTTCCTGAACCTATGGGGTAACAGGTTGAGTGAGAGTATGGCCTTGGCCTCAAAGCAAGCCTTGCATCACACACCTCCAGAGGGCGCTGTTCACAACGCATTCTGTATAAATGGTGCCCTCTGGAGTTGTGCTCTGCAATGAGGCTGAATCAGGGAAGTCTCTATTGCATACTGACTGTGTGACTTTGGGGAAGTTATTTAACCTCTCAATAGCTTAAATTTCTCATTTATTAAATGAAGAGAATACGAAGGACATATATGATGATCCTGTTAGCATATGATATCTTAGAGCTGCACAGTAATCATGATGAAAATTTGTTTTGTTTTGCTACACATTTAACCATCAAATCAAAATTATCATTCACCTATTATTTCGACAAATATTGAGTGCCTTCTCTATGCCAGGCATGAAGGACACAGAAGTGAACAAAAGATCTAAAATCCTGGCTCTCACGTAGCTCATGTTTTAGCTCTGCAGAGAAACATGTAATAAACAAAAAATACAAATGCCAAGTGGAAACAAGTGGTATAAAGATAAATAAAGTAGCTTAAGGAGATAGAGAATGTCAGGTTCTGTGTGTATTTTAGATAGGCTGGTCTGGAAAGGCTGCTTTGATAAGGTAGTATCTGAGCAGAGGCCCAAATGTACTGAGAGCACGCGAGTCTTGTGAATATCTCTGGAATGCACTCCAAGGCTTGGAACTGGTGCCAGGGCGCTGAAGCAGGGTGTGCTTGGCGCGTTTCAGGACTGCTAGGAGGCTGGCGTGTGTGAAGACAGCGTGCACAGGAAGACGGGAGGTAGGGGTGAGAGGTGGAGTAGGGTTGTGACCCAGATCACAGAGGGCCTTGTCCACCTCAGTCGGGTTCTGGGTTCTATTCTGAGTAACACGGGAAGTAAAAAAGGGTTCTGATCAGGAGTGAAATGATCCTATTTATATTTTTAAAAACACACTGGCTGCTTTGTGGATAATATACCTGGGGCATGTGAGCAGACTAAAGCCTCAGTCAACATGATAGGTGTTCTGGATCAGGGCACATGCTTGTAATTTAAGTAATTTCCCCCCATCTAGTCGAGGATTGATTCTAAGACAAAGTAATGTGACAACAAAGAGGTCTTTTCAGTTGGCCCACAAGTTAAAATTTACAAAGAAATAAGCTTTAGAAAGTAAAAAGCACTGTTTAAATGAAAGGTTGATTACTAGCGGTCAAAGCGGTTCCACTTGGCTTTTGTTTCAGCTGAATCAACAACTAAGCACAATCTGGTTTGCTGATGGGTCTCCTGACCCCACCCCAGACGGTGGGGATTTGTCTCATTAAAATCAAAATGAAAGGGCTTCCCAGGTGGCGCAGTGGTTGAGAGTCCGCCTGCCGATGCAGGGGACGCGGGTTCGTGCCACGGAGTGGCTGGGCCCGTGAGCCATGGCCGCTGAGCCTGCGCGTCCAGAGCCTGTGCTCCGCAACGGGGGAGGCCGCAACAGTGAGAGGCCCGCGTACCGCAAAAAAAAAAAAAATTAAAAATGAGTACTGAGTATGTAAAGTTTAAAAACAAAACAGGAAAATGGATACTAGAAATAATTTTTGAGAGTAAAAGCTTATGGCTCTGGTTTTAAAAGAGTGTAGAAAATGTGGAACAAGTGTTTTAAGATCACAGTGTAAAACTCCTGTACCTGTTGAACTAGAAATACTTTGCTGAAAAGATGTGTTAATTATGTGATGTACTAGCCAATGACCATTAAGTGAGCTCACCTATAAATGGGATGGAAGCCAAGGAATCACCGGGTGGACTGGTACTTGAGGCCTTCCTCTCCTCCATTCTTTTTATATGGACCTCGCGGCGAGCATCATTAGGTAGCCAGCAAGTGGTGTCTGAACCGGGCTCTTGGTCATTCACTGCCAAGATGTAAGACTGATGCCTTAAAGGCTGCGGCGTTTGGCGACCACATGGAGGTTTTTCTCTTAGGATGACAGTTTCTTTATTATCTACAGCATTTGATTGCTGAATTTCAGCCTCTTGTAAATTTAAATCTTGATTCCTTTGAGTGACGGATAATTCCAAATCTGGAGTGCCAGCGTTCTCACTCATCGGAGGGGCGGGCTTAACAGAAGCTCCGGATAGAGAGGGGGGCTTTCCAGTGTCCACTTGGTGATCGCGGGCACTTTCAGTCCTTAACCATGTCTGCTGATTCAAGAGACTGTTTTGATGCAAGTGATTTACTGGTCTTTGGTCTTTGATGGAAACAAACGAGTTCTGGCTGGAGGGTGGTTTTGTGACGTGCGTAGGTGCTTTCAGAGAATTATTTCGGACTTTCACAAGAGGTGACCTGTCTTGTGAAATACCTCGAGGCTGGGACATTCCGCAGGTAGTTTGAAAATTTCTGTTTGGCTGCAGTGGTTTCAGATCTGCTGGAATTCTTTTAAACTGAGACACCAATTCCACCCCTCTGCCACTCACTCGCCTGTTGTCAGAATTCACAACACTCGGAGCCACTGTAAAATTGGAACCTCGGAAAGATTTGTGAATTTCTTGCTGCCTATGCCTTTCATAAATACCTCGCCGATCATCCTGCTCGGTAAATCCACTCCACTTGTAAGTCTGCTTTCGTTCTCCCTTTACATCGGGTGGTGGGCATTCAGAATGGACGTTTTCTAAGGTTTCACCCTGTCCCTGGATAAAATCCCACGAGCGAGTTCTATGGTTACTAAAACTAATAGAAGGAGATGTCAGCGCTCCTTGAGATGCACTCCTTGGACAGTACTTCATTAACACAGAGTCCTCCAGCCTCTCCTGAGACACGCTGCGTTGCCGGATCTGAACGGACTGGGGCACTCGGTCCTGAGAGGTGCTCCGACGTCGTATCTGCAAGGCAGCGCGGTTCAGTACCACCTGGTTATAATCTGTTGTGCTCTGCGAGGCTGCTCTTAAACTATCTAACCTTTCTTGAATTGTCCGACAACCCATGTGCAACCGCCGGTTATCAATATACTCTTTGTAAGTTTTATAGTTTTTCCAGTCTATGTGCTGATGGGAGTTTGGAGAATAGTGATTGACAGATACGGGAGGAGAATCCACAGCTGGAGACCTGCTGCTTGCCAGTCCTTCTGAGTGTCCACTGTAATGGCCTGATTTAAGTAAAATGCCAGAAGGTTCCAACGACCTGGAGCCGGTCTGATGGATTAGATGGGACGTGGGAATCGAGGATGGTGGCGATGTGGTTCTTGATGCTGTTTTGAAAGAGGTCTGCTCGTTCCTGCCGTACCTCACTTCCTCAGTTCTGTGGGAGGGAACCGTGTGGTTGCTTCTACTAGGTAACAAATCTATAACCTTCTCAGAAGGTACAATGACGGTCCTTACGCTTTCACTGCAGACACACACTGCCGTGTTTGACTTGGCCACCTCTGGTGGTGACGGAGGCACTTGTATTTCCATCCTGTAGGCCCTGCCGGGCTGCGTCAATACTGGGGGACTGGTCTGCGGTTTGCTCGTGGAGGAGTCTGGAGGAGCTGTTTCAGGGGGCGGCACCGGGGCGGGAGGGGCGGGTGGCAGCCAGGGGTAGCAGACTGGTGGAGGTTCAGGTATGTTGCGGGCATTGCCGCTGTAGGCTTCGTTGCCCTTCAGGTAGGCATCTTGAGAATATGCCTACATGAAGATGAGAGAAAGGGGTCACTTCAGAGTCATCAAAGGAACACTTGTTTCCATTCTTGCGATGCACTATGTTATTTTACGGTGCCCTGCTCTTGGGTGGCATTCACTAAAGCATGCAGGCAAACACAGTGTAAGGGTACTCCACAAATTCAGAAAAGGGCTAGTCTCTCAGAAATCAAATAAATTGTAGAATTTGCAAAAAATATAAATTACAACTGCTTATTTTCTCAATAGACCTGAAACGCAGCAAACTCTGCCCTGCCCTCGCCACCATTAATTAGATACGGACGTCTTGCTTCTAAAAATTTCCCCTTTCGAGTTTTATGATTTTTTTCCCCAGCAGTTGGCAGGTTAAATAGCTGCCTAATAAATCTTAGCAAAACAAGACTCTGATCTTTTGCCAGGGTGAAGGTGAAAATATTTAAAATCTTCACCAAATACATCTTCACTTTAGGCCCTGCTGCTATCATAAATATTACATTGAACACTATCTTGCCAATTAATGATTACTGAGTCGCTAAAAATAATCCATTTTGATAAATTAAATCCTCCAACAGCCAGGAGAAATAGAGAATATGCACACTTAAGAAATTAAGTACATATTAAAGGCGTAAAATATGAAAAAAGGGAATTCATCTTCCTGGTATATAATTTATATTTTTTTATTTTACGGTAATGCAAAATTGTATCGTACAAATTTATTTGGTCTCTTTTACCTGTTATAAGGAGACATTTCTCTATTACTAACAGGCAGGCATGCAGCTCCAATTATTTTTTATCAATTATTCACGAAATTATCTAGGAATGTTTTTTACAACTTAAAAATAACAAATTAAGTAACAAGACTCTATAAAACAGAGCTAACCGATATAATTCAGGACTATGTCCAACAGCTGAGACAGTTAGGTGTGGTGTCATGTTACACACCCTCCCCTAATCCAAACAAGCTTAATTCAAGACTATCATCACATCCTCTCTTTGCATTAGACAGCTTGCAAAGCTCAGGTGCAGCCACAAACATAACATAACAGCAAAGTACTAGGAGAAGAGAGAGTGTGAGATAATTAAAAAAATACAGATGCAGATAGATGTTATGTTTTAACACCAATTATGCACAGGATACGAAAGAAAACCAAACATAAAAAGAAAGAAAGAAAGAAAATAATATATCACAAACACATTCTGCAGATTAGTAAGATTAACACCACGGAGAGATTCCTCTAAGCAAACTTACAGTTTTAATAGATTGGCTTATTACAAATCTCTACAAAACATGATTTATAAAGCAAGGAAATGGCTTCTGTGCAGTTCTTACCAGAGCTGTGACATCCTTTGTAAATTGTAGCTAGCAGAAAATAGGAAAACATAGTAGAAGCTGCTTACTGATATAAAGACAGAATCATGTTGTCATATTGATGCTGGAGAACAGCAACCTAAAAATACATCTATACTGATTCCTCTGGAAGGTACCAAGAGAAGTAAAGGGCAGTGAGGCATAAAGAGTAACTTCAGTATCCTTCTGAGCATCTTTTTCTCACGCTTTTATCTGGTTCTTATTTGATCTGTCTACCATTCTCGAAAACAAAATACATCTGGTGACATGCATTCCTAACAGATATTTTCTTCAATATGCACTGCTGTCTGATAATGTGCCACAAAGCTTCCCTTCCACAACAGCAACATTGATGCCTCTCATTTCCCCTGAGTTTCTTCCATCTCTGCTTCCAGATGACAAAACGAATGCTCTATTATGCATTTAAAATAGTACAACCTCCTCCTTCCCCTGTAAATCAGAGCATAACCACAAGCTGTCAGCTGACTGCAGCTGCCTGTACACTAGGATTTGGAACGAAAGAATGGCTGTTTTATCAAATGGGTTTCCCTCAAAAATTAAGATCTTCCAATGCTGTACCTTTTGGCCTATTTTATTAAGCTTATGAAAATAGCTACTGGATGGACATAAAAAATATTACTTCCAGAGTAATTCTTTTTAACTTCTAAAGAATATTATAGAACCTAAACCAGGATGCAGTGAGAAATGAAAGCCCAGTAGCTAAAAAAAACATGCATGCCATAATATTTCTAAGGTATGAACACAGTCAGTCAAAATACACATTTTGGCTATGTGCCACTGACATAACAAGCTTATCTTTTTAATGCTGATTGTAGTAGTGCCAGCACTGTTCCGTGACAGGAAACCTGTGTGTGGATGAGTGGACTCGCTGGTACAGTATTGTTAGAGCGTGTTTGGGCAATTTTATTAAGCATCACCTGAAAGGGGTGGTGTATTCCTTATGCCTGATGATGTAGGGGAAGTTTGGCTGGTGGGCTTCATGACTTCTCAAGACCTCTACTACGTTAATGTACGCTGTAAAACTTGACGTGAAATTACAAACTTATTTGGCCACGGAACCCATTTTTTTCCCGGGGTTTTAACACAATTAGAACTTCTGCTGGGAAATGCTGTTCTAGAACTAATAATTTAAAGATACCTCCTTTATTCAAATTTGGGGAGGAATATTATCTTTTAGTAATAAAAGTATATGACCAGAGCTATTAAATACTTGAAAAGGTATTTGACATACTTTAGATATTGCTAAGATTCCTAAATAGTCTATATTCATGGGTCCCCACTTCTGGGTAAAATCATGGCAAAGGGGTCCTTAAATATACACACGTGGACCACGCGTTAACAGTGGACGGACTAAACAGAATACCTTACACATACAGTACTACTGTCTAATGCAAGCAGATATGGTTGAGATAAAGTATGAATTCATTCAGTAGTAGTACTGAATTTCCTCACATATCCTCTCAGTTCAAGGACACTAAAAGAGCTTGTTTGTTTATCTATCTATTTAAAAGTTTCTCATTCTCATAAAGTTTGAGAACCAATACCATTCAATTAACATCCATGGGGAAATCAGCAGTGCTCCAAAGGCCACTGTCGCTTGGTATGTGTTCCAGGTAAGTCATGGGAATAAACTTCTACGGCTATGCTGAGAGGTGCGGTGCAGACACAAATTATCTCCAGAATAAGCGTAGGCATGTAAATTAGGAATAGATGATATGACAATTTTAAGGAGTCCCCTTCTCCCAGGATGCCTTTAAGTGTTCCTCTAGAAAACAAACTGCCTACAGAGGAAAGCCTTAGACGGGGCTCGCGCAAACACTGGGGTGGATTACAATATTCAACTCTTTGAGAAGAACGTGGAACCCATTAATGAGGTTTTACACTCTGAAAACAGAATTTTAAACTCCATAAGTTGTTCATAGCTGTGACTGTGGCGTGCTTTCTCTTGAGTCAGAAAGTACTCAGTCTTTCACTGAGACACCATGGTCAGACATTTCAATGGTTTAATTACCCCCTGGGAATCTCTGAATTGTCAATAGGCACCAATTAAACAATACAAAATATCACTTAAGGTAATTTTTATATAATGATGTCAATTTATATTCTTTTATAATGACATCAAAATCATCCTGTATCAATAAGTTTGCCTGAAATGGCGTGGCCCAGAAATATTTGAAACCAATGTCATAAGAATTGCATATTTGGCTCATAATAATTTTTATTTTTACGTTTAAGTCCAAATGGATACTTCAGAGTATCGAGTTGGCCGAAAAGTTCATTTGGTTAATGAATACGCTGTTGAATAAAGTTCTTGGTGAAAATGAAAAAATGTGTCATTTTTACTTAAAACTGAACGAACTTTTTAGCCAACCCAATATATATCCGGAAGTTTTGATGGAATTAGACAACACTCAGATTTTTCCCGACTGATTAGCACTTGGGAATTCAATAGGATATGACAAAAAAATCCTTAGCCAATTTTTTTTTTCATTAGGCCTTTTATATATCACTCTACATTTTTTCTTGAATTTCCTTTACCCTGTATTAAAGTTTTATATCTTATAGTAGCTTAGTAGTTTAAAAATTAATATTTTAAAATTCAAGCCACACCTAATGAAAACGAAATAGTAGCAGCCCCGTCATGCCTACAGATCCAAAATGTTCTTTAAACGGGGGGGGGGGGGGGGGGAGGAGAGGGGAGTAAGGAAAGACGCCTCACGGAAGTCTTCATTTGGAATTAGAATTGTAAAGAGCATTTAAATAAAATGTAATGTTAACAGTCTGGATCTTGACTATATGTATTAGTGCCTAACAGTAGCTAAATAGTCCAAAAATAATCTTTCAGTTCAGTTTTAGTAGACTTGCATCAAAATCACTATTACCATACCTATTACTATTGCGATAGTATTATTATTACTGTACCATAATTACTGTCTAGTAAACAGGAAAAACAAACAAAAAAGTGCAGAATAAATAAGCTAGTAAGATTAAAATTCCTGCCTACCAGTTTGCGTTCACAGGCTGACCTGTTAATTTTATACCATTACTTATGATAAAAGCAAAAGTAACTACATATCTGTTTGGATAATTTTAAAACACACGTCAGACATGCCACAGTGGGACGTGGGAGAAGCGGATGTTGTGGATACTTTATACCTTTCTAAATTATTTGAAACTTTTCTAACAAGCAAGTACTATTCTTATAATTATTTAAAATACTTTTTTAAAAAATAGAAGTAACTGCTTCAAACTTGCAAAATATGAAAGAACCCTCCAGAATTCCTGTTCTTGCTTCCCTACTCTAAAGCAAGATTACCTTGATCCACACATGACAAATGGATACCTAATTTTAAATAGAATAGTATACTGATTGTGGAACATAATAAATAATTATTTTGAAAGTAATTCTAATAAATCTAAAGAAAAATTGGGGTTAAATTACATTTTTCAATTTATATCGCACATTCATGGAGTGGTAACTAGGGCAATGGACACAGATCTCAGAGATGAGTTTGCCTAGCAGCTCTGACCCTGACCGGCAGTGTGAAAGTAACAGCCACTGACACTCTTCATCTGGACCCAACGACAGTATGGGACTGTGGTTTAGTTTCAAGTACAGGCTACATACAGTCTCAGGCCTAACTGGGTTCAAGTCCTAGTGCCATCACTTTCTTCCCTGTTACACGAGAAAAGCTGTTTAACCTGGCTGTTAAAACACAAAGTAGGGGCTTCCCTGGTGGCGCAGTGGTTGAGAGTCCACCTGCCGATGCAGGGCACACGGGTTCGTGCCCCGGTCCGGGAAGATCCCACATGCCGCGGAGCGGCTGGGCCCCGTGAGCCATGGCCGCTGAGCCTGCGCGTCCGGAGCCTGTGCTCCGCAATGGGAGAGGCCACAACAGTGAGAGGCCTGCGTACCGCAAAAAAAAAAAAGAAGGCTCCAAATACCCTCGTCAAACATCAGACACACCCGAGGATCTCCACAGCCATCAGAACTGATCTACTTAAAACTGAATTTTGAGTCCATGGATCTAAAGGCTTAACGAAGTACCTTGAAGTCTGCACAGAAAAGAACACCCAGCTCTAGCGCTGAGAGCTACCATGGGTCCATTGAGGACATATTTTTTTCAGTCAGCGTCACTGTTTAGGTGACTTGACAGGTGGTGGCTATTTCATTCACTCTCAGTGTCTGAGAGGGCAACAAAATCGTTTTGTCTTTTTACAAATGCAACAGGAAGTGCTTTTTATTTTGTAGTATCACCTTAAAAATATGAACTTGTCTAAGTCTATGATCATGGTCTAAAATATAAGACCACCAAATGACTCAAATGAATACAATACTATTCTATTGTTAGTTTAAAATGTATGTCACTGCACATACATTTTACAATGTATGAAAATGTATGTTAGTTTAAAAAATGAGGTTGCCAAGTACAGGAGTACTATTACCAGCACTAGTTTAATAACATAATAAATAATTCTTAATTTTACTTCATGTTTTTCAACCTCATGTCACTGTCTTCTGTGAATTATGAGATTTATTATTATATACCTGTCCTTACATGACGTAAGTTTTGAACCAAATTAAATTTTCTATGCCACCTCTCAAAGATGAGCTGAATACCTCTAGAACAACTTGATCTATACATCACTTGAGGAGCAAACGCTCATGGACACCCAATCCTGCCGTGACCCAGGCAAATATATAAAAACTGAGACAGGCTTTCTCTTGGGTAAATGATGTTTATAGTAGCTGTAAAAATGTTCATGTTTATGTTTTCTTTACAATGAATATTCAACCTCACAGGGACAAATACATCTTTAAAAGCATATATTTTAAGTAACAGATTTAAGACCAACATAAATACTTCTGAAGGCCCCTTATAGAACATTTTCATTCTAGAATCTGTTAGAGAGAAGTATTTCCACATATGGTTTTTTAAATCCCAGATTCTCTTTGGGTTTTATAATAGATTTTTAAAATGCCACTTGTAGATATCCCAGCTAAAAGCATTGATGTGGAAAAGAAGTCACTGCATTTCAGTGTCCTTCAGGGAACAACGGAGAGTCTGCATTAACTATATATACTCCTTCAATTTCCTAACGCAAATGTGAATGAAGACTGGGTTTAAAAGTGAGGTTTTCTTTTATCATCAAGGATATGGGCTTTTAATTTCTTATGATTAAAATAACTCAACAAGTTTTAAAGATGAATTTTCTGTTACAATATATCAGGACCCTGAGGAACCTTGAAGATCTGTGTGCTCAGGTCACCCCAGTGAACCAACTTCTCCCTGTGTTGCAACACTTTGTATTTTCCCTTTATCTTAAATAAAACACAAGGAAATTAATTAACCTAATTTCCCATTGATCACATCCTTAGAACATGATTCCTTGCACTCTTGCTCCCCTGCATCACCCACACAGCAGGCTAGGATGGCAATTCTGTGCCTCATTCCTGGGAATTTATACAACGTTTCACTGTTCTCAGCGTTTATAGAACGTTTCACTGTTCTCAACAGTGTCCAACCGGTGCCTTCACCTTGGCAAGCAAAGAGACTACTGAAGATGAGATGTCAGTTCTGTTTTGGAAGTGCCCTCTGTCTCTGAGTCAGGAGAATGCAAGGGTTCAAGGTAAAGTTCGCCCTACCGTGTGGGCATCACCTCCTGGTCCTTTGCATAAGTGGAGCCCTACAGGAGGACCCCCCTATTTATTTTCAGTCTAGTGACTTCACTGCCTTCCATGGTTGTCTGTTGTTCTCTCACTGTGCTGAATGATCAGGGGAGGACTCTACAACTAGTGCTGCTTGACTGAGAAAACCACCACAGATGGTTGCAACTTCCTTGTTGAGACACTCAACCCCAACAGAACTGTGCATTTAAGAAGGGTAATAACCTGTTGTCGGTAAACATGCCATTTTGAAATAAAATCAGTATGCCTTGAAAACACAAGGCTGATCTCCATGGATTTTGGTTAATTATATTTTATGTGTAAGTGAATAAACTGAATCACTAGGATTGGCTTTAGTGATTTTTCTGTAAAAAAAAAATGGTTACAGAAGATTATTTAGGACTTTTGTTGAGCTAAGTTCAAATGAACGCCTTACAAGTGAAAAACATTCCGATTTCCATTCCTACCACAAGGATTCCATCAGTTCTGAGTAATAAAACAACAGCAACAACAGCTATTCACTAAAAGGAATTAAAAAAACAACAACAACAACAATCTTCAGCAGCCACTGCTATTTCCTAGCTCTAACTGTTTTATTCTGCTGAACTACAAAATCAACTGAGGAAAAGTATTATTTTCCTGAATGAAATTTATTTTATCATCTTTTTACCCTCAGCAATATCTAAGCTTAATAAAGGAGTTAAGTACTCCAGTTAATTTGTTTTCTTTCTCAAGAGGAGAAAGATGTTTTAAGATAAATGCTAAAGATTTTCAACTATATAGTTTCACTCCCTCTCTAAGATGCTAACCTATTTTTCCCTTAAGGTGCAGACTCTATTCATTGTGAACATTACTTCTAATGGAATGAATGGATACTGTTAAGAAAACTGCTCGGTAAGTTAATTTACAGACAGTAACGCTTATTGGAAAATTAATAAATGGCTTTCATAAAATTTCTGACCTCATAGTTTAAAAAAAAAAAAATCTAATTCCTGGGGATATGTACTTGCACCCTGAGGCTTGGCTTTTGGTTGAAGGAGTATCTAGAATGCAACATTTGGGCAAACAAACTCTTTAGGAATCTCATTCCAAATGACAACAATAAGAGTTTACTGCGGAATCAATAAAATATTCTCATGTTGCTTAATTGTAAAAAACGGACAATAGTCTCTCTCTCCCTTTGTTTTGGTTTTTTGGTAAAATGTAGAGAAAAACAGAGCGTTTGAGTTTTTTTTCCCTAGAGTCTTTTAAAAAATGTTTAATCCACCTCCATCTTTAAAGAATTTTTATTAACATTCATGACTATAAAACAATCCACATATTTGAATAAATAAAACTCACCACTTGGAGAATGTCTTCATCTTTTGGCATAACACTAAGTTCCAATGTGGTATCACTGAAATTGAATAGACACATACTATTTTAGGGGAGGCAGAAGTATACAAGAAAGACATAAAGGAAAAAGAGTTAACTCACAAGTATTTTTTAAATTGCTTATGAGTTTAATATGGGGGTTTTAAAAATCTTTACATTTCAAATCCAAATCATTAAAATGAAAAGAAGTCATTTATATATATAGGCTAATTATGTACAAAAGAGGGCACCCTGCCGTATGTTTGAGCTATTCATAATCAGTCATGTGTTCTTTATAACATGTTTCTAATTTAAAAACATGAAGTATATTACTTATATTGAATACTCCTGGAACAAAACTCATCAATATATAATTGTGTATTATTTTCTTTCAGGTCACAGAACAAATTACAAATTTTTACCACCAATTCTCTGTTTATCAAGTTAAAAATACATTAACATAAAAATAATCAGAGAACCCTCAAATTTAACATTTTAGGCAATATTAAACATCCTAATTTTGAAATATTCCCTCTTGGCCTCAAATGGGAAGGAAATCAGAGTTCACCATCACAACCATCAAAATGACTCATTTTTTAAAAACCATATAGCATCTCAACAATTTACTTTCTTCTCCGTGATTTAATTTTAGAGCCTTTACAGGAATAGCTCAAAGTCTCATTTTATTTTGGTACTGTAAGTGTTCTGTTAAAAATAACAGAGAAGTTTCTCTAGGTTTAAAACAGTTCAAAGGGATAAATTATACCAAGTCCTGTGATCTGGAATTAACACTTAGATACGGCAAGAACACTGCTATCCCCAGCAAGTGCTTCAGTATCTACCCTAACAATATCAGATAGATTTTCCCCCAATACAATCAAGAGATTAAGAAACAAACAACAACAAAAACAAAAAACCCCAAATCTAATCATTTACTGGTGTCTCTATTCGAACCCTTATTTTTAGGTTCATAAATGCTGAGAGAAGAGTAAAACAATTAGAACCACAGGTTCAAATAAATTCTACGAAGAAAATATGTAGGTACTTGTATTTCAACATTTAGAGTTGGTAGAAAATACATACTGATGCTTAGATAAATTCTTCTGCAAGGATACATTTTTACATTAATACACTGCAGAATCTCAATGGCTTTGTGCTGCATTAATCCATTTGCTACCAACTGCAGACAAAAGGAACACAATTTTTTAAAAGAAAAATAAGATCATGAAAAAACAGTATTTATTTTTCAAATTGCTTTATTGGTTGAAAAATTAAGACTGTCATTCCAAAGTGTTATTATTATTCTGAAAGATGAACTGCACCAGTAACAAAAAAAACAAACAAACAAAAAATTAATGTGGATTTTGAGGAAAACAAAGATTAAGTTATGGTTGTTTGGAAAAATAGTACTTTTAAAGAAGACATGTTAACAAATACACTAAAAAAACCCTTAAATTACAGGCTGACAAAACATACTGGTATATTTATCATGATCTAAATTATTTGCAGTAAAAGAAAATTTGGGTGGATCTCCCCACTGCCTCCAGGGAGGCTTTCAATTCTTCACCAGTGCCCAGGTCTCCTCAATATTTAAGATCAAATAGGGCTCACTGTCAGGAACACCTAGAATCCAACAGTAAGGAGAATACTCTGAGATCAATAAATCATGATCACATCACTAACTGTAAAAGTGACAACATATTAGGGCATGCGTGTACATAAGTTAGATTATAGCATGAACAGCTTTAGACGTGGTTAGAGGAGCTTGATAGAATTCTTCAGAAAATAATGAACCTCAATTTAATTACAGACAGGTGAGTATGGCTAATATAAAGCAACAGATCATCCAAAAGTTACTGTATTTGAATCTGGGAAGAACCCCTTGTGGTGATGAGCTGGAAATCAGATCCCAGAGTCATGGCTTATGCTTGACAGAAATTTAATACAGCAACCTCTTTGGCTTTCGATTTCCTTATTTGTAATTAAAAAAAAAAATTCTAGGTGTGTGATAGAGAGAAAGAGTAGGACTAAATTATTTTTGCAATCAGTCGCTCTATAAATATTTATTTACCTTTAGAACTCAAAATCCTATTCTGTAGAATGTAGGCAAACGGATTAAAGGACGATTTCTTGCTGTCTTTGTTAAAACAAATGAATCTGAGCCAAGAATATCATTCAGTAAAAGGTATTTAAGATAAGTTATCCTTAGCGGTTTTAAAATAAATTATATATGCATTTATATATATATTTATTATAAACAGATTAGAAATTTGATTATCACTTCAAATAAAAGTAGGAAACTTAATGGTAAATCTAAAACGTATGCCTCTCAGGCTCTAAAGGATTTTAATTACAAATCTGATAAACTTGCCAAAACAAAGCCACCAAATACGCCATCCTCAGATAGTTTGTTCTTGGCAACTTTCAAATGCATTTTCCACTTTAAGGGAAAGTTTCAGATTTCCACAGCACATCAATTTCTTATAGGAATACAATATTGCATTAAACCTACTAGTTTCAGTGATTTATAAAACCCATCTTTGGCCAAAATTAATCCTATTTCAAGACTCTTACCTGTTCTGGATTAAAGCGATTACTTGGGAATAGGTCTTTCCAATAACACTTTCTCCATTGACTTTTATAATTCGATCACCTTCAAAGAGAAATTAAATAACACATGAGGAATTCCTTTAAAAAGTCACTTGTGAGTACTTTTGAAAAACTTCTTGAGTAATATACTTATTTTTAATATATCCTTGCTCGTTTTTTAAAGTGTCTTTTTACAAAAATGAACCTAAATTTTAATATATCTAGCTACTTATGAAATATAACTATATTTTAAATAAGAGTCCAGCCATCGATGAATTTAGAAACCTCAAGAAGTATAATCACCAAGTGACCACAATTATACTATTTATGCCCCTATCATTTGTTTTCTGAGTTGTAAAACTACTATTTATTCCTCCATTTACCCTGTCCTTTCTAATAGAGAAACACTGTTTAACAGCCTTAGACAATTATTTTTGTTATCTCAGTGGTCTCTAATTTTAGTCCAACTGATTTTCTTTGTTGTATTCTCTCAGTCTATTTAGTTTATTGATTAGTGCTACACTGCAGAACTTAAACATGGCTATGGACATGGTTTTGACTTTATATCTATTAACTTGTTCTTCATTTTAATGGGGAAAAGGATGTTTGGTTACTCAGAAAAATCAGTAGAGCAGAAAGGAAAATAATGAGAGAAAGGACAGAGGAAAACAGGAAAAAACGTATTTTTTGTGGGCTTTGCACAGTCCCTCAACTTCATCTTCCCAACCCTGGAAAGCTTAGAATATGAGAGATGATACATTCTAGCTAATAGAATGTTATGTGTTCACTGATGTACATTTTATATATACTAATGATATTGAAATTAGGCTTACTTTAACTATGACAAAAAAGATAATTAACAAGTTAACAATGCATTCTAATAAATCTTACCAGCGACACCCACTATTTACATGTGTAGCTGCAAAGATAACATTTTATTCAAAAGGCAGTAAAAGATAGGTTTTCACTAATTCCCTTTTTAAATTATTTCATGTTTAGAAACAAGAGAAAAGGGTAACTGTTTTAGTGTGTGCATTAATCTAAACTAAATCCTACTTAGTTTTTTTAATTAAAGTCACAAAATATTTCAGAACAGCTACCAGGCCACATCCACTGGCAGCTGCAGATGAAGCTGGGCTTGCATTGCACTGGAGACTTAAACTACTCTTTGTGGTGGACGAATTCATTCACCTCTAGCAGGTCAGGCTCTTCCAGAACTTGGAGCTCCAAGATGATTTCATTTACTTCAATGAATATCTCCTTCATTTGCTATTTTATTAACCTTTGTCAAAATTAAATGTACACAAAACAGGTTAAGAGGGCCTCTGAGGGTCCATTATCTGAGTGGTAACTAAAAGTGTCCACAATATATCAATTACGGTATTTCTGCCCACCCATCCATTTGGGTATCAAAAAACATATAACTAACTAGGTCTCAAAAACAGTAATAACTGATAGGAAGAAAAAGGAAGAAACATACAGTAGGAGACAGAAGGAAAAACATGGAAAATGAAATGTGGTAAAAATGAAGTAGAAAAGAAATGAAAAGGTAGGTTTAAGTAAGACTATCGAGCACCTGTGCACAATCCAGCTTCAAAAGCAGGTCCTCCCTCCTTAACCTGTTTGACGAAGATGGTATCCATGGGCTCCAAGCGGTTTCTTTGTTTTCCTGTGCGGAAGAAAAGAGCCAAGGCATAATTTTACCTCACGATATTTTCTTAAAATAGCAAAATAAAAAATGATATTTAATTGAGACAGTGAAGCAAAGATTTTTTAAATGAAATGTTAGACACGTATCTTAAATCTGGATGCTAAAGTCATCATTAAGAGGGTTCCAAGAACTCCAACATTTATTTTTCTTCTTCCATAACACAACCACCACAATAGCAACGATTTCCATTTACTGGGAGCATTCTGTATGTAAATTATCACACTAAATATTACACATACCTGAGAGCTAATTTCCATAACAAGTAAGTATTTCTACCACCATCGAATAAAAGAGGACACGGAGGCTCAGAGAGACTAAGTAAATTCTCTTAAGGTCACACAGCTAGATTACACAGGCGGTATTCAACTCCACTGCTTTTTAACACTGCATCGTGTTAAGCACTAAGTCACAATCCTAAATAAGACAGTTCTTTCCCTTCAGGGACTCTGGAGGGAGAAAGACATATGAACAAAGAATGGTACTACAGGGGCTTCCCTGGTGGCGCAGTGGTTGAGAGTCCGCCTGCCGATGCAGGGGACACGGGTTCGTGCCCCGGTCTGGGAAGATCCCACATGCCGCGGAGCGGCTGGGCCCGTGAGCCATGGCCGCTGAGCCTGCGCCTCCGGAGCCTGAGCTCCGCAGCGGGAGAGGCCACAACAGTGAGAGGCCCGCGTACCGCAAAAAAAAAAAAAACAGAGACAGATACAACATACAGTCATGGCAATGAGGAGCTCGTGATCAAATCTGAAAGCCAGCACTTCACAAACTGCTATCCATGGATCATCTGCATTAACAGCTCAGGGGTTTGAAAAAAATCAGTGTTTCGGGGTCCAATCAGAAATCTGCTTTGTCAAGAAGTTTCCCAGATGATCCTTCTACACACTAACATTGGAGAACAACTGACAGTTTCAATACATAGAAGTCAAAGGAAGAGTCACAGGTGAGAGGACATTTAAACTAAGCGACAAGCACCAAGGTAAGTACTGAGAGGGGACAAACAGGTAGAAAGTGGTTCTCGGAGTGTGATCACCAGACCAGCAGCATTAACACAACCAGGGAATGTGCTGGAAATGCAAATTCACGGACCCCCCACCCCAGATCTACTGAATCAGAAACCCTCATGTGACCGTGATGCATACTCAAGATGGAAAATCAATGAACCAGAAGACGCAGCCCTGACCCTTAAAGAAGAATATAACTGAGAAAATAAGGCGTATATATGTATGGAGTTCTTTCATCATACTTGTTAGACTGTGGCGCTGGGCAGAATATGACTGTCAAATATAAAGAATCCATAATTATTGTCATATAAAACCAAATTTTTAACCAGGTATATCACAAAGGTGGCTCAAAAGAAGTAGAAACCAATAAAGGAACGTCTATCAGCAACTCCCCTTACATATTTAGCTGTTTACTCTGAAAGACATCCTCTAAAAGTAGTGAATGGCTAACTCTGCTTAAAATGCAACAGGGCACAGAGGAAAACTGCTCATGTTTTAGACACCAGGAGACAGGGATCCAAATCCTTGCTGTGCCACTGGATAGGCCAGGTGCAGGTAAATAAACGTTTTTACTTAAAAGAAATGATTGCTTGTTCTTTTACAGTACAGAGACATGTTTTTGCATTCTTGAAGGGTTTCTATGAAGACTCAATAAGATAACATGCAAAAGCGCTCAGCATAGCTTGTAACTGGAGCAATTCCTTGGTAGATGTGTATTTCCACTCTCCATGGTGCTTAGATGAAGACTAGTCTCATATTCTTACGTTTTCAAGCATGAAAAATTTGCAAGCTTGTAAAAATATACCTGCAAAGTATCTATCATCCAATTTTCAAAAATATATATCAGCTCTCTTCCCAAGGAAACTCTATACAGCTCTCTAAGTTCAGAAGACGTGAAAATATTATAAATCCTTTGGTCACTTCTGATTGGCTATGACAGACAGCCCTGACTGCTTTCTCCATGAGGTTTTGGAGGAAACAGAGAACTAATGCTAGTTAAATCCCTACTGTAAGGAAGAATGTCCTCATTCTTAAGAGATGTTTGCCGAAATACTTAGGGACTGATTGTAATCTTATATTATCATATTTTATTATTATATTATTACATTTCCAGTATTATGATAATGATATCTGCAACTTAATTTTCAAATGGCTTCAGAGAAAAAAATAAGCCAAGATATCCAAACACCCAGACACATGTATGGATGGACAGATAAAGCAAATATATACTCAACATTAAGTGAATTGTTGAATCCAGATGGATAAGGTATTTGCTGTACTTTGAAAATCATAATACAAAATTTGGGAAAACTTTCTGTATGTGCCAGGCTTTATTTTTCTTCGCAGAACTTGTCATCCGCTACTTAAAGTTACATGTTTATTTGCTTTCATGCTGGTTGGTTGTCTCTTCCACTAAAATGAAGAGCAGGGATTTTTGCCACGTTCACGGATGCTCACAGCACCCAGAACAATGTGTGGCACAGAACAGGCATTCGATAAAGCATTATGCAATAAATGAACACATTTATTATTTAATTCTTACATCAAGCTGTCAAGAAAGTCATTATGATTTTAAGACTGTCACTATACTGAGGAGGAAACAGACTAAGTAACTTATGAAGAGGGAGAGTAGGGATTTGAATCGAGATCCAAATCCAAACATGGTGTGTTCCCTCCTGCTTCAAATGTAACCCAACTACTTATTCAGTTGTCAAGCTTTACCAAATACAAGGAGACAGTCCACTTACAACTAGTTTGAAAGGGAAAAGAAGGTTTCTTTCAATGTAAGTCACTTAAAATGCAAATACTTAATGCCAATCCAGCTGGTAATCAGGCTAGGTCCTTATGCAGCCAACTCAACATTTACAACAGTTGGTATTTAAGGAAAACCATCTATTTTTTCTAGGCTAGAGATCTGAAGGTTTAATAAGTTTTGCTGTGCCAAGTCACTGCTTTCATGGAAAGATTTATATAATTAAAGAGAGGACGAATTTTTCTTTTTTAATTCGGTACGCGGGCCTCTCACTGCTGTGGCCTCTCCCATTGCGGAGCACAGGCTCCGGACGCGCAGGCTTAGCGGCCATGGCTCACGAGCCCAGCTGCTCCGCGGCATGTGGGATCTTCCCGGACCGGGGCACGAACCCGCGTGCCCTGCATCGGCAGGCGGACTCTCAACCACTGCGCCACCAGGGAAGCCCCGAGGACGCTTTTTTTTTTTTTTTAATTAATGTCTTCTAGTCCACTATGTCCCAAACGTGATTATACCGTACTTATATTTAAAAATACAAAATGTAAATGAGCATTAATGAATTCTACAAAATAATAAAAAGCTGGCGGGGTAGCAACGTAGTGACTTCTGAAAGTTCTGATAGGCACTTTCACTCACACAGAATAAATTGTAGTCCAAAATAATTTGGTTTCGATTTCTATAAAGGAAATACTAACTTTGCAATGACTACCATTATAAAATCAGAGAGACTTTGCCACAAATTGACAAATCCTTCAATACACTGTGCCTGAAAATACATGAAGATGGAATAGACTAAAAAGAAGGGCCAGTCTTACAGCAAGCACTACCACATCTGCTGAGAGCTGTACTTTGATTCTTCTTGTTCACTTTCCTTTCTGGACTGTCTCCAAAATTCTGACTTGCTATTACTACTGTGGATTTTAACCAATTCCTTCTGGACAACAGAAAAATATCCCATAGGCGTCCTTTAATTACAGGCAGGTTTAACTAAGAAATATCCCTCTCTTCAATTTCTATATTCCTTGACTCTAAGTCTTGTGTTAAACACGTGGTTCAGTAATTTTAAGAGTGTCATCTCTTTAATATATGCTCTCTGTAATTCCACTGGAACTGGAAATCACAAGCATCAAATTTAAAGTGTGTGTTATTCAATCTCTTACGTCTTTAGTTTTTTACAGTCGGTTTCTAGATATGCAGAACAAAGAGTCCGATCCCGAATTGTAATTAATCAGGAACAAGTATTCCCTGCTTCCCTGTAGGACCATTTGGCAGAGCCAGGTGGCTTCCCTGGCAATTCTTAGTAAAAAGCCTCTTTCAATTCTACATGCGTATTTTATAATTTCTCAACTTTTTGAGAACACATAGGATGTGTTTCAAAGAACTGCTAAAGACCTTATTCAAGTATTATTCCCTTGACCTTATCAAAAGAAAAGGAAAATGTGTCTTTCTAGCACACACATGTAATTAAATCGTTCTGTATTTGAGAAAAGGAAGAAGACAATGACCTTACATGAATGAGAATGGCTAAAATTAGCAGGTACTGAAAAGGTCCCACTTTATGCTATTTAGCATACAATTAGTAAAGACTTAAATAAGAAGCTATAAAAAGCATACATGAATTTGCCTGAAGTTGAATGTTACACTTTGAAATCAGAGAGAATGTACATACTTTTACATTATAGTAAACATAATCAGCTGAGGAAAAATAACTCAACTAAAAGAAATAATAATATATAGGTAGTAGCTGCCATCCAAACACTGGATGAACATCCAGGTGGATATGCTTTTTATTCTCCATTCCTAGTATAAGGCAGTGGTTAACAGCTTGAGCCCTACGACCAGATTACCTGGTTTAAAATCCCAGCTCTACCACTTACTTTCCAAGTAGGGTTACTGGATTTTGCAAAAATGACTGTCTATGAGAAATTCAAATTTAATTGGGCACCCTGTAGTTTATCTGGCAACCCTACCCCCAAGTGATGTTAGACAAATGATTTATTTGTACCCCAGTTAACTCAGCTGAAAAATGAGGATGATGACAATTTATTTTTACCTGGCAGGGCTATTGTGAGGATTAGAAGAGAGAATCCACTGAAATACTTATATGATGCCTAATACAAGTAGGTATTTAATCAATGTTGTTACTATGCTAATCTGATGATAAAGCTTTAGAAAGTTTACATAGAGATCAGGGATGAATGAGGCCACACTGCTTGTGCTTGATTAAATACTGGTCCAAAGAGTAACAATACAGACTCAACTGGCATATTGGGGGGAGTTGAAGAGTACAAACCGAAGAACACCAAAGAACAGAAGGAAGAAGTAAGAGACTATACTAACAAATTTCCAGTAACTGACACAAACAACTCATCTGTCTTCAAAGAGACTGGCGTCTAAAAGCCAGAGTGCTCTAATGACCCTCTTCTTGGGAGAATGCTAAAATCCAAATCACTTGCAACATTTAAATTGTTTCAAAATTTGAAATATGAAGTATACAAAGCAAGCAGCCTAAAGCAAATAGATTATTTTCAGAAGTAATATTCTTAGAACTATACCAGTTAGAAACGAGACACAGAGAATGAAGATACACAGAGAAATAATAGGTATAGATCAGGGAATCCTATAGTTAGTTCTAGGGACAAGAGAAATGTATTTATCAGAGTTAAAAAAAAAATTATACTTTAAACAAAGAAATACCATCTTACGTTTTCACCAAAAGCAAAGCAGCAGAAAATAATGGCTATCACTCAGATTGAGATTTTTAAAAATTTTTCCTTCTCTCTCACAGTTCTCATAGATGCTACCGAACAACTTTTTTAATGGAACCAAATCTCTGTTTTTATAATGACAGTTTTTTTAAGTATTCTTTTTACTGATTTCTTTGTTGTAAAAAAAAGAAAGAAGACAAAAACAAAGAAACCCTCTACCTATCTCTACACTAGAAAAGGCTGTTGAAATTAAACTGTGCTTCATATGAAAGTTAAAGTTAGATAAGCCTCGGAAGACGTGTGCTCTCCACAAAGGCGCAAAGCTATAGAGGTCACATAATGGAGTTTTTTTTTTTTTTTTTTTGCAGTACGCGGGACTCTCACTGTTGTGGCCTCTCCTGTTGCGGAGCACAGGCTCCGGACGCGCAGGCTCAGCGGCCATGGCTCATGGGCCTAGCCGCTCCTGGGCATGTGGGATCTTCCCGGACTGGGGCACGAACCCGTGTCCCCTGCATCGGCAGGCAGACTCTCAACCTCTGCGCCACCAGGGAAGCCCCATAATGGAGTATTAAAGCTCCAGGCATTCATTATTTAAAGAAAATCAATTAAATAGCTTATTGAAATTAATATCTATTTTTCAGACCCAAAATAATTGAAACCACAATGTAGATTGAGACAGACAGATATCAAAGTTAAATCTGAATAATAAAAAATGATCTTTGTTTCTCTTTGCTGGGTCACAGATTGACACAGAAAAAACAGGGCATGGAGAAGCATTTATTGAGCAAAAGTTAGGAATTATGGATCTATTAAGGCAAAAAACAAACAGAGGGAGTGATAAATAGCAAATTCAGGCTAGTAGTTACCTCTGGGGGAAGAGAATAGAAAAGGAGTGGTATGGAAGGGCCTTAACCATATTTATAATCATTCATGTCTTAGTGAGAGAGAAATGGAGGAGGGGGGTGTTAAAATGCTAGGATGACAAGGACAGGTGGCCAGCATTTGGAAGTCACATTTCTTCCCTTTATTTTCTGTTTGCCTGAAATATTTCATAGCTGTTTTTTTTTTCATTGTTGAAAACAGGCTTCTAAAAAAAGAAAGAAAAGAAAAGAAAACAGGCTTCTAATTTTTATTTTAGGGGTTTGGTTTGCTAACGGCATACAAAACTATCTTAAGAGCCTAAGAGAGGCATTGTCTCACATCAAAAACCCGTATGTATTATATGAAAAATACTGATACATCCTATATGAAAATTAAGTACAATCCAATTTAAGAAGACTGCCATGGCAGATTATTGGGTCCCTTTCCCCTTCGGTAAGGGCAGAAGCACTAAGGAAAAAAAAAAATGCATTCCAGCTTTTTAAACCTAGGTGGTCCCAAATTTCCACTTACGATGCTCTCATTTCCAGAGTGATGGCTAGTACTTTGAAACTATACTCCCAAGCCTCCAATCTGTAGCTCCAACAATTCTTATGAGCTCCAAACCCCAAACTCCAATAGTCTCTAGACAACGTCAGCAGAATGTCACCTGTCAGGTCTCAATCACATTTCATCCATTATAAGCAAACACACACTCACTACTCAACCTCATCTTTAAGTAACATCAAATGGAACAAAGTGAAGTTAAGAAAATCTGCTAAATATTAAAAAGCAGATCATGTTCTAACTTAATCACGACAAACTTCCTTTCAGCCCACACCTGTCTCAGGTTTTTGGTTTACTTTTTAGTGTGGTAAATGCCTGGCATATACAAAAATAGAGGAAAAAGTAGCATAACCCCCCCCCGAACATAATGTAAGTAATTATTAAAAATCTCTCATCTTGTCTCACTTACACTCACATTTTTTCCCTAAAGTTATTTTAGTGTAAATCCCAGGTATCATGTCAATTCATTTACAAATACTTCCAATAGTTCAGTGTGCATCACTAACAAATCAGAACTTTACTTCTTCTTCAAGGAAAGAAAACAAAATCTGTTCACAGTTCTCCATATTATGCAGTATTTTGCACAATCTGGATCATATAAGCTGACAACAAACCCAAGCCTTCCTTCTACTTTCTTCTATCTTCCTAAAAGCCTACTTAACATTAATGAAAAGCAGTATTGCATGACACAGGAACGGTAGCACCAAAAGCTATGAAATAAATTTAGAAAAGGTCTCACGTGTAAAACCACAATAGAATCCTAAAATTAAGTTCTGGAACAACCTTCCCACTCCTAATGGAATGCTCTGCCTATCTATTCAAATTCAGTGAGGTCACCTATGCAAGAGAACATCGCTACATGAAAATCTCTGGCACACAGAACAGTGTCTGGCATATAGTGGATGCTCTAGAAATATTACTGCTGATTGATTCAAATTAAAGTCCTAGTAAATGCCAACAGCAAGACTGCCCAAAACCAACTTGGAGACATGTTTCAGGAACAAAGCTATTATTGTACTGCAACTGATCTATAGGATTTCCCTGAAATAGAAGGAAAATGCTGCCACTTAATAGTAATTTGAGTACAATACCACTAGGTGTCAGACGTGAACCAAAATTTTCTGGCATTATGAACCACCTAGGCAAGAAAGACTCTGGAGGATGTTATTCATTCAACAAATATTTAGTGAGCTTGGACAACGTGCCAGGAGCCTATCACTCTACAACGAACAAAACAGTCCTGGGATCTGTCTTCTGGAGTATCTGAAGTTCATGCAGCATCGTCTTTTTCTCTCTCTGAAAGTTTCAGGAATTTCACAAAGTATGTATCACGTGTAGATTCAGAGCCGTTATTCCAGTTGTTCTAGATTTTAAGTTCTCTGCAAAGCCGGAAAAATGTGTTGCAGTGTGCTAACCACGGGCAACTATCTTTCCATGTCTGACCTTACCACTGCCCGACCCCATAACTGATTAAACCTGCCCCTCATCTTTCTCCAAACCCTTTAGTCCTCTCTGGTCTCCAAGACTATCAGTCTCCCTCAGAAAACACTTTCTTATAAGTTTACCCACAGATCAATATTACAACCAAATTCACCAGTAACCTCCACTTCCTTTCCCCCTTGACCTTTCAAAGCATTCCACTTGCCAATGTCCAGCTATGGACAATTCCAACCAGACCCTCCCTCCGCTCTTGTTCTTGGCCTGCAATGTCAAATGAGTAAAACTGCGTGACCCACTGATTTAGAGTTTCCAAGTTCAGCTAAGTGCTTGACATTACTCACTAAAGTCTGTTGCTTGTATTTTAATCTCTGTTCCCTCAAGGCTGCAGTTTCAAACTTCTAACACCCTTCTTGGACTTGTTCTGCCATCTGGATTTGTTCACACTATTTAGATAACCTTCTTTCTTACTTTACTGTCTTTCAACTGCTGAATCCTCATCTTTTTCTTTTTTAAATCTTTGTCTATCCTTACTTTCCTTTGCTCTTTCTCAGTTGAGGATTTAGTTACCAGCTTTCTTCAGGACCTTGTTCCCCAAATGGTCTCTTCTCAAGTGTAAAACCAATCTCTCTTCTTCTCTCCAGATCTCACAACACACAAAAGCTTCCCAAACTCAAGAGAACAACAAAACTTCTCCCTACCCTGCCACATAGCTTTCACCTCTCATTCCCCATCCTTTCATTTTCATACTTCTTGAAGAATAATCTATACTCACCTACTCTCATTTCTTTACTTCTAATTCAGGGTTTCTCAGACATTGACAAGTATCCTCTGGGGGACAGCATGCATCCCCCCCTCCCCACTGTTCCCTGTTCTAATTTATGTCACAGCCCACTGACGCACCGGATCCACTCTGCCCACCACACTGAAACTATTCTTGGTAACTTTACCAATTTGCTACTTGTCAGGGCAGGTCCAACAGTATCTTATTTTTTCTTTTTTCAATATTTATTTATTTGGCCGCGCCGGGTCTTAGTTGTAGCATGCGGGATCTAGTTCCCAGAGGAGGGATCGAATCCAGGACCCCTGCATTGGGAGCACAGGGTCTTAACCACTGGACCACCAGGGATCTCCCCCAACAGTATCGTTTTAGTCTCTACCCTAATGAATTCTCTAGGGCAAATGCAAGTTATCCACCCTCCCCTAAAAATGATCGCCTCTTAATTAGCAAGCCATCAACTCCTCCTGGCTGTCCTTATACCTTCCAAACTTATTTTCAGATTTCCTTTCTGATTCTCCTTTCTCTGACCAGCTCTTAGATGTTGTCTTTCCTAGAGTTCTATCTTTATGCTGTGTGTCTTCATGCTCTCCGTGTATGATTTTATTGATGCCTAGGGCTTAGTTATAGCATATATAATGATGACTTCCAAGTTTATTTTCAACCCTACCTCTCCCTATGAGCTCCATACCCAAATTTTCAACTAGGTACTGAACATTCTACCAGCATCAGAAACATAACTTATCCCAGACTGAAATCATTTCCCCGGGGGAATGAGGTGGGTGTGTTTCACTTCCGTATCCCTCAGTCAATGATACTTCCATCCATCCACTCATTCATGCCAGGAAAGCCAAGCATAATCCTCCACAAGACATCTTTAACTGGTGACATGCAATCTACCCCACGTCCTACTACCAAATCTGGGCAAAAAACAACTTCTTAAATACCTCCGAAATCTGTTCTCGAAGGCTGTTTTTTCCTTTGTCCTGATAAAATCCTATTCAGCACAAAGTACACCCCATCTGAGAAACCCTTCCCTGGTGGTCAGATGACTTGCCATGCTGTGATCCTGCCACAGTTGTGCAGACCTCTGTTTCTGCACTTATGTAATTATTTTACACCTTCATCTTCCACCATCCTATATAAAGATTCATCAAATGCATATAGGCCAGGAATTGTTCTGGGTTTAAAGAAAAAAAAGTAATAAAATAAAGTTGGGAATTTCCTGGTGGTCCAGGGGTTAGGGCTCCGCGCTCCCACTGCAGGGGGCATGGGTTCAATCCCTGATCGGGGACTAAGATCCCGCACGCCGCGTGGCCATAAATATATACATACAAATCATTTTTAAAAGTACAAAAAAATAAAAATAAGGTTCCTGCTCGACAATCCACCTGAGGCAGAAAAATGTTCAATGAGAAAAAAGCAGCATGAGAGATGGTGAAATGTGTGACAGACAATAATAAGCGGAGTGCGAAGGGAAGGGAGAGGGAGAGGCAGGGATGTGATACTATTTTTAGGAAATGGTCAGGGAAGTCCTCTCTAGCAGGTGACATCTGAATCACTATCTAAAGGAAATGAGATTACAGGCTATATTGCTCCCTTCCCAACAATTAGTTTAGTGACTGACTCTTGGAAGTGACTCAACAAATGTCTGCTAAGAGAATGAATAAACAACAGGAAATATATTTCTAGACTTAACGCATCTAGCATTCATAGGCAAATACTTCTATTGCAGCTCTACACCAGAGATGAAAAATTATCTGTTAAATTTTGAAAGCAGGGACCATCACAATTAAATTCACTTTTTATTAACTGGATCTATGAATCATGTATTTTGAGTATAGACTAACTGGAGAGCAACCAGGAAGAAAATGAGCCTATTCAGCTAAGTGGTGTCTGTGATCAAGGTCTTAAGTTATGGAGCAGCTAAGAAAAGACAGCTCAAAATCACGTAATTACAGGTCATCTCTGGAGCAACAGTTTCTATAGAGAAGTGATTTCTAGGGCAGTCTAGAACATTAATACTCCAACCAGGTACTTTCCTGGACTTTCACCTTTATAGCCCTATTGTTCAGTATCCCAATTAGTTCTCTAAAATCCTAGATCGCCTATTTCCTAAAGGTTTTAGAACCATTAAAGAGATTTTTTAATCGCCTTTACCCTCTTGACTGCCAAACTACCTTCATGCAATGTCTCACAAAGCCTGAAAATCTACTCCAAAAATTGGATTTCTGACAATACCTACTTTAATGCAATCAAATTCCCTTCATTTTAGATTTCTGTAAGTATGATTTCTTGGGACCTTTAGAGTGAAGTTAGATTTTTTTTTTAAACCTCTCATCTAACTTTACCAGTGTCCCAGTTTATTTTACAAATTCCTACTAAGGTCCAGGATTACCGTGTTTTTGTTATTAGTGTTCCAGCTTACACACTTAGCAACTGTGTGAAATAAGATTTCTAAATTTAAAAAGTGTCACCGAGACTTTGTGTTCAAGGGGGACTGATGGGAGCAAGGTGAAAGAAAAATAGGAAGGAAGTAGAGAGACAATAATTCCTCAACAGCTGAGGTCAGATACTAACATGCTGACGTTTGCAGCTTCGGGAACAGTCATTTGGGAATAGCACCAAGTGAAGGTGGTACTAGGGCGGTACCCCCCTTTACTCAATACATTTACTCAACAAACATTTGTGCTCCTACTATGTACCATGAACTTAGCAGGCACTGAAAATTCAACAATGAAAGACAGTGTCCACCCTTAGTGATCTTTGTTCTTAAAGTAACACATAAAAACATTTTTTAATAAACATAATGACTAGTTTGGGTATGTAGGAAAATTTTACTTCGAACATTCTAATGCCCAACTCTTGATAAAAGACAGAATCCCCCTTCTTATTTTTCTATTTTCTGTTATCAGATCTGTATTACTATCATCACCTCCCAGGAACAGGTATATTAGGAAGTAGGAAGTTTTCACTTGTTTACTACAATCACTCAGATTAACTGTGTCCAAAATATGAGTAGGGATTTCCCAGGAGAAAATCAGGGAAAGGGCCTACCTGCATCTTTCACTAGTTGTGAAACAGCACTCTACTCCATCTTGTACAAAACATCCTTTCAAACGTTTGGAAACTACTGAACATACTGAAAGCTATCACTTTCTCCCCCGTGTGTATATATATCTATATATCTGTATCTATATCTATATATGTCCTTGTCATCACTGTCCTTTACATCTGGCACTCCACAGTGTTTTGCTTTGTCCTATTTACTCAGAAGACCCTGAAGCCCTCCTTTCCCGTGTTTCCTACCTGTCAAATGAAGAGAAACAAAATAAATATATTGAGTTAACCTGTTGCTAGCAACATATAACATAAAAATCACTTATTATCTTTGTGTGTGTACACGTGTATGCAAGTTTATACATGTGTGTATATATTTTTACAGTAGGAAACATTGCCCATAATAGCAGACTACAAATAACTTGGTAATTTTATTATAACTATGTTGATAGAATAAAGTTATTTTAATAAGACAAATACATGGGCAGCAAACCATTCACTGAAGTATCCATATATTAGCAAAGTGAGTGAGTACAGGGAATACATCACTTATACTTGCGCCATAGTGTATACGCATACGAAGTCCAGCTACTAGAAAACTACCTCCCAGGACCTCCCTGGCTGTCCAGTGGTTAAGACTCCGCGCTTCCACTGCAGGGGGTGCGGGTTCAATCCCCGGTAGGGGAACTAAGACCCCACATGCCACACGGTGTGGCCAAAAACAACAAAGAACAAAAAAAGAAAATTACCTCCCAAAATTACTACTAATATGATAATATATTTCCAGGTTAGAACTTCCATCTTAAGGGCTTCTGCACTCAGCAGGCAGAGGAAAAAGCCCAAGTCTTGTCCAGTTAGGAATCTGTCAGGAGACTTTCCCCACACTGAAGAGTAAGGGTTAACTGGAAAGAATGTTCCCACCAGCCCAGAGGCTACCTCAGTTTTAACTAAGCAGAGCAGGGGGTAAGGGAAGGGAAACCGATCTCTAAGAAGTAGCTAGAGGCCGAACTTCACATAGATTTATAGGCTAAATCAAGTAATAGCCTGGATCTGGATAAAGCAAACAACAATCTTTTATCCTAGATCTCAAAAAATCTTCAGTAATGATATTTGAAGGTCAATAAACACAAAATAGTCAAACATCCACAAAAAACACAAAATACTCAAGCATCCACAAATAATAATAATAACAGCAACAACAACAACAAAAAAACTCCAAAAACACAACACCCTCTGAGCTAGAACCACCAGGAAAAAAAAGAGAGAAAGAGATCCACAAAGGCTTCTGATAATGGAATCACCAGACAGAGATTACAAAACAACTTTGCTTATCATGTCTGAAGAAGTTTTTAAAATAAGCCTAAAAATGGTAAAGAGGAAACTATAGGAAGTGATCAAGCATATTTGGTGCACTACCCTAAAGAACTTCTAATAATTAAAATGTAAAATGCAAACAGCTAAAAAGAAAATTATTGAATATACATAGGGAGAAATTACCTGGAATGCAGACACACACATGCACACACACAGAGAAGAAACAGAAAATTCAGGAGCCACGGGGGGTAGAGTAAGAAAATCTAACATATGTTTGATTGGAGCCCCAGAAGAAGAGAGCATTGGGTTACAGGAGGACACAGGTAATATGTGATGAGATGCTGGCTGAAAATTTCCTAGACTGATGATAGACATCCATCTACAGACACAAGAAGCTCAATGAATCCCAAACAAGAAAAATAAAAATATATCCTCACCTAGACTCATCATTACAAAATGGCTAAACATCAAAGATATAGAGAAAAATCTTATTTATTTATTTATTTAGGCTGCACTGGGTCTTGGTTGTGGCACATGGGATCTTTGTTGTGGCATATTTAGTTGTGGCAATGCGGGATCTTTAGTTGTGGCATGCTGATTCTTAGTTGTGGCATGCATGTGGGAACTTAGTTCCCCGACCAGGGATTAAACCTGGGCCCCCTGCATTGGGAGCGTGGATTCTTACCCACTGGACCACCAGTGAAGCCCCTATAGAGAAAATCTTGAAAGCAGATATAAAAAAAATTTGCGTTCAAAAAATCAATAAACCAAAATAGGAGAATGAAGTCCAGGGAGCCCCATGTTTTGCACTGCTTTTCGCCTTGAGGCAAATTCTGCTTCCAAAGTAAAGGCTGAGACTGAGAAGCTGTTCACGGCCTCCCTCAGTCTCCAAGGGTCAGGGACACAAACATGGACGTTGGGGTCCAGCAAGGAAGAGGGCCCTGGAAAACACTATATGCTTTCAATTGGGCCTCCCAAGGAGTACAACATGTGAGTAGGGCTGCAAAGGCAGAAGCCCAGCCCTGTTCTGCCAAAGAGAACACAGATGACTGCCAGCCCCAGCCTGGACCCACCATCACGTTCACACTTGCCACTCCCCCGCCCTCCGAAGCAGGACTCCTCTAAGGGGCAGTGTTGGTTTGGGGACTCCTCTCTGGCCCAGCACCTTCTGAGAACTGTGCTGCAGTCAGGGCCTTCCTACCAAATCCTCTTTTCCTCTCTTCTTTCACAGGCGTCAGACCCGTATCACAGTCTTAAGTCTTCCCCGTCCTTTCCTGCTCCTTTCTGCAGGCATTTCCCCCAATAAATCTCTGCCATGTCTAATCCTGTCTTGCCACCATTTCTGTCTTTGTGTCTGCTTCTCAGGGAACCCAAACTGATACTCCAAATATCAAAAGGACCAAAGTCCACCTTTATGTGAAGCAATCCTTGAACAGAGATGCAAAAATTCTAAATAAAACAGAAAGCCAAAACTGGTAACATATAAAAAGTACATACATTAGGAACAATCTTGGTTTAGTTCTGTAATGCAAAGTTGGTTTAACATTTAAAAAATAAATCAATATAATTCACTATATTGAGACTAAAGGGGAAAAAAATCAAATGTTTATTCCAAAAGATGCAGAAAAATTCAAAACTCATTCATGGGAGAGATACACCACATTCGCAGATTGAAAGATTCAATACCTCAAATATTTTCAAATATTCAACACTGTAAATAATATAAAACCAATCAAAATTCCAGAAGAATTTGTTTGTGTGTGTGTGTGTGTGTGTTACTGTAAATGGACAAGAAAAGCCAATCCAATCTTGAAAACAAAATTGGAAGACTTACTCTACCTAATAGCAACACATTATATAACTACAGTAATTAAGATCACAGTTTTGCAGCAAAGAAAGTGACCAATGGAATAGAACGGAGTTCAGCAAACTTTTCTGTAAAGGGCCAGATGGTAAATATTTTAGCCTTTGCAGGACTCATACAGTCTCTGTCGCATATTCTTTTTTTTTTAAACAACCCTTTAAAAATATAGAACTATTCTTAGTTTGGAAGCTGTACAAAAATGAGCCACATGAGCCACATGCCGACCCCTGGAATAGAATATGGTCCAGAAACAGACCAAAACATATATAAACACTGTATGATCAAGGTGGTATTACAGAGCAGTAGAAAAAATAGACTTTCCACTAAATAGTGCCAGGCCAAATGCATATCAGTATGGGGAAAAATTAACCTTGATCCCATACCACATATAAAAATAATCAATTACAAGTGAATTGTAGATTTAATTGTGAATGACAAAACAGTACAGCATCTCGAAAGATAACACAGGAGAATATCTTCGTGACCGTGGAGTAGAAAAAAATTTCTTCAATAGCACTCAAAAGTTTTAACCATAAAAGAAAAGACTGATAATTTGGACTACATTAAAATTAGGAACTTCCCTTTATCAAAATTACTAATAAGAAATTGAAAGGCAAGTCACAGCTGAATATCTGCTAAATATATAACTAATAAAATCTTCATCGAAAATATTTAGACTCCTACATATGAATTATTTTAAAAAGCACTGATAGCTAATAATCAAACAAAAGGTAATCGACTTCAACAGTGTCAAGAAAGTTTAAATTAACCCACTCCACTACACACTCACTAGAACGGATAAAATTAAAAAGACTGACAGGGCTTCCCTGGTGGCGCAGTGGTTGAGAGTCCGCCTGCCGATGCAGGGGACACGGGTTCGTGCCCCGGTCCGGGAAGATCCCACATGCCGTGGAGCGGCTGGGCCCATGAGCCATGGCCACTGAGCCTGCGCGTCAGGAGCCTGTGCTCTGCAACGGGAGAGGCCACAACAGTGAGAGGCCCGCGTACCGCAAAAAAAAAAAAAAAAAAAGACTGACAAATGCCAAGTGTTAGTGATGATATGGAGCAAGTGGAATTCTCATACCCTGTTGGTGGCTGTGTAAATCGGTATAATCACTTTGGAAAACTTTTTAGCAGTATCTACTAAATGTGATTGTATGCATACCTATGAGTCAGTAATGCCATCCCTAGATATATATACCCACCAGAAATGAGGACATTTGTGTACAAAGTACGTGCAGTAAGATGGCTCACAGTTGCACTGTTTGAAATAGGTAAACACTGGAAAAAATCTAAATGTCCATCAACAGTAGACTGAATAAATTGCATATGTTCTTTTTGTTTTAAATCAACTTTATTATAATTTACCTAAGATAAAATGTACCCATTTAAGTACACAGTTCCTAAGTTTGGACAAATGTACACACCCATGCAACCACCACCACAATCAAGATACAGAAGATTTCCATCAAGCCCAAAACTTCCCTTGTGCCTCTTCCTAGTCAATTCAGGCAACCACAGATTTGTTTAGATTTGTCTTTCCTGGAGTTTCACATAAATGGAATCAGACAGTATGTACTCTTTTTGCACTTGGCTTCTTCACTAATCAAAATGAGTTTGACAGGAAAAGCGTGAGCAATAAACATAGATAAATTAGATTTCATCAAAAGTTAAAATTTTGTGCATCAAAGGACATTATCAAGAAAATAAAAAGACAACCTACAGAATGAGAGAAGATCTATGCAAATCATGTATCTGATAAGGGCCTAGTATCTAGAATATATAAAGAATACTTCCAACTCAAAAACAAAAAGACAAACAGCCCAATTAAAAAAATGGGCAATAGATTTGAACAGACATCTCTCCAAAGAAGATATAAAAATGGCCAACGAGCCCATGAAAATGCTCAACATCATTAGTTATTAAGGCAATGCAAAGCAAACCAAAATGAAACACCACTTCATACTCGATAGGTTGGTTATAATAACAAAAATGGAAAATAACACGTGTTGGTGAGGATGTAGAGGAACTGGGGTCCTCATATATTGCTGATGGGAATGTAAAAATGGTGCAGGTACTACGGAAAACCGTTTAGCGGTTCCCCAAAATGTTAAACATAGAATCACCATATGACCCAGCAATTCCACTCCTAGATATATACCACAAAGAATTTAAAATAGGAATGCAAACAAACACTTGCACATGCATGTTCATAGCAGCACTAATCACAACGGTCAAAAGGTGGAAACAGCCCAAATGCCCATCAGTGGATGAATGGATAAACAAACTGTGGTATATACCTACAATGTAATATTATTCAGCCATAAAGAGGAATGGAGTACTGATATATGTGACACACAGACAAACCTCAAAAACATTACACTAAGTGGAAGAAGCCATATGAAAAAGGTTGCATATTGTATGATTCCATTTATATGAAATATCTAGAATAGGTTAAATCCATGGGGACAGAAAACAGATTGGTGGTTGCCAGGGACCTGGGGGAGGGGAGAACAGTGAATGACTGCTTACTGGACATGGGTTTTCTTTTGGGGTGACGGGATGTTTTGGAACTAGATAGAGGTGGCAGATGCACACTGCATACATGTTCTTTAATTCCCTACTAAATGTCACTGAATTGGTCACTTTAAAAGGGTGAATTTTGGGGCTTCCCTGGTGGCACAGTGGTTGAGAGTCCGCCTGCCGATGCAGGGGACACGTGTTTGTGCCCCGGTCCGGGAAGATCCCACATGCCGCGGAGCGGCTGGGCCCGTGAGCCATGGCCGCTGAGCCTGCGCGTCCAGAGCCAGTGCTCCGCAACGGGAGAGGCCACAGCAGTGAGAGGCCCGCGTACCGCAAAAAAAAAAAAAAAAAAAAAAAAAAAAAGGGTGAATTTTATGTTAGGTGAATTCCACCTCAAGAAAATAAATGCTTTTGAGACTGATCCAAGATGCCCTGTGTAGTCCATTATATGGATATACCACAATTTGGTCATCAATTCATATGTTGATTAATATTTAGGTCGACTCAATCCAGTGCTTATTTAATATGAATAATTTGAACATTTCTGTACAAATATTCTTGCAGGCATGTTTCATTTATCTTGGGTAAATACCTATAAGTGCTCTTATCATTTCACAAAAATAAGTAAAAAAAACCAAAACAAAACAAAAACAAAAAAAGTGTTGTCAGTCATAATACAACTGAATCAAAGATGAAAACCAACTGCAGACATTAAAGCAACGATGCTTTATCCTTAAGCCCAGCAGATTTAAGCCAACAGTACATATTCAATTATGAAGATAAAGAAGAAAACTAAAGAATAAGTATGATATGCTAATTCTATGTTAACAAAATTATACCTGAATTTTGAATCAGTGAGTTTTTTACTTTTCTGTTTTTTTTTTTTTTTTTTTTTTTTTTTTTTTTTGGCTGCATTGGGTCTTCATTGTTGTGCACGGGCTTTCTCTAGTTGCAGCGAGAGGGGGCTACTCTTCGTTGTGGTGCACAGGCTTCTCATTGCGGTGGCTTCTCTTGTTGTGGAGCACGGGCTCTAGGTGCACGGGCTTCAGTAGTTGTGGCTCGCGGGCTCTAGAGCACAGGCTCAGTAGTTGCGGCGCACGGGCTTAGTTGCTCTGTGGTATGTGGGATCTTCCTGGACCAGGGCTCGAATCCATGTCCCCTGCATTGGCAAGCGGATTCTTAAGCACTGCACCACCAGGGAAGTCCCTCAGTGATTTTTTTAATACTGCTTGACTTTCAAGGGAACAGAACCCTCTTTCTTTCACATTTTCAAGAATGAATTATGTGAGAGTAAAGTTCTTTCTGAGAAGCTGGGGTGGGAATTGAGAGAAAACTCTAGAATCAAACTGTCCAACTCTACCACTTGCTAGTTAGACACTTTGTGCCTCAATTTCCTCATCTTAAAAGTGGAGATGAGGGCTTCCCTGGTGGCACAGTGGTTGAGAGCCCGCCTGACAATGCAGGGGACACGGGTTCGTGCCCGGGTCCCGGAAGATCCCACATGCCACGGAGCGGCTGGGCCCGTGAGCCATGGCCGCTGAGACTGCGCGTCCAGAGCCTGTGCTCCGCAACGAGAGAGGCCACAACAGTGAGAGGCCCGCGTACCGCAAAAAAAAAAAAAAAAAAAAAGGAGATGATAATAATATCCACCCCAGAAAGTTGTTGTGATGATTAAATGAGTTAATCCATGCAGAGTCTTAGAACAGCACCTGGCACATTGTAAGTTAGCTGCTTCCGCCACCCGGTCACTACCACCATCATCACCATCACCACCATCATCGTCCTCATCACCACAATCACAGCCATCATCACCATCACCATCATCACCCCATCACCATCATCATCACCCCATCACCATCACCCCGTCACCACCATCACCAGCATCATCTTCATCATCATCTCCCCATCACCAGCATCACCACCACCACCATCATCTTCATCATCATCATCATCATCATCACCACCACCATCATCATTTCTACTTTGTAAAATATCTTCAAGACAGTTTAAGACACCTGTGGTTGTTCAACTGAACAGCACTAGAAGTTAATAAAAATATGCAGCTAATTGGTATATTTACCTAACTACCAGAGAAACTCAAAGCTCAAATAATTTACCTGTCAATACAGTTAAAAATGGATCCTAAGGGGTTCAGTTAATGTGCCTTCCCAAAGACATCATGAGATCTGTGAAGCCCACTCGGTTAGTATTGCTACATTTCAAAAGTAACATGAACACAATTCTGACACCCTACCACCACACCACAGACCACAGACCTACCCATAATAAGAATTTCTTCTTCCAACCAATTTTCAGGTCCATAATTTAGCGTTATATTATCCTGAGGGAATAGGTTTTCAATCTATTAATGGAAATCAATGGCATAAAATATACTCAATTTTCTCAGCTCTACAGAATTTAGATCTTCATTAAACTGAAGAATATTTGATCTCTAAACATAGTGAGTGCTGTTCATTAAACGATGAACTAGGCCAATTACATTTCTCTCTTAGGGAATTTGGAATTATTATGATGAGAGAGGAAGGAAGGAAGAAGATACAGTTAGGGTTGTTCCTTCTACAGAGGTCAGCATATGAGACAATCATGTATAATCAAAATTATCTGTGAACATCATTTAAACCATCCTGTAAGTAGCAGAGTTTAGGCCCTTGGAGGATCATATGCCAAGATTTTGTTGCTGTTGTCTGTGTTGTTACTCTGCATTTAGTTACTTTCCAGGTCCTAATTCTGGTGTCTGGGGCACCCTGGGTATCCTACAGCACTTGACTTTGAATTTGGAGATGTCTTATTTGTTTCTTAGAATTAACACATCTTTCCTAAGGTGGCCTGGCAGGGGCGGGGGGTTCTATGTCTTGCCACTAAACTATCCTTCATTAGAAAACTCTAACACGGACTACAGAGCCGTTTGTCAGAAGTGACCGCAATCACAAAATACAAATTTTTACTACTGAGAAAGTATACAGAATTCCCAGATACTTTTTTTTTCTACTATTAACATGCTTGAATATAAAGTTTAATGCCAAAGTAGAAATCCACCAGTTATTGAGCATCTAACAAAATGACATACACATTTTAGAATACTGGAAGTGTCCCTACAACTAAGCTGAGGTAGACTTTTTCTCATAGAATAAGTAAAGGAGAAATAATGGTAATTACAAACCTTCTATTATTCTTATTTTGATTATTTATGAATTTATGATTTAAGGGACAACAGGACGTCAGCAAGATGGCAATTATCCGCCAGCATTATTATCACCAAGAAGTATTTTTCTACCTTGATGGCCTTTCTCTTGTAAACAGTATTTGCATTATAGCGCAGAAAACTAACCAACAAGAAAGAAAAATAACTTTTAAAACACAAGAGAGGACACATATATACAAGATATGAGAAATAATATATAACAGAATGGAAAAGCTGGGTAAAGAGAATAATCGGAAAAGTGACTGGCAAGAGACTCCACTGAGGTACCAAAGGAAAGAACACCAAACAAGACCTTTCAACCGTTCCACAGAATTCTGGCAACACAGCAGGATCTCTTAGGAGCTTGAATAAAATTCTGGGAATTCTTTTCTCTCCAGTGATTCTAGGCTCTGACTCGGATCATTATACCGGAGGTTGGGATTCTATTTCATTAAACAAAATTCATATAAAAGGATCTCGTAATCTCAGTACGCTTGAAAATAAGTCTGAAAAGGAAATGAGACTATAAAATAAATATCGAAACATTCAGGGTGAGTCAAAATAACAGATTACGTGTCATCTGTCTCTAAATAGGTTGTATTTTTTAAACGGATCTATAAATAATTGTTCACCAGTCAGAACACATTTTTCACATAGAATATGTTCTGACGGATGATCTGATCAGTTTATCTGAAATGGTATTATGAGTACTAAACGTAAGCTAAGTAGGCCTCTGTAGACCAGCCTGTGACTCCCACTGCCAACTGGGATGACGAAAGCAAGCCTGGCCCAGGGAGGCAAAAGGACACAGAGAACTAGGAACTCTTTAAACTCATTTAACTTTCCAGGTCCACTGCCAGCCAGCTATTCAGAGTCCAGTAACAAGTGGTGGGTGCTCCTGTAAGATGTCTGGGGCCTCTGAACTTGGTGTTTCCCTGACTTTGTTGTGAATTCTTTGTCTTTAAGTGTTCACAAATATGGAATAGGCTTCCTTGTTTTTTGGTGTTTTTTTTTCGCTTTTTGGCCGCGCCATGCAGCATGTGGGATCTTAGTTCCCCGACCAGGGATCGAACCTGCACTCCCTGCATTGGGAGTCCTAACCACTGGGCCGCTAGGGAAGTCCCCCATGCTTCCTTGTTTTTAACTTTCTCAATGCGGAGACATTTCACAGAGTTAATTTCCTAGCATAGTAAATATACCCTATATTTATCTACTAATTCTTGACCCTATGTAAGTCAAACTATTTTTTTAAGTCAACAGATATAAAATCGCACAGTTTAAAGAAGATGGGCTTCAGAGTTATACATGCCTGATTTGGAAGTCCAGCTCTGTGACTTAGCTGTGTGATCTTGGGCAAGTTACTTTACGTCTTTTTCAGCCTCAGTTTCCTCGTCTACAAAATGGGAATACTGTCTCACACCTCACAGCATTACAGTGAGGATTAAACAGCATAATAACACATATTATGATTCCTACTATAGATTAAGTCCTCAATCAGATATTAATTTCTACCACCCTCAAAAAATTAAAAATCAGGGCTTCCCTGGTGGCACAGTGGTTGAGAGTCCGCCTGCCGATGCAGGGGACACGGGTTCGTGCCCCGGTCCGGGAAGATCACACGTGCTGCCAAGCGGCTGGGCCCGTGAGCCATGGCCGCTGAGCCTGCGCGTCCGGAGCCTGTGCTCCGCAACGGGAGAGGCCACAACAGTGAGAGGCCCGCGTACCGCAAAAAAAAAAAAAAAAAAAAAAAAATTAAAAATCAAGTAGTTCTCCTTTCAGGTATATTACAAACATATCATAAAATTATTTCTTTAGGTATTCTCATATCTTTTTATAGTGTTCTTCTTAGGAAGAAAACCATACAGATGTTCTGAACTTTATAAATAATCTTACTTTGATGGACCTGCTTCGTAAGAGGTAAGGTGCTTGAATTTGTATTTTTCTTATTTTAAAACCTTAGTTACATTGTGTTTATTTTAATTCTTCTATTGGCCTTTTAAATTAAATTGTTAAACTAGCTTATAATTATTTTCTCCCTCAATCTGTTGGATTCCTGATGATAAGATTATTACATTTCAATTATTTACATTCTTTGATTTTTTTTCTTTTAGCTATTTTATCTTCTAGTTATTAACATACTGATTGACTCTATATTTTCTTAAACTAACATTTTTCTTACTCATGATTACTCCTTCATTGACAACATGCAATGCCAGTAGAATGGCCAGATAATTTAACCTCAAACTATAGCGGTAACTCAATTCAGATCAAAATTCAGTTGTGAGGTATAATAATCATGAAAGATCACTGGATATGTAGTCCTTAATATCCATTCTTCTAAATGGTCCGAGTATTGTCACCAGATCAAGCCAGACTCTTGGGGACCTGTACAGTCGGGCCATTGTTTTGGTATCCATCACTATAACCCAAGGTTTCTCAACACTGGCACTATTAACATTTGGGCCGGATAATTCTTTGGGGTGGCGGGGGTGGGAAGGGGGGTGTCCTGTGCATTGTAGGATTCTTACCAGCATCTCTGGCCTCTCCCTGCTAGATGCCAGCAGCACACTCTCCCCCCACCCTAACTGCGACAACCAACACTGCCATGTGTTCCCTGGGGAGCAAATCTGTCCCCAGTTGAGAAGTTCTTTACACTAAATTGGACCGTGGGGTTTTGAAACAGCTTACATTGAGAAATCTCTTTAAAAATAGTCATATAAAGGGATGGTACTGAGGATGTTACCTACTATATTATTCTTTGTTTCCATTAGGAGGAACCATAGGAGAAATGTGTCTCAGACCTCAGGGCAAACCAGATGTTGTTTTCTTATGGATAATGTGAATCCTTGGCTAATCCTTAAATAATAATCCATCCTTCCTTCCTCCTTCCCTCCCTTCCTCCCTTCCCCTCCCCCTCCCTTCCTTCCTTCTCTCCTTCTTTCTTTCTCTCGCTCTCTCTCTCTTTCTTTTTTTCTTGCCATTGGAAAAGCTCAGAAGCAAATTTATAGCCCATTTTTGATAACAGTGTAGGATCTGCAGCACGCATTTATGTGGACTAAACCTCTCAAATGTCAGTTTAATTCATTTTTCCCCCATGAACGTTTTAATCTTATTTTTATCTTACTATAATACATGCATGTGTACACAAACATTTTTTTGAATGAGATTAAGTATAAATTAATAAATAAAATGGTATTTAAACTGTAATTTTTCCCAGCAGATGACACCCTTTAGTCTCACTTTATCATGCCTCTCCAAATCTCCTTCTATTAGATCTAGATCTTCCAAGTTTTCCCTTACAAATGTTTAAGTCTATTATCTCCAGTCAAAGCATATAATGAAATGTCACTTCAGTGAATGGATATGTCAGAAATATAATCATCTGCAGAATAAAGTTTTATAACTAAGTCCCTCTACATTTATGAGCAGTATATCTCTCCCAGTAGAAACTAGAACATGACAGGCATGAAATTCTAGGCGCTGTGTGTCTGGTAGGTAGTCCAGGCATCAGTACATCACTCTGTAGGATGATGGGGAGACAGAGGACCCACGTCTTCTTTTCTCTTGCCTATCGTGGTTTTGTCAGTCTTCCCTTTCCCCACTAAGGCCAAGTAACATTTGGAATCCATCCTGAGCCCTGGTGCACGACAGATGGTGACCTTGTGCAAGGAGTGGCCCATCTTGCACAACGGTGACAACTATGAAGGGTCCTACCTCACCCTACACACTCATTACTTTTGATAGTGCTGAAAGAAACCATTTTCCTCTCAGTTTAACCCTTAACATAACCATTCCAAGACCTCAAATCAGAGATGGGTATCATAAAGGTTCATCAACAGGTGAGTGGATAAACAATTTATGGTCTATGCAAGCAAGGGAAAAACCACTCAGCAAAATAAGTAGTACTATTAGTACCTACACTTACAAAGTGGTGAATCTCAAAACTACTACGCCAAAGAAGACGGGCTGAGAAGACGTATCTTTGAAAGATACAAAGAGTACACATTGTATTATTCCATTTATAAGCAATTCTAGAGGAGGCAAAACTCATCTATAGTGACAGAAAGCAGCTCAGCGATTGTCTAGGGCCAGCAGAGTGTTGACAGCAAAGCCATACAAGGGAACTTTATGGAATGACTCAAAGGTTCTTTTTGATATCACATCTTGATTGGAATGGTGGTTTCCCATTACATATTTATCACAACAAAACCTGAAGTATAACAGTACACTTAAATTACGTGCAAATGGGTACTCTTGCTAAAAATGCATCACTTCAAACTAATAATAAGAAAACATCAAGACAAAACCAAACTGAAAGACATTCAAAATAACTGATCAGTGCTACTCAAAATTATCAAGCCCGTGAATTACAAGGAAAGACTGAGGCACTGTCACAGACTAGAAGAACCAAGGGGGTGTGACAAATGAATGCAATGTGAACTCCGGGAACAGAAAAGGGGAAAAATCCAAATAAATCCTGCAGTTTAGATAGGAGTGCCTTAATTTTGTTAACTGTACCATAGTTACGTTTTTAACACTAGGGGAAGTTGAATGAAAGATATATGGAAACTTTTCACTATTTTTACAACTTTTTAAACATCTAAAATTATATAGAAATGTTTTCTAGATGGGTGCTTTTTATTGTGTATAAATTTTAATTCATTGAAGTTCATACAAGATTGAAACAAAAATAAATGGCAGTTTTTAAGAAATAACCCCATCCCCAGCCTTTAAGTTCATTAAATATGTTTAAATCAAGAGTAAGACTAACTACAAGAACCAAAATACTCTACTTCTCAATATTTGAACCAATAAATCTAGCAGATAAAACACACACTAAAAGAATCACTAAATTTAAAAGATTACTAATTGAATAAAAAAATCTCAGAATTACTTCCCTCAGAATCATGATACGTTCCCCCACATAATCACTAATATATAAATGACAATAAAATCGTCACACAAATTATGGTGACACAATGGAATCCATAAAATTTTGAAGTCTACGGTAAAAACGTTTAATTTCTATGACTCTCACATCTAAGGACTGTTGTTATATATTTGGACTCCAAAAACTATATCATCTCATTGAATATTACTTAAAGACTGGAAGGGCATGGGTAAAAAAACATTCAGAGAAAAATTAAACCTTTTATAACATACCTCCTCTGTTGCCATTTTCTTCATCCTACAAAATAAAAATATATATATTCATATATGAATAATGTTTGTAACTGGTAAAATCACAGTGAGGCTCAATTCAAGTCAAACTGCCCTCCCCAAAATGTGCCAATTACAGTCTCACAAACAGTGCCTCTTGCCAGAAGGAGGAAGCTGTCACACACAGAGATGCGAAGGCTGTAGGTAAAGCCAATTTATGAGGACAACAGAAGCTTCTGACATACTGAGTGTAAGATGTCTAAAACGGACATCCGCGGAGAGCTGTCAGAAGTAAACAGCTGTACAGAGAGGGCCAGGCTGGTCATCACTTATGTACCATACATCGAAAAATGGGCCTTTAAAGGCTATTACAGGACCCAGAACTGTCTTTGGATACATTGGCTCCAAATTGGTATATATTTAAAACCTTGAGCTTTATCTATTTGGTTGCTTTCATTGCTACCAGGCTGTCTTGCTGCCATGTTATCTACCTCTAGCTGGGAAATTAGAAAAGCAACTTTGAAAAACTAGCATAAAAATACGTTTATTCAAATATTTGTTGAGCCTCTACCATACAAAAACTACAATGTACTGCAGAAAGAAAAACAGAGATTTAGTGAAGGGCTGATAATTTGTTATATAATTTTTGACCTTTATTTTGGCTGCCCAAATACATGGTTTTTTCCTGGTTATATGCTCTGTTCTGAGACTGCCAAGGTTGCCAGATACATAATAAAGACGTTGTATTAACTGCACATTTTCTGAAAGCTCTACAATATTAATTTTTATATACTCCTTTGAAGTGAATGATCAAATTTTTATAACTGAAAAGATTTCAATAAATATTATCCATGTAAAAGGTACAAGACAGACCTATTTGCAAGAACATCTGTGTTAAATAACAGCATTAATAGCTGAGGTTTAATGAGCAATTATTGTCTGCCAATTCCTGTACTAACTGTTTTATATGTATTATATCACTTAACACAGCCACAGTGAGAAAAGTGCTGTCACTGTCTATTAGGAGACTAACCCAAGGTCACAAAGCTAACAAGGGCAGAGATGGGACTCAAACCCAGGCCCTTTTGACTCCAAAGATTGTGTTAGCAGCTACACTGTGCCTCTAAAATTTCTAGAAATATTTTCCGATTATAACAATAATAATAATGCATTTGAAATCCGTGTTTAGTAAAATCATCTTATAAAAACTGTACTATCTACATCATCATGATCCAAAGCTCTTCTTCAAAACAAAACCAAAAGACAAAAAATAAAATTCAGTCTTAATATGTAATTAACGCAAGGGACTTAAATTTTCAACTACTCTCACATGTGACCTAACACCTAAGTTTTACTATTTAAGACATTTAAATATAAAGGAGATTCTTAGGGAATCCAGTTCAACTGTTTTATACATTTCAGGAACACCAAACTGGTCAATTTTAATTCTAAAGATAGAAATTATTCAATTCTTAAAAACTCTTTAGTACTTTTAAAAGCTTATCTTATAAGACATTTTCCTAGATAGAAATATTTAAGAAAGATATAATAAAAAAAGTGTGGCCTCCAGAAGCAATTTGACACTATGTTTTACAAGACAGCCCAAGATTCACAGATATTTAGAATTAGAAAGGATTTTCTAATCTTCTAGTACAATCCCCTCGAATTAGAATGGAAATCTAGAAGCCAAAAGAAGTTAAGTGGCTTGGCCAAAGTCTTCGAAGTCTTCTGAATGCCATTATTTGCATTACACTGTTGAACAACAGTTAAGCATCAGGCATTCACGTTGGCCAAGTTCAAATCCTAGGTCCCCCACTTACTCATTATATGACTCAGACCAGTTTCCATATCTATTATATGAGGTTAATAATAAACTGATATAATGCTCATAAAGAATACAGAACAAGTACTCAGGATGTCAGCTGCCATTATAATGATTCCATCCGCTGCTTATTAGACCATGTTCCTATATGTTGAAGCATATTAGTGTAATGCACTCTAGTGAGAAGCTGTGTTTTTAAATTCTGACTTGCCATCATATTACCTATCTGAAAGTTAAGTATCAGTCTAATTCTAATAATTTTTTATAACTGTCCAAATATTTTAACGAACTATAATATTTCCTCTGCATGCTCAGCCTAGAAAGCTCAACCACCTTTCTAGATATTAGAAAAACAGCTACACATTAGAAAAAGTAGAGTGAAGTTTAGAATTAGAAGTTCTAGTAAAAAAGATTTGGAGTTCATAATCAGTATGACCTTTCAGAGGAGATTAAAGTGTTTGTTCTAGAAGGTAAAAAATATCTAAAAGATGGAAAAGAATATAATAAAAATGCAGATATGACACGATTCTTTTAAGATAGAAAGAAGGCAGGATGAGAGGAAGACAAGAAGGAGACAGGATTTGCCTTGTGTTCTACTTTAATTACTTCTCTTACCTTATATGAAAATTGAATTGCAGACTCTGGGGGATAAACAATAAAATGCCTTAATGTAAAACCAAAGCCTTGGGATGTTCTTTTCAACATAACTGTTTTGGGACCTGGCCAGGAGAATGTTTCATCTTCGGATGGTGATACAGTTTCACTTTGTTCTTTTCCATCTTTACTTTTTGATACCTGAAATGAAAGATGTTTAAAAGTTAACTATGTAACACAATATACTTCATCATTTGGGGAAAAATTTATGTGTAAAAATGTAATACCTGAGTGCAGAAAGGAACTTACTGGAGAACAAGAACCATATTCTGATGCATGAACTATACATGGTACAACAAATCATGCGGATTACCAAAAACTCAATTTTTTTCCTCCAGTGGGATGCTATGAAAAGTTAATCAGAAGCAAGAAAGAACTCTGGGAAATGAGAAATATAATGGCTAAAATTTTAAATGCAATAGATGGAATGAAAGACAACACAAAATCTCACAGAGCACTAAGGACTAAGAAACAGAAACTATGAAAGAAGAGACATGAAACTGTTGCAAGTAAGAACACTAAACATGTTATCAGTCCAATGGCAGCAAAGGATATTAGAAAATAAGAGCTAAGGCTTCAGGTTCTGAGCGTAAATTCGGTACCCACATAGATAATCCTTCCAATATCCTGGCTTTCCAGTTCTCTGCTATCTCTCTCCAACTCTTGGCTTTTATCTGCTCATGAGTAAAAACCCTCTGCAATCTCAGATCAAGGAGCCCACCCTGCATCCCGCTCACATGCCAACCCTTACGATTCTTCCATCTGAAGCTGACCCTACACCCGTCCCTCACTGCCCCACGTCCTCAGCTCTCTCTTAAACCAGCTTCAGTTCACTCCTTTGCCTTTCCCTCACTTCCTCAAAGTCACCTGAGAAGACCTCACCCTGGATAAATCAACATGACCTACTCTGGACCTGCATGCACGCACGTGGCCAAACATGGGTGGAGAAAAACAGAAAATTAAGCCGACAGCTTTCCCTCTAAGTTCATAACCGCTAACCTCAAGCGAGCCTTCAGTGTTGTCTGTCCATTTCTCTCCAGTCCATTCATCCAAGACGACCATTTCATCCCTTCTCCCCCGCCCTCACTTGGGGCTGATGACCTTGCTTTCATTACACCGAAAACACACAAGCAAGACAGTGAGAGCTTAGTCGCTGGCCACATCTCCCCGCCTACCTGCAACTGTGCCACGTTCCCGTTTCCCTCCTGTGACAACGGCTGCACTGCCCATTGTTCTAAGGCCCCAGCACTTATGGACTAGATCCTATTCTCTCTTCCTAGACAAAGACATGGTCCCAGCGATTCTCCCCTTGCTCTTTTACATCATGTTTTCTCTTCACGACATCATTCCCATTGGTGCATGTGTACATTTTCTAAGTTCTTTAATCTTAAAACAACAACACAAATCCTCTCTTGACCACAGCCCTCGCCAGCTTCCACTTTGTCTTTCTGCCTATCTTTACAGGAAAACCTCTTGAAAGTTGTCTACTCTGCTATATCTCCAATTATTTTTCTCCCATTTGTCTCTTAAATCCCCTTAAATCAGGCTGTTGCCTCCCTAATTCCCAGAAACTGCTCTTGTCAAGGTCCCCAAAAACTTCTACGTCTCTGAATTGAATGATCAATTCTCAGCCCTCGTCTTCTGTGACCACTCCTGCCTGAAAAACTTCCCCACGTGACTTCCCACACCGAATCTCCTCCTAACTGCCGGGATTCTGCTCAGTCTTCTTCGCTACCTCATCAACTGCTCCACTTCTGAATTTTGGAATACCTAGGACTCAGCCATGGACCCTTCTACCTCTGCTCTGGCTTTCGGTGATTTCCCCAATTTTTATCTCTAGCCCAGACATCTCCCCAATCTAACAGGCATCTCAAACTTAACATGTCTACCTTGCTGCTAAGATTTTCTATGAAATTACAATTCCAAGTTCATCTCAGCAGTTTTGAAATGTCACCTTTATCAAACGACAAATATTTGAATGTGCTTGATTCCATTACATTTTTTATTATGCTCCTCTAGTGAATCTTACCTATTCTTCCACAATGATTTGCTTAACATGAAGGTATTTAAACTTAAAAATGCTCCTGGAAGCAATTTTTCAAGAGACTTCTAAATCCTGAACATTTTCATCATTCGTCAATATTTGGGTTGTTACTAGTTAGCTATTTTATCAATTTCATGTTCTTTTCCATTTGGGAAGACACTAGATAGTAACATTTCCCAGCCAAACCTGCAATAGGGGAGGCTGTGATCAAGTGCTATCCAACAGAATGGAAGTATTATAAATATACAAAAATGAACAGTATTTCTACACACTGACAATAGGCACTTGGAAACTGAGATGTTTAAAATATACCATTTAAAATGTGAAAAACTAGGACCTCCCTGGTGGTCCAGTGGTAAAGAACCTGCCTTATAATGCAGGGGACGCGGGTTCGATCCCTGATCAGGGAACTAAGATTCCACATGCCGCAGGGCAACTAAGCCCACATGCCACAACTACTGAGCCCACGTGCTCTGGACCCCACGTGCCACAACTAGAGAGAGAAAACCCAGATGCCACAACTAGAGAGAAACCTGGGCACCGCAACAAAGAGCCCACGTGCTACAACTAAAGACCCGATGCAGCCAAAAATAAATTAAATAAATAAATAATATTTTTTAAAAAAAATAAATAAATAAAATGTGAAATACTTAGGTATAAATATGACAAAAAATTTGCCAGACCTGTACATTATAACTCCAAAACACTGCGGAGAGATTTAAAGAAAATCTAAATAAATGGAGAGATACACCATGTTCATGGTTCAGAAGACTCAGTATTGTTACAATATCAACCCTCCCCAAACTGATCTATAGATTCAATGAAATCCCAGTCAAAATCCCAGGAGATTTTTGTGTAGAGTTGATAAGCTGTTTCTAAAATTCACTTTGAAATGAAAAGGACCTAAACAACCAAAACAACTTTGAAAAAGCAGAATAAAATTGGAGGACTTACAAGACTTCATATAAAGCTACAGTAATCAAGACTCCGAGCCACCGATGGAGACGCTGTACATTTGAAGCTCATTTATCGTAAACGCATTTGAGTTTATTCCCCCTTCTAAAACTTGGAGATTTTAAGGGGGAGGGGGAGTAACACCAAACATCAACATGGCGGACTCAAGCCGAGTCTCAAATAACTGCAAAAGCAGTCACATACTCAGGTAGAATTTGTAGCATGAAAGTTGCTATTCTAGGCTTAACTATCCAAGTAGTGTAGCCTAAGCTTTAGGCAGTGACTGGATCCTCCTTTTGAGATCCAAATGAGAGAATTATTTGTATATGCACGCAAGTTCATTCCCTCCGTGTGTGTGTGTGTGTATGTGTGTGTGTGTGTGTGTGTGTGTGTGTGTGTGTCTCTCTCTCTAAGTTTCTCTGCATCCTCGAGGGCATTTGGTATTGTCATTTTTTCTCTTAGCCACTGTGATAGATGTGTGGTGATATCTTGTTGTGGTAATATTTGCATTTCCCTACTGGCCAATGATGAACATCTTTTCCTGTGCTCAGTTGCCATCTCCTTGTGTAATTTTAAAGCACAAAAGAATCTAAGCTATGAGCAATATAAGTGAACCTTTTCCTGTTACATATGAGGAAACTGAGGCCTGGATTATTTAAGTGATTTGTCTAAGATTATTGTTGGCTAGTATCAGGGCAAGAATTAAAATCATGGTTAAATTAAGATCATGGTTTCCTGAATCTGAGGCTAGAATATTTCCCCTGTGTCACATTACTTTTCGTCATCTCTTCTACTGTGCAGTCTGCATAGACTTTTCCCTCCAATAGGTCTTTGATCTAATCTATTATTTTTAAATTTTATTTTTCTGCAGGACTCTAATTTTACTTTACAAACACTTTACATGTATTAAATTTATTTCTAATGTATTATTATGACTTGGCCTCACAGCTCCCAAACATATTCAACTTTTCTTTCCTTTTCCTTTGAACCATATAGATAAGGCTCTTGGATCCCGGTGTCATGCTTCAAGTTTCTGTGTTGAGCCTGTTCTGTCTTGTTCTACTGAGTTCTTTACAAAAATGGAGAAAATGGGATGAAGAGTAAGCAATTTCTTTTTCGCTCCCTGCAAACTAAGATTTCTTGAGGCAACAAAGCTTCGTTGTCTCAATTATTTCAGCCTCCCAAGAACATCACATTGAATCCTCTTTAGTTTCCTTACCTTTTCCCTACAGGAAAGAAGGGTTACAATTCTTTCTACATAAAAAGAGAAGATGAAAAGAAATACACATATGTGCCTTTCTCCCTCCTTCTCTTCCTTACCCACAGAGGCTTTTGATCTGTTGGATTTTATAACAAGGGCAAACTGCAGGCACACAGTGAAGGACACAGCAGTCAGATTTCTCCACTTGAGAAGACCCTTAAAACGTTATCTCTACACGTGTCTCACCTTCCCACCATGAGCACCAATTCATGTACCAACAGCCTCAGCGTGCAAGAAGCCAAGAAGTGGCTGGAACCATAGCAGTCACATTCCTGTGCACTAAGAACTGACATCTGATTCCCTGAAAAGACTTCATAACAAGGTCACCTGCTTGAATAATAACTGAAGGTTAAAAGAAACCGAAATAAAGATAAAAACTAGATATAACAACCAGGCAAAGCAAAGAGGACAAAAGTATAGGGGAAAATGCTAATCATATAACAATAAAGGTAATTAAAACCTCACAGAAGGGAATGCACACTGGCACGACAGAGCCCTTTGGGATAATGGAAATGTTCTAAAAGTGGATTGTAATGAAAGTTTCACTACTGTATAAATTTACTACAAGCCACTGAAATGTCACTTAACAACAGGTGACTTTTATGGTTTGTAAATTACACTTCAACAAAAATGCTTTAAAAAAAAAAAAAGTGGCGCAGGTAAAAAGTACAAAGTCTAAATGTTTGCCAGAGGTGAAAGACGCAGGGCTGTCATGAAAGCAAACACAAGAGAGTTAAGAAACAATCCCTGTATACACAGTAACTATATAACCCCTAAGCTATCTTTTGTAATTACTTGTACCTTAAGTAGAATGGGATGGCTTCCTAGTATATTCCAGGAATCATTCACGATAAAGCATAAGAAAGTATTATGTTCATCCTAGAAGATCCTAACATTGACTCCATCATATTTCTAAGTTTATAAGCCCTACTCCTATGGGTTACTTGAAAATGTTTTGCTATTTTTTTTAAAATCTTACCACTTATAATATTAGTAGTACCAGTTGCTTAAAGTAAGATTTTTCTGCCTTATTTTAGGGCCATTCTTTCTCGCGGTGATGATTTGAATATGTGAGTCCTTTTCCTTTTTTATAGTTGAATTACTGAACTCTTCTAGTTATGACTGTTATCTGGGCTTGATGTTTTTTCTTTCATTACATGGGGAGATGGCACACACAGGGGGGAAGAGCATGGACTCTGAGCCAGAGTCCCTGGGCCTGGGTCCTTGATTTCTCACCAGCTGTGTGCCTTGGGCATTTGGACCTCGGTTATTCATCTTCCATACGAGGGTGGTAATAATAGTGCCTACCTCATAAGCTTCTCATGAAGATTAAATGAGTTACAGTTTGTAAAGTGTTTAAAACAGTACATCACACATAGCAAGTACTCTTTTAACTGTTTTTCTAAAACCACAGGGGTCACCAATACATAAAGGCTTATCTCAAAAGTGTATTACACAGTAACACTTTTCACATACTCAGGAGAATACTGTGTAAAACATAGTTTTGTCTGAAGGGGAAAACAAAATCTTGAATAGCCACAAAACTTCCTAGATTTTTATGTACCACAAGAAGTCGGATGGAGATATGGGTTCACTGTGGTTGAGTAACTTGTCAAAACAGCTAGTAAGTGATAGAGCCAACCTACTCTTTCCATTCTATGCCATGAGTGGAGAGGAAATACCATGTGGTTTACATATTTGGACACTGCCTATCTTTAAGCTTCTGTCTCCACAGTCCTAACACCACAGAGAGTTAATCTCACAGCAAATTATTCCTCACATACTGACTTTCTGTCATGAGACAGAAAGTCTCTACAAATTTTCAGCATGAGGAGATCTTGTGTGTTTAATTAAATAGCTTGTTTGTTGAATTCCAATTGAGTTAAAAGAATCTTGAATAAAGCTCTTTATATGCTACATACACCTGGCAACTCTTGACTTGGAGCTTCTGTTGACGGGGAGTCTCTTTCTTAAAAAGTAAAAAAAAAAAAAAATTTTTTTTTTTTTTTTTTGCCAATCCAGGTTGATAACAATTGAAACTACTTTGATGTTGAATATCTAGATGTGTCTAGATGTACTTTTCTAAGAATTAATTCTAGTTCTCAGTAGATATTTTAATATTTAAGAGATGAAAGATGATGGCCAAAGAAATTCTAACACTTTCATGACTTGAAGTTAAAAGATCTAGATGACGTTGGTCCAAAATATTTCAATTAAATGCTTGGGCTTAATTTTTAAACATATAACTCTTAAGTTTTAAGTGTATTATTTCCTTAGACATTCATTTATACTATCTTTCATGTAAGTTGATTGGTCATATGGGTCCTTGCTGCTGCTGTTACCTCTGTAGGTTTCATTTATGGATTGTTTTGAAACAGCTGGTATTTTCCTATGTGATTTCCTTCCCTATTCAAGGTTCTGGTTTCTAATGGAATTTTTATCTAGACAGTACTGTTCTCTCTTCTCTCTCTCTCTCTGATTTACTTTCAGATCCCACCATGTCAAAGACATGAGGTCTTAATTCCACAATTTTAGAACTTCACTCTCATAGAAGATAGGTATTTTAAAATCTGAAGTAAATGAAAAAAATTGGAAAGAATGGTGTAAACTTTCTAGAAATGTTTTATAAATAGCTTAGTTTTGACTACTACTATGACTTTGGAAAGTTATCTCTAATTTTCTTCTGACTATAATCTGTCAATATTATCAGTCTCACAAAATGGTAAAAATCAGAACGTACTTCTCTTCATAAATTATCCATTCAGACCCATTTTCTGGGCATATTCTTGCAGTTGTCTTACTAGTAGTGATGATGGGATTAGATTATACTTACTTCTGTCCCTTGGACCTCCTGTGACTAACAATAAATGTCTTCATGATATTAGAGGAAAGTCTGAGCTTGTTTCCTAAAATAGAGAAATCACTTTCAAGATGACACATTAATGACAATCCTCACTTGTCATTTCTATAACTTTCCATATAATTTGAAAGAATTCATCTTTATTACTGATTCCAGAAGTAAATATGACTGAATCTCACTGGCATATTGTCTGCATTCATTCTTTCATCTTTAATAGCTTCTGACATTACTTCCTAATTCTGTTATCAAAAATATTCACCAGGGCTTCCCTGGTGGCACAGTGGTTGAGAGTCCGCCTGCCGATGCAGGGGACACGGGTTTGTGCCCCCGTCCGGGAAGATCCCACAGGCTGCGGAGCGGCTGGGCCCGTGAGCCATGGCTGCTGGGCCTGTGTCCGGAGCCTGTGCTCCGCAACGGGAGAGGCCACAACAGTGAGAGGCCCGCGTACCGCAAAAAAAAAAAAAAAAAAAAAAATCACTAAAGTAAGGGAATCTGGGAATGTGATTAGCTGTTTACCAGAAAGAGGAGGAAAAGGGTTGATGAACAGCTAGCCAATCTCTGCTGTGGTTCATTGATGTTCACTGGTGTATAAAATTTCATTGTGAATATACCACATTTTATCTATTACATGATCCTCTAAAAGGAAATAGGGTTTTTCCCAGTTATTCTGCTATTACAGAAAAAAAAAAAAAAGTTGCTAAGAGCATCTCCTGTTTATAAAGACATCCTTCACACCATAGTTTCTTAAGGTATTTACACAGTAGTCACATGGTTTCTTTATGGTATTTACATATGTTTACATATCATTTAGATGGTTTCTTTAATGTGTTTACCTGGTACAGGATAGATGTTTATAGTATAATAACAGACGGTGGCTTAACATAGTTAAGTGTCAAACGTCTAATTCAGAAACTTGACCTGCACCATCATCACAAGCGGCCACTACACATCATCTATCCCATCATCCTTCTCCATCAAAAGGGGCACATGGTTAGGAGACCACCCGCCTTCGCACGTGCAGAGACTGTCAATGTCCCACTCTCAAAGTTTCACAGGTACTCCCCTAGTGCTATCCTTGGGGATAACAAAAAAGAATCTTTCATTTTTTTTAAATGGTTTATACATTGCAGGGTTGTTTCCTAAAGGAGAGGGAGCCTACATTCTACTTTATGTAAGGGGAATATTTCCACTTCAAAATACATCGCTATACCAAAACCTCTCTAATTATTAACCATAATTAAATATGAGGATAAAAGTGCAGCTAGCATCCAGCGAGCGTCTACTGAGTATGACCCACGTGTTCCATCAGAATTGCCGTATTGAACTATTGTGACATCTCTGATAGGCATCTATTTACATTTTTTTTTAAATGAGGCTCAAAAAAGTGAAGTGACTTTCCCATAGTCATCAAACATACAGCTCCAATTCTAGAGATCTTTTATCTAAAAAACAGCTCTTTACCCAAAAATGTACAAGAACTCAGTCTGATTCTTAGATATTCCAATGAAATTTTTACTTACTTTTCTGGGACTATGTTTTTCAGAAAAAGAATGTTTTCTAAGCCTTTTAATACTAATGACTTCTAAACAATATTTTGTTTTTTAAACAGTGTTCATCAGTCCATTTATTATTAGCAAATAAAACTAAGTACACATGAAACTTACTCAAGTATTTATTTCAATAAAGTACTCTTAACATTATGTGGCAGACTTAACTCCACACAGAAGAATCTGTACGGAAGAATGATCTGCTGTATATCTCAAGCATTTTTTTAAATGAAGTCTTAAATAACTTAGATTTTGCAGAAACAACAATTCCAAACTAAATTCCTATGAAAAAACAAAACTCCCAGAAGTTTATCAGTTTGTTGAACATCTGAGCATATTAGAGATGGGTCTGTAACAAATAATGACTGATATCTGGATGGCCAAAACTATTTAAATCTGCTTTACATAAACTTTTATTTACCTTTTTTCTTTCCTTTTTTCCTTTTTTTTTTTTTTTTTTGTAAAGGAGCATAGAATAGAATGACTAAATGAAATACACATCTAAAATGAAAAAAAAAAATTTTTTTAATGTAACTTTAGCCATTCAAGTACTTCCCCAACAAACCATGTAGCAGCACTATATTAATGAGTTTTAACATTTCTGCTTAATTGCTTTTTTCTTGCCTATATTTTAATAAATATGAAACTTCCTACAGGCAGGAAGAGAGCCAAATAATAGAAAGAAAGAAATAAGCTATTAAATACACATTTAAGAGTACAGTGGTGGCCAACCCCATTCAGCACACACCCAAAACAACAATTGAGCATTACATCACTATAGATACTTGCAGCCTAACACGATTTATACTAGCACAAGCATCTTGTCCCTATGCTCAAAGCCTAACTAGCTATACTGAGCATTTATAATCTATTTCTAAGCATGTCTACTAGAATCAGGGAACACAGTCTTAGTTACTTTCCTCATTCGCTGCTAACGAGCCAGAAAGTATCTGCTAATCACAAAAATGCAGTGATAGAATGACCATGTAGTGCAACAACAACAAAACTTCTTCTAAAAACTTAATACTATACTGATAGAATAGTCTTCTTAAATATAAAGTTCCTAAAATCTCATTCCATGCCAAAGATTCTCAAGTTATAAAGATATTAAATTTCCAAAATATTTTTCTGCAAAGGATTTCTGAAGAAATTACTTTACTAACCTAAAGTTTAGTTAAGTCTCTCATTAACAAATATTCTCTACTAGCAGAGAAGGACACTGAAGAAAAGATATTATTCCAAAATCAATCAGGAAAACCCGTGAGAATTCTCATACCCTCTACTGGGAGTACAATCTTTCTGTAAACGCTCTTGGTAACATTTATCAGTTTATCAATTTTATACCTTTTAACCTAGTAACTAATGAAATAATAAGAGACATGGTGAAGATCCATTTTACAACATGTTCATTCCAAGGTATAATAAACTCAACTTGGAAACTATATCAAAGTCCAACAAGAGCAACAAAAAGGAAGAGTTAAGTAGATTATGATACAGCTGAAATATGAAAAAATTTTAATGACATGGGGAAATGCCCAAAATATAATATTGAGGGAAAAAATAAGATTAAAATATCTCAGTATGACTAAAGTTGTTTTAATCTCTCTCTCTCACACACACACACACACACACACACACACACACACAGAGTTTGGAATAAGAGGCCAGGTTTTTTTCCCTAAACAAGTCATTGATTTTCTGTAAGGAACATGCATGGATGCTAACTTTTCACATCAGCCGGCAATGCTGTGCAGCCCATCCCTTGCTGACAAGTTGTGCTTTGAAAACTTCATCTGTGCTAACGGAATAATCCACTCCTTTCTTGGTGCCAAAGTGCCTTATGGCAGAAGTCCCCAACCAGTGCACTGCAGTACTCAGAGGCAGTCTCCCAGGACCTGCATCTCACAGAGCACCTTTCGTGTAGGGCGTACCCTACCACATTACAATTACTTGTTTATACATCTATCTTTTCAATCTTAGAGCAGCTTCCTGGGGAGAAAGGAGAATAATGGCTTATTTCAGTGCCCACCACAAATCCTGACAGAAAGTAGGGCACAAAAAAGAAATTAAATTTAAATGAATTAAACAAGTAAAGTTTACATAAAACAAGGATAACAGAAAACAAAACGATGACTTTAAAACTTTGTTGGGGAATTACTCCTGTTTACCTACTTCCCCATTTTTCTCATTTGAGACAGTAAGTACATATAGGTCTAAAAGACATAAACTCAAATACAGATGTCTATTTTTACACATATTTTCTTGTAAAGAGGCTCTATGACCAGATAATAGAGCTGTTTTGAGAAGCTACTTATTTTCTGATATGAACAAAATTTTGTTTACTCTGAATCAGAGAACAGATTGTATTTTTAGGTTAAAAACAATCACCTCCCTATCCTTTGAGCAGACAGGAATCTCCAAATTAAGAGGCAAGCTTGAATTTCAGTTCATCCTAGCTACCAATGAAATAATGCAGTCCCCTCTGAGCAGACACAGCGATACTGAGCATGCCTGGAGGCTAGAGGAGATATGGGTACAGAAGGTCAGACCCGTATCACGTGGTTTCACTATTTTGTTTGAAGCACTGTAATGACCTAGAGTATCATCTTGCTAAATGTACATACAAATAAGTTTTCTGAATCTATGCTGATTTTAGATGATCAAAGACACTACACTGGCAACCAATGTTAATAGTTGCCTCAAGTTCACTAGACTGAACTATGGGAAAATTTCACACAATTTTATATAGCTAAGATGGAAACGTGCAGATAATGTAATGCAACTTAATCATTCACCATTTTATAGAACACTGAGTCTCCAAGAGGTTAAGTAACTTGCCAAAAGTTACAAGTTACTGGCAATCCAAACTATTCATTAGGGTCCAATTGAAGGACAGAGCAGGCAGAGAGTACTACTCCAATGGATCAGGAGCAAATGGGAAAATAATTCATAAAAGATGCTGAAATGGTTTTTGAAATGTGTAAAAAATAGGTCTCTCTATGTCAGCTGGGGTGAAGGCACCCCATACCACATGAATTATTCATTTACCCACAAGCTCTCGATGAATGTAGAGAGCTAGGGAGTGAATGAATCACAGTCTGATATTTCCAGGAGAGCAAGGGCATCCTGGTACATAAGGCCAGCTCTGTCCTACTGGAAACTTGCCCTAGTGAACAGGAAGAAGGTGGGAAGCTAAAAGGGAGTCACATAGACCGTACTTAGAATTACTACATCTCGGAAATAGGATATTCTCCCCCCACCTTTTCCTTACCTTTTGCTGAAAGATAGCTTAAAACAGAAACTCAATATACAGAATATCAAATATACAGAGTTGCTCTGTCTGGGGAGGGGCAGGAGAGTTTGTACAGAAACCTGCTCCATTTTGCTAGTTTCCCAGAAGCCCTAACAGTCTGTTAAGGAGTTTAAAAATCAGAGATGTAGTTCAACCAACTCACTTTAACAATACAAAAAACGGAGGTCCAGAGAGACTCGCTGATGGTCTCATAGCTAATTAGTGACACAGCTTAGGCTAGAACCTAAGTTTCCAATCTCCTGATCCTGGAACTTTCCCACTATACTACACCACGACCAGATTGTTTCAGCAATTTGAGGATCATAGCTTCTGGGTCATGCACCCTTAGTTTTTTCCTTTATAATTGATATTTATCAGATACATATTTTCATTAAAGACAAATTAGAAAATAAAGCTAAGCAAAAAAAACCAATAGTAATTTAACTTACCTACCTTTACCCCTCTAAAGAAAAGTGATGCCAATATTTTGGTGTATATATATCTTTTCAGACTTTTTCATATGTGAATATATACAAATACACACTTTAGAAAAATGCTCTTCTAATCTATTTATTTTTATTTAATACATTATGAATGTCTTTCCATGTTAATATAACATATATCTACACGTTATTTTTAAAGACTGCATGGTATTTCACCATACAAATAGATCAAATTTTAGTTATTCATTTTTGTCTGTGTCATTTAGGAATGCACACTGTTGTTTAAAATTTTTTTATACTACTACTACTACTGTTATTATTGTTGTTATTGTTACTACTATTACTACAACTACCTGTAGACCAATCTCCATGAAAAACCATGAATAGGTCATTAGGATAAATTCCTAAGAATGGAGTTGCTGGATCAAATCATCACGTTCTGTTTCTTTGTCTTATAGTTTTATATACAAAGTGTCAAAGGGCCATCAATAAAATGGGGAACCAAGTCACAAACCTACGGACAGCACAGCAGACTACTTAACTATGGATATATATTCTAGCCAACACTGGGTAGTTATTTTTTAATCTTTTCCAATATGCTAAGATGAAAATGGTTCTTATTATTTTTTTGTTTCTTTCATTAGTAATGAAGCTAAACATCTTTGCATGTAACATCCAATTCTTAAAGACCTATAATATAAATAATATAGAAAAGAATATACAGATATTCAGCTTAGTCTCCAGCTTAAGAATGATAGTCTCCAGCTGAAGAGTGAATTACAAAAGAACATGTCACTGGAGTTCAGAACACAGTTCTCGTACAAAATGAGGGTTGACAGCAATGCCTTGAAACACAGTAGTAGAAACCAAAGCAAAATCCCTGGGAACTCGAAACGGAGCTTAAAATACACAGGAACCCAGGGGTGATGACCCAGGGAAGCAGACGCCAGATCTCAGAGAGGAGAGAAGCTCCCCAAGGAAGGAGGGTCAAACCAGCTCATGTTCAGATTATTCTGAGCACTGAGATGCACCCTAACTGCAGGACACCAGGCACCAGAGCAAGTCCAACTTTGAATTGCCAGGTCCAGCCAAGGCAGATGACATGAAGTGAGCTAACTGCATCCACGGTTCTTGGGGGGAAGACTGGGCTTGGAAATGGAGCGACTTGGCTGCCATCCAACTTCTAATGTGGTAATGTACCGCCTTGTGCCCTTTCAGGTGCATCGCAGTTTCTAGGTCGAACTCAATTGTGTCTTCTTTATTTCAAAAACCCTGCTAAGTAAAAATTTCCAAATGCAGGAGGTACTTGTTTCATAATTTGTTCATGAAAAGTCATGATTAAATATCAAGAAGTATCTTGTACACATTTTACAGGCACTGGTGGAGCTTACTATTTAAAAGAACGCTGGGATAAGGCCTTTTGGAAGGCTTTAAGTTGTTTAAATTGGAAGCAAGTGTTTAAATTGGAAGCAATAAATTGTTTTAATCACTCCGTAATTTATGTCCCATAAATACAATTGCCTTTCAATGGAACGTTTTTCTGGAAACTATATTATAAAATGAATCACTTGAGTAGATAATACTTTTACATAGAAAAAATGCTTTAATTGGCTAAAACACAGAAATGATTTAACAATACATCAGAAAAGCAAAGATATAACAATTAGAAACCTCTCAAATCATTTACAAATGCAAACTGTCACAATTTTTAAATAAGCATAATTATACCAGCTGGACATTATATAAGGAGGAGCTTAAAGTATTATAAAGTACATGCAGCACTCATAAAAATACAAATCCAATATACCGTAAATTCTACTAAAAGTTTATAAGGCAGAAATAAGAACCATTAATCATTCAGATCAGCCTGAACAGCCCAAAGGGAATTCTATATTAAAAGAAGGGCTTTCTACACTCCTTTACATTCTTTTGCTTTGGCTACAGTGCAAGTAGTTTATGGTTGAGTTGGATGCCACGGGGCATTTCTTTAAAAATCTTTATATTCAAGTAGATATTGTCATTGCAGAAAGTATTTAATAAGTAGTTCTTAAGGACATGTGGAAGATGAAGTTGCATGAAGGACACTAACTTGCTTTGGTCACTCAGACGATTCAAAGAAACTGAAAATTAGATGACATTATTCCTCTTCTAATGTATTGCTAACACTGTACCCAAAGAAATTAGGTAACTTATCCAAGTTCTTACAACTAGTGATGATGGGCAAAAGATCTGAACACTTTACAAAAGAAGAAATCCAAGTGGCCAATAAGTTTAAGAACAGATGCTCAAACTCATTACTCGTGAGGCAAATGCAAACCAAAACCATAATAAGATACTACGACACATACGCCAAAATGGCTAAAAGAAATATTTTTTAACTGGCAAACAATGACTGGCAAGGATGTAGAGTAACAAGAGTTCTCAAATACTGCTGATGAGAATATAAATTGGTATAACCACTTTGAAAAGCTGCTTGGTAGCATCTGTCAAAGTTGGGCCATAAAACGTACACATCCCTTGTCCCAGTAACTCCACTCCTAGTTAAACACTCAGCAGAAATCCATACATATAAAGCCATGTGCAAAAATGTCCATAGCAGCATTATGTGCAGTGGCCGAAATTGGAAAGACAAATGCCATCAAAAGTAGAATGGATAAACTATGTTATATGCACATAGTGAACTGTTATCAATAAATTTTTTTAAGTTTACAGCTAATGCAACAACATGGATGAATCTGAAAGCTAATCCTAAGTGAAAAAAAGTCAAACATAAAAGTGTACTTACGGTGCAATCATATTCATAAAATTTTTTTTTTTTTTTTTGCGGTATGCGGGCCTCTCACTGTTGTGGCCTCTCCCGTTACGGAGCACAGGCTCCGGATGCGCAGCCTCAGCGGCCATGGCTCACGGGCCCAGCCGCTCCGCGGCATGTGGGATCTTCCCGGACCGGGGCACGAACCCGCGTCCCCTGCATCGGCAGGCGGACTCTCAACCACTGCGCCACCAGGGAAGCCCCATAATAAAATTTAAAACAGGCAAACCAATACATAGTGATGGACGCCTAGATAGGTATCATCTTTGCAGGAGGGGAGAATATTGCAAAGGGCATAACAGAGGCTGAGGGGCTGTTAATGCTCTGTAGCTTTATCAGAGGAATGATTCCACAGGTGCATTCACTTTGTAAAATTCATCAAGCTATGTATTTATGATTTAAAGATATTTTAGGTATTGCTATATTTCTAGTTACAGTTTACATGTTTGTTAAAATGTGTTCATGTCTAATTAAACATGAATCCGGCTGTCACTGTCATGATAAACACCCTACAACAGGCTTCCCATCACCCTGGGAAGACACTCCAAAACCCTCCTCTTACAGACCCTCCTAGGACCTGGTCCTGGATATGCCTGATTCCCTTAGTCCTCTCCCTCCGTTCACGATTCCTGCCACACCAGTCTCCCGGTTGCCTCAAACACACCAAGCTCCTTCCCATCTCGGGGACCTTACCTGTGCAATCCCTCTCCTGGAGGGCTGATACTTGCATGGCTTTAGGATTCTGCTGACACATCATCGACTCAGAGAAGTGACCTCAGAGGGACTTTTCCTGACCACCTTTATCTAAACTAGTCTCCCCATCGCTCCATCGTATTTTTCCTCATAGCACTTGTCACCATCTTGTCACAAATATACAATATTGTATATTTGATTATTGATTGTCTGTGCCCCTCCCCTCCCCCATTAAAATGTAAGGTCCATAAGAGCAGGGACTGTGTTTTGTTCACACCAGAATAGCAGCACAAAGCAGGGGCATAAAATATTGTAGCAAATGAATAGAAATTGAGTACCTTCTCCCGTAAGGGAAAGTTTGCACTTGTAACTACATATTTATTTCTGTGCATTTGTTTCCTATCTGTCTCTCCCACTCCGTTAACAGTCACCATCTTACAGACAAGGCCTAGCAGAGCAGCCATACGCACTGAATCAGCATGTCTGGAAGCAAAAGATATAGTACATTAATGCACCACTGAAACTTCATTTTTCTCTAAGCTCACTACAAATATGCATTGTAACAGCCCAGTCAGGATCTAAACACTGTGATTACTGCCTGAGTTAAACTCCTTTAATCTCCAGGCCCTAAAAAGCACCATTTCCCCCTCCCCACCAAGCGTAGGTCCAGAATCATCAACATAACGGAATATTTTGACTGATTGCCATTATTTATGGTAAACCTAACCTGTTCCCTCCCGTGCAGAAAAGAGTTACCACAGCAGGCCTGAGATTGCTATCCTCAGAAAGGCCTGCTTATGAGGTTGGCCCTTGGTTAGAATCTGGACTTCAGGAGGGCTCCCCCCATTCTCTAACAGAGAAGACTGGCCCACTGGGCCTCCACTGTTAGTACAAACAATGTGGTTTCTGCTGACCGCCTGCCTTCCTTCTGGGAGTCTGGAATTTTGGCATATGCTAGTCACATGACCAGCCCCCAATGAAAACCTTGTCTCGAACGAGCATCCCTCATAGACAACATTTTACACGTGTTGTCTCAGTTTGCTGCTGAAGGAATTAAGTGCATCTCGTGTGACTCCACTGGGAAAGGATCCCTGGAAGCTTGTGCATGGTTTTCTCTGAGCTTTATCTCATTTTGCTAGTTCTGCTTCGTATCCTTTTGCTGTAATGAATCATAGTTCTGAGTACCACTGTGTCGTGAATTCTGTAAGTCACTGAACCAGGAGGTGATCTGGGGGATTCCACCCCACATCTCCCAGTTCTGAAACGGATGATGATCAGTCACAACTGTAGAAAAACAAAGAGGGGCCTCCCTGGTGGCAGAGTGGTTAAGAATCCGCCTGCCAATGCAGGGGACACAGGTTCGAGCCCTGGTGCAGGAAGATCTCACATGCCACAGAGCAACTAAGCCCGTGCGCCACAACTACTGAGCCCACATGCCGCAACTACTGAAGCCTAGAGCCTGTGCTCTGCAACAAGAGAAGCTACCGCAATAAGAAGCCCACGCACTGCAACCAAGAGTAGCCCAACTCGCCTCAACTAGAGAAAGCCCACGTGCAGCAACGAAGACCCAATACAGCCAAAAATAAAATAAATAAACTAAAAAATAAAAAAAGAAGAGAACAGTGACCCCTGCCTTCTAGCATTCCTGCCTCTGTGCAGTCCCCTCCCCTTGAGTGTGGGCTGGACCCAATGATTTGCTTCTAATGAATGGAATTCGGCAAATGTGATGGGTGTCACCTCCAAGATCAGATTACAAAAGACTGCAACCTCGGCCTTGCCCACACTCTCTCTCTGGCTCTCCTCCTTTGCTTCTTATGATGTAAGAATAACTTTTTGTTACGACTGGAAGAAGGAAGCCCTGAAAATCCTCTAATCAGATTATAGATAAGAACACTAAAATCCAGAGAATTGACAGAATTGTTCAGAATCACACAACCAAGAGGTGGCAGAGCAGACAAATATGCAGGAGTCTCTACTCATAGTGCAAGGCTCTTTCTTTCCACCAGACCATCCGACTTGCCAAGCAGTTTTCCCCAAAGGTGGGGAGGAGGGAACATCAAAAGCTAATGTCTGTAAGTGCTTTTCTCTTTGCGATCAAGTCCAACTAGCATCAAGACAGACGAATCTGCCATTCCATTCATCCACAGACCATTTGGTCTGTCCTTCTGGAATCTGCCTTTTCCTTCAGAAATTTCCATTTTGTCTTTCTCGTTCATTTAAACCTGATTTCACCCCATCAAAAGCTACCAGGCAGTATACCTAGGCCAAGACAGAGTCAGCCTCTGGGCCCTCTAAGTAACAGATCCAGAGGCAGCCGGCTTGACGTTCACCATCAATATAATCTAGATATTTAAACTAATAGGTCACTATTCTAACTTCACCACTTTACAGCTCAAGAGCAATTATGAATATCGCTAAAGGACATTAACAACACTACTTTTTAAAACTTTATTTCAACATTAAACTCTGCTCACATAGACTGTGTTTATCATGAATTGCTTATATTTACCAACGCATAATGTATTTATGTTTATATTTATATGTATTAATAATGCTAAAGTTTCAGTATCAGAAGGGCTAAGAAAGTGACTTATCAACTAACCATCATTACAAAAGGCACCTAAACCTCGGCAAAACCAAATTCTCCCTTTTTGTTTCCTTATCTTTCTTTTAACCTTTTATCTCTTCTTCAATCCTGTGTATCCATCATTCCAGACATTCCTATCCCTTTTTCCCCTTCCCTTTTTTTTTTTTTTTGAGGTCGAGTAGCCTTTTTTCTGGGTGGCCAAAGGTCTGATTCCCTTCTCCTTTTTCACTGTTTTTCTCTATTGCGCCCTATATTGGTCATCAGTTGGAAATATATATATATATATTTATATTCCAACATACATACACAAATTCTTTATCATTTACTCTACATTCTTTTTTTTTTGTTTTTTTTTTTTTTGCAGTACGCAGGCCTCTCACTGTTGTGGCCTCTCCTGTCGCAGAGCACAGGCTCCGGACGCGCAGGCCCAGCGGCCACGGCTCACGGGCCCAGCCGCTCCGCGGCACATGGGATCCTCCTGGACCGGGGCACGAACCTGCGTCCCCTTCATCGGCAGGTGGACTCTCAAGCACTGCGTCACCAGGGAAGCCCAGCCCACTACATTCTTAATACAGCTTTAGAATTACTAGTTTTAAAAAAGCTGATGAGTTGCTATTATCAGTATATCAACTCCTTCAGTGCAGAGTGAGAGGTAAGGGCAGGGACTCCAGAGCTTGACCCCCACCCCGCCCACCCCCCACCCCTCACCCCCCACCCCCCACCCCCTGCCCCGAGGTTTACATCCCATCCTGCTCTGCAGCTTCTAGGCTGTGTGGCCCTGGGCAAGTAACTTAAGCCCTGTTTCATCTGTTTCCTCACTTGTAAAATGAGAATATGAAAATAATATCATCTCTGTAGCGTTGTTATAAGAATTAAAGGAGGTCAACTACGTAAAGTGTCTGGCATACATACTAAGTGCTCGCTAAACGTTACCTATTTTTACCTCTCACAGAATATTGAACTAAAAGCGCCTTGTGACATTTTTTCAGCATTTTAGAGCCTTGGTATTATAAGGCTAGTCACAGGGGCACGGGGATGGTTTTTATCTCTCCTGTCTTAGACCAGTAATTCTGAGAGTTACAATTTTAGGTGAATGGTTCTCAAATACTACTGGTGAAATGTAGAAATGATCTATCTGCTTGGATTTCTCCTTAACAATGATTAAGAGGCCTCTCTCCTTGAATCCTCAGCCCCCCTGGTTTCACGTGCAAGCTCTACCTGTGGAAAATTAGCCATCTGTGTGTCTTGGCAATGTCAGTGGTATCCCGGAAAGCGTGTTTCTGCTAATCCCATATTCAGCCCGCCCAGCAGCAAGCTTCTTCCGGCTGGTATCACCTACACATCTCCAGGCTCAGGCCACGCACGTGGAAGTGGCCAGTGCACATAAGTGAGAGAGAAGAGGACAGAAACAGCACACCGCAGGCCACACAGATGGTTGAACGGGAAGTCGAGCCAAGAGAAAAGGCCATTTACACTATTCTGCCTCGCAAGGCAAAACCCTCAGGGTCCTTAACCTGAAGTCCTCCTTTTCAGGCTCCCTGAATTAAAATAATAAAAGTTAAAGGTGGTTCCAGTTTTTCCCATCTATGTCAATAATGAAGCATAAAACAAGAACAGTTGAGTTCTTGTTCTTTAGGTTCAGGTATTCTGGATTAACTGGTCTCTTATCCAGTGATTAAAAAAGAAGCACTTAACCCCTTAGAATTTTTTTTTTGCCTTAATTTTTAAAGGAAGATACAATGTGAAGTAATATTCAAAGAAAAACAGTTCAATTAAGCATCTCTTAAAAAAACAAGCAAACAAAAACCAGCTTTAACTCTTTCCAGGAGCTTTAAAGTGCAGAAGAATCACCGGAGGATCTTGTTAAAATGCTAATTCTTAAGTCTGGGCAAAGTCTGCATTTCTTACAAACTTGCTGGGAGCACAGACACTACTGGTCTGTGGACCACAGAGTAGCGAGAACTTAAGATACCTTAAGTGTCAAAAGGCCTATTCCCAATTCCCTAGGTTATCAAGTGAAAGCCTCCTTCCACTGGTGTGAGAAGCAACGGCTTGTCCTAACAGCTCTAAGGAACAGAGTGAGCCCTAGGCTACCAACTGCTTCTTAATAAAGGAGAGGAGCTTCAAGGGGGAGGGGGAAGCAATTTAAAAAAAAAGTTCTCCACCGTGGAAGAGAGGAAGAATTTAAGCCTGGGTCCTCAGTGTGGCTCTCTCTTGGTTTCCAATTCAAGGAAACAATCCAGCATTCCTCTCTGGCTCTCCTTCCCTGAAATGGACTTATATACAGAATGACTATTTCTGGGAAATAATAAAGTTGCTAATCATTTTTATAATCTTCTTTCAGAGAAAACAAATGGATCTTCTTTAAGGGTATGATTATTTTTCCCTTCGTAACATTTTATAACAAATTTGAATAGAACACTTCATTGGGAAGGGGACGAGTGAGTAAGAACCTAAAGTGACACGGTGAGCCATGCGGAGATCTGCGAGAAGAGCACTTCAGGAAGAGGGAACAGACAGCAAGAGCAAAGGCCCTGGGGTTGAACAGCAAGGAAACCAGTGTGGTTAGAGAAGAGTGAACAGGGAAAGATCTAAGTGGAAACAAGGTCATGGTGATGATGAAGGGAGGGGGACAAATCACATAAGGCCTTGGGCTTTTATGCTGAGTGAGCCGGGCAGTCTTTGGGGGCTTTGAGTAGAGTAACTACGTTCTGACGTTGATCAGGATCAGATTGGCTTCTGAGCTAAAAACAGACTGTAGGCTCTATACAAACACAAAGAAAGAATGACAATGCCAGGACCTCCCTTGCTTGGTGCTTCTCAGCTTTCCTTCTGAGTTGTACAGTATCAGTTGCACTGGATTTGTGGGAAAACCAAGAACTGGATGATGGGCTCTGTCATCGACATGAAGCTTTAACGCCCAACTCCTTGGATCTGACTCTGCTGCCCGCAAACAGTCAGCCCCTAGTTCTAAATGTTGATTAGAACATTTGAAATTTCTCACATACCAACATGGAAAACAGGGAAAACATGGAAAACACAGGGTTCTTCTCTTCCTAATGCTGTTGTGGGAATTAACAATATTACTTACTATCTATAAAATTTAAAACTTCACTCATCTCTCACAAAGTCCAAGAATACTCTCTTCTCAAAGATTGTCTTAATTAACATAAGATGTATTTTGTTAAAGTTATGCATCACTGACCCAGTAATTTCGCTTCTGAGATTGTATCCAATGAAAATAATCCTAAACAGGAAAACAATTTTAATCACAGACATATTCACCATACTTTATTTCTAATAGCAAAAATCTAGAAGCAATTTAAATGTTCAACAACAGTTAATTATATTGATAATATACATAAAATATTAAATATGTTATATATGCATGTGTATATCCTCTAGCTAGAATATTATGCAGCCGTTAAAAATGATGTCACAACATGGCAAAATGTGCATAATACGATTACAACTCATAAAATACACTCTCCCTCCCACCACACACACACACACACACACACACACAGAGGGAAAAAACACTGTGCACAGGAAAAAGAAACCTGGCAGTATACGTATCAAAATATTAGCAGGAGTTGTAGTGAACTAGGTAAATCAACTTTATATTTTCCAATTTTTACACGTGACCATACATTTTATTTACAGGGGTTTTTTTCTTTTTTTTTTTTTTTACAACTTTAGAAATTAAATTAATGGAACCACTTTACTCCCATCTTTTTATTTCCAATATAAATGTCACAGAGCATCGCCTCTAGGTCTACTGTATTAACCTAATACATAAATAACAGCAAGCATGTACTAAGCACGTATCATGCCAGCCACTGTGTGAAACGCTGTATCCAGTTGGTCTCTTTTAATCGTCACAACACTGCAGGACGCAGGTACTGTCAGAAGCGAGGAAGCAGAGGTGAGTAATGCTAGGGTCGTCACAGAGCCAGCTCCTTCCTCATCCTGCCTTTTCATCTGCTCCTTTTCTTTCTTTCCCATGCTCCCCTACCAATACCATAAGCCTTCCAAAGGTGCCCAGCAACAGCCCTGGGCACTGCTTAGCTTCAATAATAAAACTCAAATAAATCCAGCTGCTGCCCTAAGTCTTTCTATAAATCAGAAGTTACACACGGGAAGCCGAGAGCCACATCTGGCCACAGATGTGTTTTGCTTAGATCTCAGTATTTTGAAAAACTTGAATTAGTCATCTCCTGAAGCTGAATCCCCAGTTAGCCACAGTCTTCACCAGCCCCTGTTGTCCTACACTTGACTCTCCCCAGCTCCCTTTACACTTTTATGGGACCTGCCTAGTCCCAAAAGCATTGAGTCGGTGACTTCCACCAAATACTTTAAGTGGTGACAAAAAGGCCACAGGACATGTGGTCACTTGCCATTTTTACTTCATGCTAAGTTCTGCAAACTCTTCTTCTGAGAGATGCTAGCAACTAAATGGCCTACTGTCAGATCTAAACCACAGGGTAAGTCGCAACAGCAATCTTGCAAAACCCCAGGCCAAGGCATGTCCAAAAGCACTTTCTATTGCTGGCTAACTGGATCAACTCATCCCCAGATTCTGTTGCAACCACAAAATTCCTTTGGGATTAGCTAGAATGAAGAAGTCTTGACAAGGTCCCGGATCTTAAAGTAGAAAGTTTTCTGATGACATCAATAAGTTTAGTAATAGGGTCAAACTAAACACTATTTTTTTTTACATGCTAAGATAACTGTAGTATCTATCTTCTTTTATTCTCTAAGTAGCCATTCGAAATCCATATTTTTATGGTAATGTAAATCCATTAGGGAAAGAACTAGAAAGTGCATTGAGGGATCAATCTCTTGTTGGAAAAAATATAGATGAAATGACCTTCTCCATCTCTAATTTCTCTGATAAATTAGTCTATTGTGCCCAACAGAAACTATGAAAACACCTTGTCACCATTCCAGAATAAAGAGAATATGGCATAAAGAAAGGTATTATGGACCCAAAAGTCCCACTTGGAACTAAGTTCATATCTCATAACGTTCTGTTCATGCCATGGCTATGGGGGAACCGAGAAACAGCAGGGTGTGTGTGTGTGTGTGCGTGTGTGTGTACGTTGGGTGAGGTACATTTCACTTATCATTCACTGCTTTCAATATTTTAAATTTAGTTTTTCTTCTAAATTTCAAACAATACTAAAGAACTTTTTAAAATAATGAAGACAGAAATCCACAAAGTGATTAATAACCCTACAAGGTAAATAATTCATAAGATTCACTGATAACTGGAACAAAAGATATCAATCAGGTTTCTTTCTATTTTCTAACAGAAGCTATTATGCTAAATATGTACAATATTATTTATGAATTACAAAAGCAGACTGTACTTGATAATAACAATGCTGATTGAAGGTTGAAGGGAGAAATAAGAGTTTTTGCTTCTTAGGGGAGAAAACTCAAAAGCATATAATAACTGTCATTAAAAAAAAAAATACCCAGCAAAGTTTCTCTATCGCAAAATAACTATTTTTCTCAAAAGGCTGTCTAGTAGTCGAATATCAGATTCTAAACAAGAACTTACATTTAATACCATAGTGAAAGAAATCAAGAACTATATTTCGTTAAAAATGAAAAACTAGTTAAAAAGCAGCTCATTCCAAATCTTGCCTACCTTCTTATAAATATAATGTTAAATGTCTCTAAAAATGTATAACATTTGCCGAGTCTCAATTTATTGCTTTAATTTTTCCTAGTTTTATTTTTTAAGTGATTTGTTCTAACTTCCCCCCCCACCACCACTTAAAGCTCTACAAATAAAGTCTCATGTGGGCAACTTCAGAGTTAAGTCTTTTAGAGGAATTCAGATGATGAGACTTGAGATGCACCATGCTACACAAGTATTTCAATAAACAGCCACAGTCTAAAGATTACTTTTTCACTGTTATCGGAAGACAGTGACTTCATAGCCAGCATTTTCACCGATGTTTTTTTTTTTTTGCTTTATACATTACAGTAGTTTTGAATTAAAAAGCAAATATATATATTTATCCAACAAACCTGACCACTCCACGCACAATACAGGTTGGACAATAAACTCCAATTGCGGTTGATCATGCAGTCTAAGATCCTGAACTGGGCCATGAGTGCCTAGAGCGCAGCCTGCGCATCTTCTCTGACTCAGCCCTCGTCAGCACCGAGGGCTGTTACGGGAGCTCTGCAGTGATGTGATTGGCAAATAGGATCTTCCCCTCCTTTTCCTGTCCAAGCAGCAATAGCTCACTGGCAGAACAACATCATCTTTCTAAACGCTGGTACGTTCACACTGTTACATCGTGAAGGAAAGTCTTTTCCTAAGTCTTATTCTATATTTATGATTATTTGCTTTTTAAAAAGATGATTGCTTTTTCCTTGTTTCTGGGTATCACAGGCTAGCCTTTATACATTCAATGAGATCACAGCTTAGGGAGGTGGTATAATAAATCAACCATGCCGACCGCATCCCACAAGCCAGCTCCCGACGACTCGAGGCTGAGGCAGCATCAGTGACCCTGACGCCGTGCTCAATCCAGAGGGTACCTCTTGGTCCTCTCTTCATCTCTCAGGACGTCTTACACTGTAACAACCCCTTGGATGGCTCTCATCCTGGGTACCGTATTACCACTCTTGGTTTTCTTCCTATTCTCTAACCATTCCTTCCTTGTAAGAAAGCAGATTTCAACTGCCACCTACAAATGTATGACCAGGAGCCAATGGCTTAACTTTTGAGCCTCGACTCATTCAGTTGTAAAATGGAGACAATTTTAACACCCGCTCTCATGGAGTTTTTAGTATGAAATAAAATAACATCTGTAACGTACTTGAAACAGTATCTAACAGACACCTAATAAATAATTATTACTATTCTTAAGAGGGGCTTCCTTCCTGTCTAAATTAGAATTCTACCTCATGTCTCACACTATCCCTAGATGATGTCATCCTCCAGTCCCATGATTTTAATTATGAATTACTTCCAAACCTCTCTTCAGCTCCACCCTTTCCCCCAAGCTCCAAATCTGCATGTCTGAATTCTCGCTAAGCACATGCATCTAGAAACCTTAGACCACATGTCCAAAATGGAATGGGTCTTCCCTTTCACAACCTGCCCCAGCTCTGTACCATCTCATTTGCATAATGGCAGCACCGTTCGTCCCCTTGGTCAGGCAAACAGAAACCAGAGCCCTCCAGACTCCCTCTTCCTTACCTCTCACATCTGGTTACCAACTCCTGGCACTGCAACTAAAATCTGTGGTAAATCTGTCCCTTTGCCATTCCCACTGTCACTGCTGATATGGAGACCCCCATCAGCTTGCTCCTGTACTCTAGCTGGTCTCCCACACATTCTGCCTCACTGCTTCTGCGACCTTGCCCACAGAGGGCCACCTAAAGGATCTTTGAGAAACACTGCGATGGCAAATGCGTTCAAAAAGATGTTCAAAAAGACCGCTCGGAGTCTAAGCACAAAGGTCAGGTTCAAAGGCCTCAAAATCTAAAAAGCGAGCCTCCTGGAAAGCTTGTTTTTAACCAGATCTTCTTAAAAACCTTTAGCTGGTTTGTCTGCCTCTCTCTCTCCTTAATTGGTGGTGGTCCCTAATGTCTTACCCTCGGCCCTCTTCTCTCTCCTCATCCGTCTCAACGAGCTCATCTCATTCCCCAAACTGTAAGCATAGTCGGTGTTGGTTTAATTGACCTCTGCCTAACATACCTGCCAGACAAACCAGGATTCTCAGGTCCCGCCGTATGAACGAATGCTGGCTGGTCCCACGGCAAGCTCACCTCTTATGTTTGCGAAGATTTTCTCTAGCCACTTATTTCTCCTCCCACCAAGTGAGACTCATTGTTCCCGCCAAGTGAGACTCGCTGCTCCCACCAAATGAGACTCACGCTTAACACAGTTTATTTCTGCACAAATCTCTTTATGTCAGTTTTACTTTTGGTATTGCTATTATGTAGCTTATATGAAATGGAAACTGATAAAATATGAGTAAAAATGAGAGCTGCTATTTCTATGAAAACTTGAATGCTTTGAAAAGACCCAGTAAAGGGTAGTGTTCACTTCTACATTTTTCTCTTCCTTGGTCTTCTACACATCTCTCCAGTGAGATGTTAGAACTTCTCCCTAGCTGGAGCCATGGGGCATATTCAGAAACTAAGGCTGTTCCCAGAACATTCTTCTCTTCTTTCTGCGTAGCTAACTCCTACCTGACTTAGCGCAAACACAATCTCCCCAGGAAGATTTTCCCTGATCCCTACACTAGGGGAGCTCTGCCTGCTGTGTATATTCATAGCTCCCTGCTCTTCTCCACTCACTGCACTCTATTATAATTGCTTGGTTCAACTGTTCCCACTTCCCACCATCCAAGTACATCCACGAATGCAGGGACCAGATCGCATCTGTAATTTTTTCACTGCTGTATCCCCAGTGCCTGGTACTTAGAAGGTGCTCACTAATATTTGTCGAATGAGTTAATAAATATGGAAGGACAGTTCTAAGTATAATGCGAATCTTTGGCGCTAGAAGCAGCAAACTCGAATCACTTTAAGATAGAATAATTTTTATCTTGGGGTCTAGGGGGGTCATTAACACCACTTGAGGGCAAAACACAAATTGCATCTCTCCTCAAATGATCTCACTAAGCTCTTGGAGCGGATGGGATTCTAGCAAAATCCCTAAATACCTACACTGACACCGTATATTCTATCCCCATCTTGAGATTCTGAAAAATTCTAAAAGATGGGGAAAAGGGGGTTTCAGGCACCTGATTTTCAGAAGTTCTCAGGGGATTCTGACACACCTTAATAGTTAAGAACCACTAAACAAAAGTTTGGACCCACAAAAAGGACTTGGAGACGAAACACACAGCTGCGATCAAGCTTTTACAAATCATTCCTAAACACAGTGTGTGATTTAATAATAACGGTGCAGCAGTACCAATTTCCCCATTTTGATTATTGTACTGTGGTTATTGAAGATGTTTACAGTAGGGAAATCTGGATGAAGGATATAAAGGAACTCTCTGTACTATTTTGCAACTTTTCTGTGGGTCTAACATTATTTCCAAATAAAATGTTAGTACAAAAAGGACCATGCACAGTGCAATCCAGTAGCAATGAACATCTCTAACTTCCAGACATGATCTTGGATATCATCTACCACTAAAGAAAAGCAGGGCTCTTTGGAGGAATGGCTGATTCCAGGTCTTGAGCAGGAAATACACATAAAAGATATGCTGGAAAATCACACTGGACAGTAAGAAAGCTACCAAAAACAATTAGGTTCATGTGTAAAGGACCCAGGAGAAAGCTTGAAGAGGCTACCACTATTCAAAACTGGGAGAACTGGAGCTACAATAAGAAATGAAACGTCTACCAGTTAATACTAGATAGACACATACATACATACACATATGTACACATATAGTACACACATAGGTCACCTTTGAAAGCTGATCAGGGTACTGATTCATTTCTATAAGTAAAGAGAAAGAATGAAAAAAAAATCGTAGTATCATATTTTCCCAATACATAGTTTATACTTCTAAAAAATTAGGTAATACATATCTATAATCTTATATTGACACTTCTGAAATTCAAACAGCTCTGAAAGTCAAAACATTTTTGTAACTCATCAATAGCGAAACCTGCCCTGCCCTGACCTGACACAATGTTCTTTCTAAGCCTTTATGTGTTAGTATGAATATTCATACATTTTACAGCAGAAATTACTACTCTGATAGTTGCGGGCTATCCCACAATCTGCATCATCTTACATTTCTAAAACCTGAAAACTTCTGATTTCTGAAAAACCCAAGGATTTTGGATAGTGGATTATCTGCACAAACAGCACTGGAAATAAGGGTAACTGGACAGCAGGAGTCCAGAAGAAACAGACAACAAGGGAAGAAGATTACAGAGAGCAACCATCTCCCCCAGGACTGGGAACACCTTCTCCACCCACAATCACTGCGGTCAGAGGGAGCTTTCTAAGCAGGTAAAATGGGAGCCAGGCTTTGAAGCAAGTCTGGGATTTACATAAATGACAAGACATGGGAAAAGCACTTCAGGCAAAATGAACATGAACAAACATGAGAACACTTCAGACTTCACGTACATTCAGGGGACAATGGACCTGCCATTTGCTCTGAACCAATGTTTCATGTGGGACAGTAAGACATCATGTGGAGAAGCACCTGTACCTTCAATCCTGTTACAGCCTCTCGACTTTAAATGAACTGCAGGCTCTCTTCAGAAAAACATATTTATATATGACCAACTTACCACTCTAGAGAAAGGATAAGCAGAAACTTAAGACACCTCTAGAAAATTTGCCTCTAAACCTTAGTCTTAAAAGACCATCCCTGAGACTCAATAAATTCGGCACATGGCTTTAGCTCAGTAATTTAAACCCTGAAGCAACAGAAGATGCCAGTCATCTGTGTACCATAGTTGACACTTTAAAGATATCAAGTCATCAAGTTCCCTGGTTGCCAAGAGACAAAAAAGAGGGTTGACAAAATTTTCAAGCTGTCTATCAATCTGCCACTGAACTGTTTACCACTTAGCTAAATGAACACAAACTATTTCCATCTAGGTGAAACCAGTAAATCTGGATCAAAGTAGAGACTTTCTCCCTGAAATTTTTTTCTTCCTTCTACTAAAGCTGCTATGGTCATGTTAACACTCTATCCATTAAATTTCCGTCTTCCCCTTCTGGCTGTGTAACCTTGGTTAAGTTAATTAAGCTCTCTGTACCTCAGTTTCCACATCTTTAAAATGAATATAATAATAGTACACACCTCATGGAGTTGTCTTGAGGATTAAACAAGGTAAATAATCAGTGTTATGGTACTTAGTAAGGGTTCAGTGTTCTCTCTGAAAACCCTAAAAAATTATCTAAAGTCTACTTTGCTTCACTGTATGTTTCCAGGAAACAGATATTACAGCCTAGCACTTACAAACGGTATATTAAGATTAAATAGGGACTTTCCTGGTGGTGCAGTGGTTAAGAATCCGCCTGCCAATGCAGGGGACACGGGTTCAAGCCCTAGTCCAGAAGATCCCACATGCCTCAGAGCAACTAAGCCTGCGAGCCACAACTACTGAGCCCACGTGCCACAACTACCGAAGCCCGTGCGCCTAGAGCCCGTGCTCCGCAACAAGAGAAGCCACCGCAATGAGAAGCCCGCGCACCACAACGACGAGTAGGCCCCGCTCACCGCAACTAGAGAAAGCCCGCGTGCAGCAAAGATGACCCAATGCAGCCAAAAATAAATTTTAAAAAAAAAGATTAAATAAATATTAAGGCTAGTAAATGTCAAGAGCATAAATACATAAATTATAACAGGAATAAAAAATATTAAAAGGGTGTGACACTCAAAACTGAAGACAAATAGATACATATTGTATGCCAGAAATCAAATGATTACTAACTTTTTATCCTAATTTACATATCTTAGGCAAAATAAAGTATAAACTATACAACCTCATCACCCTTTGCAAAGCCTTAATGACTCTTTTATATCCAGCTATTGGGAATCTATTCTGATGGCCTGTATTTTCAGTCTAAGACCAAAAATACCTAACTAGCCTCTTTCCCTACGAGGAGTCTGAGACCATCCTGGCAGCCAAATTGAAATGTATGTAGTTAATCTAACAAAAACAAATTCTCTTTTCCTGACCTTGCCTGTTCGGAATATCTATGGAAAAGCAAAACCGGACTTCCCTGGTGGCGCAGTGGTTGAGAATCTGCCTGCCAGTGCAGGGGACACAGGTTCGAGCCCTGGGAAGATCCCACATGACAGGAGTAACTAAGCCCGTGCGTCACAACTATTGAGCCTGCGCTCTACAGCCCATGAGCCACAACTACTGAAGCATGTGCACTGCAACAAAGAGTAGCCCGCCGCAACTAGAGAAAGCCCACACGCGGCAACGAAGACCCAACAACGAAGACCCAATGCAGCCATAAATAAATAAATAAATAAATTTTAAAAAAAGAAATGAAAAGCAAAACCACACCATAAGACCCCAGAAGTTTCACAGATTATAAAATAGTAGAGGAAGGAAATTAGCAGAAGCAAAGATTAAATAAATGAAGGAAGCTACAAAACCAGAATACATTAAGATATTTAAAAAGGAGAAGAACTATCTGATTTAACTCTTTAAAAAGGAAAACTTGGGCTTCCCTGGTGGCGCAGTGGTTAAGAATCCACCTGCCAATGCAGGGGACACGGGTTCGAGCCCTGGTCCGGGAAGATCCCACATGCTGTGGAGCAACTAAGCCCGTGCACCACAACTACTGAGCCTGCACTCTAGAGCCCGCGAGTCACAACTACTGAGCCCACGTGCCACAACTACTGAAGCCCGGGCGCCTAGAGCCCATGCTCCACAACAAGAGAAGCCACCGCAATGAGACACCGGCACACCACAATGAAGAGTCGCCCCTGCTCGCCACAACTAGCGAAAGCCCGTGCGCAACAACAAAGACCTAATGCAGCCAAAAATAAATAATAAAATTTTAAAATTAAATTTAAAAAATAAAAGGGAAAGCTTAAAAAAAATACTATCACCAATATCACTGTTTCTCAGGGTCCTCAGGCCAATCTGCCTGTGAGAATTAACAGATTATACAGGTTGCGTTTGTAAAAAATTACTCGCTTACAGCTAGCTAGATCTAGCTTTTATAAAAAATCAGATTCTTGTCACAAAATATACTAGCGGTACCCCATGTAGAACTTTAATCTATCAAAAACAGTTTGAACCAGAAAGAAAAGCAGCAAAAATAAGTTCCGGACTCCAAGCTGTGTGTTTTACTCATACTATATATACTCCTTACTCAGAGGCAATGGCAGAGAAAAGTCTTATACGGAAATTGGTGTACAGACTACCAAATGTTTATTTTAATATGACTTATTCTTCCTTAATTTTTTGGTGGATTTCCTCCTTAATCATTCTCTCACACTTTGCCTTTGCCATACTGTTCTCTCTGCCTGTAACATTCTGCCACCACCTGCTTCAGAAATTTCTACATGTCCTTTAAGACTCCACTCAAGGGCCACCATCTTCCCTCCCCTCTTCCAGGCTGTTAGACCCTCCTGTCTCATGCTCACATGGCCACACGTGTATCCTTAGTTGTCGCACAATACCTTAACTGAAGCTTTCTAATCTGTCTCTTCCCCCCTAACAGTGAGCTCCATAAGGGCAGAAGCTACTGTTTTTTTCTATCTCTGTTCCCCTAGGGGGAACTCCCTGGCGGTCCAGTGATTAGGACTCCGCGCTTCCACTGCGGAGGGCCTGGGTTCGATTCCTGGTCGGGGAACTAAAATCCCACAAGCCACGCAGCAAGGCCAAAGAAAAATTAAAAGTTCCCCTAGGAACTTCCTGGCATAGTCATAAACCTTCAATAACTTTTTATTGAATAAATGAATGGATGCAAATGAGGCAGCAAAACAGAACAGAATGAACAGTTCAATGAATTCTAACCAGTGTAGACATCCATAAAATCACCACCACACAATCAAGGTACAGAACATTTCTATCACCCCAAGCCCCTTGATGCTTCTTCGCGATCGATCAAAGCCCTGCCCAGGCCCAGGCAACCGCTGATGTGCTCTCTATCACTATAGGTTAGTTTACTCAGTTCTGGAATTTTAAAAAAGTAGAGTCATACATTACGTACTCTGCCAAGTCTGGATTCTTTTCCTCAACGTTCTGAGATTCATTCATGTTGCTGAGTACATCAATAATTCATTCTTTTTAAATGTGAGTAGTATTCCATTACATGGACATACCATAATCTGTTTTCCATTCACCTCTTAATGGGTATTTGGGCTGTTGCAAATTTGGGGATATTATGAATAGAGCTGTTATGAACATTCACATACAAGTCTTTTTGTGGACACTGTTTTCATGTCCTTTGGGTAAATACCTAGGAGTGGGTCACACGATAAACATATGTTTAACTTTCTGAAACAGCCAACATGTTTTCTTAAGTGGCTGTGTCATTTTACGTCCCTATCAGCAGAATGTGAGTAAGAGGTCATTTGCGCCACATATTCAACAACCCTTAGTATTTTTTATCTTCTTAATTTTAGCCATTCCAATGGGAGCATAGCAGTAGCTCATTGTATTGATAGTTTTAATTTGCATTTTTTTCCCTGATGACAGTACTAGTGAATATCTTTTCATGTGCTTATATGTAATTCATATATCTTCTTTTATGGAGTTCACTTCTGCCCATATTTAAAGTTAGGTTGTCTTATTATTATTGAGTTTGAAGACTTCTTTATAATATATTCTGGAAGCAAGTCCTTGATCAGATACATATTTTGCAAATATTTTCTCACCATCCGTGGTTTAACTTTTCATTTTCTTAATGGTATTTTACAAAGAGCAGAAGTTTTTAATTTGGATGAAGTCCGACATAATTCTTTTTCCTTCTCCGGTTAGTGATTTTTGTGTCCTGTCTCAGAAATATTTGTTTACCCCTCAAAGCCATGTATATTTTGTTCTTGGCTAGAAGTTTTATTGTCTTAGCATTTACATTTATATCAGTGATCTATTTGGGGTTAACTTTTCTGTGTGATGTAAAGATGGCGGTTCATTTTTGTTCCAGCACCACTTGAACTCACCCCACTGAATTCAAATGATCATATAGATATGGGTCTCCGAACTCTCCATTCTTTCATTGTTCTATATATCTGTCATTACACCATTCTATTCTGTCTTGATTTGAGTCAGTATTATAAACTAGTACTGTAAGTCCTCCAAACTTTGTTCTTTTTCATTATTGTTTTGGCTACTCTTTGTCTTTTGCATTTCCATATAAATTTTAGAAGCAGCTTGTCTATTTCTAACAAAAAAAAAATTTTTAACTGCTAGAATTTTAAATGGGATCGAATTGGATTCACACAGCAATTTGTAGTGAAGCCCCATCTTAATAATATTGAGTCTTCCAATCCATAAATACAGCATATCTCTCAATTTATTCAGGTTGTCTTTAAAATATTAAAATCATAATGCTATTATTTTCTATTTCATTTCCCAACTTTGTTGTTAGTATACAGAAATACACTGATTTTGTATATTAACCTTGTATTCTCGTCTGTAGTCTTCTAACCCACAACCTTGCAAAATTTACTTATTAGTTCTAGGATGTTTTCTTGGTAGATTCCTTACAATTTTCTGTGTGCACAATCATGTTGTCTGCAAATAAAGAGTTTTATTTCTTCCTTCTCTTTTTCTTTTTTTTTTTTTAGGTAATTTTATTTTATTTTTTTAAATTAATTTATTTTATTTATTTATTTTTGGCTGCACTGGGTTTTTGTTGCTGAGCGCGGGCTTTCTCTAGTTGCGGCGGGCGGGGGCAACTCTTCGTTGTGGTGCACGGGCTTCTCATTGCGGTGGCTTCTCTTGTTGCAGAGCACGGGCTCTAGGCACACGGGCTTCAGTAGTTGTGGCTCGCGGGCTCTAGAGCGCAGGCTCAGTAGTTGTGGCGCACGGGCTTAGCTGCTCCACAGCATGTGGGATCTTCCCGGACCAGGGCTCGAACCCGTGTACCCTGCATTGGCAGGCAGACTCTCAACCACTGCGCCACCAGGGAAGCCCTTCCTTCTCTTCTTCCTTCCTCCTTTTATTTCTTTTCTTGACTTCCCACACTTGTTAGGGCCTCCACTATGAGGCTGAATAGTGGTGAGAGCAGACACCCTTACCCTGTTCCTGCTCTTAGTATGAAGTGCTCAGTGTTTCAACAAGCGTGAGAGCTGTAGGCTTTTTCGTAGGTCCCCTTGATCAAACTGGGTTAAGTTTCCTTATAGTCCCACTTTTCTGAGAGTCTTTATGATGAACGTTATAAAGTTTATCAAATGCTTTTTCTGCATCTATTGAGATGATCATACAAATTTTCTCCTTCATTCCATTAATATATTAAATGGTTAATATGTTGTTATGTTAAAATGATAAACTAATCTTTCATTCCTGGGATAACTCCAACTTAATCATGATGTATTCTCTTTTTCATATATTTCTAGATTTGATTTGTTGACGTTCTGTTAAGGATTTTTACATCTACAACCATGAGGGTTATTGGTCTGAATTCCTGTTCTTATACTGGTTTTGCCTGGTTGTTACTAGGCTTATGCTGGCATCATAAAAAGAAGATGGGAAGTGTTCCCTCCACCGCTATTTTCTGAGCCTGTATAGAACTGGTATGATTTCTTCCTTAAGCATGTGATAGAATATGTCAATGCAGCCATCTGGATCTGAAGTCTTCTTGGTGGGGAGGTTTTTAATTCTAAATTCAATTTCTTTAACACATATGGCAGGGTTTTTTTGCTTTTTGTTTTTGTTTTGCAGTACGTGGGCCTCTCACTGTTGTGGCCTCTCCCGTTGCGCTCGGAGCACAGGCTCCAGACGCGCAGGCTCAGCGGCCATGGCTCACGGGCCCAGCCGCTCCGCGGCATGTGGGATCTTCCCAGACCTGGGCACGAACCCGCGTCCCCTGCATCGGCAGGCAGACTCTCAACCACTGCGCCACCAGGGAAGCCCCAGATTTTTTTTTTAGACCTCTCCTTGTGGCAGTTTTGGTAATTTGTATCTTTCAAGGTGTGATAGTGTGATTTATAATAAGAAATACATATTTGGGCTTCATCCCCATTTCTGGCACAGAGCCCCTAAAACCCTTGGAATTTCCTAAGTGAGGAGAGCAACCAGTGGTGTCTTTTGTTATGATAATTAGGTGACATCAGGAACACACCTGAGGACAGGGGCTGATTGCCAGGAGAACCAACCAACCAAGTGATGAGAGGGTCAGAACACTGAATCCCATCCCAACCTCAGGGGAGGAGAGAGAGGCTGGAGGTTGATTCCACCTCCAATGGCCAATGATTTAATCAATCATGCTGATGTAATGAAGCCTCCATAAAAACTGAAAAGGATGAGGTTCGAAAAGCTTCCAGGTTGGTGAACACATGGGGATTTGGGAAGAGTGGAGCACCTGGAGAGGTTGTGGAAGCTCCACACCTTTTCCCCACACCCCGCCCTACGCATCCCTCCTATCTGGCTGTTCCTGTGTTATACTCTTTATTATAAAACCCGTGATCTAGTTAAGTAATGTTTCTCTGAGTTCTGTGAACCACTCTAGCAAATTAGTTGAACCCAAGGAAGGGGTCGTTGGAACCTCCAATCTACAGTCAGTAGGTTAGAAGCTCACGTGACAACCTAAACTTGCAACTGGACGCTGAAGTTGCGGGTGGTAGCGGGCGAGGGCGGGGGGGGGGGGGGGAGGGCAGTCTTGTGGGATTGAGCCCTTAACCTGTGGGATCTGACTCTATATTCCGGTAGACAGCATCAGAATTAAGTTGAACTGTAGGACACCCAGCTGCTATCGGAGAATTGCCTGGTGAGGGAAACCCCACCACCACCGCCCCTACCTAACATATGCACACACAACTCTGAATTGGTACTAGAATCCTTACGCAGAATTTGCCCATTTTGCCTAAGTTGTCAAATTTACTGGCATATAGTTATTCAGATATTCCCTTTTTTTTTTTTTTTTTTTTTGCGGTACGCGGGCCTCTCACTGTTGTGGCCTCTCCTGTCGCGGAGCACAGGCTCCGGACGCGCAGGCTCAGCGGCCATGGCTCACGTGCCCAGCCGCTCCGCGGCGTGTGGGATCCTCCCAGACCGGGGCACGAACCCGTGTCCCCTGCATCGGCAGGCGGACTCTCAACCACTGCGCCACCAGGGAAGCCCCAGATATTCCCTTTTTATCTTGTTAACGTCTGTAGGCTCTGAATGGTGCCCCCTCTTTTACTCCTGATATGGGCATTTTATGTCTTCCCTCTTCATTAATCCTACAGACTGATTTCTGAGGTTCAAAATCCTTTTCATAGACTACCAAAAGATCCCTGTCTTGTCTGCTGTCAATTCAAAGCCAACTGGAAAAGACATACATTTTTCCTGTCAAATATATGCTAAACACTTCACCGTAGTTTGCAGAAATCAAGCAGTATTCACTTTCTAAGCCATGCGTTTTGGGGTATCCTTATGCTTCCTGAATATGTGTATATTTTAGGCTTTATATATCTGCCTTTTTCCTAGAGATCCCACTTGATCCAAAAACAATGTTTCAGTAACTTATTTGAAAGTGAGAGTTAGATAAAAAGATTATGGTGGTCAAATAAAAGGACAGCCAAGAATGGCAGCAGTATCCAAGGATGAAACAGGGAAAAATGATTCTTCTTCCAAGGTCCTCTCCTAAACTGAAGAGAATTTGCATTCGCCCTTGGTCTAGAGCAGATGCACTTCTAGTAGCCATAAACTACGAAGCTCTGTCGATATCCTAAGGTAGGGATTGTAGTGTGGCTCATACACCCCCAAGAAAGATGTCAGCGGTACCTAGTCTCTCCCACTAAGTCTACAGTGTAACTGTTCCTACTAAGATGATTTTTAATCAATTGCCCATTTTGCTAAGGCATCATCGTGCTTTTAGGTAGCAAAGGCTAGTGAGAGTCAGAAATCAACACAGCTAAACAAACAAACAAATAACCCAATTTAAAAACGGGCAAAAGACGGGAACAGGCATTTCTACAAAGACTTACGAATGGTCAATAGGTATATGAAAAGGCGCTCAACCTCACTAATCAACAGAAAAATGCAAACCAAAACCACAAAGAGATTGCCTCACCGTCTTAGAATGGCTACTGTTAATACAAAAGATAACAAGCGTTAGTGAGGGTGTGGAGAAAGGAAACCCCCTGTACACACTGTGGGTGGGAATGTAAACTGGTGCAGCCATTATATGGAGGTTCCTCAAAAACTATCATACGATCCTGCTATCCCACTTTTGGGTGCTTATCCAAAGGAATTCAAATCAGGATCTTGAAGAGAACATTATTCAGCCTTAAAAAAAAAAAAGAAGAAAATCCCACCATTTGCAACAACATGGGTGGATCTTGAGGGCATTACGCTAAGTGAAATAAGCCAGATACAGAAAGACAAATCCTGAATGATCTCACTTATATGTGGAATCTAAAATAGTCAAACTCATAGAAGCAGAGAGTACATTGCCAGGGGTTGGGAAGTGGGGGAAATGGAGAGGTGATGGTCAAAGGGTACAGAGTTTCAGTTACGCAAGATAAATAAATTCTGGAAATTTACACTACAGCACAGTGCCTGTAGCTAACAATACTATGTAGTATACACAAAATCTGCTAAGGGGGCAGATCAGGTTAAGTAGGTTTTATGTACGTTACAGTAATAATAACAACAACAACAACAATAAAGAGAGTGGGAGGAAATTTGGGGAGGTAATGAATCTGTTTATGGCCTGTTTATGGTGAAGATAGTTTCATGGGTGTATACTTATCCACAAATTCACTGAGTTGTATATGTTAAATATATACAGCTTTTTACATGTCCATTGTACCTCAATATAGAAATTTTTTAAAAAAAGAAATGGGGCTTCCCTGGTGGCGCAGTGGTTAAGCATCTGCCTGCCAATGCAGGGGACATGGGTTCGTGCCCTGGTCTGGGAAGATGCCACATGCCACGGAGCAACTAAGCCCGTGAGCCACAACTACTAAGCCTGCGCGTCTGGAGCCTGTGCTCCGCAATGGAAGAGGCCGAGACAGTGAGAGGCCCACACGCCGCGATGAAGAGTGGCCCCCGCTCACCACAACTAGAGAAAGCCCTGGCACAGCAACGAAGACCCAACACAGCCAAAAATTAATTAATTTTAAAAAAAGAAAAAAAGAAATGAAGGCATCTAAAATATTCAAACTCTCAAGTATCTTTGCATCTAAGAACTATTACAACAGCAGTGCCTTTCAAGACACTACTCCTTGACCTCTGTTCTAACAGCTTTATTTCTAAGTCAATTAGAGAAGCTAGGATTTTCTAGTCACTCTCAGCTGCACTGTCTCTACTAAGAAAAAGAAAACACAAGAGAAATCTGTTCACTGCTGCTATTCCTTCTAGATCTACACCCACTTTTTAAGGTCTCCTGGCAAACAGCTTAAGGCATGGGGTCCAAACTAAACATCACTTCCTAGAAGAAAATGTCACTTCCCCATACTTGCAATTGCCCTCAAGGACATCAGTTTTCTCAAAAGCTTCTCTTAATCCCTAGAATTCAAATCATTCCCTTTTGAGATACCTGTCAACTTTGATGCTTTCTGCATCTGTTCACTGGTCTCACTCAGCTCTTTGTCAGTGACTTTGCTCCTTCTGCAACATCACTTTAAGAAACCCTGCTTCTTTTGCAGAATTGGCAGTTGGACACTGTAATTAGTTTACATTGTCTTTGCAGCATAGTATCCAATGCATCTCACAATCAGTGAGATTAAAAGATAAGATGGATTCAGTGAACAGATAGAGTAGCTGTTGCTGTTAAATGAAGAAGGGTGTGTAAAGTGAAATTATTTTGTTAATGATTAGTTTATTATTATTTATGTTAGAATGATTTTTGAAACCCTTCACAATGTATACTTAGGTAAAGATAGAATATATCTTTTTCTTTCACTGTAACTTTTCCTATTCTTGATAAAAGAGTTGGTATGAACAAATGATTACAAGATGCAAAAGAAACCATCCTAACAGCTATTTGCTTAAAGAAAATATGCCCTTCGAGAAATGACATGAAACAAATTACTTTTATAATAAATCTAAAAAGTAACAATAGCTTTGATATAACCAAGATCATAGTTCTATCACTTTAAAATATGTAACTTTTGATTAAAGTATAACATACATACAAAAAAGTGTAACACCTATTACTGTAGAATTTTAAAGTGCTCTTTCAACATAACATTTACTTTATTTGAAAAGAATATTATTTTGTTATATTAATGACATGTAGAGGGACTTCCCCGGTGGCACACTGGTTAAGAATCTGCCTGCCAATGCAGGGGACACGGGTTCAAGCCCTAGTCCGGGAAGATCCCATACGCCACGGAGCAACTAAGCCCGCGTGCCACAACTACTGAAGCCACACACCTCGAGCCTGTGATCCACGACAAGAGAAGCCACCGCAATGAGAAGCCCGCGCACCACAACAAAGAGTAGCCCCTGCTCGCCGCAACAGAGAAAGCCCGAGGGCAGCAAAGAAGACCCAATGCAGCCAAAAATTAATTAATTAATTAATTTTTAAAAAAGAAATACATTTAATTACAATTAGAAGAAAATAATTATAATTTTAAGCTTGAAAATTTCACTGATTTACAGTCATTTAAATTTTTTCCCCATATTTTTGCTTTTTCTTTACATTGATTTCAATTTGGTCAGAATAATTCTAAAACCAGGCTGCCATAAGAACCTAGACCTTGAATATCATTTTATTCTGCTGTTCTCAAATTCAGAAGATCACCAGGGGACTTTTTTAAAAGCTAAGGTTTTGGGGTCTCATCCCCCAGGATTCTGATTGGTTAACTTAATGGTGGGGACACAAATCTGTGGTTTGAAAGGCTGTCCAAGTGATTCTTAATGATCGTCCAGATTTGCCTGGTTTAAATTTCTACCAGGGCTTCCCTGGTCGCACAATGATTAAGAATCCACCTGCCAAAAAAAAAAAAAAAAAAAAAAGGAATCCACCTGCCAATGCAGGGGACTCGGTTTTGAGCCCTGGTCCAGGAAGATCCCACATGCCGCAGAGCAACTAAGCCCATGTGCCACAACTACTGAGCCTGCGCTCTAGAGCCCGCAAGCCACAACTACTGAGCCCACGCGCCTAGAGCCTGTGCTCTGCAACAAGAGAGGCCACCGCAATGAGGAGCCCGCGCACCACAACGAAGAGTAGCCCCCGCTTGCCACAACTAGAGAAAGCCTGCGTGCAGCAACGAAGACCCAACACAGCCAAAAATAAATTAATTTAAAAAATAAAATAAAATAATAAATTCCTACCAAAGGAGGAATCCTCTCTGGAGTCCCCTAACTGAAGGTCATCCCACCTGTGCAAAGAACACATTCTATTCCGATTAACTTCTAATTTAACAAAAAATTTTCCTTGAATTCTGGAAATTGGCCCATCTGTCTATCTGCTGATCCTAGTTCTGCCTTTTACAGCCACACAAAATAAATCTAATCTCTCTTCCATATTACAATCCCTGAAGATATCTTTGCATAATGCTTTTTAAGAGTTTCTTTTCCTCCATTTATAAAATTGACATATATATGTGTGTGTATGTGTGTATATATATATACATATATATGTGTGTATATATACACACATATATATATCTCCCTTATGAGCAGAGAATGGTGTCTATAAAATAGTATTAAATGAAAAATAAGTAAACTGAAATGTTTTTAGTTTCCTAAAAGCATTATAATAAAGATCTGATTTAAACTGGGTGCCCAGAGTACTTCCTCCCCCTCACATTCACTAGGTATGTAATGTTTCCAGAAGCCAATATGTAAAACCCAAAGGAGAAAGTAGGTCTCACTGATCTAGTTGACACAAATTCTCTTAAATGCAGAATCTGTGTTTATTAGGAAGATACTGGGTATTAAAGATATCTAGATATCTTAAGGTTAAGAAAAAAAAAAAAGATGCCTGTGAATCCCCAAGATCACAGTAGCTAAGACATATCCAGAAGAAATGTAATCATAAATCTAGCTTTCTAGCTTCTGATATTTAAGGATATTCTCCATTCTAAGGAGGGAGAAAAATCAAAAGGGTCTCAAGAAAATAAGTCTTGTTAAGATCTATTAAAGATGAATGCAGTGAACCACAGTTCAAGTCGAGAGGCTATGTCTTCATTAGGTTATAAGAAGGAAAAAGAACTTGTGGGATTATAAACAGACTACTGCTCATAACTATGCCCGGTGTCTATTCAGAACAGAGATAAGCAACAAGGGGAAAAGGCAATAAGTAACCAAGTCTGAATCAAGAACACACCCAGTATCCAACAGAAGGAAGGTTCAACAGGAGCTGGTCTAAGGAAAAATAAAGAAATTCTTTAACTCGCCATTTGTTGATAATAACAATTTTTCTGGTCTGCCTAAAAATTTCCCTAAGATAAATGAATATTTCAGAAATATCAAATTTGGGTTTTAAATCTATTCCCTTATTCACAAATCTACATGGTGGAATTTTTTCCATATTAATAAATAACTAGAAAGTAGAGGACTTATCAAAAACAATTTCCATCACACTAAGTTTCTTAAACCTATAGTACAGTATATCCATTTGTCTTCAGATTCTCTTCGAGGCACAAAAGGCCATCTTCCAGATTTTGTTGTGAAATAAGCTATCTGCACAATACTCCGTTTTTTTAAAAATACGACAACTTAAACTAAAAAACTATTTTGGTAAAAGCAATCCAAAACTGAGCTTTTGAGTGAAGACATCTTCCTACTTCAAACCAACAGAACATATCGACGGCTCGTAATATTTTTAACATACTTAATTCCTTATGGTCAATTAAAATTAAATAAATACTAGGACAATCTAAGTCCAATAACCTTTCATTTTACTAATCTAATCACATCAACCAGAAAGAAAAACAAGTGCCTACCATATGGTCTTTCTGTAATAGAAAATAGCTGCATTCGACAACAGCATCTGTGCATCTACATCCAGCACTGCCCATACTTAAATCATCATGTTAAATATAATAAGATGACGGGTCCCCTCACAAAGCAAAGAACAAAAGAAACTGAGTATCACGTTTGTACCTGATTATGTGATCTGGTAATAGCTAAAGAAATGAGGAAGGAATTAGAGATTCTGTAAGCAAGGCACAAGGACTTCATAAAATGTTTCATTTGGAAGAAATGAATGCTACAAAACACTAACAATGCGTGGAGAACTCTTCTTAGACCTGGGTACTCATTTTGTTGATGGCTCTTATCTTGAGATGGGTTCCACTCAATACCTCCAAATCCAGAGTTCTGCTGCCGCTGCTCTTCATTCCAACAGGCTATACTTTTAACCCTAATTTGCAGGGTAAAGCTTTTGACATACAATGGTATTCTGCCATTTAGATTCAAGTATATGAAGGAACACACGTTTCAAATTAAATAACAGTGTTATGTTATACTGTACTATCGCTAGCCTGCAATGAATCCTCCACTGAAGAAAACATGTTTTTTAAAAACTGTTTAAGTACTGTTTTGAGTAACGCGTATCCTTTTCAAAAAGCGTCTAAGTATTATTTTAAGCAGCGTAGGTAGGTTTGCTAGAAACCTGATTTTCACAAGACTGGTAACATATTACCTATTTTTTAAACCTGTAAATGCTGTCTTTTTATTGTAACTTTGGAATTAAACAAAAAAAGAGAAAATACAAAAATAATATAATTCTGGTATTCTCCCCATCCAGAATTAACAACTGTTAACATTTTGCCATAGTCAATGTTGTGATCATTTTTTAACTTACAGTGAAATATTCACGACATTAAAAAAATTTAAAACGTAAGGAAGATTCCTATACTGGCCAATTGTTTTAAGAAAGAAAACATCAGACATACAGTTGGCCCACTGTACCTAAAGGTACTGCACCTGTGCATTCAACCAATGAAGGATCAAAAAATTTGGAAAAAATTTTTCCCGAAAGTTCCAAAAAGCAAAACTTGAATTTGCTGCACACTAGCAACTATTTACATACCACTTACATTGTATCAGGTGTTATAAGTAATCAAGAGATGATTTAAAGTATAAGGGAGGATGTGTAAGGGTATATGCAAATACCACCCCATTTTACATAAGGGACTTGAGCATCTGAGGATTCTGGCATCCATTGGGTGGGAGTTCCTGGAACCAATCCCCTGTGGATCCTGAGGGATGACCCTATTACCTTTTCATAGTTTCACCACCAGTTTGATTCCCCTCCCTTAGTCTGTTCATTACCATTATCTCACCTTAGCACAAAGTACTTCATACATTTGTACTACACACTGCCTTGGTTACTGTTACTTGGTTACCAGCTTCCCAAAAGGTAAGAAAGATGCAAAGAAAACTGTGAACAGCCATCCCAATGGAAATGGAGGTCTAAAGAAGAACCTACAATTCACACTACACATCGTTATATAATCTAAACTACCTAGATGCAAACTCAAGAACATTTTGGAATGGAAATTTTCCTTAGGTCTTCCTTCCTTCATTCATTCATTCGAAAAAAATATCTGAGGGCCTACCACGTGCTAGACTCCCTTCCAGACACAAGAAATACCAGGTGAACAAAACAAACTGTACTCTTAACACTTACGTACATCATCTGTCCAAATCAATAAGCAAAATCAAATGGAGGAGCGCGTCAGATGGAGAGTAAGTGACAGGGAAAAAAATGAAGTGAGGAAGGAGGGCAGGGTGTGTCCTGGGGAGCAGGGGAGGGAAGATCCTCCCAGAAGGTGACTTCTAAGCAAATCTGGAGGAGACAAGGAAGCGGGCCCTGCAGACACCTGGGGGACAGTGTCCCAAGGAGATGGAACACAGCGGGAAGGCTCTGGGGCATGCTGGGCTCTTGTGTCCGCAGAAGCGGGGAGCGCCCAGGAGGTGAGCTCAGGGAGGAGACGGGAGGCTGTCCAGGGGTCTGCGGGCACTCCGAGAACTTCAGCCTTTCCTCCTGAAGGAGAGGAGAAGCCAGTAGAGGAGCCGAAGCAAAGCAGTGCCAGGACCTGACTCCTAAAGGGTCCACCGGGATGACTGTGGGGACAGACTGCAGGCTGGCAAGGGCTGAGCTGAGAGGCCGGTAGCCAGATTTGCAGGTGATGCACGAGAGAGAAAAAGAGGGATCAAAGGTCACTCCCAAGACTCCACCTGGGAGGGTGGGAATGCTCTTGCTTAAGAGGAGGGAGACTGTGGAAGGAGCAAACAGGGAAGCTGGGCGGGCGGGGGAAGGGGCTGTACAGAAGGAGGAATTTGGTTCGGGACGTGGCTTCTCCACAGGCGAGTGGAGGTTCTGAGTGGGCAGGTCAGCTAGATGTGGGCATCTGAATTCAAGGGAGAGGTCAGGGTGGAGAGACACACACGCACACAAATACATGTGTACATATGCATATATGTGAATGATCAGTTTACACCTGATATTTAAAACCATGAAACTGAGTCTGGAGAGGAGAAAAGAGGGTCAAATAGAGCCCTGAGGTATAGGAAGACTTAGTAGGTCAAGAGGCTGAGGAAACTTCCAAGGCTGAGAAGGAGGGGACAGTGAGGCAGGAGGACCATCAAGACGGTACAGTGTGCTGGGATCTAAATGAACGGTTAATAGAAAACTAAAGCCTTTCCCGCTATGTTTATTGGCTATTTTGGCATATATTTATTGAGCACCTACTATGCGCCACTCACTGTAGAGACAAACATGGTCCCTGTTTTCATGGGACTTGCAATCCAGGGGAATACAGATAAATAAACTAGTAAGTGCTCTTCCTGATAAAGTACAGGGAGGGTGTTTGAGGAGAAGGCAGCAGGGCCAATTAATCCAGTCTTGGAAGGTCAAGGAAAGCTTTCCTGAGTGATGTTGAAGAAAAGACCAGAATGATAGTAAAAATCAGCCAGGGAGGGGTGGAAGTGGAGGAGGGGAGAATGGAAGGAAGGCTGGGAGAAAACAGGATTTATAAGGACCTGAAGTAAAGAGAGAGACATTGTGATGCCCTTGGAGGGGGGCGGGGTGGTACTGACAATACAGGAAGTACAGAGAGAGGTCACAGATGCGATAGGAGAAGGGTGGGTCAGAAGTCCTCTCAGACTTCTCTCAGGAGTTTGAGCCTTATTCCAAAGGCAATGGGAAGCCAGAAAACTGTTTTAGGCCAGGGAATGCAATGATCAGCTTTCTATTTCAGGAGGAGCGCTCTGGTTACGGCAGATCGGAGAGCTGGAAGGGGGCAAGGCTGGGAGCCTGGGACGCGAGTTAGGAAGCCTGGTCCATGATTCATCGCTGAGATGCAGCTAATCTGAACTCAGGGAGTGGCAGTGGGATTCAGAATGTAGGACTTTGACAGGAGGAAGAAGGAGAGAGAGGGGTCAAGGACTGTAGCCTGGTTTTTAACTTGGACAGATAGGTACCTAGCAGTGCTACTCACTAAAAGAAGGAAGTCAGGGAGAGGGCAGGTTGGTGGTCAGGGCAGAGAATCTGTTGAGTTTGAAGAGCCTGTAGACTATCCAAAAAAACTGTATGGTAAATAGGCAATTGGCTATCTAGGTCTAGAGAGCAGCCATAAAATCTGAGATACAGTTGTAAATTAGGAATCACGGGCATGTAGATTAAAGCCCTGGGAGGATGTAAAATGAAACCTAGGGAGCGAGAAAAGAGTAGAGGAATGGAAAGGCCTGGCTCCTGTAAAAACCAACAAGAAAGAGGCAGCAGAGGAATAAGAAGCCTAAAGAGAGAGAGAGAAAGAGAGACAGATGGAGGGAGAGAACGCCTGAGAAGGAACAAGGAAGTCTGGGATAAAAGCAAAGTGTACAGTATTCCAGAAAGAAGAGCAAAAGTATGAATTTTTACGTGAATGAATTCACGCACAGAAAATGCCTTTATTATTTACACTGTTCCAAAATCAACAAATAGTTTTCATCAGCTTATAATACGTTTTAGTCACAGGATCATTTTAGCCTCGGTGAAGAAGCAAAACACAAAATGAACTAAGTTAATTAGCATGAGTAAATAGGTTTGTTCTAATAGTAGACAGTGAAAGTGCTAAACACGTGTACAATCCTGTGGACTAGAGATTAAAAATGAAATAAATGTTAGAAGTGGGAAGAATAATGTGGATTACAAAGCTTTGAAAAGAGAGAGAGAGAGAGAGCAAGTCGAACCATAAAGAAGAAACACTATATGATGTGAAAAGGGGTGAAAATACCACAGAGGATTCAGAGTCTATAAAAAGTGATTTTGTGAGCAAAGTTATGCAAGGCTAGGTGTCATAGATCAGCCTGTACACATGCGTGCACAACACACACACACACACACACAAAAAAAACACTTACCTGGCTCAGTGAGTGAAACCAATTTTCAAAAATACATATTTAGATGTGAAAGGGATATCATTTTGTGTGAACACAGCTATGCTATCCTTACTGTATAATGTCAAAATATATTTTACTGAAGTGTCACAATTCTTTATTTGAAGAGGACTGTTTGTTATTTGTTTGTTTTGGGCCCTTCCAATATAGTCTTGGGAGGTGGTGCCTACACTTACTCATATGGCAACACAATTAGATTCTAACAGTTAATATAAACAAGAAATTCCTGATGGTTTTTCATCAAAACAATAGACCTTATTCACAGCAGGTGGAATTAGCCAATTAGATAAGGCGTAAAACAGGGACTCCTTTAATTCACTACATTGATTTCTTCTGTGCTACAAAGTTAGTTTCGGCTAATACCATTAATATTAAGATATATACCATCGTTTCTTGGGTAGGAAAAGCACACACAAATTTATTATTCAAATACCCATTTAGGAACATAGCAATCGGTTTTTTGTTTGTTAGTTTTTTAGCTATTGGTTTTTAAAATTTTGAAAAGAATGTCAGTGCTACTCTAGAATGTAATTCTTCTAATAAAATTAAGCACAAAAATTAAGTGCAGTATTCAGAGACTTAAATATCTGTCAACCCAAAACTGATACCCGAAGTATTCCAGTGGCAACTCTTTTTATTACTAATAAATACTCCCAAGATTTAATGTGCCTCAGAAGCATCAGCAAGAGACAACTAAACAGAGCCAGTAAATACAAGTTACCCTCGCGCCTCACCCTGAGACTTTAAATGTTTTCTGACAGCATACAGCGCCTTTATTTCTATTTCCACACAGAATCTAAGCAAACTATCTGTCTATTCTTTAAAAAGCCAAGCAACACCACAGTTTATTACCGAACCCAACTACTGTATATAGTCTCTAAATGAGCAAAATACAGACAATACAGTGTTTTCTTGGATCCCAAACTAGAAATACTACGGCTATGCCAGCAGTAAGGTCCAAATGAAAGCAAATTTCACAGCCCTTAAAAAAAATACATAATTGTCATTGTTAATAAAAGCCAAGTTTGCAACTGGAAACACTGCCTTCTAGCCAAGGACAAGATGTGTCTATTATAAATTCTTGGTTTCTGGGATATCCCTTAAATGACCCAAAAAAAAAAAGTCAAATAACACTAGTTCTTGCAAATACAATGCAAATAGCATGCTAATTAAGGTACTCACAAGTCAATGACAAATAAGGCTTTAACACCACAGTACCTATCATTATGGAACTACAATACACATTAAGCAATCACTAAGCTGTAGGTAGGCCTTCCAAAAGGAGTTATTATGGTTCACCATGATCAGAGAATTGTGGTGTTATACTTAATCACGTTTTTACCTGCAAGCAGGTGTTTATAGGTGTCAAAAAGTAAAACACTGTTTCTAACTGTAAACCTATAGTTTAATAAACTGTACGGTAACGGCACACTGTACCTACCTCACTGATTTCTGCATAAACTTTCTAGTGCAGTATGAAGTAAGCTGCGTGAAGCAAGTTCCTCTGCCTGCTTTATGAACAAAAACTTAACTTCTGACTCATTTTTATTAAGATGCCAAAAATCACACACTGAGAACTAGACCCCATTTCAATGACCATGAAGTTAAAATGTAACACAAGCACAAAATAAACAATGAGAGTGACGGCTCATTGGGGGATGTTACTGTTATCTAAAGTAATCTTCAACCTTTCCTTAAAAATATAGGCAGCTCAAAAGCAAAATCTAAAGGAAAACAGTATTCAGTATGTTTAGCAAAAGCAAATTACAGAAACCATCAATAACAAAGTAAACACAAAGGAGCCATTATAGAATTAAACTCCAAACATAAGGAGGAAAAAAGATAGAGGCAACAGGGCATAGGGGTGCCACAGATCAATGGATTTTCTATTTCTCTCCTGCTTTGCTCAAAAAATTTCCAAAAGCCTGGTGTAAAATCTTCTTAGCCCTCCCAAAGATGTTGGTCTGAAGGCAGTCAACCCACCTGACAGCTCAGGCTGACACTCACAGGACTTTTGAGCAGTGAAAGGAAGGGAATAAATAAAAGAACAGGAAAGGCAAGACATTTTTAAGGGAGTTGGAATTACAGCTCCATTAAGCAGTCTTCCAAGGCTGTGCCTAAACTAAACTGTCCATGGGGAAAAGACTTGTTTCTCTACCCAAAGCAGATATCCACAGCAACAGCATCAGTGTCGGAGAGAGATGGTGGTCCAGGAGCAACAAGCGTTCCAGACAGATGCCCTCTCTCCACCTCCAGAGCAAACCTTGGATACACACTCGACAGGTACAAAGCACCCCCTAACCAGCCCAGCTCCAAAAATACTGGAGGATGGGAACTGTAGGAAAACAGAAGCTTGTAGTATTCCCAGCCACCTAAAAAGGGAGAATTCCGTGCCCTGAGATGACCAAGATGGGGACATTTCAAAGTAAGTAAGGAAAACGTCCTTGCAGAAGAATCACTGGAAGCTCCTCGAAACAAAAACGGCCAAGGCTTCATCTCCCTACCGGTCAAGCTGGGGCACTCCCACCATTCAGTCCAAAGCCCCCAAAACCTCTTCTTAGGCCCGGTGGCAACTGACCGCCCACATGCAGGACACCTCACAGACACAGGCCACTGCGGGCTACACCGCGATGCTGCCGCTCCGCTTACCTCACAGGCGGGGGACCCGCAGGTCTTGAGCTTGTTGTCACCATCTCCCTCCGGCAGACCAGTCCGACGTGTGGCCATCATTTCATTTCAAATTACAAAGAAGGGACCAACCCATGGGAGTCCACATTGGGGGGGAAATGCCACACCAGGCTCCTAGAAGGTGCAGTGCCGGTGAGACAATTAGAGCGCCAGGGAATGAAGGTTTTGATGAAGCGCCTTCGAAATGCCCTGATGATTATTTCTTCGGACTTCAACTGACTTCACCGTCTTCGTCCATTTCTCCAGACATAAAAAACAAAGAAGAGAGGTCTCCTCGGCGGCTAGAAAGCGGTCCCCTTCTTCCTAGCGCTCCTCCCAAGTCCAAGAGCAAGGCGAGCGCGTCGTGAAGACTCTCCCAAAGAGATCTTTCCTAGAAGAGGGAAAAGTTAAAGGGCATGAACTTTCTCCATACACTGACCTTAGGCTTGCTCACATGCCCACCCCAAGCTCGCCTTTCCAACACATGGAAAGATAATTCGGTCCATGCTGATGAAGTATGAAAGATGAAAGAACCTTCCCATACAAAAAGAGATAGAAAAAGGGGAAAAAATCCTATAAACCAGGGGGGGAGAAAAAAGCGAAACATCAGAACTGCACGGTGGTTGCCTCAAACATGCCCGGCCGTTGTGCAGCCGTCAAGAAAAACCGTTCCCTTTTCAAGTGCATTTTAATTCATGTATTTTCTGGGCAGACGAGAGGGAGTCTATGTTCTTCTGCATCACCCGGATAAGCAGACTTAAGGGAAGTTTGCTCCCCGCGGGACTAAAATGGGATAATCCTTTCTCAAAAGCCCTCCTTGCTCCCCGCCATCTCCCCAGCTCCCCAAAATAAAAACAAAAAGTCCTGCTCGGACGCGACCGGCGGCTCTGCCGGCGTCTCCAGGCGGCCTGGGGTACCCGGGGCGCCCGCCCTCCGCCCTCCGCCCCGGCCCGCCGGTGTCTCCGAGGAGGCGGCTGTTTTCCTTGGCCCGCGGCGGGGCTGGGCGGCGACGGCGCGGGGCCGGGTGGGGAGGTGCGCGCGGCGGCAGGAGGGACTCCCTCTCCGGGGCATTATTCCGGAGCTACAGAAATGAAGCCGCAGCCCCGGCCACTTTTAGTTGCCGCGCCCCAAACTACGCCTCGACACGGTCTTCCCCGTTCCCCGTGGCCACCTAGGGAGAAAAAAAAATAGGAAAAAGAAAACCACCACCCACCGACCACTATTTCCTCCGCCCCTTCCAGAGGCGGGTCGGGGATCTCGATCTCCCGGGAAGGGCGGCCCAAATATGTACTTTCCAAAACGAACGGGGACACCCGGGGGAAAGGCCCAAAGCGAGGGGGCTCACCCTGCGCGCCCCGCCTGGCCCGGCTTCCGAGGCGCGGCGCGAGCGGCGGCGGGGACGCGGGCCGGGCGCCGGGCCCAGCCGGTACGCGCTAGGCCGCAGGCTCGGTTAATATTCATGAGCGGACGGGAGCCGCCCCTCCTCCACGGCCGGCCGGCGGGACCCCGGCGCCCGCCGCCGGCCTTTGTGCCCTTCCCTCCTCCCGCCGGCCTTCCCTCGCTCCGCACACGCGGGCGCGGCCCCTCCGCCCCCGCCGGGCGCCCGCCGCCGCTCCCTCCGGCCCCGCGCCAGCGCCGGGGCGGGCTGGCCCGGGGTGGCGGGAAGGGAGGGAGCCAGCGGCGAGCCCGGCTCTCCCTCTCCACCCGCCCGCCGGCCCTGCGCCCCGTCGGCCGAGGCGGAAAATAAAGCAGACACGCACCGGAGAAAGCGCGGCGAGTAGATCCGCACCGAGCCGGCCGGCCACCGGACGGCGCGCCCCTCACGCCCGGCGCGCACTGGACCGAGCGGGAGGACGAGCCAGCGCTGTCCTCCGCCGCCGCCGCGCTCCGAGGCCGCCGCCGCGCTCCGAGGCCGCCGCCGCCCCCGGCCGGCCGCTCCCAGGCACCGCCGCGACCTGCCCCGGCCGGCCCCGGGCTCTCGGCCGCCGCGGGAGGGCGTGGGGCGGGGCGGCGGCCGCCGGACTCTCCCCTCGCCTCGCCGGGCCGGGCCGGGGCCGCGCTCGGGCGCCCGCGACCGCCAAGTGACAGAAGTGCCTGGTTCCGCTGCCGCGCCGAGCTGTTTCCCGGGGGCGGATTTCTCGCTTCTTCCTCCCTGGATCCACCTCCTCCCACTCCACCTCCTTCCCCTCCCCTCCCCAGGGGAGGCTCTGGGGTTGAATGTTTTCTGTCTTGAATAATATGGTCGCGGGAACCGACGCTGGAGAAGGGGGATTAGCCTGGGGCGGGGGCGGGGACGGGGGGTGCTCGCCAACCCCCCCAATGTGTGTCGGGACCTACAAACCCTCACCACCACCCCGAACACCTCCCCAAAAACCAGACACACAAAATCCTCCCCGCCTTCTCCAGTCTCCCGAGCGCAGAGCGGGAGCGGCCAGGAACCCGGGCTTCCACTGGGGAAGGGACTAGGTACTTGGCGTCAGGGCCGGGGAGGGGGTCGATCATACGGCTAGACTCGCAGAATTGGGTCCCAGACTGCGGGGGACACGCCCGGGTGAGTTTTTGACCCTTTTTGCAGTGGGAGGGGTGCGATGTGGGACTTCAAGGTAAGGGAGTGTCCTCTCACGCCCGACAGTAAGACAGCTTCTCATTTGGGGTGGGGGGGGGTTGGGGAGAGGTCGCAGCCAAGCGCTGTTCATTCAATTCTTTGCCCTTTTTACATCTTCAGGGCAGCTGAACAATTCGGCGCAGCTAGCGGAACTGAGGAAAGGTGGCTGCGCTTCTCCACACAGCAGGTCGCAGCAGCGCGGGGTCCTGGGCCCAACCGCGGCCCCTCCCCGCCCGATTCCGGGGCTTCGCCCCAGACCCCCGGCGGCTCGCTCCGCCCCGCCGCGCCTCACAACATCTCCCGCTGCAAATGGCCCAATCGGAAGACGCGACGAGAGAACTCCAGCCAATCAGGGGCAGCTGACTCAGGCGTCCCTCCACCCTTTGCCCGCCCCCAGTAGGAAAGCCACCGCCCCTCGGGCTCCCCTTCCCACCCCGCCCCCCTCCGGGGAGGTGTCTCACAGCTCCTGTCCTCGCCGGGCTGGAGTGGAGGACCCCGCCGCGGTGGCGGGGTTTGTCACCTAGTCACCCTCATCCTCGCCTCCTCCCAGACACACCCCTCCTCCCTTTCCCAGTCCTCCTGCTGGTGCTGTTGAGGGTCATTTTTATCTTCGTGCCGGCGGGGGACTGCCAGCTATTGTGTCTGATCAGCTGCCACCGCCCTCCTAAGGGGAAAAATAAAAGAACAAACCCGAGAAGCTTTGGGGTCTGCGTACCTTTTCCTTCCTTTCTTACCGCACTCTCCCCAGAAGATTTAGAGACACCTCCCCGCTCCACCCACCCCGGCCTCCACACCCAGCTCTCCGTCCGCTGCCTCGGGTCCTGTTTCTCGGTTGTTGGTGAGAAAAAAAACTAAAAACCACTCCCTGGGGCCTGAATACCTGTGCTGTAGTTTTTAGATCTGCCTAAGAGTGGAAGGTGCCGAACATCAGAATATACAACTAAATCCTCCGCCTCGATTAGGGGAACGACTCTGACTAGATCATTTTTATGTGGCCACGAAATTTGCATGTTCTTGACAGCCCCTGACAAAACTAGTCAGCCAATAACAAAGGAAAAAAAAAAAAAGAATAAAACAGAAGGAATTCCTGCCAGTCAGTCGGTAATTTACTGAATAGCCCACTGGGCTATCCAGTTCTGGATGCGATAGGGTAAATGAACTAGAAGTGAATAGAAATGCAGGGTTCAAGTAGTGTACCTCTAGTGGGCTTATAGAATATGTCCAGAAAGGAAAAACAATTTTAAGCACAAAACAGCTCCTTACAAATGCAAATGCACGTGCATGGCATCAACTGAGTACCTCACAGCTGAGGACGTCTAGGGTTAAGGTTTTTGTCATGGAAATTTTTATAAATGTTGATTTTGAAAAAGGCTTTCAGTTTGGTAAAGGAGACTACATGTTGGCCATGGAAGGAGATATGAAAAGGAGGTAAAACACATTTTAGGAATTGTGGGAAACTAATGTAACCTAGAAAGACATTTCTGTAAGAGGTAAAAGCAGAAGGACCAGGATTACAGTCTAGCTTCAACATTTACCGGGTGACCTAGGGTAAATTTTTACTTCTGTGTATAAGTACTAGAGCTATCAAGTAATAGTAGTGACTACAGTCTATAATAGCACTGCCTGCCTGCTGAGTATTCCAGAGCTTTACACACAATTTAATAAGACAGGTACACTGCACAGCCAGGATTCAAGCCCAGGGGGTAGGGTCCAGAGTCCATGCTTCTCTCCACACCACTATCCTACCTCTAACACAGTTTTTAATAACAACAACAGAAGCTAACATTTACTTAGCTTTTCCTCTACTGATCATTGTGCTTTGTGGGTAAATGATTTAATCCTACCTCTGGGATCGGTAAGATTACGGTGTTCGAAAACTTAGGATTGTTTTTAAGAACCATTATAACTTGCTGCCATATGTATCTTATGTGTATTAGGCTATCTGGATGCAGAAGAGCAAAAGCACATAACTGAGATTTGGGAAACCTGAACCCTAGTACTCTCCTGGGACCTCCAAGTATGACAGACCCTTCCCTCTCTTGCTGGGATGTTGAGAGCATCAAATAAGACAATAGATGTAAATATTATTCCTATTAAAGTATTATGATGAAGGAGGGGTTTGTCCTGTTTTTCCAACAGGAGCCCTATGCTTTTATAACATTTCATTGGTATTTATTAGGAACGTATTAACCCAGTGTAAAAAATTAGGTCTATTCCTTTCTAAGGCATGAGCAGTAACAATACTTTAATAGCTGCTTGAGCTCTCATTTAGATGCATTCTGAGTAGACCCAAGTGGATGCCCTCTAGGCATCTGGGAAGTGGCAGCCATCCCTCCTCATTCTCCGTTCCAAAGGCTGACGGTATAATTGGTGGAGGATGCAAATCAAAGCCTTGGCGTTGTCTTCAGCTGCCCGTCTTGGGTGTTTCACTCATTAACACCTCCACCAAAGGGAGGGCAGAAGAAAGGAAAACCAGCCAAACCTAACTCCTGTGGCTACTTGTTAACCATTCCAGGGAGAGATCTGGTGAAACAGTAGGTTTGGGGATCATTGTAAATGAAGAGATATGGAATTAACCGTGGGTTTCGCAGTTGATATCTTGGTAGTATTCTTTATCCCAAGTATCGTGGATAAGCAAGAGCTCACAGTAATTCTAGCTTTGTTTACTCTGAAAGGCTGATATTTTCCTCTTTTGAGCATAGCTAATAAATGTATGGATTTCTTAGAATCTAACTTCTGAGAGATTTCCTTGAAACAGTCTCAGAAATTACTACAGCTATATTAGTAACAACTATAAGACAACCTTGCACACTATAATTCTTGCAATGTAGGCAAGACGTTCTTAAAGGTGGGAACTATAACCTTAAAATGTTCAGTTTTGACTTTGTTAATGACACAGTAATATTGTTTTGGTGAACCATCATCAAGGAAATATGTCAAAGCCAGAAATAGAACCGAAATGCCCTAGCCCCTGGTCTAATGTCATTCTGTAATAATCTATGGATGATTTCTACTCTCAATATAGAAGTTGGCAATTCTAAGAGGCACAAGTGTTTGCCAGCGAATTCCACAGATGAAATGTGTAATTTGCGATGGAGCGTTTGCCAAACTATATGTCTGAGGCAGTTAAGACCAATGGCCCTCAGAGGAGTAAGGCTTTTCTTGGTTTTAGGACTATACTGTAGATTTCATTTCTTATTCATACAATAGTAAAAAGACACATTATCTACTAATATTTCTTTGAAAAAGACTTTCTTGTTGAATAACTACAGAAAACTCATCTCTCTGGCAAGGCATTAAACTATTGTAATCAAGGGAAGGGAGTGATTTTCTACAATAAATAATTTCTACGGAATTCCCTGGTGGTCCAGTGGTTAGGATTTGGCGCTTTCACTGTCAGGGGCCCAGATTCAATCCCTGGTCCAGGAACTAAGATCCTGCAAGATGCGCCATGGCCAATAATAATAATTTCTAAGATTCTTCTTCCTTCATCACCTCTTTTTTTTTTTTTGCGGTACGCGGGCCTCTCACTGCTGTGGCCTCTCCCGTCGCGGAGCACAGCTCCGGACGTGCAGGCTCAGCAGCCATGGCTCACGGGCCCAGCCGCTCCGCGGCATGTGGGATCTTCCCGGACCGGGACACAAACCCGTGTTCCCTGCATCGGCAGACGGACTCTCAACCACTGCGCCACCAGGGAAGCCCCATCACCTCTTTTTAATTAATAATGTAAACGATTTACTAATCTAATTCTCTGCATCTGCCAAATATATGATTTAATATTTCTGTCCACATGATTACTATCTTCGATTATTAATTTCTAATCTACAGGGTATTGATGCTGTTTTATTCCAAGTCTATAGTGCCTAGCAAGCACCACACACAATAGATACACTTGAATAATTTCTCTGCCCTCCACTTAACCTGGTCTTTCCTTTCTCTGGACTAGTACTCTGCTTGACTGTTTCTTTTTAGTTTGTTTGTTTGTTGCTATTAATTGGTTACTTGATCAGAAACAATTTTATATTATTATTTACCTGATTATTATCTCCTTTTCTATCTAAATTAGAAACTTCTCTAGGGCAGATTCCCAGGGCATTTAGTTCTTTTTCAGACCTCCATAATACCTACCACAGCTTTTACACATTTCACTGGAAAATTATTCAAGAAAAGAATGATGATTACATCACTATTACTGATAAATATTTATACCTCAAGAAATTCCTGGCTGTCCGACAGCTCTCTGGGTTGCTGGAAGATCTATGTATATGTCTGTGTGCATATGCCTAAAAGGGAAGGTGTAAATTACAAGAGGTGTCCACACAGAGGACACTTGATGTGGGCCTCAATTTCCAGAAATGCCACATTTTATCTCTTTACCTACCTCCACCTCTGGTGACTGAGCTGTTTTTTGGCCACGCTACCATGCCAAAAACATAGCACTTGCATTTTGGCAATAATTACAAAGCCCATAGTTTAACCGTAATTGTGGAGCAAACATTTTCTTCTGGGTTCAAATTGTTTTTCAGCACCAGCACCTCCATAATTAAAATTGAGTGGTTCGGTGTTCATATGCATCAGCATTATTAAGAGTTTATTTATATATTTTGAGAAAAAGAAAGAATAAAAATGTACACAGTTTTCTTTTATCCTAAGAATCGTGACTTCCATTTATAAGCATTCCAATTTTCCTTAAAAATATGAGGCCAGTTTTTTAAAGGTTTCCACCCACCCAACTAAATATGGGCTGGAACATCCTGTGAAAATACTGTGCAATCTGGGTAGAAACCCAGATTCAAACTGGAGAACTGAAATGTCCTCATCATCTTGGAATAGAACACTAAATTCCAACCATTCCAACTAGGAAATTGTGCTAGCAATTGATTTTGATATTACAGGCCTAAGCCAGAGCAACCAAATCTTTTTCATCAGAATGAAAAAAATATCTTAGCCTTCCCTTTCACCTTTACAAGGCAGAAGTAGGAGAGACATCAAAAGACCCCTCCACTCCTTGATTCATTGCCTGCATTCTCTTCTTTTTTTATTTATTTATTTTCTTTATTTTTTTGGCTGCGTCAGGTCTTAGTTGCAGCATGCGGGATCTTTCATTGCAGTGCGCGGGCTTCTCTCTAGTTGTGCCCTGAGGGTTTTCTCTCTCTAGTTGTGGCACGTAGTTTGTGGCATGTGGGCTCCCTCGTTGAGGCGCACAGGCTTAGTTGCCCTGCGGCATGTGGGATGCGGGATCTTAGTTCCCCGACCAGGGATCGAACCCACGTCCCCTGCATTAGAAGGCGGATTCTTTACCACTGGACCACCAGGGAAATCCTGACTGCATTCTCTTCTAATCCAAAAGTCAACTAACCAAGGGTTCTACCTTCAGATAGGAAAGGTTTGCAGGATAATATGTGGCAGTTCACATCTGGGCTTCAGTAGGATAGATGCAGGCTTGCATAACTTTTCTCCCAAAAGATTTTTTCAATTACGTTTTAACTTTTAAAAATTGCAACACAGAAAGAAAAAAGTAGATATTGCAACTAGGAGAGAGCCCAATCTTGTGTCACATCCTATGAACCCACCCTCTCGCCCTCTTCCAGCCTCCTACTGTGGCTCTTCATTGGCTGGATCCACTCAAAGATAATTCATTAGCTGTGTCTTTATATACATAGAAAATCTAGATAGCAAATCTGATCACAGATGGATGGAAAGAAAATAAAAGGATTGATGTAAACGTTTTAATTTGGAGAGGAAAAGGGGAAGATGAAATAAAGAAGCATATTATTCTAAAGTGAAAGAAAAGATGTATTATAGAAGACAACTCACCACAGTAAACAGAAGAAAACTAGAGACAAATGTTTTCCACCCAGTAAACAAGAAAAATAGAGACAAATGTTTTCCACCCTGAAGGAAATCAAATATGTCAAAAGTGAAATGACAAGATGGGACGTCCCTGGTGGCGCAGTGATTAAGAACCCGCCTGCCAATGCAGGAGACACAGGTTCGATCCCTGGTCCGGGAAGATCCCACATGCTGCGGAGCAACTAAGCCCATGCACCACAACTACTCAGCCTGCGTGCCACAGCTACTGAAACCCATGTGCCTAGAGCCCGTGCTCCACAACAAGAGAAGCCGCCGTGAAGAGAAGTCCGCGCAGCACAACAAAGAGTAGCCCCCACTCACCACAACTAGAGAAAGGCCATGTGCAGCAACAAAGACCCAATGCAGCCAAAAATAAATAAATAAATACATTTATTAAAAAAAAGTGAAATGACATGACAATGAATGAGATCTAAAAGGAGACGGGAAGAGCTAAGGGTAGATACTGAGAGGGAAAAAAAAGATCATACCACTGCAGAAGTAATAACTGAATTATAAGGAATAAGAAGAAACATCTGGCAGAAAATAGTGGGGTAGATTACAGGCTTTTAAAAAGCATTTCAAATACAAAGGAAAAGGACAAAGAGGTTAAAGTGATTAGACAGGAGATAAAAAATATGGAGGACAAGTAACCAAAATCCAATTTAGAGAAATTGATGCCTCTGACATAGAGTTTAGAACTAATGAAACTAGAAAAATTATTAAAAGATGTAAAATGTCCTCCTATATCTGTTCTCTCCTTCCATAAAAATAGTGTTTGAGCTGGCCACGTGGTGAATAAGCTAGACTTGATTTCACAGCCTTTCTTCTAACTAGGTGTGGCCCTAATACTAAATTTTAGGCAATGAAATGTGAGCAGGAATGGGTGTCTGCCACGCTGGAGGCCTTCCTTAAAAGACTGAACCTGTGCCTTCCTAACCCTTTTCCCCCTTCATGATGGCTGGAAAAAAGGATTCCCAGATTTAGCAAATAAAAGTAAAGAATGCCCCGTTCAGTTTGAATGTCAGATAAACGAAGAACACATTTTCAGTATATCTCAATTATTGTGTGAGATATACTTGTCCTAAAAAATTATTCATTGTTTATCTACAATTCAAATTGAACTGGGTGTCCTATATTTTATCTGGGAATCTTCCTTTAGATACTGAGAATGGGAGCATCTCCTTTGATCCAGAGATGGAAGTCACCTGTGGAAGATGCTAGAGACATTGCCACAGGCCTGAATTGCCTACTTCTGGCTTGTTACCAGAAACAGACATAACCTTCCATGTAACCACTTCTATATATAAGAACCACTGTATTTTTAAGATCTTTTTGGTATAGGAGTTTAGCTTTTGTCTAAACTATATGTGAACACTATTTTGCAATGCCAAAGATTAAAAAGACTTACCATGTTTCAGGAATTATTAAAAGAGAATAATTACTTGGGGGAAGTTGTTAAACTCTGATTATTCAAAAAAAAAAAGGAATCCTAAAAGTAAACCAAAGTGAATCATTTAAAGCAGGGGATGACAAACTATGCCCCACAGACCAAATCCAGTCTGCTGCCTGTTTTTGTAAACTAAGTTTTATGGGGATACAACCATGGTTATCTGTTTACTTGTCTACGGCTGCTTCAGCACTGTAATAGCAGAGGCAGGACACTGCAACAGAGACCATACTGCCTGCAAAGCCTAAAGTATTTCCTATCTGGCTCTCTCCAGTAAAAGTGTACTGACCTGTGGCCCAAAGGAAAAACATTATTAACCGCAGAACTCTTCTCAGTATGAATTGATATAAAAGAGTTTTGAAGAAAAAAAGGTGCCTTAAAGATGACACACACCCACACTTAAAAGCCGCAGAAAGACACTCTCAACTATGTAGATATTTGGGAAATGTACCACCTTTCCTCAAAACAATTATATGATATGACCCTATAATCCACTAAAACAGGGTTCAGAGTAAATATAAAAGGACTGAAACAACTGATTATATAGAATCTACACATTATACATCTTGAAAGAAAGGTCCTACAATGAAAAGTAATAATGCTGTCAGTATAATATATGAGAATCAAAATGAGGGTACAAAAACTTGAGAGGTGGAAGGACAAAGAAAGGTGAAAAAGTGTTAATTGCAGTAATTTCCTCAGTGGTTATAGGGAGTTAGTATTCCCTAATAGTATTCTTCTGGTATCTAAGGCAGAAATGTTGAGTGACTAAATAATTAGAAATAATGTGAAAAGACAAGCCACAGACTAGCAGAAGATATATGTCACTGATATAACCCACCAAGGATTTATATCGACAGTTTATAAAGAGTCCCTATAAACCAATAAATACAATAGAAAAGATAAATATGCAATTCACAAAAGAGGAGACACAGGTGGCCACTGACCATAATAAAAGATGCTTGATATCAATGGAATCAGCATAATGCAAATTAAAATGATAATGAGACCATTTCAAACCCATCAGCCTGGCAAAAAATAAGTCTGATGACATCAAGGGCTGAAGTGTTGATGAAAACAGAAGCTCTTACACACTGCAGGTGGGAAATATAAATTCATCAAACCAGTAAATGGCAACTCTACTTGCTCAGTCTCCAACCCCTGGATTGTCTGCAAAAGTTGTAATGACTATTACCTCCACCTTGATACTCAAAAGGGGTCTCAAGTGTAAAATGCCTTAATCTGCTTTTCCCATATTAACCGGCAACGCTGTTTATTCTGTTGCTTCAGACCAAAAACTTTGAGGCAGCCTTGACTTTGCTTTCTCTCACATCCCCCATCTCACCACCAGTAAGCTTTGTTAGCTCTAATATTAAATCGTATCCAGAATCTGATCACCTCCACAGCTATCACTCACGTCTAAGCCAAGTCATCTGTCACCTGGATGGTGATGACAGTCTTTAACCAATCTTGGAGTTTCTGCCCACAACTTTGCTAGTGCCTGCTCTCAACACTGGACCCAGTGTCACCATTTTAGTATCTAAGTCAGGTCGGGTCACTTCTCTGCTTAGAACCTTCTACTGGCTTCCCATTTCCCTCAGATAAAAATCCCAAATTCTTACAATAGTTCCCCTTTGTTCTATGTTGAGCCACCTCCTGTCTACTGGTTCCAGTGCAGCCACACCTATACCCTTGCTGTTCTTCAAACACACACACACACACACACACACACACACACACACACACACTCACCTCCTGCAGCTCACCTTCTGTTTGCACCTGCTGTTTCCCCAGCCTAGACTACACTTTCCCCCAGATATCCACTTGGGTTCCTCTCCCTCATTTTATTCAGTCTTTCGCTCAAACATCACTTTACTAGACAGGTCTTCCCTGAGTCCCCAGCCCGACTTAAAACGGTACCATATCTGCCCACCCCACCCAAAGCCAACTGCTCTCTCCCCACTGCTTACACTTTATTTAATTTTTCAAAGCACTAACCCTAACCCTAATTGCCACCTGGTGTTTAATATTGTTATTTATTGTCTCTCTTCCCAGATTAGAATGTAAACCTCAGAAGAACAGGAAATAAGATACATGCACCCCAATGTTTATTTCAGCACTATTTACAATAGCCAGGACATGGAAACAACCTAAATGTCCATCAACAGATGAATGGATAAAGAAGATGTGGCATATATATTCAATGGAATGTAACTCAGCCATAAAGAGGAACGAAATTGGATCATTTGTAGAGATGTGGATGGACCTGGAGTCTGTCATACAGAGTGATGTAAGTCAGAAAGAGAAAAACAAATATTGTATATTAATGCATATATGTGGAATCTAGAAAAATGGTACAGATGAACCTATTTGCAGGGCAGGAATAGAGACACAGACATAGAGAACAGACATGTGGATACGGGGAGGGATGGGGAGGGCGGGATGAACTGGGAGATTAGGATTGACAAATATACACTACCATGTGTAAAACAGATAGCTAGTGGGAACCTGCTGTATAGCACGGGGTGCTCAGCTTGGTGCTCTGTGATGACCTAGATGGTTGGGATGGGGGGATGGGGGGATGGGAGGGAGGTCCAAGAGGGAGGGGATATATGTATACATATAGATGATTCACTTCATTGTACAGCACAAACTAACACAATATTGTAAAGCAACTATACTCCAATAAAAAAAATAAAGTTAAAAAAATAACATATATATTTAGACATAATATAGTATGTAATACAATCTATCTATTTCCACAACATATATTGAAACCAGAAAATCTGAACAGCATTTGTCTTTGGGGTGAGGAACTGCGAATGGCGAAGGAGAGGAAAAAGCACCTTGATCACCATTTGGAGTTTTTTTCCTAAAATTATTTATGAGAAAGCATTACTTCCATTTTTTAAATGACAAATTTAAAATGCCTTTCTTCAGTCCTTGTTGGGGCAAACAGATAGGAAAATAAAAAACACTGAGGACCTGAATAACATAATTAACAAGCTTGAAATTATAAGTATCTATCAAACTCTCTCTCTAAAAATAAAAGACTACCTTCTCTCAAGGCTCCCATGAAACCACGATAAGAATTGACTATATGTCAAGCCATAGAAAAGATTTTGGTACATTCTACAAGGCAGAAATAGCATAAAATAGTTTTACCACATACAACTCGAAATTGGGTTTTTTTTAAGTGGAGGCAAAGCCTTCAACCCTTGGGAATTATTCATGTGCTCCCCTAGACAACTCTTCTATTAATTACACAGGTGACCAAAATCCAAATGTCAGAGTACCAACAAAAGAAGGAAAATGAGAACAGTAGTTGTCAAAGTCTGAGGAATGTGAGCAAAGGTGTACTTATAAGAACATTCATAACCTCATATATTTTCACTACCAAAAAAGAAACAATGAAAATGATTTTTAGAAATCAAGAAATTAGAAGAAAAGTTAAACCTAAGGAAAGCAGAATGAGAGAATTAATAAAAGTAAAACACTGCATCAAATAATTGAAAAGCAAAAAGCAGTGCAAATTACAAATAAAACTTGTAATAAAAGCAACAACACAAATAAATCATTTGATTATTTAATAAGAAAAAAAGAGAAGAAAACATGAATACCTGGAAATAAGAATAAGAAAATAACCACAGAAATGGAGGAAATGTAAGAGAAGTAAAAGCAAGAGCTTGATAATATATCTGAAAACAGGGAAAATATAAAATTCCAAAAGTTGACTGAAGACAAAGCCTACGTGGACTTCCCTCATGGCACAGTGGTTAAGAATCCGCCTGCAAATGCAAGGGACACGGGTTCGAGCACTGGTCCTAGAAGATCCCACATGCCGCGAGGCAAGTAAGCCCCTGTGCCACAACTACTGAGCCCGCATGCAACAACTACTGAAGCCCGCGTGCCTAGAGCCTATGCTCTGCAACAAGAGAAGCTAACACAATGAGAAGGCCGTGCACCGCAACGAAGAGTAGCCCCCGCTCACCACAATTAGAGAAAGCCTGCGCGCAGCAACAAAGACCCAACGCAGCCAAAACAAAACAAAACAAAACAAAACAGCAAAAAAGTGCCATAAATAAAATGCTTTCTGGATACAGAAATTTCTTGTACAGCTCTTTAAGGAACAGATAATTCCTATACAATTTAAATGGCTCTAGGGCATAAATAAAGAAGCAAAAAAATTTAAACAATTTTCTAAAGCCTGAATGATGAATATATGCCGGAAGAAGAAAGCCATGAGCCAATTTCAGATGTGAATAGTGATTTCTAAGATTTTTCTTAAAATACTGGTATTAACTTTAAGCAAAATATTAAATAATATCCCATGATGGGAGGCAGGGGGGAGAGGTTCATTGAAAAAATCGAAATATTGTTAAAAATTAGGACATCTGGGCTTCCCTGGTGGCACAGTGGTTGAGAGTCCACCTGCCGATGCAGGGAACACGGGTTCGTGCCCCGGTCTAGGAAGATCCCACATGCCGCGGAGCGGCTGGGCCCGTGAGCCATGGCCGCTGAGCCTGCGCGTCCGGAGCCTGTGCTCCGCAACGGGAGAGGCCGCAACAGTGAGAGGCCCGCGCACAGCAAAAAATAATAATAATAATTAGGACACGTCCCCATTTTAATACATCAGGTTAGTTACAGTTGAACCATTCCGTACTTACTCGATAAAATTCCTTAGACTTCAGTTTCCAGGAAGATGGAGTAGACATACTTTTCCCTATTCCTCTTACTAAGAATAGTTAAAAACCTAGACATCTTATACCTCAAAGGTTTTTTTTTCTTTGCTCACTTCACATATCCATTATGAATCAGTTGTACATCATTTTCTCTACATCTTTTTTTTTTTTTTGCGGTACGCGGGCCTCTCACTGTTGGGGCCTCTCCCGTTGCGGAGCACAGTTTCCGGACGCGCAGGCCCAGCGGCCATGGCTCACGGGCCCAGCCACTGCGCGGCATGTGGGATCTTCCCGGACCGGGGCGCGAACCCGTGTCCCCTGCATCAGCAGGCGGACTCCCAACCACTGTGCCACCAGGGAAGCCCTCTCTACATCTTCTTAACTCGAGAACACAGTTTGATGGAACAGCCTTTACCTAAAATTTTCTGGTCTCACGGAAGAGGATAAAGCAAAATAAATCAGAGTGTTGGGAAGAATATTCACTATAAACTTTGATATATTTTCTTTTGGTGGTGTGGGTAGGATTAAAGGACAACATGGCTACTATTTTCTGCTTTTCATATTTTTGTAACATTACAGGATTTTGCAACAAATATGTATTAATTTTAAACTAATATTTGAGTTAAAAAGTGAAAAAATCTGATTTCAATCTCTCTGCCTTAATTGAAACACATGCTTTTTCCCCCCAGTCACTAGTGGACATGGAAAATAATGTGTGATCATTCATGTAACAATGCTTGAAAACATTTACTAAATAAATTTATAGTTTTTAAAAACTAATCTTGCTTGAATCAAACACACCATTGAGTGAGACGTTCTGTATATACTGCATCAAGCTATAAGAAAATTCAAAGCCTAGTCAGAAAAAAAAGTACCCATGCATCAAACAACTTCAGAGCATGACCATATATGTGATGCACTGCAGAATTTTATTAACCAGAACTGAAAACACAGAGACAGAAAAATGGTATTTCCTAGGGGATTTTATGACTTTTCCTCTATGTGAAGAAAGCGAAAAGAGCCGGGGTGGTGGGCATAGAGCCGCCAGTTCTTCTGGCCATCGTAGAGTGGCTTGGTTCTGCCATCGGCCAAGAGTAAAATCCCAGTGGACCATTTTCAGTTTGGAGGATGTATGCTATGGGGCAGTGGAAGAGAGTGAAGTGATAGGAAAAACAGAGTGGTGATGAGGATGTGTATGGCTGAGAAAGAAGAGATACTTTTAGCATATTTCCGTAAAAGTGAAGGAGGACTGTCTAAAGAGGACAGTGGTGTTCCTTCTGTGTGGTGTTCTGGGTAAGACCCCATACTGTCCCCATGAAGAAAGTCTTCTATAAAGAGTTATAGGTGCTTGTCCCAGAGATAAGGATCCTCCCTACTCCCATGTGATATCAATGCAGCAAGCCCTTGGCATCTTCAAGAGACACCTACTAATAGGTTAGCCAACCCCCAAATTCTCAGGAGTAACTCAAGGAACCACATGCACATACTGCTCTGACCTCTAGGGACTGACCGCAGATGGAGATAAGGGTAGGAGAATACATTTTTCTACAGCTCCTCTTTCCTGAGACACTTAGAGGGAGCTTGTATGTAGTTTAAAACAAAAACGAAAACAAAAAACGGTAATTTCAAAATCCAGGCAGTTGTCCTTTTAGCCATGGGGTTGAGGACTGTATTGTTTGGAAAGACATCGTGAGGGACCTCATTTCCTACTGGCATGGCTGGGAGGGAGAGAAAGAAAATAAGAGTATTGAACTTGCCCTGCGATATAACGTAGAATATGCTCTCTACTGTAAACAGGGCAGCTGTGCGGATTTTGTTGCTTCTAGGAAACTCTTTCTTTCCTTTAATGTGGACGTAGACAAGTCTGTCCCTGAGAATTGCTTGTTCTCGGGAGAAGAAAGTGTGAATGTGTGTGAGGGGGCGGAAGTGGGTGTACCTATGTAGGAGTGTGTTTGAGTCTGTTTCCTCAGAGTTACTCACAAAGACTGGTAGCCTCAGAAGGAATGGGGACTTTCATCTCATTCTGATGCAAAGATCTCAAACACCAGGAGCCCTGGACTGCCACAACCCCAACCTTGGACAGTTCACCTGTCAGAACTCACCTGGATGATTCTGCTGAGGCCTCCAAGTAGCCTCTTATGTGAGGGATTGTCTAAAGCAGGGGTTGGCAAGCTAGGCCCCAGGGGCCAGGTCTGGCCCACTGCCTGTTTGTGTAAATAAAGTTTTATTGGAACAGCCCCGCCCATTTGTCTACATATTGTCTACGGAGCAGCAGGGTTGAGTAATAGTGACAGAGACCACACAGCCCACAAAGCCTAACATACTGACTACATAAACTTTTGCAGAAAAAGTTTGCTGACCCCTGGTCAAATGTCAACACTTCCAAAGGGAAAATTCCATATAAACATTATCCTTGAAAATCCTTTAGGAAGTGAAGACAGACACATTGTCACCCAGTAAGTCCCAACCAGTGTTTCCTCCAGCAACAGAGGACGTCATTGTTGCTTCAACTGGATGCCTAATTAAGTGGTTGGCATATGTTTAGGGACTGTGTTATGTGAAAAATGCATGTACCTAATATCAGAATTTCACTTAGCACAGCAAAATGAGAAGCTCAGAGAAATGCTACCAACAGAGGGCACGCAGACTCATGGCTCCCAACTCATTTTCGCTTTTGGCCAAAAGCTTTTTAAGAAGAAGGTGGGCAGAGTCATCTGCACTCTACAAATTGTCACTGCTCACTTTTTTTTAATATATAAATTTATTTATCATATTTATTTATTGTTGGCTGTGTAGTGTCTTTGTTGCTGCGTGTGGGCTTCTCATTGAGGTGGCTTCTCTTGTTGCGGAGCACGGGCTCTAGGCATGCGGGCTTCAGTAGTTGTGGCTCACGGGCTTCAGTAGTTGTGGCTCACAGGCTCTAGAGCACAGGCTCAGTAACTGTGGTGCACAGGCTTAGTTGCTCCACGGCATGTGAGATCTTCCCGGACCAGGGATCGAACCCGTGTCCCCTGCGTTGGCAGGCGGATTCTTAACCACTGCGCCACCAGGGAAGTGCCTGATCACTGTTTTTAAGGAGGATTGTAGAGTCGATTTTAAGTGAGTGGACGCATCTGCAACCCCCTTTTGGGAAATGGACTGAGAGTTGTGGATGCTACGGATTGCCCTGGTTACGGAGGCGTCATTTCAGAGGGAGGGAAGGATTTTTCCAGTACTGTAAAGAATTGGAGAAGGGCCTTTCTACAGAGAGAGAGAGGGACAGAGGCAGCGAGGAAAGTAGATCTTGAAACAGGGAAGACTGGCTAAGCACTGCAATGTGCCAGGACAGGGCCCTGTAAGGAGTGTTGTTTCTTTTCCTTTTGTCTTAGACTGAGAACAGCTATATTTTGCCTCCTGTTTAAAGTTCCTTTGCCTACATTGTCATCTCTCCAGTGAGTTGCAAACTTTCAGTAAATCTTCTCACGGACTCAGTGTCATGGTATCATGGTACTAGGGGGAAGCCAAGGATGGGGCGGAAGACAGCATCTGCCCTTCCCCACATCACCCCTCCGCCTAGCATGGCACGACAGCGTTTTATTAAGGAAGGCTGGGAGTGCCAAGGTTTGGGGCAGCAACCAGCCCCACATTGGACAGAAGCTCAACACAAAAGCTGGAAGCCTTGGGAGGGAACAGAGGGGAGCGGAGGTGCAGCTACACGGTTACATGATTGCGGGACAAACAGGAGATAAACGTGCTCCTCCTTTCCCGGCAAATATACTATCGAAACATGAGTGGCTCTTGAAAATGATGGAAAATATGACTGTGTGTGTCGGGGGGTTGGGGGTAGGGGGAGAGGAAGGTAAATACATGAATTACAGAAACATGGGAACGTTTCACAATGGAATGTTTCTGATGGATATCTTCACACCAAAAGTGAACTGCTCTCTTCACTTTCACCAGCATCTTCCTTCTCACCCATAGGCCATTTTTAAAGGTTCACATAAAGATGTTATACAGTGAGCCCAGCCATGACAAGGGGAAAACTGCAAGACTGAATTGAGAGGTACCTGCCCTTGCTCTCCAGCCTGTAGCGCATCTCATTCAAATTTGTGCTGCAGCCCAATTACAACCTGCTACATGTCAGAGACCTCCAGTTTGTTCATGAACACCCAAACTGCAAAATCTAACTTACTAGTTTTTTTTACTAGTAAAATTTAGGAGCATTTAAAAAAATTTTATTGAGGAATAATTGACAAATAGAGCTGTATGTATTTAAAGGGTACAACGTGATGATTTTAAACACATAGACATGGAATGATTACCAAGATCAAGATAACTAATTTACTAATTAAAAATTGAGCTAACGGGCTTCCCTGGTGGTGCAGTGGCTAAGAATCCGCCTGCCAATGCAGGGGACACGGGTTCAAGCCCTGGTCCAGGAAGATCCCACATGCCACGGAGCAACTAAGCCCGTGAGCCACAACTACTGGGCCTGCACTCTAGAGCCCACAAGCCACAACTACTGAGCCTGCGCTCTAGAGCCCGTGAGTCACAACTACTGAGCCCGCGCACCACAACTACTGAGCCCGCGCGCCTAGAGCCCGTGCTCCACAACAAAGAGAAGTCACCTCAATGAGAAGCCCGCGCACCACAACGAAGAGTAGCCCCCTCTCGCCACAACTAGAGAAAGCCCGCACACAGCAACAAAGACCCAACGCAGCCAAAAATAAATAAATAAAACGAATAAATTTATTTAAAAAAAGGAAAAAAAATTTAAAAATAAAATAAAATAAAATTGAGCTAATTACTGAAGAGGGAACTTAAATCCTTGATGTAAAGTCTGATTTAGAATTCCAGTTACATTTTTGAAAAATGCAGCTTCATCAGGCTAGGAATTGAGCTGATAAAAACAGCAAATTAAATGGCACCTGGATTTGATCAAACACATAAAGATTTGATCAACCCGGGCTGTATATTTGAAATTTCTGGGAGCTCTAAAAACTCCTGAGACTCAGGCCACACTGGAAACCTATCAATTCAGCTCTCTGGGGGTGGGGCCCGGGCACCAGTGTTTTTGAAAACTCCTCAGGTGATCCCATCCTGCATTCAAGACTGGACATTGCTCTGAATGCAAGTAGAGAAAAAGGGAATGGTTACATCACAGAAGCCTGCAGAGGCCTGACACTTCAAGAAGTGCGTAAAGCTTTGCATCTCTGCTTTCTTTTATTCTAGAGCAGAAGGCGTTTTAGGAGTTCTGATTGAGCCCAGAAATGTGAACTGTTCTATTTAGACTTCATGAAAGCACATGTGGGCGATGTTGCCATGAAATCACTCTAACCATCTGGCAATGCAACAGGAAGTTATTCTGGTAGCGAATAAAGTGAAACAAGTAGGGTGAGGCAGCAATTCAAACTTATCAAAATAGCTTTGATTTTCTGAGTGGTAGAGAAGAGTATTCATCCTTTCCAAAGGGATTTTTTTCCTTCTTCCTTATTTCTATAGAAAAGATTTCTTAAGCTAAGATTTAATTTGGGTCTATTATTTTAAGAAATAAAATAAACCCTAATACTTCAAAGGCTTTAATAAAAACATAAAGCTCTACTTCTTAGTCTCATGGAGGAGAATGTATAAATCCAATTAATGGGCATTTGAAGTGAATACTGGAGCCCCATTAAAACTGAAACAGCTTTAAAATGTATGAAAGACTTGACAGGTACAGGGCCAAGTTGGGAACAGGAAGCATTATTGTAGGCAGGGGGGTGAGGGGAAAACGGTCTCTATATTATGCGTTTACCATCACTTAGGGGGTGAGGCATCTCGAGGTAATCACCATAACATCAACTGTTCTGTCTTGACACTGTTTTATTTTATTGGTCACGCTGTGTCTTTTCATAGACTTTTCATGTGCTCTCATGTGTTCTATTTTCTTAACCTCTCCATTTGAAGACTTTCTCTAAGCCCTGCCATCACCCTACCCCGCCCTACCCATGCCACCCCCTCAGCCATAAACGATGTTAGAGTGGTAAGTCTGAGTGTGCCTTTTTGTTGCCTTTGAACATAGAAATATGGTTTTCCAGATTTAGGAACATTATCCATTTCTTAATTAAACATTTTATTTTGGGGAAATTGTGGCTTCACATGCCATTGTGAGAAATGATGCAAAGAGAGACTGTGTTCCCATTACCTCGTTTCTCCCCATGGTAACATCTTGCAGAACTATAGTAGACGGACTTCTCTGGTGGCGCAGTGGTTAAGAATCTGCCTGCCAATTCAGGGAACATGGGTTCGAGCCCTGGTCTGGGAAGATCCCACATGCCGCAGAGCAACTAAGCCCATGAACCACAACTACTGAGCCTGCACTCTAGGGCCCGTGAGTCACAACTACTGAGCCCATGTGCCTAGAGTCCATGCTCTGCAACAAGAGAAGCCACCGCAATGAGAAGACCAGGCACCGCAACGAAGAGTAGCCCCCGCTCACCACAACTAGAGAAAGCCTGCAGCGACAAAGACCCAACACAGTCAAAAATAAATAAATTAAATAAATAAATTTAAGAAAACAAACAAAAAAAAACTATAGTAGAACTTGGTACATATATACAATGGAATATTACTCAGCCATAAAAAAGAGTGAAATAATGCCATGTGCAGCAACATGGATGGACCTAGAGATTATCATACTAAATGAAGTAAGTCACACAGAGAAAGATAAATATCATATGAGATCACTTGTATGTGGAATCTAAAAAAAACGATATAAATGAACTTATTTACAAAACAGAAACAGACTCACAGACTTCAAAAACAAACTTATGGTTACCAAAGAGGAAAGGTGCGGGGAGGGATAAATTAGGAGTTTGGGATTAACATATACACAGTACTATATAGAAAGCAGATAATCAACAAGGACCTACTGTATAGCACAGGGAACTCTACTCAATATTCTCTAATAACCTAAATGGGAAACGAATTTGAAAAAGAATAGATACATGTATAGGTATAACTAAATCACTTTGCTGTACATCTGAAACTAACAACACTGTAAATCAACTATACTCCAATATAAAATAAAAACATTTTTTAAAATGACTTAGGAAAAAAGATTGTGAATCACTATATTGTACACCAGTAACACATAATATTGTACAGCAACTATACTTCAATTAAAATAAATTAATTTAAAAAAACTATAGTAGGGCTTCCCTGGTGGCACAGTGGTTGAGAGTCCGCCTGCCGATGCAGGGGACAGGGGTTCGTGCCCCGGTCTGGGAAGATGCCACATGCCGCGGAGCGGCTGGGCCCGTGAGCCATGGCTGCTGAGCCTGCGCGTCCGGAGCCTGTGCTCCGCAGCGGGAGAGGCCACAACGGTGAGAGGCCCGCGTACCGCAAAAAAAACCCCAACAAAACAAACAAACAAAAAACTATAGTAGAACCTGGATATTGACATTGGTACAGCCAAGATCAAGGACACTTCATGGACGCAACCAAGAATCCCTCAGGTTGTCCCTTTCTGTGACCCACATGTCTCTCCCACTCCACACCCCTTCTTAACTCTCGGCAACTATAATGTCCTCCATTTCTATAATTTTATCATTTCAAGAATGTTGTATAAATGGAATCATACAGTCTGCCACCTACCGGGACCACCTTTTTTCACTCAACGTAATTCTCTGGTGATTCATCCAGGTTGTCGTGTGTATCGATAGTTTGTTCCTCTTGATGACTAAGTAGTCCTCCACAATGTGGCCATCTCACAGTTTGTTTTACTATGCACCCGAGGAAGGACATCTGGGTTCTTTCCAGTTTGGGGTTGTTATGAATCAAGTGGCAATAAAAATATTTGTGTACAGGTTTTTGCATGAACATAAGTTTTCATTTCTCTGGGATAAATACCCAGGACTGCAATTGTTGGGTCATATGCTAATTACAGGTTTTTTAAGAAACTGCCGAAGTGTTTTCCAGGGTGACTCTACCTCTTTACAGTCCCTCCAGCAATGTGCGAGGGATCGAGTTTCTCCACACCCTTGCCAGCATTTGGTGTTATTATTTTTTATTGTAGCCATTCTGATAAGTGTGTCGTAATAGCTCATTGTGGTTTTAATTTACATTTCCCTAATGGCTGTTGACATAGAACACCTTTTCATGTACTCTTCTTACGTTTGTTTTACATATACTGTCCAGGTTTTCAGCTGCATTTAGCCGCAACGAGAAGGGAAGTACCACATTATCTTCTATGGTGCGTTAAAATAGAACAGCAGTTATAAGGGGGCAGGTTCTGCTCTCACACGGCCAAGGTCCAAATCTTAGCGTAATCAAATCCTGGCTTTGCAAACTTGGTCAACCACTCTTTCCTCGGTTTTCCACTCTGCAAAACTGGAAGAACACCTATCTTGTTTTGAGGATTTAATGAACTACTGCAAAACACTTCAAGTAATATGTTCAATCACTTCTAGTTATTATATAGAATTCATATGCCTTGTATAAAATTGATTATATGATTTGACAAAATTTTAATATTTGCTTCACACTCATCTAGTTTTTAATATTACAGAAAACTATTTTGATGCCAACCTACTTTTCCTTTTTTAAGTGACCTTTTCTGGGTGTGTCAAGACTGCCTGACATGAAGACCAAGGGATAGTGAAATCTTTGTTGAATCACCTTCATAAATATCTGTTTAATTTATCTCCTCATCTATACTAATGGAATGAAATGGCTGAATGAGGTTTCTTTCTGTTCATTCTGAAAAGTCAAGAAATGAAAAAATAAGAGAGTTAAGGTTGAAAACATAAAGACTGATACTGTATAATAAAAACATTTCTGGAAAACCACACAACGAAGTTCTCTAATCAAATTCTATTCGTAGTTTAAAGTTCTATTTCTAGTCTTTTTTAATGGATAGCTCAGTATATGTCAGTGTCCTCTAACTAAATATTTGCTAAGCTTTCAGTTATTTGGATCAATTGTATGCATGTCTATTAATTAATGAGTTCAACATATAAAATGATCATTTACTCTTTGTCGGGCACCGTGATGGAAGCTATGAACACCCACAGGTGAATAAGCAAAGTCCCGCAGGGAATTTATATTCTGGTAGAAGAGACTAAAATTTGTCTAGAAATGATCATGCTTTGAGGTAGAACATGAGGTACCAAAGGACACACAGAGGAAAACCTCTAGGTATAGGCATCAGTTAGAGGTGAAATGAGGTTAAAAGGTGGGGTAGACTTGGGATATGCAGAATTGGAGGAAAGGGCATTCTAGAGTTAGTAAAGTAAGATCACGTAAGTAGCAAAGTGGGATGCATCCCTAGGGCCCAGTGAGCAGCTCAGGTTGACTGGACCATAGTTTGCAGAAAGGAGTTTAATGAGAGAGAAAGCTGAGAAGACAGGTAGGGACTAAAAAGTGCAGGACCTGGGCTTCCCTGGTGGTGCAGTGGTTAAGAATCCACCTGCCAATGAAGGGGACACGGGTTCGATCCCTGGTCTGAGAAGGTCCCACATGCCGCAGAGTAACTGAGTCTGTGCACCGCAACTACTGACACTGCGCTCTAGAGCCTATGCACCACAACTATGGAGCCCGCACGCCACAACTACTGGAGCCCACGCACCTAGAGCCCGTGCTCCTCAACAAGACAAGCCACTACAATGAGAAGCCTGCGCGCCGCAATGAAGAGTAGCCCCTGTTCACCATAACTAAAGCCCACGTGCAGCGACAAAGACCCAATGCAGCCAAAAATAAAGTAAATAAATAAATTTATTTTTTTTAAAGTGCAGGACCTTTTAACAATATAATCTAACAAGCTTAGAGTCTATTTAGTAGACAATGGGGGGGGTCACTAAAAGTTTTGAGGCATGTGACTGACACGACCAGGGTCCCTTCACGGTGGTTAGTCAAGTAGTAGCATGGTTGGCAGAGGGACTGCTGGATGGAGCCCACGTATAGAGAAGAGAATACAGTCAGAAATCTGAGCAAGGACCATGGCAACAGCTTAGGGATAGGGAAGTAAGAGCCTGATTAGGGGAGCTGTAATGGAAATAAAAGTATTGGGCAGTTTGAATCCATCTGACGTGTGATTTAATTGATTTTATGAGAGCTATTTTGGGAAGGGGAGCTTTGGGCGTGTTGACTTCAAAGTTCTGGCTGGACTTCATGTCCACCAGCAGGTGGAAAGCTGAGTCTGGATGTCAGAACAAGATCAGAGCTGAAAATACATTTTTTACCTTGTATCCGTCATGAGTGATAATCTAGTAAAGCAAGCCTCCGTCTTTAGTAACATTTTTCTAATTTGATCTTTGGTTATTCTTGTTCGATGAGTCATCTCAAAAAGTCTCATTAAGATTTTATTCAAATAGTATTAAATGGATAAATTAACTTGGAAAGAATTAACTTTCATTATATGAGAATAGAATATTGTGCTGTCCTATTAATGAACATAGATTTTTCTCTTCAGTTATTTGTCTTCTTTTATCACCCTTGGTGAAGTTTTATAATTTTTACAATGTCATTCCCACCTATTTCTTTTTTTCTTTTTTTAATAAATTTATTTATTTTTGGCTGTACTGGGTCTTCATTGCTTCGCATGGACTTTCTCTAGTTGCAGCAAGCAGGGGCTACTCCTAGTTGCGGTGTGTGGGCTTCTCTTTGCAGTGGCTTCTCTTGTTGTGGAGCACAGGTTCTAGGTGCACAGGCTTCAGTAGTTGTGGCACACAGGCTCAGTAGTTGTGGCTCACAGGCTCTAGAGCGCAGGCTCAGTAGTTGTGGCTCACGGGCTTAGTTGCTCCGTGGCATGTGGGATCTTCCCGGACCAGGGCTCAAACCTGTGTCCCCAGCTTTGGCAGGCAGATTCTTAACCACTGTGCCACCAGGGAAGTCCCTCTACCTATTTCTTATTGCACTTATTCTTAGGTATTTTATACTTTATAATGATTTGTGATTATATATTTTCAAACCATTTACTGGCATACAGAAAAATAATCGATTTTGCATATTTATTTTATAATCAACCAACTTACTGAACTCTCTCCTCAATTCTAAGAGCTTCTGTTTCCTCTTCTTTCTGACATTTGTATCTATTTATTTTTCTTATTTTATCAATACTTGGTGACTAGAACAATCAGAGCAATTGTGGAAAATAGCAATTACTAAGTGAAGAACTTCTAGATATTTCCTTAGTCCTTGCATATTCAGAAAAGTCCCTATGTCTTCTTCATAAATGAAAAAATGACTTTATTTTACCTGTGTTATTTGTTTTTCCTTTTTAAAGTTCTCATTTTGCTTTTTAAATCTTGCTTTGCCTTTTTATCCCATCCTGTCATCTTTTTGGGTTTTTTCTTCCTTCTTTGTCTTTCTGCTTTAATTCATTGAGACAGCATCTTCCTGCGCTTTGTGGAGGAAGGCAAAGAGATTCCTGAAATTCTTCAAAACTTTGTGGAGATTATTCTTTTCCTCTAGCCTTATACCACATTTTATAGACCCTTACTTTTCTTCTGTTTCTCATTCTTCAATCAGTTGAGATCTGGTCATACTTTTTTATCAACAGATAGAAGCGTGGACTGTCCTGACCCCACTCTGCAGATTTGTGGGAAGATGGAGGTCCTTTCCTGAATCTACTGTTTGAGAGCAGGTTAAAGTGCTACTTGGCCACTTGCTGGTTTTTAGGGTAATTTTTTTTTTTTTTTTTTTTTTTGTGGTACGTGGGCCTCTCACTGTTGTGGCCTCTCCTGTTACGGAGCACAGGCTCCGGACGTGCAGGCTCAGCGGCCATGGCTCACGGGCCCAGCTGCTCCGCGGCATGTGGGATCTTCCCGGATCGGGGCACGAACCCATGTCCCCTGCATCGGCAGGCGGACTCTCAACCACTGCGCCACCAGGGAAGCCCTAGGGTATTTTTAATTGTTGTGATTCTCCTCATGACATCTTATCTCACCCCTTGCACTTTGAAACTATGGAATGGTTGAAAAATTAATATCCTCACTAGGTACCTGTAATGGTTAATTTTTGTGTCAACTTGACTGGGCCATGGGGTGCCCAGATGTTTGATCAAACATTATTCTGGGTGTGTCTTTGAGGGTGTTTCTGGATGAGATTAATATTCGAATGAGTAGACTGAGTAAAGCAGATTACCTGCCCCAGTGTGGGTGGGCCTCATCCAATCAGTTGAAGGCCTGAATAGAAGAAAAAGGCTGAGGGAGAAGGAACTCCTTTTGCCTGACTGCCTTCCAGCTGGGGCATTGTTGTTTGTTTTTTGTTTTCTGTGCCTCTGAACTGAATCTGAAACACTGGCTCTTGGCACCTGCCAGCTTTTAGACTTGAACTACATGAGCAGTCCTCCTGAGTCTTCAGCTTGCCAACTGCAGCTCTTGGGACTTCTCAGCCTTCAACATTGGGTGAGTCAACTCCTTATAAAAAAAAGTCTCTTTCTATATACATTCCATTGGTTCTGTTTCTCTGGAGAACCCTGACTAATATAGCACTCCTACCGGCATTCCCTGATCTTGGCCCTCTCTGCCTTTGGAGCATGACACGTGGAGTCTACACCGGCCATATACTGATACTGCCACCAGTTTTCCTGAGCCCTACTTTCTGTGCCATCACTCTCTGGAATCAGAATCACCTCTGAATTAGAAAAATAAAAATGATAATGTAAATGTCTAACATTAATGGGAACTTACTAGGACTCAAGGGCTATGCTAAGAACTGTATACCTATTTTCCAGCTAATGCAAAAATACAGCAAAATGTGGGGCAAGGAGGAGTGGAGAGTGAGATGAGCAAGAAGAAAGTATCAGTGCTCTGGCTGCCAGATAAGGGTCTACAGACTAAGTACCACCTGCCCAATATTCCAGCTGGTACACGTACAGGGCCTCTGAGCGCAAGAATCACTGGAATGGTAAAAGTCATACTCCTGCCTCCTTCCAGGTGGTTTAGGTAAACTGTGAAGCAGTGTCTGGGAGATTATAGCAAGCTGAGCTAGACGGTGAACTCTGTGAGGCTGATTACAATTGTATTTATTGACAATATATTCCCAGTACCTTGCACTGTGGCTGGCATCAGATAAGGGCTTAGTATTTCCCATTAATGTTTGTCAAATCTACTTTTCCATTGGTCAAGATTCACCCCAAATTCTAATAAGTTGTATAACTGTCTTAATTTTCCTTGGGATAACTTTTCTTCTTTATTCTGTAGTTTCCTAGCTATTTTAATGGGCAGTTGGGAGAAATTTTATATTTTTTTAAACCAGAAGTCACCTTAATGAATTTTAAATGATATTGTATCAAAGCTGAGGAATGGCTTTACTACAGATCAATAAGACTACACAGGTCACAAATGGAATTAGTTGGTTAATGCATACGAGTCAGAAATATGAAGTGGGGGGGCTCCCCTGGTGGCGCAGTGGTTAAGAATCCACCTGCCAATGCAGGGGACATGGGTTCGAGCCCTGGTCCAGGAAGATCCCACATGCTGCGGAGCAACTAAGCCTGTGCGCCACAACTACTGAGCCTGTGCTCTAGAGCCCACAAGCCACAACTACTGAGCCTGCGTGCCAAAACTACTGAAGCTGGTGCGCCTAGAGCCTGTGCTCCGCAACAAGAGAAGCCACCGCAGTGAGAAGCCCACGCACCGTAATGAAGAGCAGCCCCCACTGGCCGCAGCTAGAGAAAGCCCGCGCACAGCAACAAAGACCCAATGCAGCCAAAAATAAATAAATTTTAAAAAAAGAAAAAGAAATATGAAGGAGGAACGTGGTTTTGTGACTGAGTAAATACCTCCATTGGTCAGAGTCCATTTCTCATCTGTGCAATGAACAAAATTACAGCCACCCCCTTGGGTGTGTGTGTGTGTGTGTGTGTGTGTGTGTGTGTGTGTGTGTGTGTGTGTGTGTGTGTGTGTGTGTGTGTGTTGGGGGAAGAGGGGCTACAATATGTCTATTGCATGGCTACAAAACTGCTTTGCAAACTGCCTATCCTATATACATGTTAGATGTTTTGCCTGCTATCACTATGATCATTTTCTGTCTCGTGTGCTAATCTATGGACAACATCTTTCTGTGACCAAGATTCCAACCACATATTTTATCCTGTCGTTCCCAGAAGCAACAGTACAGTATTATACTCAATTTCTCTACCAGATTCAAGGGTCATGATCCCTTTGGCAGGGAGAGAGTTACTGTCAGGAATATCCTGTTGGATCCAGGACAAACCATTAAAAAGTTGCGTAAGTCTTTGTCAGCTCTGAGTTGTTATCCTGCAGGTGTTTTGCTATGTTGACACAGCTCATGTTTGCCCTGCTTTATTTATTGCTCTTTCTTTTGGAGGAAATCATAGAGAAAACAGGACTCATCCCACGGATGGAAACAGTTTCTCTATTTAGCTGCTGAACTCCTCGGGAAAGAGGGAAGAAATCAGTAAGAGACGCACGAATGAATAAAAAATATTCACCTTCAAAACACACTAAAAGAGCAATGAAGGATCCAGATTAGAAGAACCTGTGCCTAGTGGGAAGCAGCCGCAGAGCATCGGGAGATCAGCTCAGTGCTTTGTGACCACCTAGAGGGGTGGGATAGGGAGGGTGGGAGGGAGACGCAAGAGGGAGGGGGTACGTATACATATAGGTGATTCACTTTGTTGTACAGCAGAAACTAACACAACATTGTAAAGCAATTATACTCCAATAAAGATATTAAAAAAAAAAAGGAGAAGAACTTGTTCCAGAGGGACTCTTGAGCACCTGGAAATGCAGAGGAAAAAGTAAAAGCCAATTTGATTAATTTTAATTGAGTAAGTAATGCTTAATCACCAGTCATGTTCAAGGCTCTGACAGAGATACATAAAGGAAGTAAGATGCAGTTCCTGCCCTCATGTTGTTTATAGCTGAACAGAGACAATGAAGTGAGCAAACGATTCTAATATAAAGCAAACCACGAGAAAGTGGCTGTCGCCAACGTGACACCCCCATTCTAGTAGGTCTTTATTAATTATATGAACATATTTCTCAAATTATGTATTTTCTTGAAAATCATGTTAAAACCTTGTTCTCAAATACAGCACTTAATGAGTCCACTGAATAAACTTTCAGAGAATAAGATATGTGTTTGGGAAGAAATAAAGGTTTTAGAAAACCTAAGTAGCTTCTGTCCAGATGTCTGTCCCTGTGCTTGTTGATGGCCACTGGAAAGGCCGAGCATATAGGAAATAGTCTTCTTTCTAATATGAAAGGCATATTTGTGTCCCGTGGAATGAGAGGTATGTGTGGTATGAGAACAGGACCCAAGGTCACGGCAGGGCTCCCAGTTCTAACGCATATTTCCTGACTTAGGTCCCTCTGCGTGGATCATGGCTTGTTGGGTATTCACACTCACAACTTCTACTGCATTTGTCCTAGGATGCTTAATTATTCTTGTAACTTTTAATTGTTCTCCCCTTTCTTCACAGTTCTCTGTCTTTGTTATGGTGGAGTTTCATTTCAGCCTTGAAACCCTTTCCATCTCACCTCCATTTCAGTAGCATGTTTTACAACAAAAATTGGTTCAGCAATTTTTTATTTCTTGAAACTTTTAACTCTTTGATGAAGTAAAGGCTCAGAATTTTTATACAATTCTTATAAACAGATGCATTTTAAGTCTGAAGAGATGTCATATATTTAATGTCTTAACGAAGTAGAAATTTAAAGCCTACTTAAAAAATTAAATATTCAGAAACACAAGCTTTATAAACTGTCACTCATCATCTGTTACAAGATTAGTATTTGTCTCATTTGTAAAGAACACGTATGTAAGAATAAAATGCAGAAATCGAAAGCATACATCTTGAGCAAGTTTGATAAACGTATAATAAACCCATGAGACCACCACCCCAGTCAAGACAGCAAACATTTCCATCACTCCAGAAAGTTCTCTCATGTCTCTGCCAGTTACTCCTCAACACCCAGGGGCAACCACTGATCTGAATCCTATCACCATGGATTCATTTTGCCTGTTCTTTCACTTCCTGTATGGAGAGAGACAGTTTTTACGCTTTTGTGACTGCCTTCTTTCCACATTCTGTTTTTGAGATTGGTCAATATGGTTGAGTATGAATATACTGCACTATATGAATATACCACAAACTGTCCATTCAACTGCGGATGGATATTTGGGTTAGTTCTAGTTTTCGACTATTACTAATGAACATTTACAACTAACCCAAGTCCACTTTCAAGTAGTTTCCTCACATACATCCACTGATCAATTCTCTGCAGCATACCTGAGGCGGACCTTTCTCTTTTTGTGCAAAACTCTCCTCCTTATTACTCTGTCCTGAATACTCCAGCTCCCACAGTCTCTCTGGACTCTGAGTGCCACCTCCTCAATTCAAGAAGTCACTGGGTTTTGCCTGGTTTTCTCTCTCTGTGCTGAAACCTAGAAGCTCCCAAACTCTCTCAAGCTCATAAGCTTAGGCAATCATAGCGCTCCCCTTTCTTACCTTCTGTTTCTCAGGGATCACTGTCCTTCATTGCCTGATACTGTGTCTTCAAAGTCATTGTTTCATATATTTTGTGTGGGTTGATTTACTGATTTATTTATCGATTTTTGGTTGTTGCTTGGTTGTTGCAGGTGGGAGAGTAAAACTGAGCTGGAAGCAGAGGTTCGTATTTCATAATTTTATTTTTTTATAAATTTATTTATTTATTTTTGGCTGTGTTGGGTCTTTGTTGCTGTGCGAGGGCTTTCTCTAGTTGCAGCGAGCTGGGGCTACTCTTTGTTGTGGTGTGCGGGCTTCTCATCGCGGTGGCTTCTCTTGCTGCAGAGCACGGGCTCTAGGTGCATGGGCTTCAGTAGTTGTGGCACGGGGGCTCAGTAGTTGTGGCTCACAGGCTCTACAGTGCAGGCTCAGTAGTTGTGGGGCACGGGCTTAGTTGCTCTGCGGCATGTGGGATCTTCCCAGACCAGGGCTCGTACCCGTCTCCCCTGCAATGGCAGGTGGATTCTCAACCACTGCACCACCGGGGAAGCCCTTCATAATTTTTGATGCTATTTCAAATGGATTGTTATTTTCTTTTTTTCTTTCTTTTTTTTTTTTTTTTTTGTGGTATGCGGGCCTCTCACTGTTGTGGCCTCTCCCATTGCAGAGCACAGGCTCCAGACGCACAGGTTCAGCAGCCATGGCTCATGGGCCCAGCCGCTCCGCGGCATGTGGGATCTTCCCGGACCGGGGCACGAACCTGCGTCCCCTGCATCGGCAGGCGGACTCTCAACCACTGCACCACCAGGGAAGCCCTGTTAACTATTCTTTTTCCATTTGCTTGTTTCTAATACTTAGAAATACAACTGATTTTTTTTTCCATCTTAACCTCCAAACAAGTATGGTTTTAACAAGATCATTGGATCCCTGGACCACTGGATTAGGGAGGAAGAACTCACAGCTGAATGGAGAAATTACTAACAAGGCTACATGGAGGAGGTGGGACTTGAAAGATATGTAGAATATAGCATAGATAAAAGCTTCAGCATGAACAAAGCACAGAAGAAGGCATAACCAAGGATTCCAAGTTGTTCCATTTGAATGAAAGATCGATTGTGAGTAGAGGATTTGAGAAAAGGGAAGTCTCCACATGTATGATATACAAACATAAAACTTCTGTGGGAAAGCCTTCTCTGAGCCTCCAGATCAGGGGACGTTATTTGAAATAACCTTAACTTCTCATTCATAAAGTGCTGACAATTCGAATTAACTTTTTGTTTGCCCATTCATGCAATATTTGTCTGCCATACGAGACTGAAAATTCAGTGAGGGCCTGAATCAGGCCTGTTTTTCTCATCACTGTATTTCCAGCACTTAACAATGAATATTCATCGAAGGAATGAATAAATGGAACCAGGATAAGAAGTCTGAATTTGATTTCATATGCAATCAGAGTCTTTAAACGTATGTGCTGTAGGAGAATGATTTGTTCAGAGTTGTGTGTTAGGAAGGTTTTTCTGGCAGCATGTAGTGAATGAATTAGAGGGAAGCGAGGATGAAGAGAGGCTACGGGAATAGTTTCGACAGGAGGCAAGGTAAGCCTGAGCCATGGCGGTGTCATAGAAATTGGAAGGAAACAGATAAAAAGGATTCTGTGGAGGGCAAACCCACAAAATATGAAAATTGTGGAGGAGAAGGAACAGAGAAGTCACATATACCTGACATTTTGAGAGTGGGGAATTAGGAGGAAAATGGTGCCGTTTATAGAAATAGCAGTCTATTAGGAAGAGCTGGTTTTGGGGAGGGAGCTGTCAATCTTGAGTGTTAATCACCTACGGGCTTTCTAAGTGGCAACTGGAAACAGTGTGGATCTCGAAACAGAGCTGTGGATTAGGAACGTAGACATGAGAATCGTCCAGCTAAAGGGGATACTTAGCCAGGTGAGATTGGTGAGAGAGACAGAGAGAGAGGGAGAGGGAAAGGAGAAGGAGAAACCCAAAGACACAATTTCAGGGGTATTAACTTTAGGAGGCAGGAGAAAGTCTACAAAAGATAGGAATGAAGAAACTTTTCTAAAGTAGGGAACAGAACCCATAGAGTGTTACATTGTGAAAGGAGAGCGTTTGAGGCTACTTAGCTAAATATATAGAAAGCTTGAGTAACACGAAGACAGAAAGGGCCATTGGCTCTGATCATTAGACTATGAACAAACTTCAAGATAATAACACATGTATTCTAAGAATCACTTGGCTCTTAAAATAATCCATTAAGGCAAAGGGCGGGGGGCATTATTACCCCCACTATGTAGATGAAGCAGCAGAATCTCAGAGAGTTCAAGTGGCTTCCTCAAGGCCACACAGACATGAAGCATCAGAGCTGGATTGTACCCCAGTGCCATCCTTGATATCGTCCTCTAATACCACACTGCATCCGATTCTTTCTAAGATTCTTCAGAAAAATGTGTTTGTTCTCAGATCTATACTCTGTTTTAATTCACCTCATTATTGTCTATTTCCCTAGGAAGCTTATAAAAGCACTTGGATCCTGCTAATATAAAGATTGATATCAGTAGCTACTGTCAATAACTTAGAAGGAGTAAAGGCTCAGAATCCTTGTTTACCATCAGAGGGTGTTGTTTCTTGAAATAACACAGGTAAATAAATATTAGGGGATTTCTTTTTCTGTTACAGCAGCGAACACCAACTAAGGAGAAGGTCAAGTTTTCCTCATCAATTCTATAAGTTCCCTTAGGTTCAAACTTGATTAAGGACTCTGGTATTCACTTACTTCATCTAATTAGTGACTTACAGTTATTATCCTAAAGTCATATAAGAACATCAGTAGCATTTTAAATATCAGCAACACTTTATTATAGTACTATAAGGCCCAGAACAACAGGCTTGTTGTCCCAATGTTATCAAATATTCATCCTGAAAGGCACAGGTGTGTGGTGAGGGGTGGAGAAAAGGCTCAGAGGATTCTGGTTTACTAATTTACTATTTTTTTTAAATACAGATTTGTTATTTATTTATTATTATTGTTATTTGGCTGAGTCAGGTCTTAGTTGGGGCATGCGGGATCTTTATTGTGGTACGCGGGCTTCTCTCTAGTTGTGGTGTGTGTGTTTTCTCTCTCTAGTTGTGGCGCGCAGGCACCAGGGCACGTGGGCTCTGTAGTTTGCGGCACGCAGTCTCTCTAGCTGAGGCGCAAGGGCTCAGTAGTTGTGGCTCGCGGGCTTAGTTGCCCCGCAGCATGTGGGATCTTACTTCCCTGACTAGGGATCGAACTCACATCCCCTGCATTAGAAGGCGGATTCTTTACCACTGGACCACCAGGGAAGTCCCCTACTTTTTTTCTTTTTTTTCTTTTTTTTTTTATCTTAAGAAAGAAGAAAGACATCGGAGAGAATTAAGCTGATAGGCTTGGTCACTGTCTTAAATAAGAAGCTAATATGAGATGATAATATGAACAATATGTGCTGTTGTCATCTTCCAAAACTTCTATAACAAATAAACAAGAAAATAACTGTTCTACCTGTAGAATCTGTTGTTAGAATCTGTGAGTAGAGTCTTGGGGCTGCTGATTTCTGTGATGGGCATTTACATGTAGGAAGAATTGACCCCATAGCAATCAGTGGTCATTAAAATGCTTCCTATGAGTCCGAAGAGGCTGGTTCATTTAGTTCAGAGAAGAGTTGCAGTTACTGTCCTGAAAGGCTTCATGTCAAGGCCTCACAGAAGGAGGGCAGCCCCTCTGAGCAAGAGAGAGCTCTTTATCATGAGCAAATAAAGGTGTGAGCATGCTCTGAAAGGTATGCATAGCTGTCTCACTAGTGCCTCAGAACGTAAAGCTCACACCGCAGTTTTGGGTAGTTTGTTCTTTCTTTGGGGGTCTCCATTTGGTGGGTATGCTGACCCCTTTGACTAGGACTACAATTTCTTTATGAATTGGTATGATTTTTCAGAAGAAAATGAGGACAATTTTAAGAGCATCTCCATGGATATTCACTTTCCCCTTTTCCAAAAAGTAACGAGACAAGCCTACAGGCTTGGTTCCATTTTGGTCAAACTGCAAATACGTGGCATTTTAGGAATCTCGGGCTGTTTTATTCTTCGCGCCCATTTAACCGCAGTTTGGTGACTGGGGTGCGATGGAATAAAGCAGTTCTGTAGAATCAGTGCAGTCCTGTTTCCGGGAGTTTGTAGCAACTATGGCTTCAGGAGAGAGTGGGAAAAAGAAACACACTTAGCAACTCAAAGGCCAGCTGCTTCAAAACTGGCTTGGACTTTCTGCACTCATCACCACGACGGTTTCTTTTTTGTTGCTGTTGTTCTAAATTGTAAACAGACTTGTGTGGATTCTTCTTTTGTATATTTATATTTGGGGAAGGAGCAGATGGGGGCATTCCTCTTTTCTACATTTATATAAACTTCAGAAATCTAAAAACGTAAGGCCCAGATTTCATATTTTTTGAAAACTAAGAGAAAAGACTTGAAAGAAATGTAATTGATGACTACTGGTACCATTTCCTTCCACTTTAAGGGAAACTGGATAATAGTATCCTCCCCCTAAGTAACACTCTCTAGCCTAGAGTGTCAAAGAGCTTTAGAAAACATTAATTTAGACTCAGGGACCTCAACTGTACTGACCTGCATTATAAGGAATGCAAGAGAAATGTGATACAGAAGCTTAATTAGTAGAGGTTAACTGAATTACCCAAGTTTATACAGCAGCATGCCTGGAGGTTACCCATTCACTGAGTGTCCCCTCTTTAGGTCTGGGTAAAGCTCTTGAAATTGAATTCCCATTACTATGGTGCATCCAATAATTTTGTACCTTCTATGATACCCAAAGATATATATCTTTTATATATACATCATGATGGGGCACCCTCACAATATGGTAGAAAGTGTGCTGCCTGGAAATACAGAACCTAATCCCAGCTACACCGTTGCCTGAGTTCTGCGGCCTCCAGTATGGCATTTTCACAGGACCCTAGACATCATTTTGGAGAAACCGTAAAAATAAAGGGTATAGTAGATATTTGGGAGGTAACTCACCAAAATTTATTCTTTTCTTCTGCTTAAAGTACTCTGAGGTTTTTTTGGATTTTTTTGCAGGGCGGGGGGGGGGGATCTCTTTATGAATCTATTGTATATTAGTCATGAAATTATAGTAATTACAGTGGGATTGACCCAGGCATGGGCCTGATTGGCTTAAACCCAGAACGTTCTATCTCTCTCGCCACAGGATTACTGAGAGATAAACATCATTAAATTTGGGTCAGTGAGACATGTCCATACAGAGGGTAAGACTTCTGAGAAGTTATTTCCCTCACTCTTCTAAGTACTCCCCCCACCCCACCCACCCAAGTTCTTCTTCCTCTGATGGGAAGGTCTGGAACTACTAGCTATTGTCACCATGAATGGATCTGACCTTAAGACAAGCTGAGGCACTGGGGGTAGGGGAGGAAGTGAGGGGAGGGTAGACATGAGAGATAAACAGGAGGAGGAACCCACATGGCTTTAAGAACCCTGAGTAAGTCCTGGATTATCCAACTATGTGAACCAAAAAATTCCCCACTCTTCCATTCTTTGGTTAAGTCATTTGGGGCCAGGTTTTCTTCTACCTGCAACCAAAAGCATCCTTATTGCTACAAAGGGGTTGAATTAGAATGTAGTCACTACAACCACACTGGCCAATAGAAATTTCTGTGATGGTGAAAATATTCTGTAAAGGCACTGACCAACATGGTAGCTACACGTGTCTGTTGAGTTGTAGCTGGTGAATGAGAAAAGCAGTTTTTGATCGAATTAGTTAAAATTTCAATAGTCACATACAGCTAGTGGCTACTATTCTGGACAGCACATCACTGGATAGACTTTAAGATCTCTGATAGTTCTAACATTGTTTGATTTTATGAGTGTACTCAGTGCCCGTAACACCCACGAATAGATCCAAATGTGACTGAAACTAAAATCTTTTGCCAACACACACAAGACATCTGATTTCCAGTAAGAAGGGAGACATGAGGTTTATGTTTTCAATTAAAGCTGCTATGGCAGCTAATTTATGAGCAGATGATAAAAAGATCAATATGCACTACTTCTTTCCACATTAGGCATTTTATAGCTGGGAGGACTTGGACAAACTACATGAAATCTCTAATGATATTTTGAGGATTAACTGAGATAATGCATGTAAAGGATTCAGCACAGAATCTTGCCCAGAATAAACTTCAGTGAATGGCAGTTGTGCCTGCTGCCACTACTGTTACTCAAGACAGACATTGATGACCAAATGTCACCACCCCTTAGTATCTAGAAACGCCTCTATCTGACTGAGTAGACCAGTGATAGATCACTGACATATTGAAGTTGGAAAAGGCTTAGAGAGCAAGCAATCCAATGAGATATAGTTGCAGAGGGTTAAACTAAGTCTCAGTCATCCAAGTGACCAGGAAGTTAGTACAGGAGAGAAATTAAAACCAAGACCTCCTGGTTCAAAATTCAGGGCCCTGGGTATTTTCTTTTACTGTACTTTATTTTGCTTCACGTTTCCCCAGATTTTTCACACTTCCTGGCATTTTCTATTCAACTTAGCAAACAAGTTAATACTGGTGACTTATAGAAAACTCCATTTGCATTCTAGGCAGTTTTACAATAAGATAATCTTTTCCAGATCACTTAACCTCATGGTTAACTCTACCTTCACTCTTCAAGAAGTGATGGGGGGGCTTCCCTGGTGGCGCAGTGGTTGGGAGTCCGCCTGCCGATGCAGGGGACACGGGTTCATGCCCCAGTGCGGGAAGATCCCACATGCCGCGGAGAGGCTGGGCCCGTGAGCCATGGCCGCTGAGCCTGCGTGTCCGGAGCCTGTGCTCCACAACGGGAGAGGCCACAACAGTGAGAGGCCTGCATACCGCAAAAGAAAAAAAAAAAAAAGAAGTGATGGGAAGGCTTTGGTTGTCAATGTTATTCAATGTCTGGAGCATAGCTGTTTAAAAGATTTCAAAAATTCAACACTGTTTGGATCTCTTTCTCTATTTCCTTTTTTTTTTTTTCTTAGCAGAGACAAAAATCTTTTTCTTGAGTTTCTAGTATTGTATTATTATGGTCAAAGGTGGAATCGTGGTATAAATTCCTTACCGGATCACAGATTTTCCTCTTTACTTCCTTCTCTTGTTCATGGGCTGCCATTTTGTCGCTTTCAAAATGGAGCAAACAAGGCTTAAAAACAAAATCCCTGCTGATTCAACACTGAGTTAGTTCATCTATGGGTCAAGGTGACAGGACATAGCTCACTAACAATTTATCACTAAATAAGCAGATACGGTTTGTTCCGCACCTCCAAGTTCAGAAGTTTCAAAGTCATCTCAATTCTGCCCATGGCACTAGAGGGATGAACTGGTTAGAGTGTGAATTTTGCAGCTGCACTACCTCATTAAAAAGTTATTATTAGGGCTTCCCTGGTGGCGCAGTGGTTGAGAGTCTGCCTGCAGATGCAGGGGACACAGGTTCGTGCCCCGGTCCGCGAGGATCCCACGTGCCGCGGAGCGGCTGGGCCCGTGAGCCATGGCCGCTGAGCCTGCACGTCCGAAGCCTGTGCTCCGCAACGGGAGAGGCCACAGCAGTGAGAGGCCCGCGTACCGCAAAAAAAAAAAAAAAAGTTATTATTAGATTGATATTCTTATTAGTGATCAACACATTACGGCAGAAAGTCAGAATGAAGAGGTGAGACCCCATATGAGTTAATTTTGCATTACATTGCTTCTACATGGATCTATACCTTTTAAGCTACTGTATGAAATTAACTACAAGTATTTTGAAGGAAAGATCTGATTTACAGAGACTTTTTTTGTCTTGCCATCCATCTCAGGCCATACCAGATGTTCTAAGAGGATCACCTCAACTACCTGAAAAGGGAGAAAGAGTCCTATTCTTCCATACTCTTAAAAAAAAAATTATATGTATATATATATGTATATATATATATATACACACATATATATATATAATATCAGTAGACCGTTCTTTCCATGGCTGTAAGAAAGAGAAAAAAGGTGTTCCTAGGGCTGCTACATCTTTTTCCTGTCTCATAAGGAAGTTTAGGGGAACAAACATTTTCTCCAAATAAATGTGTGCCTTTTTTGATGCCAAAGAATTGGTTTTCCCAAACATTGTTACATATTAGTCTTCTAAGATGACACACACAGACTATATATATATATATATATATATAGTCTTCTAAGATGATACACACAGACTATATATATATATATATAGTCTTCTAAGATGATACACACAGACTATATATATATATATAGTCTTCTAAGATGATACACACAGACTATATATATATATATAGTCTTCTAAGATGATACACACAGACTATATATATATATATATATATATAGTCTTCTAAGATGATACACACAGACTATATATATATATATATATATATAGTCTTCTAAGATGATACACACAGACTATATATATATATAGTCTGTGTGTATCATCTTAGAAGACTATATATATATATATATATATATATTTCAACTACTTTAGGGTTTAAATTGGCTTTGGGTGGCTAGGGTGGAAACTAATCATGGATTTCAAAATTATTTCTAGGAAATATCACCCAAGCTCCAAAAAGGAGACTACAAATTTTCAGAACAAACTCCACTGGAGAAGCTGGGAACTTGCTATATTTCAATCAGGTTTAAAATCTGAATGATATTAGCTCAAACATTTTTTAACAATATAATTAAATTTATGAGCAACAGTACAAAATAAAATAACAAATTCTAAAAATATAATAATGAAGGTTATATGAAAAACTTTAAAATGTAAAGCATTAATGCACACGAAAGGCTACCAGGCCTCTTCAGGAAGGCATTTGAACACTGGTAACCAAAAAAATGTCCTATTGGAAAAATAAATGTTATGGTTGATATACACATCCAAAAGATGCGATAGGTCAATGTTAATCATATCATCCATTGCAGTTTCTTCACTTTGAAAGCACTGAGAGATCCAGTAGTGAGTCATAACTGTTATTTCCAAACTAGATCAATTCTGAAGGAAACCTATTCCTGAGACTAACTGATAAATGTCATTTGTAATGGGAAACATTTGCTTTCTGGCTAGTTAAGTGCATTTAGGTAGACAGTAATGAGTTGCAGCTGAAGGGTGGAGCTCCTCTAAAAGGAAGTATACTTTTTCTTTGCCAAATATAATGAAAAAAGTATGACTTCCAACTGGCCCACTATTGATATTCATTCAAGAAAGATTCTTGCAATATGACTCTTTCACAGGAAAAAAAAAAACACTGGAAAATCAGAAGAGTGGATTATTACAGTTCAATAAACAGTGAGGAGATGTAAGAAGAATAATCCCGATTTATCACTATAGAAACGAAGACACAGATGAAAACAAAAAATAGACACGGCTTAAAGTACAGGAAAATAAGTGTATGATAAACCACATATTAGAATGGGCTAATTTTTGTTTTAGTTACAAATAAATCCAAAATCTCAGGTGCTCAAGACAATAACGGTTTATTTTTCACTCTGCTCCACGTCTGGCATGGGTTTGCAAGGGGGGGTTTGCTCATCCTTAAAAACACTGACTTGAGGGAAGTTTCTAGTTGGTATGCCGCAGGGATCTAGTCTGTTAAACATTTCTCCTGGTGATCTGATTTAGGACACTGACTGAACTCCAATTATGTTTGCAGACAAACGATGGCAGACTGGAAGATGTAGCTAATATGGCCTTAATAGGCTGTAACAATGGGTCCAAGAAAACAAGTTGAGGTTTCAAAGAGTTAAAAGTATAACCCTACACTTGAGTCTAAACGATGTAAACCATATATCCCAAAGAGGGGACATATTAAAAAAAATTTTTTTTTTCTCGTAGGAGATATGGTTTAGAAAGAGAACGTACGGGAAAGATTTCAGGATTTCAATTTACTATAAGCACGATCTGAGTCATCAGGGTTAAGTGATTGTGAAAATAACCAGGTGAAACTGAGTTGAAAAGCAATCACATGAAGAGTCCCTGAAAGTCTTTCTTGAGGCCAGAGTTTACCAGGGGATTTGCATTTACTTCTCAGGACCATATTTTAATCAGGGGACAATGACAAATGAGAACAGGGTCACTCAGGATGGCGGGGAAGAATCACATCACATGAAGGATAGTTGAAGGATCTAAGGGTGTGGAACCTGAAAATATAAGACTAAAGAAAAGGTGGTCTTCAAGTATCAGAAAATCTGGTATGAAATCCCATGAAAGAAAGATGACACTTGCTCCCTCTTCTCCCAGAGGGCAGAATCATTCATTCATTCATTCATCATTCAACAAACATGTATTGAGCACCTATTACTTTTTACTAAGCAAGATTTTAGAGGTACAGGAATAAAAGCAACCCCAAAAATACAGTCTAATGCAGACGAAGGACAAGTTCCAGCTTTCTGAAACTTGCATTTATGTCTCTCATGGCAGCACTGTTCCTTGGGCTGGCATAGCCCCCGGGCAATGTGCTGTCTTCTGTGTGGGACTGGTTTATTGTTCAGACTCATGGTCTGTATGGTGTACCTGACCCTGTCACCATCCAGCAAAAATCTTTCAAAAGCTCCCAGTTACCTTTACAATAAAATCTAAAATCCCAAGGGCACCCAAGGCTGTTTTCAAAATCTCTGTTTTCATCAATATCTCCTGCCACCCCTAACGCCAGCTATTTTACTTTTTTTTTTTTTTTTTGCGGTACGCGGGCCTCTCACTGTTGTGGCCTCTCCCGTTGCGGAGCACAGGCTCTGGACGCGCAGGCTCAGCGGCCATGGCTCACGGGCCAGCCGCTCCGCGGCATGTGGGATCTTCCCGGACCGGGGCACGAACCCGTGTCCCCTGCGTCGGCAGATGGACTCTCAGCCACTGCGCCACCAGGGAAGCCCTCCAGCTATTTTAAATTAATTTCAGTTCCCTAAGTGTGCCGTGCTTTCTCGCTGCCTTCACAACGCTGTGTGCCCTTCCTCATTGCCAGCCCCCCAGCTGACTTCTGTTTTTCCAACATGACAACTCAGTCACTGCCTACATCGGGAAGCCTCCATGACTCCCACTGGCGGTGTTCCATGACCCTTCCTCCGGGCTCCGTGGCACACAGTGCCCCTTCGTTACTTATCCTAGTGAACTGTCAGTTACCTAGAAACTCCCTGAAGACAGGAGTGTTTCCTCTTGGTACGTCAGCACCAGCTGCAGTGGGTGGCACAGAGCTGGTCCTCAGAAGTGCCTGTGAAACGTATCAACGAATGAAGGGTTCCGACTGAGGCAACAGGTAAGTATTCCCTGTAACAACTTTCAACGAAGTATAATCTATAAAAACATTGAATCACTATGTTGTACACCTGAATCTAATACTGTAAATCAACTATACTTCAGTTAAAAATAAACAGATCAGTATTCCCAAAGACTGAGCTGTTCACTGACTTTCAACTTTTGAAAATGAATCTAAATAAAGGAAATGTGAGAGAGATCTTCAGAAACTCACTTCTAAGGTCAAGACCACCGTTGACTTCCAGGCAACAGGCATCCTAAATCAGCCAGGTAACAGGAAGCACTCCCCGAAACTTGCTTCACAGGGACGCAGGGAGAGGATGAGGATGGATTATTGACAGTCATCATCAAAAGGTGATATCCATTCGCTGCTTTGTAAGTTGTGCTGGCGTCGCAGGGGGCATCCAGCATTTCTCTCCCGTGTGAAGGCTGGCACCAGGCAGTCCATGCGTCGGGGCAGTAAAACAATCTCGCATGAAGGGCAGCACGTTGTCCGTGGGCAGTGCCAGCCCAAGGAAACAGTGCTGCCTTTGAGAGACACAAAGAGCCACTGTCCTTGCCTCTTTTTTTCTTCTTCGAAAACTGTAAGAGTCCAAAACTCGCTGTGGAGATAACAAAGGCTCCTCGCAGGCTGAGCAGAAGGCTGTAGTCAGTTCACCTGTAGAGCCCCAGCCAAAACGAGCCCACGGGCCACAGCCCACAAGATTAAGGTAGTCAAGCATCCTTTTCACCTGGACTGTAATCTGAAAGAAAAATAAGCTTTGCAGAAAAAAAAAAGAATGTCCCTTTTTTTCTCTGCCTCTATCGGTTCTGGACTGCCCTGTTCTCAACAACAAAGAGAACTGGCTCCCACAAGCCAGGATGTCTTCTTGGTAATGTTTACCGCACATGCTGGTATCTTCCACGATGCTTCCATTATATTCACTTACTATAAAAAGACTTAGCAGTTATTTCAGCAAAGACTGAGGGACCATCCATAGAGCAGGTCCTGCACTAAATGGGAGGTTGGACTGACTGACCACTGAGATCCCTTCCTGGTTCTGTAATTAGAAGGCTGGGAGAGGGAACTTGTAATTCATTCAAACCTGTGGTCACCCGGTAGTCACATTAATAGCCAAATGGCTCAACTGTGGAGAGTGCCGCCAAGGATTCAAGTGCAGAGGGCAAGAGAGGTTAGGAGAGAACAGAGGGAAGAGGAGGGCTAAGAGACAGGGCTGAAGCAAAGAAGAAAACTGACTTCAGTCTACACTGGGCACTCGCTATGTTTCACGCAGGAGCTCGCAACACAGAGATGAAATTCACATTGCTTTGAGGCAAGGAGTGAACAGAGACCTGTACCCAGGCCACTCCGACGCAATGGAATGGGTGCCACGGTACTTCTGTGCCGTGCAGGTGGCACAGAGTGTCTGCAGGCAGCATAAAACAAGACTTCAATGAGGTGACGAGTGAGCTTAAGCTTAAGAATGAAAAACAGCTGATTTAACTTGGAAGGAGGGCTTGGGAAGATAGCCTACATAGAAAGGATTGCAAAGGCAAAGTAGTGAAGCATGAGAGAACGTGGCAGGCGTGAAGAGCTGCAGGTGGTTCCTTGGCATGGTTGGTGTAGAGGACACCTGTGAAAAGACGGCAGCAGTATTGGGAAATAGGTGGCTACCAGACTGTGAAGCTCTTTCTTGCTCTGTGTAGCAGTGGGGAACTCACTGTCAGTGTTGAGAAGATATGGGTCCCAGATCCACGGGGAAGAAGAATTGCTTCCTGGCAGTGACCTGGGGAGCAAGTGGGCAAGACTTCAGACAGGGAAAGAGACTACAGGCACTGGACTTCGCAGCCGGAGACAGGAGGGAAGGGGGCAGGGCACAACCTTTAAGAGAATGACAAAGCCGTTAAGGATGCAGCAAAAACTGGGTAGAGGCTTCCCTGGTGGCGCAGTGGTTGAGAGTCCGCCTGCCGACGCAGGGGACACGGGTTCGTGCCCCGGTCCGGGAAGATCCCACATGCCGCGGAGCGGCTGGGCCCGTGAGCCATGGCCGCTGAGCCTGCGCGTCCGGAGCCTGTGCTCCGCAACGGGAGAGGCCACAACAGTGAGAGGCCCGCGTACTGCAAACAAACAAACAAAACTGGTTAGAACTGACGAGGTCTAAGATGGCGGAACATTCAACTTCCAGTGGACCTGGAGCCTCATTATTCACTCACTGTAATACATTCGCAGATGCTAAATGACACACCCACAGGCGCCACTACAGTTCCAAGCCCGACCATAAAAGGCCAAAAAGTGGGCTGTGGCCCAATTCCTAGAAATCCCCACCCCTTCTCCAAAAGAGCTGGGATAATCCTCCCATTCATGAGCCTGTGAAATTACCCAGGGACTTCCCTGGTGGCGCAGTGGTTAAGAATCCACCTGCCAACGCAGGGGACACGGTTCGAGCCCTGGTCCGGGAAGATCCCACATGCTGTGGAGCAACTGGGCCCGTGAGCCACAACTACTGAGCCGGTGCTCTAGAGCCCACGCTCTGCAACAAGAGAAGCCATTGCAGTGAGGAGCCCATGCACCGCAACGAAGAGTAGCCCCCGCTCACTGCAACTAGAGAAAGCCTGTGCACAGCAACGAAGACCCAATGCAGCCAAAAATAAATAAAACTTATAAAACAGAAAGAAAGAAAGAAAAGAGCAATTACCCAGCCGGTAAAAACTAACCACTCCATATTTCAGGGCCTCTTGCCTTCTGAGATGGCCCACACTCTGTGGAGTGTGCTTCTCCCAGGGCCGTTCTTGCCTTTTGAGAGGAACCTCGTGCTCTCTATGGACGTGTATCTCTCTAAATAAATCCACTTCTTACCTATCACTTTGTCTCTCACTGAATTCTCTCTGCGCTGAGACATAAAGAACCTGAGCTTCATTTAAGTCCTGAGACCAGGTGTGTGATTTCAATTAAAAGACAGTGGGTTCAAGTCCCATTCTGGGTTTTGGCTGGGTCCGAGTCCAGGCCCATGGGTTCAGAATAGTCCCAACCTGAGGTGTGCGGCTGCATACTCACAGATGCTCTTATCTCAAATGTGGACGAAGAATGTCATCTTGCCATATCAGCAAACAAAGCCCACTGCAGCCTCTCCAGCTGTGCACCCTGAGGGGATTCAGGATGGAGAAACATAGGTGGCTGGCCCTAGACAGCTAAGGTGCCTATCAAAGGAATGATTTCAATGAGCCCAGATTCTTGCATCTTCCCAGAGCATGAAATTCATTAACTTGAGATGTCTGGGTTTTCTTTAATTAACAGTAATCCTGTGATGTTTCCACTACTGGTTTTTGTTGCAAAAACTCCTATATCTCCTGGCTTCTCCATTTTCTCTTTGGAACAGTCCCTCAGAGCGATCTGAGAGGCTGTCTCCCGGGCTTTCGTCCTTAGTCATTCTGCCAAATAAAACATAATTCTCAACTCTTAAGTTGTGCATTTTTTTTTTTCAGTCCATAGAAGCATGGCAGGAGAGTGACTGAAAGGCCCATGTGGGCAAGGGCAAGAGACACCTCAAAGATAGACTAGAATCCCTCACCCACAACTATATCCTGGTGCTGGGTAAGGCCCTGGAGCTCTGTCTGGGGATGTGGGGAGAAAGACCCAAGAAGATCTTAAGTTAAATTTCTAGTAACCCAGAGGCCTAGGGCTCGGAGAGCACGTGATTTTTAGAAAGTTGTATATGTGGTTCTTTTACATCAGAATTGGTGGATTGAGATCTACACCTCCTACTTGTGTTTTCTCATTTAAGCCCCACAATAACCTACATGTGAGGTATTATTCTCCCAAGTTTACAGTAATTAAACCTGGAGGCTACATAAAGAATGAGAACATAAAAAGAAAATATTCTCATTCAAGCACCTCACTTTACAACTGAGGTTTTGGAAAAGCTAAATGGGTCTTCAAGTTCAAAGACCAAACCTGGAGGAAATGCCGGTTATACCAATGTGCATTTTTTAAAACTTGAACACTGCCATTGTTGCTTCTCCGTTTGTAAGGCAGGCATGTTTGAAAGACAAATTTCCTGGAGATTTTCTACTTTTGAAACATTAATTGCAGCCTAGGATAATAGGAGCATGCTGTAAGGCGGCGCTGGGTCACACTGGGTTAACCTCTTCCCAAAATTCCTCCCATCCCAAGTTTCCAAGAGAGAGGCAGCAAGTATAGTGAAGGAGAGAGAGGGAAACTTCTGGAAGGGCTCCTGCTGCTGGAGCAGGTAGGGAGCCCATGGGTGTCCAGCCTATAGAGCAAAACCGGCAAGGCCAGTCGGCCGCCAGGGTCAGTGGAGCTTGCCCAGGGGTCCAGGGCATCCTGCTTGGAGGCAGAAGTTCCCTTTCTGCAGTCAATGTGCTGTTGGCTTAAGGAAGAAAATGCTATTTCTAAGAGTCTACTGTGTGCCAGGAACTCTTCCCTGTGTTACCTGACTTTATAATTGTCGTGAGATTACTGTCAGAAAGGAATTATTTCCATTTAGAAGGAGTGGAAGATCAAAGAGTTGAGGGATCTTGCCAAAATCAGAGCGCTAGAAATCAGAATGGTGAGATTCAAAACCAGACCTTTCCCATCCCCCAAACCATTTGCTTCTGTTTTTGTTCCTCTACCCCAACCTCTCATTATTTTCTATATCACCCTCCCTTACTGGTTTTCTTTTCCCCATTTATAAGAAGAACCTAGGAAAGGGCTAGTAAAATATCCCTCACCTTCATTAAAATTGAGAGAACAAATGAGAAAGTATTTGTAATGAATAATATGCAAAATATATTTAAAGGATACTTGCAGTAAAAAGAAACGTGGCTTCCATTACCAGGGAGCCTCAGCTTAAGTCCTGACACTTAGCATCAACATACAAAATCATTGTGAGTCCATTAATGGTACAGGAGGGGCAGGGAGAAGGGGAAACACACTGTATTTCCACGTGACTGTTTTTGGGGAAAAAAAAAGCTTTGGTGAGCTAATCTTGAACTTGAGGCACTGTTCCTTTGTTGTCCAGCTGCTGCCTTCGAATCCTGTGTTTGTGTTACCGACAATTGCCACGGAAGCGTTTCATTTCATTTATTTATTATTCATATCCCTCCAACCTCCAAAGATAAATGCAAAGCAGGGAAGGGAAGCTTTTTCATTTTCGTACACCAGGTTCACATCTCAGCTGCCTTGTTTTGCTGATATGTCAGCGTAAAAATTACGGCGCTCCTACAACCACCAGTTCAGAGGGCTAGGCGACACTGGTTACTCTAAAATTCAAATATTTGGATTCGATGCAGAGGTCCAATGCCAAGGACACGCTGATCTGCGATTGAAGAGCTAAAACATGAAAGTCCCAATCTTACTCTCCCCTGACTGTGTCGGAGGGATGCACTTTGGATTTAATCTCTTTAATCTGCCTTGCTGCTTCCAAAGCCACAATTATTCTGAAATCAGGCAAGGGCCAGCAGTGGTGCCGGCCCGCCCCTGAATGCAGGGCGAGGCTGGGACCACAGATCCCCACGGACTCTTTGTTCCATAGCAGAGGATTCTCTCGGTGACCAGCTGAAGGCCTTTTCTTTGTGTCGTGATTGACAGACATGAATTAAATATCACCCCACTGGGCTTTCTGATTGGTGAATGGCCATGGCTTACAAGAATGTCTTGGGAAAATGGCGTTTCACGATAGGGAGACAAGACCAGAAAGGCAGGGCTTTTCCAGCTAATCCTGAACTTGACAACAGCAGAGACCTTGATTCTGGGCTCTGCTGCTTTTCTTCTCTCTTTTTTTTTTTAGCTTGATTATGTCTTGTTCAGGCCTGGGAATGATGGAGCCTAGAATGGTCAAAGAGAACAGGATGAAGCCAAAGGAAGTAAAAAATTGGGGGAAGAGAAAAAAGACTGTTTTCTTTAAAAGACTGAAGTTTCTGGAGATGTGCTTTAAGGAATCTATCCTTCAATGGGTCTGGCATTGTCCCTGAGGCATTTCTTATTTCTCAGTTTATCAGCATGACAATTAGTGTTCCTTAGGGCAACGCTCCGTGGCTGCATCCACGCTATTCCCAGCATACAGTGCACAGCCTTGGGCATAAACAGATCTGCACACACAAGCCTCTGGTTTTGAATTAGCAGAAATGGTGCAATCAGAAAGCGCTAAAGTGCGGGGAAATGGAGAAGCAGAGAAAAGCATCCCAGAATTCTAGGTGGCACAGTACGTACGTGGCCAACTGGAAGAGGAAGGAGGAAATGGGAACAAAAAGGACAAAATGACAGAAGCAAACCTATCATCTAGTCTAAGAGCTGGTGAGGGGTTTAGACGAGTGTTGATTTCAAAGAAAGGAGGTTACGCTGTTTCGACTGATGACCCTCAGAAACAGAAAGGGGTGATTCCCAACAGAGGTTGGGGGCAGCATTCTTTTTTTTTTTTTTTTTTTTTAATATTACTCAGCCATAAAAAGGAACGAAACTGGGTCAGTTGCAGAGACGTGGATGGACCTAGAGACTGTAAGGCAGAGCGAAGTAAGTCAGATGGAGGAAAACAAATATCATATATTAACGCATGTATGTGGAATCTGAAAAATTGGTATAGACAATCTTATTTGCAGAGCAGAAATAGAGACACAGACGTAGAGAACAAACGTATGGATACCGAGGAGGAAAAGGGGGAGGGTGGGATGAATTGGGAGATTGGGATTGATATAGATACACTGCTGATACTATGTATAAAACAGATAACTAATGAGAACCTACTGTATAGGCCAGGGAACTGTACTCAATGCTCTGTGGTGACCTAAATGGGAAGGAAATCCAAAAAACAGGGCATATATGTATACGTGTAGCTGATTCACTTTGCTGTACAGTAGTAGAAAGTAACACAACATTGTAAAGCAACTATCCTTCAATAAAAATTAAAAAACAGAAGAAGAGGAGTTCTGGACACAGACACACACAGAGGGAAGACCACACAGGACACAGGGAGAAGATGGCCGTCCACAAGCCAAGGAGAGAGGCCTGCAGATCCTTCCCTCCTGGCCCTCAGAAGGGCCCTGCCAACATCCGGATCTCACCCTGATCTAGTCTTCAGAATTGTGAGAAAATAAATTTCGATACTTCAGTCAAAAACAACAAAACAGGGAGCAGCATTCTTAGTCTTAGTTTATATTTTGTGAATGATGCTTTCTGATGCCTCTAACATACATTCCAACGTGAGAGTACGCTGGATTCTTAGGTCTGCTATCAGTAATACTGTGGGAAGACAGCATCAGGGAAGAATCTTTTGCCCGGCTTTCAATAAATATCAAAGCTGTTTTGCCATTGAGTTGAGCACAAAGATTCCTTCTACAGGGACTTCCCTGGTGGTCCAGTGGTTAAGAATCCGCCTGCCAATGCAGGGGACATGGATTCGAGCCCTGGTCTGGGAAGATCCCACATGCCGCGGAGCAACTAAGCCCATGCGGCACAACTACTGAGCCTGCACTCTAGAGCCCACGAGCCACAACCATTGAAACCCGCTGCCTAGAGCCTGTGCTGCGCAACAAGAGAAGCCACCAAAATGAGAAGCCCGCACACCACAACAAGGAGTAGCCCCCGCTCACCACAACTAGAGGAAGCCCGCGCGCAGCAACGAAGACCCAACACAGCCAAAAAACAAAACAAAACAAGAATCCACCTTCCAATGCAGGGGACGCGGGTTTGATACCTGGTCGGGGAACTAAGATCCCCCATGCCGCAGGGCAGCTAAGCCTGCACGCCGCTACTACTGAGCACACGGGCCACAACTAGAGAGAAGCCCATGCACTGCAACGGGGAGCCCACATGCCGCAGCAGAGGATCCAGCCTGCCGCAACAAAGATTCCACATGCCGAAACTAAGACCCGATGCAGCCAAAAAAAAAAGATTCCTTATACAAGATGAGAAGGGAGAAGTATTTAAATGTTGGCCAGATTTGGGGCAGTTAAATAGCTTTTAAAAAAAAAGGGGGGGAGCAAAGAGTTTGTTTAGCCTGGGGAGTTCTTACTAGGTCTAGAAAGGTAGTCAGTATTAACCAGGGCACCAGTGACAGGCTTGTAACCCTCAAATAGGAAAACTCATGGGCACCTTCCAGGTGAGCAGATGAGAATTGGAAGCTAATATCCAAGTGTCAGGAGAGCAGCCATGGGCATATCCGGAGTGGAGGGGCGGTTACAGGTGCACACAGGGCATAGGGCTCAAGAAATTAGGGAAAAGCTGAGAAAACAGATCCAAATCCTGGCAAATTTGGGCGATAGGTAGAGTCCACAGCACCAGAATAATGCTTGAGCCAGAGAATCCTGCTCTAGGCAGCTCAGCCCGGAGGCTGTAACGTTCCCCAAAGAAGCAAAAGCGAATCTTGGCATGGCCAGGCCGAGTGGGCGGTACGGCCATATGGCTCCTCCCGTGGGGTGTGTTGGATGCGGTTGTGAACGAGAAGAAATATAAGGCAGACGTTTTAGGAGTGCAAAACTCAGGAGCTACCCGTCTACATTCTCTGGCTGCTGGAAATGGCATCCTTCTTTTGGGATGAAAGTTTAGGCGTTTTCATGTTCATGTAAATCCTAATTAAAGTGAGGTCCTTATTTAGAGGACACTGTCCTTATTTAGATTGTTCACGGCACAATCTCAGTGAGTTGCTTGCAACAGGGGCGAACAGATGCCTGGCTGTTCAGCTTGTAGTGCAGCAATGCCAGCTCCGGGAAGCCTTCCTAAGCTGGAAGAGTCCTACTCTGGGAGGAAATGTGAGTAATAACAAATCTGCTTTTTCAGTAGATCCACAGCTTGCTGAGCTGTAACGTGGTGCATCCCCACCCCTTCCACCATGTTGTTTTCTTCCTCAGGCACACGGTGTTGCTAGGAAGATGTATGAGCTGTGTGTTCCTTCGGCTCCTTCATGCATCCAAGCAGTCCCATCCTAGTGTCTTGGATATGATGTCACTGAAGGGAATGGGATTATCAAGGCATCAGAGAAGTGGACTGGGCAATGATGGAGTGTATCACTGCTAGGGCTGCCATAACAACATACACAGACTGGGTGGCTTAAGCAACAGACATTTAATTCTTCATAATTCTGGAGGCTAGAAGTCTAAGTGAGGGCAGGGTTGGTTTCTCTGGAGGCCTCTCTCCTTGGCTTGTAGATGGCCGTCTTCTCTCTGTATCCTTACATGGTCTTTCCTCTGTGTCTGCGTCCTAATCTCATAAGGACACTAGCCATGTTGGATTAAACCCAGCTTAATGACCACACCTGAAGTTAATTATCTCCTTAAAGACCTTATCTCTAAATATATTCTGAGGGAGTGGGGGTAAGGATTCCAGTATATGAATTTGAGGGGAGGGGACACGATGCAGCCCATAAGATGCCACTAATTGCCCCCTGAATACCTTGGAGATACAATTGCTTTGGGGTCTTTAAGACTGTGGTGAAGTAGTCTTCATATAAAAGCAGAATGTTTATGGACCTATAACCAGTGGATTTTCACTTAATCAGACTCATTTATTATCATAACCCTTTTATTACCACACACCATGTAACTATCCTACCAATATCAATAAATATTTATTGAATTAATGAATAATTCTTCTTTCTTGAAAAGACTCACCCTTCCTAGTAAGAAGGATTTGACAGTTGAGAGGTAAGCCAAGGTCTCAGGTTATTCTGCCGATGGCCTCCTATTGCGTGAATTGTGGGCAGTCTCTAGCGAACCGTAAACCATCGTAAATAATTCAAATTAAACAGCCCTTGTCAAAATGCATTAATAGGCTGCTCTTATGACACCATCACTTCAGTTTCTGCAAGTCTGTTGGCTCGTTCACCGACTTGAAAACTCTGAGGGTGAGGTCCTCTCCTGGGAACGGAGGATGGAATGCTGGGCAAATAGCCTCTTTCAAAATGAGTTTCTCTAAAAATGTCAGATTGGCAGGAATGGGGACAGGGGCCGTTCACTTCAGGCTCAGTCCAGACTACAGCCAAACATGCTATTGGTTAACTGATGGGCCTGTGCCCTGCAGGTTTATGGGCAGATGAGACCACGAGTGGCATGTGAGTCTCGCCCTAGAAGATTCTAGCATTAGTTAGTTGGCTGTGGTCCCTGAAGACAAGTCTCTGCTCTGGGAACACACTGGTTAACGTTTGTCACTGTCACAGCAGCCCTGAGACAGCCCTGTGTCAGGAGTATCTCTAAGTCAAAACAGGCCTTAAAAGGAAGGGCAAAATTGTAGATCAGAGCCAGGAAAAGGGGTGAAGAATTGAATGCTGTACTATCTAAGGGCCGAGGATAAGCTGATGCTTTTTTTATTGTAGTACAAGACACGTAACATAAAACTTATCATTTTAATCTTTTTTTTTTTTTTGCAGTACGAGGACCTCTCACTGCTGTGGCCTCTTCCATTGCAGATCACAGGCTCCAGACACACAGGTTCAGCGGCCATGGCTCATGGGCCCAGCCGCTCCGCGGCATGTGGGATCTTCCCGGACCGGGGCACGAACCCGTGTCCCCTGCATCGGCAGGCGGACTCTCAACCACTGCACCACCAGGGAAGCCCAGGGCTGATTCTTAAAGCCAGGCGTCTCAGGCTATTTTCAAGCTCAGGAGGGAATGATAAGGACAAACAGGGACCCATACCGAGCAGTGGAACTGAGTTGGTACCTGGAAGAGACTGCTGGGCAAGTCTGGTCAAGGAACCTAGACAGTAAGAGCTCTGCCCTCAGCCTCTTAAGATAGCGTTTATTGGGAAAGATTTCTGTTTTTAGATTATGCATCTCCTTTGGATCCCCTAGCTCCATATCTGTCCTATTCCATCATCTCTTACACTTTCTACGTTGGAGGTTATTTATACGTGTATCTTAAGTTTCCTACTAAACTGTAAGCTCCTGAGGGCAGCAACTATGCGGCTTTCATTCTCGAAGCCCCAGTAGCATCCGGTATAGTCTCTGGAGCACAACTTGTGGTTATTAAATATTTACTAGAGAGATGAACCTAATAGTAAACATTAGAGAAACAGACCTACTTACTCATTTCCTGGAATTCTTCAAGGAAAGCACCATACTCATGTCAGCTTAGATGTTATTAATAGCAGTTGAGTAACCAGAGGAAGTAATAATATTGCTGTGGGAAAATTAGGCCACATCTGAAATCTCATGTGCAATTTCAGGCTTGATTTAAGTAGCCTCTATCCTAGGTATTAAGAATCATCAAGAAAGAGCAGAAGAATAAAGAGTCTGGAAGCTGTCAGATAAAAACAATTGAGTGAATTGACTGTTTAGCTTGGAGACAAGAAGACTAAAGAGAGAGACTTCATAAATGCTTGCAAATACTTGAAAGGCTTTCTTGTAGAAGAGGAAGCCAACTTAGTTTTGCTTCAGCGGAAGGCCCAGGACCAATGGGCTTGAGAGCAAACAGACAAGATTCGATTTAAGAGAGGACTGTTCAACTTTTAAATTCGTGCTCGCCTACAATGGAATAGACTGCTTGACAAGATAGTTCCCTGTCCATGAAGAGACAGTCAGGAAAGCAGTAGAAAGGGAAATACAGACTCGATCCTGCAGATTCTTGTTTTGACCATCATAGTTTTTATGTCCAAGCTTCTACTAATTTTCTTTAAAAAAAAAAAAAAAAGGGCCGTCAGTTTCAGGGATGCTATATCCCCTGTAATCTCTCACAAGGTTACCCTAGGTCCTCAGAAGAAATACTTCCACTTATTGAGTTTGGTACCACTATTCAGGATACTGTTGGTTTTTTTCCCCAAATGACTGACGATTCTTAGCTGGGAGCTCATCATTGTAGCTGGAATCTCCTTGGAGCCTGCCTATGAATGCTTTCTCTGCTTCCTAGTATTCTCAAGCAGGAATGAGACTTACTGTCAGGAGGGGTGTGCCAGTAGTTAGTGTTCTGGGTATAGGGATTCCCCATTCTTTCTGGATCTTTCCAAAGCATTCTTCCAAAGCTCTCATTCACTTCTCCTGCCTGAAGGCAGAAATCTCTCTTTGGCAAGGAGGGGTCAGAGCTTGTCCCATCTGACTGCTCCTACTGTATTTCTGTAACAGTCACGCCTACGTTAGCCTCTGGGCTCCCCTCTTGCTTCTCATAACAGCCATCTCCAAGCTTGGGGTTGGAGGCTTGGAGCATTCCAGAACAACCTGTTCCTTCTACAACAGCCTTTTGCTTTTTGAAAAACATCTTCCTCTATTATCCCAATCCTGCTTTCCTTCTCTCATTCAGGAATTCCTTCTCATTTCTAGTCCACCAAGAATTTTTCTTCTAGCTTTTCCAGTTATATTGTGGGTTTGTTATTTTATTTTATTTTTTAATTTTTAAAATTTTTATTTATTTATTTGGTTGCTCCAGGTCTTGGTTGAGGCAGGTGGGCTCCTTAGTTGCAGCTTGCAGGCTCCTTAGTTGCAGCACATGGCCTGCTTTGAGGCAGGTGGGCTCTTTAGTTGTGGCACATAAACTCTTAGTTGTGGCATGTGAACTCTTAGTTGTGGCATGCATGTGGGATCTCGTTCCCTGACCAGGGATTGAACCTGAGCCCCCTGCATTGGGAGTGCGGAGTCTTATCCACTGTGCCACCAGGGAAGTCCCCATGAGATTTTAATCTTAAACACGTCATCTCTTCTCTGTCATTTTTAGGTATCTGTGCTCAGGTCACCATTTTAATTTAATCTCCTGTCCCTCCCAATTCTAAAAACTTATAATTTTATAAAAGCAAAAGGGAGAGTAAACAGAAAACACAGTTTTTATAAAAAGAACTCATTTTAAAACTGTGTTTTTTCTAACTATAACAATAATAGCTCATAGATGAAATTCAAGATCATTCACAATACCAGTATCGGCTTCCGGGAAGATGGCGGAAGAGTAAGACGCGGTGATCACCTTCCTCCACACAGATACACCAGAAATACAGCTACACGAGGAACAATTTCTACAGAACACCTACTGAACGCTGGCAGAAGACCTCAGACCTCCCAAAAGGCAAGAAACTCCCCACGTACCTGGAGAGGGGATTAAGAGCGCTGCTTAAAGGAGCTCCAGAGACGGGCGCGAGCCGCGGCTAAAAGCGCGGACCCCAGAGACGGGCATGAGACACTAAGGCTGCTGCTGCCGCCACCAAGAAGCCTGTGTGCGAACACAGGTCACTACCCACACCTCCTTCCGGGGAGCCTGTGCAGCCCGCCACTGCCAGGGTCCCGGGATCCAGGGACAACTCCCCCGGGAGAACGCACGGCGCGCCTCAGGCTGGTGCAACGTCACGCCGGCCTCTGCCTCCGCAGGCCCGCCCCGCACTCCGTGCCCCTCCCTCCCCCACCCCCCCCACCCCCGGCCTGAGTGAGCCAGAGCCCCCGAATCAGCGGCTCCTTTAACCCCGTCCTGTCTGAGCGAAGAACAGACGCCCTCCAGCGACCTACACGCAGAGGCGGGGCCCAATCCAAAGCTGAGCCCCGGGAGCTGTGCAAACAAAGAAGAGAAAGGGAAATCTCTCCCAGCAGCCTCAGAAGCAGCGGATTAAACCTCCACAATCAACTTGATGTACCTGCACCTGTGGAATACATGAATAGAAAACGAATCATCCCAAATTGAGAAGGTGGACTTTGAGAGCAAGATTTATGATTTTTTCCCCTTTTCCTCTTTTTGTGAGTGTGTATGTGTATGCTTCTGTGTGAGACTTTGTCTGTATAGCTTTGTTTCCACCATTTGTCCTAGGGTTCTATCCGTCCATTTTTTAAAAAAAAATTTTTTTCTCTTAATAATAATTTTTTATTTTAATTATTTTATTTTACTTTATCTTCTTCCTTTCTTTTTTTCCTTCCTTCCCTCCTTCCTTCCTTCCTTCCTTCCTCCCTCCCTCCCTTCTTTCTTTCTCTCTTTCTTTCTACTTCTACTAATTCTTTCTTTCTACTTTTTCTCCCTTTTATTCTGAGCCGTGTGGATGAAAGGCTCCTGGTGCTGAAGCCAGGAGTCAGTGCTGTGCCTCTGAGGTGGGAGAGCCAACTTCAGGACACTGGTCCACAAGAGAACTTCCAGCTCCACATAATACCAAACGGCGAAAATCTCCCAGAGATCTCCATCTCAACACCAGCACCCAGCTTCACTCAACGACCAGCAAGCTACAGTTCTGGATATCCTATGGCAAACAACTAGCAAGACAGGAACACAATCCCACCCATTAGCAGAGAGGCTGCCTAAAATCATAATAAGTCCACAGACACCCCAAAACACACCACCAGACATGGACCTGCCAACCAAAAAGACAAGATCCAGCCTCATCCACCAGAACACAGGCACTAGTCCCCTCCACAAGGAAGCCTACACAACCCACTGAACCAACCTTAGCCACTGGAGACAGACACAAAAAACAACGGGAACTATGAACCTGCAGCCTGCTAAAAGGAGACCCCAAACACAGTAAGATAAGCAAAATGAGAAGACAGAAAAACACACAGCAGATGAAGGAGCAAGATAAAAACCCACCAGACCTAACAAATGAAGAGGAAATAGGCAGTGTACCTGAAAAAGAATTCAGAATAATGATAGTAAAGATGATCCAAAATCTTGGAAATAGAATAGACAAAATGCAAGAAACATTTAACAAGGACCTAGAAGAACTAAAGATGAAACAAACAACGATGGACAACACAATAAATGAAGTGAAAAATACTCTAGATGGGATCAATAGCAGAATAACTGAGGCAGAAAAACAGATAAGTGACCTGGAAGATAAAATAGTGGAAATAACTACTGCAGAGCAGAATAAAGAAAAAAGAATGAAAAGAACTGAGGACAGGCTCAGAGACCTCTGGGACAACATTAAATGCACCAACATTCGAATTATAGGGGTTCCAGAAGAAGAAGAGAAAAAGAAAGGGACTGAGAAAATATTTGAAGAGATTATAGTTGAAAACTTCCCTAATATGGGAAAGGAAATAGTTAATCAAGTCCAGGAAGCACAGAGAGTCCCATAAAGGATAAATCCAAGGAGAAATACACCAAGACACATATTAATCAAACTGTCAAAAATTAAATACAAAGAAAACACATTAAAAGCAGCAAGGGAAAAACAACACATAACACACAAGGGAATCCCCATAAGGTTAACAGCTGATCTTTCAGCAAAAACTCTGCAAGCCAGAAGGGACTGGCAGGACATATTTAAAGTGATGAAGGAGAAAAACCTGCAACCAAGATTACTCTACCCAGCAAGGATCCCATTCAGATTTGATGGAGAAATTAAAACATTTACAGATAAGCAAAAGCTGAGAGAGTTCAGCACCACCAAACCAGCTTTACAACAACTGCTAAAGGAACTTCTCTAGACAAGAAACATAACAGAAGGAAAAGACCTACAATAACAAACCCAAAACAATTAAGAAAATGGGAATAGGAACATACATATCGATAATTACCTTAAATGTAAATGGACTAAATGCTCCCACAAAAAGACACAGATTGGCTGAATGGTTACAAAAACAAGACCCATATATTTTCTGTCTACAAGATACCCACTTCAGACCTAGAGACACATACAGACTGAAAGTAAGGGGATGGAAAAAGATATTTCATGCAAATGGAAACCAAAAGAAAGCTGGAGTAGCAATTCTCATATCAGACAAATATACTTTAAAATAAAGACTATTAGAAGAGACAAAGAAGGACACTACATAATGATCAAGGGATCGATCCAAGAAGAAGATATAACAATTGTAAATATTTATGCACCCAACATAGGAGCACCTCAATACATAAGGCAAATACTAACAGCCATAAAAGGGGAAATCGACAGTAACACATTCATAGTAGGGGACTTTAACACCCCACTTTCACCAATGGACAGATCATCCAAAATGAAAATAAATAAGGAAACACAAGCTGTAAATGATACATTAAACAAGATGGACTTAATTGATATTTATAGGACACTCCATCCAAAAACAACAGAATACACATTTTTCTCAAGTGCTCATGGTACATTCTCCAGGATAGATCATACCTTGGGGCACAAATCAAGCCTTGGTAAATTTAAGAAAATTGAAATTGTATCAAGTATCTTTTCCGACCACAATGCTATGAGACTAGATATCAATTACAGGAAAAGATCTGTAAAAAATACAAACACATGGAGGGTAAACAATACACTACTTAATAACGAAGTGATCACTGAAGAAACCAAAGAGGAAATAAAAAAAATACCTAGAAACAAATGACAATGGAGACACAACAGCCCAAAATCTATGGGATGCAGCAAAAGCATTTCTAAGAGGGAAGTTTATAGCAATACAATCCTACCTTAAGAAACAGGAAACATCTCGAATAAACAACCTAACCTTGCACCTAAAGCAATTAGAGAAAGAAGAACAAAAAAACCCCAAAGTTAGCAGAAGGAAAGAAATCATAAAGATCAGATAAGAAATAAATGAAAAAGAAATGAAGGAAACGATAGCAAAGATCAATAAAACTAAAAGCTGGTTCTTTGAGAAGATAAACAAAATTGATAAACCATTAGCCAGACTCATCAAGAAAAAAAGGGAGAAGACTCAAATCAATAGAATCAGAAATGAAAAAGGAGAAGTAACAACTGACACTGCAGAAATACAAAAGATCATGAGAGATTACAAGCAACTATACGCCAAAAAAATGGACAACCTGGAAGAAATGGACAAATTCTTAGAAATGCACAACCTGCCAAGACTGAATCAGGAAGAAACAGAAAATATGAACAGACCAACCACAAGCACTGAAATTGAAACTGTGATTAAAAATCTTCCAACAAACAAAAGCCCAGGACCAGATGGCTTCACAGGCGAATTCTATCAAACAATTAGAGAAGAGCTAACATCTATCCTTCTCAAACTCTTCCAAAATTTAGCAGAGGGTGGAACACTCCGAAACTCATTCTACGAGGCCACCATCACCCTGATACCAAAAGCAGACAAGGATGTCACAAAGAAAGAAAACTACAAGCCAATATCACTGATGAACATAGATGCAAAAATCCTCAACAAAATACTAGCAAACAGAATCCAACAGCACATTAAACGGATCATACACCATGCTTAAGTGGCGTTTATTCCAGGAATGCAAGGATTCTTCAATATATGCAAATCAATCAACGTGATACACCATATTAACAAACTGAAGGAGAAAAACCATATGATCATCTCAATAGATGCAGAGAAAGCTTTTTGACAAAATTCAACACCCATTTATGATAAAAACCCTGCAGAAAGCAGGCACAGAGGAAACTTTCCTCAACATAATAAAGGCCATATATGACAAACCCACAGCCAACATCATTCTCAATGGTGAAAAATTGAAAGCATTTCCACTAAGATCAGGAACAAGACAAGGCTGCCCACTCTCACCACTCTTATTCAACATAGTTTTGGAAGTTTTAGCCACAGCAATCAGAGAAGAAAAGGAAATAAAAGGAATCCAAATCGGAAAAGAAGAAGTAAAGCTGTCACTGTTTGCAGATGACATGATACTATACATAGAGAATCCTAAAGATGCTACCAGAAGACTACTAGAGCTAATCAATGAATTTGGTAAAGTAGCAGGATACAAAATTAATGCACAGAAATCTCTTGCATTCCTATACACTAATGATGAAAAATCTGAAGGTGAAATCAAGAAAACACTCGCATTTACCACTGCAACAAAAAGGATAAAATATCCAGGAATAAACCTACCTAAGGAGACAAAAGACCTGTATGCAGAAAATTATAAGACACTGATGAAAGAAATTAAAGATAATACAAATAGATGGAGAGATATACCATGTTCTTGGATTGGAAGAATCAACATTGTGAAAATGACTCTACTACCCAAAGCAATCTACAGATTCAATGCAATCCCTATCAAACTACCACTGGCATTTTTCACAGAACTAGAACAAAAAATTTCACAATTTTTATGGAAACACAAAAGACCCCGAATAGCCAAAGCAATCTTGAGAATGAAAAACGGAGCTGGAGGAATCAGGCTCCCTGACTTCAGACTATACTACAAAGCTACAGTAATCAAGACAGTATGGTACTGCCACAAAAACAGAAAGATAGATCAATGGAACAGGATAGAAAGCCCAGAGATAAACCCACGCACATATGGTCACCTTATCTTTGATAAAGGAGGCAGGAATGTACAGTGGAGAAAGGACAGCCTCTTCAATAAGTGGTGCTGGGAAAACTGGACATGTACATGTATAAGTATGAGATTAGACCACTCCCTAACACCATATACAAAAATAAGCTCAAAATGGATTAAAGACCTAAATGTAAGGCCAGAAACTATCCAACTCTTAGAGGAAAACATAGGCAGAACACTCTATGACATAAATCACAGCAAGATCCTTTTTGACCCACCTCCTAGAGAAATGGAAATAAAAACAAAAATAAACAAATGGGACCTAATGAAACTTCAAAGCTTTTGCATAGCAAAGGAAACCATAAACAAGAAGAAAAGACAACCCTCAGAATGGGAGAAAATATTTGCAAATGAAGCAACTGACAAAGGATTAATCTCAAAAATTTATAAGCAGCTCATGCAGCTCAATAACAAAAAAACAAATAACTCAATCCAAAAATGGGCAGAAGACCTAAATAGACATTTCTCCAAAGAAGATATACAGACTGCCAACAAATACATGAAAGAATGCTCAACATCATTAATCATTAGAGAAATGCAAATCAAAACTACAATGAGATATCATCTCACACCTGTCAGAATGGCCATCATGAAAAAATCTAGAAACAATAAATGCTGGAGAGGGTGTGGAGAAAAGGGAACCCTCTTGCACTGTTGGTGGGAATGTAAATTGATACAGCCACTGTGGAGAACAGTATGGAGGTTCCTTCAAAAACTACAAATAGAACTACCATATGACCCAGCAATCCCACTACTGGGCATATACCCTGAGAAAACCATAATTCAAAAAGAGTCATGTACCAAAATGTTCATTGCAGCTCTATTTACAATAGCCCGGAGATGGAAACAACCTAAGTGTCCATCGTCGGATGAATGGATAAAGAAGATGTGGCACATATATACAATGGAATATTACTCAGCCATAAAAAGAAACGAAATTGAGCTATTTGTAATGAGGTGGATAGACCTAGAGTCTGTCATACAGAGTGAAGTAAGTCAGAAAGAGAAAGACAAATACTGTATGCTAACACATATATATGGAATTTAAGAAAAAAAAATGTCATGAAGAACCTAGGGCTAAGACAGGAATAAAGACACAGACCTTCTAGAGAATGGAGTTGAGGATATGGGGAGGGGGAAGGGTAAGCTGTGACAAAGCACGAGAGAGGCATGGACATATGTACACTACCAAACGTAAAGTAGATAGCTAGTGGGAAGCAGCCGCATAGCACAGGGAGATCAACTCGGTGCTTTGTGACCGCCTGGAGGGATGGGATAGGGAGGGTGGGAGGGAGGGAGACGCAAGAGGGAAAGAAAAACAAAAACAAAAAAACAATACCAGTAAAAACACCATAATACCCATCACTGCTAACATTTTGGAATATATGTAGAATATACATATATACACATATATGTAACTTACTATAAATATATATGCATATATATACATATATAATATGTTATTTTTATATACATAGATATATTTATATGGAATGAGAATAAACTCTCCCAGTTACCTTAACTATCTCTTGAAATCCCTCGTAAACTGTTATGTGATTATTTCAGTAATTAAGACAAGTATAAACTGCTGGTTACCTTTCCTCTTCTTCCAACTTTTTGTTTTTTCTCATTTTTGTGCGTTTTGTCTTATCATTGTTAGTCTTTCACTTTGTTCATTTCCCTCAGTGTAGCAAACTCTGCAAGGCTTAACAAACACAGAAACATGGCATCTGCCATCTTAGATGCCTGGAATGGCACATTCACAGCGCCTTTTTTTTTTTGGCTGCGGTAGGTAATCTGCCTGGCTATACAGAGAAAATGAGAGCAGCCGCACTGTGTACACAGTTTTTCATCCACATTTTCAGTTCCATGCCTCACCAACCTTCCATGTTACTTGATGACTTCAAGACCAGCCTTTCTAGGGCTCCAGGGAGCAAACTGATGCTCTGTTCTTTGTTGTTTGCTCTTGCAGGGGTTTAGGTGGCTGAGTCTCCATTCTGCATCATATCTTACCCATTCTTTTTTTTTTTTTTAATCTAAAGAGATGTTATATCATTCATTTGGTCTTTTGGACTATTGACTTATTTATTCCTGACATTCTAGTACTGACATTTTATTACATGTATTAGGCTTGTGTTAAACCCATCATATCTCGCCAGAAATCTAAAGAGCTTCTGGAGTGAGTCTTTGAAGCAAAAATGGCCATAGTTTGCTGTGAAAGCAGTTATTGGGGAGATGTTTCTGAACAGAACAAAGAATTAGGAATATCCTGTTTCTCCTGCAGCAAGTGATATAAATGACGACAATCAATTCCAGCCTTTCCCTCTTACCTGAAGTCTTATCTATTGCTGTCTTCACCAGTCCCTGCTTGGTTGCTGACAATCAAAGGATCTACTGTTTTACACACTTGGACTGATCAAGGGCCAGGAGTCACTCTGAGTGCCAGTCTACAAATCTGACCTAAATACAGAGATTATTAGAGTAGTTAACCTTAGGGACCAGATGTTACTTCATCTTAAGGGCACTAGACTCTGAATTCCTTTTTTTTTTTTTTTTTTAACAGTTTCAGTAAAGGCAAGAAGAAAGATGCGACACAATGATGCCACCACAGCTGTGTTGTATTTCTGATGATGCATTTGATATTCTTTCTATAATATCCTTCTAACTCAGAGAACTATTGACCCTCCCAGGTTCTGTATCTGTGGATTCAACCAAACGCAGATCAAAAATATTCAGGGGCTTCCCTGGTGGCGCAGTGGTTGGGAGTCCGCCTGCCGATGCAGGGGACGTGGGTTCGTGCCCCAGTCCGGGAGGATCCCACATGCCGCGGAGCGGCTGGGCCCGTGAGCCATGGCTGCTGAGCCTGCGCTTCCGGAGCCTGTGCCCCGCAACGGGAGAGGCCACAACAGTGAGAGGCCCGCGTACTGCAAAAAAAAAAAAAAAAAAAAAAAAAATTCATAAAAGGGCTTCCCTGGTGGCGCAGTGGTTGAGAGTCCGCCTGCCGATGCAGGGGACACGGGTTCGTGCCCCGGTCCGGGAAGATCCCACATGCCACGGAGCAGCTGGGCCCGTGAGCCATGGCCGCTGAGCCTGCGCGTCCGGAGCCTGTGCTCCGCAACGGAAGAGGCCACAACAGTGAGAGGCCCGCGGACCGCAAAAAAAAAAAAAAAAAAAAAAAAAAAAAAAAATTCGGAAAAAAACTTCAAAAAAGCAAATGTTTGCCACACTGGCAACTATTTACATAGCATTTGCATTGTATTTACAACTATTTACATTGTATTAGGTATTGCGAGTATATGTGAGGATGTGTGTAGGTTATATGCAAATACTAAGCCATTTTATATAAGGGACTTGAGCATCCACAAATTTTGCTATCTGAAGGGGAGGAGGGGAGGGGAGCGGGGGGATGGGTGTGTCCTGGAACCAATCCCCGTGCATACTGAGGGACGACTGTAGTATGTCTCTCCTAGACCTGTTAGGTGCACACACTGGAGTCAAATTGCCTAGGTTTGAATCCTGGCTCTACCACTTATTTGTCCTGTGACTATGGGCAAGATACTCATGCCTCAGTTTCCTCATCTATGAAATGGGGATACAATAGTAGCCAGCTCATAGGGTAACTGTGAGAATAAAATCAAAACAATGCCTCATGCATTGTAAGTACTGTATAATTGTCAGCTATGATTATGGCTGTTGTTATTTCAAACGGCAGGATGTCGGGATTGTTACTTTGGTTTTAAAGAAACTCACTGGAGGAAAAACAAAACTGAATGGTCTGGAGTCGCAGCTGTTGATCAAATACAAGATTTGGAGCTGATTCCTTAGCAACCACGCCTCAAATGACATACTCCTTTTTGAAGACCCACCTTGTTCCTTTTCTATATTAATTGTTTTCAATATTCCCAAGGTGAAAGTTCAAGTTTGCCTGATGAAGCCAGTATTGCACATGTGAACAGAGTGAGTCCAGGGGACATCCCTAGATTTCCTTTTTCCTTCTCTTCAGGAAATCCCCTTCCTTATCAGATTCTTTTTCTATAAATAGATGCAATATGTTTGGAAGGCCATGACTAGCTCCAGATTTGGATGCGAAGCTTTTGTGAGAAATGAGAGTCTTTGCCGGGGCTTTTCTGCTGCACTGAACCGTTGCCCAAGGCTGAGGGAAGGCGAGGGGCTGGCAGGTAGGGGGACCTGTATGCAGGACCAGAGGCCAGGGCACGGAGCAGGACTGAAGATGCCCTCCCCTTGACTCCTCTCCCTAAGGAGGATTGTGCTGCGCCGGAGAGAGCCCAGGATCCAGAGTCTTTCAGATCCAAGTTCCAATTTTACTCCGGTTCAATTCCTCACGGCTTTATAAACTTTGGTTTCTTCCTCTGTAAAATCAACACTGCTCAGTGTTGTAATGCAGAGCAGATGAGTAAGTTAGCATAAACAAAATTATTTTGCAGATCACAGAACCTCCCGTTCTTCTCTCCTTTTTCTGCTACACACGATTATCAGTCCAAAAGCACATCTCCCAGATTCCCCATGCAAGGCACGCTCTGTCCAGGCAACACCAGGATGCACGAGGCCCTGGTGATTATCCTGTAGGACGTTCACTTAAAGGATGTGCAGAGGTCAGGTTTTCAGGGCTAACCTAAACGACCTCCAGCAGTGGAATCACGTGTACCTAATCAATTTAACTATTCACTAAGACCTGTCCTGTGCCCTCGGTGCTGCAGAGGACATAACGAAGAAAAGAGCTTATAATTTAGCAGAAGAAACCCAACAACTGGATAAGTAATCTAGAACTAACCCAAGAAACGGACTGTGGACAAAAGTCTGCAGGACTTGTTGAAGGTCAAAGTGGGAGAGATTTAGCTTTGATGTGTATTTGCTGCTCCCATACCAGAGTCAAGCATCACCTCATCCCGGCTAAGTGGGGTTTAGGGAGTTACATGCCAATGCGGGTCAGGGTCTGGGGCTTCTCGGCACGTGTACACGTGCTGACTTGTCTTCAGGAGCCAGAATGTTTTCCCAGCCCAGAGCTGTTACAGTCCAAGGATTTCTCAGCTTCTTGGGAAAAAACCAAAGGGAGCCTGCAAGTGGATACAGCAAGTTCTTTTCAGAACATGTTTTGGCCAGGCTCAGCTGCCTACTGATTTTGAATTTTTGGTGATTTGCTAGAAGCAGGGCCTCAGTCTTCGAGCGTGAAGTCTTTCCCAGAGCACGGATCGTCTTCCTGCCCACCTCCCCTCCCTCTATTTTGTGCAGAGAGGATGGAGACTTGTCCTGGGCATCAGTAAAATACTTGGCACACCTATATGACTTCTCATTCAGAGGACATCAGACTTTCTGAAAATACAACTGAACTCAGCTAAGTGTCCTTCAGTTAAGGTCAGGCTATTTTCTAGGCAGGAACTCTCTAGTTCTAGTTGACTAGCAGCAAATGCTCCTTTATTTCTCCTCTTGTGTGAGAACTGGAAGGGAGGCCTTGACAGGCTAACTTCTGCTTTTCTTTACTACTTCGTACTGATCTGACCTTCACTAATATCATTTCTCCTTAATTAAGTTGGGTCACCTCCCACACTGGAAAATGCCCAGTTTGTGTCTTACAGAATGAGTAAAGGCAAACCAACCCTCAGAGCTCGGAGGGCACTTTGGGTTAAACTCAGATGCCATCCTGACACCCTGAGGCTCAGACCCTTCTATTTCCTGCGGCTTATCTCACAATGATGGACTGGCCGGTTGGAAGTTTTGGAGAGATGCTGTCAGACCTCAAGCTTGCCCAGGCCACAAACACCAGGGCTGTGTTGAGTGCAAAGCAGTACTTCCTGCTCCTGGCTTCTCTCTGCTATTGCAGTACCTCTGGGACTCTTGAGAAGTTCATACCAATGTTTTTGATGGGGGCCCAGCTGGTATTTCACATGGGTTTGCAAATAAGTCTTCCCCGTGTTGGCCATTGGGCTCCTTCAGGGGGATGCTGCCCTGGAAGTTGCAGCAAAGCCCCTCAGCCGGGCAGAAGACCTGATACTTGGTTGCTCTCATTAGCTGCCACTGAAGCCATGGCCACCACCCAAGGCACTGCTGCGCTGGGGGCGCCGTGCCTGATGGCGGGGTGTGTCTGCCCAGCCGGGGCCATCATCGTGGGCCTGCACATGGGGCTGCTGCCCACAGCAGCTGTTGCCCTAGTGCTGGTTCGGGGCTGGGTTCTCCCACCCGCCGTGGGGCAGCCACCACCAGAATCAGGCTACAAAGGCTGATGTGCACGCTGCTTCCCAGGGCTGTGTCCATGACGTCCAGAAATGGCCTCACTGAAGCAGGGACAGACCTTTTCTCCCACTTTCAGGCCAAAGTAGTGCTGCTTTATGTTCCCAAAGTCTTACAGAGAGTTTCGCACGATAACGGCACTTGCAGTTCTTACTGACCTCCTCTCACCCCCTGAGACCTCACAGCTTATTCACTGGGGATGAACCAGAGGAAACATCTAGGTCCCGGCACCATGTTATTTGCTCCTCCCTTGAGCATGACCTCGAACCCAGCTGGTGAGCGCTTTCCTAGGGGTGCTTCACTCTCCCGGACCATAAATCTATCTCCAACCCTCCTTCCAAATTCCAGCCAGAAGCATAGTTTGTAAACCTATTTTGTTGCAGAGAAGCCTAACAGCATGATTATTTTTGTTATAAAAATAAAGGACATAGCATTTCCAGATATTAAATAAGAGTTTTCACGTATTTTTTTTTTTAGGGGATGAAAATGAGTAACAAATTGTCTAGATGTTTAGATTCCTGCAGACACATTTCAAAGTGATGTGTGTACTTTTTGTTTGAAACAACATTTACAATATGCTGGGAGTTACGCCCTTGGCAACCACTGAAACTTACATTGAAAAATTTTGAAAGTTATCTTTAAAACAGGAGAGAAGTGCAGAGTTTTTCAAAATTCTTTCTTTGGAGGGGCAGGTGAGTTGTGAGCAAAACTGTTTGAAGACCTCCACTTTAGAGCGTTTTGCAAAGATGCTCTTGACAAGTGACTGACGCCTATGAATTTTATTTCACAGATTGCTTTTACATTGAAGTATTTTATGTCGTGTTTGTTTAAATTTGTTTTTCACTGGAAACCCTAAAGAACAGCAATTGTGTTAGAGAATTAACGTTCGTTTGGGGCATTCTCCATCCTAAGGGGCTCTCCATCTACTGCTATGAGGTACTGGACTTAAGCAAGTAGACCTCAGGTTGCCAATCACTAGATGAAGGAACACGCCTTGCAGGGAACCACGATAACACTTCTATTTTAAAGCCTCATCTGTTTCCATTCTCTGCTGCCTTCTCCTCCTTCCGCTTTTTTTTTTTTGCGGTACGCGGGCCTCTCACTGTTGTGGCCTCTCCCGTTGCGGAGCACAGGCTCCGGACGCGCAGGCTCAGCGGCCATGGCTCACGGGCCCAGCCGCTCCGCGGCATGTGGGATCTTCCCGGACCGGGGCACGAACCCGTGTGCCCTGCGTCGGCAGGCGGACTCTCAACCACTGCGCCACCAGGGAAGCCCCTCCTTCTGCTTTTTAATGTGTAAAAAAAAAAAAAAAAAAAGTTGGCGAAACTCGAGATTGGCAAGAAGGATGAGTGGGAAGGAAACATAATTAGTGAGTAATCCTTAGTCTTCTCTGTGAAGTTATTTTTATTGCTCTTCCAACCTTCAAATAACAGTGGGGAGGGAAGAGTTGGGAAGAAATGGGTAACTTGATTATCAAGAGGACCTTTTCCTGATTGGAAAAATAACTGTCCCAGGAAAAACTGGCTCCCAGGGATGCACTTTCCTTGAACATCTTTACACGCTTTTCTGTTGGTTACAGGAGAGGCAGTATTCAGAGGCTGGAAGTGGGAAAGTTCGTTTCCTCCTTGGTGCTGGGAATGAACAGCAGGGTCACATTGAACAGTGAAAACTGGAAATGTAGCCAGAGAGGAACTGAACTGATATCTATGTATTTGTATTTATTTAACTCACGTTCTAAACTACATCCACTCAAACTTGTTGGCAAACATTGAGAAATTGTGTTTGTTAGAGATTTATGCTGATAAGTCTGTACACACTGTTTTACATCCGTATCTACACACTTACATTTTATGGGAATGTTTACCTTTTGGCTCCTTCTGTTAGATGTTCTGATGATCAGCACTGCAGTCCCAAGAACAGCCCAGATGGTTGTTCCACATTATACAACCAAGCCTTCAAGCACCATCGTTTATCAACCAAAATCGTAGGCACTGTGCCTCAGAGGAAATGATCAAGGTCTCCAGGTCTGCCCTTGTTGACCCCAGGCTCAAGGTGAGGGCAAGTGCGCTGTCACTCTAAACACACAGAGGGGGTGCCTGCAATGGCTGAGCCTTGAGTAAACGTCTGTCTGCGAGCTCACTGCCCCAGTCTTCCCGGACACCCATGTCTAGCCTGGGAGCCAGTATTTCTCGTTCCGATGACCCAAATGTGTGTCCTCTGGTAGGTGGGCCAAAGGAAACCTGAAATAACCACGGAGTTTTCATCGAGTCACACGGCGCGCTCATCTCACAGCTATCGTGGTGCAAATGAGAGGTTGACACCCCTCCACCGCTGACGCAGAGCTTCACAGTGATTAGACCATCGCCTTGGGGGAAAGGAACATCCGGCAACCGGGCATCACTGTTCCTACCCTGGGTCAGAAAGTTGTGAATGGCGATTCCACATGGAGACTGGAACTTATTACCCAAAAGCCCCACCTCTGTAGAGCCCAGAGGTACGTTCATCAAAGCAGGCCTCTATCTGCTTGTTGTTCTTGGCCAAGTGGGAGGAGGAATGTGGGAGAGCCCAGGACGTTCCCATAGAGAAGCAGGGCCCTGACTCGGTGTGTTGTTCGCAATTGCTTTCTGAGCTAATTCCGTGGCAGCTCTGCTGGCGTGGGCACAAGCGTTCACAGCTGCACGAAGAGTGTGGCAGGGGACATAATGGCTGCTGTGTGTGCTGCAGTACAAACTGTCCCACACAGGCCTGGGCCGGAGAAACAATGCGGCAACAAACAGCCTTCAAAACAATGCATTCATTTCCTGTCTTAACACTGGGCTGAATGAGGCCCAGTAGGCTGGTTCCACCTCACCAAGAGACCTCCACTGACGCCATCATTTCAGAAGCCTGCTGTTCATCAGGAACGAAAGACACACATGCAGAGAAAAGAGACGGCAAGCATTTGGGTTTTTTTCCCTTCAGAGCAAGATGTAATTAAAACTCTTTTTTTTTTTTAATGTCCTTATCTGGGCATAAAAAATACAGTGTGGTAAAAATACTGGAGAGGTGTTAGAAGCTATTTCAGTTTTAAGTCTTTCTGATGTTAAATGCTTGTGATTCACTATCTCTGCTAAAAATACTGGCATGAGGCTCCCTGGGCTTCTCTGCTTCTCAGCAAGCCAACTGGCTCTGCCATGAGCTCACCTCTCCACCCTACCTGCGCTTCCATCCTCCTGCAGGGGAAAGTCCTATTGAGAGTTGGTTTATGCCAATACTAATGATAATGGTAATAATAATAACAGCCAACAGCTACTAAGCACCTACTAAGTAGCAGACCCAGTTCTAATTCCCTGAATCCTCACTAGAACCCTATGAGGCAGGTTCCATCATTAGTCCCATTTTATAGATGACGAAACTGAGGCATGGAGAGGTTGAGCAACTTGCCCAAGCTCGTAACTTGTAAGTCTTTCCAAATACATACCCAGAGTCTCCCGTGAACCCACCTGTGCAGGTGATTGCCTCACTCCATGTTCGTGATGGAATGCACCCATAGCTCTTGCATGAGACAGGCACATCTTGGGGGGGCGTTGAGAGGGCTTCTAGGGTAGGAAGTGTTCTGAGGAGACACAAGAGAGGAATGGGAACAAAGCCTTGTGAGTCTGAGAAGGGAATGCATTTGGAGCGGCAACCCCAACAAGGATGCTTACTTCCACGGCTGCCAATTATTCAAACACGAGGAGACCCTCCGTGGACCTGTTCAGAAAGCCATGACCCACGCACAGAGTGCTCCTGACTGTTGAGGCTGGCTGGGCTGAACTTGTGCATCAAATATGCCTCAAGACTGTTCATGGTGTTGGGAGGGTCTCAGAGGGGTCAAATAATGGCAGCGGGAAAGGACAGGGCAGGCTGGGGAACATCACTAAGACAGAAATATACACATGGGACTTAGGAACTGGAAGAGCCTTTAGAGATGGTCCAGGCACCTCCTCATTTTATAATCGAGGGGCCGAGGGGCAGGAGGGTGAAGCCCCAGTGGATACCACTCAGGTGGTTCAAGGCAGAGCCAGGAGTAAAACCAAGGTCTGCTCTCTCTACCTGCAGAAAAGAACAAACCTGTTAGGGAAACGTTGACCGAAACCACCTGCCTTGGCCAGGTACAATAATAACACCTTGCATGAGTTGTCTCACAACAGGAGGTCCCACTAAGGAACATGGTGCGGCCGCTGAAAACTAACCGGGAGAATTCGGGAGGGGCCACAAGGAGGGAGGAGACACCAGCCTGTAATATCGATGTTATGGAAAAACCCGAACAAACTTTTTGGCCAGCCCAATATAGCCTACCAACCTCCCAGAATCCTTTGTGCTGGAATCTGTCTTGGCTGAGCGATGCGTGTACCATCAGGAAGGGCCCTGAGGCAGACGACGGGTTAAGAAAGATGATTGGCCAGAGACAACTGGGAAACTAACCCCATCACCATAAAACCCGAGACTGTGAGCCACGTGGCAGAGCAGTTCTCCTGGGTTCCCTCACCCTCCTGCTTTCCGCCCGGGTGCCCCTTCCCGGCAAGGTCTCTTGCTTTGTCGGCACGTGTGTCTCCTCGGACAATTCATTTCTGAGTGTTAGACAAAAGCCCACTCTCGGGCCCTGGAAGGGGTCCCCCTTCCTGCAACAAATCCAGTTAGAACCATTTGTTACTTACTGAAGACCAAAGGCTGTGCTAGTTAACTTCTTGGCAGAGATGTGATAGGAAAGAGATAGAAGATGAGATTCCTCCTCTCCCGAGGCTTACAGTGTCTCTGGGGATACACACGATACATAAAAGCGAGCACTGGTGGGCTGACCTCGCCTCTTCCCTCGTGAATCCAGCCACAGGTAAGAACAGAGAAGACACGAGTTCAAGGGAGAATCAGGTTAGGGCAGTAGAACCCGGGAAGGGGTCCTAGAAGCGCACCCTGTTCCATACTGAGGTAGACAAAAGGGGTGTCAATTGGTAGAGAGAAAGTAAAAAACATGCAACGTGGAAATGAATACCTCTTGTGCCGAAGGACAAAGGAGCAATGAGTGAGAACCATCCACACGGGCTGCAAACAGGCTCGTCTGACGGGCATGGAGAGCGTGTGTCCACAAGTGGTGAGAAATGATGCCATGAAGTGACATGGGCATTAAAAACGTTCCTGTCACACCATAAGCAGCTGGCCGTCTGAGGAATCTGCCCTGGTTTGACGGCTAAGGAACAAACGAGTTGTACGCAACACCACGAGATGAGTACATGCGATGTTTCCCAGCACATCGTCACCTTGACAACCAGGAAGCTACCTAACGGTGTCATGAATGATGATGGCGTTTCTCACTGTCATCTAGGTGTGACGCTGGGCTCAGATGATAAGTTGAGCAAGAGAGACTCAGCCCTGATTGGGCTTTTCACAGGTGCGTCGGGTCACAAGCGTTCCAGCAGAAAGTCAGCACTTTTTCGTCATTCAAAAGTAAGGAGGCCTAGCAATTCTCAGAAGCAGTAAACAATCAATATATTTCGCGGATGTCTAAATGACTGAATAAAATCCTGGGCTTATTCTGCCCTGACACCGACTCAAGTGGAGAAACAGGCATCCGTGCATCCCTCTTCCTGCTCTGCTGGCTGGGAGCCGGGGCAGCATGTGGCTGCTTTCCTATGTGGTACCTCCCATTTCTAGGTGTGCTGCCTCCCTGTAGAGACTGTGGAAGAAAAATGTCTCCTGCCACATGGCACTGGTATACCTGAGGTGTATTAGTTTCTGGTCGCCGCTGTAACAAACTGTTACACGTTCAGTGATGTAATACAATACAAATGTATTATTTTGAAGCTGTGGAAGCCAGAAGTCCAAAACAACTTTCACCAGAGGCTAAGTCAAGGTGTCCCTTTTAGAAGCTCTGGGGGAGAACCCATTTCCTTGCCTGTTCGAGTTTCTAGAGACCTCCTGCGTACCTTGGCTCATGGCCTCTTCCGCCATCTTCAGAGCCAGCAGTGGAGCGTCTCCAAATTTCTGTCTCCGACCCCTTCTTCTGCCATCACATCCTTCTCTGAGTCTGACTCCCCTGTTCCTCTCTTATGAAGACCCTTATGATTACAATGACCCCACCTGGACAATCCAGGATAAGTTCCCCGTCTTGACATCCTTCATTTGATCAGCTGCAAAGTCCCTTTTGCCATGTATGGCAACGTATTCACACACTGTGGGCATGAAGGCGTGGATATCTTTGGGGAACCATCGTTCGGTTGACTGCGGTAGGAGTGAATGAACAGCACGTCGCATGCACATCAGCACTTCCTTCTAGAGCCTCTGCTCACCATGTGACTTTGCCCAGTTTGTCTCATGCTGAACAACTTTGCCCTGGACCTTTTATACATTCAAGGACATTTGACTTCACAATGGAACTTTCTAGAAGCAAGCTGTTTAGCAGCCTGGCCTCAGAGAGAAGGGCAGTGTCTGATGGAGGTAAACAGCACAGGGTATCTCTTTTTCCCAAGCTAATTGTAAGCATCTTAACATTTGCTATCGACAATAGGCTTACTTGTCTTTTATTAACGAACTTTTCCTCATAGCTACACAATGAGGAGGCCTGTCTGTCTCTCCTGGGCTTATAGATGAGGAAAAGCAAGGCCTGGAGAGGACCAGCTGGGGCCTGGAACTAGAGCTCAGTGTTGCAAAGTCACAGTTACTTGGGTTCTGAGTTTTGGCTTCAGCATTTCACGTCTTTGTCTCTAACTGGAAGAGTGGAACCTCTTGGGTCTTACTTGTTCAAGTTACAGCTTAGAGTTATGACGAGGTCAAAATTCTCTTTCTTCCTCTCTCTGTTGGCACACTTTCTTTTTTTCAGTGCCTGACTTGAAGGTTGCTATAAGAGGAACCTTGATGAACTTGTGACACTAAACTAGCAGGGACATGGCACCTCTCGGGTGATTTCTCCCCAGCGTGGAAATGATTTACCAAGTCCTTCTGGCTTTCTGATTCAAAACTGGAACTTATTTTCAAAGTTTTAATGACAGCCAGTTCAAAGTTTGTTGCCAAAATAATTTGTACTTAAAAAACAAAAACAAGCCATCTGTTCAAGTTAGAGCAGCACCACAATTATTTTAACCATTGTTTTGATTAGGATAAGTTCAAAAACTAAGATTTTGTACCCTTGTAACAAAATCAAGGTTCAGACAACTATTACTTGGCCATAGAAATGTGGAGTAATTATTTAAAATATGTTGTAAAGTACAAGGACTGAGATGAAGTGGAAGGGACTGCATGGAGATGAAGGACAAGAAAAATGCCAGCATTAAGTATCTACAGATGATCATATGTTTGTATATTGCATATGATTCTTGATTAATGCTAAGTGTGAAGAACTGTACATATGTTGTCTTATTTAAGCCCTACAACAATACTAGGAGATAAGCATCATTTCCAGCCAACAGTCATGGAATCTGGAGGATGGGTACAGCCTGGAAGAAAGGATCCATTAGAAGATTAACAAAACTAAAGTGGTTTCTTTGGTGGAGAAAAAATAAAAGGTATTAGAAGCAAATAAAATATGGAACAAAAAGAAGAAATGACTATATACACAGTGAAATTTTTTAAAGTAGTACAAATGTCAACATATGGAGAATCCCTATCTTATACAAGTTGTTCCAGAAAACAGAAAAAAAGGAAAGGCTGATGTCTTTTTTTTTTTTTTTTTTGGGCCACGCTGCGAGGCATGCAGGATCTCAGTTCCCCAACCAGGGGTCGAACCTATGCCCCCTACAGTGGAAGCATGGAGTCCTAACCACTGGACTGTCAGGGAATTCCCTGATGTCATTTTTTAAAAAAAATAAATTTATTTATTTATTTATGGCTGCATTGGGTCTCTGTTGCTGCACCCGGGCTTTCTCTAGTTGTGGAGAGTGGGGGTCACTCTTCATTGCGGTGCCTGCTCTTCGTTGCAGTGCCCATGCTCTAGGCACACGGGCTTCAGTAGTTGTGGCTCAGGCTCTAGAGCACAGGCTCAGTAGTTGCAGCGCATGGGCTTAGTTGCTCCACCGTATGTGGGATCTTCCTGGACTAGGGATCGAACCCGTGTCCCCTGCATTGGTAGGCGGATTCTTTTTTTTTTTTAATTAATTTATTTATTTATTTTTGGCTGTGTTGGGTCTTCGTTTCTGTGCAAGGGCTTTCTCTAGTTGTGGCAAGTGGGGGCCACTCTTCATCGTGGTGTGCAGGCCTCTCACTGTCGCGGCCTCTCTTGTTGCGGAGCACAGGCTCCAGACGCACAGGCTCAGTAGTTGTGGCTCATGGGCCCAGTTGCTCCGCGGCATGTGGGATCTTCCCAGACCAGGGCTCGAACCCGTATCCCCTGCATTGGCAGGCAGATTCTCAACCACTGCGCTACCAGGGAAGCCCATAGGCGGATTCTTAACCACTGCACCACCAGGGAAATCCCACCTGATGTCATTTTTGAGGCTAGAATAATCCTGATTCCAAAACCAAATAAGGATAACAGAAGAAAAGAAAACTATAGGACCATTTCTTCTTTGAATGTATTGTAGATGCACAAAAATAGTAGCTAATGAAATGCAGTTGTCTGATTACCCAGAGGTCATTGGGCAGAGCTGAAAATTCCAACCCTCTGATCACTGTTCTTTGAGGCCATCTAGGGTTCCCACTCCAAGTCACCTCATTAACATAAAGCCAGGTGTGATCAAGAGGCTTGTTATGAATAACAAAAGACACTCCTATCACCTTGGAAATTCCAAGGGTTTTAGGAGCTCTGAGCCAGGAACCAGTGGGAAAAAACAAATAGATTTCCTATACCACACCATCCTTTCTTATACTCATCTAATTGTAATCCATAAGTCTGCAGACACACTTTCTAGTGTCCATGAACTTAGTCCTGCCTATTGAGTACCGACTCAGGAGTCCAATAGCACTGCTTCAATTTTTGGCTTTGAACAAAGCTGTGTGACCCTGGGTGAGTGATTTCATCTCTCCGATCCTCACTTCCTTATCTCTAAAATGGAGATGCCAATTCCCACCTCTGAGTTTTGTGCTAAATGTTACATTGAGTTATCCTCAAGTGTTGGCCTAGTGCGTGATCCACTGTAGTTTCAGCCAAATCTTCCATGAAATGGAAGATTTCCAACACACCCAACGCCTGGGCTTGCATCTTGCACGAGATGCTTTGTGATGCTCATGACACGTCTCTTTTGAATACAACGATACGGATTTGTGCAACTACCCAGTAGCTGTATAGTGTAAGTCATTTTCTCAGGCTACTGATGAATATTCTTCACGTGGCAGAACCCAAATCCTTACTAAAGAGAAGACAAATTACGTTGATTTCTTTTTCCAGTCAACCAATTCTGTCGTTCAATATGAGATGAGATAAATCAGAGCAGTTTTCATTGTAAAATCCTGTAGGTTAGTACTGAGTAATTTGTTGTTTTTAAAATTGACTTGATGAGTATTGTTTCTAGTATAATGTATGTAACATATATATGTAATTGTTCACCTAGTTACATTCATTGTGTTTTAAGGGCCCTTATCCTGAATCACTTTCTTGGCCAGATGATGATGAAACTTTTTTCATATAAAAATGGAACTACCAAAATTTCAGTATGAATTTACATCTATAGGGCATTTGCCAAGCAAAAACCATTCTACCGTTTTTTATATTTCAAACTTAAGCACCTTAATAGAAATAAAGCTGCTCTTTCAAAGTCTTCTAATTTATTCCAAATACTCTCAGTGGGAAGACGTGTATTTCTATCTTTGTAATCAAGATGTGCTACTGCACATCTCATATTTTCCCACGTGGCTAGGTAGTATTCTGTAATCTTTAAAAATCTATGCAAGCAGGCTTGTTTTCAATTATGCATTATAACCAGTGGATAATCAACTCCTTCACTAACCTAATTAGTAGGGAAATGTGCAGGGCACATCGCTTTTCTGTGGCAGATTTCATCTGCAGGTTTCTGAAGATGGCCACAGCGATATATATGCCATTCCGCTTGACCATCTTACAATATGATGATTATGCTAATCTACCACTGAGTGGTGGCAGTCTATGTTCCTTCCCCTTGAACTCAGACAAATCCCTGTATCTGCTTTGACTCACAGAACATGGTGGAAGTGAGTCTGTCAGATAAGAGGCAATGTGGCTTCCACCTGCTTCTCTCTGTCTCTGTCTGCACTTGCCTTGGGAACCCAGTGGCCATGTTGTGAGGAAGCCCAAACCACATGGAGAAAGCACACAGAAGAATGTCAGCCTCAGCTAAGGTTCAGGCTAACAGCCAACATCATCCGCTAGACAGGCCTTCAGATCAGAGCTACCCATAGAACGTCCTGCAATTATGGAAATTTTCTGTTTGTGCTAATATGGTAACTTACTACCACATGAGGCTACTGAGCAATTGTAATGTAGCTAGTGTGAATGAAAAAGTGAATTTTAAATTTCATTTAACTTTATTTCATTTAAATTTAAATAACTGCATGTGGCTAATGGCTGCCACACTAGACAGTTTAGCCCTCAGGCTCTGAATCTTCCTGCAGAAGCAACAAACATCACGGAGCTGAAACAAGCCATCCCCATTGTGCTTTCTCCATATTCCTAACTCTTGGAAGCATGCGAGATAATAAAAGAATTACTGTTGGTTTAAGCCACTCAGTATTGGGGTGATTTGTTACACAGCGGTCAACAATGAATACATGCTACTATTCTGTTTGATTTTTTTTGTTCTCTACAGCGAATAAAGATGCACAAGCCTCTTCCATCTTTTAAAAGGCCTCTAGCTATGGTTTTGTGTCTCTTCTCTTCACAGCCAGGTTTCTTGAACAAATCATCTAAACTTTACCATCCTCACACACAGCTTATTCACTAGTCAACACCCACTAGGATCTGGATACGGATGAGGTCACAGTAACATTGGTTCAGGCTTATTCCTATCACTTGGAAATTGCAGGACTTCAGAACCCACACCCTGTCTCCGTGCTCTCCCCTACCTATTTCTGAGCAAAGCTCACCCTGGCAGAAACAGCCACCCTTTTGTGGATGAGAAATTGCAAAAACATAACCTTTTCTGGTGGCCTAGAAAAAGACACCCCTTTAAGAAAAGGACACGCCTACCTGAAGGCTGATGCAGTCCATGGCTTGACAAGTGGCATGTGGGCTGGATTTCAGCTCCTCCTTGCTCCCCTCGGCCAGGCATCCTTGCCTAGGGTACCAGCAGCATGGACGGTACGACCCATGCAGTAGTTGTGTGTCCGGGATGCTCAGAGCTTTCTCATGTGTGGCCATCAACATTCCTCCCATGGGCTGCTCTGGTCCCCTGTGGAAGCCTGTGGCCTGTGAAGTCTCTGGAGGGGGCATCTTGTGAAGCGCCCTGAATGTGGACACCCTTCCCAGCCCAAGAACTCCCCTAACTGCAGAATCCTTGGGCTCCTCCAACGGAGCTGCTTTCCCAGGACTTCTCCCACTCTAAAGCTGCACCAGGATCCCCAGAGAGATGTGGAGACCAGCCTGGCGGCTCCACTGTGTGGCATGATGGCTACTAGGAAAACAGCTCTTTCTGCTGACATCTTTGCCTATTTCTCTCCACAGGGTTCAGAACCACTCATGGGGTACGGCTGGGGCCATGGAGCCTCACGGCCCTCTCCACATGCATCCGCTTTCCGTACTCCGCACACTTCCCAGCATCAAATCCCAGGTGTCCCTCCGTGATCCTCTTTTCCCTTTGTGAAACTCGCCGGCCCAGTGGTCCTCAGACGTCATCAGGGCACCCAAAGGAACTTTACGATGGTAAACTAAGTAAAACTCCCAAATGCTGTTTTTTGCCCAAATTAGCCAGACATCTGGGTCGAGAGTGTGGTTTAGGGTTTCAGTTTCCTAGAACACAGTAACTCTGTTACAGAAGTGGGGAAATGTTTCCACGACAGCAGGTCTTTAGAAGTGGGATGGGTTACCTTCTGTCTCCATTGGGAAAATCCAAGCTCACCGCACAGGAGGCTGAGGAAGTGGCTGCGTGTGCTCTGCAAGGCTGTTTTCAGTCTCCGGAGGCCTGAGACATGGCAAAACAAGTGACATCCAAAGACATCCAAAGGTTAAACAAGGCACATCAGGATCTGACCTTCACGCAGCTCACCCTGGGGGTAGTACGTGGTTCAATATGGGATATATTCCAGTCCAATAAGAAAGGGCCAGTTTGTACTGAGGGATTCCGATTTGTTTGAAAGATCCCGAAGTATTACTGAGTATGTTGATTATAACTGAATCCAAATTTTTCCAGGGACACATGCCACACTTTTTCCCCCCCCATTAATCAGCTTTGGAACACTAAATTAATAAATGCACTGGTTGTTAACCAGATGATAAGCTTTTACATTTTTGGTCTAGGTTGAATAAACTCAGTGATACTAAAAAGATTAGAGTGTTCAAGAGAAAAGGAAACACTATTCTTCCCAAGATGATATTCTTGGATATCACTGTCAAAATATGGTCTGACAGGAAAACATTTCAGGAATGATTAAACTTCTTGTGTGTTTAATGAATTTTTCTTTTTCAGCATTAACTCTCACAAATCCTTCTCAAAATCTTGTGAAGTAGATCAATTTCCTTTCTAATTTGAATAAACCTACAGTCCTCAAAAATGATACTGATGTTTACTAAGATTCAACATTTAAAAGAAAATCTTTCAATAATACATACTTTATGGCTAATTTTATATTTAAAATCAAATGTCCTTGGATTTTTCTAGGTCCTCTGATATAAATGTGGCATAGTGGAAAATTATATTTAGAAGATTACTTTTGATAGTTCAAGAAACTGGCCAGTTAGACCAAATTATCAACCTATAACTTGGATACAGATTTGTCTGTGGAACAAAGCCAGAAGGAATTCCCTTTGCTGGTTTGCCCCTTGGGATAGCTGCGTGTGGTTTATTTTCTTCTCTGACTGGAACAAAGATATGCAGGAAAATCTTCTTTTACAACTAAAATTCCTTGTTTTTACAAACAAGCTTAAGGAGAAAAAAAAAAAAAAAAAGCAGCAGATCAAGCCTGGCTTAATTGTTTGCTTATACTGGTGCATATACTGGATTTTTTCCAGATTAACAAAACTAAAGCCACAGGGAAGATGTATGCAGTCGTATATTTAAGCTACTGGCTCACACACAGTATAATGGCTGAAAGTATATAAAAAATATGAAGGCGGAAGAAAAACAGTAAGCAGTTATGAGACATAACAAGTTTTCTTATTCTTTATTAGTTTAAAGGAAGCTGGAACCTGATAACAATACACCACATACGGTTCAGAACCAAACAAAGGCTGCTTAGTTATTTATATTGCATTTGCTCCTTTTAGGAAGTGAGAAAAAACAGCTCTATTGGCACTCAAGTTTATTTTCTATTAAAATCCCCATAAATTAGAAAACCTCTCATAAAACAGTGGAAATGGAAAAAAAATGTTTTTCAGAAAAAACTTGAAGTATCCTAGTTTTCTATAGCGCGCTGGGTCACGTGATCAGTCTCATAAGGCCACTTAAAACATAATTCAACCTCTGTATTCTTCTTTAGGATAATACATAATAGTGTCTTGCCCTCTGATGGAAATACATGAAAAATTTATACTTGCTCAGTTTTGAGCACTGAAAACACTTCTCCCTCCACCCCCGATTTGCTGTTTCTCATGTCCTGCATGAATAAAAGGATGCCGCTTAGAAACGAGGGCCTTGCTGCCATTGTATTTTTTCTAATTAAAATTCAGAGTATTAAACACAGTTGAGTACATCCAAGCATACATGACATACCGTTATCACATACCGGAAGCTCCAATCAAGAGCCCTGGGCGAAGCCCATTTCATAACATCATTAAGATTCATTGTACGCTGCTGTTCAGAAAGACTTTGTCAAAGCAGATAATAATGGCCTGTCAGAAGTGCGCAAACAGAAATTTATATTAAATTGTCCTTTCCCTCCTTTATTAGGATGGGAATCTACTTGCAGTTCCAGTACATGGGCTCAGAGGCTCAATAAAAAGGCTTCCAGGTTTTAAGATTGCAAAATATTACCAAAGTAAAGTACTAAAAAAAAAAAAAGTTAAGTGAAAAATATTTGAGTAACTAGGTGGCGGTATAGTAATCAAGCATAACGACTTTATCAGAACAAAAGAAGGTGTATCTCAGGGGTGTGAAGGCAGTTTGAGTCGCAAGGCAGAGTGTTTAATTTGGAACAAGTCGAATAAAAGAATTGCTTTCTTTTCCTTGAGAACCTTTGGGACCCTTCATGTTATGTTATAATCTCAGAAAAGAAAGCTCGCTCATTGAAATTTTTTTTTTCCTTTTAAATCCTGCTGAGTGAACATGCCTGGGAGACAAACTTTACATGCTGGCTTCCTGAGTGTAGTCGTCAGTAGGATGTTATCTGTAGATTCGATGGTGAAAATTACTTCTTTAGACTCGATACTTTTCTTTGCCGTGTTCATTGATCACACATATGTGCTGAAACAATAAAGGATTTAAATGCATCAGCCTCTTAACAAAATATAATAAGTCCCCTACATATGAACGAGTTCCATTCCGAGTGCGTTCGTAAGTCCAACAAAGTTAGCCTAGGTACCCAACTAACACAATCGGCTCTATAGTACTGTACGGTGATAGGTTTATAATATGTTTGCATCTTGACTCTCCTTTGACCCTTTTTGGGTAGCAAGTATTGATTTTCCTTTGACCCTTTTTGGGTAGCAAGTATTGATTCTCCTTTGACCCTTTTTGGGTAGCAAGAAATGTGTCAGAAATATTTTGATGGCAAGCAACAGAAATGGTGTTGGGTGAACGTAAGCAAAAGGAGGGGTGTTATCAGTAGGGTACTGGGATAGCTCGCAAAGGTAGAGGAAGAGCAGAGCAATGAAGCAACTGGAAGGCAGGAACTGGGGTAGCTCCAGACCTCAGCCCATGGCTTAAGTCCAAAATCCCTTGGTCTCTGTGGCGTTTGGTTTAGGTTTCTAAATCCTAGGAGAGAGACACAGACTGGTCCATTTTGGGTAAGATGTTTACCTCCAGATCATTCAGCAACGATAGGGTCATACCCCTGGGGGTCCATGTCTACAAGTTAAAATGATTTCTCCCAAAGGGGGAATAGTTATGAGCTACATGCTGCTGTAATTGGAAACTTCTAGATTTCAAGCACTGACACTAAACAGTTTATTGAATACTGCCTGTTAGTATGGTTGAGAGGAGACACAGTCGATGACGATGGAGAAAAATCAGTAACAAGCTATCTTTCTGCTTTTAACTTCCTTCTTTCCTTCATACAAAATAGAGACAATCATAATTGCTTCCAACAACCTAATACCTACCTTGCTGGGCAGTGGTGGAAATTCACTGGGATTACGAATGCCAAGTGCCCAGAATATTCCTGACACAGAAGACACTCATTAAATGGCAGCCATCATTACGGCTATCTCAAAAATTTGTTAAATTGATGTCATTGTTAAGTTCTTGTGAGAAGGGGGCTAGGGATTTGCATGCAAGACTTACGTTCAGATCTCTGAAGTATTCATTGTAATCTAAGGCATAACCCACCACAAATAAGTCTGGGATCTCAAATCCAGCATCTGAGCAGAGAGAGGGAGGAAAAAATAAAAGGAACACAATTTAAATAACATAAGTATAAAGCCACCATATGCTACTGTTGGCACTTAACCTATGACGACCTTCCATTAGGCAGAAGTAAGTGAGAAAAGTGACAGACAATGCATAGGATGAGCCCAGTAGGACCTGGACCAGAGTGACTCTACTCAGGGAGACAGGACGACCAGCAAACAGACAGTGAAAAATGACTGCACTTCCGGTAGACAGAGCTGAGCAAGGGCTCAGGCAGCCCCGTGGATATCAAGAAGTGTGCATGCGTCAGGCATGCAGCCCTGCTGTTCCAAAGCAAGCAGCATCCAATGATATCATGTCAAAGCATGAAGTGCAGTTCAAAGGTATTGGAAGGTATTCCAATGCTGTAATACATGAATAGGGGCACAGGCTGTTGCAATAGGAAGCCATCCTCCCACGGCACTCAGTGGCCTCGGCTGGATAAAGAGCTGGAAAGCAAAATCCGGGAGACAAGATGAGAGGAAAAGGGACTGTTCAGCCTGAGGAAGACAATGCTAAGGGTTACTCTAATGCTAGTCTTTGAGTCCATAATGCACATGATAGTAATTAGCTTTCTGTCTCCACTGAGGGCAGGATGGGAGTAAATGGATTTAAATGCAGTAGGAGATACTTAGGTTAAACAAAGGATGAATATATTGAAAGAAAGATGATTTTTATTGAAAAGAATTCTTAAGGAACATACAGTAGCTCTTCTTCTTTAGGTCTTGAAACTATAGCCCAATGATTTTTCAAATTCTTTCCAGTATTGGGGAATCTTATGTTTATTACGGTATTGCAAACGAGAGATGTACTTGCTTACTTCTATGAAACAGTACTTTGGCATAGCCAGTGGACTTACAGCCCAGAGAAATGTATCTCCATCATTGACCATTCACCATCATTCTGGTCCTTCTGACCAAGGATGCTTCCACATGGAGAAACCAACTGGTTCATGCTCACAGAAAGTGCTAGAGGTGAGGGACTTATTTTTCTAAGGATTCCATTATGTGTCACTGTTAGGAAGCCTATCTGATCCCTCCAAACTGTAGGTTTCTTGAGAAAAAATAATCAAAGAGAAGAAGCAGAGCAGAAGAAAAGATGTCAGAGGATATAAAAGGTGCCATTGAGCATAAAGGAAAAAGTCAATTACGAGAAAGGACCAAAAAGTACAAAGCCTCAGAAATCTGGGAAGAAAGAGAGCACAGAGATTCTGAGCTAGCTAAAAGCATATTAGCAAATCCCAGGAACCCCTGGTTGTAAGGATGATGATGACTTTACAGCGTGCAATGCAATCCTTAAAACAGGCGTGGCAACTCAGACTGGGAAAAGTCAATTCAGAAGGCCAAATCTTCTGAGTAAAAGAACGTTGCGGCTTCCCTGGTGGCTCAGTGGTTAAGAATCCGCCTGCCAATGCAGGGGACATGGGTTCAAGCCCTGGTCCAGGAAGATCCCACGTGCCGCGGAGCAACTAAGCCCATGTGCCACAACTACTGAGCCTGCGCTCTAGAGCCCACGAGCCACAACTACTGAGCCCACATGCTGCAACTACTGAAGCCCGTGCCCCTAGAGCCCATGCTCCACAACAAGAGAAGCCACCACAGTGAGAAGCCCGCACACTGCAATGAAGACTAGCCCCCGCTCACTGCAACTAGAGAAACCCCATGTGCAGCAACGAAGACCCAACGCAGCCAAAAATAAATAAATAAAAATTAATTAAAAAAAAAAAAGAAAAGAAGAACACAGGATCAGTAGGACAGGAGAACAGCCAGGAATCAGAGTGACCTACCTCTAGCTGGTAAATGGCTGCAGTTCCTACCCTTATATTTGCAGGGCAAGAGTAAAAGCCATGATTGCAACCAGACTGCCTCGGTTCAATACTGACTCTACACTTACAGCTTTGTGACCTTGGCAAACTCTTTAACCTGGTTGTGTTCAATTTCCTCATCTGTAAAATGGGCACAGCAATAGCACTTACTTTAGAGGAATGTTGCAAGGATTAAATGTGTTAATCTCTGTGTAGCCTTTAGAACAGAGTCAGACACATCATAATCTCTTACTATGTCTGTGAGAATCTTTCTGTTTTGTAAATAAATTCATTTGCATCTTTTTTTTTTTTAGATTCCACATATAAGCGATGTCATATGATATTTGTCTTTGTTTGGCTTACTTCACTCAGTATGATGATCTCTAGGTCCATCATGTTGCTGCAAATGGCATGGTTTCATTCTTTTTTATGGCTGAGTAATATTCCATTGTATGTATGTACCACATCTTCTTTATCCATTCATCTGTCGATGGACATTTAGGTTGCTTCCATGTCTTGGCTATTGTAAATAGTGCTGCATGTACATTTTCAAATTATTGGAATATTTCAAATATTTTGAAATTATTTCAAAATATTTTCAAATTATAGTTTTCTCTGGATGTATGCCCGAGAGCGGGATTGCAGGATCATATGGTAACTCAAACTCACAGACATAGAAAACAAACTTATGGTTACCAAAAGGGAAAGGGGAGGGGAGAGATGAATTAGGAGGTTGGGATTAACAGATACACACTACTATATATAAAAGAGAGACCCAACAAGGACCTACTGTATAGCACAGGGAACTATACTCAATACTTCATAATAACCCCTATAAGGAAAAAGAATCTAAAAAAGAATATATATATATACACACACACACACACATATATATGTATAACTGAATCACTGTGCTGTACACCTGAAACTAAGACATTGTAAATCAACTATACTTCAATTTTTTAAAAATTTTAAAAATTAAAAAAATAAATCTGTTACTACTGTTAGCTGCTGTTATTTTATTAGTGCTGTTGCTGTGACTGACACAAGACATTTGTAACTAGTTGGATATGTCCGAAGTGCATGTCTTTCAACTTCAGTTGAAATCTTCTCTATACAGTATCTTATGTTATTTCCTTAGAAGATTTCTGTTTATTAACCTTGTTGGACCTTAACTATATCCAGATTACATTCCTCAAGCCAGTGTCTGGACAGGGACATGCTATTGGGTCTATCTGGCCAGAACTGACATTGTCTAGATTTAATACACCCCGCCTAGGAATGAAACTTGTTTTTAGAATAAAGAATCGCTGGTTCAGTGTCACTGGCACATCACCCATCCATAGTGTGCTTCTCGTGCTTATGTTTGTTCAGCTTGCTGATGAGAACTGCAGCCAAATTATCCCAGAGGCTTGAGTGCAAATGTAAGTCATAAAACTCAAGCTGAAGTCTGCCTATGCAAGTGAAAAAAATATCGCCTCTAGTGTTAGAATAATAAATAATCAAGCAGCTTGTTTATCCTCTCTGGCATCAGAACTATTCGTATCCTGGGGAGGAGGGAGGAAAGTGCCTTAGATGAGCAAAGTCCTTCAGAACATGTGTCTGAACTCAAGTGTGAAGATGGTATCTAGAGATATTTGCTCTGTTAAGTCTCTGTGTTATTATACTTGTGTTTGCAGGTGGTGGAGCGGTGTCTCCTATTTCCCCTTCTGCGCTAAAATTCAGGCTTGCTGAAGGTCAGCGCTGTGCGTTGTCCGCTCACAGCTCCTGGAGACAGTAGAACACCTCTCAACCTTCCCAGTGCCTCTCTGTGTCCAACTGGTGGGGACAGAGGCCAAGGCAGGAATCCTGTGCATCCAAGTCAGCCCAGGAGGGGGTCATGCCTCCCTCTACCCCCTGAAACCAATTTAGCTGAGTTCTTAGGAGTGAAGGTACTATGGAAAACCTAAAAATAAAAACTGTGTACACAACACAGTTCCTGCGAAAGATGCAAATTAGAAAATGAAAACCTCCGGTTGTAGAGGGTTCTATTGCTGGGGAGACCACAGACCATTTATGGAACCATCAAATCTTTATAGCTTCCGTTTCACAAGAATGCCAACGAGGAAACCAAAGATTCTGAAATACAAAACACCACCACCAGCCAACAAAAACCCAAAAAACACTTACAGTCAGGTCTAAAGCCATCACTTCTAGGTGTTCTCTTCACCAACAAACTACCATTAAAAGGAAAAAAAAAAAAAAAGCTTTAGTGATCCAGATGAAATGTTTGTGAATTGCAAATAGAACTGAACATCATTAAAATATATATTTGAAACGTGCACTTTTTTCCCTCGGGCACATGGGGCATTAGCACAGCCCTCAAATTCCCTCCTGCGGCACCTCATCAGTGAGATTCTGGATAAAAGGAAGGGAGAGGGGCGCAGGCACTGGGGCTCTGCCAGCTGCTCCTGGAAACAACTAACAGAGGCATCGGAAAGAGGGGCTCAGACACACAGCAAAGCATGTCCTCTTCCCTTTCCTCTCTCTCAGGCTAGCGGTCAAATGGGCTGTTTGTTCAGTATGGTCAAACCACAACACTCCAGGGCAAAGGGTCAGTGGTTTGGAATTGACTGCACTCATTGGAAACAGCTTCCTGTGTTAGCATCCCTCTCGTGCTGGCCTGGAAAGACAGAAACAGTGATGATGTGAACGTGGCACTCACCTGGCTACCTTAATCCTGTTGGGCTTGTATTTCTCTATGCTACCGAGCAATGCCTTCATGGTCCTCCCGGTTCCGACAACATCCTTTGCAAAGAGGACAGACAAATTCAACCAAATGCCTTTGGGCTGCATTAAAAGGCATTTCATCCAGACAGATGATTCTAGTCCTTATTAATAATGCATCATAATTAGGACTGCCATCAAATTAGAGTAAAAGTAGGAGGCAGAGCCGGTTATATTTTTTAGACAGGTGCTTCTTTCTGGAAGCTGGGTTTGGGGGGGATATATTGGTGACTATTTCCTCCTAGAATCCTTGAGCTGTGTTGAAAGGCTAAGTTCAGCCTCTGGAAAGCACGTGGGGTTCTTTATTGAGTGCATTTGGATTCGTGCGCGCGCATTCAAGGACTAAATTTGGCCCTGAGGTTATGTAACACAACACAGGATGCATGAATTTTCATGGACTTGGGATGTACATCTGAATACGCCGAATGGATAAATGCCTCCCCCCTTGCTCTCCTCACTTAATAGGAGATTCTATGGCTGGGAAGTGAGATGTGTCTGGACAGCAGCTGGTGACAGCCTGTGAGTTCTGAGGGTGCGAGGCTGCCGTGAGCTGAGGCTCATCCCCGCTGATGAGCTGCTGCATAATTAGAGTAGAATGGGCAGCCGAAATGGATTGTCCATGGGACAGAAATCAGCTGTCAGGAGCTGATTATCAAAACAACGGGTCTGAATTTAGCCAGGGTTGGGCAATGCATTTGGCTAGAGGGTCTCCTTCATGGGTTATGTCTGAGGCAGAACTGCAGATACATGTGGCACACTCAGGCAATTGTAACCAAAGCTTGAAAACAGCTTCCCTGAATTTTTGCCAGCTGATAAGACAGGCCTGCTGGGCTCCAGGACCCGTTCTTTCTTTCTTCTTTTTATTTTTTAAACAGAAAAACAAATTAAATTAAATTATAGAGTTCCCCTGGATAGCAAATTTTTAGATTAATTCTATTTATGATTTGGATGCCAAAGGGAGAATTATTCCAAGTCATTAGAGGACATTAGCAAGAACACTGAATTAAGGGTGAAGAGAATTCTAACCTTGGTTTTACTATTAAAAATTTTTGGTTCTGTGGGCTAGCTTTCTCTTCTGTGAAAATATCTGATTCACAAATAGGTATAAGAACCAATTTAGACATGGGTAGCATTAGATATAAAACTGGATAAAGTACCATGCAACTATTATTGCAAAGCTTCCATTCTCAGTTATTTCAAGCCAGTGATTCCAGTTGACTCCTATTCTGTAAATTTGAAGAGCCCTAAACAGTGGGAATTCAATAAATCCTTGGCCAGTTTGATAACAGGTTCTATATTTCGAAACTCACCATTGGATTCTTTCAGCTTCCAAGTATGGATAAAGAAAAGTCAGCTTACCTCGACAATGAGGACATTCTGAAATAAAAAACAAGGCAAAACAAAAAACACAACTATTTAGAATATGAGGCAAATCTGGCTCATAAGATAAACACACAGTTTGCTGAGAGTTAGAATTTCACAATCAGCTTAGCTGGTCCTCCGCCGTCCATCTAACCCAAATGTTTGGAGGTAATCTAGGCTTCCAGATTCATTTTAACAGTCTTTCTGGAATTACTGAGTGCTGCAATATTGGTGTCTGTACAGGTACAGTCTTTTTATTCATTAAATCCATTAAAGAATCTTAATTTTATCATTAAAATATAAGATTATTTTGTCGTTTCTAAAATAGGTCATGCCCACGGTATCCCCCGTAGATCACACTGACAGAGAAGTCCCCTTGGTATCCTGAACACATTTGCTGTATTCTTAACCATCAACCCATCACAACTAGTTAGGGTGTGCATTTTTAGTTTGATTGAGGCTTATCAACCATGCCTATTAACCAACCAGAATACTGGGAGAATACTTGGTTAATTTAATGTCCTAGTTCACAATCTCTTTTTGTTTCAATCTTATAATGAAAACGCTGTTTAAACTGTTAGTCTGCATTCTTGCCTAATTAAATAAAGTGCACTGCACGTAATTAAATCTGTTTTTTTGAAAGCTCAGAGCCTTGCAAAACAAGAGTCATCCTTGAAGTGATTAGTTTCAACTACAAGATATAGTGGTGGCTAGGAAGTGGGATGTGTATAGGCACAAATCCAGAGATATAGTGTCAAAATTAATTAAATACAATTAAAAAATCAAGGTAATGCATACACATGATGAAAATCAAATAGAAAAGTCTAAAGATTTTCTAGATGTTGATGCATTTCTAACTGTTAACAGTATTTAAAAATGCTTATGTATTTTATATTAAAGTTATCATGACATTGCACATTTCGCATAGCCTAAGTATTAGCACCTCTAACAAAAATGGCAGTAATTTATTTCTTTTTTCATTTTTTCCATTTGATCGAGATATAATTGACATACTCCACTATGTTAGTTTAAGGTGTACAGCACGGTGGTTTGACTTAGATATACTGTGAAATGATTACTGCAATAAATTTAGTCAACAGCCGTCCTCTCACGTAGATACGATACAAACAAAAAGCAAAAGAAGCAAAACCATCTTTTCTTTGTGATGAGGAGTCTTAGGGTTTATTCTTTTAATAACTTTTACATATATCGCTCAGTAGTGTTAACTAGAGTTACCATGCTGTATGCTACATATCTAGACTTATCTGACTTACAGCTGGAAGTTCGTGCTTTTTGACCGGCTTCCCCGGGCCCACACCCTGCCTCTGGTAACCACAGATCTGACCTTTCTTCCTGTGAGTTTGGCTTTTGTTTTATTTTGTTTTAGATTCCACATATAGGTAAGATGACACAGTATTTGTTTTTCTCTGTCCAACCTATTTCACTTAGCGTAACGTCTTCAAGGTTCATCCACGTTGTTGAAAATGGCAGGATTTCCTTCGTTTTTTTTTAATGGCTTAGTAACATTCCACTGTATATGTATACCACACTTCTTTATTCGACAATAATTTCTTTTTTAAAAATCAATTATTTATTATTATTATTTCAAAATTATTTATTTTTGGCTGCATTGGGTCTTCGTTGCTGCGCGCGGGCTTTCTCTAGTTGCGGTGAGCAGGGGCTACTCTTCATTGCCGTGCGCGGGCCTCTCATTGCGGTGGCTTCTCTTGTTGCGGAGCACGTGCTCTAGGCGCACGGGCTTCAGTAGTTGTGGCACGTGGACTCAGTAGTTGTGGCTCGTGGGCTCTAGAGCGCATGCTCAGTAGTTGTGGTGAATGGGCTTAGTTGCTCCGCGGCATGTGGGATCTTCCCGGACTAGGGCTCGAACCCGTGTCCCCTGCACTGGCAGGCGGATTCTTAACCACTGCACCACCAGGGAAGCCCCTCAACAATAATTTCTTAATATCATATAAACCTAGTACATATTTAAATTTTCCCAGTTGTCCTTCAGATGGCTTTTGTTGTAGTCGGTTTGTCTAATCTAAGACCGTGCACTGGATCTTTAATCTCTTTTAATTTAGAATAGTCTGTAACAATACAAAGGACTTTCTGAGTTCTGCAGAGTACTAAAAAAGTAAAATTATTTAGCAGGCTCCTAAATGATGGGCATGGGAATACGAGTATAGAAAAACCACCTGCTCTTGAAAGGGAACTATGCAGAAAACTGGAGTTCTTTAGTGAGTTCTACAGAGCAGTCATTGCATATATATTTATTTTCCTTTAGAGAACATCAACAGTGTTTTCAAACTCTTTCATTAGTGGTATATGGATTGACTCCTGGATTTTTAGTGGCCTGCCTGTTGTGTGAAAAGCTCACCTCCAAATACAGCAATGCTTTTAGTACCTTTGGAAGATTGGCTCTGCCTTGCAAAACCCTCCTTGAGTAGAGAGAAAGTGACTACCCCAACTTTGGAAGCATTTTCAGTATTGTCCAAGAGAACTAATCTCTTTATACTTTAATGGACCAAGATTAGCTCCACAAGCTAAGAGACAACGACTAACTCATCTTTATATGATCAGCATATAACATGGAGACTGGTGTGTAGTCGGGGCTCAGAAAACTGCCCGTGGAACAAATCAACAATTCCGACCTTCTTTCTTCCTCTAGTTCATTATACTTTTGACACATCCCCTCCATTTTTCTCCTTAAAGATGTATAATCCCTTCTTAACTGAGCTATTATTAATGTCTATTGCTTTTAATTTTCCTTTAAGAAATCTTCTAAAATCCCTATTTTCTTGACTGGGCAACCTTGGGAATTTTCCAGAACATACTGTGCCTCCCTTAAACACTTCCAATCTGCTAACTCCAATCACTGAATCTGAGATGTTCACCAGCCCCCATCTTAGTCATCTCATCACACCGAGCTCACTTCCTCCCAGAAAGCCAGTAAAATCTGTAGCTTGGGAACCGCAGGCAAAAATCCTATGGGGACTCTCCAGAGTGTGTCCTTTCTTTGCTATCGCATGATCCTGATCGAAGCTAACCCGTCGGGTTTCCTAAAGAAAAAGAAAGGAAGGAAGAAAGAGAAGAAGAAAAGAAAGAAGGAAAGAGTTATGCAAATCTAAATGGTTTTCTTAAATAGGTTATTCCTTTCAGTCTTTCAAAATGCAAAATGATCAGCACCCCACGGTCTAATCCGCAGCAATGTATTTTTGCGGCTGTGGTCACACCCAGCAGAGGGATGATGGCAGGAATGATGGTGAGCTGAGCGCGGATGCTGAGTGTGCGCAGGAGTGTGAATATAAACCCCATGGAGAAAGGCACGCAGTCCAGCGTTTCACTTTATGTGATAATTCACAGAATTGCCAGAATCATCAGTTGGTGGGCATTTCCGTTATTGTTCTCAGCCTAGTCAGAGGCAATTTAAAAGGAATGATTTAAACAGTTAAGGCAGCCAAGGAGGAAACGCTGGCAGGTTCCGATGCTTCACTCTGGCATTTGGTTAGAAACTTATTCGGGGTGGGGTGGCGCGTCTCCTGAAATCTTGCAGTTAACCTACACATCTGTGTTTTTCCATTGCTGGATTTGCGCCTGTTTCCATGCGTTTGGTTTTATTCCACCCTTTCAGAGATTTCTCTTGAACATGAATAAAATCGTCTTGCTTTGATGGATACACACATTTTATGAAGTGCCAGGATTAAATCAACTTTGAAAAAAATCAGCCAGAGAGCGCATTGTGCAGACAGCTTAAACACACCAAGTGAAATGCTTTTAATGCTGTGAGCTGAAGGGGCCGCTGAACTGAATCATTGAGGGCTCCCTGTATTCAACTGCCGTGACCTACTTAGAACCATGACGCAGCCAGCCTTTCTTGGGAGTTTTCTTCCTTTTGCTTTAAAAAAAAGAAAGGAGGAAGGGAGGGAGGGAGGGAGGGAGGGAGGAAGGAAGGGAGGGAGGGAGGGAGGGAGGAGGGAAGGAGGGAGGGAGGGAGGAAGGGAGGGAGGGAAGGAGGGAGGGAGGAAAGAAGGAAGGAAGGAAGGAAGGAAGGAAAGAGAGAGAAAGGGAGGGAGGGAGGAAGGAAGGGACGGAGGGAGGAAGGAAGGGAAGGAGGGAGGGAGGAAGGAAGGAAGAAGAGGTAATAAAAGAAGTCAAGAAACAGAAAGGAGCACAGGGGCTGTCTAGAATCTCCCTTTCCTAAACATTTTTTTTTTTTTTTTTTTTGCGGTACGCGGGCCTCTCACTGTTGTGGCCTCTCCCATTGCGGAGCACAGGCTCCGGACGCGCAGGCTCAGCAGCCATGGCTCGCGGGCCCAGCTGCTCCGCGGCATGTGGGATCTTCCCGGATCGGGGCACGAACCTGTGTCCCCTGCATCGGCAGGCGGACTCTCAACCACTGAGCCACCAGGGAAGCCCTCCCTTTCCTAAACATTTTAACTTGCACATCTATAGAGGACTTAAGAAGTTACATAGTACAGTTACGGGGTTTACAATGCATGGAAAATTATACAGGTGATTTTTCCATGTTTTTAAAAGTCCTTCTATAAACAAATTTGATTTTAAAAAATCCTTTCTAACCCTCCCTCTTTCAGGAATCACTGAGCTCCTTCCTGCGCCTTTGGAGAGGGCTGTTCCCTCTGTTTCACCCCCTACTTCGTTCCTGTAGTTCAAGTGCTCCAATCAGTCAATCAATCAAGTGAACAATCAAGTGGTTTCCTAACTGGTTTCTCTACCCGGAGCCTCTCCCTTCTTTCAGTTAAGTCCACCCTCCCGTCAGGTGCATTTTCCCCAAAACACAGCTTCATGATGTCACCACGGCTCAGCAACTTTTGCGGCTCTTTGCTTTTCCGAGCAAGTTACACTAGTTATTCAACATATTCTATAAACCAAATTCAGTCGACATTTTCAGTTTTTCAAATTATCGTTTTCCTATTTTTGACTAATTTCCTTCAGTCACACTGGGCCACTCCTGTCCTCTGGCTCCGCTATTCCCTCCCCTTCCTCCCCCTTTCCACATGCTAATCTCTCTCCCTCTTCGGTGCTATTCCCAGACGTTCTGGTCCCAAGTAAAACCTCACCCTCTTCTCTCTAAGACGATCACAGTCCTAAGGAATCATTCCTTCTTTGGATTTCTTTAAGCTCAAGGAAACAGTCTTGTGTGGAAAGAACCCCTAAAGTTCTTCTCTTTAATGCTCGGGTACTGAGCATTTAAAAAAAGAAGGCCTGAATAAGTTCATGGCAGAGTAATAATATAATGATAAGTATAACTTTGTTATACTTATGATACAAATGATAAGTAAATTTGTTGATTGAGAAATTGTGATTACTCTATGAGAAGGGATAAGTTAGCTGATGGCTTGTAACAACACTTGCAACGCAGATATTCACCCAAAGCATCTTCCATCCCAGACAGATACTTATTGCAGTTTCAGACTTTCTTCTACCACCATTAATAAAAGGACCCACTCACTGTTGGGTGCCTTTTCCTTTTAAGTTTTTTTCCCAGCTCGTGTACATTCTGCATGATGGAAACACTCTGAAGGGCCTCTGAATTTTTTTTTTCTTTTTTTCTTTTTTCAGCCACTCTGCCTGGCCTGCGGGATCTTAGTTCCCCGACCAGGGATCCAACCCGCACCCCCTGCATGGGAAGCACGGAGTCTTAACCATTGGACCACCAGGGAAATCCCTGAAATTTATTTTTAAAGTTCTCTCAAACTCTTAATGGATAGCCTTTTCTGAAAGGCTGAAGAAAGGATGAGCAGAGCAGGCCATATGAATGCCTTTATCCTTTTAAGGAAAAGGAAATTCCAAAGGTTAAGTGAAATTCTTTTCATCCTCCACTCTCAGGTGTAGCACTCACCAACTCCGTCTAGCCTGGACTCCCGTGGAACATTGAAGCCCTTCTGCTTCTACAGAGAGAATGTCCCCTCACTCGACATCACTCATCCAGTTCCCAACTAAACCAGCTGGTTCATCGTCCTTCCGTGTGACCAGGTGGGCTTCTATTTACCCTTTCCTTCTGCCATGTCCGCCCGTTCCCAAACTTAACTGAAGACGTCTTTCTGATTTCTATCTAAGAGAAAGAGGAGCCTGCACTCACTCGATCACCAAATACTTATTCCGACCTGTTGCAGACTAGGTACCATGCACAATGCTGGGATAGAATGGTCCCTGCCGCCATCACACTGACATCCTGGTGGGGGAAATAAGCAAGTAAAATAAATAAGCCCCAAATAAACACCGGAAATTATGGAAAAGGCTTCAGTGGAAACAGGGTGGGTATAGAGACTTAATGGAGAATGTGGGGCGGGGGGACGGCTAGAGGGGAAGAGCTTGTGCTCATTTCAGACCGAGAGTCGGGGAAGGCCTCCCTTACACGGGAGCCTTTAGGCTGAAATCTGACGGATAGGAGGAATGTGGATTCCAGGTGGAGGCCACGGCTTGTCCGAGGTCTTGGCAGGAAGGAGCTTAGCCAGCGTGCTTACTGCACTGCGAGGTGGAGGTGAACGCTGTACCGTGATGCTGGGAGGGAGACAGGGCCAGATCACCCGGGTCTTTGAGGCTGTGATAAGGAGGTCGGACTGTAATCTCAGAGCACTGGGTTGCCAGGTAAAATACAGAACATCCAGATACATCTGAATTTCAGATAAAGAACAACTTTTTAGTTTACGTGTGTTCCAAATATTGCATGGGACATACTTATGCTGAAAATTTATTCATTGCTTATTTGAAATTCAAATTTAACTTGGCATCCTGTTTTTTGCTTTGTTTTTTGTTTTTTTTTTGTTTTTTTTACTAAGTCTGACAACCCTAATTGACAGGCTGCTGAAAGGTTTTCAGTAGGCAAGTGATGTGATCCAATTTGTATTTTAAGAAGATCCCTTTGACTGCTTCTTGGAGAATGGTTTGCAGGGTGGCATAGTTAAGTGAAGGTAAGTTCAGGGAGACTGGTTAGGTTTTCACAGCAGCTCAAAAGAGGGACAGAGCTAGTCTCGCCCTAGAGACTAGTCTTCTCAAACTTTCATGTGGATAGGAATCATGTCCGGGATCTTGTTAAAATGAAGATTTAATTCAGTAGATCTGGGGTGGGATCTGAGAGACTACATTTCTAATAAGCCTCCAGGTGGCGCTGACCTTGCTGGTTTCTAGACCAAGGGTCAGCAAACTATGACCCATTGGCCAAATCTGGCCTGCCGCCTGTTTTTGTAAATAAAGTTTTATTGAAACACAGCCATGTCCATTGGTTTCCACTTCATCTATGGCAGCTTTCTGCTTTCATGCTATGATGGCAGAGTGAAGTCGATGAACAGAATACTATATGGGCCACAAAACCGAAAAATATTTACTATTTGGCCCTTACCTGGAAAGTTTATCTGATGCCTGCCCTAGACCACACTTTGAGTAGCAAGGTCTACATTTGGATGGTTACCATGGAGATGGAGAGACATAGGCAGATTCAAGATATATTTGAAAGCACAGAGTGTGGTCTACGTTGGTTCATTAAACATTCCCTTCTGACATGAGCCTAGGGACCCTGAGCTGCATGTCGAGACAGCTGAGAACCTGGTTATCAATGGTGATTCATCTTGAAAACATTTACCCAAGAAGCCCAAGGTGTTCTACTCGGCACACCTCTGAATGTATATAGAAATGCGTCTGTGCACACACGGAGAGTGGAAAGACACCACATAACAGCACGTGGTAACCTGGACGAATCAATTGTCATGCTAGCAAAAAACTGAAGCCCACTCCTGTTCGGACTTACTGCTGGCTGGTTTCCATTTTTCCTACCTCAACTTCCATGATCTCTACTTTCTCATGATGAGGGTGGTCTTTGCAGTAACTGTAGGTGAGGAAACTGAGGCACAGCCTTGTTACCTCCTCTGCTCACTCCACCCCCAGTAAGAAACGACCCTTTCCTCAATCTCCTCTCTCTCTCTTTTAAAAAAATGATAACCTTTATCCTATGTCTTAAAGGAAGGGAATATCCAGTGCTCACTTAAGAGGGAAAATCACTTTAAAACAAAATAGAAGATGATTTTAGAAGGCAGGAGAGAAAGACTACACTTTTTCTGTGCACAGTTTTTCTTGGCATTCCTGTGGGATTCTTAGAGTTGCCACATTGACATCTTCCATGGTAAATGCACAAGGTACGATAATTCTCTTGTGTAATAAACTTACAAGGCAGTGTCATACAACAAAGTACTAAAATGACTTATCATTTAAAGACCACTCCAGGGTTGTTAGAAGTTATGAATTTCTGGAAATTGCTTTGAGTATTTTATCTTTCTAGGATAAAATACTCAAATATCAAATAATATTTTATGCACTGATGTAGTAACATTAAATGGTGGCCATGTGACACATACATTAACACCAACAAGTTAATTCCAATTTCTGCGGGGCACGATTTCCTACTAGATAGCAGTTTAACACTCAGATGCTATGCTATCTTCCGAGGAGAGGGAAGTAAGCGGTTCTGTAGTTTGTCCTTGTGGCTCTGCAGTGTTCCTAGTGTCTTTATACCTTTCTTTAAAATTCAATGTGGCTGCTCTTTCTTTCCCCATGTGGGCATTGCAAAACAATAACAACCGCAAATATGAGAGATTAAGCTTGTATAATAGACTGATCCGTTTTACTTAGAAAGTGAAGTTGCTCAGGGATAATGAATACAAGATACGTCAGCAGAAGTGAACAAAACCAAATTCTGTGTCGCTTTCGTTCACGACAAAACTTGCATTTCAGATCACATTTGCACAAAGACCATCTGCTTGATGAAACAACTCTTCCTTCCCAAATGCGTGGATTTATGTCAGAATCCAAACAGTTTTTCACTTTATCATTAAGCACTGGCAGGTTTGGAACTCCAAATTAACATCGGAGGTGTCTGCCTCATAATCTCCTGGGCTAAGTTCTTTTTAATGGGGGGAAGAAAGGCAAAGTGCTGAAAAATGAAAAAAATATCCAGATATCCTTTTTTTATTCCCTGCCTAAATTTTAAACATTTCCACAAACCTGTTTTAATGTCTTACTGAAGTGCTTAGGTGCTGAGGCACAGATGAGAGGACAAAAGCGGGCAAATAAAGGAAAAGTCTTCCCTTTCAGAAGGTACCTGAAAGGGTGAGTAGGAAAAGAAAGGGAAAGAGAAGAAGGAATGCTAAGGGGTTTTGTAATGTGAGGTTGTCTGAAACAAAATGCAAGGAAGCTTGGAGACGAAAGATTCGGTTCGCATCAGGTCTTGGAAGCATGATAGAAGGAGTGTTTTATAAAAGAAGAAATCATTAAAAGGATTCACACATCCATTTGCATGAATTAGCAAACCTGGGAGAGTGCCTAAAATGGACTACAGTGCTGACCTGAAATGAAGGTCACTGATTTCCCCGCAACCTCAATGACTCAGTGTACACAGAGCATAGTTACATGAACGAACCTTTCCAGCCAGTGTTGAGAGATCATCACCTCCAATTATCTGCATCTCGCCCATGGACTGGTCATTCTAAAAGAAAAAGGGGAGACAACATTTTACTGTACAAGAAAACCTTTAAAGCACGTTTCCCTGTCTACCCGGCCAGTGGCGAGACTGCGCCTTACAAATATAGCACAAATAGCTGGTACAGATTCATGGTTGCCTATGGTTACCAAGAGCCACTCTCCTGCCACTGTGCTTGAGACAAAGCACTCTAATGGCTGGCGGGCGAGGCTGTGTGGAGAGGGCATGGAAAGAGTAGAGAGAGGACAAGCAAACCTAATTTTGGGACAAAAAAACCATGGAAGGTGCCTGAAGCTATTCTGAGACAGATGGAACTGGAGGAGACAGTCATGCTCCTGGACTTCCCTGGGGTGAGGGGGTGGCTACGGGAGCCCCAGGAGGGGCCTAGCATTTGTCAGCTGTGCCAACGGGCCTCAGTTACAGCCCTGCAGTGGGGAACAATTAGACTGGCTCCCAGAGAGGTTAGAGACCCCCTCTACTCCCTACCAGCGCTGGTCTAATCCCTCATCGGGTGTTGAGGGCAGTTCTAACAGGCCAAGGCTCAAGAACTATTACAGTCAGACCTTCAGACGTGGATGATGAAGCCTTAGGAACTTACTGCAGTTCCAGGAATATAAGACCCAGAACCCCATTCAGAAGACGTTATCACAGTACCTTGTAATAACATATAATGGAAAAGAATCTGAAAAAGAATATATATATCTGAATCACTGCTGTACACCAGAAACTAACACAACATTGTAAATCAACTATACTACAATTAAAAAAAAAGACTTTTCACTCAAATCCTATTAGGGGTTATGAGCATTCCTTTTCACAATATTTATATGCAGGACATTATCCTGTCCCAATTAAACCTCACACACACACACTCACACACACACACACACACACAATGAACAAAATATGGATCGTTCCTTAGTATAAATATCACAACAGAATAACATGGGGGCAGAATGGGAAACAGAGAGCAGGCAGCTTGTTTTCTGGCCTCCTTGCAAAGAGGCAGTAAAGGAACCGAAGCAGATACCCTACAGCCAACTGGTTTCATGACCAAGCAAGACTGCTGCGATGTTGCAGTCCCTTCATCCAAACAATAACCTAAGTGAGAAGACACCAATAGAGGGACCAGACGTACACTGTGCTGAACCAGGAAACATCTCCGGTTACTGCTGCGGACAGCTGTTGCTTTGGCTAGTTCACTGCTTTTCTCCCTTATTCTGGCAAGAAGGTCCTGCTTCTTTCCCGGGAGAGTTCATTCCATTTGGATCAGGTGGAGCCAGGCCTTACCTGTATAAATCAGCTATGCCCGAAGCTATAACCAACCTTGAACTTTCCAGCTACTTAAGCCAATTCATTCCCTTAAAGAAATTTTCCCTTGGGTTGGTTTGAATTGGATTCTGTCACTTGCAACTGAGAGTCTAGACCTAGAGTTACTTTGTCATAGCACTGGTCATCCGGAAAGGGAAACAAAAAAAAGCCAACCAACCAATATAACAGTTTTACCAATGAAGCAGCCTTTTATTTTTTTACCTTACTGCTCAAGAGAAAAAAAAAAAAAAGACCTTAAAACGTTCTTACTTCCACTTTGAAAGCATTCATTCCTTACTGCAAAGGAGTGGAGACAATGGTTGAAGTGGCCCATAAGTTAGATAAAACCAATAATTTTCTTCTTATGGGAACTGATCTTAAAAGGAGAAAATCAAAGGCTAACCAGAATTCGCTGATCTTTCCTGTTTTTGTACAGGCGTATGTAATCATATATTCACACGCAGTCATGTCAGCAGGTTGAGAACTTGTCAAAAATGTCAAAGGAGAAAATTTTCTTGTCACTTCTAGAGGTGCTGAGATAAGAGGAGTTAATATAGGGAGAATTTCTGTGTATTACACTCACACATGGTAATAGCAGCAAGAAAAGTAAAATTTCAGTGTCTCCAGAGGACTGAGGTATGCAGAATTGGATGGAACAGCTAAACCACAAAGTTTGATGTAAAAAAATGAGACTTATACTCTGCTAGATCTGAGTAAATTTCACAATAATTCTACTATTATCATCTCTATTCAGAAACAAAAACACAACACATCAGAAAGCTGAATACAATGCTCTAAGTCACACATTTAGTGTGTTTTCAAGCAAGTCTTATTTCAGAAGGCCTCACTTAGTCCAAGCTTATAACATATTTTTAATATTAGATTTGCCCTTAATTCATCTGGAATTTATATCTTCCAAGTGTGTATATGGTCAATTGTCCTAATACCATTTATTGAATTGTTTATTTTTTTCCCTACTGGTTTGAAATGTCATTTTTTATCATATCCTTCATTCTAATATGCAAGGATCAATTTCTATATACTTCTGTTTCATTAACCAAAAATGTCTATTTCAGCATCAAAACCATACTGTTAAATTATTATAGCTTTTTAGTATGTTTTAGTGTCTGGTAGAGCAAGTCCCAATTTTTTGTTCTTCTAAAAAGTTGTCTTGGCTACTTTTGCACATTTATTCTCCTATCTGGTGGGCTGTTAAGAAGCTCAAATGAATTAATACACACAGAACATTTAGAACAGAGCCTGGCATATGGTAAGCACTCAGTAGATGCTAGCTGTGACTGATTTCTTCCCTTTCCTCCCTCCCGCCCTCCCTTTCTTTCTTCCTTCCCTCCCTCCCTGGAAACAATCACCCCTCAATCCTCCCTAGTACACTGGAGTCTGGAGCTCCCTGGTTTAATGACTCTGGAAAATATGTCTGGGATGGAGAAGGGCAATTAGAGGTCCAACTTCTCCATTCATATGCTTCCCATTGCCTTGCTGCATCCAGACCATTCCTCACTCTACCTTCTAAGAACCTGGTGACAAACTAGTAAGCCTTTCAGGAATCCTGTGGCCTGATGACTCCTCTCTACTCTTTGAAATCAGCCTCCATAGACATTTAGATTTTCAGTTTCTCTATTTTGCTGAGTCAATGCCCTTCCTTAATCAGTTTTATCACCTAAAAAACAACACTGACATCTCTTGCCCACTGAGGTCTTCTCCCTTTCCTCTCGTCCTTGTGGGCATATGTATATCTTGTTTATTTCTTTACTGTCGTTTCGCTGGGGTTTCAGGAAAAAAAGGAGTTAACTGAATGCATTCAATTCACTGTGTTTAACCATAACATTTTTCTAGTGGTTCAAAAACATCCTTATATTCCTAGGATTGATTTTTTTTTTTTTTACACCACTGGTTTTGATTTGAAACTATTTTCTTTGGGATTGTTCATCTGATCTTCGTAAGTAAGAATGACCTACAATTTTCCTTTCTTTTGCTACCTTTGTGGATTTTTAAACCCAGTTATACAAGCCTCATATGAGTTGGGTGATTCTTTGTCTTTTTTTCTATATGCTAGAAAGGTCTGTATATGGGTGAATGTATCTATTTTGCTAAGGTTCAGTAGAGCTCAGAATAGGTATTATTTAATCCCCAATTTACAAACAAGGAACTGGACGCAGCAAGAGTCTGAGTAACTTGCCCAAAGAGGTACTACTAGTAAGTGAAGGAATCCAGTTCAATTCTAGAATTGCCTGAATTGACATTATTCTTGTGTTAATCACCCCCCGTCCTCCACAATATTCCTAGAAGGTAGAAGTAACAGTACATCTCTGAGAGTAACATGGAGAAGAAATTGGGTCCTGGTTATACTAATGTAGTAAAATATATAAGCTGAAATGGCTAGGAGAAATCTACATCTTGAAAGAAATATTGGTAGCTGTTGTGTGGATTTATTTAAACAGCAAAGGAAGTCTCTGACGTATAGTTCAGGCATCCTCAGAAAGAAATATATTGGAAATTTCTAGTTTAGGTGACCTGATCTCCAGGTGCAAAAAAAAGCTCAGCAGGTATGGTGACTACTCAAACAAGAGAATGTGGACTGTTTAGATAATGTTTAGGAAAAAACATAACCGAGGAAGAATAAATATCCTGAATTCCTTTTGAGGAACCAGAAGGGGAAAAGTAAAGAAAGCAAATAAACAAAAGAACCACTCTCTCAGCCATTCATTTCCAAAGTCAGAGCAACATGCTTCATTCAGAATCTATACACGCAAAGGCTTTCTCAACATGCTCCGCCCCCACAGATGCCTTAACTTCGCTTTTTCCCTCTTCTTTTCAGCCTCATCCTCCCTCTCAGCTCTTCTCCTGTGCTTAGTAAGGTCGTCAGTACTATATCAAATGGATAGAGAGGCAAACCCCAAACCAAAACAGTTCATTATAAGAAGCTTTAATGATGAAACCGGAGAGCTTCTAATGAAAATGTTGCAAACTGTTGAAAAATTTTTCAAAAACTCTAACATTGATACCAAGTCAGATAACAAGGACAGGTGAATCAGTTCCAGTGTTTTCTTTTTAACCAGCTGTTGAGGTAGGGTGTGGGTCCCCGAGTCCTTTAAGCAGCCTGGGGTCAAAGTAGAGGTCACAGGGCAGTCAGAGCTGGTGGCTTGTGTGCCCGTCCCTTGCTTCACCCAGAGCAGCTCCTCTTATCTCTGTTATATTAACTGGGTTCAAGGTAAGATGATGGCGGCCAAAAAGTTTGAAAACCCTCACGTCAATATTTTCTTCCTTTGAAATGGACTTGCCTTCTTTTCAGTTCTTGTTCATTTAAATATCCATTTGTTTCTGGGATCATTTTTGTTTAGAAACTCATTCTTACAACCTATGTGGGTGAATTGTGAGAAAGGAACATGGTGACTGGTGAACAGGCAGCCAGTGTCCCCAGGTCCCCTGGGGACCAGACTTCCTGGGTTCCAGTCCCAGCCCCACCTTCTCTTAGTTGTATGACCTTGAGGAAGCTACTTAACCTCTCAGTGCTCCACTGTCCCTGTCTATAAAAAGAGTATGTCAATAGTTCCCACCTCCTAGGATTACTGGGAGGAGTAAATGAATTAATACAAATTCAGCACTTAGAAAAGTGCCTGGCGTGTAATAAGCAGTTCCTAAAGTAAGCCTTGTCTTCTCATCATCTACTTTTAGTCTAAGAAACTTGCACGTCTACCTGAGTTTCCTAACATTGACTTTGTGACGATTCTTCGTTCAGTTCACTGAGCACACGACTGCTATGTGAATGCCTCGTGCTCTGAGGTTATGGTTTCTGAGGCTGACAGCCACCCATGAGGCATGTGGTTAAGAAGGACTCATGGCCTTCTGTTGCCACTTTGCATCATGGCTACAGTCTTGATTAAAAACAAGCTCAGTTGTATGGTCCTTTGGGGTTTCTCAGTGACCTCTCCCCAGTTCCCAAGCTGTGATGTCTGAATCTTTAAAGTAGACCATTTCATGGGTATAATAAGCATCATTCCACTCTGCTGTTTTCATCTTTCTCCTCAACAGACAGAAGCCACCTGGAGATGATGCTCAGATCCACTTCTGTCCTTATCAGCTCTTGTCTGTACTCTGTTGGAGCCGTTTATAGTCAGTAAAGAGTTAACCTTGAAATTGCTTTACAAGATGGCAGCAGAAGATCTGTAGTAGAACATGAGGATGGGGCTTCCCTGGTGGCACAGATGTTGAGAGTCCGCCTGCCGATGCAGGGGACGCGGGTTCGTGCCCCGGTCCGGGAAGATCCCACATGCCGCGGAGCGGCTGGTCCCGTGAGCCATGGCCGCTGAGCCTGCGTGTCCGGAGCCTGTGCTCCGCAACGGTAGAGGCCACAACAGTGAGAGGCCCACGTACCACAAAAAAAAAAAAAAAAAGAGAGAATGGATGGCTGGTTTCCTGAAAATTTTCCCGGGCCTGGCTCCATTTTTGCCTTGGGGATCATGAGATACCCCAATTCTTTCCTTTAATCCACCACCTCAGCTTAAGGTAATTTAAAATAGATTTACACTACTTGTCAATAACAGAACCTTGACTAAGGTTTCACACCAACTTACAGGAGAAGTCAATATTTGCAAATTATGATAAATATTATTAGGGACAACTTAGTGGTGACACATCATCACTCATCACTGAGGGACACGCATCACTGTGCTGCATGAGACCCTAGACTTCCCAGCACACAACGTACTGCTTCCTCCTCCATGTCTTAGCTCGTGGTTGCTCCCATCACACCTTCCCATCTTCCTTCACAGGACTAATTCCTACTCTTCCTTCAAGACTCAGTTCAGGCGTCATCTCTTCTAGGAAGCTTTCCAGGAGTCCCCTGGACGTGATGTGTCCCTATAACGCTCTATGCATGTCTGCATGTCAATAGACCACGTCCAACGGGAATTTTCTGTGAATGCAGCAATTACCAATGGCATGAGGACTTCAGCACAAACAGCTTTATTTGCATCCTAACTGCACCCCCAGTGGCTGGCACATTGTGGCATCCAGTGTTTGCTGAGCTACACTGAAGCATCTGTGTACATGTGTTTGCTATAGTTTTAATACTTCTTCCTCTACCCATGGGAGACACTAAGTGTTCTCAGGCAGCACTTGGTTTCTCTTGCTTTAAGTTCTTTCTGCAGCTGTCCAGGAGACGGAAGGAGCTTACTGCCCAATAGAGACAGAGAAAAAATAAAAACTATAAACAAACACATGAGAAAATATCTGTAAAGCTCAATTGAAAGGGGCACAAATGAAACTGACTTGAGTAACTTGCAAGATGGGAAGACTGAAAGAATACAGAACCTCCTCTGTGATGTCTGAATGATTCCCACCCAAACTATGTTTCTTTCTTCTTATTACTAGTGTTTTATTATCTCAGTTATCAAAGAGCCTTCTCGGTACTTTGAAAAATCTAAATGTGAAAATCCATGTGAATTCTGAACATGAAAATTATGAAAATATGAATTAGTAAGTTATGTTAATATCAGTCTTTCATTTCATGATTAGTAAATGATACATTTTAAAGCCAAACTAGCATTTTAACCCAGAAAAAAATATGTATATGTTAGCGTGTACAATTTAGGTCATTTGAAAGAACACATACATTTTGTACTTCCCGAATTTGGTGTGTAACTTTGCAAGCAGGATGAGACTTTATTCAAGGACAAAATGGCCTTCTGTGTAATGACAATGATTTATTGCTCTATTGTGATTGGTATTCCACACCACCCAGTCTCTAAGAGGAGTACTGGTTAGCTCAGAGTAATCCCCACCCAACAGAGAAAAGCTCTTTTCTTTATGAGAGATAAAGCAATCTTGGGTCAGAAGAAGCGACCACAATGATGAGAAGCTATAGGCTGGTAGGAATAATAAAGGGTCACCAAGAAAAAGGAAAAAGGGAGTAGAAGGAAGAAAATGGACCTTTACTTCCATTTATTTATAAAAGACCCCAGGAAAGAGGAAACTCAGTTTAAAAACAGATTCGGTGACTTTGCTTTACATGGACTCTGAAACCTTGAAGCAGGATATCCTTCTGTTTTAAACCTCGGTATGGATTTGTTGTTTTGGTTTAAATTATGTTTTTAAATTATGAGTCAGAAAGAAAAACAAGTTGAACCCTTGACACAACTCAATGACCCCAAAGGACTTCAGTAAAATCTACGTTTTCAAATGTGGATGACCATATCCCAGTGGTGACTATTTCTTTTTTTTTTTTTGCGGTACGCGGGCCTCTCACTGTTGTGCCCTCTCCCGTTGCGGAGCACAGGCTCCGGATGCGCAGGCTCAGCGGCCATGGCTCACAGACCCAGCAGCTCCGCGGCATGTGGAATCTTCCCGGACCGGGGCACGAACCCGCGTGCCCTGCATCGGCAGGCGGATTCCCAACCACTGCGCCACCAGGGAAGCCCGGTGACTATTTCTTGAAAGGTCATTTTCTCCACACAATTTTTTTTTCCCTAGATAACCCAGGGGAGATTCATAATTATAACTTTTAAAAAAAGAACGAAATGGAAATTATTTTTCAACAGTAAAGAAATCTTAAGCCAGCTCTCACAGACCTGTTTTAAGATTGCCAGGGGATGGGATGGTGGACAGGAAGGGCCAAGGGAGAGGACTGGTGGCACATCCTGCGCCAGGGAGACCTCCAAAACACACATTGCTTTCTGGCATTAGACTGGATCTGCTTTGCTCCCACCCAATTGTACTCTGGGTCCAAAGGGTTCTGCTTCCTCGTGTGACTTCTCAGCTCAAAATATTTCTGCAGTTGCCCATGCCTGCAGAATGAAGTCTCATTTTGTCATCGCAATGGGCCAGGCCAGCCTTAGAGCCAGGCAACAGAGGTCTTGCACATCACAAATACCAAAACACAAAGACATTTGCTTTTTTCTTTTTGGTCTTAAAAGGAAGCTTTGGGGGAGAATTCTGGAATAGTTTGAGCTAATGAGAATTATGCAATAGGGACATGTGTGCTGAACTGGGCTTTTCCTCCCACCCCTGACCCTCACAGGGCCAAATCTGTGGTGGGGCAGGTGGTGGTGGCCTCCCTTGGGAAGCCAGACAAAGAGGCACTGGTCTATTTTCCAGGTGGCCCTAAATCACCCAAAGCAGGTGCCTCAGAGGCTGGGCTCCCCAGATAACTGTTCCTTCCCGCCTCTCTGCTCAGGAAGTAGGGTCTCCGAGGCATCTGAGTTGGAAAAGAGAGGCATGAAGAATCTCGCTTCCCCAACTCCCTGGAAAGCTTAACCCGGCCAGTCCCATGAGGGGTTCAGGCAGACTCGGTCACCATCCAGGAGCTGGTTCTGGGCCCAACTGGTGCCCCACCCTGCCTAGCAGGTACACGGCTCTGCTCGGGCTTGTAGGCTGCAGGGGTGAGCGCCGCTCCTGCAGCCTCCAGCTCAGGTGATCTGGCTAGAAACGTGAGCCTGGCCACGGACAAGGCTGTAAAGTTTCAGAACCTTACCTATTTAGGTATATGCTATGGGAATCTCCATTTGTTCGCTTGCCCTGGGCCTCATACACAGTAGGGGCAAGACGAACTCTGAGAAGCATTCACTGAGTGCCAGGCGCTACGCTAGGGCCATTGCTTACACGAATCCTAACGACGTCCTATGAGGTGTGATCCAGCCATTGCGCTACTTGGTACTTACCTGCGGAATCAAACACTTCGGGGCATGCAAAAACCTGCACGCTGGCCACTGTGGAAAACAGTATGGAGGTTCCTCAGAAAACTAAAAACAGAATCACCATATGATCCAGCAATCCCACTCCTGGGCATATATCCAGAGGAAACTATAATTCAAAAAGATACCTGCACCCCTATGTTCATAGCAGCACTATTCACAGTAGCCAAGACATAGAAACAACCTAAATGTCCATTGACAGAGGAATGGATAAAGAAGATCTACAAACACACACATACACACACACACACACACACACACACACACACACTGGAATACTACTCAGCCATAAAAAAGAGTGAAATAATGCCATTTGCAGCAACATGGATGCAACTAGAGATTATGATATTAAGTGAAGTAAGTTAGAGAAAGACAAATATTATATGATATCACTTACATGCAGAATCTAAAATACAACACAAATGAACCTATCTATGAAACAGAAACAGAATCACGGACAGAGAATAGACTGGTGGTTGCCAAGGGGTTGGGGGAGGGATGGAGTGGGAGAATGGGGTTCGCAGATGTAAGCCTTTATATATGGAATGGATAAACAACAAGGACCTACTGTACAGCACAGAGAACTACAGTCAGTATCCTATGATAAACCATAATGGAAGAGAATATTTTTAAAAAGAATGTATATATATATGTATAACTGAATCACTTTGCTGTACAGCAGAAATTAATGTGACATGGTAAATCAACTATACTTCAATAAAAAATATTAAAACTGAAAAAAAAAGAATTAAGGAAAAACTTGCACCTGGATGTTTAGAGCAGTTTTATTCACAACTGCCAAACATGGAAGCAACCGAGATATCCTTCAGTGGGTGAAGAGACAAACAGACTGTGATACATCCAGACAATGGAATATTATTCAGCACTAAAAAGAAATGAGCTGTCAAGCCATGAAAAGAAGCTTAAATGCATATTACTAAGTGAAAGAAGCCAATCTGACAAGGGTATATATTGTTTGATTCCAACTAAACGACTTTCTGAAAAAGGTGAAACTACGGAGACAGTAAAAAGATTGGTAGCTGCCAGGGATTCAGGGGGAGGAAGAGATGAAAAGGCAGAGCACATTTTTTAGGTGATTTTTAGGGTCATGAAAATACTCTATGATACCATAGTGATGGATACATACTATTACACATTTATCTAAACCCATTAGAATGTACAACACCAAGAGTGAACCCAGTGAGAGCTGCCATTTCTTCTCCTCCGGGTCCATTTTTGAGTGACATCCTTTCACAAGTGTGGTCCTTGTCATCAAGGTGGTAAAGACCAGTGCCCATCACTGATCCGGTAGTAGTTTCAACAGGTGAAGAAATCAGCCTGGCTGGTGTCATACGCGGTCTTCACCATGGTCTTCACCACGTGCCAAGCTTGCGGAATCTTGGTTCCCAGGCTGGAGGTTGGGCCCGAGCTCCTGTGGTGGAAGCTCCGAGTCCAAACTGCTGGACTAACAGAGAACATCAGACCCCAGGGAATATCAATCGGAGTGAGGCCTCCTGGAGGTCCGCATGTCAGCACCAGGACCCAGCTCTATTCAACTGCCTGCAAACTCCAGTGCTGCACGTCTCAGGCCAAACAACCAGTAAGACAGGACTACAGCACCACCCATTAAAAAAAAAAAAAGAAACGACAATAAAATATGTTACAGATGAAGGAGCAAGGTAAAAACCTACAAGACCAAATAAATGAAGACAAAATAGGCAACCTACCTGAAAAAGAATTCAGAATAATGATAGTAAAGATGATATAAAATCTCAGAAACAGAATGAAGAAAATACAAGAAACATTTAACAAGGATCTAGAAGAACTAAAGAGCAAACAAACAGTGATGATCAACACAATTAGTGAAATTAAAACTACTCTAGAAGGAATCAATAACAGAATAACTGAGGCAGAAGAATGCGTAAGTGAGCTGGAAGATAAAATGATGGAAATAACTACCACGGAGCAGAATAAAGAAAAAAGAATGAAAAGAATTGAGGACAGTCTCAGAGACCTCTGGGGCAACATTAAATGCACCAACACTGGAATTATAGGGGTCCCAGAAGAAGAGAAAAAGAAAGGGTCTCAGAAAATATTTGAAGAGATTATAGTCAAAAACTTCCCTCATATGGGAAAGGAAATAGTCAAACAAGTCTAGGAATCACAGAGAGTACCATACAGGATAAACCCAAAGAGAAACATGCTGAGACACGTATTAATCAAACTATCAAAAATTAAATACAAAGAAAAAATATTAAAAGCAGAAAGGGAAAAGCAACAAATAACATACAAGGGAATCCGCACAAGGTTAACAGCTGATTTTTCAGCAGAAACTCTGCAAGCCAGAAGGGAGTTATTTAAAATGATGAAAGGGAAAAACCTACAACCAAGATTACTCTACCCAGCAAGGATCTCATTCAGACTCGATGGAGAAATTAAAACCTTTACAGATAAGCAAAAGTTAAGAGAATTCGGCACCACCAAGCCAGCTCTACAACAAATGCTAAAGGAACTTCTCTAGGCAGGATACACAAGAGAGGGAAAAGACCTACAAAAACAAACCCAAAACAATTAAGAAAATGGTAATAGGAACATACATAGCGATAATTACCTTAAATGTAAATGGACTAAATGCTCTAACCAAGAGACATAGACTGGCTGAATGGATACAAAAACAAGACCCATACATATGCTGCTTACAAGAGACCCACTTCAGACCTAGGGACACATACAGACTGAAAGTGAGGGGATGGAAAAAGATATTCAATGCAAATGGAAATCAGAAAAAAGCTGGAGTAGCAATTCTCGTATCAGACAAAATAGACTTTAAAATAAAGACTATTACAAGAGACAAAGAAGGACACTACATAATGATCAACGGGATCAATCCAAGAAGACATAACAATTGTAAATATTCATGCACCCAACATAGGAGCACCTCAATACATAAGGCAAATGCTAACAGCCATAAAAGGGGAAATCGACAGTAACACAGTCATCGTAGGGGACCCCACTTTCACCAATGGACTGATCATCCACAATGAAAATAAATAAGGAAAAACAAGCTTTAAATGACACATTAAGCAAGATGAACTTAATTGATATTTATAGGACATTCCATCCTAAAACAACAGAATACACTTTCTTCTCAAGTGCTCATGGAACATTCTCCAGGACAGACCATGTCTTAGGTCACAGATAAAGCCTTGGTAAATTTAAGAAAATTGAAATTGTATCAAGAATCTTTTCTGACCACAACCTTATGAGACTAGATATTAATTACAGGAAAAAAAACTGTAAAAAATACAAACACGTGGAGGCTAAACAATATGCAACTAAATAACCAAGAGATCACTGAATAAGTCAAAGAGGAAATGAAAGAATACCTAGAAACAAATGACAATGAAAACACGATGACCCAAAACCTATGGGATGCAGCAAAAGCAGTTCTATGAGTGAAGTTTATAGCAATACAATCCTACCTCAAAAAACAAGAAACATCACAAATAAACAACGTAACCTTACACCTAAAGCAATTAGAGAAAGAAGAACAAAAAAACCCCAAAGTTAGCAGAAGGAAAGAAATCATAAAGATCAGATCAGAAATAAATGAAAAAGAAATGAAGGAAATGATAGCAAAGATCAATAAAATTAAAAGCTGGTTCTTTGAGAAGATAAACAAAATTGAAACACCATTAGCCAGACTCATGAAGAAAATAACGGAGAAGACTCAAATCAACAGAATTAGAAATGGAAAAGGAGAAGTAACAACTGACACTGCAGAAATACAAAGGATCATGAGAGATTACTACAAGCAACTATACGCCAATAAAATGGACAACCTGGAAAAAATGGAAAAATTCTTAGAAAAGCACAACCTTCCGAGACTGAACCAGGAAGAAATAGAAAATATAAACAGACCAATCACAAGCACTGAAATTGATACTGTGATTAAAAATCTTCCAACAACAAAAGCCCAGGACCAGATGGTTTCACAGGCAAATTCTTTAAAACATTTAGAGAAGAGCTAACACCTATCCTTCTCAAACTCTTTCAAAATATAGCAGAGGGAGGAACACTCCCAAACTCATTCTACGAGGCCACTATCACCCTGACACCAAAACCAAAGATGTCACAAAGAAAGAAAACTACAGGCCAATATCTCTGATGAACATAGATGCAAAAATCCTCAACAAAATACTAGCAAACAAAATCCAACAGCACATTAAGAGGATCATACACCATGATCAAGTGGGGTTTATTCCAGGAATGCAAGGATTCTTCAATATATGCAAATCAATCAATGTGATACACCATATTAACAAACTGAAGGATAAAAACCATGTGATAATCTCAATAGATATAGAAAAAAGCTTTCAACAAAACTCAACACCCATTTATGATAAAAACTCTCCAGAAAGTGGACATAGAGGGAACCTACCTCAACACAATAAAGGCCATATATGACAAACCCACAGCCAACATCATTCTCAATGGTGAAAAACTGAAACCATTTCCTCTAAGATCAGGAACAAGACAAGGTTGCCCACTCTTGCCACTAATTGCTCAGCATAGTTTCAGAAGTTTTAGCCACAGCAATCAGAGAAGAAAAGGAAATAAAAGGAATCCAAATCAGAAAAGAAGTAAAACTGTCACTGTTTGCAGATGACATGATACTATACATAGAGAATCCTAAAAATGCTACCAGAAAACTGCTAGAGCTAATCAATGAATTTGGTAGAGTAGCAGGATACAAAATTAATGCACAGAAATCCCTTGAATTCCTATACACTAACGATAAAAAATCTGAAAGAGAAATTAAGGAAACACTCCCATATATCATTGCAACAAAAAGAATAAAATACCTAGGAATAAATCTACCTAAGGAGACAAATGACCTGTATGCAGAAAACTATAAGACACTGATGAAAGAAATTAAAGATGATACAAACAGATGGAGAGATAAACTATGTTCTTGGATTGGAAGAATCAACATTGTGAAAATGATTGTACTACCCAGAGCAATGTACAGATTCAGTGCAATCCCTATCGAACTACTAATGGCATTTTTCACAGAACTAGAACAAAAAATTTCACAATTTTTATGGAAATACAAAAGACCCTGAATAGCCAAAGCAATCTTGAGAAAGAAAAACGGAGCTGGAAGTATCAGGCTCCCTGACTTCAGACTATACTACAAAGCTACAGTAATCAACACAGCATGGTACTGGCACAAAGACAGAAATATAGATCAATGGAACAGGATAGAAAGCCCAGAGATAAACCCATGCACATATGGTCACCTTATCTTTGATAAAGGAGGCAAGAATATACAATGGAGAAAAGACAGCCTCTTCAATAAGTGGTGCTGGGAAAATTGGACAGCTACATGTAAAAGAATGAAATTAGAACACTCCCTAACACCATACACAAAAATAAACTCAAAATGGATAAAAGACCTAGATGTAAGGCCAGACACTATAAAACTCTAAGAGGAAAATATAGGCAGAACACACTATGACATAAATCACAATAAGATACTTTTTGACACACCTCCTAGAGAAATGGAAATAAAAACAAAAATAAACAAATGGGACCTAATGAAACTTAAAAACTTTTGCACAGCAAAGGAAACCGTAAACAAGATGAAAAGACAACCCTCAGAATGGGAGAAAATATTTGCAAATAAAGCAACTGACAAAGGATTAATCTCCAAAATTTACAAGTAGCTCATGCAGCTCAGTATCAAAAAAACAAACAACCCAATCCAAAAATGGGCAGAAGACCTAAATAGACATTTCTCCAAAGAAGGTATACAGATTCTTAACAAACACATGAAAGGATGCTCAACATCACTAATCATTAGAGAAATGCAAATCAAAACTACAATGAGCTATCACCTCATACCAGTCAGAATGGCCATCATCAAAAAAATCTACAAACAATAAATGCTGGAGAAGTGTGGAGAGAAGGGAACCTTCTTGCACTGTTGGTGGGAATGTAAACTGATACAACCACTATACAGAACAGTATTGAGTTTCCTCAAAAACTAAAAATATAACTAGCATACGACACAGCAATCCCACTACTGGACATATACCCTGAGAAAACCATAATTCAAAAAGAGTCATGTACCAAAATGTTCATTGCAGCTCTATTTACAATAGCCAGGACATGGAAGCAACCTAAGTGTCCACCGACAGATGAATGGATAAAGAAGATGTGGTACATATATACAATGGAATATTACTCAACCATAAAAAGAAAGGAAATTGAGTTATTTGTAGTGAGGTGGATGGACCTCGAGTCTGTCATACAGAGTGAAGTTAAGTCAGAAAGAGAAAAACAAATACTGTATGCTAACACATATATATAGAGAGAGAATGTAAAAAAAAAAAAAATGGTTCTCATGAACCTAGGGGCAGGACAAGAATAAAGACACAGACTTAGAGAATGGCCTGGAGGACATGGGGAGGGGGAAGGGTAAGCTGGGACGAAGTGAGAGAGTGGCATGGACATATATACACTACCAAATGTAAAACAGATAGCTAGTGGGAAGCAGCTGCACGACATAGGGAGATCAGTTCGGTGCTTTTTGACCACCTAGAGGGGTGGGATAAGGAGGGTTGGAGGGAGATGCAAGAGGGAGGGGATATGGGGATATACGTATGCATATGGCTGATTTACTTTGTTATAGAGCAGAAACTAACACAACACTGTAAAGCAATTATACTCCAATAAAGATGTTTAAAAAAAAATTGAAAGGCAAATCATTATGATACAGAGTGAAGGAAGCACTTCTTAAATAAAACACCATAAAGAAAAAGAAAAAAAAGAGTGAACCCTACTGTGAACTATGGACTTTGGGTGATGATGATGAATCAATGTAGGTTCATCAGCTGTAACCCAGGTGCCACTCTGGTCAGGGATGTTGAAAACGGGAGAGGTAAGTGTGTGTGGAGGTGGTGGGTATACAGGAACTCTCTGTCCTTTCCCCCGGATTTTGCTGTGAACCTGAAACTGCTCTAAAATATAAAAAAATCTTAAAAATCTTATGAGGCAACAGGTAACTTAAATAAAGTGTAATTAATTTTGCCAAAGGTCCCACAGCTGGAAAGTGATGGAGCTGAAGACAGAGCAGAGATTGACCCTCTGTCTTGCTCCAAGGCCTCCATCTATCCAATACGTCCTACAGAAGCGACCTTTCTGTGTGACTTGCCCCTTTACTCCTTCTGCACATGAATCACCTGGGCAGGTTGTGATCCCGTCTGGGGTGGGGCCTGACAGCCTGCATTTCTAACGAGCTCCCTGGCAACAGGGATGGGGCAGGTCCAGAGGGGACACTCTGAGTTGCCAGGGTCTGTGTTCCACCCACACCAACCTGCTGCCTGAGTCCAGTGCACACCCTGCGTTTTATCATCACCGGTGTCTTACTGATGCTCCCTCCACCAAGAGTGTCTTTCTGCCACACCTCTGCTTGTCAAAGATCATAATCTCCCTTAGATATACAAATTAAAGTCTACTCTCATGATCAATCATCACCTGACCCTCGCCCACCCCCGCCAACAGCCAGAGTCACTTTCTCCCTCTGATGTGCTTCCCTCATCTTCAGCGCCATTTCACGCAGCGCTTGCTTCTTCCTTGTTAACTGGCGTCTCCCTGCTCGTTGGCTGTGCATCTGTTCACTTCTGCTGTTTTGAAAGCATCTTGAGGAGAGGGACTCTCTTTCATCTTTATAGGTTCCTTAACACTGAGCAGGGCTTTGTATGCAGAAGGGAACATGACCCTCCCTTGCCCCCTTCCTTAGCTTCCTGATATCGGCCCTCTCTTCTATCAAATAGGACAATAACACCCACACATTTGGATTGCTGTAAGGTTTAAATTCGATGTGATTCGTAAAATGCCTCACCCACAGTAAGCTCCTGATAAGTATTTATTGAACTGGATTTTCCTCTTTTATTATCTGAATAAGGAAAGGACGTGGGCGTGGAGGGGAGTTAATGACAGAGCCAGGCCTGGTACCAGGTATCTTAACCTTTATTCTAGTCTAGTCATTTTTCCACTGTATCAAGCTCTATTTTGGTTATGTGAGTAACTCCCAGTCATTCGTGTGACTAAAATTTATCGCTATTTACAGAAGAAACCTAGAATATTGTTTCCTGGTTCACATTTTCTGTACGATTTCACTGGCTGAAGTTCAGGAAGAGCTTACAAATAAAAGACACTGATGTATCCTCACATCTTGGTAAACGATAAAGTAACGTAATATATTTAATATCCATCTATAATGGAATGGTATGTCCATGTAACTCAAAACAACCAAATTTAAAAATAGGAAATGGTTGCAGATTAAACATGATCATACAGGAGAAAATGAATGACTATGATCAACCAGAGTTATTACCTTCACCAATTACTCACTGGGACACCTTGGCAAACTCACCTGATTTCTCACTTACTTCATCTGGAAAACGCACACACTACCAACCGCCTTACTTGCTTCTCAGCGTTCATGTGATGAGCAAAAAATTGCCAATTTATGCAAATGCTATGAAAAATATAGCAAACTTTCTACGTGCAAAAAATCATTCACAGTATCTTCGGAAATAATCCTGAGCTGAGGGGAAAGGCAACATATAGAAAGTGGAAGACTTGGGGAGGACCAATTATTAAGTATTTCGTCTACTATTAGTACTTTTTAGATTGATGGTCTTTGCTCCACGTATCTAAATGAGACAGACGTGAGTCATACGTGAGGAGGCTGGAGAGCAGAATGCTTCTAGGGCCACCTTCCCTTTTTCAGAATAAGAAAAGATGGTTTATTTGATGTAGGCATGTTGATTGGCAGTGCAGGCTTGCAAATTCCTTCGGTATTGAGTCATGTCTTCAAAACTGGGTGGGGCGCTGAGTTATGAAGTTTTTTTCTTTTCCTCTGGAAGCCAGGGCTTGGAAGTAGCTGAAGAGGTCATGTGAACTAAGTTGGGTGGTCTCGGGAAAATTCCGTATAAACAGCATTGCTCACCTAAAAGTAGCCCAAAACGCTGCACATCTGTCTGTCCATATAAAACAAACAGAATCTGGACTCCATTAATGTGCCTGAGGAATAAATTATTCTCTAATAAATGTTCTTATAATCACAGTGGAGAGGAAGGTCGAGGACAGCAAAGGAAATGAGACTCCGCTGCACCGATCTGTTGGGGAAGCCTGGAGGAGGAGTGAGAGGAGGAAGAAGTCCACAGCTGTGTCTGATGCAAGCGAGGCCGTGCCTTCTCTAAAGATGGGGCGTGTAGAGGCTCCGGGAGGGTACCTTATTCTAGACTGCCAAGGAGAATGCCAAATCACCCTGGGAGGGGCTTTTGCTCTTAGCTTTTGCCGGATGATCCAAGGACAACTCAATGAGACATTCAATTGAGCTCTAGACCCAATGACCTCTGTGCCCTGAAGGTCACAATGTCCCCATGACCTGGGCTACTGAGCTCCAGCAACTATGGAACAGGGCACTTGGGCTGTCGGGTTTTTGCATCCAGATATTGCAAATGCACGAAATACCTACTTTTCTCTACCTTTGTGCTGTCGAATATTTGCTGTCATTGGCTGATGAGCACAAGGGCCCTTGTTTTTTTTTTTTTTTGCGGTACGAGGGCCTCTCACTGTCGTGGCCTCTTCCGTTGCGGAGCACAGGCTCCGGACGCACAGGCTTAGCGGCCATGGCTCACGGGCCCAGCCGCTCCGCGGCATGTGGGATCCTCCCAGACCGGGGCACGAACCCGTGTCCCCTGCATCGGCAGGCGGACTCTCAGCCACTGCGCCACCAGGGAAGCCCAGGGCCCTTGTTTTGTAAGGGGAGAAAGAGAAGTCTGATTGACTCAGAGGTGGTGGGGAAGAAAGAAGAGGAGGCTGGAGGGTGATGTGGCCTCTGTTCGCTATCTGGCTCCCTGGACTGCATTTGAGCCCTGCTGCTGAAGGACTGAACTGCTTTCATTATAGACTGTAAGATTCTTGCGGGGGTGAGAGGTCTGAGGCACGGTAGGCTCAGAATTGTCTGGGGCGCCCTGCCTCTGTGAGAAACTTGGCCCGGCCCTGGGACCCAGAGGGTTGGCACTCTCACAATAGGGCCCATTAGCGAAGGCTTCACTAACGATGCTAGAAGAGGCTTCTCGGGCACAAACTGAGTAGGGGCTGACCGAGGAGGCGGCACATGCGTTGTGGTAAGTGCAGCTGACAGACTGATTTGTGTACCCATGTGAGGACCCATTTGGGGACCCTCAGAAATCACTGAAGATTACATTCTTCATTGGGCAGATGGGAAACGTTCAACCCCAATTCAATGAACTTTCGGCGTACTCATATGTGGATCCAATTTTGTAGTTACCGACTGGTAATGCCAAAGGTCAAAGCGACATAGAAGATGACATTTGGGTTTTGGAAATTTCAGGTACTTATTTGGCATTTATATCATCTTCCTCTGGCTATGCCACATTCATTTGCTGTAAAAGTCACAATGCCTTTAACACAATGGAGTTCGTGAAGCTATTTCCTAATACACCTTGCTTTCCTAATTTTAAAAAATGTTAAGGCAATGATTTTTATTACTGTTGTAGCTTCAAAATTTCATTATACTTTGGATAAGGCTCTGCGACTTCTATTTCTTGTCAAGACAGAATAAAAAAGACAAGATTTACTCTCTTGCAAGTCACACAAAGTTTTTGGTTTCCGAGTGCATATACAAACTATGTTTACACTATATTGTACTCTATTAAGTGTGCAATAGCATTATGTCTAAAAAAATTATAAAATACTTTATTAAATACTTTATTAAAAGTATTACTTTATTTATAAAAGTAATACTTCATTAAAATTTAAAAATACCTTAATTTAAAAATACTTTGTTCCTAAAAAATGTTAACCTTCAGTGAGCTGTAATATTTTTGCTGGTGGAGGGTCTTATTTCAACATTAATGGCGGCTGACCTATCAGGGTGACGGTGGCTGAAGGCTGGAGAGGCTGTGGCAACTTCTTAAAATGAGACCACAGTGACATCTGCCACATCGATTGACCCTTCCTTTCAAGCACAATTTCTCTGGAGCGCGCAATGCTGATTGATAGCATCTTACCCACAGTAGAACTTCTTTCTAAACTGGTGACAATCCTCTCAAACCTTGCTGCTGCTTTATCAACTAACTTTATGTAATATTCTAAATCCTGCGCTATCATTTCAACAATTAAGTTTGCCATCTTATAGGGGTGCAGTTCACGGTGCTTCAAAATAATTCAATAGTAACATCAAAGATCACTGATCACAGATCACCATAACAAGTATAATGATATGAAAAAGTTTGAAGAATTATGAGACTTAGCAAAATGTGACACAGAGACACAAAGGGAGCAAATGCTGTTGGAAAAATGGTGCCAACAGGCTTACTTGACACAGGGTTGCCACAAACTTCAATTTGTAAAAAGTGTACTATCTGCAAAACTAAATAAAGTGAAACAATAAAACGAGCTTATGCCTGTATGTTGTTTTAAGCTGTTAAATCTGTAGTAATTTGTCATGCAGCAATAGAGAAGCCATACAACTGAATAGGATTAATGGCAGTTGGGACACTGCAGAAGAAATGATTAGTGAACTTGATGACAACAACAGAGTATCCAAAATGGAACAGAGAAAAAAGAATTAAAAAAAAAAACAAAAGGATCATCAAAGAGATGTGGAACAATTTTAGGATATGGCTTAATAGACATGTAATTAGAGTCCCTGAAAACGAGGAGTGGGGAAAAAACAATTAGAAGAAATAATGGCTGAATAACTTCCATGTTTGATGAAAAGTATAAGTCCACAGATCTAAGAAGCTCAATGAAATCCAAGTACAAGCAACATGAAGAAAACTACACCAAAGCATAAAAATAATAATGACAATAATTTTCTGATTAGAAACAAATCAAGTGAGGAAATAATGGAAAAACACATTTAAAGTACTGAAAAAGGACTCTCAACCTAGAACTCTATACCCCCCAAAATTATCATTCAAAAACTGAGGGTGGAATAAAGATGGTTTCAGACAAACAAAAGCTGAAATAATTCATCACCAGCAGAGCTGTACTACGAAAACTGTTAAAGGAAGAACTTCGGACAGGAGGAAAATGATTATGAGAAGGGAATGTGGATCTGCACAAAGAAATGAAAAGCACTGGAAATGGTAACTACATGAGTAAATATAAAAGATTTTTTTCTCTTAGTATTTAAGTCTTTTTAAAAACAAAAACTTTTAATTTTGGAATAACTTCAGACTTACAGAAAAGTTGCAAAGTTAGTAGAAGATATTTGGATATATGCTGCCTTCAGAACCAACTTCACATATTAAGAAACAAAGTGGTTAAAAGCAAAAGGAAAGAGAAACATATAACATCAGTGTTCATTAAAGAAATACAAACTAAAATACAATGAGATACCTTTATTCCTTTGAATGGCTAAAATGAAAAACCATACCAAATGTTGGTGAGAATGTAGAGCAACTGGAACTCTCACACACTGCTGAAGGGGCATAAAACGGTGCAGCCGCTTTGAAAAACAGTTGAGCAGTTTTTAAGAAAGTTAAATATGTGTCTGCTGTAAAGTCCAGGCATTCACCACTAGGTATTTACCCAGGAGAAAAGAAAGCTCGTGTCCACACAAGGGCTGTTACGGACGTTCATAGCAGCTGTATCTGTAACAGCCCCACCAAAGTGAAAACTGCCGCCATGTCCACCAACAGGTGCCAAGGAGGCGGGCTCACAGGGGGTGCTGTGCACTAGGAAACGGAAATGCCCCACACTGTCAAGTGGATGTGCAAACAGTATCCTGGGCTAAGTGTGCTGTGCCCATGTGTGCCTGTAACACTGCTTGCTGACTGGCCATTTTCAAAGAGGACTTCACATCTGGTTGAAGTATTAGAAAATGTAAAAAAAACAAAAACAAAACAAAAAACCAAAATGAAAAACTCAGTTTAAAAAAATCAATCAGGGACTTCCCTGGTGGCGCAGTGGTTAAGCATCCGCCTGCCAATGCAGGGGACACGGGTTCGAGCCCTGGGGCGGGAAGATCCCACGTGCCGCGGAGCAACTAAGCCCGTGTGCCACAACTACTGAGCCTGTGCTCTAGAGCCCGCAAGCCACAGCTACTGAGCCTACATGCCACAACTGCTGAAGCCCGTGCACCTAAAGCCTGTGCTCCACAACAAGAGAAGCCACTGCAATGAGAAGCCCGTGCACCGCAACAAAGAGTAGCCCCCGCTCGCCACAACTAGAGAAAGCCTGCACACAGCAATGAAGACCCAACACAGCCAAAAATAAATAAATTTTAAAAAAAATTAAAAATCAATCAACAGTTTTGATTAATGTTACATAATTTACACCCTACTGTGGCCAAAAGTTCTAGGAAGCTGCTCCAAGTGCTCTAACTCCGCTTCCACCATACAGACCAACAAGGCCAACTTCTTTCAGATGTGCTTTTAAATCCCATTCAAGTCGCCAGGGTTCTGATTAAGTCACACGTTTTATGTAAAACTTCTGGCCTCCTTCTCTTTACTCACCACCATCTGTTTCTTCTGCATGTTCACCCCTGATTCTCATCTGCTCAGATTGGCTGTGCACTATGGTTTTTACCCCTACAGTCAAAATAAATTCTCTTCTCCTCCCATTTATCTAATGATTAATGCCGCCGGGGCCAATTAGGTAGTGTAGCTGTGGTTCTGTGCTCACAGGCCCTTCCAGCACACCTAACTCAACAGCTGAAATTTAATAACAAATTGTGGGTGTTATAAATACACTGGTCCACAGTGGAAAGGGACTGAGGTATTTCAGGAGGCAAGAGGCAATGAAAGCAATATTCTTCTTCACTAGAAAACTAACATTTCAGATTCTATTAAAGCACTTGTTATTTCTGAAGCATTAAAGACCTAAAAGCAGATTTTGCTACCACTGGCAGACATGGCTAGATATTAAGGATGCATTAATGATTCCCAAACCTGCCACATAGGCTGTTCAATTTTTATAACTCTGGTTTTTATTTGGCTAAGAAGAACGGGAGGAAGGAGTTTCCAAAGTCTCTTAAAACCCTGGGATTTAGCTTATCAATAGATAATAAAATCCACCCAAACTCTGATCATATAACATCCCTCTTCATAATGGCACTGCTGAGTGCAGTGCCACAAAATGGAAGTAGCACATCCTATATTACATAATGAGAGAAAACTCACTTAACATTCAAATGTAACTTTCAAATATACAATACTATTACTAGTATTATTATTAACTAGAGTCAACAGGCTGTACGTTATATCATGCTAAGAGAGTACATCTTAGAAGTTCTCATAAGAAGAAAAAAAATTTGTAACTGTGTGGCAATGGATATTAACTGGACTTACTGTGGAGATCATTAAAAAAAAATGCAAATGCAATTCAGAAGGAAAGTATCCAAACTAAAAAAAAGAAAAAAAAGTTTTCATGGGTCCATCTCTTAAATTAAATAACCATATATATTAATAGAGTTTTTGGATTCTTCTTATTTTCTTATAACTAGAAACATGTTTTGTTAACTTATAATATTATTAATAGCTACCCTTTATTGTGATAGATGCTGTGCTGTGTTTTACTTGCTTTATGTCGTTTTCTAGATGAGAAAATGGCATCTTAGTTAAATAGCTGGTCCAAGCTCACTTACTTATTGGCAGGGCCAGAATGGGAACCCAGGCCTGCCCATGGCAGAGTTCTCACACTTGACCATTATGGTGAACTTCATGAAAATGATACAAATTTGGGAATTCCCTGGTGGTCCAGTGATTAGGGCTCAGCACTTCCACTCCGGGGCCCAGGTTTGATCCCTGGTTGGGGAACTAAGATCCTGCAAGACATGCAGCGTGGCCAAAAGTAAAAATTAAAAAAAGATACAAATTAACACTAATGAAGTTGGCAATGCTAGTGGCAGCAGTGCTCCAAAATGAAGGGCTGAGGGCTCCTTCCTTATCATGTCCACTGGAAATGTGAGCGGGTCAAGGCAGAGGAAGCGCAGACGCTGCTTGTCTCCTGATAACATTTCTGCGGCCCTCAAAGGAAGCATCAAAATACGGCAGCTCTGATGGCCCTTTGGCTGTTGGCACTGCTGCTTAAGCTGTGAGTCATGCTCTTGGGCCTCTGCCTCTGTGGACCCCGACTGCTTGTTCTTCACCCAGAGTCTCTGGGGAGGAGGGAAGGTGAGTTTTGCTCCATCACGGTCGCGTGTAGTCACGGGAATACAGTGGTTTCTTTTCCCACCTCCTGCAGCTCAGGGCTCTGTGAAAGCACCGTGGTGCCAACCTAGGCTTGGAGATGAGGCAAAGCTGCTGAAACGTGGGTTCCCACTTACCCAGAGCAGCTTCACTGTTGAGGTTTTAGGGAAGATATCACTTAAAAAGTTTCAGTGCTGAAAAACAAGTTTGAGAACCACCAGGCTGCTGGGAGACGGCACAGTTCAGTGGTTGAGATCACGGCTTTGTAGCTTGATAACATGGGTTCAAGTCCAGGTTCAACCACTCCTGGTCCACGTGCCCCACGGAGCAAGTTAATCCACTCTCTGAATCTCAAACCTGTTCTGGCTCCAGAATAGGAATCAGTGGTTGTTATTAACACTACCGTCTGGCCCTATTAGTAGGTGAAGAACTAGAGGGAACTGGGTTAAAATTCAGGAGAAGGGGAAATAGTTTCTGGTTTGTGAAAGATGTGGGGCCTGGCTCCCCAGACAGGTCTGAAGTTAAAAGTCTACCTGTGTTATGTCTTCTAATGATAAAACTCTCCTGTTATAATTATAAAATCTGAGGTCTAGAGAAGTGGTGACTTATACCAAGATTAAATTAGAAACGTATATTCTATAAACTATTCTGTTTCTGTGTCCATGTACGTTTTTCCTTTCTTCTGGAAATCTCTAAACTTTCTTATTCAAATAGATAAAGTAGTTTTCTACATATGAGGGCCTGATGTAAGCTTAGGGGAAAGCTGTACTTCTGGAACAAGTGAAAGGAGGCCTGAAGGTCTACGAGGGATAGAGTGGAAGCTGCCCAATATATATGCACACATATATTTAAACACAGAAATACGTATTTAATACTTACTATATAGATACATATTACTTATAATAGACTGGTTAAAAATGAAAATCAACATGGCTTAATGCAATCTTTTTAACCCATTACATTAATAATAATGATATAATAGTACAGACTTTATCAAAAAAAATTTTCATACAGTAATTCTCAGACCAATGGAAGCTAGGACAACACACACTTAATCCAAAAATAAAATGAAAATAGTGCCTCCCCCTTCTCTCTTATTCTGTGCTGTCATGGTGAAAAATCTCAAGCATCAGCTCTCTTTGGCCGCATCACACTCACACTGCAATATGCAGAGAAGGGGCTGGACAAAAAGGCACAGAAGCCAATGGCACGTGCCCTGAAGGATGCTTCCTGAAGCCTTTAATTGTGAGACCTGGCCTTTCTTCACTCGAGCCCCTTCATGAGAATCCCAGAGTTCACTAAGTTCAACTTCTGACAATGTAATGCTAGATTTAGTCTGTTCCTAATGGAAGGGAGGGAAAAACGTAAGAGCAAACGCACCCTATTTGGAACCGCGACAGAGGAAGGACAGAACGTGAGTCATTCCACCTGCAAGGAGGGGCACTGTGCCTCTGTGAAATCCAAGGTCATTCCAACTCCATACCAGGAGAAACTACTGTGAACGCGCTAAAAAATCAAGAGCAGTCTGGGTCTAAAGAAAGTCTCCTTAGGGTCGGTTTCCCTGCCAGAGAAAGGGCTTTCCCATCTGCCCTTCAGTCACCACGTCTAAACTTAACAAATCTGGACAAATGAACGCAGAAATGCTCCTGCTACCTTCTATGTTTGCTTGATGCTTTTTCTCTTCTCCTCCTCTCAGAACGAAGAGGGTTGCTGGCATTTTGGATCAAAATTAGGCAAGTGATGTTCTGTCAGAACCCTCTGACAGCAGGAAACTCTGTTAGCATTTTGATAGCGTGAGTCAGTCAGCCACGGAGGCCCAGTGGAGTGATAACAGTGCCACCAGCATGAGGCTCTACAACGTGAGGGAAATTCAGGACTTCTTTGTAAGAATGACCTGTTTTTCCCAAGAAGTACAAACTGAAAAAACAATGAGTTGGCACTTTTTGCCTATGAAATTGAGAAACATATTAAATAGAATGACAATATCCCAAGGTGGTGACACTGTGAAAACAACAGACACTTTCATGAACCGCCGCTGGGAATACACATTAAATGCAACTGTTTGACAGGGAAATTGGGCGATAAGGTATCAAAAGCTTTCAAAGGGCACACGGTTTCAGTAGCTAGCCGACTGAAAGGATCAGAGATGCGCACAACGTTTTGTGAATAAGGATGTGTATCACAGCCTTAGTTACCATGCAGGAGCACTTTAAGCCAGGGGTCCCCAACCCCCGGGCCGCGGACCAGTACCGGGCTGCACAGCACGGGGCGCGCAGCGGGCAGGTGAGCGAAGGTGCCGCTCCGCATTGCTCACGTCACCGCCTGAACCATCCTCCGCCCGCACCACCCTCCGTGGAAACACTGTCTTCCCCAGAACCGGTCCCCGCTGCCAGAAATGTTGGGGACCGCTGCTTTAAGGGATCTAAATGTCTAATAATAGTGGGCTACCTGAAAAATCTGTAAATATACACATGTGATGGGATGCTTACCAGCCACTGAAAGTGGTATCATAAATTACTCTTCTAAAAAAATATTTTATTATTTTTATTTTTTCTTCCCTTCTCATTGAGATGTAATTGACATACAGCACTGGCGCACCGCATACCAGGCGCACGCGTAATGGTTTGACTCCCACATAACATCATGAACGGATGATCACAGTAAGTTTAGTGAACATCCAGCATCTCATAGAGACACAACATTAAAGAAATAGGAAAAACATATTTTTCTTGTGACGAGAACTCTTAGGATTTCCTCTCTTAACAGCTTTCCCATATAACAGAAAGCAGCGTCAATTATATTCATCATGTGGTTCATTACTAGTACTTCTTCTTATCTTGTAACTGGAAGTTTGTACCTTTTCACCACCTTCATCCAGTTCCCCCTCCCCCTCCCCCACCTCCCAATCCCTGCCTCTGGAAACCACAAATCTGACCTCTTTTTCTGAGAGTTTGAAATTATTCTTTTCTTTAAATTATTTATTTATTTATTTATTTTTGGCTGTGTTGGGTCTTCGTTGCTGTGCGTGGTCTTTCTCTAGTTGCAGTGAGCTGGGGCTACTCTTCCTTGCGGTGCATGGGCTTCTCATCGCGGTGGCTTCTCTTGTTGCGGAGCATGGACCCTAGGCACGTGGGCCTCAGTAGTTGTGGCACACGGGCTCAGTAGTTGTGGCTCGCAGGCTCTACAGCGCAGGCTCAGTAGTTGTGGCACACAGGCTTAGTTGTTCCGTGGCATGTGGGATCTTCCCAGACCAGGGCTCGAACCCATATCCCCTGCATTGGCAGGCGGCTTCTTAACCAGTGCGCCACCAGGGAAGTCCGAAATGTTTCTTTTTGATACATGTGCAACTCAGGCTTTTCTCAAGTGCAGGTGATAGGAACCTCATTTGAATTAATTTAAACAGAAAGGCAATTGATTAAAGGAAGAGTTGAATGACTAAGCTTATAGGAAGGCAGGACGGATACAGGGCATCTTGAACCAGGGATTCAGATAGGCTCAGGACCTCTCTTTCTCATGTGTCTGCTTCCACTCCATCTCTGGGCTCAATCTAACAACCTCATCACCCAAGAGAAAACAATGTCCCCCTGTAATAAATTCCAAGGAAGACCTGATTGGTTTGGATGGATCACATGTTTATTCCAATCATTGTATACGTGACCTGGAAGGATGAGCCTGCCTTTTCTCAGATAAGCGCTCTGAAATCGACCACTGTGATTGAGGGGGCGATTTGGAGCCCCCGGGAGAGGCGTGGAGAGGATGGGACAGCGCAGTCAGGGCCACCTGGCCAGCTGCTAGGACCTGGGGAACCACTCCCATGTGTGTCTCCCACGAGTTCAGTTGGTGATATTATTTGTCAGTGCTTCCTCTCCACGACAGCTGGGCCTAGGCTTTTTACGAGGTTAGAGAGGAACTTTGTCTTCCTTTATTTCATGTAAAGGGATTCCTCTGGTGGTTGGGAAGTGCTCTGGGATAAAGGGCACTGGATAGGGGTCACCCTGTGCATGACTCCCCCGGCCACATTGCTTGAATGGGACTAGACAGATGAACTAATGAAAGGCTTCATATCTTCCACAAAACACAGTGGGTAAGAGCTGGTTATGGGAAACGGAAACTTATCTACTACATTGAAATCTAGCATTTCTAAAACATACTGATTTCTAACTAACCAGCAAGTGGACTCTATCATGCTATCATTAGAGATGCCGTGTTTGAACCACATACTTTAGAGAGAAAAGGAGAGAGAAATCCGACATGAGTCTTTAAAAAAACCAAGATTTCAAGACAGTAGAGACAAATCACGTGACAAATGATGGTCATTTAAACATGTTACCACAACAGTGAAATGCTCTAATTCCATTAGAGAACAGCCAACGATGTTGCAGGAAGTATTCCAAATTAAATAATATTGCTGCTTTTACAGATTTTCTTTATTGTTCAGACGTGGATATCTGTGGACTCCTACCTACTAAAATTGGGGGATTTAGGAAGTAGGTTGAAGATGAATTGGAAATGAATGCACAGATTTTATTTATGAAGAGAACGGATCTGTAGAGATTGCTAGCTGGTGAAGGTTTGAAAATCAGTTAAAAAAAAAAACAACTTAATCATTGCTTACTGCCCATCAGTAGGCAGAATTCCACAGCTCACCTAATTACCTGATGCAACCTAATTCTCTCTTTTGAAAAACACGCCATTTATTTCTTATGTTGCTAAGTTGAGAGAACTTAAATATTTGCCTCTTCAGAGTTTCTTTCCAAATACAAATTCTTGGGAAAACCTAAACCAATATCAAGGGGACATGAGAAAAAGACCATGGCAGTAGTGTTGGTCCAAATGGAAACCAAAAATATCAGAAACTCCGAAATTGCTTCTCTGCAGCTGACTTTTTATATAACCTGAGGTAACAGTATTTTTGCATCTGAATTTTTCCCATTAACTTCTGCAGCTCCTGAGAAGTTACCCTCTTACTCTGGCTAATTAACAGACAGGCAATACCTCAGACCCTTCTAGAATCTTGAGTGGATGTAAAGAAAGAAGAATGTGCTAATCTGGTGACCAAAAAAATGGTCTTTGGGATACATAGCTCTTTATTTTAAATTGTCTCCTCAAATTCATTCATTGAATTTTTTTTAAAAAATCAGTCATTTCTCCTACAAACCAAATCAACAGATCTATATAACATTGCTTGCAAGCCCAGTGAGTCTGGATTTTAGTTGCTAAATTTTGTACATGCTTATTTTCAGAATTATAAAAAACCAAAATAACTGGGCTGAGTGCTATTTACAAAGACTTGGGATGCACATTTTATACAAATAAAATCTATGCATAAAGGCTGCATTTAAAAAGGAAGAACCTTGCTTCCTGTACATGTCCTTAAGAAAGGAAATTACCTCATGGCCACCTGTCATGAATTGGTGCTTGAAATGAGAATCTGAAATTTCTAGTCTGAAAGTTGAACCTCAAACTATCATAGTACAAAGTAATTAAAACCTGGAAATCATAATTTATCATCAGAAATGTGTCTAGTCTTCTAAAATTCTTCAGAATCATATGCCTCAAACATCATCACACAAGTTAATAGGAAATTGTATCTTGGTTCCTTTACGTATGTATAGTGGATTGCAAGCCACAGTTAAAATCTCTCAATTGTCAGGCTCCTGTTTCTTGAATGGCCGAGCAGGGTAACATCAAGTCACTATGAAAAAAGGAACCTGCAACTGTGTGAGAAAGAAACCATCTTTTCTGGCAGAATGTCAGCAATTAGAAGAGGAAGGAAACTGGCAAGGGCGAGAGCGTGTGCATGCTGTCACAGTAAGACAAAAACAGAAGTTACCGATGGAAGAGAGATGACTACCACCACCTAACCTCACTAATACACACTAAAGTGTGTTTGAAAAAAGGCTGAAACAGAACATTTCTTATCTTCCCCATGTTGTGGTGTCATGGTTCTAGTCACACCCAGAACGTCTTACTGTATTAGATCACTGCACTTGCAGTGAATTTCTCTTCCTGAGCATCTATGAATATCCAATTCCCCCAAATGAGATGGTCTAAGGCATGACAACTTGTCACAGGAGGTATCCATCCACAAGGTCCAAAGCCCCAGAGTCCCCACCACGGACATCACTGCATTTCCTGCACCATTAGTCTGAGGGGAGCCTACACAGTCGGAGTTGCTTTTGGCAGTGAAAATTCGGCACCAGCAAAACTGGATGGAAGAAGAAGGCTGATGGCTTGGAGCAATCGATGGATTACTCATCAAAGCTGCCCATTTAGCTGGATGGTAGAGGGATGTGATTGCCCAGGATTTTTTTTCCCCCTTAATCTTCAAATTGCTCTTTTGCAAAGCGACAACTCACATTCTAGTCAGGCATGAATGTCTGCCTGGTTAGTAGAACTGGACAACTCACAGAGCCGTGGACCCATGCCAACGGTTTTCTACAGTGGGGCCCAGGTCATTTTTATCTGCTCTATGGCCACAGGCTGCACCCTGAGCTACAGCCAGTCATTGCGAAAGAGGGGGTGTTGGAATCTTAGAGCAGGAGTAATTTCTAGCAATTGTCTACTTCTGTCCTTTCACAGATGAGAGACCCAGTCAACTTCTGTCCGAGACCTTGTGATTCACAAGGTCACATCAGAACCAGGGCTAGAATCTAGTCCTCGTAAATCCAATCCAGTGCAAACAGCCTCTCTGGCTCTTTCTAGAAGCCCTAGAAGAAGTTGCCTTTCACATTTTTCTTCATACTTGGAACCAAAGAGAGTGACAATAAAGCTTAGAGAGCTTTCTCCTCTCACCACCCAGTGATATGGTCTTAGGAATAGGAGCTAGGAGAGAAAGTAAGCAAATGTCGTCTAACAAGATTATAGTTAGATTGTTTCCTCCCTCATTTTCTTGGTGCTCCACCATAATTGCTGGCTTGGGTAGTCATTCATTTAGTCTTTCAACAAATATCTACTGATTCCCCTAAGACCATAAAAGACTGAGTAGATTATTTGGCATGGGTTTCCCACTATGAATGGAATAACACGGTATAGAGACTTCTGTGAGAAATGACTGGGTCATCTTCACAGACTAGGTAAAGTGTTATTTATTGATCATCTCTTGAAAGTTGAAAACCAAAACAACAAGGACCTACTGTATAGCACAGGGAACTATATTCAATATCTTGTAATAATCTGTAATGGAAAAGAATCTGAAAAAGAATATCTAGCTGTATCTATCTACCTAGAAATCAACTATACTCTAATAAAAAAGTTGAAAACTAATAAAGAAGCCATTGGTAATGTTCTGTTTGTAGGTAACTGGTAATGATTACACAAGTGTATTTATATTCACTTGGTGAAAAATTCAGTGAGCTGTACACTCACAATTTGAGCACTTTTCTCAATGTAATTACACTTTGATAAAAGATTTTAATTAAATTCAAAATTTTTTTAAGTTTTTTAAGTTTTTTAAGTTGTGGTATAGTTGATTTATAATATTATATAAATTTCAGATGTACAACATAGTGATGCGAAATTTTTAAAGGTTATCCTCCATTTATAGTTATTATAAAATCTTGGCTATATTCCTTGTGTTGTACACTACACCCTTGTAGCTTATGTATTTTATACATAGTAGTCTATATAGTTTGTACCTCTTAATCCCCTACCCTTATCTTGCCCTCTCCCCTCCTTCTTCCCACTGGTAACCACTAGTTTGTTCTCTGTATCTATGAGTTTGTTTCTTTTTGTTATATTCACTAGCTTTTGTTTTTTAGACTCCACATATAAGTGATATCACACAGTATTTGTCTTTCTCTGCCCAACTTAGTTCACTACACATAACACTCATCCTCTAGGCCCAGAGCATCAGGGCTGACTCCTCAGAGGCTGACCAGGCCCATCTTTGCAGGCCTGTTTCCTATCATGCCCCATGTGCCCGGTCCTCCATCCATCCCAGATCAGGCTTCCTCCTGTCCCTGTGCAGTGGTAGATGCTGCTTTCTCAGCCTAACTGCTGTCTCCTCTTGTCTGCAAAGAGAACCCTACTCTGCCTTCATAACTCAGCTGAGGAAGCCTCCCCAACCTTCTCTCTGCTCCCCATGCTTTGTGTATATGCCTGATGACAGCGTGGCTGCCAGGTCCTCTCCGAAGTCAAGGGAGGCCTGGGTCACCCATCACATGAGGATCCTCATATGTTGGATATGAAGAAATACTAAGAATTACAAAAACGTGGTACAATTTGGATGCCAACAGAACACTAGCATGCGTGCGTGCGCGTGTGTGCGCGCGCACACGCACACACACACTAGCAAACTCCTAGACGCAGATGGGCCTCGCTGATACCTGGAACTGATGACTCGGATGAGTGAATGAATGAGTTTGTCTTACCATGTGAAACAAACAGAATAATATCTCCCTTGGTAAATGGCCAGAATATAGACAACACGGAAGGAACACAAAAGGCTCTCTTTAATTCTTTGATATCCTTGGCATTTCTGCTAAGAGGCCAGTGAACTGGAACATTTTTATTTATCAAGGAAATAAAAGTGAGATTGCTACAAGACCTCATTTCATGGGAGCCACACATATAAGAGCTTTGCCTCAGCTGCTCCTCAGAGCTGTCCTGAGGGCCCCTGGCTGCATGCTCCCATTTAAGCATCACAGGCCCTGGTTCTGAAAGGCATGGGGTGAGAGGAATAGAGAAATGGACAAGACGCCAGGCGATCTTGGCACTTTTCCTGGTTTTGCTGCTAGCTTATCTTTCCTTAAATGGATTTCTTTGGAATATGGGCATATAGTTATGTCATAGTTATATCCACTCAGCATATAAAGCAGCTTATGTCTTACTTTCTTGAATATAAAAGTCACATGAACACATTACGGAAAAATGGGATAGGGTAGATAAGTATAAAAATGGAAAATGACCCAAGAAATGGAGACGGAGAGATAGTGAGTTTATGAGTTAGAATTCCCACAGGATAAAAGTATCTGACTTGAATCACTTCAAGGCAAATTCTTCAGGGAAAAAAAAACATTTCTATGAAAATAGCAACATAATCATTTTTAGAGCTATTACACTTTCACTTGAGCTCTGAAAATCCATAAAACCACTGAAGAAGTTATAGTCTTTCAAATGTAATGTCTAACAATAAAAAAAAAATATTTGGAATGATTGTTTTCTTTCTTTCTCTTTCTGTCCTTTTTCGTTTTAAAACTGCATCCAAACACATTTCAAAGTGAAGTATTCTAACCCAGTATCAGTAGAGAACACAGAATAAAAGACTATTTCATTCTGCAGCCAGGCAACAAAATGTCATGACCTTTGCCCTCAGAGTTTGATTTTCAGTAAAATTTCTTTACAGAGTTTTCTAGCAACCAAGTGTTTTGAGCATTAAATGTGGGAAAATTTTACTTGAGGGTAACACTGCTTTCTAGGATATGGTCCAAGACATTTAACATGAATGTTGAATAGGGCCTTTTAGAATAAAGTTTCACTGACTGTGGCTCCATCTGTAACAAAGTCCCCCAAGGCCCAAGGCTACGTCACATGCTTGTATGCCCACCCCCATGGTACAGAAGACCCTCAATACATTTTTGATGAACTGCATTTAATTGAACATGCCTTCTATCCTTTATCGAATAAAGGACTGGAAGACTCCATGCTGTATTTCAAGGCAATATTTTTAATGCCTAAACAGTGTTTCTTTACATATTTTGATATTTTTCACAGTCTCAGGCAGGAAGAAATATACCAAGTGACAAAGTGTCCAGTTTTTCCCCTAAGAAATGACAGCACAGCCAGGGCTGGAAGGGGCTGGGAAGGGCTGAGTGCTAGAACTTTCCACGTGCAACCGTGCCCTTCACTGGATCTGAGACCTATTTCCACTCGGGAGGCAACAGATGAACGTCAGGAGTTACCCACTTTCCAAACAGCCCTTCAAATCCAGCTACACCGGAGGAAAACAGACTTCTGGCTGGAGTGAGGATGCAGGAGAGAGGGCATCCGTTTGAAACACCAGCTCCCACCCTGGGGCGATCAACCTTAAACAGGGTGTCTAACCTTCCTGAGCCTCGGTCACCTCGTAAGTTAAGTAGCGATAAGAACATCTACCTCAAAGATTAGAGAGATTGCAGGACTTTTAATAAGTAGCTGGGAATCATATATCCATTACCTGTGATCTCACTGTTCAGCATTCATCGTTGGCACTGTCTCCCTTACTAGGCTGTGGGTCCCTTTAAGGACAGGGATTGTGTAGGGCTTGTGTTTTCGCAGGATCTAGCAGAATCACTGATGCACAGACTTTCAGCAAATGTCAGTCAAATGGATGAATTTTTAAATATTGTGTATATTTCTTCTTAATTTTTACAGCTTTGTGAAGGGGCGGGGGGGCGGTACGTCCCTTTCTTCCAATAGTGAAAGTCTAGTGTGCTCTTCCTGGCACTAAATTTAGGTTTCAAAGGTTCTTATTCCACATTTACCCCCTATATTGAAAAATGACACTTTGTTTCATCTTGCCTCCTACTGAAAGTCCAGGAAACACACTTCAATGAAATTAGGCAGGGGGCTAATTTAGCTGTGCAAGGACCTTTCTCAATGCTATGGCCAGATTCTATCAACATTGCTGGGTTCCCACGCAGATTCAGTCCAACAAAATGAAAAAAAAATCTGTCTAATGAGCTGAACCATGGCAGAAGATGGGGTCTCAGCAAATTAAGAACCATTATTAGAGTGACAACTTACATATATTTTAAGGACTAGGGGAAGAATACACCTTTGGTTGAGGAAAGGGCATAAAGCCTAAAAAACTAAGAGTTAATTCTGGTTTTACCAATCACAAGCTGGGTGACCACGAGCAAGTCATCTAACAACTCATATATTTTTATCTCGTTATGTATATGATGGGGACGATGATAGCCATCTCAAAGGCTGTGGAAGATTAAGATAATGTATGTGAAAATGCAGTGTATGATCACAGTCAATCTTGTAATCTATGTTAGCTCTGTGAGAGTCAACTAAAAACCTAGAATTTCCGGTTGTTTGTATGACAGCAAAAGACTTTTTCTCCCCTCAGGAATATCTGATTATAGATCTATTCAGCCTCAATAAAATAGAGTATTCAAAAATGCAAGTCTACAAAATAATTCAAGCCCACTTACTTCACTGCAAAAGGATAACAACCCTATGAATCACTACTGGATTCCATTAAATAAAAACTGAACTCGAGACAATTAAAATTCAAAACCATTTACAAAAATAGTTATTATACACAACTTTCCAGATTAAAAAAACCCCACTAAATCAGGAACAATGGTCTTCATTTTACAGGTAAGGAGACAGATGGCCAGAGAGTTTAGTAGCTTTTTTTTTTTTTTTTTTTTTTTGTGGTACGCGGACCTCTCACTGTTGTGGCCTCTCCCGTTGCGGAGCACAGGCTCCGGACACGCAGGCTCAGCGGCCATGGCTCACGGGCCCAGCTGCTCCGCGGCATGTGGGATCTTCCCGGACCGGGACATGAACCCGTGTCCCCTGCATCGGCAGGCGGACTCTCAACCACTGCGCCACCAGGGAAGCCCTTTAGTAGCTTTTTTCAAGATTGCTTATGCACTATACACCTGTGCATTTATTTATTGAATCTCAAACAACTAAAATACACTAACCTCAAAAATAAAGACAGTGATATTTAAAGCTACTTTTTAAAAAATTTGCTCTTTTAAGGTTTCAGTTACATATACCAATTTTGAGCATATAATTCAATGAGTTTTGACAAATGTATGCAGCTATGTCTCCATCATGACAATCATGATATAGGATACTTCTATCACCCTGAAAGCTCCCTGTGCCCCCTTTTTTCCCCTCCCCTCTACCTGCAGCCTTTGGCAAACCTTGTTCTGCTTGCTGTTATGATAGTTTGGGGTATTTGTAGAATTTCACTGAAATGGAATCATGCAGTATGTAACTTTTCTAGTCTGGCTCTTTTACTTAGCATAATGCATTTGAGATTCATCCATGTTGCTGTGTGTATTATTCTTTGCACGTAGTTCATTCTTTCTAATTGCTGAGTAGTATTCTATTCATGGAAGTACCACAGTTTATCCCTTCTCTGGTTCATCGACACTTGGATTATTTCTAATTTTAGCTATTATAAATAGAGTTGCTATGACTATTTGTATACAAGTCTCTGTGTAAAACATGTTTTTATTTCACTTGGATAAGTGCTTAGGAGCAGAACTGTTGTGTCATATGGCAAGTGTACATAAGAAACTACCAGAGTTTTTAAAAGCGGTTATACCATTTCACATTCCTACCAGCAGTGTATGAGGGTTCCAATTTCTCGACATCATCTTCTGACTCTTTGATTATAGGTATCCTAGTGGGTGTGAAGTGGTATCTCGTGGTTTTGATGTGCATTTCTCTGACGGCTAATAATGCTGGGAATCTTCCTGGGTTCTCATTTGCCACTCGTTTATCTTTTTTGGTGGACGGCCTATTCAATCCTTTTGCTTATTTTTTAAAATTGGGTTATGTGTCCTCTTATTAATGAGTTATAAGAATTCTTCATATGTTTGCATACGAGACCTTTATCAGATATGCTTTGCAAATATTTTCCTCCAACAGGTGCCTAAGTCCCAAACCTTAGAGTCAGCCTTGACACCTGTCATCCTCTTTCCTTTCACAATGCAATCCTCCTGGCTCTATCTTAAAATGTATCTAGGATCTGACACTGCTCACCACCTCCACTGCTCCCGCTCTGCTCCACCATCTCTCACTGGGATTACTGCAGTAACCTCTTAAGTGGTCTCCCTTGCCCCTTCATTCTATTCTAAGCACAGCATCCTGAGTGATCCTTTTTTTTAAAATTTTATTAATTTTATTTTTGGCTGCGTTGGGTCTTCATTGCTGCACGTGGGTTTTTCTCTAGTTGTGGCGAGCGGGGCTACTCTTCGTTGCGTGTGCGGGCTTCTCATTGCAGTGGCTTTTCTTGTTGCGGAGCACGGGCTCTAGGCGTGTGGGCTTCAGTAGTTGTGGCACACAAACTCAGTAGTTGTGGCTCGCAGGCTCTAGAGCGCAGGCTCAGTAGTTGTGGCGCATGGGCTTAGTTACTCCGCGGCACGTGGGATCTTCCCGGACCAGGGCTCGAACCCGTGTCCGCTGCATTGGCAGGCGGATTCTTAAGCACTGCGCCACCAGGGAAGCCCCTGAGTGACCCTTTTAAACCAAAAGTCAGATCCTGTCACTTTCCACTCAAAACCCTCCAAAGTCTTCCCTTTACTAAGTCAAAAACTACAGTTGTAAAAACAGAGAAAATGTTTACATTTTCATTTCAGAAAATATTACCCATTTACTTTTTTAAAAATTAGGCTTGACAATACAGTATAATAAAATCTTTTCACTAAATCAAATAGGGGGCTTCCCTGGTGGCGCAGTGGTTGAGAGTCCGCCTGCCGATGCAGGGGACACGGGTTCGTGCCCCTGTCCGGGAAGATCACACGTGCTGCCAAGCGGCTGGGCCCGTGAGCCATGGCCGCTGGGCCTGCGCGTCCGGAGCCTGTGCTCCGCAACGGGAGAGGCCACAACAGTGAGAGGCCCGTGTACCGCAAAAAAAAAAAAAGGAAGGATTTCAAGTATGGCCTCTTGAATGGTTCTAATACGATTTGCCATTGAAATTTCAGCTACTTTATGGAGAAAACACTATCTTTTCTAGGGCTGCCCAGTTTCCAAGGCAGAGTCACCCAGTAGAGGAACGCTATGCTGAAAAAGAGATAACCTTGTAATTGTCTTCCTCTCGTTAGTTCACAGTTAGGTTAGCAAAGAGAGGGGAGTGTAAAGCTGTCAGGCAATAACATCAAGCAATCTTAAAGTTCCTTTAAGCCTGACCCATTAAATAACTTCATGTGTATGTTAGGTTTGTGAGATGCTTAATGCAATTTTTAATTATAATAAACTTGTGTCATTTCAGCCAGAAATGACCCTTTTGAGTTAACTTAAATGATTTCCAATGCCCCTTTTAGAATGTATTTTCATTCAGATTATAGTCAGATGCTACTAAGGGTAAAGGTCACTCGGGCAGTGATTTTAAAGAGATTTTTAGAATCTATTTGCCTCTCATATAGGGACTAGAATGCATGTAAGTGAAGGTCAGGAAACATACAAAGCAGCTGTGCATTCAAGATGCACAAACAAATCTTTCTTTGGGTCACATGTGAAGAAGTAGGATTTCCATGGTTATTACTGAAGAGAGTTAGAAGATTTTAAACTTTAGGAATTAATGGCACTTTATTTTCCCTCTGGGGAAATTACTTGACTTCTGGGAATATCCGTTTGTTTGAATTTTTTTATGTTGATAAATTAAATGACCATGAGCTGTAATACAAAAACAAAATCCAAGACTAACACAGCCCTACGAACCTCTTGGCTCAAGTGTTTCAATGCCATAAAGTTTCAGAGTCAAGTCAGTTAGAAAAAACAAATCGTAGAGCCAGGACTCAAAATTACATATTTAAATAAGAAAATGAAGTCAATAATAGCTACAAGTAAACATTGTTTTAGGACATAGAACCCATCTGCTAAATTTCTAAATATTTTACTCAAGTGTGAGGAATGTGACACTTTCTACTATAAAGATTCCAGTTTGGTCTGAGTTACTGTGAAAATAGAAAGCAAGTCATAATGTACTTCCACAGAATTATTTCTTAGGCATTTGCTATCTGCTTTCTATTTTGTGAACCAGTGAGAACAGAACCAACACCCATGTGTACACAGTGCTCCAAAGTAAAAATGCATAAGGGTGAGAGGAAAACATAGAAGGAAGGTTTACAGCCATCGAGTGCTTCACGAAGATGTACTTCTTGGCCTGGCAACATCCTTAGGCAGCAAGGTGTTCTCTCCTGCTCAGTTTCTGCCCTCAGCATCCCAGGGGTGTGGTATTATCTTAACCTCAACACATGCTATGATCTGGTTTAAAGAGGAGAGTTTAAGAGAAGTCAGTGAAATTTGTTTTGGAATGTATCGAGAAAATATGGCCTTCAGCCCTGCTCTGCTTCTTACAAGGTCTGGGCCATAAGAAATGCCTTTCAAAGAATTTTATTGAAACTGCAGGCACAGCCAACTCCTTCTCCAACTAGGTTCACGTCAACAAATGCTTCATCTTCTCCACATCAAAGCAAGTGGCCTCTACCTCAGACCCTAACTAGGATATAATAATAATAATAATGATAATAATAATAAATCATAGTTGTTATTTATTGATCATCAATTTGCATGAATCTGTACTAGGGGTCTTCTACAGGCTATCTAATTTATTGCTCATAAAGTCCTCTCATGAGATAGGCATGAACAGCCTGAGATGAGAATACTCAGATTCAGAAAGGTTTAGTAACTTTCATACTGGAATTTGCATCAGATGCATCTTTATTCTAAAGTTTATGCTTATGGTTTCCATATTCTTCTTTATTACGCTTGCCTTTTTCAAAGACCTCTGACATCTGGACAGGGAAATGGGTCTTCTAGCTTCCTAAGCCATGCTTCCAAATAAATAAGAGCTTCGGAGAGAATTACTACTCAACTCAAAGGTAAAACCATTACTATTTACCATTATTTTCCTTTTAATGACCCTGTCCAACATTTGGCTTCTATTTCCCCGAAGGCAATGTTAGAATCGCACACACCTCCTAGGCAAGGAGTCATTTCCAATGTTGTACCCCACTTCTGATGACTGGTTGTCTAGGTTAGCTGCTATTGCTGACAGCATCATTTGCTGAACCTGTCCTTCTCTCTTTGTTCCTTAAGACACTTGGGCTCTTGTCAAGGCCAATAACAAGTTCCATCTTGCTAAATCTGGAGGTGAATTTTCAATCTTTTTACTCATCGATCAGCTGCATTGTTGATCAGCCCCACCTCCACTCGGCTTCCAGGACATGACTCCCTGGCTGCTTCTCCTCCAAATCCTGTGCTAGTTTCTTCTTGCCCTCCTAGTTTCTAAATATTAGGATGTCCCGGGGCTCAGTCCTTGGATCTCTTCTCCACCTACTCCCTGGGTGACCTCATCCTTTATCATGGCTTTAAATTCCTCCTATACATTGACCTCTTCATCCTCAACCTTTTCTCTGAACTCCAGACTGGCATATCCAGCTGCTGTTCGTCTCAAATGAGCAAGAAGAAAAATAGCTTGAAACCAAACTCCTGGTTTCCTTTGCAAACCTCCTCTTTTCATACTCTTCCTCATTTTAGGCAAATGGCAGCTCAGTCCTTACTGTTGCTCAGGCCCAAAACCTGAGAGTCGCTCTTGAAACGCAACATCAAATCCATCACAGCAGCAAATTTGGCCGATGGTTTTGGCTTTACTCTAAGACGTATACAGAATCCAAACACTTCTCCCCACATTTTCTGAAACCAGCCTGATTCAAGCTATTATTATCTTTCAAATTACTGTAATGGCCTTCCAAATGTCTCCCTGCTTCAACCTTTACCCCATTCTTTCTATTCTCAACAAAACAGACAGACTTAACTTTTAAAATATAAGTCAGATCGTGTGATTCTAGTTCTGTTACTTCTTTGACTTCATGTGCTGTCAATCTCCCCTCACTTACACTTCTCTGGCCCCCTTTGCTTTTCTCCAAAGATGCCAAGCACATTCTCACCTAAGAGTTATTACACTTGCTGTTCCGTTGCTGGGGGCTTACCTCCCTTATCCATATGGTTTGTTCTCTGTTTTTTTCCAGTCTCTGCTTCAAATGACCCTCAATTAAAGTCCACCTTCCCTGACTACTCCTCCCATGACCCTCTTTAGCTCACCCTATCTCTCTGATTCAGCTTTATTTTCCCCTATTTTTCACTACTTGACACATTTCATATTTTCTTGTTTTTGTCTTATTTTAAATTTCCTGTCTGTTTTACCTAGAATGTTAGCTGCAGAATGGCAAGAAATTTGTTTTGTTCACACCTGTCTCCCTAGTACCTAGAACAGGGCTTGACCCATAGTATAATTATTTGTTGAATGACTAGCCTATGGCAATCTTGTGCTCAAAGAACCCCCAAAAGCATCATCTCCCACTTCCTGACAAGGCTGTCTCCTCCACCTAAACTTTAGACCTTCCCTCTTATGGCCCAATTGCCGTATCGTCCTGTCTTTCCATTGCCCTAGAGATCAGAGTTAGCTCCTTGGCTCAGTGGCGCCATTGAGGACGCAGGCCCTCTCCCTCTTTCCTTCCCGCCATCCTCAGTAATTAGATGAGTCCTTACACTTCTTCTTGTGGTCCCGAGAAGACCGCTACAGTTCCACGAGTCACGCAGTGACAAAATCCCACCTTGCTAAAGAGAGAGAGTTTCCTCCCACGGTTTGCCTTTCATTAGGGAAACAAACTATTCCCTCTGAGAAGACTCACAGTGGGCTTCCTTTTACTGTGTCAAATGCCCACTTCTTAAGTGCAAGGGAGGCTAGGAAAGAGAGATGCCGGCATCAGCAGCCTCTGCAGTGGGAGGTGGAGAAGTTATGGTCGGGGTAGGAATGGTTTCTCGACAGGCAAACAAGAGTATCTGCTACCGTGCAAATAGTTTTGACTTCCAAGAATTTTTCTTCCCCTTTTATTTGTCTTCTCTTTTTCTGTTCTAGAGTCTTGTTCTTGCTTTGGAGATACAATATCTCATTTTTGACCTATGTTCAATATTATTAAACATAATATTTTGAAATTTTCTTCTATTCCCTGTTTTACTTCTATTTTCTTGGAGTTCCCTTTATATATTTTTTGCTTTTATTTTGTTTCGTGTTGTGTAGTCTTTCTCTTTCATGTTAGAGACCGTTTCGCTTGTTTGTTTTTAAAAGTGTATTTAAAAGTGAGACACACGAAAAGTCCTTTGTAAGGAGTTATGCGTCCATTGGGGGCAGAGAGGGACGACAGATGGATTTACTAGATGGGGGTGGGAGTAGTAATACGCCTGACTGCCAAGGAAGGGAGTGATGGTCCCAAAATCTCATATAGAAATTTTAGCTGAATTCCCCCAGGCCTCTGCTTTACTTGATGTCCACACTTTTGACACCTTTTGGTTCATTTTTTCTGAAAATTTAATCCCCAATTTTCTGCAACAGTGGAAGAGACAGATGAGGGTGGGTTGGAAGGGGAAGAGAGCAGTCACATGACTTCAAACTATGGAGTTGGGGTAGTGCAACCAGGAAGTCCAAATGGTCTGTTCAGATATGAGCCCACTGTCTGCTGCACTGACCCCTTTGGAGCCCTAAGTCTCTCTAGGCTCTCCGTGTCATTCCTGCAGGCATTTGGGGCCTGTTCACCCCGTGCCATTAGGTCCATTATCCCTGGCACTATTATCTTGGCTCCTGTTCAGTGTGCCACGTGAGGTTTTATATATAGTGTATATAAAATATATTACTGTCATTTCAGGGGAGAATGTAAATCGAATACGTGTGGTCAATCTGTCATTTTAATGCAGACATCCCAGGATTTTAAAGATTCTATAAATTCAAATCTGTCAGGAACCCTACCGATCTCGAAAGCTGCCCTTGTCATTTTACAAAAGAAGACAGGAAAGCTCAGAGAAATGAGGTCCTTGCCACAGTGATCTGTAGTGACGGGGTCCTTCTGGGAGCAGCAAGAGACATGGTCCAGCCTCCATGCTGTTGAGCAGGCTGCCTAGTTTTGCATCTCAGCCCCGTTCTCTACCAGCTCCGTGATCTTGGGACAGTTTCTCAAACTCTCTGTGGCACGTGTTCTTCAAATGTAAAATGGGGATAATTATACCTAACTCAGAAGGCGGTGGTTGGCATTAATGCATTAATATTTGTAAAGCACTTAAAATAGTACTTTTACACTGCAGTCAATTATTCAATATTATTATTATTAGTTTGGATAAATCTAACTCAACTTTCGAAAAAACCCAGGCATAGTGCTATTACAGTACTATTATAGTAGAAAGAGATCTTAATTTAAGAATTTGTACAACTAATATTAGGGATAATTTATTCTAGTATATGTGTTCTGTATGGAGAGATGAGCTTAACAATACTGCTGACAGAAAAACCATTATCCCCGAAAAAGTCTGCATTAACCCATCCTTTTGAAATATGTTTAAATTTATCCAATAAAAGAAACAAACTGAATTACATATTGGTTTTCAAATTAAAACATACTCATTAATCATCTAAAATGACTAACAATTCTAATTCTTACAAGAACACTACCTTTAAAACATCAGAAAAAATTATCCTTTTTTGCTGGTCCAAACTGATCTGCATTAAAAGTGAGTGGATTTTGCTTCAAATAAAGAAATAAAGCCAGGCTATGTTTCTTCCGTAGTTAATTATTTCCCTGCCTACAATTCAACAACAGTTAGAAGTGATTTAAAGAAATGAACAATAGAGGCATAATTAATATCTTCCTGAGTGACTTGGGCTCAGAAAGCAGTGGAATAAGGGGAAAATTCTATTTTCATCTTTAAGAAATTATCTTCAGGAGGAGGGGCAATACAGGGGTAGGAGATGTACAGGTACAAACTACTAGGTATAAAATAAGCTACAAGGATAGGACTTCCCTGGTGGCACAGTGGGTAAGAATCTGCCTGCCAATGCAGGGGACACGGGTTCGAGCTCTGGTCCGGGAAGATCCCACACGCCGCGGAGCAACTAAGCCCGTGCGCCACAACTACTGAGCCTGCGCTCTAAAGCCGGAGAGCCACAACTACTGAGCCCGTGTAACACAACTACTGAAGCCCACGCGCCTAGAGCCCGTTCTCTGCAACAAGAGAAGCCACCGCGATGAGAAGCCCGCGCACCACAACAAAAAGTAGCCCCCGATCGCCACAACTAGAGAAAAGCCCGTGCACAGCAAGGAAGACCCAATGCAGCCAAAAACAAATACATTTTTTTAAAAAGCTACAAGGATATATTGTACGATACAGAAAATACAGCTAATATTTTACAGTAACTATAAATGGAGTATAACCTTTAAAAATTGTGAATCACTATATTGTACACCTGTAACGTATAATATTGCACAGCAACTATACTTCAATTAAGATAATTTTCTAAAATAAATTATCTTCATAGGAAGAGGGCTACCACTTTACATTTTCACTTCTCGGATTTCTTAAACACAGGCCAAGATGAACTTCAGACGTGCACCCTTACCAGAATTCTAATTGGGGCAGCTTCTGGAAGCCATCTCTTCCAGCTGCCTTTCCTAATTAGAAGAGGCTCTACAACCAAAACAACCCCCAGAGGTTAGTAGGGCACTAAGCCCACGCCGGCACTTCTGCAGGGGCTCATGAGAAAGGAAGGAGTAATTCCTGGCTTCCAAGTGTCACATGCCTACCCATACTTCCCACTACTGTATTAGATTAGCATTTGTAGCAAAAGCATTGCTGATTCATCACGACTACTGCTCTAGAGTGACTGCTGAGTCTCTTCCGGAGGCGTTTCTGACCAGTCATTTCTGTCTCTGGCGTGAGTTTCAGGGCCCCTTGACGTACTGCTGTGCCCTTTCCCTCCCTGAGAGTCATCCTGTTTTCATGGAAGACTCTCATTTGTCAATGTCTGTTTGAATTCCATTTCTATTCTCCAGGAGAAAATAATGCTAGGCAAACAAAAAAAGAAGTATTTTCAAAACTATCCTCTAAATGAATGCCAAATTAACAAAAAGAAAGTGAAATCATTCTTGTCCTTGAAAGCTATGAATCTCAAGAATTTTAATATGTGTTGAAACTACCTAAGTCGTTAATCATCTTGTGTTTAATAATGGCAAACTCATTCCATAAAGTAACCCATATTATAACCTAAAATGGAATCAAAACATTAAACTCAAACTATGTTATAGCACAATGACCATCATAAAGAATTTTTTTAAAAATAAATTTATTTATTTTACTTATTTTATTTTTGGCTGCGTTGGGTCTTCGTTGCTGCGCGAGGTCTTTCTCTAGTTGCGGCGAGTGGGGGCTACTCTTCGTTGTGGTGCGCGGGCCTCTCATTGCGGTGGCTTCTCTTGTTGCGGAGCACAGGCTCTAGGCATGCGGGCTTCAGCAGTTGTGGCACATGGGCTCAGCAGTTGTGGCACATGGGCTCAGTAGTTGTGGCGCACAGGCTTAGTTGCTCTGCGGCATGCAGGATCTTCCCGGACCAGGGCTCGAACCCATGTCCCCTGCATTGGCAGGTGGATTCTTAACCACTGTGCCACCAGGGAAGCCCCAAGGCTTTATGGTCTTGATGCTAGGTTTCATATTCTATATCAGTAACAAAATGTTGATTAACATAACGTAACTTAAAAATAAGGGCAAGGATTTTTGCTGCCAGCAATTATTTTTGTGCCAAAAATTAGACACTGTCTGGACATAATTAATAAAACACCACGTTGTATCTTTTTGGGAAAAGGTCAGGTACAAAAGGATTTAAATGATTTTTAGCATTCTTACTGTATACAGGCAGGACACCCGAGTTTCATGGGTCCAGCATGCCTGTGACTGATATATGGGGCAAGGCAGGGACATGAAATATAACTGGAACCCTGGGGCATGTGATGCCATCAATACTCCTAGTACATACGCCTTCTGGTGGGCCAGGCCCTGCCCCGTTGGCAGGTGCTGCAGCCTTCTCTTCTAATAGCTAAGTCACTTGACTCCCGCCCACACCTCACCTACTGGCTCAACCTCATCAAATCTCTAGGAACAAACCCAACCTCAGACAGGGACTGAAACTCTTTGGAACTGCTGAGCAGGCGTCTGGGACCTCATGCCCCATGACTCAGTAGTACGTTTCTCCTGTTGGCTCTGGCATTCTGCCTTGTTCTCAAGATTCAACACCCACTGTACTCTGGATCTGTGGCTTGTCCTGTTTGAGGCTTGCCCAGCACTCTTAAGGAATTGGGGGTGCTCCCTTCTCCTACCTGTCTACCTCCTAGGCCCTGGGGTCCTTTGCCTCCTCCACAGCCCCAAAGGCAGCCGTGGTACCCTAGTTCAGGAGTCTGACAGACCTCCACTTCCTGGCCATGTGTCCTTGGGGTTCCAACTAACCTCTCTGGCCTCAGTGTCCTTTCTTGTGAAAAAGGGGTATTAGGAGCACCCACTTCATAGGGGTCTTGTGAGGGTTTAAAGAGTTCATACATATAAATCACTTAGAACAATAGTTTGCCATAATATATAAGTACTCAGCGAATACCCAGCTTTATTAATGGTAGAACCAATAGTAGGACATGAGCTGGCGGATACTACCAGCCTCGTGCTTGGAGCTCTAAAGGCTGTGGTCCTTCAGTCCATCCTTCTACTACCTGTTACACCTGCGGCACTGGACTTCACCTTGCACTGGCAGCAAAGTCCGCTCCCCAGCACACCCCCCTCCAGGCTGGGTCTGATTTCTTGTCCCGGACCCAACCCCAGCCTGAGGCAGATACAGAGTTAAGCCCAGCTCTGTCCCCAGTGTTCTCTGAAAGCTCGGTTGCCTCTACAATTTAATCATTGCTTCTGCATTACTCTCTTATTTGCCCTCTCAGTTTTCGCTCTTCCTAAGGAAAGACAAATCCTAATAAGCATCTCTATAGAAAATTAAATTTGAATACAAAGAATGTACAATAAGAAAATGCATAGATATGTACAAAATAAAGACTAGGAATTATAACTAAAAATGTTGCTATAATTCCTACCATTTTATTACAGTTTGGTTTCACTTATATATATATATATATTTTTTTTTTTTTTTTTTTTTTTTTTTGCGGTACGCGGGCCTCTCACTGCCGTGGCCTCTCCCGTTGCGGAGCACAGGCTCCGGACGCACAGGCTCAGCAGCCACGGCTCACGGGCCCAGCCGCTCCGCGGCATGTGGGATCTTCCCGGACGGGGGCATGAACCCGTGTCCCCTGCATCGGCAAGCGGACTCTCAACCACTGCGCCACCAGGGAAGCCCTTTTTTAATATATTTTACTTGATAGAATTAGAAATCTCAAAGTAAACTTCCCTAGAGCAACAGTAGATGATCTCTTTTAAGATCAAACTAGATATTTGCTTCATGCCAAGTTCCTTCATCCATGCATCCTGAAAGCCAGCAGTAAATATATCTTAAGAACCAAAGGTCAAAGACAAAACAAGTAATGTCAACGCTCTTTGTTTCAGTAAACATATAAACATGACAGATGTTTCAGCATCTCTATCCCGAGGTCACAGAGAAATTATGTTCTGGTTTTCATACGTGATTTTGATGACGCGTAAGGATTTATGTGGATTGAATCAAACCACCCAGGCCTTCCCCAGTTTATTCTTTACTAAATAACTCTCCCTTTGAAGTCTGCATAAATGTTTTGAGTATATTAAAAATATTTTAGATACTAAGGTAGAAAAGATCTGTAGTCTCAAAGAAATATCCTACCATTTGCAAAAGAATATTGGAATAATATTACGGGACCTGAGATTTAAGAATAACTAAAGGGTAAGGACAATGTTTTCTGCCACATGTCAGCGATTGAAACACTTGGTACTGCCCAAAAGGGTGGAACTACCAATTCATCAATTCCAAGTTGTACATTTTCCTTAAATTTTAATATACCCAAAATCAAGATGCATCTTACAATCATGTCACGTCATGGCTTAATTTATAGCATTCTTTTTCTTTCTTAGTAGTACATAAAGTAACGGTGTTCTTTACCATCAATGATGTCTCAGATTTAACAAAATGTAACTTTTGGAGTTTCTTTTCTCTTACCTTCCCTCTTTCATTCCTTTATTTCTTCTGCTTTTCTATTCCTTTAGTTTTCCTCCCTTTCTAGCTTAAAAAGGCATGTGTACATATATGTACATAAGATATACACATATATATGTAAAATGTATATACATATATACAAATTACATATACAAACATACTATAGATACACACACACATACACACACATATAATCCTCTCTGTCTTAGACCCATCCAGCACCCCCAAGAACTGAGGACCTCTTTTCTCCACATGTCCCTCTCTACAGAATCGAACTGGGGTCCTTTTCTTCACCCCAAGCCTGATATGGGACTCTGCTAAAGATGGACTGCCTGTCTCCAAAAGAAAAGGGGAATTCACCAGTGAAGCTGTCTAATCATGGACTTTTGTTTTTTGGGAGGATTTTGATTACTGATTCAATCTTCTTAATAGTAACTGGTCTGTTCATATTTTCTATTTCAAATAACAAGTGTTGGTGAGGGTGTGGAGAAGAGGTAACCCTTGTGCACTGTTGGTGGGAATGTAAATTGATGAAGCCACTACGGAAAACAGTATGGAGGTTCCCCAACAAATTAAAAATAGAACTACCCTATGATTCAGCAATTCTACTTCTGGGCATTTATCTGAAGAAAATGAAAACACCAATTTGAAAAGATTTCTGCACCCCCATGTTTACTGCAGCATTATTCACAATAGTCAATATGGAAACAACCTAAGTGTGCATTTATAAATAAATGGATAAAGAAGATATAGTATACACACACACACAGTGGAATATTATTCAGCCATAAAAAAGAATGAAATCTTGCCATTTGCGACAACGTGGATGGACCTTGAGGGCATTATGCTAAGTGAAATAAGTCAGACAGAGAAAGACAAATACTATATGATCACTTACGTGTGGAATCTAAAAAAAAAACCTCATTGATACAAAGAACAGACAGGTGGTTATTAGAGGCAGCGGGGCTAGGGTGGTGAGAGGTAGAAGAAATGGGTGAACAGTTCTTGTTTTTGTTTTTGTTTAAATAAACTGAAAAAAAAAAACAAAAGAAAGGGGCATTCAACACGAGGCCCCCTTACTATGTGGAAAACTTTCAGTGAAAGGCTGTTGCAGGGTGAAGTGAAAAGTACTCACTAACACTCAGGATGCTGGATCTGGTTTATCTAACGGGTCCCCATTCCTCACTAGCATGGATGATAAAGGACTGACTTAAAGCCTTTGTTCTGAACTCTGGGAATGAGAGAGAAGAAATGTAGTTTAGCTTTCCCCTTCCTTCATGGGAATAGGTCTGTGGCCAACTCTTTGCTCTAATGAGCCTCTTTAATAAAGGTTCCAGCTTCCCCAGGGGCCCACATGCCCTGCATGGCAAATGTTTCAGTCCCACTGCAGCCACACTCTGGATTCCATTTTATCTCCAGAAAGCTTTCCCTTGGCGCTGCCAACACACAGGAATTATTAATGAATACAAGCAGGGCATGTGCAAGCAGCATGGGGGAGGGATCCAGGACAACAACAACTTGCCTAAAGTCTCAGTTTGTAAAGACTTGAAGTTTGATGAAGACTTTACTTTGCTCGCAGGTTAGTTAACCAAATTGGTGGAAAACAAAGAAATCAGAGTATAGCTCCCTGAAATACACTTTATCCTCATGTGGGCTTGTACATAAATTAACGAAGCTTTAAATCAAGGCAACGTTTTCAGAGGGAATAAAGGAAAAACACTTGGCAAACAATACATCCATGTACAAAAAAGCTGGCTGAGAAGTAACTTGCTGACACCTACTAATACTCCATCCCACTTCTCTCAAACCCTCTCGTTTCTCTATTCCCAAGCCCCTTAGAACAGATATTCCAAAAGTCTTCCCACCCCTACCCTTACAGAGCTTTCTCAGAACACACTAAACTGGGGAGCTCAACTGGTAGCTGAATGATGCCTGTTTCTTTTTGCTTCAAGTCTCTATACCCTCCAGAGTTGGTAGGGAGCTTGGTGCTCAAGATTCCTTTGAAATTCTGCTGGATCTGGCTTCCCAAGAGCAACAGCTCTAAGTGAATCCAGAGAGAAAGCAGGTGTAGGGAATGTTCTTATCTTTTGGAAAATCTCCATAGTGTAGGGGGCAAAGAGGAAAAGAAAATCATAGCTTCCCATCATTCACAAGAAAACCAGCTGTGAATACTTATTATTCACTTTTTTGGAGGGTATGTCTTCATAGTTTATTAATATCAAATATAAGACATTTCAGAAAAATAAGCAGTTAATTGTCTGTTTATGGATGCTGTCATTCTTCTAGCAATTACAGGAGCTGGCTTAACCTAGTAAGGTAAATATTAAAATAAACCTCGGGAAAAAATTATGCTGATATGTTTGGTGAAATTTCCCTCCTTTTAACCTAATACATCTCAACCCATCAACACATCTCTAGATTGAGGGTATGTTTTAGTGGTCACAATCTTGGGCTCTGGAGTTGAACTTGGGTTTGAATATTAGTCCTCCACTTACAAGCTGTTTGACCTTGGACATATTACTTAACAGCTCAGGTCTCAGTTTCCTCATCTGTAAAATGGGTATAACAATATTACCTAATTGTTTCTCGTTTTCTGTCTACTATTGAATCAATCAAGTTTGGAGTTTTCTTTATTCTTTCTCGTCCTTTCTATTTGCTGGAAAGTTATACATAATATACATAGTATTCTTATTCTTTCAGTGTTACACTTAAATTTTTAACAGGCATGCCTAACTGAAATTTTGTAAATCATCAACCTCTCGATGCTTCTCCTAAACCATACACAACCTTAGAATGCTATTATTCTGGTCTTTTTAAATTCCACTTTGTTTTACCACCAAAATGGGTTATAGTGTTATTGTTTCAACAATTATTTGAACCAATCAAAAGTTTGTTGATTTACCTACATGCTTGTCAATCTCTTTGCATCACCATTTATTCATTTGGGTTCAATTTCCTTTTTACTAAAATATACCCTAAATATACTAAAATAAATTAGGAGATGTTTTCAGTCAGCATCTGTTATCAGGAAACTCTTCTAGAACATGACTACTGAAGTCTTTATCTGGCACTCACGCTTGAGTTCAAGATCAGCTGGGAATGAAAATCTAAGTTAACAGTTATTTTCTCTCAAAATGATACTACTACTCCACATCTTCTGATTTCTGCTGTTGCCTTTGAGAAGTCTGTTGACAGGATAGTGGTAATTCCTTTAAAGGCAATATTCCTTTTCTCCCCAGTTACTTTTACAATCCCTTCTTTGACTCTGGGGTTTTGCCTTTCAGTTTCACCAGGATGTGTCTACCTGTGGTGTCACTGTGCTTCCTGAATCTGAATATTCATGTCTCCTATCAGCTCTAGAATGTGATTCGCATTATCTTATCAAAAATTGCCTCTCCTCAATTCTCTCTGGTCTTTCCATATGGAGTTCCTAGGTGACACATCTTTGAGCTTCTCACTCAATTTTTCGTGTCTCCCATCCTCTCTTTCTTATATTCCATCTCTATCTATGCTACCTTCTAGATAGTTTTTCAGATCTATCTTCCAGTTCAAAATTCATACCCATAACAACATTCAATCTGTTTATCATTCAAGTTACTTTCTTATCCATTCAATTAGTACCTTTTTCCTTGCTAGACATTCTATAATTTCCCTCCCCAAAGGTCTCATTTATTTTTTCTTCTCGTGTCGTCTTATCTTTCCTTTAAATCCTTTAATTTATGTCTTTAGTCATGTTAAGCATAATTATGTTATATTCTCTTTCACATAGCTTGTTTACCTATTTTTGTTATTTACTTTGCCAGCCAATCTGGCCTATGGTAGATTGTTTCTATGCATCTGTTGTGCTTTGGGTGTGTGAGCTCAGGTTAAGGGAGGCTTATCCGTGGAATCCTGCCTAGGTTGAGATATTCCCTCCAGAGAGGTTTTCCACTTGCTTCTACCAGGGAATTTGGGAGTAGTGTGGTCTGAGACCAATTTTAATATTAAATTCTCTGGTTGGAATTTCCCAGATGATGCAGGTAAAGGAAACGAAAACCTCAAACTCACATGAGGTACAGACTCCTGTTTAAAAGTTCCCACAGGATATTTCACTTTCCCACTCCAGCCCAGGCCAAGAAGGACAAGCTAGTTTGTTAGGGTCTTCCATTACTAAAGGATGGATTTTTTTTCAGCAAGGGCATATACCTTTGAAGGCACTGGCTTTGTATGAGGGTCTCATCTAACTTCCCATTTTATATGGGTCCAAGCCTTTACCATCTGCCTCTCCATGGGGGTTAAAGTCAGATTACTGAGACAACAGCTCCCAACCCTGCCTCCTGGGAGCCCCCAGTTCACACTTATGCGCTGATTCTCAGATCTTCATTCCTGCCCCTTGGATATTCCCTACCTTCTTGTGAGCTCCAATAAGCATTTAAAAGGCTTTTTAAAAGTTATTACATTCACCTAGCATTTTTAGATGTCTGTAGCAAGAGGATTTTCAAGTTGTTTATTCCATAAAACTACCACGATCAAATTCTTTGTTTGGGTTGTTAACCTACTTGAATGTATTACTTTGAGAAAAAGAAAATATTTTTAAAATGTGTAACATAATGGTGTAACACAAATAGGTGCTCATGTAATGGAGTGTTATCTTTGGATTATTAGATCAGCTGAAAAATTAGGCCCCGTAGACAAAAACATTTTTATGAGAAATAATTGATATTTGATTCTTTGTTAAATAAAATAAACACTGAATACTTTCACTAGTTTTGTTGATCTTATAAGACAAGCTACAAAGTATAGCCATTTGTGGGCATATGGGGTTTAATACATGTAATAAGTTCTTTCTTCATGCAACTTCCAGATTTTCTCAAGTAAGGTCACCGTTTCTTAAAGGCAAATTATTGCATAATGATGATAATTGTATATATGAACTTTATATTTGTCTTACATATATTTTAGGGAAAAAACCAACTCCTTTATTAGTAACTTGTGAAACAGTAAAATTTTGTGGAAAACCTTAGAAAAGACTGTGGGAAATGTGATATGTTGCAAAGGGCACAGGCTTGAGAGACAGATGGGTCTGGGCTCTGGTGCTATCTCTACTATTTATTGGCTGTGTGACCTTAGGTGACTTAATTAACCTCTCTAAGCCTCTTTTTCTTCATCAATAAAAGAAGAGATGAGTGATACCTGGCAGAGTTACACTCAGGATTAACTGAGATAATGAATTCATCTGGCAAATGCTAAATGAACACTAGTGAAAACACAGAAAGAAGGACGGAAGGAAGAAAGAACGGAGGGAAGGAGGAAGGAAAACTTGAAATGTTCAGGAATTCAGGCAGCCAGTGCCTCTCAATTCATTTAAAGAACAGGAGTATGTGAGGCCATGCTCTCCAATGAATTAGCCTAATGCTAATTTCTAAGTAATCTTCGTCTAGATGGTTATCACTCATGCAAATTCACTTCATGTCTCACAGGAAGTTTAATACAAAACAAAGACAAGTCAAATTGCCTAGAGCCTTGAGATATCTGGACCATCCATCCCTCAGGAAGGTCCCTTGGTAAACAGTGGAGGGCTCAAACAACTGGGACCCCTCCTGGGAAAAGAGCCCCTAAAGAGAACTATGAATGCTGATGGCTGTGACCAGGAGACACACTGCCTCTCAGTAAACTGAACTTCCAACTTTTTTCCTCAAAAAAAAATAAAAAAAATAAAAAGAATCACAGAGCAGAAGGATAGGAGGGAGTAAAACTACATGATGCTTCTGACCAGCACTCACAACAGCCCAGAGTCCTGACTGCCCTCCAGAAATTTCTAAAGGAATGAAGAGAACACCTTGGTGGCCACTGTTTCTGCTAAGATGTTTTCCAGATGTCTGCTCCCGATGAGTCGGTTTGGAGGTATGGGGGAGCACCAGACACCCTCAGAGGAGAATGAGCTATAGCCCTGTTCCCCTTGTTTGGTGGTGTCTTAATAGGTCTCTGTCCTCGGGAATGTTGAAGGAGCTCAAGCGTGTAAAGGGATGGTCAGCTCAAGACTAAACTGAGGGCAATGAATTCACCTCTGGATGAGGACAGCTTACGCTCTATGAGCAGAGAGCTGGGCTGTTCACCTCATAGCCTTGTCTATGAATATGGTTTTCCACCCATTTCTGAGGAATTTAATCAGGGGAAAAGCTGGCTCTGAGTGAGCAGACAGGCTTTTACGTGAGGTCATCTCTCAGGAGATGATCTTTGTCACCTTGGTGATGGACAAGATGAAGGACATTTTGTAAGAAGGGAAGAGAAGAGACACCACAATTATCCTTGGCTCCTACAGGATTTAAGGGTGGGACAAAAACTAAAATGTGCTGTGTGTGAGAATGGACACTAGTGGTAAAGATTGAAAGTCTAGGGCTTCCCTGGTGGCGCAGTGGTTAAGAATCCGCCTGCCAATGCAGAGGACAAGGGTTCGAGCCCTGGTCCGGGAAGAGCCCACATGCCGCGGAGCAACCAAGCCCGTGTGCCACAACTACTGAGCCCATGTGCCACAACTACTGAGCCCGTGAGCCACAACTACTGACTCTGTGTGCCACAACTACTGAGCCTGTGCTCTAGAGCCCGTGCTCCACAACAAGAGAAGCCACTGCAATGAGAAGCCCATGCACCGCAACGAAGAGTAGCTCCTGCTCGCCGCAACTAGAGAAAGACCGTGCACAGCAAGGAAGACCCAACGCGGCCAAAAATAAATAATAAATAAAGTCTACTATTGCCTTCCTCCTTCATCAGAACCCTGGGCAGGCGCCCCCATAGCCCTATCCCCAGGGAAAAAAATACGGTGACTTGAAAATATCTGTCGAGATGCAGCAAAAATGATCACGATAGTCTTGGAGCTATACAAATGCAAACACTTGTTCAGAACTAGTATCACATAAACATGAGATAATAAGTGTTAGAATGTGTGCCTCTAGGTTAAAACATTGATGAAACAGAGGATGTTTAGAGAAATGGACAGTGAGAGTTAGCAACATTGTTTAACCTCACATGGATCCTAATGCTTTTAGTTTCAGCAAGATTGACAGTATTCTGGACCATAAAACAAGACTCAAAAACTTTAGAAGAATTGAAATCATACAAAGTATCCTTTCTGCAACAGAATTAAACTAGAAATCATATAGAACTATCTCTGGAAAATCCCCAAATATTTGGAAATTAAACAACAAAAAATAATCCATGAGTGAAAGAGGAAGTCACAAAGGAAATCTGAAAATAGTCTGAGTTGAATGAAAATGAAAACAATACATCAAAAATTTGAGGATGCAACAGTTAAAATCATACTGACTGAGAGCAAGGCAAGAATGCTTTCCTTCACTATTTCTATTCAGCATTGTACAGGAAGTTCAAGCCAGTGCAATAAAGCAATAAAAAGAAATACACAAATTCGAAAGAAAGAAGTAAAACCATCTCTATTCACAGAAGAAATGATTGTGTTCATAGAAAAATCCAAAAGCATCTACAAAAAAGCTATTCAAACTAATAAGAGAGTTTTGAAAAGTCATAGTATTTGATACACAAAATCAGCAGTATTTCTATATACTGGCAATAGGCAACTGGAAATTGAAATTCAAAGAAAAACTTACTGTATATAATAGTGAAACCAAGGGCAGTCATCAGTTAGATCCCTTAAACTATAACTTGCTTAATAAATAACATCCTGTAACTTGCCTTCACTGACGAAGCTTGCTTTGTTTTCAAAAACTGCATACCCTCCAAGCTTCACGTAGCTTAGACAATATATCACAAGACGCCTTTCATCACCCCCTATAGATAACACCTCTGACATATGGATTGCTATAGTACAGTTGTTTTTTCAGGAACGGAGTTAGTCTTGCCCAGGTCAAATCAGTCAAGACCCCCAACCATTAAACTGGTCCTGTGCAAATCTGATGGATGACCATTTGACATCGTAGAACCAAAAATTCCACCCTCAGATCATCCTAACGCCGTCATTTTCTGAACATGCATCCCAGGAAGAAGCATGTAACTCAGATACACCTGTGCAGAACACAGGTTATGCTGTAGGAATCAACAACATGATTTTTAAACTTATGTGGAAAGACAAACAACTAGAATAGCTAAAACAGTTATGAAGAAGAACAAAGTTGGAGGACACATACTACCTGATTTCCAGACTTCTGTACAGATACAGTAATCAAAACAGTGTGGTATTGACCAAAGAATAAGCACGTAGATGAACAGAACTGAACAGAGTGCTCAGAAATAGACCCATGCACATACAGTCAATTGATTTCCAGTCAAAGATCAAAGGCAATTCAATGGAAAAGAACAGTCTTTTCATCAAATGATCTTGGAACAAGTGGACACTCACTTGCCAAAAAAAAAAAAAAAAAACCTTGATCTGTACCATATTAACAAGTTAACACAACATGGATCACACACCTAGATCTAAATTTAAAACTAGGAAACTTTGTGAAGAAAATAGAGGATAAAATCTTCATGACCTTGAATTAAGCAAAGATTACTCAATGAAAGGATGCTCAACATCATTATTCACCGGGGAAATCCAAATTAAAACCACAGTGAGATACTATCAGCTAGCTGAATGGGTAAAAAAACAAAGAAAATAAAGAAATCCTGACAATACCTAGTGTTGCCAAAAATGTGAAGCAACTGGAACTCTCATGCACGTTGGTGGGGAAGCAAAATTATTCAATCACTTTGGAAAACAGCTTGGCAATTTCTTCTGTCTACTCCCCGTATGACCTAGGAATCTCAAGACAAATTTACTCAAGAGAAACAAAGACATAAGTACATACAGAAACAGGCAGGTGAATATTTAGAGCCGCCTGATTCATAATCACCCCAAAAAGGGAACAAACCAAACAGCTGATGAATGATTTTAAAACTGGCGCATCCAGATAATGAAATCCTACTTGACAACAAGAAATGAACCATTGGGACACACAACAATAGGGATGAATTTCAAATGAATGATGCTAAGCTTTACAGATTTACTAAGGCCACATGATATTTGATTACATTATACGACATTCTGCAAAGAGCAAAACTCCAGGGACAGAAAATAGATCAGTGGTTGCCAGAGCCTGGGGCCTGGGGAAAGGATTAACTACCAAGGGACACAAGGGCATTTTTTGTGGTAAGGGCTGTGCTATGCCTTGATTGTGGCGACTTACATGACCGTATGCATCTGTCAAAACTCATAGAACTGCAAACTAAAAGAGGGAAATTCTATTGCACGTAAATTATGCTTCAATAAACCTCACTTTAACTTTTTTAAGATTTTAAAAGATTTTTTTAAAAAGCTGTTTGCTGGGGAAAAATACAGTAAGAATCAGAGTCAAGTAAAAAAGAAAAAAAAGTCTAAGAAGGAAGCACAGCTACTTAAATCAGGATGAAAGACACCTCAAGAGAGAAAAGATTTTTAAGAGAAGATGAAACCAATAAATTAGGTTTAAGATGTCTGCAAAAACAAACAAACAAAAACAAAAAAACCCCAGCTTCATCCTGCCCTGAGAGGTCATCAGGAAAATAGAGTATCTTAAGAAATAAGAACTAATTTGCCAGATACTCAAGAGCTGAGGCAACTGAGTCAAAGAAAGAGAATGGTAGGCAGAATTCTAAGATGCCCTCCCATCCCTATCCCCCGTGTACACACCCTTTGTGTATAATCTCCTCCACGTACATGCGGGTGTGACTTGTAAATATAATAGGAATTCACTCCCATGATTAGGTGATTAGTCAATCGACTCTGAGTTCATCAAAAAGAGCTTATCTGGGTCCCCCGGTGGCGCAGTGGTTAAGAATCCGCCTGCCGATGCAGGGGACGCAGGTTCCAGCCCTGGTCGGGAAGATTCCACATGCCGCGGAGCAACTAAGCCCGTGCGCCACAACTACTAAGATGGCGTGCCTTAGAGCCTGTGCTCTGCAACGTGAAGCCACTGCAGTGAGAAGCCCGCGCACCGCAACGAAGAGTAGCCGCCACTCGCCACAACTAGAGAAAGCCTGTGCGCAGCAACGAGGAACCAGTGCAGCCACAAATAAATAAATAAATAAATATTTTTTTAAAAAGCATCACAAAAGGCAACAGCATAGAGAAAAGAGGGGAAGGCTAAGGGCAGACGTCCTTGGAGAATAATCTCTCTCAATTCCATCCAGTGGTGGCCAAGAAAACCCAGCACAGACTGGTGGAAGTTCCTCGTTGCTCTTGATAACTCACTGTCCCTACAGGTTTTACTTCTCTACCTCCACGCCCTGACCACAGTCACCCAAGTACTAACACACCTCTCTGGGGGGGACACCCTCCCACAGGTCTCCAGGGCCAATAGTGACATCCAGAGCAGAAACACGTCTGTATTCACTGGACTTCCTTAATACTCATTCTCAACACGGCCGTTGGTGAGACTAGGCACCAGGAAATAACCACTCAACTTTATAACCATAAAAAAAGCATGAATCATTCCTGAATCATCTTTCCCTACATGGGAAATATAATAGGAGGGTTCCCCCTGCCCAAAGAATATTATCTGAATTACAGGTTGTAGTATCTTGAAAATTAAAATAAAATACATCCTTCATCTTCATAATATTATTAGTTCTTTGATTTATAGCACTGTTCATTCTGAACATCATATAATGAAAATGGAGTAAATCATAACTTACCCTGTAACTTTTTAGTCTGATGAAATCAACCTTCATAGAGACAAATCTATCAGAATTTCGACTGATGTTCTTAAGGTGTTCTACCAGATCTGCACAGAACTTGTAGCCTCCTTTAAGTACACACAGGACCATAATGTCACAGTATCCTATGTCTTTCATAATATCCTTAGCCAGCCGTTCAATTCTGAAAGAAGGGATTAAAAGATATATTAAAGCATGACTACTTCTGAGCATTTTTGTTCCTTTCCCAAAAAATGCATGATGTACTCTACATATTAGATTATGCAGGAGAATGTGGAGAAGGGCTTGGGAGACAGAATGTTACAGATAAAGAAGCTCTGTTAAAGTTGGATAAAGAGAAAGTGTTCAAAACATATTTCTAATAAACACATCATCAATCATACATTTTTGCTCCTCTGCATCACAGAAAATGATTAAGGTGTAAAATATGATGTCAAAGATCACGAAGGCTATTATTTGATCACTACAGAGCCTCGCTGTTAGCTTTAACGAGGCTATGATGGCATGTGGTGATATTACGTTCCCTTTAAAGCAGAGAAGAAGGAAATGGAGGATGACTCACCCACCTGACCACGTTAGACGAGACTGGAGGAAAAGTCAAGACCACAGTAACTATCGAAAGAATAATATTTGACTTATATTTGATGAAGATAACACGTTACCTCTATGAGAGGTGCTCTGGGCAATCTCAGTGGACACCATCTCCACAGATCACAGTTTGAATGGTGTCTCCTGAAGTTCTACCATGATGCAGCCTTGGGCTGGCATCCAACACCTAATGTGGAACTGTCATTGTATTTTTTCTCATTGTTTCATATGTATAAGTCCATTGCCCATACACCCATACAACACTAAAACCTTGAATGAAGGTAGGATCGAAGGCGCACACTTTCTAAAATATTCCCACTGGCACCTCAAACTGAATTAGATTTAAAACAGATGAAGTGAATGATGTGAAAAAATAAAATATTATATCACCTATGTTTTAAATATGTAATATATATACTTTATATATTTTTATAGTTTTTTTATTTGTGTGTGTATATGTGCATGCATATACATATAAAATGACAACCATGGGTTCATGTAATGTGTCTCAAAATATGATCAACGAAACGTACATCAGCATACCAAATATTCCTTTTATATATATATATATTTTTTTTTTTTTTTGCGGTATGCAGGCCTCTCACTGTTGTGGCCTCTCCTGTTGCGGAGCACAGGCTCCGGACGCGCAGGCTCAGCGGCCATGGCTCATGGGCCCAGCCGCTCCGCAGCATGTGGGATCTTCCCGGACCGGGACACGAACCTGTGTCCCCTGCATCGGCAGGCGGAATCTCAACCACTGCGCCACCAGGGAAGCCCCAAATATTCCTTTTTTAAAGAATTTTTTTGATGTGGACCATTTTTAAAGCCTTTATTGAATTTGTTACAATACTGCTTCTGTTTTATGTTTTGGTTTTTTTGGCCATGAGGCATGTGGAACCTTAGCTCTCCAACCAGGGATCGAACCTGAATCCCCTGCATTGGAAGGCGAAGTCTTAACCACTGGACCGCCAGGAAAGTCCCCAGCATGCCAGATATTCTATAAAAAGGGACACTTGTTTCCAGCATGATGCAGTGAGGAGGTCAACACATCCTCTTCACAAAGAGAAAGTAGAAAGTCGGACAAAACTGTCAAAAGCAACTATTTCAGCGCTCTGGAAATCAACCAAAGGCGTGCACCAAACTGAGAATCATTTATTCATGAAAACACTGAACACTGGGTAGAAACAGCACAGATCTGTGGTATTCTTGCCTGAGAATGGTCCCCTCTCCCTGGCCCCCAATCTGCTCTACTGTTCAACCGGGTAGTCAAGCAGGGTGGGGCACTGCTCACCCGATGGGGAACACCATCAGTTAACACGGCCATCTTGGTAGCATGCGAACAGGGAGGGCCAGGGGCCCCGTTATCCTGAAATTGCAGTCCTGTTTGAGCAACTACCTAGCAGACTAGTCACAGATTTAATAGAGAGTTCCAGGAGGTTACAGTCATGGGAGAGGGGCACATAATAAACTCTCCACATACCCCAAGTCAACCAGAAGCTGTGCATATGCACTGCAGAGACTAGTGTGGGCCCAGGCCACCACATATCCCTGAATGGTGGAGCCCGTAAACCCACGCGGCAGAGACACGGGAAAGCTCAGTGGAAAGTAAAAGCCAGGGAAGGCTTGAAAAAGGCTGGAAATTTGAATGTGCTTGCCAGGCTCCCACACACATTCATCAGCAAAGAGTGGAGGCCTCCCTGGCTCCAGGTGTCTGAGTACAATCTCTACCCAATCTTAGGCTGAAGATTAAGCTATTCAGACACAAGCATGAACTCTGGTGAGCAAAACTTAAAAGGAAAAACAAGAAAAATAAACTGCACATCATCAGAGGCTACACATTGTGGGGGAGACAGTTTTCACAGACTGGCAGACAAAAAAAGAAACAAAGAACAAGGGCAGGGGCTTCCCTGGTGGAGCAGCGGTTAAGAATCTGCCTACCAATGCAGGGTACACGGGTTCGAGCCCTGGTCTGGGAAGATCCCACATGCCGTGGAGCAACTAAGCCCGTGCTCCACAACTACTGAGACTGTGAGCCACAACTATTGAGCCCACGTGCCACAACTACTGAAGCCCACATGCCTAGAGCCCGTGCTCCGCAACAAGAGAAGCCACCGCACCGCAACAAAGAGTAGCCCCTGCTCGCCGCAAGGAGAGAAACCCCGTGCACAGCAATGAAGACCCAACGCAGCCAAAAATAAATAAATATATAAATAAATTTATTTTAAAAAAAGAAGGCAATGAATAGGAAATAGTTACAAATATGGTAGAGATTAAACCAAGTATATCAATCATCATCACTTTAAATGTGAATTGTCAAAATACACCAATTAAAGGCAGAGACTGTCAGAGTGTATCAAAAAAACACCCTAATATATGTTGTCCACAAGAAATCCATTTTAAATATAAAGACACAGATAGATTAAAGGGGTTGCGAAAGATGTACCATGTTAACATAATCAAAAGAAAGCTGGAGTAGTTGTATCAATTACAGACAAAGCAGACCTCAGAGCAAAGAAACTGTCAGGAATAAAGACTGACATTAGTGTATTAAAAAGAGGTCAATTCTCCAGGAAGACCTAACAGTCCTTCATGCGTCTGCACCCAACAACGAGTACCAAAAAACTTATTGAACTGTAATAAGTAGATGAATCCACTATTGCAGTTAGAGACTTCAACACCCCTCTCTCAGTACTTGACAGATCCAACAAGGCAGAAAACCAGTAAGGATACAGTTGAAAGAAACAGTACCATATACCAACTGGACCTGGCTGACATTTGTAGAATACTTCACCCAACATTGTCCTTAAAAGATATCAATAATAAAATGAAAAGACAAGCCACATACTAGTGGGAAATGTTTGCAAATCATGTGCCTGATAAAGGACTTGTGTCCAGAATATATAAAGAACTCTTACAACTCAATAAGAAGAGAAACAACCCAACTGCAAAATTAGCAAAAGACTTAAATAGGCATCTGTCCAAAGAAGATGTATGAATAGCTAACAAGCACACTAATCATTAGGAAAATGCAAATTTAAACCACAACGAAATACCTTTATATATCCACTAGAATGGCTATAATTAAAAGGACAAACAATACTAGATGTTGGCAAGTATGTGGAGAAACTGGAACCCTCAAACACTGCTGGTGGGAATGTAAAATGGTGCAGCCACTTTGGAAAATAATTGGCGGTTTCTTAAACTTACCATGAAACTCAGAATTCCTCTCCAAGAGAAATGAAAAGATATGCCTACACAAAGACTTGTACATGAATGTTCATGGAAGCATTATTCACAATAGCCAAAAACTAGAAATCTAAACGTCCATCAACTGATGAATCAATAATCAGATATTGTATGATTTAATTTATATGAAGTGCTCAGAAAAGACAAATTTATAGAGAAAGAAATCAGATTAGTGATTGCCTGATGGTGGGGGTAGGAGCAGAGACTGACAACAAACTTTTGGTGATGAGAGAAATATTGTAAAACGATGGTGGTGATGGTTGCCTCACCATAAAAATGTACCAAAAATCATTTACCTACAATGGGTGAGTTTTGTAGTATGTAAATTATATCTTAATAAATTCATTTTAAAGGTGGGAAAGGGCATTCTTGGGATGCCACTCCAGACCACTGAATCAGAATTTCTAGACAAAAAGCTTAAGATTATGCATTTTTACAAGTTCACTGGGTAAGTCTCCTGTAGAGGGAACTGGTAACCTTACCAGGATTCAATTGTGTACTAAATCAGGATGCAATTAACTTAAGTCATAAATTAATTTTCAGATGAGAAAAGCAGGAATTTGTTTAAACCAGGGGTTCCCAAACTCGTGTGAAGAGAAAACGCTTCTGAGAGTTATTAAGAAGTGAATTGAGTACAAAGACACCCACTACACAGAAAAGGTGCTTTAACTGCTAAAGTCAAGCAGATTCCTTCCCTACCCCTCCCCTTTCTTTGCAGGAATCTGTATCTTTAATATGAATTGCCAACATGGAGGTCTAGCAAGTTGGGAGATGCCAAATTTCTTACATTTATTTCATCACAGAACCTGTTTTCCCTTCAAGGATTAAAACTCATATACCATGGAAGGCCACCTGAGGCTGTGAGAAACCACAAACTAGACCTTATTTTAATAATATACTATAGTTTGAGAGGATGCACAATGTGCAGATCTTATCCAGTGGAAACTCTTAGAATGTGAGCGAGAGAATGACATTTCCTTTTGCTTACAGACAGGCACTGACGGAAAGATAATATCCTGGGAATAGTGACCATCCAGTGCTTTTCAAACTTTCCTTTGGCTGAGGATCTATTTTACAAGTTAAATGTTAACTCAGAAGAATATAACAGCTTAAAAAAACAGAGGCAGAAATACAACGGCTTAAGGAAAAGGGTAGAGCGGGGAGCCCGAAGTTTCAGTTTCTCCTGCTCCTTAGAGCCTCTCCCGCCCCAATTTCTGAGTCTGAAATCCATGAAGCTTGTTTTTCATATAAATGTGAAGGCTTAAGTACTTGATCTTCGTACAAGAAATTAGAGGTCCATGGAAAGGCAAGAGTCGGGGCGTTAAGGAAGCCTTGTTAAAGGGATAGGACCTATCAGTCCTGAAGGCTGTGGTGGGCTGAACTGGAGGGGGCTCTCTGAAAACCAAAAAACTAGTGAGGGTGACTTAGGGGCTGAGAACAGGAGAGAAAATGTTGGCTTTCGAAAAGCCAATCGGCTAGGAAGGAGCCAGAGGATATCTATGTCGACGGGTCCAAAAGAACTAGAAACACTACTTGCGAAACAGTTCTGTGCTGCTATTTTTAAGTTGCAAATATTCCTATTTCTAAAACATCACCACTGAAAACCTAATTGTGCACAGACTGGCCAACCTGTGAGAAAAGACTTATTTGAGATAAATACAAGTCGCAGGAAAAGCCTTCAGGGGTGTGGCCTGTGAAAGCAAAGGTCACCTCTTAACCGTCCCTGGTTAAGAGTCTGTGAAAAACGTGAGACAAACGCTTTCCCAACCCTCATTTTCATCAGTTTGTACAGGACATTGTTATTTTGAGGCTGTTACTTGTGATGCAACACCTTCCGTATGTATAGCCTTCTCACCATTTCCCCTGAACAAATATCCCAGGAACTAGTTCATGTAAAGCACAGATTTATTTTATTCCAAATTCTCTGTAATATAAAAGTTCTGTGTACCGTTATATAGAAGAGACTCCGGAATAGGGTCCCCAAGTGTACCGTTTGATTCACACAGGAGAGGGCTAGACAAAACTTACACAGCAAAAAGCACTCACCTGTCCACAACGATGCCATGAGGGATGAGGACATAGTCCAAATCTCCGTAATAGTGCTGTGGGTACGTGAACAAATTCAAGTCGTAGCCTGGCCAGTCGTCCATAATCTGTAAATCAAATTATCTTGGTTACAATATTTTTCATTGGAAATTTATTTTAAGAAACATAAATAAACAAGAGCATCCTTTGAAAAAAAGAATAATATTGAAAACAGACTAGGTCTGATAATCCATATGGCATTAAATTATATTCCATAGGACTTCCCTGGTGGTCCAGCAGTTAAGACTCCGTGCTCCCAACGCAGGGGACCTGGCTTCGATCCCGGGTCAGGGAACTAGTTCCCGCAAGCTGCAACTAAGACCTGGTACAGCCAAGTAAGTTTTTTAAAAAATTATATTGCGTCAACCTATGAGAAGCCAGGTGGGACAAGGTAATTTGTTTCATGTAACCTGACGAAGGACCTACTGAAGTGAACAGGGAACTCCACTCCTGACGTTTGGCATCACAAGATAAAATACCAACTTAATGCCTTACAGCTAACCTGACAGCATTGTTTGCAAGAGTGCACATATGTAAATATACAATTTACTTATACAATTTATAAGTAAAATTATGTTTGTAATTACAGGCAAACCTTTTATTGCGCTTTGCAGATAGTATGCTTTTTACAAATTGAAGGTTTATGGCAACCTTGTGTTGTCAGATGATGCTCTCAGCATTTTTTAGGAATAAATTTTTTTTTTTTTTTTTTTTTTGCGGTACACGGGCCTCTCACTGCTGTGGCCTCTCCCGTTGCGGAGCACAGGCTCCGGACACGCAGGCTCAGCGGCCATGGCTCACGGGCCCAGCCGCTCCGCAGCATGTGGGATCTTCCTGGACCGGGGCACGAACCCGTGTTCCCTGCATCGGCAGGCGGACTCTCAACCACTGCGCCACCAGGGAAGCCCCCATCTGCGTATTTGAAGAGCATCACATCTGCTCTGCCTTGACCAGCAAATCAGCTGGTGGCAACTGTTGAATCTGCACAGAGTAACTCTAGCTTCTACCCTGAGAACTCCTGGGGTCTGCTACCACCATCAACACCACAACGGCTGGTCAGAGCCAGAACCGCCAGCTGAACATGAGGAGATTCCAGAAGATGCACTGGCAGACCACGACAAAGACCAGACGAGAAGCCTGACCAGCGCCAGGCCCCAGGGAGATCACCCAAGGGCACAGCGCTTTCCGGCTCCCCTGCTAGACCACACACACTACCCACCCTACCTCTTGCAGCCCTCCCAGAGGCAGCGGCATGAACTAGTGGCCACTCTTCCCACCACGGAAATCCTGCAGTACCCCCTGCCTGGCTGAATCTCAGAGACTCTCTAGCCCATGTTCTAGGGCTCAGCTCTGACACTTAATATGATGTTAGGAAAATTACACCTGAGACTCATTTCCCCCTCCTTTAAATAAGACACAATAAAACCCACGGACAGGGTTGTTTTGAGGATAAAAAGACAGAGCAGATAACGTACTTAGAGTTCCTAGCACATCTCCAGGTATATAATAAATGCTTAATAAATGACGCCCCCAAAAAGAAAAGAATGATAAAATGACAAAACAAACCTACATATAAAAACTGTACTGGTTATCTGTAGCTCAGAGGCAGCATGGAGTAATGATTAAGAGCATGGCTTAGAAGTCTAACACACCCAGGGGTGAATTTACTAGCTGTTAGACCTTGGGCATTTTAACCTCTCTGGGCCACAGTGTTTTAATCTATAAAAGGGAGCCGATGCCTACCTCATATGGCTATTTCAAGGATTAAATAAGATAGATAATGGACATAAAACTCTTACATCAGTATCTGGTCTACAGAACGCTGCAGTAAACGTTAACCAGTTAGATGTACTGAAACATCAATAGTTTACTTACAAATTACATGTGTCCATTAATTTAAAGAAGTGCTTTACACCTACCTGCCAAAGTTTTATTACCCTAGTTAAAGCTGTAAATTTCAAAGTAGAAGCAACGTGTTTCTCTAAAACTATCCTATCAGCAAAACCAGCCTATTTCCCAATGAGTCTGAAATAGTGAGTTTTCACTGTAGAGATAAGAGACAATTAGAAATGAGGGAACCACGGGTTTATCCTTAATAGTGCATACAAACTGCATTGTAAATGTGTCCTAGACCTGAAGGAATGGAGGCTGCTAGGAACTGCAGATAATTATGTTATTCATCTGCTTTTTGAAAAATCAAAACAAGAAGTCTTTAAATAGTTTCAGTCTCACAGATAATATGCTCTAAGTTTATTCAGAACAATGCCTTCTCTGTTCAAAGACGCAAAATATGGCCAAGCTGGGGAAGTGACAAACACACTGAGCCGCTTTACACCACATCCAAACCCCGGAACTCCTTCGGACTCTCTTTTCCCCATTGGAAGATATACTGAAGACCTTCTTTCTAAGTCATCAGAAATAAATTTTTTTGCTTAGAATATGTCTTGCCTTATTTTTCAAGTTGTATCCCCTAGGGAGAAAAATAGTTTGGAAACACATACAAAAAGCTAATCTTGGGGGACTTCCCTGGTGGCGCAGCGGTTAAGAATCCGCCTGACAAGGCAGGGAACATGGGTTCGAGCCCTGGTCCGGGGAGATCTTACGTGCCGCGGGGCAACTAACCCCGTGCGCCACAACTACTGAGCCTACACTCTAGAGCTCGCCAGCCACAACCACTGAGCCCACGCGCCACAACTACTGAAGCTTGCACGCCTAGATCCCGTGCTCCGCAACAAGGGAACCCACTGCAATGAGAAGCCCGCACACCCCAACAAAGAGTAGCCCCCGCTCGCCACAACTAGAGAAAGCCCATGTGCAGCAACGAAGACCCAAAGCAACCAAAAAATTTTTTTTAATTTTTTAAAATGTATTTGCATCAACATCTTTAAAAAAAAAAAAAAAAGCTAACCTTGGCTCCTCTCTGCTGCTAAGCCCCAAAGCCTGGGCCCTACTCTCTCCTTCAGGCAGTGACCACGGCGGCCGCCAATTTCAGGTTCACATCCACCTGTCCACTGTTAGAGAGGAAGGGAGTCTCGTCCCACAGTTCTGCTTCTGGGAATCCCAGACAAGAACGTCAACTGGCCCAGCTGGGGTTACTGGTCCAGCCCCAGAGCCAGGGAAGGGGGTGCACTGTGAGGGATGCCTCAGAGCCACACGTTGAGAAACTGAGTCGAAGCTGTGTCCTCAAAGAAGGGTCCCAGGTTCTGCTACCAGGGGAATGAAGGGGGGCTCCACAGACCAAATAACATCCTGTATCCTGCATGCCTTCCTCTTCTGTGGGGTTTCTGTACCCGGAAGGGGAAACTCATCACATCTAGTAAAGTCGTTTCCATGGGGGGAGGGGGAGGGAGATGCCATAACAGAAGCACAATCATTTCAGATTTTCTCTTCTCCTTACTCCTACCAAACTCACATGTGTAGGGCACTAACTATGCTTCTTTGATAATGGTTCTGTAAAAGTAAACCATATCTAATAACTTGATCCCCAAAGACCAGAGAGGTAGAGAAATCTTTTCTCTCCCTGAGAAGCAACAAAGATATACCAACTGAGGTGTGTGTGTGCGGGTGGTAGGGGGGACACTGGTAGCCAGTCTATCCTGAGCAAAGTTTCCGAACTCAGGGTCTACATCTCCGATTTGGTAATTAGCACTTGCTCCCATTTACTGTTAATAATCTACTAATGTCCTACCTCCCCGAGTAAACTGAAAGCCATGTGTAGGCGAGAGCCATCTTCAGTCTCTTCATTTTCCCTTCTCTTGCACGAACTGTATTTCTCATTTTAGGCTCAAGTCATCTGGCTCTATGTCCCTTGCCATCTTTAACACCAAGTTTCTACCAACTCAGACTTGACTTCTCCACCTCATTTCTGGACACTCCAATACACACCTTGATGATCCTTCTAGCTACTCCATCTTGTAGTAACTTCACCTACCTTAGCTCAAACGACTTCGCCTCTAGTCCACCTTAGCCACATCCCGTCCGTCCCAGCAGCCTCCCCTTTGACATTCTTCTCCAGAAGCACAGCTTCCCATGTAGCACAGTGCTGGAAAGCTGGCTTCAACTTCTGCCATCTGCTAATCATGTGACCTTGGTGATTGCTTATCATTGCCTCAGTTTCCTCCTCTGTAAAATGGGGATTATAATATCCCTACCTCAAAGATTTGTGAGGATTAAATGAATCATACAGGAAAACCACATAGTAAGTGCTCAATAAATACTTGCCATTACTACCTGCCCCCTTACCCACCGGTACTAAAATTTCCCTTTGATTTTTTCCAACCCATCCTTGAGCGCTCTCTGCTTTCCCAGTATACCTACCCTCCTAAGCTTTCCTCTTCCTCTCGACCCTTCCATCAGCACCTTGAATTCATTCTGAATTTGCCTTGCCTGCCCATATCCAACTTGATATTAATGTAATTATCCCAAGTTCTACTGGAGAGAATGACATAAATGCAGGGATGATCTCCATTATACCTTGATTATTTCCAACCTTGGTGGACCCTCTCACTACCTTCCTGCATCTTTCACAAAATTACCTTGCTTTTGAGAAAGCTTCTTTTAGCAGTGATAGATCGGGCTACTTACTGTTCCATCATTTGCTTTTTAGACTTTAACAATCTAACATTCCTATTAGTCATATCGACTGACCTCATTCATTTTTAAGACTATCTATTATTAGATACTAGTACTATATTTTAACCATTCTACTGATGGAATAGTTGTTTAAAAGATTCTCACTTCTGATGGCTTCGTTTTTTCCATCTTGATGCCACTTGCTCTTCCTGAGGCATCTGTCCCTCCTGCTGACCTCTTATCCTCACCTCCACAAAACTCTGTTCCCTAGGCACCTACCACCCCGTCTGCTCTCTCCTACTTTGCTACTCCTTCTTGGTCTCCTTTTCTGGCTTCTCCCAGACACTCGGCCTGTTACATTTGGGGCTTTCTACCCTTAACAATAGTTTCACATTTCTTCTCCATGTTCACTGGGCAGCCCTATCCACTACCAAGCATCAGATATTTTTCTATTTGCTGACAGTTTCCGAATCTAACCAATCACCCTCCTGAATTCCAAACGGGAGTTTCAAATTGCCTCCTGTGCATCCTGACCCATAGGCTTTACAGGCACTAGAGACTCAACTTGTCCAGAATTTTCATCCCCCTCCAACTCACCCGAAATCTAGGCCTGACCATCCTCTCCATGGCAACTGGAATGACCTTTTTTTTTTTTTAAAGCATAAACTGGATGTCACGATTCCTTCTCAGAATGTAATGATTTCTTTGCCCTTGGCAGGCGCTGTCTTGAAGACCCTTCTTCAGAGTCTCCACGTGGCTACCTCCTGCTTAGCCTTCAGGTCTTGGCTCAGATGTCACGGAGGGGCTGCTCTGCCTGAGCTAAAGCAGCATCCCCAGGCCTCCGCCAACCACTCTCTGTCTCATTGCTCTTGTCTTTTCACTGCACATATCACTCTCTGAAAGTATCTTCTTCGTGTATTTGCTTTCTTACTGCTTGCCTGTGTTCCCCTCTAGAATGTAAGCTCCACCAACACAGGGCTTTTTGTTTCCCCAGAGCCTAGAACACGGTCTGGAACACAGCAGGACAGTCAACATGAGTGGAATGAATAAATAAATGAACTCCTCCTTTAAGAAGGAAAGGCCCGGCTTTGAAATTAATACTGGGCAACACGGTTCAACCTGAACAGATCGGTTAGGCTGTGAGATGTTTCCTAGCAGAACGTTACTACTCCTGTAGTCCCTTCCCGGTCACACACAGATTATCTGTGCATTACAGGCTGATCCCTGAACAAAGACTCTTAATGTAGCAAGTTAGCCCACACTGCACCCGCAGATCACTTTAAACCTGACACGTTAAAACTACCACCTTTCATAGAGACCATTCTAAACCAAGCCGAAGCCAGCGGCCATAGGCCAAGACCAGATTTGATTCCAGGACACCGAGCGATGGGTACCCACCGGGCGCTGGCTGACTTCGAGGGATCCCCAGGGATAAAGAGGCTCTGGCCTGGGACACCATCCTCCCCTACCTTCTCATTCGGACGCACTACTAGCTACTCTGTACACACCCTCTCTAGTTGGCTCAGCGGGCCCAGCGCGCTGCTTCCCTTCTGACGAACCAGAGGCTCGCTCGACGGCGCTAGCGTGCCCTGAGCTCGCGCAGAGGCCCCACAGAAAGAGCCCTCGCCCGGGTTTCCAAGCTCAAGCTCCGTCCACTAGAGATCCTTTACTTCCTGGCTGCCCCGGAGCGCCCTCAGTACCCTTTCTGAAAACAGCACGTGAAGCCCGCACTGAAGGAGTCAGGAGGGAGCGCGAGAGGAAGGAAGCCCACAAGAGCGGCCCGCGGGGGTCCTCGCAGGCCCGCCCGGCGCCCGGGGGTGACTCCCGGTGGCCGGCGAGAGTGGGGAGCCGGCGCCACCCGGCCTTCACGCGGGAGTAGCGGATTCCTGGCGCGGGGGGGCGGGGGGGACACTGAGGACACGGGGTGAAGGGATGTTAAGCGGGGGGGTCAGGCTGGGGGAGGGGGAGGATGGAAGCGATCCCGTCGGGAGGGAAGAACAAAGCCGTGGCCCGCTCTCTCCCGAATGCATTTCGGGCGTTTAATCTAAAAGGGGGGGTGCCAACAAGGGAGGGGCGGGGAGCGCGCGACTCGGCCCCGAAACCGGAGTTGCATTTACCACGACGCCTCGCCCGTAGTCTGGCGCCTCCTCACGGCTCCCGGCCATGTTTCTCCGGGGAAAGCGGGAAGGCAAGAAGCGCGCGGGAAGAAGCCGGGATGGTGACGGGCCGGGAAGGGAGGGGGGGAGGGCGTGGGAGGGGGCCCGCCCCGCCCCGGGCCGCCGGGCGACCAAGCCGCGGCGCGCCGACGACCCCACGCCTGGCGCGGCTCCAGCGCCTCGGCCCGCGCCCCCAACCCGGGCGGCTGCTCGGGCGCTGGGCGGGGGGGCGGGGCCCGGGGCGGGGGCGCGGGGCGCAGCTGCGGAGCGGCGTCCTCTCCACCTCAGCGCCGTCCCCCGGGCGCCCGCGCGTGTTCCCCTGCGGCCACCGCCAGTCTACGAGCCCCCAGCCCGAGCCCCGCGGGGACCTGCGAGACCCAGGCTGCCCGCGGCTCGGTTTTTACAGGAACAGAAAGCGTGCCCAGGTCCCCCGCCTCCCTGGGTCTGTCGTCCCAGCTTTCGGGCTGACAAGGTCCTTGAAGCCTTCCTGCTGACTTTCAGGCGCTGTTTATCCCAAGTAAATCCGCGAAAGAGCCTGCAGTAGAGGATGTTCTCGAAGTACGGCTGTGGGCGAAGCTATGATGTGTTTTTTAAATCCTCGAACTGCCCAGCCAGGAGGAGCTTGAAAGAGCCGTGCGGTGGCTTATCCCTGAACCATGCCCGCGGTTACAGGATGTAGACTGGGAAATAGGGCCTTTCCTTTACCCCTTTCAGGGCGAAAAAAAGAGAGAAGTTTTGACACATCATCTACTTTACCACTTTTGTAAGAACGTATGGTCAGATTTTAACTGTTTCAGGTTGCAGCTTAATGCCATCGCTCTTCCCAGATTCAGAAGCCTTCTTTCATGAATCTTTTGTTAATTCAACCCCTGATCCCAGCCTTCCCCGGAATGAGGGTCCCGGTTCTTTGTCTGTTCCTCAAGGGCCCTGCCCTCCCTTTATATGCATTCATTGCCCTGGTCTTTTCCCTCCCGCCTCATCCTTTGCAGCCCCGCTCAGGTTTGAAGCCCCGAGCTGAACTCGGGCCCCTCCGAAAGACTATCTTGTTCATCTTCGGGTCCGGCACAAGGGAGGGAGAGGAATGCTGATTTTGCTTGGTTTGAGGGGAAAATAGTTATCAGTCAGTAATGTCACTGTGGGTTGGAAAAATGTTAGTCATTCCGACATGGCCGCGCTCAAGCCTGTTTGTCCTCTCCTATGTGCCAGCACGTGGAAGGAAGGCAGCCTCGTGGATTGCTGAAATTAGGTGCTGTGCTTGTGGGCTGGCTCTCATAAACTGGGTGACAGTGTTTCCTGCACAGGTAAACATTTTTTCTCGATAAGTGTCAGACGTCCGTGTTTCGGGCCATTTTTATAGTCTGACCTCTTTTCTCAAAGGTGAGGGACCATCTTCTATTTTCATTGTCAAAGACCAGGCCCAGGAAGCATCTTCACAACCAAAGTCATTTAAACTTCCAGAAACTGAAAAGTGGTGATCCAACTTTAGAGTTCAGAAGACTCTTTTGGGGAGGCAGCCACCCGCCTACTCGGTAGGTTATGGTGGAGAAGCTCTGTGTTCAGACTCAGACATCTGCACCAAGACACTCAGGTGAATGTGATGCAATGGTTCACCAACCATGCCTTAAGGAATCCCACTGTCTTACTGCTGCAAAATCAAATTTACCCATAGGATGCTCAGTGTTGGTACATGGGCCTTAGGGACAAGAAACTTCAAAATAGGTTACAGATGTAGCTGCTCTACTGAAATCAAAAAGCTACTACTGGGCTTCCCTGGTGTCGCAGTGGTTGAGAGTCCGCCTGCCGATGCAGGGGACACGGATTCGTGCCCCGGTCCGGAAGGATGCCACATGCCGCGGAGCGGCTGGGCCCGTGAGCCATGGCTGCTGAGCCTGCGTGTCCAGAGCCTGTGCTCCGCAACGGGAGAGGCCACAACAGTGGGAGGCCCGCGTACCACAAAAAAAAAAAAAGCTACTACTGTGTGCCCAGCCCAGGCACTGTGGAAGATGTAAAGGATATGGTAGATAAATCTTTCCTTAGAAAGGCCATTAATTAAATGTAAAATCCAGTAGGTTCACAAGAAAAAAAAAAGTCACTTACTTGAATGACAACAGGAATCTTAAGAATGCACACTCAAGAACATCCCGTAGGGACCCATAGGACATCCTATGAAGGATACAGAATGATGCACAAATCATTTTTTTAAATTCATTTTATTTATTATCTTTTTATATTTTGATAACATTTTGTGTGATCTACTTATACTTCTATACTTTGGACAGCATTAATGTAATACAATATACATTTGATATCACAAATAGCATTTGCAAGAACCGATGATACCCAAGAATAACAAATCATTTGTCCAGACTTTACTCTTAATCTTGCATATGAGGACTCAGAGGCAAAAATTCTTTTTAAATCTCAAATTTCTGTTATGTGTCTAGTGCAATGGCTTCAGACCAGGATTCTGATTTTTCTAGCAATAATCCATATGACGTGAGCCACTGAGGCTAAGCCAATTACATCCATCAATATGCCGCAATTTTCTCATCCGTGAGAGGGGCAATACATTTCTGCTCTACTGCATATGAAGATGAGATTAACATGAGCTAACATGCAAGAGAATCCTTTGAAGAGTGCTATAAAACTGTTATTAATTAATTAATAACTGTGTTATTAATTGGAGATGCTGTGACAATGTGTGACCAAATGTTTATAAAGTTATTTGATGGGAAAATGACAGGGTAATTGCATTTTTAAGATGGGTGTAGGGTGACCAACCACGGACAGTTATAATCTAGGGACAAGATGGGACTGGTATGATAATGGATACAGTAGAAAGAGAAAATTATTAAAATAATGGAATTTTCCATAAAAAAGGATATTTTAGCTCAGATTGTCCATTTTCTGATACTCCCTTGAAGAAGCTGTAAGGATAAAGACGTAGATCTTTACAAAGTTAATAACCAGTAAATATACTTGCATTTTTTTGTCCTTCTCTTAATCCCCTTTTAGTTGGAGGTTCCTGCATTTTCAATTCTGAAACTGTCTAGTACCATTACCATGGTGTAAACACAAATATTTATGTTTACCTGAATTCTCCACCAGGCTAAAGACTTTGTCCTAAAAGTATATACTAACCTTTTGCCAGTTTGGTTAGTTCTTGACCTTTTGCCAATGTTAATCTGTTGTTGAAGGAGTGATTCAGTCTATGTGCTGAGTTGTTCAGAGCCAGTCACTCAGTGACACCAGATTCGAAATCCGGAAGGGCATTTAGTTTTTTGAGCCCTGAAACATGAAAATAAACAAAAAAACGCTCAGCCTGGGAATTGTGTTGAAATCCATAAACATGTGAAACTTAGTGACTCAGATTGTTAGTCACAGAGTAACTGATTAGAGTCTGGATGAAATCCATTGTGAACAAAGGCCAGTAATAATGATGATGATATTTTGCTTTTTCTTAGTGCAGAACAAAACCCTTTACAAATGTTACAAGTACAAAAAAAAAACAAAAAAAGTGGAAAGATACTTTCTTCCAGATATTCAGGCTAAGTAAGAATCTTGCTACCTTTCAGGTATTTTTTTTTCCCCTCAACATAAATATAGAAAAAAATATAGTTGCAAATAATTGTAACACACAACAATTTAAGCAAAAGCCTAATTAGTATTCAATTAGCATAGCAAGCCCTCTTTCCTGGCTTCTTGTATGAAGCAGACTGGATCCAATGCGTGGTCTTAGAGTAAAAAAAAATAATGTCTCCATAACGGTTCTTACAAAGAAACCCAGGAGCTACATTCAGAATTACGTTTTGCATTATTACACTTTCACTGGTAATTAACCCTCCACTGAAGAACGCGGAGGATAAATTTGCCTGTTCTTTTGCAGTAATATCAGGCATGAGTAGTATCATCAACAGTAAGTGCTGGGCTGCTTCAGAGATATCCTCCCACTATCTCCCCATCTGACCGGAACAGGAATTGGATAGCTTCAGAGTAGAGGAATAATGTGTCCATGTGTTCCTCCAGATCTCAGAGTCCTGGCAGGCGACCTCAACTCTCTTGGCCACCATAAAGCAGTCATTGAAAGGACACAGCTGCAGGAACTAGAGGCTAAGGACTAAATAAATCCATAGTGCTGGAGGCACAAGTCATGTACGTGACCCTAACACAATGCCTTGTGGCTACGAATGAACGGATTAGCCTCTAATGGTGCAGTGGCAACTTATGCAAAATTAATTGGTGCCTCAGCCAGTGCCAAGTTTCTAATGGAAAGATGTCCACTTCACACACACGCACACGCACACGCACATACACACACAAAACCAGGAGACCTTAGTTGATGAAAACTTTTGCTGGTGTGGGGAGACTAAGGACCAAGTGGAATATGGGAACTGAATGTTCTCTTGGCTAAACATGGATTCTCTTCAGATCAGAGTTGATATACGAAAGCCACCAGCAATATCCCAGGAACTGATCCAGTTCTTGCCAGGTTCTGGGTGGTAGTTTAGGGTCGAGGCGGGGGGGGAGCTTGAGAAAGAGGCTGGGGAGAAGTAGTTTGAGGTCTGATGTTGTCTCACATGGGAAAAGAGACTGAGAAAGAAAAATAGATTTGGACACGGACATACCACCTAGAGAAACACTTACCAAAGTGTGTTTCGATTCATTTTTTTAAAATAAATTTATTTATTTATTTTTGGCTGGCCTTTCAGAGGTTGAGAAAGGCCTTAGCCATGTCCATTTAAGTTCTTTTTGCTTTTTTTTTTTTTTTTTTTTTTTTTGCTGTACGCGGGCCTCTCACCGTCGTGGCCTCTCCCGTCGCGGAGCACAGGCTCCAGACACGCAGGCTCAGTGGCCATGGCTCACGGGCCCAGCCGCTCCGCGGTACGTGGGATCCTCCCAGACCGGGGCACGAACCCACGTCCCCTGCATTGGCAGGCGGACTCCCAACCACTGCACCACCAGGGAAGCCCCAAGATAGTATTATTAACTGTAGTCACTGTGCTGTATATTAGATGGCCAGAACTTATTTGTCTTATAACTGAAAGTTGGTACATTTTGATCATTTCCTAATTTCCACCTCCACACCTTCAGTCCTTAGAAACTACCACTCTATTCTCTGCTTCTGTGAGTTTACTTTTTTAGATTTTATATGTAAGTGCGAGTATACAGTATTTGTCTTGTCTGTCATTTCATTTAGCATACTGTCCTCCGGATGCATCCATGTTGTCAGAAAAAGGAGGATTTCCTTCTCTTTTATGGCTGAATAATATTCTACTATATGTATATAGTGGAATATTATACATATATATGAAATGATATAATTTATATATAAAGCAGGATATATTGTATATTATAATGGAATACATAACATAAATATAATCGATAACATATAATATTACATTATATTCCATTAGATATATGTAAAGGTATTTCACATTTTGATGAAGATTGCATTGAGTCTATAGATTGCCTTGGGTAGAATGGACATTTTAACAATATTAATTCTTCCAATCCATGAACAAGGGATATCTTTCCATTTATTTGTGTCTTCTTCAATTTCTTTCATCAATGTCTTATAGTTTTCAGTGTACATATTTCGTTCACCTCTTTGGTTAAATTTATTCCTAAGTATTTTATTCTTTTTGATGTTATTGTAAATGGGATTGTTTTCTTCATTTCTTTTTCACATAGTCCATTGCTGGTGCAGAGAAACACAACCGATTTTTGTATGTTGATTTTGTATCCTGCAATTTTACTGAATCTGTTTATTAGCTCTTAACAGTTTCTTGGTGGAATCTTTAGGGTTTCCTATATTTAAGATCATGTCATCTGCAAAGAGAGACAGTTTTACTTCTTTCTTTCTGAGTTAGGTGCCTGCTGTTTCTTTTTCTTGCCTACTCTGGTTAAGATGTCCAGTACTATCTTGAATAGAAGTGGTGAGAGTGGGAACGTTTTTCTTGTTCTTGATCTTGGAGGAAAAGCTTTCCGTTTTTCACCACTGAGTATGATGTTAGCTGTTGGCTTATCATATATGGTCTTTATTATGTTGAAGTACATTCGTTCTATACTTAATTTGTTGAGAGTTTTTATCAGGAAAGGATGTTGAATTTTGTCGAACGCTTTTTCTCCAACTATTGAGATGATCATATTATTTTTATCCTTTACCTTGCTAATGTGGTATATCATATTTATTGATTTGTGTATGTTGAACCATCCTTGCAACTCAGGCATAGAATTCACTTGATCATGGTGTATGATACTTTTCGTGTGCTGTTGAATTTTATTTGCTAGTATTTTGTTGAAGATTTTTGCATCTATGTTCATCAGGGATATTGGTTTGTAATTTTCTTTTCTTGTACTGTCCTTATCTAGCTTTGGTGTGAGAGTAACGCTAGTCTCATAACCAGAGCTTGGAAGTGTTTCCATCTCTTTAATTTTTTAGAAGAGTCTGAAAAGGATTAGCATTGATTCTTCAGTAAAAGTTTGGTAGAATTCACTAGTGAAACCATCTGGTCGTGGGCTTTTCTTTGTTCGGAGATTTTTGATTACTGCTTCAATCTCTTTACTCATTACTGGACTCTTCAGATTTTCTATTTCTTTATGATCCAGTCTTGAGAGGTGTATGTTTCTAGGGACTTATCCATTTCTTCTGTGTTATCTAATTTGCTGGCATATAATTATTCATAATAGTCTCCTATGATCCTTTATATTTCTGTGGTATCAGTTATGCTTCTTCTTCCATTTATAATTTTATTTATAATTTTGTTAAATTATTTTATTATAAAATTATTATTTTATTTATATTATGTATTTATTCTTTTTTTCTTGGTTAGTCTCACCAAAGGTTTGCCAATTTTGTTCACCTTTTCAAAAAGCCAACTCTTAGTTTTATAGATCTGCTCTAAAGTTTTTCTGGTCTCTGTTTTATTTATTTATGCTCTTCCTTGCTATTTCCTTTCTTGTGCTAACTGACGGCTTAGTTTGTTCTTTTTCTAGCTCCTATAGGTGTAAATTTGAGATCTTTCTTTTTTCTTAATGTAGGTATTTATCACTGAAAAATTCCCTCTTAGAACTGCTTTTGCTGCATCTCATAAGCTTTGGTATGTGTTTCCATTTTCATTTCCATTTCATTTGTCTCAAGGTCTGTTTGATTTCTTCTTTGATCCATTGGTTGTTCAGGGGTGTGGGTCCGCAGTGGTGTGGGTCCGCAGTGGTGTTTCATGGTGTTGGTGGGCCTATTACCAGGGGCTCAGGTGGGCATGGATCCTATTTGGTCTCTGGGTAGATGGCTCCAGGACCTTGGTCAGTAGGGCTGGTGCTGGGACAAGTGTCCACTTCAGGGTCTGCAACTGGGTCTGCAGATATCCGGCCTGTTGTCACCAGGTTCCTGGGAGAGATCCGGCTGGGTCACTGGTCAGATCCCTGCACATGCAGGACTGCCCTAGACCATGGCTGAGAGGGACTGAGCTGAGACGAGAGGCTGCTTTATGATCCACAGCTGGAATTGAGGTCTGCAGGACTACTTCCAGGGGCATGGGGAGGCATGTCTCCTGCTGGGTTCTTGGGTGAGCTGAACTGCCTCTGGACCATGGCTAAGTAGGGCTGGAGCGAGGTCACAGGGCTGCTTCAGGATATGTAAACAAAGCAAGGTCAGCAGGCCCACCATCAGGAATGTGAAGGACCACGTCTCCCATCATGTCCCTGGGTTGTCAAGACTCCTCTCAGACCACGGTTGAGAAGGGCTAGAGCCAAGCTGTAGGGCCACTTCAGGCTCCACCATCAGACCAAGGTTGGTGGGCCTTCCTCCAGGGTCACTGACGGGCATGGGTCCCTGGGTAAGCAGGACTACTTCTGGATTGTGGCCCAGAGGGACTGGAGCTGGGTCACAGGCCACTTCAGGGTCCACAACTGGGACTGAGGTTGGCAGGCCAGTTATCCTCCTGAGTCCCTTGGGGAATGGTGCTGTTGGCAGGCCCAAGGCCAAATGGCGCTGTAGCAAGTCCACAGGGAGAACAGGCTGTTTCTGGGCCTGTCATTGGGACCGCGGTCAGTGCGCCTGCTGCCTGGGTGTGGGCGTGCCTTCTAAAAACGGCCCTCGACGATCTTGGGCTCCATCAGGCTTTCACAACCTCTTACCTGGATCCAAAGCTCCCACAAAGGCACTTTTGTCTGAGGATGACCAAAGTACTGTTGCCGTGGGGGACACAAGCAGGGGAGCTCTCATTCTGCCATCTTACTGGCCTATAACTTTTTAAAAAGAAAATTAAGATGTGTTTTTTCATTTGAAAATTAGTATGTGCAAATTGTTTTAAACTGGAAAATATAGAAAAATAAGAGTACAATATAAAGGCATTTTAAACATGTTTGGTATCTTCTAATTTTGCAGTTCTGGGAAGTTTATCTTACACGGTTGTGACTAACTGCTTACTCTATAATGCCCTGCTTCTCTGCTTCACACACTAACTAAAATAAACATATAACTCAAGTGTTTTTCCATGGTATAGTAAGCTCTTTATAAATATCACTTGAAATGGCAATGCCATCATTTATTTAACCATTCCTCAATATATTTTTATTACTTCCAAATTTTGATTTTATAAAAACATATAAATAACTATGTTTGTAATAAAATATTTATATGTATTTTAACTATTTCTGGAGGATAAGTTCTCTAGAAATTGAATTCCTAAGTTATAGGATGTAAATATTTTAAGGCTCTTGATATATGGTTCTAAATTTAGCTTGCAATATTAATGTCTTTCTTCAATGGAAAATTATAGTAAATCTCATGGGATTTTTAACTGAACATGAATAAAATTTTATTGCAAAAACACTTTGAGGTTTGAGGGAAGAGTATTAGCTAACATATGTTAAAAGCTTAGTAATTGGAACTAATAAGAAAAGTCTGTTTGAATTTGTGATTAATTCTTAACTATAGACTACTATAAAAACAATGTGCTTTTATTGTTGTCGTCCATAAAGTAATACCGAGACTAATGAAAAGTTTATGGTACTCTGTTTTAGGCTTTTGGCTCCAAGTCAGGCAGACTCAGCTTTAAGATCAGACTCCACCACCTACCACCTGACCTTGGGCAAGTTTCTTAACTTCTTTGCCTTATTTTCTGCACCTGTTCAATGAAGATAATGTTAGTTCCTGCTTCTTAGGGTTATTGTGAGTCTTAAATAAAATAATGTATTCAGAGTACCAAATACTTGAGGAGTGCACAATACATTTTATCTATTATTAAAAAAGAATAATTTTAAATGGAATTCCTAGTCAGAATTTCTGCATTAATAAACAGACCAGTTGAAAAGTTTTAAATAAAAAAACCTATACTCGGGCTCCCCTGGTGGCGCAGTGGTTGAGAGTCCGCCTGCCGATGCAGGGGACACGGGTTCGTGCCCCGGTCCGGGAAGATCCCACATGCCGCGGAGCGGCTGGGCCCGTGAGCCATGGCCGCTGAGCCTGCACGTCCGGAGCCTGTGCTCTGCAACGGGAGAGGCCACAACAGGGAGAGGCCCGCATACCGCAAAAAAAAAAAAAAAAAAAAACCTATACTCTATATCATTTACAGTTTCTTTATGTAAATGAGCTAATATTTTCCATGAAATTATAATTCTTGTGTTATCAACTTTATATATATATGTAATATATATATATATGTCATCTATGTAAAACAAAAGTAAGCTACAAGAAAAGCCTCTATGATTAGCACAGATAGTAATGGAATCTGAATTAAGAGGTCTATTTTTTAATTTATTGCTTTATTATTTTTTATTTTATATTAGAAAGAAAAAAATTAGCTTGACTTAATGCTCTTCATGTTTGGAATATGAAGGACAACAATAAAAGTTAACTTCAAAATTAATGAATATACTTCAGATAAGCTTCCATCAAACATAAATACATTGATAATCTCAATATTTATAACTTACACCTAAGGAACAAATATAAATGGATCAAATTTTAAAATCACTTAACATTTTTCTAATTTTCTCTGTAAGGAGCAATTGGGGAAAGTCTTTTCGTGGAAAGTTGTCCCTCAATGCAGGACTGGGCATTGCATTAGTATTTGGGTAAAGCCATGCTCTGTTTCTACAGGCCATTTTTAGATGCTATTTGGTTGCTGTGGTCAGTGGTTTTCTTGCTTTAGCACTCACTTTACCTCACATTCTCCACTATTTCTGAGCTCAGCAAAACTATCATGATCCTTTTGAACTCAAAGCTCAGGCCAACTTTGTCATTATCTGAGTTTGTCTCTTGGCTTGAGAAATAACTTTCAGATTCTTGTTGGTTCATACCAAACCCACACATAGCAACAACCCTAAAAGTCGCACAGGTGAGATATTTTCAACACATCTTTAAGACCATTTAAAGAAACAGGCGGCCAGAAAAATCTAGTTTGTACGATAAGGCCAAATGCGTAACCAGGAAATAATTTCTTTCTCACTTTACAACTGATGTCAATGGCTTTTTATTCTCAGATTTTCAGCATGTTCAGCACAATCAGTCACAGAATATACACCCAGGTCACCTTATTAACAGAGAATAAAGGAATGAGGGATGACTCAGTCTTCTCTATGAGTCTGGGGATGTTGCCAAAGCTTAAGTGATATAGACAGACTGTCTCAAAAATCATAAATGTCATACCTGGACTTTGTACTCATTACCTTTTCACCTTGATAGTCAAGTTCTATCACCTTTTGTATTACGTTTTCTTTTTTTCTTACCTGTGAACTTTCTGCCTTCTTCATCAACATTTCTTTTTTAAGTTTTAAAACTAGTTTGTGTTTCTGAGTTCTTGCTTTCAGCATACTTCTTGGATTCAGGCCAGTTGTCTAATCAGATTGAATTTTTTAAAATAGCAGACTTTTAAAAGTTATAAATACTGAAAATGGTTACTGAAATTGTCATCTGCGTAGTTGTTCAGAAACCATTTTGTGTTAATTCAGAAAACTTGGAACATAAATTTCCAATGATTGTTCTTATTCTTAGATCAGACATTAAAATTTTTTTTTCCAAATCTTCTTCCACATTTTCTTCCCTTTGTAAAAATAATAAATTAACACAAAGGAAAAATCTGGCCTAAAAATCGAACCATGAAAAACGATGTAAAATAACAGACAAGCAAAAATTCTCAAAATCCGGTTTGCCTTTGCATAATGAGAAAAAATAGAGAAAGAAGACAGTGGAAATAATTATCTAAGCCCAGTTTATGAACTTGTGAAAATTAATGGAGAATACAGGGAAAATGTTCTCTTCCCACAAAGCTCTAGGCAATTCCACTGTGCTGAGATTCCCTAGGTTTGGAGGCCTAGAAGATTTTGCCAGGGGCGTGCCCAGGTACGTAAACTCCCAAGCATTTTACCAGGTCTTAGACCAGGGTTTCTCAACCTTAGCAATATTGACATTTGGGGCCAAATAAGTCTCTGTTGGTGGGCTGTTCAGTGCATTGTAGGATGTGTAGCAGCATCCTTGGCTTTTACCTACTAGAAGCCAGTACCACTCCCAGTTGTGGTAATAAAAATATCTCTAGAAAGTGTCAAATGTCCTCCTGGAGGGGAGGAAAGGACAAAATCATTTCTAGTTAGGAATCACTGTCCTAGAGTAACAGATCTTATGCTGGTCTCAACTGTTTCTACTCTATTTTGAAGAGATAAAGGAAAAGGTTTGTCTGATAGCCAGTAGACCCATAGCTAATTAGTCTGTAGCCCTCTCTCAATGGAATAATGTGAGAAAAGTTTGTGGGAGAGTTTTCTTTCTTTCATGCCTTCTGGAGTAGAGAAACACAACCAAACACAAAGAAAACGTTGATTATGTTTCAGACATAGAGAAATATAAATCAAAGCTTGGGTCAAAAAGCAAAATCAAAACTTGGTTTCTACACTTTCTCTGTATTATGGACTCAATCATTTTCCGTTTTCTCTTAGTCCTTCAAAATGGAAATTTGAGTTTATAATATTAATAGACTTAGGGAGCTCCCTGGCAGTCCAGTGGTTAGGACTTGGCACTTTCACTGCCATGGCCCGGGTTCAATCCCTGGTCGGGGAACTAAGATCCCACAAGGCACGTGGCATGGCAAAAAAAATTAATAGACTTATAGGGTTCATTAATATTATTTCCATCTCATATAAAGAAAGGGGGGTTTCAGGTAAGGCTGAGCAACATAAAGTCTTCCCTAAGTACTGATATTTTAAATTCATGAGGCTTGTGGCAGGATTCGGAAATAAGCTTCTCTTCTTAGACCTGTCTTTTTTTAAAAAAATATTTATTTATTTATTTATTTATTTATTTATCTGGCTGCCCTGGGTCTTAGTTGTAGCACATGCGATCTTCGTTGCCATGTAGTTGTAGCACATGGGACCTTCGTTGCCATGTGCGGGATCTTTTAGTTGTGGCATGCGGGATCTAGTTCCCTGACGAGGGATCAAACCCAGCCCCCCTGCACTGAGAGTGCAGAGTCTTAACCACTTGACCACCAGGGAAGTCCCAGGCCTGTGTTTAATACAGAGCCACCCATGCTAGGCTGAGCAAAGCTACTGACATGTGAGTCACAGCACTGCAGTGTGTGCCCTGCCTCTGCCACTTACCGCACGGCCTTGGGACTCACGACCTTGAGATTCGGTTCCTCCATGTGAAAAGTGAGAACAGCCATGATTCTCTGAAGTGACTGCTGTAATGATTACATTCGTATTAGGATCACTATCACTTGTATTATTCCTCTTTTCCTCCATCCCCTTCCTTCCTCTCTGCTGTATCTATTCCTTGCACTCAGGCCCTCAGGGACCACAGCCCTCACATACTTGCTCGGCCCCGATTCTGAGCCCCAGCATTGCAGAGGGCTTGCTAACTTATCCAGGGTATTTAGAAAACTAAGACTGCATGCTTCATAAAATTAACTGAGAGCTCTGTCTTTCAATTTCTTACTACTTAAAATGGTTTCATTACATTTCCAAATGTTTAGATGTCTATGAACATAAAAAATCAAGTTCTCTGTGAAAATAATCACCAAAGTCAGCACTGGGGCAGGAGGAATATTAGAAGTCATCTGGTCCAGCGGGGATTCCTGGCCTATGGTCAGGATGCTTTTACTGATGGCTACTCAGCCCTTTGCAGGCACCCCATCTCATTTCTGAGAAGTATTAATTACTGGAAAGTTCTGATCTTGCCTGAACCTGTCTCTTTTGGGTTTTCTTCTGGAAAAACACTGAGTGCATCTCCTTCTTTATCCACTAATGAGCTACACAGCCCTCAGCAAGTCATACGTTTGCTACATTTAAAGACTTGATATGTGAATTTATCAAATACAAAGCAATGAAACATTCTATAGGTGCACAACCACCTTTGTAATTAGAGAAGAAAAATGAAACATGCAAAATCCTTAATACTTAACTGGCTAATAAAGGAGAGACCCCATTGCGTGTGGTATATGCAACTTTCTCATTAATTTTGAAAGCAGTGCCGACTTTCTCGTAGGCAGTAATGCCCTCCAGTTTCCTTCCTTTTCTCTCCCAGTGCCTTGGGGCTTTTTCTGGACAATTTCTTCTGAGACACTTTCCAGCCTCCACTGAGCTGCCTATGCTGCCAGCCCGGTTCCTGGGTGCCGTCTCCATATGGTTCAATCTCGCTCTGTTAGAATGTGCCACTTCACTTACATAGGCATTCAAGTGGACGGACTATGGTTCAAGAAAGATGCTGGAGCTGAAGTGAAATCTTGGCGAGGTGCACGTCATGTACCCTTCAGGTGCCTGAGGGTATGCCTCTATTAATGGGCATCCACACTCTCCCCTGTCAACACTTCCACTGCCAATCAGTAATGGTGCATTCTTGGACAATTACCTAACCTCTCTGTGCCTCAGTTTTCCAATTACTAGAAGAGGAGGAAAATCATACTTAACCATAATCGTAAGGTTATTATGAGCATTAAGTGAATTTATTTAAGCACTTAAAACAATACAGACCCTAGTAACTGCTATATATGTTTGCTATCATTATTTTAGAGAAGCAATATCTGTTTCTCATTTTACTGGCTATTCATGGCTTTGAAAAGTCATGTAATAATTTAGCTTTTTGGGGGGCTAATTTAGTAAACAAATTTACTCTTTACTGTGAGCAAGACCCGCGGCTTTGCCCACCATGACAGACCCAGAAGGTTTAAGATTCCTTGGGTACTGGGTTCAATTCCTGCCTCCACAAATTCATTCAGAGTCTTCTTTTTCTGCTCTGTGTGTGTGCGCACGTGTGCACGCTTGAAAAAGTGGCAGAAATGGGTCCAGTTGGTCTGAACTGCCCATTCCTGTCATTACTCTACACAATGAAATCGTGTGATTTCTTTCATCATGTGCAGCTGGTACCACCTTGTCTGCCTCTGAGGTATGCCATGCCCAGAAATGATGAAAGGCTTTGGCTCTTACAAAGGAGAATAAACCCCCATATGAACTGAATACTTATCATGGAGGTAGGGCATGAAAGATCATGAATTCTGTCTTTTCTTTCAGTTAAGGCCTAGTATTTCTCATTGCATTACTCTTTGCTTAATTCTACATTTAGATCCTTGAACAAAAATTTTACAAGAGACTTTTCAGCAGTCTATGATCCTGACCCTCCTTTATGCCCTATAGTAATGACATCTGCATACCTTTGTGTAAATATCTATATATGTATATATGTGTGTGTCATATATCTCAGCTGACCGAATAATTACGGCTTCACACACCCAAGACTGAAAGAAATCAGCTGCAGCCTAAAAACATAAGAAAATGTAGTAAAGTAATATATAGTCTTCTAAAAAAGATTTTAACCAGAGATCAGGCTTCTGGTATTTCTGGCCATCAGCTACATCATCACTGGGACACTGAAAGAGTGGAAAATATTGGTGGAAAATGTTACCTGGGAGATTTTTAAACCCATATGCTGTTAAGATCCTGGGCTCCCATTCCTTCTTCCTTCTTATCTGGATATAGGGAGCAGGGTGTTCCCAGGCCCAAGAGGAAGAAGAACTCCGTTTTCTTTCTCTCTGACAACAATCCTTTTCCGGGGCTGATGAACAAGGAAAGCAAAGCATAAGCTGAGCCGTTCTGAGGTGATCCTGCCCGTGAGGTCTGAGACCGCACAAAACTGAGGTCTCGCAGAGCCAACGTGGCAAACTTAGAAAGCAGGAAATGCCTTCTATGTCTTCCGCCAACCTCTTTACACAGATGTTGACATGCTGTCACTCATCAAGCAGCTAATATCCTTCATAATATCCTCTTCCGTTCGAGCTTCCCCTGGACCTGCCCTACGTGGTATAACTGCGCACCCGCGCTGTTTTTCAGTCCCCTATGCTGCCCTACTCTCTTACGTGCCTCTGACTCCTTCTATTGGGGCCCTTCTCCCTGTTTGGATAATCCAATTCAGAAGTACCCGATAAAACATGATGGTGGAATTTCAGACACTGTCACATGTTGATGAGAGGGCAGGATGTCTAGAAACCCATAATATCACCTAGGAATCCTGTACCTTCCGCAGGGTTGACCTGTACTCAGGGACTGCTACCTTCATCATTACTGTCTGTAAGTCATGTTTGCTGAGGATGGGGTTATGTGCTTAAGATATTATGAACATTTTTCCTAATTCCTCTTCTATCACAGAACTATAGAATCCACAGATCTCTAAGTAAGCTCTGGAGAAAAATTCACACACACAAAAAGAAAGATAAAAGAAAAAGGAGACCATAATGCAAACTTTTCTAGTGAATACTAAAAATTGTAGCTCTGATGTATTTGTTTCTTTGCTTTAATAAGATTGTAGCATATAATTTTTTAAATAAACTATCTATTTTTGGCTGCGTTGGGTCTTCGTTGCTGTATGTGGGCTTTCTCTAGTTGCGGTGAGCGGGAGCTACTCCTCATTGCGGTGGCTTCTCTTGTTGTGGAGCACGGGCTCTAAGTGTGCGGGCTTCAGTAGTTGTGGAGTTGTGGCTCGTGGGCTCTAGAGCACAGCCTCAGTAGTTCTGGTGCACGGGCTTAGTTGCTCCGTGGCATGTGGGATCTTCCCAGACCAGGGCTCGAACCCACGTCCCTTGCACTGGCAGGCCGATTCCTAACCACTGCACCATCAGGGAAGTCCCTGTAGCATGTAATTTTTAAAGGGAAAAAACTCATAGAGGGTAATTAATTTGAAGAAAAAAGATGGAGAAAGTCTCGTTTGCAAAAATACAAATAAGAACTGTGGTTTAAGTGATATCAATACTTACAAAAACCCTAGAACTGATTAATTTTCTCATGTGGAATGACATTTTAGGCCATTATTGACATTTATCCTTTCTTATCATGAGCATTCTTAAATCATTCCCCAAGGAATGCTAAAATTTTTCTGAGAAACTTTTGCATCATCCTAAACTTGCATTTGCTAAGCTTGATTGCCTTAGGAAAAAACCCCACTCTTTTATATCATTTTTGCATAGCAACATCCCAAACACAGCAAACATTATGAGACATGGAAAACAGAAAGAGTCTGGGAGGAATACAACCATAGAGGGATTGGACATGTATTCCCAGAAATCACTTGAGGACTGTGTTGCTCTCCCATGACAGCTGCAGGGGTGAGACCCATCCATGGTTCTCATTTCCTAAAGCTCTTCCTTAGCAATTCTTACAAAGTTTTATTTTATTCTGAAATCAGGTGAAAATGGGGGAAAATATCAATCTTTATTGAAGGGAGAAAATTCTTTCAAGATGATGTGTATTCCCACAAGGTTGGGCTGCATATTTTAGAAGTATAGTAAGTATGCACTGTTCTACAACAGTTACCATAGGAACAAAACTTTTCCCCCCATTAGATGGTAGAGTAATCATGGTAGTAAATTTTCACAGAAATATCTAAGCTACACAAATTAAGCATCGGTTAGGAGTCAAATCCAACAGATTATGGATTTAATAGGCAGGTGTTACAGAGGGAGGATAAGAGCTCTAAATATAAGGGGAAATGTTTGCACATCGAATGATCAAACTATAAGTTTGCTAAACTAACCATCAAAGTGGGCACTTTGATGCCCACTGCTTTTTATTCTGCTCTAATTTCCCAGGAGGGCATCACCCCAGCTGTCAGCTGAAAGCCATGCTAAGCAATATCAAAGAGGATTCTTACAGCCTGTTCCTAAGAATTATTCTGAAAAAGAGAGCAAATGTGACATACCACTGCGTAAGTGGATACTCGGGGTTCTGTGAGCAATGTGATGTGTTGAGTGGTGTAATAATCGTGGACGCTTCCACAAACAGCTGGATTTGAGCTGGGTTTTAAAAGAAAGGTAACATCTAGGAGGTGGTGTGATGTTTTAGTAGAAGGGCTACTACTATATTACATCTACTTTAAGATGCATATTTTTCACATCAGAACATCTCTGAAATGAGGCTGCCTTAGAATTCATGGTATCTCATAGTCACTATCGACTAGGTGCAGTTGTGATGTTTCATTATACACACATGAGCAAACTGAGTCATTGTCACTTCAGCTGAGTTTTGTCCATTGTTGGCTCTCTATATATGTTGAGTTTAACTGACATTTATAAATGATTATACTACTATTTGTCCTGGAAATGAAAAGTTTTTGTGTCTACAGAAAAGCATGGAAACAAAGCAGAGATATGGGCATGAGAAGGATGAATAAGCAAGATATGATCTTAATTATGCAATAGAAAAGTTCAATGTGTAAGGTGGAAGAGGGGGTAAAAAAAATCACACTACGTAAGACCCGCAGAAGAATACTGGATAGCAAGTCTAATAATTTTAGAATTAGTTTTCTCTTAAACATTTGAATAAAATATCTTGAACACATGAATTCTGATGTGACTTTTAAAAGAATCCAACCATTTAAAATAGTCTTTTTAAAAATCTAATTATTTTAAGATAATTAGCCTCAATGTGTGTATTAGAGGGATTGTAATAATAAAATATCAATCTGAACACTCACTATAATTAAGTTCCATTTACATGAAAAATACCTGAGTCCTAAAACAATACCCAAAGTGCCACACGATGAATCAACGTCAGGTAACTGCTTAAAATATACTTAAACTTATGAGATATTACTGGAAACACAAGACTAAATGATGCTAGAATAATGCGTTTTTTACGAAGGGGATTATTCTCTTTAAGGCCTATGGCTTACATTTTTACTTTATGAAAAGTTTCCATTTTATTTAATTTTCAAAAAGTGTATGGGTCAGTTGTCATTAACTTGTTTGGCTAATTCTGAAATAACTAGAAATTTTGAAAACTTGGAACCTGGCACATTATTTTTTACGTTATAAAATACACTTAGAAGAAATAGAGTCTTTTAAGCTTTACTACTGTATTTTAAATCCCCAAAGGGTGTGTCACAGTGATTTTTGGAAAAGCTACGGGTGCACTGAAAAAGAATTACAGCAGTTTAATGATATAGCAAGATGGTGTTCCAAATTCTAAGATAATTTTATAATTTGAAGCCTAACTCACCAGTCTCACTGTCTACCACCCCCACCCACATACCATAAGGCCTTCGTGTTAGTGCTGGACACCATCTTACCACGTGGGTGGCAGCTGCCTGTCATCTCAATAATTCTGAAGAAAAGCCAGGGAATTTGTTTTAAAGTGTTTGTCCAGATGGAACCACATGTGACCTCCAGGGTGCTGGGCCTGAATCCTAGCCTGCTGGCTGTGTACAGCCATAGAGCTTACCCAGGAGAAAACTTCACTGTCTCCTCAAAGCCAATGAAGATAAAAGAAACCTGTATTAGTCCAAAAAGCGCAGCTCATACATGTGGGAATTGCACAAGATTAAGGTTTGTCCTTTGTGTTGTGCTCAAAAAGGCCAGGAGATAGAAAGGAAAGCAGACAGCTGCTGGGTCCCTCTGTTTTGTTGCTTTCCTTGCTTAAAAGAAACTTTGAATCCTATTGGTGAACGGGGGGGCCTTGAGCGTGTAATAGCAAACTCTGGTTATTATGTCCACTTAGGTGATACAAGAACCACATCATTGGAACAGGATCCTATGAAAGGTAAGACTTGACAGACTTCTGAGCCATGAAGGGTCCAATTCCTTTTAATAGTCATGAACAGGGTGGCATAGGCATGATAGGAAAGATTCTTGGGCAGGCTGGGAAGCTGTTGACCCTTGTTATTCCACAGCAAAATATTTGGTAATATTGTCTCTTGTACTGTCGGAAGAGAAACCACATGACTTAGCTACACTCTCAAGGGGGACTGTTTGTAAAAACTTAGGATATTGTGGTGGGTCGACTGCTCCTTGTTTTTAACAAGATACTAAGGAAGAGAAGAACTCAGGCCAGTTTGCACAGAAAGATGGGAGTGAATAGAGTTAAGGGAGGTTCTCTGAATGTGGCCTGCAATCTAAAGTTAATAAATGTATAGGCTTCCAGTGTTTCTAAGAAAGAGAAGAACACCAAACACAGGAATCAGTAGACTCAATGCACACCCCACCACTAGGAAGATGAAAGCAGATCTCAGATGGTTGCAATGAACCCAGATTGGAAATTCAACATGGTGTGGCCAAGGACAGGGCAAGGTCCCATATCCATGGCCTCTCTTCCATCCAGAATGAACACACAGGCATAGTGAAAGTCAATAAAACCTCTGCTTTCTTGATGGAATCTACAGATAATGGCTGATAATGAATGGTGGGACAATCAAAAAGCTATTCCTTGCCTGAGTGCTTACACTGACTATATGATAACCTCTCTTGGCAAGAGTCTTCTGATCTCCTCCGACACAACAGAAGAAAACCACGTATCTGTTGAATTGGAGTAATTCTCCTATAGACACATATATCATTACTTTTATCTTACACACATATGCCTAGAGTATTATTTGGAAAGTACACAGAGGCTGGTCACAGTGGCTGCTTCTGGGCAGGGGGATTCAGTGGCTACAGGAAAGCAGCATGAGGGAGACTTACTTCTCCTTACTCACCTTTGGGTAGTTATGAATTTTGAATTTTTGACCAAGTATATACATCACCTATTCACTCTCTCTCTCTCTCTCTCTCTCTCTCACACACACACACACACACACACACACACTCACAGCAAAATTTATAAGAGTTTCTAATAAAATTACAAATGTACATACCTTTTGACCTAGTTATTTTACTCCTGGGAATGATTTTCTACAAATATAGCCAAATGTGTCAAATGAGGTAGGTTCAAGGTCAGTTACTTCAGCATTGCTTTTAATAGGAAATACTCAAAAAACTTAAATGAAATAACTTAAATGTCCATCAATAGGGTGCTGGTAAAATATATTATATACACCCACACAACTTAACACCATACACCTACAAAAAGGAATGAAGAACATTATGTATTGATAAAAAACGAGCTTACCAACTGAAAAGGCAAGTGTTATTGTGTGCTCTTAGTTGAGTTTTTAAAAAGTGAGAGATGTATGTATATATAATATAATTAGGTGTATTTCATGATATATATGTATATATCCATCCATGTATATATGTACATATATCATATATATACACACACATATAGGTATATATACATTTATATATCCATATATAAATATACGTACATATATTCATTTGCTTTTATTTTTTAATTTGATTTTCTTTTTGACAACGCTGCGAGGCTTGCAGGATCTATATCTATATCTATATAATATAAATTTATTTACTTATTTTTGACTGTGTTGGGTCTTGTTGCTGCGCGCAGGCATTCTCTGGTTGCAGCGAGCGGGGGCTACTCTTCGTTGTGGTGCGCGGGCTTCTCACTGCGGTGGGTTCTCTTGTTGTGGAGCATGGGCTCTAGGCTCGTGGGCTTCGGTAGTTGCAGCACGTGGGCTCAGTAGTTGTGGCTCGCGGGCTCTAAAGCGCAGGCTCAGTAGTCGTGGTGCACAGGCTTAGTTGCTCTGTGGCATGTGGGATCTTCCCGGACCAGGACTCGAACCCATGTCCCCTGCATTGGCAGGCAGATTCTTAACCACTGTGCCACCAGGGAAGTCCATTCATTTGCTTTTATATTTCTGATAAGCTACATAAAAAACTGAAGCATTCCTGTCTCAGGAAAGGAGAACTTGGTGGTAGAGGTTCAGGGGTGGGAGGAATGCTTTTTATTCCAAAAGAATTTCACAGATTTTTTCCACATCAGCAGTATCATTTAGGTAAGTGTATACCGTAACTTCACAGACAACACTCATCTGAGTGCCTAAGTGAAGGCAGGTAAACAAGCACCCATCCAGTCTCATTTCCTGTAGAGGCAGCATCTTTTAGAATAAAAAGTCTGTATCTAAAGGCCATATCTGCATGTGCAGTTTAAACAAATTATTATGTGCATGGTGTTTTTATACCAATCCTGTGAAACATTAGTTTTCAGGGATAATTAGCATTAACTTAGTCTGTCGCTAATTTCAGTTCTTTCTCATCAAGCACATTATGTGTGAAGAAAAAAACGACCTCATTCAGTATTTTTTTATTATGAAGACACGTTTTTTGGTTTTTGTTTTGTTTTGTCACAGATACCGTCTAAAAGCATAGAGGCTCTGGCACGGTCAGAGAGAATGTTCTTCTGTAACTGGAACCACTCTTTCTAGCTAAAGGGATATTATCTCATTTCTTTTTAAACTCTTCTCCTCCCCTCCCTCTCCCTGTCCCTTTCCCTCTCTCCTGTTCTCCCTTCCTTCCTTTTTCCTTTCAGCATTAGTTTTCTAGAGAGACCATCTACTTAAAATCCTTAGAGTGAAGGACACCCTGTGACTGAAAACCTCAAATGACTATTATTAAGAAAATTTTCATCTAAAAAGATCGGAAAACAAGTGATGGTTTTCACTTTACTTAACATTTTTTCCAGTTTGTCAGATGGTGGGTTGAGCTGATGAGGGCTGGTGAAAATCATTGGCTCTGGATCCTCTAACGATTTTCTGCATTCTTATCAGTCTAAAGACCAAACTTCTGCTTAAGCGAGGTTGAAAATAGTCATATAGTTTTATCGTGATAGACCATTAGAACTAGAAGGAGGGTGAGACAGAATCTAGTTCAGTCTGCTTTATAGATGGAACTAAGGTTGAGGAACACTAAGTGATTGCCCAAAAGGTCACATAACTTACTGTCAGAGTCAGACCTGCTGATTTTTTTCACCATAGCACATCAGAGCAGGAAGAAAGAAATGCTCCAAAAAACTACCTTGCTCTTTCTGTCCCTTATAAATGTTTGTCTCCAACTTGGAGTAATCAGTATTTATGAATAGACCACCTTCTATGAAATTAGATTGTCCTCTTAAGAGTTAATTATGATATTAAGCAGCATTGGCTTCCTTAACTGCTGAAAAATGTCCCTTGAGCTGCTGAAAAGTTTCCTTCACTTTGGTAGTCGAATTGTGTTCACGTGGGCTGTATTAATGGGCACCTTAAGTCACATGCTAATCTGGACACATCGATCAATGAGATTAACATACCTAGAGAGATAAAAGGATTTCAACATAAGAGTTTGGATTGCAAATATAAAACAGGAGCAGAGGACCCCCTATTGAAGGTGACCTGTATCCTGCTCAGAGCAGGGAAGAGGAAGGCGTGGCCAGGTGTTGAGAATTTCATTCCCATTGTCGAAGTTCTACCTTAGGAAAAGAGTACTGCTTTCTTGAATTTTCTTGGCTTCCTGGTTTTCTTCTGACCTCTTGGGTCACTCAATCTTTCATTTCCTTGCTCCCTCCTGCTCTCCCATATGACTTCTAAACACAAGAGTTGATGGGAACTCATTCACTGTCTCCTCACTCAATTCTTTGTCCCAAGGTGATCTCATTCACGCTGCTGAATTTCAAAATGTATCATTCTACCCCAGATCTCTTTTCTGACTCAAATATCTACCTACCTATCTAAATTTCCAACTAGATGTCACAAGATTATCATAAATACAACATGTCAAAAATCGTATTCTTGGGACTTCCCTGGCCCAGTGGCTAAGACTCCATGCTCCCAATACAGGGGACATGAGTTCGATCCCTGGTTGGGGAACTAAGATCCTGCATGCCGCATGATGTGGCCAAAAAATAAAGAAAGAAAGAAAGAACACTAGCTTAAAAAAAATTGTATTTTTCATTCTTCACCATAACCTCCTCCAATCCGCTCCTCCTTTAGATTGTTCCACCTCAGAAAATGGCGTCCTCACTGCCCAGTTGCTCAAATCAGAAACGTAGCTGTCATCCTGGAAACCACTCTCTTCTTCTCCTTTCAATCCATCACCAAGTTACATTTTTATTTCTTAAATATTTCTGGAAGCCAACAGCTACTCTTTGCCTTCACTACCACAGCCTTGGTCTATGCCACTATCTTCTTTACCTGGAGGTCTATGATGGTCTCCTAATTAGTCTCCCCATATTCATTCATTCTTCCATTTTAATCCATATAGCAAGTGATCATTTAAAAATACTCTTCGGGACTTCCCTGGTGGTCCAGCAGTTAAGACTCCGCGGTCCCAACGCAGGGGGCCCGGGTTCGATCCCTGGTCAGGGACTTAGATCCTGCATGCTGCAACTAAAGATCCCCCATGTGGCAACGAAGATCCCGCGTGCTGCAACTAAGACCTGGTGCAGCCAAATCAATATTTAAAAAATTAAAAAATAAAAATATTTTTCGCATCGTGCCACCCCGCTGCTTAAAACACACCAGTGGCCCCTGCTTCCCTCTTCATCTTCACCTTGCACCTTTCTCCCTTTCTAAGGACCATCCAGCCCTAAAGGCTGCCTTCCTCCTATGGGTTCAGGGTTTCCTACCCCAGATCCTTTACACATTTTATTCTCTCTGCTTGGATTCTTTCTCCCTCCACAATATTTCTCTTCCCCATCTCTCCTAACTTTTACTAATTCTTTAGTTTATTTTTAAATGTCAGATCCTCAGAAATACATCCCCTTAACTATAAAATCTGATTTAGGACTCACTTTATATTCCCTTGCAAAACAGCCTCCTATTTTTTTTCCCTTACCAATCACTACTTTCAATTTCTAATTATAGATGCATTTGTCTGATTACTTCTGTCTTCCAACACAGTTATTTTGTTCACTTTTCTACCCAGCAATCAGAACAGTTCCTGGCGCATTACAGACGGTTAGTATTTGTTGAATGACAATGAATGAGCTTTGTTAGCTGAAGAGATTTTTATAATCTAAACTACTTTTTTTTACTCTGTTCTAGGCAAGATACCCTTTTGATTATGATTTTTCTTCCCATATAGCTTGATAACTATAGGAGAAAACGCACTGATCATTTAAGAGATAGCTCTTAGTTTAAAAAGTGATGTTCGCAACACCCTTTCATGATAAAAACACGAAAAAACAACAACAACTAGGAATAAAAGGAACTTATCTCAACATAATAAAAGCTATATACTAAAAACCTACAGTGAACATCATGGTGAAAGACTGAAAGCTTTTCCTTTAAGATCAGCAACAAGGCAGGGATGCTTGCTTTCACCACTTCTATTCAACGTAGTACTGGAAGTTCTAGTCAGAGCAACTGGCAAGAGAAAGACATAAAGGCATCCAAGTTGGAAAGGAAAAGGTAAAATTATCTGTAGATTATTTGATATTCCATGTAGAAATCTCTAAAGATTTCATACACCAAAAAAACCTGTTAGAATTAATGACTGAGCTCAGCAAAGTAGCAAGATATAAGGTCAACACATAAAAGTCAGTTGTATTTCTATAAACAATGAATGCTCTAAAAAGGAAATTACAAAAACAATTCCATTCACAATAGCATCAAATATACTTAAGAATGAACTTAACCAAGGAGGTGAAAGACTTGTATAATGAAAATTGTAATACGTTGCTGAAAGAAATTAAAGAAGACAAAAATAGATGGAAACACATCCCATGTTCATGGATTGGAAGACTTAATATAGTTAAAATGTCAGTACTACTCAAACCAATCTACAGATTCAATGCAATCACTAGCAAAATCCCAATGATCTTTTTTTGCAGAAATAGAAGAACCTATCCTAAATTCATGTGGAATCTCAAGGGACTCCGAATAGCCAAAACGATCTTGAAAAAGAAGAACGAGACTGGTGGATTCAACACTTTCTGATTTTAAAACTTCCTAAGATCATGTATAAACATTAGCTCAAAATGGATCAAAGACCTAAATTTAAGACCTAAAACAATAGAACTCTTGCAAGAAAAAACAGGATAAAACCTTTAGAACATTGGATTTGGCAGTGATTTCTTGGATATGACACCAAAGGCACAGGTAACAAAAGAAAAAATAGACACACTGGACACTTCATGAAAATTGAAAAATTTTGTATATCAAAAGGCACTATCGGGCTTCCCTGGTGGTGCAGTGGTTGAGAGTCCGCCTGCCGATGCAGGGGACACGGGTTCGTGGCCTGGTCCGGGAAGATCCCACATGCCGCGGAGCAGCTGGGCCCGTGAGCCATGGCTGCTGAGCCTGCGCGTCCTTGCCTGTGCTCCACAACGGGAGAGGCCACAACAGTGAGAGGCCCGCGTACCGCAAAAACAAAAACAAAAACAAAAGGCACTATCAATAAAGTAAAAAGGCAACCCATAGAAGAAAATATTTGTGAATCCTATATCTGATATGGGATTAATATCCAGAATATATAGGAAATTCCTAAAACTCAACAACAAAATCAAACAATCCAATTTAAAAAATGGGCAAAGGGCATTTCTCCACAGAAGATATACAAATGGCTAATAAGCACAAGAAAAGATACTTAACATCACTAATCAGTAGGGAAATGCAAACCAAACTAAAATGAGGTGCCACTTCACACCTATTGGTATGACTACTACCAAAAAACAGAAAACAACAAGTGTTGGCAAGGATGCAGAGAAATTGGGACACTTGTACAGCATTGGTGGAATGTAAAATAGTATAGCTGCTGTGGAAAAGAGTATGACATTTCCTCAAAAACTTAAAAACAGAATTACCATATGATTCAGCAAATCTACTTTTGGATATATACCCAAAAGAATTGAAAGCAGGGTCTCGAAGAGATATTTGTATACCTATGTTCACAGCAGCCTTATTCACGACAGCTAGAATGCGGAAGCAACCCAAGCGTCCCATCAACAGAAGAAAGGATAAGCAAAATGTGGTATATACAGACAGTGGAGTATTATTCAGCCTTAAAAAGGAAGGAAATTCTGCATAAATGAGAATTTATCATAATACAGTTGACCCTTGAACAACATGGGTTTGAACTGTGTGGGTGTACTTACACGTGGATTCTTTTCAATAATAAACACTGTGGTACTACACGATCTGTGCTTGGTTGACTCTGAGGATATGGAACCATGGATATGGAGGAACCAAACAGACAGAGGACTAACGATAAGGTATATGCAGATTTTCAACTGTGTGGAGGATCAGCGCCCCTAGCCCCTTCATGGTTCAAGGGTCAACTGTACTATTCTTTATTTTATATCTGTCCTAAGGTAATAAGGAAAAAAGAAATGACGCCTATACAGATATGTGAAAAAAAGTTTAAAGTGAGTTTTCAAAAATATCTGTATATAAAATTCAAAAATTTTTCTTTAATGAAAGTTAGCTTTTCTACAATGCTCCCAAATTCCGTGTTTGTGAAAAAGCTTGAAAAAATTATCATTTTTTTCTGTGTTGCCAACAGGATAAAAATCACTGTAAGCAGTAAAATTGATATTGCTCTGATATTTTATAGTTTCATATATTTTACCAAATTTCTCTAATTTAAAATTTCATAAAAGAATCTTCTTCTTCTTGGACATTTATAGGCTCATTTATTTTGAGTTGAAGACAGCTCTACTTACATAAACTTATTGCTTAATAAATTATGTAACCTTACAAATAGAAACATTAGAATTCACAAAATAGAGAAAGCCAAAAAGAAAAAGTAATATCCATTTTAGTGAAATACACATAGTAAATTATGGGATAAAGCACATAGAACAGCAGTTTTTAAAAGTTGGATGTCAGGAAGAAGGCTATTCTCTTCAACAATCCTTAGTGACACAATTTATAAGTTGTCTCCTTGATTTTATGTTATCTTCTTAATTTTTCTTCCTCCAAATGTAAACCTCTCAGCCTATATATAACACTATGGATACTGAAAATATTTATAGCTGTGAATGGCTGCATATGACATAGGCTACCAGAAAATATATGTAATTTTTGGATCTCTGGAATAATATGTAGAAAATACTTCAGAGTACTAAAAAGGCTTACACCACTATTTCCAATTCAAAATACTTTACAGTTTTTAACCTTGTATTCCTTGTATTACGCAGTGTAGAAAAAAATGTGAAGTTCTGAGTGTTGACTTTATTTTTCAGGGCCCAGAAATGAATGTTTATCTGAAACTAGTACATAATAATAATGAATTATGCTATCAAACTGGAAAACCTAACATCAAATTTTAATCAGGTTACATGGAAACCCTGACGCTGGTGAAAAAAAATTTTTTTTTTCTCTATGTAAGTAAATAATACAATTATTCTTTAAACATTGCCTAAGCGTTTTGGTAAAGACTATTTTTATACTCTTCATAGTATTTTACTCTTTGAAAAAAACTTATGATTTAATTTCTATGTTTTCCGTGTTTTTTTTCTATGTTAAAATGACTATATTTTTTAAAATCCACCATTACTTATTAGCAATATAAATAATTTTGTGCTTTTCGAGGACACCAATGTCATGTTCCAGCTGCTTCATCTCTTCTTCCAGCTTCTGCTTGCGAATCTTCTTTGGTATGGAGTCGATGAAGACCGAGAGGGACTGAAACTTCTTATGTACTTCTTCCCAGTTCTTTTTCAGCCCCTGCAAATGGTAAAGAAAACTGTACATAGCAAAGTAAACTGCAGAAGCAGAGTAAATCGCAAAGAAAATTGCACTGGGAAGGAAAAATGTAAACAGGTAAAGAAAGCCGACAAAAATAACTAAAAAATGATATGTGTTTATCAAGTTCTTGGCCACAGTAACAAAAAATACTGTACAGAGGCCAAACCCTGTCCTTGATTGTGTGCTCAATTCCCACTGGGAGTATTTATTTTCTTTGTTTTTAATGTTACTGTACTTGTTTTTACCATCAAATACGTGTATGCAGAGTTATGAGTAGTATGAAACTAAGCTCATAGCAAATGCTTTGGTAAAAACAACTTAGAGTTGATGTCCCAAGCAAAAAAACAATTTTGAACAGGAAATTATTTCTTATAAAAATTTTCATTTTTTTTTCTTTAGAAAAAAAATATCCTCATTCTTCAACAGAGAAATCACATCAAAACACTTGATTCTGACTTACATGGCCATGTTTTCTTATATCTGACTAAATGGAATTGTATAAAATGCCAAAATTCAATTTTTTATTTTATTTTTTTTGCGTTACGCGGGCCTCTCACTGTTGTGGCCTCTCCCGTTACGGAAGACAGGCTCCAGACGCGCAGGCTCAGCGGCCATGGCTCACGGGCCCAGCCGCTCCGCGGCATGTGGGATCCTCGCGGACCGGGGCACGAACCCGTGTCCACTGCATCGGCAGGTGGACTCTCAACCACTGCGCCACCAGGGAAGCCCCAAAATTCAATTTAACAAGAGATGATCTTTTATGTGTTTTCAGTATTAGAAAGAATTCTTCCTCCATATAGTTAATGGATCTATACTTCCCATTAATTTATTCTAGAAATGACTGAAATATCATTACATGTAACACATATGCTAATTCAATAATGTAAGTTAACGTTTTATGTTCTCAGAAACCAACAAATTCAAAATTAGGAATCTCTTAGGAGCAATAAAGGTTATTTCCATCTCTGCACAGTTATCATTTCTTATCACAATGCACTAGCGGCTCCATTGACAAAATGGTCTTAAACTAATTGAACTCATCCAATGAAATTTTATAAATTGACACTTTCTGTTATTCACTATGGGTGCACAAATCATTTTATTTACACAAAAATGAAAAGTAAAACTGAAAGTAACATTTAAAATATTGCCTGGAAATTATGATCCCTGACACACAGATGGAAAAACATATCCCACGCAAATGAAGACCAAAAGAAAGCTGGGGTAGCTATACTTATGACTGAAAAACTGACTTTGAAACAAAGACTGTAATAAGGGACAAAGGGCATGACATAATGATAAAGTGGTTGATACAATAAGAGGATATAACATTTATAAATATTTATGTACCCAACATAGGAGCATCAAAATATGAATGCAAATATTAACAAATTGAAAGAAAAAACCAGACAGCAATACTATAATAGTAGGGGACTTTAATATTCCACTTACATCAATGGATAGATCATCCAGACAGAAAATCAGTAAGAAAACATCAACTTTAAATGACAGGTTAGATCAGATGGACTTCACAGATATGTATAAAACTTCCCATCCAAAAGCAACAAATACACATTCTTCTCAAGTGTACACAGAACATTCTCCAGCACAGATCATATGTTAGGCTACAAATCAAGTCTTAATAAATTTAAGAGGACTGAAATCATATCAAACATATTTTCTGACCACAATGGTATGAAACTAGAAATAGACCATAGTCTATTAAGTATGCAATAGCATTATGTTTAAAAAAACAAATATCTTAATAATAAAAATACTTTACTGCTAAAAAATGCTAACCATCATCTGGCAGTGCAGGGTTTCCACAAATCTTCAATTTGTAAAAATCTCAGTATCTGTGAAGCACAGTAAAATGAAGTGCAATAAAACAAGGTATGCCTGTACCCTAATCAAGTGGGATTTATTCCAGGGAGGCAAGGCTGGTTCAGTATTCGCAAATCAGTCAATGTGATACACTACATGAATAAAATAAAGGATAAAAATCATATGATCACCTCAATTGATGCAAAAAAGCATGACAAAATTCAACCTCCATTTATGATAAAAAAAAAAAAAAACTTTCAACAAAATGCATACAGAGGGAACATACCTCAACATAATAAAGGCCAAATACGACAAGCCCACAGCTAACATCATACTCAATGGTGAAAAGCTAAAAGCTTTTCCTCTAAGATCAGGAACAAGACAAAGATGCCCACTCTGGCCACTTTTATTCAACATAGTATTGGAAGTCCTAGCCAGAGCTCAGGAGTAGCATAATTTAAAATTATTGATTAAAAGAAAAAGAAAGAAAATATGGTCCTTGAAAATCATGGCCATACATTTAGATTTATGAGAGAATTAGAAGTGTCTTATATAACAATACCTTCATAATAAGCCCTCATAGTACAAATTTAATCTTGTAAACTTTTCAGGGAGAAAACGGTTTATCTCCATGCTCAGGTAAAAATGACTACAAGTTTGGACACACTTTATAGAAAAGATTTGTTGAGAAAAAAGGCCACAAATGTTGAGCATTTCTTGAGCGAGATTATATCAAGGATTTGGGAAAGGGAAAAGGCAGAAGCGTCTTCTACATTTTAAAAAGAGAGGGATGGGCTAACACAGTTCTTAATAGTGTATGAGAAGTATTCCAACAAGAAGTCCTCAAAAGAATTCTGTTTTTCTATAGGCTTTCATTATGAAATGGGAAATATGTTTCCACAGTGCTCCACAGGGTTGCCTATTGCAGAGAAGAAATCTATGTATTTATACACTTTGAAATATCAAAGGTTTTTCATAGCTCCTTGGGTGATCTTTCCCTATTCCTTGTGGTCACAGCAGCTACACGTTTTGCAGTATTTCTTTTTAAAGGATAGTTTTCTTTATCTTCCAGTGTGTACAATAACATTTGGATCAAAGTCCACCTCTAGGGATGGGAACTAAATGTGATGGATATTTCATATTATACCAAAATAGCCTCTTAACGGCTTTGTGGTTATTTCATCTAAAAAAAATCTTTTATCCACTGCAGCGATACTGATTTTCCCTTATCTTTATTTCTTCATTTTTCTCTCTTCTAGTTTAATACTGAAATAATATTGTTAATTTTGGAAAAATTTTCACATAGGGAGAAGCGGTCATAAAATAATAGGAAGTGTGTTCAGGTCCATGCTCCTCTGCTGCCACCCCCATCCATTCTCCACCTCTGGCTCTGCGCTGTGACTAGGGGCTGGGCGGTGGTGGGGCTGAGGTATTTATTCCTATGGGCTGCTCCTCCCCCAGCACTGTTCCCTCCAGCCTCTGCCTGAATTCAGCTAAGGAAGACACCGGTGGGAGGATAGCAAGCTTGGGGCATTTCTTCCCCCACCCTGGACGTCACCTGGACATGACTGGCCCTTGCATCTGTGACTACAGTGCCTGTCGGAGCCCCTCTTCCAGGCTCCAGCTCCCACCCGGCTCTGGTAATGCTGTTTCCTGCCCCTGCCCTTCCAGCCCAGGGTGGTGATGATTCCTGCTGTCCCTAGTCCTGGGTGCCTCAGTGTTCCTTGTTGGTTCCCTTAGCCCTGCTTCACCTCTGTAAATAGTTCCTTTGTAGATTCTCTTCAGAATCCCAGCCTAGTATGCCTTCTATCCCCTGCTGGATCCCGGGCGGGAAGAGCCTCCCTCTGTTACCTCTTATGCACGTGCTTATCACGTGGTAGGAAAACACAGGCCTGGGAACTGGTCAATGTGAGTTTTAGTCCCTCTTCAGCTACTTGATAATGTTGTGACCAGGGGCAAATGTAAACCAACCTCCAAGTTCACTGACAGTAAGGACCACATTTGTTTTGCTCACAACAGTATATCCCCCAGGCTGGGTACAGTGAGTGGAACATGGTAGATTAGCTGTTCAGTAGATGAACGGAGGGATGAATGAACAAATGTGTCCACTTAATACTGATATATTTGCATTTTATATCCTTATCTGTGAAATGAGAAGTTTGGAATAATTAGACCAGATGAGCCCTTCCTGGATAATGAGACTATCATTTTATGAAGAATGAGCAGAATGTGCCCTACTCAGGGACATATGACCATACTGTCATAGAACTACATGCAACTCTTAACCAGGGAAGGGAGCAGGGTTCAGGGCTTGTCAGGAACAGAGCTCGTGGCTTTGTTACCATGGCAGCTACACTACCCAGCTAATAAGGCATCCAAGGGAGGGTCAGCTATTGTCTATCAAAGTGTCTACAAAGCAACTCTGTAGTAACCACATCAGGAAGCTGAGGGCTGCTGACCCACTAAAGAGGTGCCGAGGGAAGAGCCTTTTCCTTCCCAGGGTAGTTCTTCCTTTCTTTTCCTATTTTTCTTAGATGTAAAAACCTGGCTTTCACAAAAACATGTATGTTTTAAGAATGGCAGAATCTGATGGAGGGAGGGAAGGAGGGAGGGAGAGAGGGAGGGAGGGAACCAAAGAACAGTGCTCTTCCTGAGAATGACGGGCCGAGTCCCACTTCCACGTGTGCCAGCCTTCTTGCCTGCCTGTCTCCCTTCCTTCTCTCCAGCGCACCATTATTAATCACCTGTGTTTACACTGGGCACTAGGTTAGGCACTGCAGAGATTGCTGGCAACAAAGAGACAGGGTCACTGCCCTCGGGTCACTCCTGCTGTCTGGGATATCCTCTTACTCTGCAGTTTAAGGCGCAGCTAAAGACCTACCTACATCCTGCACTGGATGTTCGTGCCTGCGAACCTTATAAAACATATGATCTGTACACACACACATCTTTCTATATGTACATAGATACACAGCACCTCTTATCAATTAAATTACAACATTATCCAGAGCAGAAATTTTATTTTATGCCCCTTGGGGCTTAGCATGATACTCTATGCAGAACAGACATTTAATAAATGTTTATTGATGATTGGGATGACACTGATAAAATGCTAAGATTTTATAACAGCATATGAATCCATTTTTCAATAGAAATTAATGTTGTAAAAAGTTTTTTTTTCTCTGTTTTGAAAAGGTCACTAGAAATGACTTTGTAGAAAGCTTTCAAAGTAACAAAACAAAGAATAAAGTACTATTTTTACCTCTATAAGAGAGCACAACTATAGAACGGTGTCAGTAGGTGCTTAACAAATACTCGCTAAAGATGATGGAGCAACGGTGCTCACACCCCCCAATATTTTAAATGCTTCAGATAGAAGTCTTGCGTTAAAAACTCCAGTGTAAGTGTCTTTAAGTCTGTTTTATTCCAAATAAAGAAAACATATGTAAAGCCTAACACCTGGTTATTTTAAAATCTGGACACTTGCTTATAAGAAAGAAAAAAAAAGTTGGTCTAGGGACAGTTTCAATTATTCTAGAGCTCCACCTAGTGAAAAGTATCTACCTTATGGATATTATTTTTGAAAAATTCAGGGGCATGGGAATGAAAATCAAAATGCTTTTTTACTTTATTTATGCACATTCATTGAAGGAGAAGCTTAGCTTGCTTATGACACTACTTCAGGAAGAAACAGAAGCTCACCTAGTTGGAAACAAATTATTATTCAACAGTCCCTATATAACAACTTTTTGCTCTCCCCAAAGAGCCAGCTTTGTTGCACGCAGATGTCACTATAATCAAAAGAGAGTGTTCTGATTTCAAAATCAAAGTGCGGGCCTTAATAATCACTGATGGTGGACCTTTCTTTCAGAGATGTTTTAAAGAGTTACACATGAATGTAAACTAAAGACGCTTACCTGCAGAACTGCCTCCCTTTCTTCATCAGATAGCCTTTTCATAGCTGCTTCCCTGAGGTTTTCCTGGATATAGTTATCATATTCTTCCTGGGCTTTCTTCACTTCTTCATTTCGCTTACGTATGTAATCAGGCGTGACACCATAACCCTTGTAAGGATTTTTCAGGAAAAAAAAAAAAATCAAAATCCTGAAAGTAATCTTATATATGTGTACATACCAACCAATGATTAGGAGCAAAAGAAACGTTACAGACTTAAAGCCTTTGCTCAAAACACTGCAAGTTAACAAAAGTCAGTGGTTTTTTTTCTTTTTCTTATTTGGAACTAGTTGATTCTGGTCATTTAAAACCCTCTGTGCTGTTATCATGGCTGTTTGTTTTCCCTCTTTTGAATGTTCCCAGTGCCTGTTCTTGGCTGATGGCTTGGCCCTTACTTTACCCTGAAGAACTGGATTTTCTTTATTTCTTTTAGGTGCTTCAGATTTTACTTTGAAATACCTCAAATATCTTAAGGTCTCTTGTGCATTATCTCGTAAAAAGAAAAAAAAAAGGAAGATAAATGCTTCCAATACATTGTAAGAACAAACTCTTAAAGATGCTAGGCACATCTGCTTTAAGAAAAAATTGACGTGGGTCCCTTAGGTTGTTTTTGGAACAACAAAATACAATCTTAGGCTCCTGGGCTGCTTACAAGGACTGACAGTGAAGCAATCAGCTATGATTCTTTCAAGTTAGTGAATGTGTCGATACCACTGTGTAGAGAAACAGAACTACTCCCTGTTCATTCTTCAAAGCATTATTTGAGGATGTACTTGGTGCTAGCTACACTAGTGAATAAGAAAGGAAAAGTTTCTGTCCTCATGGAATGTGCATTCTGTAGTGAGAGAAACTCACCAAAAATAGAGTATGAAATAATATATATAAGTGCTCCACAGTAAAATACAGTAAGAAAAAAGAAAGTCATGAGAGCTATTTGAGATAAATAAAGATGTCAGAGAAGACCAGAGGGCAGACAGCAGAAGCAAGAAGAACTACAATCCTGCAGTCTGTAGAACAAAAACCACATTCACAGAAAGAGAGACAAGATGAAAAGGCAGAGAGCTATGTACCAGATGAAGGAACAAGACAAAACCCCAGAAAAACAACTAAATGAAGTGGAGATAGGCAACCTTCCAGAAAAACAATTCAGAATAATGAGAGTGAAGATGATCCAGGACCTCGGACAAAGAATGGAGGCAAAGATGGAGAAGATGCAATAAATGTTTAACAAAGACCTAGAAGAATTAAAGAACAAACACCCAGAAGAATTAAAGAAGAAAAAAGATATGAACAATACAATAACTGAAATGAAAAATACACTAGAAGGAATCAATAGCAGAATAACTGAGGCAGAAGAACGGATAAGTGACCTGGAAGACAGAATGATGTAATTCACTGCCATGGAACAGAATAAAGAAAAAAGAATGAAAATAAATGAAGACAGCCGAAGAGACCTCTGGGACAACATTAAATGCAACAACATTTGCATTATAGGGGTCCCAGAAGGAGAAGAGATAGAGAAAGGACCCGAGAAAATATTGGAAGAGATTATAGTCAAAAACTTCCCTAACATGGGAAAGGAAATAGCCACCCAAGCCTAGGAAGTGCAGAGAGTCCCAGGCAGGATAAACCCAAGGAGAAACACACAGTAATCAAATTGACAAAAATTAAAGACAAAGAAAAATTATTGAAAGCAGCAAGGGAAAAATGACAAATATACAAAGGAACTCCCATCAGGTTAACAGCTGATTTCTCAGCAGAAACTCTATAAGCCAGAAGGAGTGGCATGATATATTTAAAGTGATGAAAGGGAAGAACCTACAACCAAGATTAGTCAACCCGGCAAGTATCTCATTCAGATTTGATGGAGAAATCAAAAGCTTTACAGACAAGCAAAAGCTAAGAGAATTCAGCACCACCAAACCAGTCCTAAAACAAATGCTAAAGGAACTTCTCTAAGTGGGAAACACAAGAAAAGAAAACGACCTACAAAAACAAATGCATCACAGTTAAGAAAATGGTAATAGGAACATACATATGGATAATTACCTTAAACATGAATGGATTAAATCCTCCAACCAAAAGACACAGGCTTGCTGAATGGATACAAACACAAGACCCATATATATGCTGTCTACAAGAGACCCATATCAGACCTAGGGACACATAAAGACTGAAAATGAGGGGATGGAAAAAGATATTCCACGCAAATGTAAATCAAAAGAAAGCTGGAGTAACAATACTCATATAAGATAAAACAGACTTTAAAATAAAGAATGTTACAAGAAACAAGGAAGGACACTAAATAATGATCAAGGGATCATTCCAAGAAAAAGATATAACAAATATAAATATATATGCACCCAACATAGGAGCACCTCAATATATAAGGCAACCGCTAACAGCTATAAAAGAGGAAATCGACAGTAACACAGTAATAGTGGGAGACTTTAACACCTCACTTACACCAATGGACAGATCATCCAAAGAGAAAATTAATAAGGAAACACAAGCTTTAAATGACACAATAAACCAGATAGAATTAATTGATATTTATAGGACATTCCATCCAAAAATAGAAGATTACACTTTCTTCTCAAGTGCACATGGAACATTCTCCAGGATAGATCACATCTTGGGTCACAAATCAAGCCTCAGTAAAGTTAAGAACATTGAAATCATATCAAGCATCTTTTCTGACCACAACGCTGTGAGATTAGAAATCAACTACAGGGAATAAAACCATAAAAAACACAAACACATGGAGGCTAAACAATACATTACTAAATAACCAAGAAATCAAAGAGGAAATCAAAAAATACGTAGAAACAAATGACAATGAAAACACGACAATACAAAACCTATGGGATGCAGCAAAAGCAGTTCTAAGAGGGAAGTTTACAGCAATACAAGCTTACCTCAAGAAACAAGAAAAATCTCAAATAAACCATCTAACCTTACACCTAAAGGAAATAGAGAAAGAAGAACAAACAAAACTCAAAGTTAGTAGAAGGAAAGAAATCATAAAGAGCAGAAATAAATGAAATAGAAACAAAGAAAACAATAGCAAAGATCAATAAAAATAAAAGCTGGTTCTTTGAGAAGATAAACAAAATTGATAAACCATTGGACAGACTCATCAAGAAAAAGAGGGAAAGGACTCAAATCAATAAAATTAGAAATGAAAAAGGAGAATTTACAACAGACACGGCAGAAATACAAAGCATCCTAAGAGATGACTACAAGCAACTCTATGCCAATAAAATGGACAATCTGGAAGAAATGGACAAAGTCTTAGAAAGGTATAACCTTCCAAGACTGAACCAGGAAGAAATAGAAAATATGAACAGACCAATCACAAGTAATGAAATTGAAACTGTGATTAAAAATCTTCCAACAAACAAAAGTCCAGGACCAGATGGCTTCACAGGCGAATTCTATCAAACAATTAGAGAAGAGCTAACACCCATGCTTCTCAAACTCTTCCAAAAAATTGAAGAGGAAGGAACACCCTCAAACTCATTCTATGAGGCCACCATCACCCTGATACCAAAACCAGACAAAGATACTACAAAAAAAGAAAACTACAGACCAATATCACTGATGAATATAGTCAATAAAATACTAGCAAACAAAATCCAACAATACATTAAAAGGATCATACACCATGATCAAATAGGGTTTATCCAGGGATGCAAGGATTCTTCAATATATGCAAATCAATCAATGTGATACACCATATTAACAAACTGAAGAATAAAAACCATATGATCTTCTCAATAGATGCAGAAAAAGCTTTTGACAAATTCAACACCCATTTATGACAAAAACTCTCCAGAAAGTGGGCATAGAGGGAACCTACCTCAACATAATAAAGGCCATATAAGACAAACCCACAGCAAATATCAGTCTCAATGGTAAAAAACTGAAAGCATTTCCTCTAAGATCATGAACAAGACAAGGATGTCCACTCTTGCCACTATTATTCAACATAGTTTTGGAATTCCTAGCCACGGCAATCAGAGAAGAAAAATAAAAGGAATACAAATTGGAAAAGAAGAAGTAAAACTGTCACTGTTTGCAGATGTCATGACACTATACATAGAGAATCCTAAAAATGCCACCAGAAAACTACTAGAGCTAATCAATGAATTTGGTAAAGTTGTAAATAATTACATAATTAATGCACAGAAATCTCTTGCATTCTTATACACTAATGATGAAAAACCTGAAAGAGAAATTAAAGAAACACTCCCATTTACCACTGCAACAAAAAGAATAAAATACCTAGGAATAAACCTACCAAGGGAGACAAAAGACCTGTATGCAGAAAACTATAAGAAACTGATGAAAGAAATTAAAGATGATACAAACAGATGGAGAGATATACCATGTTCTTGGATTGGAAGAATCACTATTGTGAAAATGAGTATACTAACCAAAGCAATCTACAGATTCAATGCAATCCCTATCAAATTCCCAATGGCATTTTTTACAGAACTAGAACAAAAAAATCTTAAAATTTGTATGGAGACACAAAAGACCCCGAATAGCCAAAGCAGTCTTGAGGGAAAAAAACGGAGCTGGAGGAATCAGACTCCTTGACTTCAGACTATACTACAGAGCTACAGTAATCAAGACAATATGGTACTGGCACAAAAACAGAAATATAGATCAATGCAACAGGATAGAAAGCCCAGAGATAAACCCACGCACATATGGTCACCTTATCTTTGATAAAGGAGGCAAGAATATACAGTGGAGAAAAGACAGCCTCTTCAATAAGTGGTGCTGGGAAAACTGGACAGCTACATGTAAAAGAATGAAATTAGAACACTCCCTAACACCATACACAAAAATAAACTCAAAATGGATTAGAGACCTAAATGTAAGACTGGACACTATAAAACTCTTAGAGGAAAACATAGGAAGAACACTCTTTGACATAAACCACAGCAAGATCTTTTTTGATCCACTTCCTAGAGTAATGGAAATAAAAACAAAATACACAAACGGGACCTAATGAAACTGAAAAGCTTTTGCACAGCAAAGGAAACCATAAACAAGATGAAAAGACAACCCTCAGAATGGGAGAAAATATTTGCAAATGAATCACTGGACAAAGGATTAATCTCCAAAATATATAAACAGCTCATGCAGCTCAATATTAATGAAACAAAAAACCCAATCAAAAAATGGGTAGAAGACCTAAATAGACATTTCTCCAAAGAGGACATACAGATGGCCAAGAAGCACATTAAAAAACTGCTCAACATCACTAATTATTAGAGAAATGCAAATCAAAATTACAATGAGGTATCACCTCACACCAGTTAGAATGGGCATCATCAGAAAATCTGCAAACAACAAGTGCTGGAGAGGGTGTGGAGAAAAGGGAACCCTCTTGCACTGTTGGTGGGAATGTAAATTGATACAGCCACTATGGAGAACAGTATGGAGGTTCCTTAAAAATCTAAAAATAGAATTACCATATGACCCAGCAATCCAACTACTGGCATATACCCAGAGAAAACCATAATTCAAAAGGACCAATGCACCCCAATGTTCACTGCAGCACTATTTACAATAGCCAGGACATGGAAGCAACCTAAATGCCCATCGACAGACGAATGGATAAAGAAGATGTGGTACATATATGCAATGGAATATTACTCAGCCATAAAAAGGAACGATATTAGGTCATTTGTAGAGACGTGGATGGGTCTAGAGACTGTCACACAGAGTGAAGTAAGTCAGAAAGAGAAAAACAAATATCGTATATTAACGCATATAGGTGGAACCTAGAAAAATGGTACAGATGAACCAGTTTGCAGGGCAGAAACAGAGACAGAGATGTAGAGAACAAACATATGGACACCAAGCGGGGAAAGTGGAGGGGGGTGGTGCTGGTGGGATGAATTGGGAGATTGAGATTGACATGTATACACTAATATGTATAAAATGGATAACTAATAAAAACCTGATGTATAAAAAAATAAATTTAAGTTAAAAAAAAAGATGTCAGGGAAGACCTCTCTGAGGAAGTAGCTGTTGTGAGATATGAGTCATTAAAACTATTCACAAATATTCTGGTTCTTCTCCTTCTAGGCACTTGGTATGACAATATTTTCCTGCTCCCCTTCAAGTAAGATGCAGCCTGTGACCTGAATTTCCCCGTGTGAGTAGAAGTAATGTCCTTTTTGGGTAGAAGGCTCATGAATTAATGGTTGACTTGTCATGTTCTTTTTCTCTCTGGTATGGTGATGGGTGATGTTTTGGTTTGCCTGGGTCCTGGAGTCAGGACAAGAAGCAGAGCTCCCAACAATCCTCAATGCACAGGTAGCACAAGCAACCAATAAAACCTAGTTGCTTTTAGTTACTGCAACTTGGGGGTTGTTAACCACAGCACAACCTAACCTAATCCTGACAATAAGGGATAGAAATCCTAGCTACAAATGTGTTCTGGAAAGTTGCAAAGCACTATACAAATAGACTAAGAGCTCAGTATTCTGGTAAGTTAGTTTCACGGTAACCAGTTCAATCCATTTCAGGATTTCAGTGTTTCAGGAAACACTGAGGGCAACACCTCATTTCAGCTTAGTACAATCACTGAGGTTCCCAATGATGATTGTGTCATCACAAGTGATTAAATTATATTTGGCACACTCTGTGTAGGAAAAGGAATTACGTCACAAATGGGTAAAAGCTGCAGTGATCTGAAATATTCCCATGTGCTGGATCATTGAGGGTAATGCATAGTATTAATATTAATAATTGCATATATTATAATATCCGCTCTTTACTGAACTTCTGTTAGGTACCAGGTATTGTGTCAAGTGCTGAATATATTTTATATCATTCAATCTTCACCATGCTGTGATAAATCTAATAACTTGTTAAAAATCACAGAGTTAAGTAAGTGGCAGAGTTAGAATTTGAAACGCTTGTCTTCCTATCATTGCTATGTAACTCAGGCAAACATCCATGCTTCAGTTTGCTTACACAAAATATTCTCATGGCACAAATGGGCATGTAATACTTTATTTGGAACTAAAACATGAGGTTCATTCACTTTTAAAAAATGGCCTCACCTTTAAAAGGACTTACTATCTCACTTACCAATAACAGATTTTTTTAGCTTAACTCAGATAAGTAGAAAGTAAGTTGAGTTAGTCCTTCGTAAGCCCTGACTGGTTAGCCATCGAGAGTACACTAGGCGCAGGGAATTTGCGTGGCTTCGTAGACAAGCACACGTAGACTAACCTCGTATTTTTCTGTCTCTGTGATGGAGACTCTCAGTTTCCTGTTCAAGGCAGAAAATGTATTGAAGTGGACAGCTTAGGCGGAAGGCAGCCAGTGTGGCGGTTTGTGGCATGACCATCAAAGGAGAAGGGTTTTTACGTGACGGTGGAGAAAGGATGGATTGGAAATGGCTTTAAAGAGCCAGGAGAATGAAGTTTCTGCTTTTCCACACCCTGTGGGACAAGGACCCTGAAGAGCCTCCAGGGGCCGTATTAGGAGGACATATCCAGAGAAACTTGAAATCTTTGTAAGCATGAGCTGCCAACTCCCAGATCCCTGCTAAGGTCTTCCAAAGGTGTCTCAGCCAGCCGAGTGACAAGGGTTTCTCAGGGAATAAGTAGTGTTCTCTGACAACAGCCTTGAGGTTCCTGTTTTGATGGTGAACAGTCATTGGATTCACCACGGTAGATCACTGGATGACCTCAGTACAAGCCCCTCTTACATGTTACAAATTCCTCTTTTTCTCTTCTTTTCTTCCTTATTTCCTTTCTTTCTTTTTTGCCCAAGTTATTATTATGCATTATTACTCTTTAGGATTTTGTACTCATATACTATGTGTGTTTCCAGCACTTCTGTGCTCTATAAGTATGCAAAGTAAAATAGGTCTTATAGAAGGTATTTTTCATAAGCTTTTTAAATTTCTATATTTAAACTGCTAAACCCAAGCTTCTATAATTTTCAACAATGAAATTATATGCCTATCTGATAAGCACCTTTTCAGATAGAAATGAAGGTCCTGAAAAGACTAACTATTGTACAGTACTTTCAAGGTCTGCTTTACTCTAAACCAAACACAAATGAGTATATTCACACTGAAATAGTACTGTGAATTATTTACAGTACACTGACGGGATGGATGGCTCTAAAGTTGTTTTCCTCTTCATTTCTCTCATTCTGTTAACAAGATGATGTAAACTAATGACTAAATCTTAGGATCTTCTGAAAGGTTATTCCTTCTAGATTTATAGTAACAACTGTGCTTCTAGTGACAATTCCACCTCACCGAAAATGAGTACCTTTTAGAGAATGTTTGCTATAACTGTTAAATATATTAATAATTGAAATTATGAAAAACAATTATAGTTTCCCTCTACTGAACTATATGTTGTTGTTCATTCCAAATTCTCTGTAATTTCATCACACTAGATTTGGACCAAACACGGACTTCAGAGGAATGAGAACTGGCAATCTAGATAATTTGTCCAGTGAGAGCACTATTTTTTTTAATTCAAGTACAGTTGATTTACAATATTATATTAGTTTTAGGTGTACAACGTAGTGGTTCAAAATTTTTATAGATATAAACTCCATTTAAAGTTATTATAAAATGTTAGCTATATTTCCCTTGTATCTTATTTATTTTATCCGCAGTAATCCGTACCTCTTAATCCCCTACCCCTTTCCAACCCCTTCCCCTTTCCCTCTCCCCACTGGTAGCCATTAGTTTGTCAGTGAGGGCACTATTAGTGATAATACAGACAAACATTATGAATACAATATTTAAATTATCTATCAGGTCTTATTAATATATCACAAGGCTACCTTTTTATTGATGTACTTTGGAACTAGTCCTGAAGTTTCAAGGTCATGCTTGTCTCCAGTTCTTTTGTCAACATAAATTGGCTTAGGTTTTTTAGCCACTCCCATAATGACATTGGCTGCATTTGTATTTATAAATTTTTTTTCACTCTGTATTCCCATGACTGGATGGTCCGTCCTCAATGGCACAGGAGGCTTTCTGGGCTCATTCCATTCAAACTTTTTTTCTGTTAAACATAACATTTCCTTGTTAATATTAAACTATAGATGTGGCTACTCAGTACTATTTATAGCACCCAGCTATTTTACCACTAGTATATTAGAGTTTTATTAATAATATATTCAAATATTTAAGGTAAAAATCAGTAATCATAAATGCAAAAGATTAAATGTGACATAATCAATTAATATGTTGGAGAACAATATAAAAATCTAAGGGAAGAAAATAAACACCCCAAATCATATGCTAGCTAAAACATTTTTATTAGCTATTATAAAAATATTTTCTTATAAAGATTTCAATAACAAATGTTCAGTATGCCCATTGAAAAAAGCCCAAAGAAACATTAAAACTTTTTTCTGAGTACCTTCAATATTATGAATAATTGCCTCTTCAGAGGAAAGTTACTGTAAGATCACCAAGTAAATAAATCAAACTTGATGTATCTGATGTATCCAAGAATCTGGATGTTTTTCACTAAAACTATTATTATTATAAGGTATAAAAATCATGTAATAGCTATGTACCTAACATGCAGCTTAAGAAATGATAAATGACCAATACTGCTGAGGCTTCCTATTCACTCCTCCCTGATTACAGCTCACCTCCTAAAATAACTGCTATCCAAAGTTACTTCTCTCTCTCTACCACATTCTCTTCATTAGCAGCAGATGAAACTGGCCATTTTTACACAGTCTCTTTGACTTGACCATTCCAACTTATCTATTTTGATACAGCCACATCAAAGTGGTTTGTCAAAATGCTAAAATGTAAAATAATTACACTTTACTTCCAAGAACCGAAGGCAACAACTATCTTGACAAAACCTTACTCAAAGGCTTCCCTGGTGGTGCAGTGGTTAAGAATCTGCCTACCAATGCAGGGGACAAGGGTTCCAGCCCTGGTCCTGAGAGATCCCACATGCCACGGAGCAACTAAGCCCGTGAGCCACAACTACTGAGCCTGTGCTCTAGAGCCTGCGAGCCACAACTACTGAGCCCACGCACCACAAGGACTGAAGCCCGCCTGCCTAGAGCCCGCCTGCCTAGAGTCCGTGCTCCACAACGAGAAGCCACCACAATGAGAAGCCCACGCACCACAACAAAGAGTAGCCCCCGCTCGCCGCAACTAGAGAAAGCCTGCGCGCAGCAACAAAGACCCAATGCAGCCAAAAACAAGTAAATTAAATAAATTTAAAAAAACAACAAAAAAAACCACCTTACTCAAATCTTAACCTCATTACAACTACTATGGACTTCGACTTTATTCATTTCTGTACTGTTTGAACTTTTAAATCATTTTATATAACTTTTAGTATCAGAAAAAAACAATACTTATTATTTAAAGTTTATGAACTGGATTAATCTCTTGTTATAGGCTGAATTGTGTCCCCCCACCATATTCATACATTGAAGCCCTAAATGCCAGTACCTCAGAATGGAACTGTAGTTGGACATGCTTTTAAAGAGGGACTTAAGTTAAAATGAGGTCATTAGGGTGAATGCTAATCCAATATGACTGATGTCCTTGTAAAAGGAGGAAATTTGGACACAAACACACACAGAAGGAAGCCATGTGAAGACAGCGATCTATAAGTCAAGGAGAGAGGTCTCAGAAGAAATGAACCCTGGAAACATCCTGATCTTGTTTTTTTGTTTGTTTGTTTCATTTTGTTATTGGTTTTGTTTTCGGTTTTTTTTGGCCATTCTGTGTGGCATGTGGGATCTTAGTTCCCCAATCAGGGATTGAACCCATAACCCCTGCAGTGGAAGCTCAGGGACCACCAGGGAGTTCCCAGTAACACCCTGATTTTGGACTCTAGCTCTCAGAATTGTCACAAAATAAATTTCTGTTTAAGCTACCCCATACTTACTATGGTAGCAGCCCCAGCAAACCAATATACCCCTGATAATTCTACACGCCCCCAGGAAACATTATAAAGGAGGTTTTGAATGTTCACTTATTCATTAATTCATGCAATATATTTTTGTTGAGCAATTACTATGTCCCCAGGTAATGCTCTAGGAACTGCGGGTACAGGAGTGAACAGAAGATACAAAGTCCCCTTTCTCATGGAGTTTATATTATAGTGGGGGATGAAAAAATAAAATATAATATGTAGACTATAATGTATATATTAGCTTGAACTATATGTAAAATTGTTTACTGTTTTTGACCTACAAAAATGGTTATCTTCTTCCTATTTAACATACTACTGAGCTGTTGTGAACATTGTCAGAAATTGAATTAGGGAGTTCTTCCAAAGCCCGGAGCAGAGAATAAGCCTGTTACAACCCAAAGAGCTCCCTTCTACCAGATACACCCATGTCAGGTTGGGTATATCAAGTAAGGTTGGCATAATCAGTTTGCCTAAAAAAACAGAGGCATACATCTTATAGATGATCACGTGGGAAACATTTAGAAGCCGGATTTAATTATGAGTTGAAAGCGCATGCAAAGGACTCCCATAACGATAGCTTTAGAAATGCAATTAAGAGGCAAAACTGAATTCTCAGAAAATGGGGAAACAGTTTGGAAAGACTGATAATTCATTCTTAGTTGAGTAAGTATATTATAAATCTTGGTTGTTTGTGGTTATGCACTGGATGGAGCCTAAAGCCCACCCCCATCTTACCCTTATGTTATATCTATCAATATCTAAACATCATATTCTTTTCATCCGAGGCGTAGGGGTTGGCAATGTGGGGTGGCTCGGAAAATGGGGCGAGGATGTCTCTTTACAAATTATTCGGTGGTAATGTTAATAAGTCTGAAGACCAAATGACTGGGTTTCTTTTTAGGCTATAATAAAATGGCAATATTAACACGGTCTCGTGGTCATGCAGATGTTCTACTACTTAAATTTAGAGAAATCTTCTTGTACCTGGTAGGTAGTTTTCAGTGTGTCTAGCAAATTATTCTGTTCAGAATGGCAGAATATTCACCAAGAGACTGGCAGTAGCCTTGGCCTATATTACCTTTAACTTTGTCTCACTGGACGCGGCTTTTAACGCTCTTGCAATGCCCTGAATTTCTTAATTATTCCTAAGGCCAATGAAATGTTGTGTTTGTTTTGCCTTATAATGTTTATAAGAGAAGAGACAGACTTCTTCCCTTTCTCCTTATTTGAAACTTAGGATTTATACAGTTAGGTTATGTACTATGCTTAACCTTGGAGAGGATTCATGAGGACCCAAGTAATATCATTGGTTCTAAGGCACTTAAAGTATTAAATTCCATTTTAGGACTTTCCAGTGTTCTCAAGTGCTTGTGGGTCACAAAATAACAAGACTCCACTTAAGGGAGCTACAAGAGAGGCTTCTGAAGACATGAATTTCAGCATGAATGTTGTATTTTCAGACTTGCTTCTTCCACCTTTCCCAATAATGCCCTCATCCTCTGTCACGGTATGAGGGTTATGAGAGAGGATTGTGGGACACATAATATTGCCATAGGGAGAAGTAGTTTCATTTTTGGCAAAAGGCACACCCTAGTTGGGCTTGAGATATTGCATTATTTCCTTGATGCCAGAAGATGGGAAGAGGCTTTTTTTGGGCTGTGTTGGGTCTTCATTGCTGTGCGCGCACTTTCTCTAGGTGCGGCGAGTGGGGGCTACTCTTTGTTGCAGTGTGCGGGCTTCTCATTGTGGTGGCTTCTCTCATTGCGGAGCTCAGGCTCTAGGCATGCGGGCTTCAGTAGTTGTGGCATGTGGGCTCAGTAGTTGTGGCTTGTGGGCTCTAGACCACAGGCTCAGTAGTTGTGGCTCACGGGCTTAGTTGCTCCGCGGCATGTGGGATCTTCCCCAACCAGGGCTCAAACCCGTGTCCCTACATTGGCAGGCGGATTCTCAACCACTGCGCCACCAGGGAAGTCACCGAGGCTAACTTTTTAAAATAGATAGATTCATTGCCCTCTTCTCTTTATTATCTGAAAACATCAGGGAAGACATACCCAAGATGGGAAGAAGTTGCTTCCATGAATACCAATAACAATTCCTTTTTCATCCACTCTCCACTTTCCTGATGGCCTTTTCCCCTGATACCCATATTCTCTATGACCACAATTGACTACATAATTTGTGAGGCCCAGTACAAAATGAAAACGTGGGGCTCCTTGATAAAAAATTATTAGGCATTTCAAGATGGCAGAAGCAGAGCATTAAACCAAGTGTGGGATCCTCTGAAGCACGGGGCCCTTTGTGACTGTACAGGTAGCGCGCCCAAGAAACTGGCTCTCATTCATGAAGGCTCCTCCATTACATCTAACTCCTTCATTGTCCTAATGGTCTTAGAGATTGGAGAGAGTTAAAGCCCATACTCAAGGCTAAAGTGAGCCTGATAGTTGCTTCGACAACTGATAGTAATGGTTGTAGTTTTCATCTCTTGCAGAAAAGACCAGACAGGGTTTAGATGGTGAGCTATCTTGCCCACTGAGGTTCAGAACTCTTCTTATGATCATTGTTATTGAAGTCATATAGCTAGTTATGAAGATGGTGGGGCATGTGGTGCTGGAGGTGGGGTTTTATCAGATAGTCCAAGATGTAGTTCAAGATGCTTGCACCATCAAAGGAAAGTCTATTCGGGGGGCAGCTGGCATTCTCCACTCTTTTTTTCTACTACATTGTGGGTTTTTTTAAGAACTTTTATTTAAAATATTTTTTCACTGAAGTATAGTTGATGTATAATACTGATATTATATAAGTTACAGGTGTACAATATAGTGATTTTTAAAGGTCATACTCCATTTATAGTTATTATAAAATATTGGCTATATCCCGTGTTGTACGATATATCCTTGTATCTTATTTTGTACATAATATTGTACCTCTTAACCCCCTGCTTCTGTTTTGCTCCCTCCCTCTTCCCTCTCATCACTGATAACCACTGGTTTGTTCTGTGAGTCTGCTTCTTTTCTGTTATATTCACAAGTTTGTTGTATTTTTTTAGATTCCACACATATGTGATGTCACACATTTCCCTGTCTGACTTATTTCACTTAGCATAATACCCTCCAAGTCCACCCACGTTGCTGCAAATGGCAGTATTTCATTCTTCGTTATGGTTGAGTAGTATTCCATTGTATACATATACCACATCTTCTTTATCTATTAATCTGCTGATGGGCACTTAGGTTGCTTCCATGTCTTGGCAACTGTAAATAATGCTGCTATGAACACTGGGGTGCATCTACTATGTTCTTGACGTCTGCTTTCTCCTAGCCTCTCAAATTCTGTTTAATATGAGGTAAAGTTGCTATCACTGTAAACATTTACTATTCAGACAAAATAATTTTAAATTACCTGCTAACACTTTTAATATTAAAAAGAGTGATAAAACCTACTGGGTGGTAGAGTTTTTTCCTTTGAATGTTTCTTCAGGAAATCCTTTGGAGAAGGTACTTCAAGTTTTGCTGGTCCCATAGTTTTCATTGCAGTTTTAAATTTTTGCTTCTCATCTTTTACAGCTGCCTTAAAAATGGATACATACCTACAATTAAAAGAAAAAGTTGTAGCATTTACATTTCTAGTAAAAATTGTTTAAAGTTTATAAAAAGGATATACATTTCTAATTTATATATATCTATATTCATTTGGAGATAGCCATAAAGCATAATTATCTGAATTATCTGAGTCCATCAGGCTTAGGCAAGCTAGATGGAACCTTTGCCCTAAGAAAAACATGCCAGGATAAAGATGGTCATAGTATTTCCTTATTATCCTTTGAATATCTGTAGCATCTATAGTGATGTCACCTCTCCCATTCCTGATATTGGTAATTTATGTCTTCTCTCTCTCTTTTTTTTTTTTTTTTCTGATAAGTCTAGCTAAGGGCTTATTAATTTTATTGATTTCTTAAAAAACCAGCTTTTCATTGATTTTCTTTAATGTTCACGTTTTCCATTTCAATGATTTCTGCACTGATCTTTACTATTTCTTATTTGGAGTTTAATTTGTTTTTCTTTTACAATTTTTTTTTTTTTTTTAGTTTCTTAAGGTACAAGTTTAGATATTTGACTTTAAACTTTTATACTTATCTAATAGAAGCTATAAAATTAAAAAACACCTTTTTAATTCCCTTCTGATATCTTCTTTGGCTTAGGAGTTTGTTTAGATGTGTTTTGCTTAATCTCCAAATATTTGGGAATTTTCCAGATACCTCTTTGATTTCTAATTAATTTTTACTGTGGTTAAAGAATATAATTGTAAAATTTCAATCCTTTAAGATTTTCTGACACTTGTTTTATGGCACAAAGCATAGTCTATCTTGGTAAATGGTCTACATACACTGGAAAAGAAAGTGCACACTGTTGCTGTTGGCTGGAGTGTTCTATAAATGACAATTAGGTCAAACTGGCTGGAAGTATTTTCAAGTGTTCTAATAATCATTGAAAGAGAGATGTGGAAATCTCTGACTATAATTGTGGATTTGTCTATTTCTTCTTTTAGTTCTATCGGGTTTTGCTTCATGTATTTTGAAGCTCTATTAGTAGGTGCATAGCATTTAGAATACCTTCTTGAAATACTAATCACTTCAATATTATGAAATAATATTCTATATCCCTTCTAAAATTCTGTGCTCTAAAAATCGACTCTGTCTGATATTAATATAACCAGTCCACATTCCTTTAATTTATGGTAACAGCATTTTTCCATTCTTTGACTTTTTACTTACTTGTGTCCGTACTTTTAAGGGGATTTTCTTATGGAAAGCGTAGAAGTTTTATCCTTTCAAAGGGTTTCATTTCTTTGGTGTATTTAGACCATTCACATTTAATGTGATTTAAAAAATATGTTTGTGTTTAAATTTTCCATCTTGCTATTTGTTTTCTACATACCCCATTGCTGGTTCTTCCTTATTTTATTCTGCCTTATTTTTTGTTTTATTTTGTGGAAGTTCTAAGGTTTACAATATACCTGTTTAACTGATCACAGCCTACCTTCAAGTATTATTATGTCACTTCACATAGGACATAAGAACCTTACAAAAGAATACTTGCATTTACCCCTCCCCCACCTTTATCCTAATGTTATATGTTATGAAACCCGTAATTCATTGTGATTACTTTTCCTTTAAAGAGCCAAATAAATTAAAAAGAAATTCAGAAATAAATTTAAAAAGAAGAAACTTTAATATTTACCCATATATTTACCATTTTATGTGTTCTTGATTTCATTGTGTAAATCCAAATTTCCAACTCATACCCTTTTCTTATGCATTATGGACTTTTAAACTTCTGGCTTCCACTGTTTCTATCTGCTGACCTTCTTTCTTCCTCTGTATGTAATGTTTCTTTTTTCCTTGGCTGTTTTTAGGATTTTTCTCTTTATTACTGGTTTTAAGAAATTTTATGTTAATGGCCCTTGGTATGGTTTCCTCCCCCTCCTCCTTCTCCTTTTCCTGCTTGGGGCTCATTATGATTCTTGGATTTGTGGATTTAGAGATTTCATTAATTTTGTCCAAATTTTGACCATTATTCAAATCTTTGTTCTGTAACTCTCTACTCTCCTTCTGGGACTCTAATTACACTTGTGTTAGGTTGCTTGATGTTGTCCATAGCTCACAGATTCTGTTTTCCTTTTCAGTTTTTTTTCTCTCATTTTCATTTTGTATTGTTCTAGTATTACTATGTCTTCAAATTCAACAATATTTTCTTCTTCAGTGTCTCAGCTGCTGTTATTCCCATTAAGTATACTATTTTCATTTTAGACATGGTATTACTTATGTGTTCAAGTTAGATTTGGGGTTTTATTTACCCTTCTCTTTCTCTCCAAACCTTGCTCATGTTTTCTTCTGCCTTTTTGAACACATGGAGAATATTTAAAATAGTGGTTTTAATCTCCTTGTCTACTAATTCTCTCACTGATGTCATTTCTTTGTCTGTTTGTATTGACTGATTTTTCTCTTGGTTATACATTGTATTTCTGGGTCCAGGGCTTTTAGTCTATTTCTGATTTGGCCCTACCACTGAGGCAATATATTTCTGAGGGTACTACTCAATCCCTTGCATCTTAGGAGGAGTTTCCACTCTGGTTGGTGGGAATATAAACTTTATCTTGCTCTGCTGCCTACTGTTGGCTATTTCCCTGGCCTTGGTAGTTTCAACATACAAAAGTACTGTCAGCCAAAGACTTCAGGGAAATTCTCCTGCATACTTCTATCGTTCTCCATATATGTAGTTCTTTCCTCTCTGGTACTCTTGTGCTGTGAACTCTACATGCCTTGACCACCTTAAACTCTGAACTCTGTTTCTTTAACTCAGAGAAACTGCTGGATTTTGTTTTAATTTCTCTTTCCTGGACTTTTGTCTGGAGATTCTCTCCAGAGACTATGTTGGGACAATTGTAGGGCTTGTTTCCCTTCTCTTAGGGATGACTGCTCTGTGTTGTGTTGCTGCTCCAGAGCCTGAAAAACCATTGTTTTACATATATTTTTCTGGTGTTTTAGTTGTTTAAGGTGAGAGGGTAAATTCCACTCTTGATTGGAAGCAGAAGTTCAGCTATACCACTTTTAATACTTTGTATTCTCATCTTACTATGTAGGTAAGTTTGCGTGGAGAAACATTCAATTGTTTCTTGCTTTTAGAAGACTTTCCTTAATCATGAACTAAATGTCTGGGAATTAACTATGGTCCAAACTGAATGAGCTCACTAGATACCATCAGAAAATAATGTTCAATCCAAATCTGTGCCTTGAAATTCCCACGGAAGTTGGAATTGGCGGATATGATCCCTTAATAAAATACCTTCCTCTGCAGTAAAAAGGAGTGCGTACACTCTCACCTTTTTAAAATTTGCAATCTTGTGATTCATTACACTATCCATTGTGAGTTGAAAGCTTACCATCTGTTATAGAAAACAAGATATTCTATTCTATATGAATAATAATTTTTTAATTTTTCCAAATTACAAAAATTTTTTTAAATGATGAAACTAATGTAATGGTATATGTCCATTATATCTCAACAACAGCAAAAAGGAATAAAGATCTAGGTTCCCTCCATCTCCTCAATTCATTTTCCAGAAAAAATTATGTTTTCTATATCTCTATTTATGTATGAATTGTAACTTGATTTTTAAAACTTAATATAGGGGCTTCCCTGGTGGCTCAGTGGTTAAAAATCCGCCTGCCAATGCAGGGGACACGGGTTCAAGCCCTGGTCTGGGAAGATCCCACATGCCACGGAGCAACTAAGCCCGTGTGCCACAACTACTGAGCCTGTGCTCTAGAGCCCACGAGCCACAACTACTGAGCCCATGTGCCACAACAACTGAAGCCCGCGCACCACAACGAAGAGTAGTCCCTGCCCACTACAACTAGAGAAAGCCTGCACACAGCAACGAAGACCCAACACAGCCAAAAATAAATAAATAAAATAAACTTATTTTTTAAAAAACTTAATATAATGTGATACCTTTCCATGTTAGTACACATAAAGCTTACTTTCTTTTCTTTTTCTTTTGCATGAAAGAGTCTTTAAATTCTATAGCATTTTACAATTTTCAAAAGTTTCACCCACATCGTTTCATATAATCCCATAATAATCCTTTTTTCCCCCACCCCCTATATTACCCTTCCCCCCTTCCCTCTCCCCACTGGTAACCACTAGTTTGTTCTATCTGTGAGTCTGCTTCTTTTTTGTTTTATCCACTAATTTGTTGTATTTTTTAGACTCCACATATAAGTGATATCATACAGTATTTGTCCTTCTCTGTCAGACTTATTACACTTAGTATAATGCCCTCCAAGTCCATGCATGTTGTTTCAAATGGAAAAATTTTCATTCTTTTTTTTATGGTGGAGTAGTATTCCATTGTATATATATACCACATCTTCATTATCCATCCATTTATTGAGGGACACTTAGCTTGCTTCCATTATACTTTCTTTTCAATAGCTGCATTTTATTCCATTTTCTGGATAGTGTGGTTTTATTATAAAGATCCAGAGGGTGACTTTATTAGACAACTGGCCTTACTTTCTACTTTTTATTAGATGTGGGCTATAGATGAATTATTCTAAAACTAAAGTTATCTTCAATAGACGTATCATACTTGCACTTATTTTCTTGCCAATAGTCACCACATAGTCATATTCAATCTGTAGATACACAGTTCTAAAGCAGTTTATCTTAAAGAGCACACAGAGAACTACAGACCAAGAGTTGGTACAGTTTGATAATGCTTGTTTGAGATTTTTTTTATCCTAATGGGTTAGATGAACATCTGGTTAACTACTGTTGTTTGTTTTGTTTTAAATGTCAGGCCAATATTATTATTGCAGCACTGGTCAATTGTGTAGAATTTTGGGACCTAGACTGCTCATAGCTCACTGTTCAACTGGAAGAGGGTGCCCTTCATCCCACTTTGATTACATATATCCATTTTCTAAATTCTCATTTAGCATCTGCATCTCTCATTAGGGTTTTCAATAATACATGGTTTTACTGTTAACCAACATTTTAATGTTTATCTTCCAGTTCCCCAAGGAGCCTGTAACCTCTGAGGTAAGGGAGATCACAGTGCTGTCAACTGTTGGTTTCCCCAAGGAATCCACCTCTTTGTGAAAGCTGGACGATCATCTTGCCAGTCTTGCAAAGAGCTGCAGTGAGCTTTACTGAAGCTGGGTTTATAACTCAGTGATGCAAACAAGGCTGGCAGCTTAATATATTTCTTTCTTAGCATGAATTTGTACTGCAGTAAGGGGATTGGGTAAGGGCAAGTTTGTGTTACTGTGGTGAGAAAGAATTGGTTAAATGTTTTATTATGCTCTGTTTTTTATAAATTAGTGTTTTGCATGCATGACATCTTGTCAAATGAAAAACTCATGGCTGTGCTGACAGTGTAGCCTAACTTCACCCTAATGCAATGAGTTCTTTGCCATCACATTTGGATGCCTTCTATTCCTTTCACTGTAGGTTAGTTTTTTCTCCTTACTCCTTCAGAGTAAACCAAGTTTGTGCTGTCACTCCAACATTGCCCAAGGGCAATGTTATACACTAACAGGGTTCAGTAAGTGCTTGCCAAATGAATAAAGATTTTTCCTATAAAATTTCTTGAAAAAGTCACCTAGATGCAGTAAAGCTTTTAAATTTACCAAAAAACAAAACACCTATTTAATAAACTATCTTAACATTCAAATACAGTATACTATGGAAAATATAATCAGCCAGTGAGTTATACAGAGAAACTTTATCTTGTACAATATACAGGAATTTTCGCCCAAAAGTCCATTCAGCAATAGTTAATTTGAACACTTCTCATAAACTCTGCAACTGTACCATATCTTACTTTGAATTCCTATTTCTAATTTCTACTAGATTTTGAGAAGCTAATGAAAAACAAAATAGGTATTGGTTTGGTTAAAAACAGATACTCAAGCTTAAAAGTGGAAGGATCTGCCTTCTTGTTGAAGATGTTATGCACCCCAAGCAATTACTAGTAAAGATAATTGATAATTAGATGTGAAAGACTCAAAGGATTATCTAGTTCATTTAGTTTGTTTTACAGATCAGAAAACAAATGAAAATGTATTCATGATCACAAAACCAATTAGTTGCAGAGCCTGTTTTTTTGTTTTTAGCCCACTGCTCTTGCAGTGCGGTTTTGCCTTGGATCAGGAAAAAGAGAAAGGTAAAAGCTGCAAAAATCCTAGGAGGAATGAGATTTTCTCTATCAGTTACCTTCTTTTCTCCCCATAGATTTAACTAAGTGCTAAGTCCCAGAAGACTAACTGGGATGTTTACTGTGTGGTTTCCTTTTCGAAATTTGGGGAATTAAAGGGGGTCCTAACACCTACATGAAAATCTTAACTCAATGACGTATTTTTGGGTCTCTATCAATCCACTCTTCCTTCCATCAACTATCAGATCAAGAAAAGACCTTAGAGGGACTTCCCTGGTGGCACAGTGGTTAAGAATCCACCTGCCAATGCAGGGGACACAGGTTCGAGCCCTGGTCCAGGAAGATTCCACACGCTGTGGAGCAACTAAGCGCGTGCGCCACAACTACTAAGTCTGCGCTCTAGGGCCTGCGAGCCACTACTACTGAAGCCCGTCTGCTACAACTACTGAAGCCCACGCGCCTAGAGCCTGTGCTCCGCAACAAGAGAAGCCACCTCAGTGAGAAGCCCACGCACAGCAACAAAGAGTGGCCCCCGCTCGCCGCAACCAGAGAAACCCTGCATGCAGTAATGAAGACCCAATGCAGCCAAAAATAATAAAATAAATTTATTTTTTAAAAAAGAAGGAGGGCTTCCCCGGTGGCGCAGTGCTTGAGAGTCCGCCTGCCGATGCAGGGGACGCGGGTTCGTGACCCGGTCCAGGAGGATCCCACGTGCCGCGGAGCGAGCGGTGGGCCCGTGAGCCATGGCCACTGGGCCTGCGCGTCCGGAGCCTGTGCTCCGCAACGGGAGAGGCCACAGCAGTGAGAGGCCCGCGTACCGCAAAAAAAAAAAAAAAAGAAAGAAAGAAAATGACAACTTGGTTTAAAAAAAAAAAAAAAAGACCTTAGAAACTACCTCATCCATTTATTTTGTTTCACCAATCAAAAAACTGAGGCTCAGAAACAAATAGGAATTTATACTTGACAATACTTTGGGGGAAAAAAATAAGTATTATCCCTTTATACAGGGAGCAGTAGTGTAGTTAGAAACAAAACAATTAACTCCTGAAACCAAGTTTCAAGTATCCTAACACAGAATAATAAAATTGTGATTTTCTCTTTTCAACAATAAGAAATTTCAGGCTATGTTGTATGCCACATCACACATGCACAATTAAATTACAAACAATCACACACGTATTAAAAGGAGGCTAACATAAGAAAACGGCCCTCTCACAGCACCAGGCTGCCCTCTCTGTGAATTGTGAGATGCTAAATACTTATATTTTGCAAACTTTTATTTAAGAAGTTGTCATCCAAGGCTATTTCATTGAGACAAAAATACACGTTCTCTCGTTTTGAAAGTGATATGATGCTTATTTAATCCTGAAATGGAACAGTAATTCCCCATTTTTGTTTCAAGTGGTAATCTTTGCTTACGTACCTAGGAGGCGGGGGATGTTCCTTCCAGTCACTGGGTATGAGGTTATAAATGCTCTCAGAAGAGCACATTGGATCCATGGCCACCAAATGAGTCCTTAAAACTACTCAGCTTTTTTCCTCATTATAACAATATCTCCATCCCTTTCTTCATCGCTTCCCCTTTCCTCTTCTACTCTCTTGCCTTCTCAAGGAACTAAGGCTTCTCTCTTTCACACAATTCCCCTTTGACGTCTTCTTAGCTGTCCTCTCTTGGGAAGAAAATAAAATCTCTCTTCTATTACTCTTGGGATCACTTAGCGTTGTTGACGGCGCGACTGCCCTGGAAACAGTTACTAGGCAACGGGGAAGTGGAAGGTGGCCCTGCAAACTACCTTTCCTCTCTTCCCTCTCTCGGCAGCTCCTTTTCTCTCAGAGAACTTCAACCTGAAAACCACTGTTTATATGTACCTTTGGGAGTAAAGGGGTGAAGACTGGCGTCCTCTTAAAAATGTTGCTCTTTCCTGTTTCTGTGTAGTTGGAGAAAAAGATAAAACGCTAGCAGAGACACGCGCAGCACCGAACCTGGCGTGCCGGCGTCGCACAATAACATTCTTGTGCGCAGGTGCCTACCCGGTGGGGGCGGGGCGAGCGGCTGAGGCCACGCAGACGCACGTCCGACGTCGGGAGCAGGACGAGAGAGGGAGGAGCCCGAGGAGCGGAGCCGGCTCGGGTGGGTGGAGCGCGGGACGAGTCACTTACCCGGTGCTGGGCTGCTCCGGCCGTGGGCGTGGCACGAGGACGTGGAAGCCGACCTCGGCGCAGGCGCAAAGGCCGCTGTGCGGAAGCCGGGTGGGACAAGCGAGGCGGGACAAGCGAGGCCTGGGCTCAAGGCTGTGGGCCGTCCTGGGCGGGGGCCCGAGGTGTCGGGTTGCAGCCCGAGGTGGCACTGGCGGCTCCCGGACGCTCCTTCCCATTTCCTTTCTTTTCCCCCGTCTTCTCAGTGTGATTTTCTTGGTGAGTTATTTGAGGAGAAAGGGAAACTGTAGAAACCAGTCTGTTCCCATCGCATGCCTTTCCCGCTCCGTGCCTTCCCCTTTGCGCTGCTCGGCGGTGATCCCAGCGCTCTGTCCGCGCCCGCCTTCTAGGCTGCTTACGTCCCGGGCTCAGCCCTGCCGCCACCTGTGCGGGCGCGGCGGCGCCCCGCCGTCCTCCCGGTTCGCCTGTCGCGGCCCGTCCTCCCCTGGGCCACCTGCCTCGCTTTATCCTGCACCTCGCCCCTTCTCCGCCAGTTTACCTCTTGATCGGGCCCCTCCTCTTAGGTCTTTGTTTTTTAAACGAGAAGCCTAAACCTGAAGGAGAAGCCTTTTGAACGGGCCCTTGAGTTGTTGCCTTTTTTTTTTTTTTGGTGTCCTTTTTTGAAAACGATCTTAGAAGAGGTTTTATTCCGTTTGAACCATTTGGTCTTCCGTGAACCTACTTATTCGCATATGACTGCTGAAGGAAGCTCACCATCCCGAGGCTTTGAAAGACATTTTGGCAATATGGTTCTGAACCAACAGTATAGAGGCCACTCTGCCCGAAGGGGACTAAGGATGCTCCAAGATAAGAGAAGGCCAGTTTTGGTCATCTCACTGCCAGGGTGCTCGGTGGAGGGATTAAAACAGCCTGGTGGCTTGGTTAATTTAAAAGGGTTTGCTGAATGTGTGGGTCCTTATCATCTTGGGCTCTTAGTGAATTTCATTAGACAAGAATAAATTTAGTTTTTTCTTATCCAGTTGGTCAGGTTTGTATTTTTTATCCCAGGCGTTTAACAAACATTTTATTTCAGATGATTGGCACCTTGTGGGTGATGTTCCTGTTCTTCACATCGGATTTTCTGTTTTGAAACAAAACAGTTTATATGTATATGCCACTTTGCCCTTTTCCTTTCCACTTTGAGTATTTTACGTTTTGGGGTTTTTTGCTTAGCATGTATAGAGAAGAATAATGTTCTCTATATATGCTAAGATTTGAACTAAGGACTCAGAATGATAATACCGTTAAGCCAAGTGGACAGTCATTGGCCAAAGTTTATAAACTTTCTAATTAGAAGGAATGCTTTAGGACTGTTCATGTGAATCAGTTCCTAAAAGAGCCAATAAAGGCAAAGCATGATTTCTGCAGTTAGTAAGCACCCACTGGCTTTAGCTAGTCTTGACTTTCTGCTGTTACTGAATACAGTAATTTCACTGATGTCAGTATGTTTATTATGGTTTTAAAAACACTAAACAGAATTTAAGGTCTCAGTGTAGTGTATTCAGTGCACCGTCTTAATGAAGTTGTTCAATCATTTGGAAAGGAACTTTTTTCCTTTAGATACTTGGTCTGTAATTCTTCTTGCCTTTTGAAAGTATGTTTACAAAGAATGCATTTCTAATTTTTATAATTCCCTCAAAATGGCAGTCCTATTCAAGGAAATGCCTATGTTCAGTATGTCCACAGAGAATTAGTATTGGTGTACCATCAGAGGTGGTGAACTTTTTCTGTAAAGGGCTAGATAATAAATGTTTTAGGCCTTTGCAGCCCAGATGGATCCTTTCGAAACTACTCAGCTCTACCATTATAGCTCAAAAGCAGCCAAAGACAATATTTAACAAATGAAAAAAATGAATGAGCAAAGTTTTGTTCCCATGAAACTTAATTTACAAAAATAGGGGTGGGCCAGATTTGGCCTGTGGGTTGTAGTTTGCACAGACCCCTTATATGAATGAATGGTTGTACATACAAATTAGGTTTTTTCGCTAAGTATTATTTTAATCTACTTAAATGAATAAAATGGGCAGAGGTGGGACTATAAATAGGACAACTGGGAGGAAAATAAACCCTTTCTAAAGACATATTCTTTACAATATTTTTCTAAGTTATAGAATTGCAAAGGGTACTTAAAGAGGCTTTTGACTTAGATACGCAAGACCTTAAAGATATCTAACAGCGTAAGACTACCAACAGGAAAGGCTTAGGCAGCTTGATTCTAAGATAAAGGCAAAGATGAGTGGTGAACTTGGAAAATGCTTTGATTGTAAGACCCCTGTGATTACCACATGGCACTGAAGTGTGGTCCTTCCTCCTCGCAGTTTCAGTCAGCTGACTGACTGAAGGCTTGTTAAGAGGAGTTTTCCTTAGTAGTCAGAAGCAGCAAAGCTTCTAACCTTCTGCGGGTTAGTTTATATCCTAATATATTTGCATTTTTTTCGTATTACTTATGGGAAAACAATTTATTGTAAAAATGCAGTAATTTTTTAAGAATTTTAAAAAAACCTTAGAATGTCTGTCTTCATAAAATAGTGGACTAGATTTAGTCATCCTTAGAAATTATTAATAGAGATTGTATTAAAACAGGATGACAAGTATAATCATGGCATAAATATTTTCAAAAGTTCATTGAACTGTAGCCAGTTCTCATCATGAAATAATTTTTGAGGTGCTATGCCTTAATTTGGGAGAGTAATAACAAATATTTTAAATGGGTAACAAATGCTAAATCATTTTCACTAAATAGATTTTGACAATTTCCCAGAAGTATTCTAGGTAATTTTATAATGGAATTGAAAATTTCTGGACTATTTTGGAAGTAAAAATTGATAATGGGTTTAATATGATTTGGGCTGATTATCAATCATCTAGTGGTAAATGTAGGAAAATATCACTGTAAATAGTTTCCTGAAAATTAATATGTATTTCTGTTTTAAAAGTATATAACTTTGTTATCATTCTTAGGAAATAATTTAAAAACCTTTTAAAAAGTGGTTTCTGTACTTTTTTTCCTGGAATTCTTCAGTTTTGATCAGCTTGCCACAGTAAAATTGTTAAGTTTCATACTTCGAGGTCACACAGTACTTAACTTAATATGTACATGTGGACATTCTGTTTTTTAAAGTTCTTGCTGTGATACTGACACATCACTGCCTTTCCATTTATCTGTTTGAATGGCAAGTGTCTTTCATGTCAAAAAAGTGTCCATTGGAACTAGTGGATCAAAAAACTCCACTGTAAGTGATAAGAAAACCTATTTAAAAAGTATTAATGTATAATGGAGTGGTATATACTATCCCCTGAGAAATTAGTTTACTAAAATATTTTTTGTGTAGAACTTGGCTCTACAAAAAATATTTCAGAACATCAATGATTCAGTAAAACCTGAGTACTTAATGATCAAGAGATTTAGTCTTTAAGTACTGTTTTTGTTTCTTGACTCTTATGTGATTGACTTGCATTTAATTTGAAATAGTTTTGTTCTTTGGCTGAAGAAAAATTGCCTATTCATAACCCCTGTATTGAAAAACGTATTAAAATATAAGTAAATGGAAAAGTCTAATAGCATGGCTTTGAATCATAAAGGAAAATGATATGCAGTTGGTCCTCACTTTTCACAAGTTCTATATTTGTGAATTCTACTCGCTAAAATTTATTTATAACCCAAAATTAATACTTGTAGCACTTTTGCAATCATTCACGGTCACGTGAACAGTGGTGAAAAATTTGAGTCAGGAGATATGCATTCCAAGCTGGAGTTAAACAAGGTGATGCTCTGCCTTCTTGTTTCAGCTCCTACTATAAACAAGTGTCTTTTGAATTCTATTTAAGTGCCACATTTTTTGCATTTTTGTGCTTCTAGCTGGTGATTTTGCTGGTTAAAATGGCCCCCAAGCAGAGCGCTGAAGTGCTACTCATGTTCCTAAGACACTAAGGCCACGATGTCCCTTACAGAGAAAATGTGTGTGTTAGATAAGTTTCCTTCAGGTGTGTGTTAAAGGCTGAGTTCAATGGTAATGAATCACTATGTATATATATTAAATAAGATGTCTTTAAGCAGAAACACACATAAAACATTACGTATTGATTGGTTGCCAAAAATGTTGTGACCAGAGGCTCACAGGAACCTAACCCTGTATTTCCCCTAGGAGCAATGGTTCAATATTCATTAATTCATATTCATGGTGACATGATAGAACATAACTACCATGAATAATGAAAATTGACTATATTACCTCTTAAGTAAAAATGCAGTTTCCAGATAAAAGTTACATGCTGTGGGCATTATTCCATCTTCTCTTGTCTTTTGGTTGGCTTACAGTGAATGTTGAAACCCTAAAATGAGTTTGTGGCTAAATGTTACAAAATTTAGTATGTAGCTTCTTTAATTTTCTTTAAAAATGATAATGTTAGAGCAATTAATACCTGCCTTCTGCTAGTTTCAGGAAGATTTTTATGGTGAAGTAATACTGATACAGAATTAATAAGTTGAACTGTCACAATTTTCTACTTTGAATTCATATAAAACAAAGGAAGAATAAGGTTATAAAAGATAAGGTGAAGTTAACTTGCATAATGTTTGTGTTACAGTCTTCTGCTTTTAATGGAGTTGATGTTAAGCATTGTAGCAACCAACATAAAGTGGAAAAGATCAGTTAAAAGATTTAATGCCCATAAAAACAAACCAGCTACTCAGGTAATACACAATTATTACCAATATAGACCTCAGAAAGTTATGCATTGGGAACTAACAAAGAAGACACTCTGTGATGTTATAAGCAAAAGCCACCTGAATAGGAAGTTAATCAGGCTGTTTTATACAGTGTCCTCAAAATAATGTGGTAACGAAGAGTTCCAGAATAAAAGTAGTTTAATAAAAGAAATTGCTGATAGGGTTCAAGTGTACAGTTCTCTGATCCTTGGTTTGTTTCAGGGAAAGGATTAGACTGTGCTTGACAAAACAGTTCTTGATTCACGGATGAGTACACCTGTTTTCTCTGAAGGTTTATAAACAAACCAAACCATAAAAAAATATGCCTAGCTTTGTGCCTAGATATTCTGATTCAATTTATATGTTTTTAGTCTATTGTCATTGAGTGACGGTGGTTAATATTACTATATAAATGGTCTTATGTGCCAACCACCATGCTATGTGCTTTGAATTTATTATAAAATCATTTAAATAGCCAAGAGGTACCCATGTGTGGCAGACACTGTGCTTTTTACAGGAGATATTATTGCATCTAAATCATGTAGTGATTCAGATGGATAAAACAACCTAAAAGAGTAATTCGGATACTCATTTCATAGCCTCAGTCCACTGATCACTAAACATACAGTTAAATCATTGAAAGTTTTAGGTGTCGTGTGAAAGATTTATATTTATCATTTGGTTATGTTGTCTTGTATATCGCTTTGTGGCAGAAATTCGGTACTGTCTAGTAAAACTTTTTTTTTTTTTTTTTTAGTAAAATTTGACCTGTCTTGCATACATTTGTGTTTTAATGGTGAGTATATTTTCAAAGAGGGATTTGACCAGTATGGGGAATTACAGAGCTTCTCCGGATGCCAGAATAAGTTTGTCCTCTTATAATTGGAAACATTCCTGAGTTTTTTTGCTATCACTCTGGAGTCTGGAATTTGAGTTAAGTCTCTCCAATGATGATGTTTATAGGACAGAAATTAAAGTGATGGTCCCATGCACAGAAGGTTATAGATATGTAGCCTTTGACTTTGCTGCTGATTATCAGTTTTTCTTAAGTATTTGCATAATGTTATATCTTTCATTAGCTTTTTTTAAGGCCTTCAACATGAAAAATATGTAAGAATGATTCTTAACAGTGTGCATGTAAAAGGCATGTAAGAAAGAAAATGTCATACCTTTGCCCTATAGTTTGGAAAATTATTTAAGCATCTTATTTATTTATTTTTATAAGCAAATATTTTATTCTGGTTTCTTGTGAATTCTTTGACTAAGAAATTTATGAGTAACATGATAATCTATCAACATTTTCATATAACTAAAGAGAAATTAAATATAAAGAGTATTGTTCAGCTTTTTGTTCAGCAAGTAAAAAGCATTCCAACTCCAAATCATCCTTATTTACATGGGTTATAAACCATGAGACAATTTTCATTATAGGAAAATAAATACTAATTTGATTTAGAATCTTTTTGAAAAAGCATCTATGATACGGCATTTTCTGAATAAAGTGTTGCTCATAGTTACAAATTGTTAAAGTTTTGATTACTCAATATCTTGAGACTTGAAAAGATTGTTAAAAGGATAATATGAAATAAATGAGAATTTGGGTTCAAATACTTTTTTAAATATCCCATAAATTTGGAAGAATGTTAAACAGTGTATGTACTGTGGGCGTGGTTATACTTAATCCTATTGGGATAGTGTTTTGAAATTAGTAACCAAATGTCTTTTTTGTTTGTTTTTATGTTTGAAAGGGCCAAAGCCAGTTTTTAGGTTGGCTTGCGCAGAAAAGTGAAAAGAGAATGCTCCACTTTAACCGATGTCAGCACCTGAAGCAAATAGCTCAGAAATGCTTTTCTAGTACACATGTGAAAACGGATAAACGTGCACAGCTATTTCTTTCAAGAACCTTTGCACTTGCAGAATTAAGGAAGTCATGGCACTCAATCTACTCTCTTGTTGGAGACAAAAATATTATCCTGATGGGACCACCCGGTGCTGGGAAAACAACAGTAGGCAGAATAATAGGTCAGAAACTAGGTTGTTGTGTCATAGATGTGGATAATGATATCCTTGAAAAAACCTGGAATATGAGTGTGTCTGAAAAATTGCAGGATGTTGGTAATGAGCAATTTTTAGAAGAGGAAGGAAAAGCTGTGTTAAACTTCTCTGCATCTGGAAGTGTGATTTCCCTTACTGGGTCCAATCCAATGCATGATGCTAGCATGCGGCATCTGAAGAAAAATGGAATAATTGTTTATCTGGATGTACCTCCAATAGATATAGTTAGTCGTCTAAAATTAATGAAAATAGATAGGATTGTAGGTCAGAATTCTGGAACATCTATGAAAGACTTACTTAAGTTTAGAAGACAGTATTATAAGAAGTGGTACGATACTCGTGTTTTATGTGAAAATGGGGCTTCCCCGGAGGAGGTAGCTGACAAAGTGCTGAATGCAGTTAAAAGATACCAAGATGTGGACTCAGAAACATTCATTTCCACAAGACACATTTGGCCTAAAGACTGTGAACAGAAGGTCCCAACAAAATTCTTCAGTGAAGCTGTGACTGAGGGGTTAGCTCCTGACGGTGGACTTTTTGTTCCTGAGAAGGAGTTTCCAAAATTAAACTTTGGGGAGTGGAAAAGCCTCGTAGGAGCAACGTACGTAGAAAGAGCACAGATACTCTTGGAAAAATGTATACATCCTGCTGACATACCTGCTTCCAGGTTGGGAGAAATGATTGAAACTGCTTATGGGGAAAACTTTGCCTGCTCAAAAATTGCCCCTGTCAGGCACCTGTCAGGCAACCAGTTCATCCTGGAGTTGTTCCATGGACCAACGGGATCATTTAAAGATTTGTCTTTACAGCTCATGCCCCATCTTTTTGCACACTGTATTCCACCAAGTTGTAATTACATGATACTTGTAGCCACCTCAGGAGACACCGGGAGTGCAGTCTTAAATGGCTTTAGTCATCTTAGTAAGAATGACAAGCAAAGAATAGCTGTGACCACATTTTTTCCTGAGGATGGAGTAAGTGATTTTCAAAAAGCACAAATAATTGGCAGTCAGAACGAAAATGGATGGGCAGTAGGTGTCAAGTCAGATTTTGATTTTTGCCAGACATCTATAAAAAGGATTTTTCAGGATTCTGATTTTACTGGCTTTCTTACTGTGGAATATGGAACAGTGTTAAGTTCAGCTAATTCCATAAACTGGGGCCGACTGCTTCCCCAAGTAGTTTATCATGCTTCTGCATACCTTGATCTCGTTAGCCAAGGATTTATTTCTTTTGGAAGCCCAGTCGATGTGTGTATTCCCACAGGAAACTTTGGTAACATTTTAGCAGCAGTGTATGCCAAAACCATGGGAATCCCTATTCGAAAATTTATTTGTGCTTCTAATCAGAACCATGTTTTGACTGATTTTATAAAAACAGGACATTATGATCTAAGGGAAAGAAAATTAGCACAAACCTTTTCACCAGCAATTGACATTCTCAAATCTTCAAACCTGGAGCGACATTTACACTTGATGGCTAATAAAGATGGACAATTAATGACAAGATTATTTAATCAATTAGAAGAGCAGCATCACTTCCAGATAGAAAAGATTCTAGTTGAGAAAATTCAGCAGGATTTTGTAGCTGACTGGTGCTCTGAGGGAGAGTGCCTAGCAGCTATTCACTCTACCTACAATACTTCCGGGTATATTTTGGATCCACACACTGCTGTTGCAAAAGTAGTTGCAGACAGAATGCAAGATAAAACCTGCCCAGTGATCGTCTCATCTACAGCTCATTACTCAAAGTTTGCACCTGCTATCATGCAGGCTTTAAAGATCAAAGAAATCAGTCAGACTTCATCCAGTCAGGTTTATTTACTGAGTTCATACAATGCATTACCTCCACCTCATGAGGCTTTATTGGAGAGAACAAAACAGCAAGAGAAGATGGGGTGCCAGGTCTGTGCGGCTGATGTGAATGTCCTGAAGAGTCACGTGGAAAAACTAGCACAAAATCACTTCATATAGAAGTTTTCTGAGTTAAAAAAAAATGTTCTGGTGATAAGCATGCAATAATTGATCACAAACGTAGATTTGGAATACAAATAACATTTTGGTTTTTATGTAAATATGTATGTCTATATGTAGATCTGTTATCTTTCGGAATTTCAATAGCCTAATCTCTAGATCTGAACATTATACCTACACATGCTCCTTGGATCCTTAATCTGGAAGTGACAGAAAGGTAGCATAGTACACAGACCCTTGTGCTGTGCTTTGCACTCATGAGGGATATATCGGTTTCTACTCCCTCACCCCCACTTTTAAGCAGACCAAAATGTCTGGCATTCAATCTGGCAATTAAAATATTTAAGCATAGTTTTTCCGTAGTACATCTGTAACCATTACCAGTTCTCTATTGAATAGAAAGATAATTTACCACTCTAATGGTTAACTTCTGTGGAGGAAGTAGTAAGCTCATCTATTAAGAAAGGGCTAGTAGTGTTTCTGACTCTCCATTTCGGACTTGTAATTAATTATGTGTATTCTACGCCACCCAGATTAGATAAGTGCTCTGGCCTTCACTCCCCTTTAGATATGTAGAGTTAAGGTGATGTAGTTTGAAAACCAAGACACAAGATTTAAATCCACAATGTAATAATCCACAGAACTACTTAGTAGTGGATACGGAAATAAAATTATGTATCTATTTCAAGAGAAAAGCTTTCCAAAATTCAGAGTATTTGAATAGTCTTCATGGAAGTATGTTTCTAGTTCTACCAGTTTTCCTGTATTATTTGGACTCCATTCCTATATAATTTGTCTATGGTCTCTCTTTTCAATGAACATTGTCTTTTTTGGTAACTAAAATCACATACGGTTGATGCACATATTTAGTTTTTCCTTCTTTGTAGTAACAATACATTATAAACGTGATTTACATTTGTGAATTTCCTGGATGTTTTATTTCTGAATTAAAGATTATCAGTGAAAGGACCTGTTAGTGTAATGGACTGCTCTCAACCACAAGATGGCATTCCTAACATAATTTGTCTTTGCTGATAACATTCTGCTTCATTTTCTGGGAAAACTACCTCCATAAACATATTACAAGTTGTCAAGAAAAAATTGTAATCGTTCAATGAGCCGAAGCAATCTGTTTAAAAAATTTAAAAATTAAACTAATTATGTTAACTTTGGATCTATGGCTTCTAAAATGTACATTTTAAAACCAAAACTTGAAAACTAAGATCCGTTACAAGAAAATAATGGAAGATTCAAAGTTTACTTATTCACGTAGGTCTTAGATATTTTATCATTTGCTTATAAGGATATTTGTTTCAGTAAATGATATGTTTAGAAAACGCATGTAAATTTTCCTGTGTGTATGAGAATGCACTATTTTTCTGAAAGTGGGAGGGACAGTGTTTAAAAAAAATGACATGGGGCTTCCCTGGTGGTGCAGTGGTTAAGAATCCACCTGCCAATGCAGGGGACACGGGTTCGAGCCCTGTTCCGGGAAGATCCCACATGCTGCGAAGCAACTAAGCCCTTACACCACAACTACTGAACCTGAGTTCTAGAGCCCGCGAGCCAAAACTACTGAGCCCGCGAGCCACAACTGCTGAAGCCCGTGCGCCTAGAACCCGTGTTCCACAAGAGAAGCCACTGCAATGAAAAGCCCGTGCACCGCAACAAAGAGTAGCCTCCACTCGCCACAACTAGAGAAAGCCCGCGCAACAAAGACCTAACGCAGCCAAAAATAAATTAATTAATTAAAAAAAAAAAGACATGATTTTTGCCCACAAGAACTGTAATTAAGGAGACAACATGTAAAATTAAATCATGTATTGATACAACACAGAAGAGTTACTGCAAGTTAGGTCATGAGTAAGTGAAAAATGATACAGTCAAGAGCTGTAGGATTACCATGGACCAGTCAGAAAAGGCTTCACAGAGGACACAGAAATAGAGGTAAGTCCTGAAGGATGGCAAGATTTTCTAGGTGAAAAGGAAGGGGAAATACATTTTAGGCAGACAAAGGAAATAGGTATGGTGAGTTGTTCAAGAGGGTACCTGCCTTTATCTGTGGTTGGTTTGTTCTCTGTCCAAAACTTATTTCATGCCTTCACTTTTTCCTAAAACCAACTCTAGCCCTTCCCTCTCAGCTAAAAACCTTGCCTCAGTCAAGAGGAACAAGCCAGCAGTGAAGACATGGTTTCCCACCACCAAATGTCTGAATCTGCTATACCTGTTTCGGTCCTCGCCTGCCTCCCGCTGGGTTGAATTGGGTGGTATTCCTTCAGGTGTGTCTTGGCTTCTGTTCCGGTCAGGGCACTCACATCACTTGCTTCATCAGTTCTCTCCTCTGCTGTTTCTTCAACCTCTCCCCTTTCTTTCTATGCCATTCAGATGCTCTGTTTTCATATCTTATAAAGCATAAGAGCAAACCAAAACTCTAAACATCCACATTTCCCCCCATCTACTCTTTTATTTCTTTACATTCCATTCAAGACCAAGCCTCTTCAAAAATAGTTGTCTGCATATATGGTCTCCACTTTCTTACCTCTCATTTTCTCCAGAGTATGTAAAGTACACTTACAGTTTAAGGAGGAATAATAAGCAACCATGTGCCCCACACCTTGCTTTATGAACAGACCATTCCTCATCTGTGACACCCACTGTGGCTCCTCTGATTACATTTACTTCTCTCCCTCAGAGGCAACCACTATTCTAAATTTTCTCTTCATCATTCCCTTGTTTGTATTACAATTTTGCACTGTTTAGTTTTGCCTCTTTTTAAATTTATGTAAATGGAATCATACTATATATATATTCTTCCATGACCTTTTATTTAAAAACTTTAAAATTCATCCATGCAGATGAGTGAAACCATAGTTCATTAATTTTTAATTACTGTATAATATCCTATAGTATGAATACCATAATCTATCCATTTGCCAGTTAGTAGACATTTAGATTGTCTAATATTTATATGTTCTTGTATCCAATAGGTATACTGTTTTGTAAAATTGTGTTGAAGGCTAGTGAAAATGGACTTCCAAACATTAGTGATTCTTTCTAATGTTGTAAAAATAGATTTCATATCTTGGCTGTATTAAAATAAAAATGTATGGTCTGTTTATGACATGAAAAATTATTATCAGTTCTTAGGCTATGGTTATAATTTCTACCTTATCTTTGAAATTATTTTACCACGTCAAAAAATATAGTGAACTTGTAAGATTTTTGAGAAAAAAGAAAGGAGATTTTTAAATTACATGTTAATGAAAATTGTAAAATATTTTTTCATCAAAATCGAGTTTAGAAGGCAATAAATTGTTCTCTTTGAAGTTTTTGTTAGATTTTAATAGCAACTCACTTTCAAAAACAATCACAGCAAATACTGTTTCTCTCAATCCATTAAAAGTTGCCATTTTTCAAAATGGAAACTTTAAAATAGATATTCCAGAGCTCATAAGAAATGCTAAAATAAGAAAAAAATGCTAGGAATCATTTTGAACAGAAGTTAAAAACATTTTTAAACAACAACAAAAACTCTTTCTGGCACTCTTTAAGGCACAAATATCAATGCACGTTGATGTTTAAATCACTCAACTTTATTTCAGATTAAACTAGGCTTGCTTGTATTCATGGCAACATTAAACTTTAATTTATAACTATATGCCTAGCAATAGGTTTTCTTTTGAAGCCACGTAAAAAAATACTGTTTGGGGTATACTTGACAGCACACGTCCCAGATTTGCAATCCATGTTGTAGTATATCATTTTCTTTTAAATTAGAGAACTTCTAGGTTTTCAATATTTTTTTAAAATTTTATTTATTTATTTATTTATTTATTTATTTATTTATTTATTTAGGCTGTGCCAGCTCTTAGTTGCGGCACGTGGGACCTAGTTCCCTGACCAGGAATCCAACCCAGGTCCCCTGCACTGGGAGCGCGAAGTCTCACCCATTGGCGTGCCAGGGAAGTCCCTCAATATGTTTTGTTTGCAGCACTTACTATCTCATGTTCTCATTGAGTCATTCACTTGCTTTCTGTGCTACGCTGGTCTTTTTATCTGACATTTTTGTCCATTTATGACTTACTTTTTTAATGACTTTACTGCCACTTTAGTGGTCCCCAAAAGCAATTCAATGATGTGACCTGGGTATTGTTTCCGGTGCCAACCTCTAAAGTTGATTCTCTGGTTTTCTGGAGAATCTTTGGCCCATTTATTATCTTTTAATAAATTTATTTTAATTTAAGCTTAAACTTGTTCGGAGTAACTTCTGTTATTTGCAATTAACAACCCTGCTTAATACAGTTCTAAGTGATGATTACAAGTAAAATTAGTGAGATTGGCACCAAGTGATATAGAGTAAACATTTTGAGCTGGGCAAAAATAAGTTAAAGCATTCGGTGGAAATTGACTGGTTATATACAGTTACAGGAAAGAGTATTGTATATTTTATTATTATTTGTAATTTTGTGTTTTACATTGTTTAATCAGTAAAAGTCTTAATAAACTTATGTATACACACACACATTTTTCAGAGAGCCAATTATTACTACCACACTGAATATATGGCAAACACATGACTTCACCTTTCTAAAATCTTAAAATTTTGGAATTGCAAAACATTTAACCCATGGGTTTTGCATAATGGATTGTTAACTTGTTCATTTTAGCACAACACAGTTTCCTAATCTAACAGAAAAGATATGCAAGAAAATAGCATTTCTACTGGATCAAGTGGCCTGGTTAAAATGATTTGACATCCTGGTTTGACAAGATTGGAGATTATTCATATTTGTCTTGAATTTTACAAGGTTCAAATCAAATAGCAGAAGTTTTCAGAAAATAATTTTACTTGCCCTCGATATTACCTTTTTTTTTCTGGGACTATCTCTCCAATCTGTTTGAGATTTTAAATATAATTGGCTGACATAATATTTAAACAACTGCCAAATCAACATGGGTCATTACCAGAAAAAACATCATTTCTTGTAAATTTCACATCTGTTTAGGGTTCTTCTCTATTAAAGTAATGTAACTTAATCCTAAAAGATCTGAAAAGCTTATTTATTCACAGTATTCTGTATACTTTCCAGAAAAAGAGTCAAGTCAAAAGGTACCCCCTTTTCCCTTCAGTGTTGTAGCCTACTATGAAGAAACAGAACGTCTTTCTCTTGAGAAAAGTTGAGTATAATAATATTTTACTGGCAAAAGAAAGAAGGAAAATATTAGTTTAAATTGGGTCAAGAGCATAAAATTTCTACTGGCCGAAAGTCATACCAAAATGAAATGAAATTTTAAGGAGAAAACAATCAAAGCTAAAATATCCTTTGAAATATGCAGGTCATTCTTATCAAAGAGGAAAAAAATACATGTAGGAGCTTTATAACTTTGAAAATGATTACACATAAATTATTTGATTTTCCCAAGACCTCAGAAAGGGACATTATGCAATCTTCCACTAATCACACTTATAGAAGAATTAACGTAAACTAAAATGTACATTTATTGATTTATAATGGTTGATATATCTTTCCAGTGACCACATATTTGGTCTTCTCCACCTAAGACTCCCCATCCCTTTTAAGAAGATACCCTGGAAATAGTAGTTTATTTGGTAAATATGAAGTCAAACCAAAGAGAGAAGGATAGTTTTCAGGGATGTTTCACTCACAATTAACTCTAGTTATCCCACAATATAGAATACCTCTTGAGTGAACAGAATATTCTTACCTGTTTGACTCAAGGTCGTTCTTCTCTGGACAGTGTTAAATATACACTGCTAACTCTTGATCTTTGTATCATCATCCTTCCAGATCACACACTTTGAGTCAACATGTACCTTTTTCAGATTTGTAACAAAACAAAAAATCATAGTTTCAGTCCTTGGGAAGCTTATGGAGAACTTAGGCAAGTAATTCAACTTATTACAAGATCATATGATATATATTATGATCAGAACCAGCCAGAAACATGGTGGACCCTGAGAAAGCTAGTTAGATATTTGGTTCCCCTTCAAACTGATGTTCTTTAAGCATTTGTTCCACTTTCCTTTTGGGGAGAGACCACAGTTTTTGCACAGACCCCCCACCACAAGCACAATGCAGGGAAGGACAGAGAAGGACACCTATTGGCAGAGGTTCCCTCTCCTGTGCTGTCCTAAGCAGCTCAGCTTGGACTCCTAACTTGCATACCTTACTAGCAAAACAAAAACATGGAAACTAACCAAACTCACCCTCTTTGAAAGGCAGTTTAGAAATCCTTTATTCAAGCATATTCTTGGGTCTTCTGACCTCTGATTCCTAGAACCTTGTTGAAGTAGTCCTTCTAAGCACCAGTGGTATTGATAAACATTATATTCTCTCTGCAATGTTCCTAACGACGTGTAAATCTTTTTGAAGGCTGGTGCCCTGGACAACTGCCTGGATGGCTCTTGCCTAGTCTGTTTCAGGCCATGATCATGTTTTAGACCTGGGGCTATGGATGGGAGAGAGTCATAGATATCAGACTGAGGGATTAAAGAAGGCATTCTAGAAGAGATGATTACGTGGGAGTCAAAGTTTAAAAGTCAAGTGACAGTTATGTAGGTGAATTGGTGAGCAGAGGAAACAACATGGCAGTGAGTAGGGACGTATCACTCAGCTTGCCTGGAACAAAACATGTATGTATGGGGTTGTGAAGATGAAGCTAGAAAATCAGGCAGGATCCATGAGTTTACATGTTTCTGAAAGCTATGAGATATCACTGAGGAATTTTAAGTAGAATACCATAATTAACTCTTTATTTTAGAAAGATCATGCTAGCAACTGGGTGGGGTGGGGGGATGAGACTCACAGACCTGAGACCCATTAACAGGCCAGAGTGTATGCTGCAGTCGTGGAACCAGAAGGAGTATTTTCAAGAAATACTTAGGACGTAGCTTTATAGGATTTGATGACAGATTAAATGAGAAGGGCATGGAGAAAGATTCAAGTTTGTAAACTAGATGGATGGTTTCACCATTCACAGAAATCAAGAATATAGTAGGATGAGCAGACTTGGTGATGAGTAGAATGGAGAGGAAATGCTGATGGTTTTGCATGCCTAACTCACTAGACACTTAATTTTCACTCTAATTTTCCATCACATCTTGAAATAAATAGTCTCCAAACCCTCTTCAAAGAAGAGAAAGTAAAGCGACTCACTTACTAATGAAAGCATGTGGGGATTTGGAGAACTTTCACCTCCAAACAAATGCATCTCTGTTTCTCCCCTAACACACACCCAAACCTGTCTTGCTCTTCTTTCCTCCTGTCTTTCCTTATCATATTCTACTAAAAATGCTTCCTAAATCCTGCCCATCTATTTGTCAACATTTTCAAGTTGCAAATCAGAATTCACTTCATTTAAATTATTCCCTGAGCAACCACCATTCCTGTTCATTTTAGCTTTAGCATTTATATGCTCTTCTGTAGTTAACTTGCTAAAATCCTGGCTTTCTTTCTAATAAATATCATTTAAAAAATTTATTATAAAATTCTTTACAAGTTCAAATTCTTTGATATCAGCCAAAGTACCAGTGTATTATTGTCTAAAGGATAAAGTCTTAGTTAATTGACTTCTTGGTATACTTCATTCTGATAACTGACAATAAAACAGATAACACAATAAATTATTGAATTTTAAGCTTGTTGGGCAGCCTTCTTTATGTAATGGAACATTTTGACATGCAGTCACTTTCTAAGGTACAGAGTATTATAGGATATTTCAGATTATTTGTGGGTACCTTTTTTTTTTTTTAATCTCTAATTTTTTTTTTTTGGCTGTACCTCTCAGCATGTGGGATCTTAGTTCCCCAACCAGGGATCAACCTGTGCCCCCTGCAGTGGAAACACGGAGTCTTAACCATCAGACAGCCAGGGAAGTCCCTGTGGGTACCATTGTTGTTCAATATCTACTCACAATTTTTTGGTTTGTTTTCTAGGATAAGGTGTCACAGGAAATGGTTTCCCTTTAAAAGGAGTTGTTTTACTTTTTTGGTTATCAGGAAAGATGATAGAAGTCTGATAGTTGTCTGAAGGATTCCCATGAAATTTACACTTTAAACAGACATGGAACGGTGCTGTGTCCCCACTTCCCCATGTTATAGTGCTGCCTAGCACATGTTGTGATCTCCACTTTTAATAGTAAGTGAATTAGGCATTAGACATTTGTTTAACTCTTAAGGAACTTAGGTTTACACTTAAAAGATACTCTTATTACAGTATCAGTGAGTACCTTTCGCATCTGTACAGGCCTCTATTTTTTAATCTGTTTCTTAATCTTAATCTCTTAATCTTAAAATTGGTATATACTTGTTATGGGGATCTGGTAAATTGATGTATGTGAGAAGATTTTTAAGGAATACATCATATTATTCTTAGGGTGCCGTAAAAAAAAAAAAAAAAAAGGACATCGAAAAACAGGGACTTCCCTGATGGTCCAGTGATTAGGGCTCCGCACTTTCACTGCCATGGGCCTGGGTTCAACCCCTTGTCGGGGAATGAAGATTCCACAAGCCACGTGGTGTGGCAAAAAAAAAAAAAAAAGATATTCTTAGGGTGCCATTATGAATACTGCCTTAAATTTTGTTTGTTTATTTTTGCGGTACGCGGGCCTCTCACTGTTGTGGCCTCTCCCGTTGCGCAGCACAGGCTCCAGACGCGCAGGCTCAGCGGCCATGGCTCACGGGCCCAGCCGCTCTGCGGCACGTGGGATCTTCCCGGACCGGGGCACGAACCCATGTCCCCTGCATCGGCAGGCAGACTCTCAACCACTGCGCCACCAGGGAAGCCCCTGCCTTAAATTTTGAGAGAACTGAGAAGCACGTTGATTTTTTTTTTTTTTTTTAAGTAGTAGTTTTCTTTTCTGAGAATGATTTAATGTATTCAAGAAAAATCCCTGCAATCCTATTAGGTTGATTTCTGAAATGAATGCCAGTTTTTGACACTGGAATAGAATGGAACAATATGATCTTAAATGCACACTTTTGTTTCAAACTATGTTTTTTTTTTTCTTTCAGTAGTTCATGAATGCTATCTGTTTCTCATAATGTCAGTGATGTGGAATGACCTGGACATTATTTCCAGAAACTGTTTAAATCAGTCTTTGGTTTGATTTAGCACTGATTAAAGCCTTGCTCATCTTCTCAGCATCCTTTTTTGTCAAGAGTAAAAGGATTAAAAAAAAAAAAAAAACTGCAAGAGGATGTGGAGCAGTGCTTAACCAATGCTGTGGAGGGGGGTTTATTAATTATTATGATTCAATCTGGCTGTTTCCTTTTCTTCACAGGGGAAATGAGAAATCTCCTGGTGGTACAATCAGAATGCTACTAGAAGCCATATCTTTGCAAAGCCAAAATGATCTATTTAAAACTTAGATACATTGTATCAAGTACAGAATTAATCTCACTGACACAAAAGAGGAATTCACGATCAATAGTATCATGGGCTTTTTTTTAATATATATATCTTCATTGGAGTATAATTGCTTCACAATACAGTGTTAGTTCCTGTTGCATAACAAAGCGAAACAGCCATATGCATACACACATCCCCATATCCCCTCCCTCTTGAGCCTCCCTCCCACCCTCCCTATCCCACCCTTGTAGGTCATCGCAAAGCACCGAGCTGATCTCCCTGTGCTATGCAGCTGCTTCCCACCAGCCAACTAGTTTACATTTGGTAGTGTATGTATATATCATGGACTTTTGATGAGAGCGTTATTTCAATCATTAGAATTATCACCTCCATTTTCTTGTGTGGGTGGTAAGCTCTAATTCCATAATTTAAAGGTTTTCTTGCATTTTACCACCTTTATAATATCCCAGAGGTGAAAAACTTTTCCTGTATGCTTTATAGAGGCAGTTCTGAAGCTGGATCACCTGTATCCAGGCCCTGGTTCCAAAACCAGCTTTAAGACCTTGGGAAAGTTACTAAATCTTCCTGTGCCTCGGCTGCTCATCTAGAACATATGGATAAAAATACCTGCCTGCTCGGGTTGTGAGAACAACAGGAGATAGTACCTATGAAGCACCACAACCCTTTGCTTTCTCCAAAAACATGACCCTTCCAAAGGCTAAGCCTAAAATAATTTTGTTCTGTAAAATACTGAAATCTCACTATACCGTTCCTTAAACAAACTTTTTTTTTTTAAACCAAACTGCTGTGTTGTATTCCAGCCAAAACATTTATTTACTGAAGTGCCCAAAGGTCTTTAAATTAAGTCATATATGTTAGTTTCAACATCCTAGAAATTCACAATGTTTCAGTAGAAGGTATTTTATTTAGGTGGAGAAAAAATGACATTTTGTCATTTTCAAGTTGCGGCCAAATCAGTAGACTCTCACTTTGCCTTCCGCCAACTAAAATTAGTTTTTGGCAACAAGATTCAGGGTTATTAACTCTGAAGCTGCTGGCAGTTTAAGTTTTTATCTATCTAAATTCTTATAGCTCAGGGAACAGAAAAACCCAATTTTTCCTCTTATAAATTTAATCCAATGTGAACACAAATTTTCAAGTTTCACTCAGGGATGCCAATTCTTTTCGTGTTCAGTTTTTCCACGATGAAGCTCTTTTGGACGCTAGTGAGCAGGATTAAACCTCAGGAGCAAGTGAGGCCACCTGAAAGTGCCTCATTGTCTTGTAGTCTTTCTGGGTCACTCAGTATTTGATTATCCAGACTAATTGTGGGCAAGGAAAGCATGAATAATCAAATTGTACAGACAAGCTCTTGTATCTTATTTTGGCTGATGGCTTCATCCTTCTTCTCAAACCTTTTTTCCAGAAGAGCTAACAAGGAAAGTAGAAGCTTTGTTTCCTGTCTTTGCTTGACTTCCTCTGTCCTTTCAAAAAAGTATTTACAAATGACATGATGTCTTCCTCCCAAGTGTCCCCTTCCCAGCCATAAAGAAGTGGCATCAACAATATGCCTAGGTAGTAATTCCCTGAAAAGGTGGACTTGCATGTTCTAGAACTTTCTGGTATAAAAAGGAAGACAGAACTTAAGCCTGAACTTGGCTTCTGGCTTTTTCTTTTCTTGATCATTTTCCAACAGTGTTAAAGGCTATTTTCTTCTTTCTTCCCATTACAGGATTTTTGGCACCTCAGACGTAATAATGGAAATAAACATTTAACAGATGGTCCCAGCAGTTTCCCTGACATACACGCATAGTACAAAAGGAAAGCATGTATAATGGAGTTGATTAGATCTTATTTTATTTCTCACAGAATATTTTCCTGGTCACATTTTTCATTTTTTTGTTTATGCTTTTTATTTCCGTGGTCCCTGACACACAGTTTCTGAATCATTTCTCAAGGTCAAGACCCTGTTCCTCCCTTTGCCCCCTCTCTGCACCACACAGAAAGTGTATCATAGTAACAGCACAAATGGCTTCACCACAGCAGCTCTGCAGAGGTTCTGCGGGGAAACTTAGGGAGTGTTCCCACATCTGCATCTGGTTCTCTCGTGAAACCAGAGGTCATAGGGTGGAAGTAAGCCAAGGAAATATTAGCAACAGGGGGAAGAAAGGAAAGAATTGAAAGAATATACTAAGGGGTTTTCACTGATTAGCAGGGAAAAAAGATCCTAGTGTAAAAATGTCAGCCTCAGGTAAGAGGGACAACAAATACTCCTGTGTGAAGCAGTCTGTGTGTTCATATTCCCACAGAACTCTGTTGGGTCCCTTCCTGAAAGTTTGAGAAAGATCACTAAGCTGCTGAAGCGAACAGGGCAGAAGCAGGGGTCTTGAGGGGCTGAGGACAAATCCAGCTCACCTTTCTGCATTAAGACCTATCCCGGTGATCCTCTGAAATGAGACTGTAATGCGCCATTGTGACACCTAGTGGCTGGCAGCTGTATCTGCATCAGCAAGGTACACATTTATAAAATAATGTTATTTTTGATTTATAAAAATGGAAAAAACTTACCTTAAGCTGCAAGATCACAGTGTAATCACCCGAGAACAGAGCAGAAAGCCAGTTGTCTTTAGTCACTGATTTGAAAGCTACATTTCTTAGAATTCTTAGATAGAATGTGCAGAAGCAGGTGGACGGAAATGTCAAATCCTTGGCAAGGTCCATCACTATTTAATATCTGTCGCAGAGGCTAATGAAATAAGTGAGAAAATGTTCCCTTAGTTTAACAACTTGATAAGAGGAAGAAGACAAAAAGTCAATCTCAATCAAGCCTTCTCACCTGGAAAGTAAAGAGGCAAGTATGTTAATAAAGGCTAACTGTTGTAGGTCCTGATAGTAGGCGGCCTCGCTTGGGCCTTTCAGATTTTTCCTTCTTCATATCTCCTTGTTTAAGTATTTAATATTCTTATATTTGTGGGATGATGCACAGTACTGACTGAACATTTCTAAATCCTTAGGCATACTCACCTAAGTGGATACATTTAGACCGATAATGGGCTTAATAAAGTACTGGAGAAAATGAAGTCGGAGGAATCAAGTTTTCAATTAGGTGCCAATTTTCTGTCATCCTCCACTCTCAACGGTAGAGGCAGTGGCTAGCTCAGTGAAACGAGGTGACTTAAGGTTCATAGGACAATCATAATAATATTAACAATATTATCTTCCTTTTTTTTTTACTGTGCCAAAATTTATTTAACCAATTTTCTATTGTTGGACAGTTTAAAATATTTTGATTGTTGCAAATTAATAAGCATCCTTGCACATAATGCTCTGTACCCAGCACTGATGCTTTGTTTTAAAAATTATAATGAAATATTTAAAACACATACAATACAGAAATCATTAAAACAATACTTGCGTACCCAGGACTCTACTCAAGAATTTTTTAAAAACTCTAATGGCGGGCTTCTCTGGTGGCGCAGTGGTTGAGAGTCCGCCTGCCGATGCAGGGGACACGGGTTCGCGCCCCGGTCCGGGAAAATCCCACATGCCGCGGAGAGGCTGGGTCCGTGAGCCATGGCCTCTGAGCCTGTGCGTCCGGAGCCTGTGCTCCGCAACGGGAGAGGCCACAACAGTGAGAGGCCCGCGTACTGCAAAAAATAAAAATTTAAAAAAAAAAAAAATTATAAAAAAAAAAAAACTCTAATGGCTTTTTTTAAAAAAACTTATTTATTTAATTAATTTATTTTCCTTATATTTTTCGGCTGCGTCAGGTCTTAGTTGCGGCACACGAGATCTTTTTCATTACGGCCCGCGGTCTACTCGGGCTTCTCTCTAGTTGTGGCATGCCGGTTTCCTTTCTCTAGTTGTGGCGTACGGGCTCCAGAGTGAGTGGGCTCTGTAGTTTGTGGCACACAGGCTCTCTAGTTGACGCATGTTAAGCTCAATAGTTGTGGCATGCTGGCCTAGTTGCCCCGTGGCACATGGGATCTTAGTTCCCGGACCAGGGATTGAACCCTCATCCCCTGCATTGGAAGGCGTATTCTTTACCTTTGGACCACCAGGGGAGTCCCTACTTAAGAATTTGATCTTTACCAATACAGTTGGAGGCTTCACGCATTCTTCTCCATCCCATCTCCTTTCTTATCCCAATGGTAACCTTCTCCTGAAGTCAGTGTGTAACATTCTCCCACATTCCCTTATACTTTCACTACATGGTGTGTATCTCTAAGCCACACACATATTAACTCGTTAACGTAACTTTCTTGATTGCAAATGTAATGCATGCTCACTGTGGAAAGGTTGGCAAGATAATGAGGTACAAACAGAAGTATAAATAAAAATACAAACAAAATTGTTGCCCCAAACACAACATTATGAAATAGTAACCATTGTTAGTATTTTGATCTATTTTGCTCCTCTTATTACACACTTTACAAAATCAATTGGGTTTAAAACGATTACTTTAAAATGAATGGGGCTGGGACTTCACTGGTGGCGCAGTGGTTAAGAATCTGCCTGCCAAAGCAGGGGACACGGGTTCAATCCCTCGTCGGGGAAGGTCCCACATGCCGCGGAGCAACTAAGCCCGTGCACCACAACTACTGAGCCCGCACTCTAGAGTCCGTGAGCCACAACTACTGAGCCCACGTGCCACAACTACTGAAGCCAACGCGCCTAGAGCCCATGCTGTGCAACAAGAGAAGCCACCGCAATGAGAAGCCCGCGCACGGCAACAAAGAGTAGTCCCTGCTCGCCTCATCTAGAGAAAGCGCGCACGGCAACGAAGACCCAACACAGCCAAAAATAAATAAGTAAATTTAAAAAAAAAATGAATGGGGCTGTTGCATTTACAAGGTACTTTTGTTTCCTATCTCACTCAGTTCCCCCGCATCCCTGTGAAGTCGGTGATGTACTTTTATCTCCACTTTAGAGATGAGGAACAGAGGTCCTGAGAGATGAGTCAGTATCTGAAGTTCTCTCAGCTCTCTCAAGTGAAGGAACCAGAACTCACATCTGGATCTTTGGATTCGGAGTCCGGTGGTTTTTCTGTTAAAATATCCTAGTGTCACCACCATTCTCCCTCACTGAGGTCCCTAAGAATCAATGATGGTCCTTCCTTCTCACTCTGTCTCCCTGCCCTCTCGTGACCTCTTTTTAGTTTAAGTGCCATCTATTTTAAATCAATTTTGCCTGTGTTCAAAAGTTGAGTGGGGAGAAGAAATACAGTGTGATTTACCTCAGAGGCCGCATCTCAAAGAAATGGTCCTGGTTTTCAACTGCTACTGCTGTTGTTACCCAGCTTTCTTCCCAGCGTGCATTCCAAGTAGAGGCACAGCTTTTACACGATGTTATCAGAAAAGTCCGCACTTCCAAAATATGCTTCAATTACTCCTATGTAGTAGAATCTCTCTCCGTGGACATGAGCTCCAGGGAGCAAATAAATTGGCAAGAAAAAGTGGGGGGGATTTCCATTAAGATGGCTCTAGATTTGGTCTAAGTTGGAATGTTAACAAACAGAAGATTCCACAGAAATACTGATGATCAAAAAGTTCTTTTTTTTTGCAGGGGGAGAGATTTTATTATATTCCTTTTTGCGTGGTTGATAAAAGGACACAGTGAAGCTCTTTTATGTCTCTTTTCAGCTGCTCCTTTTTTACTGTCACTGAAGACATCTCCAAACATTATGATTCATCTGTCTACTCCTGCAGCACTGCCAACCTTCTTTTCTATTAGAGAAATTCCAGCCACCAACTAAAGCATCTCTAGCACGGCAGGTGTGAGAGAGACTCTGGAAATGCTTACGGAATAGTTGTTTTCCGGTGGCGTCAGTTTTATTATGTTGCTCATACACAGAAGTTGAGGATGTTACATCTTTATCCACCATCATCATTGTAACACGTGTCAGACAGTACAGCATAACCACCACATTCCTGGTACTGTCTTTAGACTCCTTTGAGGTAATCGTTATCTCCATTTTTCAGTGGAGGAAACTGAGGCTCAGGGTGGTTAATCAACTAGTCTGAGTTCACCTTGTTAGTAACAGAGTCAGAATTTGAATGCAGGTCTGTCTGCAAAGAGTGGTCCATTTGTGAAGCGCTTCTGTCACGTGCCATGTACTATAAGCTATACAGAGGTGACAACACCTGCCTGTTACCCCAGGAGTTCCCAGTTCAATGGGAAGAAAAAGACACACAGAGAAACAATTGCAGTGCAGACCCAGTGTGGGAATTGTTATTAAGAAGGACTAGAAACATGTCGTGTGAGCCTAGGGGAAGATTAACTCATATTTGGGGGAGGGTTAATCTGGGGGAAATTAGGGATTGGAGGAGGGCCTTGAAAATATCAGACTTCATCAGGTATCACTATGGCGTAGCTCCCATAAAGAGAACATTATAAATGTAAGTCTGGAGTTGGGAGAGTACGTCGTTGTTGTTTAGATAATTGTAAGTGGCTATACTGCCAGCCCCTCTGCCTGTCCTCTATCATTCAAGTTTTTAAAAATTTATCTTTTAAATTAATTTTTATTGGAGTATAGCTGCTTTACAACGTTGCATTAGTTTCTGCTGTACAGCAAAGTGAATCAGCTGTATGTATACATATATCCCCTCTTTTTTGGATTTCCTTCCCATTTAGGTCACCACAGAGCACTGAGTAGAGTTCCCTGTGCTATACAGTAGGGTCTCATTAGTTATCTATTTTATACATAGTAGTGTATATATCTATCATTCAGTTTTAAATAGAGCAGGGATTGGTTCTCACCTTTGACCTAATCCCACCCTGATTAGAAATGACAGAGCCGACCAATGACATGAAAGGCAGGCGGCAGGGAAGAAAGCTGTGGCCGGCAGACTGGGGGAGGGGGGGCACGTGGCAGTGGTCACTAAGGCTCAGAGACCAACCAGCTGCTCTGAGAAGCCCCTGCCCACTCCCTCCCCACGGCCCAGGCTTCCATTGCCAGTTTCCCCTTTGTAACTTATTTTTCTATTTAAGAAGACACTTGATTGATGTTCATTTTGTCCTTGTGTCTGTACAAAGTATAAATAAAAATGTATATAGCAAATATCATGGCAGCTTTCAACCCCTCCATGAGGGAGAAGCCTTGTCTGTTCTGTTCACTGCCACGCCTCCAGGGCCTAGACCAGAGCTTGGCACACACTGCTTGGCCAAATAAATGTGAACACGCACTTACCGTATGAAGCTCTGTCTGGTGGGAATGGAAGGATATGCTGGCTAGTGTTGACATAAGGAGAGATGGGAGAAAAGTCCTGGATGAACTGGACATGTTTCACCATTTTGCCTAGGGCAGCCCGGTGCGAGTTTTGTAGGGCTGGAGGTGATAAAACACTGTTACCAAAACCTGGCTGTCCCAGGTGAGTGGGCATCTAATATATGCAACCCTTTCATCTGCCCAGGCCTCTCTGCTTCCTGAAAGGAGAAGCCAAGGTACTAGAACGCTGCTGAGTTTAATGCAAAGTGATACCAAGAAGAGAACGTAAGGTGACTCGGAGTCTAAAACTGTACTGTGCAAACAGACGGGGTGCCAGTCTCCCGGGTAAGAAAGACTCCAGATGAGGAATGCTGGTCTCTGCTCTCAACATGCTCTCCAGCAAAAGGCCAAAGTAAACCTCCACCCGAATTCAGTCCAGGCTGCTCTGATTTCTCAAATAGATCAGCAGCAGAAACACTGCTCATTGCTCAGCAGGTAAGGTCCACTGAGGAAAAAAACACTTGAAAGCCTCTTAGTACTGAATGAACTGAAGAAGCCACTAGCCCCTTCCCACGTGCTCCCCAAGTACACAGACTCACCACGCCAAAGCCACGGTGCCCTTTTCCCAGGAGGAACGTCTCCAACTTTTGTGGTCTTAAGTCACAAAGCTTGAGTGGTGGTTGAACTTGAACCAAATGGTAGGCAGTTCACTGTGTTGGCAAAGTAGACAGCACCCCAGGGGTGTGAGGATGTAATGCAATGATTCTGTCAACCTTTCATGTTTCTTTCAATGAGACAAGAGGTCTCTCAGGTCCCCTAATGGGCTGGCTGCCCAGATGCAAGATCTTCGGGCACAAGAATGTCAGTCTTTGCTGGGGAGCCACCTCCAGGCACCTGCTCTGTCTTCATGCTCCATGGCAACTGAGCGCCACAGGAAGCTCCCAGGCGCCTGGCCTGTTTGTGGCTGCCAGACGCGCCCAGCTGGCGAAGAGAAACCTCATCCCAGGCGCGGCGCTGAGAGCGACGTCAGGGCGCCCCACCCTCCAGCCACCTTCCCTCCTGGGGGCGGCCCCCTCTCTGTACCCGGGCTCTGGGAGGAGAAGGAACAGGGCAGCAGGCGGCAAGGCAGACCCTCCCAGCAGGAGCAAGCGCTCTGTTCCTCCTTCTGTTCCCGTCAGGCTAGTCTCGTGTTCCCCACGCATTTCCAGTTTCACCGAGAAGAGGAAAAAGCCTCAGTGAGCTACGAGCTTTGGGGGAGCTCTCCTTCGGCCTTTTTGCTCTTTCCTCACATTCCTGCTGAGGGTCCTGCTGAGGGAACAGGAGAGGTAACTAAGCCTGTTTTCTTCATAGCTGTTCTGGAACGTTTGAGGAAAACCTTGGGGGCTTTGCACAGCCGCTCCCTGTCTAGGAAGTCTCTTGCAGTTTTTTTCCTCTTTGTGTCGTCCCTCCCCCCCCCCCCCCCCCCCCCGCAGTATGCTGTCCCGTTTCCTGAGGCAGGAATCTGTCTGCAGGCAAGGTCAGGGAGTTGATCGCACCTCTGCCAGCTGATGACACAGCGGGCCTGGCCTCATCTGTTAGTCATTGTTGGCACTTGGTCCAGAGGAATGCGTTAGGAATAGTGCTCACCTCCATCAGGTAGCTCTCAGGCCTGTTCAGAGAAGACAGGCCGTGACTCACATCACGGCGGGAGAGACCCAGCCACCTGGGCTGCAGGGAAACGACGTGAAAGGAAGGGCCTGAAGAGGAGGGCGTCTCTCTCCGCATCCCCCCGCCTTCTGCCCCACCCCAGTCTATTCCATAGCCCGCGTCCTGCCAGGCACTGTGTGCTGAAGCCAGGCCCCTACTCCGGTCCTCATAGGCTCCGCCCATGGGGGGATGTGTCTTCCTCTATACGCACCTCGCTCCTCACGCCTCTGCTTTTGCACGGATTCCCTCTGCCTCCAGTGCTCTTCCTTCAAGTCTACATTGGTTTGCTCTTGTGCTTCAAAACCCAATTCAAAAGTTTTCTCTCTTTGGAAGCTTTCCTCTGTTCCCCTTTGCAACCGGGAAGCCCTCTGGGCAAATCCACGTTCTGTAAGGCAATTATTAGATTGTCACAGCTATTGTATCACAATTTCAGCAGATTTGGATTACCTGAGGGCAGGGACTGCCCCTGGTTCATCTTCGGATCCACTTTACCAACCAGGGGCTGGCACACAGCAGACACTCACTAAGTGTCCATGGGCTGATTGTGGATCGAAGCAGACATACTGTGCCAGGGACACAGGACGCTGGCTTAATAGGTGGATGATTTAAGTCCAAAGTCTGCAATTCGAAAGAGTTTGCCATCCTCAGGCCCCTATAAATCTCTTCACTCTTCCCAGAAAGATCCTCACCACATATCTGGTGGTAGGAGGGGTCCTCTCACGGGTCTCCAGGTGCAGGGACTGCCGGTTGCAGGGTACAGCATTAGCGGCTTTCCTTGGCCGTCATGTCTGCACCGTGTCAGTAAGAATTTATAAACTATCTACTCAGTGCTCAACTTTACAATAAATGAAGTGGAGGATCCAAAAGAGGTAAAAGATATATAATCTCTACTCCTGTTGACCATAAGGACAGTGTGGCTGCAATGAGAACACATCAGTCAACATTGGCCCACCCATGGTTGCTCGGGAGAATCACTAAATGTTTTTAAATAGAGAAAATCCTCCTTCTAATTGCCCTGGATCTTCCTACATTACTCACGTTAGAAACAGCTGGACTGAACATCAGCGCTGGCATTTACGAGCACCTGCTCTTGAATTTCTGCTCAATGTGTTGATTCACCAGGCAAGGTGGACTCACAGGACGGAAACTCTGTTTTTGGCAGGAGGGAGGGATGAAATGGAGTCAGAGAACCGTCAAGAGATTCTTGGGAGTCGTTCCCGCAGGAGATCACAGAGGCTAGAGGAGGCTACCACGAAGAGAATAAAATAGAAGTGGGGGACAACACGGCTTTTGTCAACCTCTCCTAAGACTACACACAGCTCTTGAAGGAGGAGGGAGGCTGGAATTGTGCCAGGATAAAGAGAGGGTAGCACAGAGATGGAACCCCAAGCACAACAGGGATTCTTCTATCGCTGAAGGCTGACGTTACGCTTTAAAGTATATGTGCTCAGGCTGTGTTTAGACTCTGTTTGGCAATATTCAGTTTGTTGGACGCCAATTTGCTTTGATGTATTGCCTGTGCTTCCTGGCTTTGGTGATTAGCTCCAGGCATCCAAAGAAACCGAGAGCCACTATTTCCCAGGATTACTTCATCATTAATATTAATTAGTATTAATTAGTTCATATTTATTATCATTAATTTAATTATTATCATGTCTGGTCTTGAGTTATCCTACTGGGCCTGCATCCAACAACAACGATGGGTTGTATTTCTAAATAAGAACTTGCATTTTAAAATATTGTTATTGGGACTTCCCTGGTGGCGCGGTGGTTAAGAATCTGCCTGCCAAGGCAGGGGACATGGGTTCGAGCCCTGGTCCAGGAAGATCCCACATGCTGCGGAGCAACTAAGCCAGGGCACCACAACTACTGAGCCTGCGCTCTAGAGCCTGTGAGCCACAACTACTGAGCCTGCGTGCTGCAACTACTGAAGCCCGTGCGCCTAGAGCCCGTGCTCCGCAACAAGAGAAGCCACCGCAATGAGAAGCCCGCGCACCGCAAGGAAGAGCAGCCCCCTCTCGCCACAACTAGAGAAAGCCCATGTGCAGCAACAATGACCCAATGCAGCCAAAAATAAAGTTATTTTTTTAGAAAAGTACATTAAAAAAATATTGGGGCTTCCCTGGTGGCGCAGTGGTTGAGAGTCCGCCTGCCGATGCAGGGGACACGGGTTCGTGCCCCGGTCTGGGAAGATCCCACATGCCGCAGAGTGGCTGGGCCCGTGAGCCATGGCCCCTGAGCCTGCGCGTCCGGAGCCTGTGCTCCACAACGGGAGAGGCCACAACAGTGAGAGGCCCGCATACCGCAAAAAAAAAAAAATATATATATATATATAGTTATTGCTTAAAAAAAATAAATCGTTGCAGAAAACACAGCCAATCCATATAAAGATATGTATAAATACATGTACCAAAATTACTTATAACCTCATAACCCCAAAGTAATTAACATTTTATTGTCCCCTTTTGGTATTGTCTTAATGTTTGTGTGTATGTTTTACTTATTTATTCTTGGCATATGCATTTTTTTTTTCTTCAAATATGAATCTTTCTACCCTCTCTTTTTGCCTGGGACTGAGAGTATATGTAGGAGGGGGTGAGGAGGAAACAAATTCCACCAGAAAACTGAACTTTGACCCCCTAGGACTAGACCTCTAGCCCTCAAGTACTCCTAGTTGCTCATCTCTGTCTTCTTAGTCCTGGAGGAAGTTTGATTCCTAGGCTTGCTTTTCCTGCCCCCCGGTTCCATCCCCCAGTCCTCACTCTGTGGGCCTAAGGGAGTTGGGAGTGAGTAGACTTGGTAGGTAGGGGATACTGACCTCATGGATGTTAGAACTGATCCTGGTGGAGACCTAAACCTCAGATGACCTTTGACCTGCCCGTGGGGAGATGAATTCTCCATGACTCCTGAAGATCCTTCAGCATCTCCTTCCTTGGGGTCATACGGGTGTGTTGGAGCTCAGGGCGGACCAACCCAAAACATGCCACAAAGGCATATTGACTATCTTGAAATGAAGTCGCTTGAGAAGCAGCTGATGCAAGAAGAAAAACTGACCTTCCTCTGTCCCTCTGAAAGCAGGATATCAATCTCTCACGTGAAAGGTGCCCTCGCTGCATCTGGAAGTAGAAGGACACCCTTCCTGTGGGAGACAGGGAAAATCAGCGGAGAAGCCGATACAGACAAACGTGGTTACTTTTTAAATTGACTACCCCAAGCCCAAACTCTGTTTAGATTTTTCACTAATCGGGCAGCCAAAACCTGAGTTTCTTTGTCCTGTGAATTCCTCACAAATTTATTGTTCCTTTGTCTAAAAAGTATAAAAACTGTCTGCTTTGGCCACTTCTTAGGTCCTGTTTCTATGAGACAGCCATGTACGTGAATTAACATTTGTTTCTTTTTCCCTGTTAGTCTGTCTTTGATGTGTCAATTTCATTATTAGTCCAGACACAAGAACTCAAGAGGAGTACAGGGGGAACTTCCTCCTCCCCAACAGATAGTTCAAATGGAAGCTCATAGACTCTTAAGGGTTGAAAGGCCTATGTGTAAGGCGTCTTGCCCAATCTGCCATCCAGTATAGGAATCCCCTCTCTAGCATCCTTGCCAGGAAGCACCCAACCTTGGCCAAACATTACCAAGAATAAGGAAGTCAGGGTTGTTTATGCCACCACCGGACACTCCAAAGGCCAGACAATTGTTTTTATTTTGAGCTAAATTTGATTTGAAATGAGATGAAATTATAGAAAAGGTATTTACTTTATTGTGATTTTTTTTTTTTTTTTGGCTGTGCCACGTGGCATGTGGGATCTTAGTTCCCCGACCAGGGATTGAACCCGTGCCCCCTGCAGTGGAAGCACAGAGTCTTAACTACTGGATCTCCAGGGAAGTCCCTTTACTGTGACATTTTTGCCGTCCCAAGATATTTCTATTTTAGGTTGCACTGAAAGATACATAGTTTTTTAGGGAAGGGGAAGGTCCATGTTCCTCCTGAAATTATATACAAAACCATGTATGTGCCTATGTGGTCTTTCATTGTTTTTCTGGGAATGGGGGCCAGAGCTTTCATGGGATTCTCTCAGCCCAAGGGTCCCACAGGGCTCTGTGGCATCTCTGAAGGGCTGTGTTAAGTTGATTTTGTCACATGTAAAAGGAAGACAGATGGGATCTTGCTCAGATCTCGCTCAGAGGAAGACATACTGACACCCCTGCCTGGCCTGCTTGTTGCAGGGGTGCCAGAGCTTCGTCTGTTTTTGGCCCAGAATAAGCTCCCCTTCCCCAAGCAGAGCCCAGAGACCGTGCCTCTCTCTCAAGGACAGCCACGTGGAGACATGATGCCAGTCGGAGCCTTGGTTTCAGATCCTGCTCTCAATTCTCAGATGTGTCAGCCTGTCTGCCTTGACTTCATGTCCGTACTTTGGAGCTATGGGGAAGGCGTGAGGGATAATGGTCATGTCTGTAGAGCCCAAGTGTGTCACGAGGGTTTTCAGACAAAGGGGTACAGAGGCTCACGTGTTCCTAAGTCATCCGCACACCCGGTCAGGAAAAGGAAATGACTAGGCCACATCACTCAGAGCATGTCTCTGCTCGTCCTCCAACACACACACACACAAAGGGACACTTTTCTCTTCTGTATTTAGTAGCAAGCCCTATCTGAGGGCTATGTCGTCTCTATGTCGATTTAGTTTGAAATATTTTGGTATAATCTACATCCCGCAAGTAGTGAGGAAGCATCTGAAGTGTCTGCATCAGGCACCGACATTCCAAAGGTGGTTAGTTAGCATCTGAAATGCCCTAATTAGGGATCGACGCTTCAGAGGGGGGTGACTTAGCACTTCAAATATTATTACTGAAATCTACACCACAAAGGGTACATTCATAAGCATAATGGATGTTAGGAGTAAACTTTTCATTGGTGGAATGGATGGTATTCAAGTCATGCAAACTGGCAGCACCCGGTCTCAAATAAAATAAAGGTAAACAAACTAAAGCCTCCATATGTAAATACACTCTTTTTTTTCCTGTCCCGTGTGGGATCCTTCAAGAGGTTTCATAGCTGTGGGATTAAATCCAAAATACTTAATTTAGCAACTCTGCAAGGCTTGGCTACAGCCCGTCTATGCATGTCAGCAACCCTCACTTCTGCACATACTGGTTTTGCTTCAGATGCACAGTCCCAACTGTGTGGCTCACACGGGCAGTCTATTTCCCTTCGTAAGACCTTGTCATATGCTGTTTTCTTGGCGGGAGGCTCTCTCCTAGATAGAGCTCTGCTACTTGCTGTGTGAACTTGCTTAAGGCACTGACATTTCTAAGCCTCCACTTTCTCATCTATAAAATGGGAGGGGAGGAAATCACTCTCTACAGTATTGCTAAGGATTAATGAGATTATGTCTATAACGGGTTTAGCTCAGTGCCTGGCGTATGTTAAATGGGGTCATTGTGGTTTTTTATTAATCACCTATATAACTCCAACTTGATCATCAAAACTCATCTCAAGTGTCTTTTTTTCTAGGGGGTTTCTCTAGTCACCCACCCCCAAACCAAGATAATGTGTCCCTGCTCTAGGCTTTCACAAAGTCTGGCCAACCTCTGTGGAAGTACATACCATACGGTATAGTAAATTTATTTTTATGTGTTTATCTCCACCTAAAACCATTAGTTCTATAAGAGCAGGAAGTGTGTCTCCCTCCCCCTTTTTTTTTAACGTCCCCAGTGCCTAGTATAAAATAGATACTCAATAAATATTTAATCAGTGAATGAACAAGTGCATGAATAAACTAATTAGAGATGTGTGGCTCTCTGCAGAGACACCTGGGAGGGGCTTTGAGAATTACCATCCAATGGTGGAATCTGCATCATGCAGAAGAGGAGTAAACCAAGTTTGATTTGGAAACTGTAGGTAGAATTTAGCTCAATACATGGAAGCCCTTCTGTGACTTGAAAAAATGGAAGGAGCCCCCTCAGTGGTATTTCTTTCTCCAAAGTTATTTCAACAGAGGTTAATAACAAGGCAAACTGGATTTACCCACAGGATAACGTTATCTGACATTATTCTATGAAAATTCCACTCGAGAAATAAAGTTTTGTGAAACATTTTCAAATGACTATTTAGGCTTTATTGCATATTGATTCTATATCTTAATATCCTTAACTCTTCTCCTAAGTATATGTTTTAGTTTTCAAATGATCTGTATCTCTTTTTGATCAGTTCTATTACTTATCCTATATGGAGCTAATATCAAAGCCAGTCTTATTGATAGGATGATACATTCTGTGAGACTTTTGCTTGGCTTTTGGGAAATGGAGGTAGAGTTGTAAATTATTTGCATCATACTGTTGGGTTTTAGGTCCATTTACTGAAAGCATAGGGATGGCAGAGGAGGCCATTTTGGCTTTAAGATCGGAAGGACTTTAAACCAACAAGGGCTTTAAAACCAAAAATCAAGTATCTTGAGCTGAACTAAACCTCTAAATTCAGTGTTATTGAATGTTGAAAAAAATGTTAAATTTCCAGAGAATAGCCAAACCCCAAATAAATCCAAAGCCAGAGATACTTTTTCCAATTTGCAGTAGCCATATTAATCATTGAATGGGGAATATTTTCAAGCTATAGCTTGTGTACAAACTTCATGTAACCAGGAAATTCCCATGTTCCCTCTGGGGCAAGTCTTGCTTTCTTTAGGGGCTTTCCACTAAGTAGACAATTTGTGAATAGGTAAAAAAAAAAATAGATCTAATCTACTCATCAAGAATGATCTTGTCTTTTTATTGGCGACACTGGATTAAACATTTAGCAATTTTTCCCGAGGCGTTTTTGGAAAAGCGGAGAGACTCATACTACCTTATGAAAGAACCAGATCACTGCAAGTATTTATATCTTACAAGCATTTTTCTTCATTACTTTATACATTTTTCTCTGCATCCATTGGGCAAGTGTCTAGAATAGGATAAAAGCTATGCCTTAAGACTAAGGTGGCTCTTTTCAGCACCAAGTAGAATGAAGACCAAAATAAGCAGCTGAAATGTGATGCTTTCTGTAGAATAGGTTTGAATAGATTTGAGAATTATTTGGCTCCCTATTTTGGTCAGATAAACAGAACATTGGCTGTATCTTGACTCCACTTGTGGCCATGTAGGTCGGGTTTATTGATGTTCATTCCTAAGAATTTTCCTCGGTTTTAACAAAATATAAGTATGCTATTGTTCTTATGATGTATGTGACAACTGGTCACACCTTGTAGATTGCATTAGGAAGACCAAAATTCCTGTCAAAAACCCACGAATTACTAAGAGGCATCACAGCCACAGACAAAAATAAGTCATTTTAAGTTTTCTGTAGGTATTTCATTATCTGAAAATAGGTACCATACGGTGCTTAGGACAGGCTCATGATAAAGTTTACTAAATTTCTTAAAAGATTTCATGTTGCATAAAGTTGATAAGAGAGTAACAGTCTCAATCTCATTATACCAAGATTCCATTTTTCTTTTCTTTTCTAATTTTCCATGTCAAAAATAGAGTGAATAAAATGATAGCAAGCATCTCAACAGCTGGATAGTGAAATTGATCTTATAAGGGTGCCTCACTCACACCTATATGTCACTATGATTGTTTAATGGAATAATTTTAAGGAATACCAAGGGAATATCAGGCTCACAGTATTTTTAACCAGGGAAATAGCATGGACTTTAAAACAATTCTTACAACTGTAGTTTACAAATTCTCACCTTTTTTGGCCTTGGATACACTTAGAATTTCATTCCTTGTTTAAAAGATTCCTCACTTATAAAGCAGGAGGAGGAGGAGAATGTCAATAGTCAAAGTCTGGCTGAAAATTAACCTTAAAATCCTATAAGTCTATAGGAGGAATAATGTCATGTCTCTGAATTTATAACAAGTGCCCTAGAGGTAGTGCTTAAGAGGCTAGAATTTTCTTAGATTAAGCAATCCTGTGAGAATTCTAAGATACTGGCAGATGTGAGAAAGTCAAGTATCTGAATTACTTACCACTTCTCTTAAATACTGAAGTCAAAACAGTCTTGAGCTTTAAGAAGATATTCGGAAACCATGACCCATAGGATTAACAGAGGCTGGTGACTAGCAGAAATTCCTGAGCCTGTTTTACAGAACAGATAAAGCAACAGCTTGTTAAAAACCCCTCTACTTGTAAACTGCCTTCACTGATTAAGCCCCCTTTAGTTCTTTCTTTCTTTTCTTTTTTCCTCTCTTTAATTGCATACCCTCCAAGCTTCACATAGCCTATGGAATGTATCACAAGACTCCTTAACCACCTGTAGAGATAACCCCTCTGACATATGGGTTGCTACAACAAGACTTACGTTGTTTTTTAGGAACTTGGAGTCAGCTTTGTACAGGTCAGGCTAGCTAAGACTAGTTGGGACCACCAACCCTAAAACTGGGTCTTCAACAAATGACCTTCTGACATCAGAGGGCCAAAAACTCCACTGTCGGGTCATGTTAAGCGCCTCCATTTTCAAATATGCATCCCATGAAGAAGCACGTAACCCAGATACACCTGCGTAGAACACCGATTACCTCACTGTTTCCCTACCTCCAACGACCTTTCCCCATGCCTAAGACCACCTTGCTTCTTTATCCCATAAACACCTCCAGCACCTCACCTTCAGGGAGGCAGATCTGAGACTTGCTCTCTCATCTCCTTGTTTGGTTGCCTTGTAAATAAACTCCTTCTCTGCTGCAAACCTCAGTATGTCAGCGCCTGGCTTGCTGTGTGTCTGGCAGACAAACCTGGTTTGGTAACAATTCTGCATAATGCAATGTTCGGGGAAAAAATACATCAGTGTATCAGTGTATCTCTAAGCAGATACATATGCAAAATGAATCAGCCCAGGCACCGTTTTATAGGGTATGAATTAAATACTCTGCCCATTCAGGACACTATGAGGGTGACCACACATGCCATCAAGGTCCTCCCCATTTATTTCCTGTTTCTCAAAAATATCTTAAGTTGAATACTAAATAAGCGACCTCACCCCACTACTGAGAAGCACTTTACCCTGTGGTGGTTCTTTGTGTCCTTCTACCATGTCCACTACGGCTATGGCAGTATTCCCTTTACATTTCATTGTTCCTTAAATATGTTTATTTATCTTGATGTAGTGCCATAATATTTAAAGTAGAAACTTCAATAATTTCCTTCCCTGGAATGATTTTCCCCGTAAAACCAGAAACAATTTTCAAGCTAAGGAAGGTACAAACTAAATAGTCTCTGTAAATGTAGAAAACCATAATGACTGCTTAAGTTACTTGCGCAGCTGTACGCTTTAAATAGGGCTGGGAAGAAGGAGGTTGGAATGGGGAATCTTTGAAAACAGCATGGCAACCTCCACTGATTTGGGGACCTCTGGGCATACCCAAGCAAGCTACTGTTCCATATATGCCACAATACATATAAAGTTAGCTTAGAATGGCAATATTCAGTGCAATCTATTGTATTTTTTGGCCCCAGAGAGCTGAGATCTCTTACCCTGTTTTGCTGGGTAAGAAAGCAAAAAGAATAAGGGGGAAAACTGCTCTAGGCTCTTGGCTACAAAACAGTGGCTGAGGTGAGGTTAAAGTGTGTGTGTGTGTATAATCAGATTTTTAATAACCCTTTCTTTAATTACAATGGTACTCACAGTGATACGTACAAGGTAATTTTTTCCATTTTAATGAAAGAACTGGGGATATTTACTTTGAAAAAAAATGGAGGACTGAAGGATGGTAAGGATGGTGTAGGAGGGACCAGATGGATGTGTTCAAGAGGAAAGATCTGTCCCATGGCAGAGGGATTTGACTCACCTTCAAGGATATAGGGATGCTAAGGGCAGAGTGAGAACCAATGAGTAGATGTCATCATAGTGGAGAATATTTTAGCTCAAAATATGGACAAACTTTCTACCAAGTCAAGCTGTCTGAAGCTGACTGACTGAATGGTTACTTTTCAAGGACTATGTAAGGAGAATTTACGCATCAGGTGGAAACGGCCTCTAAGATTTTTTCCAACAATGATATTGGAGGAACCTATTATTCTAAATCTAAATGATACTTGCTCTCTGCTGAATTTCCCTCTGAACTAATTTCTTTCAAAACCTGGGACAGAGATCAATTACATGGCTCTTAGAAGAGTGGCTTCCTAGAAGACTTACTTTTTCTTCAGCACATCCTAAAGCCTTGAGTGTGCTACTCAGTTGATTAGAGTAATCCAGACTAAGTATGACTTAGCCAGAAGATTCTCTGAATGTCTCAAGGGAGAAAAGATATACCTTTGGCCCAGGAAGGTCAATGACATTCATTACATTAACATATTCAAAAGGGAAAATTAAAGATGAGGAAGAAATATGTGTGAACTCAACATCTTATATTGTTTCATCCACCAGCAGAACTCAGGCAAGTGGCAGATGAGCACATAATGTAATAAGAACTAAAGTTTGTTCTAATAATCTCTAATATTGCTGGAATGTCTATCATTTCACAGTATTGTTTCATTTTATCTTCAAAAAACTTTTATGAAATAGGTAGCTATTAGGCTCAGTTCTTAAGCACAGAGATGTTAATTATTACTCAAGCATGAACAACCAGTAAAGGGCATAGCCGCGATCCAAACTCAGGTGTGCCTCCACTCCGACCGTCTTAACTACTATCTCAGAGGAGACTGGGGCCTCCCAAATATCTTGGATGCCTGCAGCCCAGGTATCCCTGAATCAGGTTCTCTGCGAAACATCTTCAACCAAGACCTTGAAAGGACAGCACCAATCCTGGATCACACAATCCCAGAACTATTTTGAACTTTGGAAACAATTGGTACCACCTATGTATAAATAATCATGTAGAAGGAGGAATTGAAGAAATTAGTAATCTGTGATTATTTGAATTGCATGGGAGAAATTTGAAGGAGTAGACCAGTATCACACATAGGCGAAGGAGTACTATTGAATTGTATTCAGTAATATAATGTTCTTTATTTTTTCTGAGGACAACATAAGAGACAATTTTGTGAGAAATGGTCTAGATCCAATACGAAGAATTAAATTCCCGGAAGAGAAAAATTGTAAAATTTAGGAATAGATTACCAAGGAAAGTTGCAACTTAAAAAATTATTCACCTCTATGGACTAATTTGTACTTTGACTACTGGAATGACTACGTGACACTCAAAAACATTCAGTAGGGGGAAAAAGTCAGCTAAGTTGTTGTTTACTATCACGTAGTCTTAAAAATCAAAAATATATATAATTTTTTTCTTTTGAACTAGGTATTGAAGGGAAAACTAGGACCCATCTCACTTTTCCCAAATGACTGTGCTGTGCCATCAATGGCACACTGCAGAGCAATGCGTGTTCACATTTTTGGTCTTTACACTTTGGCTGGCCAATTTCTGAGTTGGAAGATTAAGTAGAGGCTGTTTGGGTTGAGCCTCCTGCTGCCTCTTGCTGCTTCCGGATTATGGATCCTAGTGCTCAGATAGAAGGTATGATTCTCTCCAGTCCGTGTGCTAAGCCTGTGTGAGTGAGGGACAGCAACACGCCCGGCTCTGCCAGCAACACAGATAAATCAACCCTTAAACCTTTGGGAAGCCATTGAATACATAATGTTCCCTTGTTGATTCAATGATTCTTTCATTCCAGGACGGATAAAATACTAAGGAGTACTTTCCAACATGAAATTTGGATGTCACCCAACCCCTTGGAAAAGCTGACAAACCTGCCCCCTGGGAGTTGGTAAAACTTCACCAACACAAAGAAAGCGAGCTCTACGGGGGGCCTCCAGCTTGGGGCAGGGCGTCCAGAGGCCTTTCCTGACATGCTCTCTGAGTTGAGTCTTTGTTTCTCGTCCTGTAAAACAGGGTCCATGAGACCTCACGTACGAAAGCACTTGGTCACCAGCCAAGTCCAAGAGACATGTTATGTTAGGTATTGGTACAATTATTGGATTTCCCATTGATGGGGCATCATTTTACAATTCTGATCAGATAGACACTGTGGAAAAACTACCTTCCAAATTAATAATAATCCCCAATTATCCAGCCTTTACTATGTGCCAGGTACTGGGCTAAGCTCATTAAGATACAAGATCTTGTTTAATAAAGATCTTGTTTAATACTTATCCTGTAGCCAAGGTAGTATTATTATCTCTAATAATAAATGTATTTATATTTATTATTAATTTATAAATGAGAAAACTGAGGTTTGGAGAAAGTGAATAATTTTCTCCATGTTATAAAGCTTGAAAGAGTTAGTAGGCATCTGGTCCACATTTGTCTGATTCGTTATGTGAGAGTTCTACTATTGATTTAACTTTATCTCCTGCACTTCCAAACAGGAAGGACTTTCATTCTGGTGAGTAGGAATGGATTTGAGTGAATGTCCATAGTAGCTTCCTATCATGTTCAGCCACTGCTCTGCCCAGCATCTCCCCTACTCTGTGCATCAGGTCATGGCCTGATACTTGCTTGGTACAGTGGATGCCATGGGCGGCCCCTCCAGACCCTCTTTCCCAGCCAGTGCACCCATCCTGTAGCCGCTGTGACCCACAGCCGCCCCCATGCTGGGGGCCGCTCCACGCCTTGTGCTCCAGCCAACGCGGCGCCCTTGTGTAACCACCCCCTCCCCCCGACACACACAACAGACCTTGGCAGCAGATGGTGGATGGGCACAGGCCAGCCCCCTCACTAAAGACGGGACCTAATTCAGGTGCGACCTGTGCTCCACAGTGTCCCAGTGGCAGCCATACTGAAGCTGGCCTCCAGCTAAGACTAGATTCTTGCTTAGCTTCCCCCTCCACCCCCAGACGAACTCTTTCCCCTTCTTCCCCTGTCCTGAGAACAGGAGCCAAGAAGTCACTGGAGCAAGAATCCCCATTTTAGGCTCTGCTTCTAGGAAACCTGAACTAAGACAGTGGGGCATTGTTGAGTTTTTCTGTGCCTTGTTCCTTACCTCTTATTCAAAGAATTCCATGCCTTTAAAGCCTTCATCTAAATGCATTTTCTCCCTGAGCTTATTTAGGTTATTTTTGTTGTTGTTTGGAACTAATCCTGGTTTCCTTGTTTTCATCTGGGGGGGCGGAAACAAACCATCTTACAGTGAGTGAAGGTGTGATATCGCGAACACTTGTGATGAAGGAGTTGCTGGGATGCAGTTGTTTCTGGGATCTAATTAGTGACATAAGAAATGGCTTAATACCATTTATTCGCATCCCTGATTCTTGTCATATGTTTACAAACTTGTTGAGATTCCTTCTCAGACAACTTATCAGATAGTTCCTATTTGGTGTACGTGATCACTATAGCACTAAGTCCTTGGGATTGCCAGGCATAGAAAGGACAGTTGTCTTTTTCCTTCTCACAGTGTTTGAAATGACTTTTTCTTCCCTCGGAGAAAGCATCTTCACCTTCTCATGGCTTTCTCTCTTCCTTCCCTGCATGCTCGTTCCTCAGGCTCCAAGGGAGGCTGTGGTGACTGCACTGAGGCATGATGACGGGGCTCTTATGTGTTACCCTGAAGCAACAACACAGCACTTCTTTGAGCTGAAGAAATAAATAAAATAAAAATGCACTTTCCAAAGGGACCAATCTTACAATTTTAAGGAAAAGTTTCTCTGATGAACAGGCACAGTGTTGGCTGTGGAGGGAAAGTATCTGCGGAAACTGCCGAAAGGATTAGGCATTTCGTTTCTCCCAGTTAATCATTCACACTTGTAAGCCCAGGCAGATCAGTAAGATCCACCACAGAGAGATAAGAAAGTTGGAAAGCAGCAGAGGAACACTTACAAGTTCAAAGTCTCGAGGTTAGTCTCTGCGGCCAATGCAGTCATTTCATGGTTCTGGTTCCCACCCCCCAACCCCATTTTGGGCTACGGGTTGAAGGCAGGGTGACGACGACAGGGAAGATGATTTCAGGTTCACAATGGATGGCGCCAAGTTCTTAACCATGTTGCCGTGCCTTCTGACACTTAGGACAGAACTCTTTGTCTTCCACAATTTTCCCTGTGTTTTTAAAATAAATTTATTTATTTATTTATTTTTTGGCTGCATTTGGTCTTCGTTGCTGCGCGCGGGCTTTCTCTAGTTGCGGTGAGCAGCGGCTACTCTTCGTTGCAGTGCGAGGACTTCTCATTGTGGTGGCTTCTCTTGTTGCAGGGCACGGGCTCTAGGCGTGGGGCTTCAGTAGTTGTGGCACGTGGGCTCAGTAGTTGTGGCGCATGGGCTCTAGAGCACAGGCTCAGTAGTTGTGGTGCACAGACTTAGTTGCTCCCTGGCATGTGGAATCTTCCCAGACCAGGGTTCAAACGTGTGTCCCCTGCATTGACAGGTGGATTCTTAACCACTGCGCCACCAGGGAAGTCCCACAATTGTTGTTTAGATTCCCATAGATAAATAGAAAAATCCTAGGTACTTATTCACATGTTTACAGATATACTAGTCAGCCATTCTAGTTTTCTCACCTCTTTCTTCCCATTTTCCTTCGATACGCTGTCTCTCTGGGTTGCCCATAGTCTAGCAAAAATCTTGGAAGGAAATTAGCTCTAAGAGAGACTCTCTGTACCTGGAAGAGATACCTCTAAGCTTTCTTTCAAATTGTAACATATGCTTGAAACACCCCCTCATCCAGGTGGTAATTTCCTGCTAACGTCACTTTACCAAGTAAAGGTCCCTTTCTTCCATGATAAATATACTCGCTCCATGGTGTATAATGCAAATGTCTTTCTATATATAAAACACCCAATCATAAACACCTGCAAATGACCAAATGAGTTCTATGAAGGACAGAAAGCCATTTGGAGCTTATTACACATTATTTGGGCCATTCATAATCAATGTGAATTGAGCTGAGCAGAGTAAAAATAAAACTTTAAATGGTAACTAATTTTTCTGTTCTCTCTGCCTTGCAAAGCCATCAAAGCAAAGATCTCAAAGTCAGTATATTAATCTGTCTCTTATTAAAAGTGCTTGTTCTCATCAGGCAAGGTCTTCAATAATGGCATTCTTTTTTTCTTGATTTTTGACCCCGGAGAACAGTGACTGGCTGGGCCCAATGCTGCCCTGAGACCAGGGAGGGCGGTGAAGCAAGGCCTTACTGTGACAAGGTAGTAGCAGGAAAAACATTGTTTCTCAATCTTTCCTTCTCATCCCCCTACGCACTCCCCACCCCCTCCCTGCAGGCCTGCTCCTCAGTTCTCCTGTCAACCATCCCTAGCTCTTGGTTAGTTGTTAAATCTCCCTTTTTCTTTTGATAATCCCAAAAAGTTAGCTATCACTTTTCCCTGGACTAATAGTATACAAAAAATTCTTTCTGATTATAAAACTAATAAATATTCATTTTAACAGGTTTTCGGGGAAACTACAAAAATTAGACAAAATATAAGTCCATCTGTAACTCTACCTTTTAGAGATATTGATCTCAGGATTTTGGTGCCTTTGCTTTTTTCTTTAATTAAAAAATCGAGATCATTTTTTATATCAGAACTCCAATATGCTGTTTTTCACTTAACACTATTTGGTAATCATTTCTCATGTCATTAAAATTATATTAAAGCATGATTTTAAAGTTGTCATCATATCACATCCTGTGGCTTCATCATAGTTTATTCTGCTGTTCCCTTGGTATGGAGCCTCTGGTCTCTTTCCAATATTCCTATTGTAAATTATACTGTAACATACTCTCCCCCCACATATCGGTGGTGTTTTTTTTTTTAATTAATTTATTTTATTTATTTATTTTTGGCTGCGTTGGGTCTTCATTGCTGTGCACAGGCTTTCTCTAGCTGCAGTGAGCAGGAGCTACTGTTGCAGTGTGTGGGCTTCTCATTGTGGTAGCTTCTTTTGTTGCTGAGCACGGCCTCTAGGTGCGTGGGCTTCAGTAGTTGTGGCTCGCGGGCTCTAGAGCTCAGGCTCAGTAGTTGTGGTGCACGGGCCTAGTTGCTCCGTGGCATGTGGGATCTTCCTGGACCAGGGCTCGAACCCATGTCCCCTGCACTGGCAGGCAGATTCTTAACCACTGCACCACCGGAGAAGTCCTTGGTGGTGTTTTAATAGGGCATTCTTGAAGACTCCAAGGAATGTCTCTTTAACACAAAACTGCAGAAATTGGTTACAGGAAGGAGTTATAATTTTGAAGGGAAAAGAGACTCTTCATTTTCTTGCTAAAAAGGTTAACTACCTTTGTATGTGGCTGAAGTCGGAGACAGATGAAGCAACTGCTGGTTTTCACTTAGGTAGGATGAAAGTGGGGTGAAAGTTGACCAGTTTTCAACTAGTAAATCGAGATCACAGGCTTCCTAGCTTCTACTTTCCATACATCGTTCGAAAATGGAAGTGAGGCTGGCCCTTCCGTGTGTGTTGATGTCCACTGTTCCCACTGACGATTTTAGACACACATGACATAGCCCTTCAGTGACTGTTTGTGGAAGGAAGAGCTAAATCCATGAATTAAGTGTTCTTCAAAGAGAGGTGTGTCCGAGGCAGAAGTGACACCTTCGTCCTCTCCCAGCTTCCATAGTTCTGTTTCTATTTCAGATGACTGCAGTTTCGGAAGTTCTTCCCTGTAGAAATCCACAGAAGGACCCTGACTCCCCCTAGTGGATGTCAGCACTAAGCAAACAGGCTGATTCTCCCCTGCGAGGTCCAGAAGCCAAGAATCCGTGTCCTTAGATGCCCTTCTGACATAATGGCAGCTGTGTTTCTGAAGGAGACTCTTCCCACTCCATGGAAGTTTTTGTCTTTAACAGGCCATCTGTGTCAACTGCTGCCACAAGACAAGACATCGGGGGATGTTTTTTTCCTTCAGGGCAGTATCCTGGCCTCTTTTTTCTTTTAATTAATTCAGCAGTCTACTACTGGGTTGTGCTTCTTTTTCACCAGTGTTAGAAACTTGTTATGTCCAGATTCACTTTCTGCTGTGTCATGAGCTAGAGGCATTGCAAATATGAACAGAGCCCAGAATAAAGCAGCTGGGAACGTGAGAAGATTCAGATATTGTATCTATTGTAAACTATTGTAAAATGTCATAAAATCACTTTCTTCTGCTTTCCCGTAAATGTAAAATTTTAGGAACGTTGAGAAAAACAGAAGAGAATATTACAAGAGTTACTGGCAAATCACTTATTGAGGGCCATGTCTAAGGCCTCCATGGTATTATTTTTCAGAATTTAGCCAATCACCTCTGATAGCCATGTTGCTATTTTAAGAATGAACTGAGAAGCTTTCACACATGAATTGTCTAAATCCTATATTGATCTCTTCATGAGCTTAAAAAGAAGTGGAGCTATAGCCTGATGAGGTGAGCTGGTATCTGATAAAGAACCTACCTACCTACTTGCGGCCTCCCTCCTTCCTTGCATCCTACCTACCTACCTATCGCCTTCCTTTCTGCCTGCTTACCTACCTACCTACAGCAAACTGCTTGAAAGCTCTGAGTCTAGATTTTATTTGCAAAATTAGAGGATTGAATTAGATGAGATGTAAGCAGCTCTTCCAGTTATAATCGGCATGAAAAAAACAGCACTTAGCTTCTTCTTAGAGAGCAATCTACGAGAAAGTTCCTTTCCTCTGACCACCATTATTATCGTTTGCTTGTGATCTAAGGCAAGTTTGAACAGCAAAGCAGGAACTATTTCCTTTTTCTAATTCCCGGCCCAAGTGTCCCCTGAATAGTTCATTGCTGTTCCGCCCAGGGTGTCTGAGCATCTCAGTCTGCGCCCTGACAAGCAGGCAGCCTCTAGCATTCCATGTGTAGTTGCAGTGGGTTAAGAAAACCGCCCCCCATGTCATGGGAATCTCGAGACCGAGACTGCTGTACTCAAATTCTTTGCCTTTTATTTAAACTGAGATCAGAGCGAACACTATAGCTCTGACCTGTGCAAATACAATGAGCACTCAGCCCAGAAACAGTTTTACCTCTTTTATTAAATTGGGCTTTCAGTTTGTGTTTGAAGAGGAGCTATTTATGGGCTTGCAAACAAAGTGCTGGAGGAAAGGAATTTAAAGGATGTCCTTGAGCAAATTCAGGGGGTTTTATTTCAAGAGGCTAAGCTTCATATTAACCCTTCATCTCCTGGTGCACATTAACTCCCTGCTGCTTCCCTGAATGCCTGGGAGAGATGAGTGGTCCCGGAGCCTTGAGAAAGTCACTTCCTCAGTGTGCTGGCTCCTACCCTGGAAAATGAGAGGGCTGATGGTGACCTCCTGACCACAGGGAAGGAAGAGAAGTTCAAGATGTGCAGGTCTGCTGTGGGGGAGATGGCGCCCGGTGACGGTGACTTGGTTATTTGGCTCATTTGTGACTTGCTGTTTCTAGACCTTAGTCACGGCTATCTCATTGAAAGAATGCATGAACTTAAAAAATAATGATAATAAAGTAGCCTACTACTGCTTTGGTGTGCCCGATGTAAAGTAAGGCTAGAGTTGCAGATTTTATAAATCAAGCTGTTGGACAAAAGTGCAATTAGCCAGGGTGGAGTTAATTTGATCACCTGCAGACGACTCCTCTGGCTCTTTAGGTGTAGACAATGGGCACTGTGATTTCACCATGTCATTTTGTTTTTAGTCTTTTCTTCTGCGACCCACAGCTTAGTCATTTGACATCTCTAGGTTAGGGAAAGTAAGAAAATAAATCTTTTATTTGATCACTTGGTTACCTTTTTAAAAGTCGGATGGGGGAGGCAGTTGAATCTCCCATTAGAACAGGGCAGTACCGTAATTCCCCAAATTCTTGCACGTGATGTTAATAGAGGAGACTCCAGAAAAAGGGTTTGTGCTCAAATGAACTGAGTTAGTATTTCTCAGTGTGAACAAAGTAATACCTGTTCTCACTGGAACCTCGGTTGACCCTGCTGCTGTGTCATCCCCTGACTGGTGATAGAAGGAAGGAGAGCATCCTCGTGCCCCCTGGCACTTGGACTTGATTGGAGTAAAGTGGCACGTCAGTTGCTAGGGAGTATGTGTCTCCTGATCAAATGACTGGACTCTAGTGCTGAAAAAATGGCTGCATTCAGAGTTGCAGGCACCCCATTAGGCATTATCTCCTGCAATCTCTCAGGCTGCCTGGTATACCTTCTGCCACTGCCAAGTAGCCCTGGACAAGACAGCCCTGTCCTGGGCCCCATGTTTAAGAAGACCCTGTTCTGGCTCTCTTCCAAAGGGCCCGCCCAGACCCCATCTTCTTTCTAGACCTATGGCTCTCAGAACACGGTCTCCAGAACAGCAGCATTACATCATCTAGGAACTTGTTAGAAATGCAGATTCTTGGACCCCAATCAAAACTACTCAATCAGAAACTCTGAAGGACGGGGCCAGCAATCAGTGTATTAACAGCCCTCTTGGTGATTCTGTCTGCTCCAATTTGAGAACTGCTGTGCTAATCTGGATCAGGCTCTGGGGTCTAATACCCAGCGATTCCCCTCTCAGGTGGTTCTGGCCCCCTCCAGGGCTTGCACAGGCCTCTTCCCCTGGTCTGAGGACAGATGTGCCTCCAGAGGCCAAAAGCAGATCTTGGAGGAAGAGTGGGAGAGTTTGAATGTGGTGGGCTGGGTTGTTCACAGTCATACCCCAAGTACCTAAGTCATTATGCAAGCACATGTTTCAAAGTATGAGGATAAAACATACTTTATTTTACTAACATACAGTCTGTTAGTTTGACATATCTTTTAAATATTTAGATATATAGTAGGCAGGCCTCCATTTTTCACTCTTATCCTAGACTCTGCAAATGTTAGGGTTAGTCCTGCTGCTAAAAGTCTATTCTTTCATTTACCAGTTCATTCATTCATATATTAACTTATTTCTTCATTGATGTTCTTTCTCTGATGTGATGTTATCATCATACCTTTCTTTAATCATAGTTTCCTTTCCTTCACTGAACAGATTTATAACGGCCGCTTTGAAGTCTTTTTTTTGTTAATTCTACCATCTGTTTGCTCTCACAGGCTGTTTCTGTTGCCTGCCCAGGATCTGGGTCATACTTTCCTGTTTCTTTGCATGTCTTATAATTTTTTGTTGGAAACTGGACATATTGTAGCAACTCTGGTACTTTCCTGGCTCCCTGCCAGGGGCTTGTTATTGTTATTTGCCAGTTTCATTTTTTAATGATAGGCTAGATTGTTTTAGTGAAGTTTCCTTCCGCCCCCCCCGCGCCCTCCCACACACAGTGTTAAGTCTCTGATACAGCTCCTAAGGAAGCACAGCTTTGGGGGTGCCCAGTCACCCTGGGATGGGATGGGCAGAGCTTTAGTCTTCTCTTTCCCTGACCACACCCAGCTGTTAGGCTCCACTACTGCTGGCTGATTAATCCTTCTATTATCTTCAACAATACCCTAGAGGCATAAATTGCTCTAGAGACAAATTCAGTCACATTCAGGTTCTCTTGAAGAAGTTCCCAAGGTCACTGGTATTTGTTCTGACCCCAGAGGGGTCCACCAGCCACCTGCATCCTCAACTCCCTTCTGAGAATTAGCCAACCTCCTCCCAGTTACCCCTACCACAACGTCCACTGGCCTTGAGAGCTCTTAGGCTTGAATTTCTCTATACTGTGGGGCAAAAATAAGTCAATTCCTCTGGAAACAGGTGAGGATTTATCAGTTTTAGGATCTGTTTCTCCCTCCAGGCAAAATTTCTGAGCCAGGGCTCTGGAGCTGGGAGCAGGGACAATGCACCCCTTCTTCAGCATAACACCCCCATTTTAGCTGTTGACCACTTGCTACTCCTAGCGTGAACCACTGCCTTACAAGCTGGACCCGGAGTGCTGGGGGCCCCAGGATTCAGCAGTACTGCACCCAGGGTAAAGCCTACCTTCCATCAGTGGGGGCTTGAGGGAGGCCCCACCTCTCCATGGCACTTGCCCACAACTTAGCCTCAGCAATAGGAAGTTGAGGCTGGATGAGAATGCTGATGTCCTGCTCCTAGGAAGACAGGCCGCCAACCGGGAGCTGGGGGGGAGGAAGCCCTGCCATCTTGGCTCCACCAGCTAGAGGGGAGTCTCCTCCTCACTGAACCCAGAGGGCCAGCAAGGGAATGGCTCAAATACCAGTGACTCCTTTTGCTTAATGAATTCATAGATTTTCTTGGATAGATGTTTTTTTCCTTTACTGTGTATGCCCTTCAAACCATTTCTAGGGGGTTTACTTATTTATTTATCTATTTAAATTATTTATTTATTTTTTGGCTGCGTCAGGTCTTAGTTGTGGCCCGCAGCATCTTTCGCTCTTCCTTGTGGGGCGTGGGCTCCACAGTGCATAGGCTCAGCAGTTGTGGCGGGCGGGCCCAGACACCCTGCAGCATGTGGGATCTTAGTTCCTCGACCATGGACCGAACCCACGACCCCTGCATTGCAAGACGGATTCTCGACCACTGGACCACCGGGGAAGTCTCTCTAGGGGTTTTAAATGGCTATTTAAAAAAATAATTTTCACCAATTTCACTGGGAAACAAGTCTGCAGAGGTCCTCATGCTGTCATGGTGGAAACTGATCTTTGTCTAAATTTATTGGGACATTTCATATTTAAAGCATTTTGGAGCACCTTTTTGAGATTGTTTTTGAGTCACATTTATGAATGATAAAATAATTACCTCATTGTCAGACTTCATATATAATGGAAGTGTAGTTGAAATCATACCCTTTAGTCAAAACAGCACTCTTGTATATTAGTGTGGTAATGTTGGCCTGCGTATCAGTTTGAATGAAGAAAATATCAAACACCAAAAAAGAAAAAGGAAAAATATTTCATTTCATATACTGAATTAATTTCCCCATCAAATAAAAAAAAATTTATTTGGACATTCTACTGAGCACCTACTATGTGCCGGGTACTATATTTAGTGTTGGGAGTACAGCAATGAACCAAAGGGACACAGTCTTTTAATTTGTGATCTAATCAAATGCTTGGCATATGGAGGGATGTCAATAAATATTTGTCAAATAAATGTATGGCTGACAAAAGTGTTTTTCTTTGATTTTGGTGCATTTGTTTGTTATTTACAGGAGATCTGGGAAATTCCTGGAACATCTTGCTAGCTGAGTTTCTGGACATTTAGAGGCACTAGGCGTGTTATGAGGACAATAGCCTTGTTCTATCACGGAGTTCACACAATCTTCTTCTAACCCCAACTTTATGAAAGAAGCACAGCTGGCAGTTGCCATCATTATTCTCTGTTATTTTTTTCCTTTGTCTTTGGGGACCTTCACTAAGGGTTAAATGTGTGCCCTTATTACACAGCCACAGGCTTGGTGACTACAAGGGCATCTTCTTGGCATGGTCCTGGCCAGGAAAAGCCCTATTTGGGGTTGTGCAGTCTCAGAAGATCAGCCTGTACTCATTTCCTTGGAATCCTCTAATTCACATTTTCTTCCAGCATCTGATTATGTCCTTTCCAATGACCCACGATGCTACATCTTCCTAATTCTTAAAGTTCTCTTAGGGAAACACATCAGAAATGCTGGGGCTGAACTGCGGTAAGAGGAAAAGTGCAGTGTCCAGTCCCAGAAAACCCTTGCTGCCACGCTCTGACCCTTGCATTCCATGAGTGGAGGGGACTCTGATCAGTTGTCCAGGTGGGTTTTGTTTAGCAGGATGAGGCTGAGGACATATTAGAGTAACTGGGGAGCTTTACCAAAATATCTGCAGGTTCTGTGTAGGTTGACAAAGCTCTCCCTAGAAACACAGATTTAACTTCAGGGAATTAACTGATGTCTCTAGAAGCTTGCAGATCAAGATTGATTTCAGTAAATTCCCAAACAAGCATGTCCTGTCTCCAGCTCACTGTGTCTCTATTTCTGCTCTGAACTGAGGTGCAACTAGATTCAGTGATAAGTAAGTTATTTCAGTGCCATGAGAAGTGCTCAATAAGCAACCCCGGAGAATAATGTCCTCCATGCACAAATGAGGGCCATGAGTCCCTTCCTGGGACTTGAGAAAGGCTAGGAGTGGTTAAACTGGCCCTTGGGCAAACTTTTCCCAGAGTGACCAGGGTGATCACGTGTTCATATGACTTTGTTTTTACATAAAAGCAGTTCTTCAAGTGTTTTGACTTTTCTAAGAATATATACTTAAGTCAAAAAAGCTACTTTGTCATTCAGATACTCACTTAATTCATTCAACAAGCACTCATTAAGGGCCAACTATGTGCCAGACACTGTCTAAGCACTAAGTAAACAAATAAGATCCAGTCTCTGATTTCAGGAATTCCTGGCTAATAAGGTTCATGGAACCATATGCATGTAATTACTGTTTGAGAACATACAAGGAATGACAGAGGAGTCTCAGGGAATATAGAAGGGATGGACCTAATTCTGACTGAGTGAAGTGCTTCCAATGAGGCTTCCTGGAGGAGGTGACTCTTAAATTGAGTCTTTAAAGGTGAGTAGGAATCAACCAGAGAATGGAGGGTTGGGTAAGGGATTGGGGTATAAGGTCAACCTATACACAGACACAGAGGTGAGAAGCCTCATAGGGTGTTCAGAGAACTACAAGAGCTGGGTTTGTTAGCTCATTAAGAGCAAGAAGAGGGACTAGAAATAGATGTGCTGTCCTGGAGAGCCTACTTATGGCTCATTAAGGAGCCTGAACCTTTCTTTCTAGGCAAAGAGGAGCTATAGGAGCATTTTATACAGCGAGGGTCATGGTCTGACTACTGGCCTTGGGAAGGATGGGTGGTGGGACTGAGGACAATATTGAAGGCAGGGAAACCGGAAGGCTGTTGATTAACAAATGGATAGGAAGGGTTAGATTTGAGAAACAGTTTGGAGTTACAGTCTGAAAGAATTGGAGACTGATTGCATGTGGGGATGTGGGAGGGAGTAATCAGTGCTGGTCAAATCCAGGGTCCTACTGTCAGCCTCACCTTAGGAGCGTGGTGATGAGCTACCTGTGTTCCCTCCTACTGCCCCAATAACTTGGATTGCAAACCACAGAACTTGGAAACCTACCTTTTTATGTCTTCATGTCTTGAAATTCATTTCCCCCACCCCCCGAAAACCCCAAAATAAAATGTAAAGGGACTTCCCTGGTGTTCCAGTGGTTAAGAATCCGCCTTCCAATGCAGGAGACGCAGGTTCAATCCCTGGTCCGTGAACTAAGATCCCACATGCCTCGGGGCGACTAAGCCCGGGCGCCGCAACTACCAAGCCTGCACACTCTGGAGCCTGCGTGCTACAGCTAGAGAGAAGCCAGCGCACCGCAACGAAGATCCTGCGTGCTGCAACTAAGACCCGACACAGCCAAATAAATAAATAAATACTTTTTAAAAAGTAAAAAATGAGTAAGAAGCAAATACCTTTAAACCTATTAATGTGGTAGCTGAAAAAAAATTGTTCAAGTTGATAAACTGAGATCTTTATAATTATGATTGGATTACATAAGAGTATAGTTTGGGGACATTTTTCTTCCTCTGGGGACTTTTCACATCTGAACCTTTTAAAAGATTTTTTTGGTATTTTTTTTGAGGGGAGTAGATGAAGATGGCAAAGCAAAGGTATGTTGCCCTTAGCAACGTGACTTGAGCTAGCATAGCACCACTGAGCAAAAAGAGCGACTTAATTAAAGGATACGGACCTGCAGTTCAAAGTCCACCCACTCTGGCTTCAAGGACCATCCAGAGGTCAGCATTTCAAGACTGGAATAGAAATTTGCCTTAGGTTTAGGTTGTCTAATTAATTAATCCAATAAATGTTCTTTAAGCACCTTCTACATACAGTACACAGACAAATACAGTCTCTGTTCTCCTAGGGTCATATTCTAGTTGGAGGCCTGAGAGAGAGAGAGGGAGAGAGAGAGAAAGGAGAAGGAGGAAGAGGAAGAGGAGGATGGAAGAATTTCAGACAGTGCAAAACGCTGTGAGGAAAGGAAGCAAGATTAGTGAGTGGAGAAGGACTAGTGAGTGAGTGGCAGGGGCAGAGCTGGTCTGCAGTGGGTACAGTGCTTACACAGTATGATTTTAGTGCCCTAGAGTTCCCCATGGCATTACTGACTTGACATCTGAAGTGGATCACGTTTTTAACAACCACCTCCTCTATGCAACAAAACTATTTTCAGTAATAATCGTAAAATTAAAAGAAGAATAATAACGTCCAGAAAAGAAACATAGTGGAATTTCTCTTTCCTTGTTATTAATACTCAACAATAAACTGCAGCAATTGCTTACAACTTAGACCAGCTAAAGATTTTTTTTGGGGGGGAAGAGGTATATTATCAATGACATTAAAATTGCTGGCTAAGGTTATAATAAAATTAAACCAATCTTGGTCAGATTTCTTATTGTTTTTAAATTCTCTACTGACAAGGTGCCGCCTTATTGCCTGTATCCTGGGCTCGAAGGGCTCTCTGATTGGCCACTGGATTTTCCCCAAACTCTTCTCCCTCCCAATGACCTGGTGTTTAAAATTCTCCAATTCCTTTCAGGTTGGTGAAAGGCTTTCAGGATGCAAATATTCTGGAGTAGTACCGCTTGGTCCTCATGGTAATTTTCACTTTAATCTGAGTTTATCAGAGCCTATCCTGGGAGTTTAGTCAGTCATTCATTTATGACATGTTTAATCATCCCACAATATGGACCAGTGACACGGCTGGGCCGTGTCCTCAGGGAGCGCAAGGCCTTGTGGGCAGACGCGTGAAGCAGCAATTGACATTCAGCGTGATCATGGCTGGGTGTCTGCCTGGCTCTGCACAGAGAAGCCACAGCTCTGCGAGGGGCTGATGGAGGGGGTGCTAACAGAGGAGAAACACCCCCGGGGAAGCGGGGAGCCCAGGCTGCCAAGCAGCATCCTTAGAGCCTGCGTTTGCAGCCAAAGGCACTGTGACTGCCAGCTGGGCCTCGCTGCAGAGGTGGGTTCTGCAGGCGCTGAATATCCCGAAAAGACTCATTTCCGCTGCTGTTGGGAGACAATGGAGAGGAAAGTGCCTCATTAGCATGGGGAGGAGGGACAGAGACTTTGTGCAAGGCTCTGGAGGAAAGGCAGGACCACAGCTTCCTTCACGAACACCCCCTACCTGCCCAACACTGCGACGCTCTTCAGACTCTGGCTTCCTGAGGGGGGCTTTGTTCTGATACATGGCCCGAACCTCCTTCACACGAATTTCCCATTCATTAACATGTTAACTTCCTCTGCATAGACAGCTGGCGAGAGAGCTCCCATGATCCAAGGTAACTGAACTGCCACACTGCCCATCTTGTGTCTGCTTTGCATAACGTGCCTCGTCTGAGGGTGGACTTGGGTAAAGAAACGGCTTCTGGGACACCCTCCCCCAGGAGCTGATTTTCTAAGATGTGGTACGTGAATGGTTGATGTCAGGGAGCCCTACAGGGTGAGGCCCAGAGCTGGAGTGAGGCCAGCTTGCCTTGTTTTATGAATCCTGGAGCTGTTTTCTTTGGGGCAGTTGGGGGAGATGCAGAGGAAGTGGTTTAAATCAGAAAAGCCTAGAGAAGTCCTGAGACCAGTCATTTGAGGTCAGCGCCGGACTGGACTCTGTGACCAGGAGAGTGGCCAGGAGGGAGTGGAAAGCAGGGGCGGGGACCTCGGCAGCAGCCAGGCTCCCCACAGCTCCAGAGCCTGGAGAAAGAAGCAGAGAAAGACAAACTGTCAGGCCTGCTCCCTCCTCCTCACCACCATGAAGCAAAAGGGAGCTGCCTACTTGATGACGGCCGAGCGGGCCAGCAGAGGGCGATGATGTGGGTGATACAGACAGGGGACATTTTCTGGGCCTCGGTTTCCTCCTCTGAAATATGGGTTGCTCTTCTGGTTTCCTAAGGTCTCTCCTCCCGTGCTGAGAATCAGCCTTACAGTTCAGTTCTGCCCCAGGGTGGAGGGGAGAAGGGGCTCGTGGGCTAGCTCAAGTCCAGAGCGATCTCATGTCCTTCAGCTCCGACGCGCAGAGAAGCACTGAGGGGACTTGACTGTCATTTTGTTCATGAAGGGCTTATTCTTGCATGGAGATGATTGCATATTAGGGCTTTAAAAACAACAATGCGTTAGCCCTGGCTCTCAAGGAGTTCTAACTGTGAAAACAAGACATATACCTGTGACAAATGGAAAACCACTCAAGACTGCAAAGCAGCCTCTGCGTCCTCATAGGGTAGCGTCAAGTGCCAGCTGAGTGTTCAGAGGCACAGCCTCTCAGAGTTCACAGAGGGACTGATTACAGCCTGATGATTCACGGCTCAGGTAACGTTAACAGAGCTCTTCGGGGGAAAACAGAAGTGGCAGAAGCTGGAAACTAAACAAATGAGGTCAAGGTCACGGAAGCCATGTCTTCTAACAAGGATTCAAAACGTGTTCCTCAGCCACATGCTGGGCCCGCTGTGTCGGGCCCGAGGCAGGGTGAGAGAGGGTAAGGGGCCCATTGGGACTGGCTCTTCTGATGAATGGAATGAAACTGCAAGGGCTGTTAGAACAGTGCCAACCTCCTGACCCTACAGGCCTGCTCACAGGACCAGCCTCCCACCCGCTGCAGCGCTGTCTGCACTGGCTCCTTAAGGGGCCCCAGACTCACTCAGTCCAGCCCACGTCAAAGGACCCTACGGTGGGAAGTACAGCCAGGTTCCACTGGGGCTGAACAAGTCAGGACCTGAAGGTGTTCTCCCATCTCTGCAGGACACTCGGACAATCTCTTATCTCCTCTTCCTTCTGGGTATCTGATTCTTTCTGCCCTTTTTCCATAGCGACACATTCTCCGTCAAGGTGCATCTGGCTGGGAACCAGCTCTCTTGGTCTCTCAGCTACACCGCCTGGGATGACCGTCTCTGGGTTACGATTCTAATCCTCAAGGCAAAGCATCTCTTAGCTCATCTTGGGTCCCCTATCTAGTTCCGATTCCATCAGCTGTGGTCAGAGGACACCCTGTCCCTTCACCAGGGCCTGTGGGGAACAGCCAGTTTCCAGAGAAGGGAGTGTGGACAGAGCCTTTTCTCCAAGAAGCAAGATCAGAGCCGGTCTCATCTTCTTAATTACCCACAGGCAGAACAGTCTCCTCTCTGGCTAAGCGCTCATAGCTGAATTTCTGAGGCCAAAAATCCCATCTGAGAGTCTTTTCTGAAGCCCCAGGGCCTAGGACCAGGCCTGAAACTCAAAATATGGAACATTTTCAATATTCTATAAACTTTGTAAACGGCGGCAGCGAATGAACGGTCACTCAGGGTCACAGGGCTAATGAAGACGGCAAGAAGTCAGCACAGAGGGTGATGCGTGTTTGGGCTTTTTTCCTAATGCCATGTCCCCCACCCAGCCCTGGAGAAGATCAAGGTCCTCTGGCTTTAGAGCCGAGTGGCATTTGCTGTGATATTTATTTCCTTCACACACATCTCCTATTAATTAACACAGTTCTTCCTCAGCACAGAGGTTGGCAGGGACCTGCAGGGTCGGAGCACTTTGAAAGACACCAAACTGCATCTTGTGCCTCGTTGGCATGATGGTCTGCAGGTGAGGGCTGGCCATCCAGCCCGGATGCCAAAGAAGTGACACTTGGCTTCTGCTTTGACGGGAATCTCTCTACCTTGCTGTTCTTTCCCCAACACTAAGTTTACTCTTGGCCCTTCCCAAAGTTCAGGACCGGTTTGCACTCATGAATAAGCTTGTCGTACAGGGAAGGAGTTATCTTTCGGAGCAGGGTCCTGTCACATTCAGCCCCTGCTTTGGGAGGGTCGGGGCAAGTGTTAACCACTGACCATTTGAGAGCAACTCCATTTTCTGTTGATTTCTGTTTCTAGTACACGCCCCCCCCCCCCCCCCCGAATTTACTGAGTCTCCATTTACAGAAGGCCGTCTGGTCCTCGTCATGGAGTAGACACTGGGGCCCGACCTCGGACTAGCCTGAGAACCTTGAGTCCTCCTCATCCTTTTGGGGAGCTGTGCTCCCCAACTTCACAGATCTGTTTTGCTCTGAGTGAAAACTCACTGTCTTAGGCATACTGCCGTAGTTCACATGATTGAAGTTTGGATTACTTGTAGGGGGAGGGTGGTGACTGGGTAGATTGCAAACTCTTCCAAAAAATCAAAGAAGTCCAAACTTAAAGACATTGTCCTCATTCCTATTCCTTTCAAAATGAGGCGTGTCGAGAAGGGTTTATACAGGACGCTCAGTTCACCCTTCTGGAGAATGTCCTGACTTGGAGCATCTGAGCGAGGTGAGGTCACGATCAGGTGCAGAGATCGCAGGGGCTGCAAGGGGAGGCGTCTGGTGACTTCTGAGTGTATTTGGCTCCGACTGCAAGTGCATTTTAAAAATCTCCTTTTAAAAAACACAACTTTTCATACTTATAATCCATCACAAAATACAAGATAGTGCTTTTTTGGATGTGTCGTGGATGTTTTAAAATTGTCAGAGTTCTCATAATTGTCGGCTGTAAAAATCTGCATGGACATGTGTTTTTTATTAAGACATAACCTCACACATCATCCATTCATAACACATTACTGACTCTGCTCCCTCTATTAGCAGCTGGGAAAAGAAATGGAAAGTTGAATTGGAAACAAATTTATATGCTCATTTAGCTTGGTTAATTACCTGCTGAAATAATGTCCCCAGTTCTTAACGGGTGCTCCCCTTGATAGATAAGGCAGCTGCCCGAGAGGAGGTGACGGCTCAAAAAGGCACCTGGCTTATGATAATGTTTGTCAAAAACATGACAGGATAAACCAGGTTGGAATGTTCTATCTGCCAACACACTAGATGCCGCCAAGTCTGGAAAGAGCTGACTGACAGTCTGTTAAAACTGAGACTGCTTACATAATAATAGGACCATTTTGTATTCTTCATAACGCTAATGTAGGCAAAGTTACCAGTAATACATTCCCTTAGAATGCCCTGGACGTGAGGGCGGACTGTGAATAGCAGGGAAGCTGAGAGCCTTGCAATGGATGGAATCTGAAGCTCTCTGAGGGACTGGGCAGGATGCTTACATGTGATTTTTCAAAATTTTAAATTATCCATGTTGTGCTTTCAGTTCTATTAATTGACACTACCACTGTCAAATTTCTGAGGCCACCTTTAGTTTGCACTGGTCTTTTTTTTTTTTTCTTTTTAAAAATATCTATTCCTTTGGCTGCATTGGGTCCTAGTTGCAGCACTCGGGATCTTTAGTTGCGGCATGCGGGATCTAGTTCCCTGACCAGGGATCGAACCCGGGCCTCCGGCATTGGGAGCACAGAGTCTTAACCACTGGACCACCAGGGAAATACCCCCCACCCCTTTTTTTCTAATGCAGATCTCATCTAAATGGTATAGTATACCTTTCTGGTTTTTAAAAGTCTGCCCGACGTTGATTCAGAGTGTCTCCATTTTCTTTTCCTCAAGCACTCCAAAGTTCCTAAAGTTCATTTTACTAAGTTTAAATCACTTACATTCCCAAGATTGCTGGGAAGTATGTTGAAGGTAGACAGTGTCCTTCCTCATTTTGGAGAGGGGATGGATCTTGGGGTACAGAGAACTTGTTACTTCCACCCCGTTGGTATTGGAGCAACAGGTAGAATCTGCTTCTCTGATTTATAGTCAACGCACTTTTCATATTCCCCTCACTAGGTCAATACTCAGTGACGCCTAATTAGACCAGATGAACTCGGGGCACAGAGATGGAGTCATCGGTTGGAGCCAGAGGACGGATGCAGACGTCTGTTTCAGATGAGGTCAGGGAAGGGCTGCGCTCAGCTCCACCACGCCTCGCAGTGCTGTCCGCTACCTTTTCTTCCAGTTCTTTCTTTTCCTCAGTCGCCAGACAACAGTATTCACTAAGCTCCTGATGAGAGTTCGATCTTACCTGGCCAGCTGCTGCTCTTCGAATACAATAGAATGTTAGAGTTGACAGCTACCTTAAAGAAGAGGCAGCTCTAAACTTTTCAACTTATGGAAATGTTACGAGAAATTGGACCCAGAGGGTTTAAGCAACCTGCCTGGAGGGGCTGCAGTTCTCATATCTAGTTAGTAGCAGTGCCTAGGCTGCTACAGGTGTTGATTTTTCACCTCTTTTTGTTTCCTAGTGGTAGTTACTATTACTGCTAGCTTTGGTTGAGCACGTACTATATGACAAGCACTACACATGCTTTTAGTCCCCACCACGATCCTCAAAACAGGCCACATTATCCTCAGGACAGTGTAGTCCAAAAAGGAATTCAAAACTACTTGTCCACATCAGGATTTTTATAAATTATTGTAAAAGAGAGCAGACAAATAATAATAGTAATTCATATGCCTAACACAAAACAGCAAGAACAATAGTAATAGCTAACACACAGCACTTATAATGTGTCAGGTTCTATTCTAAGGACTTTATACATGTTAACTCCTTTAGTCCCCTGGGTAACCCTATTAGGTAGATGCTATTATCCCTGATTTACAGATTAGAAAACAAAAGCACAGAGAGGTGAAGTAATTTTCCCAAGGTCACAGAGTTGGTAACTGATAAAAATAGGGTTTCATTCTGGGCTGTCTGGCACCAGAGCCCATACTCCCTCAAGTGATCTTTATATGTTAATTACTATTAAGTGTAAATAATGAGTAACATCTCTGACTCAATCTTAGCTGGAAATCAAGGGCTGGTGCGTCAATCCGCAGGGAAGCCTGCAGGGTCAGCCCTAGAGTCTGAGCCGGCTCTGCAGCTTGACCTCCAGTCCCCTTACCAGCATGCCGACCAGGAGAAGGGAAGGAAGGCTCTTTCCGTCTTCAGAGAGGTTCCAGTTTGTTTCCGGACAAACAGGCAAGAAATTGAAAGCTCAGTGTCCACAGAGGTTGTACCTATTAGCCTGCCCCAGAAACTACTTAGGGAGAAGGTTTGATAAGGGATAATAAGTTTTCTTGAAAATTCAGTGTGGTTTCTGCCTGCCAAGCATCTCATCCTTCCCACATACTGTCTGGCAGAGGTGAGGCACGTGGTCTCTGGTACAGCCAGTATGGCACACCCATTCATACCGGGGAGGGGAGAAAGCACATTTCTAAATAGTCTTCCCATCACCTTTCAGGATCCTGCCTGCCTTCCAGGTGGTGAGGGTTCTCTGCAGCCATGGCACAAACCTTTACCACTAGGGGGCGCCTAGACAACTCAGCGCGCTCCCTGGAAAGGGGCCCTTACGGGACGTGAGCAGGGTTCTCTGACAGAATGGATTCCTGGTTACGAGCTGTAGGTTATGGTTACACCTATGCTAAGCATAAACATGGGGAAATGCTTCTATAGGGTTAAATGAGGGCAGCTTGAGTCATTCCAAGAGACTCAGCAAGTCTGGTAGCCAACTCATGCGCTCTCCCTGCCGCCAACCTAGCAGGCCCTCCCAACCCGCAGCCCCAGACTCCCGCTTACACGCGCAGCTCTCTAAGCACGGGGCGGGGTGGGTGAGGTTGGGGGTCCTGATACAGCACCCCTCACCCCTCACCCCCCCTCCAGTGTTGACTGGATTACTGGTGGAAGCAGCCATGTTGGAGGCAGGCGTCACCCTTGGGATCACTCACTGCAGGTGGCTTTACAGATGTTTGGTGACTAATTAGTTGGCTAACTTTTCTTTATTTCTCTCACATACTTGTCCTTTCCTGTTCCAGCACAAACGCTGACAATAAACCCAAGGAACCAGCCCTGGGAGGAAACCAGCAGGAATGCCGAGCAGGGCTGGAACTAGGGTGAGGCAAGTGAGGCATTCCGGCAGCCCTTTCATTGCCTGAGCCTGAGAGCAATGCCGCTTTTTGCATTGTGCCCCAGGCAACTCTCTAGCCTCCCCCCTAGTCCCAGTCCAGAATTGCCATCGTGAGAGGTACCCAGCAGCATTGAAAAACAGCGAGCTATTTGTTTTCGTTTCTTTATTTTTTCTTTAAATTTTATTTATTTTTGGCTGTGTTAGGTTTTGGCTTCGTTGCTGCGTGCGGGGGTTACTCTTCGTTGCGGTGCGCGGGCTTCTCACTGCCGCGGCTTCTCTTGCAGCGGAGCACGGGCTCTAGGGAACGGGCTTCAGTATTTGTGGCGCACGGGCTTAGTTGCTCTGCGGCATGTGGGATCTTCCCCGACCAGGGATTGAACCCGTGTCCCCTGCACTGGCAGGAGGATTCTTTTTTTTTTTTTTTTTTTTTTGCGGCGGATGCACAGGCTCAGCGGCCATGGCTCACAGGCCCAGCCGCTCCGCGGCACGTGGGATCCTCCCGGACCGGGACACGAACCCCTGTCCCCTGCATCGGCAGGCGGACTCTCAACCACTGCACCACCAGGGAAGCCTGCTACTCTTTTAACCCCGCTTCTCTTCACCTCCAGCCTCCTAAACCTATAGCTCTTCTTGCTCTTTCCTGTTTGGGTGTCGGTTGATAAGGATTAGTGAGAACTTCCTAGTCAGGGGCCTCTACAGTAGAAGTTGCTAACATTTATTCATTGCTAACTATGTGCCAGAAATGCTTCTAAATGCTTTCCAAGTGTTGGGTCACTTAATTCTCTCAACAATATTGTGATGAAGGTATCCATTTTACAGATAAGGTAACTGAGGCACTGAGAGGGGAAGACGCTTACTCAAGGACACAGTTAGCAGATAGTGGAGCCATAGTTTGAATCCAGGGAGTCTTTACTCCAGAGCCTGCACTCAGACATTACGACTTGCTCAAGATACTGAAAACCTTCAGCGAGGCTAAACAGTGGATTATGAGTTTCCAGGGGACTAAGCGGGGTTGTGATTTGATGTTTTTAACAGAGAATCCCTAAAATCACAAGTGATGTCTATTTGGCAGACTGGCCAGGCCTTAGAGCTTACTGCCTTTGGCTTACATTTGAACAGACTGCTGTTCTTCTGAACAAACAGTTTGGCATTTTTAAGGTTGGTTTATTACATCTCTAAAGACTGGATTCACTTATATCTTTCTTATTCCTGTTCTGATCTGGTTCCCAATAGATGGCTGTGAACTTGAGAAGGGAGGAGTGTCTTCTTATTCATCTTTGTGTTTCCACAGTCTCCAGCCCTTGGGCTTAGTAGGTGCTCACTAAATGTTGGTCCATTGGAATTAAACCACTTTAGTCTGTATCAGCCACCTTGAATTATGGGCCATGGTAAAGGTGCCCCTCTGGGACCACCAGGTAACCCTGTTCTGCTTGCCATTGACCTTTTTTTCTTTTTCCCTGCACACAAAAGCAGCATTTTTTTCTTTATTCTGATTTAATGTGTGTGCGGGGGTTGGTTCTCTCTGATAACTACAACAGAGAACATATCATGCATTTTTGATTACTCTACATCTTTTGAATGTATGAGTAGAAAGGACTAGAAAATTTACCCTTCATTGCTAATTGCTTGCCTTCAATTTAAAGAGTAAACTAAATCCTGTTATTCTAGCTCAATCTATTTTATCTATTCTTTCAGATGCTTTCCCCTGTCATATCTTTCCTTTTTCTCCCTGTATCATTTTTCTTTTTTTTTAAGTTCTCAGCACAACCTCCAGGCTTGACCAGCATTCCTGTGTGCTCTCAGACTCCACCGAAGAAGAGGCAGATTGCTCTTCAATGATTTTATTATTATTATTTTAAAATTATTTATTTACCTATTTTTTGGCCATGCCGCGCAGCTTGTGGGACCTTAGTTCCCCGACCAGGGATTGAACCCGGTCCCTCAGCAGTGAAATTGCAGAGTCCTAACCACTGGACTGCCAGGGAATTCCATCTCTGTATCTTTTTATGAGCATTACAGATCATTCATTTTGTACAACTTCTGATCCCCACCTTTTTGACAAACTTAATACCCATGCAAATATGAGTTTAAAGATTGAGGCACATTGACTGAACTCCCTAATCCCAGGCATCCCCAGGAGGCTACTGTCTCTCTTGAACAACCTTATCTCTCAGAGACCCTAGTTTCCTGGAATAGGGCAGATTCTGCTTCAGAAAGGAAATGCAGTCGTACTCAGAACATCCTGGGACCATCCCCTAGGCCGACCCAGAGCAGCCAGGGATCTTCACTCCAAGGTTGGCTCTGAGCAGATCTGCTCTTCTCCAGACCTGCGCATGAAGTGGACTGACCTGCCGCCTGTGGGCATTCCAGCCCGTGCCTGCTGTGGACAGCCTCACTGTCTTCAGACCTCTCTGCTGGTATGTTTCCAACACTTTCACAAGAAAATTCCTAAGTCACTTCCTCCATGTGGCCTTCCTCCGATCAACCCCAAAGATCTGTGAGACCTCCTTTATTCTGTATCCCATCATCATCTAAATCCCAAAATTTAATTAAGGATTTTCCAGACTACTTCTTTAGAATCTTTTCTGAAACAAATGGATTTGTGAGGATCTGGAAGTCATATATAAGCTTTCCTACAGTTATAGACTTTAAATGAAGTTTGGCTTCTATATTATATTGACACCTGTGAATCTGTTGCTTAATATCAATAAAAGCTCCCCAGACTCTCTGAGTGTGATGCTTTTCTTTCCAAAGGCACAGACCTAGGCTTCCTGGTGTCATCCTTCTGTATATAGCTGTGCTCAGATCAGCGGTGATGGTCAGCAGCCTGCCCGGGGTGAGAGTCTCCCTAAAAGGGACCCCAGAAATTGATCTACCTTTCAAGAGGCTCCATCAGCATCCAGAAACACTGTACCCTATCTCGAAAGGCATTGGTCCTGCTGCTCTGCAAATTAATGTTCTCCAGGCCTCATTTTGGCAGCGTGGGCCCTGGAAGTCTTTCTGTGCTGTACTTCTGTAGCCTTCCTTGTTGTGCACCCGCACTGCAACCTCTGCAACTTCCCCTTACTTGGAGCTGGGATTTCAGGACCTAGGAATTTTCCACGATGTCCTTCTACATGCTTTTCAACGGCAGGCCTAGGCTGGCATGTCACACAAGGCTAGCTCCTTCGGCCAACCCCCTCTGCTTAGTCAGTGGCAGCTCCGCAAATGCTGGAGGGATGACTCAATGCACGGGAGTGTGTCCTAAATACTGCATTTGAAAGTGATAGTCTTCCTGAGCTTCTCATGACAATGACTAACCTCTTTGTTTCTTTACGCCTGTGAATAGCTTATCGAAACGGATTAAGCATCCTTTTATGCATGTTCTTAGTAATGTTGGCAATATAGTTCTTTTTAGTTTGTTATGGAAATAACCCAAATTGGGAAAGGTAGCTTTAAAACTCCCCTGCTAACCAAAGCATGATCAATTGGGGAAAAAATTTTGAATTCTTTTCTTTTTCTTGTGAGAGGCATGGGAAATAATAGGAAAGGGAAAGTGGGGAGCACCACTCATCAGAAAAACATTTTAAGAAATGTGCTGCCTTCTATTTCAGGAAGGTTTACATCAACACTGTTAACAGACAAATGAAGGAAAAGGAAATGTGGATCATTGGTATTGGTACTTTTCAGAAAGGCTGATTGATAATATTTTCTTGTATTTGAGATAATCAAGGACAGAAAGCAATGTCACAGGATGTGAATTACTCCTCATGACGGTGAGGAAGGTGCCTATTTTCTGTCTGTTGTACAGTATGTCTGGGAAGTCCCTCCCACACTGAGTCCTTGGTCTTTCTTCCTCTGACCCTTTCACATGACTTTGACTCCTTATTGGCAGGGCCTTTTCCTAAGATTCTTTTGCTGATAATCCAGTCATGCTGTTCTCACACAAAGGCGACTACTAGAAATAGGCACGTCAGGCTATGACACAGCCTTCCTCCTCCTTTGAAGGGGTAATGACCTTATTCAAGATGCTTTTATTAGGTCTTCTCTGCAAGTTACCGGAGAAAAGTCATTGCATTTCATTCACACAACTATGCTGCCACTTCCTGTCTGGGTGGTTCTTCCAAGTCTCGGTCAACCCCCGTTTTACATGGCTGAGGCGAGGTAAGAAGTTGGACAATGAATTGTAATAACCTGACTGATTTCTTACTTTGATTTAAAAAAAAAACAAAACTAATCATTATTATTTTTTTCTGCCTGTAAAAGTAGTCATTCCGACTGTAGAAAATACAGGGAAAACATAAAGAATAAAATTAAAATCCCACAAAATATCATTGTTATTAAATTTTGGTATTTTTCCTTCTATATCTTATTTTCTGAAGACAAAAATAGAAATACTTGATAAAGTTTCAGTATATGTATATATGTGATTTCTATTATAAGATTGGAACCATGTTCTGCATATAACTTTGTATCCTGCTTCTTTTCACTTAGCATTATAAGGTGGCATAGCCTGCTGTCTTTAAATATGCCTCAACAATGTAATTTTTTTTTTTTTTTTTTTTTTTTGCAGTACGCGGGCCTCTCACTGTTGTGGCCTCTCCCGTTGCGGAGCACAGGCTCCGGACGTGCAGGCTCAGCGGCCATGGCTCACGGGCCCAGCCGCTCCGCGGCATTTGGGATCTTCCTGGACCCGGGCACGAACCTGTGTCCCCTGCATCGGCAGGCGGACTCTCAACCACTGTGCCACCAGGGAAGCCCAACAATGTAATTTTTAAAAAAAATTTATTTTATTTATCTATTTTTAGCTGTGTTAGGTGCTCAATGCTGCGCACGGGCTGTCTCTAGTTGCGGTGAGCGAGGCCTACTCTTCGTTGCAGTGTGTGGGCTTCTCATTGCGGTGGCTTCTCTTGTTGTGAAGCACGGGCTCTAGGCACACGGGCTTCAGTAGTTGCGGCACGCGGGCTCAGTAGTTGTGGCTCACAGGCTTAGTTGCTCCGCGGCATGTGGGATCTATCCGGACCAGGGATTGAACTTGTGTCCCCTGCATTGGCAGGCGGATTCTCAACCACTGCGCCACCAGGGAAGCCCAACAATGTAATTTTTAATAGATGTACAATACTCCACCATATATGACTGTACCAAGATTTATTTAACTGCTCTCCCACTCCCAACATTATAGTTGTTTTTATGGTTTTTACTATGACAAAGCAATAATAAACAGCCTTTAGGTAAACCTTATTGCGAACCTCATTCCCTAGGGTAGATTTTTAGAAGGATAACCACCGGGCCAGGTGGTAGGAACACTCCTGGATGTGTGAAAAAGTATATATGCATATATGTGTGTGCTGCCCAGTTTCCTTTGAGAAATCCCACCTGCCGTGTATGAGAGCTCCAGTGCCACTGCAACTTCATTAGCACTGTTCGTGTGTGTGTATGTTCATGTGCATGTAAACATACCTCAGCAAATAGATAAAATGATATAGATAAGAAGATATGGTGTCTCATTTTTTCGAAGTAACATTTTTAACTTGGCTCTGTTGAGATATAATTGACATATAACTGATGGTGTCCTATTTAAACTTGCATATTTTTTAACTAGTAAGGTTGAGTACTTTTACTTTGATATTTGCATAGATCAAATGATCAGCCATTGACCTGAATTATATTCATTTGCCCAGCAGGTTTATAAGGGTGTTAAAATAAGATTTGTGTATATATATATATATATATATATATATATATATATATATATTTGTCTTTATGTTCCTCTTTATAGCAGCTGATATAAAACTCACTTTGCCTGTTCAGGAGTGGGTACTCTATATGTATGCTGAGTCATAACCACCTGGGCAGCTCAGAGAACAGTAGTTAAAAGCATCAGCTTTGCATCAGGGTTGGCTTTGGGCCAGGTATTTTCTACTTATTCCCAAGATACCTAACTTCTCTTAGCCTCAATTCCATCAGTGGCTAAGTGGGCATAATAATGCCTACTTCACTGTGTTGTGCAGATGAAAGAATTTATGTAAGCCCTTAGCACAGGGCTGATACATAATAAGAACTTGATAAATAGTAGCTGTCACTGTGATCACTGACGAGCATAAAATGTCATCTGCCACCAGCATCTCGTACTAAGGTCACTGCATTGTCGTACTAAGGTCACTGCATTGTGTCTGTCACTCTTGGACAGTAAAATGATGGTGAGATAAGTCTAATTTCTTCTTCTTCTTATGCAAATTTAGCCAAGTGGCCTGTTAGCTGCTTTGATTCACAACCCACCTCCATCATGTTTCAAGTGATGCTGTTTTTCTGAACCCAGCAGGCAATGAAAATGATCCAATGAGAGGAAATGCAATAAAAAAGATCAATCACCCAGCAAGATACCAGCACACACCTATTAGAATGGCTACAATTTAAAAAGACTGACCATCCCAAGTGTTGGGGCGGACGTGGAAGAAACGGAACTCACATGTACTCCTGAGGGTATAATCATTCTGGAAAGCAATTTCGCAATTTCTTAGAAAGTTACCATACACGTACCATATGATCCAGTCATTTCACTTATAGGTTTTTACCCAAGAAAAAAGGAAATATATGCTCACACAAAGACTTGTACACAAATGTTCAGGCAGCTCTGTGGGTAAGAGCCCCAAACTAGATACAACCCAAATGTCCATCAACAGATGAGTGGATAAACAAATTTCAGTATATCCATACAATGGCATACACTCAGCATTAAAAAGGAACGAAGTATTGGTACCCAAAACAACATGGATGAATGTCAAGATCATTATACTGAACAAAAGAAATCAGACCCAAAAAAGTACATACTGTCTGATTCCATTCATATAAAACTTTAGAAAATGCAACTGAATCTATACTGACAGAAAGTAAATCAGGGGTTGCTTAGGTGTGGGCCGGGTGGGGGGAGGGGGGGCAGGAAAGGATAGGAAGAAGAAATTACAAAGGGGCATGAGGAGACTTGAATATATTCACTCGACTGCACTGGTGGTTTCAAGGGGGTGTACACACGTCAGAACTTATCAAATGATACACTTTAAATGTGCTCCACTTGTTGTATGTCAATTATACCTCAATACAGCTGTCTCAAAAAAGACCAGTCAATTATATACTGGTGTGTTTTATTCACTCTTCACTCATTAGTCTCTGGATATGACTAGTAGTTATGATAATAAACAGGGATGCAGACCCTCAGGTCTCTGACTCCAAAGGCTGTGCTTTAATTGGGTCACATACTTCTTGTTACCAACAGCGTTTGGGATTCTTGAACTCATGCCTCTGGCTCCTAAAACAGTTCTATTTCTATTCATTTTTCAGTTCTTTCATAGTTCAGATGAAATTTTAATCATAAAAATCACATACACGTGCGTACCTTGAATTTTAATATTTGAACCTACTGTTCTATACTACAACTACTCCCAGCTCCCAAGAAGCAAAAGCCAGCTATCTGAATATTAGATTATAATTAGTTGAGGGAGGTAACCGAGGAAACTCAAGAACTGAGACAAAAAAAAGGAAATTCAGTTCAAATGCTTCCCGATGACTGAGCACTGCCGAGAGGGACAGCAACTGTCCTCTTGTTTTCTTCAGCTGCTCCTTTCGGTCCTCTGCTTCATCGGTACTGTCCTTTCATGGAAAAGAGCCCGTACCCAGTTCGTCCTTACAGATTCTACAGGAAAGGGCTGGGCTCCCAGGGATGCCTCTGACCTAAGACGCACGCTCCCCCTACAGCCAGAGTGGGAGCCCAGAGCTGGACTGGCAGCAGCGGGCTCCTCTGCAGCCTGTTGGCTTTGCTGCTCTCCCTCCTTCATGGTTTGGTGGGCAAGGAATCAGGTTGCCATGGCAACTTCCAGCATCCATTTCAGGCTAGAGGGAACATTCCCTAAGGCTCCTCTCCATCTGTGTGTCCTTGGCGATTTCCCTGCCTTGGTGAAGTAGGTGGGGAACCACTTCCTCCAGGGATCTCCCCCAGCTCACCGATGGTATAAATGGGCAGGGGAACTGCATTGCCATGGCAGCAACTCCTCCACTTCTTCCATTCGAAGAAAGTCTGGCTCAAGGGATGTGCCTGGTGCTCCCAATGGCAAAGTCAGCAAGGAAGGAACTGCATTATCTTAATGGTTTCCACACGCTCTTTCCAAGAGAGGGGTTGGCTTTGTGGGGTGGATACTGGGGGATGGGCAGGGAGTTTGGCTGAAGAGGCCTGTTCCCAGGGACCTCACTGCCATGACAACATCCCCAGCGGCAGAGACTGGGCAGGTCTCGCACCAGCTAAGCCCGGATGTCACCTTTCAAATCTGTTCTTGTTCTTCTCTGCTCCCTTTTTTCTTTTTCACAACCCCCAGGGATTCTGCTGGCTTCTCCTCTCCGGATTCTTGAGATCACTGTGATTATGCCTTTCTCCTGACCAAGACTAGTTTCAGGGTAGGCTGCAGTCTTTGCATACATTCACCTTCCCTGCTGTACACCAGAATTCCACAAAAAATCTCCTTTGAAAAAGGCAGGTTTTGTATGCAAGAACATGGGGATAGAGGGAATGACAAGAATAATAACCATGGGAAAGCGGAACTAATTCTGTTCGTTGTAACTGTGTTCATCCGTGGGAGGGCAACCTTCCCTTCAGCCCTCAGACTGTCTTCCTACTCCTGGACTTGGAGCCCTTGGTGGGAACAAAACTGGCTTTGGTGTTCAAACATCTGGGTTTGAATCTTGTTTCAAGCGATTCCTACCAGCTGAGAAGTCACAGGTGAGTCACATACCCTTTCTGGGGGTCCATTTTCTTATCTGCCGAAGGAGAAAGTAAAATGTCTTCTTTGGAGAATTGTGGTGAGAACCAAGAGAGGCAATCGATACACAGAAGTACTTTGTTCATACTCAGGCACTTTACAAATCTTCATAATTTTGGTAATTTTTGTTCTCATGGAGCATTCTTAATTGATTGGCTCAATCAATTATTCATTCAATGAATGGATTAGGGAGCGCATTCTAATACTTCCTTTAAGGCAGGTTACGTAACCTCCAGGAGGGTCACTGTCCTCATCTGTACAATGGGATAACCACAGTCTCAAAGCATGATTTTGAAGGTTAAATTAAGTGCTGACTAATAAACGTATACAGCAGTGCCGAGCAGAGTACCTGCTCAATTCATAATTACTCTTATCGTTTGCCAACTACATACTCTTCCCAGTTTCTCCTTGGAAGTCTTGAGTCATGCTGACGTGACTCGGGTCTGCTTGTGATGCTCTCTACCACTTGGAAAGGCCTAGAATTAGCAAAGAAGGGTTGGGGCCAGGAAGCCCCCACTGCAGATAGTGACTCTGCCCAGGACCGGGGGTTATTTGAAATAACCAGAGAAGCTACAATACTTCTCAACTCCCTTTATATTCCATGGAGGGTTAGCAAATTTGGCCCTGAATGTGCAGCAGGCACAGACTGCTTTGGGGGAACTTCCCTTTGGTTGCCTCTTCTTCCCTTCCTTGAGGCTTTCAGTCCATGTGGACCAAGGGTCAACCCCTTCTGCTGACACCCCCAGGACTCTCACCCAGGCCTGCCCTTCCTCACGTGGAGCCTGCAGCTCTCAAACCTTCCCTGGGACCTCCCTCCCTCCAAGCTTACCTGACCCACTGTCAGCTCTTCCTCTCAAGTACAACTCAGTGTTCAGCGGTCTAATCAATAATGTATAGATAAGACATTAAAAAGTAATGAACACTTAAAACACTGCCCCTCCCAGAAAGTATTTTTGTAGTTCGACTGGGCTTTCAAAGGCTTCACTCCTAACCCCTTAGTAAAAACTTTAATGTCTACATCAGCCTGCGGTTACTGGGCCCTGCCCTTCCTGAACTTCCACTAAATTTAGAGTATTTTAGATTTCATTGTGCTTTAATTATCTCATGTGCTAGTGTGTTCTCCCCAATGAGATTATAATTTCTCGAGGGCAAGACATTTTTTTTTAATACTTCTTGATACACTCTCCTCTGACCAGTACTGTGGAGCATAAAGTAGACTCTCAGTAAAAAATGTGCGATTCAGGGCTTCCCTGGTGGCGCAGTGGTTGAGAATCTGCCTGCCAATGCAGGGGACACAGGTTCGAGCCCTGGTTTGGGAAGATCCCACATGCCGCGGAGCAACTAGGCCCGTGAGCCACAACTACTGAGCCTGCGCGTCTGGAGCCTGTGCTCTGCAACAAGAGAGGCCACGATAGTGAGAGGCCCGCGCACTGCGATGAAGAGTGGCCCCCCACTTGCCGCAACTAGAGAGAGCCCTCACACAGAAACGAAGACCCAACACAGCCAAAAATAAATAAATAAATAAATTTTAAAAAACTGTGCAGTTGATTTATAATGGTGAGGATTTCCTCAGCCAAAAAAATGTCTTCTCATACACTGGAGTTACATTTGGAAAGCTGAATTCTCTTAAACTCCTGATTGATTCTAAAAACAACTATTTTGGGGGTTCTGTCTCTACATCCTTTTCCCTGAACAACCGCACTGGGATAATTCTATTTAAGTGAGGACATCATTTCAAGTGGAGTGGTTTTACCAGCGTTCTTTTGATGGCTTTGTACAAATTTATATCCAAAGAGGCAGTTGTGGACCTGCAAATATACTTTATTCAAACTGTCTTAATTATTTCTGATAAACTATTGGATATCTTAGTTCCGGAAGTTCAGGTTTAAAATAGGTCCTATTAAAGGAAGTGATGCACAATGGAATTGCATCTTCTTTATTGATTAGATATTTTTAAGATGTTTCTTTTGCTCAAAGCCAAAGGACAGAAATATAAGAAAAGCATATTCTAAAACAGTTAAATCAGAGAAAAATAGTGGGTAAAGGAAAAATGAATGTTAAAATTAACTACATTGTTTCAGTTTGTAAAGAAAGCTTTTTTTTCACTCTCAGCAAAAGGCAGGTGAGAGTTCCTCACACATAGGGCCCTGCCAGAAAAAGGCTGTGGGCCTTTGGCTCCCCTAGGTATAAATTAAGGAAATGTTAATAATATCACACAAGGGGACTGTCACAAGGATATATAAGGGTAGAGCTATTCTCAAAGGTAACATTCAACATACCAAATTCTTTTTTTCTGAGGGATAAATTAAAACACCCATTAAAAAGCAGTGCTCACAGGGTCAAAGTAACATCCCCTGTACAGCTAAGGAGCCTGGTTTCCTCTGAGGGCTGTTTGCATAATTAAGTTAGGCTCAGTCACACCATCCATGAAAGCCAGGTGAGGGGGACTCCAGCATTAGTTTTCCCTTCAGAAAACCACTAGAGGGAAAGTTGGGTGTCTTGGGCCATCATACAGGGACAGAGACTAGGAAGGGAAGAGACATGGCCCCTCCTTGCCATGGTCCCCATATTCAGAGGACACACACGGGTGCAGGACATGCAGTGGGTGCTGTTGTCTGTCACTCAGACCCCCAAACCCCCGTTCAAGACAGAGGCATTCTGTCCCTGGTTTCCAGGGGTGTTGGCTATTTGAAAGTTCACAACTGAGTCCTTCCCAGGCAACTGCCAACAGCTTAGGAGAACGGCCTTGCCCCAGGTCTGGTGCCTCCCTGCGGGGAGCTGCATCCTGTGCCTTGTTGATAAGACCCAGCCCCCTCCTCAGTGTGGGCCCTGAAGGTCCAGCCAGCTCTACTGTTCCCTGTGCGATGAATGCGAGGCCTGCAATGAGACCGCACTGCAGGTCAACCTCTCCGCCTCCCAACCCTCCTTCTTTCCCTCCCTCAGGAGTGTTGATCCTGAGAGCACTCCCCACAAAGTCCCTCACACGGATCTCTTTCCTGGGGCGCCAGAACTAAGATAGAACATCTTTTCAATCTTGAACTAGCATGGAGACTCTTCTACCAGGGAAGTTTACCATAAAAACTTGGGCTCTTAAAATGTGATAGGGCGACGTTAGCTAATTTTACAAGAGGAAATGAGACCCAGAGAGACAAAAGGACTGAGGTCCCACACAGACACCGCACTATGGCCAGGTCCTGACCCAGCTGCGAAGACTCCCAAACTGGGGTTCTTTTTTTTTTTTTTTGTGGTACGCGGGCCTCTCACTGTTGTGGCCTCTCCCGTTGCGGAGCACAGGCTCCGGACGCGCAGGCTCAGCGGCCATGGCTCACGGGCCCAGCCGCTCCGTGGCATGTGGGATCTTCCCAGACCGGGGCACGAACCCGTGTCCCCTGCATCGGCAGGCGGACTCCCAACCACTGCATCACCAGGGAAGCCCCCAAACTGGGGGTGCTTATCCACATCGTGTGGCCACTATGATATCTCCTCCATGCAGGTGGCAACAGACATGCTCCCTTCAGAGAAGAGAGCCACACGAGATACTGAACCACGAAGGGCCCTGCCCCACGCCCAGAAGGTGTTTATTTTTATTTATTTATTTTTTAAAAATTTATTTATTTATATATATTTTTTGGCTGCGTTGGGTCTTCGTTGATGTGTACAGGCTTCCTCTAGTTGTGGCTAGCAGGAGCTACTCTTTTTTTTTTAAATTTATTTATTTATTTTTGGTTGTGTTGGGTCTTCGTTTCTGTGCGAGGGCTTTCTCTAGTTGTGGCGAGCGGGGCCCCTCTTCATCGCAGTGCGCAGGCCTCTCACTATCGCGGCCTCTCTTGTTGCGGAGCACAAGCTCCAGATGCGCAGGCTCAGTAGTTGTGGCCCACGGGCCTAGTTGCTCCGTGGCATGTGGGATCTTCCCAGACCAGGGCTCGAACCTGTGTCCCCTGCATTGACAGGCAGATTCTCAACCACTGCACCACCAGGGAAGCCCCCGGAAGGTGTTTAGATTTGTGTTGAGAAGGGGCTAGAAGGAGGTGTATTGGTTCCATGGCTGCTGATCTTCCTCCAATTTTTTCTTTTGATGTTGAGGGGGCTATGTTACGAAGTAGGTAATAAATGTCACTGTGATGAATGAGGAGCTAAAGAACCCTCCAGGCTTCTACAGCTCAGCTGGTCCCATAATAACAATCTTGGCAAGGAGGGCTTGCTGCCAGAGTAACAGCAGTAAAATCACCCTGAGCTCAGGCAATCTGCAGAGTTAGTACGTGTACAAAGCATCCCAATGATTACACTCTTATTATTTAGTGGCTCATTCTTACAGAATGCTTTACAGGGACTGATTCATCTCCCCAGATATCACTTACCATCTTATTGCCTTCTTTTAGTGAATGAGTCTGAATCTTTCCAGTTTCAAAGGGTCTACCTGTGGTGTACGTCGTTGCTTTCCTTTCCGCCAAAATGCCCGTGCCACGCCCCCCCACACCGCTTCCTAACACCTGACTACCTCAACCCTCAACCAAAGTGGGGAGGTCCTGAACCAATCAACATATTCTCATCCCTGTTCCCATGGTGACTGGCCTAGAGATTACCTTCTTATTTCTAAACCTATGTCACTCAGCCCCTGACACACCCCTAATCTTAATGATTAGTTCCACGGGGTATGAAAACTAAGTTGGGTCAAATAGAGTGGAAGACTTTTGGTGGTTGGAGAAATAAAAGGTCCCTTTTCCTCCAAAATGGTGCCATGTGGAAACTGGAGGCCTGGGACGGATGTATCCATCGATCCATCCTATTTTAAAGGAGTCTAGCCTAAGCTGAAGCTAACACACAGAGGAGGGCAGAGCGGAGACAACTACCAAGGCTGTGCTGGAGTGATCAGTGATCTGAACGTCACTGTGTCTCTGGACTTTTCAATGGCACATGCAACTTATGTTCTCGAGTTGGGTTTTCTGCTTCTTGCAACCAAACACATGTCACTGTACATGCTTCCTGTAGAGGCTGCTTCCTCTACATTGGCCTCTCTCCTATGCAATCTTAATCTGGACCTTCCTAGGGAAGAGCAATTTCAAATAGGAAATAAAACCCTTGCAAAGACGAAGCTGAAGGACTAGCTCAAAGAGCATCCATCGATGGATTTTACCCAATAGTTTTGGCTTAACTTAACCTGGTGCTCAAGGCCTCAAGCTGTAGGTCATGTATGTTGACCTGTCCAAATATTGGCCTTTCCTAAGTAGTTTGTAGTATCTGTCAGGGCAGGGGCAATGTATTATATGACTTGAATGTAATCCTACAGTGCTGGATAAAATGTTTTGCACCATATAGGTGCTTAGGAAATGAGAGTTGAACTCAAGTAAATTCAGCTCCTGTCACTGCCATCAGCACATCTTCTAGAAGTTGGGGAGTAAGGACACTCCTCACAACACTGTCATGTTTTGGGGTATAAACTTCCTTGGCCAGACTCCTCCCTGTTAAACCAGCAGCAACTAGCACAGGGTCTGGCCCAGAGTAGGCGGTCAAATATTTGTTGAATAAATTCACTTTGATTCTGTAACCACAGAACTTACCTGGTCACTTAACAGTTTTGAATTGCTTATTTGATATACTTTGAATCAGGTCTCTTTAAAGTCTAAATTGTGCTATGTTTGTATTTGACTGACTTCACTTTCTGTCCACCAGCTGTTACTCTGTCATTTCACTCCAAAGACCAAGATGCAGTACATTGATGGAGGGGCTGATAGATAGGCATTTCTAGAATGAGGGAGGGATGTGTGTGTGTGGGGTGAAGGTGACGGTGGTAGTGGGGAGCATTGGTGGAGCTATCTACCTGCAAGCAATATTCCATGGAAATGACTGTGGATGATTGTTCTGCTGAAAGGGAAAATGTGTACAAGGGTGCCTGCTGGGCTGTAGGAGGTGATAGTTCTCTAAGCAGTTGCTAAAATAACTCAGTCATGATTAATACTGAGTTGGGTAAGCTGTTTTATTAAGTGATAATCATCTTCTCCGGTATAATCTTATCTTGGCAGAGAACTGCCATAGCTTAGCAAGAGGAAGAGTGGTCTCTCATGTTTATCAGGCCGAACAGCAGAATAACAAGGGTTCAGGGAAGGCTCCTTGTTCAATACTCTTTGCAAAAACAAGAAGAGTATTTTCTGGAGAAAAGTGAACCATGATTGGCTAGCAGGGAGTGTTCTGAGTCCGATGTTGATGTGCCCTGGCCAGCTGGTCTTCAGGAGACTTGGCATGGAGATGTCTTTGTGTGAATCTTTTCTTTTTTTAAGACTTTTTTTTTTTGATGTGGACCATTTTTGAAGTCCTTATTGAATTTGTTACAATATTGCTTCTGTGTTTTTTGTTTTTTTTTTTTGCGGTACGCGGGCCTCTCACTGTTGTGGCCTCTCCCGCCGAGGAGCACAGGCTCCGGACGCGCAGGCTCAGCAGCCATGGCTCACGGGCCCAGCAGCTCCGCGGCATGTGGGATCCTCCCGGACCGGGGCCCGAACCCGTGTCCCCTGCATCGGCAGGCAGACTCTCAACCACTGCGCCACCAGGGAAGCCCATTGCTTCTGTTTTATGTTTTGGTTTTTTTGGTCACCAGGGGTGTGGGATCCTAGCTCCCCAACCAAGGATCGGACCGATTAAGGCGAAGTCTTAACCACTGGATCGCCAGGGAAGTCGCGCGAATCTTTTCAAAACATGCATAAAGCTGTGGCTGCCCCTTGCTGTGACTACATCCCCAATGAGCTAGAGCTGCTAACCAGGTTGGTGCAGTTTGTCTAATCTGGTTAAGAGTATCTATCTGAGCTCATTAAAATGTAAACAAGATATACCTTGCTGTTTAAACAACATCAGAATTTATCTTCCATCTGACACCCAGAAAACAATCTACCCTGGATGTACCTTGCTCCCTCCTCTTAATTCTCTTAGCTCTCTTGGTTCATCTGTGCTCTTTCCACTGTTACACTCTTTATCTTGTCTGCTTAATTACAAGCTCTTGTAGGACAATTCTTGCCTGATTTACCATCGCATCCTCCATAACTTGTAGTGCAAGGGCTTTTGGATACAAAAATTAATAGTAATGCTGGCAATAATTAACATTTATCGATCCCATACACTTTGGCCATGTGCCAGTTTCTGTGATTTATCTCTATTAACTTAATTCTTCTAACAACCACTTGAGATATGTATTTACAATTAAAATTCCTGTTATCTGATGAACTGACTAAGACACAGAACTGTTCACTAACTTCCCAGTGTTCACACAGCAAGTATTTGACCAGGCCATTGACCCTAGAACCTGTGATCTTAACCTCTATACTATATAACAGGTGATGAATAAATGTATGTTGAGTGATGAAGACTATTTGACTCCAGATCACAACACACTTGGAGGATTTCTATTGGTTTTTAGCAATTGTGAGCATTATTTCATCTGGAAGATTACCAGGAGATCAAGTTAGGATGAACATTTATGCTTATTCATTCACTCACTCAAATATTAATATTCAAATATTCATTCATTTATTCAGTAGGTATTTATGGAAGACAAAATATGTGCCAGGCACTGGCTAGCTAGGTATGAGGATATGAGAGTGAACAAAAGAAATACCGTCTGGGTGCTGGTACAGCTTACCTTCAAGTGGGAGTGACGGTGACAAAACAGTTATACTAATAAACATGTGAATTACTACAAATTGAGGAGTTTCTCTGAAGGAAGAAGATACTAGTCCCAGGGAGCACATAACCAGACAGACAGACCAGGGCCAGGTGTCAGGCCAGGCTTCTAGGAAGAACGCATCTTTTACCTGTCTTCTGAAGAATGATTAGAGGGGGAGGACGGGAAGGAGGACAGGATGGGTAGGTAAAGCATTCTAGGTAGCTAGTCAGAGGAAACAGCACATGCCAAGTTCTGGGCCAAGAGAGACACTGGCACCTTAGGACCTAAACACTAACCCTGGCCACAGTGAGTGAGCTCACTCTTTAAAAAAATTAACTATAAATTTTTATATATATAAAGCTTCTCACCTTTTACTATACATATATGACAAGAGTTGAAATCATATGTAATATTGTTCTATAAAGGGTCTTTTAAATTTAAGTAGAAAGTGAACATTCTTCATGTTTATATATCTTATGATTTTTAATATGCTCCATAATTTATTTAATAAATCCTTTAGGTATATACCCAGAAGTGGAATTGCTAGATCATATGGTAGATCTATTTTTCATTTTTTGAGGAACCTCCATACTGTTTTCCACAGTGGCTGCACCAACTGATATTCCCACCAGCAGTGAACAAGGGCTCCCTTTTCCCCACACCCTCACCAACGCTTGTTATCTCCTATCTTCTTGATGATAGTCATTCGAACAGGTGAGAGGTGATCTCTCACTTAATTATTGCTACAATGGCAGTCATATTGCAATACAGAAATGGATCAAATTAACATGTTTACATTTTAAATTTATACAATGTTATATGTCAGATATACTTCAATAAGAGAAATAAATCCTTTAATGTTGCATATTTTTTCTATTTTTTCACTATTATAAAAACACTAAGTATCTTTGTATAAAACTGTTTTGGCATATTTGTGATTGCTTTCTTTATGTAAACTTTTGTGCGCTCTGGATACATATTGCCCAATCTTCCAAAAATGGTTATACCAATTTATAATTCCACAAATAGTATATGATTATCTATTTTACTCCTTCCTCACAAATCTTGGTGTTTTCTGTTTTTGATTTTAAGTCTTTACTAATACAAAATGAAAAAAATGGCATTTATTTTAATTTAAAAAATTTTTTTTGTTCTCTTGATTACAAATGAGCTTGAGTTTTTACTCCACAGAATTATCAGCCATGTGTGAATTAGCATTTGAATGTTTTGAGAATAGTCTTTCCAGACTGAAAAAGCTCAACCTCCCAGGACCTTCTGTACAGATGATGAACCAGGTTTTGGCCAATTTCTATATGATCCTGAAAAAAGATAAAATAATCAAACTTTTCTATTAAAAGAGGAATAAGGTCATATTTGGTACTGAGCTTCTGCTTGCAGCAATTTTCTCCATCATCTGCCCCCTTCCCCTGAGAGTTCAACCTTGCTAGAGGTCACTGCATCGAGTATGGTACCTCCCAAGTTGGTTTGCAGAGTAAGGCATGCCAGTCAAAGGTCCACATCCAAGCTCAGAAGACAGGAAAGGAAGGAAGTGAAGGAGGTGAGGACAGAGACTAGGAAGGACAGGGGAAGGGAGGAAGGAAAGCAGTGAGGAAAGAAAGAAACAGATTGCTGAAAATACATCCCTGTTTGCCTCCACTGTCTATTTCTCCTGCCCCTTTGATGGAAGGGCTCCCATTCTATGTAATTCCTTCCTAGACACAGTCTCATTGTCTCTTTTAGGGTTCTCCTTCTCAGCCTAGTCTCTGAAATACCTTTGTTCTCTTGTCTTAACTTTATAAAGTGTTCCCAAGACAGGGTCTATTCTCTCTTCCCATCTCCCTTTCTGAAACCTTTAGAATACTCTCTTGACTAAAGTCAGCTCTTTACTTTTCCATTTGAGAAAGCTTCTTCCCATCTATTTCTCCTGACCAGCGCTGTTCAGGAAGCTTGTGCTGGAGCATCCCTCAGTGTCGAGCAGACAAAGGGGAGCTTGTGGGGGTTGGGGGTAGTGCCAGAGAACAGAACCCTTGGTCACCGTATGCATCCTGCCCTGGGCCTGCCTGACTTGGCTTGGCTGGAACACTGCCGGTTCTTTGTAACAGCTTGTGTATCCTCTACTTCTGACAATTTTTTTCTCATGTTCAATTTCCAAATACTTGCCCAGGGAGTCCCCAGCAGTAATTTCCCTGAGTCATGCCTTTCTTTAATTTTCACATTTCTCTTTTAGTTTCCAGGATCATTCATTACTATGTGCCCCCCACGCCCCCCTCCCCCATCTCTTTCTCCCTGTCAGTCAGGGGTGCGAGCAATGGCTCACGTCCTCTCCGGTCCCTCATGCCACCCCTGGCCTCTGATGCGTCACTTGAATGACACTGCTGACACCTACACAGTTCTAAAAGTCCTCTGTTAGTCATTCATTTGGTCAGGGCTCTTAAGGTCCTTTTAAAATTCATAAATTCTCTCTGGAAGGTGGCACATCTAGCTACTTTTCAGCTATTAGTTTTTTTCATCAAGTAGGTTCAGAGAATGGGGCCATGAGGTGATTTTTAATAAAGAGGCTTGGGAGGTATGAAGCAATAGCTTGGAAGAGATGCTTCAGCGAGGCCTAAGCAGCCCTGCAGTGGTTCCAGGAGGAAGCAGGAGGTGCTGACAGAAGTGAAGAGTGACTCCAAGGCCAAATGCCAAAGAAGATGGGTGGGTGGGGACAATCATTCTGTTGCTGTCCTTCATTTCTTCACACTGATTTATTTTGGCAAGGTGGGTTCTAGGTGACCACACAACCTATTGCCCAAACTGGGACACTTTTGAGGGTGAAATGGGGGGAGGTTGCTCCTAAACATTATACAGCACAGACAGTTGTAAAGAAGATTGTCCTGGGCAAATGAGGACACACAATCCCCCTAATTACAGGAGGTACTGGAAAGGAATCTCTCTGTAAGCTCTCATGGGGAACTCTGCATTTTCCCCTAGAAGTCAAATCAACAAACAAACAAACAAACAAACAAACAACTCTGCTTCCTCCTCCCAGGTCCACACAGAGTCACAAGACAATTATTCATTTGAATTTTTAAAATGCACGGATTCGTATTTATGTATTCTTGGTTCAAAGTAAAAGGTGAGATATGAAAACAGAGGTAGATTGGGGGGTGAGCTGTGAAGGGCCTTGAGTGCCGAGCTGAGGAATGTCAACTTAATCCTGTCTGCAAAAAGAAACTGCCAGGGGAAGGGTGCAAAACCCCACCCTGGCATACAAAATGGATGGATTATAGCAAACACAGCGTTAGCGGAGATGCTTTTGATAGAAAGTGCCAAGGATGTGAGTGACAGCGGAGTGGAGGACACACAGTGAGGACGCTACATCTGAGAGACTGTGGAGCTTGAATCAATAACACTTGGTGAGTCACTGGATGTGGGGAATGAGGAAGAAGAAATCAAAGGTGACTCAGGTTTCCAGAAAGACTGACTAGATGAAGGGCAAGGCTGTATGAGCCCAGATCAGGGATGCAGGAAGAGGAACAAGATTAGGGACAAGACAGATTTCATTTTTTTAATCTAAGATTTAAAGAACGTGTGTTATGTGCCAGGGCTGTGCTGCTACTTTACATGCCACCTCACTTAACCTTCTCAACAGCCTCGGAAGGAAGTCTTGTCATTATCCCCATTTTACAAAGGAGGAAAAGGAAGTGCAGAGAGGTTGAGAGCCTCGCTGTGGGCAGCCAGCCAATGTGAGTGGAGATGGGGGCCGCCAGAGCTCTCGCCCTTTAACTGTGCCCACCTCTCTGAGATGCACTTGGAGTATGCTGAGGTGGTGGTGATCTGGGGCTGTCTAATTGTTGGTACAAATTTGGCAGATGAAAATCTATTTCCTTTTATGATTTGTTTTTCTTTTCATTCTATTTAGGTGAGTATTTATGAAGGCTCAGCTTTTCTTTCTAGATTATATCCACTATCATGTCACATCCATGGGATGACTCCAAAGCATTGATCTCAGTCCTTGACAAACAGTTGTATATCTTCAGCTGTCTGTTAAATTGAGGATCTGTAACTAACTAGCTGCATTAACCTGGAACAGTCATATATCTTTTCAGAGCTTCAGATTTTCCTTGGTTGACAAGAGGTGGTTTGAAGTTGAACATCTATAGTACCAGACTTTAAGGCCTAGGAGAAGCCTTAGTTATCTAATTATTGATAAAACCTCTTTACTCTGCCTAGGGTTCCTATAGTTATAACTTGTGCTATCTAATACAGTTAAAGTATATACAATTAAAAATTCATTTCCTTGGTCTCACTAGCCACACTTAAATGCTCAGTTGTCACATGTGACTAGTAGCTACAATAATGGACAATGCTGATACAGAACATTTTTATCATTGCAGGATGTTTTACTGGATGGTGCTATAGATTAACCAACCATCACGTCTAAAGCCCCAATTATCTTTCTCTCCATTAGCTCAAACTTCGTAGTTCCTTTGTCTCATAGTAGCACATAACACCATTGTTATGGACTGAATTGTGTCCCTGCCCCACTCCCTGCCCCAGGTTCATATGATGAAGCTCTAATTCCCCCTCCCCAATGTGACAGTATTTGAAGATAGAGCCTTTAGGGAGATAATTATGGTTAAATGAGATCATAGTGTGTGACCCTAATCCAATAGGACTGGTGTCCTTTTAAGAAGAGGAAGAAATCTCTCTCTCAGCATGTGCACAGGGGAAGGACCATGTGAGGACTCAGTGAGAAGGCAGCCACCTGTAAGCCAGGAACAAAGGTCTCACCAGAAACCATCTGTGATGGCACCTTGATCACGAATTTTTGGATTTCAGAACTGTGAGAAAATAAGTGTCTATTGTTTAAGCCGACCAGTCTGGTTCTCTGTTATGGAAGCCCAAGCAGACTAATACAACCATTCTCTAGGAAACCCGACCTCAAAATCCAGGTGTGAGGAAAAGGGATGCCTACTTCCATCCATGCCTTCATATCTTAACCTAACACCCTTTTCTTCTGTTTTGAATTGATTCTTTTCTTTTGAATATTTCTTCAATGTTCTCCTTCCTTTCAATTTCCACTAACCTAGCATCATCTCATACCTGAGGTACTGAGCTCCCAGCATCATTTTTCCTACTACCGCTCTCAATTTATAAATTAATCTCACTAAAAGATTGTTTTCATTTATGTTATCTTTTTGTCATAAATCTTCAGAGGTTCTGGATTAACTCTGGGGCAAAGCCCAAACTTCCTATGCCAAGATTCACAGTGTGGCCACTATCTACTCCTTTTTTAAAAATTTAGATATAATTGACATATAACATTATATTGGTTTCAGGTGTACAACATAACGATTCAATGTTTGTCTATATCATGAAATGATCATCACGGTAAGCTTAGTTAACATCTCTCACCATAGACGGTTACAAAAAGCACTTTTTTTACTATCCACTCTTAATGCCTCCCCCTCAAGCTGCACACACTCTGAACAAACTGACCTTGTGACTCATCCCCGCACTTTTTTTTTTTTTTTTTTTTTTCGGTTCGCGGGCCTCTCACCGTTGTGGCCTCTCCCGTTGCGGAGCACAGGCTCCGGACGCGCAGGCCCAGCGGCCATGGCTCACGGGCCCAGCCGCTCCGCGGCACGCGGGATCCTCCCAAACCGGGGCACGAACCCGCGACTCCTGCATCGGCAGGCGGACTCCCTACCGCTGCGCCACCAGGGAAGCCCCATCCCTGCACTTTTAACAATCACTGCCCCTGCGCCTTGCTCCAGTGTCTTGCCCCAGGATGTAGGTGAATCCTGCTCTACATTCTGACCCTTCCAACTACTCACTGTCCGTCATCCATCATTCCCAACACAACCCACAACTCCCTCTCTTTCTTCTAAACTTTACTCATCATCATCACAACAGCATCACAACAGACATTACAATAAGAACACTTTACTGAGTGGTTGCTATGGGCCAGCAACTGTGCTTAGGAGTTTAATTATTTCACACAATTTTCATAAAAACACTAGTAATCAATATCACCATTACCATTTATAAATGGAAAAACTGAGGATCACATTGCTCAAGTTAAGGCAAGCCTTAGCTTAACCTTCTTTGTTACACTCTCTCCTGAACACTGATTTGGGGCTTGGTGCCAGAATATTTATCTTTTCAAGCACAGGTCTTGTTTCCCCTACTAGCCTGGAAGCTTCCCAAAGGCAAGTTCTGTGTCTAACACACTTTATTCAGTCATCAAAGCAGATCTCAAGCTGTACTGGTTTTTGTTCTACTTACCTTTGTGAATCCCATCCCTTGAAGGTTGGCATTCCGCAAATATCAGCCTGAGGCCCTCTGCTCTTCTTGCTCTATACGCTTTGCATTGTAATTTCATGAGCTCTTGGCTCCATCTCCAGCTGTACACGTGGTCAGACCTGCCTGGCCGACTCCTCTGGTAGAGAATACCTGTATGGAGAGAAAGGCTGAAATCCACCAGGAACACTGGAACTCTCTTGTAACCTCTGGCAGGGCCAAGGCTGGGAGGAGGACATCCTAGGACACCCCTAGGGTGCAAAATTTAAAGAGGTGCTCACTCAGGATTGTTGACTTGCTGACACTGCACTTTCATGACCCTGAGAATGAGTCCCGGCCATGACCTCTGGGGTAGGCCTAGGGAATATACTTGGGACACCAACAGTGCCGGATAGTCCCAGAGCCCTGTAACGTTTTTTCTAAGAGAATACATTTTTCCTTAGAGTATCATTAGTGCTATGCTGGGCTTTCCCTTTATTAGATATTAAGTTTCTTGAGAACAGAAACTTATTTATCTCTCTAACCCCTCCCCACCAGTGCTTTATAACACACCAGCCACTCAAAAAACTGGTTGTGATGTTGAATTGAATTCTCACTATTTTTGGCCAGTCTCTGCTGTGGAAGCCTGTGTGAGCGCTCCCATTCCCTTTCCCCCTCTGAGTTTCATCCTGGACCAGCAGAGATAAAATCTGTAAAAGACTGAGGGGCTAAAGGGAGTCAGTGGCGGAACAGGCACAAGAGGTAGCAATTAAGGAACCAGAGCCAGGGCAGTGGTTCTCAAAGTGTGTTCCCCGGATCCACAGGCAGCCTCACCTGAGAACCTGTAAGAAATGCAAATTCCCAGGCCCCACCCCAGACCTACTGACTCAAAAACGCTGGGAGTAGGGCCCAGAAGACTATGTTTTTATCAGCCCTCGGGTGATTCTAGGCTGAAGAATGATCAGGTAGTGAATCAACCTTAGGGCAGGAAAGGATTTCTTGGAGCTAGCCAGAGGGAAGAAACTGTAACCTTAGAATATTAGTCTCGTTCAGGAGCAGAGCTGAGCAAGCCTAACTTTGGGGAATGTGGTTCTATTAAAGAAAAAATTTGAAATCTGAGATGCTTCTGACATTAAAGAGGAGGGTTTAATTTATAGAGAGTTTCAATCTGTTAAATAAAAACTCAAAGAACGAAAAGGATCCTGCAGAGACTGGAGTGTCAGGCGACACTCAAGATGAGACAAGCCTGGACTTCCCTGGTGGCGCAGTGGTTAAGAATCCACCTGTCAATACAGGGGACATGGGTTCGAGCCCTGGTCCGGGAGGATCCCACATGCCGCGGAGCAACTAAGCCCGTGCGCCACAACTACTGAGTCTGCGCTCTAGAGCCCGCAAACCACAACTACTGAGTTCCCATGTCACAACTACTGAAGCCCGCGCACCTAGAGCCTATGCTCTGCAACAAGAGAAGCCACGACAATGAGAAGCCCGTGCACCACAACGAAGAGTAGCCCCCGCTTACAGCAACTAGAGAAAGCCCGCGTGCAGCAACGAAGACCCAACACAGCCAAAAATAAATAAATAAAGTAAATTAAAAAAAAAAAAAAGATGAGACAAACCTGCTCAAAGGAGAACCAGATGTCAGAGCATCACACAAGCATGGCAGGGGACCAGAGCCTGGCACAGATGACTCTCCCCCAAAATGCAGACAGTCTTCAGTTTGGTCCCTATAAAGACACAGAAGAAATGGTGGAGTTTGAAAGACTGGGAGGAAAGGATGTGTTTAAGATGGATTTTCAGAGAGAAGAGAGGAACTTACATGGCAGGCTTCACTTAGGACCAGGAATGCAGTGAAGCCAGTACCATTCATGCCAGGCTCATCCAGGTATCCACGTGGGGGAATTGACTCTTCCCAGATATTAGGCTCTGTGTTAGTCAGACTTTTCCAGAAAACAAGACAGGGTGTGTGTGTGTGTTTGTGTGTGTGTGGGGGGGGCAGGGGGCACGCACGTACACAAGAGAGAAAGATTGATTTTAGGGAACTGGCTCACATGCCTGTAAGAGGCTCTGTGAGGCCAAAATCTGATGGAGTAGGTTGGCAGGCTGGAGACTCAGGGAAGAGATGCAGTTCAAGTCCAAAGGCACAGAATTCCTTCTTGCTGCAGGAGGGAGACATGGGGTGGTGGTGGTGGTGTCTGTCCTGGTCCTAATGAGACCTTCAACCGATTGGATGAGGCTCATCCACACTATGGGGTGAGCCTCATCAATTAAATTAATTGATCAACTAAATAGTGATCTCATTCTAAAAAACACTCTCATAGGAGCATCCATAACAATTCTGACCAAATATCTGGACACCACGGGCCAGCCAAGTTGACATATACAATTAACTACCATGGGCCTGCACCCAGGAAAGCTGCCTGCTGCCGGGCTGGTGGTAGGGGTGCCAGTGGTGTGGTATGCTGCTACTGTGTTGGACAACTCAGAGGAACAGAGATCTGACGGGGAGCTCCTCACTAAAGGATACGCTACTTTGTGTTCAGTTCATTTCTATTTATAAGCTGTGTGTGTGTAATACTCTAGTTAGAGGAAAGGAATGAATTATATAAGTTTCTACAAATAAATAATAATAATTCCTTAATTATTTGGAATTATCCGCCGTATCTAAAGTGTTAACTTTACTTCCCCCTACCATTGTCTTACTCAAGCCTGTCCCAATTTCTAGATCCTCTCCCTCAGCATAATTTGATTGCCTTTCAGGCATTTCCTGATTACTCATCTGTTTTGATTCCATTTTCCTTGCCTTATTTATCTCTTTATTGTCTATAAAAATTAACAGGCATTTGGACTCTTCTAATTTTTTTGTTATTATGAATAACATTACTATGAACATTTATTCATAAGTGTTTTGGTATATATGCCCACTCATTTCTGTTGGGGATATTCCTAAAAGTGATATACATGCACGTGCTCAATGTTATTAGACTATGTAATACCAGTTTCCTCAAGCTGTGTGTCTGAGAATTCCAGATGCTCTACATTTTCACCAACACTTGGTAGTGTGAGTCTCACCACTCCAATGAGTTTAAGATGAGTATTTTACTGTGGTATTAATTTGTATTTTCCTGAGTAATAATAAGTTTCAATTCCCTTTCATTTGTTTGCTGGCCATTTTGTCTTTTTTTGGGAGGGAGAAGTACCTATTCAAGTCTCTTGCTCTTTTTTGTATTGGGTTGTCTAACTTCTTATTGATTTTTTGGTCTTTCTTTATATATTTTGTATACAAGCCTTTGTAGCTTATAGCATTGTATAGTATTCTCCTACTCTGTGGCTTGCCTTTTTACTCTAAATGGTATCATTTGATAAACAGAAAGTCCTAATTTTAATGTGGTCCAATTTATCAGTTTTTTTCTTTATGGTTAATGCTTTTATCAGTCTTTTTCTTTATGGTTAGTCCTGTTTAAGAAATCCTTCCTTAACTCCAAAGTAGTGGAGGCTCTGTTATGTTAGAAACTCTCATAGAAATTTTAGTTTTTACCACTCACATTTAGATATACTCTCACCTGGCATTAATTGTATGTAAGGTATGTGTCAATGTTAATTTTTTCCAATGTGTTCCAGGTTGAGTTCCCTAGGAAACAGAATCTGGGCTATTGAGGTTTGTGTGCAGGAGTTTTGCTGGCATAAACCTCTCAGGTACAATCTGACAGGGAGCAGAGGAAGCAGGATTGGGTGGAGGGAGACTTAAGCTGTGGGGATACAGTTGCATTAGTGACCTAAGCTGTTCCCAAGGGGTGCTCTTGAACTAGAACGGTCCTTCAGAGACCAATCTAGGCAAGGGCCAGGACTTTGCATCCTTGCAACGACCAGTCACTGGACGTGGGGTACCCTCAGCGAGAGAGAGTAATCTTGGGTGATGCAGCTTTTTTTGGCTAAGGGAAATTCCCAGAGCGAGATGCAGCTGTGAGCAGCGAGCAGCCACCTAACTTTCCCAGCAACTGGGAGAATGTGTGCCTCTGTCCTGAAGGTGCATCTGAGTAAGCCAGTTGATTCAGACCATTTATTGAAAAGATTATCCTATTACCACTGTTCTGCAGTGCCGCCTTGTCATAGATCAAGTGAACAGATGTGTGAGTCTGATTGTGAACTCTATTCGTTCTATTGGTCTCTTTGTCAATCCTTGAGGCAATACCACAGTTGTCTCAATTACTGCAGCTTTATCTTAAGTTTTTTTTTTTTTTTTTTTTTTTGCGGTACGCGGGCCTCTCACTGTTGTGGCCTCTCCCGTGCGGAGCACAGGCTCCGGACGCACAGGCTCAGCGGCCATGGCTCACGGGCCCAGCCGCTCCGCGGTATGTGGGATCTCCCCGGACCGGGGCACGAACCCGCGTCCCCTGCATCGGCAGGCAGACTCTCAACCACTGCGCCACCGGGGAAGCCCCTATCTTAAGTTTTGATATCTGGGACATTTTGTTTTTCAAGATTTTCTTGGCTATTTTTGGCCCTTTGCATTTATATTGAAGTCCTTAAACTAGTTCATTAATTATCACACATACAAAATGTCTCCTGGGTTTTTGATTGGGTTTACACCGAATCTATAGGTTCAATTAGAGGAGAACTGACATTTTCAAAACATTGATTCTTGTAATTCACAAACTTGATCTATCTCTTCCCCTATTTTGGTCTTTAATTTCACTAAATAATATTTTATAGTTTTCTGTGTAGAGTCCTTGAAAATCTTTTCCCTTCCTTTTTTTTTTTTTTTGATGCTGTTATAAATTTTAAAAAAATTTTCGTTTTCAAACTATTTATATTGGTATAAAATTACAACTGACTTTTGTATATTGCCCTTGTATCTGGCAACTTTGTTAAACTTACTAATTCAAATAATTTGTAGATTATTTTGGATTTTATACATGCATAATTACGTTGTCATTGGAAAATGACAGTTTTATATCTTCTTTTCCACTCCTTATATCTTTATTTTTTTTTTTTTTTGTGGTACGCGGGCCTCTCACCGCTGCGGCCTCTCCAGTCGCGGAGCACAGGCTCCGGACGCGCAGGCTCAGCGGCCATGGCTCACGGGCCCAGCCGCTCCGCGGCATGTGGGATCTTCCCGGACCGGGGCACGAACCCATGTCCCCTGCATCGGCAGGCGGATTCTCAACCACTGCGCCACCAGGGAAGCCCCACACTCCTTATACCTTTTAACTTCTCTTCCTTACTATAGGAACTCTGAGTTAATGATGACTAGACTATCAGGTTTAATAGCCGTAGCAAGTAATTATAGCACAATTCATTTAATCAATATTTGATTAAAGGGCACTTAAATCAGTCCTCTCTTTATCATAAATAATACTGCAATGAGCATCTTTTTACACACATTTTTGTGCAGTTGTCTCATTCATTCCTTAGAATGTATTCTGGATTTCTTGGAATAGTCCAACCAACAATTAAATTAAACACATAGAAATATATTTAAAATACTTTTAAAGCAAGTATATGTGGTTACCAGACAACCATGCATTTTCTTAGTAACTTCTGTTTTGAATTACAATGGGATCACACTTTTACAGAAAAAAGTCTAGGGTCTTGAAATATAAATTTAGAAAAAGTATTTCTGTGAGATGTGAGCATACCTTCTCCTTTGTATTTGCGTTCTAAAGTACTCTGACTCCCTGGGCTTCATATAGTCTTACTGTATTTTCATAAATCTCTTTCATAGTGTTAGAACTGCCTGATTACTTGACCTAAATAAAAATGCATTTTTCCAACATTTTCCTTTGATATTGCAAAAAGAAAGCAGAGAGGAGAGGAAGAGAGAGAGAGTAAGAGAAAGAACAAAGGATAGAAAGGAAGTATAGATAAACAATTTGAGACCTTAATTCCTGCCTTGCCATTTCAAGGTAGTAGACTAATTCACTGCCTCAGGGCAGTTATGTGGCAGGTGGAAAGCAGAACCATCTGCAGGATGTTCCCAGCTTTGTTTCAAAACATTTAATCCCACTGAGAACAATAATTCCCCAGAAAAAAAGTTCTCCTGGTCTAGTATTAGAAGAGGTTCATAGAGACACAGCGACCCAGGTCCTGTTTATAGAAGATATGTTCCAAATATTGCATGGAGCGCACCTACACTAAAAAATCAATTTGTTGTTTATCTGAAATTCAGATTTAACTGGAGATCCTCGTGTGTGTGTGTGTGTGTGTGTGTGTGTGTGTGTATAATTCCCCCTAAATCTGGCAACCCTAGATCGCAGGCACTTCAGAGTTCAGCTCTGCACGGGACAGAGATTCCTGAGGCCCGTGTGTGGTCTGGAATACCTCAGAGAGCCTCCAGGTCTGGGTCTATACAACCAGGAACAGCGGCTATCTTGGTAGTACGTAGAAATAAACAGATGACTGAGGACCAAACTCCCGCACCCTGTCACTGTGCGAAGCCTTTGAAACCTGGTTCAATCTGGTATGGGAGAGGCAGATCTTTCCCGAAAGTCTGAGGCTGAATTGCTGATTTGCTCATTGAGATGAAATATTCAAGTAACAATTTGTTTCCTAGAATATTTAAAAGCCATAATCCATTCACATCTGAATTTGTAAACCACAATTATAACCATGTGATGATACAAAAACAAGAAACAGAAAAGTCTGTTGCTTCAAAATCTGGGTGATTAGCATCTTGACTCGTTTCCCAATGGTCAGAGCTCAAGAAAAGGCTTTGTTTGTGTAGGTCAGGAGCGGAACTAAGGATTCAGGGGGAGGCATGGTGACAGCTGCCTATTCTTGCGTCTAAATACCTCCTCATGGTGCCTCTGTTTTCCCCTCCGAGGAGTACAGGGTATGAGGCAGAGATCTGCCCAGCTCGGCCCACAGGGCCTGCACCCACTCACCCTGCTTACTCATGGGCAGCACTCCCGCCTCCCACCATCAGTCAGTGTTGGTCACAGAGAATGTGGTCATGACCAGGACCTGCAAACTCAACCCAAATGAATGAGGTTCCCCAGGGAGCTCTGTGTGGACATGAAAACCACCCCCAAGTCGTATGTATTGTTTATGACTACAGAACTTTGACTCCAATTTGCATGCTGTTCTTCTGATCCTGGTGAGTTCAGCAGGACCTGAGCTGTTGGGAGGACTCCCTTTTGTTCTCTGTGACTTAGAAGCCTAGCCTGAAGGCAGCCAGGCTGTTTTCTTGGCCGTTTTTTCTCCTGGCTCACTGCCTAACCTTTAATGCCTTACCACTCTTATGGTAAGAAAACAAAACGAAAATGAAAATAAAACACAAAAGTCAAATCCAACCAGGAAAAGATAGCTTATGAGAGAGATAACCTTGAGATCTCAGAAAGATCCAGTGTAGCCAGGCCAACCTGCTACTCATTGCTACTCACCACTACCCCCCCCCACCCCCCCGCCTTCTGATTTCCTCTTAACCTTTGATTGGAGGCTGTTTTCATTGATTTCTTCTGGTAAGGATGCTGGAGAAGAGGAGATCCTGGGCCCATATTTTCACTTCAGCTGCTCAAATGACAGGTTTAAATAAGGATAAAGAATCCAAAAGAGGAATTCAGGTGGGTACATTATACAGAGACAAGATTTTTTTATATCCTCTTCACTCTTCATGCTTCAGAAGTCGACCCATTAGCACTTTGGCTCAGTGTTCTCCTGTTCCTTGTCCCAAACCTGCCCCCATCTTAGGAGGGAGTGGGTGCGAGGGTGGGGAAAACCCAGCTTCTTCGATAGATATTGTAACACAAAGCCAGTGAATTGGAGGCAAAAACCACTTCATCATAATTTGCAGGAAGCTCTGTCCTGGTTTTTTTTTTCTTTTCTTCCCAGACCTGGGCACGAACCCGCGTCCGTTGCATCAGCAGGCGGACTCTCAACCACTGCGCCACCAGGGAAGCCCTACCTTTGACTTTTAAATGAACACTGAGATCAGCCTCTCTGGGGTATCTCGCTATTTTCTTCTTTCAGGTGCTATGGGACACCTTCAATCCTTTTTAGAGAAGGAGGACTGGAGCAGTGCCCTGTGCCCTTCCGGCAGGAGAGAAGCTCATACACTTTATCTTTTCTCTCTCCCATCTTTTGTCTGAGGGAATCCCAGAAATAGCTATGATGGTAAAATATGTGAACGGCTTACTATTTATATCTGGTCTTCAGGTGCCATAATAATCAGAATACATATAATTAAATATGTCCAATTAAGTTGGTGGTAAGTCCTATCTCATTTCAATGTTACCGTTTGTATTTGAAAATCCAGGATAGTTTCATCTGGAACCGGCTGTTCTGTCATTCATCAGAACTGGCTTTCTGGAGAACTGTGTTGTGCCTCTGTGATCACGCTGGGCACCCCATGCTGGAAGCTTCACTCCCCTCCCAGTGGGAGCGCAGCTTCTCATTTCCTCAGCCTTCTGTTCATGATTTATGGATCAGATGGAGGATGATGTTGGCTCCACCTGGAAAGTGGGTCAGGCAGTCTTTGAGGAGACACATTGGAGGTCTTGAAATAGTGCTCTGGATACAGACTCCTTAAGTAGAGAGACTGATATGGAAGAGAAGAAAGGGCTGGACTCTCCGGAAGTGAAATCAGATTTCTCCTAGAGTGGACTTCGTCAAAGACAGAGGCTCAGCACAGTTGAAGGCAGGCATTAAAAACCCTTTCTGATCTCAGATACCTCCCTCAGAGCCCTGTCTGAGCACCGAAACTGGCCACAAGTAGACTGTTGGCCATTGGGCTAAGTCAGTCAGAAAAGCTGACTGTGTTACCGAGGAGGAGTAATATCTTGGCACCTACTGGAACAGTTACACCATTTCTTTGCCAGACTTGTCAGTCCAATGAATTGTAAAGGGTGAGGGGTACCCTATCCCATTCTCATACCTCCCCCCAACCCAAGGAGGTCAGCCATCTCCCTGAATCCTGTGTTCATAATTTCCTTGTTTTTATTTTCATCTGTGTGAGGATAACACAGTTCATTCATGTGTTCTCCTGTGGACAGGCATTCAGGATTTCCAGGTTTGTGCTGTTTAAACAGTGATGTTATTAACATTCTTGTATATATTATAGGGTATACATGGGACAGAATTTCTTATGTGTATATATCAAGAGTGGAAGTGCTAGACCATAGAGTAGGTGAATGTTTGGCATTACTAGATAATCCAAAAGTATTTTCTAAAACGATCATACTAATTTACATTTCTACCAGCAGAGCATAAGAGATTTTGTGAATCCACATCTCCTCCATCCTTCCCACAACCAGTGCCAACAACTTGGCATTATTGGACTTTTTAATTTTTGCCAATCATATAGATACAACTCATACGTCTCGTGTTTTGATTTGCATTTCCACGCTCACTAATGAGGTTGAACATTTGCTTTATGTGTTTACTGGCCATATGTGTTTCTTCTGTTTTGAAATTTCTGTTCATGTCTTCTGCTCATTTTTCAGTTGGGATATAAGTACTTTAAACTGATACATAGGAACAGCGATTTTTCTAAGGAATAGAATTAAGTTTTATTCTAAAATTAGGATTCTACTCCCAAATGAAGTTGGCACACATTATTTTATATATTAATAATATTCTTACTCTAGGAAAACCTTAATTGCATCTGAAATTCAGAGGGTATGAATGGGCAGCCACATTCACGACCTTTGGAATATTACAGTCCTGAATTCAACAATTTTCAACCATCTCAACCATTATCATCCTGCTTTCCCCATCCACTTCTAGTCTAAACCACCCTTGTCTCTTACTTTGACTAATGCAACAGCTTCCTAACTGGTCTCTCTGCTTCTATTCTTGCCCTCCTCAGTCAGTCTCTATAGCAGCCCCCATGATTTTGTTACTCCTGTCAAAACCCTCCCATGACTTTCAATTGCCCTTGTAATAAAACCAAAACTCATTGCCACAGTGCAAAAAGCTCTATGTGATTTGATTGTTGCCTTCTCTCTCCGTCCACCTTTCCTTGACCTCTATCCACACAGAAATTTTTGCTGTTCCTGGGACAGACAGGCTTGATACTCTTTCAGGGGTTTTATGATCATTATTTTCTGCTGGGAAAGTTGTTCTCCTGAGTCTTCCCATGTATCGGTCTTTCACACCGTTCACTCTCCTACTCAATGCCACTTAACCAGAGGTGATTTCCCTGACCTCCAATCTCGATATATCTTCTTATCCCACTTTATTTTTCCTCACAGGACATATTACATCTGAATGTAAGTGCCACAATGGCAGAAACTTGACTTGTTTCCTGCAGCATCACTTTTATATAGAATGGTGTCTGGCACATAGTGGACCCCCCAATAGGTATTTGTTAAATAAAATAAAATAATAAATAAAATAGATGAGAATGCTACCCAAAACTTCTTCGGTTGTTCACCTAGACGTTCACAGATAGCATTAAATCAGCATAGGTAAACCATTATCATACAGAATCGGTTCTAAGAACTAAGATGATTCTAGTTGGAATCAAAGGCTGATTCTAGAAAATCAAGTCAATTTTGGAGAATACTTAGAGTTGGTAGTTCTTTTTTTTTTTTTAACAAACTTTATTAGGTACATTTTACATATCACCAGTTTCTAGTGTAAAACTCAAATGATTTTAAATAACTTTACTGAAAATAACTTTACTGAGGGGTACAGCTACCATCATCAGTTTTAGAACGTTTTCATCCCCCTCAGTAAGGCTCCCTTGTGCCCATTTATAGTTGATTCTTTTTTTTTTTTTTTTACAGTTGATTCTCATTCCCATTTCCAGCCCCAAGCAACCACTAATCTACCTTTTGTCTCCATATATTTGCCTTTTCTGGACATTGCATCTCAATACAACGTGTGGTCTCTGGGTCCAGCTTCTCTTACTTAGCATAACGTTTCTGAGCTTCATCCGTGACACAGCACATGCGGGCAATTTGTTCATTGCTATGGCTGACTAGGATTCTACCATATGGCTGTACCACACTGTGTCTATCCATTCCCCAGTTGATGGGCCTTGTCCGTGGTTTCTGGACTTTGGCTACTGTGAGTAAAGCTGCTGTGAACATTCATGTGTGTGTCTTTGTGCGGACATACTGCTTTCATTTCTCTTGGGCAAATACCCAGGAGTAGAGTTGTTGGGTCACATGATAGTTTATATTCAACTCTTTTGAGAAACTGCTAATCTGTTTTCCAAAGTGACTGTGCCACTTTATACTCCCACCAGAAGTACATGAAGGCTCCTGTTTGTCCACATCCTCACCAACATTTGTTATCATCTGTCTTGTTTATTATAGCCCTTCTAGTGGGTACGTAATGGTATCTTGTGGTTTTGATTTTCATTTCCCTAAAGACTAATGATGTTGAGTATCTTTTCATGCACTTATTAGCCAATTGTATATCTTCTTTGGAGAAATGTCTATTCAAAGTGCTGGTAGTTCTTAAAGGTCTTAAAGGAGAGGAAGCGTATTTGTGGAAGTTTTCTTAATACACAGAATTAACTTCTACAAAGGCAGACATAGGATGGGAGTGTGCAAAGTACTTATAAAGGAAGAGTGTAAACAGCATAGCTTTGTTAGAATGGAGTATCTCCAAAATGTAGTGGAGGACTAGTGGGATGGGCAAAAAAATGGCCTTGAATGCCAGGTTGAGTAATGCAGTGTGAGAGGAGTGGTAGCACAAAGAGATTGGATTTTGATGCCTAAAAGAAGTACTTGGGTTAAATATGCCTGCACTAGTTTTCTTGTTTGTAGGGACATAACAGGATATATTCCTCAGTCCATTATAGGACTGTAGGAGAAGAATAGATTCCAATGACCATTTGGTTCATTTGTCTATCCAGGCAGAATTAAATATAACTCATTTCTGATACATGGATATAGTTTCTACTGGAGATCACAAATTATTCTTCAAGGAAAGATATTCTCTTCTGCTCTTGGCTAATCCATTTCAATTAAAAACAACCCTGACATTCAGAAAAGCCTTCTTATTGCTTTCTTCTTTCTTTCTTTTTCTTTTTTAAATAAATTTATTTATTTATTTGGCTGTGTTGGGTCTTCGTTGCTGCACGCAGGCTTTCTCTAGTTGCGGTGAGCGGGGGCTACTCTTTGTTGCGGTGTGCAGGCTTCTCACTGTGGTGGCTTCTCTTGTTGCGGATCATGGGCTCTAGGTGCGCGAGCTTCGGTAGTTACGGCTCGTGGGCTCAGTAGTTGTGGCTCACAGGCTCTAGAGTGCAGGCTCAGTAGTTGTAGCGCATAGGCTTAGTTGCTCTGCGGCATGTGGGATCTTCCCGGACCAGGGGTCAAACCTGTGTCCCCTGCATTGGCAGGTGGATTCTTAACCATGGTGCTACCAGGGAAGTCCCTCTTACTTCTTTCTTCACTTTTAATTACATTTTAATTTTTTACTCTAAAATATCTGATTTGAGATATAAAAATGAACAATTGAGATAGCTACTTTTCATCACATTTGGTCTTCATGATACTGCAGATTCTTGAAAACTGTTTCTCTTTTTAGCCTTTGTTCCCTAGTCTGCTTTTTCTATGCTCATGAAGAACCCATCCCTCTGCAGACGCTGTGATAAATGATGGCCATATAGACTGGAAGCCAGCCCCATCACCCAAGAACATTCACTGACACAGTGAACAAAAGGAACTGAAAGCTTCCTGTGCCAAAACTTCTTTAAAATTCTCCTGCGTTTGAATAGGGAGTTGTTGGTAAAGACCGGGCAAAATTTTCCCTGAAACTATTGATTCCCAAGGGTATGTCAAAAGGACAAGTGGAAATGATTTATATATGCCACAGGACTCAGGCTTCTGCCTCAGACCTACTTAAATGCTAGTACCGAAAGCAATCAAAAGAAGACACTTCTAAGTAAACGTCAATAACTATCTCACAGGAATGGACGTTCTCTCTTCCATTTCCCTGGGGACAACCCAGACGTACAGCTAATCTGTCATTGAGCACTTACTGTCTGTAAGAGAAGGAGAAAGAGGAGGAAGAGGAGGAGAGACCAACTGACCACAGATTAGATAGGAAATCTTAAAGTAAATTTCTTTGCCTCCTTTTTTTTTTTTTTTTTTCTTTAGGGATAGCAGCAGAGGTCTGGAGGAAACTTTTTTTTTTTTTTTTAAGTAGGCATACATAATATTACTGTTAAAATAAAACGATAGCTTTGCAGAACTGTTTTGTACCTGGATTCATACTTAGGTTTGTCATTTTCTTAGCCTGCGGATATTCCTGAAACATGCGCAGTGATTGTCTTCTTTCACATTTTGTTGGCATATATTTCCATGTTATGTTTCTTTATTTTCCTTTTCCATACAATCCTGATGTTAAGACGATGTCTGCAATTTCAACAATATCAACGTTACTGGATTAATTTCCTTCAAGTTTTTTAAAATAACAGCAAAAAGTTTATAAGCAGCTTACTACTCTAAACTTGTTCTTTATAAGTTTGTTTGGATTTACAAGTTTCTGCTCTTCATCAATGAGGAACCGTCATTAGTTAGTGTATCCTATGTGTGAATGATCCTGGGCACTTGAAGATCCCAACTTGCAGAAGCTTCTGTGTTCAGATGGAGAGACAAGTCCTAAACTGATCATGAAGTAAACCCCCATTATGCCCAAGGTAATATGCTGATGAAAGCTATATCATGAATTATAACAACATATGGGTACATATAGTGTGAAGGGCTTCCCTCCAGCAAGGGAAGCAGGCAAAATCGAGCAGAGACAAAATAATCCATTTCCCATCTTTTGCTATCCACAAAGTCCATATTTTGGTAAACTTTGTTTCAAATTTTTTGGTTGTTCTTATTTCTTAATAAGAAACAGAGACAATCCTTGCATTGAATGGAGTTGAGCTTTGAATAATTAATTTGGTGTGATTTTTTTGTGAAGGTCATATTGGTCCTCTCCTGCACTGCTGAATGTCAGGTCAGTGTCATGGGACATTGTTTGGGGAAATACTTCGCCTCAGCACATTCAGGATTCTCCTAACATAAATGCCATTTCCTGGTGTTTTCTTCCCTTGTGGTCAGGAAGTTCTTCAAGTGTCTTTAGTTTACAGAACCATTTTGTGTGCATGGGGGTAAGGGGATTAGGGAAACTAGCAATTTGGGTCAAAGCCCTAGTGACTCTATAGATGATACTGTGTTTGCACTTCACTGGGAATGCAAGAACAGCCCAAGTCATGACTTCACAGTGAAAAACAGAGGAGACGACTCTGGAAAGAGCAGGAGTGTTGTTAGAAGCGATGCTGACAGGGAGTAAGAGTTTTAAGGGTAAACTGGAGGCAGATGAGAATAAACTGCTAAGTAAAAAACATAAACATCTTGAGTAAGCTTTCTAAGTTAGAAATAGGGTTTTTTTTCTTGCTAGATTTCAGGCATATTTTCATCCCTTAATTTGACTTTCTCCTCTTTCCACATTAAATGGATGGAAAAGTGTTACCAAAAAGTCAGGGATTATAATGATGAAAAGCACATCTCAGAGCAGTGGTTCTCAAAGTGTGTTCCCTGGACCAGCAGTATTAACATCACAGGGGAATTTGTTAGGAATGCAAATTCTCAGGCCTTACTCTAGACCTACCAAGTCAGCAGTTTTGGGGCTAAGGCCACTAATTTGTGCTTTGACAAAAGTTCTCCAGGTATATCTAGTGTGTATCAACATGTGAGAACCACTGGTGTAGTGATTAAGGGTATGACCTCTGGAGCCAGATAGCTGTAGTACTTAGGGCAATTCATTTGTTTGTTTGTTTCCCATCTGTAGAATGGTAGTTGTACCAAACTCACAGTGTGGTAATGAAGAGTAGATGAGCTAAAGTGTGTAAAATCCTTAGAGCAATGCCTGGCCACTGTAAGTGCTATATAAATGATTAGGTGATGATGATAATCTCTTTATAGGTGTTATTTTCATTTTTTCCCCCCACAGGGTACATTTCACAATTTACAGCACAGCTTTTTGTTTACCAGGAGAGCTTCTCCCCTATTATCTTAGAGTTATTTTCCATGGCTCAAAGCAGCATTTCTCAGCATGTGCTCCATGGCTTATTTGCATCAAAACCACCTGTGGTGCTTATTAAAATGCAGATTCTTAACTTCCCCCCAGACCTAGAGCAGTGATCAGAATTCTCTAGTGACACTTCTTCACCCAGAAATTTCAAAACCACCACCCTTGGATAACAAAGACTATGATCTTCATTTTGCAAATGGGAACGTGAGGCACAGGGGGTAGCATAAGCTCAGGGAAATCCAGAATCTCAGTAAGACCAGGAATAAGAACTGGATTTCTGATTTTGTGTTATATTGACAGATTATGCTGCTTCTTTGTGGCTTTATTTGCTTTATCAAGAATTTGATTCGGGTTGTGCCACTTTGTTTACTGAGACCTAGCATTATTTAACCTAAAAATAACATTTACATTATAAATCTAGAACTATCAAAAATGATGAGTTCCTGAAAAATATACCTGGACCATTATCCATCACTCAGCTAAAATTGTTTCACTTGTGGCTGTATCTAATACATCACTTTTTTTTTTTTTAAGTTAAGTATTCTTAAAAATTAATTAAATTTTTTTGGCTGCGCTGGGTCTTCATTGCTGTGCCTGGGCTTTCTCTAGTTGCGGACAGTGGGGTCTACTCTTCGTTGCGGTGTGTGGGCTTCTCATTGCGGTGGCTTCTCTTGTTGCGGAGCATGGGCTCTAGGTGCACAGGCTTCAGTAGTTGTGCCTCGTGGGCTCTAGAGCGCAGGCTCAGTAGTTGTAGCGCACGGGCTTAGTTGCTCTGCAGCAGGTGGGATCTTCCTGGACCAGGGCTCGAACCCATGGGCCCTACGCTGGCAGGTGGATTCTTTTTTTTTTTTGCGGTATGCGGGCCTCTCACTGTTGTGGCCTCTTCCAATGCGGAGCACAGGATCCGGACGCGTAGGCTCAGTGGCCATGGCTCACGGGCCTAGCCACTCCGCGGCATGTGGGATCTTCCCAGACCGGGGCACGAACCTGTGTCCCCTGCATCGGCAAGCGGACTCTCAACCACTGTGCCACCAGGGAAGCCCTGGTAGGTGGATTTTTAACCACTGCACCACCAGGGAAGTCCCTAATACATCACTCTTATATTAAAGATGAAGCAAAAGGGGTCAGAGAGGTTGAGGAAACTGTCAAAAGTCACATGACTAGACATCAGCAGTGTGGAAATTAGAGCTTGGTCTCCCAACTGCCAATCCAGTGTCCTTTCGCCATATCCCACTGTCCTAATCCTTGCTGATTTAAATGATTTAAAAGAGCACTTAAATTTTAGAAACAACTTTACCTATACTGCTCACATAAAATCTGGTCTCAGCAGTTTTTTTTTAACCTCCTTTAATTTCTTTTACTTAAAGATATGCTAATATCACATCTTCCTTTTTACAGTAATGATAAATCAATAATATACTGACAACTAATAACTCAAAGCTCCACTGCATAATGCTTTTTCATCAGTGCAAATTTGACTGTTCTAAAGCAGTTATATTGACTTTTCAGGCTGTGATGAAAACGCTTTGGGTCTTTTCACACAGGGCCTACGGGTCTTGTATACACTGATCTATTACAGTCAAGCTCCCACACAGTATTAATATGCATTTAGATAACTTACCTCTTAACTTGAGGCTACACAGGGATATTTATCTCCTCTACAAATCACGCTCATGTAATTGGTGGGACAGAGGTGCTATTCATGCTAGGATCACTTGATTATCCTATAAAATGATTTTCTTTTTGTCTCAATTGTTTGTATTTTTTATATTATATATGAACTTCATCTTAATGCAGTCATCTTTTTCCATTTCTCTTTCCTGCTAAGTTTCTTTTCATCTTACCCTTAGCTAGTTCACTACTACTTACTACCTAGTTAACTACTCCTCATTTTTATATCTTAGCTCAACTGTTACCTCCTCATAGAAGTCTTCCTTTTCTTTCTCTCTCTCTATAAGAATCTCCCTGCCCCCATACCATGCACTCTTTGTAACTTTACAGCGTTTATTTCTTCATGGCACTGATCACAATATGTAATTTTAAAATTTATTTATTTGCTTTTTTATTGTTTCTCTCTCTATACACTTGACTGTGAGGTCCATGTGTCCATCATGCAGGTGTTTGCCCAAGTACTAAGCATGATGCCTGATACACAGCAGAGGCTAAATCAACATTTGTTGAATGAATATGTCTGTGAGTTGCTGTGGAATTTTGTAGTCTGCTTAGAGGGGTATGAGTATGTGTTATATCTTGGTCCCCTATAATAACCTCTTTTGGATGATCTCCTTCAGTGACAGACACTAACATAGACGTAGGGTTGTCTATCTACTCAGTTAGTTTCCTTGACTCCAGATCTATTAAATGGACAGGTCTCCTAGACCATTTGGACCATGGTACCTTATTGTGAGTAAACCTAGGTTTTCTAGATCATTCTAGACCATGATGTACTATCTTCCAGAGCTTGTATTCTATGGTAGCCTCTGGTCACAGGTGGTTATTGAGCACTTGAAATGTAGCTAGTGTGAAGTTCCATATGCTGTGAGTGTAAAATACACATTGGATTCTGAGGGTTTAGTATAAAAATGTAGAATATCTCATAATAACTGTCATACTGTTTACTTATTGAATAACATTTTGGGTCTATTGGGCTAAATAAAATATATTATTACATTTAATTTCACTTTTTTTCTTTTTACTCTTAAAATGTGCTACTGGAACATTTGAGATTATATATGTGGATCACATTTGTGACTCACATTATATTTCTATTGGGCAGTGTTGTTCTAGACCTAACTAGTTCACCTCTGTTGTTTGCCAATGTAGACTGAAGGTGATCCCCTGAAGGGAATGCCCAAATTGCAAGAGCCTCTCATAGCCTGCTCCATTCTTGTTAGCTGTGTACTAGGGGAAGAACTGGCACTCCAGGAGACTGGCTCAGGTGTCATTTCAGTACTCCCTCAGTGTCAAATCATGAGGCCCACATACAGTTTGCATCCCGAGACACAGAAACTTTAAATGTATTGCTAGTGTCCATATATCTTGCTTAAAATAATGATACGACCAGAACCCAGATCTTTCAATTATGCTAAGTCATTGAATTACTTATAGAAGGACTGACTAATAAAATTATATCTTCCTTTTAAAATGCAATACTAGAAAATTTTAAAGGATTGTTAATTAGTTATACAGGTTTTCTTAAAAAAAATCAATTAATGATGAAATTACACCAGGCTTTAGACAACTAAATAGAAAATCATATTGTATACTCTGATAAATTAAACAAACAGAAACTCCTATTATTGCCACGTGTGCTATAGTAGAGGATTAAACTGGGATGACCTTTATTTAGCAAAAGCGTATACATTGCAAAGCAAAATTTAAATAAGTCAGATATGAACATGAACTCTACTTGTAAATAAACACAAATCTAATAACCATTCTTTGCAAAGCTATAAAATCTCCCTTGGAGACCATACACTGCAGTTTGGAAAACTGGTTGCTATGTCTTATTCCAAAAGCCCTCACCACTGACACATCAGGCAGACTTCTCTTCTTAGGTAATGAGATGGATTCCTAAATAATTAGCTTCATCATCATTATCTTCTGGTTCATTCATTAGTTTAGCAAATATTTAGTGGGAACCAACTATGTGCCAGGCATCTGTGTGTTCTAGGTGCTCAAGATCCTACAGTGACCAATGCAGACAAACTTTTGCTCTTTGGAGCTTAAATTTTTGTGCTTAGGTATTTTCTCAACAGGAAGAATAAAATGAAATGATAAAGCAAATCTAAGCAGTGCTACCTTAGAATGCCACAGGTAACTTTTTTTTTTTTTTAAGTTGGGAATTGAAGTGAATTTGAGACTTTCTATCCTGTGTCTTTCTTGGGGAATTTGAAAGTGGAGGTGCATATGGAAGGTGGAGGTGCATAAAACCATACCTATCCAAAGTACTAATCAGTATTTTCAGAATGAAAATGTCAGAAGACCCTCTTAAAGCTTCAAATAAAACCATTAGACTGTGTTAAGGGATTTTCCAATCATTCTGGGGGGTCTTGGCATATTTATTCAGCTCTTCCTTCTTCTGCTGGGACATCCCAACCTATAGTTAACCAGATGTCTTAGTTCTTACATCCATTAATTCTAGGAACTCCCAGTCAGAATGGCTTCCCTTCCCGCTCAACAGACTCATTCTCATTCTCTCACAGTCCGAGTCCAGCCCCGGCACTTATTCTCTCCCTTCCACATATTCACTTGCTTACACTTCCACCGGTTCCCCTTCATCCCTTTCAAACAGAGAGGTTCCTTTAATACGGCATTTTCCCCTTAAAGTTCAGCCGGTAGATGTCTCCATTACTCCCTTATAGCTAAGACCTCGGCAAGTAGGGTTTAATCATTTCTTTAACCGACAACAAGGAAGAAGATTTGATAATTTGCCCAAAATGAGCAGATGCTCGGGAGGACACGTCTCCATCCTACGTCCCTCCCCTCCGATTTAAGCCACAAATGAAAACTACTTTCTCCCTCTTTACCAGGCAAAAGGAAAGGCTGATTTAACTAAGCATGCAAATGCCAACACCCTCCTCCTCGGTACGTCCAAGTTTCCTTCGCTCTGAGCCACCACACGTCTGCTTCTCCCTTCACTCCGCCCACCCCACCTCTCACCCCCTCAGGTTCCCGAGTCATCAGGGAACGCGAGCGGGTGAAAGGACTCAGCGAAGCTGCATCCCGCGCCACCGCCTCCTCCTGCGCCTCGGGTTCAGCACTGGACAGCTTCCGCACCAGCCCAACAAACGGCAGTCGGCTGATTGACAGAGGAGCCGGCCAAACAGGGCGCAAGACGACTTGAAGCCGCCCTACAAGGGTTTGGTTGCGGTCAAGCCGCCTCTTTAAACCGGCTTTCCTCCCGAGAGCAGGGAGAGGCAGGAGTGTGGTTTGTGGCCAAACTTAAAGACTCCAATTAACCAGCTGCCTAGCCCTCGTGGTTCCGGAAAGACAAACGCCTTAAAAGAAACCCTAGCTGCTGCGCTCGCGGTGCGGGTCTGGGCGCGCGCGCTCCGCGCCTCGGGGCGAAGCGGACGAGGAGGAGCCTGAGCCGGGAGGCGGGAACGACCTGCCACGGGCGAGACGATGGAGCAGTGTCTTTGGCGGCCGCGGCGGCGGCAGCAGCAGCAGCAGCAGCAGCAGCTCCTGAACACACCTCAATGAGAGCGGCGGTGGAAGCTGCTAAGCAGAAAGACGTAAGCAGGCCAACTATAGCTGCCGGCGGCTAGAGGGGATGTAAGCTGCTGGGCTCCAGGCTGCGAGGTGCGCAATCCCGAGCAGACCCATGGTGGAGCAGGAGCAGCCGGCGTTGCCACAGGTGATCTGATCTCCTGCGACGGTAGCTCAGTCAGCCGCGCGTATTTCAGAACATCCCTATTTTAAAGTCCTTTTGGATTGGGTGCCAGCTGAAAAGGGGGAAGACTCCTAGTAAAAGTCTTAGTGCTGATAGATTGACGACCAAAATTTAAAAAGTGACTCCCTCCGTTACCTCCTCTCCTTGCTGCGAGGCAGATGGGAGCCATGGCTAACCCCTTACTCTGCTGCCTCCTGCTCGTTCACCTGGGATTGGGAGCTGCCGGCGCCAGCCGCGACCCTCCAAGTCGGACGGATTCCTCTCGAGAGAAGACCCTGAGGGCGAAGCAGCACGCCCAGCAGCCGGCTCGAGCCTCTGCCTCGGACCCCTCGGCTCCCTGGAGCCGCTCCACCGACGGCACCATCTTGGCGCAGAAAATCGCCGAGGAGGTGCCCATGGACGTGGCCTCTTACCTCTACACCGGGGACTCCCACCAGCTGAAGCGAGCCAACTGCTCCAGCCGCTACGAGTTGGCGGGCCTGCCGGGGAAGTCGCCTGCCCTAGCCAGCTCCCATCCCTCCTTGCACGGGGCGCTGGACACGCTGACACACGCCACCAACTTCCTCAACATGATGCTGCAGAGCAATAAGTCGCGGGAGCAGAACTCGCAGGACGACCTGGAGTGGTACCGGGCACTGGTGCGGAGCCTCCTGGAGGGTGAGCCCAGCATCTCCCGGGCGGCCATCACCTTCAGCACCGAGTCGCTGTCCGCCCCAGCCCCGCAGGTCTTCCTCCAGGCCACGCGCGAGGAGAGTCGCATCCTGCTCCAGGACCTGTCCTCCTCAGCACACCACCTGGCCAACGCCACGCTGGAGACCGAGTGGTTCCACGGCCTCCGGCGCAAGTGGAGGACTCACTTGCACCGCCGCGGCTCCAATCAGGGGCCCCGGGGCCTGGGCCACAGCTGGCGGCGCAGGGACGGTCTTAGCGGGGACAAGAGCCACGTCAAGTGGTCTCCGCCTTATCTGGAGTGCGAGAACGGCAGTTACAAGCCCGGGTGGTTGGTCACTCTCTCCGCTGCTTTCTACGGGTTGCAGCCTAACCTGGTCCCGGAATTCAGGTAGGGAGGGAAAAAAGATAAAAGCAAAGCCTTCTTTCCGGGTTCATGGGTAGGTGCGCATGTGGGGAAGGAACACTGTGGCTGTGACATTTAGGCCTCCCACCTTCAAAGCAGAGCCCCAGGCTGAGGGACACCCCACGCAGGCGCAAGTGCTTAGGGACAAGAAGTGCCCCGCATTTGTCAGCTTCAGACACTCAGCAAAAGCTTTTCTCTCAAATCAGTTCCCCTGCAAGGGGCAAGGGACGGGAGCTCTTGGTAGAGCTGAGAGATGCCCTATGTTTCTCTCTAACCCTCGGGAGAGCAGGGAGGGGAGTTCTCGGTCAGGGGTGATGCACTGCACCCTGGCAAGCTCAGGGCATGCCAGCCAGGCACAGAGTGGCGAGCCAACTCACAAGAGTAGGAAAGGGAGTGGGAAGAAAAGAGTTCGTTATTTCCGCCACTTCGGGATAGGCTCTACCTACTTCTTCCTACGTGTGTAGTTTGAGGCGCCAGTCTGTTGTTAGTCAGTTACCAGAGCGCCTAATGAAAACGCTGCAATCCCCTGGGCAGTTCTGTCCCTTCAGCAGTGAGTCAGTCCCAGCAGCACAGCTGTCTCTAGGATCCATACTTTGCAGTTTGACAGGTGCGCTCCTTCTACTTGTCTCCCTCCTTCCCTCAACCCATCTCCCATTCTTTGGTCCCCTCTTTCTCCTGTTTTCTGTGTTAGGCACACCTAAGGGTTCTCTGGCCCTTCACATACACACATTTTATAAATGAACCTGGTTGAGTTATCCTAGGGAGGGAGGGATCAGTTCTCACTGAATTCACTCAGGGAGCTCAGAGAAAATTTAGTAATAGTTCTGTATTTCCTGCCTCAAGGTATAGCATTTGTGGGAAGATGAGAATTTGCAGATTAGCAGGTGGTAACTTGTGCCCTGGGACGTGCCTGATTTTTGGGGTGAGGGACTTTTAGAAGTAGCCCTGTTGAGTGAACATGAGGAACAGAAAGGAAAGAGTAGAAACTCCAAAGAAGGCCTGGGAGAAGGCCACAGATTGACTGGTATCCTCCCCAATTCCCAATGGGAAGAAGGTCTTGGGGGTTGAGGTTGCTTCTGTACTTTTTGGGAAACTGGGCAAAAGTGAGAAACGTGTGTGTTTTAATGCCCTTTTGGTACAACAAGGACAGGATGATGACCTGGTGAAAGTTACCAGGGGGAGTACTGGGTGGGCAAATGGGAGGAGTCAGAAAGCTTATTTGTCTTGGCACTGTTATTTACTGCTGAATGACCTCAAGAAAGTTGCTTAATCTCTCTGGGCCTCAACAACTTACCTATCAAGTAAGGGAGTTGAACTAGATGGTCTCTAGGGAGTTATAAAATTCTGTGGCTTTTAATGCTGGCAACACTTGAGAAGGTATAAATGAAAAGTAACCTCCTTTCTCTAATTCTGTATGACCATATTAAATGTTTTTTTGGTGTGTCTATCTCTTTAAAGGATCTTGTCTTAAACCAGCGTAACTCTTTCCTACTTTAAGGATAATCTTATTTCCTCCTGATTTCTGCAGGATCCTATTAGTAAAAGCTGAGCCCAGCTTTGAGTCTTTGCTATATTATTTGCTCAGAAAAGATCTGCAGATGCCATTCACTGCTAGAAAATTGCTTTTGGCCTTCGCATAAGCCTTTTCAGGGAGTCCCAGGGCCCAGGACTGAAAGATCAGTTGATCAATCGATCGATTGATCTATCCATTCATCCAGCTTACTAATGTATATTGATACTTTATGTTAGGCTCTGTGCTAACTGCTTTGCATGTATTATCTTGATTAATCCTCACAACAAACCTGGGTTAGGTTTTATTAGTTTCCCCGTTTTACAGAAAAGGAACCTGAAGCACAGAAAGATTAAGCTTCTTTCCTAAGATCACGCAGCAGTTAAGCAGTAGAGTCGGGATTTGAGCTCGATTCACACTTTTAACCACTATGCTAAACTATGTCTCATGAAGGTGTCTTAGGAGTGCTGCATGTATTGCAGCTGCTGCATAAAAATATATGTATTTTCAAGGGTCAGATGTGAGACTGGGGATGAGAACCATTCATTTTCGGAAGTATTTCTCATAAGGCTTAGAAAGCATAGGTCACCTACATGAACTCAGGCCTTCCGCAGGCCAAGATAAAAGGCTGAGACACCAGGGGTCATGTTGTGTAGGCTCACACGACCCTATCTAATTTTTGGACTATGTTCAGAAAATAGATTGTTTCCTCTGGCTGAGTCTCTTTAAGTGCCTTCCTAGTCATCGATGGTGTTCTTTAGCCAAGGCACGAAGCCAGGCCATTTAGTGTGTGGCTCTCTACAGAATCTGGCTCCTCCTAGCAGCACGCATGAAGAGCAGAATAAGTGCTCTCCTGTGAGTACTTTTGCCCCATGTCCCATGCTCCTCAAGTACTGTATTGAGGATTCGCACAGATGTTAATTATAGGAACTGGAAGAAATCTTAGATCAGATGGTTCTTCCTGTTTCATAAAGAAACAGATAAGAAAGGTGAAGCGACTTGTCCAAGAATCACACACTATGTCATATATATATATAAATTTCAATGGGCCTTTTCTGTCTCTTCATACTCATAAAAGGCAAATGTTTTTGATGTTGTTGATGTTTTATCACCTAAGATGTGTATTCTAAACTTTTATAACGTAAGTGAATAATATTGTACAGGTATGGTAACAGGTAAACCCCAAATGAATTTCTGAGAAACCATGACTAGGCTCTAATCATGATTTTAAATCTATTTTGAATCTATAGAGTGTTATGTGCAAAAAGCCTTATCTGTAATAAAAAAATTTGCTAATGATTTCCTCATGGAAGAGAAGAGGAGGATAAACTTTGTAGTAAGATTTTCATTTAACTTCAGTTACTATTTCAGCTAATATTTCCCCAGGTCTTACTTACAAGGTTCAAGATTTAAATTATATTTTATTTTTAGAGAATTCAAATCTGAAATATGAAATTCAAAAGTAATGTGGAAAACATGGTCAACTACCTTCTTATATTAATGCTTATCACTGTAAAACACCTCTCAGAATAAATTTTATTCCTCTGCTTCAGAATGACACAGGTTTCTTAAATTTTAAGGCCTAGTATAAGACTCACATGTGAAGAGAAGTTTATTGCTCTTTTTTTCCCCCCAAAATGGCATTAGTGCTTTACCTAAATGGCTCCTGAGTCTTGTTATAGACCTATAGTATAAACACTTAAGTTCTCATCTTCTATCCCAGCAAAAAAAAAAAAGAGAGACTAACAATTTAAGGTATACTCTAAATTATTTTTATTTATCATATTAGGTTTGTGATGTCCTTGCAGAGTTTTCTTCAAAGTTAAGTCCTTTGCTTTTGTACACTAATTTTTCTGTGTGGAACTTAAAGTACTATGGAGTTTGAGCCCATTCTAATGAAATCATAGACATATTCCTGGTGGTGGTTGGAACTGTTTAGTGCCTAGGATGAATATAAGGGTACCTAAGTGTTGGTTGAATTTAAATTCAGGTAAAGGAACCTTTGGGAATTCTTACTTGATGATCCGTAAGGGATTTTGGAATTCATTTGGTTTCTTTCCTCTTCTCATTGTACAGTGGAGGAAACTAAGACCCAGAGGGCTAAAGGAATTTGCTAGAGTGGCACAGCTCTTTTGTGGTGGGTTAGAATTAATGGGAACCAATATATATTGAGCATCTACTATGTGTCAGATGTTTTATAAATATCCCACTGCATGTAGTTCTTAGTATTCTCAGGTAGTTACAACTTCAGGAAAGTTGAGCAACTTGCCCAGGGCAACACAGCTAGTAAATTAGGGAGCGTGAATTAAATTTAGATCTATCTAGCTATGAGGCTTGTATTGTCTTTCTACTACCCTATGCTGCTATCTCTTAATTACCAATTTTGTTTTCACCTTGTTATTAAAAATGTAACATGGTATTGGCTTGAAATAATTAATATATTTGGCCAAATAAGTGACAGACACTTGTTTTTTTGGCCAATCATATAATCAAGTATGTTGTATAGAGAGAAGAGTATTAGACTTGAGTCAGAACTTTGCCCTAAGTCCCAGTTTTGTCTCTGACTGGCTGTATTACCTGTCTGAAAATCAGTTTCTGCACAATTAAAACGTGGAAAGAGACTTGGCGATATCCATATACCTTTATAACTCTTTGTTCTATGAGTTGTTAAGCGACCTATCCAACGGGCAACAAGGAGGCTTTGGAAACAGGACTGATACACATAAATGCAGTACCTTGTAGAAATGATATTGATGGGGGAGGAATGTGCAGAAGAAGAGGACACCAAATGAATGTCAGATGTGCATTTTTCCACCATAGTGTGGAAACGCCTTTTTAGAAACTTACATAATTAACATTGGTGTCACTGAGTCACTGACTCCTGAGGGGTTACTTCCCTCTCCTTCACAAACATGTGCCCACACACCTCCATCAGAGATTCTGGTATAGATCTCTGCAGATGCCAATTTACATAGTATTAGAGAAAAGACCATCTTGCTCTAGGCCAAACATATCCTGTCTCTCTTGTGGGTACTGGTAGTGGTGAAGAGGTTACCTATAGGAACACGACAGAGCTGTCTACCTGGGTAATGGAACAGAGTTTTTAGATGGACTTCTGCTGTTGAGGCTTTTGAGTCTCAATTATTTCATCTTTAAGCTGTGAATAGTAAAGTGTATCTTTGGGATTTTGTAAAGACTAAATGAAGAACTGTCATCACACAGGAAGTTCAGTAAATATTTTGTGTCACAGCGTCTGTCTTCCTAAATACTGAACACTTTTAGTTGTATTAAAGTCACATGATTTATAGTAATTTATAATTTATATAATGACTTAGTTTCATTCCTATTATTGCGAAGGCTTGTAATTACAGTGGATCATGGGGGAAATACTGGCCTTGGAGACAGGAGACATTGACCCCAGCCTGGACCACATCCTTGACTATGGTGTTCCCATGGGCAGCAGTTGCCTTTCTAATCCTGTTTCCTCATCTGTAAATTAAAGGGGGCTGGACTAGGTGACCTGTTGGGTTCCTTATAATCTAAAAGTCTATGATTATGTACATAATTAAATGTGTCACTTTAACTTGTGAAGTTTCGATGGTTATGCTGAAACCAGTTAATGTATCCTCACTTAAATGCAGATCATGTTCATATATGTTCAGTGTTTAACTTTATCATGGTCATTTACTCATAGGATATTTAGAGAAAGCCCTCTCGGTGTACACTGAATTAAGTATATATACTAAGGGAAATGAGAACTCCATTTCAAAATAAGAATAAGCATGATCTGAGTTTCTAGATCTTGAAAGATCACCTGAAATTTACTTAAAGTCAACAAGAAGCTGTTTCACAGATTTCTAAACCAAGGGCCTCAGTACACTTGTGTAATTTTCCCCAAGGTAATCAATGTTTAGGCATCCTGAAGCTCCTACTTACTGTTTAAAAACAACCTGTCTCTGACTTAACTCTGTAGTTGGTGTTAATACTTCAAAGGAGGCTATTTAGTGTGGTGTAGCAGTGGTACAGCATTATCTTGCCACCTTCTAGAACACGCATTCGGAAGCTGAAATGGGATTTCAAGACTGCTAAATAAATGACAAGAGTTTAGGCCTCCCCTCTGGGGAGAGAACTCATGCCTCACAAGACTGATTTTATGGCCTCAATTGCTGGATAAGTCAAATTTTACTTTCAACTTCATAAAAGCAGCAGTTTGTTGTTCACTGTTCAGGGTTTTAAGGCTAACTTTTTCCAAGATGCACCGTGTTTTATGATTATATTGTAATATACTGGGATGCCAAGAAGTATGCTGTTGGTGTTATTTGTACTTGATTGGTACAGAAGCATTAGGGTCTTGTTTGTTTTCTCTATTCAGCTCTGGATTGATGTTCACAGGGTTATTTAAACAGAATTACTGAAACAGTGCATTGGAATTTTGATAACTTTGGCAGCTTGATGGCCACTATGTGCAAACAGGCAGTTCAGCGGTCTTGGGGCTATGTTTCGGAGACTTTGCAGACAACAGCATCATTAGGCTCTTGCCCAGCACAGCTATGGCACATACGTACATTGGCTTGTTTTGCTGGTCTTTTAGTATTATTCGTTTTTCAAGTTTTAGCAAGAAACCTTTTCTGGTGTAATTTCTACTTTGGCTGGGCATTTACTCATCTAACAAGTCTTTCTTCCTAAAACTTGACCTATGAAAAGATTTAGGTGGATAGGCTGTTCTATAAAATACTTCTTCAGTTTAGGAAAAAATTAATGCTCTTGGCTAAAAGTCTTTCTCAGGTACCCACCCCCCCCAGCCCCATTTTCTACAATACCAAACTTAGTGTAGGAACCATGACTGACTTTCTCTTTTACACCAAAGGATATTATAGTGCCTCAAAGCAATCACAGGAGTCACCTAGTTTTATTACCTTCATTATAGGTAGAATTTATAGAAAACAGAGATTAGCTTAAATGTGATCTGACCCCAAGATCATTTTCTCCAAAAAACAGTTTCCTTCCTTTTTATTAAAGAAGGCAGTCTCTTTCTCTTTTATAGTTAACTGATACTTATAATTAATTGAAATCCAGTTAATTTTTATTCATTATAATACCTCTTGTAACTTTCCCCCATTTAGAATAAGACAAAACAGGATTAAAAAAAAATCCTGTCCAGTTAGCAAAGTACCCAGTGCACTTATAACCTAAAAGGGAACTTAGAATTACATAAGATGTTGGTTTACTTTCTTAACCTGGTTTTCTCACCACTTATGTGTTTTCCAACGTGTATGCCTTATTACATTATCGTGGAAGGATTTTTATAGAATAACAAGACACATGGCTTTTATCTCAGAAAGAGGAAAAGGTATTGTAGTACAAAATAATGTATTTGATCAATTCTAAGATGTACCTTTTCCACATTTTGATGTCTCTCAAACTGAGATGTGTCTTAATGATTGGGGGCATGTCATTTCCAATTGGCAAACACTTTCTTTTAGTGGTACAGAACGTAATAGCATATCTTACAATTAATGGCATCTTATATTTGATGAACTGTGATATTAGAAAATGGGAAATTAAATTCCATGGTCTCTCCAACTATAAAGTTCTACTATCATCTATAAGCTATCAATATGCAGCAAAATATGCCTATATGGAAACAAAAAACCTAGACCTTACTGCTGTATATCAGATTGCTATTTGTGTTCATAATAATTTTTAAAACAAGACAAACTATACTAAAACATGTAACTACACTGTCTTTTTAATATATGTGAAATACACAAAACATCGGGCCAGAAGCTGCAGAAACTTATTTTCAGAATAGGTGAGGTAAGGATTATCAAAATCTTTCCTACACCATCTGGCAAAGCATTTCACTCACACTGTGGGGAGATGGATAGGACAGTGAGAATACAAGACCACTTATAAACTAAAAATAGAGGGACTAGATCTGTCTTTCCTTTCTAAAGTGCTTAGAGGTTTCAGGGTGGAAAAAAAAGCTTTGTGGTGTAGCCATGTAACTAGTTTTGGTTAAAGAGATTTAAATGGAATTGTGGAGGTATGTGTTTTTTCTCTTTCTTTTCTAGTCAGTTGCCGGGAATGGAATGAAGAGTTTGGCTGTCCCCTTATTTGATGCCTTAGACCACTGTGTACAGCAAGGTGTCTCAACCTCAGAACTATCGACATTTGGGGCAGATAACCCTTTTCTGTGGGGGCTTTTTCGCTGTAAGATGTTTAGCAGCACCCCTGACTCTACCCACAGGATGCCAGTAGCAACCTCCCTGCCCAGTGTGACAATCAAAAATGTCTACGAACATTGCCAAGTATCACCTAAGGGGTAAAAATGTCTCTGGTTGAAAGCAGCTGGTGTAGAGGAAACACATATAAAAATGCTATTCTGTGGCTATCCTATTTCAAGAGTTCTATATGTATCTATGTGTGTGTGTGTGTGTGTATGTGTGTGTGTGTGTGTGTGTGTGTGTGAGAGAGAGAGTGTGTGTGTGTGTGAGTTTGTCAGATCACATTTCTATTTGTTTGTCTGGAACATAAGATCACTGCATATGTAGAATCTGACATGAATGAGAACTGGAAAATTTTGATGAATCGATGGAATATTAATTCACATTTAGATGTCATTAAGGCTTAAAAAGAACATCTGGCCAAATTACTTCCAGAACTTGTTGCTAAGCATGGATTTGCTACTTATATAGCTAAATGTTTCATATTTAAGATTTCCCATTAAAGGATGCATTTGGAAAAGAAAATGAGTGTGTGTGTGTGTGTGTGTGTGTGTGTGAACCTCTGTGGGGACAAAGAGAGGAGAGAGGGAGAAAGTAGGGGGTAGAGAGGAGTGTGGACATGGAACAAATGGAGATGAATGAAATGATGAAAAACAGTTAGCAATCTATGATGCTGTGGAATAGTGTTTTACTTTTTCATGAAGCTCTGTTTACCACTGAGCACTTTCATAGTTCTGATGAAACTGAATTATTCTTTTCTAGCAAGTAGTGAGGTATCAAGTTCCTGAAGATTTAATCATTATAAAGATAGGTTGACTGTGCTTGCATTTCAGAACTTTATCTCAGGAAGTCAAAGCTATAAACAGGCTGATGCAGAGCTTATCCCATTAAAGGAATATTAATACCTTACAATATATATTCTTAAAATGCTCTAGTTTTTTTAATGATTTTTTTTTTTTGGCTGCGCTGCATGGCTTGCAGGATCTTAGTTCCCCGACCAGGGATCCAACCCAGGCCCCCTGCAGTGGAAGCTCGGATCCTAACAGCTGGACCACCAGGGAATTCCCTAAAATGCTCTGTTTGCCACTTTTATTCAACTAGAAGCTGTTCATAATTTGAACATATTATAAATGAAATTTCCTAGAAGAAATAATTAAAATGACATATTATATAGACATTATTTAAGGCTTTAACATGTTTAAAGACAGTTTTTAACATTACTATGTTTAGAATCCTGTCAGAAGAAACCTTAAAAAATAACAATGGCTACATGATGGAAAAGAATGTTTAGGCTTTACAAATTACCATAGCACAAACTGATGCATGCCTACTTCCTCCTGTGCCATCCATAAACATGTAGTACATGTGAGCTTCAGGGGCAAGAAACGAGGAGCGTGCTGCTGTATATTGTGTTGATTACAGAGAAATGAGAGATGATGTTGTGAATGTTAAGAGATGAGACCAAAGCTCATGAAGAGAAAGATGAAGATTACTATTTATCTGGATAAGGCACACTTGAGAAAGCTGTTTCAGGTACTAACTTAATAATTAGATTTGTGGGAAGGCCCTCGTATTACAGCCCTCTGAAAGTTATTTAGAAATCTATTTGTCTTTCCACTTTTTTGAGAAAGAAGCAAATAACAACTGGGGCATTCTTGAAAGAAACAATGTTCTAGTAAACATCCTGGGAAAGCTCCTTTTTGAAGAATTAGAATTTTAGAAGTAAAAAGGATTTTAGAGATCATGTAATCCAACTTATTTTTACTTTTACACATGAGGAAATTGAGACCCAGGGAAGTGGTGACCATCACTTGCACTGGCTATGGCTGCAGTGAACTTGTAGTTTAATAACAGGCACAGATAAAAAGACCCTGAGTCATCAAGTAAACATTAATTGACGGTCATTATTCACTGATTCCAAACTTGGCTGGGTATCAGGATCACCTGAAAAGCCTGATAGTACATTCCTAGGCCCTTTCAGACCCTGTGAAGAAGACATGTGGGGACAGGTTCAGAAGTCTGTATCAAAAACAAAGTCTTGGGGCTTCCCTGGTGGCGCAGTGGTTAAGAATCCACCTGCCAATGCAGGGGACACAGGTTCGAGCCTTGGTCTGGGAAGATCCCACATGCCACGGAGCAACTAAGCCTGTGTGCCACAACTACTGAGCTCGTGTGCCACAGCTACTGAGCTCGTGTGCCACAGCTACTGAAGCCAGCGCGCCTAGAGCCCGTGCTCCACAACAAGAGAAGCCACTGCAATGAGAAGCCCGCGCACCACAACTAAGAGTAGACCCGCTCGCCGCAACTAGAGAAAGCCCGCGTGCAGCAACGAAGACCCAACGCAGCCAAAAATAAATAAAAATAAAGTAAATTTCAACAAAACAAAACAAAACAAAAACCAAAGTCTCCATAATTCACAAGGAGCTGGTCCTTAAACACAAACGTGTGAAAAATTAAACAGTATCTGATAAGCTTGAAACACATAAAATTCCTTTTAAACAATTTTAAGAGTAAGAATTAAGAGTTGTAAATACTTGGCAGCTTCAGCTGTAGTCGTGCAAAAACTTTGGCTGCCGGCCATGACCCTACTGGCAAGGGCAGAATGACTAGTAGGTTATGAAGGCAGAGGGATCACAGAGACTATCATGAGAGCAGCTGCCTCTTGTTGTTATAATTTGTCTCTTTATGTAAACATCCTATTTCCCCAACCAGTTCTACAGGTCCTTCAAATGCAAGGACCACATTTCATGATTTCCCATATTCACTGCCTCTTGAAAGTGCCTTGCATATTTCAGGAAGTATGGAATAGTGTCTAAGAAGAAGGGTTTTAGGATTAAAAACCTAGATTTGAATCTAGAGCTTCCACTTTCACTTACTGTGTGATACTGGGCAAGTTATTTCCTTCTGTGACTCAATTTCTTTATCTGCAAAGAATACAGATTACACTGTAAAGAGTAAACAATCTTACCTATGTAAAGAGCTTAGCATAATGTATGGAATGTGTTATTTAAAAAAATAACGTGGGCTTCCCTGGTGGCACAGTGGTTGAGAGTTCGCCTGCTGATGCAGGGGACACGGGTTCGTGCCCCGGTCCGGGAGGATCCCACATGCCGCGGAGCGGCTAGGCCCGTGAGCCATGGCCGCTGAGCCTGCATGTCCGGAGCCTGTGCTCCGCAACGGGAGAGGCCACGGCAGTGAGAGGCCCGCGTACCGCAAAAAAAATAAATAAATAAAATAAAAATAAAATAATAACGTATATAACATGCGCCTGGCTAGGAGTATGGGTACTGAGGATATAATAGTGAAAATGACAGATAAAAATCCCTGTACCTGTGGATTATTTTGGTGGGTGGGGGGACACAGATGACAAACAAGCAAGATAAATATAATTCTTGATACAAACAAATGCTATAAGAAAATAAATATGATGTGGTAAAGAATGGCTGAGAGGTAAGGCGTGTTGCAGTAAATAGGGTGATTAAGGAAAACCTCTCTGAAGATGTGACTCTGAGTTAAGAAATGAAGGATGAGGAGACAGCCATGAAACAAGCTTAAGCTTAGGAATCATGCTTGAGATAGGGAACAGCGAGAACAAAGGCCTTGAGATAGGAATGAGCTTCAAATGCTCTAAAAGCACAAAGAAAGTCAATGTTGCTGGAATGTAGTGGGGGGGGGTTGACATAGAAAATGAGAGTAAGGGATGTAGAAGGTGCTCAGTAAGTGGTTAAAATACAGAAACATGTTAAGGGTTTTACAAATTTCTAGCCCTGTAGTACTATGTAGATTGTGGATGTATTTTCGTTTTCTTTGCTTTCCATTTTTCTTTCCTCCTTTCTGTCTTGGCCTTCCTGCCCAGTGCCTCCCTTAGCTCTGAGAGCTTGGGCTTTCCAGCTTCTCTGATGAGATTTCAGTCAAAGAAGCTATTTACAGCTGCTCCATTCTTGGCTGTGAATGAATACACTGAAAGAGTTGAGTGGTAAGGGAGGTAGAGATTGAAAATCTAGAATTTCTTGCAAAAATCAGCTGGGTGCTTTTCTTGTTCCCTGGCTTAAACCTGTACGGTGAAACCCTTTCCAAACACAAACAGCAGGAGACTAAAGGCAGAGGCACAGCAGGCAAACTCAGGGGCAAAACACTTTTCTCCCTCACCAGCATGCCTGAGATGACATGCAGTGGGTCCCCTACCTCTCTCAAGCTTGTGGCGGGCAGGTCTTGTCGTTTGGCATTTCCCGCCTCACTCTGTTGTCTTTTATGGTGAGGACTAAGATGTCAGGTTAGGGGCTGCCTCAGAAACTGCCAGTGAGAGGCACAAGATACAGAAGTGAGACTGGAAAAGCCAGAAGGGACACCACAAACATTTGGACATGAATTTGGAGGAACCAGACTTTGTACCATAGGAAAGGAAGTATAGGCAGAAGTACATCTCTAATGAAGAGAATTATCAATGGAAAATTGGGATTATGAATTTTGGGGATTAAAATCATCACCATGATACACTGATGATGATACGATGATACGATGATCAGCTTCTCTGATACGACAAGTGTGAAACTTAGCTTCTTTATATTTCACTTTTCCTTTCTCTACTCTCTCCATTGTTTTATTAATTATATTTAAAATTTTTCTGTTGGTTACCTTGACTTTTATATCCATCAATTTAAAATAGTATCTTCTATTCTTTTCTTTCTTTATGCTCCTACTCCTATTCCAATACTTTTAGGTAATTCAAGATGGTAACATTTTCAGTCTGTCACTGCAGTAAAAAAAAAAAAACCCAAAATCCACTTCTGTGTTTTGTCCATTAGTTGCTTCTAAAAATTAAAATCTGAATATCTGAATCTATGCCATTTTTAGAATGTTCCAAATTTCAAGGACCAATGGATTTTCCCTCCCTTTTTTTTAGATCAGTTGCACAAAACCATGTTACCTTTAGTTTGTGCATGTCTGCATGGAGACTTTTCACCTATTTTCCCTCCATGCAGCTGCCAATTGCTTTTCTCTTCACGTTAAAGAAATAAAAAGAAACCCTATGTTTTCTTATTTCTAAGATCATCCAACTTCTTAATCAATCGTTTGTTAAAGAAAATTTACATTTTTGTTGAAGACATGCTTCTTGGAGTCCCATAATGTGTACAAATTGCTTTAGGTCTTCTGCAGAATACCTATCATGGAACAATTTTCAAATTATTGAAATTTTGGATCCAGCTGTGTGTTGGGTGCTGGTCCTCTTATTTCAAGAATTCTTCTTTTCTCCCCACCCCTAAAACGCAATTTCAAGTACTTTTTCAGAAAGAATCTGTGGAAGGTAAAATTTCTAAGTCTCCCCGTGTCTGAAAATGTCTTTGTCTTCATGCATGATTGATTGTTTGTCTGTATATAGGATTATAGGTTCAAAGTCATTTTGCCCTCAGAATTTTAAAGACATTGTTACATTGTTTTTAGCATTCATTGTTGCTGGTGAAAAATTTGTTATTAACCTGATTCATTATACCTTTGTAGGTAATCTTTTCTCCTCACGGAAACTCTTAAGATCTTTTCTTTTTCCGTGGGGTTCTGAATGTTCATGATGATATGCTTAGATGTGATTCTTTTCATTCATCAACCTCATCACTTAGTTGGCCCTTTTAGACTTTTCCACTCAGTAATTTTCTTTTATGATGGCTTAAAACTACATTCTGCTATGCATTTTCTCTTTCTGGAACTCCTATAGTTAGGTATTCAACTTTCTGGATTGATCCCTGTATTTCTTAGCTCTTCTCTCATTTTTCATCTCTTTTTCTTTTTACTTTACTTTCTAGAAGATTTTATTTTTTCTACCTTTTTGAAAAATTAAATTAGTTTTCATTTAGCACTCACTTTTACTTTCCATGAACTCTTTCTTGCTCTAATTATTTCTTTTTCATAATTGTATGTTCATTTTCTTAAATCTCTTTGAGATATTAATTAAAATATCTATTGAATTGTCTTCTGTTCCCTGAATTATTGCTGTTTGTTCCAGGTTCGGTTATTTTGCTTGTTCATACCAGTTCTTCTCCTTTATGCTACCAGTTCATCTCAAATATGATCCTTATTAGCCATCAATGTTATGACTGAAGGGCTAGGTAAACATATATAGCTAGATGGCATGGATTCCTACGGCAGATGAGTAGCCTAGTTCCTCAGTAGGCCTCCCCGTGACTGTCAGGCTTTCAACATTCATTTTAGGATGCCTGAGAAGGAAGCTGGCAGTTTCTGGCTCACCCTAGACGTTTACTCTGGGAGAACTATAACCATTTAGAAGTTTTAGTTCTTTCCAGACATTTCTTTCAATCTCTTTACAGAATAGATCTTGGTTTTTAGCTTGGGAATAAATGTCATCACTGCACGCAAGGAGAGGATGTGCCAACTCGTGTAACTGTTTAGAAGGAAATCCTTCAATTCATCACCTTGATGTCTGCCTCATTTTCTACTTCCACTCTTGATACCTGTTGACTTTGAGCTTAAAATCTTTCTGGAAACTCTGCTTAAAGAATAGTTTCCACCTCTGTTCCAGCCTTCTCCTGAGCATGTCCTGGGCTTAGCTGCCACCACTCTGGCTTATCATCAGTATGGTGATGAAGAATTATGTCAAATTTCTGGTCAACTACTTCTTCTCATTCCCTCTTGTATCTATTTACTGCCATTAAAGTGGAGGGACGAGGTGGAGAAACACGCTCAACTCACCAACTTAAACAAGAACTCAAACTTAGGTCTTCTGACCAGTCTCCTTACCCTTATACCTAAGTTATAGACATCATACTCAGTTATTTTACTTATTAGGTGTGTGTCCTTAGGTATGCTATTTCACTTCTTTGTGTCCCAAACTTCTCAACTATTATTTAGGAGAATGATATTGACCATATATAGTTGTAATATAAATTGGGGAGAATAATATCAGTCACATAACAGTTCAGTGAGGGTGTTTTAAGGGTGTATAGCATAATGTATGACACACAATGAGTACCCAATAAATGATAACTTAAAACATAGGGTTCTAAGCATACAAGTACATCCTATATTTTTTTTTTTTTTTTTTTTACATCCTATATTTAGTTCATATCTTGGGTATCTAACCAAAGTACTTTAATTTAAATTCCAATGGGAACATTTAAAATTTACTTTATACTTATAGCCTTGCTTACTGTTATTATTTCTAAATCAGAAGAATTCATTGGCACAAGCTATATATCTTTCTCTGAAAAGTTACTATGAACGGCTAATTTGTACCTTTTGTATAAAATATTAGGGTCTACAAAGAAGTCATTTAGAATAAAAAACTGCAGATTATCAGATGGGTAATTTGACTTGAAGAGCTATATGAATAAGAACCAACAGAAAAAAGAAATATAATGATTTTAAAAATGACTAACAAAAAAGATTATTTTCACTTAGCTATTGTAGCCAAGCATAACTGACTTGTTTAATGAAATCACCAGGAAACTCAAGGTAGAAAATCGTTATATTTTAAGACAGGTTAGTGTCCACATTAGACATTTATTTTCTGACAGAATATACTTTCTTCTTATTTTTTCTCCCCTAGCAATTAAAAAAAGTATGTCTTTGGACATATTATATAACTTTTCTGAACCTTATTTTCCTCATCTATAAATCAAGAAAAGTACTTGCTCTTTTATAGAAGTGTTATTTGAATAAAACGAATCAAGACAGGTGATCTCTTTGTAGTGGGTTCCCTGACAAGGGATTTTCCACCCCATTTAGAAATGGTCATATTCAAAGAGGTGATATAAAGAACACTGTGGATGTGTTTGATAAAATAAACTGTCCTTTCTTCATTTAAAATTGAAATAGAATGTAGCTCAAAATTATTGCAGTGAAGGAAAACCATAAAATGAGACATTAGTCAGCTACTTTTGCAAAAGCAGCAAACTCAAAATGTATTTTTCAGGGGGACAATCATCTATTATCAAACTTTAAACCCTAGCACCTTTAAGATATGTGCTGCACTTAACTTTGAAAAAGGATCACCTTCAAGAGCCCCAAAGATTGTATACTTGTGGATGGAGAACTGATGTTCTGATTGACCTTACTTCATATTTATTGGTTCTCTCTCTTTTTAGAAATCAAACTTGAGTTATTTTCCCCACACAAAATACACAGATCTACACAGACCTGATTGCCAAAATGCCTTCCAAGAACAAGAAGTCAGACAGAGGAAGACATTTGTCACTATGTCAAGCTTTGGCAAGCTTCTCTGGACATGGCAGCTGCAAAGTAGTGTGGGAGAACATTTTCTTGCTTTAAGACAGACTGTTGTCAAATTCTTCAAGATAATCTAGAGGGAATCAGACTGTGTTCTTGGTTCTCCTGTACTTCTTGTAGTTATGGGTTTGAGCTAAATGATAGAGATGTTTTTGTGAGCAGTGTTTTCTGAGGATGAGAGGCCCCAAGTGAGGAAGTTACCCAAAGATGATTGAAACATGAATCTACAGTCTTCTACAGTTATAAGGAAACAGAAAGGAAATTGCTCTTCGTCCCTTAAAAAAAAAAAAGTCTCTTTTCCTTGATCCCACCCCACTAGCAACTAACCTGTGAAGTGTGCTCTTCTGTTCATGTGCTATTTGTGTGCAAATCATTTCAGTTAAATAATTGCTATATTTCTCATTATTCTGCTTACTTTTTAGTTATACAATTCTGTTTTAAGAATCTCTTCCTGCTATGTATACAACCAGTCCATTTCCCTATTGATGCCTAGGACTCTACTGCTAAATAGCATGTAGAAATTGTCCAGTTCTAGGGATGGACACCCAGATTGTCTTCAGTTCCTTGCCATTACAATGACACTATGGTAAGCTTATACTCCCCTTTATGGACCTGCATGAGAATTTCCTTGAAAGATAAACTGAATTGCAGGATTTCTGGGTCACCGGGAGGGGTAAATATCATTTTACAAAATATTGCAAGATTGCTCTCTAGACAGGCTGCATCAGTCTACATATCCACCAGCAGGGCATAGGGGCTCCTATAGCCTCACTTTCCTGCCAACACTTGGCATCATACAGCTTTCTAATTTTTTGCCATTTTAATGAATGTAAAGTGATATCTCACTATTGTTTTACTTTGCATTTCTCTGACTACTAATTAGCTTAAGCATCTCTTCATGTGCGTGTAAGCCTGTTGGGTTTACTTTTCTGTAAACTGCTTGTTTATAGCCTTTGCCCATTTCCTATTGTGATTCCTATATTTCTGTTTCGCTGCAAGAGATCCTGCTGTATTCTAGATATTATTTCCTTGTCAATTTTAGACACTGCAATATCACCCAATCTGTCATCTTTCAGGTAACTTTGCCCATAATATCTCCCCTTGAATGGAATTTTAAAAAATTTCTGATGCTACTTACTTAGTCAAAATTTTGCCTTACAGTTTACGCTTTTGGGTTTCATTTTAAGAAGTCTTTCAATGCTTTGCCACAAAAATATTCTCTTATAATCAACTACTACCATTAAAGTGTTACCTTTCACAGTCAGGTCTTTAACATTGGGAGTTCACCTTAGTATATGATATTGGGTAGTGATCCAGTTATTATTTTTATCCATTGAGTGAGCCAGGTTCCCAACATTATCAGCCTTTATCATACAAATAAATGCCTTATATGCATGTGTATGTCTCTGAGCTCTCTGTTTTGTTCCACTGTTTCCCATGTCTGTTTTCTGGTCAATACTATTATGTTTCATTGCTGTGGTTGGGTAGTATGTCTCAATATTTGCTTAGGCAAAGCCTACCTCTTTCCCCTTTTCAAAGCTGACTTTTATTTTTCTATTTAAAGTAAGCTATCAAGTTTCTAAAAAAAATCTATATAGAATTTTGATTGGTTCTGCATTAAATTTATAGCTCCATTTGATGAGAATTGACATTTTTAATACAGTAAATTATTCCCTTTCAGAGCATGTGATGTCTCTCCATTTATTCAGATCATCTGTTTTGTCCTTCAATAGAGCTTCAAAATTTCTCCATAAAGGTTTTGTGTATTCTTGATTAAGTTACCTTCTAGATAATTTATGGGTTCTGTTGCTATTTTAAATGGCATCTTTTTAGTTATAACTTTTGTTGGAGATTGTTGGTGTAGAGAAATGCTATTGATTTTTGTACATTGATCTGGTATCCATCAACCCCGCTGAACTTTTTATTCTCATATTTGTCTGTTGATTTTATTGCTAAACAGTCATATCATCTACAAATAATCTGATCTTTATATCTCATTTCTTTTTTTTTCTTACAGAATTAGTTGTAACTTTCAGTAACTATGTTAAACGGCATCAGTGATAGTAAACATTTTCGACTTAAAGGGAACATCTTAAAGAAAAAATTCTTCCTTTAAGTATAGGGTTGACAGAGGCAAGTTTTACCAAGTTAAGAGTATCCTTCAATTTCTAGTATACCATTAAAAAAATTAGGTGTTGGAACTTTGTAAAATGCCTTTTTACATTGATTAAAACTATCATATAATTTTTCTAACTTCTTCTATTATTGCTGTGAATTTCATTGATATACTTTCTGATGTTAAAGCATCCTTTTATTCTTGAGATATACACCAGTGGGTCATAATGTATAATTATTTTAATATATTTTAATATTTGCTTAGCCAAGATTTCCTTTAGGATTCTTGGATCTATATGCAGAGTTAAAATGGGACTTTGTTTTTTTAATATTGTCCTCATGTGGCTTGGAATCAAAATCATATAAAATAAATTGGATAATTTTGGGTTTTATTGGTTTTAAGAACTTGTAAAAATAGAAGAACTTTTCCTTAAAAGTTTGGTAGAATTCATATACAAAACCATGTTCGCAGGCCTGAAGCTTTTCTGGGAAGTGAATGATTTAAAACTCTCTATGCTTATGGTTGTATTCAAGTTTTATATTCCCTTTGTGGCAAATTTGGCATTGTATATTTTCTATCAATTTATCCATTTTTTTCATTTCCTCTAGTTTTTAAAAGTTTGTTACAAAATAATCATATATTGTTTTTAAAATAATAATAGCTTTAAAAAACATTCCTTTGTATCTTCATTCTGTGTATTATTTGCCTATTTCCTGTTTATTTGCATATTTTCTCTTTAATTATTGAGTCTCCCTTATTTATCTTTTCAAAGAAATTTAGTTTTTTTATAACTAAAAATTTTTAAACTATTTTGAAATACTTTCAGACTTTCAGAAGATTAGCAAAGACAATACAGGAAGTTCCCATATACCCTTCACCCAGCTTCCTATAACATTAACAACTTACATAAAATTATTAAAAACTAAGAAACTAATATTAGTACAACACTGTTAACTAAGCTACAGATTTTATTCAGATTTCCTCAGTTTTTCCACTAATGCTCTGTTTCTCTTCCAGGATCCAAAATAGGATACCATACCTTATGGGCTGAATTATGTTTCCCCAAAATTCGTATGTGGAAGTCCTAACTCTTAGTACCTCAGAATGTGACAGTATTTTGAGACAGTACCTTTAAAGAGGTAATTAAGTTAAAATGAGGTCATTAAGATGGACCCTAATCCAATATGATTTGGGTCTTCATAAGAAGAAATTAGGGCACAGGAACACACAAAGGGAAGACCATGTGAAGACACAGAGAGAAGATGGCCATCTACAAGCCAAGGAGAGAGGTCTCAGAAGAAACCAACCCTACTGATGCCTTGACCTTGGACTTTTAGATTCTAGAATTATGAGAAAATACGTTTCTGTTGTTTAAACCACCCAGTCTGGGTACTTTGTTATGGCAGCCCTAGCAAACTAATATATCATTTGTTTTTCATATTTCCTTAGTCTCCTCCAATCTGTGACAGTCTCTCAGTCTTTCCCTGCCTTTAAACAATACTCTCTTATGTTATCAACTATCAGTTGACACTTTTGAAGAGTGCTGCTAAGGTATTTTGTTGAATATCCCTCTATTTGGATTTGTCTGATGCTTTCTCATGATAAGCCTGAGGTTATGGACTTTTGGGAAGAATACAATAGAGGGGAAATGCTCTTCTCATTGCATCACACCACAGAGTACATAGTATCGATATGTCTTATTACTGGTGATGTTAACCTTGGTCACTTGGTTCGTTTGCCAGGTTTCTCCATTCTAGTTACTATTTTTCCCTTTCCGTATTTTATTCTAAGTGAATCACTAAGTTAAGCTCACACTCTAAGGGAAGGTGAATTCACTTCTTCCTGGAAGGAGGGGTATCAAAGAATTTTGGACATATGTTAAAACATAAGGGAAGGTGAATTCACTTCTTCCTGGAGGGAGGAGTATCAAAGAATTTTGGACATATGTTAAAACCACTACAGTAATGAATAAATGTTTTGGGGGAGATGATTTGAGCTTATTTAAATATCCTGTTTCTTCTTAATGTTTTTCCCACTAATTTTAGGATTTATCAGCAGGTCTTGCCTGCAACAATTATTAATGTGGTATTCTAATGATGATTTTCTATTTCCCTCATTCCTTCTAAATGTATGAGTTGGAATTCTTTTGTAACAAAGAGTTCTGTCTTCTTCCTCATTTATTAACTTAATCATTTATTCATATGAGTATGGACTTATGGATATTTATTTTGGGGGTTGAATCCGATATTATCATTATTTATTTCATTGCTCAAACTACTCCAGCTTCGACAACTGGGAACTCTTTTAAGTTGGCTTGTGTGTCTTTTTGACATGCCCTTGTTCTTATTTTCTGAAAATGATGCTTTAAGTGTACCTTGCATTTTCCCTGCCCCAGCCCTAGGTTCAGTCATTTCTCTAACCCTTGTTCCAGAATTTTTTTTTTACTTGTAGCGTATTCACTGCCATTCAAATCTAAGTATTCATTAATTTTCTTTTTCAACCTAAGGGTTATTTAGGAATTTGTTTTAATTTTCCAAACATGTGAGGTATATTTAAGCTATCCTTTTAAGAAACTTAATTTATAATTTAATGCATTATGACTAAAGGACATAGTTTGTATGACACTGATCCTTTGGAATCTGAGGTTCCCTTTGAAATATTATCTCTGGTTTATTTTTGGTAAATATTCAGTAAATATTCTGTGCATGTTAAAACAAAAAGTGAATTATTTGTCACATGAAGAGCTCTATATATGCCTAAATAGCTTAAGTCTACAGCTTAATTGTACTGTTGAGATATTTGCTAATTGCTTCTTTCTCTTCAATCTATCAGTTTCTCAGAGGTATGTCAGAATTTCCAACAATTATTTCTTTCTTATGTCAATTGTTGATAAATATACACACATACACACAAGCACACACACGTGCCCTTGGCAGCATATATGCCCTTGGTAGCTATATCCTCTAAATCCACTGTATCTTTTCCGCATATACAGTGTCTATATTGGTTAGATATTCCAGTTACCTATTTATTTCTGCATAACAAATTACTGAAAAACCTAGGGGCATAAAACAAGCATTTTTTCTCACAGTTCTGTGGATCACAGATCTGGGAAGGGCTTGGCTGAGTGGTTTGTTTCTAGTGTATGCAGTGTCAGCTGGCATGGCTGGGGCTGGAAGACCCACTTCTAAGGTGGCTTCTTCATTCATATATCTGGCAACTGGGCTGCGAAGTTTGGAATAGCTGAGGGATGCATGGGCACTGCTCAGTAAACTCTCTTTCCACATTTACTCCACCTGGCACCTTGCATTTACTTCCAGCAGGGTAATAGGGTAGTAGGGCTTCTTATCTGCAGAATACACTTACTCCTCTCAAGTCCCCCACCCCCAAAGTCTTATCTCACTGTGATATTGTCTTGAAGTCAGGGCTTAGCCAACTGAATGAGACCCAGATGAGCATGAGTGCTATGTGTATAGTTCAAGTATAGTATCTCTCAATTTAAAGACCTGTAAAGAAACATTATCTGTCCCCTGCCCCCAGTATCCCTGAAACATCCACATGTGATAACGAGATAGGACAATTACAATAACACTTCAGTTGAAAAACCAGGGGAACAGGATACACATAGCAGTTACTAGTCTATAGCAATTCTGAAATTCATTTCAACACATACTGCCAATTCCTTGATTAGGACCAGTCCTGCTCCCTGGGAAAATTCTCTTAAGGTCCTGGCTTTACCCTCTGGCCTCTTGATTCTGTCCTCTGAGCTACCCTTCCTTTTCCCTAAGAAACTGACTATATTTGCAATTGAGTGGCCTTCTCAGCCTGCTTCTTGCCCATAGAAGGGTGGGGGTGGGGAAAGTGTCTTTTAAAATTTTGCACTACCTCTTTTCTTTTTAATTCAAGATGATAGTGCTCCTACCTATGCTATTCATTGAAAAACGTAGGTTTCCTATGAATCTTACTGGATTTCATTCTATTAGACAGAAGTCACATTTACAAATCTCTTTAAGACAGGAAGTTTTCTATCTTGGGTCCTGTGGTTACTGTGCTAATAATGCCTTGAGAATCTTAGAATCCCTGTTGTTTGTCAGCGAGGGTCTATGAGGCATACCCATAAGACCATCAGAAGTCCTTTAGTCTAGCTGAGAGCCTCTATGAAACACTGCCTTAGACCTTTCTTAAGTTTTAACAAAGGATTTTCCAGACCCACCCTGAGGTGGTTCTTTGCTCTGAAGCCATTTCATATTCTGAGAATCTTTTGCTAGAATAGACAGGGGATGTGCAAGTTTTATTTCCAAATCCTGACTCTAATATTTCCTCTAAATTTCACCCCAAAACTAATCAACTCCACAACAGCATTATTCACAATACCCAAAAGATGGAAGCAACTCATTGTCTATCAACAAATGAATGAATAAACAAAATACAGTATATACATACAATGCAATATTATTCCATTAAAAAGGAAGGAAATTCTGACCCATGATACAACATGGATGAAACCTGAGGACATTATACAAAGTGAAATAAGCCAGCCACAAAAAAGACACATATTGTATGATTCCACTCATGAGATGCCTAAAAGCATCAAATACTTAGAGATAGAAGTTAGAATTGTGGTTCGAATATAGGAGCTGGGCAGAGGAGGGGGATGGGAAATTGTTGTTTAATGGGTATAGAGTTGTAGTTTTGCAAGATGAAAAGAAGTCTGGAGATTGATTGCATAACAATATGAAGTAATTAACACTACTAAACTGTACATTTAAAAATGGTTAAGATGGTAAATTTTGTTATATATATTTTACCACAATTAAAAAATTTAAAAAGCCAAAAACAAAACAAGACTAAGCAACTCTTTCTTTAGTTCATGCCTTTCTCTTTGTATTCTATCACAGTCAGCTAGAAAAAGCCAGGTAGTATTCTCTGCATTTTACCTAGAAACTTCCTTAGATATATCCATAAGTTCATTGGTTTACAGGTGACAGTGTTGCCAAACTTTCCAACTATTATGTACCAAAGGTTGCTTTTTCTTCTGTCTCCAGTATCATTTCTACACTGTCCTTTAAGACTCATCAACATATTCCCACTTTTATTAACCATTTCTTTGAGGCCCTTCTAGCTTCTGCCTCTGCCTGGGCCCAAAGCCAGTGCCATACGTTTTAGGCTTCTGTTATGTAAGCAACCCCCTGCTAGGCACCAGGTCCTGTTCTGGTTATCTACTGTTTGGAGGAAATGACTGATGGCAGCTGGTCTAACAGCATCTGTTTTTATCAACTCTTTATTTTGGCAGAACCTCTGCCCTGATTCCCCATCAAAATTGACTAATGGGTTGTTACTGTCAATTTCTGTAGTGATGAAGAAGGAAAATTATGGCCCAAGGTAACGTGGTGAAGAAACAAAAGAATTTCAAAACGTTCCTTCAACATATCCAGTTTTTCTTTCCATTCATTCACCCATAGCAGTCCATGATAGTTTTCTGTTTCCTTGGGTTTTCGCACGTGCACGTGCTCTCTCTCTCTCTGGTCATGGTTATTTTAGCTACTGTTCACATCTCTCTAGCATCTGCAATTTTTCAAGGTTAATTTTGGGGAGGTGGGGGCTGATTTAGGAGCTGAGGGAAAATATTACAAAGACATGGGCTATGGAAATTTTAGTCTGGTGGGAAAAACATCATTAAAAATCCAATATTATAATAAAAGGTGCTAATGATATGAAGAAGGTAAGCACAGTGTATTATGGGGAGAATAGAGAAGCAGTTTCTAAATGAGACTTGGAGTTCACAGAAGGCTTTAAAAAGGAGCCAGGTAGGAGCTATGATAGGTGAAGCACAACTGAGACAAAGGAACTTCAGATATAAAGGTATCTATAAAAGAATGATTTTTTGAGATAGCATGATTTAGGACCCCACAGGTAATTCTGAATCGTCTGGAACAAAGAATGTATGCAAGTGAGTGGGTGGAGAAGTTAGAAGTAGGAGGGGCTTGAATATAATGTTATAGCAAGGAGCTTGGATTTCATTCTTCAGGAGAGTGGGAAATATTGATTTTAAGCAGGGAATTGTGAGGATCATATTTACAAGTTTCAAAGATTAAACAGACAGCAGTGTTTCATGCTTAAGCTCTACGGCCCCTTGCTTGCATGGGAATTTTCTAAAGCCCTGGAATAGGCACTAACAACGAATTTTGTGGTCAATTGTTTTCTGTAAAATTTGCAAAAGGAAGATACAATTGAATACTCTTTCTACTATAACTTGCCTCCATTACATTTTCCCTAGGCTGTGGGCATTACTGGAAATTGGTTAAGGGGAAGTTCTCGATAATTTAGTAATATACATTAAAGTAGTCTGTAGTCACTTCTGTCTATAGCTAAGTTCTGGTATAGAAATGCCTTCTGGTAATGATCTTACTACCCAACCAGCACTTGTAACATAAGCATGTAGGGCCAAAGGTCATATTGTGATAAAAATGTATATTCATAGTTTTGTATTTGTTTCTTAAAGAAGGACCCTAAACCGTATAAACGTGAGGGCCTACAAACCGAGATCTTCACCTGGAGCAATGCCAGACAGGACCAAATTATAAAAATTTGAACCAAACTATTATAAAAATTTTTTAGCTCTCTGAGAGATGAAGATCTGAACCAGGCAGAAATAGCAGAAATGGAGAGGAAGGGTCAAGGTGCATGCAGGGAGTAGAATCTGTGGAACTTGGCAATTGTTTTGATTTGGGCGGTGAGTTTCAGAACGAACAAGTTATCCACCAGATAATTGTAAGGACGGAAGCCCCATTCATGGGGAGAGAACGTCAGGGAAATTCCAAATTTGGTTGGAGGATAAATCCTGTTTGGTGCTTTTGCTGCCTCTCAGGAGTCAGAAAGAGAAGTGGAGGAAAACGCTAGTCTGCGGCTCAGCTAAGCACCTAAAGGTTTGGGGGATGTTATTTGCTATATTTTCCATTCTCTGGCTGCCACTTACCAGGCTCTTGTCGGCCCTCATCTTCCGGTCCTCAAGCCACCGCACGTCAGCCACTTCCGCGCCTTCAGAGTTTCCCGGCGGTGCCCGCTCACCGGATGTGGGAGCAGCACTTCCGCCTCAGAGGGGCTCGCTCAGGAGACACAGGGCACATGCGCGCCGGGGTTTTCCGCTCAGGAGACACAGGGCGCAGGCGCGGCGGGGTTTTCCGCGGGCCCAAGTTCTGCCGGCGGGTGTGCGTCGGCGTTTGAGTGTTTGCGTTGCTGTGGCTGAATGCTTTTTCCAAACCGAGAGAGCATTCTCTTTCCGCTTAATGACCCAGGCCTCCATTTCCCCACCCGCCACGGAAAGTCACGGCGCCTTCCCAAGGGCTTTGTAGGTCTCCAGGCACCGAGGCCCAGGCGCTAATGAAGAAGAGTCATTGCTGATTTCCAGCTGCTAAACGCACGGCTCATTACATTTGGTGGGTTTTTAAAATTTATTTATTTATTTATTTAATTTTTGCTGTGTTGGGTCTTCGTTGCTGCGCGTGGGCTTTCTCTAGTTGCAGTGAGCGGGGGCTACTCTTCGTTGCGGTGTGCGGGCCTCTCATTGCGGTGGCCTCTCCTGTTGCGGAGCACGGGCTCTAGGCACATGGGCTTCAGTAGTTGTGGCGTGCAGGGTCAGTAGTTGTGGCTCGTGGGCTCCAGAGCACAGGCTCAGTAGTTGTGGCGCACGGGCTTAGTTGCCCCGCGGCATGTGGGATCTTTGCGGCCCAGGGCTCGAACCCCTGTTCCCTGCATTGGCAGGCGGATTCTTAACCACTGCATCACCAGGGAAGCCCACCTTTGACGGTTTTACTCTGAGCCCAGAGAGCTTCATGAGTTGAGTTTCAAGTCTGCAGTGACCTTTTGTTTCCTGTATAGGAACCTGGAATTAAGGGGGGAAATTCTCAGCCATTAAGATACCAATTTCTTAAGCCAGGTTCTCAAGCAAGGGGCCAGAGTAATTGCATCCTCCTGGAGTCCCAAATTAACCCGTGACCCTGAGCCAGCTCTGGAGGATTTGGAGATTTCCATTATCTTGCCCTAAAGGGTAGCTAGATAGTGGAGGAAAACTTGACCTTATTATTACTAATGATTGTGGAACAAACAGAAATACATATTTTTATTAGTTTCCTACTTACATTCTTTTATTTTTTTTTTTCTGTACGCGGGCCTCTCACTGTTGTGGCCTCTCCCGTTGCGGGGCACAGGCTCCGGACGCGCAAGCCTAGCGGCAATGGCTCACGGGCCCAGCCGCTCCGCGGCATGCGGGATCCTCCCGGACCGGGGCACGAACCCGCGTCCCCTGCATCCGCAGGCAGACTCCCAACCACTGCGCCACCGGGGGAAGTCCCTACTTACATTCTTTATAAGCCGTTCAAGTATACCAAAATGTAGTGGATAGTGGTAGTCCAGTGGGAAATTTTATGTCGCTGAGGAAGATGGCTGGTAACTTAGAGTGTGAATACGAATCTGCTGTGATTATACCTTGAACCATTGACTTAGAAATCTTACTTCAGTGAGGCTTACCCTGACCACCCGTTAAAAAAAGTTTAACCTACTCCCAGCCATCCTTCTTACCTCCTTGAAGGTGTTTTCTTTTGTTTCTGTTTTCTCCATTGCACTTTTTAGTTGTAATACGAAGTGTAATTTACTTATTTATTATAGCCCTGGTTTATTATTTGTCTTTCTCACACTAGAGTTAAGCTCTATGAAGGCAGGAACTGTTTTTTTCCTGCTTACTAATGTATTTCAGAGACCTAGAACAATTTTGGCTTATAGTAGGTGCTCAATAAGTAATTTATTGAATGAATGAAAAACTGAATATGTTATTTTCCAAAGACCATAAATAGAGCCCAGAGTGAGCTTGCCCTGATTGCCATGACCTATATGGAACACAGTTTTATGGGAAGTCCTGGTTGGTGAAGACAGCAGGCCAACCAATGTTTGTGGAATACCTGTTCTACCCCAAGTGATAACTTTCCACATTCCTCAGAATTTAGCATCCGTTCTCCATGAAATATTCTGATACTTTTTAAGGCATCTTAAACCTTTGGGGTTCCTTGGGCAGGACCTATGTGGTTCATCTCCATGGCATCTCTTATCTTGATATGCACATACCAGACAATAACTATTTGTTGAAAGAGCTAACTGGGTTAAGGCATTAGGTCACATGAATAGTATTTGTTTTATGGAATTATGGTCCACAGTAGTATTATTTTGCAAACTGGGGTATTTCTCTGAAGGATTTATAAGGTTTTTATGATAAATTTTTGGGTCTTCCTTTCAGTGATCCTCTGAAAAATGAACTTACACATATTCTGGGTTGTCTGGATAACCAAATACTGATGGGAGGTTTTGGTGTGCCTGTTTGTTTTTGTGTCTCTTTTGAGCATGTTAGCACTAGGTAACATAGTACATACTTTGTCACAGGTTAATAAGAACAGAGGCAGCCTTAAAAAGTAAATGATTTATTCACTCTGGATGAAGCCCAAATGACATTAAGCCACTCTGTCAGAAGCTTTCACAGTAGTTTAAAAGGAGAAAAGAGATGAGAAAAATGAGTCATAACATGTGGTACAACAGGCTTGCTGAACTAGCAGTTGGTACCGTATTTCTTTTCTGAGAGGTAATTTAGTTCAGCAAAACATAATCATTGGTGTTTTTAAGTTAATTTTTTTTTTTTTTTTTTTGCGGTACGCGGGCCTCTCACTGTTGTGGCCTCTCCCATTGCGGAGCACAGGCTCCGGACGCGCAGACTCAGTGGCCATGGCCCACGGACCCAGCCGCTCCGCGGCACGCGGGATCCCCCCAGACCGGGGCACGAACCCGCGTGCCCCGAATCGGCAGGCGGACTCTCAACCACTGCGCCACCAGGGAAGCCCTAAGTTAATTTTTTAAATTTAAAAATTGTTGGCTTTATAGTTTTTCATTTGTTTTGCTATTTTGTGTGTTTTGTAGCTAGAAAAGCTATAATGTAAGGAATTTGAGCCCACCTTTATGTTTTTACATATTTAATAATATCATAACGAAAATAGTTTAAGTTGGGGACATGGGACCTTGAAAATGTGTTTTTACATTTAGCGAGTTTTAGTGGGGTGTTTATGCTTTACTCAACCTGGTGAAAAAAAGTCATTGTAGAGCTTTGGGCTTCAGGGCCAGTCCCCAGAATACTCATTTCAAGTAAGTCCAGGTGCGATAGGTCAGTGTAGGACAGATAGGTCTGTTACTGCTGGTGCTAGGGGTGCTGGTGGTGGTGAAAAATAGGAGAGAGTGATCTTAGGAAAATATAGGAAGATTGGTTGGCAGATATGGAGGAATTTTAGGTAAAGTTGGAGCTTTCTTTGCAATTTTGTTTTTGGCTCTGAATTTGTGAGTTCTCTTTCTTAGTGACCTTTCTCAAATGGGTAAGTGAAATGCAGTGTTTTTATTTCTAGATGTAAAAGAGTAAACACTAAACGGCACTTCTGTGGATGGTGCAAATCTGTTCCGTTTGTAACACTGGAAGACCTAAAGAACTGCTTAAAGTCATTGTGATAGAAGATCAGAGGAAAGAGATGCTTTTTTTCTGATACTGTCTTCCCCTCTTAACTCATTCCCCCGCCCCCTTGCCCCAACCTTCCCATCCCAGGCCCTGCATTGGGAAATAGGAGTAGAAAGAAATAAGGGCTTTTAAAAAATTTACTTTAATAGAAGGGGTACTGGGAGCAGGTGTTATTTCAGAGTTGACTTTGCTACCATGTCCAGAGTAATACTGTCCGGAGTTCAGTCAATCAGCAAATATTTATTGAACACCTACTGTGTGCCAGGCATTATCCAGGGAGCTGAAACAGTGAACAATACAGAGTCCCTGCTTTCGGACTTAATAAAACTAATACTTTATGATTCTGTTCTATTCTGTCTGTAGCTACACTCGGTACACTTTAGGTGAATATGGGTGGGCAATTTGAAGAATTTTAGTGCATTCTTTATGCTGATTTGGCTGATTTCTAGGGTAGAATACAGAGTTAGATATTGTAAAGGCTCAAATTAATTTGTTCTTTTTGTCTTTCTCTGTTTTAAGGGGTGTCATGAAAGTTGACATAAATCTTCAGAAGGTGGACATTGACCAGTGTTCAAGTGATGGCTGGTTTTCAGGAACTCACAAATGTCACCTTAACAATTCAGAGGTAAGAACATAGAGATAAAGTTCTTTGAAATCAGAAGCTCAGAAATATAATACTTTTGAATATATTGTATTTGTGTGGGTAGGTGAACAAGAGGCATCTTACTGGGAAAAAAATCTCCTATGCAGGTCTGAATGTTGCCAAATGAACTGAAAGAGGAGTAGAAAATGAAATTTGTGCAGAATAACTGTTCATTTGGGGACTAAGAGAAGGCTGAAACTAAAATTATGTCTGAAGTTTGGCTTTAGTCAAAGGCTGACCCTATTGTTCAAAATGGGCTGGAAATCAAAATAGCCCTGAGGTGAGAAACCAGTCCCAAGAGGGGTCAGCCAAATTATGCACATTTTTGTGGAGTATGATGCTTGTTGAAACATTGATAGTATTCATTCAGACACCCTGCCATCTGCTAGAAAAGCAATAGAGAAAGTATGGCTAGGAGATTTTGAAAAAAAGGAGAAAACTGTACACAGGAAACTGAAACAGAAATGTGTGTATTTGGTGTGTTTTTTCCAATTTGCAGTTCCTATCCATACTTGATTTCATGGAACTCTGGTTGGTAAGGGACAGGCAGAGAGATCATACTTCTGGAAATAAGGCTGTCACTTGTCTTTTTTTTTTAACTATTTTTTTTTTATTGAATGAAAGATTCTTTAAATTCTGTAGTGCTTTACAATTTTCAAGTTTCACACAGTTGATTTCATATAATCCCATAATAACCCTATTTTCCCCTCTACCCCTATATTATATTTTATATATATATTATATTATATTATATATATATTCCCCATTCCCTCTCTCCACTGGTAACCACTAGTTTCTTCTCTATATCTGTGAGTCTGCTTCTTTTTTATTATATTCACTAGTTTGTTGTATTTTTTAGATTTCATATGTAAGTGATATCACACAGTATTTGTCTTTCCCTGCCTGACTTATTACATTTAGCATAATGCCCTCCAGGTTCAAACATGTTGCTGCAAATGGCAACATTTCATTCTCTTTATGGCTGTGTAGTATTACATTGTGTAATACTTCTTTATTCATTCATCTGTTGATGGACACTTAGGTTGCTTCCATATTTTGGCAATTGTAAATAATGCTGCTATGAGCATTGGGCTGCGTGTATCTTTTCAAGTTAGTGTCACTTGTCTTCTGTAGTTTCAGAGATGACATGTGATGACATCCTCATTTCATTTTCAGTAATCTATCTCTGAGGTCCCCAAATGCTCTGAAACAAATGTACAGTAAAGCTCCTGACCTTAAGTACTTGGGCTATCTCAACTTTCCATGAATTTATGAGGAAAGTCAGCTTGATTTATTTAAAATAGGGAATATTCATATAAATGTAGTAATCTACATGTTCAGTTTGAATTTTTGCCAAATACTCCCGCAGCCCACCACTACCCAAGTAATCTTCCACAGTTCCCCACATCCCCCTACATTCCACGCACACCTCCACCTGCCCTCCATACTTCCCACCACAATATCCCTCAATCCTCCCACCCCCGATGAAACCCCCCAAATCCCCCACATCCCTCTAAGCCCATCGCACATCCCCACCATGTTTCCATGACCCCCTCTTCCTCAGTACCCGACACGTCCCCACTCCCACATCTCCATACACCTCCACGTAGCCAACCCTCTGCACAGCCCTCACTTCCTTCACTCCCTGCCCCCAAATTGGGACCCAATTATGTCAATGAAGTGCTTCTATCTTGTCAAGTCACAGAGGTCAAGATCCTCTTTTCATCTCCCTTCACTGTTTGTTCTTATGGTTTTGAACTTTTCTGAGTTCCCACTTCCCTTTGGATGGTTCTGGCGTTTCTAAAGATATGAATTTCAGTTACTGATTTGGTAAATATCTTTAGCCTGATTATTATCTCCATGCCAATGGCGTATAGCTCCAAAGCTTTGTCTTTTAGCCAGAGTGGAATTTTTCCTGCATGGGTGTCATATTGTGGATATTGATCTGTATGTGCTCATTTCTGTATAGCCTTGTTTCAGTGGTGCTCCTGGGTGGTTCAATAAACAGTCTGTCTAGAAACAAGGAGATATTTTTTTATCAGTCTGTTACAGTTGCTGCTTGCCTCTAATTATCTTGTTGTTTTTCTTCCATATAGCACATCTATGTATTTGACTAGATGGTCTTATTGGGTGGCCTTTTGGAAGATTGATTTATTTTCATTGCATCAGGATTATCAATTTTCTGAGAGTTGTGTCTTTTTAAAGCTTTCAAATAAAGCTAAGTTATTTCAAGATAAAATATTATCCTCTATTCTGGTAAACAAAGATCAGGGTGAATGTGTAACTTTTGGCTTTATATATGGGAGCATTGCATTTATTCAATTCCTATAGGAAAAAACCAGAAAAACATACCCTGTAAGACAACCAACAGTTCAATGAATCTCATTTGAAAATGCTGTACAAAGAGGTTCAATGATCAAAAAATAACATCAACAAACACTGAATCTACAAAATGCATGTTTTGAAAACTCTGGATCCCTCGACCCCTTTACTTGCCCAGGTCCTAGGGCTGGGAGTCGAGATCTTGGTGTCCTAGGCTGGGCCCCTGAGGCCCTTGGTGGGTAGTCTGATTGACACAGGGCTGGCCTGGAACTTCTCTAAGGTTCTGGAGTTGGTGTTGGTCACTCTAGGTACCTGCCGCCGGTCCATACCACATCCTCAGACTTGGGACCAGCAGTGGTCTTTCAGTCCTTCCCTGTAGTGAGGTGAATTGGAGACTAGGAACTGGCTTCTACTGATGTTTTTATTGCTTGGGAAACAGAAAGAAAAGCTCTTGTTCAGGGTGTTTTTCATCTGCACTGGCTCGCCTTTGTTCCTTGTCACAGATTTTCTGTCACAGACCCCAAGGATCATTGTGTAAACCAGCTTGTTTTGGGACGTATCTACCACGATTCGTATTTGTAGGGTGTAGGGGCCTGTCTATGAAAATCCGCATCACTAGAAACAGAGACACTCTTCGTGTTTACTGGGTTTTATTTTGCCACTATTTAACATTCTTCTCTTGTAAATACCACAGGGAGTTACAAATTTCAAAGTTATAATTGAGGCAAACTTTTCACTTAAAAATTTTTTTTCCACTGTGTTGGCTTTTCAGCCTCCAAGGTATCTTAAACTGGTAGAGCGAGTCTGACGTTGGAAACAGATAAGTGGTATGTAACCAATGAGAGAAGCCTCAGGAGCATTTTAGAAAGGCATGGGATAGTTTGTGAGGAGAATAAATTCTCAACAAGTTAGGGTTGTTATCGAGTCTAGGAGGCCAATAAGTATTTTTTGAAGGGCATAGTAAATTGAGATCTGAGTCGACACCCTGAACTGGATTGCAGGATTATTCTGGCTATTCTTATGACTGATTCAGATCACTGCTACCTGGACTTGATCATGTTTTCAGTATCCATTTAAATAATTCTTGACCTATGTCATATCATTGTTTGCTTTGAGTACACAAAATCTTCTCCTACAGAATAGTTTATGAAAAACATTCAAATAAATTGATATTGCTGTTTTAAAGGTTTTCTTTTGCTTTGTTTCCATTAGAAGAATTTTTAAAATCACTATTTAAAGTAGGAAACATTAGGACAGTGGTCTTGAAACTTTTTGATTATATTCTATTAGTAAAAATGCTTTAAGCATCCACCAATGGTACTTGTATATTTTTTATGCTATAAAGTATATGCATCTTTTGTTATATATTCTGTATATTATAAATCAGAAAACTTAATTGGGTTGAGATAAATATGAAATACGGTTTTAATGTAGATTATATTTTATGAAAATAAATGTATCTTTAATGAGAGCAATGTAATTGACTGATTTACAGTTTTTGAAAAATTTTCAGTGACAGTGTTATGATTGATTATGCTTCATCATTTAAAAAAAACTTAGTTTAGTCATTTGCAGAGACGTGGATGGATCTAGAGACTGTCATACAGAGTGAAGTAAGTCAGAAAGAGAAAAACAAATATCGTATATTAACGCATATATGTGGAATCTGAAATAATTGGTATAGACGATCTTTGTAAATAGACGATTTACAAAGCAGAAATAGAGACACAGACGTAGAGAACAAATGTATGGATACCAAGGGGGAAAGGCCGGGGGTGGGATGAATTGGGAGATTGGAATTGACATATATACACTGTTGATACTATGTATAAAATAGATAACTAATGAGAACCTACTGTATAGCACAGGGAACTCTACTCAGTGCTCTGTGGTGACCTAAATGGGAAGGAAATCCAAAAAAAGAGGGGATATATGTATATGTATAGCTGATTCACTTTGCTGTACAGCAGAAACTAACACAACATTGTAAAGCAACTATACTGCAATAAAAATTAAAAACAAACAAACAAAATCTTAGTTTAATACTTAGTAATGCAATGATTCAGAAGTCTCTAAGTTCAGTTTATTTTCATATTTAGTTTTAGTGTCTGTCATAGTTGAAAATATGCCTCACAAGGATATGTCAATCCCAACTGAAGAAATTAATTGTTGACTATATTTTCTAAATAACAGTGTTCATTTCTCAGTTCCATCTACCAATTTTGCCAAGGTTATTTTCAGAAATACAGCTGGCAGTTTTTCATCTTACCTGAAGTCAGCTGGTCCCTACTAATTGGAAAGCTGGGCATCTTAATATTTTAAAAGAATAGGTTAAAAATCCACTCAGACTTTCATGGGGAATATTTTCAAACAGATGAGGAAATTTTATTTCCAAGTTTAAACTGTATGGCTATGTGAGTATTTATAGTTTTTGGCAACAAAACCCACAGAACACTGAAAATATTTCCAAATATCCATTTTCAAAATGCTCACTTCAGAAGGCTTTCACAAGGATTATCGAAGTGTCACAGTTACTTTGAAGGAAGAGCTTATATATTAAAAAAAAAAACCAAAACCTGCTACGTAGACACTACTGACATCCAGTTGTCATAGAGCAGGTCAGCAAGTTTAGAACATTTGCCTTTTTTGTAAACAGCAATGCATAACTAATCTTCGCGTTTAGAAGCAAGTAGTTCACTCTGATAATCAGAAAATCTTTGTGTGGGAAAAGGTTCTCCAGGTCACACACCATCTTATTATGAAGAGTTGGAAATATTTTACAATTTAAAATAATATACTCTGTAGATCCATGTAGATGGTCGTATATAAAAGGTAATACATTGAAATGTGAAAGCAAATATAGGAACCAAGTAACCACTGTCAATATTTCTGTCTTAAAACTCCCAGTTTTACCTCTGGTGCCTTATCAGTATTATGGTCATATGAAATGTGGATTGAGTGAAGGCATTAATGTCAATCCAAGCCTTAAATATTACTAAAGCTAAATTTATTTCTTATTTTTTTATTAAAAAAGTTAAATATAAATAGAACTTTTAGTATTTTTTTCCCCCACATGTGTCCTCTGCTTTGGAGACCACTTCTTGAGGTTATCAGATTCACTGTTCTATCCAGAATCACGGGAATGGTTTTGTTGTCAGCTCAGCCAGTGGTTTTATATAGCGATAAGACAATTTTTGGATATCTCTTCTTTTCTATTGAATGCACTGAATGAGAGTTGATGTGTAGCTCCTTACTACTTCATTAGATGTAACTCAGTGAATCTCTAAAGAAATCTTTTTAAAAAGTTAAAATATAGGAAAGGGTATAATTTAGTACACAAGAAAAGAAATTTAATGCAAAAATCTAAAGAAAGCAGAGGGAATTAATCATTCTCTTTTGAAAGCCCTCTTATATACAGAACATAGCTTAATCGTTTGGCTGTGGCAGGATTTAGAGTACTTTCCTAGAGCTCTTTTATTTAATTCAATTTCTGCTTGAGTGAAATTGTTTAGAAACCGTTATATATTCGTTTTCATCTTGTGGCTGAAATGTCAACATTGCTCTTCTTTTCTCTAGAAAGGTTCTGCATTACATATGTTATCGTTCACCTATCTCCAGAACTGTGCTGTTCAGTATGAGAACCACAAGCTACATATGGCTACTGAAATGAAAATCAATTAAAATTAAACAAAATTAAGAATTCAGGTCCTTAGCCCCATTAACCTGATTTGAAATATATAGTAACCACATGGAACCATTGGACCCTGGACAATTAGTGGACAAACTGGGCTCTTGAATATGGCCTAGCTTATAGTGTAGTCAAACCACACAAATTATTGAAACCTTTGAAATGCCTGAATTTCCTTATATGGGTGAATCAGTAACATTGCCTTTAAATTCACTAAGGGACATTTAAGGACAAACTTGAAATGAATTTTGGCTTATGTAATCATTCTTATGATCTACAGTGTTAACTCAGTTGAAAATAAGTAATGGTAAACCTGCAAGCTATTTTTAATGCCATTATTTTACACTGAAAACTGAAAAAATCTTCCAGTAAATGGGGAAAAGTAAATACTGGTAATCTTCTAGACATTTAAATTTCCACTGTGTTTGTAGTAAAACTTCTGTTTTCTCTCATTATCAATACAAAATGTGATTCATGTGAAATCGCACTCTTCTGCTAAGATGTAGGGCAGTGATCAGGTGTTCATTGGTGCCTAGCACAGTGCCTGGTACATATATTGAATTAATGGAGGCAACCTGCTCTTTGGGTAGATGGCCTTCTTATAATAATATAGAGTTACTGCTTTTGATTTCTCCCACTGGAATTGCTCAAAATAAAGTTAAACTTTTTTTTTTTTTTTTTTTTCTTCACAGCAGCCACCCAGATATTTGAAGACTGCTGTCAGCCTGCTTCTAAGTCTTTCTTTTAGGCTAAATATCTTCTGTTTCAGTCAAGTATCGTTTTACTAGGTTTAACCAAAAGAGGCCATACCACTACTGTATGACTCCCCATTTGTTTTTGAACTTGTCAAGACCTAACTTGTTTGATTTTGTTACATAGTCCTTTCTAAAATTAATGGGAAACTGATGATATTTTCAGAGTTTTCATTGTGCTCCTGAAAGTTATTTGGACTAGATATTCTGGACTTGCTCCAAAACTAGAGTTAGGAAATAGTATTCCAAAATAACTGTACTGGGGTGCCTAATAAGTCAGTTAAGGGAAAGCTGACTCTCTCTTTTTTTAATTTAATTTTTTTTAACTTTTAATTTTATATTGGAGTATAGTTGATAAACAGTGTTGTGTTAGTTTCAGGTGTACGGCAAAGTGATTCAGTTATACATATACATGTATCTGTCCTTTTTCAAATTCTTGTTCAGAGCTGGCTCTCTTGTTCAGAGAAAGATGTTTCCAGGAACAGAGCAAGGGTTCACCAGTGGCTATTGCCATCTTGTGGTTGGGGGAAAGGGAGAAAGAGAGGGCATTTTGCAAGGCTTATAAAAACTTCATGCAACATTGGCTATATGGTTGGAGTAGGTGCCTCTTAAGTATCTTTGCAACCCTAAGATTTTATACTTCTAGCGAACTGTAAAGGGAAAAACTGAAAAGTGTTTCCATCCAAAGGCAATGCTCTGACTATCCTTGCATTGGCAATACCTTGAATTCTCACATTGCATGTGATTGTGCCTGCAAAACTTGAGATTTTCTTATTTTGCTCTATGGTAATGATAAAGCAAACTGCTATTCATCATTGGCGCCTTCATTCAAGCTAGCTTATAGGATTTGATTTCCACTTACTCATTAAGCACTTTGGTGATGGTTATGGACGACTAACACATTCTGAGGAAGTGAGAAGGAAAAGCCAAAACATGTTTAGTTGACTTTAGGTTGCGAATCTGGGATGATGTGAGCCAGAAAGGAGGCAATATAGGGGAGTATTATTATTTTTTTCTCTAATTTGCTTCTTTTGCTTATGAAGGAATCAGATACCTTAGAGTAGAAGATAAATCCATTTTTTCCACTATGACAAAGTCATGATATTTGGTATCTGCTTCTGAATAACACTCCTTTGTATACATTCCATGTCACTGGATTGTATCACCAACCTTCTTGAACTTGTTGATCTAATGTTGGGACCTTTGAAGTATTTGCATTAGAATGTACAAAGGGGGAGCACATCCTGTCTATTCAAGGTAAATAGACTCTTTCTCTAGATCTGTCTGTCTATCTCATGTCTATATCTCTATTTATCTGTCTATTTGAGACAAAAATCTATTAAATCTTGATTTATAGCTTTCTACTTTATCAACTTTATCGACCATATAAAATGTTTTTTTAAAAAAACCCTTACAAGATCTTATTCATAAGATCTCTTACCAGTAGTGTAGGTAAAGGCACTTTTGATAATATTTGCTAGTAATTAAGTTTTCTTTAGCCCAAGCCTGAAAAGTCTATAAGACGCCAAAAGTGAAGTATCCCTTTGATACAAGTTTGTTTTTCAATCTCTAAGAAAACAACTATTTCATAATAAAAAACAAGACGTGTCCATTTCGTACTTATAGTGTGAGTTACATATTATTGTTATTCCCATTATTTAGATGAGAAAATTAAGACTTAGAGTGGTTTAAGTAACTTGACTGAGGTCATAAATCTAGTAAATGGTATTTCAGGAATTTAAACTATAGGAAGGTACTATGGGTGACGTACGGTTGTTTGGAGAGAGAATCACTGACTGGTAATGGCCCATGGGCTGATACCGTTAGTCTTGTGAGTTCAGCCAAGAGGCATGCTGGAATCTTACTTAACTAATTGGTTAGGCGTATACCAGTCAGGAAGAACTGATCTAGCTCTCAGGTGGCCGAAACAAATTTCCAAGAGGGTACGGCAAGTTCACATAGAAATTTGGATTAGGATCAATATACAAGGGCTTCCATCTTACAGGTGTGTGAGCGGCAGCAGCAGAAGTTTCTTGCCAGTGGTGGTACTCTTGTTTCAATGTATGGCAGTGATTTGGGATGGTAGAAATGTCCAGTTTGAAACTGAACCCAAGGGATAAGATCCATCTCCTTAGATAGAAGTTGTTGAGGGCTGTACACATTGTCTGGGCATCAGTTAAGGGGCAGGTGTTAAGGAAAGGGACCTATTCTTTGCAGGGAGTTAGAATACAAATCAGAATGTAGGAATAAAACTAAGGTGAATATGGAGGATTGCAACTCACTGGGTACAGGGATGCCAAGGGAATCTACTGTGTTTATGATAATATATAAATACATTTTAAACTCTAACTATTGCTGAAGATAAACACCTAAAATACTCCCGAACTTCTCTATGATCAGGGGTTAGAATGGGGCTGAGCTTAAAGGTGGGCATATGCAGCATATGCAGCTAGGCTGGGGTAGGCTGGGGCAAGGAGTTTGACTTACATACAACAATGGATATGAACTCAAAGTACTAGATTTCTTGATCTTTTCAATGTGGTGAGAGAACATCTGATGAAATATGAAGTTAGTGAACAGATTTGGAGTATGTAGCTAAATTTGTAATGGAGGCAATCAGGGAAAAATAAACTCTACCTATTAAACCATTGCTTTTGTCATTTTCAGTAGAAGAAAAATTGCTACTTGTCCAATTCTAGATATGAGAGGCAATCAGAATATACAGTGAGTGCCTGAGGGTGACTTTTTTAGGGGTTAAATATAGCTTTGCATCATTAGCTTATGTGGGAAAAAAATCCCATTATGACAGCAAATCAGATCTAATCTGGCACTCCCTCTGCTACAATTATATAAAATATGGTGGAAGCTTGTCAAAGCTTTCAGTGAGAAATGAGGCTACTGATGCATGGCAGCCCCCTTTTGAGCACAGTGAAGAATCATGTTGCTTAGCTACAGCCCTTGGCTGATTTAGAAAGCTTTAACTGACTGTATTATACAAGAGTTAAACTCTATTCCTTGATTTTTTTTTTTCCTTAAGAGAAAAAGCCTTATTTACCACCTTCTTATTTTTGGGGTATCTTTACCAAGTCATTTATGTCTATTCACCCAGGACACATTTCGAGTTATCGTTGTTTTTCTCTCCCCAGGGTTTATAGATTGAGAGAGAACAAGTGGGTGGTTGGTGATACAAGGAGAACATAAAGTATTGAAATAAATGCTTTTGCCGGCAAAGTAATGTGCAAGTGTCTATTTAAATTTTTCTTTTTCACTTGAAGTCATTGTATTTTTCCCCTCTTTCTGCTTATTCATAGTTTGAGTTGCTATTGTCTTTATAATGCACAAGAATGTATAACATTTAATTATATTTTTGTATTTCAAAATGTAAACTGACATAGGTGTATGGAGAAGTATAGGGAACAGTGAATGAAACACGAGTAAGTGTGTGGGCTGGAATTGGAACCAAAACACTGAAAACAGAAGGATTAAGGGGAAAAACAAAGAAGAACTGTAAATGGAGAGGTTTACAGCAATTATTGTACGTGAAGTAGAAAAGTGTGTAAAGGGGGAAATGTCAGATGTGTCAGAGACCATTTCAGTGGGGTAAAAATACTCAAGGACTCTTAAGTCTGGAGGAGATTCTAAAAGGCTTTTGGTTCATGCTGTCTCCAGAAGGAATATTTTTTATACTGTTCTAAATATGTAGATATCTACTTATTTTTACAGCTCTTCAGGAAAGAGAGCTGTCCCTAAGCAATGCTTTCTAACATCTTACCATAATTATTGGAATGAAGTAGAGCCATGACCTAATCTCGATTATGTAATTATTCAGTAGATTTTACTATTGACTTGTCAGTACAATCTGTTTTATACATGCAAAAGCAATTTTTCCTGCTTTACAGTTCCCTGATTACCTGCAGGAAAGCCTATAGAGTTGATTCTATATTTACATTCAGAAATAGGATAATGGTTAATTGTCGCTACAGGCTTGGCTCCATCATGATTCTAATTCTGTTGAAGCCCAGATTTCATAGACTTAGAAGCTAAACCACTTCGTTTATGGGTTTTGTTTTTATGCTGGTCTGCAGATCACCTTCATTTGCCACCGTTTAAAGTATGTTTGTGTAATATCATCATTTTCAAAGTGTGGTCCTGGAACCCTTCAAGTGAGGACCCCTGGGGGTCCTCAAGACCCTATTAAGGAAGTCTGTGAAGTTAAACCTTTTCATAATAATTTTCATAATAATTCAGAGACTATTTGCCTTTTGAACTCTCTATTCTCCTGGGTGTACAGAGGCTTCATAAAATTTGATATAGAAACAGGTTGAATGCAGAAAGGAATATGAGAATCTAGTTGTCTTCTAATAAGCCAGACTTTAAGGAGATTTGCAGAAATGTAAAACAATGATACTCTTCTCGCTAAGTTTTTTATTTTTGGGAAATATTGTTATTTTTCATAAATACACTATGTTAACATGTAATGAGCTTATTGCTATTTTTAAATGAATTAATAAATATTTTGGAAGTTTCTCCATTTAATATTTAAGATGGTAAATATCAATGAATATAACCAACATAAATAAAAGCTCTTTGATATTCTCAATAATTTTCAAGAGTGTAAAGGGGTTCCAAGATCAAAAATTTGAGAGGTCCAATCTGGTGTGTTCCTCAGCTCCTGCATGATTCTGACCTTCACTCCACTTCCTGGTTTCTATGCTTTCTCTCCCTTACTTTGATGATTCTGCTGACAGATTTCTGTATCCCACTTCTCCTCTCCATCTTCTCTCCTGATAATTTCAGCCTCAGACTCCACTGAACCTTTAGCCTAGTGTCATTAGAATTGGTGGATGACAGAAGGGCCGTGATCCCATTAGTTTAAATGGCAATCTGTTTAAAATAAAATTTCACATATTAAGTTTGATATGTATTTCTAACTATAGTGACTGCATTACAGGTAAAAATTTTCATGTATTATTTCACTTATTAGTTTGAATAGAAAAGACACTTTTAGGATTTTGATTTTGATTTCATTTTTTAACAAATTTGACCAAAATGTCAAATAATGGAATATACCGTATTTTATCCTCTGAATTTCGTGTTGAAATTTCAAATGTAAATTAGAAGTCATTTATACACTAAAGCACGTAGAACTGTATAGGATTCTGCAGCCTTAAGTATGTATAAAGGCCAGTGTGTCTGTTTAGTTAGTGCCGTTTATTAATAAATGGCATATTGAAGTTATGCCTGAAAATTTTCTTCTTACGATTGGTCTGAAATTTAATCCTATTATGTGGTAAGCTGGTCAACAACAATTTAATTTTTGTTTTTAATTAATGAATTGCAAATTCAGTAAACATCTTTCTTTTTTTTTTTCTGTTCAGTCAAGATCGTCTTTGGACTAAATTGGACTAAATGAATACCATGCATGTGTAAAATTAAAAGTCAGTTTAGTATTTTATTCCTTTGTTGAAATAGAGATTCCAGAATCTGTTTTTTTTTTAATGTGAAAGACTTCACAAAGCTTTCTTTAAACAGGTTAAATATTTGGTTGACAGCTATACAATGTTTTGTTACCCCTGCAACAGTGATACATATGTTGTTGAATGAGGGTGACTGGAAATGAAATTCTGCACCTTTTTTCCTCTGTCAGGATTGATTAGATTTTGAATTACAAAAGTGCTTGGGGAGCTCTACTCAATACTCTGTAATGGCCTATATGGGAAAAGAATCTTAAAAAAAAAAAAAAAAGTGGATGTATGTATATGTATAACTGATTCACTTTGCTGTACACCTGAAACTAACACAAGACTGTAAATCAACTATACTCCAATAAAAATTAAAAAAAATAAAAAAAGCTTGATAGCCAGGTCTCTCTGGTGGCAATGTGTTGAGCTTTTTCCCTTTTCCTCACTCCCACAACCAGTCACTTGTGAGTTCTTGTCAGTTCTACGTCAGTATCTCATCAGTTTGTTTTCTTCCTCATTCTTCTTTTTTTCTACAAAGTCCTTATTCTTTATTTATTAATTTTCTGATATTCATGTGATATTGCTAAATTTCAAATTGTTTTCATTCATTTATTTACTTTAACACTAACGATGAAAAATCTGAAAGAGAAGTTAAGGAAACACTCCCATTTACCACTGCAACAAAGGTTTTAATTTCTCTGTCAAATCTGAATGAGATCCTTGCTGGGTAGAGTAATCTTGGTTGTAGGTTTTTCCCTTTTATCACTTTATATATGTCCTGCCACTCCCTTCTGGCTTGCAGAGTTTCTGCTGAAAGATCAGTTCTTAACGTTATGGGGATTCCCTCGTATGTTATTTGTTGTTTTTCCCTTGCTGCTTTTAATATTTTTACTTTGTATTTAATTTTTGATAGTTTGATTAATATGTGTCTTGGCATGTTTCTTCTTAGATTTATCCTGTATGGGACTCTCTGTGCTTCCTGGACTTGATTGACTATTTCTTTTCCCATGTTAGGGAAGTTTTCAACTATAATATCTGCAAATATTTTCTCAGTCCCTTTCTTTTTTTCTTCTTCTTCTGGAACCCCTACAATTCGAATGTTGGTGCATTTAATGTTGTCCCAGAGATCTCTGAGACTGTCCTCAATTGTTTTCATTCTTTTTTCTTTATTCTGCTCTGTGGTAGTTATTTCCACTATTTTATGTTCCAGGTCACCTATCCATTCTTCTGTCTCAGTTATTCTGCTATTGATTCCTTCTAGAGAATTTTTCATTTCATTTATTGTGCTGTTCATCATTGTTTGTTTGCTCTTTAGTTCTTTTAGGTCCTTGTTAAACGTTTCTTGTATTTTCTCCATTCTGTTTCCAAGATTTTGGATCATCTTTACTATCATTACTCTGAATTCTTTTTTAGGTAGACTGCCTATTTCCTCTTTAGTTTGGTCTGGTGGTTTTTACTTTGCTTCTTCATCTGCTGTGTATTTCTCTGTCTTCTCATTTTGCTTAACTTACTGTGTTTGGGGTCTCCTTTTCACAGGCTGCAGGTTCGTAGTTCCTGTTGTTTTTGGTGTCTGCCTCCAGTGGGTAAGGTTGGTTCAGTGGGTTGTGTAGACTTCCTGGTGGAGGGGACTGGTGCCTGTGTTCTGGTGAATGAGGCTGTATCTTGTCTTTCTGGTGGGCAGGACTGTGTCCAGTGGTGTGTTTTGTGGTGTCTGTGGCCTCATTATGATTTTAGGCAGCCTCTCAGCTAATGGGTGGGGTTGTGTTCCTGTCTTGCTAGTTAGTTGTTTGGCATGGGTTTTCAGCACTGGAGCTTGCTGGTCGTTGAGTGGAACTGGGTCTTAGTGTTGAGATGGAGGTCTCTGGGAGAGCTCTCGCTGATTGATATTACGTGGGACCAGGAGGTCTGTGGTGGACCAGTGTCCTGAACTTGGCTTTCCCACCTCAGAGGCTCAGACCTGACACCCAGCTGGAGCACCAAGATCCTGTCAGCCACACGGCTTTGGGAAGTCTGAGGTCTTCTGCCAGCGTTCAGTAGGTGTTCTGTAGGAGGTGTTCCACGTGTAGATGTATTTTTGATATATTTGTGGGGAGGAAGGTGATTTCCATGTCTTACTCTTGAAGGTCTTCCTCTTCTCTCATTGTTACTACAACTGACTTAGTTCTAGTCTTAGTTGTTTCTTGCTTGGACTTTCGTAGTACTCTACTCCTGTCTTCAGTCTTATTCTTCAATTCATTGTCTGTGCTGCTGCCAATGTGATTTTTAAAAAAATTGATGTGATTATGTTGTCCTGTATTTTTTCTTTTTTTGATATTGTGTCACATAGCAGTTAAAAGTGCTGACTTTGGATTCAGATTGCCTGAGTTTGTTAACCTTTCTATGCCTCCAGCTTCTTTAACTGGGAATTATTCTCTGATGTATGCAGAATGCTTTGCATGTACATTCTCTATAAATATTAGCTGTTTTCCATAGCACTTTATATGCTTGAAATTACTTATAATTATTTATGTCTGTCTTCTGTGCTAGACTGTAAGCTCCAGAAGGGCGGAAACCACATCAGTTATGTTCATCATTGTATCTCAAGTGCCATAATAATGTCTGTAATAAAGGCGCTCAACAAGTATTTGCAGTTGACTGCCTAATATTCTTCAGTGACTCTCCTTAATCTCTGTGATAAAAGCCACCTTATATACATGGCTTTCTAAATCTAAATTTCTTCTCATTCTACAATACCTGGTTACTTGCCTTCCATGATTCTACTGCGGTGTTTCACGTCTCCACGCATATATTTGCACATGCTCTTCCTTTGGAATAACATACTGTTTCTCACTTTGGCCACCTCAAAGTTCCTGCATATTCTTGGAGTCCTAGGTTTTGATCTTCTGTGACCCCTTGGCAGCCTTTTCCCCAATTCAAGCAGAGCAAGTTCTCCCTTATGTGCCGCTCTAGTACATTGTTCATATTTTAATTTTAATACCTATAATGCTGTATTAAAATGATTTGATTACTCTTAATTACAATAGCTACTTTCATCAGATGCCTGCCCTATTATTGTGTCATATATATGTGTGTGTATACATATATATGTGTGTATATGTTTGTCTGTGTGTGTGTATGTATATATTGAATTTAATCCTCAGAGTAGTCCTAGAGAGCTTCCCTGGTGGCGCAGTGGTTGAGAGTCCGCCTGCCGATGCAGGGGACACAGGTTCGTGCCCTGGTCTGGGGAGATCCCACATGCTGTGGAGTGGCTGGGCCCGTGAGCCATGGCCACTGAGCCTGCGTGTCCAGAGCCTGTGCTCCGCAATGGGAGAGGCCACAACAGTGAGAGGCCCGCATACTGCAAAAAAAAAAAATAGTCCTAGAAAATACCTATTATTATTCCAATTTTACAGATGAGGGAACTGAGGCTCAGCTACTTAAAAAAATTAACATAGGTTACATCTTAGTTAAGACTTTGGACTGATCATTTGCTGATGCAAGAGTACCTTGAGGCAAGGGCTGTGGCCTACTCATACATCTTATTGGTATGGCTGCTCTTGTAGTTTAATTTCATGTACAATATCATATTTGTGTTATACAGTATCTCTTATGGTGACTGTTTTCATCACTGTATCACATCCATAAGAAAAATTTAGATTAATTAGATTAATTCTGCCATAGCTTGCCAGGTAGTCCATCTTCCTTTAGGAATGGAAGATTCTAGGCATAGCCTGGTTACTCATAATACTCTTCCTATTATCTGAAAACCTTCTTGGATACTTAGATTGTAGGTCTCACTTTAGTTTGTTTTATATTTTACTTCATTTATTTCATTTACTTATTGCAAGCAGTTCTATTAAAAATGAATAAGGGTTCAATTAAAATTATGGTTTTCTTATTAGGAAACTTCTATTATCACAAATACTGTAATCAACTACTATTATTTTTAGAATCAAATAAAAACTCTGTAAATGCCACAATGACTTAGTTATGTGCTTTAGTTTCTATTGTTTTTCATTTGTGATAGATGCATTTTGTAAAAAGGGTGTAAAGAATTCAGAGTAGGTGGCTCTACAGATTGACTAGTGATTATTCTCAGTTCACCATTGCCAAGTATTTTTGTCACTTATCTAGATTTGAAAGAATGAATGAACACATGATGCTTTTAAAAACTGCATCTCTCTTTTTGACATAAAAATAGAGAGCTTTACAAATACTATTCAGCTAAATCCATATAAATTCTCCTCCACAATCAAACTACCAAATTAAAAATTAGATTTTTCTTGATAGGAAGTTTTTCAGTATGTATAAATGTATAATTGGAAATTTGTCAATTTTTAGCCTTCCCTTCCTATCTCCCTCACCCTTCTTCTGTCTTTTTCATTTGCCTGTCTTTGCTTATTTTTACATCTCTTCTGTTTTTTTTCCTTTTTCCTGCCCTCTGCTCTCCTCGTTTTCTCCTTTCCTATTCTTTTTTTTTAAATAAATTTATTTATTTTATTTATTTTTATGTTTGGCTGCATTGTGTCTTTGTTGCTGTGCTCAGGCTTTCTCTAGTTGTGGCGAGCGGGGACTACTCTTGGTTGCAGTGCGCGAGCTTCTCATTTCAGTGGCTTCTCTTGTTGCAGAGTATGGGATCTAGGCGCGCCAGCTTCAGTAGTTGTGGATCGCGGGCTCAGTAGTTGTGGCTCGCGGGCTCTAGAGTGCAGGCTCAGTAGTTGTGGCGCACGGGCTTAGTTGCTCCATGGCCTGTGGGATCTTCCCAGACCAGGGCTTGAACCTGTGTCCCCTGCATTGGCAGGCGATTCCCAACCACTGCGCCACCAAGGAAGCCCTCTCCTTTCCTATTCTTTTCTTTATTTTCCTTTTTTTAAAAAACTGTATTAATTCCCAGAAAGAAAAATGAAAGCTAGAAGTTTTAATTTCCAATAAATGTTGGGCTAAGAAATAGTGCAACTTGGGCAAAGGTTCTAGGAGTCCCGAGCATTCCTAGAGCAGTGAGTGTTTATCTTTTAAAGTATGATTATACTTTTAATATCTGTTAGTTGATAAAACATAATAAACTAATCATTTCATTACAGTAGTCTTATATACATTTGATAAATAAGATATAAATATCAAGATATGTTTTTAGTTTAAACTAGAAGAATTTCTTGTTGTGGTTTCTTGAGTTTTTTGAGCTTCTTGAGGTGACTCCATGACTCCACAGAGGTTTATGAGCTGCAGCTTACACAGTAGTTTCAGAGAATTTTCGAATTTACTTTCTGATTCATCTAGTTCTGCATTTAAAAATGCACATACAACTTAAACCAAATCAAGAATAGAATGTATTAGAAAATATGATTTGGTTCCATATATGCCATGCGAAATACCAATCTAGCAGCAGATCTTCCTTAAGCCTAGTAATATACCTCCAGAATATGATCCCATTTAGGTCTCTTGTTCAGGACTCCACAATTAGAATATATTCCATTGAATTCCTTCACACATTTAGCTTCACATATTTTGCATGTGTTGTGGGCATGAAGATCAAGGAAATTTGATCCTTCTTGAGTTTTACAACTACAAAAGAGCTCAAGGAAAATATTATGAGGTCTGAGCATACATGTCAGTCACGTATTATAATTCCAGTTATATAATTATAACTGGAAAGATTATCCTCTGAGAATGCACATTTGTCTATGTGTTGCGGAGGTGCAAGTCAGTGGTGCAGGGGGGACGTGGACTATTTATGGAGTGAAGAAACTGGAAGGGAAATTGGAAGGGAAAGCCTGCCTCTGACATGAACTCCTTTTAATTTTCTTGAACTCTTGCTAATAAAGAGCTAGGTTTGAGCTTTCTTTAGGTGGGAGAGAAAAGACGAGGTGAGCTACTAGGGGGGTTTCTTTTCCTTTATCAAATTCAAGGAGGTATTGAGTGGGAGATAGGGGTGAAAGCACCAGCATCAGTGACCAACCTCAAGATTGACCAGTTATGATTCAAGAAGTATTGTTATCACCAAGTTTGGGTGGCACATATTATGCTATATTTTCTTTTCTAGAGAAGCTATAAATTGTAAAGCTAATCTTGTTTAAATGTTTATGCCAGTAAACTTTAAAACATCTTTGTTTGAAATGTTTCCGCCAGTAAGATTTAAGACATCTTTCTACAGTCTTAAATATTGGGCATGTTATGGTCAGTTACACTTAAATTTATTTCTAATTTGGAAAAGAATGTTTGAATTGGTCTTCCTCTTCCAGCTATTTTTGTATTATTACTCCAATGTCAGTGTCTAGAGAAGCAAATGTGATTTGAAAATCAGTCTATCAATAAGGTGTTACCACTGTTGACTGCATAATTGGACATTTTATTTTTATAAAGTTCTTCCAAAATTATAAAAGTAATATTTATTTTAATCATGAAAACCATACGAAGACTAAAAAGGAGAAAAGTTACCACCTACATTTCCTCTTTTCACCAGCTTCGAACTGCAGTCTTTTCCATACTCTTTCTAGTACTAAATGCTAGTTATTTTTTGTCAATTTGATGGGTGAAAAATACGTACTTAATTGTTCCTTCAATTTATATTTCTTTAGTAACTAATAAGGTTAAATGTGTGTGTATATATATACATGTAACTAAGTAATTCTGTGAATATAATGAAAAATATTACAATGTATATTATGTATCATTTCATATATATCATATATCATATCATATCATATCTGGGTAGTTTGGTCCCGGTAATATATATTTTCCTAAGACTTCCCTGTTATGCTGTCTATAAGACTAGAAATTAAGCCTGGAAAAACAGAAATGGATATGTGACACTTCACTAGTAAAATATGAAGTGGGTTGGGCTTCTGTTCTTTAGAATTTCACGGTCCTTTTATCTAAAGCTAAAAGAGACTTAGGTTTTTTAATTGGTGAACCCCCAAGTTGAGTCTTTTCTGTCAGAGGTGGAAATCAAGAGATTTAAATGTTTTGTATATTCCTTGTACCAGTTATCAACTTATTTCCTCACTCCAAATCCATCCTTTTTTGCCCTGCTTTTGTGATACTGGATCTGAGCCCTGTAAGCATTTCCCTTTTGCCATCTGGGACAGTATTAAGCTTTTCAGTAGTTGGCATTGGAGAGACACTGTGTGAAGAAGACTTTTATTTCAGGTTCCAAAATGCTTTTTTCCCTGCTCTGATGGTGAGCTGCAGCCAGTGGAATGCAGGATACCCAGCATCACATGCATACTCTCCTCTGAGTTTTGATGGCACTCATAGGCATCTGAGGCAGAGGTGACTTGCCCACTCAAATGTGTACATATCAGTGCAAAGCCATCAAAACACAAAAAACAAGAAAACATGACAACACCAAAGAAACACAATCATTTCTCAGTAAGTAACCCCAAAGAACTAGAGATCTACAAGTTACTTGAAAAGGAATCCAAAATAATTATTTTAAGGAAGTTCAGTGAGATTCAAGGGAACACAGAGAGACAATTTGATGATCTCAGGAAAAAAATACATGAACAAAATGAGAAGTTCATCAAAGGGATAGAAATCATAAAAAAGAACTAAACAAATTCAAGAGCTGATAAATACAACAAATTAAATGAAAAATGCAATAGAGAGCTTCAACATTAGGCTTAATTATTGCAGAACAAAGAATCTGTGAACTTGAAGACAGACCCCTCAATAATATCCAGTCATAGGAGAAAAAGGAATAAGAATGAAAAAGCATGAAGAAAGCCTATGTGAATTATGGGATACCATAAGGCAAAACAACATTCTCATTATGGAAGTCCCAGAAGGAGAAGAGAGAAAAAGGGACAGAAAACTTATTTGAAGAAATAGTGGCTGAAAACATCCAAAATCTGGGGAGAAATATGGCCATCCAATGACATGAAGCTCAAATATGCCCAAACAGATTCAACCCAAAGACATCTTCACTGAGACACATTATAATCAAACTCTTAAAAATCAAAGACAGAATTTTGAAAGTAGCAAGAGAAAAATGAGTCATCATATAAAAGGGGACTCAGCAGATTTCTCCACAGAAATCTTGCTGGCCAGGAGAGAGTGGGATGATATCTTCAAAATGGTCAAAGAAAAAAAGAACCTGCCAAACAAAAATACTTTACCCAGCAAAGTTGTCTCTTAGAAATTGAGAAAGATTTTTCCAGACAAACAAAAGCTGAGGAAATGTATCACCACTAGACCTGCCTTACAAGAAATGCTAAAGGGAGTTTTCAAGCTGAAAGGAAAGGGCACTCATTAGTAACATGAAAACATATGAAAGTAGAAAAGTTACTAGTAAAGGTAAATATATAGTCAGTTTCATATTGCAGTGGTGATGTATAAATCACATTAAATTCTAGCATATGAGTTAGAAGACAAACATGAAAAATAATTATAGCTGTTTTGTTTATCAGTATACAATATAAAATGATGTAAATTGGGACATCAACAATAGAAAATGTGGAATCTGGTAACTGTCTAGAACTTTTTTTTATGCAGTTAAAGTTAACTTGTTATAAACTTAAAACAGACTGTCATGACTGTAAGATGTATTATGAAAGCCTCATGGTAATCACAAAGCAAAGGCCTAAAACAGATAAACAAATGATAAAGAAAAGAGAGTCAAAGCATACCACTACAAAAAATCATCAGTTCACAAGAAAGACAGCAAGAGAGGAAAATGGAGTTTAGTTCTCAGTGAACTTTGAAATAACATTCCATATTTCATGGCTTCTTGGACATTACCTATCTCAGTCATTGCTTTAGAATTCTTATTCCTAAACTGGTCTTTCATCTTTCAACTACTAATTCTGCAATTGCTTGTGGATATAAATATAGAAATGTCTTTAAAAGCATCTTTGTCTACCATGATATTCAAGAGAAATGCCAGTTTAACTGAAGGACAAGTAAAGGAGGAGCCCAAGGAGGGAATCAGGGTAGTTGTTAGCCAAACAGCCTGTCCCAGGGACACGCTGACGAGGCCCATCCTAGGTCAGGTCTTCAAGGGTGGACTCAGCTCAGGCCGTGGCTCCTGTCAGTGAATCCTGTGAGTGAGTCATAGGATCATGGGATTTGATGATTACTTTTTTATTAAGCACATAAGGTAGAGTGTTCAGAGAAGAGGCAGAAAGGATTTAAAAAACCCATAAATAGTCACCTAGAAACTGTTGATCTATTTCTGGAATATGACCCATTCTTCAACTGAAACTGACTTCTAGTTCCATTGTGTACGCAAATGTGTGTGTGGGGTGGGTGGGTGTAAGACTGTGATTCTCAACCTTGGTTTGTGACAACTTTGACAATCTCCAAGATTGTGACAAGATTCTTTTTTTAAAAAAGCCTATAAGTTTAAAAAATGTACTTACTAAGTCCCTGTCATGGAACCTTTTTAAAGGGAAATCCTAAATCTGTGATTCTACCTTCAACTTTAAGGAGATTGGAAGGAAGTTCATAATTATGGATAATGTCACTCAGAATCTTCTTTGACACAGGAAGAATATAATTATAGAAAGCAAATTAATTTTCACAAGCCTACTGTGGAGAAGATATAAGATGTGATAAATTTTTCCAATGGATGATGCTCTATAAGTGTATGAGCCATGATGAAACCATTATGTGTGTGTGTGTGTATAATGGTTTCATAGTTTCTGGCATGGTCTGCAGTTAAAAATGTGTAAAGTGGTTCTGATTTGTTGATGGGATAACTATCTGAAAAAAAAAGCTATCCTTTTGGAAGAAAATTATAAAATTTGCCTTGGGAAAAAGTCAGTTAACTGAATATTGTCTACTGCTGTTTGCAAGTTTAGTAATAATAAAATCAATAGGTCTGTGATACAATTTTAGAAACCATAAAAAAGGTTCTACTCTTGATATTTCCAAATTGTTGTCTTAAGCTAACTTAATTATCATTTAGCTTGCTTTTTCCAACGGAAGGTTAATGTATGTATGAATTCAAGAGCTTTGACTATAGTGTGCTGTTCACTTATGGATCATTAAAAAGAACTTCTGTGGCTAAGGACCAAGGAACATAGAGTTTTTAAAATGTTCATGCTACCACCTGTACTTTGGGCTTTGGATCTTTCTTTGTAGTATTTATAAAATACTCTTTAAGAAAACCAAGACTGCCTGTACGTGTTGGTTATTTCTTTTTTCCGTTGAAACATTCACAAAAGTGCTTTGATAAAAGTGCTTTTGTTCGTGGTGAAACAGGAAAAATTGATTACAAAACCATCTGAGCCTGTATGAATTCTAAAAACGGATTTACAAAAACACTGTATGATGTAGCAGATCTGAAGATAAGCTTCTTATCATATGACAAGAACATAACCTTTAGTTTAAGATTGTATTGTTATTGAAGAATTCTGTTTTGCCTATTTTAAAAAATGGCTGGTTAAAGTTTTCTTTACATATTTTAGCATAGTTACTGAATCAGAAAGTTCTGAAAAGCTCATAAAAGAATAAGTTCACAGGAGTTCACTAAATTATAAAATAATAAATAATTCAGAAGTGAAAAAATAAATTCTACTTACAATACTCATTGCATTGATATCATCATGTTACAGTATATACAAGAAAACAAAGAAGGTCAAGAAGTGTAATGGAAAGGGAAACAGATTTTAAAGATCCAGTTTCAGAATACCTTGGTATTCTTGTTAGAGAAAAGTTGAGAATGTGATTGTTTGGAGACTAAAAATGCATTTGAAAGCATATTGGAGTTACGTATTTGATTATTTCTGGTTATTGGTTACTGGTTATTTCTAAAGCTGTTTGCAAATTAACTTTATCCTCTTTTAAAAATATTCAACTACTAGATAAATTCTAAATCTACTTTTTCAAGAGAGTTAGCTGATTCGGAGGCTCAATACTTTAATACTCAGTCCTTGAAATAAACATAGAAAGTCTTAGGTCTAGTCCTGCTGAGTCTGTTACTTCCTGGAAATTCTTGCTGTAGCTTTTATAATGACATCAAGTGTTCTATGGGTTGGACTCCCTGCTCTTCGTGGACACTATTTTCATCAGCCTCTCCAGTTACGTAAATTATTCATATTCATTCTCTTCCCTGCTCCTCCAGTCTCTCTCTGACCCTCTCTCTGTGTCTTTCTCTCTCTCTCTCTCTGCAGATAGCTCTTTTACGGAGAGCAAACCAACACAATACTGCTTCCAGTAGATAATTTTAGTATTGATAGTTTTGTTTTTCTCTCAGGATCCCTTACAGCTTTCCATATATCTCAGTTCAGCTTTGTGCGTCAAGTCATCAGGTACTTTGTTTGATGGCAGGACCAGAAAGACTGTCTTATTTCCTATGCACTGTATTAATTTTGTATTTCTGCATAACACGTTACACAAAGTTAATAGTCCATAACAGCAAAAATTTATTATCTCATAGATTCTGTAGGTTAAAAGTCTAGGCATAGCCTAACTGGGTCCTCTGCTCAGTTAGGACCCTGGTTCCTCAGGGTCTCACCAGGTCTCAAGGTGTCAGCTAGGACTGTGTTCTTATCTGGAGTGTGGGGTCTTCTTCCAAGCTTCTTCCAAGTCATTAGCAGAATTTACTTCCATGTGGTTGTAGGACTGAAATACCTGTTTTCTCACTGGCTGTCAGCCAGAGATCACTCTCAGCTCTTAGAGGAGCTGTCTCAGGTCCTAGCCAAGTAGGTCTCTCACAACATAAAGGCTTAGTTCTCCAAAGCCAGCAGGAGAATCTCTTTTACTTCAAATCTCAGTCCCTTTTGGATAACTCGTGCCAGATTAAAGTCAGGCCCATCCAGGATAATCTCCCTTTTGACTCAGTCAAAATTGCATCCACAAAATTCCTATGTCTTTGTCATGTAAAATAACTTAATCATAGGAGTAAAATCTGATGTATTCACAGACCTGTCCATACACAAGGCGCAGGGGATTATAAAGGATGTGTGCAAAAGGGAGTGGGAATCTTGGGGACCATCTTAGCACTCTGACTGCTGCGTATGCTATATCTTTTCAGATAGAGTTTCTCTTTTCAGCATTGGTTCAGGATCAAAGTGTGCTGAGCTGTAGGTGTATCAGTGAGTGCTGTGACTAAAGACCTTATGGGTCCATAGCTACAATGGCCCTGTGTCTTCCGCCTGCATTCATTACCCAGTAGCCCTTTCCATACAATTAATGAGTACTTTTTCTTAACCCTATTTTTAGCAACTAAATAAATATTAAACACCTTCTTAATTACTATAATAAGCTAAAAATATTATGAAGATGTTTAGAAAAAGAAGATGTGTTTTTATTTAGAGATGACATTCAAGAATCTGTTGGACTTCAGTGTACCTTACGCATTCCACATGAAGAATCTGATCTTTAAAAGTAGTGTGCTTTAATTGTCATCCTTGGTTGTCCTCTTTCATGCCCCAGTTAAACATAGACATGCTCAGCAAATCTGTAGATGAAACAAAGCTAATAGCATTAGTAAATGTATTACAGTTACAGAATTGAGATCCAAAAATATTCTAACAATAAAAACAGTTGGCTGAAATTAGCAAGATAAATTTTGATGGGGATAAATTTAAAGCCCTGCATTGCTGTTTTCCCTAAACAAAAAACATTGTCTCAGGTACAGGTTGGTGAATAGATGGCTTAGCATACCTCTTAATAAGTGTGAAAAAGACTTGGGGATTTTGGTTAACATTGAGTTCCATGTGAGCCAACAGTAGTATATGGCTCCCAGATAAAGCTGATTTTCTATTTAGAAATAAGGGAGGTAATAATTATGCTCTATCTTCTGATCAACAGAGTAAGTAAACTACATCTGCTGTCTTTTTTCCCCTTTTTTATCTATCCAAAATAATTTCTCAAGGTTTGAAAACATTTTTGACACCTATTTATGTATTCTCATTTTTTTAATTCTGCTTTTTAAATGTAAATCACTTTGTATTCACATTGTATCATTAATTTGTATCAAGTTATTTTTGAATGACCCTTAATTTTTGGCTAAATTTGGAAGTTTCATAGGTCCATTTTCGTATATCTACTTACACAATTAAGCTTATTTTACAAGTTTCTTGTCTTTGAACCAAGCATCATCTCCTGTCCAAGAGAGTTAGGGAAAATGAAGAGGATGAAAAATCCTCCCCTCTATTGCTCATCCTTCCTCTCTTATATGCCTTCTGACTCTTCTACAAAATAGGAATAAAATGTGGTTTTACCAGCTGATTCCAAGGTTATATACTATTAAGAAATAAAAATAATCTAGTCTCTTGGAAACTATTTTTACGAGATACTGTTAACTACCAGAGAATTTTACCAGGTGCCTAGAGCCAGATGGAGAGGTCTAAGACATTTAAGATAAAAGACTTCAAGTAGATTTTTAAACTAGGTGTAAGAAACTGCTCATTCAGGTTACTAGAGTACCCCTCCATAAAGCGTGCTTGCATATGTTCACTCGTTCACTTTATTCCTTTATTTATGCACTCAAAATATATTTAATATAGAACTTAGTTGCATTATGGGCCGTATAATAAGTCCTATATCTAAATTTTCCTATCTTAAGAATGCTTCAGTATAGTCAATATCCATTGAACCGGAGGCCTCTTTTAGCCTTTAAACAAGGCTGTTAGACTGGCTGACTTCCTCACTGCCTCCTTCCTTCTTTCCCTCCCTTCCTACCTTTCTTCCTTTTTTTAATTATGAAATATATCTTGCATACAAATGAACGTATATAATGTATATTAACAGGGTTAATAATAATAGTAGTAATAATGATAAGATTTATGTAAATACCATTCAGTTTCTAAAATAAATGTTTGAAGCCTTCTGTGGGTTTCTCCCCAAATGCATCTTCCTGCTACTGCCTACCAATGAAAGAACTCTTTTTTTTAGACGGTTTTAAAAATCTTTTAAATATCCTTTCTTTGCTGCTTTTCATAGTTTTACTGTATGCATATGTATCTCTAAACAATAACATTTTTAGTTTTGATTTCTGAAATACTTTATGAATGCAATTTGTACTTATTTTGCATCATATAAAGTTTTTGATGTTCATTCTTATGGATGTGTGTAACTCCATTCATTCAATTTCAATGTTGTGTACTATGCTACTATATGAATATATGATAATTTATCAATTCTATGGTCAGTGAACATTTATGTTGTTTTCAGTTTTTTCTTTTTCTATCAAAACAGTGCTTCAGTAAGCATTCTTAGCCACATCTCGTGGTACATGTGTGCAAGAATTCCTCTAAGGAATGGAATTGCTGGGTCATAGACCATACCCATGCTCTACTTTATCTGTAGTGCCAAATTGTTTCTTGAAGTGGCTGTACCAGTTTGTACAAGAGTTCCAGTGTTCTGCCACATCCTTGGCTCTTGGTATTGTCTAATTCTTTAATTTTGGTTTATATGGAAAATGTGAAATGGCATCTCATTGTGGTTTCAGTTTTCATTTCTCTGCCTACTAATGAGATAAACTTTTTGTTTTTATGTTAATCGAGCATCATGTTTCTACTGCATGGTGAAATGACTATTTTGTTTTCTTTGTATTTCTATCTGTCTTTTAGGTTGCTAGTATTATTGATTTGTAGGATTTGATTATATATTGTATGTATTAATCCTTTTGTGGCTTAATGTGATTAAATATCTTACCTCTGGTTGTAGGTTGTTTTTATAGTGTCTTTGAGGAGCCAAAGTTAATTTTAATTTATTATTTTAAAAAACATCCTTTATAATTGGTGCTTTTTGTATCATTTTAAACAAATCCCTCCTTACCCCATAATCATAGGAATATTTTTCTATAATTTCTTCTATGAGTCTTAAAGTTTTGCCTTTCGCATTTACATTCTTTATGTATTTGGACTTGATTTTTGTTATGGTAGAAGGTAGGAATTCATTCTAATTTTTAAAAAATATCAATCAAGCACACTTTCTGTAAAGGATAGGATAGTAAATATTTTAGGTTTCTCAGGTTGTGTGGTCCCTGTTGTAATACTTAACTTTGTCATTGTACCACAAAAGCAGCCAAAGACAAGTTGTAAATGGATAAGTACGGTTGTGTCCCCATAAAGTTTTATTTACAAAAGCAGGAGACTTGTTGTATCTGGCCTGTGAACTGTAGTTGCCAACCCCTGATATGGACGACTAATTGTTTCAGAAAATTTTTTGTTTTTCTCTTTCCACTGATGCCCAGTGTCTGCTCTGTTGTGTAATGTTTCCATGTATGTACGAGTCTGTTTCTGGGCTTTGTATTTTTTAAAAAAATTGTTTAGGTCGTCTGTCCCTGCGCTTACATCCTACTTCCTAATTACTGTAGCTTTATTATCAGGTTTGATATCTGGCAGGAAAAACTCCCTCCTGATTCTTTTTTAGATGTGCCTTGGCCTTTCTTGGCTTTCCCTCTTCTACGTAAATCTTAAAAATCAATTTGTCAAGTTCCACAAAAACTCCATTTAGAATTTGGTTGAACTGTATTACATCCATTTGGGGAGAACTGAAATTAGAATATTGTATTCCTGTTTTGCGGCACACTATAGCTCTCTTTTTATTTGAGTCATCTTTAGTGTCTTAAAGTTTATAATATTCTCTAAGTCTTGCACATCACTTTTTAGGTTTATTCCTACTACCTTATTTTTTGTGTTACTATGGTAAATGGCATCTTTCTAAAAATTGCATTTTCTAACTCCTTATTGTTGATGTGTAAAATTGCAATAAAAATTTATATGCTGATCTTATATACATTTACCTGGCTAAACTCTCTTAATAATTTTAATATTTTTCTTTGGGGTTTATTGCCTGTATACAGTGATAGTTTTCCATCTTCTTTTCCATTCCCCATATTTTTTATTTATCTTATTTTACTCCACTGACTGAAACCTCCAGTACAACGTTGAATATAAGTAACGAGAGTAGGAATCCTTGTATTTTCCCTGCTTTTTAAAGAATGATTTAACTGCATATGATATTTGTAATAGATTTTTTTGTTTGTGTTTTTGGAAGATATATTTTCTTAGGTCAAGGAATTTTCTTTATTTTCCCCTTTATACCTGATAATTACAGTTTTGGGTTTGATTCTTTACCTTTTTTTCCTTATGACTCTTATTTTTTTCATGTATTACAAGGCCCAATTTCTCAGAACATCATCTGCAGATTTTTTTCAGGCCTCGATTGAGGTGTGTTCTTCAGAGAGGCCTTGTGTCTGCTTCTACTAGTGTGGTTGGTCACCACTGTCTCAGGACCCCTTTAACTAAATTTTTGGCCTGACACTTTTTAGGCCACAATGAATTCCTAAACGGGGCAGACGTCTTCCTCTTCTTCCAAAGAATCCAGAGTTAAGGCTGAGAATGACTTGTATTATTCTTTTGGTGAAACAGGTTTTTTTTTTTTTTTTTTTGGTTTGTTTGTTTTTCTGGTTTTGTCACCCCCCTTTCATGTTCTGAGGATGTCACCCTTCAAAGGCATCAGGTTTAAGGGAGCGTCTCTAATCTGACCTTTCACTCTAAAAGGGCCCTTGGCTTGGGCTTCTCTTCTCCACATGTAACTGATTAAAACTCAAGGTCTAGGTCAGCAAGAATTGCCATAGACTTCAAAGCAGCTGTCCGTTCCCATGCTACTTATTTCTGAGGATTTGTGCTTTCTTTTCATTCTGGCCTTTGAGAAGTTCTCTTAATTTCTTGTCAGGTGGATAATACATTAGAAAAGATGTTTTAAAATATTTCATCCAGCTATTTAGTTGTGCTATACCACAAGGGGGTTCTCTGAAAATCTCTTCTGCTATGTTGCCCAAACCAGTATTTCCCCTTAACCTTTACCAGTGATGACAGCCTCCTGTCCTGAACTGTATCCCACCTGACCATGACTAACATCTAAATCAGTGGTTCTCAAATTTTGCTGCACATTGAGAAGCTTTTAAAAATCCTGAAGGTCAGGCCACACTCCAGATAAATTAGATTAGAATATCTGAGACATCAGTGATTTTTAAAGCTCCCACAGGATTCCATTGTGTAGCCAAGGTTAAAAACACCCTTTAAAATCTAGCTGCTCATTTTGATTCATGTCTATTCCTGTTCACCTGCCTTTTCGCTTTCCTCAGCTGAATAGTTTGCTTTGGTGGACAGGTGACCACATTCACATAAAACACCAACTTTCTAATACTCCCGACCCCCCTCAAACCAATGTGCTTTTTGTATAACTAAATCTACTCTACCTGTGGTCAACTGAATAGGAAGATCTTCAGCTTGTTTTATTTTTCTTTACAACATTCTATTTTTTTTACCTCTTTCACAGTAGCCTGATGTAATTTTGTTTTCCTTTGCTGAGAAATTTTTAGTGCAAAGTCTCTTAATTTGCTAATTAATTCTGATAGACTAGTTTCATAGTCTCAGCAGATCAGTGTGTGATATGCTTGGATTATGAATAGCTTAGCACGGAAAATGACGTAATTTCAATGGAATAAATTAGAGTCAATTAACATAGCAGAGTCAGTTTTCTTTTTGAATAATGAAGATTTGTTCAGAAAAGCACTCTGTTTTATCTGTAAAATGATCCATGCTTTTAACCATTATGACTGCCATAGCCCTTTTCCCTTTGGAGCTAATAATAAAAAAGGAGAAGATAAATGACAGGAGCAGCGAGGCCAGATGTAGCAAAACAGAGAGGCAGGGTAGTCACCATACTTTGTTCTAGGTCAAAGTATGTTAATTGACCACAGCATGTTGTTAAAATGCTGTATTTTATGGCCGTCTTTAATAAAATACTAGGGCATCTAAAAATGTGATACAGTTATAAGTTTATAATTATTTCTTCTGGAGAAGTAATGATGACATTTCCTGCAAGTCAAACAAGTTGGAGCTTTCTTATATATCTTTATTTATATATCTTTAGATTTAGGGCTTGAGACCAAGTTGAGTAAATAGAGATCTAGCTACCATATTAGCAAATGATTAGTTTCACACATTAATTTTAGTGTCTGCAAGATAAAATATATCTTCCCAAGTGAACAGATGGCTTAACCAGGAATGGCAGACTTTGTGTGATTTAATAGTGAGAGTTGAGGTTTAAAAAGCTTTAGAGAAAAATCATATTCTTTGGGTATGCACTTGGGCAAGTTGGTCTTTAGAAGCCTGCTATTGCTTTCCATAATAATGGATAATTATCATTATTTTCCTCAGGGGAACATTGTGTGGAATAACTAATTAATGATTGTAATGCACTTTGGAAGACATTCTGAGTAACTTTTAAGTATTTTGCGTTTGAGTTATCAGGAGAAATTAAGCATGGATAAAGGAAACCTGGAAGAAAGGTTTTATTTTTAGATTATGAAATAATTTTTCTGACATTTTACTATGTTAATAGGTTTAGTTTCTTTTCAGAAATGCTATTATAATGTTATTTTATGTTTACAGCCTTTTTTTTTTTTTTTGACTGTATGGCTTGCAGAATCTCATTTCCCTGACCATGGATTGAACCCGGGCCATGGCAGTGAAAGCCTGGAATCCTAACCACTAAGCAACCAGTGAACTCCCCTATTTCATGTTTAAAGATGCTGCTTATTATATTTTTTAAAAGATTCTTCTGCTGCGTCATGATGGTATGTGCCTAGAAGTGGCTGCAAGGTCCAATACATGGCGCAATAAATTTTATAAAACGTTGTCTGTTGGTTAATGCCGTCTTTTGGTATATGGAGACCTGAATTTTCACCTTATTGCATGTATCACAGGTTTTTTTTTCAAGAAAGCCCTTCCTAATTGTCACATATCAGGTATTTTTGACTATGACTCTTATTTCTCAAATCAGTTATGTGGCAACTAGTTTCCAAAGATCCCTCCCTCCCAATGAATCACACCTCTTGGTGTTTATGCCCTTGTCTATCTTTTACACACTGAATCTGAGCTGGCTTTTTGTAACCAGATTGATGCTTCACGTATACCAAAGACAGGTCATAAAAAGCCCTGTAGCTTCCACCCTGATTTCTTGGAATGCATGCTCTGGGCAAAGCCAGCTGCCATGTAAGAAATCCAGTTAACTTTGAGATTTCCATGCTGCAAGGTTACTCAAGTGAGGCATTTGAAGAGGTCACGTGGAAAAAATACATATATGTACTTATCTATATATCAAGATATTGTATATATTTATATATGCATGCATTTGGCCAGTCCACAGCTCTTGCATCCATCCCATCTGAAAGGCCAGGCATGTGAGTGTAGAAGCATCTTAGGTGTCCAGACTAGCCTTCATATGGCTCAGCCGTCATTTGATTGCAACTGCATTAAAGAACCTAAGCAAGAGATGCCCAGCTGACCCAACTCCATACACAGAACTGTGAGAGAGAACACAGCTCTCTTGTTTTAAGCCCCTAAGCTTTGGGGTAGTTTGTTAAACAGCAGAGAGAACCAAAACAAAGGGCAATGAAGACCCTGACACTGTTTGCTACACTGGCATCATAGTGTTTCTTCATTTTAATTACCTTTGCTGATAGTATCATGTAGATCCTTCATATGCTAAGAGGATGTTCTTAAAACTTGTCACAGTGACATCTAAAAGAGTACCTTTTCCAGTCTCCAGTGCTATCTCTGGGTTTCATGCTTGCTTGAAAATAGAATTGGCCCTGTGACCTATTGTTAATATTTCAAGAAGCCTAACCAAAATGGTACATTTACCCAAGATGAGGCTGTTTGTTTTTGTTTTTGCTTTTGCTTTGGTATTTATCAACCTCTCTGTGTATCTCATTGAAATGAATTAACTTAAATGCAGTGGTTGGTTGTTTTTGTAGGACAAAACACCAAAGCATAAGTTTTTTTTTCTTTTTTTTTGCAAGCAATATGTTCAAGTAGAGTATATGCAAAAAGTATCTTTTATATGTAATCTGAATATACATTTCAGTATTACATGCAGTTTTCTAAATACTTTATATATGAGATCAAGTGAATACTTAATCAAGTGAGATAAAAGAATACTCTTTAACTTATGAATAGGATAAAGAGTAAACTGTTCAACTTGAGAAGAATGTTTACTTGAGCGTAATTCCCTTAAGGTGCTATTTCTTGATCAAGGGTTCTTAACCTAGGATCTACTGTGAGGGTGCATGGATAAGCTTTAGGATACCTGTATATTATGTATTTTATATTATAATTATATATTTGTTTATGTGATGATTTTACTTGTGTGTCTTTCTTCCATTAAACTCCAAGGTATGGGTGTCTGTTCTGCTCCTAATTTTATCTTTAATGGTTAGCACAATGCTTAGCATAACAGTGACTCAAATATCGAAGGAATGAAAGAAATGATATTATATGAAACCATCTTATTTACATACTGCCCCATTTTCAGAGAGTTGTCTGCTCTAAGTTGTGTGCCTTGAAGTGGTGGTGAGCATACTCTGTTCCGTCCACCCTGATCACACATTTGTAATATGGCAGGTGTAGTTAAAGCTTCATAGTGTGGCTACAGAAACCAAGGACTTCTGAATGCTGTCTATACAGAGTTCTATTCCAGAATAGGTAAGTTAGAAGCATGGTATTTATACTCTCAAGATAAGTGTCATTGTGACCAAAAATGCCCAGTAGTGCCCTCAGGGATGCCTCCCAGGTCATCTCAAACCAGCTCGCATACATCTTGTCTTCAAAGAATGCGGAGGGTAGCTGTCTGATATTCAGGTGAACAATGACGAGTGAGGGCTTCTGATACTCAGAGGGCAAAAAATCATTTCTGAACTACAGAATAACATAGCCACTTAGTCCAGTGGTATTAATGTAATTTAGTGGTGTTGCTAAATTTACAGTTAAAGTTACTTAGGCTTAAGCTTTCCAAATTCTTGCTAAACTTCTGAAATGTTATTTTTAGTAATGTATTGTTTGCTTATTTGCCTTTTTGATTCTCTTGTACCAGGGAAAATTTTGATGTGGTGCTTATTCAGATAATACAGATAGCATTATGTCTCACTACTCTGGCAGGTGATTTATTTTCTGATTTTCCCTATTTTCTATTTCCTCTCCTTTGCTTTCCTTGCTTCCTTGGCTCTCTTCTCTCTAGCCCTTTTTCGTTTAACCTGTCTCAAGACCCCATCTCTTACTTACATGCTTTCATGCTCAAGTCAATCCATACATATAGACAGAAAGATGTACAAATGTCAGCTTTCTATTTTGAGCAGAAATCACCTTCCCAGAATGTTTATAAAAATGGCTTACTTCTCTCAGGAGATTCATTCATCAAGACAGAAGTTGGTCCTCCTGTACAAAATGGAATGGAAATAGAAACAGTCAAAATATACTACGATAAACACAGCAATCAGAGATAGGATGGGGAAGGGAAGCCTAAATTGGAGGAAAATGTTGGCTGCTTGTGAGGCAAAGAAATAGAACAACAAATGTTCCTTCAAATTGCAACATGAGAGGAAAGTTATCCAGGGATGTACTAGACTTAAAATTTTATCCAGGACTGCCTTGAACCAAGGCTGAGCTCCTAGAATTATAGGTAAGATCCATGCATATGTCAACATCATAATTTCATGAGATTCTAGAACATAAGAGCTGGAGGACTCTGTAAGACAAGAAAAGCATGTCTTATCCAAAGGCGCACAATAGGTCATAACTGGAACTGGAATTCAGATATTCTGATTTCCAAGTCACAATTAAAATTCACTGCTTATAAGCAGTATAATTGTTTTCTGGTTCCTGGAGATGCACCCCTTACATCACCTGTGATCTCCCCTATCCTCTCTAGTTTGCTCTGTGGGATGTGATCATCAGGCACCATTTCAGTCACACTTTGAGCACTAGCCCCCTCATTGTCAATGGCAGTATCTCTTAAGTTAAAATGGAGCGGCATAGCATATAATGCAGTCTAACTAGAGAATCCTCACTTTCACACAGAGAGAAGTAGTTTATTTGACAAATGGGCTGCCATTGAAATCTGTGCTAAGAATATTCAAGGACTTTCTTAAGGGAATTGATATCTTAACTTTTTTGGTACTAACAAAGATTTCCATTATGTGTGGAAAATAGCATTCCCTTTACTTGAAATATATTTCAGGGATAAAAAGATGAGTTGATCCATACCTACTATGAAGTACTTCAAGAAGTCTAGCTAGGCAGGTCTATTATGAACTTTAGCTATAGAGAGAAGCATTTATTTGCTTCCCGATTCACTCTATCTCTTCAGTACCTTCTTTATGCATTGAAGAAAATGGTTTTTACTCAACATGATTTTTCTCTGGTTTATGTGGTTTAGAAAAAGAGACAAGCTGGTAGTGCACCAGTTCCTCTGTGATTGTCCTTTTACAGTTGGGATGTTTTTCTGTCCACTTAGCCCATGATTATTCTGCCTTTGAAGTCAACATTTTTATTATAGTTATTTACACAACATCCAAGATTGTTTTGATTTCATTGCTCAACCATTTCTAAACCTTTTTTTCTTTAGGAGATATTTATTTCCCTCCTATATTCAGAAAGCATATGTACATGCACACACTTCATGTGGTCACACGACGTCCTACATGACCTGTGGATGGTAAAATAGTCTTGCTTCTAAAATAAGCTGTTCACTGTGTCTTCAAATAGTAATGATATAAAGGGAGCATAAAAGAGCTTTATTGAAGAGATAATTTTATGTGAAAATTAACTTATATGCATCCTGCAATAGGTATGCATTAGTTAACAACATCGGTGACTGTGTCCCACTTGTAAAACAACTTACTCCTCAGTGTTCACTACATGTAGACCAGCACAAGGAAATTGGTGACAGCCGGAAAGCAAATTATCAAATTCCAAGCTAGATGAGCATATGTTTCTGGGATCAGAATGTGACCCACTCTTTTGATTTATCTAAAAGCCCATTAATGCAGATGTTTTAAAAATTAATTTTGCTTGATGCCACCAAACCATCAAAGCCATATAACCATTTAGATAGGCACTGCAGAGATATCATGAAGTATTTTAACTCTACCACGTGTTACAGAAATTAACTAAATTACCTTTATTGTGTTTTCTGATGTAGTATAATCAGTTAAGTAAATTCCTAATGGCAAATATAGATTCTTCGTCTTCCATATCCTAAATTCTGATGTTTGTGTGTGCTGAGGAGTGAAGCTTTATAAAAGTTGAGTTATGGAGATGAAGAAAAAGGAATTAAATTGTCAGGAAAACAATATTGCTAGAATTATAGAAATTTATTCTTGTTTGAAAAAGTGATTGGGGACCATTTGTTTAGGAAAACTATATTAAATTATGCTAATTTAATAACATCTTTAGTTCTAGAATCCTGATTATACCCCTCTTGGTATTAAAGGGTTATGTGCTTGGATTTTGTTTAAATCATCTTAAAACATTTCCATAAACTTAAGTTCTGTAGGCACTGTTCCAGAGTTCCATAACAAATTTTATAATTTGAGCTTTGTTGAGAGAGATGTTTTTTTAGAAAATTTAATTAATTAATTTATTTTTGGCTATGTTGGGTCTTCGTTGCTGCGCGCGGGCTTTCTCTAGTTGCGGTGAACTGGGGTTACTCTTCCTTGCGATGCACGGGCTTCTCATTGCAGTGGCTTCTCTTGTTGCGGAGCACGGGCTCTAGGTGTGCAGGCTTCAGTAGTTGTGTCATGTGGGCTCAGTAGTTATGGCTGATGGGCTTTAGAGCACAGGCTCTAGATCACAGGCTCAGTAGTTGTGGCGCACGGGCTTAGTTGCTCCGTGGCATGTGGGATCTTCCCAGACCAGGGCTCAAACCCGTGTCCCCTGCATTGGCAGGCAGATTCTTAACCGCTGTGCCACCAGGGACATCTGAGAGATATGTTTTTAAAATATAGCCCAAGAGTGTGTTCATTAAAAATCATCAGGGTTGTCTCTCAAAAACACAGATTTTGAGGCCTTTCTCAAACTGACCAAATTCCTGACTTAATAAGAATCCCAGGTGATTCTAATATACACTAACCATTGAGAACCACTGCTTTATTAAGTAGTAATCTTTTTCCTTTTATAGACCCTCCTCCCCCTGAACTCTTGAAACATCCCCTGTCCTCTACCTTAGCCCCTCATTAGTAATTAAAACAATATCAGAGGAGATAAATGACTTTCATACCAATAACAATCTTTTCAACACCCTTCCTTCACATGTTGCAGGGAAGAGAGAAACTGGGAAGGTTTTCGAAGGGGAAATCGAGAAGTGGATTCTTCATACTTGAATGCTGGCAGGCCTCTTTATCCATCTTTCATTGCCCCAATCCAGACATGGTATCAAAGAAGGGTCATGATAGTGACTTTCATTTATATAGCCCTCTTCTATTGAAAAAGAAAGTACACATTAAAAAAAATTCATATAACTTCCAGAAGGAAACCTAGGTCATTTTGCTGCATTCTGTCATTTTACAGGTGAAGAAAATGATGCCTAGAGAGGTTATGTGGTTTGTTCAAGGTCATACTCCTAATTGTTGGCAGAGCTAGAATAGGGACCCAGGTATCCTGACTCCCAGACCATTGATCTTTTTAGGGCATATTATTATAATAATATTGTATATTGCAATTATTTACTTGAAGAGCACATTGTTTTGTGGCTAGAACATCATGATGTATTGTTCTTAATAGTCTCACTGCTTTCCCAGGTCTGTTTCTATTTATTGTATGTTGTGGGAAAACAGCTAAAAATGCATTTCTTCTTGAGTGAGCTTTGGTGCAAATTGTAGCTTTCAAAGGGAATTAGATCCCTTTTGCTTGAGGTTGAATTTGGTAACACTTTATTTTAGGCATCAAGGCATGGTGCATTTAATTAGCACTCACTGTAATAACACTGATTAGTGTGAATTCTGTTGGTTTAAATCTGGATGGTTGTATTACTGTACTTGGAGCAGGATCCACCCACATGCTGTTATATTCACTGGACTCTTCTCTCTCTTGCTCTGTTTTGATTTAGGAAAAAAAAACAACAACATGAGAAACCAAAAAATAAAAACTGCTTCTGTTTCTTCCTCTGGAATGTTTAATCGATGGTTGTTGGATATATTCCAAGTATCTAGTGGCGGGGACACAGTAACGAGGTCTTTTGCCCTTTCTGATTATGTGACAGTTCAATTGGGTAGTTATTTAAATTTGGATGTAGGCCATTTGGGTAACATATTATGGTGATAAAAATTCTTCTGCTCTAAAAATCTAGACAGAGAGCTAAGAAACACAGAACATTAGTCCAAACAGATCAGTAGGAATCATTGTAATTGGACCTTGTCTGTAAAAAAATAGGCAAGAGGAAAAGTTTAACTTGAGTGAGAGAAGTGTCACATTTTTGTGCATGAAAAATGGTAGTCCTGAAGAACAGAATCTGCTGAGCACAGTGACCATTTTCAATCAAGAAAAATGCTTTCTCTATTAAAATCCTAAGGGAGAAACGCCTGAATTAATTTCAGATTTTCAATCAAGAAAAGTGAAGGAAAGTAGAAGGATTAGGGAACAGGTTTGTCACAGAAGCAGTAAGAGCAGTGAAATATATACCCTAGAGACTTTCCCCCCACACCCAGAGTATTAAAAGCATCCACCTATTAATTTGATTTTAATTGAAGCTTTTCAAAGAAAACTAAAAAGTAACAGGAGTCTTTGAGCAGAGTTAATGAGTAGGATTGTACTGTCAGCTCCTACAGAGAAAATGTCAATAGAAGACTTCTGCTTCTGGCAGAACGATAAATACGGTATTCCAAAAAGCTGGATAAAATAAAATAAACATAATTTTAATTGAAAAGCTGACTTTGTAAAAAAGTAAGGGAAATCTCCAAATGCCAGGAACAAAATTTTAGAAACAAAACCAAAACAAAATTCGGACCTCAAGCAATTATGGAATCGAAACCAGGGAGATAAGCAAGTTTGGGAACTCAGGTTGCTATGGGAACAAAGGCTGCTATGAAGAAACTTGTCTTGGGGATTAATAGCTTCTGGTGGAGAATTCTGTGGAAATCTGACCTGAGGCCATCAAAAAGTGGCTAAACCTGGACCCTAAAAGGGATAGCACTCTTCGAGAAAGTGGCCTAGAAGATACCCACTTGGCTGGCAGATTGAACAAAATAACCTGACATCTTGGTGACTCTGGTTTGGGGAAGTGGGGAAGCTTTCTTGAGAATTTGCAACTACAGATCTCAGGCCTGCCCTCATCTGAATTTGGAGCTTGAATTTAAATTATCTGCATAGTAGGACAAATCTAAGCTAAGACATTATTTTAAAGTAATTCTTGGAGTCCCTCGTATGGTACCTAGCAGAAGCAAGTACCAAGCTTCCCTGATGATCCACCTGCCACCCAAGACTCAGAAATGCCAGACACTGTGTTTAGCCAAATAGCATATGATGAAAAATGACAACGACATTGGGAAACCATGAGAAAGTTAATGAAAATGACAAACAACAGATTTAGATTTCTAAATACTTGAGGTATTGGCATTACCAGCAAAATAATATAATACACTTAATACATAAAATATAAAGAAAGAAAAAAGCAGTACATGAGAGAGTATCAAATATGGCATACGGATTTAAAGACATACTTCTAGAAATGAAAATATGATTAATAACTTTAAAATTCATAAATTAAACATATTAGACTCAGGTGAAGAGAGAATTGGTGAACTGGTAGATTGATATAAAATTATCAAGAAAGCAAAACATAGAGAAATAGGTAGAAAATATGAGAGTTTAAGACAAATGGAGAATTAAATAAGTACTAGTGTATGGCTACCCACATTAGTACCTTGGAAAAATAGAATGAGGAAAAAATGATGCCTTAGAAATTTCCAGGACTGATGAAAGAAAATTCTTAGATTCAGAAAAGCCCAGTGTATCTCACCTACAATAAATAAAAAGAAACCCATACTAAGGTACATCATGGTAGAACTGTAAAAAATTTTAAAAAGAAAATACTAAAAGTACACGGTAGTGAAAAACAACTAGTACAAAGGCATAATAGTTAGAAAATCAATATCTTCAAAATGCGAAAAGAAAAAATGGTCTATCTAGAACTGAGTGCCCAGAAAGTCTATATTTCAAGAATGAGGGTTAAGTGAATAACATTGCTGAGAGTATTTACCATTAGCAGACCTTCACTAGAGGAACTTCTAAAGGATGTACTTAAGAAAAAAAAAGATCCGAGAAAGATGACCTGAGATTTAAAAAAAAAAAAGAATGGTGACCAAAGAAAATTGTACATATGTAGGAAATTAGAAATAAACTTTATGTTGAAAACAATTTGTGATAGAAAATATTATAAGGTATAATTAAAATGCTGGACACAAACATGTAAGCTAGGAGGGAGTTGGTTAAGTCTGAGCTCATTGTATGGTTTCAGATGATGGTAAATGATAACAATAACGCTCCTACTAGCTTCATGAATTTAGTGCTTGTGATACATCAGTCATGTTCTGCTTGCTATGTGTATAGTTACCCACATTAGGGTGCACAATAACCCTATGAGGTTAGTGGTATTATTTGCGTTTTACGGATGATAAAACTGACAACCTGGAGCCACAGAAGTGAGACAGGATTTGAAAATCCAGGTGATTTGGTTTGCGTCTATGATCCTAACCACTAGGTTGTCCTACTACTGATTAATTTCAAACTTTTATGCATGGTAAAATTTTAAAGGTAACCACTAAAAGAAAAATAGTGCACAACTACTTATGCATTAGAGGAGAAAAATGGAATAAGTGGGGAAGATTGTTAGCAATTCCACCTAAGCACAGAATAATCAGACCAAATAAAAAGCACAAAATAAGATGGTATAAACAAATCAAAAGATTTCAGTAACACATAAATGTAAATAGAAGTTTCTTGTTAAAGGGGGTTGAGATTGAATTAAAAACAGAAAATCCAGCTATATTGTGTTTAGACAAAACACAGTCAAAACACAAGGACACAGATAGTTTGACAGAATAAGGATGAAAAAAGATATACCAGGCAAATACTAACTGAAAGAAAGCTGAGATAGCTATCTTAATGTAGGATAATACAGACTTGAAGGCAAAAAACACTATTGGTTATAAAAACAGTCACTATATTATAAGCAAAGATTCACTACACCAAGGAAGAGATAAATAGCATTTTAAAGTTATATGCGCCTAATAAAATAGTTTTAAATTATATTAAAAAATTGATAGAAATGATTGGAGAAATTGACAAACCTACTATAAGGGTGGGAGATATCAGAAACTTCTGGGTCAAACAGTTAATAAGGAAATAGAAGGTTAACGACACAGTTGGGAACTTTGACTTAATGCACATACACCAAACTCTTCGCTTCCAAACTATGGACCATGTTATTTTTCTCAGTCATTTACAAAGTGACAAAACATTTACAAAAATTGACAATGAAGCCGTAAGTCACCTTCAGTCAACTTTAAAGAGCAGTATTATACTGACCACACCACATGCACTGCCTACGTAGTGAAATTAGTCATCAGTTAAAAAAAAAACAAAAAACAAAATGAATCCCCTCTCTTGTCTTTTAATTTAAGTCATTCTAAATAACTCATGGGTAGAAGAAGAAATCAAAATGGAAATTTTTAAAAATACTTAAAATTAAACAATAATGAAATGATATGATATATATCAAAATTTGGGGATATAGTAAAAGTGGCACTTGGAAATGACCCCACAGCATTAAGTGCTTGTAATAGGAAAAAGAAAGGCTGAGAATGAATTAAGTCTAACATAAGAAGCTAGGAGAAAGTAGAATAAATTAATAAACACAAAGAAAGTAGAAGGAAGAAAATAGTAAAGAGCAGAAATTAATGAAATAGAAGGCAATGTAGAGGACCAATAAAACCTAAAATTAGATGAATAAAATTGCCAAATTTCTGGTGACATTTCTCACCTGAGTATAAAGTGTGAAGAGACCCGTCACAAGGATACCAGTGTAGATATAGAAATATAGTCCAAATAAGGACAAGTTTATTTAATTTTTTTCTTTTATAAATTTAAACTTTATTTAAAATTTTACATATATGAAACGTAACTGTTTTTAGGATTTATATCTATGAGTTTTGATAAATTCATAGAGTTGAATATCTGTTATCATAATCAAGTTACTGAACAGATCAATCACTCTCCCAAATTTCTATGTGTTGTGTCTTTTTAGACAGCTACTCACCCAGTCCCCCAAACTTCTGGCAACTGGTGATTCTGATATCTGTCCCTAAAATTTTGCCTTTTCCAGAAAGTCATGTAAATGAAATCATGCAATATTTAGCCCTTTGTGTCTGGCTTCTTTCATTTAATGTAATACATTTGATAAACATTCATATAATATATCAGTAGTTTGTTTCTTTTCGTTGTTAAGGAGTATTCCCTTGTATGATTATACCACGGTTTGAGTATCCATTCACTAGTTGAAGAACATTTAAGATGTTTCCAGTTTTTAACAATTATGCATAAAGCTGTTATAAATATTCATGTACAGGTTTTTGTGTGAACAGAAGTTTTTATTTCTCTTGGTAAGTACTAGGAGTGAGATTGGCATATGGTAAATGCATTATAAGTCTTACATATATATAAAAAAAAGACATACTGTTTTCTAAAGTAGCTGTATCATTTTGCATTCCCACTAGCAATATCTGAGGATTCCATTTGCTTTGCATCTTCACCAGCACTTGCAATTTTCAGTTTTTAAAAAAATGTTAGCCATTCTAATAGGTATATATTGGTGTGTACTTGTGGTTTTAATTTGCATTTCTGTAATGACTAATGATGTTGAACATACTTTCATGTGCTTATTTGCCGTCTGTGTATCTTCTTGGTGAAGTTTCTGTTTAATTTTTGTTGTTGCTGCTCATTTTCTAATTGGGTGGTTTATTTTCTTAATTTGAATTTTCAGAGTTCTTTATATATTTCGGATATCCTTGTTTGTGATGTATTATCCTTATTATATATTGCTCAATTTTATATTTAATATTTTGTTGAGAATTTTTGTGTTCATGATAGCAAGAGGTATCAGTCTCTAGTTTTGTTGTAATGTTTGGTTTTAGCAGCAGAGCAGTACTGACTTCTTAAAATGATTTGGGAAGTGCTTCATTCTCTTGTGTTTTCTGGGAGAGTTACTGTAGAGTTGGTATTATTTCTTCCTTAAATGTTTGATACAATTCACCAGTAAAATCATCTGGATCTGGAGTCTGCCTCCCTCCCTAATTTCCTCTCTTTCTTTGCAGCGATTTTTGTTAAAAAAAATTATTGAAATATATTTAATATATAACATTGTGCCAGTTTAAGGTATACAACGTGTTAACTTGATACATTTATATATTTTTATTTTTAAATTTCTTGTGGAACCTCCATTATTGTTTTCCATAGTGGTTGGACCAATTTAAATTTCCACCAACATTATACAAGGGTTCCCTTTTCTCCACATCCTCACCATCACTTGTGATTTCTTTATTCTTGATGATAGCCATTGTAATAGGTGTGAGGTGATATCTCATTGTGTTTTTTTTTTTTTTTTGCGGTACGCGGGCCTCTCACTGTTGTGGCCTCTCCCGTTGCGGAGCACAGGCTCCAGACGCGCAGGCTCAGCGGCCATGGCTCACGGGCCCAGCCACTCCGCGGCATGTGGGATCTTCCAGGACCGGGGCACGAACCTGCGTCCCCTGCATCGGCAGGTGGACGCTCAACCACTGTGCCACCAGGGAAGCCCTCACTGTGGTTTTGATTTGCATTTCTCTGATGATTAGTGATATTGAGTATCTTTTCATGCACCTGTTGGCCATTTGGGTATTTTCTTTGGGAAAATGGCTATTCAGTTTGTCTGCCCATTTAAAAATCAGATGGTTTGTTTTCTTGCTATTGAGTTGTATGAGTTTTTTATATACTTTAGATGTTAACCCCTTATCTAATACATGGCTTGTAAAATTTTTTTCCCATTCTGTAGGTTGCCTTTTCATTTTGATGATTGTTTCTTTCGCTGTGTGAAAGCTTTTAAGTTTGGATTTGTCCTGTTTGTTGATTATTGCTTTTGTTGTTTGTGTGTTTTGTGTCAATCTAGAAAGTCATTGCTAAGACAGTGTTGAGGACCTTCTTCCCTAAGCTTTCTTCTGGGATTTTTATGGTATTGGAGCTTATTTTTAAATCTTTTATCTATTTTGAGTTAATTTTTGTGAGCAGTGTCAGCTAGGGGTCCCATTTCGTTATTGTGCATGTGTTTATCTGGTTTTTCCAACACCATTTGTTGAAGAGTGGTTTTCTTTTGGAAGATTTAAACTAAAATTTAATTTCTTTAATACATATAGCATTCTTCAGGTTATTTCTTCTTGAATGTTTTTTGTCTTTTATCTAAGTTGTCAAATTTAGGGGCATAGAATTGTTGATAGTATTCTCTTATTATACTTTTAATATCTGTGGGGTTTTTAATAGTGTTCCCTCTTTTATTACTGATGTTGATAATTCATGTCTTTTTACAGTTTGACTAGAAATTTATTAATGTTATGATTTTTTCAAAGAACTTGCTTTTGATTTCATTGATTTTCTATATTTTTGTCTTTTAAATTTAATGACTTTTGCTTATATTTTTATTCTCTTTCTCCTTGTTTTGGAGTTAATTTGCTTGTATTTTTCTCATTTCTTAGGTCAGAAGCTTAGATTATCTAGTTGACACTGAATCATTTAATGTTATTAATTTCCCCCTAAGCATTCATTGCTTTAGCTGAATTTAATAAATTCTGATGTGTTGTGTTTTCAGTTTAATTTAGTTCAAAATATTTTCTAATTTCCCTTGAAACTTCCTGTTTGGACCATAGGTGATTTATAAGTGTATTGTTCAATTTTAAATATTTAGGGATTCTCTTGGTGTTTTTCTACTTTCGATTTCAAGTTTAATTTTTTTATAGTCATAGGACATCCTTTGTATGATATATAGTTGACCCTTGAACAAGTTTTGAGCTGCACAGGCCCGCTTATATGAGGATTTTTTCCAATAAATGCATACTGTATTACTACATCATTCATGGTTGGTTGAATTTGCAGATACAGAACTTTGGATACAGAGAACTGACTGTGAAGTTATATGCAGATTTTTGACTGTGTGAGGGGTCAGTGCCCCTAATCTCCATGTTATTTAAGGGTTAACTGTATATTTAAAAGAATTTGTTAAGGAAATTTGTGGCCCAGAATGTAGTTTATCTCAGTGAATGTTCCATGACCACTTGAAAATAAGGTGTATTCTACTGTTATTGGGTAGAGTGTTCTATAAATGTCAAGTCTATCAAGTTGGTTGACAGAGTTGTTCAGGTCTTCTATAGCCTTACTTATTTTCTGTGTACTAATTCTGTCAGTTACTCAGCGAAGAGTCTTGAAGTCTCCAACTATAATCGTGGATTTGTCTATTTCTCCTTTTAATTTCATTGGGGTTTTGCTTAATATATTTTGAAGCTCTGTTGTTCGTTCCATACATTTTTAGAATTTTTATGTCTTCTTGGAGAGTGACTTCTTTACCATTAATTATGTGATGTTCATCTTTAGCTCTGTTATTTATTATTCCTTGCTCTGAAGTCTGTTTTTTCCTGATGTTAATGTTGCTATCCAGCCTTCTTTTGTTTTTTGTTTAATTTTTAAATTTTATTTTATTTATTTATTTTATACATCAGGTTCTTATTAGTCATCAATTTTATACACATCAGTGTATACATGTCAATCCCAATCACCCAATTCATCACATCACCCCCCCACCCCCCTGCCACTTTCCCCCCTTGGTGTCCATATGTTTGTTCTCTACATCTGTGTCTCAATTTCTGCCCTGCAGACTGGTTCATCTGTATCATTTTTCTAGGTTCCACATATATGCGTTAATATACGATATTTGTTTTTCTCTTTCTGACTTACTTCACTCTATATGACAGTCTCTAGATCCATCCACGTCTCTACAAATGACCCAATTTCGTTCCTTTTTATGGCTGAGTAATATTCCACTGTATATATGTACCACATCTTCTTTATCCATTCGTCTCCTGATGGGCATAGGTTGCTTCCATGTCCTTACTATTGTAAAGAGTGCTGCAGTGAACATTGGGGTGCATGTGTCTTTTTGAATTATGGTTTTCTCAGGGTATATGCCCAGTAGTGGGATTCCTGGATCATATGGTAATTTTATTTTTAGTGTTTAAAAGAACCTCCATACTGTTCTCCGTAGTGGCCGTATGAATTTACATTCCCACCAACAGTGCAAGAGGGTTCCCTTTTCTCCACAACCTCTCCAGCATTTGTTTGTAGATTTTCTGATGACGCCCATTCTAACTGGTGTGAAGTGGTACCTCATTGTAGTTTTGATTTGCATTTCTCTAATAATTAGTGATGTTGAGCAGCTTTTCATGTGCTTCTTGGCCATCTGTATGTCTTCTTTGGAGAAATGTCTGTTTAGGTCTTCTGCCCATTTTTGGATTGGGTTGTTTGTTTTTTGAATAGTGAGCTGCATGAGCTTGGAGATTAATCCTTTGTCCATTGATGAATTTGCAAATATTTTCTCTCAATCTGAAGGTTGTCTTTTCGTCTTGTTTATGGTTTCCTTTGCTGTGCAAAAGCTTTGAAGTTTCATTAGGTCCCATTTGTTTATTTTTATTTTTTTATTTCCATTACTCTAGGAGGTGGATCAAAAAAGATCTTGCTGTGATTTATGTCAAAGAGTGTTCTGCCTATGTTTTCCTCCAAGAGTTTTATAGTGTCCGGTCTTACATTTAGGTCTTTAATCCATTTTGAGTTTATTTTTGTGTATGGTCTTAGGGAGTAATTTCATTCTTTTACATGTAGCTGTCCAGTTTCCCAGCACCACTTATTGAAGAGACTGTCTTTTCTCCACTGTATATCCTTGCCTCCTTTGTCATAGATTAGTTGACCATAGGTGCATGGGTTTATCTCTGGGCTTTCTATCTTGTTCCATTGATCTATGTTTCTTTTTTTGTGCCAGTACCATATTGTCTTGATTACTGTAGCTTTATAGTATAGTCTGAAGTCAGGGACTCTGATTCCCCCAGCTCCATTTTTTTCCCTCAAGACTGCTTTGGCTCTTCAGGGTCTTTTGTGTCTCCATACAAATTTTAAGACTTTTTGTTCTAGTTCCGTAAAAAATGCCATTGACAATTTGATAGGGATTGCATTGAATCTGTAGATTGCTTTGGTTAGTATACTCATTTTCACATTATTGATTCTTCCAATCCAAGAACATAGTATATCTCTCCATCTGTTGGTATCATCTTTAATTTCTTTCATCAGTGTCTTATAGTTTTCTGCATACAGGTCTTTTGTCTCCCTAGGTAGGTTTATTCCTAGGTATTTTATTCTTTTTGTTGCAGTGGTAAATGAGAGTGTTTCCTTAATTTCTCATTCAGATTTTTCATCATTAGTGTATAGGAATGCCAGAGATTTCTGTGCATTAATTTTGTATCCGGCAACTTTACCAAATTCATTGATTAGCTCTAGTAGTTTTCTGGTGGCATCTTTAGGATTCTCTACGTATAGTATCATATCATCTGCAAACAGTGACAGTTTAACTTCTTTTCCAATTTGTATTCCTTTTATTGCTTTTTCTTCTCTGATTGCTATGGCTAGGACTTCCAAAACTATGTTGAATAATAGTGGTGAGAGTGGACATCCTTGTCTTGTTCCTGATCTTAGAGGAAATGCTCTCAGTTTTTCACCATTGAGAATGATGTTTGCTGTGGGTTTGTCATATATGGCCTTTATTATGTTGAGGTACTTCCCCTCTATGCCCACTTTCTGGAGAGTTTTTATTATAAATTGGTGTTGAATTTTGTTAAAAGCTTTTTCTGCATCTATTGAGATGATCAGATGGTTTTTCTCCTTCAATTTGTTAATATGGTGTATCACATTGATTGATCTGCATATATTGAAGAATCCTTGCATCCCTGGGATAAATCCCACTTGATCATGGTGTATGATCCTTTTAATGTGTTGTTGGATTCTGTTTGCTAGTATTTTGTTGAGGATTTTTGCATCTATATTCATCAGTGATATTGATCTGTAGTTTTCTTTCTTTGTGACATCTTTGTCTGGTTTTGGTATCAGGGTGATAGTTGACTCATAGAATGAGTTTAGGAGAGTTCCTTTCTCCGCAATTTTTTGGAAGAGCTTGAGAAGCATGGGTGATAGCCCTTCTCTAAATGTTTGATAGAGTTCACCTGTGAAGCCATCTGGTCCTGGACTTTTGTTTGTTGGAAGATTTTTTTTTTTTTTCTGCGGTACGCGACCCTCTCACTGTTGTGGCCTCTCCCGTTGCGGAGCACAGGCTCTGGACGCGCAGGCTCAGCAGCCATGGCTCACGGGCCCAGCTTCTCCACCGCATGTGGGGTTTTCCCGGACCAGGGCATGAACCCGTGTCCCCTGCATTGGCAGGCGGACTCTCAACCACTGCCCCACCAGGGAAGCCCTGTTGGAAGATTTTTAATCACTGTTTCAATTTCATTACTTGTGATTGGTCTGTTCATATTTTCTACTTCCTGCTTCAGTCTTGGAAGGTTATACCTTTTGAGAATTTGTCCATTTCTTCCAGGTTGTCCAGTTTATTGGCATAGAGTTGCTTGTAGTAGTCTCTTAGGATGCTTTGTATTTCTGCAGTGTCTGTTGTAACTTCTCCCTTTTCATTTCTAATTTTATTGATTTATTGAGTCCTCTCCCCGTTTTTCTTGATGAGTCTGGCTATTGGTTTATCAATTTTGTTTATCTTCTCAAAGAACCAGCTTTTAGTTTTATTGATCTTTGCTATTGTTTTCTTTGTTTCTGTTTCATTTATTTCTGCTCTGATCTTTATGATTTCTTTCTGTCTGCTAACTTTGGGTTTTGTGTGTTCTTCTTTCTCCTTCAGGTGTAAGGTTAGATTGTTTATTTGAGATTTTTGTTGTTTCTTGAGGTAGGCTTGTATAGCTATAAACTTCCCTCTTAGAACTGCTATTGCTGCATCCCATACGTTTTGGATCATTGTGTTTTCATTGTCATTTGTGTCTAGGTATATTTTGATTTCCTGTTTGATTTCTTCAGTGATCTCTTGGTTATTTAGTAACGTATTGTTTAGCTTCCATGTGTTTGTGTTTTTTACGTTTTTTTCCTTGTAATTGATTTCTAATCTCATAGCGTTGTGGTCAGAAAAGATGCTTGATATGATTTCAATTTTCTTAAATTTACTGAGGCTTGATTTGTGACCCAAGATGTGATCTATCCTGGAGAATGTTCCGTGCGCACTTGAGAAGGAAGTGTAATCTGCTGTTTTTGGATGGAATGTCCTATAAATATCAATTAAATCTATCTGGTCTGTTGTGTCATTTAAAGCTTGTGTTTTCTTATTTATTTTCATTTTGGATGATCTGTCCATTGGTGTAAGTGAGATGTTAAAGTCCCCCACTATTAGTGTGTTACTGTCGATATCCTCTTTTATAGCTGTTAGCAGTTGCCTTATGTATTGAGGTGCTCCAATGTTGGATGCATATATATTTATAATTGTTTTATCTTGTTCTTGGATTGATCCCTTTATCATTATGTAATGTCCTTCCTTGTCTCTTGTAACATTCTTTATTTTAAAGTCTATTTTATCTGATATGAGTATTGCTACTCCAGCTTTCTTTTTTTTTTTTTTTGCGGTACGTGGGCCTCTCACCACTGCGGCCTCCCCCGTTGCAGAGCACAGGCTCCGGACGCACAGGCTTAGCGGCCATGGCTCACGGGCCCAGCTGCTCCGCGGCATGTGGGATCTTCCCAGACTGAGGCACGAACCCGTGTCCCCTGCATCGGCAGGTGGACTCTCAACTACTGCGCCACCAGGGAAGCCCTCTAGCTTTCTTTTGATTTCCGTTTGCATGGAATATCTTTTTCCATCCCTTCACTTTTAGTCTGTATGTGTCCCTAGGTCTGAAGTGGGTCTCTTGTAGACAGCGTATATATGTGTCTTGTTTTTGTATCAATTCAGCAAGCCTTTGTCTGTTGGATGGAGCATTTAATCCATTCACATTTAAAGTAATTATCGATATATATGTTCCTATGACCATTTTCTTAATTGTTTTGGGTTTGTTTTTGTAGGTCCTTTTCTTCTCTTGTGTTTCCCATTTAGAGAAGTTCCTTTAGCATTTGTTGTAGAGCTGGTCTGGTGGTGCTGAATTTTCTTAGCTTTTGCTTGTCTGTAAAGCTTTTGATTTCTCTATCGAATCTGAATGAGATCCTTGCCGGGTAGAGTAATCTTGGTTGTATGTTCTTCCCTCTCATCACTTTAAGTATATCATGCTACTCCCTTCTGGCTTGTAGAGTTTCTGCTGAGAAATCAGCTGTTAACCTTATGGGAGTTCCCTTGTATATTATTTGTTGTTTTTCCCTTGCTGTTTCAATAATTTTTCTTTGTCTTTAAATTTTGCCAATTTGATTACTATGTGTCTTGGCGTGTTTCTCCTTGGGTTTATCCTGTATGGGACTCTCTGCGCTTCCTGGACTTGGGTGGCTATTTCCTTTTCCATGTCAGGGAAGTTTTTGACTGTAATCTCTTCAAATATTTTTTCTGGTCCTTTCTCTCTCTCTTCTCCTTCTGGGACCCCTATAATGCGAATGTTGTTGCATTTAATGTTGTCCCAGAGGTCTCTTAGGCTGTCTTCATTTCTTTTCATTCTTTTCTCTTTATTCTGTTCCGCAGCAGAGAATTCCACCATTCTGTCTTCCAGGTCACTTATCCGTTCTTCTGCCTCAGTTATTCTGCTGTTGATTCCGTAGTGTAGTGTAGTTTTCATTTCAGTTATTGTATTGTTCATCTCTGTTCGTTTGTTCTTTAATTCTTCTAGGTCTTTGTTAAACATTTATTGCGTCTTTTCGATCTTTGCCTCCATTCTTTTTCCGAGGTCTTGGATCATCTTCACTATCATTATTCTGAATTCTTTTTCTGGAAGGTTGCCTATCTCTACTTCATTTAGTTGTTTTTCTGGGGTTTTATCTTGTTCTTTCATTTGGTACATAGCCCTCTGCCTTTTCATCTTGTCTGCCTTTCTGTGAATGTATTTTTCGTTCCACAGGCTGCAGGATTCTAGTTCTTGCTTCTGCTGTCTGCCCTCTGGTGGATATGGCTATCTAAGAGGATTTTGCAAGTTTCCTAATGAGAGGAACTGGTGGTGGGTAGAGCTGACTGTTGCTCTGGTGGGCAGAGCTCAGTAAAACTTTAATCTGCTTGACTGCTCATGGGTGGGGCTGGGTTCCCTCCCTGTTGGTGGTTTGGCCGGAGGCAACCCAACACTGGAGCCTAACTGGGCTCTTTGGTGGGGCTAATGGGCAGACTCTGGGAGGGCTCAAGCCAAGGAGTACTTCCCGGAACTTATGCTGCCAGTGTCCTTGTCCCCACATTGAGCCACAGCCACTCCCCGCCTCTGCAGGAGACCCTCCAACACTGCCCGGTAGGTCTGGTTCAGTCTCCCCTTGGGTCACTGCTCCTTCCCCTGGGTCCTGATGCACACACTACTTTGTGTGTGCCCTCCAAGAGTGGAGTTTCTGTTTCCCCTAGTCCTGTCGAAGTCCTGCAGTGAAATCCCACTAGCCTTCAAAGTTTGATTCTCTAGGAATTCCTCCTTCCATTGGTGGACCCCCAGTTCGGGAAGCCTGATGTGGGGCTTAGAACCTTCACTCCAGTGGGTGGCCTTCTGTGGTAGGATTGTTCTCCAGTCTATGAGTCACCCACCCAGCAGTTATGGGATTTGATTTCACTGTGATTGCGCCCCTCCTACTGTCTCATTGTGGCTTCTCCTTTGTCTTTGGATGTGGGGTATCTTTTTTGATGAGTTCTAGTGTCCTTCTGTCGATGATTGTCCAGCAACTAGTTGTGATTCTGGTGTTCTCGCAAGAGAGAGTGAGAGCACGTCCTTCTACTCCGCCATCTTGGTTCAGTGCGTCCAGCCTTCTTTTGATTCATGCTTGAATAGCATATATTTTGCTATGTTCTTATTTTTTTAACCTATTTTTGTATTACATTTAAAGTGGGTTTTCTTATACATAGCTATATTTGGCTCTTGCTATTTTATCCAATCTGACAATGTCTTTTAATTTTTTGTTTAAATCATTTATATTTAATGTAATTAATGATATGCTTGGATTAACATATAATGTCTTATGCATTTTCTATTTTTATTTCTGTTCTTTGTTTTTCCTTCTTTTTGTGACCTGTTTTAAAAATTTTGGGTATTATTATTTTTTAGTATCTAATATTGGATTTTTAGTTATAGCCTTTTCTTTAAAATATTTTAGTGGTTGCCTATGGTTTACAATATATATCTTAATTACTCAGAGTCTACCTTTAAATATTATACTGTTTCACAGGTAGTGTAAGGACCATACAGCAGTATTTTTCCAATTTTTTTTTCTGTAACCCTTTGTGTTATTATGGTGCTATTTTACTTTTCTACATACTATAACCACATAATGGAATGCTACTGTTTTTGCTTTTGATTGTCTGATCTTTTAGATCATTGAAAAATAAATTTTGTATATTTTAAAATTTATTCAGTTTCCAGCTGTTTATTTTTTGTGTGTGTGTAGATCCAAGATTCTGTCTGGTGTCATTCATATATATATATATATATATTTTAAAGAACTCCTAACATTTCTTTTAGTTTAGGTATCCTGGCAAAAATTCTGTTTTTATTTGAGAAAAATATTTATTTCTTTTTCATTTTTGAAAAATATTTTCACTGGCTGTAAAATTCTGTGTTGACATTTTTTTCAGCACCTTAAAGAAGGCATTCCATTGTCATTTTACTTGCATTGTTTCTTATTGGATGTCTACTGTAATTCTTATCTCTGTTCTTGTCTATGTAATATTTCCTTTCTGTCTGGTGGCCTTTGAGATGTTAAAAATTTTTTTTGTTGTCAGCAATTTGAATATGATATTCCTAGGAGTGTGCGTGTATGTGTGTGTGTGTGTGTGTGTGTTTGGCTTGTTTCTTCTGTTTCATTTTTGTATATATCCTACTTTGGGTTATCTGAGCCCCTTGGATCTGTGGTTTGGTGTCTTTCATTAAATGTTATGTTCTCTCACAAATCTTAAATGCTCCATTCTGATTTTTTCTTCCATTCTGTTTTTTTCTCTTGTATTAATTTTTTGTTGAAATCTGGACATCTGGTGTGAGACAGTTGCAACTGAAGTAAATAGATTTTTGGGCCTAGAAATGTGTACGTTTTTCCTTCTTTTAAGCCTTCAGTGTGCTTTTGAGTGAGTGTGGGCAGCAGCTGGTCTAGGTTTGGGATTGTAGTTCCAATGGTTACCTTCATTGCACCACAGGCTTTACATTCTAGTAGTTTTTACCTTGTTTTTAGGGTGACGGTAGTTTGTCGGGTTTTTTTTTCCCTCAGTGTTCTACCCTCAACTTCATATCTTCCGTTTGTGCTATGCATTAATGAGAGTTTCTATTCACATTCTCTCCCAATCTCCTTGTAGTCTATTACTTTTACTTGATGCTTATTATCTCTGTGGTGATGGTTGGAGGGATTCTTTATAGTTCTGAATAAAGCTTCTGTTTTAGGCAGACATTATGTTCCTGCGTCTCAGGGATGACTTTATCAGTGCTCCTACTCCACCTCCAGTTGTAGGTCTGGCACTGGCTTGTATTCCTCTCCCTCCTCCAGATGCAGAGGTTTTGTCTCCTCTTTCTTCCCCTAGTTTTAGTGGCTTTTCATTAGTGCTCTGAGGGTGAACATCTTTGTTGGCCTTTTCCCAGTATTGGAAGGCTTTTGTTCCGTAGGGGGAAAAGAAGAAGAGGGATCTGGTTGGGCACTTTCGTTTTTTTTTTTGAAGTGGCTGTTGTTACCTTCCTTCATGCCTACATCATGAAGAATGATTTTTCTGGACTCTCACTAATCATTTTTTTTTTTTAATGAGCAGTTGGTCAGGACAGTGGAGAAGAACCTGAAATGCTATGAATTCCTCTTATGTGTGTGTTTCTCCAAGATTTTTACTCTCTTGCTAGCCCACATTTAACATTTACCAATTTATTAAAAATTTTGGCTGAATTCTTACTGGTCTCTGATAATATGTGTGCCAAGTAAGAAGAGCTCACATCCTGTTTCTTATTGCAGGTGCCTGTTTTTCCTTAGATTTTAGGTTAGAGTCAATTGCCCTACCACCTCAGCTTTCTAGTGAGTTGAAGAAAAGTTGGGAGTTTTCAAATTGTCCAGAATTTTCTTTGATATTTTTATTGTATTAAGGGTGGGAGTAATGCTCTTTCCAACCTTACATGTCTCAAATAAAAGCTGGCAGTACCTATCCATTATGTTATAAAGGGAGAATATGAAAATATGGAATTTATATTCATGCACTGTATTCACAAATTACCCAGGCCTTGGGTTTAAATAGCTCAAGTGTAACTCCCATTATAACATACTTTCTGCATTCCTATATCCACCTTTTCATCATTGGTAAAGTTGGAGTTGTACAAGACTGGTATAAGATAATAGTAGCTGAAATATACATAGTGCATATCATATGCCAAACATTATTATTTTTTAAATTTTATTTATTTGTGCCAGGTCTTTGTTGCTGCACGCGGGATCTTCGTTGCAGCATGTGGGCTTTTAGTTGTGGTATGTGGGCTCTAGTTCCCTGACCAGGGGTTGAACCCGGGCCCCCTGTATTGGGAGCATGGAGTCTTAACCATTGGACCACCAGAGAAGTCCCCCAAACACTATTTTAAGCATGTTCTATGTATTAATTCATTTAATTCTCATGACAACTTTTATTTTACTGATAAAGAAATTTAGGCACAATGAGATTTAGTTGCTTAAGATAGCACACCTTTTAAGTAGTAAATTTGGGGGTTGAATACATGTTTTCAATCCCTAAGCTCAATTGCTTTTCAAGAAAAAAGTATAAAAGGATAACAAATTAGGGTAATTTAGAATTCTGAAGAGCATTTAGTCCTGCTCTTTCACTTTACAAATGAAGTCATAAACAGATGAGTTAAAGGCCTTAACAAGGGCTAGACACACAGTTTGTGGCTGATTTAATATAGAATCAAGATCTTCCATTTCTCATCCTATTTTTACTTAATAATAATATACGAATACAAATGGGAATACAGTTCCAGTGCTCCTGAAACTTATTTAAATTCACCTATTTGATTTTCTTTTAATTTATTTTATTGGGAATAAATGTGATCACTTGATTTTCTTCTAATTTATTTTGCTGGGAGGAAATACACTCAAATATAGAAACTTAACCCTTCTAGATTTTCTAGACTTAGAGATTCGTTTTTTAGTTATTCCTCATTTAGATTAGAATTTATTTATAGTTTCAGCTCAAATGATGGAAGTGAAGGTAATTTTCAGATTGCCATTTAATTATATCCCATTCACTTACATGTGCCAAGAACAGAACACATACAAAGTTAAAATAGCTATCCTTGGGCTTCCCTGGTGGCACAGTGGTTGAGAGTCCGCCTGCCGAAGCAGGGGACACGAGTTCGTGCCCCGGTCCAGGAAGATCCCACATGCCGCGGAGCAGCTGGGCCCGTGAGCCGTGGCTGCTGAGCCTGCGTGTCTGGAGCCTGTGCTCTGCAATGGGAGAGACCACAACAGTGAGAGGCCCACAAACCGGAAAAGGAAAAAAAAAAAATATATATATATATATAGTGCTTCGGGAAATTCACATACCATTTAAGGACAGAGTTTCCATCTTATATTCTTCCTTTCTCTTTCTTTTTTCACCTTTCTATGCTTACATATACATAGGAGAGTATAGTGGGACAGGAGTCAGAAAACGTAGTCATGTTTTGGGACTTACTAGCAAGCAACTTGGCCTCTGGCAAATATTTTTGAGCTTCTGTTTTCTCACCTTCACCTCATGTTACATGAGGATCAAATTAGACCATTTATTACCCATAAGCACTTACTGAACTTCTGTTATATGCAAGACACAATGGTGGGGACTGGGGACACAAAGTTCAATAGGAAATTGCTGCTTCCCAGTAAGTTTATGTTCTGATCTGAGGATTGACCTGTAAATAATTGTGATATTGTGATATGCAACCAAATGTATGAGTTTAATATAGAAGAGTCATACATGAGAGAATCAGAAGATTCCCAGGGGTCGGATTTAAAATATGAATAAAAGTCCACCAAGCAGGTGAGGGGAAAGCATTCCAGGCAAAGGGAAGAAGATTTAAATATTTTCTAAGTTTGAATCAAGAACTGGTACAGGCCCACATATGTCTTTATTTTTAAGAAACTATATATATAGGATTATGAAAAATGTAATTTGAATTTTGAAAACCATCTTGTTATCGTTGTTGTTAATAACCTTAGAGAAATGCTAGTTTTAAATTCGTGAATAAGATATGGAGATAGAATGACAAATCAAGACTAATTAATTATAAGAAATTGGATCCTCTGAGTTTTCATTATCATGAGCCATGTTAATTAACATTTCATTAATTACCCTGACAATAAACTAATCACACAATTAGTGACCCTATGAGCTCATAAAAACATAACAAACACAGGGTACATTGCTTAGAATGTCAAGGTTAAATAACTTAATTTTGCATTCGCTGGCATTATAGTCAAAACCCACACAACTCAGAAAGAGCAAGGATAGGAAAACTTACTTAGATTCAGCATGGCTCTTTTTATCCAGTATGTCAAAGACATTTCATAACATTGACTTCTAGAAAATAATTTCATATACTGACTCCCTAATTTTCTAACATGACTGAACTGGTACTACTACTCTCTTGAATAATATCATTTGTAATACTCTGGGCAAATTTTGTCTTCAGAGGTTAGAATTTAGGAAGAAAAGTACAAGGCAAGATAGTTAATAATGTATGTAATCCAGTGTTTAAAGGTATACTAACAATCTACAAAATCTACTGGTGAAGCTTAAAAGCACAAGAGGACAATTCATATGACGGTCAACCTTAAAATAGTCTGTCATTGCATGGAAAAGGAAAACGTGATTTCAAAAGGAAAGGGGAGGACAGTAGAAAGCATCCAAGGGAGAAATAGATCAATAGTCAGATAAAATAATAGTCAGAAAATGTAGTTTTTTTGTCAGTAGCAACAGAAATATACTAGATAATCAGGTGGTAATGACTTTGTAGCAGGGAGGTGTTCATTTGTATTGTATAAGGCAAGGCATTTTATGGAGTATTTTCTTCTATTTATTTGTCTTACTATATATTCTCTCACTTTGAACCTAAGTAGGATAATTTTTATTTAGTTCTTCTCGATAACTGTATGTTATGCAAATAGAGTTTTCTTTTGAAATGTTTAATTAAAACCCAATCTTAACTGAACCAAATACACTATGTTTCTTTGGTTGTTTAGGGTCACCAAAGTACTGCCATTAAAGATAAAATTCTACTACAATAAAAATTTAACCAAAATATGTAAAAATTTAATGAAGAGAATACATCATAATTAGAAAAAAGTAAAACGTTTATAATACTAACACCATCACACAGTTATCTTAATATTTGCACATTGCCTTCTGCATGCAGCCATATCTTTAATATAATTGCAGTTATAATATGTATCATTATAATTTCGTATTATGAATTGCAATCTCTTTCCATCTCATAAAAAAATTCAAGTCAGCTTAGAACGAGATAACATTAAATAAAAAACAGTAGGCAAAGAAAAATTCAGGAGAAAGAGAAGGGTGGGAAAAATAAGAAATGTGTGAAGTAACATACAAAACGTATGCCATTAGATTCTAAATGTAGGCCACAGAGTTATCTTTTTTTAAAGATTTATTTATTTATTTATGGCTGTGTTGGGTCTTTGTTGCTGGGCGTGGGCTTTCTTTAGTTGCAGCGAGCGGGGGCTACTTTTTGTTGTGGTGCGCAGGCTTCTCATTGCGGTGGCTTCTCTTGTTGCGGAGCATGGGCTCTAGGTGCACGGGCTTCAGTAGTTGCAGTGTGTGGGTTCAGTAGTTGTGGCTCGTGGGCTGTAGAGCGCAGGCTCAGTAGTTGTGCACAGGCTTAGTTGCTCCGCGGCATGTGGGACCTTCTCGGACCAGGGCTGGAACCCGTGTTCCCTGCATTGGCAGGCAGATTCTTTTTTTCTTTTTTTTTAGATGTTGTGGGTAGGAGTTTATCAATTAATTAATTTATTTTTGCTGTGTTGCGTCTTCGTTTCTGTGCGAGGGCACTCTCCGACTGTGGCAAGCGGGGGCCACACTTCATCACGGTTCGCGGGCCTCTCACTATGGAGGCCTCTCCCGTTGCGGAAAACAGGCTCCAGATGCGTAGACTCAGTAGTTGTGGCTCACGGGCCCAGTTGCTCCGCGGCATGTGGGATCCTCCCAGACCAGGGCTCGAACCCGTGTCCCTGCATTAGCAGGCAGATTCTCAACCACTGCGCCACCAGGGAAGCCCCGGCAGGCGGATTCTTAACCACTGTGCCACCAGGGAAATCCCATAGGCCGCAGATTTATCTTTGAGCAGCCACACAAAGGGGAAAATGGGCTCAATTCCTGTTTTATAGTGAACTGTAGATTTTAAAAGACCAGTTGTTTGGAAGTGAGAAATATTCGTAATCCTGAGGCCATATAGAAATTTCTTTGTTTGTCATCATAAAGAGGATACAATGACTTCAGCATCACTCTAGTATCAAATATGCAACTCATCTGTTGCATGGGGCTTTTTATAACATACATTTTTATATATTTGCTGTTGGTAAATACTATAGAACCAAAGTTAACATAAAATAATGCATTTTAAGGAAACATTTAAATTAATAATTCTGTTTGCTTTAGAATTTAGAAAGTCTGTTTGGAATGAGCTCGTTGTTCCTTTTGTCTTAAAAAAATCTTTCAAGGTTACTTTGAAAGGACATTTTTTTTCTTTCCTTTTGGATAAATTTTCCCATGATGAGCAGACAGTTTAAAGCATTTCACTGACCTTAGATCTAGTTATGCTTTGCAACGCAACCTTCCCACACTCCCTTTTCATTGCTAGTTTATTAGCTCTATATAACAGAATCATTGAATGAGGGAGTAAAGGACTTGGCAAAGAGAAATAGATAGAGCTAAGTTGAATGTAATGACTTGTGAAAAGAGCACAGATAATAGATTTGAAAGATGTCAACCTAAATTATACAAATTTGAGCCAAATTTTATACACAGAATTGCTTTTATCTTTCTCCCTACACATACACGCACGCACACACGTATGTATAGAAAGAAGAAAACATTTATTTCCTGGACAAAATTGAGTATTTTCCTGGTTAGACTGATTTATTTTCTCCAAGAATTACTGTGTCGTTTGCTGTAAAAGACACTTATCTGTCTAGAATTCTGTGGTTCATTAAGAAAGTAAACAATAATGGATGATGATAAAAATAACAAGAGTTTTAAGGAGAAATCAGTCACAGTGAGTTGGATGGGATTTTTCCCATCAGGAAATGGATGAGATATTTGATCAGTTGCAAAGACGGTATGCAAAAGTTATCTTTCGCTATTACTAAAAAAAAAAATTATGTCTTCTACCATTCCTGACCAAAAATATGGATATAAGCTCATTGATTTCTAAGTGGCCCTTTGAGATTTTGCAGTTTTTCCTTTGTGGATCAACTGTGAAAGATACATCTTTCATACACTACTGCTTCATGAGTGTTCCTTTCCTAATAGAGAACAGAGGGATTTGCACAGTTATTCATTCTCTACTTTTATTTTTTTTATTTTATGGAGAAAAATCTATATTATAACATGGCTGGTGTATGGAGTCAGGGAAGATATCTGACCATGAAACTGAGCCTGGTTCCTGATTCTCCCACTTATGTAGTAGGTATAGTCTTCCTAGGATCAGTAAGTTTTAAGTAAATGGGGATAATCTTCACAATGAGTTTAGTCTTTGTTTAAAAGATAAAATAAGATATGATGTACCTAATCTGTTTGTAGGACATACATTAAGTTAACCTTAAAAATGCATTCCAATATACAGTAGGTGCAGACAAATACTGTTTGATTCCACTTACACAAGGTACCTAAAATAGTCAAGTTCATAGAATCAGAAAGTACATTGGTCGATGCCAGGTGCCGGGGGTGGGGGGAGGGGGAATGGGCAGTTAGTGTTTAATGGGGCAGAATTTCAATTTAGGAAGGTGAAAAATTCAGGAGATGGATGATGGTGAGAGTCGCACAACAACGTGAATGTACTTAGTGCCACTGAACTGTACAGTTAAATATGGTTAAAATAGTATGTTTTATATTATGTGACTTTTACCACAATAAAAAATAATTTTAAAAAAGGTATTATGGGGCTTCCCTGGTGGCGCAGTGGTTGAGAATCTGCCTGCCAATGCAGGGGACACGGGTTCGAGCCCTGGTCTGGGAAGATCCCACATGCCGCGGAGCAACTGGGCCCGTGAGCCACAACTACTGAGCCTGCGTGTCTGGAGCTTGTGCTCCGCAACAAGAGAGGCCGCGATAGTGAGAGGCCCGCGCACTGCGATGAAGAGTGGCCCCCGCTCGCCGCAACTAGAGAAAGCCCACACACAGAAACGAAGACCCAACACAGCCAAAAATAAATAAATAATTAATTAAAAAAAAAAAAGGTATTATGTACCTAATGCAATGACTAGTAAATATTAGTCTCTCAAAAAGTGGTAGCCATACTATTATTGCTGCTGGTGTTATTTTTTGATGCAAATTGGCAAGAACAGTGACCAAATTTCTTGCAAGGTCCATGTAGGCGCCATGTTTTCTAGATAAACGTTAGGATTAGAAGGAGACTATTATACATAATTTTTTCATAGCAGGTTATATTCTTGCTTTTATGGACCATCCTGTCTCCTTGACCCTGGTTTGGGGATTTAAAAAAATTTCTTTAAATTTATAACTTCTCATATTTTAAATAATGTAGGTTTACTAACAAATCAATTAATTTTCTTTTATCTTGTCACTGTTGCATCAACTACCTTGATATTGCTGTTGTGTAATCAATCAACTAATGAAAGATGAATGAGATTCTAGTTATTTGAACCAAGGGAAGGACAGCTGACTAAAAGTAAGCAAACAAAACATCTTTAGTGGGAGCACCGTGGGAGAAACTTTGTGAGTCATTATCATTTAATAAAATTTTTAATCAATATTAAAATCATGTCTTAATAATCTCTTGTAATTAAAAACAGGAGTGGAAATCCCTCTTTAAATCAGCCTAGTTTGCTCAGCAAGATAATTTCAGTTCATAAAGGCATGTTCTTGCTGAATTTTCTGAGTTGTGCTTCTGACTCACTGGGCTAGCTTTGATGATGGTGAGTCATTTCATATTTTCTGGGAACAAGGCTACCTGACTATCATTGCTTTTATCTTTGGTTTGCATTGAGTTAAGAAAGTGCACCATCCCAGGTGACAGAATAGATAACAAGAGGAATATGGAAAGAAAAGCCAACCGCTATGATTTGGGTATAATCTCATCTGTCAGGTAAAGGGCCAGTGATTTGTGTATTAAAAGAGATACTCATCCAGCAGGTGATCTAATAGTGCCAAGAATTTCTTTTTTTGCCTCCCAACTAAGAACGTGGAAGCAAAAATTTCCGTAGGCAATAGCATTCTCTCTGCCTTTTTAAAACAAGTTTGCACTGGGAAAAGATATTGGTCCTCTCTGTGAGTCATATGGTGTCAGATTCTTAGGATGTCTAGCTTGTCAGGTGAGCATCTAGATGTATAAAATGCACAGAAGCCGAAAGTAAAAGTAGAAGACATTAACATCTGATAAAATTCTCACCCCTACTGATTTAGTGCTTTAAAAAGAAAAGGGCGTAGAAGTTGACTGCTTTGTCAGTATTTCATTTGGAGATTTCCTTTACTATCCCTTTCTCAACCTACTCCTTTCCCATCTTTCCTGTGTCAGCACCTCCTCATGTCACCCACCTGTACTCAAAATCCTACGATTCATGCTCAGCTCTTGTTTCTGATTACCTTCATTAATTCTGTTATCGATTTCTCTTTCTTCAAAATACATCCTAAATCCATGTACTTCTCATTATCTTCACTGTTAAATCCATGGTCCAAACGTCGTGATACGTAACGTGGTCTTGTCTAGTAGTCTCCTAACTGGCAGTCCTACTTCATGCTTGCCCCTTCTAAAGTCTGTTCACCCAGCAGCAGGGTAATCAATTTAAAAAACAAACCAGATCGTGTCTCTCAGCTGCTTAAAATCTCCCAATGGCTTTGCTTCCCTTCCCTTTGCCCTTCAAACAAAACCTGGAAACACTTTTCGTGGTCTCCTGGGGCCATGAACCTGAACCTGCTAAATTTCTTCCAGACTGAGGTGTTTGCTTTGCCTAACATACTCTTCTTCTTTGTAATATGCTCTTTACAAAGCCCTCTTCTTCTGGTCTCTGCTCAGATATCAAAAGAGCCTTCCATGACACCCTTTTAAAAAATAACATCTTAGGTCAGTGATGTTAGAAGCAGAACCTGCAATAAATATTCTTGAGAAAGTCATTTATTGAGGGAGTGCTCTCAGGAGAGGGGGAATGAGAGGAATACTATAGGGCAGGGAGAAAAAAACTAAACAAAGATGTGGCTCAGCTGGGGACTTGCTTTAGTCTGTTTGCATCGGGAGTATCGGTGCACAGATCTTATCAAAGCCGTAGTCCTACTTGGAGGCAAAGAGACTGGCCGTTTGTAGATCACGTCCGTCAGTCACTGGCTGCTCCTGGGATGGCGGTAATGGGATGCAGTCTTCTGCGTGAGGCAGCTCCCATTCAGTGGAGGACAGTTCTCTAGGGAAGGAGGTAGCTGTGAACCCTTAGCAGCCAACGCTGACTGAAGCTGACGGTGGGTACATCGTGTGGTGAAAGGGGGTCTGGGTGAGTCACCAACAGCATCCCCACCAAGTAGCCTCCCCAGCTCTGTACCCGGCTTAACTTTTCACTACTTTTATCCTGACTTGCTACTGCATTATCTAAGTGTGTGTGTTTGCCGTCTGTCTTCCTTTTTTTAAGATTAAAATGAAAGCTTCATGAGGAAAGGGATTTTGTCTTGCCTATTGCTATAATTTCTAGTGCCCAGTACATTAGAAGTATCAAATAAAAATAATCATGACTAACATTTATTAAGTGCTTACAACATGCCAGGTATTAACTCATTTAATTATCATAACGATTTTGTAAGAAAGATATTATTATTATCCCCATTTTACAGGCGAGGAAAGTGAGACACAGGGACAGAGTAACTTCCTCACAGTTACGTATTTAGCAAGTGCTGGGTCTAGGATTCAACTCCAGGCTGTCTCCTGACTTTTCGATAAATATTTGTTGAGTGTTGAAGGAATAAGTCAACTGAGTTCAATTCATCAAGCATTTTCTAGGTATTAAACCTTTCTGTCATCTCATTTCAGCACAGTAATGAAGTGGGAGTTCAGTAAAATCCATCCTTCAGTGTCTTTCTGTGCCTGTGTGCTGCAGCACAGGCTTAGGTAGCAAAAGGCTGGCACTCTACCTACTCTGCTCATTACTTATGGCCTGTATTTTAATTAGCTCCTTGTGGCTTAGTCACTTGTTTATCGTACTAGGTACTCCGTAGCATAAGAACTTTGCCAGGAGTTTAAAGAACTGGATTCTACTTCTAGATCTGACATTCCTATCTTTGCAGACCAGGGCCACTTTGTCAGTCTCTCTAGCCTCACTTTCTTGATTTGTGAAGTGACAAGTTTTTGTCATATGAATAAATATATGGGTGTGAGGCACAGTAATGTTTGACAGTGGTCTTGAAGGGGTATTGTATGAATGAATCAGTAGATGAGTAAATGAATGTGTGAGCATCATCTGAGATTCCAGAGAATTGTTTAGTGCTGTTTTGACTGGGCCAGAAAGCCAGAAAGCATAAGAAGTTACGGCCCTAACCAGAAGCATTTCTCATCCATTGTCCTCAGTACATGGTACCTATTTCTGTCCTATCACCTGGGTATCATCATTTCAGAAAACAGGAAATATGTTCTGTTTTACCTCTTAACCCCCATCTTCCCTTCAGGTTAATATTACCAAAGCTCAGATGAAGATACAAGATTTTGAGGGTCAGTCAGTACAGTGACCAGACAACATAGGTTATCAGTGGCTTGTAGACCATAATCTTAGCAAGAAAACTGGATTTGGGGGCAAGAGACATAGATGTGAATTTCTTTTTCTGTCAGTAGCTGTGTACTTGTGTTTTGAGACCTCTCCTGTTGAGCTGCAATGTGTACTGTAAGAAGAGTGAAATCTGAGGTCATAATATAATACTTGCTGTGTTGTACGTTGGGAAAAGCATGCATAGACTTGGGAGCCAGTCATATGTAGGTTAAAATTCCATCCCTGCCGCTTAATAGCCAAGGCGCTTTGACATTTCTGAACCTCAGGTTCCATCTGTGGGAAATGAGTGAATGTGGGGATATTGTAAGGATTATGCCCAGCAGAGTTGCCTGTTGAGATTTATGGACACTCCATAAATGCTAGCTTTTATTATTATTTATCAAACTTTTTATTTATTTATTATTATTGTTGTTAGGATTACGTTCTGTAATATTAATAGGTTACTTCTTGTACATGTTCCTATAATTTGGCTATGCTCTATACTACGGCTTAACTCCAAGGTTCCAGATAATAGAATTTAGCTGCTATAATTTTAATTTTCCTATGTTGTTTTATTACTAAATATTTGGTTAACTTAGCAAACTTTTGACCTTAAATAGTATTACCCAACAAAATAAAGAATTCTCAGAGCATGCTTTTAAAACAGGTATTCTTTTTTAAAAGTCTGATTTGAACTGGCATCATTATTCTATAAACAATGGATTTTGCCATTAAATTTAAAAAATGCCTGTTATTAAATGTTTTATTAAAACAGAATGATTGCAAATTAACATATCAATATATATTTAAAATCTAAAAATGGAGCTTCTGATTTTCTTAAGGGTACAGTACAAGTTCTCAATCTTAAACAGTTTAAGGTACATTTTTATCTTTCTCATTAATTTTTTACTTTTTCCTTTATCAGCTTAGCCAGAATCCTGGCTTTGAATTAGAAGGTGGGTTGTTCAAGTCTTTGAATGAATCATAATCTCAAACATCCTGGCCTGTGTATTTCACAGCAATTTGGCTTCTTTTTATTTCTTCTTCTTTAAAAAGAAATTTTCTCTCTCAGTAACGAGTCTTCTGTTTTTCCCTGCCTAGGCATTTGAGCTAATTAAAAGAAATGCTTTAGATGGTTTCCATTTCTCTGCTTTTACAGCCCTTAGTAATGCTGCCAAGAAAATGGAATCTCCATGTTTATTTATTTACTCCAATCAGAAGGAGCTTTTCACTTTACCTTTAAGTTTCATTTTCAACTTAATTTCTTTAGCTGGAGCTAAATGTAACTTGATGTATATAGAGTACTTGTTTATTTTCTAAACTGTTTTGTCAGCAATGATTTGAGATTGTAGTTAGCATAATTGAAAAGGTTTCTTTCAAATTTATTTGTAAAAGAGCTATATCCTTCACTTGGAATAGTTTGAACATGTTTTCAGTACAAATTTTGAATGAAGAGTTTAATTTATATTATTACATGTTAGAAGCATTTTGTACCAATTTTCTATTGCTTCTATAACAGAGTAGCCACATTTAGTGGCTTAAGATAACACAAATATATTATTTTACACGTTTGTAGATTAGAAGTGTGACACAGGTCTCACTGGGCTAAAGTCAAGGTGTCAGCAGGGCTGAGACCCTTTCTGGAAGCTGTAGGGGAGAACCTGTTCACTTGCCTTTTCCAGCTTTATGGTTTGCCTGCATTGTTTGGCTTGTGGCCTCCTTCTTTTGTCTCCAGAAATTGCATCTCTCTGATCATTCTTCCATAGCCACATCTCCCTTTGACTTTCTTCTTCTGCCTCCCTCTTTCACATTCAAGGACATTTGTGATTATATAGTGCGCCCCACCCCCCAGACAATCAAGATAATCTCTCTGTTCTAAGGTAAACAACCTTAGCTGAATAGCAACCTTAATTCCATCTGTAGCCTAGTTCTCCTGTGCAGAGTAAAATAACATTCACAGGTCCTAGGGATTAGGACATGGGCATCTTTGTAGGGATGGCAGGGGGGATTATTCTGCCTACATACATTCTTAAATACAGTTTTCTTTGTTCTGTTTGAGTAAAAATAAGCTAAGAGGGCTTCCCTGGTGGCGCAGTGGTTGAGCGTCCGCCTGCCGATGCAGGGGACACGGGTTCGTGCCCCGGTCCGGGAAGATCCCACATGCTGTGGAGCGTCTGGGCCCGTGAGACGTGGCCGCTGAGCCTGCGCGTCCGGAGCCTGTGCTCCGCAACGGGAGAGGCCACAACAGTGAGAGGCCCGCTTACCGCGAAATAAATAAATAAAAATTAAAAATAAGCTAAAAATTTTGCCTCATAGAGGTTCTCACGTAATTTTTGTTACTGAATACATAAGAATGATTTTATTTAGTCTAGTAATGTCTGTTTGCACATGTATCCTTTTGGCCTGATTGAGGGTAAAAGAAACCAGTGTATTCACTTAAATTGGATTAATACCCAAGTAACCCCTTCTGCTCCAAAGAAAGAGAAACATGGATGAAAAAGAAACTTCATGGGGGAGAGGCAGAGACAGAGTGAGACAGACCTTCGACAAGGGTGGGTCGAGTAGCAAAAGTAAAACCAATGGAATCCATGTGGTTCTGTATTAGTGAGGTCTTATCAGAGAGGATGGAGTATAGACATTACTACCTCATTGATTGGCATTCTTCGTGCAGAGGCTGAGACTAATGTGGTGGTTAGTGGCCCCTGAGTTTATCTCGTTCAGCTGTTCTTTCCTCATGTCACCCATTTGTGCGCTATTATTATAAGCTTTATATGATACCTACTTATGGTTATACCTGCCATTCTTAATGCCTTCAAAATGTATTGTGAGAAGTTAGAAAAAGGTATGTGAATCTATGAATTAGAACATTAGCAAGGGAAGGAACTGTTCAGAAATAGTGTTTCTTGATAAAATTTTTCAATTAATAAAAACTATATCACATCCCTTAGTCTCTCCATCTCTACAATAAGATGGTCTGACTAGATAACTTTTTAACATCCTCACCTGTAGTTTTAAAAATCTAGTCTTCTGAGCCAGCTCTCAATCCTGGACATTCATTAGAAAATGTGAGTGTCTGGACCCCAATGTCAGAGATACTGATTTAATTGGTCAAATCTTCAAATTTTATTTCTATTCCATATTCTTTTCCAAAATAAAGATCTTCAAGCTAAAAGTTAAAGTGAAAGTTAAAGTGAATATTAGCAAGGGAAAAAACATACCCAGAATGAATAAAGAACTTATAAGTGAACACTTATTTGCTTTGGATTACTTCTTGTCCTAGATAAATCATATCCTATGTGTTGGGATTTTGAGGGATTTGTGAAGAATTGGAAAGATGTTGAAAGTTTGGATGGAGAAATGTGATTTTCAGAAAGGGAAAGTAATTGAATACTAGTATCACAAATGGATACCTTTGACATGGACTTTTAAAAAATGAGATTCTAGAATACATTTTAAAAATCAACTTTATTAAGGTATAAATTATGTATGATAGAGTACATTGTAAGGTCAACTACTTTTTTTTTTTTTGCTCATGACATGTTTTATGGTCAACTACTTTTGACAAAGGTATTCACCTGTGTAATCACCACCCAAGTCAGGGTGTGTAGGATTTTCATCTCTCAAGAAAGTTTGCTAGTGTTTCTTTGCAATCAGTCACTCCCTGCCACCTGTGCCAGGCAACCACTGACCTACTTTTATCACTATAGATTTTCTTGTTCCATAATTTCTTATAAATGGAATGATACAGTATGTACTCCTCTGTGCATGTTTTTTTTCTGTTGTTGTTCAGTGTAGTGTCTGTGAGATTGATCTGTTTATTGCATCCATCAGTAATTGTTCTTTTTTCTTGCTGAGTAGTATTCCATTGGAAAGCCTAAATATTTCCTGTTACACTGTAATTTGGTAGGACTCAATCTCGAAACTCCCCTGTGGATCTTATTGGGGGCTTGCTTTTAGGCTTTGCTAAGTGGCATCTAGAATACATCTTACTCTTGGATAGGGGTCGGCAAATGTTTTCCTTAAATGTCTAGGTAATAAATATTTTGGGATTTGTGAGTCACATATGGTCTCTGTCACATATTCTTCTTATTTTTTAAACAACCCTTTAAATATGTAAAAGCAATTCCTAGCTTGTAAGCCATGTAAAACAGGCTGCAGGTAGGATGTGGCCTAGTTTAGGCTGTAGTTTGCCAGTCCCAGCTCTAGGTCAGTGCTGTTCAGTAGAGCTTTCCGTGGTGAGGTCTATATCTGAGCTGTCCATTGTGGTAGCCACCAGCCACTTGTGGTTGTTGAGCAAAGAAATCTAGAATGGCTTTTAGGAACTATTTGTGAAAAACTTGAAGAAGAAACAGAAATCAGATGATACCAAAATAAGTTCTGAAAAAATTATATAGGCTACTCTAATTTATTTCTTTGACTCAGTTCCTAACCTGGTAGATGAATAAAATGTAGTAATCATAATACATGACAGATTATTTCATGATAGCCTCATGTCAATATGGAGATATTCGATTTGGGGACAGTTAAGTGTTCTTAAATGGAAACCAGTTGTAGCAATCAGGCCAGAGTTTTGGTCGTGTGGATGGCAGTAGTTCATGGTGTGTTGTTAGTTGCTGTGCTGTCCCATAAGCAACATTTATAGCTATATAAACATAAATTACAATTAAATTAAAAATTCTGTTCCTCAGCTGCACTAGCCATATTTCAACTGCTCAGTAACTGTGCATGCCTGGTGGTTGCCATATTGGACTGCAAAGATTTAGAACATTTCCATTATCACAGAAAGTTTCATTGGACAGCACTCCCAGAGTGAGATTTCTAGGGGCATGTAAAAAAAAATTCTGTCCTTAACCTTGTGTTGTCCAATATTTTTGCCATACTTTAGATAAAGATTACGCAGATAAAAATAATGTGATTATCCAGTTTATGTATTTATAGACAAAGCTGGTAAGGGAAACAAATATGTTAAAATGACTGTATCAGCTTCCTGAAAGATCTTGACAGCATCTTTGGAATAATAGTACCCCAAACTGTTAATTAGTTGGTGTGTTACATGAAACATCTCTTTCTTGGACCCCCAAATTTGGTAATTAACCCTTTTTTTTTTTTAGTCAAAAAGCGTATTAAAGGCTCTGAGAAATCCTGGATAAAGAAATATGTTTTACTTATTTTTTTTGTTAACCTAGAGAGATGGATTAGATCTAACATGACAAAATTGAAAAAGGATAAAGGGAAAACCCTGCCTTTTGGGTCTCTATATTATTTGTATAAAATCAGGAATGAGTGAGATCTGGCCTAAAAGGACCATGCGTGTAAAGGGCTTGGGGATTTTAGCCACTTATAGACTCAGTGCAGTCAGTAATGCAGTTCCCTCCTCTCCTTTCCCCTGGCAAAAAGCTATTGTGGTTGAGGCTACACCCATATACGTGTGTAGTGCCTATACGTGAAGAGGTGGTAGTGTGTTATTTAATTCAGTTATGGGTGCTATATTGGAGCTTTCTAAGCAGCTTCATGTTTATTCTTTATAGTGGACTTTTCCAGGAGTTTTCATTAAAAGAAAGGGTGTGGCAAAAAATTATTTTGAAAAGTCACCATGTGGCACACAGAGCCTGAGTTTGGAAATATCTGGCTTGAAATCTTAAATTCACAATTTACTGAAGTTATTTGCCTGAGCAAGTGTCCTTGCCCTGTAGGTCTCAGTTTCCTCAATTGTAATAATTTTAGATACTGTTTTGTAGTATTATCCCCATGGACCTACACTCAAGCTTACCAAAGGGGATATGTGAGATATAAATGTTTCTTCTTATAGAAAACTGGGGTGGGCAGATGGGAGAGGTGAAGAGGGGTAAGAAGTTTCACCCCTTGTTTACACAGTGTTTCAGATTGCTGGCTCCAGAAGGAGAGTGCCAAGTTCATCTACCACTTTTACCATCTGTGTGGCCTTGAGCAGGCTACTTAACCTCTCTGTGCTCCTGTTTTTACATTTGTAAAAGAAGGAAGGTAGTAGAACTTACCTTATAGGGTTGTTGTGAGGGCTAACATAAGAGTTAACTCCTGTGCGGCTCTTGGACAGGGCCTGGTACACAGCTAGTGCTTACGGTTTTAGCTGGTGTTATTTTACAGTTTAGTAGGTTCGTAGAGGCCTATGCTCACTCTTGTGTGCTCCAATTATTGATATCCCTTCTCTACCAATTTCTTTCAACCAAAAGTATATACCTTTTCTCCAAAGCTAGAAATATTTTTTTAAACAGAATTTGTTGACTTAATGTAATTTTTCTGTGTATTCCTATTACCTTCTTTATCTAGAGAAAAAAAATGTGTCTAGTCTTGAATTGGGAAGTTTGTAGTAATGTCTATAAATAAATAAATAAGTGATGCAAGGATGAAACCATACATATTCAGAAAAACTTTACCTAAGGCTGAAAATAAAAGAAAAAATTAGTTGAAACCACAGAGCCATTTGAAATTTTCCAAATGATGGTAGATTGAGGGGGGAAATTAGAAGTTTCAAGTGTGATTTTTATAATATTTTCTGTCTCAGAATAATAATACATGGTACATAGGAAGCAATACTACTTATAACTGTCAGTTTACTTTTGCCTCAAGACTCAGTACTTTTCTTTATAGAGAAACTAAGTGCACATACACATGAGAAGAAGAATAATAGCTTGATAACAGTTGCTACAGTTTATTGAATGTGTGTGTGTGTGTCTCCAGTTATGTGATTTTTTGCCCCTTATATTTCTACAAGTCTTCAGAACAACTCTGCAAGTGAGGATCGAGAAACTTAAAGTGTTTGCCCAGAGTCACACTGGCTAATAGGCTAACAAGTAGTTAAGTGGATTTTAGAGTCACCCACTCTTCTTTGACATTGCTTCTCAAAATATGAGAGAATCGAAGGACTGTCAATTGTCTCATAAGCCTCAAGCTTATGAGGTGTGATGCTGGTAATATAATCCAGCTACCCTCTGATTCCTGGATATGCTCAGTAGCAATTCAACAAGTAGATATGTTGTCTGTGTCTGAAGAGCTAACCCTTTTGGAGGTGACACATTCTACTCTTTTGTAGTCCCTGACTCTAAGAAAGTTTTTCTAAGAACTTATAGTGCTCTACCTGTTCAGATCCTCCTACACCCTTGGTGGTGACATCTGAATACATTCAATCAAGCACAGTTTGAAAATAATCTTCCTATACTTTGTTGCCTCATTGACCCTCTTTCCCTGTAGAATTGGTAAGGTCAATTAAGATGGAGAGAACTTGTTAACAGAAATCAGTTTGTTATAGTACAGAAGTAGTGTGATAGCAAATTTGTCCCATTTTGATGGGATGTGTAATCTCTTTCCCTAAAGAATCCCTTCCCAGATTCTTAGCATTGCATGTTTAGGTCAAGGACATTTAATAGTTCATTCATCAACTATTTATTAAGCTTTTACGCTATGCCAGGGACTGTCCCAAGTGCTAGGGATACTGACAAGAGTAAAATTAAATCACCGTTTTCAGGGAACTCAAAGGGGTTTTACATATGCCAACATGTATACATATCATAATTACGATAGTTATAAGATAGTGTGATGATGCTGTGAGCCCAGAATCCTCTGGGGCAGAAACAAGGGTTTCATCTCCATTTGGTTGGATCAGAAAGTGTGTCTTAGAGAAGCAGATGCCCGTGTTGTGTTGAGAAGGAGTTGGAGGTAATAGAGTAAAGGAGAGGAGAAGGGTACTCCAGATAGCAGGAAACTGTGTGTGCCTCTGGGAGTCTCTCTTGGTCATGGTCTTTAACTTTACTTTGGCTTGGTGATTTTGCACAGAGCAAACAAACCAACAACAATTTATAAGGTGCCCTAAGACGTCAGGGAATTGTCATGGTTTGGGGTGGCTCAAGTCTTCTTACATTGTAATTGTTAGCGTTCCTAGAGGTAGAAGTAGAGACAAATGAATCATAGGAGAGAAGTGGTATTTTAGTAGTTAAATCATTACTCGTGGTTTAGTGGTTTAAGTTTATGGCTTAGTCTCCAAAAAGTGAATCTAAGTAATTGCAAGTGATTTTAAAAGTGACATTACTGTTGAATCTGTTTTCATTCTTCATTTGAAATGCCTCTTTGGGTTTCTGCTTCCTCCCTATTCCTATTGTTGTAACACTAAATTGGACTCATCACTTGACACTTGGACTACAGCTATTGCCTCCTAACTTTTGTTCTCTGTTTTTCTGCTTGTTATCTGTTATATCCCTACCATTTCCCTAAAATGTCATTTTCATAAGGTCATTTCCCTGATCAAGGATGTACAATGAATCCTTATTGTCCACTCCATATATTCCTTTCATTTGGTTTCTTAGTTGACTTTTAAGACCCTCCATAATTTGGCTTTACTGGGCTCATCCAACCTTACTTTTCACTTGGTACTACATGTCTCTCATTAACTTTCAGCTTAGTCAGACTGGTTGTTATTATTACCATTCATTGTTCCATAAATACTTGTTGAGGCCACGTGGATACAACTGAGAGCAAAAGAGATGTGGCACCTGTGGTCATGATGCATAGAATCTGGAGGAGAAGACAGGTATTAACAGAATAATTAAGAAGAAGTACAGAGACATAGATTAGTCTTTTCCTACTTTTTTACAGTATGTGTGCATGCATGTGTGCATGCACAAACATGTACACGTACACTCTTTTGTTTTTATATCTTTGTATCTTTACTATATGCTGTATCTGTTACCTGGAATTATTTTCTTCCTTTTCTACGTCTGTACATATGCTGTAAGTCTTTTGGAACTCTAGTAAATTGTGCATCCTTAGTTAAGCTCATGTTGAGCTGAAGGTATTGCATTGGTCTGCAAAACACAATTTTGGAAAACTGTTCAGTAGGAATTTAGACTTACTTTCCAAAAGGCTGAAATTTAAGACTTTAAACTGAATCACAAATAGCAATGCTCCACTGACACAACCAGCTCTGATAATAATGGGCAAGTTAGAAATACTTTGTGCCATCTTTTATTTATGAAAGAAACATACAGGCACATTATATAAAATTTTTATCACTGCCTACTTGGGAGAGGTTTCAATTATGTATTTTGGAATGGTACCAGTTGAAGTTGAACAAAAAGGATTTATATTCTTTTTGACAATTTCACTTTGAAACCACAGGAAAGCATTTTGTCATTTGAAAAACTTGACAGTATTTGAAAAAAAATAATGTGAAGAATGTATATCTAATCTAGGGTGGTAGATGTCAGAGGAAACAGTGGAAAGTTGGAACGGTATTTTTTGAGGTGGCCTTTAGGATTAAACCCATGGCGTTTGAGATGGTGGTTAGCCATTGTTCTTCTTCCAGAGGAAACCAGCAACCAGTACATGTCTGAGATATATGCTATATGACAAACTCTCATGTAAACTTCTTCCCTGCCTCCCGCCTTCCCTCTTTCAGCCTCTCTCTCTCTCTCTGGCTTATGTTGTCCTGTGTCACCATTTTCTGTCAGGGTCACCTATTATTAGCCTCTAGACTCTAGTTCCTGGATCCATTTTCTGGAGCCTTTCATTTTCTCCCAGTGTTAATAACTTCTCTATGATCCTGCTCCCCTACCCAGACCGATCTATAGAGCTGATTATATGAACTTTATTTTCATGAGTACCCTCATCTTTCTTGCCCTACTGACCTTTCATTGAACCCACAGAGCTCCCTTATACCGATCACATAAGTGAACTCAGTTCGTAGAAATTCAACCTAGAAAACTAATGTATAATCCATTACTGTAATTATATATTTTGATGTTCCAGTTGTCCCATATGTGGCCAGGAGGAGTTCCTTCGGTCGATGTTCTGTGTCCTTTTGACTTGTCCCCATTATTCCATGAGCATTTTCTTATTTTCTGACATAAGATGTTACAGGCTCATCTTGTCCTTTTTCTACCTTGGCCCTGGAATCAGCCATTTCTTCATGGAGCCCTGATTCCTCCTAGTGGAGAATGGTATTTAGAAAGTGAGATCTGCATGTTATGTGGGTTCATTGCTACTAGGATGGTATTGATTCTGGGGTCTCTCAGGAAAACTATTTGTGGTTTCTCTTCCCACCCTCTTTCTCTGTCTCTGTGTCTACACATGTGCACACATACGTAGCTGAGTTCATGTTTTCACCTCTTCTTCCAAGTCAGCACCTCAGAATTCCCTCTAGTCTTCTCGCTCCGCATGTGTAACTTTCTTCTCTGAAAATGAGACACTTAATTTTCCTCATTCTCAATCCTAGGACACACCAAAGTAGTTCATAATCACTAAGTCATCCTCTGTGATAAATAAACCTACTAACTAACGTTTAATATTTGTTTATAGTTCTTTTTTGTCTTTAGTCTGAAAATATATAGTCCAAATATTGTGAGTTGATGTTATTCATTTGAAAATTTGTTTGTATTTCATTTTAGTGATTTTAAAAATCCCCAGTCTCATAGATTTTTTTCATTTTTTGAATGTTAAAATATTAATATGGTTCAAAAGTAAAACTTTTGTAAAGAGGAATTCTGAGAAAAGTGTAATTCCTACCCTATCCCTTTCAACCCTTTCCCACCTCCTTTTTCCTACCCTATTTCTGCCTATTTCCACTTACCCCTGTTGGTAACTAAGTTCATTAGTTTATTTGGTTTATCTGTCATATGGTTCTTTTTTCCGCAAATGAATAACTACTCTCTCTCTCTCTCTCTCTCTCTCTCTCTCTCTCTCTCTCCCCCCCTCTCTCCCTCTCTCCCTCTCTCCCCCTCCCTCCCTCCCTCCCTCCCTCTCTCTCTCTCTCTCTCTCTCTCTCTCTCTCTCATCTCTCATCTCTCATCTCTCATCTCTCTTTCTCTCTACTCCTCCCCTCTTTTTCTTATGTAAAAGGTACTGTAGTCTCAAGGCTCTTCTGCACTGTGATTTTTCGTTTAGCAATATATTCTGAAAATAATTCCATATCAGTTTTAAGAGTTCTTCATACTTTCAAACAGCTGTACAGTGGTCCATTGTGTGAATGTTCCATGGTTTATTTAACTATATTTCTATGTTTTACCTTTTATATTGTTTCTAATGTTTACAGTTTCTTAGAGTGTTCTCATAAATTACCTGGTGTGTGTATATGTATTTTTATACTATTGGTAGTGTATCTTTAGGAAATACTCCCTAAAGTCGGATTATTGCATCAAAAGGTAAACACATATATTGTTTTGTTAGATATTGTCAAATTCCACTCCACATAGGTTGTGCCACTTTGCATTTGTACCAGCAAGGTATGAACGCCTGTTTTCCCACAGCCTTGCTAACATAACAAGTTGTCAAACTTTTTAATTTTGGCTAATATGACAGGTGAGAAATATCTCAGCCCAGTATTTATTTGTATTTTTTAATTTTTAGAGCTTTTATGGTTTTATTTTTTTATCTTGGCTGTCTGATATACATGGAATTCTGTCTGTCCTGAGGTGTGGATCTTATTTTATCTTTTCCCAAATGTCTCTCCAGTTTTCCCAGCACCATTTATTACTACATCTCTTTTTTTAGCTCCAGTAATCTGAGATGTTACCTTCATTTACTAAAATTCCATATTGGGTTTACTTCTATTCTAGTCCCCTCTGTCTATTCATACATCAGTGCCACAGTGTTTGAATTATAGAGAATTTAGAATTTAAATAGTTAGGCTTGCTTCCCACTTGTAACTTTTCTTTTTCAGTTTTTCTTAACTTTCCTTACGTGCTTATTTTTCCACATGAACTATTTTTTTTTTTGCAGTACGCAGGCCTCTCTCTGTTGTGGCCTCTCCCGTTGCGGAGCACAGGCTCCGGACGCACAGGCTCAGCAGCCATGGCTCACGGGCCTAGCCGCTCCGTGGCATGTGGGATCTTCCCAGACCGGGGCACGAACCCATGTCCCCTGCATCGGCAGGCGGACTCTCAACCACTGCGCCACCAGGGAAGCCCTCCACATGAACTTTTGGAGCTCCATTAAAAAAAAAAAAAAAAAAAGAGGGACTTCCATGGTGGTGCAGTGGTTAAGAATCTGCCTGCCAATGCAGGGCACATGGGTTCACCCCTGGTCCAGGATGATCCCACATGTGCCACAACTACTGAGCCTGCACTCTAGAGCCCACGAGCCGCAACTACTGAGCCCACGGGCTGCAACTACTGAAGCCCGTGTGCCTAGAGCCTGTGCTCCGCAACAAGAGGAGCCACCACAATGAGAAGCTGGCGCACCACAACAAAGAGTAGCCCCTGCTCACTGCAACTAGAGAAAGCCCGCACCCAGCTTCCCAATGCAGCCAAAAACAAAACAAACAGACAAACAAAAAGAAACCTTTTTGGTGTCTTTATTGGAATAGTTTTAAATTTATAAATTAACTTGAGGAGTCATTACATCTCTATGATGGTGAGACATTCTATCCAGGAACAAGGGACATCTTCCCATTTGTTCCTGGCCGTTTTTGTGTCTTTCAGAGGTGTTTTAAAGTTTTTCTCACATTGGTTTTCATTTTTTGTTAAGTTTATTCAAAGTAGTATTTTATTTTCTGTTTTACTACTGTAAATGCATTTATTTTACCATTGTATCCAGTCTACCAGATTATTGCTTGTGTATAAAAAGGGTATTGATTTCTGTATGTTAATTCTGTATTCTGATTCTTTATTGAATTCTTTTATTGCTTAAAGTAGATTTATCATTGATGCTCTGTGATTTTTCAGTACCTCTGCAAATAGAGGTAGTTTTATTTCTTTTCATACTCTAATGCTGTAATTCAGCAGTTCTCAAACTTTTTGGTCTCAGGACCCCTTTATGCTCTTAGATATTTTTGAATATGCGAATTATAGGTATCAATATTTACCGTGTTAGAATTAAGACTCGGGAAATTATATTTGTTAATTCACTTTAAAATAACAGTGATAAATCCATTGCATGTTAGCACAGCTTTTTAAAAATGAGTTACTGGGACTTCCCTGGTGGCGCAGTGGTTAAGAATCTGCTTGCCAGTGCAGGGAACATGGATTTGAGCCCTGGTCCAGGAAGATCCCACATGCCGTGGAGCAACTAAGCCCGTGAGCCACAACTACTGAAGCCCGTGTGCTGCAACTACTGAAGCCCTTGCTCCTAGTGCCCATGCTCTGAAACAAGAGAAGCACCGCAATGAGAAGCCCGCGCACCGCAACCAAGAGTAGCCCCCGCTCGCCGCAACTAGAGAAGGCCTGCACGCAGCAACGAAGACCCAACGGAACCAAAAAGAAAATATTTTTTTTTAAAAGGAATATATTCTCTAAAAGAAAAAAAAAAGAAATGTACAATTGTTTTAAAAAAAATTAAAAGAAAATAAAAATGTGTTACTTTTACGAACTTAGTGACAAGATTGACATTGTTGTGCATTTTTATAAATCACTTTGACATCTGGCTTAATAGAAGACAGGTGAATATTTATATCTATTTCTATACTCAATCTGTTGCACTATTTTTTTCTGGTAGAACTATATGAAAATTATCTGACCTCATACAGATATATAGTTGGAAAACAAAGGAATATTTTAGTAAAAGGAATATTTTAGTAACATTTTCAGAGAATTATATTCTTCCTTATACTCCAAAACATGACATGTGGTAACTTCTTAATGTTATTTGTAACATGGAATCTGAAACCATTTCAGTGTATTTTTTATGCTATGTTACATTAAAACCCCTTAGTGTGTCTTGCAGTTTGAATGGGTCTTTTACCCATGCATGACTTTGTTACTTATGTTTTAGAGATACTGTTTCACTGATTTATGCAAATATTCCAAATGTTAACACATTTCATTAGAAAATATTAAAGAATCACATTTGTTAAAATTACTGCTGATCTTATCAGAAAGGGCTTTAATTATTGGGAAACTGTCAAACTCATGGTGGAAATTGTAAGATTTCTAAAACTTGAATTTTGTCATTGGCAGCAAATCCTGCCAGTTGTTTTCCTTGAAGTTCACTTTATGCATTTTCTAAAAAATGTCTGCCAGATATCCAATCTGAATAACTATAATTTATCTGTCAAATTTTCTTTCAAGGGAAATGGTGTTCCATGAAATAAGTACTAATTCAGCTCACAACCAAAACAATTGTACAAGTGATTTTTTTTTTTTTTTTTTTTTTTTTTGCTGTACCGGGCCTCTCACTGTTGTGGTGGCCTCTCCCGTTGCGGAGCACAGGCTCCAGACGTGCAGGCCCAGCGGCCATGGCTCACGGGCCCAGCCGCTCTGCGGCATATGGGATCTTCCCGGACCGGGACACGAACCCGTGTCCCCTGCGTCGGCAGGCGGACTGTCAACCACTGCGCCACCAGGGACGCCCTGTACAAGTGATTTTACTTGAGACAAACGTTATAATTTGGTGTGCAGCATAAATACTTTATGCATACTTTCCTCTTTATTACACTGAATATTAAAAATAAATGTACTCAAGGATTGAGATTTAATAATATTTTTTACTGCTTGATTAAGGACATTCTTAAGTGAAATTGCAATTTTTTTCTTCTAGTGCCTGACAGTAAAGAATACAATAGCTACTAGTCAAGTTTGTTGCCACTGCCCTGATTCATGCTAAGATGCCAGCAATTTTAACCCCTGTGCTTTTACACCATCAGTACCAGTATCAGTACAGTAGAAAAAGCAGTTAATATCTTAGTATTATTGGGGGAAAAGCTCTGACATTGCCAAACCCCTTGAAAGACTCCTGGGAATCACCTGGGGTTTATAGACCACACTGTAAGAACCACTGATCTAATAGATTTTTCTTTTCTAATTGCATTTACTGTTGCCTCCACTGCAACATTAAATAGTAGTGGAGAAAGTGGATACATCTCTATCTTGCTCCTAATCTTAAGAGAAATATCTTTTGTGCTTTCCTATTAAGATAGTGGTTTACATGTTTTACTATATTTAAAAAGTATATATCAATTCCTATTTTCCTGAGTGTTTTTAAAATCAGAACCTGATGTTAAATTTTGCCAGAAGTATTTTATTTTTATTTTTTGTAATCTAGAGCAATAATCCAATCATTTTTCTCCTTAGAGGTTTTGTTATATTGTATTATATTAATGGACTCCCTAATTCATTGAATAATATATTTCTTGGAATAAATCTCACTTGGTCATGATGTATACATATCTTAATGTACCATTAGATTGTTGGATTTAGTTTGTTAATATTTTTGTAATGCTATTGATAAGTGATATTGATCTGTAATTTTTTGTACTGTATTTACAGATTCAGATTTTAATGTTATACTTGCTTAACACAAAGATTTGGAAGCCTTATTTCATATTTTGTGCTTTGGAATAATTTATGTGGCATGGGGATGATCTGGTCTTTTAAGGTTTGGTAGAATTCTCCAATGAAACTATAAGGGCCTGCAGCTATTTCGTTGGGAATTTTCTTGAAATTTTCTTTATTTATGAGTTATAACTGTCTTTTAAAGCATTGTAACTGTCTTGTAACATTCTTTATGTTAAAGTTTATTTTATCTGATATGAGTATTGCCATTCAGCTTTCTTTTGATTTCCATTTGCATGGAATATCTTTTTCCATCCCCTCACTTTCAGTCTGAATGTGTCCCTAGGTCTGAAGTGGGTCTCTTGTAGACAGCATATATATGGGTCTTGTTTTTGTATCCATTCAGCGAACCTGTGTCTTTTGGTTGGAGCATTTAATCCATTCATATTTAAGGTAATTATCAATATGTATGTTCCTATTACCATTTTCTTAATTGTTTTGGGTTTGTTTTTGTAGGTCCTTTTCTTCTCCTGTGTTTCCCACTTAGAGAAGTTCTTTTAGTGTTTGCTGTAAAGCTAGTTTGGTGGTGCTGAATTCTCTTAGCCTTTGCCTGTCTGTAAAGCTTTTGATTTCTCTGTGGAATCTGAATGAGATCCTTGCCGGGTAGAGTAATCTTGGTTGTATGTTCTTCCCTTTCATCACTTTAAATATATCATGCCACTCCCTTCTGGCTTGTAGAGTTTCTGCTGAGAAATCAGCTGTTAACCTTATGGGAGTTCCCTTGTATGTTATTTGTCGTTTTTCCCTTTTGCTTTTAATAATTTTGCTTTGTCTTTAATTTTTGTCAGTTTCATTACTGTGTGTCTCGGCATGTTTCTCCTTGGGTTTATCCTGCCTAGGACTCTGTGTGTTTCCTGAACTTGGGTGGCTATTTCCTTTCCCATGTTAGGGAAGTTTTTGACTGTAATCTCTTCAAATATTTTCTTGTGTACTTTCTCTCTCTCTTCTCTTCCTGGGACCCCTATAATGAGAATGTTGGTGCGTTTAATGTTGTCCCAGAGGTCTCTTAGGCCGTCTTCATTTCTTTTCATTCTTTTCTCTTTATTCTGTTCTGCAGCAGTGAATTCCACCATTCTGTCTTCCGGGTCACTTATCCGTTTTCCTGCCTCAGTTATTCTGCTGTTGATTCCTTCTAGTGTATTTTTCATTTCAGTTATTGTATTGTTCATCTCTGTTTGTTTGTTCTTTAATTCTTCTAGGTGTTTGTTTTTTAATTCTTATAGGTCTTTGTTAAACATTTCTTGCATCTTCTCGATCTTTGCTTCCATTCTTTTTCCGAGGTCCTGGCTCATCCTCACTATCATTATTCTGAATTCTTTTTCTGGAAGGTTGCCTATCTCCACTTCCTTTAATTGTTTTTCTGGGGTTTTATCTCGTTCCTTCATCTGGTACATAGTCCTCTGCCTTTTCTTCTTGTCCATCTTTCTGTGACTGGTTTTTGTTCCACAGACTGCAGGATTGTAGTTCTTGCCTTTGCTGTCTGCCCTCTGCTGTCATCACATATTATTCTTCTTCTTTATATTATAAATTCTTATATTATTATTATATTATTCTTCTTTCTTGTGTCTCTATCACCTCTCCTCCTCTTATAAGGATACCAGTCGTATTGGATAAGGTCTACCTTAGTTTTTTATGACCTCATCTTAACTTGATAATGTCACAAAGACCCTATTTCCAAGTAAGGTCATATTCATAAGAACTGAGGATGAGGACTTCAACACATCTTTCTTGGGGACACAATTCAACCTGTAACAGTCTATCTCATGCCCTCCCTAAGTTCATATACTTTCTGTGTGTATAATACTTTCACCTAATCACACTGTCCTCAAAAGTCATAGCTCATGCTAGCATTAACTCGAAGTCTAAAATCTCATCTAAATATCGTCAACACAGAAAGTCTCAAATATCATCACTTAAATCATCTGAATCAGTTATGGGTGAGACTTAGGGTATGAATTCCTCTTTGTGGAGAACAAGTTTTCTGCTTCCAAAATACAGTGGTAGAGCATCCATAACATAGACATTTCCATTCCAAAGGGGGGAAATTAGAAGGAATAAAAGGATAACAGGTCCCAAGCAAGATGAAACTCAGTAGGGCAAGTTGAGTTTCAGGGCCATAGAATAATTATCTGTGGCCAGATACTCTGTCCTCTGGGACTGCTGGGATGGCAGCCTTGCTCTTTGGGCCCATCAGGGTGGTGGTCTTATTCTCTTGGGCCCACCATTGGCTCAGGCCTCTGCATCCATGGCTCTGCACTCAAAGTTATCCTTCTTTCCTTCACCACGATAGGGCTAATTTTTATATACCATTTACATACTTTTCTTCCACTCTTCTCTACAATTTCCATAGATAAATCTACACAATAGAGGAAAAGCAAAGGAAATGAGGAAAAACAGAAGGAATTAAGGTATAAAACCTGTGGTTGGAATTTAACATTTGTTTTATTCATTCAAAAGTGTGGGATGGAGAAAACCTTTTCTGAAGTACGTGCAGAGCCATTCTACTTTATGTACCTGGGTGCATTCCTTTAAACCAGTATCCTGAAACCTTGATTCAGAGTCATGCAGATAACCTGATTTCATTGACTTCTTCAGTTTTTCCATGGCCTTAATTTAAGTATTTCCTAACATAATGCTGCACAAATGGCTTCCATATTGCTGTGCTAAGCAGCATTTCTGCTGTCAGCGGTGCACCAGCAAATGAAGTGCCTCCTAAGGGAACCATTGAATTAAATGGTACACATGGGACTGGCTTTGTACTCTTCCACTTTGGAATGACTTCACCTTCTCAGTTCCCAAGTGAGATAAAACTCCTTCCATCTGTGCTAGACTTGCAATCTGAAGGCGTTTGGGGATTTATGATTCTTAGATGTGGAAGGCAGGAGCAATGAAGTACTAACCCAATGTAAATTGCTACACTGGCTTTTATAACTGTTACTATTGACTGGGGAGTTAATTGCCCGTGTACTTTGTTTTTAACTATTGGGCTTAACTGAAAACTGAAAAGTTGACAAAACTACAAAAAAGTTAGAAGAGAATAAAAGAAAAGGCTGAAGAAAACAGATTGAAATTCAGAATGCATTTTCAGAGTTTTCTGAACTGAAGACAAAGATTTAAAAAATGACAGTGTTAATAGTGTGTCCTGTAGATAATGCTAAAGTGTATATAATTTGTCCCTATAATTTGGTTAGTGCATTGGGTCTGAGAGTTAATCCCTTGAAATGTTCCTGAATGAGGAGGCACTAATTCTTGTCTTGATAATAAAGAAAGAGAGATACGTGCAAACAGGTGTTAGATACCAAGGAATCTTCACCATTTTTTATTCAGTGTTTGGAACTGTGGTTACAATGGAGGTCTCAGATTCAGACAGACTAGGGCCTGTTAATAAACTTTACTTATTTTAGTAGGAAATTGTTGGGAAATACCAATAATAGTACCTTATTAAATATACATTCCACTTTGTAAATATTTGTTACCTAATGTCTGTTTGTTGGAATATTTTCCTCTGGAAAACCTGAAGAACATATTGATAGCACTACATAATCTTTAATGCCTGAGAAGCCAGTATGTCTAGTAAACCAATAAAAGCTATTCTTTCTTTTCAGAAATGAAACAGTGTAGCATACTGAAGAAAAATGTAAATGACATTTCATTCATCTTAATTTAGTAATAATGCCATACATGATTACTTTCCATTTGCCATCCCTAGCTCACTGGAAATGTTAAGATCATTCTGCCTGGTACTTTGATTGAGACGCTTATAAATTAGTTTTGCTTTGTTGTAAATAATGTGGATACTAAGATGCGTTCTATTTCCATTGCTCATCCTGCTGTACAAATATTCAGTGGTTTTCAGACTTTTTGATTTGGACTTGCTAATCTAGCTCCTGGATCCCACTGTGTCTCTCCAGGTACAGCCCCAAAGGTCAGGCTGTTACCTCTTAAATATATTATCCATCCCATTCTTTTTTAACAGGTGTAGGATTGTGTAACGTCTGTGTTTATTACCTTTAACTTTTAAAAACTTTTCTCTTCTAGCTGAGCTCTTCTTTTACTTCTCATTTCTATTCCAAACACTTCCCTTCTTTTTATAGTTGTCCCCTATAGTAATGACTCACATTTTTTAAAACTAGAGTTTTTATGGTTGCTGAAAAAAACACAGAAGCAAAGCCATGTATACTGAAATTTAGCATAAGGGAACTCAAATCTGGGGAGGCATCTCAATGTTTCTTTCTGCTCCTTGGACAGTTTAATAAGTAGTTGTAGAACAGAGACAGACAAAAATCAAAGAACACCAGCCTACCCTAGGGATACCATATAGGATTTTTAGTCTAGTGAGATTGATCCTATATCTCTGATAAGATGATGCTTAGAAATTAGAACCTGGGAATGTTTAGGAAACAGTTAACAGTCTGTGCTATTGGGTTGAGTGTTACTTTCTGATATCCTTCTTTCCTTCATAGATGAAACCAAGTTGACTCAGTGCTAAGTTGTTTCACTTTGACTAATTGATGTCTGCATGGTTAAGGTCTTAACCTAGCTTTTGGAAAAACATCATTCTTTTAATTACCAAAGATAATCAAGGAGAATAGAATGGAATGCATCAATCTACACCATATTGGAAGGACACCAGACTGTCACATACCATGTTTGGCATGCCCCAATTATGATAAATGCCCAAATTATGATAAATAATAATATAATAATAAATGTCTGTTTCTATTTTTAAAAGAGTACATTCTCTCTACTGGGTAAATACTGCTTTAGATCTGCCACAGAAAAGAGAAAGGAAGATCATCTTTTCTTAGGATGTAGTATGACACATTCAGCTGTATTTTCAGTAATTTTTTTTCTTTGCTGACTTGTTTGTCGTTTTCCAGTTGGTTAGACAAATGTCACACTTTTCTACCAACTAGTGTTGTTTTGGCGTGATCTGCTAGTTTGGGTCTATCTAAGCTTTATCATAATTAGAGATGAAGATGAACAAGGTAATTGTATCTATGAACCTATAGCAGAAAACCAGACTGACTTAAACAGTACTCGAAGAGGTGTGATAGCACATTAAAATATGTAGGGAATAACGTGAACCTTCAGAAGGGCTAAAAGCAATGACTCTGAAGAGAAGTTGCCACCACTCTCTATGGCTTTTGTTAGTATTTCTGGCCTGTTTCATCCCAGGCTCTGCACTCCAGGTTAGAGACTCGGGTCATGCAGTCTGTGTTCTCCACAGTGTTAGAATATGACATTATTTTGAGAAGAACCTATTTTTACCCAGGTTCAAAAAAGATCCTTTGCTCTCTCTGGGATTTGGTTCAAAATAATATGTGAGAGTGGCGGTACAGAAAAAATAAGACTGGCAATGAATTGATAATTGTTGAAAGTTACATAGGGGTTTATTCTTTGCTCTACTCTGTGTATGTTTGAAATACTCTCTAATAAAAGGTTAAAACAAAATAACATAAAAACAAAAAATGGAATCTAAAAAATTATTTTAAAAAGAAAAAGCCTTTTTTTTTGGTGACATGATGCAGCTTGTGGGATCTTAGTTCCCCAACCAGGGATTGAACCCAGGCCAGCAGTAGTGAAAGTGCCAAGTCCTAACCCCTGGACCACCAGGGAATTCTCCCCAAAACTGCTTTGTTAACATATGGCATCCAAGAATAAAGAGCATGTACATATAGTTCTGTGGTTTTAAACTTAGAGATTCATAGAATGCCTTTATCAGAATCACCTGGGGCACTTCTGGCAAATTCATTTCTGGGGTCTCATCTCTGGAGATTCTAATTCCGTAGATCTGAGGAGGGAAACAGCTTTCCAGTGATTCTGATCTGCTGACACATTTGGGAACCATTGTTAACTGGCTGGATTGTGTCACGAAACTCATTTGGCAAAAACGGATTTTGGTGAAGATGTAAAAAAAATAGAAAATGGTAAAATTAGTGAAATTGACAGTGTTTCTTAAGGTAGAACCATGGCACTTTTTCACAATTTACAGCCTCTGATGTTGGTTTCCTTGGAATGAGATCTACTGAGAATTCATAGAACATTAAAGCTGAAATTTTACTTAGACATCTCTTGTCCAGTCTCTTCATTTTATAGACAAAATATTTTTGGCATTCAGTTGATTTTATTTTTTAATGAGTAAACAGTGTAGGCAAGCGGGGACACATTAGAAATTCTACTTTTGCCTATTAGCTAGGGATTTAATAGTTGTCTTAAGACTGGTTTGAATGCACACACTTCTGCTATAGTCTTTCTCTAGGTTCGTTTTTTCAGGTATCTCAGTGGTTCTCAAGTTTAATATGTAGAAGAATTACCATGCAAAGTTGTATATACATATCTATATACTGTATTTGAAGGCAGATTGAAGGGATTTTCTTAATTTTAATTATGTAACATTTGACCATAGGGCTCATCCCCAATGTAAGAAGTGAGTGCTGCAGTAAAATACCTGTCTCACCGTCCTTAAGTGGTTGGACGTGTTACAGTGGAGGCGGGAGAATAAGTAACTGAAAGTAACTGAAAAGAAAAGAGTAATTAATGACTAGTTTCTAAATTTCCTCTAAAATGAAAAGAGGCCAAAGATGTATTAACTAAGCACATAAGCAGAAGTTATATATCAAAATATTTTACTCTCAGAGGACACAGTGGTTGTTCTCTTTTGCTAAGAGGACGTAGTACCAACCATCTAGTTGTAGGGCAATTTCCTGGAACTTTGACAGAAAGAAAATGGCTGGGCAGAGCTTCTGATTTGACATCATTTGGGTTTAGTGTCATGTGTTCTGAGCCAATTATAGACAGGCCATAGACAGCCTCCTCCCTGTACTCTTGACAGTGTCGCTCAGGTGTTGCTTTATTTTTTAAACCTATACATTATAGTTCAAATACAATATGGTTCCCATGGAGGAAATGCAGTAGTTCCATTTATAAAAACATTTAAAGAGAGTGGTTTCCTACTAGAAATCAAAGGGAGTATTTTATGTATAAGAAACTAAAATGGAAATTATTGAAATGACTGTAGGCCACTTGTATAAAATGACAATTAGAAGTGACAGTAGATTTATTTCAAGTTTTGGCAAATAATAATAATACCCCCAAAGTTTAGGTATTAAACTAGTCACTGTGTGGATAGTTAAACATGTTTACGAATTTAAATAGCAAGTGTATTATGAGTAGAATTTGGAAGAAGTATTAAAATAAGAACCTAAAATTGAATTCATTGTCAGCTTATTTTGTTATTACCATTTACCCCAGACCTATAATGATCAATTTTCTCCTACTGAAGACATATCCTCTTCTGCTTTGTTCAGTCTTCTGTCATCGTGAAGCTTCAATGCGTCTGACAATAGAATTGGCAGCAGGAAGTGCAAGAACTGCTGGGACAGGTCAGTTTCAGTTTTTAGATAAGCAGTGCAATTTCTTTCATACTCTGCAACCAGAGCCAGAAAGAATACTATCTGAAGGAAGCAAGGTCTGAGTGGGAAGAACCTGAGCACTGAGTCAGGCCTGGGTCCAGCCATGATTGTTTCTGAAGAACTGGGTCACCTCAGCCATTCAGCTTCTGTGTGACTGGTTCTCCTTGTAAAGTAGTGTAACTATCACCTCATTTACTACTGCATACAGTTCTTGTGAGAATAAAATGTGACACTGCATGTGAAAGGGAAAGCACAAGAGAAATATGAAGTGACAGTTTTTACTCTGCTTTTAGGTATTTGACTTTTCCATCCTAAACTTTTTTTTTTTAATTTTAAATAACTAAAAGAACTAAAAATAGAATTACCATATGACCCAACAATCCCACTCCTGGGCATATACCCTGAGAAAACCATAATTCAAAAAGACACATGCACCCCAATGTCCATTGCAGCACTGTTTACAATAGCCAGGTCATGGAAGCAACCTAAATGCCCATCGACAGACGAATGGATAAAGAAGATGTGGTATGTATATACAGTGGAATATTACTCAGCCATAAAAAGAAACAAAATTGGGTCATTTGTAGAGACATGGATGCATCTAGGGACTGTCATACAGAGTGAAGTAAGTCAGAAAGAGAAAAACAAATATCGTATATTAACGCATATATGTGGAACCTAGAAAATGGTACAGATGAACCGGTTTGCAGGGCAGAAATAGAGACATAGAGAAGTAGAGAAAAAAACGTATGGACACCAAGGGGGGAAAGCAGCAGGGGGTGGGGGTGGTGGTGGGATGAATTGGGAGATTGGGATTGACATGTATACACTGATGTGTATAAAATGGATGACTAATAAGAAAAATAAATTAATTAACTAAAAAAAAAGTTAAAATCCTGTCGTATGTATCTTCATTCCAGATTTGCAAGTTGGGGAATGGGCAGGAATTGGTGTGAAGTGACAGAGAGGCCAGGACAAAAGGATCTGTCTCATTGTGAAGAGCTGACTAGGTAGAAATGGCAATGCAAATCTCTTATTTTTAAAATAGTTTTTCTTCATATTATTTTTAGAGGGAATATTGTACAAATCTCTAGGATACTGGGAGATTTGTTCAAATATTACAAATAATTTACTTATTCAGGATATAAGTGCAGTCTACAGATTTTTGTAGTGTTTTGTTTCTAGAATAATCCAACACACGCTTTTGAGTTAATACTGAACAGAGAGAGCAAATGAGTTCTATACTTTTATTTTTTGGCATAAATACATGATTTACTAATGGCTTAAACCTGGTTAGAAGCCAAAGAAGCAACTACATTCTTGCTATTAATATTTCATTACTCACTAATAGCTTTTTGCATAGGAATAGAAATTTCTAGTATTGTGAGGTGATGTAATAACAGTTCCTTTTGTTGTTGTTATAAATGATGGAATATTGTTTTTATAAATAACTTAACTTTTAAATTTTATTCGTGAATCTGACCTAAAATATCTCAACATGGTAAGCAGAATATTTTCTAGCCTATATGTTATATAAAATGTTCCACTGATATTGCTTTACAGTCCTCTGGAATTTTTCTAAACACAGGAGTTTAGCCTTGTTGTGGTGTTTTGTCTAGTAACTAAGACCTTTTCTCTAGATAATTACTTCCTCTCCCTGTCTGAGGAGTTGCAGAGTCTGAAGAAAGGCTATTCTAATAAGCTCGTCTGTTCTTCTCTTGAAGCTTCTTGAACCATGTTATCGTTTTGTTTATAGTCTATTGGTAACCCAATACCTTGGTTGTATCAAGTTTGCTTCTCTGAGACTAAGTCATTATATTATAAAAAACAACAACAAAAACAAAAACTTGATATCCCCAGGAATTAATTCATTATATTGGGTGCCTTCTTAATATTTTAAAATTGCCAGTCACAAATATGGCTAAATGACTCCACCATTTACTAATTATGGACCTTGAGAAATTTAAAGAACTCTTCTGTGATTCTGTTCCATTGTTGGTAAAACAGGAGATAACAGTAGTACCTAAAAGATTTGTTATGAAGATTTAACGAGTTCCTTACATTTAAGTGCTGAACATAGAGAGCACACAGTAAGCACCTGATAAAAATTAGCTGTCATTGTTATTATTATCAAGTGTGAAGATCGACTGTTGTCATAGTACTGTTATTGCAAAAGATATGGATGTTGGAGCAGTATTTGTATTTACTCAAATACTTGAATGGGCAAGTATTTAAAAAAATGAATCATTGTGTTTATATTGTTTACCTGTCTCATAAAAATAAGATACAAAATGTGGATAAGCCAATCTCTACTTGAATTTTTATATTTGAATTCTGTATAATTCTTTATAATTTGTTGTGTAAGACAAAAAAATACATAGATAATAGAACCAGAGAGAACATTTTAAAATTAATAGCATTACAAACATTTCGAATGATACCAAAGAACCATTTATTCTGTGCTTCCTTAATTGTGATTCAGTTGGCTATTATAGTAGATGATTTTGGTTGTCCCCCAAAACCATTCCCCACCCCCTCTTCCTCTTCCTTGTTAATAGAGTTCTGATTCTATTCGGGTACCTGCTTTTCTCTCAGTGACTCAGAGTTAGATCCTGATAGATCTTATTCAATTTGGTGCACCCTCCTATTCCCCTTGCCGGTAATTGATTTAAGCAAGAGTGTGTTATAAAGCTGTAACAAATGAAAGGGAGGGAAAGTCTGCTGAAGGGATTCTGAGAAATGTTTTATTTGCTCTAAAATGGGAAAGCTCTCCTTTCCTGCTTCTGGGCACTGATGCTTGGAACTGTTGTAGCCATCCTGTGATCATGAGGTCATAAGCTTCAAGACAAAATTGATACGTGAAGATGGCAAAGTAGTGAGATGAAGCTAAACTTGGGTCCTTGAAGATGATGTTAAAGTATTGAATTAACCAACATTGGAATCACCAAGCACTTGAGCTCTTTTGTAAGATAATAAATTCCCTATTAGTGTCATTTAGTTGAGTCAGAGTTTTCTGATACAGAAAAGAAGCATCCTAAAAAATAAAAGCATCCTAAATAACATTAGCTAAAAGCATCCTAAATAATATTACTCATCGTATATTTTTGTTTTCTTGTAATGGCATGTTAAAAATTATATAAATGGAACATATAAGTAATTTATGACTGTGTGGGATTCTGTAGATGCTTAAATACTTATACAGAATATTTTCTGAAATATTTTTATTAAATTTTTATCAGTTCTTATAAAGTGAACACACCTGTGTAGACCATCACCCAGATCAAGATATAGAACATTACTAACTTCCCAGAAGTCTTCTCTGTACTCCAAGTCAACATGGCCCCCTCATCCCAGGGTTACCCACTTTTCTAAACAGAAAAATTTTCCTGTTTTTGAGTGTTATATATTTGAGTCATAATACGAACCCTGACTTCTTTTGCTTAATGATTTGGAATGAGACTTATTTATGTTATGCGTAGCAATAGCAGTTTATTTTAGTTTCTACTTAGTATCCTATTGTGTGACTATACCACAGTCTATCCATTCTATTATGACAGATGCTGGATTTTTGGCTACTACGAATAATGAAGCAATGAACAGTCTCATACATGTTTTTCATTGTATACATATCCATACGTTTCTATTGCATATATTGAATATAATTAGGAGTGGGATTGCTGGGTCATAGGGTAGCAAATGTCCCTCTTTAGTAGATATTGTCAGAGTTTTCTTTTTTTATATATAAATTTATTAATTTATGTATTTATTTTTGGCTGTGTTGGGTCTTCATTGCTGCGCGCGGGTTTTCTCTAGTTGCAGATAGCAGGGCTACTCTTTGTTGCTGTGCGTGGGCTTCTCATTGCGGTGGCTTCTGTTGCGGAGCACAGGCTCTAGGCGCGCGGGCTTCAGTAGTTGTGGCACACAGGCTCTAGTTGGGGCGCACGGGCTTAGTTGCTCCGCAGCACGTGGGATCTTCCCGGACCAGGGCTTGAACCCGTGTCCCCTGCTTTGGCAGGCGATTCTTAACCACTGCGCCACCAGGGAAGCCCGCCACAGAGAGTTTTCTGAAGTGATTATATCAATATATAGTTCTGCCAGCCATTTTATATGAATGTAAAATTTGTTCCACATGCTTGCCAACATATAATATTGTAAATTCTAATTTTAGCCTATCTGATGTTGTATGGTGCTGTGTCATAGTTTTAATGTTCATTTTAATTATCATTTTCCTGATAACTAATGAGGTTGAGTGTCTCAATCTTTTAGAGTTCTTATGTACACAATTTTGTGATCTCTGAATAATATGTTTATTTCTTCCTTTCTGATTCTCATCCCTTCAATTTGTTTTTCTTCCTTACTGCACTAGTTAGGAATTCAAGTACAATATTGAATAAAAGTAGTCATACAAAGATAACAGACATTCTTGTTCCCATTTGGGAATATTGGGAAAGCCTTCAGTATTTCACCATTAAATATGACATTTGCTGAAGGTTTTCTGTGCATAAATTTATCATATTAAGAAAGTTTCCTTCTCCTCATTTGCTAAGCTTTTTTTCATGAAGGTGTTGAATTTTATCAAATTCTTTTCTGGATTTGGTGCACTACTAGAATGATCATACAAGTTTTATACTATATTCTGTTAACATGTTGAACTGTACTGAATGGCTTTTAATATTAAACTGATCTTGTGTTTCTGGAATAAATCCACCGTTTTCTAATAAATTGTCATTTTATGTATCGCTAGATTCATTTTGCTTCACATGTGTGCAGCTTAGAAATCAGAAGTGCTTTTGGGAACAGTGTCTTCAGAAAGTTATCTTCTTTTTCGTTCTTCTACTCTTGGGTCTTAGTCCCTCAAGTTCTGTCTGCTTTAGTAGCACGGAACTCCAGTTTTTATCACCCTAGGTCAGTAAGACCAATGTAGCCTCTAGGTTACACATTTTGTTTGAACTCTATGTAGACTTGCAAGTATCTTGAAAGGAAAAAAAATGTGATTAGAGCGTTCACCTCAGTGGAGTTTCTTTTTTTTTTGCGGTACGGGGGCCTCTCAGTGTTGTGGCCTCTCCCGTTGCGGAGCACAGGCTCTGGACAAGCAGGCCCCGCGGCCATGGCTCACTGCATCGGCAGGCCGACTCTCAACCACTGCGCCACCAGGGAAGCCCAGTGGAGTTTCTTTTATCAGGATCTTGGCCCCTCAAGTCCTGGTTGTTTTGGTTACTTTCCTTCAGACAGTTAGGATTTTTGTTTGTTTGTTTGTTTGTTTTCTTTTATATAGGTCTTAGAGTTAGCCTCAGCAAGAGGGTTAGTTTGAAACAAGTTATAATTTAATGGGTAGAAGTGGGAATTCCACAGTATGTTTTGAAAGGCTCTGTGCCAATCTTTTGCAGCATTTATCTAAAGTTCAGTCCATCCTTAGTATATATTCTGAAAAAAAATACCAACAAATGAAAAGTAAACATATGAAGAACCCGCTTTCTGACCCCCTTTCCCCTTAGATGCCTCCACTTTTCTCTCCATAACCAGCTGTGATTGTACTGACAGAGTTCCTGGTACTTAGTTGCTCCTGTTTTCTCTCCTAGCACCTTTGATGATAAAAATATACAGTACCTCCATGTCTTCTTGAAACCTGCTAAAATCTAGCATACATATCCGTCTGAGTATAATTTATTTTGTTTCTTGGGCAATAGCCCTCTAAAATAGGGTGCTAAATTACTTATACAGTTCTTATTTCTTGCACTTCATTTTCATTGTTAAGCCTGGAGGTATGTATCCGGTCTCTGGCCCTTTAAATACCTAAAGGAGCATTTAAAAGTCTAGATGGCAGCAATGACCCTCCGGATTTGCTATTAGTCCCTCCTGTTTCTTATTGTTGTTTCTTCAGCTCTGTAGTCTCTTGCCTTCTCTGGATCCTAATACTTACGTGATGCTCTTTTTCTTTAATAACTCACAGAGATGTAGACTATTTTTCAAGTTTTACTTTTTACAACTGTTTTTTTAATAAGTAATTTGGTTTTGTTGTAAAATTTTGGAAAGCACAGAAAATTGCAACAAAAAATAAAAAGCACCTGAATCTTACCATCCTAAGAGAATCACTATTAAAATTTTGATATAGCCGGGGGTGGGGGGGGGTGCGGGGCGGGGTGGTGGTGGGATGAATTGGGAGATTGGGATTGACATATATACACTAATATATATAAAATGGATAACTAATAAGAACCTGCTGTATAAAAAAATAAAATTCAAAAATTCAAAAAAATTTTTGATATATAGTCTTCAAGAAAAGAGTGTAATCCTTTCTGTTGTTTCAGACAATTATTCTGTCTCTGGAATCTATCCTTTTTTGCTGATGGTTATATAGGAACAGAGATTAATACCCTTCTTTACCCCCAGGATTTGTTGTGTATAAATTGTAGTGTAAGAGTGATGTCTAAGTTCTTTCATTTTTCCAAATAACTCATATTATCTGCCACAGGGCTCATAATATTGCATACTTATTGGTATTAATGCAGTCACAGAAGCTCAGTGCCTCTAGTGAAGAGAAGTTTTTGTTGCCAGTCTCAGCCCTACGGGATAAATGGGTCTCTACCTTTCTTTACCTAAGGAAGGAACTGCATCTTCTTAGGTCTTCTGCTTGATAGATAAAATACTCATCAGGTCAAGTAAGCATCAATGAAATTCTCTGTTTGAGCAAAATGGGATTTGTTCAGATGACTAGCAAACTTTCTGTTTCCTAGGAGAGTGAGATTTAGATCTTGGTCATATGGAGGTAAGTTTCGGATGCCTTAGTAGCCCCTTTTAGCCTGCTCAGGTATTAGAAGTGAACATTGTTTGCCTCTTAAAGCAATTACTAAATATCTAGGATTTCTGAAATTTGATGTTCAGGCATTTTAAGAGGTAAAGAAAATCATGACTCCTGCTTCTAAAGTTTGACTTAATTGGAGGAGAAAGAGAGTAAGCAGATGACTAAAACCTGATAAGTTTCCTGATTCATTTAATTTTGTTCAAACCACTTAAAATTGAATATAAAAGACCTGTTTTGACTTTATCTGTTACTATCTGTATGTTCTCATGAAGATATTAAATTGCCTGCATCTAATCAATACTAGCATAAGTCAGTTATTCTGCTTACAGATATAATATTACTAATTTCACACCACATGACTTATTTAGTGTATGGCTCTATGTCTAGTTTGATCATAAAGTCCTAGAGTTGGGATTTTTACAAGTCATCCTTGATTTATCAAAATCTTTTTTCAGTAGTTTCTAAACTTTAGAATGCAGAAAGATCATCAAAGGTGCTTTTGAATAGTTCAGACTCCTGGACTTGATTCACAAAATATTTTGAATAGATCTAAATGGGTCTCAGAAAGCTTGACAAGTACTCCTGACAGTTCTGAGGGAGGTGTTACATGGACCATTTTTTGAAAACCATTTTTTGTGTAACGTACATGGCTCCTAGCAGGTGGTTATTTACCTTGCTAGAAGATACACATGCACTATGGCTTCTGGATCATTGAAAGTTGGCAGTACATTTCTAAGAAAGAGAAAAAAATTTCATCATTTCACAAAGAGGGAGGACCTATTAAATTATGTTTTTTATTTAAGATCGTATGCATATCAAAGATAATTAGTAATAGAGGCTAGAGTATAACTTAGACCTCCTACACTAATCTGAAGCTACTAGGTCACCTTTGTTTTCATCGGTATCTGAGTTTCTGTTATTGCTTTGTGCTTGGCATTCTTCTCAGAAGAGACATTCATCAAGATTCACTACTTTAAAAGTTCAACCATCTGGAAACACTCTTTATATTGTGCAGCATTAAATTCAAAATAGATCTCAAAATATGGAGACGTGGAGAATTCACTGATGGTATTTTTTAGTTATTTTGTTTGGGGCTGGAGATCAAATTAAGAATTAATTACCTTGATTTTTTTTAAAAAAGAGGTTGCAGAATCTCAGACTCCACCTGCTTTATGGTTTGATTCATTCATGGATAAAATATTCCAAAGGTTTTATATTTAAAAAAGTGTTTAAACATGAAGCATTTATACCATGATTAAGCATAGGAATGCTAGTTTTATTCATAGTTATTATATTCAAGTAATGCAGCTGCTTTCTCTGAAATGAATACCATTTGCTATACCTGACTTTGTCTTGAGGTAGAGGCCAGTGTCAGTTTGACAGGTAACTAAGGATAGACTCCGTTTGTCCTGTATTGCCAGAGCAGATATCTAACCTATCTCAGTGGTCCCATCAGGCAATATTCTGCAGACAGAGACGAAAAGAACCCTCCTGCTAGCTGATCAGTGGGAGTTCTACTAAACCTCTCTCTGATGAAGGGTCTTTCTCTTGCCCATCTTACTGTGTGGCAAGGCTCTCGACAAGATTTCTGACTTCTATCGTAGAACAAAAGTTAAAGACATTTTTGTAGTACTTTGATCTCTTGTGAAATCAGGCAGCAGGAGTACCCCATGTGATTTGCCTGGAAAATATCCATATTTCTAGTGTGGAATGTAGCGTGCAATGTATCCATTTGTATTTTTATAAATAAAAAATTTAAACATAAACCAGATTAAAATATTACAAAGGAAGTAAAAGATTTGTCAATTAAGCATGGAGAGATATCAGCTCTGTTTTCATAATTCTTATAATTTATGGCCATTAATAATGCAGATATACTAATGATGACATGTCTGCTTGTTTTTTGTTTGTTTCTTTTTTGAGGTTATTCATATTAGCTAAATTTCTCTTGTGAAAATTGAAATTTGCTGGCTCATATTGGTTTTTCACCATAGTTTGTATTTCAGCTATATAAGATATCTTTTTTTTTTTTTTTTTTTTTTTTGCGGTACGCGGGCCTCTCACTGTTGTGGCCTCTCCCGTTGGCAGAGCACAGGCTCTGGACACGCAGGCTCGGCGGCCATGGCTCACGGGCCCAGCTGCTCCACGGCACGTGGGATCCTCCCGGACCGGGGCACGAACCCGCGTCCCCTGCATCAGCAGGCGGACTCTCAACCACTGCGCCACCAGGGAAGCCCTATATAAGATATCTTAATAGAGGATTTTCTTATTTTACAGATTGGGAAACCAAGGCAGAGATAGCCCCTATAACTAAGTGTATCCCAGAAAGCCCTCAGATGAGGTGTTGGGTATTATCATTCATTTTAGCAACACTAAGGCATTGGGCAGCAAGATATTTGTATGGAAGTATGTGTAGGGGGGCAAGTGACATGGTTCCTAGAAAAGGAATAACCTTTGCTAGGACTCATCTGCCTTTCTTTCCTCATCCTCCTGTACAAAACAAGAATACACGTTTTCGGGCTTCCCTGGTGGCGCAGTGGTTGAGAGTCCGCCTGCCGATTCAGGGGACACGGGTTCGTGCCCCGGTCCGGGAGGATCCCACGTGCCGCGGAGCGGCTGGGCCCATGGGCCATGGCCGCTGAGCCTGCGCGTCCGGAGCCTGTGCTCCGCAACGGGAGAGGCCACAACTGTGAGAGGCCCGCGTACCCAAAAAAAAAAAAAAAAAAAAAAAAAGAATACATGTTTTCATATACATGTGCTCATCCTGGACTTCAGTTTCTTTCTTTCATTCATTCACTAATTCACATAACAAATATTTGGTTTTCAGGTACTCCCAGTCCAGAAGACTGTAGATAAATGATTTAAAATGAGTATTACAAGACATAATAGAAATACCATCAAAATGCTAAGAAAAAATAGTTCTATCTCCGGCTGAGATGGGGACTCTTACACAGAAGAGTCTACGAGCCTCAACAGGTGTTTGCTTACAGAGAAAGCTGGCATCCTACCTGTGCTCTCACTCTAAATCTCTCCTAAGCACGAGATATGCCTGTGAAGAGAAGGAATTCTTGGCATTCTATTTAAAACTTTCTTTTCTTTGTTGCAAGTAGGGTATGTAACATGTGAAATTAAAATGTGACCCCTTTCAGAAGCCTCCTACTGAGACAGAATGAGGGAAAATCTGTGTGGCAGCTTCCGCAGAAAGCTGTGGATGGTAGAGGTAGCAAGTAAACAACCTTATTTTCATGTTAAACTGTCCGGGAGAGCTGGGGTTGGGGGGTACCAGTGGCTGTCCTGGGACAAATGGTAAAACCTCAAAGTCAGACAATACAGGATTAGGAAGATTTGGGGAGGGGAGGGAGTTGGGGGTGGGTTCAGGCTTCCGGAATTGCACCAAATAGTGTCAGATAATAAAAGGACAAGGGACAAAGGAGTAAAGGTAGCTACTATCTCCTTGTATTTGAATTTCCACGCTTCCTTTGAATCAGATGGGGACTTGCTTCTGTTTAGGCTGACACCCAGGTCTGATATAGCAAAGCAGCCATATCCATAGTTTTTTTGTTTGTTGCTTTCATTGTTGTTGTTGTTTTTTAAACTGTGGATAAATAGCCACTTATCAGAATCACTCAAATACCTACTTCACTCCTCTCCCAGTCCTGGCCCCGTGGTGTGAAACACCTGGACATCTCCGACTAAAAGAGGACCTCTGGATCTGCAGGGGACCCCCAGGACCATGCTCTAGTACTGTGGCCAGCGTTTGTTCTGGTTGTTTGGTACCCATGCCATACCGTCATTAAATATTTTGAATATCAGTACAGTGAAATCCATGGTGATAAAGTTAAGGCCATCAGTTTAGTTAATGAAGAACTAACACTGCCATCTTCACAGTGAGCGCAGCAGTGTCCTACAACTGTGTAGGGAAGTCCTTGAATTAAGTCTGATAAAAAAGTGAATTTTTGAGGTAGAAATTAAAATTAAGCAGACAAAGAGATTCATGCAAAATTCTAGGGTATTTCTTGGCATTCATTTCTGCTTTAATATGGTATTTCAATTTCTAGAACCTTTTTTTAAAGTATATAAGCTTTTTAATATGTTTATGTTAATATAATTTTAATAAGTCTATAGTATTAAGAATAAAAGGCAAATATGGCTTTGCTGATTGGTTGCTTCTGCCTTTCCAACCGTCAGAACCTACCTGAATATCAAAGGCTCAAATTTTATATCCTTATAATCCTTCCCACCATTAAAGAGATGCTTGTCCCAGTTCTAGAGATCTCTTTCATTTCTAAAAGGATAAAGCTGACTAATGAGATAATTTCACAGTGTGTTACAAGCCATCGAATTTTTTTTATTGGTATCTGATGTATCTGACTCATGTCTTAGATATCTAAGGAAGCAGAATATGCGTTGAACAGCTACTTTGTATATTACATTCCTGATTCTTTCTGAAGTTTCTTAGTATTGAACATGGCCACTGTAAGAATATAAGAGAATTAAATATATGCTCAAAGAAATAGATAAAAATATAAACCAGATGACATATACAGTGCTAGAAAGAAATCTAGGATAGTCGTTTCTAAACTAATACTCTGCAGCTTTGCTTGTATTTCTTCCTGTCCTATTTCAGTATTGCTGTGACAATACCTATTACATCTTCACTTTAACAACCTTGTTAAAATTCTGCAAGAGCAGAAATGACTACAACTATCTCCAGTATAGGGGAAATAGATTTCTGCCGTTGATTACTTTGTTCTTCAAGAAAATCCAATTTTTTATTTAACAGTTAATTTTTGTAGTACTTAAGCTTATTATTTAACACTTTTGTAGCACTTGCTACTTAAAAAGTGCTTTACAAGGATTATTTCCTACACCTCACTTTTCTAAGGTGGATTTAGCCTAATTAGAGCTGTTGAACCTAGTGTAAAACTGAGGCCAAGTCTTCTGTTTTAAATCACTAGGTTCCCATTACTGATTTTTTTATAATAAAAGTTGGGACCATAGCCTAAAAATGAAACAGAATTCAGAGCTTTGAATGTCTGCCTCCCTGGGCACATTATGCTTGCTGTGTCTTATCGTGGGATTGGAAGAGGATCTTCCCCTCACTACTGAATCACAGAATTGTCTTCTGCAGGAAGGCTCAAAAGTGTTGAAGTGGTGATTTACCAATGTCAAGTAAATCTTTTCAGGTCTAAAACACAGATTTTTAATTCAATAATGAAGTGCTTTCATTTGTGAAATCCTTGAATGTCTTGCTTCAGTTACCATGGTGACTTAGGCTCTGTCTAGGAAACTAGGAATATGTTTTCATGTAAATAACTGTTTTATTCATCTTGTTATCTTCACGTTAAAATATATAGTGAGTACTTAATTATTTTATTAAAAAGTGATAATCATGATCATCTTTGCTTCCTGTTCCTAAACCTAAATATAAATTTTCTTATTCACAAAAGAATTGATGTAATTAACTAACATTTGTGGCTGATCATTTGTTTATTTAATAGGTTCACAGTACTTATTTACTCTTACCAAATGTAGTTCTTACCTTTTATCACTGGAACAATACCAATTTTGTGTTAACATATTGTTAGAAATCACCAATACATTTTCTTCATGAAGTTTAGCATTATTTATAGCAACTTGCAATAAAAATTGGTCAATTATACATTATTTTGGGGATGAAAATCAGGAAATCATTGTCATTTTTCAGATGTCAGATCTTCCTCATCTCCCAATAGGCAAACAAATTGTTGACTACAGTTAAATTGAATTATTTGGGTATACTAGGGAAATAACCAATCCAAACTGGTAAAATATTTTGGGTCTTGGATTATTTTCTACATTTTGAAAATTAGGTTGAGGCTGTACCAGCATTCTTCTAGTCCAAACCATTTATCTAGTTTCTGTTTCTTTTTCAGAGAGTCTTGCCCTTCAAAATGTGGATGTTTGTAAGGGACAGAGAACTCATCACATATTTGTATTAGACCATCTTTTACTATTAGATTTTCATTTATATTGAACCAACATATGGTTTCAATCAAACGAAGTAACCCCTTTGTGGTGAGTTGAAGAATTTGGGGACAGATCAAAGAAAAAGCATGGCCATGAGGTGGCAGGAGCACAGAATGGCTTTATCTGGGTGGCTCAGTTGCATGAGAGGGCAAGTCCCAGGTGGCAGATGTTCCAGAGTCAGTGGGGCAGGGTCCCCTCTCAAAAGGGAAAGAAGTCAAGAGAACTCCTGGGAGAGTGGGGAAATGGAGAGAGGCCGTATTGTCCAGGTGATGCTATGTCGCTCAGTTGCAAGATGGGGAGTCTGTGGGTCAGAGAGCTCTGAAGGGCAGCAGAGGCTTGGGATCTTTTATAGGGCCTGCGTGTGTCTTAACTATGGCTAGCAGGTGTTGGAATGAAGTTTTGCAGAGTATGCAAAGCAGGTAGGCTCTAAATGGCTAAAAATATGCTTATTGAGGCAGTATTTAAAGTGATTGGGTATATAATAATTTGAGTTTGGCTCTGGTGGGCTTTGAGCTAATGGTTGAACCTGCTGTGAAGAAGTGTAACATAGGAACAATACCCAGGAGCCGTCATTAGCTCATTTACATAACACTCTTAGAGATGATTAGAAGATATATTAATATATCTGCACAATATAGATACTAATATTGATAGCTCTGTCTCTTTAACATCTTTATTGGAGTATAATTGCTTTACAATGGTGTGTTAGTTTCTGCTCTGTTTTATTTTAAAGATTTTTTAGGTAGTGTTCATGTCTTCCTTGAGTCTTTACTTTTCTCTGGCTTAAATATTTCTGGTTTCTCCAGATTTAACTTATGGTCATTCTTTATTTTTTTCTTTAAAGTTTATTTTTTTATTTTCTTAAAATGTACAATCCAGTGGTTTTTAATATATTCACAGAATTGTTAAACCATCAGTACTGGCTATTTCTGGAGCATTTTTTTTTGCGTTACACGGTCCTCTCACTGTTGTGGCCTCTCCTGTTGCGGAGCACAGGCTCAGGACGTGCAGGCTTAGCGGCCATGGCTCACGGGCCTAGCTGCTCTGCAGCATGTGGGATCCTCCCGGACTGGGGCACGAACCCATGTCCCCTGTATCGGCAGGCGGACTCCCAACCACTGCGCCACCAGGGAAGCCCTCTGGAGCATTTTTATCACTCCAGATGGAAAGGTCATACCCATTAGCTAGCAGTCACTTATCATTCCCCCCATCCCTACCCTTTGGAACTACTAATCTACTTTGTTTCTGTGGATTTGCTTTTTCTGGATATTTCATATAAATGGAGTCATACAATATATGGCCTTTTATGTTTGGCTTCATTGATTTAGAAGCTGTCCATGTTGTAGCAAGTATCAGTGTTTCATTACTTTTTATGGCTGAATAATACTCCACTGCATAGATATGTCCCATTTTGTTTATCCATTCATCAGATGGTGGACATTTGGCTTATTTTTACCTTTGGACCATTATGAAGAATGCTGCTATGAACATTTGAGTACAAGTTTTTGTGTGAACATATGTTTTCAATTCTCTTGGGTATATACCTAATAGTGGAATTGCTGGATCATATGGTAACTCTATTTTTAATTTATTGAGGAACCCCCAGACTTTTATTTTCTTTTATTGTTGAGTTGTTACAGTTCTTACATATACTAGAATCAATTCCCTTATCTGATATATGATTTTCAAATATTTTATACCATTCTGTGAGTTGTTTTTTTCACTTTCTTGATAGTATTTTTGGAAGCACAAAAGTTTGATGAAGGCCCATTTGTTTTCTTCTTTTGTTTTTCATCCTTTTGGTGTCATATCTAAAGATAGGGTTCCAAATCCAAGGTCATGAAGATTTATCTCTATACTTTCTTTAAGATTTTTATAGTTTTAGCTATTACATTTAAGTCTTTGGTTCATTTGGGGTTACTTTTTGTATATGGTGTGAGGTAGGAATGTAACTTCATTCTTTTTCATCTAAATATCCAGTTATCACAGTGCAATTTATTGAAAAGACCATTCTTTCCCCCACTGAATTATATTGGCACCCTAATCAAAATTCAGTTGACCATAAATGTAATGCTTTACTTTTTGACTCTTCAGTTCTATTCCATTGATCTGTATGTCTGTCTATATGTCAGTACCACACTATCTTGGTTTCTTTAGCTTTGTAGTAAGTTTGAAATCAGGTAGTGTGGGTCTTTCAGCTTTGTTCTTCCTTTTTCAAGATTGGTTTGGCTATTCTGAGTCCCTTGCATTTCCCTATGAATTTTGGGAGCAGCTTGTCTAGTTTAAGTCTTCTCATTCCTTTGTCTTGGTCATTCTAGCTAATGATTTGTCAACTTGGTTGATCTTTTCAAAGAACCAACTTTTTAGTTTTGTTGATTTTTTAAAATTAAAAATATTTCTGTTTTATTTATTTCCAGTCTGATATTTATTTCATCCCTTCTGTTTTATATTTAATTTCTTCTTCTTTTCTAGTTTCTTAAGTTAGAAGTCTAGGTTAACTTGAAATCTTCATTTTTAAGATGGACATTTACAGCTATAAATTTTCCTTTTAATACACTGCCCTAGGTATATCCACTTATCTTGGTGTGCTGTGTTTTCATTTTTATTCATCTCAAAGTGTCTATCTATGATACTTTCTTTGACTCATTGGTTAACTGTGTTGTTTATTTCCACATATTTGTGAATTTCCAAATTTTCTTATGTTACTGATTTTTTATTTCATTCCATTTTGGTCAGAGAACATTTGGTGTAATATAAATCCTTTTAAATTTATTGAAACTTGTTTTTGGTCTATCCTGGTTATCCTGGACAATGTTCCATGTGTACTTGAAAAGAATGTGTATTCTGCTCTTGCGGGATTGAGTGTTTTCTAGATAGATGTCTGTTAAATCTGGTTGATTTATAATGCGGTTCAAGTCCTTTACTTTCCTATTGATCATCTACCTAGTTATTCTATTCTTTATTGAAAGTAGGGAATTGAAGTGTCCTACTATTGTTGAATTTTCTATTTCTCCTTTCAAATTTGTCAGTTTTTGTTTCATGTATTTTAGTGCTCTGTTTTTAGGTACATACATGTTGACAATTGTTATATCTTCTTGATAGATTGACCTTTTCATCCTTAAAAATTTTGTCCTTCTTTGTCTCTAGTACCAACTTTTGTTTTAAATTGTATGGTATTTGACATTAGTACAGCCACACCAGTTCTCTTTTCTTACTGATTTCATGGTATGTTTTTTTCTGTCCTTTTACTTTCAACCTATTTGTGTTTGAACCTAAAGTGTGCCTCTGGCATACCACAGATAGTTGAATCATAGGTATTTTGGAGGAAGGGAATCATTCCTTTTTAGATCTCTTCAGTTGGACTATAGTCTCTTTAAACTGAAGTTCTAAATATTGAAATTAATAATCTATCTGTGAATGATTGTTTATTCTATATTACTTTATTACCTTTAATGCAGTCAACTGTTGTTTTGGTATTTGAGGGGCAGGCATATCATAATTTGGCAACTTATGTGGCTGATTTTTGTGGATTTAGTCACATGACCCTATATTTTTATATTAAATCTTATTTTGTTCTAATTAACCTATTGTCCTTTCAGTTTCTGCGTTTATCATCTTGTATATTCAGTGTCATTCCAATGATGACGATTATGATGAGTGCTAACATTTAATGAATATGACTGGGCATTCTATTTACCTAATATAAACTCCACTCTGTCAGTTGTTAGATGTGTGATCTCAGACAAGTTACTTAACCTCTTTACCTCAGTCTCCTCATCTATAAAGTTGGGATGCTGATAAGCAATCACATCTAGCCTACTGGGTTGCTATGAGGATTAAATGAATTAATATATGTAAAGTGTTTTAAAAATAATGACTAGCATATAATAAATACCATACAAGCATTTGTAAAATAAAATAACTGTATGATGTAAGAAGTATTATTATTCTCATTTTATAGGTAAGGAAGATAGGATTTCAGGAGACAGTAATTTGCCCAACGTTCCATTGCTATTGAGTAGTTAATCTGGGACTTGAAGTAAAGTGTGTCTCACTCCAAAGTCTGTGTTCTTGACCACTAATTCTTTAATATCATCCGCTCAATGCTTCATTCAAACTGTCATTAAACACATGGAAGAAAAGAGTGCCAAGAGTAGGGGCCTTGGAATTCACTACCACAAATTTCCCTCTATTAATCAGAGCCCTTTTTATGATTATTCAATAATGTCTTTGAATCTTTTATCCATTTCTCCATGAGTTTTAGCAACTTCAAATAAAATCATGGAAAATACTTTGGTGAGTCCGTATATATGCCTTGTACCTATATGTCTGTCCCTTATTGGCCATTGCAGACATTCTCAAAAAGAAAATGAAGGTACTTTAAATTTTTTAAACTTAGTGCTAATGCTTATTACTCCTGTGAACTCCTCAGTGTTCTTGGATATGTTTCTTTTCTGAACTTTGTGTTTCATTGGAGAAATTTTCCTTCTGTTTTAAAAAGTCTATCTTCTTAAAGTCTAGGGTACATGTCAGTTTTAGTTGACATTCCCACTCATAGATATCAGGAATGCTAAAATTAAATAGCTATTTTATATTTCCATCCAAATTTTTTTGTTGGTCAGACTAGGTTGAGAGTCTCAGGTAAGGCAAAGGATACTAAAGTTCTGTGACTTGAAAGAGTGTGTGCAGGGCTTTGAATGTTGTGCCATAGAGGTTATTTAGAGAGGCCTGTTTTGATGATAAAGTAAAGAAAGTTTATAACCAATATTTTTACTGTTTATATAAAAATGAATATTAGTACTTGGAAACATTTTTTAACGTTAAATATTTACTTAAAATTTGTCCTTTTTTTTTTTTTTTTTGCGGTACGCGGGCCTCTCAGTGTTGTGGCCTCTCCCGTTGCGGAGCACAGGCTCCGGACGCGCAGGCTCAGCGGCCATGGCTCACGGGCCCAGCCGCTCTGCGGCATGTGGGATCTTCCCGGACCGGGGCACGAACACGTGTCCCCTGCATCGGCAGGCGGACTCTCAACCACTGCGCCACCAGGGAAGCCCTGTCCTGTTTTTTAAAAAACTTTTTTTGTGGTTCAGTGATGAACTAAGGGCATTTATGCATCTTGAATTTTTTTCTAGAATAAGATAAATTGTTTAAAAAATCTTGCATGTTTTTCAGCGGAGAATGATAGCAATTATACCAATTAAAATGATTTTCTTTGTGAGTGATAAATAATATTTTATTTTTCTCCGTAATAAAAGAAAAGCTCAGTGCCATTTGAGAATGTAACATTTAGTTTTGATTTAGCATTTAATAAGCAGTATAGTTCCTGGCTTTTGGTTTAGCTCTATGCCCTTTATTCTTTAGCTGATTTGCTAATTACTATTGAAAAACCCTCTAAAATTTCACTGGGGAAATGCAAATGTACATTCAGATTCTAAATACTTGAGAGGCAGCCAAGAACTGAGTGCATGCAAACACATTCTGAATTTTACATAATTTTTTGTGTAATTACTTTTAATTTCCAGAGGCTTCCTCCTTCAGTATCAGTACTTAGATTCCTTCTCTGTCAGCAAAAATGGAATGGATAAAATGTTCTGATTGTTTCAAATAACTCAGAATACTAAAAAATAGAATTTATATGATAGGTGAAAGAGAAAGGAAATAAAAACTGGAGGCATGAGAGGCAGAAGTGTGGCATAACATTAATTCTATAATTTTTATTGAAATAAAAAACATTGCATAAAAATATAGAATCCTAGGTATACAGCACAATGAATCGTCACAAAAGGAACGCACTTACATAAGTACCACTCAGGTCAAGAGAAAAAACATCACCAGTACACTAGAAAGCTTTCTTGTGCCCCTACTCATCACCTCCTCCCCACTATTCCCCCAAACTAAAAAATACCCTGATTTCTAACACTACATATTGCAATATCCTGTTTTAAACATTATGTAAATAGAATAATACAGCACATATGACTTATTTTGTTCAACATTGTTTGAGATATTGAGAAATTCATCCATGTTGTTGTATATAGCATTGGTTTATTTTCCTTGCTGTATAATATTCTATTATACAAATAATATTAGATAAATGCAATTTATTTCTCCATTCTACTTTAGATGAACATCTGGCTTCTTAACAGTTTGGGATTATTGCAAACAGTGCAGCTGTTTTTGCTTGTCTATTAGAGCATGTTTGCATATCTTTCAGTTGCATATACATCTAGGATTGAAATAGCTAGATAATAGGATATGTTATCTTCAGATTTAGTAGATAATGCCAAATTCATTTACAAAGAGATTGTATGTCTTTATATGTCTGTCAGCACTATATGAGGGTTCTACTTATTTCATATCCTCACTAACACTTAAATTGTCAGTTGTTAAAAGTTTTAGCCATTTTAGTAGATATGTATTGGTTATCTTAAATTTGTTTTTCTTTGATGACTAATGAAGTTGGAAATTTTTTATAGGTTTATTAACCATTGTGACACTCTATTCAAACTTTTGCTCATTTTTAAATTGGAATGTTTATTTTTTTCTTATTGATGTATGAGTTCTTTTATATTTGGGTTTTGAACTTTTTTATCATTTCTAGTTGCCTTTCCTCTTCTGTCCTTTCTGTCATTTCTCATCACTAATATCAACTTTGTATCTTACATTCTCTTAGGCTTCTTTTAGGGATGTCCCTAATAATACATACATAATTACAACAGTGATTTAAATAGTAAATATTAATTTAGATGAGCCCAGATTTTACCCTTTCCATGGCTTTTGATTGCTTTCTGCATCTTCATTCTTTCATTTGAGATCATTTTCTTTCTGTCTAATAAACACTCCCTAGTATTTTATGTAGTGTTGGTTTGCAGCTGAAAAATTATTTCAGGTTTTGGTTTTCTGAAAATATCTTTATTTCACTTTTTAATTTTGAAGGGTATTTTAATTGTAAATAAACTCTAGATTAGCAGTTATTTTCTGTTGCACTTTTATTAGACAAGCCATTATCACTTTAATAGTATAATAATAAATATCTAATAATATAATATTGAATATATTCAGATTATATAGAATATATATTTTAGTTATATATGAAGCCAGCTTTAAGGATTATCTTTGCATTTGATATATCTAGGCGTTATTTTCCTTGTATTAATCCAATTTAGGGTTTGTAGTGCATCTGGAATGTGAACTTAATTTTTTTTGGAAAATTTCCAGCCGTTATCTTTTAAAATGGTACTTTTGCTTCTTTGCCAGTCTCTGCCAACATTATCAATCTTCCCTTCTGTATTCTTGTACACATTAAGTGTATTATGGACTGGATGTTTGTGTCCCCCCAAAGTTCATATGTTGAAGTCCTAACCTGAAATGTGGCATTTGTAGGTAGGGCCTTTAGGAGGTAATTAGGTTTAGATGAGGTCATGAGGGTAGTGCCCTAGAATAGGATTAGTGTCCTTCCAAGAAGAGGAAGAAGGACCAGGGCTCTCCCTCTCTCTCCACCATATGAGGACACAGTAGGAAGGTGGCCATCTGCAAGCCAGGAAAAGGACTTTCCCTTGGAACTGAATCTGTCAGCACCTTGATCTTGGACTCCCCAGCTTCCAGACTGTGAGAAATATCTGTGTTTAAGCCATTATGGTGGTTTGTTATAAATATATAGCAGCCCAAGATGACTAAGACAAAGCATTGCCAAAAATGTTTGAGTTTTATAGCTCCTTTATCTGCATCCCATCTACATTTGTTTCTATAGCCTGCATTTTCTCAGTTTTCAAGGAAATGTCTTCTCTTTTTACTATAATTCACATACTATAAAATTCACTCTCCTAAAGTGTACAATTCAGTGGTTCTTATTATATTCAGAGTAGTGCAACCATAACAATTGTCTACTTTCAGAGGCTCTTTGTCACCCCAAAAAGAAACCTTGTACTCCTTTGTACCTCTCCCCAACACTTGGCAACCACTGTTCAAACTTCTGTCTCCATGGATTTGCCCATTTTGAACATTTCATATAAATGAATCATATAATTTGTGCTCTCTTGTGACTAGCTTCTTTAACTTAACATACTTTTTCCAAAATTCATTCATGTTGTATCATGTATCAGTACTTCATTCCTTTTTATTGCTGAATAATAATTTATTATATGAATAGACCACATTTTATCCATTTACTAGCTAATGGAAATTTGCGTTGTGCCCATTTTTTGGCTATTATGAATAAAGCTGCTGTGAACTTTTCTATGCCAGTTCTGTGTGGGTCTGTGTTTTAATTCTCTTGGGTATAAACCCAGGAGTGGAATTGCTAGGTCATACGGGAACTAAGGAACTGATAAACTGTTTTCCAAGGTGACTGTACTGTTTATAATCCCTCCAGCAGTGTACGAGGGCTCAATTTCTCTGCATCCTCACCAACACTTGTTATTGTTTACCTTTTTAATTTTAGCCACCCTAGTCATTGTAAAGTGGTTTCTCATAGTGCTACTTGATTATTTTTTAAAACTTTGATTGGTGTGCAAAATACATACAAAATAGTGCACAAAATGACCATACTTGTTTAACAAGCACTCAGGTGGGAAAAGAGAATATTACCAGCAAAAAAGTCCATTTTTGCTCTCTTCCAGTCATTATCCACCCCATTTCAAAGGTAACATCCTGATAAAAAACATTAGTTTTTCCTGCTGTCGTTCTTTTATAAAAATGTAAACATACATCATATTAATTTAATGGCCTTACTATACAAATGTAATTGCTTTCTAATCATCACTGGAAAAACCACCTAACAATATTTGCAAATTTTAAAGAAATCACTGTTAGAAATCAGACAGCTGCCTGTCTTTCTGTTTTCCTTCTTCCCTTCCTTGTTAATTTTATTCACATATATTATCTTAATATCTTTTTCTTTGTGTCCCATTATATTCCTTTCTGTCTCTTTTCTTGCCTTAGTTGGCATTAATCTATTGTTTCTTTTTATTAGTATTGCACTTTTTTCTTTGCCTGTTATAAACTATTTTTCTATACTTTTAGTAGTTATTCTATGGATTACAACATATATCCTTAGCTCATTACAAACAAATGTGTTATTCCTTTTACCTTTCCCAGACGAAATAGGGTATCAGCACCTTTTACCTGCATTTACCCTTCCCCCTGCCTTTTGCCTTGCATTTTAATTCAATATATATCTTAAAGCTCACGAGACATTATTATTACTATTAGTACCTTGTACTATCTATTTTAGATTTACCCACATATTTACTTACATTGCTGTTCATTCTGTCCTGCACTTTTCTTTTTTTTTTTTTTTTTGTGCTACACGGGCCTCTCACCGTTTCGGCCTCTCCCGTTGCGGAGCACAGGCTCTGGACATGCACGCCCAGCGACCATGGCTCACGGGCCCAGCCACTCTGCGGCATGTGGGATCTTCCCGGACCGGGGCACGAACCCACGTCCCCTGCATTGGCAGGCGGACTCTCAACCACTGCGCCACCAGGGAAGCCCTGTCCTGCACTTTTGTGCTTCTGTCTGGCATAATTTTCCTTTTGCTTGAAAATTCCTTTAGCATTTCTTTTGTCATAGGTCTGGTGATAAGGTATTTTTTTTTTCAGGTTTTGTTTGACTTGAAATACCTTTATGTATTTCACATTTGAAGGGATATTTTCTCTTGGGAAACAATTCTAGGGTTTTCCCTTCTTTTAGCACTTTAATGATGTCATTCCATTATTTTCTGGTTTCTTTTATTTCTGTTTTGAAGACAGTTGTCAAACTTGTTGCTACTTATTTGTAAGTATGATCTTTTTTTTTCCCTCTGGCTATTTTAAGATTTTTGTGTGTGTTTGGCTTTCTAGTTAGACTATGATGTGTGTTTATCCACTTTGGGGTGTATAACGAAATATATTTTATCTGATATTGCTTCTGTCCTCTCCCTTTATGTAACTCTAAGTACAAGTATATTAGATCCCTTTTCTATGATTCGTTATGTCCTTTGTGTTCTTTTGTATATTTCTCTTCAGTTTAGTTTTCAAGCTTCAGACTGGACGTCTTTTGCTCATCTGTCTTCTCCTTAACTTACCCTGTCTTCTCTGGTATCCTATCTTGGTTTTGTTAGTTCTGGAATATTCCAGAATATTTTATTGTTTTTTTAAAAATTAGATTCCAATTTTTCTAAAAGTTGTCCTCCGCTTTCTTGCATATGTTGATTATAGTTATTTAAAAATCTATCAGTAGCTTGAGTATCTGGTCATTTGTCGATCTGTTTATACTGTCTGTTTATTTCTTAGTGTTTGTTAATTTAAGAGTGAATGCCACACATAGTTTTGTTGCAGTGGTTCTGGATGCATTACCTTCTTCCGGAGAGGTTTTGCCCTGTCTCTGATAAGTAACTAGATAGAGACAGATCATCTTAATCTAACCAGTACTTGATCTGTCCCACAGCTGGACAGAAATCTATGAAAGTCTCAAACTGCTCCTTATTTACTCTTACTTCTAGGATATAGCACTATGGGGAGCCCACTGAGATGTTTACTAGGGCCCTTCATCCTCAGGAATTCCTGAACTCCAATTTAGAAATAAATAGAGACAAAATGTAGTTCTTTTGCTCCCTGGTGAAATACTGCACTATTTGTTATTCATGAGTTCTTGTTTTCCTGGAAGATTGTTTGAGAAATATGTGATGTGTACCCTATCACTGCCTGGGGGCCTTTTAGATTTCCTCTGTTTCAGTGTTTTCCTTTTGTTTTAATAAACAGCTGATAGTTGTGGAGAAGTCACTGGATGTTAGGATAATTAACCTTTTTTTTTTTTAACATCTTCATTGGGGTATAATTGCTTTACAATGGTGTGTTACTTTCTGCTTTATAACAAAGCGAATCAGTTATACATATACATATGTTCCCATATCTCTTCCCTCTTGCATCTCCTTCCTTCCCACTCTCCCTATCGCACCCCTCTAGGTGATCACAAAGCACCGAGCTGATCTCCCTGTGCTATGCGGCTGCTTCCCACTAGCCATCTGTTTTACGTTTGGTAGTGTATATATGTCCATGCCACTCTCTCGCTTTGTCACAGCTTACCCTTTCCCCTCCCCATATCCTCAAGTCCATTCTCTAGTAGGTCTGTGTCTTTATTCCTGTCTTACCCCTAGGCTCTTCATGACATTTTTTTTTCTTAAATTCCATATATATGTGTTAGCATACGGTATTTGTCTTTCTCTCTCTGACTTACTTCACACTGTATGACAGACTCTAGGTCCGTCCACCTCATTACAAATAGCTCAATTTCGTTTCTTTTTATGGCTGAGTAATATTCCATTGTATATATGTGCCACATCTTCTTTATCCATTTATCCGATGATGGACACTTAGGTTGTTTCCATCTCCTGGATATTGTAAATAGAGCTGCAATAAACATTTTGGTACATGACTCTTTTTGAATTATGGTTTTCTCAGGGTATATGCCCAGTAGTGGGATTGCTGGGTCATATGGTAGTTCTATTTTTAGATTTTAAGGAACCTCCATAGTGTTCTCCATAGTGGCTGTACCAATTCACATTCCACCAGCAGTGCAAGAGTGTTCCCTTTTCTCCACACCCTCTCCAGCGTTTATTGTTTCTAGATTTTTTGATGATGGCCATTCTGACTGGTGTGAGATGATATCTCATTGTAGTTTTGATTTGCATTTCTCTGATGATTAATGATGTTGAGCATTCTTTCATGTGTTTGTTTGCAGTCTGTATATCTTCTTTGGAGAAATGTGTATTTAGGTATTCTGCCCATTTTTGGATTGGGTTGTTTCTTTTTTTGCTATTGAGCTGCATGAGCTGCTTGTAAATTTTGGAGATTAATCCTTTGTCAGTTGCTTCATTTGCAAATATTTTCTACCATTCTGAGGGTTGTCTTTTGGTCTTGTTTATGGTTTCCTTTGCTGTACAAAAGCTTTGAAGTTTCATTAGGTCCCATTTGTTTATTTTTGTTTTTATTTCCATTTCTCTAGGAGGTGGGTCAAAAAGGATCTTGCTGTGATTTATGTCATAGAGTGTTCTGCCTATGTTTTCCTCTAAGAGTTTGATAGTTTCTGGCCTTACATTTAGGTCTTTAATCCATTCTGAGCTTATTTTTGTGTATGGTGTTAGGGAGTGATCTAATCTCATAGTTTTACATGTACCTGTCCAGTTTTCCCAGCACCACTTATTGAAGAGGCTGTCCTTTCTCCACTGTACATTCCTGCCTCCTTTATCAAAGATAAGGTGACCATATGTGCGTGGGTTTATCTCTGGGCTTTCTATCCTGTTCCATTGATCTATCTTTCTTTTTTTGTGCCAGTACCATACTGTCTTGATTACTGTAGCTTTGTGGTGTAGTCTGAAGTCAGGGAGCCTGATTCCTCCAGCTAGGTTTTTCGTTCTCAAGATTGCTTTGGCTATTCGGGGTCTTTTGTGTTTCCATACAAATTGTGAAATTTTTTGTTCTAGTTCTGTGAAAAATGCCAGTGGTAGTTTGATAGGGATTGCATTGAATCTGTAGATTGCTTTGGGTAGTAGAGTCATTTTCACAATGTTGATTCTTCCAGTCCAAGAACATGGTATATCTCTCCATCTATCTGTATCATCTTTAATTTCTTTCATCAGTGTCTTATAATTTTCTTCATACACGTCTTTTGTCTCCCTTGGTAGGTTTATTCCTCGATATTTTATTCTTTTTGTTGCAATGGTAAATGGGAGTGTTTTCTCGATTTCACTTTCAGATTTTTCATCATTAGTGTATAGGAATGCCAGAGATTTCTGTGCATTAATTTTGTATCCGGCAACTTTACCAAATTCATTGATTAGCTCTAGTAGTTTTCTGGTGGCATCTTTAGGATTCTCTATGTATAGTATCATGTCATCTGCAAACAGTGACAGCTTTACTTCTTCTTTTCTGATTTGGATTCCTTTTATTTCCTTTTCTTCTCTGATTGCTGTGGCTAAAACTTCCAAAACTATGTTGAATAAGAGTGGTGAGAGTGGGCAACCTTGTCTTATTCCTGATCTTAGTGGAAATGCTTTCAGTTTTTCACCATTGAGGACGATGTTGGCTGTGGGTTTGTCATATATGGCCTTTATTATGTTGAGGAAAGTTCCCTCTATGCCTACTTTCTGCAGGGTTTTTATCATACATGGGTGTTGAATTTTGTCGAAAGCTTTCTCTGCATCTATTGAGATGATCATATGTTTTTTCTCCTTCAATTTGTTAATATGGTGTATCACATTGATTGATTTGCGTATATTGAAGAATCCTTGCATTCCTGGAATAAACCCCACTTGATCATGGTGTATGATCCTCTTAATGTGCTGTTGGCTTCTGTTTGCTAGTATTTTGTTGAGGATTTTTGCATCTATGATCATCAGTGATATTGGCCTGTAGTTTTCTTTCTTTGTGACATCCTTGTCTGGTTTTGGTATCAGGGTGATGGTGGCCTCGTAGAATGAGTTGGGGAGTGTTCCTCCCTCTGCTATATTCTGGAAGAGTTTGAAAATGATAGGTGTTAGCTCTTCTCTAAATGTTTGATAGAATTCGCCTGTGAAGCCAGCTGGTCCTGGGCTTTTGTTTGTTGGAGGATTTTTAATCACAGTTTCAACTTCAGTGCTTGTGATTGATCTGTTCATATATTCTATTTCTTCCTGGTTCAATCTCGGAAAGTTGTGCATTTCTCAGAATTTGTCCATTTCTTCCAGGTTGTCCATTTTATTGGCATATAGTTGCTTGTAGTAATCTCTCATGATCTTTTGTATTTCTGCAGTGTCAGTTGTTACTTCTCCTTTTTCATTTCTAATTCTATTGATTTGAGTCTTCTCCCGGTTTTTCTTGATGAGGCTGGCTAATGGTTTATCAATTTTGTTTATCTTCTCAAAGAACCAGCTTTTAGTTTTATTGATCTTTGCTGTCGTTTCCTTCATTTCTTTTTCATTTATTTCTCATCTGATCTTTATGATTTCTTTCCTTCTGCTAACTTTGGGGTTTTTTTTGTTCTTCTTTCTCTAATTGCCTTAGGTGCAAGGTTAGGTTGTTTATTCGAGATGTTTCCTGTTTCTTAAGGTACGATTGTATTGCTATAAACTTCCCTCTTAGAAATGCTTTTGCTGCATCCTATAGGTTTTGGGTCATCGTGTCTCCATTGTCATTTGTTTCTAGGTATTTTTTGATTTCCTCTTTGATTTTTTCAGTGATCACTTCGTTATTAAGTAGTGTATTGTTTAGCCTCCATGTGTTTGTATTTTTTACAGATCTTTTCCTGTAATTGATATCTAGTCTCATAGCATTGTGGTCAGAAAAGATACTTGATACAATTTCAATTTTCTTAAATTTACCAAGGCTTGATTTGTGATCCAAGATATGATCTATCCTGGAGAATGTTCCATGAGCACTTGAAAAAATGTGTGTTCTCTTGTTTTTGGATGGAATGTTCTATAAATATCAATTACGTCCCTCTTGTTTAATATATCATTTAAAGCTTGTGTTTCCTTATTTATTTTCATTTTGGATGATCTGTCCATTGGTGAAAGTGGGGTGTTAAAGTCCCCTACTATGAATGTGTTACTGTCGATTTCCCCTTTTATGGCTGTTAGTATTTGCCTTATGTATTGAGGTGCTCCTATGTTGGGTGCATAAATATTTACAATTGTTATATCTTCTTCTTGGATTGATCCCTTGTTCATTATGTAGTGTCCTTCTTTGTCTCTTCTTTTTTTTTTTTTTTAGCACCATTACTGATCAAACTGACGCATAAAAACGCGAACACGTTCTGTGCCAGATACCATTTCATAGCGCAGAAATCTCAGTCACATCCATGCTTTATCCAGATACCATTTCATAGCGCAGGAATCTCAGTCACGTCCATGCTTTATCCAGATACCATTTCATAGCGCAGGAATCTCAGTCACGTCCATGCTTTATCCAGATACCATTTCATAGCGCAGGAATCTCAGTCACGTCCATGCTTTATCCAGATACCATTTCATAGCGCAGGAATCTCAGTCACGTCCATCCTTTATCCAGATACCATTTCATAGCGCAGGAATCTCAGTCAAGTCCATGCTTTATCCAGATACCATTTCATAGCGCAGGAATCTCAGTCACGTCCATGCTTTATCCAGATACCATTTCATAGCGCAGGAATCTCAGTCACGTCCATGCTTTATCCAGATACCATTTCATAGCGCAGGAATCTCAGTCACATCCATGTTTTACCCAGTTGAGTGCTACTTGGGAACTAGTGGAATCTGACACATAAACTGTAATCTTTAAACTCTGTCTCTTCTAATAGTCTTTATTTTAAAGTCTATTTAGTCTGATATGAGAATTGCTACTCTGGCTTTCTTTTGCTTTCTGTTTTCATGGAATATCTTTTTCCATTCCCTCACTTTCAGTCTGTATGTGTCTCTAGGTCTGAAGTGGGTCTCTTGTAGACAGCATATATATGGGTCTTGTTTTTGTATCCATTCAGCCAATCTGTGTCTTTTGGTGGGAGCATTTAATCCATTTAAATTTAAGGTAATTATCGATATGTTTGTTCCTATTCCCATTTTCTTAATTGTTTTGGGTTTGTTATTGTAGGTCTTTTCCTTCTCTTGTGTTTCTTGCCTAGAGAAGATCCTTTAGCATTTGTTTTAAAGCTGGTTTGGTGGTGCTGAACTCTCTCAGCTTTTGCTTGTCTGTAAAGGTTTTAATTTCTCCATCAAATCTGAATGAGATCCTTGCTGGGTAGAGTAATCTTGGTTGTAGGTTTTTCTCCTTCATCACTTTATATATGTCCTGCCAGTCCCTCTGGCTTGCAGAGTTTCTGCTGAAAGATCAGCTGTTAACCTTATGGGGATTCCCTTGTGTGTTATTTTTCCCTTGCTGCTTTTAATATGTTTTCTTTGTATTTAATTTTTGACAGTTAGATTAATATGTGTTTTGGCGTGTTTCTCCTTGGATTTATCCTGTATGGGACTCTCTGTGCTTCCTGGACTTGATTAACTATTTCCTTTCCCAATTTAGGGAAGTTTTCAACTATAATCTCTTCAAATATTTTCTCAGTCCCTTTCTTTTTCTCTTCTTCTTCTGGAACCCCTTTAATTCAAATGTTGGTGCATTTAATGTTGTCCCAGAGGTCTCTGAGACTGTCCTCAATTCTTTTCCTTCTTTTTTCTTTAATCTGCTCTGCAGTAGTTATTTCCACTATTTTATCTTCCAGGTCACTTATCCGTTCTTCTGCTTCAGTTATTCTGCTATTGATCCCTTCTAGAGTATTTTTAATTTCATTTATTGTGTTGTTCATTGTTGCTTGTTTCATCTTTAGTTCTTCTAGGTCCTTGTTAAATGTTTCTTGCATTTTCTCTATTCTATTTCCAAGATTTTGGATCATCTTTACTATCATAATTCTGAATTCTTTTTCAGGTAGACTGCCTATTTCCTCTTCCTTTGTTAGGTCTGGTGGCTTTTTATCTTGCTCCTTCATCTGTGGTGTGTTTTTCTGTCTTCTCATTTTGCTTATCTTACTGTGTTTGGGATCTCCTTTTTGCAGGCTGCAGGTTCGTAGTTCCCGTTGTTTTTGGTGTCTGTCCCCCGTGGCTAAATTTGGTTCAGTAGGTTGTGTAGGCTTCCTGGTGGAGGGGACTAGTGCCTGTGTTCTGGTGGATGAGGCTGGATCTTGTCTCTCTGGTAGGCCGGTCCACATCTGGTGGTGTGTTTTGGGGTGCCTGTGGACTTATTATGATTTTAGGCAGCCTCCTTGCTAATGGGTGGGGTTATGTTCCTGTTTTGCTAGTTGTTTTGCATAGGGTGTCCAGCACTGTAGCTTGCTGGTCGTTGAGTGAAGCTGGGTGCTGGTGTTGAGATGGAGATCTCTGGGAGATTTTCGCCGTTTGATATTACGTGGAGCTGGGAGGTCTCTTGTGGACCACTGTCCTGAAGTTGGCTCTCCCACCTCAGAGGCACAGCACTGACTCCTGGCTGCAGCACCAAGAGCCTTTCATCCACACGGCTCTTGTTCTCAAGTACCTCCTTGCTGCTGAAAGCTCTATAGTCCTTTTAATGTGATGTTGAATATGGTTTGCTGGTATTTTGTTGAAGATTTTCACAACAATGTTAATCAGGATTATTGGTCTGCAGTTTTCTTTTCTTGTAGTATCTTTGTCTGGCTTTGATATCAGGGTAATTCTGGGCTCATAAAATGAGTTAGGAACTGTTCTCTCTCAATTTTTGGAAGAGTTTGAGGAATACTGATGTTAATTCTTTTTTAAATGTTTGTCCATTGAGGCCATCTGGCCCTGGGCTTTTCTCTGTTAGGAGGTTTTTGATTACTGATTCAGTCTACCGGCTAGTTATAGGTTTGTACGTAATTTTTGTTTCTTCATGACCCAGACTTGGTCGGTTGTATACTTCTAGCAATCTGTCCATATTTCTCTAATCTCTTAAGCAACATCTCTTCCCATTTGGATCTGGATTACTCCTAGGGACCTACCTTTGATTGTAGGCTCTCAAGATCTCTCCTTAGGAAGTCTCTGCTGGTGGCTTCGTAAGGTTCATCAAAGAAGGCATCCAATCTTTTGGGCACCTACCTCACTCACAAGGGTGCCTTAACTCTTAATATGAAGAGCTTAATTTTTATCAAAGGGTCTCATGGAAGAGCTACCCTTATGGAAGAAGAAGTGCTGCTTTTTCCATTTCCACGCTTTTGGACTTCTATGAAGATAAAGTAGAAAGATTTAGATTTGAGTATATAAAATAAAGATCTTTAATATCTAAAATGAGCATCTTAATGTTATGGTAAAATTTTGAAGATTTTTTTCTCCTGAATCTAGTGAGGATCTATGTTTATATTCTAAATCCCTAAGGAGAAAAAAATATAAAAAGCAGTTACTGAGTCCAATTACAGTAAACATAGGTTGAGTAGTCACCATACTTACGGAGATTAAAAGAGAAATTAGCTTAACTAGTACACGAATTGCCTCATGTTGAAAATGTGTAAGTTTGGCTGGGAGGTGGCCAAATTGGAGTAGCTACAGAATGGTGGTGGTGGATGGAACACGAAAGTATGGTAAGATCACTTTTACACTCCAAGACAAGTGTGTGTAAGCAACAGCACATTCGGTTCCACACAGAGTGTGTGTAGCGGAATGATATTCTTTTTTTTGTTTTTTCTCCACTGTAACAGATGATATTCTTTTATTGAATTTAACTGGTTGAACATTTTAAAATTTTTCTTTAAGGGTATAAGATAATTTAAGATGAACAAAGAGTTTGAGGTAACTAATAATTCATATTGCAGTGTTTCCCATAATAAAATTAGGAAGCATTTTGTTTTTAAGTTCAGGGGACTTTATATTTGGTGATGTTTATCTAATCAACTAATTATCTAATCAACATTTATTGATGTTTATCTAATCAATAGATTTTTTAAAAAACTTCATTTTCTTTCAGCTCTATCGTTAGCTTATATTAAAGAGATACCCTTATTCCAATAAACTTTCAGATCTGCCTTAAACATTTAAAATTCTCAACTGAGTCACTGTTGCAGTGCCGAGTCACATTACCAGGGAATTAGTGCTGATTAAATGAATAGCATTAACCTTCAAATTCCAGTGAAGCAGAATATTTAAACTGCACTGCTATTCTTAGTATCTAAGACTTAGTTTGCTTGGATATATCTTGGCTGGGTGAATGTTTAATAAATGTAACTCACAAGAAATTCCATGTTATGCACTTAGTGTCACAATCTAGTTAATTAAATAATGGTACCTCACAGAATTGCACTTCTCAGTGTCCTTTGCTTCTTCCTTCTGCCTAACCTTTTTGCCTTGGAGTGTCCTGAGTCTCATCCCTTTGGATCTATTAACTTCACTGCCTACAGGCACTCCCTTAATGATCTAGTCTTATCTGATCTCATGGCTTTGTCTATCGTCTTTATGCAAATGAATCCCAAATTATAGAGCCCAGACATCTCTCCCAAACTCCATACTACTTTATCAGACTACTTTTTTTTTTTTTTTTTTTTTTGAGGTACCCGGGCCTCTCACTGTTGTGGCCTCTCCCGTCGCGGAGCACAGGCTCCGGATGTGCAGGCTCAGCGGCCATGGCTCACGGGCCCAGCCCCTCCGTGGCATGTGGGATCTTCCCGGACCAGGGCACGAACCCGCGTCCCGTGCATCGGCAGGCGGACTCTCAACCACTGCGCCACCAGGGAAGCCCCAGACTACTTATTTGATATCAGGAATTAAATTTCAAATAGACACTTCACACTTAACATTTGCAAAACTGAACTTGTGTTCTCTTCTCCAAATCAACTCCACCTGCAGCCTTTCCCAGATCCTTGATGGCAACTCCATTCTTAAGGTTGCTCAGGCCAAAAACCTGGGAGTCATCCTTTATTCTTCTCTTCCTCTTATACCCTGTATTTCAGCTATTAGGATATCTTGGTAGTTCTGCTTTCTTCAAAGTGTTCCTGAATCTAATTGAATGATTGTTCTTACAAGTTAAAAAAAATAAGTCTCAGTGAAGTTAAGAGAACAGCCCCAAATTCACATTAACTAGTAAGTCAGAATTCAGGCATATGTTTTCTGACTGACCACAAACAATATGATCTCTTATAATAGTGCTTCTCCAAAGTAAGTGTTACAATTGCCTTTTTATTTATACAATTCGGAAATAGGATCTGACCCACTATATCTCTAGACCTTTATAAGTAGGATGTGTTATTTCATTTAAGTCCTGGAGGAATTCTCTACACACACAATAGTTCTTTCATAACTACTTGCCAACCCAGTTGAATTGACTGGTACTTATCTGTCCTTGTATTTTGCTCTGGGTCAAGAACTGTGTTTTCAATTGCAAGACATAATTGGATATGAGTGTGTTGGGTGAAAAAAAAAAAGGGTATTAATGAAATAAAATATTCAACGTCTTTTAGAGAGCTCTTTTTCAAAGATTTTCGTGCTATAACCTATGAATTTAGAGCATGTATTAGCTCTTGCTACCTTACATATAAATACTTTATTGTTTGCTGGAATTTTCATGATATGCAATTTTGATCTTATTACTAATCATTAAAGCTTAGATTGAGGGATTATTATTTAGATAATTTAGTATTTTCTCTCAAGGGCCTCTGTCAGAGGGTCACTATTTGTAACTTTCAGATTCACTAAATTCTCAGCTCCTCTAATAGGTTATAATGGCAAAAAGGTAAAGTGTTGGGATCTTGGTAGAGAGCTATCAAAAAAGAAATTTCAGTGTTGATCAAATTCTTGAAACACCCTTTTTACTGATAAACTGTATTGTAATGGAAGTTATTCCATCCTTATGTAATTGAATGTAGCAGAAATGAAGTATGTATGGTACTGGCACAAAAACAGAAATATAGACCAATGGAACAGGATAGAAAGCCCAGAGGTAAACCCACACACATATCTTTGATAAAGGAGGCAACAATATACAGTGGAGAAAAGAGAGCCTCTTCAATAAGTGGTGCTGAGAAAACTGGACAGCTACATGTAAAAGAATGAATGAAATTCAAACACTCCCTAACACCAGACACAAAAATAAACTCAAAATGGATTAAAGGCCTAAATGTAAGGCTAGACACTCTAAAACTCTTAGAGGAAAACATAGGCAGAACACTCTGACATAAATCACAGCAAGATCCTTTTTGACCCACCTCCTAGAGAAACGGAAATAAAAACAAAAATAAACAAATGGGACCTAATGAAACTTCAAAGCTTTTGTACAGCAAAGGAAACCATAAATAAGGCGAAAAGACAACCCTCAGAATGGTAGAAAATATTTGCAAATGAAGCAACTGACAAAGGATTAACCTCCAAGATTTACAAGCAGCTCATACAACTCAATATCAAAAAAACAAACAACCCAATCCAAAAATGTGCAGAAGACCTAAATACACATTTCTCCAAAGAAGATATACAGATTGCCAACAAACACATGAAAGGATGCTCAACATCACTAATCATTAGAGAAGTGCAAATCAAAACTACAGTGAGGTATCACCTCACACCAGTCAGAATGGCCATCATCAAAAAATCTACAAACAAGGCTTCCCTCGTGGCCCAGTGGTTGAGAGTCCACCTGCCGGTGCAGGGGACACGGGTTCGTGCCCTGGTCCGGGAAGATCCCACATGCCGCGGAGCGGCTGGGCCCGTGAGCCATGGCTGCTGAGCCTGCGCTTCCGGAGCCGGTGCTCTGCAACGGGAGAGGCCACAACAGTGAGAGGCCCGCGTACCACAAAATAAATAAATAAATAAAGGGCTTCCCTGGTGGCACAGTGGTTGAGAGTCCGCCTGCCGGTGCAGGGGACACGGGTTCGTGCCCTGGTCCGGGAAGATCCCGCATGCCGCGGAGCGGCTGGGCCGGTGAGCCATGGCCACTGAGCCTGCGCATCCGGAGCCTGTGCTCCACAATGGGAAAGGCCACAACAGTGAGAGGCCCGCGTACCGCAAAAAAAAAAAATTAAAAAATCTACAAACAGTAAATGCTGGAGAGGGTGTGGAGAAAAGGGAACCCTCTTGCACTGTTGGTGAGAATGTAAGTTAATACAGCCACTCTGGAGAACAGTATGGAGGTTCCCTAAAAAACTGAAAATATTACTACAGTATGACCCAGCACTTGAGTCAATTGAGAAAACCATAATTCAAAAAGAGTCATGTGTTCATCGCAGCAGTATTTACAATAGCCAGGACATGGAAACAACCTAAGTGTCCATCGACAGATGAGTGGATAAAGAAGATGTGGCACATGTATACAATGGAATATTACTCAGCCATTAAAAGAAACGAAATTGAGTTATTTGTAGTGAGGTGGATGGACCTCGAGTCTGTTATACAGAGTGAAGTAGGTCAGAAAGAGAAAAGCAAATACCGTGTGCTAACATATATATATGGAATCTAAAAAAAAAAAAGGTTCTGAAGAACCTAGGAGTAGGACAGGAATAAACACGCAGGCGTAGGGAATGGACTTGAGGATATGGGGAGGGGGAAGGGTAAGCTGGAACGAAGTGAGAGAGTGGCATGGACTTATAAATACTACCACATATAAAATAGATAGCTAGTGGGAAGCAGCCGCATAGCATGGGGAGGTCAGCTCGGTGCTTTGTGACCACCTAGAGTGGTGGGATAGGGAGAGTGGGAGGGAGATGCAAGAGGGAGGAGATATGGGGATATTTGTATATGTATAGCTGATTCACTTTGTTATAAAGCAGAAACTAACACACCATTGTAAAGCAATTATACTCCAATAAAGATGTTAAAAAAAAAAAAGAAATGAAGTATGTTAAACAGTTTTGCTAGGGTTCAGTGATATTCTTGAAAGATGCCAATATTAAGCTTTTGGGATGTCCATCATGTCTATTGGTGTGATATATTTGGAAAGCCAAACATTACTTTTCTTCATGTTTATGTACATGTAGAATATTTATCTATGAAACAGATTTTAGGTAAAGAGCACTTCAGATCATTAATTTATCTTTTTATCCTCTTCTGAATTACACTTTAAAGTTTACTTGTTTTGTTATTCCATCAATTTGTATTTTTTAATCCGAGGATGAAATTTGATGAATATTTAATTCTTAAAGGCAATTTCCACATCTTAAATTCTATGTAGCTGTCTGTCCATCTACCTACCTACCTTTACTTTGGTGGAAATATTTCGCATGGAATCACTTTTAAAAATATTCTTATAGACTTAAGTAATATCTCTTAAGGCAATAAGATGATATGTGAGGCATTAAAAAAAACTGTCTATAATTACTTCCTAAGGCAACTGAATGAGTTAAAGATGTATGGCAACTGCAGCTGTAATGGCATATATTTAGAAAGAAAACTACTTTAAAAAAATGTCTGTTGGCAAACAAACCTAAAATAAAGTTCAAAAATGAGATATTTTATTTCTGGAAAATGTGGTATCTCTGTTACCACTTGCAATGATGGATATCTGTGAGTCTTTATACTGTGAAGTAAACTATGATCAACGGTACTGCTGTCTTTTCTTTCTCATAGTGTATGCCGATTAAGGGCCTAGGATTCGTGCTTGGAGCCTATCAGTGCATTTGCAAAGCAGGATTCTATCATCCTCGAGTCTTCTCAGTGAACAGCTTTCAGAGTAAGTGCCCTTTGCTTCTGTGCATATATGTGAATACACATAATATCTATCATAATTAATTATTTGGATTTTCTTTTAACCTTGTTGGAGTTAGATGATTAAATCCCCACTGGTTTGGCATTCTTTCATCACTTAAGGAGTTTTTGCTTTAGTTTGTCATCTCCAATCCTCTGGAGTACCACCAAAAAATGTGGGGGTTTTTTTAGGTATATTTTTGTTTTCAATACATTTTAAATGCCTGGAAATACTGTAGCTACTCAGTGAGACCAGTTGGGATTCAGTTATTGAGAGGTGTTGCTGCAGAAAATTCCTAAAGCTAATTTTGCTAGTTTGCTTATTTTATTTATGTTTTAATTTGTTTGTATGTTAGGTCTCTATGCTGCATGAGGAAGTGCCACAGAGTTAACACCTTAAGGCAACACAATCATATTATCACACAGTTTCAACTGATTAGCTTTTCAGTCAGGGGTTAGCTGGTTCCTCTGCACAGGGTCTCACGGAGCCAAAGTCAAGGGGTCGTCTGCGATGTGATCTGATCTGAGGCTCAGGGACTTCTTTCAAGTTCATTCAGGTCATTGACAGAACTAGGTTCCTTTCAGCTGTATGTGTGAGGTCCCCATTTTATTGCTAGCCACCAACCTGGGCTTACTCTCAGCTCCTAGAAGTCTCCTCAAGGCCTACTCATGTGACCCTTACTTTTCAAGGCCACCAAGAAAATCTCCCCGGTCTGTTCAGATGGAGTCTTATATAATATAATCATTATATCAGTCATGGAAATGACTATCCCATCACTTTGCCATGTAATGTCACTTAATCAAAGGAAAGCCTATCTCATCATACTTACAGGTCCACCATCATTCAAGGGGAGGTGATTATACAGGAGATATACAGGCATACCTCATTTTATCTTGCTTTGCTTCGTTACGCATCAAAGATACTGTGCTTTTTTACAAATTGAAGGTTTGTGGCAACCCTGTATTGTCAGATGATGATTAGCACTTTTTTCTGAATAAAGCATTTTTAAATTAAGGTCTGTATATTGGTTTTTTAGACATAGTGATATTGTACACTTAATAGACTACAGAATGCTGTAAGCATGACTTTTACATGCAGTGGGTAACCAAAAAAATTCATGTGACTTGCTTTATTGCGATTTCACTTTATTGCAGTGGTCTGAAACCAAACCCACAATATCTCTGAGGTATGCAGGTATTGCAGAATCAAAACTTGCTCACCTGGTTGTTTTAATCTTACTCCAGAAAATGTCAAAGTTACTATTTGAATATTGATTTTTTTTTACTCTACCTCTAGAGAGTGCAGTGTTGCCACGTTGGCTTGTAGCCAGCTATTGGGTATAACAAGAAGGAATGTAGTGGAGAAAGGAGGTACAGGGTTTGGGGTTGCCAAAACTGAGGTACAGGTATCATTTAGGTAGTCATCCATAAATCTTTGTCAGCCTTATTATCGGTCTGTATAGGAATTTGCATCTCTACTGGGCGTAGTTCAAAGTATACAGTGAAATTGAGACCTGAGTGTCTTCCTCTGGGAAACTTGGTAGACATTTATGGATTTTTTTCTTCTTTTTTTCTTGGAAAGCACTGTTCTTCATCTTGAGACAGTTTACACTTGACTTCTAGGTTCTGGAAGTGAGTAACATTTTGCTCTCTCCTCAGTCATATAATTCACAGGGTTCAGCCCTTGTTCTGAGTAATAGTTGTTGTAGGCCTCCAAGATGGCCTCCAAGATTCTGCTCCCACATGTGCTGTACAGATCTCCTCCCCTTAAGTATGGGTGGCATCTGTGAATACAACGAGGTACTCACTCCCTTGCTAGGCTATGTTATGTAGCAAAGGTGATGGTATAGTTGCTCAAGTGATTATATTGCATTAAATGAATCCTTCCCATAGTAGCAGACTGGAGAGAGATTCTAGTGCCAGCTTTGAAGAAATAAATTAGCTTGTTGTGAGAGGGCCACGTGGCTAGGACCTGAGGGTGGCCCCTAAGAGCTAAGGCAGCCAGCAAGAAAACAGGAACCTCAGTTGTATAAATGCAAAGATCTATAGGTTCTTCCAACAGTGTGAATACATTTGGAAGCTCCAGATGAGAATATAGCCTAGCCAAAACTTTGGTTTTAGTCTAGTGAGACCCTGAGCAGAGAGCCCAGCTTCACTGTGCCAGACCTCTGATCAACAGAAACTGGGACGTAATGATAGGTGTTTTCAGCCCTAGGTTTCCAATAAGTTATTACACAGCAATAGAAAACTAATACAATAGCAATGACGGTAACATATTTTCAGCATGGATATGATTGTGTGTGTGTGTGTGTGTGTGTGTGTGTGTGTGTGTGTACAAGATCATGGCAATAGCCCAGCTACTTTGGCATTCTTCACATTTATGGTCCAGACATAACATATGATTCAACACTGAAGGATTAAGGGAATAGGTTTTAGCTTATGTTCTGTGAAGGTATTTTGTATCTGGTTTACCCACATTTGTTCTCAGCTCCCACTATGTGACTGAAATAAAACATTTAAATATTGTAGAACTAGAGAATGACTATGCCATTTGCTTATAACACCACCAGGAGAAACTAGTTAACCTTTAACAACTTATCTTTATTTAATTTGCATACTCCTACTTTCCTCCTTATTTTAAAAGCCAGTGCTTTTCACTGGACCTACTCTCTCTAAGAAGGGGCCGCTTCTCTGCATAAGGCTAATAACTCGTGTGTTGTACACACAGCAGCTGTGGAAAGGAGGCCACAGTTTTCAGAAAGATGAGCTATATTTGGGCATACCTGTGATTCAGCTTTGACCTCAGCACATACTTAGCTAGAACTGGCCTGCCTCAATGAGAGAAGAGAAAGCTAGCTGCATGTTATAATTTGAAGTCAGTAAAGTGCTCTTTGACCAAAAATGTCTTTCCTGATGGCCTTGTCAGGTTGCATGAAAACCTAACAGTATTCATTCCTTGTCCTAAGGACCAGGAGTTACAGCTCAGTAGGGTATTCTACCAAGGGCTAGCCAAACATTTAAAAAAAATTTTGGTTTACTATTAGAATTATACTACATACCTCTGTTTTAATGTGTTAAGTTTTTAATCATAGTAGCCAGGCAATTCATATGGGTAGTCGTTTTCATATATTCTTGAGGTGGTTTCTGTGAAGTAAGGAATGACTACATGTATCCCTTGGGCCAAAGGTAAAGAAAGCATCGAAGACCCAATAAATGAGGTAATGTATGCAAAACAGCTAGCATAGTACATGGCACATAATAAGTGTTCATAGATATAGTTAAATAAGTGAATAAGCAAACACATATATAAACACACATCAGTGATACATGTACAGAGAGACTCCTTAAGTGCCATTGGTATTTAGCACTTTGTCTCACATGTTTTATTATATTAGGATAACCAATTTTTTAAACTAGAATTCTTAGAGAATGAATTCTACATAGATCAGAAGGAAGATGGGACAGCAAAAGTCTGTAACAACCAGTGCTGCATTGAGAAGGACAATACAAAGAAGACTTGGGAGTTAAAGGCAACAGGAGGAAATCAGTTGCTTGATAGGGAAAGTGGGATATAGAAAACAGAAAGGGATGCTTCTCAAAGGTAAAATTTACTTATCTATAGCTGTGAATCTAGAAAAAGACCTGAAATTCCCACATATAGTCTTGTATCCCATTTGGAGAGAGGAGCGAAGATGTGGTGTTGATCTCTTAGAGAAAATGTCAGTGTGACTGTGAAAAATCCTGTTAAAATATGAAGTGATTTAAAAATCTTTATTTAGACCTAGGCCCACAGTAAACAGAGAGCTTGTAAAGAACAACAAAGATACGTTCAGATGACTTGATTTAAAACTGTGCTGACAGCCCAGAGACTGTGTTCCTGGCATCTCTTTAGATTGGTGGTCATAGGAGAGCTAATAGGATCTGACATCTGGATAGCAGCAGGATTTCAGAATCGCCAAGTACTGATGTGTAACTGTCTCTTCAAATCCAGGTTGTTCACTTCCAGGCTGTTGAAATACAAGCTTATGACAAGCTCATCTTCCTCAAATCCATCTGTCACAGTTTGAACTCTGTCTTCAGTACAATCTCCTTTCTCTTTCATGGGACACATTACCAGCCTCTCAGTCTTACCTCTCTTGCCTTTTGGATCGACTTCAGCTCACATGCATTTCCAGATAGACTCATCTAACAAATGACCCACATCTAAAAATGACAATCCCTGCTTTGCCAACTCTGTTGATGGTGGGGAAAAAATGCCCCCCCGGGCTTCCCTGGTGGTGCAGTGGTTGAGGGTCCGCCTGCCGATGCAGGGGGCGCGGGTTCGTGCCCCGGTCTGGGAGGATCCCGCGTGCCGCGGAGCAGCTGGGCCCGTGGGCCGTGGCCGCTGGGCCTGCGCGTCTGGAGCCTGTGCTCCGCAACGGGAGAGGCCACAACAGTGAGAGGCCCGCGTACCGCAAAAAATATATATATTTTAAAAAAAAATTAAAAAAAAAAAAGGCCCCCCAAAAGCAGAGATTTAAACAATGTGTAGTCTCAGAAGAAAGAAATGGAAAACTGTTTGAAAGCAGGCACAGCATAGGGATGCTGAGCTCCAAGCAAACTGCTCAGCAGCGCTAACCTGTCTCTGGGATGCACATCTTTGTGTGCACTTGGGTCTCACACTCCCCATTCCTCTTCTGTTTCATGACCGGAGAGCTGGAGATATTTGGCTTTTTGCAGACTAAGTCCAGTCTCTAGTCTAATCCCCAACTTGGAATGGATTAAAAGAGCTTCAATATCATATTCTCATAATCAACATCATTACTTTTGCTCTTGGTCTTACTTAAGCCTTGTGACCTGGTTCTAATCACTTCAGTTGTAGTAGCAAAATTCTCCATCTAACTGCCTGGGCCTATACTTTTGTCTGTCATTTGCCTAATTTTCAGTTTTTACATCTTCTTTCATTAGTCCTGTTTATAGGGATTGGAGTCCAGGCACTAAATGTCTGGCAGATAGGGTTATTTGCCAGTGGAAGAGTTCCCAGTGCCGCCAATCTTCTTGGACTATTGACTATCTCATTTACCTCGTTTGTCTTTAACTAGTTCTTTTCAGTTATTGGAACACTCCATACCATGTTGGATTTCCCTGGTTGCCGATCTCAGAGCTGTATTTCTACCATAGTTTAATATAATAATTAAGAGCATAGTCTTTGGAATAAGTCTAATTTAGGTTTGAATCCTGGCTCCATTACTTACTTGCACTGTGCTAAATTATTTAACTAACCTAAACTTCAATTATGCCATACATAAAATTGGGATAACACCATCTGCTTTATAGAATAAATAAGGATTCAATGATGTAATGAATATAAAGTTCTAATCATAGTAATTGGGACGTATTAAATGCTCAAAAATATTGTTACTTTTATGGTAACTATTGGAAAGCTTGTATTTATTCTGCTTACCCCTTTCCTCAGATATTCCGCCCATTTTCATCCCTTCCGTCTAGTATTTGCTCTACTTCCCAGCTGAGGAACACATTTTCAAGTTCCAGAGTTTTTCAGCTTTATCCTTAAAATGGGCCTCGCTATGAGATGTAATAGTCCACTCAAAGTCTTCCTTCTCCCCTACCAGCTGAAATTTTACTTTGTTAGATTTTCCCTTAGGTATTTCATTCTTTTTATTTGTTTACATTATTAGACTGCTAATTAGAGATTCACTTGTGTTAACAATCAGCTTCCCCCAAGTATTAAAAAACCTCTGGCAGGGGAATTGGACTGTCAATTATTCATACATTAGCTCATTGTAGTAAGCGGAACAGTGCCCCCTAAACCCCAAAAGATGTGCATGTTCCAATTTTCACAACCTGTGAAAATGGTACTTCACATGGCAAGAAGGGACTTCTCAGATGTGATTAAATTACAAACATTGAGATGGGGAGATTATCCTGGATTCTCCAGGTGGGTCCAGCCTAATCACATGAGTCCTGAAAAGCAGAGAACCATTCCCAGTGGTAGTTAGAGATAGATGTAAGGACACAAGGAGGGACGCTTGAGAAATGCTACATCACTGTCTTTGAAGATGGAGGAAGGGGTCCACAAGCCAAGGAATGGAGGTGGCCTCAAGAAGCTGGAAAAGGCGAGGAAATAACGTCTCTCCTGGACTCTCCAGAAGAAAATGCAGCCCTGCTCACACCTTGGTGATAGCCCAGTGAGACCCATATCAGACTTCTGAGCTATAGAAATATCAGGATGAACATAACTGTAGTTGACTCTTGAACCACACAGGGTTAGGGGCACTGGCCCCTGTGACGTTGAAAATCTGTGTATAACTTTATAGTCGGCCTGCCTTATCTGTGGTTCCACATACATTGATTCAGCCGACCATGGATCATGTAGTACCGTAGTACATATGCAGTGAGAAAAATCCACGTGTAAGTGAACCTGCACAGTTCAAACCTGTGTTGTTCAAGGGTCAACTGTGTATTATATTTCATGTAAGAAGCAGTATAGAGATTTGTGTTGTTTTAAGATACCAGATTTGTGGTAATTTGTAATAGAAAACCAGTACACTCAGTATGTTTGTTTCCCACTCGGCATTCATTCCAGTGTTCACAGTAGGCCATATGTTTTTTCTAGAGGAAACTGTTCCTAATTGCAAATGATTGCTGACTTAGACAATTTATAATCTAGCAGGCTCTTTGTATGAGGATGGCCTTTGAGTCAGACAGACGGATTTGAGTCTTATCTCCACTTACTCACAGGAGACTTGGGAAGTTTCTCATATATTCTGAGATTCTCCCCTTATTCATACATCAGGAAGAGTGAAATCTATGCCCTTGGTAGTTATGAGGAGTAATTGAGATAACATGATATCCCCCAAATTATAGTGATTATTATATTAAAGCGAATATGGAGAATTTAGTCTTTTTATTTATAGTACTTATGTATTGGGTGTTGTGGAGATTGAATAATAGTCCATAGGCAAAAAAAAAAAAAAATTCCATTCGTGTTTAATAATTTTATAATTCAGATCAGAAACGTTCCAAGATCTATCTAAGGTGGTATTTTTGTCCAAAGAAAAATACTACTACAGTCACTTATAAGAAATAAAAATCTAGAAGACAATAGAAAAGTGAATATAAGATGTATATGTAAGCATACAGAAATTCAGGGAAAGATTGACTATATTCATAGTGAGGAAATATAAATTAAAAAATTTTTGCTCTGGGCTTCATTTTGAGCTTATTGTTACAGCTAGCCATTCATGATATAAGTGCATGAAAGTATATTAGCTACTCCTGATTTTAGGATATGCAAATATGTATTCATGTCCTAACAGTAGCAATCTTTTTGGACAACAGTGTGAGCATAACCACAGTTTGCTAACTGTTCTCTCCTCATGAATATTATACATATTGAACCAAATATGCACAGAAATCTCCTGAGTGTATTGGAGCTACTCATGTGCATGTACCTATTTCCACTTAATTTTTGGATGTGATTTTATCAAGCTGGAGACTGGAGGCAGATTACTTCATCATCTTAAACAGATGAAATAATGAACAAATACATCTTCCCATTGTTAGCTCATTGCAGCATTTTAACTGTAAACATTGATTGATGAATACGTTCCCTCCAGTTCTAATGAAAAATCAGATATGTGTATGGAAAAGAAGAAGATGTTTACCCTAATAATGATGTCAGATGAGCATTATTTGTATGGAGAGCTGATGCTGAACCCTCATTGTCTGACTTGATTCTTTGTTACTTCCAGCTGAGTTATGTTCATTGTCTGTGATTCATCTTTTTCTCTCATGCCTGTTGAATGGAAAGAAGAGGGGTCTGTGACATATAAACACATGGGGCTGGTCTTGCAAAGGTCCAAGCTCTAAGCTGCTTCTGCCTGAACCAGTTCCTAGCACTGAGGGCCACAACACCTCTAAGAAGGGACCTCTGATAAGCTGGTTTGTTGATTGGTTTATGTGTCTGAAAATCCATCTGTCAAAAATACTACTGGGCACTGCCTCTGTGCCAGACATTGTTTAGAACTGGAGAAAAAGGAGTAAAAAAGCGAGGTTTCTAAGCTTCTAGGACAGACCCATCATCTTCCCAGAACATATTGCAATACCCGCAAACAACAAATGAGGGCAATCTTGAGTAAAATATAACTCACTGTCCGATATTAGTAAATTAGGTCAAATGTAAGAGCTTTAAGGTTTAACAGGCTTTCAAGGGTAGGTATGGTTTCTATCCAGATACTCAAATGTCCAAATGTTGTGTTTTTACTATTGTGAAAACACAAGTTTATACTTCTGGCACTTAAGTGTCTTAATCAGCAAAACCCTTAATACAATAGTGATATTTCTACCTAATATTTATACTATGAAGACCTGAAATATATAACTTCTGCTTCAATCCCCCCTCCCCCCTCAAACTCATTCCTCATTTTTTTCTAAATCAGAAACTCAGTGTTTTTCTTCCATAAAATATAGGAAGAAAACTTTCTGGGGTACATTTTGAAATATGTGCACAAGTTGTAAAAAAGGTAAATACATTTTGATGTACCAGTTTGACACTTCTATAATTTATGCCCAGGGGGTATCAATCTAAGAGATTAAGAAAGATGTATTTTTTTTCTATTAAAAAAATAGAGGAGGAGCAGCAGGAGAGAAGTTTCCCTTTAGTTTGTTCATTTGTTAAATCTTCAGAAAATATTTTAAAAACTAGTATTTTAAGAAAACTTCTGAAAAGTTTTAGTGTTTCATCAGCAGTGACTGAAATTACCACTTGGATTTTTATGACAAATAAAATTTCTCAATGTATACACAATGTAATTTTTTTTTTTTTTTGGCAGCCGGCATTCAAATAGAATTTTGCCACATGAGTTTTCTAATGTTACCTTCTAATTCCGTTTGCAATTCCCTTCAAAGGAAAAGGATGGTATTACCTTGTTAAAGGAAAAAGTTTAAGATATTTCTACTTAATATTATGTATAAGGACAACTTTTAATTAATGAGTAATGCAGTTTATTCTTTACTGAACTTTTTTGTGGAAACAGGTATGGCTAGGTAGGAATGACAGCACTATTTTTTTTTTAACATCTTTATTGGAGTATAATTGCTTTACAGTGTTACTTTCTGCTGTATAAAAAAGAGAATCAGCTATATGTATACATATATCCCCATATCCCCTCCCTCTTGCACCTCCCTCCCATCCTCCCTATCCCACCCCTCTAAGTGGTCACAAACCACCGAGCTGATCTCCCCTTGCCATGCAGCTGTTTCCAACTAGCTATCTGTTTTATATTTGGTAGTGTATGTATGTCAATGCTACTCTCTCACTTTGTCCCAGCTTACCGTTCCCCCTCCCCATGTCCTCAAGTCCATTGTCTATGGGAATGATAGCACTGTTAACTGAAATTCAGATTTCATAAGACAGTATGTCTAAGCACATTATTTAAAACTGTATCTCCTCATTTTTTTGGGTTATTTTGAATTGTCTAATTTATTTCAATAGAAGTTTTTAAAAAATCCCCAAATGGGGTGAAATATTTAGAAAGGCATTGTTAACAGTGTTAACTATCCTAATCTTATTAGAATATCATAAGCAGTACAAAATTTAAAAGAACAGCATAGAAATGAAGGACTCACTAAGAAATAATCTTTATTTCCTGATTTAATGATGTAAAGTATTGCACTTTATTATTTCATGTAAAAAATGTAGCCAACAGTAACATACAGATATATAATTTAGTATTTATTTTATGCATTTAATAAACTTTTTTTTTTTTTTTGTGGTACATGGACCTCTCACTGTTGTGGCCTCTCCTGCTGCGGAGCACAGTCTCCGGATGCGCAGGCTCAGCGGCCATGGCTCACGGGCCCAGCCGCTCCGCAGCATGTGGGATCTTCCCGGACCGGGGCACAAACCCGTGTCCCCTGCATCGGCAGGCGGACTCTCAACCACTGCACCACCAGGGAAGCCCTAATATACATTATTTTTCAACAGCTGTATGTTTGCTGTATGGTACATTCTTAAAAATATGCTGATCATAGTTTGTAAAACAAAAACCTTATAAAACAGCAAAATTTGCAAACTGATCAGAAAAGTGTTTTGGGAGACTAGAAAAAATACTTTTTCGTTTAATCATGTTTCAGATCAGAGACTAGAGATGTGGCATCTAAATGTAATGCATGATCCTGGATTTCATCCTGGATAGATAATAGCTACAAAGGACATTACTCTGAGAATTGATGAAATTTTAATATGGACTGTTCATTAAAAAAAATTTCATCAGTATTAAGGTTCCCAACTTCGATCATTGTAATGTGCATTTGTATGAGAATGCTCTTTTCTCAGGACATACAAGCTTAAGTGTTTATAGGTAGAGAGATACAATATCTCAAATGGTTCAGAAAAAAATAGTATACATATACATTTTTAAACATCAGTTTTATATTGAGAACATATGAATGATAAATAAATGCTATAGAATATAAATAGTGAATCAGGGTAAGAAATATATAGGATTTCTTTTTTATATTTGATAAATTTGTTACATTTTGTAAATTTAAGGTGTACAGTGTGTTACTTTGATACATTTATATATTGTAATATGACTGCCATTGAAGCAATATTTATCACATTACATCATTATAGTACAATATTATTGTCTGTATTCATTGTACTGTGCATCATATCTCTATGGCTTATTTACTACTCCTTACAAGTTTGTAGTTTTAAACACCATCAATTTTAACCCGTCACCTCCTGTAGCTGGTAACTACCATTTTACTCTCTGTGTTTTACAGGTTCGACTTTTTTAAATTCCACGTATGATTCTCTGTTAGTGATATCATATAGTACTTGCCTTTCCCTATCTGACTTACCTTGCTCAGCATAATGTACTCAAGGTCCATCCATGTTGAAACAAATGGCAGGATATCCTATTTTCTCATGGCTGAATAATATTCCACTGTGTATATGTGCCACATCTTTTTATTCCATTTATACGGATTTCTTGCAGCTATTCTGTGCATTTCAAATTATATCAAATTAGAAGCTACAAAAATAGAATTTTCACAATTTCAGAGGTCTAAAAGTTTTCAGTAATTGTAGCATTGGTGGGTTAATTAGGCCTTTGGGATTTGGAGCAAAATTTACTTTGTTGCTCACTGCTATCTAGAGGGTCCTGGTTTTAAATATTTAGTTTTTATTATAAAAATTATATACACATTAAAGAAACTTTGGAATGTATAGAAAAGTAGAATTTAAAAGGCATTTGAAAATCTATTGGTCATTTAATTCTTTAAGATTATAGTTTTTATACAATAGTCTCTCTATATATAATCTTTCTAAAACTTGGTATAAATGTCCAGAGGTTATATGTTTTTCTGATGTCAATGTAAAAAAATTAAGGTAAGCAAATAGATTAACATACTGTTTACGAATTGTCACAATTTATCTTGATGGGCTCCTGTTTACAGGTGAATGTTTTAGATTCACCAGTGCTCCTGTGGAGCTACTGTAACCTTCTCCCTATGCCCTCTATAGTTTTGCTCAAGGCAGCATATTTGATCACCCATATAATGAACTGAAAACCTCCTATTGCCAAAGTTAATAGCTCTTCATATTTGCCATTTGTCTTCAGGAAGTATTTGCTTCATCTGAAAGTTCCAAGTATCAACTTTGTTTTTAAGCCTTAGCAAAGCAGATTGGGATTCTGGAGGATGCCTGGAGGATGTTTCAAGTTGCTCAGAATCAAATTATCATCCAAGATGATTTCTAAACAGTAATATTAAGTAATAGCTTATATTCTTAATGTATCTTTCTAGTTTATGTCTAGCATCTTGAAAAATATAATTTTTATGCATAACTGGTTTGAGAACACAAAGAAAGATTTGAGTTGAATGTGATTTTCAACTATACATTCGTATTACAGGTCAATTAATTTATTCTTTTGAGAGATCACTTTTATCATTATCAATTATTTCCTGACTATCCAGTATGTATAAATTACTGTGTTTGGTGCTGAGTATATAAAGAGGTATATAAATCACAGTCCTGTTCTCTAGGAACTTAAAATTTTAAACCATCATAAACTTAAAGTGCCATTCAGTAGATTAACAAAAAGCCCATTATTATTATCTAGTAGTAGTGTGATTTCTACTAACTGCATGTATACTCTTGTTCTAGGTAGAGAACTTCAGCCTAAATTAATAAACTATTTTTGGAACCAGAAGATTATTTAATCATGCTTTGCGTCCTACAGGAAACAGTTAAATGTAAAAAGCTCTATCCTTAATTTTAGCTTTTTTGAGCTTTAGAAATCAAATCTCTTGACTTTCAGTTTTGCTTTCTCTCCATTTTAACACTTTGTGTCCCTTATAGAATCTCATGATTTTTCATAATCAAATAAAGTGAAGGCAATTATTAGAGAGGAAGTTTCTCATGGCAGCACTTCACCGTTTGACATTTGTGAGTTGATCTTGTGATTATTTTGAGCACAAAGGATAAGATGTTATCATAATTTATCTTCCAACAAATTGCTTTTTATCCGTGAATATTGAAACACTCATTTAACCAACATAACTTAGTATTACCTGTATCAGGAAATATAGAATTGTTTGGAATTATGTCAGTTTACAACCCTGAATCTAGCTATTACTATTTCAGTAGACATAATACCCATTAGCTATTATTTCAGTCCTACCTGAGGAAGATAATGGGCTTCTCTGTGGTATGTCCTGTACTCATAATTGTATTTTATAGCCCAGTATACGTTGGGTCTTTTGCAATTTTAATCTAGGTTGGGAAATAAAAATATAAAACAATAGTCTTACTTTAGAGAGTTCACAGTTTATTTGGGTTCAGCATATGGATGTGTGGAACTCTAGCAGTAAGCACAGCAGAGGGACACAGGCAATTAAAAATAGTCATAACGGCTTGGAGCAGCAGGAAGGGAAGTGAACAGAGACAGAGTGGATCAGGTGTGAAAAGTTCTCTGTGTTGGTGTGGAGATAGAGAATAATGGGGCAGGGTAGTTGCATTTGGACAACAGACTGCCTGAGATTCTGTGTTCCTGAATTCCACCTCCCATTCTCTGCTTCAACAGGTTGAATCTAAACAAGTAACAGTCTCTCCAGTAAATCAGAATTGGGGGATATTGTGATCACTATGAAAGAACCTTGGTTTATGCACAAGAAAATATGCCAATGTAGAGGGGGCCATAACTAGGAAAAAGATAGATGTGCAACAAAATTGGATTAGTGGAAGAAATGTATATCTTTCTCTCATATGCAGAAATGGTATATAAGTCTGATTTAGGAATAAGATTTTCTAGTAAAAGAAAGAAGGAAAGAAAAGAGAGCCTAATTAAAAAATATATATATATTGAATTTAATTATATACATTTAATATACACAAAATAAATTTCACAAAGAATGTACTCCATTTTTAATTGCAGGAGAAATTTTTTTCTTTTTTAATCCTTGGATATGTCTTATGAAAAGGAAACAAATAACTAAACCCAAATGTTTAGAGTGTTGCACAATGCCTTATGGGTCTTTGACAATACTCTAAAAATATCAGTTGTTGAATTTGGCAAAGTTTGAGAAGAGAAACTGTTTTGCCTTTTGTTTTTTCCTAACATGAAATTAAGGTTTTTCCTTTGGTGATGACTTAAAGCTCATTGAGCTTTGGATAGTTCGATCAACCTAGTTTATTAGAGCATCTCACCATACTGTGATTTGGTTACAATCTGTATAATAGGGAACTGGAGAGAGTTCTACTCGTTATTTTTTTTTAATATAATTTAATTTATTTTTTATTTTGACTGCCATATGGCATACGAAATCTTAGTTCCTTGAACAGGGATGGAACCTGTGCCCCCTGAAGTGCAGAGTCCTAACTACTGGACTACCAGGGAATTCCCCGGGTTCTACTCTTTAAGTGTGATAGTTTAAACTGGGAGTAATTCATTGCATTGTCTACTATCTTTAGGAAACGGATTAGACATGTACTGTAAAGGAAAGAAAAGTACCACAGGCAAGAATAAACTACCTCTGCAGAGTAATTTGCTTTGTAAACATGTAGGAAAGTGTTTAACAACGTAATTAGAGTTGTCTGTGAGATCTACTAGTCCTAGGCTTGCTGACCTCTCTAAGTCCAGCTTATGGGTCAGCATGTTCTTCAAATCTAGGGGACACCATTCAAATTGTATTCTATATGACTTTGGCACTTAGAAGCCATCTTTTGTGTGTGTGTGTGTGTGTGTGTGTGTGTGTGTGTGTGTGTGTGTGTCCTGTATCACAAACTCTGGATGTACCTCAGATTTTAGCTACCTGTTGGGTTCAGAAGGACTATTTCATAAAACAAAGATTTTCTCTACATACTTTTTCTTTACTGCTTTAACTTTTGTTGTGGTTCTGTTTATGGTAGTTGGTTTATTTGAAGAGTGTTTGCACTTGTTAGGAATCACCGTCCTTTTTTACAAATGTCCAGTGTCTGTAAAACCATTACTGTTTAAATATTTTGCCCATTTTTTCATCATTTCTGATGAAAAAGTAAATTCAATCCCCATTCTTCCATCTTGGCCCGAAGGGGAAATCCTGACCTCTGTCTCCCACATCTGTTCTTAGAGCCCTTGACATTTTTGTCAGCCTCATCAGACCATCTGAATCCTTGACAATTTTCTTAATCTTTCTCAGTACAGTGACTCTTTCTGGCTTCACCTATATGACTCTGCACTTTTTACTCAAGAGTTTATTAATTCATTGTTTTCTTAGTAACCTAGGTTTTCATACTTCATAGATTTTGATTTGTGTGCCTGTTATTCCTCAAGTTTGTATCTATATTACATACCTGTTTCTCACCCTTTCACATGCCGCTTGGCCCTACCTCTTACTCTAGCCATTGCCATGATTATTTTCTGAAAGCTTTGAACAGCTTTGCATAAGTACATTTGTACTACTCTTTGCCTCAGACTGGCACCTCAGACCATACTTCTGCCTTTCTGTTCTGCTGTGGGCACCACTGAAGTAATTTTTCAGGGTGCAGGAACCTGGTCTGGGCTCATGAGTACGTAACCCAGAAATGTGTGGAAATTAATGACTCTGGTGGCCACCCTTGACCAATAAGTAAGGTTGATGATGGGGAAATGTTTTCCTGTTTAATCCGTTAGATTGACTCGTACGCAGGAGGCCCCTGGAAGACTGAGCACTGGCTACCCCGAGGGAGTAAAGGCAGCATGGGTTTCCTTCTCCCCAGCAATGCCATTGTCACAATCCTCTTTATTTTCTCCCCTCGACTGCTTTATCCTCCCCATTCGTTTCTATGCTACTGAAAATTGTAGAAAATAAAAAAACTCTCTTGACTAGATCTCCCAGTAGATCATATCATCTTATCCAGACTGGGTTCATTTTCTGCCAAGTGATCCAACTGGTCTTCTTGTGTTTAACTGCTTCCTTAATCTTTCATGTCTTCATACTCAAAACTGGCCACCTTCACACATATTCTTACCTGAGCTGTTAAGAAGTATAAGACTTTACAAGATTAGCTTCCACATTTTCTTTCTTCAATACATCAAAATGATTTTGAACTGATTCCTCCTCTCTATAAAAAATACTTAAAATATCTTTAATATACCTCTACTTTCTAGTGTTAAAAGAAGTGACATCAATTATTAGAGTTAATTTCCCCAACTATGCTCTTGATTACCTCCAATCCTAACTTCTAAAGTCTTTACCAATCTTCTCAATCTTTTTTTAATTTCCAGTGCCTCCTTTTGCTGACTATAGCTATGTTCAGATCTCACCTGTAATGGAAGAAAACAAAACACAAAACCAAAATCCTTTTTTTTGACCCCATTATTATTATACCTATTAACCACGAGCTTTTCTTTCCTTTTGTATTCAATGGAACATTGACTGAAACAGTATTCTATTTTATTACGTATTTATTCCTTAAGCCCTGACAACCTAATTTCAATCTCTACCACTCTCCAGAAACTACTGTCTTAAAGGTCAGTGAAGGATGAAATAATCATTAAACCTCATAGTTTCCTCAGGCATCCTCTCTGATCACATTCCAGCATGTTCCAGTAAATTCCAGTTTTCTTCTATGACATTGTGAAAACTTCTACCTATTTAACTTCTTCCTCTTTGCAGTTCCTGATCAATACCTTATCTACTCCCAGAGTTCTCTGTAAGTTCTTTCACTGACACTGATTCTTCTCCCACACTCCATTCTTGTATTATTTCTCATTTCTTATTGTATATTTCTCCTGGACAATGAATTGGATGGCAAATTTAACTTATCTGCAATGGAGCTTGTCATTCCCACTGACTCCCTTCATATCTCAGCTGTTTCTTGTAACTTCCTTGTTTTTGATCAGTAGTGCCTTTCTTTAAGACACCAGTGGATTCCTAATTACTCTTTGCGTCTCCCATATTTGGAGAAGAGAAAGCAAGGCACTGTGATTTACATACACTATCTCATTTAATCCCCACAGCGATTCATATTTCATATATAAATAAAGTAAGACCCGAAGTGGTAGGGTGAGTTGCCTAATGTTACAGAGCTGTCTAGGGATGGGAACCATGTCTGCTGGACACTGAAATTCATATGCTTTTCAGTGTGTAACAGAATGAAGACTCTTAAACAGCAGTGTATCCTGAATCAACAAAGAAATATTCAATTATGTTTGCTATTGTATTTATTAAGGAAGGAATGAAGACAAAAATACATCTTAGAAAGACTGTGAACCTTCAACAAGAGATGAAAGTAATAAAGATTTTCTGTTAGACTTTGTGTTATTAAAATGGTGTTAACCAGAATAACTTCTTTCCCAAATTCCTCAATCAAAGTTATGTTATATACTGAGCTGTATTATATACTAAACTGGGTATATATTTACTAATATCTTTCATGTTGAGGTCAGGGTTAGAAATAGGTTTGGGTTTTTTTTTTTAAGTATGTATTATTAATTAGATATTTATCAATGCTAAACTCAACTCAACATTTAAAGAGAATTCTTACCTCTTGGGCTTCAGAGCCACGTTAAGTTTGATAACTGAGACAGAAGAATCTAAAGTTAAAGGGAGATCAGTAGCAGCAGTTAGATTATAGTGTGGAAATGTCCTATAGGTGTGCAGGGTGGGAAATCACGTGAGAGCCTGTAAGTATGGATTGTATTCTGGGCAAATGATGCATCCTCATCAGGCAGTTGCGCACTGAACAACTGTCGATTAAGTACCATTTTATCCAATTTAGACCTAATGAACTTGGTAGACGAGATCCCTGCTGGATTAAGGAGCAATCAGAGTCTTATTTTGGGTTCTGTGCCATCTAGGTCAAGAAGTTTCCAAAGTGTTGTGTATATTTACTTGGTACAAGAATGACACAACTTTCTTATCCTTCCTTCTGTTAATTCCTTAACAAATATTTATGGAATATTATTTGTGCGGTAGGGAGTTTCCATTGGTGAGTGGTAGATAGTGAAATAAAAGACTTAGAAAACTGTTCCTTGCCTCTGAGGAGTTTTAGTTCCATTTTTGCTAATTTTCCTGAATTAGTCTGAATGACAGTTTTTTTTTCTAATCAAAAGGATGAAAAGAATTTTGTTTGAGTCTAAAGACAAAGTAACTCTCTCCTCTAGCAAGAAGATTGATGAAAGGTCTTTAATAAGAGGGAAAAGGAATGAAGACGTGAGGATGTGTTTTGACTCTGTACTCAGTCTCACCTACCTCAGAGGTGCAATGACACTGGTTTTATTTGGAACTTTCAGGAAGGGGTCCGGATCACCATTTTGCAGGAAATGCAATGGATGTGTCAGAAGAAGCCCATGTCTGCCTGCCCTGCAGGGAGGGCTGCCCCTACTGTGCTGATGACAGCCCCTGCTTTGTCCAGGAGGATAAGTACTTGCGACTTGCTATCATCTCCTTCCAAGCCCTGTGTGTGCTGCTCGACTGCGTGAGCATGCTGGTGCTCTACCGCTTTCGCAAAGCAAAGGTAAACCCAGGTACCCTGGTTACCTTTCTTTTTATTATGAAAGGTACCTTTCTTTTTATTCTGGACTGACCTCTTCTTTTCTTTTTCTTTTTTTTTTTTTACGTCTTTATTGGAGTATAATTGTTTTACAATGGTGTGTTAGTTTCTGCTTTATAACAAAGCAAATCAGTTATACATATACATATGTTCCCATATCTCTTCCCTCTTGCGTCTCCCTCCCTCCCACCCTCCCTATCCCTCCCCTCCCAGGCGGTCACAGAGCACCAAGCTGATCTCCCTTTGCTATGCAGCTGCTTCCCACTAGCTATCTGTTTTACGTTTGGTAGTGTATACATGTCCATGCCACTCTCTCGCTTTTTCACAGCTTACCCTTTCCCCTCCCCATATCCTCAAGACCTCTAGTAGGTCTGTGTCTTTATTCCTGTCTTACCCCTAGGTTCTTCATGACATTTTTCTTTTTTCTTAAATTCCATAAATATGTGTTAGCATACGGTATTTGTCTTTCTCTTTATGACTTACTTCACTCTGTATGACAGTCTCTAGGTCATCTACCTCATTACAAATAGCTCAATTTCGTTTCTTTTTATGGCTGAGTAATATTCCATTGTATATATGTGCCACATCTTCTTTATCCATTCATCTGATGATGGACACTTAGGTTGTTTCCATCTCCTATTCCATGTCCTGGCTATTGTAAATAGAGCTGCAATGAACATTTTGGTACATGACTCTTTTTGAATTATGGTTTTCTCAGGGTATATGCCCAGTAGTGGGATTGCTGGGTCATATGGTAGTTCTATTTTTAGATTTTTAAGGAACCTCCATACTGTTCTCCATAGTGGCTGTACCAATTCACATTCCCACCAGCAGTGCAAGAGTGTTCCCTTTTCTCCACACCCTCTCCAGCATTTACTGTTTCTAGATTTTTTGATGATGGCCATTCTGACTGGTGTGAGATGATATCTCATTGTAGTTTTCTTAAGCAAGTAGAATTGTTCCAAATCCCATTTGCTTCTCTCTTAAGCAGAAATCTTTCTATAATATGATTGGACTAGAGTGTGAAAGCTATATTTTTCAGCTTCGCAGGAGAAATAGGAATTGAAAATGTGAAACTTTATTATAACGTTTTCTTCTACAGAGTGTTTCTCCCTGTTTACCCTGAAGCTCAAGTACCTCATTGCCTTAAAGGAGTCTTTTACATCATCTCTTCAGACTCTAGAAGAACTTATTTTGCCAGTTCCCAATATATTGTTAATTTTTTCCTAGGTAGAAAGCTTTGTGGTATTTATTGTATTTCATTTTAATTTCTCTTAGCCATATTTGAAAAGGGTAAATGGACTCAACTGTTTCTGAGCACATTATACTTTGAAGAATGAATTTATTCATGACCATACATATGGTCTTGCATTAGTATCCCAGAATGATAGTGGTCCTGCACAGAGCTTATATGGCTTTTGAGAGAGGCTGTCCTTTGGTTCTGTTCGGAGGAATCAGAGTAGTATAACCATTTGTATGCTTCTGAGTTGGGGGTGGACGAAATACCAAAATATTCAGGGCAAAGCTTTCTGGGGAGCTGTCTTCAGTTGGTCACCCAATTAACTGTATGCAGCCAGTGTTGTGTCAGATTTGTGGTTCTGTTGCTTTCAGAAATGTATTTGTGCCATTGAAAAGAAAAACAAAACTTAAAGTTTCCACCTTTTCTGAATTTGTATGACCCCTTCATGTTAGCAAAGTTGTAGAGATTGGTTTAGATTACAGAACTCATTGAAAGTATAAAGTGTTCCCATTAGAAATTAAAAAAAGAAAACAACTCTGTGAATGGCATGTGTTACAAAGCCTCAAATTAACATTTAAAAAAAACCACCTCTTTTGAGATTCTAGGAGAATGTATCCATTATGTTAATGTTATAGACTTTAATAGTTATTTTAAATAGTTTCATTAACAGAAGCATACAACAAATTAGAATCAAACTTTATATCAGCAAGAAAGGTGCAAACTGGCAAATTGCTCTTCATTTAACCAATACTTGTCATTCTTTTGCAACAAAATATGTATTATATGTTAGATTGTATATATAATAAAGTAGCTGGCCAATGGAATTGGGAAATATCTAACCACTGTTGCCTAGATAAAATTAATTGCTTATTAAAAAGCCTATCACTGGCAGAGCAGGTAGAATTGAAAGGTCTATTTAATAAACTGCTCTGAAGTATCTCTATATAATGTAATTCATTTACACAGTGGATACCACAAAATTCTTTATGAATTTTAATTGATTTTAATCATTAATGATTGTTGTGCTAAATTGAGTTAGTGATATATGACGGTAGAATATTACACAGGATATTAAAAAACTAAGATAGTGCTTGCTAGACCAATGTCTTAATCTATGGTAATGTTACTTAACATTTCTAAAGTTATTAACCTTTTGAATTTCTGTGCACCTTCATATGAAATGCTGCTTTACAAGGCTATCATGAGAATAGATATCTTTACATGTCATTTGGTGAAATTTCTATAGATACAAACTAGTTGGAATACATAAATTAGACATTATCTAATTTTAAGATGGTCACCTTTTGAAGAATCAGTTGGTTTTCACAGAATGTGACATAAGGGGGAGATATTTTTAGGAAAGAAGTTTAAAAAGTCAGTGAACATAGGTCTCATATGTTCACTGTTTCATGAAATGTTATCTTCCTATTTCAATTACCAAAAGCAATGGATTAATTGTAAAAGCGATAAACCATTTCCAGGATAGAGATTGCATATTTAGGGCATGTAGACTTTGGCTTTGCTTTTTAAAGTTTTCACATGTCTTTGCAACATTTCTTTGGATTAAGCAAAAAACTGATGACCCCTCTTGGAGCAAAGTTGATGTTTTCCTTATGAGTTTCCCATTACATTCTTTACCCACTGATAATTAAAAGAACAAAAACCACATAATCTGTCAGTGTACATCTATTCTGACAAAAGAGGAAAAAACCTTAGTTGCAATATAGAAGTAACATTGCGGACAAGTGTGCAGACTCTGGAACCAGATAATTTAGTCTAATTATGAGTATTTTAAGTTAAATGAGGTTTGCTCATGCCTAAAATACCAACTCTGCAGTTGGTAGGTACCAACAATATTGGTCGAAGGTTAGTTTAACATGTTATCATTTTAAACAACACAAACTAGATTCTGCTATATTTTGGGGTGAGGCTGGTGATACAGTGCCACAAAGAGTAAATTAAATTTTACTCTGCACAAACATTTAGAGACATAACTGTATACATTTGCCTTTGTGCCCTGGGTTAAAGATTAAATCTGTCAATAAACTGTGAGTGATTTTAAACCCAGTAAGTTCTTCTAAAGCAACAGCAATTTTTACAACAGTATTTTAAAGATTCTGGATATTAAATATTTGGAACTTATTTCTATTTTTATTTTTTTTTACCAAATATTATGACAAGTCACATCTTTTTCTATTAGCTATTTTGAAGAGAGAGCATAGTTTCTTACAGCTTAATAATGTGAAGTGTTAGTACAATTTATTTTCAAGTGAAAATTTGAAAGAAAAGAAGGTACACTGGAACAGCAGCTTATTCCACTTCTGAAAATAATCTTTTGCTTGATTTATTCTTAGTAAATTTTAGCATGTTTTGTTTGAGCTTAGTGGTTTGGAAAAAATAGTGATAGTCATTTTTTAAAGTGAACATACTGCAGTTTGTATTTTCCCTTCCAGGCCTGTAATAGTTCTTTTTTTAAATTAGAAAAATTGACAGGTGATTTTATAACTGCTCATTTTTGGTTTGGAAAATCAGATGTTTTAATGTAGAGTGTGGCTGAAATTCTACTAGGCTAATTATGATGTTTTAATGCTTATTTTTTTGAAAAAAAGGGAGATGTATTACTTTTTTATTGTGGTAAAATATACGTAACATAAAACTTACCATTTTCTACCATCTTTAAGTGTACAATTAAGTGGCATTAAGTACATTCACATCACTGTGCAACCATCACCACTATTCATTTCCAGAACTTTTGCATCATCCCAAACCAAACTCTGTAATCATTAAACAACTCCCTATTCCCCTAACCCCTGGTAACCTTTATTCTACTTTCTGCCCCTATAAATTTGTTTTTTTCAGAGTACCTCATATGTAAGTGGATACACTATTTGTCCTTTTGGTTTTGGCTTATTTCACCTAGCATAATGTTTTAAAGGTTTACCTATGTTTTAGCATGTATCAGAACTTCATTTCTTTTAATTGATGAATAATATTCCATTGTGTGTATTTACCACATTTCATTTATCTGTTTATCTGTTGAAAGAGTTGTTTCTACCTTTTGGTTATTGTAAATAATGCTATTGTGAACATTGGTGTACAAGTATTTGGTTGAGTCCCCGATATCAGTTATTTGTATATAACCTAGGAGTAGAATTGTTGAATCACACAGTCATTCTGTGTTTAACTTTTTGAGGAACTACCCAAATGTTTTCCACAGAGGCCAGACCATTTGATATTTTCACCAACAATTCATGAGGGTTCCAATTCCTTCACATCCTCACTAACACTTGTTATTTTCTGTTTTTGTTTTTGTTTTATAATAGCCATCCTAATGAATCTGAAGTGAATTCTCATTGTGGTTTTGATTTGCATTTTCCTAGATATTAGTGGCAGTTGAGCATCTTTTCATGTGCTTATTGGTATATCTTCTTTGCAGAAATGTCTCTTCAGGTTTTTTGTTCACTTTTGAATTGGTTGTTCATTGCTGAGTTGTAGGAGTTCTTTATGTATTCTGAATATTACACTTACCACATAGATGATTTGCAAATATTTTCTCCCATCCTATGGGTTGTCTTTTCATTCTCTTGGTAGTGTCCTTTGATGCCCAAAAGTTTTTAATTTTGATAAAGTCCAGTTTACCTACATTTTCTTCGGTTGCCTGTACTCTTGGTGTCATATCTGAGAAATCATTGCCAAAGCCAATATCATGAAGCTTTCCTGCTGTGTTTTTTTTCTAGGAGTTTAATAGTTTTAGGCCTTATATCAGACTTCAATCCATTTTTAGTTAATTTTTGTATATGTTGTAAGTTAAGGGCCCAACTTCATTCTTTTGCATTTGGATGCCTAGTTTTCTCAGCACTATTTGTTGAAGAGAATATCTTTTCCCCGTTGTGTGTTCTTGGCACTCTTATCAAAGATCATTTGACCACACACATGTGGGTTTATTTCTGGGCTCTCTATGCTGTTCCATTTGGTCTATGCCTTTATGTCAGGATCACACTGTTTTGATTACTGTAGCTTTGTAGTAAGTTTTGAAATTAGGAAGTGTGAGGCCTCCAAATTTATTTTTCTTTTCAAGGTCTTTTTGGGTCCCTTAAGATTCATGGAATTTTCCTGAATTTTAGGATGTGTTTTTCTATTTATGGGAGGGAGGTGCAGCATAATACATGAAAAGGAGTAGAATGGTTAGAAACCAAGAGCTAGTACCTTCAATGCAGCTAGCTGTAGGGGTACTTATGGAAGTTCCATAGTGGTTTACAAATTTTTTTCTTAAACCTTGTTCTAATACTGGCTAAATACTACACTCAACATAAGATGATGTTGTATATTTCTGTCAATTTATGGTAGACAATATTTCCCTCAATTTCCGTTTTCCTAAGGGCTACAATGTTGATCTTGACTCTTACCAGATATTTTAACTCTACTGAACTAATAAAATACCACACAGTATCACAACAATAATATTTCACTCCCCTTTATTGAATATGAATGAGAAATTTGGTACTTTCATTTTTCCTCATTTCCCCCTTCCCATTTTATTAAAATTTAATCTATGATTAATTTGCATCAATTTTCAGTAAGAGCCATCATTAGTTTCAAAGGAAAAGCAGTTCTTTAATATATTTTGGCTCTCACTACATTTAAATTTATCATTTAGTCTTCTTCCTAGATGTTTATTTGGTTTAGTTACTTATCATAATACCTTTCCAAATGTGGTTTTTTGCCTTTGAGTTCTGACTTTTGACTAATCTTTTATCATTATTAGATATCTATATCTTCAAATAGTTTGTTTGGAAAACGGTAGTTTTGTACCTATGTTACATCCGAACTCCCACCCACTGACTGTGGCTTTTACAGGACAGCCCCTTGGCTAGGGGGAGCACTTGGGGATTACTGTCTTTTTCTTTTAAAGCTCTGCTATTGCTCCTTCAATTATCGTTTAGAACTTAACATTTTGGACAATTTCCAGGATTGCCCACTTTTTGTCCCTTATGGAACAAAATCTCCCATCTGAATGCTTATTGACTTCTTTCTTTACTTTTACCATCATAATATGGTTCTTCTTCATTGCGTTTGCAAAAAATATGATCCAAACTCTCAAATTTCAGACTGAGCTTTCTTCTGATATGGAAAGTCTTTTGTGTGTTAGTTCGTATGTTATCTCTTCTGCTCTAGTTTTTCTAGGCTTCTCTTTTAGGCCTTCCTGTTAAATATAGGTTGGGTCTCCAGACTTTCTTTTTTAAAATGTTCTCACTGTATTGTATTTTAAGTGTTTCCTCTGTGTTTTGAGAAGCTATTTAAGTTTGTCTTCTATTTTACTCTTCCAGTTTTTAGCGCTAAGATGCTGTACCCTACCTTCCTGATATTCTAAAATCCAACTGTTTTTAATCTCTGTACAATTGTTCCTTACGTTTTACCTCCGTTTTTGCAAAGGTTCGGGGTCAGAAAGCTTGAGGCAAATCCTAGTGATTTCATATTCTAGTTATGTGACCCTAAGTTTGCATAGTTATATACCTAATCAGCAAGTCACTTAGTCTCTCTAAATGGCTTTTATCTAATGTAAAAATGGGGACATTCAAGAATTTGGAAAACAACAACAGCAATAGTGTATGTACTCTAAAATCAAGCCTGATTCATGTAGTAAGCAGTTTGGGGGCGGGGGGGATTGAATCTACAAATAGGAAGCTTATCATACTAGCTAATGTGAGATAAGTTTTTTTATGTCTTATGTGTATGTAAGGACTCATTCATTGAAAGGATTTCTGGACCATTCCAAGATTTACCAAAGGGGAAAGTATCACAACTTTTAATTCTACACTTTTGTTCTTATGGAGGGGTAAGAAGAATTAAGTAAAAAGTTATATCATTTGTAATGGAATGGTTGATTTTGTAACATGATGCCTGATATTATTTGCATAATTTTTTCTTTCCATGAAATATATTTAAACATATATATGAAGAAACTTGAAGTGCTAGGCTTGAAAGTTAAAGAAGTATAATCATGCTTTCTGAATTAACATTCAAATGATCTTCTTTAGGACATAAGAAGCCTGAAAAGGCCCAGCTACAACATTACAATTAGGTGCAGGGCAGCATGTGATCAAGGAAGCATACGCTAAGCATCTCTATTCCAAACATTAATGCCACTATGCCCAAAGTGTTAGGGCTTCACACATTTTAGTCTTGAAAGATTTCCAGGCTTTAAAGCCTTCCTATTTAAAATACAGATACTGTTTAAGTAAGATTAGTCATCGTTCTAATGATGAGTGGGGCTTGAGCTAAAACACGATTGCCACCTCCCATCAGTTTATTGGAGCACTGTGTTAAAAAGGGTTCCGATGCAGCAAATGGATTTATTCTGAGAAGTGATTGTTTCATTGGCTAACTTTAGCAGCCATAGGTATTATCAGGGAAACTAATGACATATGTACCACATGTTTGTCACTCCTTAACTAGGAGTTTCAGGCTCAGGGGACAAGTGAAGGAAGAAAAACTACCGATATAGGATGTTGGAGGGCCTTCGTGGTAAGCACGGCCATAAAACCGTTTTGTCTAGGGATGACCCACTTCTTAAAGAATTATATCAAAATTCAGGGTTTCTACAGATGATGAACTGCTCTATCTATTCAAGATATAATGGATTTACTAGGAGTTATCCCATTCCATAATTTACTAGCCAGTTCTCAAGTAGTTTGAACTTGACACAGTCTGAAATGTATTTTGACAGGTGCTTTTCCCTAAATATTTAAAGGCAAGTGTATTTCAAATAGAATGTAATGCTTTCAACTCTTATTCATTTTTACTTTTCCTCTGAGAAATATGTGTGGTGTATATTAATACAAGTGCCCTAAGAAATTTGATCTTAAAAAATTACGGCCTTTAGTCCAGCACACAACTTGTATCCCCCAATGTATTTTGTTAACATGAAAATATTTTATGAGCTCTGAGTAGTGCTTAGTCTCCCAGCTCAAGTTTAGAGTTTCAAATCTTTTCTTCCTCTTGTTACTGTGGAAATTATTTAACTCGTTTGTAGGTTACCTTTCCTTAAAGCTACTTTTATTAGCGGTAAGGAATGTCTTCTTTTTCTGGTCACTAGGCTTTCGAATTGTAAAGGGTGAGCTTTAGGACTAAGTCTAGCATTTAAACAATTAAAACAAAATTAAAAAGCAAATTGGAGAAAAGTGTTTTGGTACGATATGATAGTGAAGGATTAACATTCTTACTCTAAAAACAGACAAAACCCTCTTAGGAATCACTATGAAATAGAAAAATATCCAATAGAAAAACAGGCAGAGAACATCCATCAGCAGTTTGTAAAACAACAACAACATACAATATATATTCTCTATATCCATGAGTAATAACAAAAGGCAAGTGAAAACAATGGCATGTACTTTTATAACAATAATAATTCTCTGTGTTGTGAAGAAGTTAGCAACTAGGTGTTCCCATACATTGCTGATGGTTGTGTAAATTGGTAGAAACTTTTGGATGAGGTTTGGGATTATGTGTAATAAACATAAAAATGCACAGTAGTTTCAATTCTAGAAGTCTGTACTAAAGAAATCATACAGGTGCACAAGGACTTACAAATATAATCATAGGTGTATGTATGTGCATCATAGTGCTATTTATAGTACAAACAAACTGGGAACAATTAAGTGTTCAAAATTGGGTCCATGCATTTAAATATGGGGCCATAAAAGTGATCGTGTAGAATACTAAATGATGGGAGAAAATGGTTTTAACATAGTTACTTAGTTCATCAGCACATTTCCACCGTTTTTTTGACGTTTTATTTTAGTACTCTCCATTTTTCATCTTTCCCTCTCTCCTCTTCTTCTCATTCCATCCCTTTCTGCCTGCCTCCCTCCATTCCTTCTTTCCATTCATCATCCATCTGCTGAGCATCTATTGAGTGCTTGGAACTATTACCCATACTGGGCATGCAGTGCTGAACAGGACAAATAATATCTGTGCTCTTACGGAGTTGATATTCCAGTGGGGGCTGGTAGTCATAGACAATAAAAGAAAAATAAAGAAGAATGTATCAGGTGGCTAGCAAGTGCTGTGATCAGAGTGAAATATATAAAACAATAGGCTGTGACTTTGGAGTAGAATTCTTGTGGCCACCATGTAAGTTGGTATTATCCTCATTTTATATTTGAATAAGCAAAAGCACAGAGAATTTAAGAAACCCATTCATTGTTACTTAGGGAATCTAGGATTACCAGTTCAGGTCTGTTTGACTTTATAACTCATTTTTGCTCTTAACTACTATGCTATACTATCTGTCATATGTTTACAGTGCAATTTTTTCTTAAATTTTAAAAAGTAGACCTCGCCAACTCTGGCCTCAATGTAGTAATCCAAGTTCTAGGCCTGCATGCATTCTTCGTTTTTCCTCATACCCTTATGCCTTATCAAAACTTTACATGTCCAATGTGTCATTCTTGCTAGGTGCCTACTAGTTAACTGAATAAATTAAGTTCTTACGTGGTACCATTTAAATGGATTTATATGTTCCTTGTCTCTGCTCATTTGTGTTACTACACAGTTGTGCAATTTTTTTTTTAAGTTGACTCACAGGACACGTCTTTTTTTCTTTGGGCTGCGTGGGCTCTTCATTGTGGCGCATGGGCTTCTCTATAGTGTGGCGTGTGGGCTCCAGAGCCCACAGGCTCAGTAGTGGCGGTGCACGGGCTTACTTGCCCCTCGGCATGTGGGATCTTAGTTCTCCGACCAGGGATCGAACCCGTGTCCCCTGCATTGGAAAGTGGATTCTTAACCACTGAACCACCAGAGAAGTCCCCAGTTTTGCACTGTAATGGCATCCTTTAATGCTTTAACCCAAGGAGCAACTCATAAGTAATGATTTAGGGGTATGTGTGTATATGTATGTATGTGTATGAATGTATATGAATGTCAGGGTGGTGGTTAGGGTACATATGGGGAAAAAAATAGTTTAGCTGAAGAGATTTCTTTCTTTCTGTGCTTCTTAAGAAATATCATTTAAATAACTTCCTACTCCATCCGGTGGCAGCGGTACTAATTATGAGTTACGAAGAACAGCTAGAGTGAATATAACATACTTGTGTATGCCTTAAGAGACATAAAATGCTTAATGATTACCAAAGCTCCATTCCTGTTTTGAGACACTTACATTTACTTATACTTATTTGAGTGGTAAAGCCAGTTACATATGAAGTATGCTAAAAATAACTTTAAAAATTAATGTACTAGTATACTGAATTGCTTGCCAGTTGAAAAATATTCTGAGAGACCAATCTGTCTTTTCTAAATTCCTTAGATCTTCATTTTTAAAGCCCATTCAAGTATCTTGTAGGCAAAGTACTTTGCACAATTATAAACTAAGGCCTTTAGTAACTATTCCATGAACATTTAGCTAGATTTTAAAAGATGATTTTGATACTGGCTTGCCCATGAGAGGCTCACAATCTAATGGGGAAATGAATATAAGGAAATATAAGGTATATGAAAACAAGTACTACAGTTTGTTGAGTGCTTGGCAGGGCAGTAGGGAATAGTCTTTAAGGTCATAGGCTCCAGAGTCCCTTTATGTAGGTGCCTCTCCTGGCCTCACACAAAGGAGTTCCTCAACCTTAGGTTAAGTTACCAGCCTCTCTTTGTCTCAGTTTCCTTTTCTGTAATATGGCGACAATAATAATAAATCTAATAATAATGAGTCTCATAATAATAAATCTCATAGGGTTATGGTAAAGATTAAAGTATGTGGAATGCTTATAAGCTTATTACAGCTAATGACGTGTGGAAAATGCTCAGTAAGCATTAGCCATTAATAGGGGTATGTGCAGAATATGACAGCATAAAATAAGAGTGGTTGAGGGTGGTGTGAGAAGACTTCCAAGAAGATGGGACACATGGGAAGAATCTTGAAAAGTGCATTTCACTGGTCAGACGGATAGGAGGTAAGTGGGACAGGCTAGGCAGAGAGACAAACATGTATGCAGAGACCTTACAGAGCCCAGGATACTTTCAGGGAAGTTGAGCTATTTCAGTATGAATCCTGAACAGCCTGACGAAGCATTGGGACTTTATCCTATAGGCACTTGAGATAAATTGTTGAGCTGGCAAAGGATGTTAGACATATGGGTCTGGCACCATAGAAGCAAACTTGGAAGTCACTCACTCATTCATTCAATGTTTTTTGAGGGTGCACTGAGTTCCCAGGCATTGTTTATGGATAGTGAACAAAACAGGATGGTCTGTGATCCTATGATTGGAGTTCAAAATCTTGTGGGGCAAAGATAAGTGAGTAAATAAATTAGTAAGTGCTGGTAAGTACTATGAAGGAAGGTAACAGAGTAAAATGAGGGAGGATAATGGGGTTGGGGAGACTGTTTAGGAGGACGTCCCAGAGTCAGTGTCATTTCATCTGAGGTCTCAAGGATAACCAGGAGGCAGAGAACAAGGACAGGAGAGTATTCCAGGAAGAGAAAAACCACATCTTTAAGGTACCAATGTGTGAAGAAGCTTGGAGTGTTCTAGGAAGTGAAGGAGGCCAGCATGGCTAGCGAATCATAGCAGAGTGGAGAGAGATGAGCTCAGAGAGAGTCAGGTGCCAGGCATTCAGAGTTCTATAGGCCAGAGTGAAGTGTGTTATTTTATTTGAAGTGCAGTCAGAAGCCACTGAAGGATTTGAAGCAGAGGGATAAATGTTCTCATTTAGGTATTAAACGAATTTCTCTAGGTGCTCTGCAGAGAATAGATTAGTAAGGGGCAATGTAAAAGTGGGGGCAGTGATAAGAGGCCTATTGAATTAGTCTAGGTAAGAGACAGCGGTGGCCCTGGGATGGAGACGAGTGCCTAATTTGAGATACATTTGGAGATAGAATTGACAGGACCTGCTGATGAACTTGATGTGAGAGGTGAAGAAAAAACAAAAATCAAATTTGATCCCTTCAGGTTTATAGCTTGAGGAACTGGGTAAAGAGTGGTGTTACAGGACTTCTCTGGTGGTGCAGTGGTTAAGAATCTGCCTCCCAATGCAGGGGACATGGGTTCGAGCCCTGGTCCAGGAAGATCCCACATGCCGCGAAGCAACTAACCCACGAACCACAACTACTGAGCCTGCGCTCTAGAGCCTGCAAGCCACAGCTACTGAGCCCGCATGCCTAGAGCCTGTGTCCAGCAACAAGAGAAGCCACTGCAATGAGAAGCCCGCACACCACTATGAAGAGTAGCCCCTGCTCACCACAACCAGAGAAAGCTCGTGTGCAGCAATGAAGACCCAACGCAGCCAAAAATAATTAAATAATTTTTTTTTAAAAAAGTGGTGCTGTCTACTAAAATTAAGAAAATATGGGGACTTCCCTGGCGGTCCAGTGGTTAAGACTCTGAGCTTCCACTGCAGGGGGAGCAGGTTCGATCCCGGGATGGGGCAGTAAGATCCTGCATGCCGTGCTGTGTGGCCAAAAAAATTAAAAAAGAAAAAAAAAAGTGAAACACTGGAAAGAGAGTGGTTTGAAGGGTAAGGGAAGGAAAAATCAAGAGTTCCATTTTGGACATAAGTTCAGCTATTGTTGCCAAGTTAGCACATAAAAAACATGATGCCCAATTAAATTTGAATTTTAGATGAACCATGAATAATGTTTTAGTATACATCTATGACAAATAGTGCATACTAATACTAAAACATCCTTTTTTGTTTATATGAGTTATTTTTCTGGCAACCCTGATGGTTAAGCCACCTGTGAGAAGTCAAAGTGGAGATGTCAGGTGGGCAGTTAGATATATGAGTTGGAAGCTGAGTGCAGGAGTCTAGGCTAGAGTTTAGGAGTTATAAGCTGGGAGACATAGGAATCTAAAGCTGTGACAATGAGATTACCCACTTAGGAAATGTACAAAGAAGGAAAAGAAGAGACTGCTCAAGACTGAACTCTTCAACATTTTGAAGAAAAAGTAAAATACAGGAACTCTTTTTGAATAATTCAGTGGCCAAAGAGATTAGAGGGACGCCAGGCCGGAGTCATATTACAGAATCCAAAAGTGGACAGTATTTTTTTTTTTTTTTCAGCTGCACTGCACAGCATGCAGTATCTTAGTTCCCTGACTGACCAGGGATCAAACCTGTGCCCCCTGCAGTGGAAGCATGGAGTCCTAACCACTGGACCACCAGGGAATTCCCAGAGGACAGGATTTAAAAGAAGGAGAGAGTGACCAACTGTGGGGAAAACTACAGAGTGATAGAATAATATGAATGGAAAAACTATGCAACGAATTTGGCAACACAAAGGTCATTGACAACCTTAGCAGTGTACTCTTCTGTAATGATTGAGGAAGTAGAGAAAGCATGGTTATCTAAAACTTGAAACAATCTTATTTGGGAAGGGAGCAGAGAAATAGTGTTGGCCAGACAGTGATAGTGAAAACCATGACAAATTCTGAGCTTTCCCAGGGGAGTGTTTACAGTAAGAAAAGAAGACATTTGAACCAGTATCTTTGGAATAGATAGAAGAAAAGGAAAGAGGAAAGGGGACAGAGGAGTGAGAGGTATGAGCCAACTCCAGTAGGGAAATTTTATAGGAACGAAGAGAGAGGGATTCAGAAGAGAGGGAGTTGTTAACAGTAGCAGATAATACAGAGCCACGAAGAAAATGAAGCCTAAAATAGTTTATTGCTGTACCCATGTCATGCTGTTTTAATTACGATAGTTTTACTGGGACTTAACTGTTTGGTAGCTGGTCGTCTTAGCCTTTAAAATCTTTTGGATATTTTTAGTCTCTACTCTTCCATGTTTAACATTTAGGGAAAGCTTGTCAAACTCATTGCAAAAGCCTGTTGGGATTTTGACTGAGATTGCATTTAATAGTATAAGAATAATTGTCCAGTCATAAGAAAAATACATTATTAGGTTCTTCTCTAACAGCATTTGCAATAAATTCCAGATGAAAATAACTCTATGGATTTGATGATTATAAGGTTACTGAAAACTTTTACCTGAGCAGTTTCTGAGAAGTCAGATTGTAGAGGCCTCAGAGATGGATTGGACATAGAAAAGTAGAGAATATAAATATACAGCATTATTTCAAGAAGCTTGGCTCTAAGGTAAGTAGAAAGATGCTAAGACTAAACGGCCAAAGAGGAGACTCAGGGTTGAGGGAGTTTTATCTCAGAAGATGGGAACATATTTATAAACCGCTAGAGAAATGAGAGAAGAGAAGTTTGAAAATACAGAGAAATGTGGAACAGGGTCCCATGAGAACAGAAGGGAAGAGGATCCTGAGTACAGGTGGAGATACTGACTTTGGACAGAAGATCTTAATTGTATCTGAGACTAGAGAAATGGTGATTCTGATGAAGTAGACATCAATAATTTGGGGTTGAGGCAACAAAGTTGAAGAAATTCTAGCTTGAACTTTCTGTCTGAGATTTGGGATAAGGTCATTTACTGAGCGTTCTTGAATAGAGTGGGGTAGAGATTTGAGAATACTATGCAAGTTTGGCAGTAGCCACTGTAGGCGAAGGATGGGGGATGTCCAAGTGCACATAAAAGGACTGCTGAGAGCCCGGATCAAAGAGGACAGCACAGACGTTTCCCTAAAGTTCTTTTGAAAGGAAGAAAAGACAGAAATGTGAAAAGATGGGAAGTATTAGCATAGGCAGTTACGTTAACTGAACGGTTATCATTCAAGGAACTACAAATACTTTGCACGTCGCATCTTGCTTTATGTCCATTTGTTTTTTCTTAAGTGTACTTACAAAATGATCACTCTCCAAGTTTCTTAGTACATTTACAACATTAATATGTGTGACCATTAATTAATTTGAGGGGAAAGAAATAACAGTAATTAGCATCTTCAGTCACGGGAAAGAAATAACAGTAATTAGCATCTTCAGTCACAAATGGAGAAAATAATGCCTAAAGATACTCCTGAGGTCAGGAGTTCTTTATCCATAATTAAATGAACAGCATCTTCCAAATTCAATGAAAAGGGCATATTTTATTAATAGAAGACTTTAGCATGAATATTATAGTTGTGTGGCATCTTGACCCATTTCTGTCTCAGGAGCTCATTAGCTAGTTATAGTTGATATATCCCAGTTAGAACTGAAGTCAGGGAGATTTATTTTGTGAGTTTTATTTCCTAATCCAGCAGGGATCAGCAAACTATGACCTGCTGACTGTTTGGGGAAAAAAATCAGAAGAGGAAGAATGTGTCATGACACGTGGAAATTACATGGAATTCACATTTCAGTGTCCCTAAATTAAGTTTTATTGGAATACAGCCACACTTGCTTATCTGCATGTTGTTTCTGGCTGATTTCACACTGTAGTGGCAGAAGTGAGTAGTTGTGATGGACATGGAAAGCCTAAAATATTTACTATCTGGCCCTTTACTGAAAAAGTTGGCTGTCACTTAAAATACAGCACCTGCCTGGTCCAGTTTCCATCCCCACTTCTCCCATCTCTCAGTGCCTTGCTTATTGGTGCTATGTATTCCAGGGGTGTTTGCCTTTTCATAAGGAGCTCTTTTTTTTAAATTAATTAATTATTTATTTTTGGCTGCATTGGGTCTTCGTTGCTGCATGCAGGCTTTCTCTAGTTGCGGCGAGCGGGGGCTACTCTTCGTTGCGGTGTGCGCGCTTCTCATCGCGGTAGCTTCTCTTGTTATGGAGCACGGGCTCTAGGCGTGCAGGCTTCAGTAGTTGTGGCATGCAGGCTCTAGAGTGCAGGCTCAATACTTGTGGTGCACGGGTTTAGTTGCTCTGCGGCATGTGGGATCTTCCCAGAGTAGGGCTTGAATCTGTGTCCCCTGCAGGGGCAGGCAGATTCTTACCCACTGTGCCACCAGGGAAGTCCTCATAAGGAACTCTTAAACATTAAAAAGGCTAGACCCTAATGAATGAATGCACAGTGCTGGGATTGCAGGTACAGGTCAGGATGTTTGGATATATTTTGGCTAAAAGGTCACCTTGGCATCCTTTAATTCCACCATACAGTCACTTGTGTCAGCTACAAACATGATTCTGATTGGGAGCATTTGCTAGTTTCTTGACCTGCTGTTCTCTTCGTGATATACCAGGCCCTTCAGATCCTGAACTTAAAATTGCAAAACAACTTTCACAGGCAGAATGGTTGAGCAAGGTGGCAGGGCAGCTAGGCCTCAATCTGCCTTTCAAACATAGCTACAAAGAGCCCAAGTCCTTTGCTTGGTTCTGGGTTCTGTGGGCTTGAGGAGCGTGGCTTGGCTGCGTTGGATCATAATGTTCAATTTTATTAAAGTTTTTACTTTACCAAAACAAAATTTCATTTGGCCCATGAGCTCTTGGGCCACTGCTAATTCATATTCAGTTTAGCTTTGTTAGTACATTCGAGGGTGGATCTTGCTCGGCTGGAGTGCAGTGTAGTGTGTCTCCTATACGTTGGAAGCCTCTTAGACTTTCCTGTAACCTTGTTCCTCAAACTAGAGGTCACAAGCCATCCTTTGAGGGGCCTGCAGAGCTCATTTGCCTCCCCTTCCTCATATTTATGTCTGTAGTACTTTCTGTCGTTTGGCTTTCTCTGTCCACCTGGATAGAATCACAGGGCTCTAAGCCACGGGGCAGGCAACCACGACAGGGAGTTTTCTTTCCATTGGAGATTTTTAGAGATGAGCCCAGCTGAGAGACAGGGTTAGGCTGTCTTAAGAAAAGACACTCTTGGCTGTGCCTTGAGCTGGGTTCCTTTGCCATAACCAGTAAGAGAGAAAACAGGGCCTCTCAAACAACAACTTCACTAATTGACTTGCTAGTTGATGTTTGTAGAAGAAAAGCATGGGTTTCCATTTTCCCGTTTAATTATCCGTAATAGCACCCTCCCAACTGTGCCTAGGAAATGCATCTGACAGGGAGACATTGGTTTCATTTGGAAGAAAGCTGAGTTGACATGATAAAAAGTTTAAGTTGAGGAGAAGTAGGATTCTCATCGACCCTTTTTCTCTTCCTTCTCTTGCTTTGCAAAGTCTGTGAGACTTAAGTTATCTTTATAATGCTATAATTAGCAAAGTGACAATTTCTTATTTATCACAGATCCTAGAAATATGCAGGATTTTTGAGACATTGAAATGTTTTTAAAGCTTGTTTGCCCATTCTAATGACTTGCCAGTTTATTTTATTATTTCTCCATAAAATATTACTAAATTTAAATATGATGCTATTTTATAATACTGCTGAGGGCTCTTACGGATATATGTTATTTTCTATTTCAGAATGTAATATTCAGATAGGATCATTTTTGACATTTCAGTAATGCAGTCAATTCTTAGCTCTAGGATACAAATTTAAAATAGATTAGAGGTAGGACTCCTAGTCTCATTTCTAAAACATTTGGCCTCATTTTCCTTGTGAAAACTAGGAAGGATAGGGAAGAAAGGTGAATAATAATAACAGAGAAGCTTAAAACAAATAAAAAAGGCCATAACCTTTATTGGCCTATGGCAGTAGAAGTTTAATTCATAATTATTATCGGAGCTCTTACCATCCATACTTACTGTTTACTCAACTTCTGCCTTTGAGCTTCTGCACTCTTTTATTTCTAGAACTTTTTCTTCTTACTCAACTCTACGCCCTCCACTTAGTGCACACAGACGCTTCACTAAAGCCGAGGTTCTGCTGCTCTGCCCTGGCTACTTGCTTCTATTTCAAGGTGTCTCTACACCTGATTCAGTTCGTGGTTAGAAAAGCACGTGCTGGCGATGCCCAGATAACCAGTTTTCCTGCTTCTGGCTCTTGTGGCTTGGGGTTTGCCCTTTCCGCTTTGGAATTCATTCCACGATTCTCCTCCTCATGACTGCTAGGCCCCGGCTAGCCTATTTAGACACTATTATTAGGTACTGACTGCTGGTTGGTGACTACTTTTTCAATGAAGTCTCACGTGCTTGGCTTGGGTGGGTGTCACTTAAATCTATTAGGCTATCAGTTTCAGAATCCCCTGTGCAGCCTTTTAAAATTTGGATGAACGTACCCCTTCTCAGATCTTAGGAATAAGTTCTTAGAATGGGGTCTGTATGCACGTATAATTTTTTAAATTGTCATAGGTATTTCTAAGGTACCTCTAGGGTTGAAAACCATGGACTTAAAACCTTGAAAGTCATCCTTCATACCCTGTTCTATGGCTGGAGGTAAACCCTAAAAACACTTCTCATCTGGGGGAGACATGAGACTTTTCTTTATTAATCTTGTGCTCTCACAATCACATAGACAACGTAACCTTTACAAACCATAGTTAATCTGTCTTTTTGGCTTTCATGGACCAGGGAGAAATAAAACCAAGGGGAGATGTATTCTGGAGGGCAGTGACTTTCAGAGACAATGGAGCATGGTGGAGAGAGAGAGGGCCATTTGAACTGTTCCAGATTCACTTGGTGAAATGAAACTTCTGGGCTGTTTACCCCAGACCATGAAATAGCCAAAATTTATTTTTAAATGTCTGTGAATGTAGAGAGGGCACAAATGTGAAGGCCGATTCTAAGAGAAATCAAATATGGAGGAAAGCCGTTGATTAGTCTACTCTGGTTGTTAGCAGCATGAAGGGACTAAGAGAGACCATAAATGCTATACAAACTACAAAGGAGGTTGAGGTTTTTTTTTTCTTTTCCCTTCAACACAAATAAGCAAACAGAGAAATGCTTGCCTGAAAGTGAATGAGCAGTTGGGCACAACAACAAATGAACCAGCAATGCAGAAGGCAAACACTAGTGGCTCACCAGTGGGATAAATATGGGCAATAAGCTGAAAGACACGACTGCTTGAGGCACTTGTGACAGGAACAGACAGCAGATGAGAATCGCATGTAAATAGCAGAGGCAGCTGGAGTTCATAACCCCCTGTCTTCCCTGTTATTAGTTCACCCTCTCTTTCCCTATTATCTCTTCCTGAACAACCTCAGACATTTCCTCTGCACTTCGGACCCAGACATTTCCTCTGCACTCCGGACCCAGAGTCCCAGCTCCCTGACTGGTATTCCTGCTTGTGTCTCTATACATCAGTAATGTTTAAAACCAGCTCCGGCTCTTCCTCTGCCAAACCTAATCCACTCCCTCTCCTGCCACCAGCATCACCCTTGACACTTCACTCCCCCTCGCCCTCCAGCCCATCACAAATTCCTGTCAAGCTGCACCTCACGTGGATTCGCTTGTCTCCATCTCTGCTGCCACTATCCTGGTCCAAGATACGATCATCTCTTCCCCGGATGGTTATACTGTCCTCCTGCACTCATCCAACTTCTCCTTCAAGATCTGCTCTACCCTGCAGCCAGAGAGATCTTTTCTAAATTCAGTTTAATCTTTGTATAAGCAGTCTCTTTCCTTAGAAACCCTTCGATGGCCTTTTACTGCTGTAGGATAGAGAACAAATTCCTAAACCATACTTGTAAGTACTGGCATGATTGACATTGGCTGTCTTTACAACTTCAACATTTACTTCTCTCTCCTTTTGGCACTTCAGCCAAACCCTTCTGTCACGTGATGAGACGCGCACCCCAGGGACTTAGCACCTGTGGGTCCTCTACTTGGAACACTATCACTTTTCTCCCTCCATCACCACCCACCTACTCAGCTCCTTTTTCTCCTCCCAGGCTTTCAGATCTCAAGCGTCCATCACTCTCAAGAAAGCATCTCCCAAGCTCTCACTCTTTGTCAGATTTCTTTTCTGTATCCTTTTGCAGTCCTGAGTAGTCTTCCTATGGAACAGTGTTTCCCAACCTTGTTGCTATTCACATTCTGGACTAGAGAATTCTGTGTCGTGGGGAGCTGTTCTGTGCATTGTAAGTAGCATTCCTGACCTCTACCCCCTGTATGCAACTTGTAACAATTAAAAACATCTCCAGACATTGTCAAATACCTCCTGAGGAGCAAAGTTACCCCCTTTGAGAACCACAGCTTTAGAGCAGCTACCTCTACTTCAGTCTGTATGTATTGAATATGTTTTTCCTAAAAAAAATTGAATACTCCATGACATCATGAACTGTGTGTGTGTGTGTGTGTGTGTGTGTGTGTGTGTGTGTGTGTGTTTTGAATGAAAGAATGGAAAAAAACCCCAAAACACCATAGGGGAATAATGTCACTATTTGATTTTAGTCTCCAAAGTTCATTCTTTCTTTCTTCTCTAGAAGGAAATTTGAGAACTACATCCATAATATTATTGAATTTCAAATCAGCATAATCTTGATGTAGAGTTCACTAGAGAACATTAGTCATGGGGTACATGCTTCTGGTCCACTACTGGAAACCTCCAGATCATTAGGCTTCTTGAGGAAGAGGCTCAACTTCTCCATATCTAAACAAGCATTCTAAAAATTATACACCTTCTTCATCTAGCTATGTGGCAGCTTGGTATTGTTAACTATTTGGGGGAAAACTATATAGTATAGCTAGAATTTAAGCTTGAAATGGAGCACAAAGCCTTTCTTTCTAGAGGAATGTACATAGAGGAATGTACTCTATACCTTCTGTGATATTTTCTATCAGCTTCAGGTAGCTGATGAAAAAGGTAGATATAAACACAGTAATAATAAGCAGAAAAGTAAATAAGAGTGGGTATACAGAGGAAGTAACACTTGATTCTAAATGGAAAGAAACATCGGGAATGTCTTTCTAGAAAAGGCGATATTTGAACTGCTTTGAAAGATGAGTAGGAATTTTCTAGGTAAAAAGATAAAACCTGCAAAGTTCTTGGGATTTAAAAGAGCACAGTGGAACACAGCATGTGGTCTCTAGAATGTTTGAAATGAAGCTGGAAAGGTTGGAAGAGGCTAGAACATGAAGAGCTTTAAATGCTGAGATAAGGAATTTGGATTTATTTATAGCAAGCTATCCCAAGGATTTAAAAAAAGAAATGGTATGGTTGCATTCGTATTTTATTAGAAATCTCTGGCTGAATGTGGAAGATAACCTAGATTGTATGAGACTGCAAGTTTAGAGACCAGTCAGGGATCTGTTATACTAGTTTCCAGGAGAAATGAAGACAAACATGACTTAGGACAGTGACATAGGGGTGGGAGAAAGGGAATGATTTCCAAGCACAATAAGGAAGTAGAAGTGAAATGGTAGAGAGACCTTCAAGATGGCAGAGGAATAAGACGTGGAGATCACCTTCCTCCCCACAAATACATCAAAAATACCTCTGCATGTGGAACAACTCCTACAGAACACCTACTGAATGCTGGCAGAAGACCTCAGACTTCCCAAAAGGCAAGAAACTCCCCACGTACCTGGGTAAGGCATAAGAAGAAAGAAAAACAGAGACAAAAGAATAGGGACCGGTGGGAGCTGGGAGCTGAGGCTCGGGCTTCGGTCGGATCCCAGGGAGAGGACTGGGGTTGGCTACGTGAACACAGCCTGAAGGGGCCGGTGTGCCGCAGCTAGCCAGGAGGGAGTCTGGGAAAAAGTCTGGACCTGCCAAAGAGGCAAGAAACCATTGTTTCGGGGTGCGCGAGGAGAGAGGATTCAGAGCACCGCCTAAACGAGCTCCAGAGACGGGCGCAAACCGTGGCTATCGGCGGGGACCCCAGAGACGGGCATGAGATGCTAAGGCTGCTGCTGCAGCCACCAAGAAGCCTGTATGCGAGCACAGGTCAGTATCCACACCCTCCTTCCGGGGAGCCTGTGCAGCCCGCCACTGCCAGGGTCCCGTGATCCAGGGACAACTTCCCCGGGAGAACGCACGGCGCGTCTCAGGCTGGTGCAACGTCATGCCGGCCTCTGCCACCGCAGGCTCGCCCCGCATCCGTACCCCTCCCTCCCCTGGCCTGAGTGAGCCAGAGACCCCTAATCAGCTACTCCTTTAACCCTGTCCTGTCTGGACGAAAAACAGATGCCCTAAGGGGACCTACACGCAGAGGCGGATCCAAATCCAAAGCTGAACACCAGGAGCTGTGCGAACAAAGAAGAGAAAGGGTAATCTCTCCCAGCAGCCTCAGGAGCAGTGGATTAAAGCTCCACAATCAACTTGATGTGCATCTCTGCATCTCTGGAATACCTGAATACACAATGAATCATCCCAAAATTGAGGCGGTGGACATTGGCAGCAACTGTAGACTTGGGGTTTGCTCTCTGCATCTAATTTGTTTCTGGTTTTATGTTTATCTTAGTTTAGTATTTAGAGTTAATTATCATTGGTATATTTGTTTATTGATTTGGTTACTCTCCCTTTTTTTTATATATAGATATATATATATTTTTTTTTCCTTTTCCTCTTTTTGTGAGTGTGTATGTGTATGCTTCTTTGTGTGATTCTGTCTGTATAGCTTTGCTTTTACCATTTGTCCTAGGGTTCTGTATGTCCTTTTTTTTTTTCTTTTTTTAAAAAATCTTTTACCATCCTTATTGGAGTATAATTGCTTTACAATGGTGTTAGTTTCCACTTTATAACAAAGTGAATCAGTTGTACATACACATATGTCCCCATATCTCTTCCCTCTTGCATCTGCCTCCCTCCCACTCTCCCTATCCCACCCCTCTAGTTGGTAACAAAGCACCGAGCTGATCTCCATGTGCTATGCAGCTGCTTACCACTACCTATTTTACATTTGGTAGTGTATATGTGTCCATGCCACTCTCTCACTTCGTCCCAGCTTACCCTTCCCCCTCTCCGTATCCTCAAGTCCATTCTCTAGTAGGTCTGCATCTTTATTCCCGTCTTGCCCCTAGATTCATCTGATCATTTTTTTTTCTTTTTCTTTTAGATTCCATATATATGTGTTAGGATACGGTATTTGTTTTTCTTTTTCTGACTTACTTCACTCTGTATGACAGTCTTTAGGTCCATCCACCTCACTACAAATAATTCAGTTTCGTTCCTTTTTATGAATGAATAATATTCCATTGTATATATATGCCACATCTTCTTTATCCATTCATCTGTTGATGGACACTTAGGTTACTTCCATGTCCTGGCTATTGTAAAAAGAGCTGCAATGAACATTGTGGTATGTTCTTTATGAATTATGGTTTTCTCAGGGTATATGCCCAGTAGTGGGATTGCTTGGTCATATGGTAGTTCTATTTTTAGTTTTTTAAGGAACCTCCATACTGTTCTCCATAGTGGTGGTATCAATTTACATTCCCACCAACAGTGAAAGAGGGTTGCCTTATCTCTCCACCCTCTCCAGCATTTATTGTTTGTAGATTGTTTTCATGATGGCCATCTGACGGGTGTGAGATGATATCTCATTGTAGTTTTTTTTGTTTGTTTCTTTGTTTGTTTTGTGGAACGCAGGCCTCTCACTGTCGTGGTCTCTCCCGTTGCGGAGCACAGACTCCAGACACGCAGGCCCAGCGGCCATGGCCCACGGGCCCAGCCGCTCCGCGGCACGTGGGATCCGCCCGGACCGGGGCACGAACCCGCGTCCCCCGCATCGGCAGGCAGACTCCCAACCACTGTGCCACCAGGGAAGCCCCTCATTGTAGTTTTGATTTGCATTTCTCTAATGATTAATGATGTTGAGCATTCTTTCATGCGTTTCTTACCAATCTGTATATCTTCTTTGGAGAAATGTCTATTTAGGTCTTCTGCCCATTTTTGGATTGGGTTGTTTGTTTTTTTTATATTGAGCTGCATGAGTTCCTTGTATGTTTTGGAGATTAATCCTTTGTCAGTTGCTTCATTTGCAAATATTTTCTCCCATTCTGAGGGTCGTCTTTTTGTCTTGCTTATGGTTTCCTTGGCTGTGCAAAAGCTTTTAAACTTCATTAGGTCCCATTTGTTTATTTTTGTTTTTATTTCCATTTCTCTAGGAGGTGGGTCAAAAAGGATCTTGCTGTGATTTATGTCATAGAGTGTTCTGCCTATGTTTTCCTCTTAGAGTTTTATAGTATCTGGCAATACATTTAGGTCTTTAATCCATTTTGAGTTTACTTTTGAGTATGGTGTTAGGGAGTGTTCTAATTTCATTCTTTTACATGTACCTGTCCAGTTTTCCCAGCACCAATTATTGAAGAGGCTGTCTTTTCTCCACTCTATATTCTTGCCTCCTTTATCAAAGATAAGTTGCCCATATGTGCGTGGGTTTATCTTTGGGCTTTCTATCCTGTTCCATTGATCTGTATTTTTGTGCCAGTACCATACTGTCTTGATTACTGTAGCTTTGTAGTATAGTCTCAAGTCTGGGAGCCTGATTCCCCCAGCTGTTTTTCTTTCTCAAGATTGCTTTGGCTATTTGGGGTCTTTTGTGTTTCCATACGAATTGTGAAGTTTTTTGTTCTAGTTCTGTGAAAAATGCCATTGGTAGTTTGATAGGGATTGCATTGAATGCTTTGGGTAATATTCACAATGTTGGTTCTTCCAATCCAAGAACATGGTATATCGCTCCATCTATTTGTATCACCTTTAATTTCTTTCATCAGTGTTTTTTAATTTTCTGCATACAGGTCTTTTGTCTCCTTAGGTAGGTTTATTGCTAGGTATTTTATTCTTTTGGTTGCAGTGGTAAGTGGGAGTGTTTTCTTAATTTCACTTTCAGATTTTTCATCATTAGTGTATAGGAATGCCAGAGATTTCTGTGCATTAATTTTGTATCCTGCTACTTTACCAAATTCATTGATTAGCTCTAGTAGTTTTCTGGTAGCATCTTTAGGATTCTCTATGTATAGTATCATGTCATCTGCAAAGAGTGACAGCTTTACTTCTTCTTTTCTGATTTGGATTCCTTTTATTTCTTTGTCTTATCTGATTGCTGTGGCTAAAACTTCCAAAACTATGTTGAATAATAGTGGTGAGAGTGGGCAACCTTGTCTTGTTCCTCATCTTAGTGGAAATGCTTTCAGTTTTTGACCACTGAGAACGATGTTGGCTGTGGTTTTGTCATATATGGCCTTTATTATGTTGAGATAAGTTCCCTCTATGCCTACTTTCTGGAGGGTTTTTATCATAAATGGGTGTTGAATTTTGTCGAAAGCTTTCTCTGCATCTATTGAGATGCCCATATGGTTTTTCTTCTTCAGTTAGTTAATATGGTGTATCACGTTGATTGATTTGTGTATATTGAAGAATCCATGCATTCCTGGGATAAACCTCACTTGATCATGGTGTATGATCCTTTTATTGTGCTGTTGGATTCTGTTTGCTAGTATTTTGTTGAGGATTTTTGCATCTATGTTCATCAGTGATATTGACCTGTAGTTTTCTTTCTTTTTGACACCTTTGTCTGGTTTTGGTATCAGGGTGATGGTGGCCTTGTAGAATGAGTTTGGGAGTGTTCCTTCCTCTGCTATTTTTTGGAAGAGTTCGAGAAGGATAGGTGTTAGCTCTTCTCTAAATGTTTGATAGAATTCACCTGTGAAGCCATCTGGTGCTGGGCTTTTGTTTGTTGGAGGATTTTTACTCACAGTTTCAACTTCAGTGCTTGTGATTGGTCTGTTCATATTTTCTGTTTCTTCCTGGTTCATTCTTGGAAGGTTGTGCATTTCTAAGAATTTGTCCTTTTCTTCCAGGTTGTCCATTTAATTGGCATATAGTTGCTTGTAGTAATCTCTCATGATCCTTTGTATTTCTGCAGTGTCAGTTGTTACTTCTACTTTTTCATTTCTAATTCTATTGATTTGAGTCTTCTCCCTTTTTTTCTTGATAAGTCTGGCTAACGGTTTATCTTCTCAAAGAACCAGCTTTTAGTTTTACTGATCTTTGCTTTCGTTTCCTTCATTTCTTTTTCATTTATTTCTGATCTGATCTTTATAATTTTTTTCCTTCTGCTAACTTTGAGGGTTTTCTGTTCTTTCTCTAATTGCTTTAGGTGTAAGGTTAGGTTGTGTATTTGAGTTGTTTCTTAAGGTAGGATTGTATAGCTATAAACATCCCTCTTAGAACTGCTTTTGCTGCATCCCATAGGTTTTGGGTCATTCTGTTTTCATTGTCATTTGTTTCTAGGTATTTTTTGATTTCCTCTTTGATTTTTTCAGTGATCTCTTGGTTATTAAGTAGTATGTTGTTTAGCCTCCATGTGTTTGTTTTTCTTTCAGACTTTTTCCTGTTATTGATATCTAGTCTCATAGTGTTGTGGTCAGAAAAGATACTTGATATGATTTCAATTTTCTTAAATTTACCAAGGCTTGATTTGTTACCCAAGATATGATCTATACTGAAGAATGTTCCATGAGCAATTGAGAAGAATGTGTATTCTGTTGTTTTTGGATGGAATGTCTTATAAATATCAATTAAGTCCATCTTGTTCAATGTATCATTTAAAGCTTGTGTTTCCTTATTTTCATTTTGGATGATCTGTCCATTGGTGAAAGTGGGGTGTTAAATTCCCCGTCTATGATTGTTACTGTCGATTTCCCCTTTTATGGCTGTTAGTATTTGCCTTATGTATTGACGTGCTCCTATGTTGGGTGCATAAATATTTACCATTGTTATATATTCTTCTTGGATTGATTCTCTTGATCATTTTGTAGTGTCCTTCTTTGTCTCTTGTAATAGTCTCTGTTTTAAAGTCTATTTTGTCTGATACGAGAATTGCTACTCCAGCTTTCTTTTGATTTCCATTTGCATGGAATGTTTTTTTCTATCCCCTCACTTTCAGTGTGTATGTGTCCCTAGGTCTGAAATGGCTCTCTTGTAGACAGCATATATACAGGTCTTATGTTTGTATGCATTCAGCCAGTCTGTGTCTTTTGGTTGGAGCATTTAATCCATTTACATTTAAGGTAATTATCGATATGTATGTTCCTATTACCATTTTCTTAATTGTTTTGGGTTTATTATTGTAGGTCTTTTCCTTCTCTTGTGTTTTCTGTCTAGAGATGTTCCTTTAGCATTTGTTGTAAAGCTGGATTGGTGGTGCTGAATTCTCTTAGCTTTTGCTTGTCTGTAAAGCTTTTTATTCCTCCGTCAAATCTTAATGAGATCCTTGCTGGGTAGAGTAATCTTGGTTGTAGGTTTTTCTCTTTCATCACTTTAAATATGTCTTGCCACTCCCTTTTGGCTTGCAGAGTTTCTGCTGGAGGATCAGCTGTTAAGCTTATGGGGATTCCCTTATGTGTTACTTGTTGTTTTTCCCTTGATGCTTTTAATATTTGTTCTTTGTATTGAATTTTTGATAGTTTGATTAATATGTGTCTTGGCCTGTTTCTCCTTGTATTTATCCTGTATGGGACTCTCTGTGCTTCCTGGACTTGATTAACTATTTCCTTTCCCATATTAGGTAAGTTTTCAACTATAATCTCTTCAAATATTTTCTCAGACCCTTTCTTTTTCTCTTCTTCTTCTGGGACCCCTATAATTTGATTGTTGGTGCGTTTAATGTTGTCCCAGAGGTCTCTGAGACTGTCCTCAATCCTTTTCAGTCTTTTTTCTTTCTTCTGCTCTGCAGTAGTTATTTCCACTATCTTATCTTCCAGGTCACTTATCCGTTCTTCTGCCTCAGTTATTATGCTACTGATCCGTTCTAGAGATTTTTACATTTCATTTATTGTGTTGTTCATCATTTTTTGTTTGCTCTTTAGTTCTTCTAGGTCCTTATTAAACATTTCTTGTGTTTTCTCCATTCTATTTCCAAGATTTTGGATCATCTTTACCATCATTATTCTGAATTCTTTTTCAGGTAGACTGCCTATTTCCTCTTCATTTATCTGGTCTGGTGGGGTTTTGCCTTGCTCCTTCATCTGCTGTGTGTTTCTCTGTCTTCTCATTTTGCTTCACTTACTGTGTTTGGGGTCTCTTTTTTGTAGGCTGCAGGTTCATAGTTTCCATTGTTTTTGGTGTCTGTCCCCAGTGGCTAAGGTTGGTTCAGTGGGTTGTGTAGGCTTCCTGGTGGAGGGGACTAGTGCCTGTGTTCTGGTGAATGAGGCTGGGTATTGTCTTTCTGGTGAGGAGGTCCACATGTGGTATGTTTTGGGGTGTCTGTGGCCTCATTATGATTTTAGGCAGCCTCTCTGCTAATGGATGGGGTTGTGTTCCTGTCTTACTAGTTGTTTGGCATAGGGTGTCCTGCACTGTCGCTTGCTGGTCGTTGAGTGAAGCTGGGTGTTGGTGTTGAGATGAATATCTCTGGGAGATTTTCACCGTTTGATATTACGTGGAGCTGGGAGGTCTCTTGTGGACCAGTGTCCCGAAGTTGGCTCTCCCACCTCAGAAGCACAGCACTGACTCCTGGCTGCAGCACCAAGAGCCTTTCATCCACACGACTCAGAATAAAACGGAGAAACAAAAGAAAGAAAGAAGATAAAATAAAATAACGTAAAATAAAATAAAGTTATTAAAATAAAAAATAATTGTTAAGAAAAAAAAGTTTTTAAGTAATAAAAAAAAAGGACAGAGAGAACCCTAGGACAAATGGTAAAAGCAAAGCTATACAGACAAAATCACACACAGAAGCATACACATACACACTCACAAAAAGAGAAAAAGGGAAAAAATATATACATATATCGTTGCTCCCAAAGTCCACCTCCTCAATTTCGGATGATTCATTGTCTATTCAGGTATTCCACAGATGCAGGTACATCAAGTTGATTGTGGAGATTTAGTCCGCTGCTCCTGAGGCTGCTGGGAGAGATTTCCCTTTCTGTTCTTTGTTCACACAGCTCCCGGGGTTCAGCTTTGGATTTGGACCCGCCTCTGCATGTAGGTCGCCTGAGCATGTCTGGTCTTTGCTCAGACAGGATGGGGTTAAAGGAGCAGCTGATTCTGGGGCTCTGACTCGCTCAGGCAATGGGGAGGGAGGGGTACGGATGCGGGATGAGCTTGTGGCAGCAGAGGCCACCGTGACTTTGCACCAACCTGAGGCGCGCTGTGCGTTCTACCGGGGAAGTTGTCCCTGGATCATGGGACACTGGCACTGGCGGGCTGCACAGGCTCCCGCGAGAGAGTTGTGGATAGTGACCTGTGCTTGCACACAGGCTTATTGGTGGCTGCAGCAGCCACCAAGTGTATTACTTAGTGTCTCATGCCTGTCTCTGGGGTCCGCGCTGATAGCCACAGCTCGTGCCCGTCTCTGAAGCTCCTTTAAGCAGCACTCTTAATCTCCTCTCCTCGCGCACCAGGAAACAAAGAGGGAAGAAAAAGTCTCTTGCCTCTTCGGCAGCTCCAGACCTTTTCCCGGACTACCTCCCGGCTAGCTGTGGCGCACTAGCGCCTTCAGGCTATGTTCATGCCACCAACCCCAGTCCTCTCCCTGGCATCCGACTGAAGCCCGAGCCTCAGTTCCTAGCCCCGACCCGTCCCAGCAGGTGAGCAGAGCAGCCTCTTGGGCTGGTGAGTGCCGGTCGGCCCTAATCCTCTGTGCGGGAATCTCTCCACTTTGCCCTCTGCACCCCTGTTGCTGCACTCTTCTCTGTGGCTCCGAAGCTTCCCGCTCTGCCACCTGCAGTCTCCACCCGTGAAGGGGCTTCCTAGTGTGTGGAAACCTTTCCTCCTTCACAGCTCCCTCCCACTGGTGCAGGTTCCATCCCTATTCTTTGTCTCTGTTTTTTCTTTCTTCTTTTACCCTACCCAGGTACGTGGGGAGTTTTTTGCCTTTTGGGAGGTCTGAGGTCTTCTGCCAGCATTCAGTAGGTGTTCTATAGGAGTTGTTCCACATGTAGATCTATTTCTGATGTAATTTTTGGGAGGAAGGTGATCTGCACGTCTTAGTCTTCCGCCATCTTGAAGCTCCCCCGCTCTTCTTTTTTTTTTTTTTTTTTTTTGTGGTACGTGGGCCTCTCACTGTTGTGGCCTCTCCCGTTGCAGACCATAGGCTCCCAAACGAGGCCACCATCACTCTGATACCAAAACCAGACAAAGAAGTCACAAAGAAAAAAACTACAGGCAAATAACACTGATGAACATTGATGCAAAAATCCTCAACAAAATACTAGCAAACAGAAGCCAACAGCACAATAGTAGGATCATACACCATGATCAAGTGGGGTTTATCCCAGGAATGAAAGGATTCTTCAGTATACGCAAATCAATCAATGTGATAAACCATATTAACAAATTGAAGGAGAAAAACCATCTGATCATCTCAATAGATGCAGAGAAAGCTTTCGACAAAATTCAACACCCATTTATGATAAAAACCCTCCAGAAAGTAGGCATAGAGGGAACTTACCTCAACATAATAAAGGCCATATATGACAAACCCACAGCCAACATAATTCTCAGTGGTGAAAAACTGAAACCATTTCCTCTAAGATCAGGAACACGGCAAGGTTGTCCACTCATGACAGTTATTTAACATAGTTTTGAAAGTTTTAGCCACAGCAATCAGAGAAGAAAAAGAAATAAAAGGAATCCAAATCGGAAAAGAAGTAAAGCTGTTACTGTTTGCAGGTGACATGATACTATACATAGAGAATCATAAAGATGCCAGCAGAAAACTACTAGAGCTAATCAATGAATTTGGTAAAGTAGCAGGATACACCATCAATGCGCAGAAATCTCTTGCATTCCTATATACTAATGATGAAAAAATCTGAAAGAGAAATTAAGGGAACACTCCCATTTACCATTGCAACCAAAAGAATAAAATATCTAGGAATAAACCTACCTAGGGAAACAAAAGACCTGTATGCGGAAAACTATAAGACTCTGATGAAAGAAATTAAAAATTATACAAACAAATGGAGAGATATACCATGTTCTTGGCTTGGAAGAATCAACATTGTGAAAATGACTCTACTACCCAGAGCTATCTACAGATTCATTGCAATCCCTGTCAAACTACCAATGACATTTTTCACAGAACTAAAACAAAAAATTTCACAATTTGTATAGAAACACAAAAAACCCCAAATAGCCAAAGTAATCTTGAGAAAGAAAAACGTAGCTGGAGGAATCAGGCTCCCTGACTTCAGACTATACTACAGAGCTACAGTAATCAAGATAGTATGGTACTGGCACAAAAACATAAATATAGATCAATGGAACAGGATAGAAAGCCCAGAGATAGACCCACGCTCGTATGGTCACCTTATCTTTGATAAAGCAGGCAAGAATATACAGTGGAGCAAAGACAGCCTCTTCAATAAGTGGTGCTGGGAAAACTGGACAACTACATGTAACAGAATGATATTAGAACACTCCCTTACACCATACTCAAAAATAAACTCAAAATGGATTAAAGACCTAAATGTAAGGCCAGACACTATAATACTTTTAGATGAAAACATAGGCAGAACACTCTATGACATAAATCACAGCAAAATCCTTTTTGACCCACATCCTAGAGAAATGGAAATAAAAACAAAAATAAACAAATGGGACGTAATGAAACTTAAAAGCTTTATTAGCACAGCAAAGGAAACCATAAACAAGATGAAAAGACAACCCTCAGAATGGGAGAAAATATTTGAAAATGAAGTAACTGACAAAGGTTTAATCTCCATAATTTACAAGCAGTTCATGCAGTTCAATATCAAAAGAACAAATAACCCAATCCAAAAATGGGCAGAAGACCTAAGTAGACATTTCTCCAAAGAATATATACAGATTGCTAACAAATGCATGAAAGGATGCTCAACATCTCTAATCATTAGAGAAATGCAAATCAAAACTACAATGAGGAAAAAAAAAAAAAAAAAAACTACAATGAGGTATCACCTCACACAGATGGTCAGAATGTCCATCTTCAAAAACTCTACAAGCAATAAATGCTGGAGAGGGTGTGGAGAAAAGGGAACCCTCTTGCACTGTTGGTGAGAATGTAAATTGATACAGCCACTATGGAGAACAGTATGGAGGTTCCTTAAAAAACTAAAAATAGAACTACCATATGACCCGGTAATTACAGTGCTGGGCATATATCCTGAGAAAACCATAATTTAAAAAGCGTCATGTACCACAGTGTTCATTGCAGCACTACTTACAATAGCCAGGACATGGAAGCAACCTAATTGTCCATCGACACTTAGGAGATCAGCTTGGTGTTTTGACACCAAGATGGGTGGGATAGGGAGGGTGGGAGGAAGACACAAGAGAGAGGAGGTATGGGGATATATGTATATGTATAGCTTATTCACTTTGTTATATAGCAGAAACTAACACACCATTGTAAAGCAATTTTACTCCAATTAAGATGTTAAAAAAAAAAGAAATGGTATTGGCAGTGGTGAAAGAGAGAAAGAAGAGTCTAGGATGACTCTCAAGATTGTAATGTGATTTTCTGCGTGCTTTTTGAAGCCATTAACAAAGAGAGGGTATTTTGAAGGAATAGGTTTGGATGGACAAAGGTGAGTTTGGTTTTGGACATGCTGAGATTAAGTCATCCATGAACCCTAGCTGGAGAATCCTGGAGTGGTGCTCAGAAGAGAGGTCAGAGCTAGAGATAGATTTGAGTTACCTCGATGGGGTATTCACTGATGCTGTGGGAATGAAATAGGTATTCCAGAGAAAGGATGTGAAGAAGAGGGGCAGACTTACTGTGTACCACTGAGGAATAATTTAGATAAGAAAACGCTTGTTCTAAGTCTTTATCCAAAACTTGAATCACCTGAGGGATTTATATTTTAAGATACAGGAAGGGAAAGTAATCTAATTATTTTGATGTCCATTTGCTCTGATTTATTTATTCTGCTGGTATCAGGAGAACTGATGTTGAAATGCCTTAAAATAAGTTCTATTTACAGCTCTCTGTGAGTCTGGAAGTCACAAAATCTTTGTAAATTTTCCAAGTCTTTGAGAACAGCCTTCATGATATGTGCTTTCAGACCACAGGCATATGGTGAGAGTTTGCTTGCCTTCCAAAAGGAGACGTTGAGAAACAGGAGAGTTTGGTTATAGTTTAGACAGTTTTTGAACTGATTTAGCAGTAATGGGTCAACTCTGTTTTAATGACTATATTTTATTTTCTTGAGAACATACACTGTGGATGTTCTCATGGATTTCCATATATATATTTCAGAATTTTAAAAATTTTATCTGGCATGTAGTCCATTCATATTCATGACTAGACATGTGAATATGGTCATTTTAATGATGTAAAGCAAAAACACTGTATGTAATTGTCTTGTAATTGACGAGCTCAAGTTCTAGCCTATTTTTTATTTTTATTTATTTTTTGTGGTACGCGGGCCTCTCACTGCTGTGGCCTCTCCTGTTGCGGAGCACAGGCTCCGGACGCGCAGGCTCAGCAGCCATGGCTCATGGGCCTAGCTGCTCTGCGGCACGTGGGATCTCCCTGGACCGGGGCACGAACCCGTGTCCCCTGCATCGGCAGGCGGACTCTCAACCACTGTGCCACCAGGGAAGCCCTAGCCTATTTTTTAATTGAAATAGATTTGACATACAACATTGTATAAATTTAAGGTGTATATGTTTTTTGATACATTTGTATATTGTAGTATGACTGCTATTGTAGTGATAATTTGCACCTCTATCACATCACATGAATTGTCTTTTTTTAGTGGTTAGACTCATTAAGTTCTAGTCTCTTAGCAAGTTTGATGGTTGTAATACAATGTTGTTATCGATATTCTAGCCTGTTTTCTTCTTATATTGGGTTACTATAAAAATGTGTCTGCCAAAACCACTTGTAAACAAGTAGGTAATATGAACAGATTCTCATGTGAATTGATCTGTATGTTTACCAGCAAATAGATACATTTTGTTCTTATAAGACAAATAAACAACTTTTTCGTATTTGTAGTGATATTTTAAGTTGGTAGATAAAATAGGGGAGATAATACAACAAAATCTTCTGTCAGTTTTAATAATAGCAAATGGGGTTTCTGTTGCTCTGTTTGTTTATGGTGCCCTTTTGGAAAAAGGCATTTTCTGAGGCCAGAAAAAAAGTGATTTTTGAGAGGCCATACAAAATGTTATTTCAAATTTAAACGTAATTGAAATATATTAGCAAAAACTTACTCATATCAGAAATGAATTCAGGAACTCATTGAATGCCAAAATTGTTTATACCTAAGAAGAACAGAATCAGAACTTAGCAGTAGATTTCTAGACACTATTTTCAAAATAATTTTTTGTGTGCAATGAGAAATTAGCAGGCATATATGTTTTATATAGTTATGGTACCTTTTCCTGTAAATAGTGTATTCTTGAAGAATTGAATTTAACTTGAATTTTTAATAGATTGTATTGAATAGAATAAATAATAAAATATTATTTATTAGAATAATAATAGAATAAATAGAATAAACTAATACTAATAAAGTTTACCCAAAGACACAGAGCCAGTAAGCAAAACTCAGATCATAAAGATCATAAAGACTTCAGAGCTTACGTATTTAAAAACTTTTATTTTATATTGGAATATAGTTGATTTACTATGTTGTGTTAGTTTTGGATGTACAGCAAAGTGATATAGTTATACATATATCTATTCTTTTTCAGATTCTTTTCCAATATAGGTTATTACAGAGTATTGAGTATAGTTCCCTGTGCTATTCAGTAGGTCCTTGTTGATTATCTATTTTATTATATATAGTAGCGTGTATGTGAATCCCAACCTCCTAGTTTATCCTCCCCCGTCTTTCCCCTGTGGTAACCATAAGTTTGTTTTCTATGTTGTGAGTCTATTTCTGTTTTGTAAATAAGTTCATTTGTATCATTTTTTAGATTCCACATGCCATTTGTCTTTCTCTGTCTGACTTACTTCACTTAGTGTGATAATCTCTAGGTCCATCCATGTTGCTGCAAATGGCATCATTTCATTCTTTTTTATGGCTGAGTAATATTCCATTGCATATATGTACCACTTCTCCTTAACAGTTTACATATTTAATTACCACCCTATGTGTGATATTCCTGTTTCTTGGAGTGTGGGTAGAGAACTCTGAGCTTCCTGTCAATTTCTTGCTCCCTTTCTTGTAGGGCTCTCTTCCATCTTTGCAAAGTGATCCGATAGAAGTAAATGAATGGGAAGTATGGAAATGTCATTGGCTTAAATGTAAATTAATAGAATATACAAATTGAAGGTACAAATGGTGGAAGTACCAGAAAGTTATATACTATTGCTTTCTTTGTGAGTTTACCCTTTGTGTGATTAGGTCTTGCAAATTGGTGGCACCAATTTCATGAGATTTGAGGAGTAATAAAAGGTCTGTTGATTTTTATCTTTATCCACCTTAGTGTGAGTTTCAAATCCTTTGTTATTTATTTATTTTTATAAAGGTACAATTTACATAGAGTGAAACGCATGAATATTAATTGTACAGTGCAGTGTGTTTGACAAATGCATACACCCATGTAATCTATGCCTTTTTCAAGATGTAGAAGTTTCCATTCTCCCCAGAGAGTTGTCTCTTGCCCTTTCCCAGTCAATCCCCACACCTCCCTCTCAGAGTTCTATCACTGTAGATTAGTTTTGTCTGTTCTAGAACTCCATATAAGTGGAATTATGCAGTGTGTTCTCTTTTGTATCTGGCTTCTTTAATATATACTGTATAATCTTTGAGATTCATATTGACTGTGTGAATCACCACTTTTCCCCTTCTATTTCTGAGTGGTATTTCATTGTAAGAATATTATTATAATTTGTTTATTCATTTTCCTGTTGGATGGATATTTGTGTTGTTCTCCTTTTTGATTATTATAAATCAAGTTGCTGTGAACATTCTTTTTTGTTTTTCGACTTGAAAGCATTTTATTAAACATTTTTGGATGTTGCTTCCTACTTTTAAGTATAAAAAAGGCATTTCAATATAAACAAATATATAATGAAGTCATCTTCCTTTATGTGAAGAAATATGAATGAACTTTGCATTAATATTTAAAGGCAAAGTAGTTCATTGCCCAAACTTTAAATATCTCAAGAGCACAACAAATTCTGAACACACTAAGATCATGTTGCTACTTCAGTATTCTTGGGAATGGTGAGTGATTAGTTGGTCTGTGGTTTAGGATTGGTTTCCATTCTTGTTTCTTGAGCTGCTTCTACCTCTGAGAGCTTTTTATCGTTTTCCAGTGTTTGTTGAAGTTCATGGATGGTGCTAAGAAGAACGTGAAACTGTTTCCTTCTCAATTCCAGCTTATCTTCAATACTTCATTTAATATGTGAAAGATGCTCTAATTCCTTTCCCAGAGCCTGGAGTTCCTTTAATGTCTCATGCCTGTCTGGATGACACAGAATCACTTTGGCCAATGCGTCATATTCTTGGCTATCTTTTTGCATTCATTTTGCTTGAAGAATTTGCTTTTTGCACTCAGCGATTTTTTCATGTGCTCCAGCAATGCTACCTTCTATTTCTTTGTAAATTTTTTCATAATTTTCCATTTCTCTGAGATTCATATCATATACCAGCAAACTTTTGCCCATTGAAAATTCACATTGGGACAGTGTGCTCAGCATACGTTGGTACTGGCTGTATCCCTCTTCCTGGGATCCAGAGTTGTGCCACTTAATGAAACTTTTCGCTAGCAGATTAATTTTCCCATCATCTCCAGTGCCATCTCCATCAATGAGGAGACGCTTCCGTATGACTTCGTTATCAGTCACGGCTCCCACGTGCACGGTGGCGGTGGCCACTGTGAACATTCTTATACAAGGTTTTTTTTGCAATCAAATGTTTTTCTTTCACCTACGATTAGAATTGCTTGGTCATAGGGCAGATGTGTTTTTAACTTTCATAAGATGCTGCCAAACCATTTTCCAAAGTGGTTGTTGTTGTATTTTATATTCCCATTTTATATTCCCATTAGCAATGTATGGAAATTCCCCTTGCTCTAAATCCGCTCCACATTTGGTATTGTCAGTCTCTTTAATTTTAACAATTTTAGAAGGTATCTTTTTATAATTTTAATCTTTTCAACCTTTCTGTGAGATTAGAGTTTTAAACTGTTCTGTATTGTAAAAGCAATATATTTTACAGAGTTTGGAAAAGACTGAAAATTTTAAGTAATAATGTAAAAATTACCTATAAGTCCGCAATTTAGTTTTCTAAACATTTAGTAGAAAATTATTTTCATATATATAAATTATAATCTTATACTCTTTTGTCATTAAATATGCCCCCAAACCTTGAATTTTATGACATAATATTATTATACTATAGAGTATATTATAATTCATTTTACCATTTGTCAAGTTTTTGGGATGTGGATTGCCCCTAATTTTGTCCCGATATAAATAATACTATGTGTGAAACATTCTTTTTTTTTTTCTTTTTTTACAGTTTTTTTAAACATCTTTATTGGAGTATACTTGCTTTACAATATTATGTTAGTTTCTGCTGTATAACAAAGTGAATCAGCTATATGTATACATATAACCCTATATCCCCTCCCTCTTGCATCTCCCTCCCTCCCACCCTCCCTGTCCCACCCCTCTAGGTGGTCACAAAGCACCGAGCTGATCTCCCTGTGCTATGCGGCTGCTTCCCACTAGCTATCTGTTTTACATTTGGTAGTGTATATATGTCCATGCCACTCTCTCACTTCGTCCCAGATTACCCTTCCCCCTCCCCGTGTCCTCAAGGCCATTCTCTACATCTGCGTCTTTATTCCTGTCCTGCCCCTAGGTTCATCGGAACCTTTTTTTCTTTTAGAGTCCATATATATGTGTTAGCATTTGGTATTTGTTTTTCTCTTTCTGACTTACTTCACTCTGTATGATAGACTCTAGTTCCATCCACCTCACTACAAATAACTCAATTTCGTTTCTTTTTATGGCTAATATTCCATTGTATATATGTGCCATATCTTTATCCATTCATCTGTCAGTAGACACTTAGGTTGCTTCCATGTCCTGGCTATTGTAAATAGAGCTGCAATGAAAATTCTGGTACATGACTCTTTGAATAATGGTTTTCTCAGGGTATATGCCCAGTAGTGGGATTGCTGGGTCATATGGTAGTTCTATTTGTAGTTTTTTAAGGAACCTCCATACTGTTCTCCATAGTGGCTGTATCAATTTACATTCCCACCAACAGTGCAAGAGGGTTCCCTTTTCTCCGCACCCTCTCCAGCATTTATTGTTTGTAGATTTTTTAAAGATGGCCATTCTGACCGGTGTGAGGTGATACCTCATTGTAGTTTTGATTTGCATTTCTCTAATGATTAGTGACGTTGAGCATCCTTTCATGTGTTTGTTGGCAATCTGTATATATTCTTTGGAGAAATGTCTATTTAGGTCTTCTGCCCGTTTTTGTATTTGAAACATTCTTATAACTAAATCTTGTGTATGATTCAGATTACTTCCTTGGGGCAACTTCCTGCCAGATCACAGTGTTGTCTCATTGTCTCATTTCCAGTCTTTATAGCTCATTGTATTTAACAGAAATTCCAGAATAATGTAAAATCCCACGGTTGCCATCAGGCGTCCTTATCATTTGCCTACTTAAGAAGAATTCCTTCCTCACCACTATAGATGTTCTCTGTTAGGAAGTGATGCTCATGAATGTTGCTTTCCACATTAATTTCAGTTGTGATAAGTGTTCCACTCATGGAGGCACTCTGTGTGATGAGCATAGAACATGGAAACTTACCCAGTTTGGGTAGTTCTATGAAACTCCTGTGTCTACCGCCTGGTGTGTTACAGTGAAGACACTTAAAAAAACCCTATATTGTGTGAAAAGTCAGTGAAAGTAAGACCTGAGGAATGAGTTGATGTGAGCCAAGTTGATGTGAGTTGATGTGAAGTATCTAAAATTTTGATAGATACTTCAAAACTGCTTAATCAAAGGCTTCATCATTTTATATTTCTATCAGCATGAAAGTGTCCATTTTCTAGCATTCTAACCAGTAATGGATGTTATCAATGTTTTTAACTTTTTGAATCTAATGGATTAAAAATGATATATTTTAAATTTACATTTCCCAGTTACTTGTGAGAGTGAGTACTTTTTCCTCATTTTTATTTCAATTTGTATTTCTACTTTGAATTTCCTGTTCACAGCAGGGCTGTGATTTTCCATTTCATATGTGTCTTTATATTTCAGTGGAGGTTAGTAAAGTTTGCTTCAGGAGCTGCTATCCAATGCTATTTTAAATGACAGCTTTAAAAGTTGGATTTTGAAAGTGATAGGGGCAAGGTTGAGTGATACCATTATATAATGTCAGTTCTGTCGATTTCCCTGGGCAAGTTTTTTATCTTCTTTAAACCTCAGCCTCCTCATTTATAAAGTGGGGATAATAATAGTACCTACTATTTGTCATGAGGGTTAAATGTTTTTGTGAGGATTAATTAATATAAAGTGCCTAGGATAATGGCTGGCACAAAAATTCGACTGTCATCATTTGTTATGTAATGTTGTCACTGTTGTTACTTATTACCACTTTTATTATCAACATTTTGTTAAAGTCAGAGGTGTCTTTGGGGAAAATGGCACTGAATGAGCAAATTAGCAATACTAGGTACAATTTCAGGTCTCTGTTTTACCCAGTACAGTGGTTGTGGATTTACTCCCTTTCCCCAGAGTTGGCTTTTTCATTCCCAGAATTTATGCATTTATACTTCCTTTATGGTCTTAAAGATGTGGTCAAAAAAGAAACAAAGAGAAAACCATAGTAAGTGGAGTATGTTCCTGGGGGCGGAAGGAAGCCGCTCTTCTGGACCTTGAAATCACACCTGCACAGCATGTCGTGAAACCTGTCACATGATGAAAGCTGGATTTCAGAGGCACCTTCCTTATTATACAAACTTCTGCTACAAAGACAGAAAGAATAAAGGGAAGCAAACCTACTCGCTTAGCTTGTCGTCAACAAAGGCTTAGGGGATTTTCTGAGGCACAGATGTGTGTAGTTATGGTTAGATAGACTGACTCAATGGAATTTAAATGCGCAACTGGGAAGAAAAGACTTTTTTGAAATATGAATTTCTTCTTTAAAAAATCTTCAACAGAAGATGAGGATGATGGGGTCCCTCTTATTCCTAAAAGGAGCCTCTGCATTCCAGTTTCTGATTGAATGTAGATACCTTGGTTTGCTTCCATATAGGAACAGTCTCTGAGGAAACTGTCATAGACAGTGAGGTTTGGGGGCACCAGGAGGCCCACTGTGCTGATAGCCTTGCTCTTAACTTTCAGAGTTCAAGGTCTTTGCCTTTAGGTTTTAAGGGTTGGCCGTCTACTTTGTCTTCCAAGTCCTACCTGGAGGAGCAACCATTAAACTACTATGAATCACTAACACCCTAATTGGCATTTATTGTATCCCTTTTATTTAAAGAAGGTGGGTAAAATTGAGGCATGGAAGAAATTAGAAGTTGGGGATTAGGAGAAATAAGGGAATTCCTTTGAAATGTATGCCTAACTTGAAGAGGGCAGGCCTGGATGAGATGACAGAATTGATTGAAGTAATGGAGATGAAGACAAGAGTGAATACAGAGGCAGGTGTCTGTGCCCCCCCGCCCCGCCCCCGTCCAAGAATTGATCGTACGTTGACAGTTTCTTCTATGTCCCTCCTCTCTCCTTCTCCCTCCTACCTCCTCTTATTAAGATTTTGACCGTTTAACTTATCCTCTAAGTTGAAGAGGAGCCCATGGATTAAAAGTGAAGGATTTTCTCTCCACTTGAATGTGCATCAGCACGCATTACCTTCTCACTCATTTACTCAGGGAAACAGTTGGTCAACAAAATTTGGAGGGGGTTCTGGAAAATACCAAAAGTAAAACTAGGAATATTTCATAAAATCCACTTTTATTTCTAGCCTATAGATGTAGATTTTAGATAGTTTGACTACAAAATAGGCAATTGATTACCATTAACCAGGATGGGAAACATGAAGAGAAAAGCAGATTGCAAAATGGAAAAATTTAGTTTTTGAAATCTTGAGTTTGAGGTGCCTGTGGGTCATTCAGGTAGAACTGTTTTATAGCCAACTGAAAATATGGCGCTGGGGCTCCAGAAGGAGGCTTAGGCTGAAGATACAGATTTGGAGTCATTACTTTAAAAAGCTTCAAATATTATTTATAGAAAACTACTTTAGTAATAGTTCATCTTTCAATGAGGTTAAACACAATTGCTTTTTAAAAAATCTATTACATTGTAAAACTTTTTTCTAAATTTTGGTTTTATAACATTGTTTTAACTTTTCAGTGATTCTCTACTGTCAAATTTCGGCTTGTACTTAATTATTTCTCTTGTATCTTTTTGATTTGATAGTCTGATTCAAATGCATTTGTATAATATATTTTAGAGCAAAGAATAACTAAGTAGGATCCAACAAAGAGAAGAGAGAAGACTAATTAAAATAACCCTCAGTTAGTGTGACCTTTTTGTATTCTATATTAAAGAGCATCTATTTCTAATTAAAACATGAATTTATTATTTGAAAATCTTTCCTGAACCATGTTCATAATATAAAATATAAAACTTTAAAATATCAAGATAATTAATTGCAAATATGTTATGACTTGCTAATAAACATTAAGACTAACTGCAGTAGCAGAATTTAGTGAAACAAATGGTTAGAATTGACAGTCACAATGTAAACAGGATGTTAATTAATATGACTCCCATTTTTTCCACTTTGTCTTTTGCTAAACAAGTTTAAGAGTGATACGCTCCATGTGAACTGAATTTCATAATACCCATTTAACAGATCTTCTTAATGCACCAAAGTTTGACAAAAATCAGAATCCAATTTACTCCATCTAATCTAGAAATATTTATACTATTTTGGAGATGGAATTTCGAATTCCTGTTTCCATCATCTTTGCATCTAAGTAGCAGTCATTCTCCCACAACCCTTTATAGTCTACCTTTGTTTTTGCCTGTCAGATATAATACTGCTATTTTAAATTTCTGAACCGCTTACTCTTCTTGCAAGTAGGGGACATCTCTTACACCTCATTAAATCATCTATTTGTTTATCCACCAAAATGCTCATCATATTTCTTTGTACATTTGTAAATGTCTTATCCGAATGGAACTTTTTGTTAGACTATCTCCAAATATCAGACACAGTATGAAATATCTCTTCATTTTACACTCTGTCTAGTCATTCCATGCACTTCCAAACATGCTATAGAAGACAGACAATGTGTTAAAGACAAGCTTAACAGTTCTAAGCAATTCTGTTTCTGTTCTCACATTTTCTCCCCCACTTAAGAAGCCTGAGGAGAGTTGATGTTGTCCAGCTAACATCTAATGGGCCCTATTGCCTATGTGTGAGCAGTAGTATTTTAAAGTAGTCGCCTTACAGATCACAGTGTTCAACATACCAAATGAAAAAAAATTCTGGGATTAGAAAGTTCAAATGATGAAGAAAGATTGCTTAGATTTGTTGCTACTTAGCAATCAGGTGAAACTGAGCAAAAAATGTCATCTCTTGAATTTCTCTGGGTATAAAATATACTTAAGTTTAAAAAAATGATTGGTGTCAGACTAGATGATATTTGAGTTTACCTCAGTGTAACTAAGATTGATTTTTGAAAAAGTAAGCAAAGTGTTTTGTCTCATTAATATCAAATTTTAAAGTACTTAATACTTTATGTTTTAATTATTATCATTCCATTCCATTTTCCTGAGGGGGAATTTGTTTTTTCAGTGATCTACTTTTTATTTGAAAATATATCCATTACTCTCAATAGCTTTTTTTTTTTTTTTTTTTTTTTGTGGTACGCGTGCCTCTCACTGTTGTGGCCTCTCCCGTTGCGGAGCGCAGGCTCCAGATGCGCAGGCTCAGCGGCCATGGCTCACAGGCCCAGCAGCTCCGCGGCATGTGGGATCTTCCCGGACCGGGGCACGAACCCACGTCCCCTGCATCGGCAGGCAGGCTCTCAACCACTGCGCCACCAGGGAAGCCCTCTCAATAGGTTTTAATCAATAATAGAATAAGCAAATGACATATTCTGTTTCAATAATTTCATGCCACTTTACTTAAGTAACCCTTCTCAAGGCAAGATTCTTTTTGTAATATCTTAGTCTGTACCATTCACTTCGGTGTGCTTTTTTGACACTTAAGAGAATTCATCTCCATGAATAGAGTATGAATTACTCTATTTATTAGTATTGAAAAAAAAGGGAATAGGAGGTTGCAAATAGATTATAGAGAAGTAGCAGCTATTTTTGTAAAGAAGCTGTGGGAAAAATGAGGACAAATCAGGACATAATCGTCTGCATTTTGGGAATGCATTCCAGTGGCATCTTGCTGGGGAAGCTGAGTGTGGGAATGACAAAGTCTAATAGGAAGTGCTTTGGCATTTAAGTTGCTTTGGTCATCAGCACAGACAGGTGACCCTGGCTGAGTAAAGGTGATCCAAAATGTTCCTTCTCATGCATTCTAGTTATTCTGCATCTCTGCAACAGCAGTGAGAGTCAACCACTTTGAGTTATAAAATCAGGCACTGAACTCCTAAAAGATGAGACACTTCTAGGTGTCCACATCATCTGAAACAAAGCAAAGGGGGAACAAGGCAAGCATCTCACGAAATCCTGCAAAGCAACCAGGAGACGTTTCTGCCCAGCAATGCATGGTGAACCATAACCAACAATGAATGACTGGTTGTTTTTTATTTCACATATATAAAATATCATTGACTTTTTTCTTAGTGTGCTGTACTGTTTTAAAGAATATGAAACTATGTATACGTTACTCTGAATTTTATTTTTGGATAAACTTATTTTTCTAAAAGGTCTTAAACAACACCATTGCAAATTACCATGTCATACAAAAATGAGCTTTCTTATGAAGTCTTAGAGATTTAGAAGAATTCCTAATTAAGGCCGTGTGACAATTTGTTTCAGTGTTTTACATAAAACTGTCAGGAATTTTAAATCGACTAGCAACCTTTTTTTTATTATTAATTAATTAAATTATTTTATTTTATTTATTTTTGGCTGAGTTGGGTCTTCGTTGCCTGCGCGGGCTTTCTCTAGTTACGGCTTGCGGAGGCTGCTCTTTGTTGCAGTGCGCGGGCTTCTCATTGCGGTGGCTTCTCTTGTTGCAGAGTACGGGCTTTAGGCGCGCGGGCTTCAGTAGTTGTGGTGCACGGGCTTTGTTGCTCCGCGGCATGTGGGATTTTCCCGGACCAGGGCTTGAACCCGTGTCCCCTGCATTGGCAGGCGGATTCTTAACCACTACGCCACCAGGGAAGCCCTAAATTGACTAGCAACTTTAAAAACTAATATCTGAACCAAATTCCTTAGTTGTAGTTTATTTTTAAATTAATAATGCTACATATTTTTTAATTGTAGTATTACATTCATTTCTGTTCCTTTGGGTAAGAAGGTGACTGAGGGACAGATTGGATGTACAGAGGAAATCGCCCTGACTTGGGACCAGCAGCGGTGGATGATGGGACCTTGTTCTGTTACTCGTTGGCTGAGTGAGCTTAGATATGTTGACACCACCTCATCTTTCTGCCCATGAAAGATTGTCCACGTCCATTGACTGAGAGCCTGCTCTGTACCGGGCAGCATGATTACTAATCTTTACAGCAGCACTTCCTGGTGGGCATTATTACACCCATTTTATAAATGAAGAAAGTGAAGCTCAGAAGGTCAGGCACCTTGCCCAGGGTCACACTGCTAGTGAGCCGCCAATGCTGAGATTCTGAACTGTCTGCATATAAAGCCCATGTGTTCATTCCACGAATTTATAATCCTCTGAGTTATTTATACTTCACTTTGGGAATCTCTATCCTGACCATATTCTGCTTTTTTATACCTTTTTTACTGCTGAGAATTCTTCTGAAAACCTGTTATTGATTTTTAACTAACTACATTTTGAGCAATTGTTCCTTGACACATTTTTCTAAATCTGATTGGTTTCTCAGTGTGTCATCACAGATCATCTCTAGACAAACTGATTTCATGTAGTCTGTCAAACTGGATGAGTCTATTCTCATCCCTTTATATAATTGTAAATAAAATTATTGAAAATAGTATCCTCTTACCTCTCAATGTCAGGATTCTTTTCAGGACATCTTGCCTCCAATATATTGTTGTGTAATTATTTCATCAGGTGGTTGTCGGGTTTCATTTGTAATCTCTCTGTCCATGGTTTTCTCTACAGAAATAGAAGAATTAAAAGAAAAAGTGCAGCTCATGAGAATGTTCTGCCAGAACGGCACATTCTTTTAGTAAATGCTGTAGAGTTACAGAGTCCTGGTTTGTCATCCAAACCTATGCTAGTTCACTCTTTTCAGAATCTGATTCTCTTGCTTTCGTATATATTCATCGTACATGCTGAGAGCCAGCTGTATAAAAATGTCTTCAGGCTCAGAGGTTCCTTTTGTAATAGAAAGAAACTTTAATTGCTGCAAGGCTGAAGATACCAGCTGTGTTCAAAAATAGCTATACTGTTTTAGCAAAATATACATTAATTTCCCCAGTGGTGAAAAATGTTTAAAAAATATAAATGAAGTAGTTAGTCCCTATAGGATCAAGGAAATAATGACAAACTATTTTAATTATGTTTAGAAGTTCAGACTTTAGCGTTCTTATCATCTTATTACTTCCAGTAAGTTAGCTTCCTTTAGGTGCTTCCATCCTAGGCAAATCCTAGGCAAATTCTGTGACAAGCTGTGCTTCATCTTATGCCTCTGTACTTTACATCTGGAGATTATGGAATTTAGATGCTGACTTTGACATAACTTTATAAAATTGGTGTAGTAAGATTAGCCCTTCTCTTTTGTCTACAGGTTTGATATGTGGCTGCTGTAATTACCTCGTAAGTCAGTTCTGAAAGTTTAAGAACCGGGGAAAGCGGGATGGCGTGGAGTGAGGTAGAATCTGCTGTCCTCTTGAGTAGAATCTGCTCTCGTCTTTTGTAAACTCTGGAATGATATTTATTAGGCTGTATGAGTCTAAGCCAGAGAATTAGGGTCAGTAGCTCCCCCAGGTTTATATTCACCTATAAGTGTCATACATACATTGATGATTTTATGCATGTTGTCAGTACTGAATAAAATTTATTAAGTAGATATTAGTTAGGAAGGGCTTTGTTTAGAATTCTTTGCATATTGTGATACCTAATGGTGGAATTTTCTAATAGTTGAGTTGACACATCTTAGATGATTTTTCTTTAATTTTATTTATTTAATTATTAAAATATATGTTACACAGCAGTATATGACTACATCTCCAAAGAAAGTAAAGTATTTCCAGATAAGTTGATCTATCCTCAAATCTACTTCTCCAGGAAATAAAATACATTGTTATCAGTTTGGTATATATCCTCCAGACCTGGATTTGATATTTTATATATATATATATATATATATATATATATATGTGTGTGTGTGTGTGTGTGTGTGTGTATATATATATACACACACATACATACAGACACACACACACACACAGAAAACATATGGTGTTGCTTTGTGTGTATGTGTTTTATATAAATAGTACCATACTTTGTATTGTTGATCATTTTTCAAGAAAGTTTTTCAAGGGTTTGCCAGTTTGCAGCTCTGGTTAAAAAGAGTTCCATACCACCATTTCTATCTCAGGCAAAACTGTGAAGGAGATGAAATTTTTTTCTTGGTCTCTATTATTTTGTGCATTATCTTTTCGTCCATTTTTATTTTTCAATCCCTCCTCTCTACTTTCTCATCCTATCACTTAGACCTTAAGGAAAGGATTCCTATCCTTCACTTTGAACGTAAGTCAGTGTATTACTTACAACACGTATATTAATTGTTAGCACCAAGTACAAAATAGAACGCTTTGTTCCAGTTAAAAGAACTTCCAGTACCAATAAGACAATGTGGAAATGTTTTAGAGAGCATGAGATTTCTTCTTTGTCCCTGAAGTCCCACCTATTAGGTACCTGCTCATTCTGTGAGGCCATGAGCCAACTCAGCCCAAGCATATTTTGAAAGAAAATGCACAAATTTTGAACAGGGCTTACATTTGGTTATGGAACCATTTGTCAGAGCTCCAGTTTATAATTTGAAATCATGGGGCTCCTCTATTCAACCAGGAGGAAGGCAGTGAGGTATTAAGAGTTCAGCATGTCCAAATGAAAAGGAGACAGATTATTTGCTCTGAGAATATGTAACAGCATGTACCACTACAACTGTTTTTATGTGGTAGTGATGGTTGTAACATAGCTAAGAGCCCAGTGGCCCAAAACAAAGAACTTCTGTGTTCCCTACCACCAGGCTTTTGCTCCTCTGGGGTCATTTTGGACCCCAAACTTTAAAAAATTGTTCACAGCTACTTACATATACCTCTGTGGTTTTCAAATTCATGATCCTGCTGCTGTTTTCTACCTTAAGGAATGCATACCTACTTATTACATATCAGGCAAGATGCCAACCATTTTTATATACTTTATATTTTATCAAAGATGTCAGGTTTAGTAAGGCAAAGATGAGGATACCCATTTTACAGGTGAGGCCATTGAAGTTCAAGGTCACCTAACTAAAGTGGTTGTTTCATAATTCAAACTGAGATGACGTTAACTGCAAAGTCTGTCTTTTCCATTAAGCCTTGCAGCTTCTTTTTATATCCCTTGTTTTCAAACAATATTGCATAGACTTTTTTTTATAAGCAGTCTTGCATTATATTTTGGACCCACTCTAAATTAGTGTCATTTTGGAGAAAGTTTAAAAACTAAACTATGGAGTATTCATAATTAGGTATGAATGTAATTTGCCATGTTGGAAATTCTGCCAGCCAAAACCCATTTAAAGTCTTGCTGATAGAAGTTTTCTTTTCACTAAGAGCATCTGCTAGCTAAAATAATGACCAAAAGGGAGAAGCCACTCGAATAATCAAGTCTGTTCACTGACTAAACTTGTTTCTCTGTTCCCAAATTCTTAGATTAATGAAGACCCTGAGTTGTTTTGAGGCATTACACAAAGTATTCCTCTGTGTCCTCCCAGTGTTTTCAAGAGGAATTAGAATTTTCCCTGGCTGTCCAGTTATCTGACACTTTTTTTGTTTTTAATGTAATGGACTTGTGGTTTAGCATTTCACTGCCTTTTTGTGGTTGCAAAATTAATTGAACTACTTAAAAGTATTTCCCTGTTAAGATATCATATTTACATCAGGTGTAATTTTTGTATACATTTTACGTTGCATTGAGTGAAAACACAGGTGTTCTAGAACGACCTGTTTTTGTGTTTGTATTCTTAACCGATATGTTTACTCTATATTGATATTTGAACTCATCAAAGCAAAATTTATTATTCTAAATAAAATTGATAGTTTGGTCTTTCATTTCTTGTCACAGCTCTAAGCATTTTGCTTTGGGAAGAGAATACTATTTTGAGTCTAACAAAATATCTTAAGATTATTGAATATATTTATGCTTAGCAAACTTTAAATATTCAGGAAACTTATTTGAAAATCAACTTATTATTTTGAATTTTGAGTTAATAATTTAGGCATTTCATAAAGTGAGATACCTCTGTTTTTAAATGTGATTTATGTTATTTAAATAGTGAAGCTCTGTTACTGAGTTTTGGGAACGATGTTTTGACATGGTACGAGATGTACCACTGATTTGCTAAGACCTTGTACGTATTTTTGTTTTATCCACTGAAACCATTGCTCAGGTATTTGTGAAATGGCTTAGGGATAGCATTCAGAAATGCATTTGTGGAAGTCTCACCTCACACTAGTCAGAATGGCCATCATCAGAAAGTCTACAAGGAACAAATGCTGGAGAGGGTATGGAGAAAAGGGAATCTTCCTACACTGTTGGTGGGAATATAAATTGATGCAGCCACTACGGAAAACAGTATCGAGTTTCCTTAAACTAAAAATAGAGCTACCACATGATCCAGCAATCCCACTTCTGGACATGTATCCAGAAAAGAAACTAATTCAAAAAGATATATGTACCCCAATGTTTATAGGAGCGCTATTTACAATAGCCAAGACATGGAAACAACCCAAGTGCCCATCAACAGACAATTGGTTTAAGAAGATGTAGTATATATACAATGGAATATTACTCGACCATAAAAAAGATTGAAATGTTGCCATTTGCAGCAACATGGATGGACCTAGAGAATATCATACTAAGTGGCATAAGTCATAGAAAGACAAATATATGATATTACTTATATGTGGAATCTAAAAAATAATACAAATGAATCTATATACAAAACAAACTCACAGATAGAAAACAAACTTATGGTTACCAAAGGGTGAAAGGGAGGAGGGGGAGAGATAAATTAGGAGTATGGAGTTAACAGGTACATACTACTATACATAAAATAGATAAGCAGCAAGGATTTACTGTGTGACACAGGGAACTATAGTTACTATCTTGTAATAACCTGTAATGGAAAATCTGAAAATATATGTAACTGAATCACTTTGCTGTACACCTGAAACTAACAATATTGTAAATCACCTATACTTCAATTAAAAAATCAAATTAAAAGAATATCCTTTTTGAAAAAAAAAAGAAATGCATTTGTGGCTGATGTTTCAGCAATACAGGCAAGACTTTCTGTGTCTGTGAATTTCTTAGATTGGAAGGATCTTCTAAATAGTGTTCTCAGTTCAGTGATTCAAATTTTAGACAACAAAATTCTGAGAAGCCACTGGCAATATCATTAAGTCTACCACCACCTTTATAGTCAGTCTTATTGCATGTTTCAGTTAAGTCCACCGGTCTGAAATATAAGCCAATTTCTGGTTATTTCCCCCCACCAAAGAATGTTGTTCTGCTTGAGGCATTGTCACAAGAGCTTAAATTCTTCCATGCCTAGAAATGTCAATTTACGTTGACATTTTTATATTTGTTGTTGTTTTTAGAGCATCAGGGCATCGGGCCTTATCCTGTTGGAAACAATCCTTTTTGGGTCTCTGCTTCTCTACTTTCCGGTAAGTAACATATTTTTATAATTGCATGTTTAAAATAGCCACTCTATTTTGCTATATACGTATACTATATTATATATACTACGTACTATATGTATATATGCTTATATATATTTCTATATCTGTATGCAAGTTTGTATACCTATATCTATATTGTATAAAATGTAGATGTAGATATATGGTAGATATATAAACAAGGGCTTTACAGATATTTAAATCCTGGCTCTTACCTATTGGGTGACCTTAGACAAGCTGATTAGCATTTCTAAACTAACGTTGGTTTCCTCTTGTAAAATGGAGCTAATTATTCTTTTCTTCCCAAATTTGTGAGAAGTGTTAACTGCTTAAGTGAGCTCACATATGAAAGGCATGCTTGGTATGTACATATAAACACTGGTTTCCTTCTTCTTCCCCCTCTACCTGAATCAGAACCATGAGACACACCAAGTAGTTAATGCTGAAAATTTCCAAATGGTCACATAGACAAATAAGCAGAATAAATGTGTGTGTGGTACTAGTGGTGTGGAGAATCATAACAGACCTTCCTGTCGCACTAGTTACATATCTGTAACCAGAAGATAAGTACTGATTCTACTAATTCAGTTCAACCACTTGTATTCAGCAGTTCTTGTGTGTTAAGCACTTTGCTAATCTGGGAGTACTCTGTAAGTGAGAGAAACTTGCTTTCTCTTCTCAAGAAGGTTACAGCTTAGAAGAGGAGATGAGGAAGTACAGGTAGTTATAATATAATGTGACAAAAGTTAGGAAGAATAGAAGAGCAGGATGCTGTGGAGGCACTTAGGAGAGACGCCTAACCAAGTCTGGGGAATAAAATATCACTTGACCAAGATCTGAAAGATGAATAGATGTTAGAGAAGGAAAAGGTAGGCCTTCCAGGGCACCACATTCTTTTTGGTTTTCCCCTTACCTCACTAACTGCTCCATTTCAGCCTTCTTTGCTGATTCTTAATCTTCTTTCCCACTTTTTACTACTTGAGTGTCTCAGGACTAGTCCTTGTAGCTTTGCTTAGTCTACATTCTCCCTTGGGATCTCGTCTAGCCTCAGAAGCTTTAAATGTTGTTGAATTGACAATGACTCCTTACTTTATATCTCCAGCCTAGACTTCTCCCCCAAGCTCCAAACTCATTTTCAACTGCTTACCTGACAACTCCATTGGAAGGTCCAGTAGAATTCCCTGTCATGTTCCTAACTGAGATACTGACCTCCCAAAGTCAGCCCGTCTCTCTGTCTCCATTGACGGCGACTGCAGCCTTCTGGTTACTCAGGCCCCACACCTGGGAGTCATCCTTAACAACTCTCTTTCTCTCACATCCATCAGAAAACCTTCAAAACATAGCAAAGATCCAGCCACTCCCCACCAGTTCACTGTTACTGCCCTAGCCTAAACCACAGTCACTGTCTTCTGAGTTATTGCTGCATTCTCTTCCTCCATGCTTACCCCCTACGATCTATCTTCAAAATATCAACCGGTTTGAATGCCAAAGTTAGACCATGGCATTCCTCTCCTCAAAACTCTGAAAACGTTTCTCATTTTACTTACGGTAAAAGCCAGAATCCTTAGGATGGCCTTCAAGGCCCGACATGATTTGGATCCTGCGCCTGCATTACTTCATTTTCTGATCATCTTTCCTGACTCACTGTTTACAAGCGTTCTTAATCTACCCAGGTTTTCTACTTCTTGAATTACATTTTATATTTCTCCTTAAGATAGAAATGTATTTAGGTATAATCATTTTTATTTTTCCATGCAATTATCCATATTACTTAAGTTTTCTAATTTACTAGCATAGAGTTCTACACAGTAATTAATAATAGAAGCAGTATAATAATACAAAGACTGTTTATCATGCCTGGTACTGTTCCTGTATAAATGGCATGTTGTACATTGTAACATTTAATCTTCCTGGTTGAACTACCAGGCAGGTATTTAACCAAAGTCATAGAATCACCCAGTTACAACGTGAAAGCCTGAAATGACTTCAGTATTCTGAGTAATAATCTTAATCATCTGAATATCTTCTCTTGCTCTGCCATCATCTTTTTCGTGAACCTCTGCTATTTTAAAATATATTTTCTACCCAGTAGCCAGAGGGGTATTTTAAAATATCAAATATAACCTCTCACCACTTCTATACCTTCTCAGTGTTCTTAGAATAAAGATCAAAACCCTGACATGGTTTATGTTATGTAAGTGTGGTCCTTACCGCACCCTTTCCCCCCAGCCTCATCCAATACTACTTTTCTCTTCACTTTCTGCATCTACCTACCCTGACCTTCTTTCAGTTTTTAAATGAAACAGGATCTCTCTGATGGTAGGTATAATAATGGCTCCCCAGAGATGTCCACAGTCCTAATTCCTGGAACCTGTGAATACGTTACCTTATATGGAAAAGGGAACTTGGCAGATGTGATTAAATTAAGGACTTCAAAATAAGGAGATTATTCTGGATTATCTGAATGGTCCAAGTTTCCTAAGTGAAAAAGAGAAACAGAAAAGAGAGAGTCAAAGAGATAGCATCATGAAAAATATTGGACTGGCTACTGCTGGCTTTGAAGATGGAGGAAGGGGCCACAAGCCAAGGAATGCAGGTGCCTCTAGGAGCTGGAAATGGCGAAGGAACAGACTCTCCCCTTGATTTTAGTTCCATAAGACCCATCTTGGACTTCTTACTTCCAGAACTGTAAGATAATAAATCTGTGCTATTTTAAGCCACTAAATTTGTGCTATATTACAGCAGCAACAGGAAACTAATGTGCCTCTTCTCATAGGACCTTTTTGCATGCTTTGCTTCAGTTATGAAGAATTCTCCTCTCTTCTTTCCCCCCATTCCCATCTCACCAATTCTTCTGCCTATTAACAACTAGTCATCCTTTAGATTTCTACTTAAATATCACTTTTTCAGGAAAGCTTTCCTTGACCGCAAACTAAGTCAAATTCCTTATAATAACTTCTCATGGACTCCCTTTCTTAACCACACCTATCTCTAAGTATGCATTCAAAAGTGCAATTATTTGGTTAGTGTCACTCTCCCACACAGACTCTAGTTCAGGGAGAGCAATGGCCTGTTTCTGTGTGGCTCACTATTGTACCTGCAGCACTTAGCCTAGTACCTGTCACCGTAGTTGAAGCACAGTAAATATGCAGTGAATGAATGAATGAGGTTATATTTGGATGCATTTAGAACTGTATCCTAAACTAGTGGCTATTGTCCTATTGAAATAGCCTCCAAAGAATCTGCTGGATTGTGGAAGACCAAGAATGATAGTCCTATTCATACTACTTTATTTAGTGCGTACAGCTAGGCATTAGAACACTTTTTAATGTTATTTTTAGGTGTTAGCAAATTTGGGTTTATTTTTTACTTATTCAAATCAAGTGGCCATAATAAGGAGCATGGCCTAAAAGCTATAGAATTTTAAAGCCTCATAAACAGAAGAAGTATTCTAGAAAAGAAGGACGTTTGAAAGAATAGTAAATGTTAGGCTGCTAAATGTTCAAAGCAGTTATTAGAGACCCTTTCATTGACTGGGATCCAGTCTTGAAAGTCACCTAATGGACCTATACTTGTGATGATATCAAGTACAAAGAAAAAGAGGAGAGAGAAATGGAAATTTAGAAAGAATAAAAGACAACACTTCTGCTTGACAATTCTATTGTGCCTGGGAGGAAAAAAACAGAAAAGAAGACTTACCAAAGCAATTCTGTCCAACAGGAACATAAGGATGCCTCATCATGTTGACTTCATGTTTAACTAGCTGTCTAGTTCATCTTTCATAACAGAAATTCTTTCTGCAACTGCTTGAAATATTAATGGGTAGCTCTCAACTTCATGCCGCATACCTTGGTTTTTAAATAAGTTAGTGTTCATGCTCTGATGGCAGAAAGGGCCAAATTATTTAATGAAGATTTGGATGTAGCATAAGATACAGGAGGAGAAAAGACATTAAAATATATTATTGATTGAGTATGGAAAGGGAAGTAATTTTATTTTAGGTGAGAAAATGGAAGATGATGTCTCAGAAATTGATAATAAAATCTTTGGCTACATAGGGAATGTTTATGCACATGGGTGTATGTGCATAGAGCATTCTTGACAAGAAGAATAACTTGGTCATTAGACCAGAGCTCATTGGCTTCCTTGGGTGTTGCAGAGTGAAGTTTATGACTTTGGGCTAGAGTTTTTGCTATAAGGAGGACCTCTATAATAAATGATAAAGGTGATTAAGTAAACCTAATATAGCCAAATGATCTAATTATTTGATGGTGTAAATGTGACCTATATTTATCTGTTAAATATTAATATCTTACTTTCTCTGTTCCTTGTGTGGCCTGTACCGGAATTGCTTATAAAATTTTTACTTGGGGTTGCAGTTGTTTTAAACAGTGTTCTTGAGCAAAGTAGAGTTGTTTCTCGGGCTGGGTAACTCCATGGAAGGACGCTTTGAGGAGATTCACTGTTCTACTGAGTTGTTATGCAGTGAGCCTTTTCTTCTTTTTATGCCGCATGTTGTTGTACAGATTTGCAAGAATTAAGGTTATTTTTGCCTTTTCTAAGCAATCTTAGACTACAGACGATTTCATAACAATGCTTATATTGGAAAGTCCAAATTAGAGATTATCATCATTGTCTAGATAAGGACAAACCGAAATCTGACTAAATTTAGCATTGTTATAATTGGGTAGCAGAGAGCTGAAGCTTTTAAAACGTTTTCTTACAGATTCTCAAAAGAGACTCATGATTTGAAGTCCACACATTTGTGAACAAATGATTAGTCCTCATAATCACCTAAAACAACTTTCATACAATTTATAAAAGAAAGAAAAAAAGAGCTTTAAAAAAATCAACTAAAGTATATTTTTCTTGCTAAATCACATAAAACGACATATTATGGATTAATAAAACATATTAAGTAATATGGAATCTAGACGTTTATTTCTAGCTTGACCAAACCACCGGTTTCAGCTAATAAAGTAAATTTTTTCCCTTTAATCTTCGTTCTCTATTTGATTGATGGATGTGCCCTTCTATACAGCACACCAGTACATGTATAAATATGGTACTTATTTTCATGTTGTTCCCCCCGCCCCAGCCCACCCCAAGTCTTATAAAAAAAAGAGCTGCAAAATATTAGTACTGGAAGGGACATCAGACATAACTTAGTCTTGATTCAACCTCTGTTTTGCAAATGAAGGAAGAGAGGCTGCGAGAAATTTCAGCTCCTCCAACTTTCCTCAGCGAGGTGATGAGAAAGGCAGGACTAGATTCTAGTCTGTGGTTTCCTGGTCCAGCACTCTCTTCACCCTAGGACAGTACTTCTGATGGAGGGGATGGATGTGAGATGCAGATGGCATTAAACTGCGTCATCAGGGAGGCTCGTGTTCTACCCCTTCATCAGTCACCTTTCCTCATTAGGCCTCCAAGGAAATAAAAGGCACAGAGGATAAAACAGGGAACCAATTTGAAATAGCTTTAGGTTTGGCACTAAGGAGTTTGATGTAAAACTTCTGTGAGCTCAGATGGACCGTGCTGTTGAGCTATGTGAAGTTTCTGATATTCAATTGTTTTACCTACAAAGATAGAAATTTTGTCTTTCAAACTTAATAAACAATCCCATTAGACCATGTCAGGTTAGTTTCAGTGCCACAGAACCTCACTCAGTTAAGAGACTGCTTTCTCTATGGTCCCCCCAAAGCCTAAAACTAAAACTTGGACTCTTTTCCTCCAGTGTAGAGCATGTGCAGCCTCCAGAAGCAGAGAAAAAACCGGGAGCAGGTTGCTTCCATGCGTAGAGCTTAAAGGGCAGGAAATAAAGGAGAGAGAGTTGAAAGTGGGGAGGGAGGGTGAGAATCAGACCCTGAGAATATAGTTGAAGCAGCCAAGTTTTTAATCCGTTTGTCTTATTTTTTATTTTGATGCTCAAATTAACCCAGAATTGGCCAGTGAGAGTCCCTTCAAGCTGGCTCCTGCCTTCTTTGGATATGATTTTGCCATTCTTTGAGCACTTCCCTCCTTTCTATTTCAACAGAAAGTACTCTCCCTACCCCAGCCCGGGAATCAGCCTTTTCTCCAAGGAGCTCTGGTGCTTTTTAGGGGGAAATGGTAGCAATTCAGTTCTGAGACAGATTCACTTCCATTGTGACAAACGTAGGGCAGAAAGTTCCCAGTTTTACAACTAGGCCAATGTTACAACTAGGCCAGTGTTTCTGGACCCTCAGTTACCTAGGAGATTTTGTAAGGAGATTTCTCTTCAACTCTAAGATTCTATCCTTAAGACTTAAGATTCTATCCTTTAAACTGATCTAGACTACATCTTACTCAGTGCCATTTAGATCCATTTGGCTTGGTACCAGAGCCAAAGGGAAAAAGGAAATCGGAAGGAAAGTTACGACTCATGAGCACAGCAACACTGTCAGAGAAAACAATAGCATGGGGATGGCTGTTTCATGCCGAGGTAGCTCAAAGCCTGTGGGGATAGAAGACTCTTAATCCACAAACAGCTAGAGGATTTCAGGAATATTGGCTAAAATATTGAAATCAAAAGATGTCAGAGAACTAGACCGCCTCTTCAGGGGAGTTGGAAGCATGTGGTGCCAAGTCACTTTGTTCTCTTCTCTAGTGTAGTTTAGAGGAATAGAAGGAATGGCTGTAAATGCCCTGGGGTTCTGTGCAGTTCCACTTCTCCCCTCCTTCCTGTGCTCCTCTCCCCTACCAGCCTCCAGACAGAAGTCTGATTTGATGGGTAGGGGCAGTGGTTGCCTACAGGCAAAGGCACGGAGGCTATCCAGTGTGAGTATTCTAGCGCATTTGGTGAAGAGTCTTGGGTCAGCGATGTGTCAGGAAGTAACTAATAATCTTCTTTTAGCTGAAAGACTTTTAATAAACCGAGCCTTAAAGAGTTGAGAATTGGACCCTTAGTTTGTCAGTGAAAAACAGCAGTTTTCATCTTTACTAAAATAAGTACCAATTCGACTATATGCCTCTTAAAAATACTTTGTTGTTTTTGTGAAATATAATAATTTGTTATTTACAAACTAGGACAAAATGGAAAAATACAAGGAAAAGATCAACAAAAAGTTGTTATTATCCAGAAATAATCATTGTGTACATTTGATCATTTTAGACATCTGTATATGCACATATATAAATTGAAATAGAAAATGGATGGATGGTGGAAATTGAGACACAGATAAGATTACTCTGAGGTTTTTTTAACAAAAATTTTAATTGTAATCTTTATTATTTTAATTTAAAAAACTGAGGTGAAACAAGTTACTACTGATGTTTAGATAAATGAATCTTCACAACAAGGATTATTAATTCTAAAAGATCTTTCTAAAGTTAAATTGGGTTAATTTTTTTTTTTCTTAGCTGTGTGTTTCAACTTTAGATAGTATCACTTGAATTCAGCTGACAGGCAAGAAATTGAACTCAGTTTCTTTCGCCCCATCCTCCCACTCTCCCACTCTTTGAGTTTTGTTAGTTAATAATTTTGAATTGTTAATGTTTATAGTATGCAATTTTGAAACTATAATTCACATAGTTGTTCAACCTTAGGTCTATATTTAATGTCTTCTGCTAATCTTTGTAACCTGACTTCTTCAATCCTCAGTTCTTTATTTTGATTTGTCCCTTGGTTTTCATGCAGGAGTATTGAGTTCTGTAGTTCTTGAGTTCTTACATGCTTGAGAATCTCCACCTATTGTCCTTAAACATGAAGAATAAATTCCCTGGTTATAAAAAATTCAAGACACTTCCTATTGCTCAGAATTTTGTCTTTTGTCTGACTATTTCCAGATCTTGAAATAGCCTGATTTCTCCCTCCAATGGATGACTTGATATTTCTGCCTTGATGCCAATAAGTCATTCTTTAGTCTTGCAATTAAATGATCAAACTAGGAGTTACCTTGAAATTTATCATCCTGTTATTTTTTTTTTCTTGGATCATGATATTTCTTTTCAATATATAGATGTAAGGCCACTCTAATTCTTGGAATGGTTTTAAATTATATTTTTAATTTTTTGTTTCTTCTTCAGGAACTTGAATTATGTATACATTGGATTTTCTTTTCCTTCTGTATCTATGTTTCTAGTCATTAGTGTATCTTTGTCCTTTTCTATTTTGTTTTGTGTGTTTCCCTCAAGATTCCATGATCTTCACACTATTCTCAATTGTGTTTGTTCTGCTTGAGTTGATTCCAATATTCCTTTAACCTCTCTTAAGTTTTTAATTTAATTTAATTTTCATATTTCCCCCTTCCCCGGCATTTTTTGGACTGATTTTATCTCTTTCTGTTTTTCTTTTCTCTTCTTTGATCTCTATTCTCTTTTTCTTTGAGCTTCTTTATCAGAGGAAATGTTTCCTGTAATTTTTTTGAGGCTATGAGAATTATTTATTTGAACTTTCATCAGTTTTCTTGGGTAACGTCACTTCTGTTATCCATTCTTCATCTGCCTTTTCCATCCAGTATTTAAACAGAGTCTGTGCTGTTTCCTTTCTGATTTTTATTTCTTTTTCATTGGGATAATTCTTTTTTATTGTGGTAAAATATACATAAACTTACCATTTTAATAATTTTTAAATGTACATTTCAGTAACATTAAGTTCATTCACAGTGTTGTACAATCATCACTATTTCTATAACTTTTTCATCATCCCAAATTAAAACTGTATCCATTAAATAATAACTTTTCATTCCTCCTTCACCCCCAGCCCTTGGTAAACTCTTTTCTACTTTCTGTCTCTATGAATTTGCCTATTCTTGGTGCTTCACGTGAGTAGCATCATAACACTATTTGTCTTTTTGCGCCTGGCTTATTTCCCTAAGCATAATGTGTTCAGGGTTCATCCAGGTTATGGCATGTGTCATAATTTCATTTCTTTTTATAGCTGAATAATATTCCACTGTATATATATACCACATTTTGTTTACCATTTGTCAGTTGGTGGACATTTGGGTTGTTTTCGCTGTTTTGCCATTACACCTAAGCTGCTATGAATATTGGTGTACAAGTATCTGAGTCCCTACTTTCAGTTTTTTGGGTATAGGAGCAAAATTGCTGGATCCTGTGCTCATTTTCTGTTTACTTTTGAGGAACTGCCAAACCATTTTCCAAAGTGGCTATAGCAATTTACATTCCCACCAGCAATGCACGAATGTTCCAGTTTCTCCACATCACACTTTTTATTTTCTCATTTATTTATTTTTGCGGTACACAGGCCTCTCACTGCTGTGGCCTCTCCCGTTGCGGAGCACAGGCTCCGGACGCGCAGGCTCAGCGGCCATGGCTCACAGGCCCAGCCACTCCGCGGCATGTGGGATCCTCCTGGACTGGGGCACGAACCCGTGTCCCCTGCATCGGCAGGCGGACTCTCAACCACTGCACCACCAGGGAAACCCTCTCTTGTTTATTTTTAATAGTCATTTTAATGGGTATGAAGTGGTAGCTCATTGCGGTTTTGATTTGCTGCTTTTCATTTTTGAATGAAGCAGTTTTTTTCCAGCTGTTTTATAAAGAACTAGGTGGAGAGCAGCAGGAGGAATAGGTTGAGTGAAGCCGCCTCTTCATTTTGAGATCACACAAAGCCCCGTGGTTAGTCTGTATCATAATTTGGGGCTGCACCTTCTTCTTTCACCCCACTTTGGCTCTGGCTCTTTTCCGTGGCTAGTGTGCTGCTTAGGTCCCTCAGCGAGGATGGCTTGTCTCCAAATCTGTCTCCAATCTGGGATGATGCTGTGTTTCTACAGGAAAATTCCCCAGTTCTCCTTTGGCCCCCTATGCCCTAAGATTCATTCTCCAATGAACAGATTGCTTCCTGACTGAGCTCTGGATTAGGAATGTAACAGCTCTACGTGTATTTCTTCATTTTGGTGCAACTTTAACTCTTGGGGCTTCTCTTTTCTCCCTTAGGGATTCTCATCTATCCTCATAGCTTAATATACTCTCCACATGCCAAAACCAAATAAATTTATACCTCCAGCCTAAATCTCTTTCCTGAATTCCAGACGTGTACGTGCACCTACCTATTCAACATCTCTACTTGGATGTCTGGTAGACATCACAGACTTAATACATCCAACACTTAATTCCTCATTTCATCACCACCACCAGACCTGTTCTACCAGCATAATGCCCCTTCCAGTTGGTAGCAGCTCCGTCCTTCCAGTTGCTCAAGACAGAAACCTTGGGTTTATCCTTGACTTCCCTTTATCTCTTGCATCCTGTATCAAGTTTATCATGAAATAATCCTGTTGGTTCTATCCTAAAAGCATATCCAGACCCAGCCATTTCATACTGCTTCCACTGTTAGCACCCTGGTCTGAGGCACCATCGTTGAGCATTAAATTATTGCAATGACCTTTCTAAACTAGCCTCCCAGCTCTCCACTCTTGTCCTCCTGTAGTCTGTTCTCAACACAGCAGCCAGAAATTTCTTTTTAAACCTAAGTCAGCTACTCCTTCTCAAAACCCCGCAATGGCTCCCTGTTTCATTCAGCATGAAACTTAAAAGCCTATGTAATCTGCTCACCTATCTCTTCCTCTTACTCTGGAAGCAGAGTAAGCGCTGGGCTCTTCCTTGTTCTCAGACAGGCCAGGCACACTCCCACCTTACTGACCTACACCAGCTACTCCCTTTGCCTGGAACACACTTCTTCGTCTTATCTATGTGACAACTGCCTCACTTCCTTCACAACTTTGCTGAAATATCTTCTCGGTGAAGTTCACCCTGTTGAGACCCTACTTTAAACTGCAGACTGCCTTGTTCCTCAGAGGACTTCTGATCACACTGGTAACATATATATATATATATATATATTTTGCATAGAATTTATCACTTTATATATAAGTTCTATTATCTTTATTTCTTACATACATATATATATATATATTTTTTTTTTTTTTTTTTTAATTTTCTGTCTCCCTCCACTAGAATTTAAGTCCACTCTTGTATTTCAGCATCTGGAATAATGCCTGGAGCATAGTGGGTGGTCAACAAATATTTTTTGAATGAATGAATATTTTTCAGACATTCTTTATTGATTAACATATGGAGTACAGCTCTTTCCGTGTATCATTAATGATGGATTTTCATACCTTTTAAAAGTTATTTTTTACATTTTTAGTTATAATCATATTTTTAATTATAAATCTTTCAAGAGCAGGACCATGTCTGTTGCATCTATTTCCATCACAGCACATTAAAAATGTGTTGAATTTCAATATAATTCTAACTAAAGCCATTACACATATGCACATACATGTATATGAACGTATGGCTGTTTACCTCTGTCTTTATCTTTGTGTCTCTCTGCTTCTAGATCACTGTCTTTATCTCTGATTTCCCTATGGGGAGGTGGAAAGGAATGTAGACCAACAATAAAGAGTCTTTACTTCTTGCTCACAAAGTCTTTCATGACCCGGCCCCTCTTTACCTCTTGGACCTTGTACTGTAGTGCACTCCACCTCTCTCACTCTGCCGCAACAATACTGGCTGCACTGCTCTTCCATGAGCAGGCCTGGCATGCACCCACCCTACAGCCTTGGCACTGGCTGTCTCCTCTTCCTGGAGCACTCTTAACCCACATATCTCTGTGGCGAACTCCTGCATCTTCTTTAAACCTTTGCTTAGATGTCAGCTCTTCCATGAAAGGAAGTTAAGGAACTCATTATTTTGGAATAAACAGGAAGAAGTTAAATAAAAAATTATGACATTAAAGTGAGAATAAACCACCCCAATTGCAGAGAATTTCTAATGGGACCAAATGGAGACAGATTCAGTGATGATGTGGAGGCAGGGATGTCACAATTTGGCAGTAGACTAAGAACATAATAAATTATCCTGAGAATGCCTTCAAAGGAACAGATGAGAGGTGCCGGCTCTGGCAATGACAGAGAATTTGACAGTCAGATGGTTTCAGTTGAAAGATAAGAAATTGTACCTCTGCAGCAATGTCATAGCTAGCCTGTTTTAGCTCTTTAGTAAAAAATTATGGAAGTATCAGTTCATTTCTAATTCCCTTGCCAGAGTTTGTGGATTAATGTCTTTACCCATGGGAAAAACATGGCAGAAACTCTGTCTCTTTTTCAGTGGTTACTATTTCTCCCGTGCTTACAGAAATACACTTGAATTTTCCCGTGCAGGCCCAAGACACATAAGTAATTAGCTATTTCTGAAGTTTGGTAAGTTATTTTCAGTAAATAAATGGCTAACAAATTTATACTTTAGGTTTTAGGTGTTATATGTGAACATGTGGTTTTAGAGAACTTTAGTCTGTGGGAAACATTCTCAGAATTGTCAGACATTTGTATTAGCTGACTGCCACTACTGTGATGTCCAAGTTTATCTCTGGGGTCTCAGTTGTGAACAGTTGACATATGAAGCTATGAAGACACTTGGGTCTGAGAGATAATTAGGAAAATAGCTACAAGCAGAATAAAAGTTGTTAGAGTCAGAATTAGCAAAGTGTCCTGAAAAATGGTTTCCTCTTCCAAGTTAGTTTCCGGGGAAAAAATTGTAGAAGACTTAAAAACACTATTTAAAATGGTATTAAGTATTCTTTTAAAAATGACAAGAAGACAAAGCAAATCACACCTTGAATGTCAGGGACTACAGAGTGTCACTAAAGAGTCACAATTCAATAAAGTAGATATGTCACTCAAACAAAATAGCAAAAGAGGGAAAACATAAAGAAATAATACTAACATGGAATCATGGTAATAAAAGCCCCATCTCACAATATACAGATCCTAGTATAAGTGTGACTGAAGGAAGAATTTGGACTTTTATTTTGGACCATTTAATGGTCCAAAATTGGACCATTTAATGGTCCAGAATTTTGGACCATTTAAATGAGGTCAATATGAACTTTTAGGAGAAAGAGCAGATTACTTTCCTAGAATATATCAGACAAGTGTGTCACCTGACACATTTACTTATTTATTTTTGCGGTACGCGGGCCTCTCACTGTTGTGGTCTCCCCCATTTCCGGACGCGCAGGCTCAGCGGCCATGGCTCACGGGCCCAGCCGCTCCGCGGCATGTGGGATCTTCCCGGACCAGGGCACGAACCCGTATCCCCTGCATCGGCAGGCGGACTCTCAACCACTGCGCCACCAGGGAAGCCCACACATTTATTTTAATTATATGTTTATCTAAAAGCTGTGAATATGGTATATGAATATTGCTTCATGTTATAATTTCTATAATATGAGGAAAATAGACCATATTTTCTGAAAATTTAATCACTATTGGTGGACCTTCATAAATATTTAAATTATCTAAGGGAGATGTCATTTATGATTAGATGTCTGTAGTCTCCATGATTTGTTTATCCTTGAGTTTTCCAAATTGAGATTTATTTTGAATGTCTCCTCTAAGCTTTGGAGATAATATGATTAATTCACGTATAGACATGTTCAGATGACATCCTAATCCAGACATTACTTTCAATTCCACTTTGACTTTCTTTATTCTTCACACATTCATTTCTGCCACCACCATCTACTTTTCATCATGCTTACAGAAATGGGAAAAAATAATCGTCTGCTCCATGCTCTTGTCCACTTCACACAATCAGTTGTGCTATTGGGGGCTGGATGTGACCTCACTGCAGCCCCCATACAAGTGCTCTCGTTCTCTGTGAGGAGGGATGAGAGGCTTTGCTGCTTATACGGGATTCTCTCAAAACAACTGCCCATTTCACCTTTTGTTGTAAATCATAGCATCTCATCAGATGTTCTGAAGTAAGAGATTCTCTAAAAAAGAAGAGGTCAAGTACACATGGCCAATGCTCCTATCTGAGAAGTCATAGTGAACATTATTTATTAAAGGCTTTGAGATCTGCAGTAAAAGAATGCATTTAAAACCGAGTGTTTCCCCATCTTCCTTGATTTTATTATACCCTTTTGTACATTACACCTATTAAAATATTTGTAATTAATAATGTCAGTCCCATAATGTTTGTCTTAAGTATACATAATAAAAATCCTGTAACATTGCAGAAGTATTATTCCATTTATATAGAGTGAAGTCACGTGCGTGCATGTGTGTGTGTGTGACATGAGCATGTGAGGTAAACCGTAAGAAAGCAGGAGAATGACAAATGCAAAATCCAGGATGATGGTTCCCTGGAAGAGGTGAGGGAAGAGGTTGAGATCACAGAGGAAGAGGGGAATAAAGGGACTTCAAGGTAATAGTAATGTTAAACTGAGTGGGTGGGTAAATGGGTATGGGTATTTATTGCGTTTATATATAAAATCATATATATAATTACATATATATCCTGAGATGCTCTGTTGGCTAGAGGTCTGGCGGTGAAGAAGATTGAGCAAGAGAGACTGGGAATGACCTAGCAGGGAAGTAGGAGAAAGATCAATTGAATGTACACATTTCATTTCAAGAAAAAGAAGAGAGAGTGGTCAGTTCCTTCAGATGCTGCTGATTGGTCTTGTAAGATCGGGAACGAGAATCCCTACTGAATTTGGTGATGTTGAGGTGGTGTTGACAAGACCAGTTTTGGTGTGGTGGTGGATGATAAAAGCCTAACTATGATTCCAAAGAGGGAAGGGATGAGGTGACATAGAGACAGCAAGTAGAAACTATTTTTTCTGCAGTTTTTGCAGTGTAAGGAAGTAGAGTGTCCGGGTACTAGAGGAAGTTGTAGAGCAACTGAGACTATTTTTAATGAGAAATAGTACAACATGTTTTCATGGCTATGGATGGCCCCATAGAGATGGAAAATAATGGTGCAGAAGAGAAGTGAATATTGTCGTTAGGGAAGCCCTTAAATAGACCAAAGCATATTGGATCCAGTGAGTAAGTGGAGGGGTTGAACTTAGGTCAGAACAAATCCACTTCATTCGTTGTGATTGGAAGGAAGGAGGTACCAGGCCTTCTCTTCCATAAATGTCACATGGAAATCAGCGGTCAGGGCAAAAATGAGAACTTGGGACATCTCTGAGAATGTGACATTTTTGGCTATTTCTCTCATTTTCCTTGTTCAGGACTTCACACTAGAGTCAGGTAGTATCTCAGTGCAGTTGAAGTTGGGAGTCCTGAGACGTAAACTACAACATTCTAAATAATTGGTAGAGACTTCCCAGACTTTGTGATAACTATTCCACAGTATACAGCGATCTGGCTTCATGTCTGCCCTCCAGACAGTGTACATTCCATGGCAAAATGACTGTCTCTGATAGAACAGTGACTCCAGATGATAGACCGCCTGTCAAGTCCTATTCAGTTCAGATTCAGATGTGTTTGGATCCGTGTACTCTTCAGGGCTGTCATTGTATCAGCTATTCAGTTACTTAAGCTATTTCTGCTATCATAAAGCAAATTGAAAATTTGACAATTGTCTAGTTATTCTAATCTATGTGGACAGATAGTACAGATCTTCAGGGCTAAAACTGAATTATCTGTCACATGAGCTCAGATAGAATTTTAATTAAAAAATTTAAGCTGCAAAAATGGATTAAACACTTAATAACCCAGGCTTTTCGGCAGCTCTTGAAAGAGTTGAGTAGTGCTGGAATCTTTTTCCCTTCACTTGGTCAACCTTTTGCCATTTTATTTCACCTTCCTCTGTCCTACTCTATTTATTGATAAATAGAACATTGAAGGTGAAAGTTGGATGCTGAACACTGGCAAACTGCAATTTTTAGGTAATGTGTAAATGGCATTGTTTTCATCTTGGAAATCTTAGTGGCATATTTATTTATCACTAGGCGTATTTTCAGTTCTTCCTTAGGAAAGCATATTTTATTTCCGTCCCTTTGTATTTGAGAAAAATGAATTCATGATTCAGTTCTGGAAGGAGCCTTAGGATGACATCCCTCAAACATTAAGAAATGGAGTCCTGCATTCAGAGTGCTGAACTTCAGGGAGGAGGAGGAAAGAGAAAGGAAAGGGAGGAAGGAGATTATCTCTCTTATTAATACTGTTAATGCATTTAGCGCAAAAGTATGAGTATCACAGAACAACAGAGTATCATGACTCTCATTTCTTTGCCACAATATTACTGTATTCTATTTGGGTTTATAGTTGAGTTCCTGTGTTTCACTATTTTAAGCAACAGCAGAAGGATCAGCTTAATGATAATAAGAGCTGACATTTATTGTGTGGTTTTCCATCCTCTATACCACATTACACATCCTAGGTGCTTTATGTGTGTTATCTTATGTCTAATACATCTTTGTCCCCCTAGCCCAGTGTGTAGCATAGTGCCTGGCATATAGTAAGAATCCAGTAAATATTTTCCTAATTGCCTGTAAACAAGAAATTAAATGAGCCAACAGTGCAGAACTTTGACATGACAAAAAGGTTACTGCCCTATAATATGCTATGAAAGGCCCTGACAGACCATATTACCAAGTATGTGTCCGTGGTTGACATGCTAATAAAATTAGAATTGTTCCTTAACTTTCTAGAGACACATGATTCAATTGTGTTAAAGCAGTTGTTTCCTGAAAAGCTTAATACACTAGCTAGTGAACACCTTATTTCTTAGTATTTACTTATGTGATCAGTCTTAGGCTTTACTGTGTAATGGTTAAGAGCATGGAGTGAGGAGCCCCTGTAACTGACACATTAGCTGTGTGACCTTAGGTTAGCCCTTCAATCTCTCTGGACCTCCATTGCCTCATCTGTAAAACAGGGATAATAAAAGTATCTTTGGATGATTCTGTGCATGCAGAATGCTTAGAATAGTGCCTAACACATATTATGAAATGTGTAAGTGTTAGTTAACAAAGTAACATATCCTAAAGCAGTGGTTCTCCAACTTCACAAGCATAAGAGTCACCTGAGACCTGTTAAATCCCCGTTGGTGGGCCCCACCCCTGAGTTTCTGATTCAGTAAATTTGGGGTCGAGTCAGAGAATTTGCATTGCAAATCAGTTCCAAAGGGATGCTGATTCTGCTGGTACTGGTCCTTGAACCACGCTTTGAAAACCTTTGGCCTACAGTAGTGCTTTTCAAATTGTGTGTGGTGAAGGAATTGTTGGTTTTTACTTGCTAGTTTTGTTTTGTTTATTCCAATCTGTCATAGACAAATTCTTTGGTAAAATACAATAAATATGAATTTCTAGGAAAGTAAAATGAAAAAAAAAGGTATTCTTTTAGTTTTCCAGTTGATTTGTCTTCAGATAAATGTGAATTTTTTATTCATACCTACCTTCAGAAAGGGAGAAATTTCATGTAGCAAATGAAGTGGATGTGCCATTAATGTTTCATGTTAGGCTAGTACCTTCTGGTATTTTAGCAATCCTTTGTTTTATGCTCTTTTAAATGGAGACAGAGACATGCCATATTCACAGATTCCTGGGATTAAGATATAGATATATTTGGGTGCTGTTCTACCTACCACAACAATTATCAAAAATCCAAATTCCAACTCGATCCAACCAGAGCTACCCCAAGTCTTTGAGACGCTCTAATATCCAAAGCCTGATTTTATTTATTATTTATATTTTTTCCAAAGCCTGGTTTTAATTGTAATCAGCGTCCCAGACAATAAATTTGTTTTATAGTGCCTTTACTATGAATTTGCCCTTCACATAAGTTTGCTCTCCTGCATAGGGATTAATTTATTTTTCCATAATTCCCTTCCAACGTCATTTGAAAATTAGCGAAGTTCATATTAAAAGGCTGTTTTCCTCCTTGATTGTAAATACTGGGCCGATACTCCCTCAGTGCCAACCATCTGTTGGACTTGCGCAGTGGATCCTGATTAGGCAAGTGCCTATGTTTTCTCATTTTTCACAGTCTCACCCAACCCGTTTTATTCATACAGAGTAAGTTTCTGCCTGGCTTTCAGATTTTGCTGAAAGTTTTGACAATAAAAAGGAAAAACATCCTTCCTCTGACACCTAGTTAAAACTCCGACTCAAAGGAATAAAACTGTATTTCAGTTAATTAAAATTTGGAAGCCTCCCATATGCTACATGAGTTCCCAATGTGAAATAAACAAACCAAATTGAAAATAAAAATTTAAAGAGGTAGTGCATACTTGTGAATATATAAAAACTCAAAAGGTAGGTAGCAAAAAATATAGTGCTATTAGGATTTGATAGGTGTCAGGGTCAGGTTTAGCTGCAAGTACCAAGGAACATAAGAATAGAAGCTTTAGAAAGCTAAAGTTTCTTTCTGCCATAAAGAGAAGTATGGAAGTGACTCGTTCAAAGCTAAATTGCATTTCACAGTTACAGGGATCTTGGGTGATTTATTCCCTCTGTCCCTTCCAACCATTACATCTTTTCCAAGGAAGCAGGCAGGAAGAATGGGGACTGGAGAGGGAATACTATACCTCTCTTCCATTTAATGTAATTAGTCAGAATTTAATGACATGGTCACCCTTAGTTTCAAAGAAGTCTGGGAAATGGTCTTTTAAAGAGGCAGCCATGTGCTCGACTGAAAAACTGGGAGAAGGAAATTATGCCCATTGTGAGATCTCATCTCTACTGTGTATGTGGTTTTTATCTTCTTTTAGTTGCTGATTTATATTTTCTGCATTTCTTTAATGCATATGTATATATTATCTTTATTTAAAAAAATTAAGAGAAGTCCTGTCTCTGACTCTGCCTAGCCATGACTTCTGGCAAGAGAACTAAGGTTGCTGAGGTACTGATTATGTAACTCACAATGCAGACTTCATTGTGCCTTGTGGAAAACTGGTGGAAAACTGCCTATCATTATTAATTGTAATCTTTATATAGCTCTTCCTTCTTGTTTCTTTCACTTGCCTGGAAAGAAAGTAATTGTATAATAGATGTGATTCAGACAGGAAAGAAAGTCCTTATTTAATCTATGGGGCTATTAGATAACTATTAAAGAGGGACTCACCTAAGATGGATTTTCTCATATGGGTTTTTCTTTTGACAGCTCAATTCCTTTTAGGGTACACTGATTTCAGTGCCTTAAAAATCTTTGGAAGTTATTTTAAGCTATAGTGTAGGCACAGTAAGTATAGTGAGCTAAATCTGGGGGGGGAAACAGTAGTTTCACTCTAAGCTTTATTCCCTTTGCTATGAGGTTTTTTGTTTTTTGGGGTTTTTTTAAGAAAGATAATATCGCCACAAGTTGCTAACTTCAGTGTATAACAGAATGCTTAGAGTTTCTCTGAAGTCAAAGGAGAAAAGAAGACAGGAACTTTTGTTGGCCTGATATCCTAGTTAAAAGGAAAAATAATGAAACAAAATTTTTCTTCCGAGTGATTTTTCTAAAATAAAGCAAGATAAATACCTACTGAAATTTCTGCCTATCTCGGAATTAGAGATATCTCACATTGGAAGAGCTGCTAAAGAAGTTTGTTTAAGGAAGCTTCTCATTTAAAACTCTGGAAATTTTATCTGGATTAGGGTTGGGACCAACTTTTAGCCATTGGTAGTTATCATAGTATATATTTAGCCTTTGCCTGTATTTCTGTTAACATTCCACACTTCTAAATTTTCTTCAGTCACTAAGTAGATGGCAGTGATAAGGTTCATTACTGTGTAGAGTGATGGTAGGAATTTTAAAAATATTAAGAGGACATATTTTGAGAAGCCATTTACAAAGTGAATTCATAGATATTATGGGGCACTGATGAGGTACAGCATTTTCAAAGAATACAAGGGTTTCAGGCTGGAATGCCTCTTTGAATAATGATCCATCTTCGGTCACTCCCTACTCTTCACCTCTACCTGCACCCTACCCTCTTCACCTGTATAACTTTTCATTATCCTTCAGGCCTCAACTTAAACTTCATGTTCCCAGGGGGAGACCTCCTTAAACTGCTCCCTTCAATCACCTTCTTTCGTCACCTGCCCCCACCTCACTTGTATATTCAAAGAAGGCAACACTTAAAAGTAGTGGAGAAAAGAAAGAGTCTATAGTGAATGCTGTTGAGACAGGGACTTCTATGCGGAGAAAATAAAATCAGATCCTTACCTCACACAACAGACACACACACACACACACACACAATATCCAGATAAATTGGAGATACAAATATGAAAAAGTTTTAAAAATTAGGCTGTTAGGAGAAAATATAAAAAACTATCTTTGTGACCTTGAAAAGATTTCTTGACTATTACACAAAAAGCAAAAACCATAAAGGCAGATTTTTATCATCAAAATTCAGAACTTCTGTGTGAAGAAATACATAAAGACAAGGTAAAGTAAATCGAAAGAAAATTTATAGAAGAGGGAACCCAGTTAGGCAATATATATGTAAAGCAATGCCCAACCTCAAGGGCAGTTAAGGATATGCAAATGGAAATGGAGATACCAATGTCACATCCATCCGCTGTGGGGTAAGTGGAAACCAAAACCAAAATTCTCACTTGCTGTATTTGTATGCACAGGCACTTTAGAATGCAAATTGTCAGCATTTATACAAATTTTAAAAATATATACGTTTTTGCATATGTATACATAAAATTATAGATGGGGTACAACCCCCAAATACTATTTATAAACATATACTTTAGATAAAGACTCATACTTGTTTATAAGTAGGCATGTTTAAGGATGTTCCTAGTGAAAATTGGTGGTGGGTGCCCTAAATGTTCACCAATTTGGAAAAGAAAATAGATATCTGTTCATTTTAGAAACTTTGGAAACCGAAGGAAAGCATGAAGAATTGAGCTTTGTGAGATTCAAGGTATATTTTCAATATGGATATGTATGATGTATGCCGTGTGTGTGTGTGTGTGTGTGTGTGTGTGTGTGTGTCAAAAATTATCATGACTCAATTATTTGTAATTAGTGTCTCTATAAACCCCTGTAGCAGAGACTTTATCGTACACCAAATATCCATGTATTTCTTTATGTTTCCCATTCTCCTTTGCAGTAAGTGTGAGAGCCACATGAGTAGATTGGACAGTGAAATTGTAAAATTCACAATGATTTGTAAAATGGATTGAGCCGGTGTGTCTCCTCTGTCTTTCTCTCCGCTGTAACACTTTTGAGGACATGTTTTCTACACGGGGTGGCTGTAAGATGGAGGAGGACTGCCTGAGACAAATTGGACTTTGTAGGAGTGAGATATAGCCTTTTTTAAGTCACTGGGATTTCCGAATTTGTTTCTGCAGCTTAGCCTCATTGAACATTGACTGATAGCTATCTCCAAATAAATATACACTTCTCAAAATTGTTGAGATAAATTGTCATTTATCACTCACTATAACCCACCTAGATTCTCCTTACATCCCTAAAAGTACTCAGATTTATTCTCTAAATTTTAATTGTAATTTGAAAGTTCTTATTGTAAAAATGTTTATTTTTAGACAAGTTAGGAATTGAAAATAAGTATAAAGATGATGAAAATTATGCATAATTCTACAACAAGCCTAATGTGTTGACAATTTCATTATTATCTTGTCTTCCTAAATGTATGTATTTTCTTCCTATCACTGAAAAACATTCTGTTTAATAACTATTTAGCTTACCATTATGTGGATGGACCAAAATGCATTTAACAGATCCCCACACTTTAGACATTCATGTGGTTTCCTGTATTTATCATTACAGTTAATGCTATGAAGCACATCCTTGAATCAAAAACACTTCAAACAGAAGAGATGGTGGTGAATTTCTTCTGTAAAACACTGTCCCTTGCTTACAGACTTAAGTCCACCACCTCTAGCTTCTTCAGTGGCACTGTTTATTCTGTCACATGTGGTTTAGGACATATGACTGTTAAAACGTGTTGCTCATTATCTCCTGTGAGTGTATTGTAGGTAATGAAAGAGTTATTCTTTCTAGTCCTCTCCTTTTTCATCCTTTACTCTTAGATTAAATATTACCTTGAGGGGGCTTCCCTGGTGGCGCAGTGGTTGAGAGTCCGCCTGCCGATGCAGGGGACACGGGTTCGTGCCCCGGTCCGGGAAGATCCCACATGCCGCGGAGCGGCTGGGCCCGTGAGCCATGGCCGCTGAGCCTGCGCGTCCGGAGCCTGTGCTCCGCAACGGGAGAGGCCGCAACAGTGAGAGGCCCGCGTACTGCAAAAAAAAATATATATATATATATATATTACCTTGAAAAGAAAAATGGTTTCGTATTTGGACTCTAAGCTCTTTCCTAATGCTCTAACCCAAAACATTACAGACTTTTGGATTAGGCTTTATCTGCACGTGGCCAAGGCTCTTTGAACATTCAGTGCAAAGAAGAGATGAGAACAATAAGCTGATACATTTCACATGAAAGAGTGAAAATGAAATTAATCATACTGCACATCTCTTACTGGCCTTGTAATGAGTGATACAGACAATTCAACCTGTCCAGTCAATCAAAAATGAGCTATTTCTATTTTGATACTAACAATACTCATTATCCAATATGGTAAATTTGTGTTTAGAAGACTTGTTCTCCTAGATTTCCCTTTCTGTTTTTATTTTTAACATTTGAAAATGATTTATCATTTTGAGCGAAATTAGCACTTACAAAGAGTGAAATGACGGTGAGTACAAAAACCTGCACGTACAGAATTGCAACTTAAGAGAAAACCGTATTTCCTAGTATATTTTTTAAAAAGTATTGACATGCAGCCCTTTTACAAAGAGAGAAGTTTGGGGTGTGTTCATTGTTGAATCACAGATGCCTTTGCTGAGGCCTCACTGAAGAGCTGGACTTTGAGAGGCCCCCTAGAGTGGGGCCTACTTAAATACAATTGCAGCGAGAGCCCTGTGCTCTGCCTTTGTCCCCTCTGGTCTGACTTCAGTGTTACTCACTCAGTCCCTCTTCCTTTTGTATAATCCAGCGCCATTCTATTCTATCCAAGTTCATCTCTCTGCCACTCAGATAAGCCCCTTGTTGCTCTTTGTAAGTGTCACTCCTACAAGAATATAGTCTTAGGGTATTTTCTGAAAGAATTGTTTTTTTTATTAAAAGGGTTCACTGACTGAATGCACTCTGAAGGGTAGTTTGGGTAGGGGGCTATTTTTTTTAACCTCTCAGGAGAACATCTGGAGACAGCAGGTAGCCCATCATTGACTCAGGAAACTCACTAGACTTGTTGTGGATAAACACAAAGTGGAAGAGCAGGTCTGATAGATGCTCCTGCAGTGTCTAATGCAGGCAGCTGGATTTCTTAGGGACCTCATCTGTCACCGATTTTCAGTATCTATATTGGGAAATTATTCAAGCAACGTTAACTATTTAGACTAGTGAATTAATCGTCTATAACATAACTAATAATTTGAGTCTCACAGCTGTGGAAACATATTTTTTGTGACAGTTTGGGCAGCTTTAGATTGTTTAGTCAGGGTTGATAATATAGATGACTTTTGAGTGCTTTCTTCTTTATTTATAAGAAGTATATGGGATGATTTTGTAGTTACTTGTATATTCAAAGGGAATGCCGTTTGAATAAAGTGTTATATGGTTAAATAAACTTGGGAAGTGTTGCATGCTAAGTGTATATGCCCTCCTAATGACTTAAAATGCATATTGGTATTTAGAGCTTAAGCCAGCATTTACAAATGCATTTGATCACAAGGTAGGTATGGGGGGAGGGTTATGAGGAAGAAAAACATGAAGTTTTTATTAACATAAGCCTAACATAAACTATTAACAGTCAGTAGAACATCTTAGAACTTGCAATTTTATGAAAGGGAAGTTTTAACCATGTTTTTGCAACAGGAGGTGGTATTATCAGAGGGATATTTTAGTATCAGCTTGTAGACAGATTAGAAAAAATACACAGTTGACCCTTGAACAATGCCGGAGTTTAGGGGCACCCGACTGTCAGTGCAGTTGAAAAATCCCCATGTGATTCCCCTCTGTACCAGGGTCCTCCGTATTCATGGTTCCATATCTGTGGATTCAACCAATTGCGGATCCTGTAGTACTGTAGTATTTCCTACTGAAAAAAATCCAAGTATAAATGGATCCATGCAGTTCAAACCCATGTTGTTCAAGGGTCAACTATACATAAAATATTCAACATACAGGGCCCTTAAGGAGCAAGCTTCTGTTCCAGGTATTCATGAATTTTTTTCATTCTTTCACTCCTCCGCAAATATTTATTAAGCAAATACTCTATGCTGTGTGCTAAGCAAGGTAAATAACATGGTAAAGAAGGGAGAAATGGTCCCTGCCATCATGGAGTTTAGGTTCCATAAGAAGGAGACAAATATAGGTTTAATGTTTTATGAGCACCGTTTTTTAAAAAAGAGAAACAGAATACCCTTCTGCTTTTTGTTGAACAACAATGCTGAAAGAGACCTTTTAATTTCCTCTTAAATATGTCAGGAAGCATCTATTTTAATATTTGCAATATCACTAAACCTTGTTAAAAGAATTTAACTTTGCTGGTTTCAGTGTTGAAGTATAGCTTTATTGAATCTTGGACTAGTTTAGCATTTTGGAAACAACATTTCAAGATACCAATTTGGAGAAAGGAAAGAAAGTATAAGCAGAGAGAAGTAGTTTTTATTTGCTTTGTTTTTACTTTTGTTTGACATTTTGTATGCGCAGAAAAGTACACGTATTATAAATGTGCACCTTGATTAATTTTCACAAACTGAACACAACAAAATTTTACCAGCCCCCCGCACAAAACATCCCTCGGTTTCCTTCCAGTTGCAGCCTTCCCTGCCCACCAGTGTGACAACCATCCCAGCTTCTTTCAGCATAGATTCAGTTTGCCCACGTGTGCGTGCGAGCGTGCGTGCGTGCATGTGTGTGTTGTGTATAAATACAGTCATTCATTACATAGAGAGTTTTAAAGGAAACCAAGAAGGCACATTTGGTTCTAAATACAGATCTTTCTGTAATTCAGTGGTTCTTAAACTTGGTCACACATTCATTGGAAACAACTAGGAGCTTCGAAAATTACTCACGTCTAAATTCCACCCAAAGAGATACTTAATGTAATCGGCAAAAGGTGGGGCCTGGACAATAGCATTTTAAAAGCTCTCCAGATGATTCTACTATGCACCAAAGGTTAGAGTCACTACTGTAATGTGTTGAAAGTAAAACGTAGATGTTTACATAATATTGGCGCTAGCTTTAAGCCCAACGGTCTAATATTTGTAAACCTGGGCTTTCTATGTCCAGATTTTAGGTTGCAGTTTAGCAGAAGAAGTAGACATTATATGTGACTAATCACCCTCCCGTGATCTGTCACCTGGGCAACAAACCTTTTTGAATTTGGGACGGTGTGGGAGTTAAATAGGGTCGCCTTGCTTTAGAACAGCCTCTGCTTATAAGATGCTGCAGTGTCATCAGGCACCGGATTGCAGAACTGTCGGATTTGTGTCAAAAGGCATTACATCCTGGCATTGAGACTGGAGAGCAGTGAATCATTTGCTTGAGAGCTTTAGGGACCCCTGGAAGCCTACAGGGCCTGGGGCTGGCCCTGGGGGCTGGAGATGATTTTCTTCTCAGGGCCTAAGGAACCCTCAGGGGTGACTAAGACATTTCAGACTTGGAGGAACAGAGTTGGGCTCTCAGGAATTTGGATCAGTGGCAAGTGCAGAAGCATCTGAATTCTATGAAATTATTTTCACTTTAGCCTGAAAACTGACTCAGCAGCAAGCTGATAAAACTGAGTCTGTTTCATTTCTTTTCCTTCATCTTTTCCTGAAAGTTTTTTGATGTTAGTAAAATTTTGGAAGAATTTTATTTTACAAATGATAACTTGCAATTTCAAGAGTCTGGAAGAGGTTCATTATGATTCAGTGAAAGGACAGTTTACCTTCCCTGGAATACAGTGGGTCTGCGGGTCTGCACCCAGAGGCTCCATTTTGCACAGTCTCCTTAATGAATGCTTCACCCCACCCTTTAGAACGTGATAGGTCAAACCTCAGCCGTTCAGGAGCCTGGGGTGTTCCTGCCTGTTCTCTGAAGATCGCGTGTTGTTTTTTCTTCCCTTTGTGTACTTCCTATGGTCTGAACTAGTTATCTGTATGCTTTTTGAGGATATAGCAGTTAATGAGAGACAGAACCCCTGCTCTCAAGGAGCTTATAGTCTAGTACAGGAGACAGAAAATAAAGTTGGCTGATAAACAAATAAGGATCTCAGAAAATGGTGGGTGCTGTGGAGAATACAAAACAGGAGAGAACATGAGAAGACCACTCTGGGAAGTGGCACGTGAGGTGAGACCTGGATGAAGAGAAGGAGCCTTTTCAGTGAGCACACAGCCGCAGCATTCCAGGCAAATGAAAGGAGCTGGAGGTGGGAATGGACTTGACATGTTTGAGGATCAAAAAGAAGCCCAGGGTGGCTGGAGCACAGTGAGTAAGGGGAAGAGCTCAGGAGGTAGCCGGGGCTACGTGACGGAGGGCCTTGCTGGCAGAAGGCGTTGGATTGTATTCTCAGTTCAGCGGGACGTCTTTGAATCCAGTAGGTTTGTTGCCCTCACTTGATTTGATTTGAGCATACAATTACCCAGATTTTTAAAATCAGAATGAATCCATTTTTCTCAGATCAGACGCTTGTGACTTTTCTTTTAGGTCCATGTTAACCCCAGGAGTATTAGTGCCCTTATCTCAAAAGAAGATATGAGAGAGACATGTGGCTGGATTCTTGCCCTTTACCTTGGGAATGACTGAGCTCATGGTCTGAGATAATCATTACTTTAATTGAATGTGATTTGCTGAGAGCTAGAGATTTCTTTGAAAACCTATATTTTATAAAATTCTGTTCTCTATGTACTGCAGATAAATATGGAAGGAAGCACTGGTATGAGACCTTCGTTGGATTCTAGGATGATATTTGCTTTTAATTTGATGGTCTACTTTGACTTTTTCAAAACACCTGGGGATCACTCCATGCCTTTTGGCAGGCAAAAAAGGGAGAAATGAAAGCATAGATTGGCTTCCTATCACTTTTAAATCCTAAAAGAAAGTCAGACAGCACCCTTACTAAGTTACTGTAGAATGCAACACATATAACCTTTTTTTTTTTTTTTTTTTGTGGTACGCGGGCCTCTCACTGTTGCGGCCTCTCCCGTTGCGGAGCACAGGCTCCGGACGTGCAGGCTCAGCGGCCATGGCTCACGGGCCCAGCCGCTCCGCGGCATGTGGGATCCTCCCATACCGGAGCACGAACCCGTGTCCCCTGCATCAGCAGGCGGACTCTCAACCACTGCACCACCAGGGAAGCCCAACACATATAACCTTTACACAGTGATTTATTTGAGATGACCAACTTAACTAAATGACCAAGTGTTTGTTTGGTATTAAAGCATAAATGCTGGTGGGATTTTTTCTGGATGTTTCCTTTGTTGACACATAAAACTGGCTGGGCTCACACTGAAGCAGATGCATGCATTTAAATCTTGGAGAGGTATACACAGTGTGAAGTGACTGATAAATGAACAGGGCTTACAACTGCAAATTATTGCACACGGCAGCTTATTGGCATATAAATTAAACTGCTGCAAGGTAGAAGAATGGAAGAAAAAACGAGGTTGCTGTGTGAGAACAAACTGATTTGGGAATCATTTGGACATTTTATTCCTCTGAAAACAGTTTGCGTGGAGATCTCCAGCTGTGTCTGGCATGAGGCCACGTTCACATTGAAGGAAACGTGCTTTAAGACTTGAAGTTATCCAGCACACAGGGGTTTCAGTCATGCACATAAATAGATGGATGCTTTATGGAAACCATTTCTGGTAGGAAGCTGAAGACAGAAAGGGGCAGAGGGAAGAGCAGGGACACAGACCTGCCTTGGGCAAACTGGGCAGGAGAAATCCCCTCGTCACAGCTCAGAACAGAGAAAGTCAGGGCTGCTTTGGGGAGAGGATTGCTGGGGGGAGAGGGGAGGTTAGGCCCAGGCAGTAAGGGGATTCCTCACAGCGAGGCTGCGTGGCCGCACAATCCCACGAGGGGGCATAGCATCCTTCCTGCTCATCCTCCAAGTCTTTGCTCAGATGCCACTCTTCGGAGGGACCTTCCATGGCCATCTTACCAAAAACCTCTCTTTCCGTTACTTTCTATCACTGAACCTAGTTATGTTTTCCTTCATGATAATTTGAAATCATTTATTTGTTTATCTATGTGTTTATGTATTTATAGTCTCTCTCCCTTACTAAATTAACCTGCCGGAGGGCAGCATCCTGTTTTCTTTGTCAGTGTATCCCCGGCAGTGCATTCAGCACTTAACTCTGCCTGGCAGACTGTAGGCAGGTAAGAAATGTTTGTTGAATGAATATACAGACCCTGGAGGAAAACAATCCAAAAATGGCTATGAACTGGGTTGTAGCCCTCGTCCTGGGGATGCAGCTCTGGTCTGGGTGCACTCAGAGAGACACACAAAAATTCCACACTCAAGCAGACTTGAACCTGCAGGATATCAGGTTGGTGAGGGTGCCTGGCACTACCTCATTGTTCCTCCTAATATCCCGTGACTTAGACTGAGGAAACCATAGTTCCCGTTTTAGTGTTGAGAGAACAGGACCCACCATAAAAGAAGCTGCCCAACTTGCCTGATATATTGAGCCCCCTACTTAACTTTCTTTGATCCTCATTAGATCCAAGAAATTTCCTGCTTTGGTCCTGTGGCCCAAGAAGAGACCCCGATCTCAGCCTTGCCTGGTTCCTTTCTCCCTAACCCCTGGCCAGCTTCCATGTGGTGACCACTCCCTTATACAGTCCATCACCTGGGAGATGCCTTTCAACCCTTATCACCTTCAGAGGCAAGACCAAAAACGGCAGATCTCAACTCTGTGGCTACCTAGGCCCTTCCTACTGAGTTCTGCTTTGTGTGGGAGAGGTGGTCTTCCCAGTGATGGACATTATTGAGGACCTAGCTCTTTAGATGATGCGTCACCTCCTACATGCAGAAATATGGCTTTTCTCTACTGATCCAACCCCTTTTTATCATGGCTGGATATTCTAATTCTAAATTTATGTAAAAATGGTTTTATCTTTTAATAGGAAAGTTTTCATTCTATCACATGTTGTAATGTGCACCGGATTAGAAATCTGAATATTAGTTTTGGATAAACCATTAGCTTTGTGGCTTAGATGAAGTTAAATGTAGAATTGAAAGCACAAGCTCTAAAGTAATACTGCCTGGAATTGAATCCCACTTCCATCACTTAACTAGCTGATCAATCTTAGGAAAATTCTTTCAGCTTTATATGCCACAGTTTCTTCATCTGTAAAATGTGAACAATAATGGTACTTACCTCACAGGGTCATTATCAGATTAAATGAGATAAGATGTATAAAGTTAGAACAGTGTTTCATACATAAGAGACAGTATAGAACCATTAGCTCTTGCTTTGATGATGATGATAACAACTAAAGCCTATCTGTATATTTTCTGCCCTCTGCTTTTCATTTTTAATGTAAAGGATCTATATGAGGTCAGCTCTAAGGTCTTTTCCAGATCCAGCCAAAATTCAAGAGTCTTCTCTGCTCTGTTCTAAGCCCAGAATTCTAAATTGTAGGATAATTCTTTAACATGAACCAACAAGAAATCCAGAACAGTCTCTTTCAGGTAAACAAGCTGTTTTTACACTTGTCTCATGCTTTAAATAAGACCGTTTTCCCTGAATAGAAGTTCTCTGCCCTCCTTTCTGCCTTGCAGCGTTCTGTGAGCCATCTTCTGATTCTCCAGGTCCCTTTGGTTTCTCTCATCTCTGGATTTCTTTTGCACCTTTTACCTCAGTTCCATCCACCTTCCACACAATGGCCAGGATGAATTTTGAAAAACATAAATTCAACTCTGGTGCTCCACTGTGTAAAACTCCTCCGTGAGTTAGGATTTCAGTTCCTTGGGATGGTGTACAAGACCCTCAAAGTCTTGGTTCTGTCTTCAGATCCAGCCTGTCTCACCACTGTCCACCTCAGACTTCGTGCATCAGCAAATAAGAGTGTTGTCCTTGCCTACGATCATAATGCCACCGCATACCTTCGTGCCTTTGTACCTGCCTCATGCAAACACCCCTTTCCTTTTCTTCACCTGGATAATTCCTGCTTATCCTTTAAGACTCATCAGAGTTTTTCTCATCAAGGAAGTTCTCTCACCATTAGGCTCTCTTCTCAGTGCCTGCCCTTCAATCAAAACCCGTTTGTCTACTGATGTGATTTGAGCATAAATCTATTCCCTCCTTTAGACGCTGCTTTCCTCCATGGCAAATGCAGATCTTAGTTTTCATTGTGTTCTAAACACAGTGTCTGAAACATTTTAAGCAATCAGTCAAAGTTGGATTGAACTATTTTGTATCTCTTTGAAAACTTGATGCCAGGTTCTGTATGTGTCACAGAATTGTGATTTGTCTTTAAATGCTACAGTTCCACCGCAGGCAGTTACAGGAAAAGTTTTGTTTTGTGGCTTATATACTCCTAAAAGTTACCATCAAAGAGGAATTGCAGAAAATGTTTAAGGCAATGATAACATTAAGAGAATAAAATATGCCTTCCATAAATATTACTTTTAAGGGTACATTCTATGAAACCGTATTGTTATAGGCATATAGAGGTCATTTAAAAACTGTCTTCCAGAAAGTGGACCTCAACTCATGTTGAAGGAGTGGGTATCCACTGGTTTACTCCTAATTTCACCTAACAGCAGGATAACAAAATAAACATGAGAATGTAAATGAAGAAGAAGGTAATTTTTGAAACATTCAACAATACTTTTTTGAAGCAAGAAATTAACAGTCTATGTTTATATGATAGGACTCAAAATATAAGTGTATCAAATAGCAAGTATCAGTCTACAGTGATAGACTTAATTTTTATGCTGTGATGTACCCCAAACAAAGATTTGGAAAACCTTACAGAAAGCTTTCCAAAAATAATAATTCAGAAATTACAAAACACAAAAAAAGGATTTTTAAAAAGTTTATAGAGATATCTACAGAACAACAAAATAATAAAAATTGTTGACAAATTAAAACAGCAATTTAGCACAGAAATCAAGAGGAAAAGAAAGTTTGGTAGGAAAAAAATGATAAGAACTTGTTAGTCCCCTAGATATATCCCATATGGTTTTGCGGTTTTATAACTTGACTAGAAATGGACTAAAAATTTGACTTGGAACTTGCTAACAGCTAGCACAAAGTGGGAAACATATCAATAGTTATACAATTGCGAGTTTCCCTGAGATAAGAAAGCAAACCTATTTTATCATACCGAGTCCCAGAGATTCTCATAAAGAGACAGCTCTGTTGTTCTTTTATGCTCCTGACAAGTGCAATTACGAGTTTCTTAGGGGTATTTCCGAATAGTCATCAATTGAGGCAGATAGCATGACATTAAAATGCAGTTCAGCAAATCTGTGAGGCCCCAACCCGTGGAGCACGAGTATGTAGGGCTCTGATCATACGCCTTAATTCAGATACTTAAGAGTATTTGGAAGAGTAATTCTTATTATTATCCTTTCTTGCAACTTAGCTTTTGCTATATATTGGTGAGCCTAGAATTTGAGAGTTTATACTCTGACCCTCGAAGTACAGGTGTTTTGTTTTATTTTTTGAGGATCTAATTATCACACAGGATGTTTGCCTAGTATTCATTTTATCAAAGTGTAGCACGTAAGAGACTAGGCTGTGCTGTGCTAATGAGCAACTCCAAACTCTCAGTAATTTAAAACAAAAAGATCTAGTTTTGATTCATGCTGCACATCTATCATGGATCAGCTGGGGGCTCTGGTCTGTGTGCTTGTTTGTTGTCCTCGTTCTGGGACCCAGGCAACTATGTGGGATATTGCTGGCCATAAGGACGCATGGAAAAGAGAATGTGGCAAAAGCACACACTGGCTCTTACAACTCCCGACCAGAGGCGAATACCATTCTTAATCTTAAGACTGGAAGGAGAGAGAGGAAGATCTGTGATCAGCACTAATGACTACTGCACAAAGCTGAGGAACCCGGTTAAAAAGTCACCACCCTTCAGAATGAAGAAGGAAACAGGAAGTACACGCTCAGAGCTAATATTTCTCTCTGAGGCAGTGTGGCGTCTAATACTATGTAGAGAATATAGGTGATTGAGAGCCCAAGTGTATATACTACAAAGCAGTAATTTTCATGTTGCGTTTTATACAGTTTAAAAAATTCATGCCATGCTTCACAGATTCTACCCAAAAAACCATCAATCTGACTATAAGAATATTTTTTGTTGAAGTATAGTTGATTTACAGTATTGCCTTAGTTTCAGGTGTACAGCAAAGTGATTCAGTTATATTTATATATATATGATATGTACATACATGTACATATATGTATATATTTCAGATTCTTTTCCATTATAGGTTATTACAAGATATTGAATATAGATCCCTGTGCTATACAGTAAATACTTGTTGTCTATCTTAAAAATATTTTTATAGCATTCTTCAAGGCAAGTTATATATCACAAATGAGGAAAATATACATTCTACCACGAAGATGTTTTAAAACTCCATTTAATGACATTGCAAAAATTATCTTACATGACATTATCACTCAGACACATTTTTAAAGATGAAGCTACTAGAGTCATCAGTTAATTTATCTTTATGCCCAAGAGGGAAATTCCAATTTTTTTGACTAATAAAAACATGCAAATATTTGTACTTTCAGAAATCTAGGATTCCCATCTGAATATTATTACCCAGGTAATCAATTTAAATACTCAGAAAAAATTCCCCAAAATTCTGAAGTTATGTCCATAGAATATGGCCATAATTTCTGATGTATACGTTTCTTTAACTTAGTATTCTTCATTACAGAAACTTTATAAGGTGTTTTCTTGTTCCTTTCTTTCTTTCTTTCTTTAGGGAATAGAAAACAGAAAGGATGATCCCAGCTATAAATTTTCACCTGAACTCCCAATATCAGACAAGGGAGTAGTTGGTATTTTTGTGAACGCCTTTGGTCCCCAGCTTCATATTAATGTTTAGATTTAGAAACTTGGAGTTTCATCTCCTTTTGATAGGATGCCTTAGCATCTTTTTTCTTCCACCTATCTGTTAAGAATCTCTTTCACAAGCAACTGCTAACTGATCAGTCCGATACACACAAGGCTATTGGTTGGCTTAGTCAGGGATTCTCAACGTTGGCAATATTGACATTCTGAGCTACGTGCTTCTTTGTTGGGGTGGGAAGGCCTGTCCTGTGCATTGACTGATGTTTGGCAGCATCCCTAGCCCGTACTCACTTGATGCCAGAAGCCCCGCCTTACCAGTTGTGACGACCAAAAATGTCTCCAGACATTTCCGAATGTCACGTGGTGTGTACGGCCCCGGGCGTCCCCGGGAGTCCCGACCAGCAGGACAAATCCTTGTGAGTCTGAGGAGGAACCTGTGGGGGTTGAAAAAAGGGGGAAGGGCAGGAGACGCGAAAGAATGGAGGCAAGACAGAATTCTGATCAAGCCTCAAACTTTTATTGCTGCGGTAGCTGTATTTATACACTGCAGAGAAAGGGGGGCGGGATTCAGAATGAGGGAAGTACTTGGCTAATCATCATTGGTGCTGCGTGCGCGGGCTTTCATTTTAGGCGCGAACTTCTATCTCATAAATCAGGAAGAGAAGCAGGGTGTCGGCCATCTTCTAATGGCGAAAACTTCTTGGCTCCCAACAACGTGGAGGCATGGTTGTCCCTGATTGAGAACCCCTTGCTTAGTTCAGTTAGAGTCCACCCCTCGGGGTGGATATAGAGTTAGTGTCCCCTGAATATCGGGCTTTATTGTGCCGTGTTGTTCCAGTTAGTATGGCTGCATAACAAATTACCTCAAAACTTAGTGGCAAAAAACAACCACTTATTATGCTCATAGAATCTGTGGGTCAAGGATTCTGACAGGGTACAGCAGGAATGGTTTCTCTCTATCCCACCATATCTGAAGCCTCAGCTGGAGGACTTAAAAGTTTAGGGTGAAATTTTTGAAGGCTTCTCACTCATCCATCTAGCACCGATGCTTGCTGTTGGCTGGAAGACTAACAGCTGGACGTATGGCTGGAACATTTACACCTGGCCTCTCCTTGCGGATGCCTGGCTTCCTTACAAAGCGTTCCAAGGGCAAACATCCCAAGAAAAAGAGAGCCAGGTGTAAGCTGTATTGCTTTTCTATGACCTAACCTCCAAAGTCCCTTAACACACTTCCAGCATACTCTATTGGACAGAGCAGTTACAAGGTTCAAGGAAACATGTAAACATCACATTGTAAGAAGAGCATGTGGGCTGGGACAGAGATAAATGTACTCACCTTTGGAAAATACAGGATGCCACAGAGATGGGCCCTTGGATAACATCTGAATTCTGTTAGTAATGAAGAAGGGACTTTTGTTTGGGTAGACAACCAACAGTGTTTGCTGGTATACCATTATTTGATAAAACAGTCCAAAGGAGAATAAAAAATGTATATCCTATATGTATACTAAATAAGTCACTTCCAAAGATGATATTATGTAAAGCTTTATATTTTAACTAGACCAAAATAACCATGCTGTAAATCCCTCCATTTTACTTATTTTAGCATGATATGTAAATGATACAAAGGTGATGATAATATTACTTGGTAATGCAGCCCAGTAAAATCTAAGTGTTTAGATGAATTTTTGAGACACCATCAAATTAATTTAGCAAGAATAATGGCATCTTGCTTATGGTGTGAAAGCAGTGACAGGAAACTTCATACATTCATAGCTCAGATGAAAATGATTGCCAACATGCATTTAAGGAGTCATTGCAGCCTATTAACTGTGAGAAGATAACAGTTACTGAAAGTTGAGGCACCCTGGGTGAAAGGAAATGGGGCCTAGCAACCAACTTGCTTGAACTTCTCCTTTGCCCCTGAGGATGCCTCCACAGAGCCCAGTTTAGTAATCAGTAATTAGCGTAAAGAGCAGTGAACTAGGAATCGGGAGACCTGAGTTATAGTCCTGGTTTGGCTAACTTGTGACTTTGCACAAGTCACTTGATCTTTTTGGGTCTCAGTTTCATACTTTGTAAGTTAAGACAGCATGAGTGATCTCAGAAGCCCTTCTCACTTCTGTAGTTCATTGTCAGTTTTAGGGAAGTGTCCAAAAAATACTCAAATGAGCATTTTCAACTAGTTTCTCTTAATCTTGTTACTCCCCAACTGGGAGGCCAGAGCTTGGCATGGTTAGGGTATGTAACAGATCCCCTGCTTTTAAAGAGCTCTGAAAACCTATATGGGTCCTGTTTTCAAGGAAATTGTATGCTTACTTTCTCATAAAGAGAGATCTCCCAACAGAGATATAACCTCCTTATTTCTGTAACCCTGTGAGGATAAGGCCAACTCTCATCTAATTCTCCTTGGCTTTAGTAATGAGATATGGGAGTTGGGGGAAAATAAACAATTAGAAAAGAGATCTGGATTTAACTTTGTCTTGATGGAAATTGGATCATTTAATTCACCATAAAGACAGCCCTATAAATTTCAAAAGGCTAATATACAATTTACCACTTATATACAAATTTTAAAACTCACAAAATAAGGTTATATATTATTTATGGATACATATAAATGGAATAAAAGTAGAAAAACATGTCCTGGGTACATATACATCAAATTCATTTTAGTGCTTGCCTCTGGAGAAGGTAGGAGACAGTGGGACTATGGAGGGAAATTAAGAAGCTTCTACTTGATATGGGTAAAGTTTTAAGTTACTTAAAATCCCAAAGCAATTAATAACAAAACTGTACACATTTATTGTTAATTTGTGTGGTGTGCAGATGTCAAGGTTATATTATTCTCAGTCAACTTCTGTATTTTAAAAACTGTTCATAAAATAAAAAGGTAAATTTGTATTAAAGAGTTCTGTCTAGAGCTGAGCTGAGCTGGAGAGAACTGAGCTGCCAGGTGTCAGAATAGCTGATTAAAGCAACAAGCCAAAAATGAAAATAACAGTCAAGACTTTAATCACTTAACTGCAATAGTATTAGCAAGAGGCTAACCCAGAGAAACTGCTGGCTTCCCCACTGTTCCATTTTCTTCCATGGAACGGCACCAGGTGAGGGTCAGACAGACCAACACAGGTGTGGGGAATCTTTTCACTGCTGAAGGAGCCCCGTACAAAAGGCTCCTGCAGTTTTGTGGACGCAGAGGCTGGGGAGAAGGGCTAGGAATGGAAAAGTACTCAGTACTGATTCAGAGTGGAGAAAAATGACTTCAGGGTCTTCCAATTAGGAGACCTCAGGATGGAGGTTCCTATGCTAAGAGTGCATATATGAGTAAGAACATGGCCAGCCAGAGGGCCACAGCCCTTGCCTGTAAATCCCTTGAGACTGTAGTACATCAAAATTGTGCATCAGGTCTGGTGTGGGGAGAGCTTTTTCCCGTGAGGCCACCATGTGAAGCCCTTATAATTGTCTGTAGTTGCCTTAAAAACACACAGGTTTTTGTCTAGGAACTTCTAATAAGTTTCCGCACTTTGAAAAAGTCATACAAGTGAGAAATAGACAATTTAAGAATAACATTTGGTGACTCCAATATGCTACTTTCAATAAGCAATAGAACACCTAAACAGACGATCAATAAGGAAATAGTATAAACCAACAGTACATAGCAGACATCTATAGAATAATCCCTTAAGATCAGGAACAAGACAACAATGTCTGCTGTTACCACTTCTATTCAACATTGTATTAGAGGCACTAGCCAGAGCAGTTAGGCAAGAAAATGAAATAAAAGGCATCCAGTTTGGAAAGAAATAAGTAAAAATATCTCTATTTCCATATGACAGGATCCTGGATAGAGAAAATCCTAAGCAATCCACAATAAAACTATTAGAACTAATAAACAAGTTCAGGAAAGTTGCAGGATAAAAATCAATATATAGAATCAACTTAATTTCCCTATTAGCAATGAACAATCCTGAAATGAAATTAATAAAACAATTCGATTAAAAGAGCATCAAAAAAGAATAAAGTATTTATGAATAAATTTAACAAAAAAAGTGCAAGACATATACAGTGAAAACTATAAAAGAGATTTTAAGAGATTTTAAAGAGACCTACATAAATGGAATTCAAAGTCCAAATGTAAATCCTTATATTTATGGTCAGCTTATTTTTTTATAAGCATATGAAGATTCAGTGAGGGAAAGAATAGTTTTTTCAACAAATGTTGCTAGAAAAGCTGGATATCCACATGCAGAGTAATGGAGTCGGATCCTTATCTCACTCCATATTCAAAAATTAACTCAAAATGGATCAAACACCTAGATGGAAGAGTTAAAACAAACTCTTAAAAGGAAACATAGATACAAATCTTCATGACTTTGGGTTAGGCAATAGTTTCTTGTATATGATACCAAACCACAAGATAAAATAGATAAGCTGGACTTCATCAAAATAAAAAGCTTTGTGCTACAAATGATACCATCAAGAAAGTGAAAAGAAGAAAACAGCATGGGAGAAAATATTTGCAAATTATAAATCTAATAAGGGACTTGTATCTAGAATATTTAATGAACTCTTACAATTCAATGATAAAAAGACAGATAACCCAATTTTAAAATGGGCAAAAGATCTGAGTAGACATTCTTCCAGAGAAGATATACAAATGACCAATAAGAACATGAAAAGAGGCTCAACATCATGAATCATTAGGGAAGTGCAAATCAAAAATTATAAAATATCACTTCACAACCACTAGGATAACTATAATAAAAAGATAGGCAAGGGCTTCCCTGGTGGCGCAGTGGTTGAGAGTCCGCCTGTCGATGCAAGGGACACGGGTTCGTGCCCCAGTCCGGGAGGATCCCACGTGCTGCGGAGCGGCTGGGCCCGTGAGCCATGGCCGCTGGGCCTGTGCGTCCAGAGCTTGTGCTCCGCAACGGGAGAGGCCACAACAGTGAGAGGCCTGCGTACTGCAAAAAAAAAAAAAAGATAGGCAATAACAAGTATTGGCAAGGATATGGAGAAATTGGAAGCTTCACATATTGTTGGTGGAACCTAAAATAATGCAGCCATGTTCTAAAACAGTTTGGAATTTCCTCAAAATGTTAAACATAAGTTTACCATTCACAAAAAACTTGTTTGTGAATGTTCACAGCATTATTTATAATAGCCCAAAAGTGGAAACAGCCCAAAAGTGGAAACATCCCAAATGTCTATTAGCTGATGAATGTATAAATGATGTGGTATATCCATTCAATGGAATATTATCAATAGAAAGGGATGAAATATGACATATGCTACAATGTGGATGAGCCTTGAAAACATTGTGCTAAATCAAAGGCAGTTACAAAAGACCACATGTTGCATGATACCATTATGAATTTTCCAGAATGGGCAAATATATAGAGACAGAAAATAGATTAGTGGTTGCCTACGACTAGGGACAGAGGAGGAATGGGGAGTGACTGCTAATTGGTATGAGGTTTCTTTCTTGGGTGGTGAAAATGTTCAAAAATTGATTGTGATAATGGTTGTACAACTCTGTGAATAGAGTAAAGAACCATCAAATTGGACACTTTAAATGAATGTATGTTACGATGTGTGAATTATATTGTACTAAAGTTGTTTACGAAAGTTACACAGCAATTCTGGTTCCAATAATAACAGAGTAGCTTATGTTGAACTAACCTTCCAAAAGATAATAATTAGAAATTCTGGGCAACATATAAAAACAAAACTGTTTGAAGGTAATGGAAAATTACCCAAAGGAGGCAGAAAGTAGAAGGAATTTAACCTTTGGATAACAGAACTGCACTGGATAGTTTCCATATTATTTGACTTTCCCCCTGAGGGTGTTCTCCAGTTTATGTAGTGTGTGGAGCTGTAGCTCAAGCAAAAAGCTGCAGTCTGAGTGTCTGGAAGTGTTGGAGGATGGAGTTCAATTCTGCTAGAGAAGTTGGAAATTGAGGGGATGAATTGTGAAAAGGAGGCATCCATAGGAGGGGCATGACCCAGTCTGAGTCTAACACGGAGAGAAACTATACTGTAATTTTTTTTTTTTTGCGGTACGCGGGCCTCTCACTGTTGTGGCCCCTCCCGTTGCGAGCTCAGGCTCCAGACGCGCAGGCGCAGCGGCCATAGCTCACGGGCCCAGCCGCTCCGCGGCATGTGGGATCCTCCTGGACCGGGGCACAAACCCGTGTCCCCTGCATCGGCAGGCGGACTCTCAACCACTGCGCCACCAGGGAAGCCCTATACAGTAATTTGAACAGTGGAAGTTCAATACAAAGAGTTATTAAACCATGACAGTGGAGTAGCTATAAAGATATAAAGAGAACGCTAAGTGGCCTCCTAGGGCTGAGGGAAAGTACCCAAGGAAGGACAAACTTGGAAAAGGGCTCTGTCCCCAAGGCAGGAATTCAGACCTTATTGTAGAAGGTGTGGCTACAGCCCACTGAATGGTAGAGAAATTCACCGGGTTACCCAGGAAGAGTTGGACAGGTGCCAAGCAAAACAAGCAACTACTTTCTGGGACCCAGGTGAGGTAAGGCTGATGCGGAGGCATGCAGAGAGTGAAGGCTGTGGCAGCTTATGCACAGGCGGGGCAGCACCTGGGTAAAAAGTGCCGCACTTATAAAAAAGCAAGGCCCAACTGTATGCTGTCTACAAGAGATGGACTTTAAGTAGATAGGATAAAACTTAAGTGCTTGAAAAGGATATACTAAGCTGAAGAAAATGGGAGTGGTGCATTTTACCAAAATGATAAAGCTGTTAATTCATCAGGAAGGCATGACAATCCTAAATATATATGCATGTAATAGCAACTTCAAAATAAATAAAGCAAAAAAATCGAAAGCTAAAAGGATAGTGAAATGAATTCACAATCAAATCAAAGATTTTTACACCCTGTCTTGATAAAATTATACAGCCATACCAATAATCAGTTATACCGTAAAAGGTTTGAAAACACGTGACATTGCTATTTATATATAGTACACCCAACAATGGAAGAATACACATTCTTTCAAAGTACATATGCAGTGTTCCTCAAGATAGCCAAAAAAACTCAATACATTTTTTTTTTTTTTTTGTGGTACGCGGGCCTCTCACTGCTGTGGCCTCTCCCGTCGCGGAGCACAGGCTCCGGACGCGCAGGCTCAGCGGCCATGGCTCACGGACCCAGCCGCTCCGCGGCACGCGGGATCCTCCCGGACCAGGGCATGAACCCACGTCCCCTGCATCAGCAGGCGGACTCCCAACCACTGCGCCACCAGGGAAGCCCTCAATACATGTTTTTAAATGTAGATCATCTGAAGTACATTCTATGACTTTAATTGAGTTAAGTTAGTAATAAATAATATGTTAACTGTAAAGGCCCCAAATAATTGGAAATTAAACAATATGTAAACAACCAGTTTGTAAAATAAGAAAATCACAATGGAAATGAGAAAATATTTCAAAGTGAATGATAATAAAAATACAAGATATCAAAATTACTGAGACACAGCCAAAGCAGTGCTTTAAGGACATTATATAATTAAATGCTAATGTTAGAAAAAAATATGGCTCGTGCTTCCACTTTACAAATCTACAGAAAGAATAAATTAAGCCCAAAATAAGTAGGAGAAAGGGAATAATAAAAAGAAGAATCTATTAAATAGAAAACAGACAAACAATAGAGAAATCTAACAAAAGCTAGAATTTTATTTTTAAAAGTACTAAATTTGACAAGCCCCTAGCAAGACCAATCAAGAACGAAAAGAAAAGAATGCACAAATTTAAGATTTTAGGAATAAAAAAGAATATATCACTAAAGATTCTGCAGATGTTAAAAGGATAACAACAAGAATACAATAAAACTTTCTGCCAACTAATTCTAAAACTTAGATGAAACAGAGAAATGCTTTGAAAAATATGACTTACCGAAATTGACAGAATATGAAATAGAAAATCTGAATAGGCATATTTATATTAAATATATTAAATTTGTAATAAAAAAACTCTCAGAAAGAAAATGATAGGCCAAAATGTCTTTACTAGCCATTTCTATCACGCATTTAAGGAGGAAAGAGTGTCAGTCTTAAGCAACTGTTTCAGATAATGAAGAGGGAATACTTCCCAACTCATATTATGAGGCTAGCATACCCTGATACCAAAACCTGACAAGGATATTATAAATACATAAAAAATAACCCTCATGAATGTATATTCAAAATTCCCTAACAAAATATTAGCAAATTGGATCTAGAAATAGGTAAAAGTGATAATACATTGTGGCCAAGTGATGTTTATCTCACAAATTCAATATTAGATTAATATGTTTTTAAAATACCAAATAATATAATTCACCACATTAACAGGGTAAAAGGAGAAAATTCATATGACCATCCCAAATGATGTAGAAAAAGCATCTGACAAAATTCAACACCTATGTATAATAAAAGCTCTCAGAAAAAAAAAAAAATAGAAGAGCTCTTTCTCAGTATGATAAAGGGCATCTATCTAAAACCATACTTAATAGTGAAATATACACTTTTTCCTTAAGATCAGGAACAAGGCATGGATATCCGTTCAAGCCAATACCATTCAACATCACACCGGAAGTCCTGGCTAGTTGTAACAAGGCAAGAGAAAGAAAGGAAAGGGTACAAAATGAAAAGGAAGTAGCAATATGGTTTTTATTCATAGACAACATACTTATTTACAATAGACAATCTGAAGAAATGTACAAAACTATAATGAATAAGTGAATTTGGCAAACTTGTAGGATACAAAGTCAGTATACAAAAATCAATTGTTTTATAGATAGTAGGAAACAATTGAAAAATGAAAAAATTTTAATTATATTTGCTGTAGCATCTAAAAGCACTAATTACCTAGAAATAAATGTGTCAAAAAGTGTGCAAGACATCTACACTGAAAAACTACAAAGTATCACTAAAAGAAAATAAAGAAAACCTAATAAACGGAGGCATGTACCATGTTCGCGAATTAAGTGGTGTCGATTTTCTTCCATTTGGTCTGTAGAACCATTGCAATTGTAATCAAAACTCCAACAGGCTTTTCTTGTAGAAATTAACAAGTTTATTCTAAAATTTATATGGGTAAGCAAAGGACCTAGACTAGCCAAATCAATATGTAGGAAGAGCAAAGCTGGAGGTCTTATACTATCAGATTTCAAGCAGTTACTCTAAAGCTACAGGACACAATACAGTGTTAATTGGACAAAGGATAGATAAATAGATCAATCAGACAAAGTAGCCAGAAATAGATCCACACATAGAAGGTCAATTGATTGTTCTACAAAGGCTTGGAGGTAATTCAACATGAAAAGTAAAGTCTTTTCAACAGATGCTGCTAAAGCAACTGGATAAATATGACAGGAGAGGGTGGGGAAGGGGCAGGGGAGGACACACAAATCAGTGAACATGAAAGAAAAAGTGGATAATTTGGAATTCATGAAAGTAAAAACCTTTGCTCATCAAAAGGCGTCTTTGGGAAGCCTTGGGTTACAGGGAGGGGTGGGTGGCCGGCTGTCCTGGAGGTTGCCATGGCTACTCAGGCATTGCCTTCCCTTACAATGTGTTATTACACTAGCTCGCACAAGTAGCAAGTAAAAGCGTAAAGGAAGGGTCACTAACACAAAACGATGCCAAGAAATTGTGGTGAAACACATGAACACCTCAGCAGCTATGTTGTGAAGGTTGAGATAAGGTTAAAGGGAGCACAGGAATCTTCTGTGTTGGCCTGGTGACTGCTCCAGTGAATAGCCACTGTTAAAACAGCCTGCGTTCCTGCCAGTGGAGGTGCCGGGAGCGGGGAGGTTGATCTTTTACTTTCCTTGACTTCCTGTGTTTTGTATGAGACCTTGGTCCTGCATCCCAGATCTGCCCTGTTCTTCCTGTTGTGTTTTTTTTTTCCTCGCTCTTCTCTTTCCAATAACTGGCAAGTGAGCAACAGTAGTTGGCATATATTTTTTGTCTTACTTTCCCACCAGTCTGAGTTAAACAAACAAAAAACCCTACTGGCCATTCTTACCTAACTGCTTTAGTGTGACACCACAAAAGAATTCTAGTTTCATCCCGCTCACACAGGATCAGTGTCTTTTGCTCCTCACACCTTAATATGTTTAGGCTGCAGGGGGAGAGTCAGGAGACTGGATGGCAGCTAGAGGTCTGGGTACACATTCTCTCCTCGTGCCTCTGAAGGGTTTTCCCTCTCCTGAGCCAAAGTGGATCTGTTACTGTGTAGCTTCTAAAATGAGATAATGTGAAAATTGTTTGAAAATCCAAAAGGCTTTCCCAATACATGGGCAATTTCTATATTTTATATTTGGTATAAAAATACATTTTATATTTCTAATTTAATCTATCTCTATTATTTTTTCAAAGAGCAAACATATCTCTTTTCCTTTTATTTTTTAGTTACTATAAATAAAAGTAGAGGTGCTTAAGTTAAGGAAAAAAATCAGTTCATTCCAGTGCAGCAGTCCCCACCCTGGGGCTGGAGGGGTTACCGATGGTGAGTCCGAGGTGTAATGGGTTGAATTGTGGCTTCCAAAAAAGACAAAAGGTAAGCTCAAAACAGGGCGAAGCATGCCTGAGACAAATTTTAAAAGCCATAAACAACAAGCATAACACACACAAGAGAAAGGGCCTTTCCTTTATTTTTTTCACAAATTAAGTCAGAGGCTAAAAGCACTCTCATGACAACGTGAAGCTGGCTACTGTACCAAGAATGTTATAGTCATTCAGTCTCACAGAAGAATATACACTCAATGATTCCATTTCTGTGAAGTCCAAGAACAGCCCAAACTGACCCATAGTCATGAAATATTGTTGCAGATGAGAATCCACAGAACTTAGAACCTGTCTAGACACTGCAGACATGTGGGAGGCCTATCTGACAGCCCTTTGAGGCCTTTGCAGCTACGTGCCCTCACCCCTCCTCTCTGCAGACACGAGGCTGCAGTGAGAGCTGCTACTGCTCGTGAGTCAGCACCGAGCAGGAAAGGTTAAAAATATACCCAATAAACAGTGTTCCTCAGTTATCCAGATAAATAAGCACATATGCGAGAAAATAAAGACTAAAGGCCTGTTGACGGTCTTGCATAAATTAAGGAATTCTGATGTGACATCACTCCTGGAGAGAAGAAAACATCTTTACAAGAAGCAGCAGGAAACAGGCCCAAGGTCTGCGCCTCTCCTTTTCAGCACCTCTTCTAGCCTCAGTACCAAAGCCTTTCCAACCTAGGCACCAGCTCTCTCTGGCATCCTGGAGGCTGCCTCACTGAACTCTTCCAATCTGAGCAGTAGACCATGTCCTGAAGCGTTTCTTTCCTTCTACTTTCCGTCAAAACTTCCCTATCCTGCACCTATGCTTTCTAGAACTTATTCTATCCTAAGTGGCTTTCAGTTAGTTGTCATCACTCCAATCCTTTCAGATAAATTTCATTAGGGATTTTTTGAAGATATAAAAAGTGATTCTAATGGTAGATATTTTAGGCACTGTGACAACCAGTAAGAAAAATGTGTTTAAATTATCTTTTTATTAGTGCCTTTAAAATTAAACTATCTATGACACATCCTAGTTATACTTGCCTTATGAGAACTTAGTGGCACATCTTATTCAGTGACTCTTATCAAAGGTTATTCCAAGAGCTCCTCCTTTTCTTTGTGACTTGTTATCATGCTTCTGAGTTTATCTTAATGCATTTAGTTTGTTAAACTTAAGAAGGTAGCTGAATTTGTAGCTAATGATTCCGAAATGAAAACCACTTTCATTCATTCATTCAATTAGCATAAATGGAACATAATGCCCAGTGGAGGAGATATAGTGTACAAATGGTATTGCAATACAACTTAATATGTTCTGTAATAAAGGAAAAAGGCTCTGTGAGCACAGAGAAGGGGACTACTACCTATGGAATACAGAAGAGGCTACAGAAAGAAGTAAATATTTGCTCTCTGGAGTAACAATTAGGGAGGTTGCTGGGAAAGGAATATCCTAAGATTAATGGCACAAATACAGGCATGGAGTTGTGAAAGTCTGTGCTTGTTTAGGTCTGCAAAATCTATGTGGCTAGAATATGGATAGATGTAGATGGCATTGGAAGAGAGGACAAATAAAGGATGGTGGGGACACAGAAGAAGGGATTTTGTATGCCATTGTAAGCAATGTAATCTTTATTTAATGAAAAACAGGAAACCAAGAGTGGTATTGCCAGATGTATATTTTGGATGGAAAACCTATAGCAGAATATGGAGTATAACTTCTGTTCACCAAGATAAAGATGTTCTCAAGGTAGCAAGCAAGTAGTATTCCTCGAAACACCTTTATTTCCGTGGCCTTGAGCCTGTGGCATATGGCTCAAAAGACAGCTTTTCCAGGTGATACCCACTTTCCACGTGATCCAGGACACGGCCATGTAGATTTCCTCTAGTCTGAGGAAGGCAAAGAAGTAGAGGAAGTCGAGGAATTGTGAAGTTAGGGTGCGTGGAACTGCAGAGGACAGTGAATGGCAAGAGTGGATGGAAGAAGGTTCTGTGCATGGGAAAGACCTTAGAGTTCAGTTCTTGTAGAGACAAGGGTGGAGCAGGGGGCAGAATACGGCAAGAATTTCAAAGAGAGAAGGCCTGTGTCTCCATGTAGAAGCATAATTACCCGAAGAACACTGACTTCAAACTACTTAGGTTGTGAGGCAGTTAGTAACTTGACTTTTACCAATAAGGAAATGCAAACTTTGGATACCAGACAGCTTTTCATTAAAAAGAAGAGGGAACAGAAAGCCCAGAGATAAACCCACACACATATGGTCACCTTATTTTTGATAAAGGAGGCAAGAATATACAACGGAGCAAAGACACCCTCTTCAATAAGTGGTGCTGGCAAAACTGGACAGCTGCATGTAAAAGAATGAAATTAGAACACTCCTTAACACCATACACAAAAATAAACTCAAAATGGATTAAAGACCTAAATGTAAGACCAGACACTATAAAACTCTTAGAGGAAAACAGGCAAAGCACTCTATGACATAAATCACAGCAAGATCCTTTTTGACCCACCTCCTAGAGAAATGGAAATAAAAACAAAAATAAACAAATGGGACCTAATGAAACTTAAAAGCTTTTGCACAGCAAAGGAAACTATAAACAAGACGAAAAGACAACCCTCGGAATGGGAGAAAATATTTGCAAATGAAGCAACTGACAAAGGATTAATCTCCAAAATTTACAAGCAGCTCATGCAGTTCAATAACAAAAAAAAAACAACCCAATCCAAAAATGGGCAGAAGACCTAAACAGACATTTCTCCAAAGAAGATATACAGACTGCCAACAAACACATGAAAGAATGCTCAACATCACTAATCATTAGAGAAATGCAAATCAAAACTACAATGAGGTATCACCTCACACCGGTCAGAATGGCCATCATCAAAAAATCTACAAACAATAAATTCCTGAGAGGGTGTGGAGAAAAGGGAACCCTCTTGCACTGTTGGTGGGAATGTAAATTGATACAGCCACTATGGAGAACAGTATGGAGGTTCCTTCAAAGACTACAAATAGAACTACCATATGACCCAGCAATCCCACTACTGGGCATATACCCTGAGAAAACCATAATTCAAAAAGAGTCATGTACCACAATGTTCATCACAGCAGTATTTACAACAGCCAGGACATGAAAGCAACCTAAGTGTCCATCGACAGATGAATGGATAAAGAAGGTGTGGCACAAATATACAATGGAATATTACTCAGCCATAAAAGGAAACGAAATTGAGTTATTTGTAGTGAGGTGGATGAACCTAGAGACTGTCCTACAGAGTGAAGTAAGTCAGAAAGAGAAAAACAAATACCATATGCTAACACATATATGTGGAATCTTAAAAAAAAAAAAAAAGGTTCTGAAGAACCTAGGGGCAGGACAGGAATAAAAACGCAGACGTAGAGAGTGGACTTGAGGACACGGGGAGGGGGAAGGGTAAGCTGTGACAAAGTGAGAGAGTGGCATGGACTTACATATACTACCAAATGTAAAATAGCTAGTGGGAAGCAGCCACATAGCACGGGGAGATCAACTCGGTGCTTTGTGACCACCTAGAGGGGTGGGATAGGGAGGGTGGGAGGGAGATGCGACAGGGAGGAGATATGGGGATATTGTATATGTATAGCTGATTCACTTTGGTAGAAAGCAGAAACTAACACAACAATGTAAAGCAATTATACTCCAATAAAGATGTTAAAAAAAAGGGGGGGACATTCTTTGAAAATGTTGACAATTTAGAGTAACTCCACCTTTGACGTGTTTAAACTATGTCATCTTGGCCAAGTCACTGGACTTTCTAAGTATCTCCATTCAGGAAAATAGATAATCAGGTATGCAATAAACAGTGACAGTTACACGTACAGATTCATTTTTTATTATCGATGATGGTTATGTGTTAAACAGAGCACTGCAGAACAGGAAAGTGAATAGGAGGAGGATTAAAAATATATTGAGAAATCCACTGGTTAATGCTTACTGACAAATTCTTGAAGAGCTTTTATGGTAACCTACAGTTAAACTTAGATTTTTATTTTCAGCCCTTTATTTGGAACTGAGTAATATGAATGTCTCCTCTCCCAGAGGAGTGAAGCAGTGGGTGACTCAGACTGAATCGGGCTGGTAAAGCAGTTCCCTTATCATAGCAGTTTGATGTTTATGTTAATTTGCCATCGAGAGAGAATTTATAAAGATCAGGTGTAATCACCTAATGCTCATTTTAAACAGAAAGAAAAAGGATTTTGCATCAATCCTGAAGGAGTAAGCGTAGGAGAAATAATTATACCACGCTAGTTGAAATAGTGCTTTCACATACATTTTTCCCATCCTGGGAGGGAGAGAAGGGGTTATTAACTCAGCGTTCCAGATGAGGAAGGAGATGGTCAGAATGAGCTGCTCGAGGTCATGCAGTTAGTAAGTAGCAGAGCAGTCCCTTTATGTCTACAAATGCTAAAATCTTTCCCCTATATTCCTCTGCCTCTCAAGAAATCCATGCTTCTTTCTGCCCAGGGCATTGAGAATTAGTACTGGCACTGGTGACTTCCCCACAGAGGGAGATGTGACTGACCAATTCCAAGCGTGGCTTGTGACTGTAGCTTGAATAATTACTTTTTTAGACTTTAAGTGTGGTTTATAGAACCTATTGTTTTATATGTTCTGCACTCTTTCTTCAACAAATTGGAAAGACTTCAGACTCTGAACAGAGAGAGAGTTTTTTCCAGTGAATGGTGGATGCAAGAGTCTCAAGGGAAAGGATGACCAACAAAGCTCAGGTAGACAGATGGGCCTTGGCCAAGGGCTAGGGGCCGCCTTAGGACCAGGAAATAGCACACCAAACAAGCATTTTGTGTATTTTCTTCTCGGCTTTAAAAAAGCTTTTGTTTTTAATCATCTTATTATATATTGTGTCTTTTCACCATTTTTTTGCCTTTCTTCTCATAATACTGTACTTCAACTCTTTTTCTGTGCACTCTGTTGCATTTTGTTTCTTTATTGAGGTCTGGGGTTCTTAAGATCCTCTGGTTTCTCTGAGGTCATTTTTCTGTATCTTGCCAGCTCCATGTAATGCCAATTCATAGACATCACATATGGTACGTCTCCATTTTGCTCTCAGAGCCCCAGTGCTTAGAAACAAACCTCCAGACCCCATTAAGAGCCAGGCGTTTATAGTGATTACAGTGAATGAGTTAGGAATCCTTCCATGCATTTTTTAATTCCTTTATTACAAAAGTAATCTATCCTCATTATTTAAAAAAAAGTCAACTAGTACCAAAAGGTATAAGTTAAAAAGTAAAAACCCCCCTCTCCTTCCTGACCTCCTCAGCCGCCAAACTGGCTACCCAAAGGTAGATAGTCTTACTAGGCCACTGAGTGTGCGTCCAGACGTTCCTTTTTCATGTATATACAAACAGAATCATATTTTAATACTGTTTATGCAACTTTTTTTCATTTACAGTTTCTCTTAAATATGTTTTTACAGCAACAGAATCAGATCCATTTATTATTTTAAAGTTCACTGTTGTGCCTTTTGTAGGGATGTAACATGAATTACAGACTTAAACCGTTCCCTCTGGGTGGAGAATGTTTTCGTTGTTTTTCTGTTGCACACAATGCTTTAGTGAATATTCCTGGACACACATCTTTGCATATTTTGTATGCATGTATATGTGGAGCATTTTTCTAGAAATAGAATTCTTACTGCATTTTATTAGGTATTGGACACTTTCCTCACCCTTCCCGGTCTTGGTCTGAGCTGTGGTTCTCCCAGGTCCGTGTGTGGCTTGCTGCTGGGCTGTAAATGGTTATCAGCAGCTCTTAACTCTTGCTAAGTTAAAACCACCTGCAGAGCATTTTAAAAAAGCAAATTATTCAGGCTGTGCCCTGGAACTACTGAAGCAAAGTTTTCAGAAGGGAAACCTGGGCTTTCACATGTTTTAACACCACCATAGGTGATTCTCATGTTGAAGACTGCTGATTTGGTTTCTGGTTTCCATTTTTTCCCATGATTATGGCTGTACTTTCTCTCTGACTCAGTGTTTCAAACTCTGGGATGTCACTCTTTCCCTTCACAATTTCTCTTCATGAATTATCCCAGTTTAGTTTTTTAGCATTCATTTCCCCATTTGTTAACTACATTCTTTTATCTTTAGTTATAACTTCCATTTCTTTTTATTAGATTATTTTTACCCTGTAAACGGCATGACTCAATCTAAGCCCTCCTTGTTTATTACCATGAATAAGCTGGTCAGAGTCCTAGGGCACCAGGCGTTCGACAACATTCAGCCTCCATCAGAGATCACTGTCCTTACCTGATTACTCTATCTTTTCTACGTAAAGGCAGACAGTAACACATAGTGGTAACTTGGGCTCCAGACTCAGGCTCAGTTTAAACCCCAGCTCTGCCACTTACTGGCTGTGTGACCTTGTACAAATTCCTTAACTTTTCTGTGCCTCAGGTTTCCCACAGATAAAGTGGGGATACTAATGCCTGTCTGAAAGGATTGTTGTAAGGAACAAGTAAGTTGTTCGGTGTAAGACACTTTAAGGTAACTGGAGTATCGCAGGCACTCATTAGATGCTGTTATTATTGTCCAGCTCCCTCCTAAAAGATGACAGACAGACCTCTGAGTGGCTTCCCTCTCAGGTGCAGGTTTCCTCTTTCTTTGACTTCTTCATCTGGTTATACATTGCCATCTGCTTTCCATCTTCCAGAATTTTGTTGATAGCTATCATCTGTTGTCATTTTTACTCATACTCTCTTTGGCCTTCAGAGTTTTACAGTCATTAACTAGAGTTTCCAGAAGTAACAGACATAAACATGTTCAATCTGCCAGGTTGAACATGAAAGTCTTCATTCTTTGTTAGTCACAATTTAAACATAGATATAAATACTTGAAAATATCCAAATTATTTCTCCCAGTGCACTGTGACCATATCATGTTTTTCTTATTGTTTAAAAATATTACAACCAAAAAAGTCTTTTCTCAGTAGCATCTAGTCATGAGCCATGTGCAGTAATCTCAGAATTATGAACTTGATGATGAGTTAGACTCCACTGGAGAAGGCAGCCTCGGTAGATTTCTTTTCATCTTTTAAAAATGTCTTCTTTAAAATTATTTTTCACATTATTCTTTCTCTAAATGCATGCCCTGGGTATTTAATGGCTTTTTGTTCTATACTCTTCTTATATCATTTGATTTGAACACAGGTAGATAATAGCATTTTTGATGATTTCAAAGTAGGGTCTCCTTTGGTGGTAGATAGCTTCTAAGGTGGCCCCAACGATCCCTGCCTCCTGGTATTCACAGCCTGTTCAATCCCCTCCCTTTGACCACCCTGTTTCTAATTAATAAAACACATCAACATTGAGAGCATGTCACTTCCGCAATGAGGTTACAGAAGATTATGACTTCCATCTTGCTAGCAGACTGTCTTTTGGGCTTTGATGAAGAAAGTTGTTGTGTTGAGAGGTCCCCATGGCAAGGAACTGAGAGTGGCCTTCAGCCAACAACCCACAAAGACTCAGGCCCTCAGTTTCCTCATCCTTCAAGGAACCAAATCCTGTCAACAACCACATGAGCTTGGAAGTGTATCCTTTCCCAGCTGACCTTCAGATGAGACCCCAGCCCTGAGCAGTACTTTTGTTGCAATCTCGGGAGAGACCCTGAGACTGGCAAAGCCTAGATTGCTGACCCACACATACCATGAGATAATAGATGCGGTTTTTTGTTGTTGTTGTTGTTGTTGTTGTTTTGCGGTACATGGGCCTCTCACTGCTGGGGCCCCTCCCGTTGCGGAGCACAGGCTCCGGACGCGCAGGCTCAGCGGCCATGGCTCATGGGCCCAGCTGCTCCGCAGCATGTGGGATCCTCCTGGACTGGGGCACGAACCTGTGTCCCCTCCATCGGCAGGCGGACTCTCAACCACTGCGCCACCAGGGAAGCCCCAGTAATAAGTTTTAGACTATGGTTGTGGAAAGTCTTAATCACAACCATAGACCCCTTCATGTGTATAGTAATTTGTATTAAGTATCTTTCTATTTTTTGTAGTTTGAATCCAACTTCAGATATTTAGTTAAACATTTACAGGACATGCATTTTCACCCTAAATAAATTTCCTGTGGATGGAACCATATGTCTTGCCAAATATAGAAAAATAATTTAGAATACATTCAAGGACTTTGAATCTACTTATTTTTAAAGCAAATCACATATAAAAGTGCTTTAATGTACTTAGTCCTGCCTAAATGATTCATTTCCAGCCTCCTAGTTCAAAAGATAGCAAACCTGGGTAGATTAAGTACTAGGTTTTAACACTAGATATTTCCAAGTGTTACTTTTGTGGACTGTCCTCCATCAAGATGAGATATAAGCTTCATTCTCCCTTGTTCAATAAGGAGTGTTGGGAGCACAGTAAACTTGAGAGGGATGAGTGGGCCTGGAAAATATTTGACTAGCAGAACTTTTCCTTGTATGGAGCAGAAGGAAATTGTAGATGCGGTAGAGAAAGTCCTTAAAGCCCCAGGAGTCCCTCAAATCCTTATCAAAGGGCAGCTTCATCAACAAACGTCTCACCACCGGCATCTGTCCCCGTGCTTCCGTTACCCAGGAATCTTTTTTTATAAATAAAACTGTTCACACACACCAACAGAAACCCCAACGCATGTAACACCTTCTTCACCTATAAAAATGGTTTAATTCACAGCCAGTTTCACTGAACTGAAGCAAATAACACTTGACGAGTGAATTAGGAAAGTAGAACTGCTGTGTCCAACACTATTAGGAAACTTGCTCAGATCCTTAAAATATCAGGCCTAAAACAGGAGCTTCACATCGTTCAGTGTCAGAGCTTCGGGTAAAGTACCAGACTGTGCTGACTGCTGACGGTTCCACCTTCTAAGCATTATTCTTCCAGAAGCACCAGGCCTTGTACCTTCTGAGCAAACATAGCAGAGGTCAATTTTCTACCTCTGGTGTTGTGTCTATATTTGCAGAGGAAAATTATTTTAAAATTTTCTTCTATTTTGTACATATTTGAAAAGACTAATAGCCTTTTCTCTATGATTCTCTTTTCTTCCTCATTCATTGTGTTCAGTATCCAAAAGGTATAAGCAATCAAGCTGACTTCAAAACTAGCTTAAAAAGTCACATTTGATGAAATGGGTGGATAATCTGTGCACACTTGTTTGGAATGAGGGGAATGCTCGGAAGGGTATTTCCAAAACAGCAATACTTTTAAAAATCACAGTGCCTAGAGCATCCCACCACTAAGATCAGCTGATTGAATTTTGTAAGCAACTGAAGAAACTTCCAGTGTTGTAGAGCCAAGTTGCTAAAATGCCCATGGGGCACATCCACCTTAGACCTTCACACTGAAGGCTTCCTCTCAACGAGATTGGGGGAAACAAACCTCTAGGCAGAGTATAGTGAGTTCCCAAGAGGCAATATTAAAGGTAAAAGAAAACCGGTGGTTTTGCTGTGACACGTTTTCTCTTGCTGGCCCCGAATGTCTCTTTTTCTCTCACCCCACCCTCCTAACCCTAACAGTTTATACACTGTGCTTATTCGCCCAGCAGTTGTGCATGTTCTTTGGTCCTTAGATGGTTCACTTATATCCTGCTTCTCACACATTAAATAAAATATCTTTATATCTGTCATTAGCCTCTAGTATTGGAAAGAAAACGGGAAAAGTTTTCCCTTGAAATATGTACTTTGAAAATACACCTTAGGCAATTCTTCCAGTAAAGGAATTTTTTTTTATGGGTTTCCTATTTTGATAATGGCAATGGTTTCCTATTTTGATAATAGGCAAGTCAGTGAACCCCATTAAAATTAAGTCTCTGTCTTTAAAATGGGTTAATAAAGTATATCTTGGACCTTAAATATAAGTAACGTGTCTAGCACAATGATCAGTGGGTGGGCATGAGCAGCTATTGTTGTCATTTGTACAGAAAAATGACAGCTATTAGTATTAGCTGCATCATTCATAAATCTTCTGCTCAGTGGCTTAGTTTTTCTTCATTTCTTCTCCTACCAAGGTCTGTTATGAAATTTGTTATTAACTTGGGATTTGGCAGGAGGTATTTATTTTACAATAATTTGTTATACATTTATATACATGATATTTAACAAGAAAAGGTTAAATATAGGGATGTGAAAAACATTGAAGCATCTTAGCCTTGTTTTTTTTTTTCTCATTACAGATTATATTAACTAATACAAAGCTAGATCTGAATGGGATGTCTTAACAGGAAACTTACACTCAATATATCCAAAAATGAACTTACTATCTTTTCTCCTTCTTCACTTCCTCCCTCCTCTCTCCCTCCCTTCTTTTTTAATCTCATTCCTTCCACATTGGGTTACCTCCTATTACAACATACAGCACTAGAGAATAGGCATGCAATCATGAATAAGGCAGTTACAATCTCTGCCCTCATGTCTTACATGCTAGTAAGACACATTCAACAAAAGAATTACAGAACTAATTATATCAAAATAGATTTGATGAGTGTGATGAAAGAAAGCTCAGAATCCAATACAAGTAAATGCCGTGCAAGCGAGATGGAAACCTGACTTGGTCTGGAGGTGCTGGGGAGCATCGTGGATGCCAACCCTGACCTGAGACGTGAAGGACAAGGTGGGAATGGGGAGAGTTTTAAGCAGAGGTAACATAATTTTTTCGACTTATGCCTCTTTTTCTTTTATCTGTTTCTTTTCAAACACAATCATCCTCCCAGTCATCCAGGCTTAAAATCTTTACATTATCTTTGACACTTTATTCTCTTTTGCCTCAACAAATAATCAGTTGCTCAGTTTTCTTGATTTAGCACCATCTTTTCCTCTATTCCCATGCGTGACTAAATTCCCACTCTCACTGTATTTGTTACATTTTTCTTTACCTTTTTCCTATCGCTTTATTTTTTCTTTCATTCAACAAATATTTCTGAACATTTCCTGTGTGCCAGGACTCTGCTGGCGCCAGTGTTACAGAAGTGAACGTGATAAGCATGGCTGTCACAGCGCCTACAATCCAACATGGTGCCATGGGTCCAATGCTGCCATAAAGCAGGGACAGTGTCCTAAACCACGGGCAAAGCTTTGTCCTCCTAGAGGAAGGGATATTCAGGCTGAGGCCTGCAGGTGAACAGGAGTAAGCCAGGTACAGGTGAGACTGTGGGGCTGTGTAAGGAACGTCCAGTGAGAAGGGACAGCATATGCAAGGATTCGAGGGCTTGGGTGGAGGAAAAGCAATGATGTAATAAAGGCAAGCTGCGGACAACCAGCTCGAATAATTTTGACTTTTTCATAGGAGCCAGTGAAAGGTTCTAGGCAGGAGAGTGAGGTGTCAGAAACATCACCCTAGCTGCCGTTTGGGAGCTGGAGGAAAGAGGAATGGTGGAATAAGATATAAGGAGAGGGAAAAGGCTGGTGGGAAAGATGATGGATTGGGATTGTTTTTCTTTTTTCCAACTGGTCTTTTCACCTTCACTCTCTTCTCCTTCCATGGGCAACCAGTCTTCTTGCATGCTGCTACCAGAGTAACTTTCTGGAACACACTTCTGATCTCAACTCAGAGTTTAATGGCATGTCTGCTCTTGGAACAAAATCTGAATTCCTCACCCTGTTATTCACAGTTTACAGTGAACTGGCCGCGTCTCTGCTTTGAAGCTTGATATTCTACACTCCCCTGGATGTCTTCCCACTGTGTCTGTCTGTATACTCTACACTCTGAAGCATCCCCACAACCATGGCTCTGTCTCAGGCCCCCGTCCTCTTTCCTCTTTGCTTCCATACTTAAACGCGCTCCTCCTTCATGCGCTCTCAGATGTCCAGCCTCCCGGGATAGCTTTGCTTGTTTCCACTGAGAGAAATTTCCCTTTTCTCTGAATCCTCAATATGATGCAGTCCATGGTATTATGGTGTTTGTCATCTCCCCACGTGGTGTAACTATTTGGAGAGGCAAGCCAGTGCAGCTCTTAGGAGCATGAACTCTGGAACCAAACCACCCGGATTCAGATCCTGGCTCTGACACTTCCTAGCTGTGTGGCCCTGAGCATATCACTTAAATTCTCTGTGCCTCATTTCTCTTCTATAAAATAAAAGTCCCTACTCCATAAGGTATTGTGAGGATTAAATGTGCAAATAATGCAAAAATGTATAATTTAGTATCTAGCAATAATGCTGGATAAATATGTGGTAAGATCATGCCAGTATTTTTATCATTTACATGTAACATCCACTCTTCTAAATGATAACTTGAGGACCTAATCTGCATCGGATTTACTTTTATGGCTTCTAAATCCCTTACTGCCTCACGCAGAGTAAATAACTAGTGAACGTGTAAGTTAGAGTCACAAAGACCAGTGAACCCTAATGGGACTTTTCAAATAGTTTATTTTGAAGAGAATATTGTATTTATTAAATTAACTAAAACAGATCATTGAGCAAATATTTTACATATAAATGTAAAGCGCACAGGATTTTACATTTGATTCAGGGAGAGACCCCTACAGATAACTATAATATAAGGTAGAAAAAATATACAATAAAAGTGATTATAGGAATTCAAAAGGAGTGGCTAGAAGCATTAGTAAAGAATTCATTGAATTCATGAGATGCAATTATACTGCATTGCAGGGGTAACTTTTAGAATAAAGCATTCATAAATCAACTCTCATAATAATATTAGCCAATACTTACTGAATACTCACTGTAGCAGACACTATGTGTATCGCACTGAAACTTCAAAACAGTCCCATCTGCAAGTATTATTGCTGTGTTCATTTTACAAATGGGAAGACTGAGGCATAGCAAAGCAGTGTCTGTCAAAGTCATACAACTAATAAAGAATAGAGCCAGGACTGGACCCAGGGAGACTGGATGCAGAGCCTGTATTCTCCACCACCACACTGCAAAATTGAGAGCTCTGCTTCACTATTTGCTGAACTGTTTCTAATATGTTTTATTAAGTTCACTGGAATTTCATTTTCTATTACTTTTTAAACTTATATCTCAGTTATTCTTTCATTTATTTCTGACCGACTCAATCTTTCACTTACAGTAACAAGTCCTCAGATTCTTTATCTGTGAAATAAAATTTTGAACCTGTATCAATAGTTCCCAAACAGTTCAAGAGCAATTCTTTCGTTCAAAATAAAACAATCATGCAGACGTCTATAGTATAGTTGTTCACTTTTGCTTATTCATTCTCTTAGTTGTTGCTTGTTGTGAAATAGAAAAGTTTGCAATAAGTCTCAGGCTTTTGCAGCCCCCAGGAATCCACTGTGCTGGGATAATCTCTAAAGCCATTTCTAGTGGAAATATTTATGATTTTATATATTCTAGACTTTAGGTTCCTATCTCTCTAGTTTCTAATCTATCATTTCTCTCTGCCATGAGAAGGAGCACTTATGCTTCCCTAATCCCTTAATCTTATATCAAGTTTTCTCTTTTTCTTTCCCATAAGTTTTCCCTTCTTCCTTGAGCTCCAATTCCTTAGTAAACAGTACAGCTTACTTTGCAGAACTCATAATTACCACTGGGCCCTTGTGCATAGGAACTATGTCTAAAACATATGAACTAAAACTTAGAATACAAAGTTACAGAATTTTAACTTGTTTTGTGAAAATAGAAAATAAAAGAAAGGTTTTATATCAAGTTTTGGATGCAGTTTCCTGGCAGATTAAATTCTGAAATCAAATCTTTATCTCTGTCTTCAGCATAGACTTAGTGAATTAGAAAATTAAGGACAAGTACTATATACACACAAAGGAACATTCTCTCCTGTCCACATCTATTTTTTACCTTCTTCTCATTTCTTGACACTTTTGTCCAGTCTTTTCCCTAGTCCTTGAGAATTTAATCATAATGGTCTTGTCAATGCTTAATTTAATACTTTGATATAGTAGAAATATTAGAGAGATGCCAGCATAGAGTTATAGGTAATGTCATGCTTGGTACTGCTGGAGAGTGGGGCTCCATTTGTCCGATATCAGCAAGAAAACGTCAGCGGGCTTCCCTGGTGGCGCAGTGGTTGAGAGTCCGCCTGCCGATGCAGGGGACGCGGGTTCGTGCCCCGGTCCGGGAAGATCCCACATGCCGTGGAGCAACTAGGCCCGTGAGCCATGGCCGCTGAGCCTGCGGGTCTGGAGCCTGTGCTCCGCAACGGGAGAGGCCACAGCAGTGAGAGGCCCACGTACCGCAAAAAAAAAGAAAGAAAAAAGAAAGAAAAGAAAGAAAATGTCAGCACCTGCCCCATCTCCCCCCGCTATGCTTTCTGTTTCCCAGTATTCACGTCTTCGGGAGGAAAAACCAAAATAACACTGGAGATTTTAGGAGTGGGCATACTTTTCTGTTACAATGACCTTATGCTCAGCAGAATCAGCTCAGGCCAGCTGCTCCAGCAGAAGAGTGCAAGGCCACGTTTTTCAACGGCATTAATCCTTTAGCGGGTCCAAACCGTTTCCTATTCAATGAGGGCTTTGCTCAAAGCCACGCAGTAGCAGATGAGAGGTTGTGCATACTGTGCTTTCACAGGACTTTTGACCATCCCCCAGAGTTGGCCACTTGTTCCTTTGTGTCCCATGGAGCCTGCACAGATGTTTATCACAGCACCTATACTGCTTTGATGCAGTTTCTTCTTTACTTATTTATATACATTTAAATTTTTTATCTGTTTATTTTATTTTTAGCTGTGTTGGGTCTTCGCTGCTGCGTGCGGGCTTTCTCTAGTTGCAGTGAGTGGGGGCTGCTCTTTGTTGCAGTGTGCGGGCTTCTTATTGCGGTGGCTTCTCTTGTGGAGCCACGAGTTCTAGGTGCACGGGCTTCAGTAGTTGTAGCACACGGGCTTCAGTGGTTGTGGTTCGCGGGCTCTAGAGTGCAGGCTCAGTTGCTGTGGTGCACAGGCTTAGTTGCTCTGTGGCACGTGGGATATTCCCGGACCAGGGCTTGAACCCGTGTCCCCTACATTGGCAGGTGGATTCTTAACCACTGCGCCACCAGGGAAGCCTCCAATTTCTTCTTTATATGGCTCTCTTCCCTTTCTTATTGGCCTTTGTACCCATAGCATCTAGTATATTGCCTGGCTCGTGATAAATGCTTAATTAATATTTGTTGAGTGAAAACTCTGGAGTGAGAAGTGAGGAGTTAGTGAAGTGATGGAGCCAAGTACGAAGTGAGGTAATAAACATGGAGTGATAGATGATGGGGGGATGGGGTGCAGTACAGGATAATCCTCTTAGGATATTTCAGACAGGGGAAAGGTATGGCCGGAAGTGTGGAGCAGGGATAGGCATGGCTCCAGCTGAGAAAGGCAGTGGAAGCTCGCCTGGCTGGCCCACCTGGGGAAGTAAAGGAGAGTGAAGCTTGGACATACCAAAAATTTAGAGGCAATTGCTAGAAACTCCTGAAAGCTAGAATTAAAGACTTTAGATCTGACATGAAAGCAATAAGGAGACTTTATAGTTCTTTGTTTTGGACAAAGAATGATCAAAATAATGTTTTAGAGTTTTATTCAAATAAATATGTTCTCATGTCAAAATTCATAGTATTAAACATCAGACTGTGAAATACTGATTTTAATCTGTGGGTCATCAGCTGATCCTGAAGGTCTCTTTCTTTCTCTTCTCATCCTACAGGTTGTTATTTTGTACTTTGAGCCAAGCACATTTCGCTGTATTCTCCTAAGATGGGTCCGTCTTCTCGGTTTTGCTACTGTTTATGGAACTGTCACTCTCAAGCTTCACAGGTATATTATGTTTTACTAGTTTTCGTTCCCATGGGAGGATCAAAGCGTTTGGCTTAGCATGTAATTGCAAGCTCAGTCAGCCACTTAAATGGTTAAATTTCAGAAATTTAGATAGGAAGATGATATATATTTTTTATTTTCAAGACACTGTCTTTAGGATTCTCTAGGAAAGTCTTTAATACAATTGAATTTGAACAACATGCTTTAATGAATGTGCCATTGGTTATGGCAAGGTTAATTCTGAATAAAAAATAAATTTAGAATGAATGTGAAGCAGTATTTACTAGCTAAGAACAGGAAGAAATACAAGACAATACAGCTGCAATAATAATCCAAGTCCAGAGCTACCAAAGAATCCTGTATAGTAGAATTCAGCAATACGCTTAGCTAACAAAAGCTATTGTCCTCTATTCCTGAGTTCCATGCCCCAGGGTAATCCCACTGATATTCTTTGGATGAATTTCCAAAAAAATAGTATTCTTGGTTTCCCTTCTTCACCAGTAGGCTCCAGTGATTATCAGCCGTATAAATTGGAGAACACTGTAAATTCCCTTATACTTCAGTTTCAAAATCACCTACTTCTAAAAAGTATATGATAAGTACTAGCAGGAAAGAGACAATAAAATAAATTACCTATCCAGAAAGGCTGGGAATAGCTGGAAATGATTCCAGGGCTTTCCCTTGCCTCCTCTTTCCAAGTTTTCTCAACGTAGTGGTGCCAAAGAGCATAGGAGTTAACGTATAAATCTCTCCTGCAGGATAACACTCTAGTTCTATAGAGAAACCTTTTACGCTGATCAGCTTTAAAGCTGATTTAATAGTCACAGTAAGCCATTCATATTTTCATGCTAATTTGACCGTATTTCTCAATAAATGTATCTTGATATGGCTCATAAAACAGTTTCTCTTAGATGCCATAATATGTGTTATATTTGTCTTTAAATGCCACCCCTTCACCGTTTCTTGAAATGTGATCATTATACTCTCCATTACACAAGCATCTCCATTTCTTTTACTATTTTTTTGTGCTTTTAATAACTGGGAATGCTCCAGATTATCTTTTTGGAACAAATGTAAATGTCTTTAACTCTCAAGATCCTTTCTTATATATGTCATATAGTACAAAGTTTATTGGGCTGGACTTCAGGAGGTCCAGTTTAAATCTCAGTTCAGCCTAGGAAATCATAGCCCTCTATTTACTACAGAAAGAAATGATTAGACTAATCTCTCATGGTCTTTCTGATGCTCACTTTATTCTTTCCACATCATAGCACACTTTGGTCTTGTGTCCTGTTCTTTAAGTACTTTCCGGTTTCCATTGCTTATATGATAACTATTTTTCAGCTGGTGCTCGCTAAAGGAAATGAGAAATCATTGACAGCCTATAATGGACAATGAGACTTCTGGAATTCCCAGAAGAATGGGTGGCCTCTTGAGACTTGAGAATGACCTCTCTCCCTATGAGTCTAGCCCTTAGCATCTGTTGGGTCCTCTATTATATGATACAGTTTGCTTATGTAATTATCTTCTTCATTTTTACCTAATTTACCTTCTCCTTGAAGTGAGGTCATTCACAAGTGAATCCCCAGCTCTTAGCACAATGAATGACACATGGCAGGTGCTTGATGCATAACAGTTGATAAGTGAATGAATGAATGAATGTCAGATGCAGACTTGGAAGCTGCTTCCCACAGTTCCCTCCACACATAAAGCGTTCCTATTTCCCTGACTCACTGTGTGCTCTCAAGTGCCTGAAACACATGACATTGCCATCTGTGAGAGGCTGTTTGTGGGACAAAAACACAGTATTAAATAACACTGAATCACAGAGTAAGAAAATTCCTTCCATTCAGGTTCTCTTTCCATCCCTCTGATTATTTCCAGGAGAAAAAATAGTTTGGAAATAGTAGGTCTTTAACACCTGCCGAACAGTTGCTAATTTTCCTTTACAACAAAGAGTTGTTGATCAAGCTTCAGGCTCAGAGCTTCCCACTGCAATACTCTCTAGATGAAATTTATTATCTTTATTTCACTGTATTTATTTTCATAGTTACATTCTATTTATGGATTACCTACCAGTTTTTCATTGAAAGTAGCAATATAAAGTTTTCTTTAAAATATTTTAAAGATTTTTTTTGATGTGGACCATTTTTAAAGTTTTGTCAAATCTGTTGCACCACTGCTTCTGCTCTACGTTTTGGTTTTTTGGCTGCAAGGCATGTGGGATTTTAGCTCCCTGGCCAGGGATCGAACCTGCCCCCCCTGCATTGGAAGGCGAAGTCCCAACCACTGGACCGCCAGGGAAGTCCCTTTAAAATATTTTAAAGCAATAAATAGAAGTTGTTTTAAAGAAAGTATTAGTTGGTACACAGATACAGGCAGAAATCTTGAGGGTGGCATACAAATGATTGGGATCTGGGAAACTAGATTACTTCATCATTCTTTTCTTTATTTTAAAGACTGTAATTAAAACGATTTTCTCTCCGACTGTGTGTCTCTAGAAGTCATTGCAGTGAAGAATTACCTACTGAAGGCTTAAATCGAGTGGAAACTATTTCTAATTTAATACGCTGAATTATTCGTATCCTGTCTGAACCATATGGCTGTATATTATATTGTTTTTCCATATTGTTTAAATTTAACTGATTCCAATATTGTTTAAGTCTATAAACTGAAGAATCAACATCTCAGAGGAATGTGAGCAACCCGATGGAAGTGACTGGCTGAACCAGCTTTGTATTCCCCATCCTTAGTGCTGCATCTTGCCCATTTACTGTATTCAGATATTTGTTAAGTGAATGAATGGGTGGATGGTTATAGTGAATGGAGCTGCAGGGATGTCTTTGGTTGATATCTCTTATAGTCAAGCAACGTGTTGTCCTCAAGAAAGGACTCTGAAGATTTTGTAGTAACATGATAGAGAGGAAAGACATAAATCTTTACAAATCCAAATTTGAATTTCAGTTCCGCCACTAATAACTTATACAACCAAGAAGAAATTATTTTAGCTTCTGCGAATCACTTCTCACTTCACCTGTAGAGTTGCTGTAAATCTTAAACATGATTGAAATATTTGTAAAATATGTCAAGCAGGGGGTTTTGGTTGCAAACCACAGACACTGAGGATGGCTAAATTAAGCAGAAAAGGAATTCATTGGAAGGATATGGAGAAGGTCACAGACTTGAAGAGAAAGCTAAAGAACCAGGCTTTGTCGGACCTGACGCAAGGTAGCTTCAGGGATCAAGGTAGCCTGAGCTAAGGCATAAAGTCCCTTGAATGCTATTTTCTCATTTTTATAAGAACTTAATTTTTTATTTAAAATTTTTTAAAAAAAGTAATACCTCTCTAGGCAGAAAATTCTAAGGCAGTTATCAGTACTGATAAAGTGACTGTTCTAGTCCCTTGAGAATAGGATAGGCAGGAAACACCTGAGTTCTTGTTTTATTTCAGCCATTTCCCTCAAGGCTTAGTAAAATTGTTTAACATTTCTTTTTCCCTTTCCTGATCTCTCACTGATCAATTTTAGTGTTTACAGAATTCCAGTAACTTTGAAAACTTGAAGAAAATATGAAAAAGGAATAGGATCTCAGTCTGTCACTAGAAATGATACTGTTAGCCTAGGACGGGAACTTGAGGGTTTCATTCACTTTTATCAAATCTCCCACCTTTTTCTTTAGTGGTCGCTCCCCACATTTGAGAGTCATACAGCCAAAGACTACCATACCAAGCCAAAGGAAAATTGCAAGTCTTTTGTTTATTAACAGTGCAATACAGAGGTGTAACAAGTTAGGGGAAGGTGGTAAAAGTGGTCCAGTCCTTCAGGGAGGAGTATTTTATCACTGACATTGTTTAGAATCACCAGCACATGGTGATGATACAAAGCAGAACAGCTTTGAGTTGTCATTTTTATTGCCTTAAATTCTCTACGGACACTATTACTTGCACCCAGGGCAGACAAGTCCCACCGCCCAACCTCACTGGCAGGCCATTCATGCAATGCAATTTATTTGAACCTAAAACCGTTTGTTTCTCTTTGGAGAAAGAAAGAAGGGAGAATGGGACAGGTTTTAGCTGGCTCAATATGGATCATAAGGAAAAATAGAGCTGAAATAGGCAAAAATGAAGAAGGTTCATTTATAAAAAGAGTTTCCTTCAGTAACCATAGATATGTTTGACTTAGTACATTAATGATGTAGGACAGATCTAAAAGAACATCTGGCGCGTCCATGCACGTGTGGGTTCACAGAATGCTTGCTATACGTTGGTTGGTTGGTCGGTTGGTTGGTTTTAAGAAACCTGGAAAGGCAATATCTCTAGGCTCAGAAAATCTGAGTATATTATCAGGAGGAAAAATGAGGAACTGTTTTAAATGAAAGGGGGTAGAGAGAGATTAAGAAACTTAATGCTAAAAGAACATTTTCCTATTCCCTGTAATATGATTTCTGAAAACAAATTGACTTTTCCTTTTTCTAAGGCTAATCAAGAAAAAACAAAAGACTTTTCTGTACTATATTTAAAACATATTTAAGCAGGCTGCAAAAAAACCTTCTTCTGGCTCTGGCCTAGGGATTTTCATTTCATGCATTATTCAGTACCGCTCGCTTTGGATACAGCGCAATTTGTAGCAGTTTTCTGTACTGCACTCATTAGCACCAAATATTTACACTTTGTGGGAATGGATAGATAGATAGATAGTTTTGTTTCCTAGTAAATTTTTTTATTGAAGTATGGTTGATTTACAGTGTTGTATTAATTTCTGCTGTACAGCAAAGTGATTCAGTTATACATATACACATTCTTTTTTATACTCTTTCCCATTATGGTTTATCACAGGATATTGAATATAATTCCCTATGCTATACAGTAGGACCTTGCTGTTTATCCATTCTGTATATAATAGCTTACATCTGCTGACCCCTGCCTCCCACTCCACCCCTCCCCCTAGTAAATTTTGAAAGTGACTGGAAGATATTTATATTTATTTATTTTATGTATTCTTTTAAAGATATATAAAATACAGTAAGATACTTTAAATTTTTTAAAGGGCAAAAGGAAGAAAATCTTTTTATCCATTTTCCCAATGACTAATGATGTTGAGATTATTTTCAGCTGTTTATTGGTCATTTCTACATCACTTTAGAGAAATGTCTATTCAGGTCCTTTGGCCATTTTTTTTTTTAAATAAATTTTAAAAAATTTATTTATTTTATTTTTGGCTGTGTTGGGTCTTCGTTTCTGCGCGAGGGCTTTCTCTAGTTGCGGCGAGCGGGGGCCACTCTTCATCGCGGTGCACGGGCCTCTCACTGTCAGGACCTCTCTTGTTGCGGAGCACAAGCTCCAGACGCGCAGGCTGAGTAGTTGTGGCTCACGGGCTTGGTTGCTCCGCGGCATGTGGGATCTTCCCAGACCAGGGCCCGAACCCGTGTCCCTGCATTTGCAGGCAGATTCTCAACCACTGCGCCACCAGGGAAGCCCCCTTTGGCCATTTTTTAATTGGGTGTTTTGTCTTTTTGTGTTGCATTGTATGAGTTCTTATATATTTTGGATCTGAGACCCTTATCTAATAAATTATTTGAAAATATTTTCTCCGATTCTGTGGGTTTTCTTTTTTACTTTATTGATAGTGTGCTTTGATGCACAAATTTTTTATTTTTATGCAGTTCAGTTTATCTGTTTTTTCTCTTGTTACATATGCCTTGGTATGATATTTAAGAAACCATTGCCTAATTTCAGATCAGGAAGATTTATACCTCTGTTTTGTTCTAAGCATTTTATAGTTTTAGTTCTTACATTTGGGTTTTTGATTCATTTGGAATCAATTTTTGTATATTATGTGAGGTAGAGGTCTACATTCATTCTTCTGCATTTGGATATACACTCGTCCTTAGGACCATTTGTTTAAAAGATTTTTTTTTTGGCTGCACCATGCGACTTGTGGGATCTTAGTTCCCCGACCAGGGATTGAACCCGGGGCCACGGCAGTGAAAGCACCGAGTCCTAACCACTGGACTGCCAGGGAACGCCCTTTTTTATTGAATAGATTTTTTTTTAAGATAATTTTTTCTTTTTTTAATGATCTTGACAGTGTTGTCAAAAGTCAGTTGACTGGAGATGGAGAGGTTTATTTCTGGGTGATCAGTCTTATTCCGTTGTTCTATGTGTCTACCATTATGCTAGTACCACACTGTTTTGTTAAATTGACTTGAACCTGTAGGTCAATTTAGGGAATAATGCCATCTTAGCAATATTAAGTCTTTCAATCCATGAACACAGAATGTCTTTCCATTTCTTTAGATCTTTAAAAATTTCTTTCAGTGATGTTGTATAGATTTCAGCATACACATCTTTTACCTCCTTGGTTAAATTTACCCCTAGGTATTTTTTTGATGCTATAGTAAATGGAGCTGTTTTGTCGATTCCATTTTCAGATAGCTCATCGCTAGTATATAAAAATAAAACTGATTTTTTAATGTTGAACTTGTATCTTACAACTTCACTGAATGTGGTTTTTAGCTCAGATTGTGTGTGTGTGTGTGTGTGTGTGTGTGTGTGTGTTCTTTAGGGTTTTCCATATATAAGATCATGTCATCTACTAACAGAGACAGTTTTACTTCTCCCATTCCAATATGGATGCATTTTATTTCTTTTTCTTGACCGATTGCTCTGGCTAGAACTTTTGGTACAATGATGGATAGAAGTGGTGAGAGCAGACATTCTTTCCTTATTTCTGATATCAGAAGAGATAATCCGCAAGTTCCTTCTAGCTCTATATTTGACTTGCAACAGTCCTGTAACCCTTCCTTCTTCCTTTATTTTTTCATCATTCTGCCTTATTCTGTCTACTTACAATCAGGTCAAAAGAAAGGAAGCTTAGTATGAGATATGAGAGCACAAGCAGGTCACTGAAATGGACAAAAGTACCCATATTTGGGAAGCTGAGTTGTGAGTTTTCCTTCTTATGAATAGCAATAACTTAAAATAGTCACAACAGTTTTACTGAACTTCATGTCTGATAAATGTTAACAATCTGTTTCTGCCTAGGTGATGCCAGTCCTTTTTAATATATACCTAACATCTACCCAGTGACCAAGAAGCAGCTTTAGGTTACTTCTGAAAATGAAATTTTGAGAAATTGTTGAAAAGCTTAATAAACATGAGGGCTTGTGACCATTTAAAGCAAACTGGGAGGGAGTAACTTCAGCCCTTTTCGTGTTGTTCACTCTTAAGGCTCTTTTGTCAAGAATTGAGTGGCTTTATATTTATAGAAGAAAATAATCACCTCCTACTTTTCATCAGAAGCATTTATTCTCTGGAGTTTCTAAGAAAGTAGTAAAATGTATAGAAATTCAAGTCTAATGGAGAACTTCAAGACTTTAGGATTATTCCGATTAAATTAATAGAACAGAAGACTAGATGGCTCGAGGATGTATATGTTTATTCCCGTTTAGTACACAAAAAAGATGCAGCTAAATCACAAACAGATGCAGATGTTCTGAAAATGGAAAACTTTCTGTTACTAGAGGCTTTAAATTTTGGTGTCAGCATAACAAAAACTCAAAAATTTATCTGACAGTTTAGAGCAGTCAGCCCATTAGAAAGACACCTGCACCAGTCTTAAGCCTTTTGGGGAAAAAAGCTCTCAAACTATAGCCTTCGTCCGAATTTACCTAACGGATTTGTTAAAATACAAATTTCTGAGCCCTAATCCCCAGAATTTCTGACATAGTAGTAGGTATGGATGGGACCCAAGAATTTGCATTTCTAACAAGTTTCCAGATGGTGTTGATGATAGTGGTTTGGGAACCACTAGCCCAGAGCAAGTGGCATCTCAAATGAGCCATGAAGAAATATGCAGGAATTAGCTAAATTAGGTGTTTGTATTGATGGAGGGAGGGGCAGTACAGGAAGCTGAGGGCAAAGGTTCAGATAGAGGACACCTGCATATAGTCCACAGGGACCCACAGGACCCTAGGAAGGGAAGAATAGTGAGAGATGAGCATGCTGAAGCAAGGAGGAACCAATTTTTAAAGGCGTTTTACATCGTAAGGTAGCTAGGATTTGGGTGGAGAGCCACAGAAGGACTGTAAACAGGAGAGAAACATGATCAGAGTGCAGTTTAAGAAGATCATTGTGGCTTTAGCATAGAGTGTGGACTGAACGTGGGCAAGACCAATAAGGAGACTGGTTAGGAAATTACTGAGGACAGAGGTTGATGACCAGGAGCTATATAGTGGCAGTGAAAATGGAGAAAAATAGAAGGATTTGAAAGATATTTAAGAGGTAGAAATTAAGTTCTTAATCATGCATTTGGTGTCTGGAATGTAAATGAGGGAGAAGTATCAAAGTTCATTCCTAGGTTTCTGCTTTGAGCAATTAACTGGTACTGGTCATTGAGACAGGTAACACAGTGGGTTAGAGGAGAGAGGAGTGGAGAGAGTGACGATTTTATTTGAGGAACCTGTTGATGTCCCGTAGGTCACTGAGTATACAGATCTTGAGCTCAGGACAGTGATCTAAACCGAAGTTACAGATCTGGGACTCACCAGCATGTACATGATTGAAGCAGAATTGTGGATGGAATTTCCCAGGTATAATCCGTAGAGCAAGAATAGAAGGTGACTAAGTTTAGGAGATCCTTGAGGAACACTATTATTTAAGGGGAAGACTGAGGCAGAGGACTCTGACAGAGACTAAAAAGCTGCTGACAGAGGAGTAGGCAGAGAGTCAAGAGAACGTGACATAACGGAAGCCAAGTGCCTCCGCCACGCCAAAAGCTGGAGAGAGATCAAGTTAAATAAGGAGTAACAACATCAATTAGATATTTGAAGCAGATAATCGATAACCTAAGTACAAGTCCTTACAGTGGAGTTTTATGAGCTCAGACTAGAAATGTGGAATGTGAAAAAGTAGAGGCAGACATATAGTGACAGCCAATTTCTTTTTTTATCATTTCAACATGATTTCTATGAATTTCTCTACTATTAATAATGAGAACTGAATATATACTTTAAATATACCTTTTTATATTAAATTCTGGAAATTTTTTGCAGTCCTCTTGTATACATTACTGCTTTCCTTTAGAATAGTGAAACCTTCTGAACAGATGGTAGCTTAAAATTTTATCTGTGAAAAAAGTAGTAGGAAAAGTAATCGATATAAGATTGCATTTTTTCTACAGCTGTATTTCATACAAAAGCATGTCTAAGGATTTCATTTTTAGAACTTGGTTTCTAGGCAGTGAACCCTAGACTAACAAGAGCTCATTTTTTAAAGATATAGCAGAATTTTCTCATTTTATTTTAAGACAATCCTAGAAAAATGCATCTTATTCCATTTTACAAAAACCAATATCCTGAAATGCTTAGATTGCCATGCAGAGTTGTGTTATTGTATTTTCTAGTGTTTGAAAGCCAGTAAAAGCAGTAACAGGAGACTCATGAGGGCTCTGCTTTGGCTTTTCCTCTCTGGAAATGAGATTTGGGGATCTGTGACAATCTTGAGTTCTCAGACTTTACAATAAATACCCATGGGGTCATCTGGAAAGCATGAAAATCTCTGATAATTTAGAAGTTGGATTTCTTGATTAAAAGACTACCATACTGGGATCATATAGATTTCCTCTGCAAATGACAAACTCATCTGGTTAAGAAGTATTTTAAAGATAGTCATTTTAAAAATTCAATATTTCCTCTCATTGAGGTTTAGAGTTTCTATGTGAAAATCTTCAAGTATCAGAAAAATAAATGATTTCCCACATATTGGCCATGGAAAGAAAATATAAATCATAACTATTTTTCTCTGAAGCAATGGTTCTCAACCCAGTGAAACCCTTCGCAGTAACTTGAAAAATCCCTAGGAGTCCCTGTGGGTTGAAAAAAAACTTCCCTTCTTGCCAAACGTTTCCACCCACTGTCCCTCAAAGACAACGTACATTTCCCTGCTTTGTACTTTGTTATGTGATTCCCTTCAGCTAGAATGTCTCCTTATATCTTCTCCACTTTCCTCCATTTCTACCTACTGATATCCATCAAGACCCAGACCAAATAGCACCTATTCTATTAGGTTCCTGGACTTACTAACTACACACAACAACATATAATATATGCCGTTTTATATGGTAGCTATTTACATAGCTTACATTGTAAGCTTCTGGAAGACAGGAATCATATATTATGCCTTCCATGTTGCCTAGTATGATACCTCGCATATGGTTGTCACTACATAAACCTTTGTTCATTATAATTACATTTCAGATATTCAAATATAGTCAAGGTAGAATTTGGAACAATTCTCTCTTTTTCTTTTGGCCCTAGCCAAAATATAGAAGACCAGAAAAATGGTTCAGGTTCCCTCTTTTGAGATCCTAATCATTCAAAATGTAGAATTCATCCAGGTACAACCAGAAACAATTACGTGCACATAGTGGCTACAGGTTTCTCCTACAAAAAATAAGATTGGCACTGGCAAAAATATTAGTTTTCCAAGAAATTTCTCTCATTCCTAGGATAGAGTTTTTGAATCTTGATCTGCTGATTTTAGTAGAAGCCTTCTTAATGGATTAGTGATTGGTCAATTAATGAATAAAGTTTTTTAAAGTAGAAAGGGGTTAAAGAAGTGTATAGATACTGTAATTTAAGATACAAATAATCACTCACCAATATTTTTGAAGTAAGTCCTCTTCTTTGACTGTGGATCTAATCGTTCTCTTTGTAGCATAAATCACTGCAATGTATTATCTATTGTTCATAGTTTTGGTTCTTTAAGTAGGAGTGAGAATCTGAAGAGTTTTTGGTTGTTATTTTGAGGTAATCTGAGTGTAGACTCCTTCTGGATTTTGGTTTGTTGACCACCGCAATATATTAAAATTTTCCTTACTTTCCCCTAAGTTAACAGTTCTTTTAGTGACTCACCTTTATAGAGTCCTTCCAAAGCATTCAAAATAGAATTTTGTACAAATGTCTCCTTTGCTTACACAGTCAATTTAGTTAACTTATATAAAATGATAACAAATACTCTTTTATCACTTATATGTGGAATCTAAAAAATAAAACAAATGAATGTATATAACAAAACAGAAACAGACTCACAGATACAGAGAACAAACTAGTGGTTACCAGTGGGGAACAGGAAGGGGGGAGGGGTAAGTTAGGGGCATGGGATAAGTGATACAGACTACTATGTATAAAATAGAAAGCAACAAGGATATATTGTGCAGCACAGGGAAATATAACCATTACTTTATAATAACTTTAAATGGAGTATGATCTATAAAATATTGAATCACTATGTTGTATGCCTGAAACTAATATAATATTACAAATCAACTATCAAGAAAAAAAGATGATAACAGTGGGCATAATCTGGGGACAAGTACAACTGATTCTTAACAAGTAGCAATTCAACTAGTTGGAGCAAAAGTGAGGCATACTGGAGAGAGGCATTGTGTTCACTGCCAGTACTAGCATTCAGCATGACACGGGCCATACTCAGTATGTTTCACCCAGGGAATGGAAAGCAACTGCTAATCTGGTGAACTACAGATCTTCCTTGACTTTCAGTGGAGTTATGTCCAGGTAAACCCATTGTAGATTGAGAATATCTTGAAGTCGAGGATGCATTCAGTACATCTAACATCATAGCTTAGGCCAGCCTACCTTATCCGTGCTCAGAACACTTACATTGGCCTCCACTTGGGCAAAATCATCTAACACAAAGTCTATTTAATAATAAAGTGTTGAATATCTCATGTAATTTATTGAATACTGTACTGAAAGTGAAAAACAGAATGGTCGAATGAGTACAGCATGGTCGTAAGTGGGTCAGTTGTTTACCCTTGTGACCGTGTGGCTGCCTGGGAGCTGCAGCATCAGGAGAGAATATCGTACCACATATCACTAGCCCCGTAAAAGATCAAAATTCAGACTCGAAGTACAGTTTCTACTGAATGCTTATCACTTTATGCCATCATAAAATCGTAAGTCGAACCATCTTAAGTTGGGGACTATCTGTAGTTAAATGGTGAGTAAAGTGATCTTCTTTTGTACTCTTATTTTATACTAATACCTTTCTGACATTGTTCCACATAAAAATTGAGGATAAGTATTTTATTCAGAATTAAATAACTACATGCTGTGTGTTAGGTGAAGGACAGTGGGGTTAAAGATATGCAGGGGGGAAGGATAAATAAGAATCTGCTAGAAAATAACTTTCTTTACTGGATGTGTTATGTTAATTTGAAAGAGCTATCAAAGCCCAGCATTGAGAGAAAAAATAGTAAAATACGTCTAGGTTATTTCAGGTATGTATGTTTCATTTCCATATTTATAATGACTTTTATGAAGAGTGCATATGAATATTTCATTTAAAATGTTGAAAGAATCAGAGCAGGAAATAGAAAACTTGGGAAGATGAATTCATTTTTGCCTTTGGGGAATTGATCATGGATACCCTTATAGTATCATAAACCACTCATGGTAGTTTATGTCAAGCCACAATATTGTGACCTAAAATATCGGAATGAGAATGCGGAGTTAAAATCAGCTAAGAATATTTTGGAGACGAAATTAAAGAAAGGATGGCTGGAAAGATCCCCATAGTAAGGTTGGATTTTGTCTTCACACCATTTTTAGAGATGGAGCAGTTCTTAGATATCGTGTAATCCAGTAGGTCTCAACTCTGGCTGTGCATTTGAGTCATATATACAGGGAAAAAAAGCCCAAATTTTAAAAATTGCTGTATTTCATATAGGTCATATCCTCTTCCTTAATACAATAATCTTATTCAGGGGTATTTAAATACCCTTCTTATTGTTTTCGTACTTATTTTTGGTAATGTGACAAAATGACTATAAAGGGAGGTTATATAAAATGATTTTCAGAAAATACCTTTTATAACATTCTACTGTAAAAAAAAAAAACAACTGGTTTAAGGAAGTCTTTGACTTAGTATAATATTGTAAAACCCAACTACTCACTTTTAGGACTATTTTTTGATCCCTCAGAAACCCTGTTTGAGCAGTGTTTGCCTGTGGATCTTTCTAAGGTCCTGGGAATTTTCCTTGAAATATTAAAACATGCTCAAAAGAATTCCATCCTACACAAATCTGTTGACTCACTGACCCCTAATGCAGGGTATTTGTTCTGCTATTGGAAGGTAAACTAGAATGAAATTCAGGCAAAGTATAGGCAACACTGTTGTTTGATTTTTGTGTTAAAACTCTGCCCAAGTAGGTTTGGGTGGGTTTAAATTTCACCTAGAAAAATGAGATATTTTAGAATTTTACTTTCTGGTTGTTAGGTTTGCCTTCAAATTTTGATGTCTTGCTTTTCCAGGGTTTTGAAGGTGTTTCTTTCACGAACAGCCCAACGGATTCCATACATGACCGGTGGACGGGTCATGAGGATGCTGGCAGTAATACTCCTGGTAGTGTTTTGGTTTCTCATTGGCTGGACTTCATCTGTTTGCCAGAATTTGGAAAGGCAGATTTCACTCATTGGCCAAGGGCAAACATCAGATCACCTCATCTTCAATATGTGCCTCGTTGAGCGCTGGGATTACATGACAGCAGTTGGTATGTGATCACTTGCTTTGTGCAATTTTATCCTTTGCCCACTAGCATTAAAATGGACTTCGTTAGAAGCCTTGCCAAGCCCTTTCACAAACCCTAAAGGAATTTCACCTAATACGGTTTTGGTGAAACAATATTATGAAAAGATAATAATGACATGCGGAGTGCAAACTTTTTCTGAGAGTTTCCATCTTTTTCAAAGGTGTGTAGCTTTGTTCAGAAAATGTAATCAAGAAGGAGAAATACAGTCAGTAAAGGCAACTTCTTTGTACAGAGAGACTTTCTGCTTTCCGTCCTATCAGTGTGTCCCTATTTGGCTAACAGAAGCTGTTCTCTTGACTTATTTCTTTAGCTGGGAGGAAAAAGGAAACATACTGGTATTTTTTTATATAGTTTTGGTCCTATGATATATCAGACTTGGTATCTAGAGCACTCTGGGCAAAATTTCTAATTTATCTTTCCTCTAAAGATAATTTATTGGGAATTCTCTGGAGGTCCAGTATTATACAAACACAAAGCCATGCTCCTTGGAGATAGTAAATTATGTGACTGAGAAGCTGGAGAACTTGGAAGAATCCCATGATGAGTTGGGCCAAAAACAGATTATTTTTCTGGTAGCTCAGTTTTTTGAAAAATGAGGAAGAGAAAAATCCATAGGAATTTTTCTGTTGTTAATATTGGGCTATTTAAAACTAAGCCTCCCAAAATACAAAAACCCTTTATTATTTTGTTGTCATTCCCCTCAGTCAACCAGGGACAAATCTTAATTTTATTTGGCAAAAATAAACCCATGAATTTAATTCCCATTTTCTGTCTCCCCCATATTTGGCAATTGTTCATTGAATGTTCACATTTACTATTTTGCTAGAAGCTAATGTGTATTTAGTTTACAATTTAAATGGAATAATATTTTTCTGGACAAGATATTTTAGGAATCTTACAGGCCTGATATCTGTAATAATAAAGCAATGTGGGTACATAAAGGGAATTGTTACAATGATAATATATAAAGTCAATCATCATTATTTTGATCAATATCAAAGAAGATATCAGTAGTTTCGTATCAGGAGATATCAGTATCAGAAGATAAAGCATAGAACTAAGGTAAGAAGCAATTCCAATTCTGACTTTAGTCTGGATATGAAAATTAAACAAATTGTACAGATATAAAATTTCTACTTAATAGAAACCTATAACATTATTTTACGTTCTTCAATCCAAGTTAACCGAACTAGGGAAAATCATTTCCCAATATTACTATGAAGAAAAGCCCATTATATTTCTTTTATGTTTTACAAAGACTATAATACTCAAATTCATAGTGAGGCATCATTGGGTAGGCAATGAGCAAGCGGAAATGAGCCCAAGAATTTGCACTTGTAACAGGTTCCAAGGCAACGCTTTTGCTCCCAGTCCTGAAACCGCACTTTGAGAAGCACTGCTCTAAGTCTTTCTCCATTCTAATGATTCCAACTCCACAATCCCTGAATTGCGGGGCGGGGTTGGGAGGGGGGGCGGGGTGTGGGTATGTGTGTGTGTGTGTGTGTGTATCTCCTAAAAGTAATCTATTAATAGATTGAATTTATTGATTTATCACATCACTTTCTGGTTCTCCAGATTCCTTTAACAGGTTTTTAAGACTCCCATCTCCCCCAAAATGCCCTAACTTTAAAAAAAAAAGCAAAGACTCACAATAAATGTAACCATCCAGCATTATTTACAATGTATTTCAGCATTACCCTCTTTTCCAGTTAGGCATTTCCTTCATGCTTCACACAATTCTCACCCACCTCCACCACTGTTCCTATCAAAGGAAGTGTTCTCTATACCTCTTTACAATATTCTAAACTTTACCATGCCTCAAAGAACTTCTCTTTTATAAAGATTCCTGGGTTCAGGTCTGAGTCGTTGTCTTCCTTTATTGAACTACCATTGTACCAAGAGTCTTTATCACCTAATTTTGCTTTTCAATAATTTTTAACAATTCTCACTTATCTACGTAAACCAATAGTAAACTACCTGATGAGAGGAATAAGGCCTTTATATATTTTATATCTCCCGTAAAGTGTTCAACACCTTACTAGAGACATTATAGGTATTCAGTGGATCTCGTTTATCATATAAAATTCTTACTTATATATAAAGAAAGCTTATGTAAAATAAATTGCAGGTTACTGTCAGTTATGTGTTCCTACTTATTTCTATATAGAAATCACAGATGTGACCTTTTTTAGAGTGTAAAATACTGGAAAATAAAGGACTAATGATAGGGTGCAGAGATCAAGAGGTAAGAAGTTAAATGTTTGGTGGTGGTGTTTTTGCTATCTTCCAGTCATTGTTTTTGTCCTATAAACTACAGCAACACCTTAGTTTCAAAAATTACACTTTTCTTGCAGTAACACAATTCTGTAAAGAAAAGTCAAGACACGTGATTTAACAACAGGAACAAATATTTGAAATTAGGACCATCTTGAAAACTCAGAGACATGTGGTTGCTATAAACTTTTTTTCACACTGCGCTACAGCGATTTCATTTATTTCTCTTTCTGCATGTGGTATTAGATATTCCATATTTAACCTCTTAATTTAATGTTTGCTAATGTGTAACATATGCCTCTTTTCAGTCCTCTTTATATATTTCTATAAGTACCATGTTTACCATTAGATATTTTTATATCCAGGCTGTTATTCAAGAAAAAATTCATGTATCTTCAGTCAGCCAGAAAGAAACATGTACTGAAAGCTAAATTATTCCCCGTTTCCTAAACAGAAATGTTTCTATGCAGGGGGAAGGACGTAGAGAGGCTGGAGATAGGTTTACCTTAAAGTTGTTGTGAAAAATCTTTGTCAAGAAGCTTAGTGTCAGAAGTCAATTTAGAAAAAAAAGGAAAAGTGATGGTTAATTTATTGATAAACATGTGTTCTGGATCACCTTTACCTGTCAGAAACAATCTATTTTTTTTTAATGCAAAATAAAGAACCATTTGAAAGAGTGTGATACTAGTTTTCCCACTGAAGTAGAACTCCAGTTAGAAATATGGGTCATAAATTTAAAGAATGGGCCCTTTCTATTTTTGCTTACTGCACGGGTCTGCTCAGACCTGCCCAGGTAGGTGCTTTTCCTACCACAGGTGTTTCAGAAGGAGGAATCAGGTATAGAAAACTACTTGGGAAAATCTCTCAAGCTCTATGAGCCTCAGTTTCTTCGAGGAAATATCTGAAAACATAGGAAATATTTCAAAACATAGAAATGGAAGAAAAATGACTTTCAGAATCCCATTATCATTTATGTCTGTTTATAATTCTCAGTAATCATTGTTTGTCCTATATAAAAAAATGTGAAGTAAACTTTAATGGAAAGCAAAAAAAGTATTTCTAAACGTTGCGACTGGGAAAGACAGGTGAACATTGACCAGGGTGAGAAACACTTTACAGGCCCAGTAATCTGTTTTTTTAAAAAAAGATTTTATTTTATCTCTTGGAAAGAGAACCTCAAAATTTGGATGTTCCAGAATATTTCTAGATCAGATTAGAATTCCTGGAAAAACTTAAGCTGCCATACTTCTTTGAAAACCATCTACATCTGTAATAAAGATAATACCGCAGTACTTACCCTAGTCACCTTTATATGACTCAGCACTTCTCTAAGCGTGTTTCAGTATCTTATCTGTAGCTCACTGAAGGCGAAAGGAAGGATTCTCACATCTGTTCACTCTCTTTCCTCTCCCAACCTAGTAGCTAGCTATCTGTTCTTCACAACATCGCCTGGATGGTCACCCTATATCCCTAGCACCTAACAAAGTATCTGTCAGTTGTAGGCTCTCGAGAAATATTTGCTGAATGAACAGAGAAGGAACTCAGTTCCTTTATTGTGTATTATTTTCTATGGTCAGGGTTAGACCAGTGTGAGGAGACACATTAAAGCTAAAAATCCAGGAGTTACACAATTGTACCCAAATCAATTTTAACGGTAAAGTGTATGTTCAGATTGGGGAAGGTGTTTTTGAGCAAATTATGTAAACTAAAATGACAGTCCCCAGCCCTTTTATGAAATTTGACCTCTGACTTATCCAAACTATCCGGTCAAAATAAGAGCTTGGTACAAATTTGGCATGACAAATCAGAATTATAGTTTTTAAAATACTGCATAGTACATTTACAAATATTGAAGTAGAATAAAACTGATTTGCTTTTGATAAAAATTTTTATTATTTCACCATTCTCCTAGAGCTGTGTAAAGAATAAAGGAGTTGGGATGGGCAAACATTCCCCTAAATTAATGGAGAAAGCAAATAACTATCCCAAATCATACTCATTTTGAAAAAAGTTGGTAGTAGGATTATGAGATTTTTTTCCTGAATCTGTGTATGCCAGTTAGTCAATTGGTAGTCAGTTATTCATGTTCAGGATTTTTCACAATAGCAATCAAATTTATCATGGTTAAAAAGTTAAAACTTCATTACCCTGTGAGTTTCCTAGTTGGTTGGTACAAACTGACAAATGATCGGAACTGACCTCTCATGTCTGAATTACCTTCCTAATGTCACAAGACCACATCTTTACACCTCGATTTAGAGCTTGCGGCCAAGGTCCTCCAATATATAGCTTCCAAGTGTGGAATACATAAATTCGATAGCAGAGGTGGTAACACAGTGGAGTTCATTCTTCCGTATACTTGGTTAGCTGTCAATTTCTGACTACATGTTCAGAACACAGACAACATACTGAACCAGCACCGGTGACCAAGGTAAGTTAGAGTAAGTGGACAGATTCTTACCTTGCCTACGAGAAAAAGCAACAGTGCTGCAAAAAGTTGACTGCTGAGGGATGGCAACCTCAAGGACATTTAGAATTTCTGTTCCATGGCTAAATCTCTGGGTCAAACTTTAGTTCAGATCTAGGCAAGCACTGAAATGTTTTCTTGATTTCTTCCAGAAGTTAGGTGGCGATAATCTAATGTGATTAAAAGTGGACATAATTGAGAATAAAGCTGTTTTGCTGCCTTCCTTAACCAGCACAAGAAGATACACAAAAAGCTCGATCCAGGCTTCTCTTTATCTTCTATTATTATCTGTATCTTTCTGTATCTCTGATATGGCCTAACTCTTCTCAACTGCATTTACATGATCTAATAACTATCCCCCGACAAGGACTGTTTTCTAAATTAGGATCTTCCCCCATCTCTTCCTGGTTGTGAAAAGTCCACCAGTATATGAGGTATCTCATGGTTCTGAAAACCCCTTAGAGCTTGACATCCCTTGCTTTATGTTTTATTCACCAAGTTTACAAAAAGACATAGAGAGAAATCTAAGCAGTGATTAAACAGGTGTGATAAGCTTGGGTTCACATACTCCATTTGGGAATTTTAAAAGATTTGGTTGCTTTCAGAGAATTCCAACATTGATTTCCTTACTGTTCAAAAGTACTCATTTATTTCCATGAAATTTCACATGGAATCTTTTCACCACAGAAAATATAATCTTTTCTCTTCTTCATTAACATGCTATTCTTTGTTCTCCTCTTTCCTGGTATAATATTTTAAACACAAAAAACAGACAATGTGTTCAGTAATTTAATTAGTTGTACACCAGTGTTTAGAAGGAATTGAGACTACACTAACTCTTACTGAGTTATATAGGGAAATTCTAAAATAGCAGTTGTTTCTAAGGATTAAGATACTTAATCACCCCAGAAGATGAGGCTGTGTTGTGACAGGTGAAATGTGATATAAGCACCCTTTAATGAGTATTGGGGAAAATAGATTAGACTTCTTCTCCATCTGACTTAGATTAATGTTCATGATTTAGGACCATTTACATACATCTTTTTTTATTCTGATGTACCATGTGCCTTAATCCGCGCTACATCATTGGTTACCATTTTAAAAATGTATTTTTAATTTTCAATCAAAGGATAAAAGCTTGACCGCATTGACAGGCTTGGGCTATATCATGAGAAACTCACACACACTTTCTGAAGGTCTTGCTTGAATGTTTTTAGAATGAGTCAAGTGGAGGTTATTTTCCTTTTTTATCTATATACTACATCTTCTGAAAAATATTTTACTTCTCTGAGGAGTATTTATTTGATGCTAAAGGTCTGAGAGAAAGGATAAATTAATTAATTTTTGTTCCTTAATTTTATCCTTACAGTGCCATTTTTCTTTCTGAAAGTGAAAGGAATTTTGTGATGGGGTAAGGACTGTCTTGGGACAGTAACCCCCACTACAGTCATTCTAAAACCACTCAAGCTAGCCCTTCAAAAGTACAGTGAGTTTCTAGTGATGTCGCCCAAGCAAAGGCAATTCTCAATGCCGTCAGTCTTCCATAAAGGATTAAAATTTTAAAATACATTTTTTTTGTTGTTGTTGTTGTACACGGGCCTCTCACTGTTGTGGCCTCTCCTGTTGCGGAGCACAGCCTCCGGACGTGCAGGCCCAGCAGCCATGGCTTACGGGCCCAGCCGCTCCGCAGCATGTGGGATCCTCCCGGACCGGGACACGAACTCGCGTCCCCTGCATCGGCAGGTGGACCCTCAACCACTGCGCCAACAGGGAAGCCCTAAAATACATATTTAAAGTGGTAACAAATAACCCCAATTCCAACTCCCACCTCAAACAACACACAGGCAAGTGGCAGGGAGAGAGAAATGGAAGGGATATTCCTGGGAGACTCAGTCTGCTCCCCTGACCTTGACCCGTGCCCTCAGGGGCCCTGATCTCATCCTGTCTCTCTCTTATGTCTCTTCTTGCATTCATGACCTTTAATGTGTGTCCATAAGCTTGGAAGAACCTTGGGTTCACTACATTTCTGTCCACCTCAAACTTTAAAGATCTTGTCCACCTCAAACTTTAAAGATCTTAAACACATATGCCAGAGAGAAGGGAAAGTACACTTCCTGTCCCTTCCTCAGTCCAGTGGAGCTTGTGAAATACTTGACCCCACGTCTAGAGCTCTGTGAAAGGGAGCAGTAAAGAAAACCCAACCTGCAAATGTACTCAGGGCAGTTCTGCCTAGAGCTCCCGGCAGTGAGTGGGGAAGAGGATAGGACAGTTGGGTTGCTGTATGAACTTTAAAGTTTGTTTGATTAACAACAGTGTTCCTTAGTATCGCCACACAGTGTCTCTGACCCAAACTTGAAATTTTAGCATTCAGAATTCTGCCCCATTTTTTAATTTTTTTTACATCTTTATTTGAGTAGAATTGCTTTACAATGGTGTGTTAGTTTCTGCTTTATAACAAAGTGAATCAGTTATACATATACATATATACCCATATCACCTCCCTCTTGTGTCTCCCTCCCACCCTCCCTATCCCACCCCTCTAGGTGGTCACAAAGTACCGAGTTGATCTCGCTGTGCTATGCGGCTGCTTCCCACTAGCTATCTATTTTATGTTTGGTACTGTATATATGTCCATGCCACTCTCTCACTTTGTCACAGCTTACCCTTCCCCCTCCCCGTATCCTCAAGTCCATTCTCTAATAGGTCTGTGTCTTTATTCCTGTCTTACCCCTAGGTTCTTCATGACATTTTTTTTTCTTAGATTCCATATATATGTGTTAGCATACGGTATTTGTCTTTCTCTTTCTGACTTACTTCACTCTGTATGACAGACTCTAGGTCCATCCACCTCACTATAAATAACTCAGTTTCGTTTCTTTTTATGGCTGAGTAATATTCCATTGTATATATGTGCCACATCTTCTTTATCCATTCATCTGATGATGGACACTTAGGTTGTTTCCATCTCCGGGCTATTGTAAATAGAGCTTCAGTGAACATTTTGGTACATGACTCTTTTTGAATTATGGTTTTCTCAGGGTATATGCCCAGTAGTGGGATTGCTGGGTCATATGGTAGTTCTACTTGTAGTTTTTTAAGGAACCTCCATACTGTTCTCCATAGTGGCTGTACCAATTCACATTCCTACCAGGAGTGCAAGAGGGTTCCCTTTTCTCCACACCCTCTCCAGCATTTACTGTTTCTAGATTTTTTGATGATGGCCATCCTGACTGGTGTCAGATGCTATCTCATTGTAGTTTTGACTTGCATTCCTCTAATGACTAATGATGTTGAGCATTCTTTCATGTGTTTGTTGGCACTCTGTGTATCTTCTGTGGAGAAATGTCTATTTAGGTCTTCTGCCCATTTTTGGATTGGGTTGTTTGTTTTTTTGTTATTGAGCTGCATGAGCTGCTTGTAAATTTTGGAGATTAGTCCTTTGTCAGTTGCTTCATTTGCAAATATTTTCTCCCATTCTGAGGGTTGTCTTTTGGTCTTGTTTATGGTTTCCTTTGCTTTGTAAAAACTTTGAAGTTTCATTAGGTCCCATTTGTTTATTTTTGTTTTTATTTCCATTTCTCTAGGAGGTGAGTCAAAAAGGATCTTGCTGTGATTTATGTCATAGACTGTTCTGCCTATGTTTTCCTCTAAGAGTTGGATAGTTTCTGGCCTTACATTTAGGTCTTTAATCCATTTTGAGCTTATTTTTGTATATGGTGTTAGGGAGTGTTCTAATCTCATACTTTTCATGTACCTGTCCAGTTTTCCCAGCACCACTTATTGAAGAGGCTGTCCTTTCTCCACTGTACATTCCTGCCTCCTTTATCAAAGATAAGGTGACCATATGTGCGTGGGTTTATCTCTGGGCTTTCTATCCTGTTCCATTGATCTATCTTTCTGTTTTTGTGGCAGTACCATACTGTCTTGATTACTGTAGCTTTGTAGTATAGTCTGAAGTCAGGGAGCCTGATTCCTCCAGCTCCATTTTTTGTTCTCAAGATTGCTTTGCCTATTTGGGGTCTTTTGTGTTTCCATACACATTGTGAAATTTTTTGTTCTAGTTCGGTGAAAAATGCCAGTGGTAGTTTGATAGGGATTGCATTGAATCTGTAGATTGCTTTGGGTAGTAGAGTCATTTTCACAATGTTGATTCTTCCAATCCAAGAACATGGTATATCTCTCCATCTATTTGTATCATTTTTAATTTCTTTCATCAGTGTCTTATAGTTTTCTGCATACAGGTCTTTGGCTCCTTAGGTAGGTTTATTCCTAGATATTTTATTCTTTTTGTTGCAGTGGTAAATGGGAGTGTTTTCTTGATTTCACTTTCAGATTTTTCATCATTAGTGTATAGGAATGCCAGAGATTTCTGTGCATTAATTTTGTATCCTGCTACTTTACCAAATTCATTGATTAGCTCTAGTAGTTTTCTGGTAGCATCTTTAGGATTCTCTATGTATAGTATCATGTCATCTGCAAAACAGTGACAGCTTTACTTCTTCTTTTCTGATGTGGATTCCTTTTATTTCCTTTTCTTCTCTGATTGCTGTGGCTAAAACTTCCAAAACTATGTTGAATAAGAGTGGTGAGAGTGGGCAACCTTGTCTTGTTCCTGATCTTAGTGGAAATGCTTTCAGTTTTTCACCATTGAGAATGATGTTGGCTGTGGGTTTGTCATATATGGCCTTTATTATGTTGAGGTAAGTTCCCTCTATGCCTACTTTCTGGAGGGCTTTTATCATACATGGGTGTTGAATTTTGTCGAAAGCTTTCTCTGCATCTATTGAGATGATCAGATGGTTTTTCTCCTTCAATTTGTTAATATGGTGTATCACATTGATTGATTTGCGTATACTGAAGAATCCTTGCACTCCTGGGATAAACCCCACTTGATCATGGTGTATGATCCTCTTAATGTGCTGTTGGCTTCTGTTTGCTAGTATTTTGTTGAGGATTTTTGCATCTATGTTCATCAGTGATATGGGCCTGTAGTTTTCTTTCTTTGTGACATCCTTGTCTGGTTTTGGTATCAGGGTGATGGTGGCCTCGTAGAATGAGTTTGGGAGTGTTCCTCCCTCTGCTATATTTTGGAAGAGTTTGGGAAGGATAGGTGTTAGCTCTTCTCTAAATGTTTGATAGAATTCGCCTGTGAAGCCATCTGGTCCTGGCTTTTGTTTGTTGGAAGATTTTTAATCACAGTTTTAATTTCATTGCTTGTGATTGGTCTGTTCATATTTTCTATTTCTTCCTGATTCAGTCTTGGCAGGTTGTGCATTTCTAAGAATTTGTCCATTTCTTCCAGGTTGTCCATTTTATTGGCATAGAGTTGCTTGTAGTAATCTCTCATGATCCTTTGTATTTCTGCAGTGTCAGTTGTTACTTCTCCTTTTTCATTTCTAATTCTATTGATTTGAGTCTTCTCCCATTTTTTCTTGATGAGTCTGGCTAATGGTTTATCAATTTTGTTTATCTTCTCAAAGAACCAGCTTTTAGTTTTATTGATCTTTGCTATCATTTACTTCATTTCTTTTTCATTTATTTCTGATCTGTTCCTTATGATTTCTTTCCTTCTGCTAACTTTGGGATGCTCTCCTCCGCGGCTCCGAAGCTGCCCCCCTCCGCCACCCGCAGTCTCCGCCCGCGAAGGGGCTTCCTAGTGTGTGGACACTTCTCCTCCTTCACCCCTCACACCTCCCACTGGTGCAGGTCCCATCCCTATCCTTTTGTCTCTGTTTATTCTTTTTTCTTTTGCCTTACCCAGGTACGTGGGGACTTTCTTGCCTTTTGGGAGGTCTGAGGTCTTCTGCCAGCGTTCAGTAGGTGTTCTGTAGGAATTGTTCCACATGTAGATGTATTTCTGATGTATCTGTGGGGAGGAAGGTGATCTCCGTGTCTTACTCTTCCGCCATCTTCCCCCGAATTCATCCCCAGTCATTTTTAAAGGAACCAAATGTAGATAATGTACAAAATGCATTAAGCAGAGCACCTGGCACATTCAACAGATGTTAGCTATGAAGTCAGACGAAATAAGGGACAAAAAGTACTTTTGAGTAGAATTCTTTTAACTACCACTGGCTAATTCTAATTAGTATATTAGTTGTTTAAAACACAAACAATTGATGCTTGGAAAAATGTTTATTTTCTTCAGTAGGTTAAAAATACTTCCAAGGATTTTGTCCACCTCTGTTAGTAATAAAGCAAAAGAAAGTCTCAGTCGAAGGATGTAATTTAGGGAACCCTGGTCAGGAACCAGGAGACCTGGGATCCAGTCCCTGTTCTGCTGTCTTCACTATGAGTCAGCAGGGAGGGAGCTAGCTTCTCCATGGGCGTATCCTACGGCCCAGCTCTGCCCATCCCTGTGATGTGCTGCTCCCAGGAGCTGAGAAGGGAACAGACATTCTGGTCCCCGGTGTCCTAGTTGTGAAATACATTGCAACATCCATCTTCTCCATGCTTCTCAGGTGAACAAACTGACTTCACCACAGCCAGGATAACTGCAGCTCACCAAGCAGCACTTTCACGGCCACATCCACACATTGAAAAATGTACCCACAGACCACGTGGTCTCACAAAGTCACTTCACCCTTTAAGATTCTACCAGGAGTAGCATTCTCATGGTTTTCATCATTGTACGTCTCATAACTGTCTTTATTTTAACCAAAGAAAAGGCAGAAAGCCTGTAGAGTATCAAGGCTTCTGTTTGAAGTCACACCCTGGAATGATAGAATTTGAGCTGTTCTCAAGCATTATTGAAGTTCTTTGACTTAGTACTTAACCATAACTTCTATGCAGCCCACCATACTATTAGAATAAAAACAGAGTAAGTTTACTTTGACCATAAATTTTCTAAGTGGATAGGATTTAGAGAAAAACAGAAGACAAAATTAAAAGACGCGTTTGGAAAATGAAACCTAAATGCTTCTTGTATGTATTTATTTGTGCCATGTAAACTAATTTTTAAACAGGCTAAGAGGCATAAAATGTTATTAAATACAAAATGCCTTTGCAACATGGCAAAGCAGGGGACCGCAGCTTGAGAGACATTTGTACTTTGATGTTGTCTTTCTCTCAGCCCCTGTGGGTGTTCTAAGATAACAGATCTGGGACATCTTCAGTGGCAAAGAACTGATATTAATTCTCACTTCTTTGCTTGACCCAGGCCTTTGGAAAGATAACTTGAAATTACTTTCATTATGGCATATTAATTTTTTAAAAGCTATGGTAGTTAACTTTTGACTGTCATTTCTTATAGATTAAAAATAGAATACCTCAGTTTTCTGAAAGCCCTATTTGAATCTTTAAATATGAATGCAATTTCCTTTTTAACTATACCCATGCCTCCCATGAAAATCATTTACCACCAGAAATTATTTTTTAAAGCAGAAGCACAGCACATATTTCAACTCCCATGTAATAACACTGCAAGATTTGGTAACATCTGCATATTTTCTTTACTAATTGCAGTGTTAGTCTGAAGTTAATTATATTTTTTTCAGCCAGAGCATATTGTTTGATATTGCTTATGAAATGATTTTAATGTTCAGCTTAGCTGTTAGGAGGAATCTTATTTTGTCTTATATTTTTAGATGCAGTTCTCCATTGTAGCACACTAATTCACCTGATAACTCCTTTTCTTTAAAAAAAAATCTTCAGTATAACGTTATATGAAAACACTGCAATAGGTGGCAGGGGATAGTGTTTTCATAATTCAGCTACATGTGAATCCTTCAGTTACAGTATATTTTTGTACTAGCATTGTTTAATAATAAATTTTTGGTTCTGAAGAACCTAGGGGCAGGGCAGGAATAAAGACGCAGATGTAGAGAATGGACTTGAGGACATGGGGAGGGGGAAGGGTAAGCTGGGACAAAGTGAGAGAGTGGCATGGACATATATACACTACCAAATGTAAAACAGATAGCTAGTGGGAAGCAGCCTCATAGCACAGGGAGATCAGCTCGGTGCTTTGTGACCACCTAGAGGGGTGGGATAGGGAGGGTGGGAGGGAGACACAAGAGGGAGGAGATATAGGGATATATGTATATGTAGCTGATTCACTTTGTTATAAAGCAGAAACTAATACACCATTGTAGAGCAATTATACTCCAATAAAGATGTTAAAAAAATAATATTTTTGCATTCATCATTCTTGTGTGCCAAGCACAGTACCACACACCTAGCAGTCTATCAGTAAGTAGCAATTGCCACTATTAAGAATAATTCCAGTATGATCTTTAGATCATGTATATAGATGTATCATGTATAGAGATGTTAGATTGATCTAGACATCCATCAGTGTTAGATGGAGTGGTAGGGTAACAGAAAGCCTACATCTCTAATGACGTGAAACTGATATCATTTATATTCATTCAATTCAACAAATATTTATTAAATCTTATCCGTGTGTGATCAGTACTGTTGCTATCATCTATGTGGGCAAAGACAGAAAAAATAGATGAAAGACTCAATTCTTGCCCTGAAGAAGGTCATCACAGTCGGGGCTCAAGACTCCATGAACAATTTTCTCCCAATTATATATTGTGTGTCATTATTAGTCTCTGCATTGTGTAGTATACATAGTTAAAAATTGTAAGAGATTAGAGGAAGGAAACTTCAGTGTAAGTTAGAATCATTTCAGGTGGCCTTGTGATGGAGGTGGGACCTGAATCAGACATTGAAAAATTGGTTAATGTTTAGAAATGCGGGTGAGAGGAGATTTCGTGTGTGAGCAATAGCATGAACAAAGACTCAGAAGCAAGAAGAATCTTTGGAGTGTTCAGAGGATGGTGAGTCTTCCTGGGTCAGCTCATAGTTCGTGATGGGGAGCTTTGGGAGACTGTGTTGGATGCATAACATGAGGTCATAGAGGGCAAGGAGTAAAACAGTAGTGAGCTACTAAAGATTTCTAAATGAAGATGCATGCAGCTCCTCACAAAAGGCTAACGTGAGGGCCAGAGACTAGGCAAGAAGTCAGAGTCTAAGAAATATACAAGCACAAAAGAATAAGGCCAAGCAATGGGACAGCTAACAGGAAGCCTGGGTGGCAAGAAAGTCTTGAAACTTTCTTGCAAGAAAGTCATCAAAGTCTTGAAACTTGAGATATGTCTGTCCTAGCAGGAACCCCTGTAGTCTTCCTTTGGGAGCAGGAATTATTCCAGGGTCCTAAGTGCGTGTGAGTGAATCTTCTAATGGAAATACGAATCAGTTAACCCAAATGGAGTGGCAGAGATTTGGACAAATCCTGATATGATCAAAGTGGAGCTTCAGAAAAATGAACTTGTCACTGTTATGAAGAATGAATTAATAAAGGGTGAATCCAGGTTTAGATGGGACAGTTGGTAAATAATTGTAACAAATAAGGAGTAAACTGGTAGGAGCTTAGGCAAGGATTATAATTGTGGACATTGAGAGAAGTGATACCCATGAAAAGTAACTCAGGGTAGAAATGTGTCAGTGAAAGGTGGCACTGAGATTTCAAACCTGAGTGAAGAGGCAATAGTAGTAGCATGGACCAGAAGTACAAGCCTTAGGAAAGAAAGTTATACACGAACACGTCAGTATTTCCTGACCCAGTAGAGCTCGGCTGGAAAAAACATTCACAGACATGGCCAGTGGCCAGCATACAGAATAATTGGGACCTCCACTCTAATCTCATGGAGACCTTTGAGTGAGGTTTATTTTCCCTTTAACTTCTGACCACATCAGGGTTTTAGAGTAACTCTTGACAGATATGTTTACTTAAGGGATTTTCAATGAGTAGGGCACTGCTTATTGTTTAAATATGGTAGAAATATGCTGAAACTTTGGCAGGTAAAACACCTGGGCATATGGGACTGGAAATCAGTGTTTCAGTATATAAGTAGGTTACCCCTAGGTAATGCATTTGGTGAAATGTTTTCTCCAAATTAGAGCTTTCTTTTTGTTAATTAGATATCATCTTCCCATGAGGTCATGTCACTAAGACAGATAAAATGGATGGTAACAGTTACTGCTCAGAATGAATTAAAATAACAACATTCAGTTTGAAAAAAAAAAGGTCTAAGGAGATGTTTAACAGTAAGAACCAATTATTTAACGTCTGTTTTTATTTATTTATTTATCTGACATCTACTCTGTCAGAAACTCTTAAGTGCTTTATAGCCATGATTCGATTTCATTAGCAAATAATCCCATGAAATACGTACTTTTATTATCCTCATTTTCCAGGTAAGGAAACTGTGACCAGAGAGGTTAAATTGCCTCAGATTATGCAAAGTTAATTAGGGATCCAGCTAGAATTCCCCATCAGGTCTAGTGTGACTCTGAAGCCCTATCCTTAACTGCTACACTATGCTTGTCTCTTCTGGCTTGAGCAAGAAAACGAGGTAATTGTGAATTTCACTAAGCCTTTAGCATATACCCTCCAAAGATGTGGTGTCTGTCATGTGTGAAGAAATAATGATTCAATTATAAACTATGCCACTGAATGTTTAGCAGCCTATTTTCTCACATTTCTGGCAATGGAGGTCTTCATGTATTGAACCAGACTCAATGCAGTAAGAATTTAAATTTCTAGGAGCTGCATATAAACACATTATAAACTTTTGTTGCCTTCAGGGCTTTATTGTGACCCAGATGCTCTATGAACAGCTTAAACTTAGGTTGGGAATGTGGAAAATTATTTTACAATTGCAGTTGTTTTAGGAAAAAGCCAGGTATTAGCACACGCGCACACACACACACACACACACACACACACCACAATCTGAGATGCCAAACACTATTTAAATTTTTTTCAATTAAAACACAAAGTGTACCTGTGAAAAAATCCTCTATACACTGAATAAAAATTTTAAATAAATATATGGCATAGGTATTCATATATGAACATTTTGTATGCATCTATTTCTATGTGTTTCTATCCTAGACACACAATGCATGCTAAAGAGCTTAAAGTTTACTTCCTTCTTCACCTGTAAAACTAACAGAGAATTGTTTGTTTGTTCTTCTCACAGCTGAATTTTTATTCCTCCTATGGGGTGTTTATCTCTGCTACGCGGTGCGAACGGTCCCATCAGCTTTTCACGAGCCGCGCTATATGGCTGTTGCAGTTCACAATGAGCTCATTATCTCCGCTATATTCCATACAATTAGGCAAGTGATCTGCAGAGCCACTCAACAACTGTTTTATTTTTCTGATGTGTTGCAGTTTAATTTAATAGCAAAATTGGATAAGATGCATAACGGAAAGATGTAGGACGGATAGTGTTTTATAACTTGACTAATTTCTTTGTCACAGAAATGGCAAATGAATCGTTTTGTTTTTTTTTTAAACTCTGCTGTTCTTAGTTCCTTCTGATGAGTTGTTTATTGCCTTCATTTATTTGGAAGGGTAACTCAGTGTTATTGTATTGTGTTAAACCACTTATGGGGATGTCATTAGGTATATTGTTTATGATACATAATACTGTTTGTTCTGAAAATATAAAGCAATACATGCATACATTATAAAATAGATACAGGTAAATTGTCTATGTTTTCATTCATGTTTATTATGCTGGTTTATACTTTCAAAATTTTAACACTCAGATAACTTACGTATGTGAAATCTGTTGAATTCAGAACCAAAAAACCACTCCAAGTTGATGACTGGATTTTTGTGTGCAGTGGGGTTCTTTCATCATTACACTGTAGTGATGACTTTCTGTGGTAAGAAAATATGGCCTGGCCCTCCGTTTCTTATTATTCCATGTATCTCCATAACCAATGAGTACAAAGGAGGAAGAAAGGGGCTTATGATAAGTGAACAAAATGAAATATGTATGACTTACCTCAACAAGAACAACAACCAAACAACAGCAACCAAAAAGGAATCCTATAGCCTGAAAAGCAACAAAAAGATGCCATTTAATTGTTCGACATATATTAAAAGTTAGGACACACTTAAGAATGTAATTAGAAATTTTGAATATTAGTCTTGGCCCGCAGTGGAAAGATAGAGATTAATAATAGGGTGAAAAGGTGTGGATCTGCGGAAGTTTTGCAGGATGTTTATCACCTCTCACTTTAGTCAATAATCATAAAATGACATCTTGCACTTCTAGGAATAGATGATGCCAAAGAACATTTGGGGCTCAGGCATAATCTACACTTTTTAAACTCTTAAAGTAAGAGAAAGAGGTATTTATGATCTGACAACCCTGGAAATTCCATCAGAGACGGCCAGGAATCAAGGGAATTTGCCCCCTTGCTTTGTCTTGCCCTCTCTCAAGAGAGAGAAAAGAGAGAAAGAGTAGAAGAGGGAGGACAGATGTGACGCAGAATATGAAATCATAAAGAAGCAAAGAAAAGGATGCTTTCTCTAGTTCCACTCAGACTAGAGCTCAAGGATATGAGTGAGGATGCCCTGGTCTAAAATGCCGTGAGCACCAGAGGGCACTTTGTCATGGTGCCAGAGCTCCAGAGCCTTCACATTTCTTCCAACCCCTCTCCCCAAAAAAGCTGCATCATTTTTGTTGTTTGTTTTCAGAATATCAAACATATATGTTTCAAGATCTAACAAACATGCTTATCTAGAACCATTGATAAGTTAAATGTTATATTAACAAACCAACTAGAGAGTTATAAGCATGTAAGAAGGCTTATCACATGGACTTCCCTGGTTGTCCAGTGGTTAAGACTCCACGCTCCCAATGCAGGGGGCCCGGGATTCGACCCTTGGTCAAGGAACTAAGATCCCACATGCTGCACAGCGCAGCCAATAAATAAATAAATAAAACAGTGGCTATGTAAATCAGCCATATTCAGTAAAAAATAAAAATTGAAAAAAAGAGGCTTATCACAGACGAGTTTAAATGTCTTCTACTGTCAGAATGTAACTGTCATGCAGAGTTTCCCACTTGTGCCCTAAAATTAACTGTTATGTTTCTTAGAACCAAATTAATTGCCCAAGAAATTAAATCTGTTCAACACAGTTGCCAAAATTGATCTATATCTTTTCAACCTGTTCAATTTTACTCTGTTCAATTTCCATCATTTAATGTGTTTTTTCAATAGATTTTCAACTCTCAGCTGGCCCAAGTCCTTTCAGAAGTAGGCAAGGTAAATGATTTTTAAATGAACTTTAAAAAAATTCTTAATAGTAAGGCAATAGATGGTTATTTCAAAAAAAATCATAAAATGATAAAGAGAAAATAAACTCCCTAATCCAACCACCCAAAGACAAGCACTATTAACATATTAGTAAATCACTGTTAGATGTTTTTATATGCATGTGTATTTATGACACATCACATTTGATAGCTCCCTTGTAGGAATGTCACAGTGACGCTAGCATACCGAGAAGTCCTGCTGTACAGATAAACTGTTTAACTTTGTTTAACCATCATTTTCCAAATGTAATGGACCATTGAATCCCCCCAACCCTTACATCTGATAACAGCAGCCACGCTTCAGAAAACACTGTTTTATCACTGAACGAGGGTGATAGGAAATATGTTAAATACTTGTTGAAAATAGCTTTCTTACTTTGCTTAGGTCTTTCCTATAGAGTCCCAAACAACCCAGCCAGAAGAATCATATAACCCATGACTGGGTTCACGTAGACACAAGCTGATTGAATGGTTCATGGTGAACCTAGTAGGTTTGGTATTGAGCAGACATAGCATACTCTTCTTCCAGACAACTCTTTAATCCCCTATCAGTTTTGAACAGGGAGGACTTCAAATGGTAGCAGAGGGACCAGCCTTGGTATCTTTTGGTATCTTCTTAGGCAAGGCTAAGCAAACCTGAACGGGAAGCTCTGCATTTCAAGTTCCAAATTTGACTTACCTTTCTACATAGACCAGACTCGATAAGATGGTGGCACATGGGCTCCAAAGAATCGTAGCTACTCTCTTGAATGTTTAATTTGTATGGCCATAAGGGACCAGTGATGGAATTATAGTTTAACACATTAAATCTACAGAACACTGATTTTAGGGGGATGAGCCAGGAGCAAGTAAAACGCAGTGATAATTAAAGAAATCAAGTATGCACAACTTCTTATTTACATGTGGACTGAGTTCATATATGCTGTGGTTCCAGCATTAATAAAGTTCAAGGATAAAAAGCAATAACATAAAAATTTAAGTCAGCTGGATCCATCTTGGCAATTTTTTCCTAGAATGAAATAATATTAAATAAGGCATCCAACATCAGCAAAGATATTCTCTATCAATAGGATATATATGTTCTTCTTGTCTGCTTAAAATATAAAATCATGTATACATATATGTATGTATTCATATTTATACATACACATATATAAATTAAAAACTATGACTACATATTATGTACAGATTTACCTTCTTTCTTACCAAATTGTCAGACTGAACAAAAATAACCTAAAAGGGTTAAGTCTAGAAGGATAAATGATGAGAAGGCATTTCTCTCAGCCTGTTCTAACCCTTTACTTATTTTTAGTACTAAGCATAAAGCAAACCTTTGGGAAAGTGCAAGGCTTTTAAAAAGTTTGCCTTTATTCTTAGCCTCAATTTTCAAATATTTCGATGCGCCTGATTTTTGGACCGATTTTTTAAGTTGAAATACTATTTTTTAAAATGAAGCTTTAATACTATTTCAAAACCCAGTTGTTCTTAAGGTATTTCTAATCAAAACTGCAACCTAAAAAAATCTGGCAGTAATTAAAAGCTGATTAAGGACAATCGATGTTAGCATATCTCAAAATTATTTTTTGGAAGATTCACTGTTTTAATTCAAAATATATGTACCCATTCTTTTTTCCAGATATTGTCAGGCTAGTTTCAAGTTTACCTGTGTTGGCATTTGAGATGGGAATTCTCAGTACATAAGGCTGCTTTTTGACTGTAAATCCTTCTCCTTTGTTGTAACTGTCTGCTCCAGTACTGGCAGGGGCCCCAGCAGATTGGGATTGTATTATTTTCAGGGGTACATTTTCTACTGCTTCTGTGCCTCAATATTCTGTCTCAGAGACTATAACTTTTTATTGAGTAAGATGATCCTATTTTAATGCTTAAAAAAAAATCTTACTTGACCCAGCACAGACTGTATAGTCAAAAGTATCCCGTCCCTGAACAAAGTGAATATTCAGTCACATTCAAAGCAGGTATGAAGACACTTTTCTCACAAAGGAGCTAGAAAAGATGTTAATTCAGAAAATCCCTTTTAGTTGACTGTGAAGTATCATGGCCATTCTGCACTTCTGTGTATAAGTCTATGTTTTTTATATCTCCAGACACAGGAGAAAAAACTCTATCTCCATTTTGATGACTCCTGAGCTTCCATTTTAGCTTGATTTTTTTTTGGGGGGGAGGGATGGAAGTGAAAATTTGGAAGAAATATCCTTGATGGAAATTTTGTTTTAAATATTAATAATATTAATTTACTTAGTAAATTTGTCATGAATATGGTATAATGCAGAAATAAAATTAGTCTCTTCTCTTTTTAGATTCATATATATTTATTTCACGATTATATCATAAGCATTTTCTTAGGATATGAGCTTTTCAAATTTGATGATGTATATCATTGAAACAAAATGCTAATTCTCTAATTCCAAAAGCACTAAAATCTCATATTTAGCTTTTATGGATAAACAATAGATGGGAAAACATTAGAAGAAGAATATGAGTGCAAAATGACCTTAATAAAAGCAATATCTGGTTTCTGCATATAGATGAGTCCTTAACACATGAGTTTTAGTTTGTACATGTACCTACTGATTTGTGAAAACATACCCAAATTACCAGATCAGATATTAATAATGAATTTTTCCTATACATGTTACTTGAAGGGCCGTCCTGGAACACAAGTTTATAAATTCCTCAATAAGATAAGATTTTAAATATTATATTTTAAATTATTTTAAAATAATTTGATGCTCTATAAAAACTAAGGTTTGTATTTTAAAAGATGCACTTTGTATGTCAACTATATTTCAATTTTTAAAAACAATTTTAAAAAGATGCACGTTACAAACCATTAGTACATACATTTTATCCATTACATTGCTTATCATTTAAACTTCTGGGATCATTCACTAAAACAGATATTTACCCATTTTTTTCCTTAGTTCTAATTAATATTTTTAAGTGAAGAATATTATGATCAAGAGTTAATTTGGATGTGTCTTATAACCTAAATTTGCCTGAAACAATCATTTTTTAACCTACTCTTCTTTTGAATTCACATGTGTTCACTGCTTTTGCTTTGCACATTCAACTTACCTACAAAATAATAATCCAAGGAAGTGTTTAGCACATTATATATGTATGTGTTATCTTTCTTACTATTGATAATTTTAAGAACTAAAGGGTTCATATCTTATGCATCTAATTAGGGTTACTTAGACCCTTATTCTTCTGTGATGAAAATATATGTCATAGAAATAACAGTATGACTTCTTTCTTGCTTGCTTTCTTTTACTAATACATTGAGGAAAAGAGTTTCCAAGTATCCTAGTGTTTTAAGTAGAGATCTTGTTGGGTTGCTAATGTGGTGAATTCTCATTTCAGATTTGTTCTTGCCTCAAGACTTCAGTCTGATTGGATGTTGATGCTGTATTTTGCACATACTCATTTGACTGTGACAGTGACCATTGGGTTGCTTTTGATTCCAAAGGTATTCCTCCAACATTACTTTTCTCTTGCAAGATAGTTGTTTTAAATGAGCGTGGAATTGTTTCTCCTTTAAAAAATATCTGGCAATATAGGCAAAGGGAGGTGTGAAGATTTGCTTGACACGCTACAATGTTTTTAAAACTCCCTCCTCAGGAATCTAGGTGTCTCTTTTCTTTGGGCATTTATTAAACATCTCACACAATTTTTAACTGCCTTAGTTTGTACAAAACCCATCATCCGTTTTAGTCCTTTTCCAAATACTTTGATATCTATTCATGTTTTAATTATTAGGGGTTCAAGGTGGCCTTTCATTGTAGCTGTAACCTCAAGCTCATTTTTAAAGAGAATTATCCTAGTCTAAGAATCCTCTTGTTTGGATTCACATTCAGGGAAGTACTGTGTTTTAAACATTCAGAGAATTTTTGTGTAAATAGAAATAATTATAATGTTGTATAAAAAGAGTCTTGCTTAACAATGATGGATTCTGACAAAGACTTATCTACACAGCATTCTGACGTGGAGGGAAACGGGCCAGGACTCAGAATACAGGGATTCTGAACTCATACCCCACCCCAAGTTAGCTGTGTAATGTAACGTTAGGCAAGACTTTTCATCTCTCTGAGTCTGTTTCCTCATCTATGACATGATAGCAGTGAGGCTGCTTGGAATAAAACAAAATGATATCCGAGTTTTGGAAAAAAGATACTATACAAATTATCATTATTTTCCTCTTTTACATGTAGAAAAACAAAATATTAGAACAAAATATTATGTGTAGAAAAACAAAAATTATCATTGTTTTTTCCCCTTTTACATGTAGGAAAACAAAATACATCTTTATCAGTGTCGTACAATGTAACGTTAGCACAGCTGAAACCAGAATTGTGATTTCACTCTAGGCTTCCTTTACCTCACCTCTCACAGTTAACCAAAACATTGAACTTCAGCCTGATTGAAAAGGTCAAACAATTGTAAACACAGCAAAATGCCTATTTTCTTCCTTACTTGAATTACACCAGATAGCCATAATTTTCATGGATGTGTCTGTTCCTGCAATCTATCTTAACCATCCTTATACTGTACGTAATATGACTACATTTTTATTAGATGGGTGTATACTCAGACTATTTATTCATTCAAAAAATTGTTATTGAGCTCCAGAGACAATTGAAAACATATGTTTACACAAAAATTTGTTCTTGATGTCTATTACCTTGGTAGTGATGGCATCACGGGTGTTTGCATATGTCCAAACTCATCAAATTGTACACATTTAATATGTGCAGTTCTCTGCATATCAATTATACCTCAACAAAGCTGGCTTAAATTTTTTTTTTAATTTGTACATGAATGTTCATAGCAGCATTATCCATAATAGCCAAAAAATGGAAACAACCCAAATGTCCATCAATTGATAATGTATAAACAAAATGTGATATACCCACAAACTGAAATGCTATTCATCAATAAAAAGGAATAAAGCGTTGATACATGCTACAACTTGTACAAACCTTGAAAACCTTATGCCAAGGAAGCCAGATAAAAAAGGCCACATATTATATGATTCCATTTATGTGAAATGTCTGGAATAGACAGCTCTAAAGAGACAGAAAGTGGGTTAGTGGTGCTGTGGGCTGGGGAAAAAGGGGTATGGAAGTGACTGCTTCCTGGGTTCAAGGTTTCTTTTGGGGATGATGAAAGTATTCTGGAATTAGATGGTGGTGATGATTGTGCAACCTCATGAATATACTAAAAAACACTGATTTGTATAGTTAAAAATTGAGAATTTTATGGTATGTGAATTATATTTCAATAAATTAAAACATTATTGAGGAGCTTTACTAAGCACTGTTCTATATCCTAGAATAAGAGTAGTGAACAGATATAAATCTGTGCTCTCATGGTGCTTATATTCTGGTGGAAGAGAGGAGGAAACAGAAAAGATAAACAAAATAAATATTTAAAATAGTATTTCAGATAGGGATAAGCATTAAGGAAAAATCATAAAGCAGGAAATGGACAATATCTGACAAATAACTCTCTTAAACTCACGATAATCTCTAAGACTTTGCTCAAGAAAAATAATTTCATTCTTATGGGCTTCCCTGGTGGCACAGTGGTTGAGAGTGTGCCTGCCGATGCAGGGGACATGGATTCGTGCCCCAGTCCGGGAAGATCCCACATGCCGTGGAGCGGCTGGGCCCGTGAGCCATGGCCGCTGAGCCTGCGAGTCCGGAGCCTGTGCTCCGCAATGGGAGAGGCCACAACAGTGAGAGGCGCGCATACCGCAAAAAAAAAAAAAAAGAAAGAAAAAAATAATTTCATTCTTATAAATAACCTCCAGTAGCATGTGAGATTTTGGAGGACCAGGACTCTATTTTCGTCACCCTTATGGCCTTAAGTTTATGGCACATGTGGCTCCCACAAACATAAATAGAAGAGTGAGGGGAAAGTTCATCAGTTCCTGTGGTTTCTCAGCCGGTCCCAAATACAAAAGATTCATTATTACTTAAATAGAGAACTACCATCTCACATGTTATCTCCAATTTGTGTTCACCTGCCTAGCTGAATATTTTAACAATAGTTGACATTAAAATATCTCTGTGTCTCTGTATCAAAGGGCAACCTGTTCTGTTTTTTTCTTTTATTATATTTTGTTTTTTTAAGTATCAAATGTCTTTACAGACAATGCCTAATAGTATAGAGGGTAAAAGATTTGTCAAGAATCACACAAATTAAGTGGAAGGACCCCTGTCACATGTATATTTTGGAAGTCTAATCTATTACATTTGGATTACTGCTACATTTCTTATCATGAGATTAGCTACTTTTTTTTTACACTAGGTCCTTGTTGGTTATCTATTTTAAATATAGCAGTGTGTACCTGTGAATCCCAAACTCCCAGTCTATCCCTCCCTCCCACCCTTCCCCTCGGTAACCATAAGTTCAGTCTCTAAGTCTGTGAGTCTGTTTCCGTTTTGTAAATAAGTTCATTTGTGTCATTTTTTTTTAATTCCACATATAAGCGACATCATATGGTATTGGTCTTTTTCTGTCTGACTTGCTTCACTTAGTGTGATAATCTCTAGGTCCATCCATGTTGCTGCAAATGGCATTATTTCATTCTCTTTAATGGCTGAGTAATATTCCATAGTATACATGTACTACATCTTCTTTATCCACTCATCTGTTGATGGACATTTAGGTTGTTTCCATGTCTTGGCGATCGTAAACAGTGCTGCAATGAACATTGGGGGTGTATGTATCCTTTTGAACATGTTTTTCTCCGGATATATGCCCAGGAGTGGGACTGCTATTTTTAGTTTTTTAAAACCTGTTCATTATTTAAAGAAATATTTTACCTGATGACAAGCTAGGAGAAGAGAACCCAAGTTCTCTCAGTTTTCATAGGACAATCACCTGGTTTATATGTTGTGTAAAATGTGGGTGGATGCTTTTGATTTTTCCTGCTCTCCATCATTTACCCAATTCATTCTTCCTCACTTTTCCACTTGAAGAAGAGTAGAGATAGCAAGAGTACGTGAAACTGAAAAATAGCAAAAGACTACATGAAGATAATGAAAATATATCAAAATGCAATGAAGGAGGAACTTGAGAATAATGATGAGCTTAAGAAAAAAAATCTATAATTTCAGTGAATCTTTGAATTTTAAACTCAGATACCATCCAGCGCAAGCCCTTTAGGCTAAGAGGACACTGTGCTCCCGAGAGGTTCCATGGCCTGGTTAAGATCCCAGACAACAGAGTCGAGGCTGGAATTCAGACCTCCTGTGCCCTGAGTTTTGAAAGTCGTGTTTTTGAAGCTCTGTGTGACAGACTGAAAGTCATATTCCTGTGATCAGTCCAGTTGTGCCCATAGATGAAATACAGCCTCCTCTGTGTAAAGTGAAATGACATGATACACACCACCTGTCAAAAAAATATTCCCATTCAGCTGCCAGTGGGTCCAAATTGCTACTCTTAGAGTACAGTGTACTAAGAGTACCCTAAGAGAACATTCCTTTGGATTCTTCTACTTATTTTCATTTTCAAAATGCAAATATCGTTGAAGAGGAATAATGTGAGTTAACCCTTGGAACCTGGAAAAAAGACAAGAATGAAAATAGGAGTCAAAGAGGGAACCAAGTGTTAATGTTGCCTCACTGAGTGCTCTAGCATGTAAGGTGGGAAACAAAACACACATATGGCAGCAAATATTTTGTAAAGAGTTCAGTGAATGAATTCATCTAAGCTGAAGAAATGATGTAACACTAGAACCTTCAGAAAATTATTATGTTGTGTCCTACAGTGGACTAATGTCTACAGCTCATATTGAATTTCTATTGCAGTTTTCACATTCAAGCAATAACCCACGAGACGACATCGCTACAGAAGCGTACGAAGATGAGTTAGACATGGGCCGATCTGGATCCTACCTGAACAGCAGTATCAATTCAGCCTGGAGTGAGCACAGCTTGGATCCAGAAGACATTCGGGTAATACCAGTATTTCTTCTTTTCTGTTTTAGATTAGACCCATTCATACAGGCTCGCACGTGTGGGTCGATGTGCATGTGTGCTTCTTTGTGTTAGAGAGCATGTGTGTTTGTGTAAGAACTGAAGGCATCACATGCAGTTAACCCAGTTCTAAAACATAGAATCCCAGTATAAGTTAGGCCACACAGGCCAGTCTTGATAGTCTTAACTGACTTATTGGACACCATGATGATGAACTGGTTGTACATGTCCCATGATGACGGTTTATGAGATCTTGCTGATGGGAAACTAGGATAGATCTGTGAGCAGAGAGTGTGAATTATTTAAAATAATCTGTGACAATATATCAGCATTTGGAGGAAGAAGATGCTTTTGTATTTGATGGTCTGTTGTACACTAATTTAACATTAGGTGTAATTTTATCAGTGGCTACATGATGCTTCCCATATTGTTCAGGGATATGGTTTCTCAGTAGACAACAGGCTGTGTTTTGTCATGGTCCAGGCTCAGCCTGGTCCACGCAATTCACAAGTTCAAAGTGCCTGTTGCATGAAGCAAGTGCAGAATGCAGGAGTTCACGTCTTAAAGTTCAAACGCTGTGTGAAACAAGATACAGAGGAATCAGAAAGTGAGAGTGAGGGGAAAGTTGATGAGCAGAGATGTTAGGAAGAGCTCCGTTCATTGACTTCACATTACAGTTAGTGATATGAGCCGGCCCAAACGCTGAATTCCGCACCTCTTTGAATCTGCTCTTGTTATGTATGGCAGGACGAGCTGAAGAAACTCTACGCCCAGTTGGAAATCTATAAGAGGAAGAAGATGATCACAAATAATCCCCACCTCCAGAAAAAGCGGTGCTCGAAGAAGGGCTTAGGCCGTTCCATCATGAGGCGGATCACCGAGATCCCGGAGACGGTCAGCCGTCAGTGCTCCAAGGAGGACAAGGACGCGTTGGACCACGGCGCGGCCAAGGGCGCCGTCCCGGGCAGGAAGAACCCACAGGAGGCTGCGGGCGGCGCCGGGAAGCCCAAGGAGGAGTCCCTGCGGAACCGAGTCTTCTCGCTCAAGAAATCGCACAGCACGTACGAGCACGTGCGGGAGCAGCCGGGCAGCCCAGGCAGCCCGCCCGCCCCGAGCCGGGAAGAGGAGGCGGCGGCCACGGACGACTCTGCGCTGGGGTCCCCGGCGGGAACGAACCGACCGCGAGCCCTGCAAGACGACAGCCAGGCCGTGTCCACCGAGTCCGTGCCTCTGGTGTGTAAGTCGGCCAGCGCCCACGACCTCAGCTCGGAGAAGAAGCCCGGGCCGCCCCGCACATCCGTGTTACAGAAGTCCCTCAGCGTCATCGCCAGTGCCAAAGAGAAGACGCTCGGATTGGCCGGGAAAACCCAGGCGTCCGGCGTGGAGGAACGGGCCAAAGCCCAGAAAGCTCTGCCGAGAGAGAAAGAGACAAACAGAAAATACTCAAATTCAGATAACGCAGAGACTCAAGACTCTGCCCCCCCAAACTCCAATCATTCAGAGGAGCCAAGAAAACCTCCGAAATCTGGGATCATGAGGCAGCAAAGGGCCAACCCCCCCACTGCCAGTTCCGACCTGAGTCCAGGTGCCCCCCAGATGAAGGACAGCTTTGACATAGGGGAGGTGTGCCCCTGGGAGATCTACGACCTGACCCCCGGTCCTGTGCCTTCAGAATCAAAAGTTCAAAAGCACGTATCGATTGCGGCTTCTGAAATGGAGAAAACCCCAATTTTTTCCTTAAAGGGGAAATCTCATCCCAAGCCTAAGGCAGCTGAACTGTGTCAGCAGTCCAATCCGAAGAGCATAGACAAAGCTGAGGTGTGCCCTTGGGAGAGCCAAGTTCAGCCCCTCTTTGAAGATGAGAAGTGTGTGATTTCCAAGACTCAGGTTCCCCCAGGAAGAGCTCAAGGGGAGAATGGCGGCCAGCACCCTGCAGCCAGTGTGTGTGCTGGGCAGTGTGAAGAACTGCCTCCCAAAGCCGTAGCATCAGAAGTGGAGAATGAAAACCTCAACCAACTAGGAGACCAGGAGAAAAAGACATCTTCCTCTGAGCAAAATGTGCCTGACTCATATAACTCAAGTAATAACTTTCAGCAACCCTTAGCATCACGAGCTGAGGTATGTCCCTGGGAGTTTGAGACCCCAGATCAACCGAATGCTGAAAGAAGTGTAGCTTTCCCTGCCTCTTCTGCTTCAAGTGCAAATAAGGTAGCAGGGCCTCGGAAATAAGAGGTCTGGGATCATTTTAAAGTGTAGCATCCCCAGAAAGAAAAGGAGAAGGAAGAAACGCTGAATTCGCTATAAGACAGAAGATACAGGATCACAAATTCCCAAGGAGTATTGGTCAGTCGAGGGAAATGTGAAAGGGAGGGGTGGAAGAACACATAGGAGGCCAGGGCAACGTCGTAATGGAGAAGTTAGACTGGCCAGGAAAGTCTTGCCCCAGGGAACACTGGGAAAATCCTTACACTTCAGCATATGTTTGGGGGAAGTAGCCCTCAATGTCTGCCCCTGATCAATACTTACCCTTGGGACTTGGAAGATCCCAAGCAAGGCAAACCAGAAGACACAGAAGAGGGACGAGATTTTGCAAAGGACAGGAAGGTATTGACGTATGTGACCGAAATTCTAAGTAGCTGACTAAAAAGAACTTACTTTACCTATTTAACCTTGATAGCACTGCTAACTTAATGCATCCAAAAATACCTTTTATATTAATGATTGCTTTCATTTTCTTATAAATGTCTGTTTCAGTACATTGTTGTGTCTCATTCCAGCATTCCAGATTGTATAATTTTTGCAAATAACTTTGATATTATGTGACACAACACATTTATGCAATCTGCAGCTACTCAATTGTTATTGCAACTTCCAGAATACCTGCTATCTATCAACTTTAGTTGATTCTTGAAGTACAGTATGCTTTCTCTGGCTTGGGAAGCCATAACTGTTATGATAAAACCTTTTAGTTTTGGCTGTGGTTTATATATTGTGAATTTGGATTTGACTCTATTATTTCACATCATGGTTTGTTATACTGTCTTAATAAGGGTTTTTTATACAAGTTGAGTTTCTTGTTTTGCACTTCCTGTTAGGACTCAGAAGCTTTATTAATATTGGAGATCAAGTGGTCCTACTTAGTCATACATCTTATTAAGTTAAGGACAACTTATCTGTTGTTTGTTCAAAGTCAGGGAAAGATAATGCCTTCATTCCAATTAATTGTCCCTTTTAACTCTTTCAGGATTTCATACTTAGCAGCATTTCGTAAGGAAGGAAGAAGCTAAGAGTGAGAAAAATATACTGTGCTTATTATTACCATTGGCAAGGGAAGACTCTGGGAATGACAAGAGAATTAGAGTACTGCAGAGCCGGGGGATTTGCCTTTAAAACAAAGACAGAAAGGGAGCTCCCAAGAGCACTTTCAAGGGATTATATTTTTAAAGAGAAAAATTATTATAGCATCAAGATCATTATATGGATATATTTTTATTATGTATACTAAATATATAATATTTTACATTACCTTAAACTACTTATTCTCATAAACTCTTATTCATTGCTTCAGGCAGGGGTAGAACTTGCTGGGCTTGAATCCCAAAGAGGTTTATAACCAGAGTTACTCAAAGCCTATGAGGCAGTGTGGGCTCTTCATTCTTCCAAGCCCTGGAAAACTTCCAAGTCCTGCAAATGGCCTAGGTGAGCTACCAGGCTCAAAATTCCAAATGTAGGGGTTACTTGCAAGGCACAGCAGCTCCCAAAGCATGTTTCATAAAACGTATCGCATTCCACACTGATCACCTGGCACAGCCATCCGAAGCTACTGATTTAGCCCTACTGATGTGATCATGCAAAGAGATTCCATCGCAAAACTCAGTCTCATTTTATTTTAAGGTGAATCACTTAAAAATAGAACCCAGACTTCCTTTCTCTCACGCTAAATGCTGAAGTATCACGGCTTGTTCGGCCAGGACATTTATAGCCTAAATAACTGTTTTTCATTTTCTGAGCAGCAAGGAGAACGTGCTAGGAGGGTAGAAGTTGAGAAAAGGGCATCAGAAGGTGGATACGGGCTGTTCTTCGGAATATTACTCTCAGTGGAAGATAAAAACTGGGAATTCTCCTATTCATCATCAAAATTTTCCCAGTGATTTGTATTCAGAAGTAACGTGCACTTCACCATTTTGCAAAGCTGCGCGTAAATCTCCTCACCCGTTTGCTTGCTTCGTGCATTACTCAGGATGGTGGGGTAGGTTTGAAGAGATGTCGAAATTCTATTTGTTTTTGCTTTCTTCATTTACTTCCTTCTCCGCTTCCTTTTCAGTCAAAGCCTATCTATCTACTCAGTCACCTTGGACTACAACTTTAAGGTATAAAGTTGTGAACTTGGTTTGGAGTGTCCAGACCCACCTATTTGTTTCCTTTACATCTGAGATCTGTTAGTACTTTACTGACTTTTTCAGAAATAAGCGGTCAGGCATCAGTGACTTTTTACTGCACTTCAGGATGACCCTGCTAGAGATGTGGCCTAAAGAAGACTTGCCAGTTTCTACCTTAGTACAGTCCATAGAGTCTCTTCCACCAGCATAAATCAGCAAGAGCGCCTGGGGTCTTTCCTAGACTTTCATTGCCATTATTTATCACCAAGAGAAGTTTAAATCTTCAATCCTTGAGGTTGTTTTCCCAGATTGATAACAATAAGCAAGTGAAGAAACACTATTAAGTTCACAAACATTTGCTAGGTTGTCCTTCTCAGTGCATGTGCAGGCTGCATCCTGTCCTTGTTTTTAAGCCAGGGTTTATAAATAAGTAGATTTATACCAATCTTAATAGAACTGTATATTTTATGCAAGAGTTAAACGCTTTACGACATGAATTATAACCCAACCCATCGTAAACGTTGGTGGCCATATGGATTTGAAACTCGACAGTTCTCTTGTATTTGCTTCCTAGGTCTCTGCATGCAAGTGATGACACAGGTAGGACTGAAAAAAAACACTGCCTTTTGACTTCTAGCATTTAGCAGCCGAGAGATGTAGAGTCAGTAAAGCTGTCAGTCTTTTCACTTAATCTATGGTTCTTCTGAAACTATTATCTGAAACCTGCAGCATCCCACCACAAAATATTTGGTAAATTTATGTCGTGACGTGTTGCAGCATGTAAATACTTATAACTTCTCTGCAATAAAACATATTTATATGAAAGCAGTTTGTGGCAATTTGTGTGTTCATCTATCAAAAGTTGAATTCATTTCACCTAACCAACTTTAGGAGGAATCCCGTATATCTTTGGCTTTGGTACACTTATGTGCACACATCCCCACACTGCCTATATATAGGAATGTGTGATTAGTCAAATGTGGCCTCAAACATGCAGGTAATCATTTGGAGCCAATAAAACCTGTTAGGACTAGTGGTTTTGATTTAAGGATGCTCCAGCCAAATGGGAACTAATTCAGCTACCTTTTAAATTTTTTATTTATTTATTTACTTATTTACTTATTTATTTACTTACTTATTTACTTACTTATTTACTTATTTATTGGCCGCGGCTTGTGGGTTCTTAGTTCCCCAACCAGGGATTGTACAAGTGCCCCCTGCAGTGAGAGCACAGAGTCCTAACCACTGGACCGGCAGGGAATTCCTCAGCTACCTTTTTAAAAACTGAAGGTAAGTTGATTTACAATGTTGTGTTAGTTTCTGGTGTACAGCAAAGTGATTCATATATATATATATATATATATATATATATATATATTTTCTTTTCCATTGTCGTTTATTAAAGGATCTGGAATATAGTTCCCTGTTCAGCTACCGTTTTAAATTTACTCAACAAACATACCAGGCCATCTGCTAAGCAACGATGATGATCTTCAGATGAACAAGGTGTTCCAGTAGCACTCAGACCCATAAGAGTATCCGGGCCCTGCTATGGTATTACACAGGATAGCGTGACCAAGTCTCGGAGCCAGGGCTGTCTTCATAGGAAGGGCACATTCACCAGGCTGAAATTCTGCAAAGCCATCAGGTATGAAAGGGAAAGAATGTAGGGCCGGAAAGGTAATTGTGCACAGCATTGCACGTCTTGCTTCAGGTAACTACAGTGTATCCTTTAGTACTGGGAGCTATCAAAAAGCTTTAAATAGGGCATAATCAAGTCACATTTTAGAAGGAAAGGATTTGTCCCCCGAATTATGGGAAGCAGCCCAGAAGTGGCCTGAAGTGGGAGGAGACTAGAGGCAGCTACATCAGCTAGAAGAGAGTCGGGGTAAGGGAAAGTGAGGGCCTAAGGAGGAGAGGAAAAAAATGTTGGTTATTTTTTATTAAAATAGCATCTTCCAATGTGTTTCCTGTTATGTTATACTCCTAGGAAGCCAGAAAAATCAGAGTAATTAGGTAACTGTGTCAAATATAAATGTTCCTTCTAAGTTTGTTAACATTTTGGATAATTTCAAAAGTTTTCAAAGCCCTCTCTGAAGGTCACTGGACCTCAGTATCCTCTACTTATGAGAAAAAGCTGGATGCCAGGTTCATGCTATGGGAAACCTTGATACTGAACTGGGCTGGGAAAGGAGCAAAGGGCTTGCCTAGATGCAGACCTAAATTCCTGCCTGGAAGTGGCAGCTCTGAAGCAGCTCCAGAAAGAAGCAGGTGTGGCAGGAGGTCAGAGGGATCCACCCTCTCCCTGCATCACCTTTCCTTTAAGTGGTTCCTGCGATGGCCCTTTCCCAACCCTTCACACCATTGTTATTGCATATTTGCATATTCTGTATTCTCTCAGTACTTACACGGAGAATCAGTGGTTTCAGGTCTTTGAATGATCCTAAAGAGCTGAGACAAAAGCCTTTGGGGATTAACAAGCCATGGAAATCAAGTCTACTTATGTGATAGGAAGATAGAGGCTGTTCAGTGTTTGTTGGAATTGCTTGGGTAATGGCTGTATTATTTTTCATATATTTATGCACAGTAACAGTTTTGTTTCTTTGTTCTACATTTAGAACCTTTTTGTTAAAAAAAAAATACCTAAGAGGACTATTCCTATCAGAGATTGACTTTATCACTCCAAAAAGTAATCATGTCAATCTCTTGTTCTAAAGCAATGCAAGTTAGTTAAGATTTTCATTATTATTTCAGCATATTCTGTCCTTTTCCCCCTGAATAGTTATGAGGACAGAAGTAATGTCTTTCTAACTTTGGTTATTTTCTCTTGAAACATTTGTTTCTTGGAAAGTACAAGGGCAAACTCGGAGCACATTGTATGCTTTAATTCAGTGTTAACTGGTCAGACCAGAAGACAGACAATGGAAAGTCTGAATTGGTTTTTAATTTCCCTTTCTCTGCGATGTGAATATAATACTTTGCCAGAAATAAAACTGTCTGATCAAATGAAAATGGGAAATGAGAGATAAATATGGGAAAAGTCTTTGTTGCACAACAGTCACATTCCTAGAAAGAAAAGTAAGTATGCAAATAGCAGGTCATGACAATTCTTATAGAACATACTTCCACTTCAGTTCAAACAGCAACAGAAAAGACGGCAAATTCCCTCTTCAAGATTTTAAGCCCAGTTTTTCCCCTAGCATACCATGGGATTTTATTCCTCCATGCCTTTTGTCTTGCTGTTTGGTCCATCTGAAAATCTCACCCTCCTTCTTCTCTGTGTCAGCATCTTATGTGTGCTCCAATACTAGTATGATCATATAATTTATTGTCCAAAGAAAACCTTTGAGAGTGAAAGTGCAGTGCTAATAATAAATAATTATGCTTGGAAAACAGTGTAAACTGGGACTATCCCAAGCAACCTGGGATGTTTGTTTGTTTAGCCTATTCAAGGAGCGGCACAAATGCCCTGCCCCTTCCATGAAGCATTTCCTGACGCCACAAATCAGAATGACTTTCTCCTTCCTCTGTGCTTGCCTTAGGAATTTGCTTAAGTCTATGACTGCGGTGACCCACAGTTTAGTTAGTTACATAGTCCTCTGTATCATCTGCTAAAATAAGAGCTCCTGGGGGCAAGAAATTTTTTTTTGTTCACCTCTATATCCCCAATTTCTAGCCGTGTGCTTTGCTCTGAGTTCAATAAATATTTGCCGAATTGAAATGTTTGATTACTAATCATTGTCTAAAATACGCTTGAAGAGAAAGAGAAACTCAGGAGTTGGATGAAGACTTGCTGCAGAATTTCTGAAATGTTCAGTACGAACTGGTCTTCCATCCACATCCTGGCAGTGTCTGGAAGCTTCAGATTATGACTGAACCGCAGTAACTGTCCAGCATTACAAGGTAAGAATTGATTTGTCACCCTAAGGAGGGAGAAGCTGAAGGTTTGGGACATGGCCCAGTTTGTTAGAGCTCTAAAAAATATTTCCATATGTCATAAAAAGTAAGAAATGTTTAATTTGACTGTAGGAACTTACTTTTAGTTATTCGAACTCTTTGGAAAATAAAGCTTGGTGGGGTCTATATAAAATATCCACATAAGAATAAATACTGATGCTAGACTTTCAGATGTTTCTGCGAAATGAGGGCGTTTGAACAAACTGAATGTTTTACTGGCTTTAGAATTTCTTATCCATGTATTTCATGTTATGTAGAAGTCATGATATGCATGCATATAACTATAAAGTTTCCATATGTGAACAGCAGTATAAAAGTTTGTGGATTGATTTAAACCCTCTTGAGATGAATTTGTAAGTGTTAAAACCTACTCAAGGTGTTAATATTTTGGTAGAAATTTGCAGCCTTGTTTATCCACCTTGTGTGTGAGACTCCTTTTAAACTTCCTCCAAATGAATGGGTCTGGTCCATTAAAAGCTGAAAACATTCTGTTCCCTTTGGCTAATGCTTGACTTTTTGGGAGCATCTTAAGTATCAATGATATAACCTGACATTTACATAGCACCTCTCTCCTCAGCTCAAAGAGCTCATTGTTATGGGAATTCTCACTGGCGTCTTACTCATCATTGTGTCCTCCTAAAGGCACATCCCCTTCTAAGACCTAATCTTGTGTATTCCCATTTTTTTAGTTTATTAAGAGAGTATATGCTTGTTTCCAGATTCACTTGACATAACACAATTCTAATAATCCAGTTGTTTCATTTGTATCCCAAAATAAATTAAATAGAAGTAAATTATTCCATATCTGTTACCATTTAGCAGCTACATTTTTTCCTCAGGAGCAGCCCCAACCCTGGAAGTGAATCAGTGCTTGACAGTGGCCAAAATGGCCAAGAAATGCTGAAAACACTAGAAGTACAGGAGACCCAGTGTGGAGGAAGAGGCTTGATGTACCTAGAAGAGGGTGTTGAAAACCAGTGCCAGTAGCATTAAGCTGAGAAGTATCAGAAAAGGGGCAAAAAAGGGGGAAATAGGAGGCATCCAGGAAGAAATGAAAACAGTTAATAGAAACAGCTGAAACTGTGGATGGGGCAAATCACAGCAGAGGGGAATAGTTACGGGGTCAGGAAAATGCAAACCGTCCGTCTGACTGTAGTACCAAGTGTCCTCAACAAACACTTTGTAGACGCCATCAATCTCTACAGTCTGTTGACTTTAAATAATGGAGATCACCCTTGATGATGTGGGTGGGCCTCATTCAATCAGTTTAAGGTCTTTTTAAAAATATTTATTTATTTATGTTTGGCTGCATTGGGTCTTCGTTGCTGCGCACAGGCTTCTCATTGCAGTGGCTTCTCTTGTTGTGGAGCACGGGCTCTAGGTGCACAGGCTTCAGTAGTTGTGGCACATGGGCTCCGTAGTTGTGGCTTGTGGGCTTAGTTGCTCCGCGGCATGTGGGATCTTCCCAGACCAGGGCTCGAACCCGTGTCCCCTGCATTGGTAGGCGGATTCTTAACCACTGCGCCACCATGGAAGTCCCCAGTTTAAGGTCTTGAGAACAAAAACTGAGAAAGAATTCTGCTTCAATACTATGGCATAAAAATCCTGCTTGAGTTTCCAGCATTCCAGCCAGCCCTATAGATTTCAGACTTGCCAGCCTCCACAGTTGTGTGAGCCAGTTCCTCAAAATAAATCTCTCTCCCTCTCTATGCATCCATCCATCCATCCATCCTGTTGATTCTGTTTCTCTGGAGTACTCTGACTGTTACTGATTTTGGTATTGAGAGTAGTTCTAGAGGAACAGAATCTTAAGAGTGAATTTTCTGAATCGGTTCTGAGGTTCCTGGAATTGGTTCCCTAATTTGATTAGATTTAAATGCACTAATGACTCGTTCTGGTGGGAGAGAGGGTACTGATAATCCATGGTGTAATGTGGCAATAGAAATGTACAAAATCTCACCACTGAATCTTCCTAATCCAGCACCTACAGGAGGCAAGGTTCTGGGCGACCATCTGTTTGGTACCTTAGAACGTTTTGTCAAACCAGCAAGTATAAGGAGATTGGCTTCTGGCTCCTAACTGCTATGGGCAGTGTGGGGAAAGAAAAGTATTAGTTCCGGGATTCAGATTCCCACTTCTACCACCACATGAATCATCTGAAAGTTTCTATGTCTGTCTTGAAAGAAATCCTTACCTCCTGTAGCCCTGGAGCTGAGCTTTATAAAAACCAGACACAGAATCTCTGCAGTTAGCAGCTGAATTACAATGCAAATTAAATTTTCAGCTTTACAAGGTGTTGCAGTACAGGCATTGATCGGGAAGGAATGGAGTCCTGAAAACTGGAATGGGGCATACGGCTAGATCCTGATGAAGCTGGGGACAGTGAGTCTTCTTCACAGGTACAAACAGCCCTTAAGCCACTCCCACCTGAGGAGATTAACCCTGCTTTGCCTGATGAAATTGTAATGGCCTCCCCTGAAGGAGCTGCCTTGAAAAACATGGCTGATTCTCCTAGGACATGCCCCCACCACTCCTCTTTGCTTCTAGACCCATAGCTAGACTCAAGTTCCAGTGAGCCCCAGATGAGGTGCAAAGAGTGACCCACAAGATGTGTCACACCACAAAAGACCCCATAATTTTTCCAATGTATCCAGGCAGGAATATGGGGAATATTTATGGGAGTTGAAGTTGTGTGTGATAATGGAATGTAAAGTTGGATCAGGCTGAATTTATGGAGCCCACTAAACAAAAATTCTGGGTTCAATATTGTAACTTAAAGAGTTAGGAAAAGCTCTTTTTTTTCGCGGGGCGGCTGGGGCAGGGGTGGTGTTGGCTGAAACATAGACTGAAATGTCTCCTACGCTAAATGAAGTTGAAATGCCAGAACTTCTTTGGTATACTGTAGAAGAATATATCCAAAGGCTTAGGGAGATGGGGATGTTAAAGTTAACTTGTCATATAAGATCTGCTCGCCCCCATGACCAAGGGGCCAGAGGCCACACTATGACTATAAAAAACAAATTTGTGAAGGGAGCCTCAGCATCCTTGAAGAGCTCCGTGGTCGCTCTTCTCTGTAGGTCAGAAATCATAGGGAGAATGGCTACCACTGACTGGGATCCTTAAATGTCGTGGGGATAATTGGATCCCAGGGTGGCAAGGGCCGCTGGTGGCACTTAATCACCAATACAAGGCAAGAGTTGTTACCGTAATGGATAGCAGAGTCAAGGCAGCAGTCAAAATAGCCTGACTCGCAGAGACCTGTGTCATTGGCCAGTTGAACAGTTTCCCTAAAAGAGAAATAGATGGGCAGTCTCCGAAATTCTGGCTTGATTTGCATATGTGGAAAAGCTCTAAGTCAGATGACAGAAGTCTAACTTGAATCACCACAACTGAAGAGTCATGGCCCTTGAGTCAATTCCCAGCCCTGAGCTGGTTTCCAGACCCAGAACCCCTTGAATAGAGAGGAGACTGTGTCCCCTGGAGAAGGACCTCATCACACTGCCAAAAATTTATACTATTAATCTTTCTCCCAGCCTTCTCCAAACATAACTACTGCCTTTTACAAGGGTGACTCTGCACTGGGGAAAAGGAAAAAATCAGAGTTCTCAGGGATGATTGAACCCTAGTTCTGAACTGACACTGTGGGTCAACAGAGTAGGGGCTTATGGAGGTCAGGTGACCAATGGAATCTCAGCTCAAGTTTATCTCACACTGAGTTGCCAAACCCATCCTGTGGTTAATTGCCCAGTTCCAAAATGCATAATTAGAATAGAAATACTCAGCAACCAGCAGAAACTCCAAATTGTTTCCCTGAACTGTGGAGCATGGTATGAAAGGCCAAGTGGAAGTCACTAGAACTGCCTCTACATAGGAGTAAAGTAAACCAAAATCAGTGTGAATTTCTGGAAGTATCACAGAGATTAGCAGCATAATCAAGGACTTGAAGGATGCAGGAGGGTTGGTTTCCACCACATCCCCATTCAACACACTTATTTGGCTTCTGGAGAAGAGAGAGAGTTCTTGGAGAATGGCAGTGGATTATCATAGACGTAACCAGATGGTGACTCCAATCACATCTGCTGTTCCAAATGTGGTTTCCTTGCTTGAGTAAATTAACATATCCCCTGGTACCTGGTGTGTAGCTGAGCTATTGATCCAGAAAAAGGTTTTTTTCTCCATACTTATTAGTAAAGACCACTGGAAGCAGTTTGCTCTTAGCTGGAGAGGCTAGAAATACACCATCACTATCCTACTTCAGGGGTACATCAATTCTCCAGCCCGATGTCATAATTTAGTCTGCAAGAACCTTGATTACACGAGACCTCTTTTCCACAAGACATCACACTCATCCTTCACCTTGATTATATGCTGATTGGAATGACTGAGCAAGAAGTAGCAACTACTCTGGACCATTGGCAACAGATGATGACATGCCACAGGGTGGGAAATAAATCTGGACAAAAATTCAGGGGTCTTCCACCTTCGTGAAGTTTCTGGGGGTCCGCTGGTGTGAAGCATGTTGAGATATCCCTTCTCAGGCGAAGTACAAGTTGTTACATCTGGTCCCTCCTGTAACCATAAAACAAGCACAGTGCCTAGTGGGTCTCTGGATTTGGGAGCAACATATTACTCATCTGAGTGCACTCCTCTGATCCATGCATCAAGTGACTAGGACAGCTGCTAGCGCTGAGTGGAGCCCAGAACAAGAAGGTTCTCTAACAGGTCTATCCTGCTTGCCAGCTGCTCTGCCCCTTGAACCAATAGGTCCAGCAGATCCAGTGGTGCTTGAATTGTCAGTGACAGATAGAGAGGCCGTTGGGAGCAGACAGGCCCAACAGATCGGTCGCAGCTCAGACCCTTGGGATTTCGGAGCAAAGCCTGCCATCCTCTGCAGACAACTACTTTCCTTCTGAGAAAGAGCTTCTGGCTTGCTGCTGGGCCTTAGTAGAGACTGAATACTCAACCGTGGTCCACCAAGCTACCATATGACCTAAGCAGCCCATCATGAACTGGGTGTTTAGGTGGATGGTCAAGGGCTTGGAAGTAACATGATTGGAATACTGGTGACAACAGAGTCTGGGGAAGAGGTATGGGGAGAGACCTCCCTGAATGGACAAAGAAAAATGAACCTGTGTGTGTCCCAGTGCTTACCAAAGGGTGACCTCAGCAGAGAAGGATTTTAGTAAGCAAGTGGATAAGATGATCTGCTCTGGATACCTCAGTCTCTTTCCTATTCACCCCTGTTATTGCCCACTGGGTTTATGAACACACTGGCTGTGGTGGCAGGGATGGAGGTCAGGCCTGGGCTCAACAACATGGACTTCTCTCCAAGGCCAGGGTGGCTATAGCCACTGCTGCGTGCCCACTTTGAGGCCAACAGCGAGTCTTCAATATTCCATCATTCCCCAGAGCGATCAGTCAGCTACCTGGTGGCACGTTGATTACACTGGCGATGGTGACAAATTATTTGATCAAACACTAATCTAGGTGTTGCTGTTGAAGGTAGTTTGTAGATGTGATTAACATTTACAGTCAGTTGACTTTAAGTAAAGGAGATTATTCTCATTAATATGGCTTGGACTTATCCAATCAGTTGAAGGCCTTAAGAGCAAAAACTAAGGTTTCCCACTCTCAAGACAGTAGCATAGATATTGCCTGAGTTTCCAGCATACTGGCCTACCCTACATTTCAGACTTGCCAGCCTCCACAATTACGTGAGCCAATTCCTTAAAATAAAGCGTCCTCTCTCTCTCCCTCTCTCTCTCTATATATGTATATATATGCATATATATATGTATATATATATATTATTAGTTCTGTTTTTCTAGAGAGCCCAGACTGATACAAATGAGGAACTAATAGCTCTTACATTGTTGACTTGCTATAAGAATTAAATAAAATAATGTGTTAGTAACTTAATATGTTCCTGGCACACAGTAAGCCTTCAAGCAATGATGATAGCAGTGGTGACAATTACTGTTATCTCATACACATCTTCTAGGAGTTCTTTAGCTGCATTTAGCTTGTATTTGTTAAGGCAGCAACAGGGTGATTCCAAGAACTGTTTCAATTTCTTCTCTTCAAACAGCAGTGAAGAATCAATCGATATTTTCTGCTTCTGCGGGTCACACAACCTTATAGGCAGATCATATTATTCGGGCTTCTCGAACATGACTCATCACTCTTCCTGGACAAGCAGAGGTGAGAGATGCGGAGGGTGGGAGAGAACCACTCAACTTGATTCACGGCACCTGGAGGAAAATGAAGGCACAATGTAATATGAGGTCTTTGTGTCAGTACCAACGAGCAAGGTCCAAAGACCAGTCCTAAACACGGCCAAGCAGCAGAGGGAATCCGCAGCTGAAACCACATGGATCCGAGGCTAAAGGCTGATCTGTTCTTGAAGGGGTTCTGTATCAGTCAGGGTCCTGTCAGAAAACAGAAACCACACTGGTTAGTTGGACTGGGAAAATTTAACATAAAATTATTAACCAGTAACAAGCGATTGACTTCCAAGAGGGGGAACGAGAAGTCTTCGTAATAACAGAAATAGCAGATGCAGAGTGCAGCCCCTGCCTCTAGGGCTGAGAGAGGGTGCCCAAGGAAGGAACAAGCATGGAAGCAGCCCCCGTCCGTGGCTGAGACCCCCTGTTGGAGAGGATGTGTCTGTGCATCTGTAGCCCACTGGATGGAGGAGAAGTTTCCTGAGATCCCACAGGGCAGGACTGGCCGCCAAGAACCTCCCCGTGGAACTCATTGGGTAGCAATAGAAATCACTGGAGACTGTGCACCTCCAGCTCTCCCATGCCCCCTTGCAGGAAAAGGGGCCATGCCATGAGAGCAAGAAAAATACAGGCCCAGAAAGAAAAAGAGAGGCCTCTTTCTCTTCCAATGTCTCTCCCTCGTGCTCTAATGTCAAGGACTAACGTTGCACCAGCTGACAAAGGAGAAGTGTTCCGGGTCCATCTCCAGGAGCACAAAGCAGGGCAAAGAAGAAGGGTTTGGAGCTGAGACAGTGATAACCAGCAGAGGTGCAAAGTAGGTAAAACCAAGGCACAGGTTGGGAGAAAAGTCCTGAGTCCATCAAGGTCATTGTCAATGTCATGCTCATGACCTCTGATGAGGGAGTATTGAGACTAGCAGAATATTGTGGACATAACAGCTCTTGAATTAATCTGCTCCTGAACTTGTAACTGCACATTCTCTAAAGCTGCCCTCCCCGATCCAGTGCTTAAAAGAAATGAAATACACCAGCTCCCTGTTTGTCTGGGCAGGCTGGCTTGGGTCCTAATGAGACGTCTACGGCATGCTCTGTGTTAGGGGCTTTGTGTCATTACTAGTAACTTCCCAGAGCATAAGCTGGAACTAAACAAAGGGAGATTTGGAGTCAGCATTAGCTACAGGAGCATATAAACCCAATTTGAATATTTTGAAATTTAATTAACCCCTACTATGAATTGTTTGATGGAATTCACCAACTCAGAGTCAGACCAGTTCCTACCACAATTTGATTGGACTTCTTAACCATATGGTAACGTAACAGGTTCATTGAGGGACACTGGTAAATCTTTCCCAGCGAAATGTTTAAGAGAATTTTATCAACCCCAGTCTCAAAGGACTTAATTTAGGTATAATAACTCCTTTTTCTCTTTCTGCTGCTGAAATGTGGAGAGTCTATGAATAATTGGAGTTGCACACAGCAACCCACCCGCATGGCCAGAACAAGCCTTAAAGTGGGCTCACGCCCTGGAGACATGCCATCTGTTAACTCCGGTTCTGGGAGAGTCTTCTTTTCTGGCCTGGAGGCTTATTTTTCCTGAATTAAGCTAATTAGCCTACGGTGGACCCAGCTCTGTGCCGGTGTTGAGGGAAACTGTCTAGCCAGGACATAAAACTATGAGAAGGCTACGAAGAACTAAGGAAGGGGCCTCAACCGTGTGTCACAAACAATAAAGACAAGAAATATTCAGGCACAAGGACAACCAGTGTATGTGACTGTCCCTGGGCAGGACTCATGAAGAAACCAGCCCAGATTTTGTCTGACGTTTTGGTGTATTTTCTTTGGTGGTGGAGTAGGGTGGAGGGTTCCAGTAGAAGAACGACTTGAAGTGGGTGATAATACAAATCCTGGGGTCCAGTTCTGCTTCCTCGACTCATTAGTTCTGTGACTTGAGGCAAAGTGCTCATTTAGCCTCAGCCTGCTTGATTCCCAAAGGGAGAATGATGACAGATGATTTGTCCTCCCAAAATGAGACTCTGTAAACAGTCAAGTTCCATCAGCGTTTATGATTATTCAGAAGGTATATTTAAAAAGACGTGATGAGTCAGAATATCTCTTTTCTGGGCCATAACCTCTCATGCTCACCTTTGAAAAGAATTGCATTTAAACACATCTGAAAGAAAAACCACCTTCAGCTGCATATTTCACCCAGAATAAAGACAATAGGAAGTGAAACAACAGTCCAGGTCCCTACGCGTATATTTGTTTGCTCCTTATTTTAACCCAAAGAAGGCAGTGATTCTTTCAAAGCCACAGGCAAACACGCCAAGCGCCCAGGTTTCGATGGCAGATGACAGCTGAGAGTACAGGACGAGCTGAAGGCTCTATTTTTAGGTTTGAGTCAAAGAATAAAAATCAGACCTTCCTGTGGGAATCATCTACACTGACTCATGCGACATCATCAGGCCGGAATAAAATAGCTCTATAACCCAAGCGTTCATTACCTGAAATAAAGAAACAGAAGCAGATTTTGAGATTCCTCTCTCCATACCCTTAGACGTTGGGAGCACTCACTGAGATGAGCATGGTGCCCTTAGTCAGTGTAAATGAACCCAGCAGCAGAGCTGGCTGTTCAGTGGGAAAAGCGGGGGAGGGCGGCACTTAAAAAGTCAGTACAGACTAGAAATTAAAGAGTATTTAAATCCAAGGCAAGGAAGAAAGCACCAGCCACTCTAAATATTATTCAGTCAGTTGCTTGACTGATCACGTCTAAGCTTTCTGCCCAACCTGAATTGATGGGTCTGTTTTCATCTTCCAGGGCCAAACACAGTACTGGGTTACTTCAAGAATGTATGGAATGTGAACACAAAAACAATATTCGATATCGTCTAGGTATTATGGACTTGGACTCAGAAATGTAGATGTCGTCTGATTTAAACCCCTTCATTTTTAAAGTGAAGTAACTGATGGGACTTCCCTGGCGGTCCAGTGGTTAAGACTTCACCTTCCAATGCAGGGAGTGCAGGTTCGACCCCTGGTTGGGGAGCTAAGATCCCACATGCCTCGTGGCCAAAAAGCCAAAACAAAAAAACAGAAGCAATATGGTAACAAATCCAATAAAGACTTAAAAAATGGTCCACATCAAAAAAAATCTTTAAAAATACGTAAAAAATAAAGTGAAGGAAATTATACCCATAGAATTGTAACAACTTTCCCCAGTCAACTAATAAGTAAGTAACAGCATCTAGACCACACAGAACAGAAATACTCAAAGACTATATGGTTAAGTTCCTGATTTTCAACAGGGGGAAGAGAAGGTTCCAAGAACTACAGACTAAGGTAATGAAGGAATCCTAGATTCATAGCTGGAAGCAGCATAGAGATCATCGATTCTGACCCTCTCAGTTCAGAGATGAAACAGGACAAGACAGGGTATGGTGCTGGCCCAGCGACATTCAGTCAGTTGATGACAGAACCCGGGCTAGAACCTGGGTCTCCTGATCTTTGCCTGGGGATCTTTCCACTTCATTAGCATTGAGATTCTTCTCAGGCAAAATTCTAGAATAGATTATTAAACAGATGGCTTGGGAGCATTTAAAAAGGAAAGCAATCATTAGCAGGCAGCATGGGTTCAGTGAGAATAAGTAAGTCATGCCAGGCTAAACTCATTTCCTTTTTGACGTGGTTACAAACAAGTGTACACATTATTGTAGGATGTGAAAACGGGGGGATACTCCAACAGAATTGAGGTGAGCTCCATCTACCCAGCTTAAGGTCATAGCTAACCTATCTTGGTCTATACTTTTCCTCTCCTTGTTTCCCTGGCCCATGCTGTTTTCAGAACTCTAGAATACTCCATTTCCCCACCTAAGACTGGAGCCAGTGAGAATCTACATCCTTTCTTGTAGAAACTTTGTGCAGCTGGAATCCTTTAACCTTTTCCAAATCAAAGATATGGGACTTATATATTTGCAGAATTTGTTTTGCTTGTGAAACTAAATACTGGGGAGAAGGCACATAAATATAATATACTGAGTGGAGGAAGACAATGGGAACATTAGATTCACTCGATTTTTCTAGTGCTCTTTGGAAAATACCATGCATCCTTAAATGCCAAGAGCCCCAGGAAAGGAAGGAAGATACCATTACCAAGTGATACGTGCAGAGATGCACATCTCTCAATTTGTAACGAAATCAAATGTCAGGCTGTCCCACGGTTAATCATGGTATGTATTATTATGGAGATGCGATATAGATGAACTTGGAGAGGAGTTTGGAAAATCTGTGTGAAGGGAGAAGGGGTTTTAATCTATATAAATCTTTGTCAAACCCCTGCCTTAGGCTGAGCTTATTTAATAACATTGCCCACCACCAGGATGTCAGAGGGCAACCTGAGGTGACCAAAGTTTTCTAGATTAGGGAGGGTAACCCAGGAATCTTAATAGAATACATAGTGCACCTTGATTGCCCGAGACTTCCATGGTCTCCTCATCAATCACTGCGACCATATTTTAGGACAAAGCCTGTGTTGATTAATGGTTCTAGAGTTCTCTAGAAGCTGACCACTGCTCTATTCTTGACTCTTTAGTGTTTAATTGACGTCCTGGATGAAAGCATACATTCTTTGTTGATCAAGTTAGTAGCCAAAAATTTAGGCTCAACTTAACTTCCTACCAATTAATTCCATGCAAAGATGGTGCAGCCCCAGAAGAAAGTCAGTGCTCCCTGCTGAAGGTGGTTAAATAGAGGCTGGATGAAGCTTGGTGGAGACACAGCCCAGGGCATCTAATGCATCTATGAGGCTATGAGGCTAAAATAGTCTTTAAAAATTCTATTTTGTGATTCAGTTGTTCTAAAATAAAGAGGCATGAAACTATCTGAAATGCAAATGAGTGGCACGTATTGATGGTTAGGAAAAGTAATGTTTGGGTTTTTTTCATGACTTTTCTTGGTTTTGCCTGTCCAGGGTGACACATGCCATATGTGTTCAATATGATTCAGACCCAGATGAATAACTCAGAGGAGGCCAGCCGACACCAGGGAGACTTCTAGGTTAAAAAGGTGAGAGTGAGTCACAGATTCATGTAAAAAATTGTATTTGCAGGACAATGTTTGGATGAGAAAAAATATCCCAGAGGAAAAGTGATCTGTGTATACATCCTAGTTTAGAGGAAATATCATTGTACTTAAGGGTAGAAATTGGTCCTATTTTAAATTCCATTTTAAATCATGATGATGTTTTCTGATCATCTTTCAAATGGAAGTCTCCAGGGTGCTTTCAAACAACTATGTAGCAAGAGGAGCTCTCTCCCTTTTGAAAGGGAACCCAAGGGTGCCTGGCTCCATGGGGGCTGGTGTCAGTTCTCAAACAAAGTCCATCCTGCCCGAATCAGTTTCAACCACGCGGGAATTACTTAACGTCAGCAATATCTTCCCCATTTTCCTAAACACTGTAGTCAAAAGAATGCAAACAAAACAAAACTAGAAAGTGTCCCTAAAATCCATGATCTTCCTGTGACTGGCTGAGAAATGGATGTAGGTCACAGGCTGGCTTCAGTTCCGGCAGGAGTGATGAACGAGGGGCCAGGAGCACGAGGTTTCTTCCAGTTTTCATGCTTCCATCGCTTTGGGTCCTCATCTGAGTCTCACATTCTCCATGAATCCCCACTTTGGGGGGAAGGATTCTTAGAGATGGGATATTTGAACTAAAGCCCAGAAGATGAGAATTCAGCCCCAGGAAGAGGTTTTCCGGCAGGCGCATCAGCAGGTGCACCAGCAGGTGCCAGTGTCCTCGGGGAAGGCAGCTTGGGTTTGTACTTGAGGAGCTTACAGGAGCTGGGGGGGCCGTGAGAGAGGGGAGAGCAGAGCGGGCTGCAGAGGTTGGAGGGGCCTTTGTGCCACAGTCGGGCATTTCAGGTCTTTATCAGCACTCCGAAAACAATAAAGGAGTTTAAGCAGAGACATGTCCTGAAGATTCCTCAAGCTGTTCTAGGGAAAACAGGTTGCCAACAGCCTCAGGAGGGTAATAAGTAGGAAGACCAGCTTGGTAGCAGCTCACGATGTGGGAACAAGCATGATATGATTTCAGCTAGAAGGGCAGAAGGGGGTAGTGGGCAATTGGGATATAGTTAAGAGGTACAACTGACAAGACTTGCAGCAAAGAGCTGAGATGTTATTGTATAGATAATCCAGTGAAGTATAAGTGGGTTTAAAAAACTCTGAATATCTGTACAAATGCAAGACATGGCTATTACTATAACAACACAGACCAACGTGTGTGGTTCAGGCTATAAAATGCTACTATTGGTAAACATGCCTGCTAAATTTATTCCTGAACATAAGGAGGAAAGGGTCCCATATATACATTTACCCACCAGGCGATTCAGTAGACAGGACAAAAATCATCCACAATAATTACTGTTCCAACTACCACCCACTGTCACTTCCCATTCCCCGCCCCCCATGGAAGGGCTAGGATGGCTCCTTTTGAGACAGAAATGCCCTTGTATATCTGGGCAGCATCTTGAAATTGCCAGTACCATGCTGCTCCCATGACTGGTGCCATGACATGTTTCCAAGAGGAGCATTCCCACTCCTACCCAGGGAGTCATCTGGGACATCCTTGACAGCCTTTCTCCTTCTGCAGGGCACTGGGAGTTGCAAAAAGATGCATCCATAAGGCCAAAGTAGCCGTGCAGTTATGGAAGCCCCAGTCAAGCCATCTGCATGATACTGTATGGAAAGATGAAGCAGTTTGTCATCTGAATTTTTGGTCTTTGACTATAAGGATGAGGTTTATTTAGACATAGCCAAAATCACTGCTCCATAAAGAGCTTAGGGCTCCCCTGATTCCGGAGGATGCTATATAAAACTCAGTTCCATTTCCAAGACTGCTATAGGACCAAAATAAACCACCAGCAGTCTGTACGTTCATTTATACATACATACTGTACCTTCTCTAACTGAAAATATTCACCCAACAGATTGAATTCAATATGTTTTCCCTGAAGATGTTATTCTGAAGAAGTGCTGTTACCTAAAATTAAAAAGATAAGAACATTAATTGCACGTGATTCCATTGCCTCCACACTGTCTCCACTGATGAGTCTCCTAATTGCTCCAGTCACAAAGTGAGAGAATCTTGGTTTAACGAGAAAGTATATGGTTGAATCCTTATATTTTGGGCAGGCCGCATTCAGAAGTCAGAAATTAACAGCTGTGTTTCAGGGAAAGTGTCTTTAGAATATTTCCAATCCACTTGGGATCAGTGTTTGCTTTCTAGATATTGCAAAGCAGGAAATAGATACCAATATAAAGTGGGCAATGTGGAGTCCCTTTGAAATTGCATTGGTACCTTTTTTTCGGTTAAATAAAGAAAGACTGTTTTAAATGATATTGCTCATAGTAAGAATACTATCAATTGCTAATAGCATTACTAATTATTCTAGTCCTTTTTGAAAGCAATTAAGCAATATGAATCAAAAGCAATAAAAAATTTATACCTTTTACATACTTTTATCCTCAACTAATGAAATTATAGCCTAATAAAATATTCCAAAATATGGGGGAAAATCACATGCGTAAAGAAGTATTTCAGATCATTCATAATAGTAAAAAATTAGAAGAAACCTATATATCTAACAACAGGGAAATGATTAAATTATGGAGCATCCACTCAATCTAATATGAAATCGTTCTAAAATTAGGCTTATAAAGACTACAAAACAGTATGAATAATGCTTATGATATGATATTAAATAGTGAATCAAGCTTTATATTACTTGACTTCAGTAAAATATAAAAAGGAAATGCCTATATTGGTAAGGACAACTATCTAAACTGGATTTAGCTTTTTTTTTTTTTTTTTTTTTTTTTTGCATTATGTGGCCTCTCACTGTCGTGGCCTCTCTCGTTGCAGAGCACAGGCTCCGGACGTGCTGGCTCAGCGGCCATGGCTTATGGGCCTAGCCGCTCCGCGGCATGTGGGATCTTCCCGGACCGGGGCACGAACCCGTGTCCCCTGCATCGGCAGGTGGGCTCTCAACCACTGCGCCACCAGGGAAGCCCGGATTTAGCATTTTTAATCAAAGAGATAGTATTAGATAAATTATATTTGCAGAGACTTTGGCTTCTCCAAGATCTTGGTGTCTTACTTAAAGGCATTTATCGGTCAGGATTCAGTATGGGAAGCAGAAGCACTAGGATTGATACAATAAGGGGTTTATTATGGGGTTGCATTTTATGGAATTTTGACTGCTGGTGGAGGAGGCTCTGCAGGGCTTCGTAACTCTGTATCTACAGAACAGCCAGCAATGGTGGGAGAACATTGAGTAGATGAGAATAAGGGCAAACTAGAACCTGAAAGGATAAACAAACACCTGAGGACTCAAGTCCCCTGGAATGGCCTTTCTGTCACTTGCACTAAAGAGTTGTAATGATCAAAGCAGATCAGTCATGGCACTGGGATATGTCCAGTTGTTTGGTAGATACCCCATACTGGCAACAGAACCCATGGAACTGAATGACTGACAGCCTGCTCCAGAGACCAAAGGGTCAGGGCCAGGGTAAACCTGGGAAGACTAAAGGAATTAAAGAGATTGAGGGGCCATGGGGGACAAAACAAGAAAAGTCACATTAAAAATTGGGAGATTAGCAGCTTTGAAAACTCTTCCTGTCCATCAAGGAACTTGGGAATCAACTGAATGGAGTAAAGCAGCCACTCTCCAACCGCCACCTTCTGTGCCTTCTGTGAATGTTATACAGTAGAACTGAAACGTGACCCTTGTCAGAGAGCTGCTTTGTGTGTTCTTGCAGGCTCCGTCTGTGTTTGGGGCCCGCTGATAAAGGGGTGACACATTGTGAAGACAGCCAAGGCTAAGCACTGTCCATCAAGGCTGGTTCCTAGTACAGCATCCATGCCTCTAATGTACAGCTGTGTGCAAACTCATAGAAATAGAAACCAAGAAAACCAAGATTATGTGTCTATAATGCCTTCATGTCCACTAGAAAAATGCCAATCATCAGTCCTTTCTGGACATAATACATGCTTGCATATGACTGATTTTTTTTCTCTGCCAAGTTCACCAGTTAATAATAATGACCTATTGCTACACCTTGAAAGTGAAGGTAATCTTGTAATTATTTCCCTCTGAGATGGATTTCCTTCCCTTCCACTACCCTCACCAGTATATCCTTGTCCTCCAAGACTCTTAATAGAATATTCTGCTGCAAATATGCCATTGTGGGAGAGGGAAGCTTTGACCCCAAACCTCTTTGTCTCTGAATCCTGGGCTTATGTCTGTCCAGCGCTCTGAGAAATAAGCATGATTTGTGAGTAAAAGCTACCCCGGGGCTCACCTAGACTCACAATATAGCTCTACAGTTTTCATGTTATCTTGTAATCTGGGTGTTGCTTTGAGGCCCTGGAAAATAACACTTTAAAAGATTCACATTTCTCACATCTAAAGGAAGTTTGTTATTCCTTTATTCCTAGTGGGAATAAAGTGGGAATAGCTATTGGGAAGAGGACTGGTGGAAGCTTGTTATAATACAACAGAGTTAAAGAAAGAAAGAAACACATCAGGATAAAGAGAAAACAATGGGGGGAAGTAAGTTGCTGTGAGGGTAAGGAGAGAAACCACAGTGTATTTCTAACATCCTAAGAAACTGAGCTGTACATTTGACTCATAGCCCCCCAGCTTACAGGGCAAAAATGGAGAAGTGGTTATTATCACTAACATTTATTTTTTATAGTTGCTCAGGGGATGTTCTAAAATCTCATGTTAAGTGTTCTTAAGAAAAGCTACAAAGAAAACAAGGAAACCATAAACAAGACGAAAAGACAACCCTCAGAATGGGAGAAAATATTTGCAAATGAAGCAATGGACCAAGGATTAATCTCCAAGATATATAAATAGCTCATGAAGCTCAATACCAAGAAAAGAAACAACCCAATTAAAAAATGGGTAGAGGGCTTCCCTGGTGGCACAGTGGTTGAGAGTCCACCTGCCGATGCAGGGGACACAGGTTTGTGCCCTGGTCCAGGAAGATCCCACATGCCGCGGAGCGGCTGGGCCCGTGAGCCATGGCCGCTGAGCCTGCGCGTCCGGAGCCTGTGCTCTGCAACGGGAGAGGCCACAGCAGTGAGAGGCCCACGTACCGCAAAAAAAAAAAAAAAAAAAAAAATGGGTGGAAGACCTAAATAAACATTTCACCAAAGAAGACATACAGATGGCCAAGAGGCACATGAAAAGATGCTCAACATCACTAATTATTAGAGAAATGCAAATCAAAGCTACAATGAGGCATCACCTCACACCAGTCAGAATGGCCATCAGGGAGGGAGACAAAAGGGGGAGGAGATATGGAGACATGTATATATATATATATATAGCTGATTCACTTTGTTATACAGCAGAAATTAACACACCATTGTAAAACAATTATACTCCAATAAAGATGTTAAAACAAAAACTCTAAAAAAAAAAATCTACAAACAATAAATGCTGGAGAGGGTGTGGAGAAAAGGGAGCCCTCCTGCACTGTTGGTGGGAATGTAAATTGATACAGCCACTATGGAGAACAGTACGGAGTTTCCTTAAAAAACTGAAAATAGAACTAACATATGACCCAGCAATCCCACTACTGGGCATATACCCTGAGAAAACAATAATTCAAAAGGACACATGTACCCCAGTGTTCATTGCAGCACTATTTACAATAGCCAAGACATGGAAACAATCTAAATGTCCAACTATAGTTGAAAGGATAGAGAAGATGTGGTACATATATACAATGGAATATTACTCAGCCATAAAAAGGAATGAAATTGGGTCATTTGTAGAGATGTGGATGGACTTAGAGGCTGTCATACAGAGTGAAGTAAGCCAGAAAGAGAAAAACAAATACTGTATATTAACGCATATATGTGGAATCTAGAAAGATGGTAGAGATGAACCTATTTGCAGGGCAGGAATAGAGACGTAGACATAGAGAATGGACATGTGGCCACAGAGGGGGAAGAGGAGGGTGGGACTAATTGAGAGATTAGGTTTGACATAAATACACTACCATGTACATAGTGTACCATGTACACTAGCTAAAATAGATAGCTAATGGGAACCTGCTGTATAGCACAGGGAGCTCAGCTCGGTGCTCTGTGACGACCTAGATGGGTGGGATGGGAGGGCATGGGAGGGAGGTCCAAGAGGGAGGGGATATAGGTATACATATAGCTGATTCACTTCATTGTACAGCAGAAGCTAACACAACACTGTAAAGCAATTTTACTCCAATAAAAAAAAAAGAAGCAAACAAAAAGCACAAAGGAACACGAGGAAACCCTGGGAGGTGTAGATATGTCTATTACCTTGATTGTGGTGTTGGTATCACAGGTGCTTATCTATATCCAAACTCATCAAACTGCACACATTAAATGCATGCAGTTCTTTGTATACAAAGTATACCTCAACAAAGCCATTTAAAAAAACAAATAAGCATATCTACATTTTAGCCATTTCCTAGTAGTATCGAACAATAGGTTTGCTGAACAGAAATCCGTAATATGCCATAATCAGAACAAAACATAACCACGGACCATTAAAAGAGTACTGAGTCCAGCTTTTAGAATATGGATGATCCATGATAACATGGGGATAGAAATAAAGTCACTGGGGTTCGGGGTGGATAGTACCTCTGCTTCATATATTTCCACAGAAGTCAGCGCCCTTCAAAACACAGGAACAGTGAGTTAAAACAATCTTAATTACAGAAGTGAGTCTGATCAGGAGATATTATGCACCTTTTAGGCTGACCAAGAACCGCTTAACATTCATTAGGTGTGTACTCACACCCTAAGTTTTTAAAGGTAAAATGAAATTTTAATATAATAAAGTTGCACCTGGTTAATAACAAGGCTACAGTTCCATGTACACTAGTCTGCGTGTGAGGATAGCTTGGCTAGTTACACCTAAGTCATATATATGTGTGTGTGTGTATATATATATATATATATATATAAAACTGTTGGTTTGCTTTGCTTTACAACTTTTTTGAGGTACAATTGATGTAAATAAATTGTCCCTATTTAAAGTGTATTATCTGATGAGTTTTGACATAATAAACTCCCATGAAACCATCACTACAGTCCAGTTAATGAGCCTTTTTATCATCCTTAAAAGTTTGGCTCACCTTTTTCACACTGTATCTGTCATTATCCTTGTTTTTTATCTGCCTGTTTCCACGCTATAGCAAATGATTTACTTTTTAGCACCACGTTCATTGAGACTGGATGGATAGTTATCATTTACCTTTTAAATATGGATTGATGATTCTGTCACTTTTATAGGTATCGTAAAAGGGATTTCCTCTTGGGCAGAAAACAGACTCCTCAAGTGAATTAGTCTCTATGTATTTAAGGTGGGCTAAGATGACTGGGAGAACTAGCCAGTCATCTCTTATCTCTCAGCATGGGAGTAAAACATTCAAAATGGAAAGGATGTGAGCAGCTGTGGGGAGATGGTACCCCCTCAGTTTGAGGGAACTGCGTAGGGAAAAAATACCCAAAGCCTGAAGTGCTAGGCGGGAGCCAGTCCATAATCTCACCATAAAAGGGGCATAAACTTTAAAAGATGCTAGGCACTGGTGAAGGTCTAAACAAAAGAGAAAAAAAGGAAGGATGAAGTGGGGGGAGGGAGGGAAGGAGACAAAGATGATATTAAGAATAACAGAGAGGAGGGGCTTCCCTGGCAGTCCAGTGGTTAAGACTGCACGCTTCAATGGCAGGGGGTGTGGGTTCAATCCCTGGTCGGGGAACTAAGATCCCACATGCTGCGTGGCCAAAAAAATAATAGGAAAAAAGACAAACAGAAAACACGGCATTAAGGTTTTGGGGTAAAAGATATGCTTAGAGGGCTTCCCTGGTGGTGCAGTGGTTGAGAGTCCGCCTGCCGATGCAGGGGACGCGGGTTTGTGCCCTGGTCTGGGAAGATCCCACATGCCACGGAGCGGCTGGGCCCGTGAGCCATGGCCACTGAGCCTGCGCGTCCGGAGCCTCCGCTGAGCCTGCGCGTCCGGAGCCTGTGCTCCACAACGGGAGAGGCCACAACAGTGAGAGGCCCGCGTACCGCAAAAAAAAAAAAAAAAAAAAAAAAGATATGCTTAGAGTGACTTTTGTAGTAAAGAAACCAAAGAAGCTTGTTTGTAAACAAACAAGCAGATGTTGCCCACCATTCCAGTTCTACAAGGATCCAGTCATGAACCACTGAAGTCATGCACTGACGGTGTGCCCTGTGGGTCATTCAGGATAGAAAAAAAAAGGAAGCATTTTGTGTTTTGGATATACTGGCCCCTAGATAGTTAAGCTGCATATCTGAGGAAGTGTTTTGAGGTCCTCAGATTCTTGCATCTTCCCATACATGAGAAGCACTAAAATTAATATCTTGAGATAGATGTTTTCTGTGATTAGCAGTCCTCTTTCACCAAGATGCATACTTAACTACATCCCAGCCAAAAAATTTCATCAGTTCCTCAGAGCTATCATCTCCTGGGCTAGAGTCCCCAGTAAGGCCCCCCAGCAAAACTGAAGCTCACTGCTCTTATGTTGTGCATGCTTTTCAGTGGGTAGTCTTGAAATGGGCATCCACAAATGGGGCGGCGTGTGACACTGCAGCTGGGAAGAGAGCATTCAAGACAGGGAGGTGACCACTGTAACAAGCCTCTTCACCACTTCTGCCCATAACCAGAGGTGGAGGCAGAGAAAAACTCTCCCTACTCAGAAAAAAAGGAGCTATTTTTATCAAGTTAAATGAGCCTGAACCTGCAGAGCTGAACTGACAGACGAATATTTTTTTTAATTTATTTATTTTTATTTTATTTATCTAATTTGGCTGCGTTGGGTCTCCGCTGCTGCACGCAGGCTTTTCTCTGGTTGTGGCGAGCAGGGGCCACCCCTTGTTGCGGTGCACGGGCTTCAGTAGTTGTGGCACGCTGGCTCAGTAGCTGTGGCTCATGGGCTCTAGAACGCAGGCTCAGCAGTTGTGGCACACGGGCTTAGTTGCTCCATGGCATGCGGGATCTTCCCGGACCAGGGTTCGAACCCGTGTCCCCTGCATTGGCAGGCGGATTCTTAACCACTGCGCCACCAGGGGAGCCCGACAGATGAATATTGTTAATTGGTGCCATTTCTTCAGTGCAGGAAAGAATTTCCAATCAGACTAGCAATTCATCTGCCACGCAAACATCGACTTACTAATGAAAAGATGAAGTTTCGGAATCCTTGTTAACGGTGAGTTCACAGTCTGGGGCCCCTACCGTAGTAATGCCACTTGGCCTCCTCTTCAGGCCGTTCTTTACATGGTAACAAGTCGAATGGTGATTTTTTGCCCTTAAGAACTTCTACATTTAGATGTCAAATCAAGCTGCTCTAATCACCTCACTGTGATTCTCCCTTCATCAACAGATTTTCAAGGAGTTTCTGATTTAAAGTAACCAGGCAACTCTGCCGGGTACATCTTATTCTGAAAAGAAAGGAGGAAAAAAAAAAAGACAGAGAAAAGAGAAACATACGCCTTTAAAAAAATCAACTTTCTTTGTTTTACAGTATAATGAATTTGACAAACGCATACTCCCATGTAACAACATCCACATTAAGATATGGAGCATTTGAAACAAAAAATTCCATTGTTTCCCTTTGCAGTAATCCCTTCCCCAAATCCTGGTCATGAACTCCACTGACTTGCTTTCTGGCACTATACATTAGTGTTGCCTTTTCTAGAATTTCATATAAATGAAGTAGTATCATGGCTTTTTAAAAACTCAGTGTTTTTGAGACTCGGTCCATGTTGTTGAATGAATATAGAATGTAGCTCATTTTTTTAAATTGCTGCATACTATTCTATTACATGAATATACCACAATGTGTTTATCCATGGACATTTGGGTTATTTTATGTTTTAGGCTACTTTGAATGAAACAACTATGAATATTACCATCCAACTATTTTTGTGGACATATGTTCTCATTTCTCTTGGATAAATACCTAGAGATGGAATTGCTGTGTCACAAAGTAAGTGTACATTTTTTAAACATTTTATTTTATTTTTATACAGCAGGTTCTTATTAGTTATCTATTTTATACACATCACTGTATACATGTCAATCCCAATCTCCCAATTCATCACCCCACCACCACCCCTCCCCCCACCTTCCCCCCTTGGTGTCCATACGTTTGTTCTCTACATCTGTGTCTTTATTTCTGCCTTGCAAACCAGTTCATCTGAAGCATTTTTCTAGATTCCACATATATGCATTAGTAAACGATACTTGTTTTTCTCTTTCTGACTTACTTCACTCTGTATGACAGTCTCTAGGTCCATCCACATCTTTACAAATGACCCAATTTCGTTCCTTTTCATGGCTGAGTAATATTTCATTGTATATATGTACCACATCTTCTTTATCCATTTGTCTGTCGATGGGCATTTAGGTTGCTTCCATGACCTGGCTATTGTAAATAGTGCTGCAATGAACATTGGGGTGCATGTGTCTTTTTGAATTATGGTTTTCTCAGGGTATATGCCCAGTAGTGGGATTGCTAGGTCATATGGTAATTCTATTTTTAGTTTTTTAAGGAACTTCCATACTGTTCTCCATAGTGGCTGTATCAATTACATTCCCACCAACAGTGCAAGAGGGTTCCATTTTCTCCACACCCTCTGCAGCATTTGTTGTTTGTAGATCTTCTGATGATGCCCATTCTAACCGGTGTGAGGTGATACCTCATTGTAGTTTTGATTTGCATTTCTCTAATAATTAGTGATGTTGAGCAGCTTTTCATGTGCCTCTTGGCCATCCGTATGTCTTCTTTGGAGAAATGTCTATGTAGGTCTTCTGCCCAGTTTTTTATTGGGTTTTTTGTTTTTTTGATATTGAGCTTCATTAGCTGTTTATATTTTGGAGATTAATCCTTTGTCAGTTGCTTCATTTGCAGATATTTTCTCCCATTCTGAGGGTTGTCTTTTCCTCTTGTTTATGGTTTCCTTTGTTGTGCAAAAGCTTTTAAGTTTCATTAGGTCCCATTTGTTTATTTTTATTTCCATTTCTCTAGAAGGTGGGTCAAAAAGGATCTTGCTGTGATTTATGTCATAGAGTGTTCTGCCTGTGTTTTCCTCTAAGAGTTTTATAGTGTCTGGCCTTACATTTAGGTCTTCAATCCATTTTGACTTTATTTTTGTGTATGGTGTTAGGGAGTGTTCTAATTTCATTCTTTTACATGTAGCTGTCCAGTTTTCCCAGCACCACTTATTGAAGAGACTGTCTTTTCTCCATTGTATATCCTTGCCTCCTTTGTCATAGATTAGTTGCCCATAGGTGTGTGGGTTTACCTCTAGGCTTTCTATCCTGTTCCATTGATCTATATTTCTGTTTTTGTGTCAGTACCATATTGTCTTGATTACTGTAGCTTTGTAGTATAGTCTGAAGTCAGGGAGCCTGATTCCTCCAGCTCTGTTGTTTTTTTCCCTCAAGACTGCTTTGGCTATTCGGAGTCTTTTGTGTCTCCATACAAATTTTAAGATTTTTTTGTTCTAGTTCTGTAAAAAATGCCATTGGTAATTTGATAGGGATTGCATTGAATCTGTAGATTGCTTTGGGTAATATAGTCATTTATACAATATTGATCCTTTCAATCCAAGAGCATGGTATATCTCTCCATCTGTTTATGTCATCTTTGGTTTCTTTCATCAGTGTCTTATAGTTTTCTGAGTACAGGTCTTTTACCTCCTTAGGTAGGTTTATACCTAGGTGTTTTATTCTTTTTGTTGCAATGGTAAATGGGAGTGTTTCCTTAATTTCTCTTTCTGATCTTTTGTTGTTAGTGTATAGGAATGCAAGAGATTTCTGTGCATTAATTTTCTATCCTGCAACTTTACCAAATTCATTGATTAGCTCTAGTAGTTTTCTGGTGACATCTTTAGGATTATCTATGTATGGTATCATGTCATCTGCAAACAGTGACAGTTTTGCTTCTCCTTTTCCAATTTGTATTCCTTTTATTTCTTTTTCTTCTCTGATTGCCGTGGCTAGGACTTCCAAAACTATGTTGAGTAATAGTGGCGAGAGTGGACATCCTTGTCTTGTTCCTGATCTTAGAGGGAATTCTTTCAGTTTTTCACCATTGAGAAGATGTTGGCTGTGGATTTTTTGTATATCGCCTTTATTATGTTGAGGTAGGTTCCCTCTATGCCCACTTTCTGGAGAGTTTTTATCATAACCCGGTGTTGAATTTTGTCAAAATCTTTTTCTGCATCTATTGAGATGATCATATGGTTTTTATAGTAAGTGTACTTTTAATTTTATAAAAAACTGCCAACTGCTTTCCAAGCTGGTTGACCACTTCACATTTCCATCAGTAATGTGTAAGATTTCCATTTGTTCAGAGCCACTGGAATGCATGTAAAATTATATCTCATTATGGTTTTAATTACACTTTCCTTATGACTAGTAATGTTGAATATTTTTTCATGTGTTTATTGGCCATTAAGTTCTTTAGTTAACATTTATTAAAATGTTTTGCCCATTTAAAAAATAGGGTTATTTGTGCTATTATTATTATTATTGATTTGTGAGAATTCTTTATTCTTGACACAAATATAAAGAGGGTGTGATAGGTGTGGTATATATCTTCTTTATCCATTCATCCATTGGTGGGCGCTTAGATTGTTTCTATATTTTAGCTGTTGCGGCAATAAACATGGCAGTGCAGATACCTTTTTTTTTTTTTTTTTAGATGTTGGGGGTAGGAGTTTATTAATTTATATATTTATTTATTTTTGCTGTGTTGGGTCTTCGTTTCTGTGTGAGGGCTTTCTCTAGTTGTGGCATGTGGGGGCCACTCTTCATCACGGTGCGCGGGCCTCTCACTATCGCGGCCTCTCTTGTTGCGGAGCACAGGCTCCAGACGCGCAGGCTCAGTAGTTGTGGCTCACGGGACCAGTTGCTCCGCGGCATGTGGGATCCTCCCAGAGCAGGGCTTGAACCCGTGTCGCCTGCACTGGCAGGTGGATTCTAGTTTTAATTTTTTGAGGAGCCTCCATACTGTTTTGCACAGTGGCTGCACCAGTTTACATTCCCACCAACAGTGCACAGGGTTCTCTTTTCTCCACATCTTCAACAACACTTGTTGCCTCTCATCTTTTTGATGACAGCCATTCTTAACAGGTGTGAGGTGATATCTCACTGAGATTTTATTTGCATTTTCCAGATGATTAGTGATGCTGAGCATCTTTTCATGTACCTGGTGCCCATTTGTGTATCTTCTTTGAAAAATACCAATTCAGTTCCTCTGGCCATTTTGTAAATCAGGTTGTTCACTTTTTTGTTTTGAGTTATAGTCAATTGTATTTTAAAGAATATTGAAAAAGAATTTTTAAGTTACTGCATATTTATGGTTTCTGACTATCTTAATTACTTTGTACAGATCATTTTCCATCTGGCATCATTTTCTTCTGCCTGAAGACCCTCTTGAAGGGCAGAATTGCTAGCAGTGAATCATCTGGGCTTCCTCTTTGCCTGAAAATTCTTTATTTTGCCTTCATTTTTGAAGGAAATTTTTGCTGGATATGAAATTCTTGGTTGACAGTGTTTGGGTTTTTTTCCCAATACTTACAGATGTTTCTCCACTGTCTTCTGGCTCCCATGGAGATATCCATGCTCTTTCTTATTTTTGTCCCCTATATACAATGCCTGTTCCCCTGCAACTGGTTGCTCTCCAGATGTCTCTCACTCACCATCTTTTAACAATTTGATTGTAGCCTGCCATGGTGTAGTTTCCTACAGGTGTTTAGTCTGCTTGTAGTTTGTTGAGCTTCTTGGACCTGTGGTTTTGTTGTTTTAATAAAATTTGGATATTTTTCAGCTATAATCTTTAAAAATACTTTTTCTAGTCTTCATTTTTATGGGAATGAAACTGCACGTTTGACTCCTTGATATTCTCTCACAGGTCACTGAGACTCAACTTTTTCTTTTTATTCTCTCTGTACTACCTTTCTGATTATATGTATGCAAATTCATTGTTATTTTCTTTTGTAGTTCTTAATCTGCTTTTTATTGCTTTCAGTAAAAATTTCATTTTAAACATTGCATTTTTAACTCTGTAAATTTCATTAGGTTCTTTTAAAATACATTTTGCGTATCTCTCCTCATGATCTCCTATTTTCCTTTAAATCCTGTAGTGTATTTAGAAAACACATTTTAAAGTCCTTGTCTGCTAATTGTACTATGTCTGTCTTTCCTGGATCTTTGATGCATTTTTCTGCAAATTACAAATGACATTTTAATGCTTCTTCGTGTGTCTAATAAATTTTTTATTGGAAGCCAGACTTTGTGATTAGTGTGATGTTGAGTGCTAGATTTTGATGTCTTTATAGAGTATTGGACTTTGTTTTCTACTAAAATGACTTGAGACTCAGCTTGATTTTTTTGAAGTTTGTTTTTTTTAGGGTAATTCTTTTTCTAATCTAAATTTTTATTTTATATTGGAGTATAGTTGATTTACAATATTGTGTTAGTTTTAGGTGTACAGCAAATGATTCACTTATACATATACATATATCCATTCTTTTTCAAACTCTTGAAGCTTGTTTTAAAGCTGTGTTAGGGCAAATCTGGCACTACCTTTACTTCAGGGGTGGTTTCACTCCACTGCTAAACTGTGAGCTTTCAGGGGACTCTCCTGAATGTTCCAGTTGTTCAATTCACTCTGGCTGGTTGAAAGTTGGACATCTCCCAGCCCTGGGTGAACTGTGGGGATTTTTAGCATACAAATCCCATGTCATTCTTTTCTCAGCCTCATAGACTTTTTACCCTTTTGCATGACCCATTTAGTATTCCACAAGACTAAGGGACCTCAAGCATATCTCTGGGACTCTTTTCCTGCGTACCCTTCTCCCCTCTGGCCCTTCACAATGCAAACCCCAGTCACACCTCAACCCCTGCAGACTCTGATCTCTGCTTCCTCAACTCACTGAGACCATGATCTTCTCAAGTTTCTCCTGCCTGAATGCTGCCCCGAAAATGCCACCAGGCAGAAAGTCGGAAGGATGGTAGGGCTCACTTTCTTTGTTTTTCTTTTCACTAGTCCTATATTGGTTTTCATCCAGTGACTCATAGCAGTTTTCAGTTGTTTATGGCAGGACAGCAATCTGGTACCCGTTATTTTCATCATGTCTTGAGTGAAAAGTCCCTTTTAAAAAGATAAAAGGTAGAGTTACATAACTAAGGATACAGCAGATATATTCAAATTGTAATTGCTTGTGCCTTTTCCAGTTGCACCATAGAATTAGAGTTGGTTTTATCCTACAATTTTACGTAACCACAGATAGAACCACAGTAAGTCCTCTTTTTCCATTAAAAGTTCCCCGAATTGTGGATAGAGAAAGCAGGCCTAGACACTTAAATGAAAATTAAAGATACTTTTACCCTACTGGACATTTGCATTTAGAGTATTTTTGTACATTATTAAGCAATTCTGTTCTGTCAAAATGTGACACTCTCACTAAGGATAGAATTTATTGTTCTATTTTAATGGACAGGGAGTGTCTGATCACTAACAGACAATGATAAAGGACAGTTTTTCTTCTTTGTCTTTGCCTTTTTCCTTTGCATTTGATTAATCTTTAATAAATATTTTGAGGTACAACTCAAGTCCATTTCTCCATGGAGTCTTACCCAATTATTTCATCCCTGTTTAAGTTATGATAAAGCTAAACAACTGCCTGAAAAGAGACCATGAAACACAGTGCCTTGAAGGATATGGAAGTTTCTCTCTCAGTTGAGAGTTTCAGGGTAAGCAAGGCAGTTCCTTCCAAGGTTCCTCTCCAATCATGGTGCTATCACCCTTAGAGGCATCCCCTCAATGGTCAAAGCTGGACTTCTGCCACTTTCTGTTCCAGAACAGCCAGTTGTAGGGGAGAGCATACAGTGGAAGAGAGCACATCCATATGGCTTACATCCAAAACTCACACTTCATTGGTGAGAACCTAATCCTATGGCCACACCTAACCACCTATAACCACAGGCTAAAAAACAGGCAATCTAGCCCGAGAGCCATGGCCAAGATATACTAACATATAAGAAGGGGAGAGTGTGTTTTGGTGGACAGTTAGCAGTCTTCTCATTTAATTATTCATTTCAGACCTAGCAGAGCAGCATCTCTGTGAATCAGATGAGTCAGGGCAGATGTTCAAAGTGGGAGGGTCTGCTGAACAAACTTTTTAGCCAAATAAAGATTGGTAATTCTGACTCTTGCTTGGTGGTTTTCATCACTCCTTTATGTGAAGTCACATGTTCCTTGGGTCTACTAGGAGACTTCCTGAGCCCAGTTTCCATTTAGACAACACAGATATGCGACGTAGCTCATGCATTGATAGGTTTGGGGGACAGAGAGACCAGGTTCAAATCTTGGCTTTGTCATTTCCAGGTTTTGTGACTTTGGGTGAGTTACTTCTCTGAGCCTCAGTTTTTTAATAAGTGTAACAATATCTATATTTCAGATTATGGTAAAGATGAAATAACATTTGCAAACACCTAACAGAGTACTTGAGCACACAGCTGGAGTGCAATAAATTACACTTTTTGGTAAGATTCTTTTCTTTTTGGGGGGGTGACTTCCCTGGTGGTACAGTGGTTAAGAATCCACCTGTCAATGCAGGGGACATGGGTTTGAGCCCTGGTCTGGGAAGATCGCACATGCCGCAGAGCAACTAAGCCCATGAGCCACAACTACTGAGCCCGCATGCCGCAACTACTGAAGCCCGTGCGCCTAGAGCCCGCACTCCACAACAAAGAGAAGGCACTGCAATGAGAAGCCTGCGCACTGCAATGAAGAGTAGCCCCCGCTCGCCGCAACTAGAGAGAGCCCGTGCGCAACAACGAAGACCCAATGCAGCCAAAAATAAATAAATAAATTTTTTTTAAAAGATTCTTTCTTTTTGAGAAATGAAATATTGTTTGGGAGGGATCCACAAACTAGTATTATATACTGGTAAGAGCACCTGTCTGGGAATTGCCTTACTACTCTGAATTCTTCCACAACTTGCTGTGTGGCCTTGAACAAGTCACTTCGTCTGCCTGGGCCTGACAAAAATAATAATCATAACAGTTACTGATGAGAAATTACTGTACCAAGCACTATACATTCATTCTGATATAAATTTATTTTAGTTTTGAAATCAGGTCTAAACGATCTTAATTGTCTAAGGTTTCTCAGCAACGGAGCAGTGGTTTTTTTTTTTGTTTCTTTTAATAAATTTATTTATTTATTTTTGTCTGTGTTGGGTCTTCGTTTCTGTGCGAGGGCTTTCTCTAGTTGCAGCGAGCGGAGGCCACTCTTCATCGCAGTGTGCGGGCCTCTCACTATCGCGGCCTCTCTTGTTGCGGAGCACAGGCTCCAGACGCGCAGGCTCAGTAGTTGTGGCTCACGGGCCCAGTTGCTCCGTGGCATGTGGGATCTTCCCAGACCAGGGCTCGAACCCATGTCCCCTGCATTGGCAGGCAGATTCTCAACCACTGCACCACCAGGGAAGCCCCGGAGCAGTGGTTTTATACAAATCTGCTTTACTCGAAAAATCTTTGCTCTTCACCAAATGGATTGGTTAGACTAGCTTATCTTTCAGGTTAGATAAAGCTCTAAAATTCAGTGACTTCATGAATTTGGGTCAAGGAAAGATCAAAGCAGAAGACAGTTGCCTGGAAAACACCACAATGAAAGCTGTTTTTTTTTTTGAATAAGGCAAATACATTGGCAGCTCAACTGTGCCTTTTAGCACATGTGAAGATATACAAGATCTAAAATAACATACTCAAAAAGGTGTTCCCTTTCTCTTACACTCAGGAGTCAGGACAGCTGAAGGCAAGGAAGAATTCCATGGAAGGCTCATGATTGGGGAATTTCCCCTAATAGAATGCATCCATTCATTACCTCCCCAGGCTCCTAGTGTGGAACCCCTTACGTTTGTTCTTTCTTGCATCCATTCTTTTCTTGGCCCTCATCTGTCTCCTTCAACACTGAGCAGTAAAAACTGCACGTGAGTAAAAGAAGTCAACAGGTAGGGAAACAGAGCAAATATAAGCAGTGCAGCACCACAGGTAGCGAAAACAGCACGACCTGGACTTCCTTCACAGCCTGAAGCTTTCAGGAAGGGAGCAAATGATAAGAGAGAGAAGCCTACCTTCCCTAACTTGGAAAATTATCTTCCATCCATCATCTATCTATCTGTCTATCTACCTATCATCCATCATCTATCCACATACCTACCTACATACGTAATTTCACCAAACATTTGAAGCAACTTGAAACGATGTAAGTAACATTCACAAACAGGAAAATACAAGCCACTCAGAATTAGAGGAACTATGGATAAAAGAGAAATATTCGGATTAAAGGTCAGAACAGATATCTGGATATCTTAGAGAATATAGAAAAGTTATGCTGGTTTATCAGCAAAAGGAAAACTTTTCCTTACACTTAAGCTTGCAATAAATTTCTTTTTTAAAAAAATATTTATTTATTTATTATTTATTTTGGTTGCACCGGGTCTTAGTTGTGTCACTTTAGATCTTTAGTTGCAGCATGTGAGATCTTTTAGTTGCAGCATTCAGACTCTTAGTTGTGGCATGCGGGATCTAGTTCCCTCACCAGGGATTGAATCCGGACCCCTGCACTGGGAGTGCGGACTCTTAACCCACGTGAAACTTAAAATGGAGAAGCACTGAGTGAAAAGTGGATGATATTCTTAACCATTTCCTTCCATATATGAGCAGGAAAGTATGTACGGCTTTCTTCTGATAGCTAGAGGCCCATTGCCAAACTAAAAGTTTGCAGGATGTTAAAACAATGTAGTTTCAGTCTGCAAATCTCTAAATTCCAGCTTTATCTAGGGACACATTATAGTTTTTCTAGCTGAATCATATTTTTTATTTGCACATAAATATTGGATCCTTCTTTGGAGACTTTTGATAAGAAGCTGAGCTGCTGATAGGTCAAGGTTACTCTCCTCTGGAGTGCAGGTATGGGTAGGTGTGTGTGACAGCACAGCATTTGAAGGTGAGGCCATCTGTTAATAAGACATGTTAAAAAACTGAGGCACCTGGGACTTCCCTGGTGGAGCAGTGGTGAAGAATCCGCCTGCCAATGCAGAGGAAACAGGTTTGAGCCGTGGTCTGGGAAGATCCCACATGCCACGGAGCAACTAAGCCCATGAGCCACAACTACTGAGCCTGTGCTCTAGAGCCCGTGTGCCACAACTACTGAAGCCTGCGCGCCTACAGCCCATGCTCCACAATAAGAGAAGCCACCGCAATGAGAAGCCCACGCACTGCAACAAAGAGTAGCCCCCGCTCACCACAACTAGAGAAAGCCCGCATGCAGCAACAAAGACCCAATGCAGCCAAAACAAATAAATAAATAAATTTATAAAAAAAAAAACAAAACTGAGGCATCTAAGCAGGACTCTCAACTGTGTGGCATCACACCTCTCTACCAAATCCTGCTCTTAGAACACAAGCAAGTGGACAACAGACCTGTGGTGAAAGGCATAAAGTTAATACTATGTTCTGACACTGATTCCAGTGTGTGCGTGTGTTTGTTTTTCACACCACCAAGCAACTCTCTGACACAGCTGGGGGTCCTACTATCCAACTCAACTCTGACACTATCTACCTGGAGACAGTATCACATTCCACTGTTAAGGGCTCAGTCCCACAAGGCTGCCCCCTCCTCTTTAGACGTCAATCCAGGCGGTCACCTGGGCTTCTGATCCACAGGCTACAGATTGGAGGTTGCCACAAGCCCCTCTCTTTGGGTTTGGTTAATTTTCTCGAGTAGCTCACAAACTTAGAGAAACTCACTATCAATAGATTTACCGATTTATCATAAAAGGATATAGCTCAGGGACATCCGGATAGAAGAGATGCGTAGGCAAGGGATGTGGGAAGGCATGTAGAGCTTCCATGCTCTCTGAGCTCACCAGTCTCCCTGCATCTCCATGTGTTCACCCACCTGGAAGTGCTCCAAACCCAGTCCCTTAGCATTTTTATAGAGGTTTCATACACAGGCATGTTTGATTAAATAATTGGCCATTGATTGAACTCAATCTCCAGCCCCTCTCCTCTCCCTGGAGGTCTAGGGTTGGGACTGAAAGTTCCCACCTTTAATCATGTGGTTGGTTCCCGTGGCAACCCAAGCCTCCATCCTTAGTGATGGAGAGGCGGTCCAAAAGTCGCTTCATTAACATAACAAAAGACACCTTTTATTGCTCTCAATACTTAGGAAATTCCAAGGATTTTAGTGGCTCTGTGCCAGGAACAGGATAAGGCCAAACCTACATTTCTTATTATAATCACAATATCACAGATATTACGAGCTACCTTCACCTCTGAAGCTGGCAGAGTCTCAGATGGCCTAACGGCAAGTTCCTTTCCCTGTGTTGCTCCTGTGGATAAGACCCACTGCCAAACAGCCCTCCTCATCAAGAGGACCAGGCGAGTCTCTGAGTAGTGGGTTTTAGTTTTCTGCAGACAGTGATATTAGTCAAACAATCCAATCACATCCTCCTGCAGGAACCAGAGGGCACCAGAGTAGACCTCCCTTGGCTCCTGGTTGTTCACTTCGGTTCCCAGTACGACCTCTGTGTGGCCCTGCATGGTGATCAAACGATGGCCCCCAAATGATACCCTGGTCACCTTTTTTGGCCATCAGAAGTCATGCAGACCAGGGGTGATATCCAATGGCTCTTTTGTTCTTCTCAGCTGAAGAAGGAGGCAGCAGAGGAAGGACCTTTGTGAATTAGCTTCATCCCTTTCCCTGCTTCTGCATTCATCATTTTCCTCAGTTTTTGTTTTCTCCTCTTTCCCTCCAATTTTGAGGTCCATCTCTGTGCTGCTCTGAGTGATTGATATTTTTCATTTTTCAAAGTGTTATCTTCTGTTCCAGTTATATTCATCCTAGTGATAACTCTTTTCTCCACCATTTTTTTCTCAGAGTGTGGTAATTATACCACCTGCATTGAACTCACCTGGAATCCTTCATAAAATGCTGGATCCTTGACCCCGTTGGACAGAATCTCTGAACGTAAGTCCCAAGGGTTTGTATTTTTAACATGATCCCTTGGTGATACTGCAGCACCTTAGGGCTACTGACCTGGACTTTGGGCTACAGAAGAGTGACTACGTCCTTGACTATATATCACTCATACACCCACCTCTCATACACCTTAAAGTGAGACCTACCCAGACATCCTGTCTGCACTGGGATCCTAAGGGCAACAGCTCTGTGCCTCCTTTGCTACCCCGTTTTAATGGGGTGTTTGAGCACCGGTAAGGGATTTGATTGTCTTGTATCCTCCCACCCCACAATATAGCTGGAGAGACCAAAAATAGACCCCACCTGCACTGGACATCCAAATGGAGCCGCTTCTCTTTTTCTGATGCCAGGGACACTGCTCTAGAAACATTTGTTCTCAATTACGCTCTCTGCGAAGTGATACGTGGGTTCAGACAGCAGTGTGACCTCTTTTTTTGTTAAAAGACTATGTGAGAGAAATAAAAACCCCTGCAATTTTAGTCACACCTATTGACGTTATTTGTAAATTAATTAAGGAAATTACCAAATACTGTGTATATTCTGGCATATTTGATTTTCTATTTCCTGGGAATAACATTTGGTAATCTGCAGTCAGAGGTTAATGATTTTTAATAAAAATTCCTTTTTGATCTTACAAATAACTTGACACAGAAACAAGCTAAGCATGATCTTCATATACATTCAATTTCAAGATGTTCAGAAAATCATGTAAATCAGTGATTCTAAACCTAATGTGTACAAGAATCATCTAAAGAACTAGTTTCACAGTGTCTAAGAGTGTTTTTAATTCCAGTTCTGGTTTTGAATCCAGATTTTGCCAGTTATTAGCATGTAGCCTTGGGCAAGTTATTTAACCTCTCTGTGCCTCAATTTCTCCGTTTGTAAAATGGGCATAAGAAGAGTATGTAACCCACAGTGTTGGTCTAAGGATTAAATAGTTTAATATACATGTAAAGTTTTGCAAAAAATCTGTCTAACAACACACGTTCAATATTTATTATTATTCAGTAAAGATTACTGGACTGTACTTTCAAAGACTTGAAAAAGTTTCATCCAAAATAGACCCTGGAAATCTATATTTTAAATAATTATATCTCACAATTCTGATGCCAGTGACTTATGGAGCAGTTTAAGAGACAGTGATCTTAAACCAGTGGTCTTAAGATGGGTGGGCAAGCAAGTACATAAGATTATTCACTGGGGTTTAGGAGGAAGTGTTTGTATTCTATTTCCATTTGCCTTCTTTATCTAAAGATAAGAAATTCTTTTAGCACTATTTAAAATACTAGTTGAGACCAAGGCCCTCATTGGTCTCACATGGTTTGGATGCCACACTGTGGGCTGGAGGAGTCCCTTGTCCGAAGGAATGGGAATCCCACAAGATAAGGGCTGGTGGTGTGTCCTCAGTGATGGTTTACTTTCAGTGCATTGTGATGCGTTGCAATTTAGGTTCACACTGGATGAAGTGACTTCGTAGATTACATTTCTTAGTTTTAAAATAGATGTATTCTGGGACTTCCCTGGCAGTCCAGTGGTTAAGACTCTGTGCTTCCCCTGCAGGGGGTGCTTGTTCAGTCCCTGGTCGGGAAACTAAGATGCCACGTGCCTGCCGCGTGGCCAAAGAATACATACATACACACATACATACATACATACATACATACATACATACAAATAGATGTATCCTTATAAAATGAGCAACTGACTTGAGAAGGTTTTTTCTACGAAATTCTACACCAGTGATAATGCTAACCGTTCAGCAAAGGTAAACAACAAGAAAATGGCAGAGTCACTGTTTGCTTTGATTTTTACCCAATCCCTCTGCCAACCACACCTCCAATAAAAAAGCAATCTGCATACGATCCATCTCACACAAAGAGGCCCCGAAAGTGCCTTTATCAAAATAACTGCTTGAGATAGGAGTTACTTCTGCCCTCATTGCTGATTATGTCACCCCAAGTATGTATTAGGCCTTGATTTATTAGAGAATGTTACCAGTGCATTTTAAAAGTTTGGAGATCATTAGAATAAATTTTAAAATTTAAGATTTTTGTTGGCATCTAGTAAATTCACATGTATGGAGTTAAACAACAAAAGTGTGCAGCTGTCTTTTTAAGTTGTGGAAAAATTGATCATCTCACTAGAAGTAAAGTGCGGGAGTGTAGTATGCAATCTAAAAGGGTCTACATTTTTTAGATTCAGTTGTCTCCTTGGAGCATAACATAAGATGAAAACTCCAATTACTCAGTCTGAGTCCAGTGGCAACTGGCTTCCTGCTCTGGTTTGTCCTTATAACGCTTTTTTAAATAAAGCTGCTTAATGAACGATCTGAATATGTTTTCCGTGGGCAGAAGTTCGTTTCCTTTTAGCTCTGGGAGATGACGTGACAAAAGAAATTGTGTGGGGTACAGAAGAGCTAAATAGATGACAGAGAAATATTGGTGTGATTGATGCCTCACTGTAGGCCGAATAGAATTTTTGCAGACTATATGGTTTCGAATGGCATTTACCGTGCTGCGTGTAACTCTCTGTAATTATATCACCGGGTCGTCCTTTTGCTTTGTACCTAATGCAAGCTCGTTGTCAAATCAACATCAGCCCTGAGTCTAACACTGCGCTGGCCGAGGAGTTGGAGAAAATAACTCTTCTTAGGCTTTTTATGGTAGAGAAAGTATCAGGTACCCAATATGCTTGGACCCCCTGGGGGCACGTAGGGTACTTTAGATCCAAACTTCGGTATTTGTATTTTATGACATTTACTTAGAACTCTAAAGCATAGGCTGTACTCCTAAACTTATAAATGGTTACCTATCTTCTGTTCTATAGTACTACCGTAACTACGGTAACCCGCCCATGAAAATTAAATATTGGTTTGTGCTTATAATTTTAGGCATGAGCCTAAGGCAGCAGAGCTTAAAGTTGAGTTGAAGCCAATGAAGCTGCCATTTCTGGAAATCAGAAACAGTCAAAAATCAGCTCCGGAGCCAAGGACTCCTGAATTCAGGCGGGACCTGCCAGCGTCGGTGAGTGAGCTCTGCTCCAAGCCCAGGCCGCGTGGCCCCAAAGTCCGCCTCGAAACTCTTGAATGTCGTACCTGCATTTATCACCCTCTTAAATGTCATCTCTCTAAACCCTGGGTAGAAACCTCCTGGGCTGAACTTAGTTACTCGAGAAATCTCTGCAAAGACAAGTTGAATGCTAACTTTTGAAGCCTTTCAAATGGAATATAGTCACTTTCCAAAAGTGATCTGTGCCTATCAAGGTCCAGAAATCTGTGAATTTTGGGAAATGAAATTGACATGTCAATGCACAGAGCACACAGCTTGACCAAACAAATGTATTTTTTCTTCAACATAGTCTCTGTGGGAGCCTATACAATCATTCCCAAGATAAGGTTATTGTTTAAAATATAGTTGGTACCGCTGTTGGTATACTACCCTGAGAAGGTGTTTATAAAATGCATCCTCGGGCTTCCCTGCTGGTGCGGTGGTTGAAAGTCCACCTGCCGATGCAGGGGACGCAGGTTCGTGTCCCGGTCCGGGAAGATCCCACATGCCACGGAGCGGCTGGGCCCGTGAGCCATGGCCGCTGAGCCGGCGCGTCCGGAGCCTGTGCTCCGCAACAGGAGAGGCCACAGCAGTGAGAGGCCCACGTACCGCAAAAAAAAAAAAAAAAGCATCCTCTTCATCTTACATTTACGTTTCATAAATCAGTTTACCTTGGGGTATTTGAATGGAGGCCAGCACAATATACACCACAGGCTCAGAATATTTTAATAGTGATGAATCCAGCGAGAGGTGTGACCACTTAGCATAGTTTAAAGGAAGGCTTTCTGGAGCTAAACAACTCAGGGCTGGATCCTGGGAGTGTTTACAGATGAGTTGAGCAGGACAATCGTGGCTATTAATATTCACTAGTGAATGGAGAGAAGATAAGCAGGAAAAAAATCATCGTGAATGTGATTGGATTTCGGTATTTGGTGTCTATTCTGTACTATTTTCCAAGAAATTCTTAAATTTTCCTCTATGACTGTAGGGAAATTCTCTAAAATTTGAATCTGGAAGGATAAAAGTGCCCTTGAGGGCTTCCCTGGTGGTGCAGTGGTTGAGAGTCCGCCTGCCGATGCAGGGGACACGGGTTCGTGCCCTGGTCTGGGAAGATCCCACATGCCACGGAGTGGCTGGGCCTGTGAGCCATGGCCACTGGGCCTGCACGTCTGGAGCCTGTGCTCCGCAACGGGAGAGGCCACAACAGTGAGAGGCCCGCGTACCAGAAAAAAAAAAAAAAAAAGTGCCTTTGAATCTGTCAGATCAGACTTATAGGAGCCTTTTAGGTTTGTGGGTTTTTTCCTGCCTGGGGACGCTCAGAGGTGTCCCTCCTCAGGACCTACCAAGCAGCGTGTCCACATACTCCACTCGGCTTTCGGTCAAACGGGAGATAGAGTTGAGAACTAGAAGGTGGACCCTTCTTTATTTTCCTTTCCTTCTGGAAGTTGCAGCGCCCAGTTCAGCCTGTGTGTCAGCCAATGCACAGCCTCCCGTCCACCCAGCTCTGGTTGTCATGGCACCTGGACGCCTCCCATGAAGCTGGCATTTGGTCCAGGGGTCCAGTGTTCTGCACAGGAGCTGCCTCTTTTCTGGAGTGTTCCTTATCTACAGCCACTTATTTTAGCCCATCTCCATGCAGATGACAATATCAGGATTCCATCTTCCAGAGACCCCAAATGAAGCCCAATCCAACTAGATTTTATATGGCAGTTTTAATGATCTGCAGTAGATAGGCTGATAAATGCTCCTGAGAAAACCTTGTTCCTACAGATTCTCCTGCATTCCTGATCTTATAGACCAGAGGTTCTTCAATGGCCTCTCTCCAGGCCACAGGGTCATCTGACTATTGGAAACAAGAAGGGCGGAACAAGAGCTAGTAGGGCAGGAAATGTGCCTCAACTATCCCCTTGTTTAATTGTATAACAAGCAGCACTGTGGCCACGCCGACCCGATGGGGTGTCTTCCATGGAGATGTTATCTGTTGGATGTGTCACAGAAGAAAGTTTCAGGATAATTGACACCAAAACCCACTGAGTTTAGAGAAAGTGCAGTGAGGTGAGGGCGCCTGGGAGGGGTGGTGTATTCAGGATCGCCTGGCTCCAGAGCCAACTGATCCTGGCCAAGAAGAAGCCATTTCACGTGGTCCAACGTCGTGCTGAGTTCTGCTGCCTCAGGTGTGTTTTCAGGCCCCTCAGGGCTCCCTGCATCCCCCTCTGACACCAACCATCTCCACGTGCCGGGTGGCTGAGTGGCCTTTCCCTGGAGCCTCTAGTTTGCATTGCCCTTGAGCTCGGTTTCCTTTCTCTACATCCAGATTCACGGTTCTCCACTTAGGGATCCCACTGAGGTAGGCTGCAGCTTCAGGCACTCTTCAGCTTCCACCCCCAGATCACAACTTAACCCAAAGGGATTCACAGTGGGGGGATTTTAATTAGAGTAAGAAAGTAGAAAGGATACCTTTGGGTACATCTAGGGTGATTGATGGGGGCCCCTTTCTTGGACCCCAATTGTAGTCACAGCCAGGGGGCACTTATCTCCTCCAGACGTCGGACAGGCCTTCTTGGGGGTGATTATGAAACTGGAGGAGATACTACACTGTTTTCCAGGTCACAGTCAAGATGTGTATATTTTTGTCACTCGTTTTGCAGTGGCTTTAAATAGACCATCTGGAGAAGCATTTTGAGATCCGGGAGTTTACCTTTGAGATAATTTCTTATCTTTATCAGCTTTGGGGCCATTCTTTGGCACAAGATATATGCTGTTATGATACTGCAATCTACTGGGATAAAAATAACTCATGATGTCAAACCCTCGGCCAAGGAGAGCTGCCCTCATGAGGGGAAGCAGCGTGGGCCCAGCCCAGAGACCCCACGGGAGCAGAAATAGAGTGCTAATGGCCTGCCGTGACATGGAAGAGGATGGGAAGTGGACAGAAATATTTATAAAGAGAAACGGCTCTGAGCATCTGCTACGTCCCCATTCTCTTATTTTTCCCCAGGTCTATTTCTGGCTTCTCTTTCCACGGCACAGACAGCTCCTTCAAATAAAGAGCCTTGCTCCTGCCGGCCCTGGCCTCCAACCGAGCTCTGAAGGAGGCAGGCCATGAATGATGAGATTGTCTGTGTCTGGCGTTTTAATTGAAAAACATTCCCCGAAGTGGAAAGACACACGGAGGAAGTGATCTCATCGTCATTTTCCCCCCAACTTTCAGTTTGGTTTCTCCGAGGTGGAATTCGATGCAGCAGCGGCTCTTAGTGGTGGAGCTCAGAACTGCAGGGGGAACAGGGCTGCCTGCCAATGACTCAGAAGAGGAAACAGCGGTCCCCGGAGGCCACATTTCAAACCTGCGGCAAAAATGTTAAGACACTCTCATCAGGGGAGCTCAGAGTAGCTTCTGCCTTCTGTGCTTCTCTCTCGACCCACTTTTTATAGTTTATTATCCAATGGGAGTGACCCCACCCGACCTTCAGGTTTGTGCCAGGTGCATAGGAGGAAGACGAGGGAATTACATGCTGCACATGAATTTGGAACTTCCGTCCAGAAAAAGAAAAACTCAATGAAAAGTGTATTACCCTCCACGCAAGTAAGAGTCTTATGAAGCAAAGTTTATTTGGGAAAATATATTAACGTGATTCTTTTGTGCTCATTGTGTGTGACCCTACCTTATTAATCATTATCATCGGTCACTCTACTCATTCATCAAAACTCAAGCTTTCTTCTTTTTTTGAAAAAAAACAAAACAAAACCTTTCTATAGATGAATAAATATGAAATCACAGAAGCAAAAGAGTAGATTGTGATTCTGCCTGTTGTAGAAGAGCTAGAGATAAACCATGCTCCAAATTAGCCACGTTTCTAGTTCTATTCCACACCTTTGATGCATCCACAAGAAAAAAGTTTTATTTCTCCCCTTAATATCCAAATGATAAACCTCCCAGGATGTAAGTAGTGGATTTTATAAATTGCACAAGTCATGGGATTTGACCCCAAATCTGGATCTCTCTCTAAAGATTCTAGCCAAAGAATTGGTCTGCCTCTCAGAGGAATAAGAGAAGGAAGGGATCGTTCTCAAGGAGGTGAAGGAAACATTTACAATCCATGTTCTCAGCTCTGCCGGGTCAGGAGACCAACGCATTGAAGCTTCTGCTGGTTAAAGAGTAGCCCAGTAAAGAAGGTGCCAGGAGAGGCTGGTGTCTTTCAAAACACGCCCTCTCAAGGTGGCACCTGGTGTGTTTCCAAGATGTCTGAGTTGCAGGTTTTGAAATACAATTTGTCAGTTTCTGAGGGATGGTCTGACTCTTGGCGACAGAGTTGCATTCCTGACACCAGAACTCTAAATGGACGGTGAGAAATAAAACTGCCAAAATGAACTTGAAATGCTGATAAACATCTTCTCTACTTAGAGAAAAGCCCAGTGGGAAGATAAATTATAACTGGAAGGTGGTTTGGTGATCGTGGAATCAAAGCAAGGGGGGTGGGAAGAAATGGACGGATCTCAAAGGCTAAGATCACCGAGCTGTGAGAGCCTGGGTCCCCGTCTGGACTGGCGTGTGCCTGCGAACACCCTGAGTGGCCTGTTGTCTTAGGTTGGTCTTCCCAGAAGCAGACAGACCCTGAGACAGAATTCATGCAAAAGCGATTTTTTTAGGAGGTGTTTCCGGCAGGTAAGGGGGGCAGTGGATGAGGAATGGGCAGCAAGGTAAGCGAAGATGGGTTATCAGGCAGGTTGGGTGCAATCCCACAGGAGTGCTCTAGGGACGGTGTCGTCCCCACGTCAAACTGTCCCAATCGGGGTGAGGCCGCTGGAGTACTTGTACTTCCACACCCAGAGTCATTGGGTAAGAGCCACCCACGTGTGCAGGCAAAGCAGGCTCTGGCACCGGAAATTCAAGGTCAGTACTGGCCTAGGGTCAGCAGTTAGGCGAAGAGATGCAGGTGCCGGCTGTTGGAAAGGAAAACACGTCAGAGGACCAAGTGCGGGGCTCGGGCATGGCGGGCAGCATCTCTGGAAGGTCCGTGCACCCTCCTCAGGACCGCTCTGGACCCCGTCACAGGCTTACTCGCCACCAGCCTTCAGGTTTGCGCGCCCCCTAGAGGCCAGTCCTTTCCTTAACCATCTCCTGGTCGCTCGATTTGGGTGTCCATAACCTACGTCCACCCTTTTATCACGTGTAACGGGGTGACTTCTTCTACATATGGTTTAGCTTGATTTGTTTTTCCTTTTTAAATCTTTATTGGAGTATAACTGCTTTACCATGTTGTGTTATTTTCTGCTGTACAACAGAGTGAATCAGCTACATGTACACATGTATCCCCATATCCCCTCCCTCTGGAGCCTCCCTCCCTTGAGCTTGTTTTGCATGGCCACACACCTTATAACGTTCCCAAAGAAAAACCTTCTTATCACTCCAGGTCCACACAGCCTGTACCGCCTAGAGGGGCAAAGAAGAGGATTGGGAACTACATACACTGCATGGTTGGTCAATCCTCACAACCCTGCCCTCCGTGGGCCTACGGGGTGAAAGTCATTTAAGTATAGAAGCTCGAGTGTTTACTGTATCCAACTTTTCTCTGAAAAGACAGCTAGACTCTAAATATTTCCACTTTGGCTTTGATATACTGGGAGGGAAAATTATCCCCAGTCGAATAGCCATGCCTAGACAGGGTTAATGCAGTGGAAAACACCCCACAAAGACCCTTTGCCCGTGTGTCCAGGGTCTCAGACCCCTATACAAACGGACTCAGACTTGTCAAATTCTTCTTCCCTCAGCCCCGGAAAGGGAGCCCAACTTTATACATAACATTTTATCCAGTTTTTTCCTTTCCTAACGCACAGATTTTTCTATCCCGTAAACCAACCTGCACTCTATCTCTGCCTCACTCTCTACCCCTCTTTTGATGTCGAATTCTATTACTATTTTAGTTCCAGGGAATTTTTTTTCCCTAACAAGTTTAAAGTGAACAAGCTGTTCTTTCTGATAAAAGGACAAAAATCTTTCTCAACCCAGATATTTCTCGTACTCTCCCATGCGGGTCTAACGTGGAAGATTATTGAAATCAGCCATCGGTGAATTTGTATCCAGCTCCTGGACACAGAGGACAGAGCAGCAACTTGAACTGCTTATGGTAAGATCCACTGGGCTCTGCTTCAGATGGAAGACGAAATGAAGAAAGAAAAGATATAGCACGGTGGGCAAGAGAAAGTTCTTACTCTTGAGGATGGATCATGGAAGTACTGCCAAAGGAGGACGGCATTTCAGGATGCAGCCCTGCTAAGCTGTAGCGAGGTTTCTGAATAAAAGAGAGCTCGGAGGCCTTGCCCACGACATGCAGCAAGTCCTGGGTCAGGAGCCCAAGCCGACGCACGGATCCCACTCCTGGGTTAATCAGAGGGAAGGCAGGCACCTGTGAGCAAACATTGCACAAATGTGGGGTGAGCTTGCATCCCTTACTGTGATGACCTTGGGCCCGAGGAAAGTTACTGGAGAAGCTGTTAGAGATTTCCCTGGTGATATCCAGGACCAGACAATGAAAGTGCTCCGTAGTCAAGATAGGACTTGGTTTCCATAATTTGTTGTATGCCTAAAAAAAATACAACCTTTTACAAAGATCTCATTCCCATACTTCATGGTCCATTCCCTGGCAATTTGGGAAATGCAGTCAGCCAGCTGAACTGACTGGTGAAGAGACCCATTCAGAGTTCAAGGTGAGGCCTCAAGTCCAGCAAGATGTTACATCCCTAGAAACACTGAACCTTGGTGGGCATGGGCACTTCCAACACAGGGGCCTCTATGGCAATTTTGGCATGACTGAAATGGAGTGACTACTTCATCCTCCTCCGCTTTCCCTTGTCACAGGCCTTTTTTTTTCTTTTTTTTTTTGCGGTACGCGGGCCTCTCACTGCCGTGGCCTCTCCCATTGCGGAGCACAGGCTCCGGACGTGCAGGCTCAGCAGCCATGGCTCACAGGCCCAGCCGCTCTGCGGCATGTGGGATCCTCCCGGACCGGGGCACGAACCCGTGTCCCCTGCATCGGCAGGCGGACTCTCAACCGCTGCGCCACCAGGGAAGCCCCTGTCACAGACCTTTTCATCCTTGGTCCTGTAATAGCTTGAAATGATCATCTACAGAATTTGTTATTTTCTGTTATGTAAGTGCCTTGACTTAATTTTATTACTAATACTTATTACCTCAGCATCTATGAGTACCGTCCTGTGCTTTATTTTCTTCATCTAAAATTGGGAAAAATAACAACAGTATCTGCCTCATGGGTTGCCATGATGATTAAATGAATTAATGTACATGAGGTCCTAGAACAGAACCGGACACATAATAAATGTTCACAAAAGTTAGCAATTATGATGATAATGTTCACTGTTATCCTCCTACCCTGATACAGCCTCAATAAATATTTTGGAATGAATAAATAGCAAAAGTAATTACTAATTACCCAGAATCACGGGTGACTTGAAAACACGGTTAGTCCTAAGTGCCAGGTCCCTCTGAGAACTATTCCATCATCACTGGGCCCCTCTGGAGAGACTGGATCGTGGCTTGTTAGGTTGTGTAATGACCTCCAAAGTTTTGCATGCCTGTTAGATAAGATGCCAGATAAAGTTAAACAGGAGAGACCTAAAGATATTAAATTCTTCTCAGAAGGGAGAGAAGTTGCCATTAGTTGTATCACTGTTGGCTCAGAATAATAGTGGTTTCTGCTGCCATGGATATTTCTTAAATTATCTAAATTTGAGAGTCAGGGAAATGACAAAGAGCCTTATTTATTACTCAATTATAACTGGGGTTACGTAGACCCAGGAGACTTAGAACCTCTTGAATGTTTTTTAAAGAAGGGCTGACCGTAATCGCAGTATCAGTCACCACTGATGCGTTCAGTTTGCATGATACTGTTTGCTTCTACTTTTTTTTTTTTTTACATTATTCTTTCTCTCCTTCGAAAAAAGGCAGTCAACTGCCTTTGACTGAGAAGGAACTCAATCGTCTGCATTGTCCCCATTCTCTCTCGTACTCATTCTTTGACAGGATGTGACAGACCCACAGGTTTCAAGCTTGGGTGTGAGGATCGCTTGAGAAATTTGCTCAAAATGCAGATGTCAGAGCCCACCCCAAGCTTTCAGACTCAGTAGCTCTGCCCAGAAATATGCGTTATAAACAGTCACTCTAAAGCAGCCATCCTCTGGTCCTCAAGTTTAGAAACACTGTTTTCTATAGACACATAGGAATAGATAGGCTACTTTTAACTGGAATATCATTGTTTCATTGCCGTCCATGTATTAATTCATTCACCAAATATTTGTTGAGCACTTATACTGCGTAGTAAAGATATAGCAGATACAGCAGTTAAAAAAAAGAAAGTTTCTGATCTCGTGGAGCTTAAAGTCTAGAGGATAGAGACAATAAAAAATAAAGATAGATAGATAGATAGATGATTGATAGATAGATGGAAAGACAGATGACAGTCGAAGATAAGTTCTCTAAAGAAACATAAAGTAAGTTACAGGAGATAGAGCATGACAGTTGGGAAGTTTATGTAGGGCAATTGGAAGATCTTTCTGAAAGTGGGCATTTGAGGAGAGATCAGAAAGAACGAGGGCGTAAGTGTCGTGGCCTAGAAGTGGGCATGCTCTTCAAGGGATGAAGCAACGTCAAGGGGGCTGGTGGGGCTGGAGCAGCGTAAACCAGGCAGGAAAGCAATGCCCATAGACTCGGAGGGGCGTGCGGCACGCCTGGAACGGCTCGTGACGGGCCTCGGAGACAACCGGAAGGACTTGGGGTTTCTTCTCAGCAAGACGGAAAGCCACAGGAGGATGTGAGCAGGAGAGAGATGTGATAGATGTGCTTGTCTAAAAGGATCGCTAAGGCTGCTGGGAGGAGAGTGTGAATGAATGCCGAGAAGCTGATGGCAAGTCCTCACTGCTCAGAAAAGCCACGCAAAAGCCACAAAGCACTCTGATCTCCTTAATAGAAGTAAGTCAAGGAAGGAAAATGCAATGTAAGGGGAAACCAAGAGTCCAGAAATGCACATCAAAGGTTACTGAGGGCGGATTCATAAGACCAAAGCAATTAAAAAAAATCACAGCAGATTTTTTAAGCCAAAAAATAACATTGAAACCCCTCCACTCCACGCCAGGCTTCCCCTTGAGGGGGGCAGATTCTGAGTTCATTGTACGGCAGCTACAGACAAGCAACATGAATGGACAGAGAGACAGCCTCTAGGCGGCCCTTCTAACTGAGGCCGGATTTGTTTGGCCCATCAGTGCCCAATGGGCCGTGAAATCTGAACAGAAATGGGTCCTAACGTCTTCGATATGCATCTCCTCTTCTTTTGCCTCAATCCTCTTTCTTTTTCCTTCTTCTCAGAAACTCCCTTATTGTTTTGAAAAAAAATGGGACATGCTCCTTTTAAAGAATCTCAGCAATGCTTAAAAGTACAAAAAAGAGAGACAGAGAGAGAAAGTTAAAAAAAAAAAAAAGCTACTCCAACGCCTCTCTCAAAGCAGCGAGGATGACCAATAGGGAGAGTATGGACGACGTCAAAAAGAGTCTTTTGAAATAACAGGCTGTCACACAAATGGCAAGAGGTCAGGGAAGAACTAGGCCCGTCTGTGCTGCCCAGAAGGTCCCTGGGTCTCCACAGCAGCCCCTCCCACCAGCAGCCCCCCAGCCCCTCAGGCCTGAGTCTGGGGAGGGCAGGGCCAGCGCTCTCCGCAGGAACTGAAAACAGGGCCACATCTTTCTTTTAAATTCTACTCGGAGTATAGTTGTTTTACACTGCTGTGTTAGTTTCTGCCGTACAGCGAAGTGAATCAGCTATGCGTGTACATATGTGCCCTCACACCTTGCCTGATGCTGGTTCGTCTCCTGAGGCAAGAGCCCAAGCAGCCTTGGTTCTTCAGGGACCCATGTGTATTTCAGGGGAGAAAGCTTTGGGACTTGTGACCCCCGATGCCCACCTGGAGAACCTGACCTCCCAGGAGCCCTTCTTCCTCCAAATCTGACCTCCTGTGTCTCCACCATAAGCCTGGACTAGATCCCTGGTGGATTTCCAGGACCACGTGGCTCTGTATGGATCGCAGCAAAAGCTTCCAGATAGTTCCCAGGGGCTGGGGGGTGTGGAATGCGTACAGGGAGCACAGCTCGGCTTTTGGGGGCGATGTGGCCCTGCCCCTGAGTGAGGCATGGCTGGACCCATTAGGCGAACGAGCCACAGGTGGTAGAAAATATGCCAGACACTTAAGGTTTCATGAGCTACAAATCTAACGCATGACCTGTGAAAAAGAGAAAGGGGGTCCTACCTCTGGCTGTTTGGCTATTAGAGTTTGCGGCCTCATCAAATGGAAACTTCCCCACGTTACAGTTGGGAAAGTCCTGCGTAGGAAATTTAAATCCTAATTGTGGTAAATAGGTTAATTATAGTAAAATTAACTTGTCCCTGATAATTTTGTTTTTCATTTTTAAGTGGTTATAAAGAGAAGCTTTATCTTCTGGGAGGAGAGGGAAGTGGTGGGCCCTTCTCTGTGAAATTAGGAAACACGCGTATGCTGTCTTGACACCAGTGGAAACAAAATAAAACCAAGCGGAGGGGGGAGCTGGGTGAGGGACCCTGGAGCCCGAGAAGAGCAGGGGCGAAGCTGGAGGGGAGGGAAGCAGCCCCCTGCCGACCTGTCCTGTGGCTCTGGGGTCTCTGCGCCTTCAGGTCCGCAGGCGACATCAGGAGGTGCGTGGGAGCCTCCAGGCTGGAGAGAAGGCCAGAGCCAGCCCCCGGGGTTGGTTAATCATCACGGGGCTGGCGCCTCCTGGGTCTCGGGGCCACTGCTCTCAGCCTGGCGACGAGTTCCCAGGGCCTTGAGACTTCCCCAGCCAGCCATTGGCGGAAGGGAACAGGGGCCCCCGAAACTCTGCGCGTCCCTGGGAAGAGCTCCGTCCCTGCCACAGCCCGCCATCCTCACGGCCGCAGTCCGTGTTGCGGCCGTCGGTGGCATCTCGTGGCGCCCTTTCCCCTGTCGGAGTCGTCTGCACAGGAAGGCCTGGACCCCTGTCACCCGGCCTCCCCGTGGGCCTTGGCTCGCTGCCACCTGACGCCGCCTTCCATCAATTCCAGCTTTGCTGTCCTTCCCCTGCACCCTTTGGGATCGCGGCCAGCCTTGGGCCAGATCCCTGTATCTTCAGTCGCCTCTCTGGAAGGTCCCTTGATGGTTTTGCTGCTGAGGCCGCTGCCTTTATATTCCCTTCAAGGGGCAGCTGCTTACCCTCCACCCTGGCCCTGGAGGTGGGGTAGCGCCCTCTACTGCCCTCAGGGCAACTCCAGACCGCCCGCCCTTTTCCCCGTAAAATTCGCGGGTCCTCCGACCCCCTATCCCTTCTTGCTGCTGCCCTTTACGGATAACAGAGTCGCCAACCCTGTCACTTCCCCAGGAGGGGATCGCCTTCCCCCGGCGCTTTCTTCCGCACTGTGCTCATCAGAATTCTTGCTGAGGTCCACAGATGCCACGTCTTCCCCTCCATCCCCTCCCCTCCCCCAGCAATCGGTGCCCGACTTCCCCTCTCCCCATCACGCCTGGCACTGAATCGTGCTGCTGGGCCGCCTGTCACCACCTCAGTGGCAAACGTTCTACATTTAGACCACCTCCACCTCCTTTCTGACTCGGTTTACTATACTGCCTTCAAGAATTCTTTGACGCTCTGTTGACATTTTGTTTTCCTCTTGGCTTCAAGGGCCCTAGACTCCTGGATAGAATTTGGATAGGTCCCAAGCTGGGGCGAAGTTTGGGAGTGTAGATGTGGGACTGGTGTCGGGGCAGAGTGGTGGTTGGAGATGGTGGAGATGCAGCAAAGAGCTTAAGGAAGGGGTCGGGGAAGGTGTGCTCACCTCGCCATGAGGTCAGGATCTGCTTGCCTGAAATCAAGGGAGAAAAAATGTCCAACGCAACCCGATTAAATGTAGGCCCAGCTCAAGCTGTAATTCATGCATGAGGCATTTGCAGACTCTGCCAGTCTCCTGGGCGTTTTTAATGCACTCAGCCTCATGCATTTATGAATTATCTGACGCATGTCAGGTGCTATGCTGGGCACCGGACGAAGCAAAATGCGATGTGGTTCCTGCCATCAGGGTGACTAAACATCTAGCAGAAATAGCAGGTCAAAGTCATTAATGTTACCGTAGAGTTTCGTGTTGGGGTCATGAAAGGAGAGAGAAGGTCATCTAAATCTGACAGGAAGGTCAGGGAGGGCTGCTGGAAGAGAGGATTTAGCGGAGTGTGGGGGGGAAATAGATGTGTAATTCACGGAGCAAGCCTCCAATGCTTGCCAGGACTCACCCCTCACTCAGGGAAACTGCGCCCCATCCATGGCCCTGTTGCTGCAAAGATCACTGTCACAGTCCCCACCCTGCCCCAGTCCCTCCCCAGTCCAAATCAGCCCTAGGAAGTCAGCATCCTTCCACAGAGCCTGGTTCAGAAAGGCCAACCAGACAGTGGTTCTCAAGAGCTGGACTGATAAACACAGAGAGATGGGGTGAGCCGAGGGGTCAGGAGCTCTAAAGGTAGCAAGAGACTGAGGCTGGGCAATGACAGCCCAGCCCTGTGAGAGCTGCGGTGAGGCAGAGGGAGCGGCAGGTAGCAGGGGATGGAGCAGCTGTGCAGACAGCAGCGGGGATGCCACAGGAGAGACCCAGAGCCTGCGGAGACACGTGGAGGGGGTGGGACCTGTCATCCCCCCTTTCTGTTCCAGCTTCAGCCCCCTCCCCCATGTATCTTTACACAAAATTCCGTTTTCTTAAGCCTCAAAATGACCTAACAAATACACTTCCAAGAATAGACCCAGAGAAAAGTTTTATGTATGTACATAAGGAAACACGTAAAATGATGTTCACTGGAAAAAACCCATCAACAAAGGGGTAAATAACTAATTGTGATATATTTATGTGTTGGACTAAGATTCTGAAGTAAAAAGAGTGAATATGTTTTCTAGAGATAGGTAGATAGATGAATGATTGATAGATGATAGACAGTTGATAGATAAATATAAATATGTATGTACATATGTATATATATTGACAAGGATAGATATCTATATATGTATATATGTATATATATGTATATATCTATACATATATATGTATATATGTATATATCTATATATGTATATATGTATATATATACATATGTATATATATTGACAAGGATAGATCTTAAACTCTAATGGCAAATTTTAAAATCACATTTAAGATATACATAATACCATTTCTCTATATTTGAAATAACAGGAGTCCATGTTACTTGCTCCAGTTCTGTATATCTATATGGAACTGTAATAAAAATTAATTTGAAGATTCTAATCTAAATTTGACATAATACTATGGCCATATCACCCTGCATGTGCCTGATCTTGTCTAAATTCAACATAATTGCCTCCAAAGATAATGGAATAATTTGGGGAAGCAAAATATTTATTAACTTTATAAGGTTTAAGTAATTTTAGGATTTAATAAGAATTAAAAGCAGCCAACAGTCAAATTCTTTTATGTTAATTCTTGTAGGTTTAATATTTTTAAACCTAAGAAAATGAACCAGAAACAGAATCCAACAACACATTAAAATGATCATGCACCATGATCAAGTGGAATTTATCCCAGGGATGCAAGGGTTCCTTAATACATGCAAATCAATGTGATACACCAGTTAACAAACTGAAGAATAAACACCATATGATCATCTCAATAGATGCAGAAAAAGCTTTCGACAAAATTCAACACCCATTTATGATAAAAACTCTCCAGAAAGTGGGACAGAAAGAGAAAAGCAAATATCATATAATATCGCCTATATGTGGAATCTGGAAAAATGGTACAGATGAACTCACTGGCAAAGCAGAAATAGAGTCACAGATGTAGAGAACAAACTTATGGTTAACAAGGGGGAAAGGGAGGGGTGGGACAAATTGGGAGATGAGGATTGACATATATACACTATTGATACTATGTATAAAACAGATAACTAATGAGAACCTACTGTATAACACAGGGAAATCTACTCAGTGCTCTGTGGTGACCTAAATGGGAAGGAAATCCAAAAAAGAGGGGATATCTGATATCTGATATCTGAATCTGATATCTGAATCTGATATCTGATTCACTTTGCTGTACAACAGAAACTAACACAACATTGTAAAGCAACTAGACTCCAATTAAAAAAATAAACTACAAAAAAAAAAAAAGAGGGGCGCAGCTAGGCAGAGAAGTCTGATGATATCATACCAGGAGACTGTGAAAGGGTTTTGGCACGAATAACTTTCAACAGTAAGTGTAATTTGGGACTTCCCTGGTGGTACAGTGGTTAAGAATCCACCTGCCAATGCAGGGGACACGGGTTCGAGCCCTGGTCCGTGAAGATCCCACGTGCCACAGAGCAACTGAGCCCGTGCGCCACAACTATTGAGCCCGCAAGCCACAACTACTGAGCCCACGAGCCACAACTACTGAGCCCGCCTGCCACAACTACTGAGCCCATGTGCCACAACTACTGAGCCCATGCGCAGCAGCAGCAATGACCGATGCAGCCCTAAATAAATAAATAAATAAACTAATTAATTAATTAATTTTAAAAAGTGTAATTTGAGGAGGATCGAGAAAGGGATCCATGCTGGGAGTGTAGGGGGAGCAGAGTGGACATTCCCAGCCCCAGCTGCCTGCCATGCCTTCCAACCCTTCACCTCCTCTCACATCAGCAGTGCCCAGAAATGGGGGCAAGAGGGCCCCCAGCCTCAGCCCCATACTTTAGAAGGACTGCTCTGCCTCCCCGCAGCCAAGCTCCTTGCCACCAGCTAAGAGCCCAAGGGGCCGGGGGCCATGTTCCCCTTGTGGACCACACAGTCGGGGACCTGGGACCCTGGAACCATCTACCCTGCAGCCTCAAGCCGGCACCAGCATCTCCGCCTATCTCTGCACCCACCCCCCGCCCCGGCCCCAGCCATCCTCTAGAGGGCTGAGTGGGTTTCTACGTGCGTACCTGAGGCTGGACAGACTTGGAGGTGAAGCTGGGATAACCACACATTGAAGCCAGCTCATCCCGCAGGAGGGAGCCGGAGGTGAGGAGAGAAGGCACCAGGTTCAAAGCCAGGGGCACAGAGGCTGGGCGTCTTTGCAGGTCGGCATTCTGGCACTTAAAACTGAAGAATCTGAGGGCTGAATTCCAGCCTGACATTTCACGTCATCCTGACATGCTGTATTCGTCAAGGGAGGAAGATGAGATATGTCTTCTATAGCAGTGTCTAGCTGGGATTATTATTTTAAATATTGGACACATGTGGACCTCCATCTGTACATGTGGGGGGGCAGCCTGACCTCGTCTCCGCCTCTGTCCTCTGTCACTGACCTTCCCCCAGTCTAGTCCCCGCGATGATCAGTCCTAACGACTCACGGGTTTATTCATTTCCCCTTTATTCTGTATCATCATGTCTACACTTATCGTTTCCTCCTTAAAGCATTAAATGGTGATATTCTCAACTAACTTTTTATAATGAAGTATTGGGATTTGTGATACTTGCCCTTTGTTTACATATCTGAAGAGGCAAAATGGTGATGTCCTTTTGTCATTAACTCACTGATTTGGCATCTGTGTTCTTTCCTATTTTTCCAATCTCCTATCCAGCCACCCTGGACTCTTGTTGCTTCCTGGTCCTAAAACCACCACGATCCTGTTTAAATAGGGACCTCAGTCTTAGCTTAATTAATTCGGAAGCACCAGGACACAGTGACACGCAGTCACCTCCTGCCTGGGTATCAGGTTTGCAGTGTTATTTGCAGTGACTGAGTCTGGTCAGCAGATGGCAATGAACATCTTGCGAGGAAAAAAAGAAATTATTTAGGTTGAGTTAAAAATAAAGAGAAGGGAGAGAAAGAAAACAGGACATATGCAGAAGCAGTAGCAGACGGAGACCAAATCCCGTCTACCTTGCAGGACGCAGAAGCGCACTCATTATAGGACCTGCTCGGGGTCCCAGCCCCAAGTCCCTTGTTTCCTGCAGCCCCTGCCTCTCTTTCTAGCTCACGCCTCTTAGTCATTGCTCAGGAGAAGTTGTTTACAGGAGATGTTACATTCACAGCACATACAGACTGGGGGTTTCTGAGAAAGGGAGATGAAGGTACGGGTGGCACGGAAGGTTGCCCCCGATTCTCAGCCCCAGGAAGGGCTGGGCTCTGCCCCGTGAGGAGGGTTCCCTCTGACCAGCTCCCATCTGTGGCTGCTTTGCTGGTCCTTCCCTGCTGCTCTGTATGCATCCAGCATCCCAGTCCGGCTCCAGGCTCCAGAAAGAGGCCCTGCCCCAGGCAGCACCGGGTGACAGGAGACAGCTAATTTAACCTGTGTGTCCTCATCTCTCCGGCGGTTGCCATGGCAACCCCCAAGGCTCCTCAGGCTTTCTCATTGACTGACCACGCCTGGAAAAACCATTCTGAAATTGACAGTGCTATGTTTGAGGGAAATTTAATGAAAGAACAGGTTGACCTAGTTTTAATGCTACACAATGAAATGGCAGGGACGTGAGGTGTTACTGAAAAGGAAAAGATAGCGGGTACCAGAAAGATGCGGAAGGCTACGGAGGCAAAGATCTCATCCCGCGTTATTGCCTCATCTTCCAAGGAGACAGAGCTCAACACAAAAATTAGAGCACATGTCTCCCAAACAGTGGGGACGTTTCAGGAAAGGCATAAATATGGAATTCTTTTTCCATGCTTTAAGGAAAGTATGAACTTAAAATGATCTTACTTCCCCAAAGAGGAAAACAAAACAAAGCAAGGTGTATTCCCCTGTACTGGAAATTGTAATGGAAAATATGGGGAAAGCATCCCTGGCCATTGAGATTTAAGTTTACCTCTTCTGCTCATACTGATGCATTCAGTTTCCAGAGGCTCTTGTGGCAGGTATCCCTGGCAGCCCTGTCTCCTGGTACTCTGGCCATCCCTTCCCTTCAGTGTGGCCAGACTTACTGATCTGCTTCTGATGATTGGAATGCGGTAAACATGATGGCCTGTCACTTCTGAAGTGAGGATAAAGAGACTGTGGGTTCTGCCTCGGGTGCTCTCTGTGGGCTGGGCTCACTAACTGCCTTGTCATTAGGACACACGGGCAGCGTATGGAGATGCCACATGGCAAGGAACTGAGGTCCGCCAGCAGCCATGACAGTGGATATTCTAGACCTGGTGGAGCCTTGAGGTGGCAGCAGCCTCAGCTTCACTGCAACCTCTGCAACCGGAGTCCTGCCCCACGGAAACTGTGAGATGATGAATGTTTGTGGTTCCTGGCAGCTAAGTTTGGGGGGATTTGGTTTCACCGCAATCGGTAACAAATACAGCCACTCATTTGCTCTCTTGCTTCCATGGTTGGGACTGGGATTGTGATGCAGTTGACTTTTCAACAACTCAGGGGTTAGGGACGCTGACCCTCCGGGGAGTCGAAAAGCAGCGTATAATTTTACGGGCAGCTCTCTGTATCTACGGTTCTGCAGCCAGGGATTCAACCAGCCGGGGATCGTGTAGTACTGTAGTATGTCTTTAGTGGAAAACATTCCACTTATAAGGGTCAAAAGTATATGCTTTTAGAATTTTATCCCAAGCGTCACCACTTGTAGCTGGATAATCTTGGGCAGGCTACCTGACCTCTCTGGGCCTCCGTTTCCTTATCCGCAAAATGGCTTAATATCTGTAAAGGGCTTAGAACATACCCAGCTCATAGAAATGTTAATAAATTATTATCATTACTGACATTTCTATATAACTAATTTTTTCTAAATTTTAATCTATAGTTTGTCTTCAGTGCTGATTTCCCCCAAAATGTAACTTAAAAAACTAGCAATTTCAGAGCATCATAGACCTATTATGAAACTGCACTTGTAACTGTGGCTTGCAAAGGTGTTGTGATCCCTGTACCTCTGAAAACTCTGTGAATTCTGTCCTAAAGCCTCATATAGAAGATCTAAGCATCACTGCCTATGTCCAGAGAAGGGCAGAAGCTAGATGGCCAGGAGGACATGTGAATATCAGGTAGAGATTTTCTGAACAGTCCATAACTTTTGAGAATAAGCTAATCGATATGTCTTGGGTGGATGAGAACTGAAAACGAGTGGGAGTTGAAAGACTTTTCACTTTGGATTTTCTCCTGAAGGTCATGGGTGCGCCAGAGACTTTTAAACCTGAAATACTTTGAAAGGCACTGGGTTGCTTGAAAGGAAACAAGAAAGTGATGAAAGGATGGACAAAAGGAGAGGGAGAAAAAAAAGAAAAAACTAATGGGAGGGCAAGCACTTCACCTCGCTAGCACCATCGCCATCAACGATTGCCACCATCACCTGCATCACAGCCGTTTACTGACTGCCTCCTAGGGGCCTGGCACTGCATTATGAGATTTGCATGTGTCTTGTCTAAACACAGGCTCAGAGGTCACAGACTGGAGGCTGGGGGCTGGATGCGCTTCCCCGGGCGGGCAGGGACCAGCTCATAGTTGTCTGCTCCTAGCTCAGGGTTCAGGTACCTGCCAGGCCCCACGGGCATTGAAAGGCACACATCCCAAAACTCACTGTCTGTCCTGCTGGTGTCAGGTACCACTGGTAGTTAAAGCCAGGCTTCCTCTCCTCTTCATCACTCACACACACACTCACACACATACACACACGTGCGCTCACACTTTGCTCCTATATTGGGGCACACAGATAGAGGGCTCACTTGATGTCTACAGTACATCTACCGTGTATACATAGTTCAAAAGCATCTCTGCCCAAGAGTGGACTCCGAACAGGAGTTTTAAAACTTCACTGAAGCAGAGGAAATTCAGGATCTTAGGGCTCATCACCTCGGGTCTCAGAATTTCCTTCCCCCAAACTGGCCTTCTATTGCGGCCTTTTAATGAGTCCAGGGCTTGGTCTTCCTCTAACCTTTCCCCACATTGATCCTGTCTCCAGCAGAGGCTGCTGCGACTTATGAATGGCTCTCCCCAAACCCTCACCCTCCCAGACAACCAAGAATCAGACAACCACAAAGTCCCCTGTGGTGCCTGACCCTTTATCTTAAAGGTTTTTTTGGGGGAAAAAAAAAACCTGAAAAAAACTTTCTAAATGAAGTAATTCATTTAGGCATCGACAGACATTAATGTGTCTTTATGAATTAATTTACTAAATTAATCAGTCAATTTAGCTGAAAATTCAGATCAAGTAGATAACAAGCCGGTTGGATCTGGCCTGATTAAATTAGGTGACTAGAAATATCAGCTGATTAGATCAGGTCACTCAAATGCTTTTCAGAAGCACCCCAGGCCCTGCCCACAGCGTGTGTTTGGGGGTTGGGCTGGTGCGGAGGACTTCTGGGATCCTGGGAGATGTCCCAGCTCAGCTTTTAGGAGCCCTGCAATTTCAGACACCAAGCTGAGTAACCAGGTTACTGGGCAGCTGTATGAGTTTCCTGCTGCTGCTGTAAAAAATTATCACAACCTTAGTAGCCTAAAACAACACAAATTTATGATCTTGCAATTCTGGAGGTCAGAGTCTGGAATGGGTCTTATGGGGATAAAATCAAGGAGTCGGCAGGACTGTGCGCCCTCTGGAGGCCGGAGGGAGAATTCATCCTCATCTTTCCCAGCCCCCAGGGGCCACCTGCTCTCTTTGGCTCATGACCTCATCACTCTGATGTCATCAGTCACATGACCCTCCTGCCTCCCTCTTTCACTTATAAAGACCCTTGTGATTACATGGGGCCCACCTAGATAATCCAGGATAATCTCTCCATCTCGATAGCCTTAACTTAATCCCCTCGGCCACGTCCCTTTTGCCACGTGACAGAATGTATTCATAGGTTCCAGGATTGGGATCTTTGGGGGGACATCATTATGCCTCCCAAAACAAGTTAGGCCATTGCCAGATATTTGGAAGTCAGGGTGGCACCTCCACGGTTAGAGATACTGAAGGGCCTTACGGGATAAAACCATACACCCCTGATTCTGCCACAGATGCTGAAGTTCTTAAGGTAATTCCTCTGCATTAAGGCGTGGCTTCCAGAAAACTCCCACTACCATAGAAATATATAACGTGAGAGGTAAATAGCATGCTTCTATAACGTCCATCACCTATCATCAAAGGTGAGGTGTTGGTTTATCAAACTCCCTGTGATTAAGAGGTGCTACAATTAATACACGTTGGAAGGAATTCACATAATAATACTCAGAACTTGGGATTTTCTAAGCCCAGCTCCAGACTTCAGAAAAGACAAAAAAAAAAAAAAAAAACTTACATCAATTACCTCTGCATGAAATATGTAAGCTGGAGACAGCGTCCAATAACAGACTCAGCTATGTTGAAGTCCTTACATGTATGCTTACATGTAATCTTGTATTTTTCTCATGATTTACCTCTAGTGACAACAGGGCACTTAGTAGTTCCTTGGCTTGGAAGTGGGGAGAAAGTCTATATAAAGCTAAGCGTAAAAGTAGTTTAATACATGCCCTGTCCTAAGTGAGTAGGGAATAATGTGGTAGTTAAAAGCTGGCTGGGTCGTCAAGGAAGTTGTATTAATTCGCTGGGGCTGTCATAACAAAGGATCACAGACTGGGGCGTTTAAATAACAGAAATGTATTTCCTCACAGTTCGGGAGGCTAGAAGTCTAAGAGCAAGGTGTAGTCTGAGGGCTCTGTCCTTGGCTCCTAGGTGACCACCTTCTCCCTGTGTCTTCACGTGGTCTTCTTCTGAGCGTGCCTGTGTCCTAATCGCCTCTTGTTATAGGGACACCAGCCTTATTGGCTCAGGGCCCACCCTAATGACCTCATTTAATTAACTTCTTTAAAGACCTTGCCTCCAAATACTGTCACATTCTGAGCTCCTAGGGGTTAGGACTTCAACGTGGAAATTTTGGAGACACACAGTTCAGCCCGTAACAGAAATGTAGGACTTCGTCAAGCAAAGAGGAAGAGAAACGGAGGCGCAGGAGGGGCGAATGCATGTATTTGGAAGGGAAGGTTCAAGAGATGAGCTGTAACTTGGGTGAAAGAGAGTTTAACTTGCCTTTGATTCGAGGGAGAGACACCAGCTACAGGGAGACAAGATAGTAAGGGGCAGGCCTTCCCTGGCGTCCAGCAGTTAAGACTTCACGCTTCCACTGCAGGGGGCGCGGGTTCGATCCCTGGGTGGGGAGCTAAGATCCCACATGCTGTGCAGCCAGAAAAAGGAAAGAAGAGAAAAAAAAGATAGTAAGGAGCTTCCAGATGCCTCTGGATGATTCACTAATAAAAGTTTAGTTTCAAGGTTTTCAGGTCTTCTTTGATCTATGTTCTGCTTGTTGTAGCACTTACAGCACACCCACATCTCAAGAGTACCTAGAATACCTGTTTCCCTCCATGACTAGAAAATGCTATCTTTAACCTTCTGTCATGAGGCAATCAGTCAAAATGGAAGAGATCTGCAAGTTCCCCCACTTTACCTCTTTGGGGACGGAAAAGTCTGCCATATTATAGCTTTGTCAGTAAACCTTTCTACCTAATTTCCTCATCTGTAATAAGACAAGATATGATGATTCTAAAATTGCATTATTGGACTTCCCTGGTCGCACAGTGGTTAAGAATCCGCCTGTCAATGCAGGGGACACGGGTTCGAGCCCTGGTCCGGGAAGATCCCACATGCCACAGAGCAACTAAGCCCGTGCGCCACAACTACAGAGCCTGCACTCTAGAGCCCATGAGCCACAACTACTGAGCCCGTGAGCCACAACTACTGAAGCCCACACACCTAGAGCCCGTGCTCCGCAACAAGAGAAGCCACCGCAGTGAGAAGCCCTCGCACCGCAGTGAAGAGTAGACCCCGCTCGCCACAACTAGAGAGAGCCCACGCGCAGCAACGAAGATGCAACGCAGCCAAAAATAAATAAATAAATAAATTTATAGACATATTTAAAAAAAGAACACCAGGGACCCACCCTACTCCAGTATAACCTCATTTTCACTCATCACATCTATAACCAGCCTATTTCCAAAGAAGGTCACCTTCTGGGGTACTGGGGTTAGGACTTCAACATATGAATTTTAGGGGAGACATAATTCAACCCATAACCCTGCCCATCAGTGGGTTAAAAAATAATGAGACCTTTAACTCTTCCACCTCTTCCCTTTCAAAAGAGAGACTCAGGCTTAATCAACATTCACCTATATTTCTGTAATGATACTTTTAATCAATAATTAACTCAAAAGCGATTAAAAGAAAACTCTTAAGTCAACTAAAAAAAAGAGTCTTGTTTATAAATTGGATCCTGCTTCAGGGGTGCAGAAAATCTGTTTGCCTCTAGAATTTTCCTGGTCCTTCGGGTATATCTGTGTTTCTCTTCCAACTCATGTATGCATTAGATGTAGAAGTTATTTTCAGAACACTCCATTGAGGAATTCTTGATGCAACGAAGTATTTCTTTTAGACCACCTGTTGTGATTCAGGGGTTTTTAAGGCATCTGTAAGGAAGAGAATTGCCTCTCGCTGGTGACTAGGAGTAACCACGATATAGACTCGGTTGGTAAAACTAAGTGGAGTCTCCCTCCTTCCAGTCTAGACTCACTCAGCATTCCTCAGAGCACATACTTATAAATAAAACAAATGCAACGTTTGTATTCCTCCTGTGTCTTACAAGAACACGTTAATAGGACACGCTGGGTTGGCCAAAAAGTTCGTCTGGCTTTTTCCATACCATCTTACGGAAAAACCCAAACAAACTTTTTGGCCAACACAATACTTTAAATCTTCACTTTTTATTAGCTTTTACAGAGAATAATATTGCTGTAAATTCCATATTACAGTAGTAATATTTTCTGATAACTTAAGAACTCAAAGTGGCCGCAAAGGACTTCCACAATTTAAGAAAAAAACCACAGTTTAATGTGGATTTTTAAAGACAAGTGTACGACTGCCGTTTGGGAGTATTCCTCTAACCCTGGTTTAAAGATGTCTACTACTCTGAACATTTAGTACCTGATTTCTTAGAGGCATAGCATTTTAAAACCAGATTTAGAACAAAAATCTCATTAAATAGCCAGTAGCTATTTAATTTAAATGTTAGCCAGTAGCACCTGGCTAACATCCTCAAAGTAAATCAATTGAAATGAAAAATCTGTCTTGGGGGTGGGGGCGGGAGGTGCACATAGAACGTATCTTCTGGAACAGTAGGGACATCTTGTGGCCAATTTTATTAAGGATTTTTTATTTTTAATAAGATACTTTGATTCAAATATAGTGAATGGTTACAGTGTGTTAGTAATTGTTTTCTATGCAGGGGGTAAAAAGATGAATGAAACATAAATCGTGTTTTGAAAAATCTATCAGAATAGAAAGAGATTGAACATTTTAATATGGCCAGGCCTTGTTTTATTTACTTGCACACAAGAAATCCAGGTCACCTTGTAAGAAATTGTAAGTACAGATATAATAGGCGTCTGTGGTTTTTCAATCCCTCAGCTCAGTTTTACTTTGGGGTCATCCCACCCTCACTCATTGTCTATATGTTGGGCTAGGACTGCTGGTCAACCCTTCTGGCTCCAGGCCCCTCCATTCCTCATATCCTATCAGGAGCACAGGATCCAAACAAGGTCAAAATCAAGGGAGTTCACTTCCAAACTTTTGTTTGATCTAGAGGGAAGATCTGCTGGTTGCTTGTCAACCTGGATCTTCTGATAACTGGCTGCCCTGATGTTGGGAGAGCATGCCTGGGAGTGAAGGAGCCCAGAGGAAACCAAGGCAGGAAATGAAGAGTTTGAGGTCTGACCATGGGATTGGAGCACCTGGACCCAGTTATACTACCATGGAGTGTTCAGTCAAAAGGGTTGATCCTGCAACAAACGTGACTGAATAAATGCAAAACAAATGCACACACAAGCAAATACATTAGCCTATGCACAAATGAACATATACACAAATACATAATAAAGTATATTGAAATATAGTTCTAAAACTTAGCTTTAATGGCTGAATACGTTATGAAAAACTTTCCACGTGATTAAATGTTGCACTGCACTATTCTCACGGGTTGCACAGTTTTCCATGCTATAGAGGCATCATAATTTATAAAATCAATTGTCATTTATTGGATACTTTGAACTTTCAGTCTTGTTTGCCGTTTTTGTGGCTACCAACCATGCTGCCATTTTTCATGTTTTCCTGAAAATTGTCAGGTTACTTCTTTAGAATTAGGATTTTTTTTAACAGTTCAGTCTGTAATTATCTCATTATATTTGAGGTAAAACAAAGATAAGTTGGGAGTATTCAGATGACTTTATTACCCTATTTATTATTTTATAGAAAATATAAATGCCAGGGCCCTGCTACTGTTTAAGTTTCAGACAGTGCGACCATTTGCCTCAGGAATCAAAATATCTATTCTAAGAGGAAAAATACCCCCATCCATGAATGTCTGTCACCCTGATGCCAGGGATGGGAGATGGGGGCTTTCGTGAATGGTTTTAGTTTATTTTCCTTTTTGTCTACACACCCACAAATAAATACATGAAAAGAGGTTCAGTATTATTGTTGACTAGGGCAAAAAATGAAAACCACAAAGAGATGCCCAACACAATGATGAGATAGCCTGTTAGTAGGGCTAAAATTAAAAAGTCTTAATTTTAGGTGAAGAGGTAGGTGGGATGTAGGTAAAGATGAGCAGTGGTAACCCTCATAACTGGTTGACAGGAATGTAATGTGGAACTGCCACTGACAGTCTGTTAGAAAGTTAAACATGCTCCCATCATAGGATCCGGCCATCCCATTCCTAGGAATTAACCCCAAGTCCATACAAAAATGTTTTTACACAAAGACTTATCTATGAATGTTCATAGCAAATTTTTTTCATCATAGCCCTGACTGGAAACAACCTAGACATACGTATGTGTTAACAATCTGTGGTGCATCCGTGTAAAAGTATACGACTCAGCAGCAAAAAGAACAAACTACCGATTCACAGATCACAGGGATGAATATCAAAATCATTATTCTGAGTGAAATAGTTTAGCACAGAAGAGTACATACTATAGGATTCCTTTTATGCAAAATTCTATTAAACACAAACTAACCTGGAGTGATGAAAAGGAAATCAGTGGTTGTTCGGGGCTGGGAGTAGGGGAGAGATGAACTGCACGTGGCATGAAGCAGGTCTGGGGACAAGGGGAATCTGAGTCTTGATTATGGTTGTGTTTTCGTGGGTGTATCCATCTGTCAAATCCCTGAACTGTACTGAACTATACACTTGAAATGGAGGCAGGTTATTGTACATAAATTAGACCTTGATAGAGCTGATAACATCATTTAAACAACAAACATGTATGCTGCTTGCAAGAGATTTGTAAAAACTCTGACTGTATATTTAAGATCTGTGCATTTTCTGTATGCAAAATTTACTTCACTTTAAAATGAAGAAAAAAGAAAAAAACTTTCACGCAAAACAACAAAACGTATTTTGCAAGAACATATCCGTAAAATGGGGGGAGACTTAATATTGAGAAGCAAGGAACAGTCTTGGCCACAAGGTTGAATGATTTCCTCAAATGGGATGTTTAGTTGCTTGTTCTTTTTGAGAGTGAAGCTCTTACACCCATGTGGGTAAGGAAGAAAGGGAGTGGGGAATGGGAATAAAAGGAAACAAATAGAAAAAACAGCGGGCTTTCTGTGGGCATGACGGTAATGTTCCTTGGATGGAGCAGTTACTGTATCTTCATTTGTTTGCCGTCTTGCGGAAATTTGTGGAAATCTCCGACTGACTGATGATTCCTTTCCCAGTTTCATCATCTGCGAGAGTCTACCTATTTTTTAAAATTATTTGTTACCACCTTTACCATTATACATGTGATCTGAGACAAGATAATGCCATTAAATTACCTCTAACAGTAATTTCTAAATTTGGCCCTTTCGAAAAAAACATTTTGAATGATAAATTGTACAGCTACAGTTGTAAAAATATGTCCCTGAAGATTGACCAAGAGGGAACTGTGATGGAAATTGCCAAGGCCTCTCTGTTCTTGTCTGGCCAATTTCTACCCTTAACTCTGAGGCGATTGCTTTTGATAAATATATAAGTGCATCCATTCTAGGCCACTAGGTGGCTCTCTACTAGAAAACACGGGCTTTGCAGGTTCTTCCTTCCACAATGCTAAGCAGTCACGTTAGTATTTGACCTGTTCTCTCCCTTCCAACATATGTGTGTTGAGTTTTCCTCTTTATGGGTTTGCAAAGAACAAAAGTAGTAACGCTGAGTACATAAATACTTGGACAAAACATGTATTATTTTAAACTAAGGGAACATTTGTTACAGCAGGAATATTCTACTGGGTCAGGCAGTTCACTGAAAGGTGCATCCTTCGTTCCTTTGTTCCTCCCTCCCTTCCTCCCTCCCTCCCTCCCTCCCTCCCTTCCTTCCTATTTCTTTCTGTCTCTGTCTATCTCTCTTTCTCCCTTTCTGTCTCTCTCCCTCTCCCTCTGGCTCTCTCTTTCTTCCTTTTTTTCCTTTCTTTTTTTCAGCACTTCATACTTGTTTCTTCATTTCCTTGGTGCCGTGGGGTTCTGGCTCCAGAGTGTAGCAAGTAAAAGAAATTAGAGGCCTGCACCCTGGGGCAAACGGCACTGACATGCAGTTTCTGTTCTGGCCACACTAGCAACCTTCTCCTCAGGCTGAGTCTTACAGCGCCTGCGGAACTGGAAGGCTGTTCTTTTACCTGAACCACAGGTTCCTTGATGTTGTCCAGCAGCTGAAACAACTGCTCCTGAGTCACTTACACACGAGGAAGTCAGGGGCTGGGCGTGGCTCAGGCAGAGGGAAATCTAGATGAGTGCTCCAATCACATCCTTCTCAGGATCACCCCCTGGCTGTGTGCCCACAAGCAAGTTACCTAACCTCTCTGTGTCACAGTTTCTTTATCTGTAAAGGGAAGATAATCATTTTACCTACTTCATCTGATTTTTGTGAATAGATAATGAGTAAAGTACTTAGAACCACACCTGAGACATAGTAGATGGTCAATAAATGTTAGCAACGATAATCCTAATGACTACTTTTATTAACACAGGCTGACGTAAAGTTAAAAGAAAATCAAGACTAACAAGTAGCAGATGAGATGACTTATAGTTCTTTCTCCTCAGGCTTTGTCTTAAAAATCTCTTTGGACTGAGGACTAGGGTCTTTTCCTTGGTTAAAAAGGCCTGCTTACCAGGCCAAAGTACAGGGTGATAGCGTGTATGCCACAGTAAGGACCCTGCTACCCTGCTTCCAGATGGTATGTAATTGTCTTAAAATTTGAAGAGTTTTTTTTGGGTCCTAGAATAACATCTTTCACATGTGAGGAGAAATGGCTGTTCTTTTCTGCAGGGGGAGTTACAGAAAATGTAGAGATCATAGCCTTGTCCTGGAACTGGCCTTATGTTTCCATTTCCAGAATAAGAAGGAAGGTAAACTTAATATATTTTAAGGACGTGATGCCATACTTTGTCATTAACTGTGATTATACATAAGGCTTCTCGGACATCCTCTATTCTTATGAGAGATTTTCTGGTATGTTGTGGAAATATCTCATAGAACAGGAGACAAGCTTGGGTTGTTTTCAACAGAAGGAGCCATGTTCAGAAATCAAAACTACTATTCTCGACAGTCACACTGTATTATTTCTGATAATTACTTTCATTGCTTCAGGCTTCCTTGTCAGATTTTCAGAAATCACAGGTTTACATTTGCATAAGACACCCTGCTTTGTTCCTGAACCTCGAGGGCCTTTAAACTGTTTTTACAAGGTTTGCAATGACCTTCTTATTGTTAAACCTCACGGAGCGTGGAGAACGTTCAGTCCTGAACTAACAAAACAGGTCTGAAGCTTATGGGCCACTCCCTTTCAAAGCAACTTCTCGTCTTGACTTTTATGAAGCCACAGTCTTGCTACTTTTCTGGCACTGCTTCCATCTCCTATATGACTCCTCTCTCTCAGTCAGGTTATAGAATTTGGGGAAAGGAAGGATTCTGTCACAGACTCTTCACTTCCACCACACAACCTGCCGTCATTCCCAGCCCTACCATCGGAGGCAATCACTATTCTGATCTCTTTCTCCCCTAGATTGGTTTTGCCTGTTTGTTTGTATGAAACCAATTCTGTTTCATACAAACAGAATCATAGAGTTTGTACATTTCATTTGCAGGGTGGCTGGTGGCCTGCAGGTAATAAAATGCTCTGTTCCTGTCATCCTATCAGAGCAAAATGAAATTAATGACTGAAAAGAACTTGGGGCACAATATTGAAGGTGCAGGACACACCCTTCCTGATTTCAAGATTTACTTTAAAGCTACAGTAATCAAGACAGAGTGATATTTATGAAAGAACAGACACACAGGGGCTTCCCTGGTGGCTCAGTGGTTAAGAATCTGCCTGCCAGTGCAGGGGACACGGGTCGAGCCCTGGTCCGGGAAGATCCCCCATGCCGCGGAGCAGCTAAGCCCGAGCGCCACAACTACTGAGCCTGTGCTCTAGAGCCCACGAGCCACAACTACTGAGCCTGTGCTCTAGAGCCCGTGCTCTGCAACAAGAGAAGCCACTGCAATGAGAAGCCCGCGCACCACAACGAAGAGTAGGACCCGCTCGCCACAACTAGAGAAAGCCCACATGCAGTGACGAAGACCCAACACAGCCAAAAATAAATAAACAAAATTAAAAAAAAAAAAAAACAGACAAATAGATCAGTGGAACAGAATAGAGATTCCAAAAATAAACCCACACAAATATAGTCAACAGATTTTTTTTATTGTGGCAAAATACACAGAGTAGAAAATTTACCGTTTAAACTGTATTTGAGCATACAGTTCAGGGATGTTAATTACATTCATAACATTGTTACAACCATTTCTAGAATTCTACCCATTTCTAGAATTTTGTCATCATCTTAAGCATCTTACACCCATTAAACAATAATTCCCCTCCTCCCAGACCCTGGTAGCCTCTATTCTACTTTCTGTCTCTATGAATTTGTCTATTCTAGGTACCTCATATAGGTGGACTCATAGAATATATGTCCTTTTGTGTCTGGCTTATTTCACTTAGCACAATGTTTTCAAGGTTCGTCCCTGTTGTAGCATGTACCAGAATTTCATTTCTTAAAATAATATTCCACTGTATGTATATAGCACATTTTGTTTCTCCATTCATCAGTTGATGGATATTTGAGGCGTTTCCACCTTTGGGCTATTGTAAAGGATGCTGCTATAAACATTGGTGAACAATATCTGTTTGAGTCCTGCTTTCAGTTGTTTTGGATACATAAGTAGGAGTAAAATTGTGGGATCATATGTTAATTATACATTTGGCTTTTTGAGGAGCTGTTGAATTATTTTCCACAGTGGCTGCACCCCTTTACACTTTCACCATCAATACACAAGGGTTGCAATTTCTCCTGATTATATATATAATAAGCATACTAACAGTGAAGTGGTATGTCATGGTGGTCTTGATTTGCACTTGCATTTTCCTAATGATTAGTGTTGTCGAGCACCTCTTCATGTGCGTATTGGACATTCATAGATCTTTTTTTGGAGGAATGTCTATTCAGGTCCTTTGCCCATTTTTGATTGGGCTGTTTGGTTTTTGTTGTTGTTGAGTTGTAGGACTTCTTCATGTACAGTAAACACTAATCCCTGATCAAATATATGATTTTAAAACATCCTCTCCCATTCTATTGGTTGTCTTTTCACTCTCTTAATAGTGTCCTTTGATGCACAAAATTTTTAATTTTGATGGTGTCCATTTTATCTTTTTTCTGTTGTTGCCTCTACGCTTTTGATGCCATATTTAAGAAATCACTGCCAAATTTAATGTCACGAAGCTTTTCTCTTATTTTTTTCCTAATAGTGTTACAGCTTCAGGTATTTTATTTTCCTAATAGTGTTACAGCTTCAGGTATTTTATTTGGATGCTATCTTAAATAGAATTGTTTTAAATGTAAAAAAGTTTAATTCTCAAGGAAGTGGAGGATGACTCTCTACTCCTTATGTGTGGGCTGCACACATATTAAGAGCCTCTTTATAGTGGAGAAACCTGACATATTCAGGCACGTGGTCAAGGTGAACATCAGGGATAAGTCATGTTGATAGAATGGCACTTTTTTTTTTTTTACATCTTTATTGGGGTATAATTGCTTTACAATGGTGTGCTAGTTTCTGCTTCATAACAAAGTGAATCAGTCACACACACACACATATGTTCCCATATCCCTTCCCCCTCGTGTCTCCCTCCCTCCCTATCCCACCCCACTAGGTTGTCACAAAGCACCGAGCTGATCTCCCCAAGAAAACACTCCCATTTACCATTGCAACAAAAAGAATAAAATATCTAGGAATAAACCTACCTAAGGAGACAAAAGACCTGTATGCAGAAAACTATAAGATACTGATGAAAGAAATTAAAGATGATACAAATAGATGGAGAGATATACCATGTTCTTGGATTGGAAGAATCAACATTGTGAAAATGACTCTACTACCCAAAGCAATCTACAGATTCAATGCAATCCCTATCAAACTACCACTGGCATTTTTCACCGAACTAGAACAAAAAATTTCACAATGTGTATGGAAACACAAAAGACCCCGAATAGCCAAAGCAATCTTGAGAATGAAAAACGGAGCTGGAGGAATCAGGCTCCCTGACTTCAGACTATACTACAAAGCTACAGTAATCAAGATAGAATGGCACTTTATCTCCAAATTCTTCCTCCCAAAAACCCATGACACATTTAATCACGATAATCACATCAGACAAACTCAGATTGAAGGACAGTTTACAAACACCCAGCCATTAAGTATTCCTCAAAACTGCTAACATCAATCAAAAATAAGGGAAATCTAAAAAAACTGTCACAGTCCAGAGGAGTCTAAGGAAACAGAGAACTAAATGTAACGTGGTATCCTGGATGGAATCCTAAAACAGAGAAGGACATTAGGTAGACACTACAGAAATCTGAATAAAGTATGGAATTTAGATAATAATGATATGTCAATATTGGATCATTAATTCTGATAAATGTACTGTAGCGATATAAGATGTTAATAATAGAGGAAACAGTGTGGGGTATATGGGAACTCTGTACTATCTTTAGAGTTTTTCTATAAACCTAAAACCATTCTAAAATTAAAAGTTTATTAAAAAAAAAAAAAGCACATGGAACTTGGACCATACCCTTTAGCAATGTTGCCAGACTGCTTGATTTTCCACACAATTGATTTGACTGAAATGTGAACTTGGGGAAACTGATGACTTCATGGCTTTGTGGAGCTCTAAAAGGCAGATTTACAATATGGAGCTAACTCTTCATAGGAACTGAGATGCAGTTGTTATCATGAGGTGAAAATGAATGTAACATATAAAAATTGCAGGTTGGAGAGTGATAAGAAGGAATCATCTTAAAAGTTTCACTCTAGAAAAATACCTGGACAATTGGTGATGGGTCATGAAACTTGTTTTCAAGAAGAACAAACCTGTAAAAACAAGGTCATAGGCAATGTTCCCTCTACTCTCCCCAACAGTGATTTCCATAAACTTCTAGAGTGAAAACTTTGCTATTCTGTTAAGCACGTACAGAAAGAATTTTATTGTTCTGCCAGGAGAACATCAAAGGCAAGAGAAAAAATTTCAAAGGTGAGACATTTTCAATAAACATGTCTATACAAAGCCACCGGTTTGTTTAGTTTGTGTGTCCTGTGAATTCCACTCATTCCACAAGTTATTTGCCAGGGTTTAATTTCCAAGCCAAATCCCAGGTGATACTTTCTTCCTGACATTTTTCCTTGGGAAAAACTTAAATTCTTCTCCTTATATTTTAATAATTTTGCACTGCTGAAAATGGCGTGATAGCTGATTTAATTATTCTTCATCATCGTGACGAATAATTATTCAAAGTTTATCCATTACGCAGGGCACCTGATTAGCCACAGACGTCTAATTTTCTTCCTCCCATCCCTCAAGTACAATGAATTGACATTTTAGTATTTTATAGAATAGCATTCAGCCTAGAGTTTTTGTTTTTCAGTTAACTCTGACACAGAACTGAGATGACGATGTTAAATTCAGATTGACAAAGAAGTCATGAAAATTCAAATGTTCTCATTTATATGGATGAGTATGATATTGAATTATGAGAAGTGACTTAATTTCAAATCATTCTTGCTACTTCAGATCATATTGGATTTATATTTTATGAACATTAGCATTAGGAGTTTTCAAAAAGATATTATGGTGCTAAAATACTATTTCAGAACTACAAGTACATTCTTTCCATCTAAATTTGATTTAACTATCTGAATAAGTAAATGCTACTTACGTTTCTCTAAGGAGTCTATCAGAATTTGATGACTTGCCTCCCTGTAATATTTAAGCAAATACAACTGCTTTTTAGCTGAGTAACCTTATTCACAGACAAAGAGTTTAAGGCAGGTCTTCAAGATGAAAATGTAGTTGGGGAAATTGTCCTCTTAATATAAAATTGCCACTCCCACTCTGCTGAAGATCACAAATAAGTATGATGTGTTCTCCTAGTGCACAGGTGGTACCAGAGTCACCAAAAATATGTGATGTGAGGAAGGCCATCTAAATTATCACCTTTTGGTTACATACTTATTTTCAAAAAGTGTTACGGGATGTCACACACATTCTTCTGTAGTAATACCGAAAGTGACTTGTGTACTTGAGACCCGAAATATATTTATGGAAATTAGCATGTCAGGGTACTGGGGAATTAGCCCAAAGAAGTTAAAGAAAAATTGTCTGGTTTATTATCAGTGACTGAGGTCCAGGGAAGCCAATTTGCTTCTTGACACATTGTTTGATTTAGCCACCGAGTCACTCACACCAAATTGAAGATCTGAGGCTAAGGCTGCCTGCTTAATTCGAAAGCTAACCTAGGCTCTTAGTTCAAAGCCTGTAGAAGTGGTTGACAAATCAAGAGTATTAGTGATGTTTAAATTATAAAGTCTGAGTTGAGAGCTGGGATTAAATATGGACCAATCTCAATTAATCACTAAGGAAGCTCGTTTTTTTCCATGTGTTCACTTCACTCCTCTGACAGTAGTTATCTAATGAAGCTGTAGAAAGGATTTGAAGAGAAACCTAAAGGCTTAGCCTTAGGCTGGAAAGTTGTATCAATACAGGGAGACTTTCAGAGCCGAAGGGACTGAAGCGGTATCTAACTTAGAAACAACTCAGTCCTTCAGAGAAGATGCTGCTATGTCCTCACACCCCCACCTCTCACCCCCGCTTCACCACCTAGTACTGCTGCCAAGTTGTGAAGATGACCTACATGTTTACATATTTCAGAAGGAAAGGGAAGAACAGAACTAAAATGGACAGAAATAGCATAAGCGAAATAGACCTGCAAAACTTCCTTTCTCACTTTGTTTTGAGAAACTCGGATGTTCCAGACATTTAGAAACGCATTTAAAGAAAAAATGGGTCTATTTCTGGGATGTTGAAAGAGCTTTTACTGTAAAGTTAATTAGTTGAATCAATCTGCACGGCTCCTGATGCCTTAATGGGGACCAAAAGTGCCCAGGGAATGATCATTTGGGTAAGGGGGAGCATAGGAAATAATTTTGGAGTCTGAGTCCCTTTGGAAGAAAGGGTAAGAGCAACAATGCAGTGCTCAGGACAGCAGGGAGAAGGGTTCAAAAAAGGAGGTGGGGAAAACCAATGCCACATGCTAAGTATTTTTTAATTTAGGCTGGCCCTGGACTCAAGAAAGTTTGAAATTCCCTCTTCTCTCTCTTCACTTCAGCATTTGTTCTTTGACATCAACTCAACCAATATTGTTATGGCTGAGATAAATGGATTTTCCCTCACCTAGGACCATAAATAACAGCACTTTTTTTGGGGAAAAGTGTTTGAATTCCAAGAAATCAATTTATATGTGACCCTAGGCACACATTTCATGAGCAAGGTGAGGGTTGGGTTGCATAAACGTATCTCTCCACAGGGAACACCTTCGCAAATAATTGTTTCTCCTGTTTTTATGTGGATTTTTCTCTTAGTGACTCAGAGCCAAAGCAGGTCAGCTCCTCTGCATTCCAGCCACTTTCTGAGCTGGCATTCTGTGATTAGAAATGACAGAATGACTCAAGTCACAAGAACCCATCTCTGTCTTTCTTGAACCTGAATCTGGAGAAGGACAAAAGGGTAGGCCGGGGCAATGAGAAGCTGTTCTCAGGTTTCAGAGGGAAATACTAGCAAATCAAGGGGGAGGTTGCTTCTCACCTCTCAGAATTGGATGTTTCTGTAATTGGGAGCAGTTCACAAATGGTTTATTCTTACTGACATTTTATTTCAGTTGTCACTCTAGGGACATTAGAGATCTTGATATTTCAATTTCCCTGTTTAAAATTATTCTTTTTTAGTTAGTTAAATAAAATCACAGTTAATAGCAATGAAGGTAGCAATCCACAAAACAGTTTATTAAAATTAATATTTCTTAAAGTGAAAAAATAAACGTGTATAACAGAATAGTCAGGTTTTCTGGAGTGAGCTAAACTCTAGGTGTTTCCCATAGCAAGATGAGCAATTGCATGAAATTCAACTACTAATGCTAAAATAAAAAAACAGAGGCCAGCCTTGAAAAGTCCCTGAGCAGACAAGACCAGCTTTGTCAGACAAGCAAAGCTTGACGTCACTTATTTTGCAAGACTGATTTGACCTGGGTCATCTCTTGCTTCTGCCTCTGGAAATCATAAGCAAAACAAACTACTTCCCCAAATCGATAGGAGATAACCACTAATCGATTCCCTATCTTTGAAGAAAACTCTAATGTTATGACCAATCACTGTGAAGAATGAACAGTTACTGCCTTCCTGCTGCGTAAGCTACTTTGTAACAAATTCCATGTTTCGGCTGAGTAGTCCTGGTTTGCAGACTGGGTGTTTGGTGTCTGCACAATGACCTCTTCCTACTACTTTAGTGATTCATTAGTTTTACTTCTGCTATTTCTGAACTTTTGACACTAATTATGTTAGTAAATAACACTGATTAGAATATTCTTTTTTAGGGGGAGGGAGCCCCGCCTTAAGGCATGCAGGCAGGATCTTAGTTCCCCGACCGGGGATGGAACCCGTGCCCCCTGCAGTGGAAGCTTGGAGTCTTAACTTCTGGACCTCCAGGGAAGTCCCTGATTAGAATACTCTTAAACCCAAATCTTGAGCTGGTAAGATCAAGCTCTCTAAACGAGAGTTAGATGTACGGGGTCAATAGACAAAGACCATCTTCAAAACCATCAAAAGAGGCTATAGATCGTAATAATTACTATGGATTGAATGTTTATAGAACACGTCACAGTAGAGGAGCTTTATATTGATAGAGAGAAAGAACACATTCCCAACGCTCGTCCAGTCATTCATTCATGAAGATCTGTGGAGTCTCCATGTCTGTGCGTTGTGTCGGATGGGCCTGAGATGCCAAGGCAGGGCAGGGCCAAGAACCCAGTGTTGGCTCTGTACTGCAGGAGTCCTTGAGACCCGGATGAGAGTGATTTCTCGGCAAGATGCGGGTGAAAAGTGTTGGAATGTATTTAAGAGAGCATGGGAAGTGAGGAAGTATTCAGAGCAGGCAAAGACAAATGTTTTAGGGAATTTCTCCATAAAAGAAACAAAGAAATGGAAAAGTAGCTTGAAGAGGAGGTAAGAAGAAAGGAAACTAATTTCTTTGTAGGAGCATCAACCTTGAGGAGGAGGGAGGGGATGGAAGGCAGTGCACGAGAGGAGGGGCTGACCTCAGACAAAGCTACAGGCAGTTCATCCATCGTCAGGGGAGGGAAGAGGGGATTATGGGCAAAGATGCAGGTGGATTAGTAAAGTTAAAGACAGGAAGAAGTGAAAGGTCTTTTCTGATCATTTCCGTCATCAGGCAAATAATCAGCTGAGAGTGAGAAGGAAGTTTTGTTAGAGAGAAGGCGTGAGTACAGGTGAGGGAATCCAGGATGCAGGATGGATGGGCAATGCTGAGGCCCCTGGAAGTTTGGGTTCATAAATTCACAGCCATGCAGCCAGCGTTGTTGTGTTTTTCTTCAGCCGTACTCAGCCCCTTGGATACAAGAGTGGAATAGGCAGAGAAGCGGGTTGAATCCACATAGAGGTTTGGCCAGGCAAGCATGGTTGAAGGGAAAAAGGAGCAAGAGATTTTGTAATGCGTGCAAGATGGGCCATGGAATCTAATCTGAGGAAGAAGAGAAGTGAGCCCTGAAGGGAGACAAAAATGTGGAAGAATAAGGTGAGTGGGTTAGAAATCTATGGGAACTTCACAGATTATTACACAGGGAATTCTAGTGCAGTAGGGACCAAAATTCCACCTTCCTTTGGAATGAAAGTACAATGTCAGGGAATTCTTCCTCCCTCCCCCACCCCCACCCCCCGCCCTCTTCTCCTTCTTCTAGAAAGTTCATGTAAACTAAATAGACTCTTCACTGATGAAAAACATGAATCTATGAATTGAACGCCCCTGGTAAACAGACATAAATACCGACTCTCTCCGCTAGACTTTGTAAAACTGTTTATTGGGTTATTTTCAAAATAAAAAATTATTTTAAAAGGGGAACTATAAATTCAAGCAAATCTCACTGGGATGATTTGGGGCCTATTGGTTTCTGCAATTTTCAGCAAAAGGGAAGTTTCACCCAGGCAGAAAGAGCCCCGTGATGTCAAGAGCAGTTGACCAAACTGCTTAGATCATTTCCATCTCCGCATGCAGGCACAGCCTGAGTCACGGCGCAGGCCCAAACTGGGTACTTCAGAAAGCAAGTTAACTATTTCAAGTCAGCGGGGAAATCGCACATCTAGCAAAAGCAATTTTAAAAGTGCTGAAGTTGTATAGCACTGACAATATGCTTTCCAAGAGAAGCACTTTGCCACAATACAGAATAGGACCCAGGGGCCCACAGCACCGTGTTAAGGCAATAACATCTTAGAAAATATTTGAGCAAAGCAGAACAATGTAATAATCTGTGTTTCCCTGGACATGACTTAACTTTACATATGGCAATGAATGGCTTAGAGACACTCATAAATATAAGCTATAAATCTCATCTATAAAGACCTTGGTGATTTTTCTTTTTATCTTTTATAGTCGTCTTGTGTGTTTTCCTCAGCTACATTCCCAGTTGTGTAGGGATTAGATCAGATACATATATGGAAAGAAACTAATACATTCTAGGCTGTGGTTTGAAAGTATAAATCTGTAGTAGCATAATCTATAAAATTGTGACATCTCCAGTAGCCTGAATGTGTTATAAATATTCCCCTAGAGAGATTCCATGTTCTGAAATCACATCTTTGGCCCTCATGGTCTTGGGACCAGATGCATCTCATACACATTTGATGCCTAGTAGGGACAGGGATGATTATATCCTCACTCCTCAGGAGAGGAAGCTGGGTTCAAGAACTTTGCCCAAGTCACAAGTTAAGTAAGTGGCTGAGCTGGGATTCAAACCCAGGCTCATAGGTCTGCCTGATTAAAAACATCTTGCTCGCCTGCCAATGCAAGGGACACGGGTTCGAGCCCTGGTCCGGGAAGATCCCACATGCTGTGGAGCAACTAAGCCTGTGCGCCACAACTACCGAGCCTGCACTCTAAAGCCCGTGAACCACAGCTACTGAGCCCGTGAGCCACAACTACTGAAGCCCAAGCACCTAGAGCCTGTGCTCTGCAACAAGAGAAATCACTGCAATGAGAAGCCCGCGGACTGCAACGAAGAGTGGCCCCCGCTGGCTGCAACTGGAGAAAGCCCGCGTGCAGCAACGAAGACCCAATGCAGCGATAAATCAGTCAATTAATCAATCAATCAATCAATCTTAAAAAAACAAAAACAACACCTCTTGTTCCTTTGAACAACCAAACAGTGCTGCTGGCTTTGTTTTAAAAGCTGGGGCCTCCCTGATTCCTCACTTCATTTTTTCAAAGCTTTCCGAGTTTTATGGGAGCTTAAACAGCCACGGAAACCCCACATCCATGGAAAACCCCATTGGGCCAGCTCTGCTTGGGTGATGGCGCCCTTCCCTAGCATCTGAGGCCCTAAAGCATCTCAGGGAAGAGCAAAGGGCCAGTGAGACCTGAGGCGAGTCCCAGCTCTCCCACGCCTTTGCTAGGTGACCTTGCTCTCAGCTAAAAGCCTCAGTTTAATTCAAGGAAAAAATTAGAAGGTACGCTATTACCTTCTCCACGCGGTTATTGTGTGGATTCAAGGAGATAATGAATGCAAAGGACTTAGCATAGTGCCTAGGAAAATAGTATCGTATATTGTATTTTTAAAAATCAGCTACACTGGTTAGATTGCTCTGCCATTATTTTAACAGTTCATCTAATAGATCTGGTGACATCTGTTAGTCGTTTTTATTTAACCTTTAATCCATTCTTGTCTGTTTAATTTGTTTAAAAGCCTTTAAAAGCTTGGATCATCTTTTATTTCTTTGTATCCACTATACATAGCCCAGGGCTTTGCAGAGAGAAGCTTCTCCAAAGATATTTGTTGTCTATTTCATTGCATAACGTATTCTCTTTATTTTTATTTATTTTTTTTAACATCTTTATTGGGGTATAATTGCTTTACAATGGTGTGTTAGTTTCTGCTTTATAACAAAGTGAATCAGTTATACATATACATATGTTCCCATATGTCTTCCCTCTTGCATCTCCCTCCCTCCCACCCGTATTCTCTTTAAATAGCAATGAAGAACAATTCAAGATATACCATGAATTCTGACAATGAGTTTCTTTTTTTATGCTCTTTGTTTTGCTTTTTTCTTTCTGGGCCCATGTTCTGAAATCACACTTGGGGGCAGCATTGAGTCAACTTGGCCTTCACTGTTGGGAACTAGAAGGAAAGATGAAAGAAATCGAAAGGTAGAGGCTGACAGATAAGAAATGAATAATTCTCAAAGTACGTCACTGTCACTAGCTTTAAAATGACTGCGCACTTTGCTACAGAAATCTATTTAAAAGCAGCACACCCTCTTTCATGTCTCACGGGGGCTTTTGAGGATAAATGACTTGTTTCCTTTCTAACCCCGGGTGTCAAAGCAAACTGCAAGACACTTAACTGTTTGCTCACCCAGCAGAATGGAGCAAATGTGTGAGCCACATCACAAAGGAAGACAAATTCAGCAGGCGTTGATGTGAAAAGGCACATTTACGGCTCGGGTTGAATATGACCTGTGTAATTGGAATCAATTAAATCAGTTTGACAAAACACTGAAATAAAATGCTCGATTAGCCAGATCTTGGTCCTGCCACACTAAAGAGAAGAAAGGTAAGGTTGTGACAAAGTTAATAGCAGAGGTTCAGTCGGCCAAGGAGCTTCCGAAAATGCTCTACACCCAGGGCAGATTCTACCCACTCTCTCACGGAGCTGTCTGCGTAGGTCTTCTATTGATGTTCAGAATGTTTACCCCTGGGTATTGCAAGGTCAAAGCTAATGGGCTAATTGTTTGCAAAAAACAAAGTAAACTCAGGCACTTCACTGCAGAATTTCTTTTAAAAATATTTGACGAAAGGTACAAAGAAAGCTCATAGAAAAATACCTTTGCTCAGCAACTTTCCCCAGAATCTGAGGAAACAGCATACATTTTTCATACCAATAGGGTCTCCATGAAAACTAAATGGAAAAGTGCAAGAGGATTGCCCAGTTTCTCCATAGGTCCACAACTTCATTTCTGTTATACCTGTTCCCTGATTTATTATGGAGGCATTTTTTCTTCATTCATTCATTCAACATTCACTGAACATCCAACGAGTCCAGTACTGGGACTATATGGATGAAAGACACATTATCTGTATTTTAAAGAAGTTCAAACTTTAGGGAGAAATGAACACACACACACACACACACACACACACACACACACACACAAACACACCTGTAAATAATTGCAATCATACTGATTTCTTTTAGGCTTGGAATCTATGATTCATTTTATAGCTAAACAAAATTATTCCTCAGAGTATAATCTCAGAGAGCATGGATCTCACTTAACAGATGAGAAAAGTGAAATCCAGAGATGTTAAAAGATATGACCAAGGTCACAGCCAGTGGGCGCAAAGCCACAGGAAGAACCTGATGTGTTTCCACCACATATGGTAGCATCACCCTTGAGAAGAGGCATTACAGTTTCTATTTCTTATCCCTTGTATAAATCATCAATGGGCATTTGCTTATTGATTTTACCTTAATATCTTTAGTAGAGATATTTTATTACAGATATTTTATTAAAGTTATTTCTATTAAAGATATTTCTATCTCTATATTGTAGTATATTCAAGATAAATATAGTAGTGTATTATTATGTAATATTTGGATAATGCATATCATTATATACATTATTAACATATAGTAATGTCTAACGTAGTATAATTTGTATATTCTAAGTCCCTAGTGTAAGTTGTGAATGAGCATTTGTGTATTCATTTTACTTTAATAGCTCTCATGCTGTCATTTGTCCAGCTACAACTCTCAACATTATGATGTCTCTCATAAACCAGGTAACTTTTATCTTGCTTAGTCTCTGAGACTGTTAGCAGTTGATCAAAGCAACCACTTTCTCTTCATAAACATTCAGTTTTCCAAGCCTTGAGTTGGAAATTGAGGAGATGCCAGTGGGCATTCAGATACTAGAGCATCTGAATTTCATCTTGTGTCACATTTCATGATTTCCCAACCTATTTCCAACCAACAACATCTCCCTGGACCCGCATCCTTGGGATTTATTGTTTGAGGCCATATTGCAAAAGAAGCCTGTTGGTTAATTTGTACTTCTGCACATCCAAGGGAAACGTCTGACAATAAGGTCTAGGAGAGGACAGAATCCTGATGAGTGGCATTTGACAGTTTCCATGGTGTAAACACCTTCACGATGGTCAGTTTCAAGCGATGGAGGTATTGGTGCAGAGAGAGTACTGGGTTTGGCTTGTGGGTTTGGTTAAGTACAACCAACAACAGGCCTAATTTTAAGACACAATTTGAACTTGGTAGGAAGATAGGAAAAAAAATTATTAAATTAACTTATTGAATTAATAAAGATATAAGAGAAAGGGGGCAACCAATTACACTCATCTGATAAAATACACACTCACCAGTGATCCTCTTTGTGAACATAGTTGAGAAACTTCTGGCTAAAATGATAAGTGGAGGCTTGATTGTAAAAACCAACAGATCCCTCCCAGCTTAGCTAATCAAACCAGGCTTAAATGTTAGAATTCAGGAGCCAAAGAGGACAGTGCAAGGACAAGGAGAACAATTTGACAGCAGAGACTGGCTTGAGCAGCAACTTTATTCAAGCATTTGCTCAGTCAGTCAGTCAGTGGGTGTTTGTGTCCTCCTAAGAGTCATATGTTGAAATTCTAACTTCCAATGTCATGGTGCTAGGAGGTGGAATCTTTGGGAGGTGATGAGGTCATGAGGGTGGAGCCCCTGTGAATGGGATTAGTGACCTTATAAGAAGAGACCAGAGAGCTTTCTCTCTCTTTCTCTCTCTCTTCCTCCCTCCCTCCCTCTCACTTTCTCTCCCTCCCTCTCTCTCTCTGTCTCTCTTCCTCTGCTATGTAAGGACACAGCAAGAAGATGGCCAACCAGAAAGCAGGTTCTCAATGGAATGCAATCTGCCAGCATCTTCATCACTGATTTCTCAGCCTCCAGAACAGTGAGAAATAAATGTCTGTTGTTTAAGGCATCCAGTCTATGGTAATTTATTAGCCCCAGCTTACTAATACAATGGGTATTTACTGAGAATCTTTTTCTTTGTTCCTACAAATTGACATATTTAGGAAGGGATCTCAAGTAATGTAGAAAGGAAAAGAATTTAAATTAAGATATTCATTCTGTAGAACATTATGCAAATATCAACGCCCCATTCTACTCCCTGACTCCGGGGGCTGTAGGAAGAGTGAGGGAGAGATATAAGCCTCTCTCTGAGCTAGTGGCTGCAATCCAAAACTCAGGAGAAGAAGCTGCTGCCTTTTCTTAGGGGAAATTCTTTAGTGTCAGGCTTTATTGCCACCATCAGCTCAACCTGAGTCAGCTGGGAAACCACAGTCCCCAGAAGTTCTCAAACATCAAGCTTAGACTTAGATGTTGATTCAAGACCAGAAAAAAAACCTTCATTTATTTCCTTTCCTGAGTCCTCCCAGGTTTCCACCTGCTTTAGGGAAGTTCTTTTTACAGTGTCCTCTACCTGGGGACCACCTCAGGCCTGACCTTTCAGTACAGTGTTGCTTTATTTAACGTGGGAGTCTTTGAATGTCCCCTATGTCATGTATGGTAGTACTCCTAAACAGGCCGATTTTCTCCCAAATATGAGCAAACCAAAAGTGCAAAGTGTTCAAAGCTACATAACGACTCATATGTTTACTTTCCGTTATACGTTTATAAAAATCTACCTTTAAATTACATCTCTAAGCAGATCTGCCTGGTTTCTTCACTGTCCTTGAATTTTTTATTCTACTTTTGGAATTTAGATTATAAAGTACACATACTGTCTCAAATACATAGTAATATATTTTATTCTAATGTGGGACCTCAGACTTTTCATCCTTAGCAGCGTATATTAACAACGCTTCTGATGTAACATGGGGAAGTGTGCTTTTTTCTGCCTGTCTGGAATATGTGGGCGCCCCCCGCAAACCCAACTGGCAGCTAAACCAAGAACACCCATGATACTATAGAGACTGTTCCATACTCTTTAGCTTTGTAAGGAGATGCTTTGGGCATGAGACAATAAGGCCTGAAACAAGGGAGGGAGATTTTATGGCAGAAGAAAATTTCTCTCTTCCACTCAACCCCCTCAAATTCTCGTGGGGACAGGAGATGATGGGAAAGTGCTCCACACCTTGAGAAACCTAGAACACTAGCGTCTGTTCAGTTCCTTCTCTGGTAGTTGGTATCTCACAGAGATGATGGTGAGGGGCTTAGAGGGCAGTGTTGTACCCCTTGATAACCCTGAGTTTCCCATGTTCTCAGAGCTGAGGTTGGGGCAGAGTCTCAGCCAAAGCAATTACCATCTATAGTGAGAGACATGTGACTATGGACGAACCCTATGCACTGATACATTCATTTCCCCTGAACTTTGATACTTCCCTCTCTTCACCCTCTAGGAAGAGGTAGGAAAAAGGCAGAACTTTCACCTGACTGCCTTTGAGAGTTGTGGAAATCAGACCTCGGATTGGAATGTAGAATAGAAAACAAAATAAGGTGTAGAGATGGATTGACAGAAATTGGATAGAAGAACAACTCAGAAGCGACCAGATTATACTTTCTGCCAAGAACAGAATTGGACACCAAGAAGCAAAAATCAAATTGAATCATAGAGATTAAAAAAAGAAAGCAGTATTTACAGACACCTGAATCTTGTCAATTATCACGACCATGAAAATGTATGTCTCTCATGCAAATAATCGATTGTAAACGTAAATTAGTTATTTAGTGCCATGTCACCCAAAATACCTGCCCCGCACCACCCTACTCCCTAGTGTGGATGTGGCTGATTGCATCTTGAATCTGTTTTTATACTTAAAGTCCAGAAGGGTTGGTGCTGTTTAGACGAATTTAATTGTCTGTTCTGTTTGTTTCACCTCAGATTCTTTCCAGTAGATGGCGTTAGTCCTAAGTCTAAGAGTAGAAAAGAAAGGCTTATTGAAATATATTCATCTTCTAACCATCAGCTGTGAAAGGGGTTAAGAAGTCATTTTATATGATTATTAGCCAATATGCATTTAAATTCCTTACCCATTAGGGATTCTCAAATCTCCATATAGATTGTCTTCTGAAGTAGATGAAAGCACTAAGGGAGGAGTTTGGATACATGTCAGAGGGTGCAATAGAGGGTCTGAAGTGTCCATGAGGACAGGCTGTTATCAGAAGCTTGGATTCGAAAAGGTCTCGGATGTGCTTGTCTCTTAGAAGAGGACTTAACATTTACTGAGTTCCAAAGAGAAAAGAGGGAGGGGGGAGAGAGAGAGAGAGAGAGAGAGAGAGAGAGAGAGAGAGAGAGACGGAGATGGAATGTATATAAGGAAAGGGGAAAGATCCAACTGAATACATTGAAGACTGCTTCTTTTTAAAACATCAGCTTCATACATCAAAGCAGAAGAACTGACTGCTTCAATATCATTGCTTTTTTTGGCAAGGGTGGGATGGTACATTCAGATGAGGCTAAATTGTCCCTACATGGTGTCTAAGGGAACAAAATAATGAGACAAGAAAGGCACAAATCTTTTGCTTTTTAAGGCTTCAGGTACTCCCTCCAAATATTATACTTCAGCCATTTGCCTCAATTTGAAATATTTGCTAATTATAAATAATTTAAGAACAAGTTAAAAATCTATCTGATTTGAAAATCTTTGGCTCGATCCTCCATAGCCTATGGAATATCTGTTTTACAGTTAAAGTGATTTTCATTTTATCTCCACCCACCCACCCTGAACGCACACCTAACTCACCTTCTTGTAGAAGTGGAGTGTCACCTGCATTTTGGTGCCCCTCAGACAACATCCAATGCTTTTTCCAAGAAAAACCCACCATTCCAACCAAATCTTTCCAGAGGCTCTGACGCCAGCCCTACCATTTCTGTATTCATTTATTTACATCACAACTCAATTATAATTATTATAATTCCCCCTTCCCTCATCTTTCTTTTTTAAAGTGTGAAGCCAAGGAGAGTCAGGAATTACAACTTTTCCCCCTAGAATGATCACAAATTTCCCGTTTCCCCATCCAGTCTTTTTTTTTCCCAAAGAGGGAAAAATGTACCGTGGACTTGGTAGGAAGCATCACTCAGTGTGGGACCATTGTCCCCCCCTTCCAGAGACTCCCAACTGTCTCCCTAAACGTGCTGTCTGTAACCAGTTGTTCCTGTTGAATAACTGCGTGAGCTGCAGGGCTTTTGTCGCCTGCCTGCAGATAGACGGGGATGCTGCTGGCTTTTCTGAGTGTGGAGACAGCACCCGGGAGCCCCCAGGAGGCCGTTATCAGGAGCCAACAGATGGAGCCCATCAGCGCGCTGCCAGCCATCCACACCTGTGGATGGCGCCCCAGCCAAGAAATTAATTGCTTAGAAATAAAAAAATGGGTGGACTCAGATCGGAAAGGATTAAGAAAGAAAAGGTTAAGCAAGGGAAAGAGGAAGCCGCGCTGTGTGAGGTACCCTGATCCATGGCAGCAGACCCAAGTGTGTGACGTGTTCGGCGCCTGACTTGGTTTTCAAATACAAGAAAGATGCAGGATTAGAACTGAAACATGGGAAGGAAAAAGGCGACTTAAAAGAGAACAGGATGCCCATTGCTTCACTTGGGTCATTCACACGCATTCTGAAGGAAAAAAAAAAAAAAAACACGAAACTTTTCCTCTTGTATGTTTCTATTTTGCTAGTGGAATTACATTTAATCTTATTCATTGTCCTTATTTTTCATTTGTTTTTTCATATTTTGCTGCTTCTACGATTTCCAAATCAGCAGAGAGAGGTTTTTGTTTTGCTTTGTTTTCTGTAATGGCTTCATGGGACAATTTTTTTTTTTTTTTTTTTTTTTTTGCGGTACGCGGGCCTCTCACTGTTGTGGCCTCTCCCTTTGCGGAGCACAGGCTCCGGACGCGCAGGCTCAGTGGCCATGGCTCACGGGCCCAGCCACTCCGCGGCATGTGGGATCTTCCCGGACGGGGGCACGAACCCGTGTCCCCTGCATCGGCAGGCGGACTCTCAAGCACTGCACCACCAGGGAAGCCCCTTGGGACTATTTTTATAACTTATATTTTCTTGTTTCCCTAAGAATTTTTTACATAGTGTTTAAAAAACAAAATTCAACTCAGTAAGTTTTAAAGATATTATTGGCTTTATTCAAAGATGTGATTCACGAATCCAGCAGTATCCCAGCTAGCAGCTAGAAAGGCAAGCCAAGGTGCTGTACAAAATGGAAGACTTTTATAGGCAGAAGGTGTGGAGGATCAAAGAGGGCAAGGAAGTTACACCAGCAAAGAGAGGTTTGTGTCAAGGTCACCTTCCTTTAGGGAACAGCAGGGACCTATCAGACATATGAACTCCTCACTGCTCACCGGGTCCTTCCAGGTTTAAGATTCCATTCCTGGGAAAGGCTGAAGCTAAGGTAGTAAGTCTCAGTTTGGTGACTTGGGGCTTAGCACCAGTGACTTCCTTTGGGGCCTGTTGTCTTGTTTTTAACGACAAAAAAAGTAGTTTTGATTCCATTGCAAAACTCGTTCCTCACTGTGTGACCTTTAGTCCTTCATCTTTTTTGATCTCAGTGACTTGCAAAATGAAGCATAATTGCTAAGATCCCATGCAGCTCTTGAATTGTATGACTCTGTAAATCAATTTCCGGCAGTATTTAGAAATGGCTTAGACAAAATATCTGGAAGAAGGAAATAAGGGACATGGAGAAAAAAGGAATCCCTAAGAGAATTATATGCCACATTACCCAACACAGCCTCTTCTTTGGAAATTTCTCCTGTGAAAGAACAGATCATTATTACCAGGATCACTGAGAAGAAGCATCAACAGTCTCAGTAATTAGGATGTAGTAGAAGTGGAGGGTACCTTGACTTAATCGGAGAATTAGATACGGTTCTCATTTGTCAATGCTTTAGTTTTAAAACAGACATATCTTTGATCTGGGCACAGCTAAGCAGTGTATATTCTGCATCTGAATTGAAGCAACCAGGGTTTTTTTTTTCTGCAAATAGACACTTAGGGGCAATTTAGTTTGATTAAGAATGAATTATTCCAGCAAATTTTTATCATTTATCACGTGTCAACTTCCAGCACATGCTGGAAGTAAAATATAGTGCCTTTCATCAAGGAACTTAAAATCTATCAGTTGGAATAAAAACAGTTGCATAAATAAAAGTAATGATAAAATTATTTATTTATTTATTGAGTGCTTATTGAGTGTACTTTGTCACTTGACCAACTCTAATATATCTAATCCTCAAAACAACATGGCAAAGTATCATCATTAACCTGTTTTTTTTTTTTTAAGATAATTTTTAAGAGCAGTTTTAGGTTCACAGCAAAATTAAGATGCAGAGATTCCCTATATACCACCTGCCCACCACATGCATAATCCCCATTATCAATGTCCCCCACTGGAGTGGTACATTTGTTACATCTGATGAACCTACACTGACACATCATAACCACTCAAAGTCCACAGTTTATATTAGGGTTCACTCTTGGTGTCGTACTTTCCTTTGACTTTGGATAAACGTATAATGATATGTATCCATCATTATAGTATCATACAGGGTATTTTCACTGTCCTAAAAATCCTCTGTCCTCCACCTATTCATCCGTCACCCCCATATCACCCCTGCAACCACTGATCTTTTTATTGTTTCCATAGTTTTGCCCTTTCCAGAATGTCATATAGTTGGAATCATGCAGTATGTAACCATTTCAGATTGGCTTCTTTCGCTTAGTAAAATGAACATAGGTTCCTCTATGTCCTTTCATGGCTTGAGAGCTCATTTCTTTTTAGCACTGAATAATATTCCATTGTCTGGACGGACCACAGTTTTTTTTTCATCCATTTACCTACTGAAGAACATCTTGACTGCGTCCAAGTTTTGTATAAGGTTGCTATAAACATCCGTCTTCAGGATTTTGTGTGGGCATAAGTTTTCAACTCCAGAGGGTAAACACCAAGAACCATGATGACTGGATTCTATAAGAGAATGTTTAGTTTTGTAAGAAAACACAAAACTGTCTTCCAAAGTGGCTGCACCATTTTGCATTCCCACCAGCGATGAGTGAGAGTTGTTGTTCCACACCCTCGCCAGCATTTGACGTTGCCAGTGTTTTGGATTTTGGCCATTCTAAAAGTGTATTTTGGTCTCTCATTGTTGTTTTCACTTGCATTTCCCTGATGGCATGTAACGTGGAGCATCTTTTCATATGTTCATTTGCCATCTGTGTGTCTTCTTTGGTGAGATGTCTGTGAAGGATTTTTAGTCCATTTTTTAATTGGGTTGTTTTCTTGTTGTTGTTTTAAGAGTTCTTTGTATATTTTGGTTAACAGTACTTTATCAGATGTATTTTTTGCAAGCCAGTCTGTGGCTTGTCTTCTTATTCTCTTGACGTTACCTTTTGCGGAGCAGGAGTTTTTAATGTTAATGAAGTCCAGCTTATCAATGATTTCTTTCATGGATTGTACCTTTGGTGTTAGATCTAAAGGTCATTGTCATACCCAAGGCCATCTAGGTTTTCTCCTATGATATCTTTTATGAATTGTATATTTTGTATTTTACATTTAGGTCTGTGATCCATTTCGTGAAGGGTGTAAGCTCAGTAAACACTAGCTATTCTTATATATATTTTATTCTTATATTTGCCTTAAAAACATTTCCAGATTTTTTTGAGATACGGTTGATTTACTACCTGGCTGTGTCTTAACTTTTACAATCTAGATGTGTCTGATCTCTCAGGCCAGGCTGTAAAAATCCCATTTAACCAACATTTGATATCTATGAAAAGCCTGTGGTTTTTAGCTGGAAAAAGTCACTACTCTTCTATAAAATATTACTTTAAATATAGAGAGCAGGATTTTGGTGACACAGGTCATGCTGGAAAATGGTGACTTTTAAGTTTTTTTTAAAATTAATTCTAAGAGATGTTTTATAATGCACAAGGTGAAGATGACTTATCAGAGGGGATAAACGTGACTTGCACAGAAAGGTGACATGCTTAGAGAATGTGCTATTTATTATAACTGCCACCCAGCCTCATTTGCTATGGTCAGTGTGGGCATTCCATGACCAGATACATAAATGAAACAGATCAAACGAGACATTTCTCACTGAAAAACAGTGTGTTGCAGTGGAATGAGGGTGGCCTGGCAGTCAGAAGACCACAATTCTCGTGTTGATTGCTGTTAAATTGTTGTGTGATCTTGTACAAGGCTCTTCACCTTTTCGGGGACCTGTTTCTTCATCTGTGAAAGATGAAGACTGGGTGAGACAGTCTGTGAAGTCGTTCTTGTTCTCTGAGTCTATAGTTTATACGCACTCAGCATCATCAGCCTTAGAGATATCGAGATTAAATGAAACCGGGAAGGCAGGACAACCTGGTCTTTGATTATCTGATGATGTGCTCAGGGTTTATTTTTCTCTCTCTCTCCTTCTTTCGCTAGTTGACTTATCTGATATAAGAAAAACACTCTGTGGTGCCTTCTCTGACCAGCTTCATGAATTCAAGCTCTGATGAGCTATATAGAATAAACAAGTAGAAGATGAGTGAACCTTATTTTTTGCATTACTTAATTCAAATTGATGAATTTAAAGCCTATCTCCTGGTTCTGCACCAAGTAGATCATACAGAAGAGAGGACTCTAATGTTCTGGTGCCACAGGCTTCACTTTTTCAGATGTGGTGGAGCCTTATCATTCTGTGATAAACATTCATTCATTCATTATTTATTTATTTACATCTCTAAATGACATTGACATTTGATAAAGTTTCAAGGAACCAAAAAGCAAACTTCTCAACCAATTCAACACAGGTTGCCAAAGCACTGGCTGTTCTTGCTGGCACTGTACCCCTGCCTCACGTAGAGAACTACTTCCTGCGAGCTCCAGGGGGGAAAAGCTCCCAGGACATTTTTCTGCTACTCCCGAAGAGGATCGCGTACCTAGACGCTATGTTCATCTTCCTAGACATAATCCTCACTTATATGAAATCAGTATCGCCATTTCTCTTAAATCATCTTCTACTTTCTTTCTTTTTAGTTATTTATTATGCTTATCAAGATGTTTTATTTCGTTCTACTTTTATGCCTTATTTTATTATTACTTGTTTAGACTAGGCTACGGTCAAAACCAGGGAAGACATCATTATCCACTAGTCTACATCCTTCCTTACAAGACGAAAATACCCTCTAAGTCTGGGTCTCATCTAGCATTCCCTACTCTTCCCTCTTTTAAAGAGTAATTCATATTCTGCATATCTGGAAAATTAATTTCATAAGAAAATATCCCCTTACTCGGTAGCCTATATATCTTTGTTGCGCTATATGTCATCATTTCCAAGTTCCATGATCCATCTTGATTATTAGTATGATCAGAAGTCTCTTCCTTTCCAATTTTGGGCATCCCCATTCTCTGTGCAGGTCACCTGCTCCCTTTGCTCTCTAAGTGTGCGTCCTTCTCTCTGATGTTCTCAAGACATGCTGCTTTCACTGGCAACTCTTAGACAAGAAAAGGAGGCGTGAACTGGAGATCGGGTGACTGGCCTGATGCAAGAGGATCCAGAAACCTCAGAGCTTATGATGGTTTTGCCATTTCATTTTAGTTAACTGCTCATATAAAATTTGTCTCATGACAGAATAGTTGTTTTTTAATGTTCGATTCGAGCTTGTGTGTATGCATTCTTAATACTGTATTTTGAAGGAAGCCATTTCTGATTCTGTGGGTCTGTGCACTTAATAGCTGCATAATAAAGGATAATTACATTTGCCTGTAAGAAAATATGGATTAACAATAAACATCAATGCCATGAAAGGCCGGCAGCAGTGTATGAATGGGATCTTTTCAGAACCACTCTCATTTATTACACAATGGATAAAAACAATTGGATTAATGAATCAAGCAGGCATTCTGCTTGCATGGCTAACGTTAAAGAGTAGTAAGCCAGTTTATTGAATGCTTAGTCGACAGCCATCTGTTTATCCTTTGATGCATTTCATCTTAAAGGAAGATTTATACTAATTAAACAATTTAAACCACCCATAAAAGTTACATTGGTATATCCCCACGTGCTCTGTAAAGCTCCTGTGTGTGCTTTTTTTTTTTTTTTTTTTCGGTACGCGGGCCTCTCACCGCTGTGGTCCCTCCCGCCGCGGAGCGCGGGCACGCAGGATCCTCCCGGACCGGGGCACGAACCCGCGTCCCCTGCATCGGCAGGCGGACTCCCAACCACTGCGCCACCAGGGAAGCCCCGTGTGGATGCTTTTTAAAGTCTATTTAAGTTACTCGCATTGGATTAATTTTAACAAGCTGCTCCTTCTGCTTTCTGTTCCAGCCTCTGACCTTTTTGTGAGCAACTTACTGTTTAATCTCAAGTTTCCTTCTCTCTGATGATGACAAGGGCGGTATCAGTGTAACTCCAGAAACACCTGGATATTTCCCACATGTTCGGTTCTTTTCCATTTGGTTTCAAATCAAGGCTCGGTACTAGCTATTGTGAGGCTCTGTCTATCGCAGAACAGATACTGACAGACAGGCCGTGAAAAATAGACAGCAGCTACTTGGCTGGGACGGGAGTTCTGTCTCATTGCCAACTGCTACATCCATCACACCCGCGAGTATTCAGTAAGCGCCTACTCAAAGCTTGCAAATGGAACATTTAAAAGGTGGTCCTTGTGCTTACATTTGGCCTAGGGCCCTGTGCCATGTTCATGGCCGGTGGAGTTGCCACGCTGCCTGTCACTCCGGCCTCTGGAGGTGGCCTCCGGTGGCCAGGGGCAGAGCAGGTACTGTTCTTTTTCCCCCGTGCTCAGGCTCATTGTAAGTGAGCCCTTGCGGATGAGCTTTTTCTTTTCTTTTTTTTTTTTTTTAAAACAACTAAACACTCTTAAGTCACCCCAAATAATTCCTTTATTTCCCATAGATAAATGTATTAGAAGAAGTGCCTCTTTATTTATTTTTTTGCGATACGCGGGCCTCTCACTGTTGTGGCCTCTCCCGTTGCGGAGCACAGGCTCCGGACGCGCAGGCTCAGCGGCCATGGCTCACGGGCCCAGCCGCTCCGCGGCATGTGGGATCCTCCCGGACCGGGGCACGAACCCGTGTCCCCTGCATCAGCAGGCGGACTCTCAACCACTGCGCCACCAGGGAAGCCCGCGGATGAGCTTTATTCTCCAATCTGTGGATTCAACTCTAAAATCCTATAAACCCGAACCACGTGAACTCACGTGTGGTTTGTAGGTTTGTGGTTTGTGGTTTCACTTTTTTATAGACAAGCCTGGTTCCTTTCCTTCTTGGAGCTCTACTAGGGAGTGGCTGGCAGTGGATTCCAGCCCCTGTTGTTGCTTCTGCTGTTTCAGTGCTTCTTGAGAGCAGGGCCAGCTCTGAGCCACTGGGGGTTTTCCCTAGTGAAGGGAGAATCTCTGCAGTGGAGGGTGTGGCCTCTGCCTGGTGAGAGGGACTAACTTTGTGGCCCTGAATTACTTCACTGGGCTGGGGTCTACACCCTCTCCATCAGGTTGGCCTTCTTAAAGTGACATTACCTCCTCCTGCCTTTTGGGTAAACTGATTTCTGAAGCCTTCCTGGGGAACACCTGCAGTCAAACAAAATCGTCAAACAAAATCATTTGCTCCAAAGTGGTGCTAAGTCATGTAACACAGACTCTCGCTCCTCTGTGAAAGAGTAACACTCTGGAACGGGAGACTGGTGCCTATTAATATGGCAAATTATGGCAGCAGAAGGAGCCTCATTTCCAGTATCACCATGGGTCCGCTATCTGGGCCCTCACATTCCTCAACAAACCAGGAACTATGCCATTTGCATGTACTTTTCTTAGTACTTTAAAGAAGACAGACCATCTTCTCTTGCCTCCAGCTTTGTTAAAAAAAAAAAAAAAGCAAATACAATTTATTGAGAGGGAGTTGTCTTTGAAAAACACCCTGAGGACACGTGAACAAATAAAATCTAATTTAAATGAAGATTCTCCAATGCCATCCCAGCGATTCTTGTTCATTTACCTGGGATGGGGTCCAGAAACTGAATTTCATGAAGTACCTGGGCACTGATGCAGGCAGTCCCTGTGCTGCCTCTGAGAAACACCAATAAAGCTGAAAGTTCTATGTGTGACATCCTAGAAATGTACTTTACATTTTAAGAAGAGAAAAGTACCTCCTCAATTGTACCAAGACAGAGGCCTCGTAGACTCAAAGCAACAGTAATAACAGTAATAAGGGAGACATAGACTCATGTGGTTCACTTCCATTGCTTTACAAAGCCATTCTTTCCAGCCCAATTTTTCCTCCTCATTAATGACCACCTTATCCCTGGGAGATTGTAGACCATGGACTTGGCCTCCTCACCACTCCCCTGACATTAACCAGTTCTCTCATTCTGGCCAAGGAGAAGTGGCTACTTGCAAAGTTGACCGAAACAACCCAGCAAAGTAAATGCTACCCTGACCCCTCTCCTGGGAGGGGAGTCTGAGCTTGTACCCAACAGCGTGTGGGCTCTGAGGACTCTTCTCCCTGTTTCCTCCTTGTGATTCCTGTGTAACACTGGTGACACTTTCTAAAAGCACCTGGCAAGCTTTTAGAGAAGACTAATTCCCCAGGTCTACCCAAGACTCTGAATGAAAGGTCTACTAGGCTGCTGAAGGGAATGATGTCTGGGTTGCTTTAAAAGCAGGGGGCAGATCCTGACAGGATGGGGCATCTGGTCCCAAGGCAGTGAAGGCAGAGGGGCAGAGGGGCAGAGAGATTGAGCAGGGACTATTCCGGACAGACAGGACCAGAACAGGGAGACAGACATACTGATATGCCCTATTAAAAGCAAGAATTAGACTAATCCATGGAACTGCTCTGTCCCTCAGTATGTGGTTTCTAAGGAACTCTAGCATTAGACAGAAATTAGTACTTTTAGAGAGTTTCTCTGAGGTCTCACTTAAAATGTCTTTGGCCTCAACTGAAATTCATTTTCTTTTGTCTGGCCTTGAAAAGAATGGAGTTTTCTCAGAGAATGAGCTGTGTGCTTCTGTGATTTGGAAAAGGTCTCCATGTAGCCGTGCAGAAGTGCTGGATGGATACTTGAGATTACTGGAAGTTTGTATTAATCTACACACTTTTGGAAAAACTGGAAAATTGGGCTAATTGTATATCTATTTAAGTAATCCTTGCACTTTTTTCTTCTTCAGAAATTAAAAGAAATCAACTAGTGTATATATTTATGATTTCACTACGTTGGATATTACAAGCTTTAAAAAGAGGTAACTGAAAAACAAAACCAGACAGTAGTCTCCAACTGTGTTTTAAAAGCAATATAATGGGAGTGGGATGGGACAGGGCATAGTCGGAATTTCCCTCCAATCCCAAACTGCTTTGCTTGGAAATCTTTTGAGAAGTAATAACAAACCTCATATCGTTGCATATACAGAATATCTACAATTTTACCCTCTAACAAGGACCCTCTGTGAGGTGTGCACAATAGATATTATTTCTCCCAAACTGAGATGAGAAAAGTGAAGAAGTATGTTTAACTGACTTGCCTGCATCTACATGTTTAGTTCATGAAGGGTCAGCCTGGGGTCCAGGCCTGGTTTCCTTAAATTCCAAGTGTCTTTCTTCCGTAGTTTAGATCATGTCTAATGACAAATAAGCATACTTAGGTTGAAAAAAGGCATTTTAAGAATGTAATTATTTTCTTTGGTTTCTTCCATTTGACGTTAAAAGATGACTTCAGGGCTTCCCTGGTGGCGCAGTGGTTGGGTGTCCACCTGCCGATGCAGGGGACACGGGTTCGTGCCCCGGTCTGGGAAGATCCCACATGCCGCGGAGCGGCTGGGCCCGTGAGCCATGGCCGCTGAGCCTGCGCGTCCGGAGCCTGTGCTCCGCAACGGGAGAGGCCATGGCAGTGAGAGGCCCGCGTACCGCAAAAAAACAAAAAAAAGTTAGGTTCCTACTCTTCCACAGAGACAGGGAGATGGGGCCTTGTCTTCAAGAGTTGCTAGAACAAACAGTCAATTGGTTGGGCAACCTTGAGTTATCTCAGGCAGGTACTTTTAAGGAGGGCTAGGTCATCCTAGGGGTGCAGTTTTGCACTGCTAGTAGTTAATGTTGGTTCAAGCCTTTATAGGCCAAGGATGAGGGATAGTTGAAGAGAGTGCTCAGAGGGGCCAGGCTAGAGTTTGATCAAGGAGATATTCTGTCACCAGAAAATCGGTGAGAGACAATATCATATAGTAATGAAGGAACTAAGACTCTAGAGCTTGCTTGTCTGGGTTTGAATCCTGGCTCTGCCACTTACCAGCTGTGTGATTTTGGGGGTAAATCACTAAATCTCAGTGTCTCTTATTTCACTAAAATGGGGGTTAATGTAGTATACTCCACAGTATTCATTACTTCGTGAATACTAAGTGAATTAATGCTTGGGAAGCACACAGAACAATGCCTAGCACAAAGTACGTGCTGCATCCGTGTCAGCTGTAACTACAGTTTATGAAGAATCTATCTACGACGCAGGGGAGGAAAGCGACTCTGTGCAGCAGGTAGCCTGGCAGCTGCTGGTCTTAGCTGACGTGGAGAAGGAAAGGCTAAAACAGCACTTGCAGGCACAACCTTATATGATTAAAAAAAAAAATAACTGCCCTGGAAATCAGAGAGAATCTCTGTCTGCCTGGAACATGGCCCTGACCTTCTCCAGCAAGGACCTTGTTCAGGAAAAACCCAACCTTGTTCAAAGTTGAATATAATCCAAATGAAATATCCATAAGAAGAGTACTGCTGTTCTATGTCATCAAAACAGTCACGGCTGTGTGATAAAGGCATCCAACTCTTGTTATCTAACAGTATTCGTATACAGTACGTGTCTATTACATGCACGTGGCACTCCACTGGGCCCTCAGCTGAGGAGGGAGTCCTGCCTTGCCCATAAGCACATATACCCTTAGAGAAAAATGACCCTGGGGAGACAATCTACTGTGGCTGATGGCTGATTAAAGTGGTGACTCAGGCCTATTTTAGAACGACAAAGATTTGGTTCATTGGAGAATGGCAGGCAGGCCTGTTGGCTCTGATAGATCTGGGGGTGCCAATGTGTTGTTGACTTCTACATCCCATGTCAACTGCAGGCCATTCTATGATATTGGAGTTGCAATCTTCTTACAAACTGCCTGTTCTGCTCCGAATAGCAGTAAATAGTCTCTGAATGTCTAGATTGACGGGCTTTATTTTACCAGCTACTGTCTTCTGACCTCCGAATCTTTAAACAAAGAGGAAAAGAATGTCAATGTTTCATAGAAGCCGATGGGCTAGGAACAAGCAGTCTGTGGGTAGATTGTGGTTAGAGCACATGCTGTATGGATATATCCCCCAATATGCCCAGTGCCTCCATATGGAAATGCACTGCTGTCATTTCGTATGGAGGCTGGATGCCCCTGGGACTGTAGGATTATTTCACGAGGAAGATTCCTGGCTCATACCAAACTGATTAGGTTACTAACCTCCAAGCCATGGAGCAATCCATCATTTGTACGGCACTCTCATTCTCCAAGCTGGTGAAATCAGCCTCAGTTCAAATCCTAGAGAATGTCTCTCTGCACAATAAACAGGTATTTAAACCAAGCTGCTTGCCTAATAACGGATGCAGACAACAGTGCGGTGCGATCTGGAAGCACAGGCAGGCAGCACAGAGGTGTTGTGACTCCAGGCTGTTTGCAGGACTCAGATTGTGTCACTTGTGTTGAAATGAGTTTGTGTGAGTGTGTAGAGCAGCTGGCCAGCATACTCTGCAGTGACTGCTGAGGAAAACTATCACACTTGTGCCTGTGGTGTACCACAGGACACTGCTGCTGTCTGATGGAAGGACACCCAAGGAGACTTATTGTCTGGGTGCTTCCACTGGATTTTTTTAAGAAGCTGGAGGTTGAATAGCTATGACAACAAAAAGTAGCTGTTAAGATTCCATTTGGAGCTGAGTCATTGTTTCTGCCAATCACTCATTCCCTTCTGAGTCAAATAAGCATCCAGACATGGCATCATGGAATCAGGAGCTGGAAAGGACATTAAATGTAATCTAGTGTGACCTCTTACTAATGAGAGGAACCAATTTTATAAATTCCCCCATAGACGGCCTGAAAATAGGACTATCTTTCTCTCTCTTACCTCTTTTTTTAATCTTCCTGTCTACTCAGTTTCTTTTTTTTTTTTTTTGCGGTACGCGGGCCTCTCACTGCTGTGGCCTCTCCCGTTGCAGAGCACAGGCTCCGGACGCGCAGGCTCAGCGGCCATGGCTCACGGGCCCAGCCGCTCCACGGCATGTGGGATCTTCCTGGAACGGGGCGCGAACCCGTGTCCCCTTCATTGGCAGGTGGACTCTCAACCACTGCGCCACCAGGGAAGCCCCCTTTCCTTATTCTTGATTCTGCTATTCGGAGACACGCTTACTTGGGATTCTTGCTGAGTGATGGAACTACCTGACATCTGACCACTAAGCAAAAGCTGGGTTATTATCATTAAGATAGAACAAACCTTCGAAGTTGAAATACTATCATATGAGAAAAGTAGTGTCTTTTTTTTTTAAAAAAGGGTTTATGTCTTGTTTTAAGAGAAAAATATAAGCTCAAGTTAGAATATCCAATGTGACCATCTGTACTCATTCAATTTAACACACATTGTGGGTCTGTGATATGCCAGGTACTGAGGTACACAGATAAGTTAAAACAGTTTCTGCCCTTGAGGGGCTGACAGACTAAAAGGGAAACAAACACAGAAGCCTACAACTACAATTCAGTGTGTTAAGTGCTATAACAGGCATGCAAATTGAGCTAGGAAAGCATGGAGAAGAGAAAAAAATCCAATGGAGAAAGTGTTAAGTAAGGTTAACTTACTTAAGGGATGCAATGGAACTTAGCAAAGAAGATGGGATTTAAGGTTGTTCTTAAAAGATGCATGATGGTGGAGGAGAGAGGGAAGGACAATTTTGACAAAAGCGACAACAGAAGCAAAACAAGTGAAATCTACACCACAAGTGTGATGAGGGCATAAGGTTTTTGGAGTGGGGTTTGGAGACTGAACGGCAGAGACCGAGCTGGGCTTACATCAAATGCCATGGGAGGTCATTTGGAAAATTGCGGGGAGGGCATTATGTATTTTAAATTAGGAGAATGACAAGGTAAGTTTTAGTTTTTTAACTTAAAAAGAAGTGAAAGCAGTGTTGAAAAGAGTCAGGAATTGAAGAAACTGGAAATAGAGAGACCAGCTGAGAGTTTGCTGGAATAGCTCACACGAGGGACAGAGAAGGCCTGATGTGCAGTGGTACCAGCCATGCAGAGATGAGAATGTGTTCCAGAGAGTAAAGCAGAATTGGCTGGGGTCAGATTGGAAGGGAAGGAGAAAACGGATTCTAGGATAGAATAGCTTGTTTGCTCATTTGTGAGACTCAACAGACCATAACACAAGTTGAGTTTATTGTTCGGGTGGTTGGAAACGTGCATGCTCCGGGGAGTGAGGTCAAACGTCTGGTCACGTTGACCAGGTGGCACAGGGAGAGGTAACAACGAGGTGACAGGGAGTGAGCCTGTGTTTGAACACAGACTAGTCTAGTGCAAGTTTAGTAACCATAGTTTCCCCGGCCCAAAGTGGGATGCTTTTTTCTGACAAGCATGTCCCAGTATAACCAAGTATTACGAGACAAATCTTTTCAAGTCAAGACTGTCCCAGAAAATATTGGTCATTTGGTTGCTTTCTAAGTGAATAAACAAGTGGTGAAAACAACCAGAGAAGCAGTGGGGCTGGGTTGCAAAGGAGTCTGTTGAATTGCTCACCACTTCCTTTGCACATAAATGCACTGGTGGTAATATCCCCAGTTATTTATTTCTGCAGCGTCTTCCTTCACGTCATTTCATCTTTCATGAGCGGGCAGTTCTGCCCAGGACGGGGGCACAGCAGACACCGCCCGTCCCGCCTGTAGAGGCTACTGCAGCTCCTGTTCTGAGTCCTGGCTAATTGTTTTGGCTCCTATTACTGAATCACCCAGTGTAGGGGCCATTTGAACTACAGTGACCAACCTTCCCTAGTACGGCCAGTTGTTTGACATTTAAAAATCTTTATTGAAAAAGTCCTCAGTTCCAATTACTGGAAGAAAAAAAGTTCTGCTTTCTTACCATTCTCCCTTTGGCTTGGCCTTTTTGAAGTCTGATCTGGCTTTTGATGGATAGAAAAACACATACAACGAAGAGGTGGTCACCCCGCACCCCAGAAAGGACCAGGGCTTTGGGTGCTGGCGAGGCTGCAGCCAGATACCCATGGAATCTGCTCTCAAGGGCATTTGGTTTTACTGTAGCATCGATATCTTCAAAGGAGGATGGCTTGAAATATGGAAATCTGAGGTATAGCTTGATAAAGCCACAGGCGTGAAGCGCACCCCTGCAAATACCTCTGGCAGCCCTCTCTGAACACGCAGGGCCTGCAGACTTTATCAGATGAAAGACAGAATTCACAACCTGGGAACATGCAAACAGCAGTTTTTTGTTTGCATGGAAAGTACCTCTGCGTTCATCAAGCTTGAGGCAGGTATTCTTTTTTCACAAAATGGAAAATGTCAGAAATGTCAAAGCCGAGTAGAGGTGTTTCAGAGAACCAGCCACGAATGTAAGGAGGAAATTAGCATTCAGGTCACGGACGGCAAGCAGTTTATTCTGGAGTTCATTCTGAGGAGGTAATGACTAGGAAAATGACAAAGAAAACTGTTACTGACCATTAGTGAGCAATCACTCTGTCATATTACTGGGATAATTTAGATAAATGTGGGGTTTTGCTGTCTGCCAGGGAGACGGGCCGCTGATGCCTTTGAGAACGGCAGTCCTCTTAAAGTTGCTTTTGACAAATGTGTTTTTTCATCAGGCAGATGTAAAACAGTCATGTCTGTGCCTGTCTATGGGACGTAGTAATAGCTCATTTTAGAAGTTTGTTTTAAAAAAAAAAACCCAAGAAAATCTGAAAAACCTCTCTGTCCGTTCTCTGTGTTTGGTGCCCAGGGATACATGCTGTAATGGCCTGCAAAGGCCTTTTAGCCACTGTGGAAAGAGTGTTTGGAAACATAAGATATTTAATAAATCGATGCTGAACGTACCATATTTTTGTTCAATTGACTTCTATTATTTTAGCAGCTGCTAATTATGCGCTGTTGATATTTGGAGGCCGGTAACAGATTTCTCTGCTCCATCTGGGTAATCCGGCTTCTCCAGAATGGACTTTTCCCCACCCGAATGCTGCAAGATTTTGGCTGCTGTATTCTGAGGGCAATGATCATATCAACGCAAAATGAAAAGGCAGAAGGGACAAGATGAAATTTACCTAGTGTTGGTCGCAAAATATTTCATTTTATCTTTGATGTCACAGGGCAGTCTCTGATGCCACCTATGTCATTTAGTGCTAAGAGGAAAATAGGAGGGACTATGTCCGTTTTCACAGTGAATAATAGACATGTAAATTCCGAGACTACTTTATCTTAAGAAAATACTAAGCAAAACCGACCACAGCATATATTCTATTTATTAAGAGTTTACAGGAACTGTATTGGGCGTGGAACCCAGCTTTTATCTGTAGTGGAATGAAGTGGGACAGGAGAGGGAAGCTGAGTGCAGGGCTCGAAGTCAGATACTGCTACGCGCTAGTGGCACCAATTGGAAAGTTTCTCAGATTTTCTAAAATTTGGTTTCCTCCTATGTAAAAAGGGGTGAAAATAGCATCTTGTTTTTAGAACTGGTATGAGAATGACATAAGATAAAGAACATATAGCTATGATGATGTTGATGATGATTTTTAAAATGCCAAACCCACCTTAAAATAACCAAAAGTGCTTTTACTGTGATGCAGTGTCGGGGATAACACGCAGTTCTCCCATCCCACTTACCTGTCCTAATAGACAGGGAGGCAAAGAGCCACATGGAAATTCCAATGACTGGCTCCCATGCTCTTTATCAACTATTTTGCTTTTCACTTTGTCCTTGCACACGGGTGTTTTGCTTTCATCTTAACGTGGCTAATTAATTGAAATGCTTGCCAAGATAAGGGGCTGCCTCACTGCTGAAGCCTGGGCCGTGGGCCTGCTGCTGAGGGGAGGGGCCCGCGAGGGGCTAACTGTGTATTTAGGCCTGACCTGTGCACAGCGTATGCAAGCTCAGTCACTGCATTAGTCTGTTAGGGCTGCCACAGCAAAACACCAGAGATAGAGTAGATTAAACAACAGAAAGCTATTTTCCTACAGTTCTGGAGACTAAGGAGTTCAAGGTTCTAGCTCCTTTGGTTTCTGGCGAGAGCTCTCTTCAGGGCTTGTAGAGGACCACCTTCTCATTTGTTCCTCAAATGGCCTTTCCTATGTGTACCAGTGTGGGAAGATCTCTCTCCGTTCCTCTTCCTAAGGGGCCATCAGTCCAATTGGATTAGGGCCAACCCTTATGACCCTCCTTCAACCTTAATTACCTGTTAAAGACCCCATATATCTCCAAATACCATCAGGCTTCTATCCTTTGTTGTATATTGTCTCCTCCCACCACTAGAATGTATGTTCCACGAAGACAAGAATCTTTATTCCACTGATGGGTCTCAACTGTCTGGAAAGGTACCTGGTACGTAGCAGCTATTCAGTGCATCAGTTTTTAAATGAATGAATGAAATGCCTACTCGATTCCCTGGACAGGATCTGCAGGCAGCCTTGTAATATTTCAGGGCTCCAGACTTGAGACTTGCAGCTTAGCACTTGCTACTACCTAATGGAGGGACAGATCCTGGCCCACAGTCACTTTAACCCTTTTTCTCGTATTCCACTGCCAATGGGGAGATACAGAAAACTAAATCCAACTACCCCAGAAAAAGGAAAATATTCATGCTCCAGTTTTTGAAGATATTCCATGAAATCCCAGTGGCTTGATTATAGTCTGTTTTATATTTTGGATCTTACTCTTTGAAGGAGAGAGAAACTTTCCTCAAACAGGAATTTTTTAGGGACTTCCCTTGTGGTGCAGTGGTTAAGAATCCACCTGTCAATGCAGGGGACACGGGTTCGAGCCCTCGTGAGGAAGATCCCACATGCCGCCAAGCAACTAAGCCTGTGCACCACAGCTACTGAACCTACGCTCTAGAGCCCACGAGCCACAACTACTGAGCTCACGCACCACAACTACTGAAGCCCGCGTGCCTAGAGCCCATGCTCCGCAACAAGAGAAGCCACCGCAATGAGAAGCCCGCACACCACAGTTAAAGAAAGCCCACGTGCAGCAATGAAGACCCAACACAGCCAAAAATAAATAGGTAAATAAATTACTTTTTTTAAAAAAGAAATCTTTTAAGTCTTAAAAGGGGGAGTAGAGAACTAATGACTGAATATTGCCTGTGCTTATCTTTGACAGCTCTTAATTCAACATTATTTAATGGGCAAAATTCCCATCAAAAGGTTCATTACTTAGCCTGATTTCAACACTAGTGGAAAATGTCGTGGAGATAACTAAATGCAAGCACCAATCCTAATTTCCCATCCCTTTGAATTAATAGCTCTTGCCTCACCGCCTGCTTCCGACTCACATTCATCTCGAGAATTTATTCCACAGAAACCCCTGGTTCAAAGCAGCACAATCTCAGGAACACAAAAACAAAGTCTGAGTTGAAGGGTTTGCTTTGTTTATTTTGTCCTTTTCCCGTCATCCACGTGAGGGCTTATCTTCAGAGAATACGACAATGTCAAAAACTCTAATTGGATCTTACCAGGGTTTTCCAATTTCAGTATGTGGTTTTAGCAGGAAAAAGCTGTCATATAAACTCATCTTTAGCAATATGAGTAATAGTGGGGAAAAGCGCAGTCAAAGGGAAACGGCTTTTGAGTACACACATTCCTTTTGCTCTCCCGGGTTTGACACATTGTAGAATAACCTTTCAGTGAAATTTGAAAGCTTTCACATTGCCCTCTCTTACTTCTCTGTGGATGGCTGGTGAGACAAGAAAATTATGTGTAGCCACAAAGCACTGATATCTGAGTCCATGGATTTTCTTCTCCCCTTTCCTATAGCTGCGTTTGCCCATATTTTTCTTAGCTTTCATCCTTCACCTAATTTGTTGGAAGTGGCCATTCAAGGCCTGATGGGGAAGAGGAAGAAGAAGAAAGCACTCTTGGTATTAAGTCAATGAAAATTGAAACTGAAAAATAAGGATGAGCTGGCATTATCGGTACAATAGCCTCTGGAAGGTTCTGGTTCCTGATGAGCTCAGAGCAGCCGAGTGGGAAGAAAACACAGAAACAGAAGTCACCCTCCTGCGCCGCTCAGACTCTGGCACAGAGCTGAGCCTTAAGTGCCTTCAGCTGTTGCCTGGCGGGTGCGGGGAGGAGGCACTCAGATATTCAGATTGCCAAGTGAACCTGAAATTTGTAAATTAATATGTGCAGATGGCAGGGGAGCTTCTTCTATGAGAGGAGACAATTGGGCCAGCTCTGCCTGTCCAATCCTTGGCATCTGAAAGCCTTCCCAGTTCTGGGGAGGGGGACTGTGAAATGGGGGTGAGGCTGGGGTTTGGAGCTTTCTTGTTTCAGGAGCCCCAGTCCCTTTAGTGTTGGCTCTGCTTATGCCAGGGTGGGACGGTAATGGCGTTGGAACTGGACTCAGTGTAACACATGCGTCCTAAAGGTTTCACATGCTGCCTCACCCCATCCCTCTTCAGGGCATGCTTGCTGACTGAATCTGTTTTCAAGGTCCAGTCTCTCCTGGTATCACTACAGGATGGAGGGAAGTATGTTACAGGTGAAGAGGTTTTACTGTGTCTCCTCAGTCACTGCAGGGGGCCATCACCCCCGTGTCCTACAACTGGGGTCATAAACAGACCTTCAGGTGAGTTTCCACCGTTTCCTTCAAAGCTGTGCCAGTGACTTATCTGATCCGATCACATGACCCTGGGCACTGACACTTCACCAATTCGAGGGACAACAGCTGACACGCCCATTGCAAAAGCTGTTAATTCAGAATGATAGGAAAGTTAGGTGTCTGGGTGGTCTCACCTCTGGTTGACGGGAATGTCTCTGGAGAATGAGATGCCACAGAAAAAAATGACGTGTGAGTCATAGACTTATTGCGGGAAGGTAACAGTGAACAGCGAATCTGATTTTATTGCTCCAGAGTTGAGGAAGTGAGGTCTGGAGAGATGAAATAACTTTCCCAACCACCCAGGTTACATGTGCTGGAGTCAGGTAAGAACCCAGAGTCCCTGAACCCTTTGCTCTACCTTTTCCCCACTGATTCATAAGAAGCCTCTTTTAGCAGGTGCTGTCCTTTTAGAGAATCAGCTTTGCTATCACGCTGAGGGTGCTCTCAGCTTGAGCCTGAGTTATATTCACTGCTGAGATACAGGCATACCTGACTGTCTGATGGCCTAATAGCATGAACCTGCCAAAGAAGCAAGGATTTTGCAAAATAACTCACCTAAGGAGGCATGAATTAGGGCCCATAATAGGACTAGTAAGAATGTATCACGTTCTATTTACTGTAGAGCACAGGGAATTATCTTCAAAATCTTGTAATAACCTATCATGGAATATAATCAGAAAAAAATAACTGAATTACTATGCTGTACACCTGAAACTAACACAATACTGTAAATCAACTACCCTTCAATAATAATTTTAAGAAGAATGTATCATGTTCTAAGGAAAAGGGTGAATTTTCTGTCAGTAAACATCTTTCAATTCAATCCCTCTTGAGTAACTGTAGGGAGGGAAGGGGGATAGACGTACGCATGTAGCTGATTGCTTTTGTTATACAGCAGAAATTAACACAACACTGTAAAGCAGTTATACTCCAATAAAGATGTTTAAAAAATTTAACAATAGAAAAGAATTCACATAAGAGCAAAGATCAGGGAACAGGTACTTCCCCACTTTCACCGAGGGTGTCAACTGGCCTCGTGCAAGTCAAGGGCCATGAGTAGGAAGCAGCAGTATCCATTCTCTGTATATTAGTCTATATGAAGGCTACCCCCTGCCATTGTACAGCCAAATACAAGGGTCCTTGTCTAGAATATTCAACTCTACTCACTGGTGGACCAAGAGAATAGTGAAGAGGGAAGGCTGAAAACCAGGAAACCTGGTTTTGAAACTTCATTGAGTCACTAATAACTGAGAAAACTTAAGAAAGTGATTTCAACTTTCTGGACCTCAGTTTCCTCATCTGTAAAATGGACGGATGAGTAATAAGTCCTCTGGGGTTAAAATGATATGACTGGTTCTACCCTTCTATGCCTCTTTCCATCACTCAGTGAGAAATGTGTCCAAGGAACCAGTTTTGGGGACAATGTTTTGGCCCGTTGGAGAAGCTTTTTTGCACAATCTACGGATCATTTCTCAGAAGGAACCTTCCTGGGACGGGTATGATTTTGCACATAAGCCAGAGTTGCTGGAGTGATGGCTCAGCCACAGCACCTCACAATAGACCTCTGATTAGCAGAACCCGGGAGTCACGAACAGCGGTTGAGTCAGCGGCACCTCCTTCTAAATATGGGTCTGATCGTGCTGTGCTCTGACAGGAGCCCCTCCCCTGGAATCCAGAGAAGCGACTTCAGCAGGAGATGTGCCCCAGGGGCAGCGTGGTCGATCATAGACTATACCCAGTGTCAGGAGACAGCGCAGTGAATACGCCTCTCTGATTTTCAGTCCTCTGCCCTCCTGTCAGATGGTCTGTTCAATTTCACGTTCCAACAGCATGGCTCCAGGAAAGGGGATGCTGCGTGATCATGCCAGTGCACCCGCCCTTCCACTTTGGAACATGAATCATGTTCATGGAAACACCTCTTAGGATATTAATGTGAGGAATGACTCTGCGATACCTTCCATTTATTCAACAAAATGATGCTTTTCTGACTCTAGAATGGAATGATGGAAAGCTTCCAAAGTCTATTTTTTATTTTATTAATTTTTATTGGAGTATAGTTGCTTTACAATGTTGTGTTAGTTTCTGCTGTCCAGCAAAGTGAACCATTTATACATATATATATATCCACTCTCTTTTAGATTTCCTTCCCATTTTGGTTACCACAGAGCATTGAGTAGAGTTCCCTGTGCTATACAGCAGGTTCTCATTAGTTATCTATTTTATATATAGTAGTGTTAATATGTCAATAATTGCAAATTAAAACAATAATGGGCTACCACTATGCACATATTATAATGGCTAAATTGTAAAACATTAACAACACCAACTGCTAGAGATAATGCAGAGCAACAGGAACTCTGATACTCTTATTCATTGCTAATGGTAACACAAAATGATACGATCACTTGGGAAGACATTTCTCACTTTCTTAAAAATCTATGGGGAGTTCCCTGGTGGTCTAGTGGTTAGGATTCCAGGCTTTCACTGCCATGGCCCAGGTTCAATCCCTGGTCAGGAATTTTTTTTTTTTTTTTGAGGTACGCGGGCCTCTCACTGTTGCGGCCCCTCCCGTTGCGGAGCACAGGCTCCGGATGCGCAGGCTCAGCAGCCATGGCTCACGGGCCCAGCCGCTCCGCGGCATGTGGGATCCTCCCAGACCGGGGCACGAACCCGTGTCCCCTGCATCGGCAGGCGGACTCTCAACCACTGCGCCACCAGGGAAGCCCTCCTATGTCGTTTTATGAAGCCAGAATAGCAACCGTACCCAAACCATACAAAGGTAGTGCAAAAAGGGGAACTGAAAACAATTTTCACCTATGAGTAAATATAAATGGGAAAAGTTTAAATACAATAATATTAAATAGACTCTATCAGTAAACTAAAAGAATAGTACAGTAAGACAAACAGAGGTCAGCGTAGAGACAGTTCAGAGTAGAGACAGAGGTCAGCGTAGAGCCAGATTATCCAAGTGTGAATGCTCCTCTGCCATTCAATAGCTGTAGGATCTTGGGCAAGTTACTAAACCTTTCTGTGCCTCTAGTTTCTTATTTGTAGAATGGGGATAATTATAGCACCTACCTAATGGGTTGTTGTGTGGATTAAATTAGTTACTACATATGAAGTGTTTAGAATTGGGCCTGGCATTCAGCAAGTTTGCTTTTATTTCTGTTACTATTTTTCCAGGAATACAAAGTATAAGGCAAGGATCAAACTTCTTTCTCAAAGAAAACGACCCCTCGTTCCAGCACAATTTATTAAATAATAGTTAATTTTCTGACCTATTTGAAATAATGGGCTTTGCCAGATTCTAAATATCAGGGTGTATTCCTGGACTTTCTATTCTGTCATGTTTATTTGAACATCTATCTTGATCCAGTGGCATATTGTTTATATTTTTAAAATAGGCTTTAATAATTTGTATAATTGTTTCTTTCCTACTACCTTATTTGTTCTAAATTGTTTTGGTCATTTGCCCTTACTATCTGTCCTGATAGTACAAAAAGGAAAACTACAAATCAATTTCACTTACGAATATCAAGGCAAAAAGTTTAAATAAAATAATAGCAAATACCCATTGGGTTTTAATAGAACTCCTTTAATCTTAAAATTATTTTGCTGATATTTGATACTTTATTATATTCCAGGAAAATGATGTACTTTCCAACTGCTCAAAACATTTTTTGAATTATCTCAGTATATTTTAAATTTTCTTATAATGACTCTTCTATTTATTGTTAAATTGATTTATTGTTTGTTTGTTCGCCATAGGGAATCGGCCCTTTCCCCCACTGTGTGCTCTAACTGGTTGTTGCCCACATATAGGGAAGTTGTTAATCAATGTTATATATTTATACTTTAAATATATGATTCTCTCCTTTCTTATTTCTCACGTATTTTCCCCCTTTATTTTATTTCTTGAGCTTTCTAGATAATCATATCAACTGCAAATAATGAAAATTTGGTGTCTGAATTCTAGCTTATATACTATTCTCATTCTTTACTAGCCAATGCTGGAACTTACAGAACAATGTCAAATAATGGTAATACTACCAGACATTTTTTCCCCTGAATTTAGTGATTATGTGCCTGTATTGTGTCACTATTGAAGATATTAAGTTTGCATTGAGGTATATATGTGATATAAGTATTCTTCAAAACTTAATGAGACAATTCAAAAATTAAGTACAGAGGTTAAGTTTCCAAATGCCTTTTCATTTTATGTATTTATGAAATGTAATACATTCCCTTACATTAAATGATCCTGGCATTTTGAGAACAGATTATGACATCCTATTATTTTATTATACTGATGAAGGAGATGTATTAATTTTAACTTAGAAATTTTTACATTTATGACATTATGTATGATTGTGCTTTCAATATGTTTGTGCTGGCTATTTCAGATTTATAATTCACTGTTATAAGAGAGTCATGAATGAATTTTTTTTTTTTTTTTTTGCGGTACTCGGGCCTCTCACTGCTGTGGCCTCTCCCGTTGCGGAGCACAGGCTCCGGACGCGCAGGCTCAGCGGCCATAGCTCACAGGCCTAACCGCTCCGCGGTATGTGGGATCTTCCCGGACCGGGGCACGAACCCGTGTCCCCTGCATCAGCAGGCGGACTCTCAACCACTGCGCCACCAGGGAAGCCCCATGAATGAATTTTTTAATGATCCCTCTCTCTCTCCATACTCTTGATCATTTTGTATAACAAAATATTTATTCTTGAAAACATCTTAAGAATACACTGGTAAAATTTTGGGAGATAAATTTTTGGATAATATTTTGAATTCCCTTCACTACCATTGGTCTATTAAGGATAGGTATTTCTTGAGGTAATGCTGGTACTCTATATTTTTTAAAGGCAATTTTCAACACTGATGTTTTCAATTTATTATACAGAATAACTTTCAATATAATATTTTCTTATAATCATAATTACCATTCCATCTGATGTTACATTACTTTGGTTCCACATTCACTGTATTTGTGTTCTCCCATTCTTTAATGGGACAGATATGTCTATCACCTACACCCCAACTAAAAACAAAAACTCTTTATTTTTTGTTTGTTTTCTTGTTTAATAATTTTCACTTTTATCTCATTTTTTCCAGGTTTTATTTTTGTTGGTATAATTTTTCTAGCTTTTTCATTTAAATGTCTCATTTAAAAAATTATTCCTTATTTAATAGTGTAAATGACTTAGCGCTTAGTGTGTCTCTGAGTACAGCTTTAGCCTCATGGTATGGGCTTGATCTGTAATATGCTTGTCATTTTATTAATACCCCACAATTAGGTCTAGATCTGTTTTGACATTGGAGTTATGTAGGCAAGGAGTTTGTTTTGTTTTATCCCAAGTGGTTAAACGATAGTGAAAACTGTAACTGAAAACTGACATAGGGTTGAAGCTGGGGTATTGTATTGTCCATTTGTAAGCTGGGGAGTGGAGAAAGTAGTTCTGCAGACAGAGTGAAGGCACAGGAAATCTACATGAAAAATAATCTCCAAGTGTCTCTGATGTAATGGAACCAGGGACTGCTATTTAAGAACCATTACACTAAATTGCAATTCCTCTTACCTAGAGTAGAACAACAGGTTAAACTCTTTTCTTTTTCCCTCTCCACCACTCCATCTCTCACCGCCTCCAGATCATTCTAAAACTTCAACATTCCACCACGTTAACAAAATCGTGCGATGACTGCCATTTACTAAGTGCTTACTTTTGACTTTGTAGAGGTTAAGTAACTTGTACAATGACAGAATGCAAGTAGGTGGCAGAGCCATGATTAAAAACCAGATTGGGCTGACTCTCGCTATGCTTTAAACCAGTATGCTGGGACAGATTCACACTCCCATGCTTGCTCTCTGCAGAGCAACATCCAGTTGACGAAATGTCTAGTCGAATAAACATGAATGGTAGGTACGTGAGCTAGATAATTTGGAATTGCTATTCAGACTTGTATAACACCCATGAAGTCCAAGAAAGAATAACTACCAAATCCGTTCTTTGACAGGGTAGGTACAGAAAAAAAATTTTTTCATCATCATGAAAGTGGATTCATGCAAAAGGACTTTAAAAAAATTTCTGACTCATCTCTTTGAAAATCCTCTCTCTGTCTATCTAGTTGCATTTCAATATAAGGTTGACAGTAAGTTTTTTCATTTTTCATGCCTCTTTGCCTCTAATAGTACAGATAATACAGCTTTTACTTATATAAGCAAAATCATCTCTATTATGACTTCAAATGTTATAATCTGTCAGCCAGTGAGTATTAACTAAACACTTTATCCCTCCATCCCCCAGAAATACTGCTTACCTCAAAGGAAGAGATTAGCTATGAGACTCCCTATGTGAATTCTTGCCTCATGATATATTCGTTTTGCAGAAAAACCTTTCACATAACAACTTATATCTCCACTTGACCATCCTTCATATTTTACTGATCATGTTAAAGACAATAATTAATGATGATAAAGAATTACACATTAACTATAGGACATTAGAGGTCAAGCCCTTGGAAAGTGGCAGGGATTCTGCTGACTCCACGGTTTGTTTCTGATTTTCCCCGAGCAGTACACAGCTTATGAGCTACAGCAGACTTTCATTCTGAAAAGTCAATATCCAAGGGCATATTTTAAATTAATCAAACCTGTTTCTGAGAGATAAGCTAAATTATTTCTTTAAAAGGAGAATGTGAAATGCAAATTGATGTGTTCATTATATTTAGCTTCAAGAAATAGCCTTACATAACCCCAAAGTGGATTAAATGATGACTAAAACCCAACTTCAAGTTTGAAGCTGATACAAAATCTCTAAAGAATGAGTTGTGACAATCTTCTGAAGTCATAGGTTGCACTCAATATGTTTCTGATTGTTCCATTCATTTCAGTCACAATTTAAATTATGGGAGTCAAGTCAATAAATATTTATTAAGCTCCCTTATCTACTATGGATTTAGAAAAAGAATATAAGATACAGTTTGTCTACCCAGAAAGTAAAGTCTTCCTGAGGAAGAAGACTTAGACATACGGAAGCAGTCATAGATGAAAAAAAAATTATATAGAAATGACTCAAAATTCATGGTTTCTAGAAGTTATGACATGCCTTTACAAGCTCTCTGTTACTTCTTGCCTCTGTCTCCTCATTTAATCATGGCCCAAAGCTTAGCTCAGTCCAATTTAACCACAGCCTACAGAAAGCTTAGATTGAGGCATGTTTTTCTTTACCAAATGGGAGATTATTGTTTTCCCTTGTTTTGAGAGTAGCTTTAATAAAAGATTAGCACACAAGCCTTAAGCAGCCTATAGAAAAGAAGAGCTTCAGAGAAAACAAGGAATATGTCTGGAGCCATTTCAGTTGGTAGCCAACTTCCTTCTGCAAATATCCTATACTCTTTAGATATCCATTGATTTCTTAACCAGTAGGAACTTGAGGATTTCTAGACTGTAGACTTCTTGAACAAAGGTAATTTTTGCCTTGGCTGTCACCCTGCCTACCAAAGTATTTAGCACATGCTAGACATACAATATTATCTGCTTGCTTGATTAAAAAAAAAGAGTGAATAAATAAGTGTTTTCTTTAGAGCAATGTTAAAAATGCAAGATTAAGTAGCACAGTAAAAGTTTGGATAAGATGTCTTTTGATTCTCCTAAATAAACAAAAGCCTGCATTTAATAAATTTAAATACCAAAGCAACGATGTTGAAAGACTGTGTATCTTTTGGCTTTGTGTGTATAAATATAGGGATTAATCTCATTTGAAAATGTGGTAAGGAGGATTATTCCAAATGGTGAAAACGAAACCCCTGATTTAAGTATAGAAAGGTTATTATTTCTGGCCTTGCCTCCTGGCTTCCAGGTGATATCACTGCTACTGAAGTTTTCATTTCTAGAGTTGCAATCTCTCATCTTTGGAGTTTATGGTTGGCAGTGAAATAGATAACTTTATAAAACAAATTGTTGAAATACCACTGGCAAATTTCAATATTCTTGCTCTTGACTACTCTTGAAGAGTATCTCTGATGAGTGAGCTATCTGTGGTCCACAAAATGGAAGCAACTCTTCAGGGTCTGAAATGAGAGTAACTTCTAGTTGATTAAGCGAAATTAAAAGATCAATTAATGGTTGCAGATATGCCGCATACTGAATGTTTGTTTACTCCCAAATTCTTATGTTGAAACCTGATCCCCAATGTGATGGTATCTGGAGGTGCTGACTTTTGGAGGTGATTAGGTCATGAGGGTGGAGCCCTCATGAATGGGATTAGTGCCCTTATAAAAGAGACCCCAAAGAGCTCCCTCACCCCTTCTTCCATGTAAGGACACAGCAAGAAGGAGGTCCTCACCAGACACCAAATCTTCCAGTGCCTTGATCTTGGACTTTCCATCCTCCAGAACTGTGAGAAATAAATGTTTGTTAAGTCACCCATTCTAAGGTATTTTGTTACAGTAGCCTAAGCAGACTAAGACAAGATACATATAGATTCCTAATGCACTAACGTGAGGCTAGATAATTCCTCCTTGATCAATATATCAAACTCTACATCAAAAGCTAGTTTTTCTGTTGCCACATCTCAGGAACCAGCATGAGCTCCCCCTTCATCATCAGAATAGCCCTCACAAGTGAATCCCAACCAACACCACTGTGGATGACCCGGCAACACAGGCAAAAAGGATGAGCAATTACCACCTGGAAGCCTGGACACTCTGAAAGTGTGTCATTATGGAAATCATTTTCATAGAGGTTGCTATGGTTTCTGTGCTACACTCTCTGTATATATAGTTGGATGATTTTAGCTAATCAACGGCAAGCCACAGCGTAATTATTTTCTCTTCAGAGAACACAAGGAAAAAGAAAAGCCTGGAGTTTCTTGCACAATGTCATTGCTGACAGTTATTTTTTTTTTACTACAAAAGAAAGACATGTTCTTATTCCAAATGAAGAGCAGAAAACGAAAGTTGGGAGAAAATTGAAGCCATTTTCCAATTCAGGCTAGCCTTTTGAGAAGCACCAGAAAAGCTATTCTCCCAAATGATCTTCCTAGAATAATTTTTTATTAAGATGTTCATCCAGGAGGATGTGAAGAAGAAATAATCCCTACCCACAAAGAATCTTGGAATTTTCTTACTACCTCTGCAAGGCGTCTGGACATTGAGAAGCCATGGTTTGGGCTTATTATTGCTCTCCCTAAAGTCAATCACTGCTTCGGGTTTTTACAGTTTGTTTACAGAATATTATTAAAAGAAAAAGCCACTACTTCATATAGGGTCAAACACAGATAAAATATGGGAAAGAATCCTACTAAAAGAAGCAGAGAAATAGAATCATCACAAGTAAAACCATAAAAGAGGCTTAAGAGATCATTCAGAAAGCTGAATATTCAATTGTCACCCACTTTCCTTTCTAGTCCCAAGAGTTGATTGGGTATAATCTAAATATGTTACACTCATTTACTTGCTGGTGCGTTTAATAAATTTAAATTTGGGGAGAGACATTAGCAAGAGGACCAACAAGATGCAAACTTTGGCCATCTTCATACAGACAGTGGGAACAGCACATGAAAGTCACAGGGGACAGGGGTCTTCGCAGAAGTAGTTCAAGACTTCTGGTTGCATCGTCAAAGAGAATGGTTGGTGGGATTTACCAAGAGGAAGGCAAGGCTCCTGTTTTGAGGCACTTTGCTTTTGCATACATAAAATATGAGTCTTTGATTGATATGGAAAAGTTTTCTTATTGTAAACGTAAAGTTCAGTCAATTTCCTGTTTGAATGTTGTAACAAACAGTCAAGGTCAGAGTTCTATGGTCTCATATAAACAAGTCATGTCACTCCCAAATGTTCAGATTTGAAAGGATGTGTTTTATTCAAGCTGTATGATTGTAGTTCATGTTTGAAAACAGGTTCGTTTTCAGATAGACACAGCTCTCTACAAAAGGACTGCATTCCTTGACCATGAAAAGAAATTCAGAGCGTTAACATGCATCGTCAGATATACAAGAGAAACAGTGGACTTAATGGTTTCAAAAGACAACGTGGATTTAGCGTGAATACCACTTTTCCCTTAATTTCTCTTATTTGAAAATAAAAACAAAATACAGATAATGGAAAATTTTATTACTTCAGGGAAGTATATTAATCTGTTCAGATTAGAGGCTGCCCTTGGCTTTAGGTGTTACCATCACCTCCATAAACCTACATCACTGTTATTTGGGGTTTGGCACTATGGTATGTATCCCTGATTTATATGAGAAAATGGGATTGGCTCCTCAGGTAGGCTGAGAACCCATCAGGCTTTGCAGAAGTGAGCTTTTATTCACGGTGGCTGACTTCCTCTGACCACTAAAGTCACGCAGCTCTCCCCATTGAGATGTCCCCTGAGGGTGTAGAGTTCTTTTGTAGCACATGCAGTCTGTTCATGTTGTGGTCTGCACTCTTTTTAGCACTTTTGGAGAGAACACACAGCATGCACCATAAGTTCAAGTCACTTGTGAAATACAAATTTAAGGTTTTTTCTGGATAGAAGTCAGGTGGCATGTGCTCCTTTTAAATGCATACACCTCAACAACGCCACACACTCAAGGAACTTTTTCTCTGACATTGCTCACACTTCTGCTTGGGATATTTTTGCAATATCTGTGAGACAATTCTCATGATATTTACTTTTTGGTCCGCTTATAAAAACAATACCTAATTGTTATAGACTACTTAGAATATATAGAAAAGTTTTAAATGAGCATTAAAAGTTACGTATAATCACACTATTTAATAATTACTACTGTTAACATATGGTGTGTTTTCTTAAAATTTTATACACTCACACACATACATATATCCAAATACACACAGAAATACAATGAACTACATATATGACTGTGTATATACAATGAACTATAAGGATACTCTTTAGTCTGTCATAGTTATCACAACTATTTTATTCTTATTTGACATTAATCTTTTAGTTTTTAAGAATATTGATGTAAATGATTATATATTTTAGATCACTGGTTTTAAAAATTCTGTCCTTTGTGAGTCCTCTAATCGCTTTTATGCTTAGAAAGTTCTTTCACATGTTAATATCTAACAGAGCTTGAGTATTATATTATTTCATTTTATATTTTTCTCCTGAATGTATCTGGACTTTTTTACTATAAGATGAAAAGAGAGTATCTAATCTAATCAATTGACTAAATAGCTTATTAATTTTCTCAACAGCATTTTTTGACTATTTCCTTTCTTTCTTCATTGATTTATGAAACCATCTTTATCACATACTATTATTTATATCCTGAGATTTCTTTCTGGGCTAAGTACTATGTTATGTTAATCTGTCCCCTTGTAAATTCATTCATTTAACAGATGTTTCTGAGGGTCTGCTATGTGCCAGGCATCATCTTAGGCAATTGAGATAAAGCAGTAATAACACAAAAATCCCTCCCCTTATGGAGCTTACATTCTGGCACGGGTTGGGGGGAGATTAACAAATACAGGATGAGTAAGTGAAATATATATTATACTAGACAGTAATGAGAGCTGGGAAGTGAAAAATAAAGAGAAGGGACGGGAGGTTTGTGTGTGGAGGAGGATGGTGATTACTCGGTTGCTATCAGACAATAGCTGGAAGCAGCCATCTGACTGAAAGACATAAAATAGTCTTAAAACATGAAATACTCATGTCTTGGGTGATGTCAGAGAATGCTCTAGTGGTGAGGGCAGTGCCAAGAACAGCGCTATAATAGAATAGAAATGATTTGTGCAGAGAGTAATATTTTATTCTTATTTGACGTTACAAGCAGGTGGAATCTTTTCCCCTAGGACTGACCGTGCTGGATTTTATTACCACTTGGACAGTGACCCATAAACAGCCCTTGATTGACCAAACAGAGAGCTGCTTCGTTTATGGATGGCAGTTCCAAGGTGATCAGACAGCATCCTGTTTGGAAGGCTGCCACTCTCAACAATGAAGGTAAAAATAAATTAGCTCAAAGGACTGAGTTGTATGACGTTTTCCCCTGTGTTCGGGATTTTACCAACTTGTGGGCAGTGGCCAGTGGCCTGTCCATATGGTTAGGCAGAAAGGCAATGGAAAATTGACCTATTAAAGGATGCTTGTGTGAGGAAGAGCCTTGTGGAAATCACTATGGGAATTTGAGGGGTCATGTAAAAAATTTGGGTAGGGAATGATTTCTTAAATGAAACAGAAAAGCACATACCACAAACGAAAACATGATAAATATGTTTATATTAAAAACTTCTGCTCATCAAATGAAACCTTAAGAATGTGAAAAGATAAACCACAAGCTGGGAGAAGGTTAAACACATATGTCTCATAAGGAACTCATATTTAGAATATTGAAAAACCTCCTACGGTTCAATAACAACAACGAAAAATAGAAAAAAATTGGATAAAAGACAATTCCCAAAGACAAAATAAGGCCAACCAATCGACAGATTAAAAAATTCCCAAATTATCAACTCAGGACAATGCAAAGTAAAACCACAATGAAAAACTCATTACTAGGAATAAAAATCAGACAATAAAAATATCAGAGAGGATGTACAACAAAGAATGTTACTCCTAGGGGGAGAGTAAATTAGTACAAGTATTTTGCAAAACCACCGGGCATTATCTAGTATGTACCAAAGAGAAACTCTTACACATGTGTTATCTGTAAGGTTATTGTTTACAGTAGCTAGTGCACAACTGGCAACAATCAAAATGCTCATTGATAGGAAGATGAAAATAATAATTCATGAATAGTACACAGCGTGGAAAGGAATGATGTACAGTTATTACACCAACGTGTATGAGCCTCAGAAACACAACAATTTTGAGCCAAAAAGTGGCAGAAGAATGTATTCACTATTTTAAATTCAAAATATTCAAAACAAAATATACCTCAGGATTTAAACATATCTGGTAAAACTATAGTGAATCAAAAGGGAGTCGCTGAGACAAAATTCAGAAAGATTCTAGAGGAGGGAAGAAAAAAGAAACGGAGGAAGAGCTGAAAAGGGTTTCAAAGGTATTGTTCTATTTCTTCAGCCAGGTGGAGGCTGTATGGTTATTCATCTATTTTTAATCTTTATAACTTAAATGAAAGGTCCATATATCCTTTTGTGTTTACAAACTATTTCCTATTTTCAATTTTTTGAACTAAGGGACATGTATTCCATGACGTCAATAGATTTAAGTCCTTCAGCAGATACTATGCAATTACAGCTACTCTGAGAAATTCAGTAAGATCCACGTCATTATAGCTTACCAAATTTTCATCACAAAAATATTCAGGTTAACAACAGAATATTAAATCACACCAAACAATTTAGCTTGACTGTGTTGTACCCTTCTGGCATTAAGCTTCAAACTAATAATCTTCAGCCTTGAAGAACCACAAATATCACATCTCACTGCTTAAATAGTGCTCTCAGAACCGTTAGCTTCGATTTTATCAGGACTGTCTGATAGTGTGGTAGATCCTAATGGTATTTACATCTCATTTGTTGGATATAATTCGCCTTGGTAACCAGTGCACTTAACTCTCACACATGCCCTAGGAGTTTGTGTGTGCATGTTAGCTCAAGAAAAGTGATGATCTACAAAGTAGGGAGAATAAAGAATAAACATTCCCCAAAGGGGTTGCTGAATTGCTGGTTATCAGATCACAGCCACACCTACCCACAGACGCAAGAATCTCCAGCTATAAAGATAAAGGTCCTGGAATGATTACAAAAAAATTCAACGGCAGGTTTATGTAAAACATGAACTGAAAGCAATGACTAAACAAAATTATAAACCAAATTTCATGAATGATATGAATAAAATCATTTTAATTTTATTAGGTTAGGATTTTAGGTTTAATTTTATTGGGATTAATTTTATTTTTTTAGGTTGAATTTTATTCGGATTTGCTAAACTTAACTACTCTTCCTAGAAGAGAAATGTAATGAAATAGGAGAGGGATTTTCTTCTCCAGATTTACTGTACTTTGTATACTTAATTTCAGCCAGTGCCTTAGAAAACATTTAGATATTACCATGTTTGTGAACATTATCCAACACTCATTCTCCTGTCCCCTGTATAATACCATTTACCGTGCAGCAGAGATCATTATACGGCTATTTAACTTTGGACCTCTTTCAATAGCTTCTGGTTATTTCATTAAAAGCTGGGCCTGAAGGCTTGTGGAGCGTCTGTGTGTGTGTGTGTGTGTGTGTGTGTGTGTGTGTGTGTGATGTCTATCTTAGATGGAAATTTTATACATGTATGAAAAAGAATCATATTAGCATCTATAAACTAATGTCAAGACTCATAGAAGAAGAGAGATTAGAGATCACTTTGTTTTATTTTATTTCCCCTAATTTTCAATTTCAGCTATTTCTATTATTTACAATCTGTTTCCCTATTCCTGGCAAAGCTTTTCTGGCTGACAAACATCCAAAATGTCCATACCAGGGCAGACTTAGATTTGATTTATGTGAGCAGTTGTCCTTCGTGATAGCTGGTCAGCTGTGACTTCCCCAGAAACACACAAAAGGAGCTGGCTCAGGCACGAATCTGGGACGCTGCCTTCCCCACAGATATGCCACGTCAACCAGCCAAAGGGCTTACACGAGTCACTTAGGCCCACATTTCAGATTGAAGAGTCCATACATCTGGCACTGTTATGCTTGACTGGTGCTAGATTGTGTCATATGAACAGCTGAGGAATAAATTTGGGAACATTATTAACCAAGACCAAAATGGGCCACTCGGTTTCACTGGTTTAAAACGACAGCTCCTGTTTTTCTAGAATGTGGTTGTCTCAGTATTCTAGCATGTGCATCTCAATATCAGTTACCAATCAATTTATAACCAAATAATTCATAAACCAGCTGTTTGTAATATGCATGTATCTATCTTCTAGCAAATTCAGTAACTTTTTAATGGGTAGTTTAAGAGACATAGGAGGACATTTGAATTTGAGGGAGAGTCAAGCCATTTTTGTGCAGCAGTTTGATGATGCAAAATCAAAACCCTCTAACAAACGTTTTGCAGGTCTTCCAGGAGTGGATGCCACTGTATAGGCTAGGAGATGTCAAAAGGCACAAAATATTATCCGTGCCTCCAGAGGCCCCACGATCCGGAAAAGGAAATTATCTATGCAATAAACGTTTGCACAAGGGTTAAATCAGCAGGAATGGAGAGGAGACAAAGGACAAGAAACATCCTGGAGACCGAGTCTGAAGGACCTGGGGACTCACTGAGGGTGGCAGAAGGAAGTGTAATAAATAGCTGATGTAACGGGTGGCCAGGGATAGAGCATGAACAGGACAAGCAGGACAAGGATCAAGTAGGACCAAGTTTGGTAGAAGGCGTGATATTTGTGCTCTGACTCTTAAATAGTTTAATTCCTCCCACCCCAAGTAAAATATCTGAAACTATGGGGAAAGAAGGACTTTTAAACAGTGGCTGATTATAGCAAAGTTGGGAAGGAAGGTGATGGTTTAACGATTTGATTGCACGATGGATGAGAAAAAGAGAGAAACTGCTTGCCCCAGATGTCAGCCGTCTCTACCCAGAGCAGGAGGTGCAGGAGTAGGGGAGGCACCAGTTATCGTAACTCCAAGAAGAGAGCCATTTCCGCTGAATTTTGAACATTAATTTATATAGTCTCTGATTATGCTGGTATACATCACACTAAGAATTTGATGAACAAATTTGGGGTTGAAAGTCTCTACTTATCTTCATCTGTTTCTGGGCTTTGTCTTGGAAAACAGCTACTTTAACTGTACATAGAGCAAATATGGGAAAGGCTGAAAGTAAGATTCCAGTGAGTGAAGAAGGAAGTGGTTCAAATGATCAAATCCTACTGATTTGTTATACACAATGCCTGGAATCATATAATCATAAAGGCGGACTTTATTCTGTCTTTGCATGAAAAACTGTATTCTGATGTGTTTTATATGGCTGTGTCAGTTACCAACTACTCATTACTAGAGACCAAGGATTATATCTGACTAAATTTATCTCCACAGAGCTCAGCCCAGAATCTGGGACATGAGGACTTACAAATATTTATTGATAAATGAGAAAAAGTTTAATGTCAATATCATAAAAATCTTCCAATTTCAAGATGAGATTTGGTCAAATGCAGTAAGTTGTTGGGACAATAGTTTCTATTGAGCCGTTGTAATTCAGAACTTCTGTTCACTTATACGTTATCATTGATAATATAGGACACAATGGTGTAAATGGGGAGCAAAAGCCTGGGCTACTAAATCACTATTCACATTCATGATTTTAGTTTCTAGACTCACATGTTTCATCCTTTTACAAATGTCCTGAATTTTGAAGAGTGAAGAGGGAGATCAGGTGTTCTAAAACCTCAGGTTCACCCCTCATTCTTAGACTGGGCTAGTGTGGGGGCTTAATGGATTGCAATTTAAATGAAACGTCACGATGAGGCTTCTCTTGCTTCCCTTGTCACAGCTAGGCACCAGAAGAATGGCCAAACTGTGAAGCTGCTCAAGCTTGAGGCTATACCCCAGTTGCTCTACTGACCGTTACCTGCCCCCATGGGTGCGGGGATGAACTTGGCTGTTTCCATACTGGGAGGTGTAAGAGGCATTTTTAAAGATAGTGGACTTCGCAGGCGGTCGAGGGGTTAAGACTCCACGCTTCCACGTAGGGGGCATGGGTTCGATGCCTGGTTGTGGAACTAAGATCCCGCATGCTGCGCAGTGCGGCCCTCCCCTCCAAAAGATGGTATAGTATGTTTCTACCATCACCAAGAGTGGTAAGTTGGCAATTAACTTTGAGGATCTTTATGTATATACACGTTCTGAAATCAAAGAGCTTAATGTGTGTAAATTATGAGCTGGACAATTCAGTTTATTCGATTATAAATTTATCCATGATTATGCCGTTTTCATCTTATTAATTGTCCATGAAATGTATACTAGAATCCTTTAAATTGTCTGTAATCTTCCTCATGGGCCTGCTTCTCACAAGAAAATATAAAAGTAGTAAAAGAAATAAATGTTGTAACACTGGGCAATAGTTACTTTCCATTCACTCTAAGTCGATCTGATAAGCTATCCAAATTAAATGATCAGCCCTGCTTGTGCACTTAGCTCAGGAAAGATGCTGTGATGTTGGCCATATGTAATAACTTTTGAGCTAAACACATTTTTAGTTAAGGCTCTTAAATCCAATATATGAGGAAAGAAGAATATGAAGGAAATTGAAGAAACGGATTCTTTCAAATAGCAGTAACAAGAAACCGGGTAAAAATTTGCTTAGGAAAGCTCTTCCTTCTAAGATAGGTCGGGGCAAACTTTGCAGCCCGTTAAAAATCTTGTGGGGGGCTTCCCTGGTGGTGCAGTGGTTGAGAATCTGCCTGCTAATGCGGGACACGGGTTCGAGCCCTGGTCTGGATGGATCCCACATGGCGCGGAGCAACTAGGCCCGCGAGCCACAACTACTGAGCCTGCGCGTCTGGAGCCTGTGCTCCGCAACAAGAGACGCCGCGATAGTGAGAGACCCGCGCACCGCGATGAAGAGTGGCCCCCGCTCGCCGCAACTAGAGAAAGCCCTTGCACAGAAGCGAAGACCCAACACAGAAAAAAATAAATAAATAAAATTAATAAACTCCTATCCCCAACGTCTTCTTAAAAAAAACAATGAAACAACAACAAAAATATCATGTGGATACTGCCCACCATTTTTTTTGGCCATTGTGTATTGCTCCCACTCTCACTCCAAGTGGAGACTGAATTTTGTTACCCCTTAATTTTAAATACTTCTTCAAAAGCTAATCCACAGGAGGAGTGAAGAATATCAGCAGTGCTTCCAACTTTTCCCAAGTTTCACATCTTTTGTGAACAGTCCACTATTAAAAGCATGGCCCTATAACTGGAAATTCCATCTTCAGAGATTCTCAATAACAATTCTCTAAGTGAAGACCTAGGAGTTTGGAATATATGTATAATTGGGTGGGGGGAGGACATATGAAAACTAGTAAAGGGATTATTAGTAATAAAAGTAGTAAGAGTGGTAGTAATAGTAGCAGCAGCAGTGGTAATGTTACGCTTCCACTGGGTGCTTACTCTGGGCAGGCACTGCTGAAAACAATATGTTACCTCATTTGATCCTCACAGCAACGCTGTGAAATGTGTACTATAATTATCACCATTTTACTGAGGCACAAAGAGCTTAAGTAACATATGTTACACAGGGTCACACAGTTTGGAAGGGGCAGAGTATAATGCTGTCTCTCAAAGTTATCAACCTATGGTACTAAATTATTTCCTGAAGTTTGTTTTCTATATTCTCTTTACTATTAATATTCCAACTCAATTTATCTTTAATCATAACATCCTGCACCTCTTTGGTACTTGTCATTGAATTGCTACACTTTAATGTTTATGTGCTATATGCAAATCTCTTCCCACAGTCAGATTTCTGAAATTATCTGTTACTATACACTTACCAGCTCAGCATTTAGTCTCGTATTGAGTTTCATATCTGACAGTAAAAGCAATTAAACGATGGACATACTGACCTTAAAACAAAAACAATGAGCTATAGGTATTACCTCTGCTTTTTCAAAAATTTAAGCGGATGACTAGCTATCCATGCCTTTTATGAACAGAGGAACCGTTGTGTGCAATATATTTTGTTTCAATTTCCTCTCATATCTTAAGGACCCTCACACCTCCCCTGCAGCACATGAAGCTGAGGGGCTTCATGGATGGACTGTCAACAGGCTTTAGCTCTTCTTGGCAATGTATCTTCGGAGTCCAGAGACTGAGTTCAACTGATACCTTTAAGTATCAATTAAGCTGATCTCCTTCTATAATAATGTAGAGATTTACATTAAAGTTTAGACTTCAGCCTTTTTACCAGAAACTGCTTGGAATTCAGATACTTACATTTTACCTCCCCCCCCCCACCTCCTTTTAAATATTGAAAAGCAATATCAATCCATTTTAAATCAGATCAAATGTTTCTTTGCGAAATGAGAAACCCTCCCTAGAGGCTATTCCCTCTTTCTAGAAAGTGGATAGCGCTATCATGGGAGATCCTCAGTGCTAAAATGCACTGGACACCATGACAGGATTTGCCGTGTAATAAACTGTGCTAATTTGTATGCCGTTAATGAAGTGATAGGGACAAAGGAAATTATATCAATGGAAATAGGGCTCCGATAATTAGGGCACTTTGAGGTTAGCAGCTGCTCCTGTGTAGCCGGCTGTGGATATTTACATATAAGGCAGGCCTTGGAGAAATGAGACTGGCTACTAGCCAGCAGGCTGGACCCAGGCGCATGGACCCCAAGAGTCTGGACTTAACTGCTCCCTTGAGCGTCCCTCGGTTGGAAGAGTTCTGCAAGGAATAAAACTGGAGTTCCAGACCCCACAGTCCGATGCCAACCCTCTCTCTCTCTCCCATCAGAAGCTCCAGGTACACCCGAAGCAGTAGAGACATCCGGGGAATGGATCAGTTTTCTGCCCTGAGCCACAAGGGCTGATTTCAGAACACCACGCAATAAATGATAGAGGGATTGCTGGGTCGTATGGCAGTTCTATTTTTAGTTTTTTAAGGAACCTCCATACTGTTCTCCATAGTGGCTGTATCAATTTACATTGCCACCAACAGTGCAAGAGGGTTCCCTTTTCTCCACACCCTCTCCAGCATTTATTGTTTGTAGATTTTTTGATGATGGCCATCTGACCGGTGTGAGATGATACCTCATTGTAGTTTTGATTTGCATTTCTCTAATGATCCCACTGCTAGGCATATACCCTGAGAAAACTATAATTCAAAAAGAGTCAAGTACCAAAATGTTCATTGCAGCTCTATTTACAATAGCCAGGACATGGAAGCAACCTAAGTGTCCATCAACAGATGAATGGATAAAGAAGGTGTGGCACATATATACAATGGAATATTACTCAGCCATACAAAGAAACGAAATCGAGTTATTTTTAGTGAGGTGGATGGACCTAGAGTCTGTCATACAGAGTGAAGTAAGTCAGAAAGAGAAAAACAAATACTGTATGCTAACACATATATATGGAATCTAAAGAAAAAAAAAAAGGTCCTGAAGAACCTAGGGGTAAGACAGGAATAAAGACACAGACTTACTAGAGAATGGACTTGAGGATATGGGGAGGGGGAAGGGGAAGCTGGGACGAAGTGAGAGAGTGGCATGGACATATATACACTACCAACCGTAAAACAGATAGCTAGTGGGAAGTGGCCGCATAGCACAGGGAGATCAGATCAGTGCTTTGTGCCCATCTAGAGGGGTGAGATAGGGAGGGTGGGAGGGAGAAAGACGCAAGAGGGAAGAGATATGGGAACATATGTATATGTATAACTGATTCACTTTGTTATAAAGCAGAAACTAACACACCATTGTAAAGCAATTATACTCCAATAAAGATGTTAAAAAAAAAATGATAGAGAAAGAATTCACGTCCAGACTGGTTGCTTGATTTAACCACTTCCATTAAGAAATAGCTGATGATGAGGAGGATAAGGATAATAAAACGGCCTCAACAGCAAAAACAACAATAACAATGAAAATCTGCCATATTTTAGTTTTTGGTCCTTCAATTTTCCCCTGTGAGAAGGAAAATTCTATCCCATAAGTCATTAACAGGAACTGAACCAACAGAGCCCTCCCAGTTACCTTAGAAATGATCTGGAATCAGTTAAGATATAAATAAATGCTTTAAATTGATTTGCTCCTTCATCTCTAATGAATCAAGACCAAGTTAAGCTCTAGTTAGGGGCATCATTGCATTTCTCAGATTTTGCACGTCTCATTCTATCCTTTCTCATCTCTCAGATATGATCCCACTTCATTCTTACAACAACTTGGTGAGCCGCACTGCAGGGGCTACTTGGCTCCCCCTATTTCAGGTCACGAGATTGACATAAGAAGAGGTTTGCTGACTTGCTGGAGGTCATGCAGGCAGTTACTGCAGGACTTGAGCCTACAACTGTGTCTCCTAAAACCAAAGCCAGTGGCTTTTCCACTCACCAAGCTGTTTCAAAAATCCATAATTATGGTTTGTTGAAACCTCAGAACTCTGATCTTCTGCATTAAATCAAGTCATTCTGAACTTGGCATAGAAACAAGCTGTGTTTCTCTTCCCGGGTCCCCAGTCCATGTTCCTTGGATCAACAGATCGTGGTGACTCTCAGGCTCTTATTCTGCCTCATATTTACAATCTACCCAGGCTTTTGTGATAAAAATCCCCAGGCTCATTATTCCAAGCCTTCAAATAGGTCTTGCCTTTCTTCTCTATCAATGATTAATGACCCATATGAGCTTGCCTTTGGCTTTTCTTATTTTTTGGTTCCTCATACTTTATAATGCACATAGCCTTGAGTAACACAGGCTTATTCAGGGAAGAGTTATTGGCCGTTCATCTCCTGACCGTCTATAAATCTTCTTCATCTTCCCAGCTGCCTTTTTGTTTACCCCTAAATGTGCTTTCTGCTCTCTTTCTAACAAGTACTCTTCACCCCACTTCACCCCCATTCCGGCTTACGGTTTTACTGGCCAAATCTCAGCTTAGCAACTGTTGCTCATCTCAGCTCTCCTGGGAATGTAGTCAGGACCTAATACAACGTCTGACCAAAGAAATTCACTTTGGTCAGAGAATCACTGCTATTTGTAGCATGCAACTAAGGCATATCGCATGCATGTATTTTTTCTTCGGAACACTTTCCGTTAGGGATGCTAGTGGCCTGAGAGCTTGAGTGATATTTGAAGAGTGATGCAATGTAGCAGTTCTGGTTTCTATCCAGAAACCTAGGGCATCTCTCCAATGGACCAACCTAATGGTTTGATTTCAGATCCATCCCACTGTGCTAAAGAGAAGTATAAGTAAGTAGCAAAATTAAAACATGATGTAAATACCAAAGCAACAGCTGAATGGTCAACTTACAGGCTCCTTAACTGTTCCATGGTGAACTTGCTTCCTTATCAGCTACCCTAGGGCAGATCCCATGACTGTGGTTCCATTCATAGTACTTCTTTCAGTCAAGTAGGGCTGAGCACACAAGGCTTACTACATCTCCTCTTGTTGACCTGTGTTGGTCTGACCTTACCTGTAGTCGGGTGCTTGCTGATACAGTGCCATTCTGGGTACAGCTCCCTATGAGGCAAGATCAGAAATTGAATGTAAGCATTTAGAAGCTTTAAAGCAATTTTATCTCTGTAGAATCTAATAACAAAAAAATTGTTTTGATGTTGTATATGCCTTTTATTTTTAATATTCTCCTTTCTAATAATTCATGATTTCTTCTCTTTTATAAAGGTATTAGCTTGCGATGGATTGGAATTTTGTTCTTTTAATGATCCTTCAGATGGTTGGAGAGACACAGTACTCTCAGTATTGGGCCATAGGCAGTGCCCCAGTGTGGCCAGCGAATCAGCACATTTGATACAGAACGACAATACTCCGTGTTGGCAAATGTACATCCTGCCCTTTCCTATACTTTGGATACGTGGCCACTCGTATTCACAGAGCGGCTTTCGGAAGTGTGGCGTCAACAGAGAAAGTGGCTTGTCTGGGGAACTGAAGGTGGTCCTGACTGTCTGGCAAACATAAACATAGTTCAGGCAGAACCTGAATGGGTGAGAAGGAAAAATTCAGCAAAGCACGATGGTCACCTACAGCAGAGTAATAACAGTGGGTGCGGAGACCTATTTAGGAGGTAAATGGACAGGACCTGGTGACTGACAGAGGACAGGAAGGAGTCAAGGGTGACTTCCAAGTTCCTCTGTGAGCACTGGATACGTGGCTGAGACACACTCAACAGTAGTGCATTGTGGTTTTTGTAAACGATGGTGTTCACCTATGTCCACCAGCCAAGACAAGGTAGCGCTTTACATTCTGCAAGGCACATAAAGAAAACAATATTCTTCCATTTTCCAAATATAAAATTGCACCACCATGCTTTTTCAAACTGTACAGGGTAATGTGGCCCCTGTGGTTTGGGTGCCATCTCTCTGCCCCGCCGGGAGCGGCTGGTGGGAAGGAAAGTGCAGGAAACCTTGAGGCAGGCAGCCTCGGGCTCCAGCCCTAGATCCCTTTCTTATAACAGTCAAATTGGACAAGTCCCTTCAACTATCTAAACCTTTGTTTCTTCCCCTTAAAATGGGGATAGATGTGCCTGTTGATTTTAATTTGCGGGGTGGTCGTAACTCCTTCACTCGCGCAGTAATACTTATGAAGCATCTATGTGTACTAAACACCGTGCCTCACGCAGAGTAGTCACAGGTCAACAAAGCAGACACGGTTGGCGGCTGGCCGTCCAGTGGAATAGTAAGAAGAATAAACAAGTAAACCAGCAATAACATCATTGTGTATATGGCAAATGCGACGAAGGGAGTAAACAGGATGCTGGAGGGGATAACTAACCTGGATGGGTGGGGGTGAGGAAGGCAAGTTGAGGGGGCCAGACACAGACCTGCAGGGAAGTTCTCGCTGCAGAAGCCTGAAGAATAACAAGCCACCAAGGTTCTAAAGATTGAAAGGAAGGGTGTCCCTGGAGGAGGGAACAGCAGGTACGAAGACTCTGAGGGAAAGAAGCTGACGGTCCAGCTGAAGGAGGCTGTGTTACTAGAGGCCAGTGATGGAGCGTCATGAGATGAGGGTGAAAAAACAATAGGAATGTTATAGATTATTTTTCTAGTTTTCGCAGTCACCCGAAAGGTATGACACCTTCTTTTTCTTACAGTTGAGGAAGATGAGTTGAAGAAACTAAGCGATCTGACTGACGACCTGGAACAGCAGGAGGGTGACTCAGCACTGGATGCAGGGCCGTCCGGCTCCCACACCCTTCCTGTTCCCGGGTGCCTCACTGCCTCACTGCAGGGCTCTCACCGCTCGTATCCATGGAGACTGCACCCACATGAGGTCTTCTCGTTGTTGTGGACAAGACTAGATGATCAAAGGCTGGATCCCCGAAGGAACGTGCTATTTGATTTCATGCAGGAGTGCAGCTTGCGTGGCGCGAGGAAACACGCACACAGAGCCCTACCCTTTGGTGCCACAAGCTTGTCTAGAGAAAATGAGGCCGATAATCTACAAAGAACTTCTGGTATAAGAGGAAAGGAGAATTAGCAATGTGCCTTTGAGAATGCTGAGTGACCTGGCCTGCCGGGCATGGCATTATCTGGAAGGGGTGTTTCTCACTTGTAAATACTCCAGCATGAGAGATGTTACTGACTTCATTTACTTGGTACTGGGGACAAAACCCACCATACCAATTATTTAAATTAGGGACAAATTCGGAATAAATTATTGTCTTGTTGACTCCAATTTTGTAAAACATCTAATTTAGTCTCCCCAATTGAGGATGTGGCCTGATGTCTCTTCTCACCTGGTATCACACTGATGCCGAGGAAAGGGATGCTTGGGGCCCGGGTTGCCCCTACCATCCAACAGATAAAGTTTGTGGAAACTGAAGGGTTAAATGCTCTGATTTGATAGCACAACAAAACCAGCAGATTTGAAAAGTGACTTCATTTGGTTCATTGGAGTGAGTTTCTCCTAGTGTGGTGAACTGAGAAATGCTCTGCTGGGACCAAAACCAAAAAGAAACATATGCAAACAGAAAGTAAATAATTTCTCCACAAAGGAAGTAGGGATAATAGCATGAAAAAACATAAAGAAAATATAATGAGTGACATGATTGAGTTTATCACCTTGATTTATAATCCTGGTTCCTTACAAATGCCTGATCAAATAGTTCAAATGGGGCACAGAAAACCAATTTCTTCACCAGAGCCTTATCATATAACATTATTATAAGGCACATGTTGTCACCAGGAAGGAAGAATGTGTCCCATTGAAACACATTTCTGAATATCTCAAAAAACATCCTCTTATGTGGGAGAATTTGTTTCTCAAACAGAAAATCAAATGTGCCTTTACAGAACTCATTTTCTTTCGTTCTAATGACATGTAATCATTCTGCCTTTATTTTGCCAAGTTTCTCTTCCACAGGTTTCCAAGATGCCAGTTTTTAAATGTCTACTGTTTCTGCAACTCACAAAAATAGAAATAATTTCACTCCTGGTGCAAAGTCCTAATATGAGACATTACATATGCAACAATTTACATTTCTATTGATAGACTAGAAATTTATATTAGGAAATACTTTTTTTTCAAAACAATGTCACTCATTCTGCAGGGATCTACAGGCCCTCATTACTATATTGGATATAACTTCCCTAGACATTTTTCTTAAAGGGAATGCTTTTCATAATAACGGTAAAGGGATATATCAGAGACAAATGAACTGGTCTCTTGTGGGATCAAGTCTATTGTTTCCTTATGATCTGAAAATATTCTGTGTTTTAGTCACTCATCAGGTCAACAAGGACTTTATCCCAATAGGAGTGGTCATTTGACATGTAGTTCTAAGGGTTATTGGGCTAATGAAAAGACGAAATGCAAGAAATTGCACTGTAAAACAAAGCAAGCTCTTCCAGGTGGCTCCAACTTTCTGTGAGAAGCTGTTCCCTTGTCCCCAGCTCCAGATTTCATGAGGAACAAGGGATATGGCCCAGCAGAAGGTTTGAGTGCAGTGTCAAAGGAACCCCAGTGCACTGGACACTCCAAGGGATTTTGATAACTGGCTCTGCTCCCCATTTGTCAGGAGGAATGTGGTCAAATCACTTTTGAGATTCAAGATAAGTCTGAGATTTACACTAGGCTGTAAGATTAATGAGGAATACAACTTGCACCACTGAATCCCAGTGCCTGGAAGAGTACCTGGTACACAGTAGACATTAAAATATTTAATGATAGGAGGAAGCAAGGAAGGAAGGAAGGAACGAAGGAACGAAGGATCAAAGGAAGGGAGAAATCTATTGGTAGATTCGAATTTCCTGGGTTGATAAGTGTAATTTCTACTGCTGCTTGAATAACGTTTACTGATGTATTGTTTACAAAGAAAAGCCAAAGTGCTGGACCACATTGTGTCAGTTTAGTGCTGGAGTTGGGAGGATTTAAACTTGATGGATGCTCTGAAGTGAAAGCCGTGCTGAGTGGTCGGGCATAGGTCTCCTCTATGCTTTGTTCAGGGAGAACAAAGGCTGTGGCTCTTAGTGGGATGCCTGAAGCCAGACACACACGCAGAGTCTGTTCTCAAGAATCTCAGTCTAATACGAGGTCTAAGTAACCACAACACAGTTGTAAAAGGGTAAGAACCCGAAGAGAGATGCCCACAGAAGGGGCCGAGCACTGTGTTTGATTACTTTAAATGGTGGAACATGGGAAGCTGCCTGAAAAAGGGACCTTTGGGCAAGACCTGGAAAGGTGAGAGTGTGTAGCTCAGACATTGCATCTTGGCCCTTTCAGAGGCAGTCAGGTTGTCAGAGAGACGGACCTCATCTTTCTCCCATGGGACAGGCAGGGAGTCATGGAAACTGCCTCAAAACTCCTGCTTGCCTGAGTTTCTCTGCTCCCCAGCAGAGCCAGAAACAGTCATCACACTCTTGAATATGAGAACAGCCCTCGTCAACACTTTACCCCTTCACAGCAAATAAACCCCAAACCTCACCAACCTCTTGGTTTTGGTTCGAGAACAGACATCTAAGGCTGGGACAGGAAGAGTCACAGAAGAGAAATAGACCAATGCATCCCAATATCCCAACCAGTATCTTGTGAGGTCAAGTCTATCGTGTACTTATAACATGAAAAATTTTGTTTTAGTCACTCACTAGATTAACAGGGACTTTCTTCCAAATGGGGGGGGGCAATTTGATGCATAGTGCATAGGGTTACTGGGCATAATAAAAAGAGGAAATGCAAGATTTCTTTGGAAAACAAAATAAGTCAATATGTTCACCCTCAAAGATCACGGAGCTGGTATAAGTCCCCGGTATCTTCATGGCCCCCTGAACTTCAGGGTATAACTTAGAAAAATGTGTTGAGTTTTTTTTAAATCAGGCTCCAAAGATTTGAAACCTCAAGCACGCTGTGTAGGGAAGCAATAAATGGGGGAATGGAAAGTGGGTTTTGCTTCTGAAAAAGATAATGTGATGAGTCACTATTTAAATGAACCTGTGGAGCTTTGCAAAGTCTTAAACTGGACGCTTTAATTGTATAATCCTGAGTCCTTAACTGTAGAGTGTCTGGAAGACGATCGTCTCCGTGAAGTGGTGGGGGCTGGATGCTGCTATGTGATACTGAGATGCGAACAATAGCTCGAGATGTGAGGAGGAAATTGGTGTACTGGATTCTGAAATAAATTGCAGCTGTCAGGAGCTGTCTGTGAAGTCTGGAATGATCTGTCAAGCAGAAAGGTGCTGTAAGTGCTTCTGTGAGAATGGTGGGTGGATTCTTCCCACTTTTAGGAAAATATCTTGACCAAAGGAATGTCCTGAATGCAAAATCAATAGGAAGGGATCATTCCAAGCCTCTTTCTTCTTTTTACCTTTTTTCCTACTGGGAACTGTTTTTTCAATTCTTTAATGACCTGCTTCGGGTAAGTTAAATATAGTGTGAGTTTAGGACTGTGATTCCCAGCAAGGGTGATTTTGTGCCACCATTACCACCACTCCCCCAGGGGACATCTGGCAATGTCTGGGGACATGTCTGGTTGTCACAAGCAAGAGGATGCTACTAGCATCTGATAAACATCCTACAAACCACAAGACTGTCCTCCCAACAAAGAATTACCTGGCCTCAAATGACAACAGTACTGACAAAATGCAATTGACCTTGGTTTAAGGTTAATTCTTTTTGCTTTTCCAATTGTCCAAGTTAGTCACATTTGTAATGACTCTATAGAGACCAAAATGGAAGCCTCAACATGTAGGTAATGCACACCTGTGATGCCTATTTCTTACAAAATTATGAAAAATACATTCACTCCCCTAAATCAGGACTAACGCAGCACTGCTGCTGCTATTGATCTCATGTAATTATATGAGAAATGATGTGATTATATTTAAATAAAATCATGATAATATACCATACAGTTGTATACAATTCCCTCTGCAAAGCCAGCATAACAAAACACAGCAAAACATATCAAAGGGATAATATGCATATATTCAGGATTATTTTTGATATTCTTGGACATTTCTCAGATCTCAGTGAGATAAATGAATTTTAGGATCCCAGGAACACTAATAACTCAGCAGAGCCTCAGAGAAAATTGCTTCAATTCACATAAAATTCTTCATCACAAAAAATAAGAATAGCTACTATTTTCTTTTTTTTTTAATTTTCATAATTTATTTATTTATTTTTTTGTGGTACACGGGCTTCTCACTGTTGTGGCCTCTCCCGTTGCGGAGCACAGGCTCCGGATGCGCAGGCCCAGCGGCCATGGCTCACGGGCCCAGCCACTCTGCGGCATGTAGGATCTTCTCAGACCGGGGCATGAACCCGCGTCCCCTGCATCGGCAGGAGGACTCCCAACCACTGTGCCACCAGGGAAGCCCCTATACCTCATTTTTAAAAACACTACTGATATGAAATATCAGTATAACAAAATCAACATGACAATGTTATCCTAATCATGGCCATACAAAAAATCTGCCAGAATTGGTTTAAGTTTTAGGTCTACCAGTACAAGCACTGATGTTTACAACCCATCCTCCATGTAACTGTGAACAGCAAGAAAAAAATAAATTATGACACACCGTTCCACATGCATTGATTTTACCATGGACTTGGCAAGTCTAAGGTCTTGTTTAAGTTGTCTTGTTTAAACTTGTCTAAGTTTAAGTGAGATGCCCCACTAGGTAATGGCAGAACTTGCTGGACCCACTAGTTACTTGTACTTCAAGTCTTGCCACCTCTAATTATTTAAACAGAATTATGAGTGTATGTGTGAATATAATACGGTGTAAGATACTAAATAAGTGGTTAAAGGGAAAACAAGTTCATCATGGCAAGGCAGAGGGATATTTCTGCACGAGGGACTAATTGTCCTCCACCATCTTCAGTCTGTGAGGATAGAAACCTCCCTTCCCCTGGCCCCCAGTAGAAGGTGGACTGAATGGAACTAAATGGCCACAACGTAAGCTGCAGCCGATGGGAGGCGAGTCCCGGGAAACAGACAGGAAGTGCAAGGACCCAAGAAGGCATCAGAGAGAGGATCTAAGGAAAGCTACTGGAAAGCTCTCTACCAAAAGGGAGAGAAATAGGCTGAGTGGGAGTCCTGAGAGACACAAGTTAGCGGCACAAATTCAAATGCCCTTTGGTATCTGACCTTGGAGAGGCAGTAAAGTAGAGCACATAGGAGCAGGGACTCTGGATTCAGTCACTCGGGTTTACACACCACTTTCACCACTTACTGGCTGCGTGAACTTGGGCAAGATGCTCGACTTCTCTATGCCTCAGAGAGTGTTCACTTTCTTAGGTTGCTTTTATCCCATTACGTAATTTCTTTTTACACTTAAGCTAAATGAGATTAACCTTAAAAAAGTCACCCAATATTTACCAGAACCAAGAATTAATCTCAGTTCTTTTAACTCAATATTTGTATATTTATTCCACACCACAAAAATGCCTTAACAGGGACTGCTGCTATGGAAAATAGTACGGAAGGGGGGAATAAAGAATAGAGGGCACAAAGGGAGGGGGGAAGTAACAGATACTGAAAATGATGAGGAGAGAGGTGGTATAATTAGGCGGTATAATTAGAAAAAGTAATAAAAGGAATGTCAAATATGGACAGAAGGAGGGAATATGTTGGTGATTAAAAGACATTATATTTATGCATCTTAGTGATGGGTGAAATGAGCCTTACGAATTACAGCATTTCTAATTTGAGTAACAATTTGTAAGCTATAAATGTTTATAATGAGTGTAATTTGTCCAACTTATGTTATGGAATAAAGTAAGACATAGTATTAGCCATTAAGAGATACTTTGCAGATTTAAAAAGCAATAATTAATTTTTTATTGGAACATAATAGATTCAAACATAAATCATTTTATTGCTCTTACAAATCAGAGAAATTTAAGTTTTAGATAAACCTAAAAAATAATCTTATCTATAGCTGCACTGGTATCTAGATTTGAAATTTAAAACCAGGGTAACTGTCCTAGATCAAAAGAGACTAAAGAAAAATGACAACTAAATGCAATGCCTGATCCTTGATTAGATCGTGGATTGAAAAAATGGCTATAAATTATATTATTGGGAAAATTGGATCAATTTGAGTAAGGACTTTATAACAGATAATATTATCAAATCAATGTGACTCAATTTTTTAGAATACTAACAGTATTGTCATTATATTAGAGAATGACTTTGCTCTGGGAAATACATGCTGAAGTATTTAGAAGTGTCATGAAGTCTGCAATTTATATGCCTTCTTTCAAACGGTTCTACGGTCACATAGAATGCCAGAATTGAACTAACTCGAGTCCAGTTTCTTTATCTTAACAGTCACTGTGCTGTCATTGTTTATTCATTTATTTATTTAATTTATTTTTGGGTTCTTCATTGCTGTGCACGGGCTTTCTCTAGTTGCGGTGAGCAGGGGCTACTCTTCGTTGCGGTGCGCGGGCTTCTCATTGCAGTGGCTTCTCTTGTTGCAGAGCACAGGCTCTAGGTGCGTGGACTCAGTAGTTGTGGCATGTGGGCTCAGCAGTTGTGGCTCGCAGGCTCTAGACCGTAGGCTCAGTAGTTGTGGCGCACGGGCTTAGTTGCTCTGCGGCATGTGGGATCTTCCCGGACCAGGGCTCGAACCCGTATCCCCTGCATTGGCAAGTGGATTCTTAACCACTGTGCAACCAGGGAAGCCCTGTCATTGTTTATTTTGAGTCTATGATTTAAATGCAGGAATATGCAATACCACAGGAGCTGGAGACAAAACTTGTGCCAAAAGCAGGTGGAATGACTCCGAACTCTCATGAACTTATTCTCAAAAAAACCACATGTATTTTAGTCCACGTGTGCTGGGGGTCAGTTGTGTAACTGAGAGTTGTCAGAATTAATTTGTAGGTAGAATCCAATGTTGACTAATGGATATGTAATAAAAGCACAATAATATAAAGCTTATGCATACATACATATATATACAAATACGTATTACGTGTGTATATTCCTTTTTATATTTATGTATGTATATGTTACTAAAACTCAACAGTAACCACAGCAACTAGATTGATAAAAGGGAGGAGGAAGTCCTCTATCACCGATATTTTAAGAGCTGCCAGCACACAGCAGAAATAAAAATCAAACTGACTTTTCATCAGTTTGGTTATTGATTTTAAGTTCTCTGCAGTGGCTGCACCTGGTAAACTGCTTTCACCATCCTTTCTCTGGTAGAAAGTTTGAAAAATCTAAAAGGATCAGAGATGAGCTAGAAGATTTTACATTTTGGAATAAGACAATTAAAGTATCCAGCAAGTTGAAAAAAAAATGACCAGAGATATTAAGAGCAGGGTGGGCTGGTTTCTGAGAGAGGATTTGGGTAGAAAGTTGAGAGTGGAAGTAAAGGATAATTTAGGGAAAATACTGCTATCTTCTTTGATAGTGACAGAGACTAGTAAGGATTTTCAGTAACAACAAAATCAGTAATAAATAATAATAATAACGTACCATGTTTCAGACATTATTGTAAATGCTTTACATGACTTCCCTGTGTTAAGTCCTTTTACTCTCACAATAATCTTATGATGTGTGTGCCATTATTATTCCCATTTTACAGATGAAGTAACTGAGGCAGATGAAATAACTGCTAGGAATTGACAGAGACAGTTTTTAACCCAGACATTCTGGCTTCAGACCCTCACTCTTAACTATTTCACTGTGTATTTCTTGAGACACAAAGACCTGAATCGTCATCAATTTTACTTTTTAGTCAGACCGCTGTTCCTCTAAATTGACATAGCACAGGAACCCAAGTGCACAGAGAGTATTTGAGCTACATGAGGACAAGATGATGAGGTTATGAAAACAGGAGAAAATGAATGGAATCCAGAGGGACTTTGCAAACAATTATATAGGACTTCATGGTGACTAAAATCAGAAGATAAGAAGAATGAGTCAATGATGACTGAAAAAAATAAGTTTTAGTTATGCAGGAAATGATGGTGACACTGACAGAGACTGGGAAATGAACAAGTGGGTGGATTGGTGGGTGGAAGGTGATGGTGAATTTAGCTTTGATAATCCAAGGAGAAAATGTCAGTAAGCATTTAGTAACACTGCAACTATCGAGAAGAGGAGAAAAATGGAAAAGATTTCAGAAGTACTAGTATAGATGACACAGTTGAAACTTTACCTCTTTTTTATCTTTAGTATCTTTAAACCCTTTATACCCTGCTTCAGTCCACAGAGGATTTGAGGCAGTTTACACTAAAATGAACAGGAGATTATTGTTGATATATTAATCTGATATATAAACTCATTTATATTTAACTTCATCTTTTTCTTTTCTAAATAAAATAATTTCATTTTTTTCCCTAGACGCTTATCCTAGGTCCAAATTTTTATTGCTCCAACTATATTCATTTTTAAACAAGTTTTTTGTAATCCTCTGAATTGGAGTGGTGACACTTTTTATCAGTTGTGGTATTTTACATGTACTGTGTTTTGTCGTGTCTCATTTTGCTTTGTTATGTATCATATAAAATATTGGAGTCTAGAAGCCTGCGCGCCTAGAGCCCATGCTCCGCAACAAGAGAAGCCACCGCAGTGAGAAGCCCGCACACTACAATGAAGAGTAGCCCCCGCTTGCCACAACTAGAGAAAGCCCACATGCAGCAACGAAGACCCAACACAGCCAAAATAAATAAATAAATACAATATTGGAGTCTAAGTGGTAAGGATCATGGTAACAACATTTGAAAATCATGGTTGAAATTATATACGTGTACATGTATATTTTTCCACAATGTATTTATACCTTTGCTCTCCTCTTCTATTTTCTGAACAATGGCTAATTTTTGCAGATTTTTAATAGAAGGTTTTCAAACTAATCTCCCTCCTCCAGGATCTAAGAAACGAAGTACTTAGATGGATCTTTGACTTACGTGAGTAATAATTATGATAACAGAAGTGTCAGGTAAGAGAATTCGTGGGTGGAATCAAGCAGGAATTTTGTGTTCTTTCCAGTTATATTTTAGTTTTAGCAGCAGGTTATGTTGAACTGGGAATCTTTATTTTGTTGTTTAGTAAAATGAGTATTGAGTTGGTAATAATTGCTTATTGGGTTTTGTCCATTTTCATGTTAATATATGGGAGAGGTAGAATTTCAGCAGAGGCATTCATAATGTATTCTAAGGAACCCATGAGGGGCCACTATCTTGGTAAGAGTGGAATCAGAGATGGGTGGAAATCGTGATAACAGGGCAGTGAAAAAAGGACGGGCCAGGTAGGAACTGTCAATCAAAGTATCATAGTAATGTAGGATGTTAACAGGGGAAACTAAGTGTGGAGTATACAGGAACTCTCTATCTTTCCAACTATTTTGTAAATCTGAAACTATTCTAAAATTTAAAAGTTTAGTTTTAAAAGTCTATGATTAGTAAGTTCAAGAGACTATGTAGGTATATAGGAGAGAATGGAGAATTTCACCAGAATATCTGATTCATTAAAAAAAAAAAAAAGTTGAATAGATAAAGCAGTTCAGAAAAACAAAGCAACTTGGACACAGCAGAAAACAGAATTTGTGAACAGGAAGACAGGTCAATTGAAAACAACCAAAATGGAGCACTGATAAAGAACATTCAAAATATGTGGGACACGTTTAAACTTTAAAACTGGAGTCCCAGAAAGAGAGTAGATAGAAAATAGAAAAGAAAAAATATTCTGAGAGAAAATGGCCATTTTCCAAAACTGATTTTAAAGAAACACCAACCCACAGACTAAAGGAGCTCAGAGAAGCTGAAATAGGATAAACACACACGCAAAAGAAAATCGTACCTAAATAACATCAGGTCAAACTGTCAAAAGCTAAAGAAAAGAGAAAATCTTAAAAGAATCCAGAAAAAAATTCTATAACTATAATATATAAAGAACTCTTACAATTCAAATAATAAAACAAACAACCAAACTTTACAAAGGAAGAGGCAAAATATATGAACAGACATTTTTCAAAAACAGATATACACATGTCATGTAAGCACATAAAAATTATTCAGTATCGTTAATCATTAGGAAAATGCAAATTAAAACCAGAATTAAAAATTGTTAAAATTAAAACAAATGACAACAGTACATGCTGGTAAGTATGTGGAACAATTGAAACTCTCACATGTAGCTAGTAACAATGCAAATTGTTACAGCCCTTTTAGAGGATGGTTAATCAAAAAGTTAAGCATACACTTACCATACGACCAAAGCTAAGTAAAACTATATGTCCACACAAACATTTGTAGATGAACATTCAGAGAAGCTTTATTCATAATAGCCTAACACCAGAAATAAATTAAATGTCTATCAATTAGTGAATAGCTAACTAAACTGTGGTAAATCCATATAATGAAATACTACTTGGCAATAAAAATAAACTATTGAAACATGCATAAACATGGATGGATCTTAAAGTATTAGGCTCAGTGGGAGAAGTCAGTCATAAAATCATATGTACTTTATGATTCCATTTATATGAAAAGCTAGAAAAGGCAAAACAAGAGTGACATCAATTAGATCAGTGGTTGACAGGGGCCAAGGTTGGAGAGAGGGGGTTAATTGCTAAGGATCATGAGAGAACTTTTTGAAGTGGTGGTCATGACTGTGTACATTTGAAAAATCTCATTAAATAATACACTTAAAGCTGATTTTTTAAAAAAGATGTATTATCTTCAAAGAGCAACAATAGTACTTAGTTGACTTCTCAAAAGAAATGAGAGAAACAAGAGCTAATGGAATGTCTTTAACTTACTGAAAGAAAATAACTATCAGCCTAGAATTTTATACTCAGCAAAAGTACCCTTCAAAATTGAAATAAAGACATTTTAGACAAAGAAGAGCTGAAAGAATTTGTCATTAGTAAGTTGCATTAGAAGTAAAAATAGATTTATTCATGCAGAAGAAAAATAATCTTAGGTGGAAAAATAGAAATAGAATGTGGAAAAAAGATTACCAGAAAAGAGATGTGGATAAATGTAATGCATAATCACTATACGAATCAATAATTGCAATGTAAAGCTGTTTAAACCATCAGGCTCTGGGTCCAAAAGTCCACGACATTCAGTTGGCTTTCTTTATAGCCTTTAATGCCATGATGGAAGTTGGTTTGGGACTAAACCATAGGAGCACAATATAGATCCCTGGGTTTCGATGCTCACAGAGAACTAGACTATATCAGTATTAACTCAACAAGAGGCAGGTAGGAATGGCCCTCCACTAGCCATTGAAAATTCGAAGTCTCCTGCAAAGGGAGACATGTTTGTACTGTACTGTGCCCTCCTTTTTTAAAACTCATTTTCTAGTGATCAGTCACCTGCCAATTTTGGAGATGCTTCATGCACCAAGAGCTGAGAGATAAATTTTCCTATACGTGCAGTTGCTGCTTTTATAATCTAAAACCCAACAGGTTACCAATCCTGCTCATATATTGCTTGTAGACATAGGAGCCATAGCTATTTTTTTTCTAAAAATAAAGATGTTATTCATGAGAGGTGAACGTATAGTTGCAAAGGGAGTACGTTCTAGATTTAGATGGCCTGGTCTAATCTCCAGGTTCTACTCCTAGATGGCATCTTTGACCTTGGACAAATTCTATGACCTCACTGTACCTCAACTGTAGGTAAGGAGTCATAACAGATTTTGTCTTATAGGATTGTCGTGAAAATTAAATAGGATAATGCACTGAAGTGCTTACTTACCACACTGCTTGGCCTATAGCAAGCATTTAATTACGGTTAACACTGTTTATTATTTTCAAAGACACTTCTCTAGATTTTATTTATAAATACAATTCCTAGGCAAAATTATTTTTTAAAAATTTTAAGTGTGCATGTCTATAGCATTGTTTTATTATAGAATTTCAGGATTGAAGGATGTCTTATTCATTCGGTTTACCTTAAAAGATTCTTCTAGAATTAGAATTCTTCTAGAAGTAGAGTTGCTCAAACCTGGGCATTCTGAGGGCAGTTTATTTTAATGGGGCTGAGGTGAAGGTCTGGTTCCACTAGCCTTACAAATTTCAGGCTCAAACTATTTTGCCCCTGATAATGAAACAGAACTTTGGGAGATCTATTAATTAACCATCCATCTGCACCATAGGGAAAATTCAGAACTGTCTGAGGAGGTTGTTGGTCCAGATATTGGGTTCTCCCTCAGCTCACCTCAGAACAGTAGTCTGGACTCTGGCCAAGCAAGAGCCTTGCTGGATCCTTGGTTTCCATATTGGGATATTAACCGACCCATGGTTAAGAGTGGTTAAGGAAGGTGGGTTTGCTGTCCCGGGGAAGCAAAGAATAGCTCTTTTCCAGAAGCTTCCTAGAGAAGCCAATCCAGTGCTCACTGCCCGTCAATCGATTAAACACAGTCTTCGAGGTGGAATGCTTTAATACATCCCTGAAACAAGAGCTTGGCAGAGAGGTCGATTCCTAAGCCACAATAACTTGACCCCTCCGGAGTTTCTTTAAACAAACTGCGGATGGTTGTGATGTCATAAGCCTTTATAAGAAAAGGCCTCAAATGCACTGTAAAGTTGATGTAACATGTTCTCCATTGTGCTTTTGATGAGGAATCCTGGAGAAATTCCTATCTGACCCTAGAATCAAAAATAGTTGTAATTTTCCTGAGCTGTTGTGTTTGTTTATCTCATAGACACGATGGATCAGGTCTGTCCTGATTTCCTTTTTCACCCTGACTGCTTTCAGCTGCACACCGACATCCAGCTCATCTCCTTCTACAGGGAAGTCTAGACTCTCCAGCTCTCTCGTGCATGGAGTCATGAGACTAGTTCTGGCCCATGAGAGTGAGTCGAAGCAACATGACCAAAGCATTTAATTGCTAGTGCAAGATCCTTCAAAGCTCTTTTTCCCTTTGCACAGTGACCGGCAGCATGACAGACAGTGACTGCTCAGTGGCAAAGAAACTAAAGGGGGAGTGGGGTGGGGAGCAGGCCTCCAGGTCACCTGCAGTGGACCTGTAACCTGAAAGAGAAATTACAGCATAGTGGTTACAAGCTCCTGAGATTTTGACGTTGTTTTTACCATAGTAAAACACAGTCTATCCTGATTAATATAAATATGTACAGCTATCTACACAGCCCATCAATGAATGGATGGTCAGTTGCTATTTTATGTATTTTAATCTAATATCTTTATCATTTTGCCTCAAACTTGTTTTTCTTTTATTATTCAACACAGTTTAATGTATCCAATCTTGTCACAGTTTATGCATCCTTTTAAGCTATTTTGAGAATAGGTGGTGAATAAATAAAGCAAAATAATGGATTTGCACGAGAAACACATAAGTATGAGTTGGCTGAGAAGCATATCGGTATGAATTGGCTATACAGGATAAACTGAGAATTTTTAAACACGGGCTGCTCTGGAAATTCTCTTCTTCCAAGAGAAAATACTTACATAAGCACAGGACTAGCAGCTGTATTTCCAGAGGGAGACACTAGAGGGCGTGTGGCGTTGGAGCACAGCATGACACGGTTGGCCGGTACGGGTGCACTAAGAAGGGATATTGTCCAAGGATTTGGGTAGGAGTTTTTGTCTATTTTTCCATATTTTAAATTTCAGAAATCTGTATTAATTGACCTTCTTTTATGCAAACTTATGCACCGTGTAAGTTCTTTTGATGCAAAGTCGGTTCTAGGCAAAATGATAAAACGAATTGAAGCTTGCCTGTCTGTAATATTATTTTACTATAAAATTCAGACTTGCAGGGCATGGTAAATGGGGTTTATGGAGTCTCTGTTCACACAGGAATTTTCTTGCAATGCAGAATTTTTTTTTTTACCTCTTCCCTCAAAACTAACAAGTCTGGCTTCCACCTCCTGGGAGAGGCCTGGTAAGTGGAGGGTTTGTTATCCTGCCAATTTAATTTGAGATAAAGTGTTGATGGCTGACAATACCTTATTACTAACCATACCTTTCTGCCCAGATACAATTATGCTTTTATTTTAAAAAAAGTATTTGTTTAATCAAAAGGGGACTACAGAGGTAAGTGTGGAAGTTGCTTTAGGGTAGAGGGCCTTCCAAGCTTGAGTACCATTTGAACTTCCCATATGTACCCATGAGCCTAAATTCATAGCAATTCATCCATCACCCAAGACAACAGTTCTGCTCTCAGTGGAATTACTACTCATATTAGCAAGTTGAATACGGTTAAATATTTTATAGAAGAATTTTGTTATTCAGATCCCCAGTTTGAAGATAATGCATTTGGAGTTTTGACATGTTACACACTATTTCTGTGGTTGTTTAAATCTTGGTAATAGTGATGGGAATTGGATACAGGGTTGAAATGCATTTGATAATCTCCAAACATTCTTCAGTCAACAGCTTCAACCTTCTCTCTTTCGGGAAAAGTTTAGGATAAATGAAAGAATACAGATTTTGGAAGTCAAATAAATCTAGATTTAGACTCAGGCATTATCCTGAGTTTTCAATTCCACAACTGTAAAATGAGGATGTAAATTAATATACATCTTAAGGATTTGGGGGAAGGTTTATGTCATATGAAGAGTACCTGGAATATCTTAAGATAATGTTAACTTGATCTTTTTCATCAAATCTTTTGTCAGATGTAATAATTATGAACAAAATTAATTTATTTAAATTGCATTTCTAATATATAGAATTGAAATGGCATTTCTTGTTAATACTGGTCAAGTGAAGCAGCTGATGGAGAGTACTGATAGTGAAATGACCAAGGTTGTCAGAGCAGATTTGGGTTTCGTTTTAGCAAACCAGTGAGCAATCAACATTGTGACATCTGTCCACCATGTAAGTTCCAAGGATTCTGGTCCTCAGTGGGACACTTTAGTTGGCAGCCTCCAGCCTCTCACGTAAACCTTCATCCCTATCTTAGTTCTCTTATTACCCACATGATTCCACATAAAAAGGAAATGAAAATCTAGACTGGAAAAGACAATATAGTTAAGATCCTTGTGTAGCTTGGACATGATCTAAAGTTCTTTTTTTAAATTAGTCTTTTCAACAGAATAACAAACTAAAGAAATATTCAGTTCTAAGGACAATTCTCAGGTCATATATTACTTTAATTTCTGCCGGAATTATTATATACCTGATGACATTCAATTATTATAAGCTGTCATTTTCAAAATAACTAAAAGTAACACATTATTTTTTAATCAATTAGAATATGTTCCCAGAATCAATTAAAAAGCAATATATATAGGAAGAAAAGTTTCTATTATAAGTGTCTGTTAGAATGTGCCTTGTAGGAAAAGTTATTATTCTAGAAAATGATTACTGAACATCAGCAATTCTAATAACAATCTAAACCACTTTTATCGGCAGAGTGAATACAAAGGGAAATAAATAATTCCATGAAATCCCTGATTATCTACACCTAATTTCTATTGAGTCATGGATGGTCCTTGACACTCTTTGCTACAGATCTTTCATGTTTTCATTCATTTCCTGGAGTCTGCACTGATTGGATTGGATGATACATTCTCTCTGTAGTTTCTGTCCTGTGCATCAAAATCATCCTGAGGGAAGAAGAATCAGTTTCATCACCCTTTCTTTAGAGGGACAAGCAACTCTGGTCAAAGTATTAATTTCCATGACCATCTTATTATAACATCCTGTTTGAACAAGGCATAGTGGTCAAAACTGATTAAAATACAATTAATTAAATCTCTCTTGGGTTTCACTGTAAAATATAATTTTGTGCATTTCAAATTTAGTTAATTAAGTTTTTAAAGCTAAATTTTCTGAGCCTTTTTTTTTTTGCTAACGTGTATCATTTTGAATCATGCATATATTATTAAAGTTTAAGAAAGCTATTTCAGAGGGGAATCCATTCTATTTTTCTAATTTGCCAATCTTCTCAATTTCACTGAGGAACCAGAAGACTAAATGAATCACCTCTACCCTAAGGACAAACTTCTTGGACCTTGTTCTGAGTTGTCTCTGCATTCTCTTTCTCCTTCCCACCTCCTCTCGCCCACACCTCCTGGGTATTTTGTTCCTTTGTCCTTTTAACCCTGGAAGACTAGCAGAAATTGCATGAAAACCTTCATTATTTTGAGCAAAGGAAATAAATAAGCTGTAGCATACAAAGAACAAGAAGGGGAACCCTGGAGAAAGGGATGCAGTTGTAATGATGAGAGAACAGGACAGAAGAGCAGTGCAGACCAGAAGTAGGACCAGGTCAGCAATCAAGTAGAAGTAAGTGCACTGGGGAAATAGAAGGTGAAAAGCAAGCTTCAGTTAGGACTGAAAGGACATTCACCAGGCACAGAACTGAGAACAGGACACAGTGTGGTTAAGACTGGGGGTGAACAAAAGGAAAGAGTTGCTGCTGCCCAGGTCGGTATTCTTGGGGTAGCAGTTGGTTTTGTTGTCATGAAAGACAAGAATAAGATCAGTAATGCTGATGAGACTGGTTCTGAAATACTTGGAATCGCTCAAGATGCTAAGGTTCACAGGGCTATAGGTGGCCCCTCATTTAGTCTTCTCACTATCAAAGCTCATTTGGATATATTTTAGTAGGTGGAATCAGGGCTCTTTGAACAAGGAATTTACTATTCTGCCTTCGAGGAAGAGATCAGAGGAAGGAGAGGATGGAGAGTGTCAACTGCTAATTGATGTGACTCAAGGATTGGCTGGAATGATGGGTATATAGACCCACAAAAGTGAAAACAGTAAAGTGAAGGAGAGGAGAAAGTTGTAGAGAGGTCAGGGGAGGGAGAAAATCCCCACTGATGGCATCTATATCTTTTTTCCCCATAAAACTGAAAGCAAGGTCATCTATAAGAATAAGGGGAATAAAGGGAGAGGGAAGAGGGAAGAGGGGGCTTGAGTAGACTAATGATAATTTATAATCATTAATATTGTTCATCAATTAAAATAGAAATATATTTTAAATTTTAGTCTAAATATAAAACCTTTAGTTTATACTGGCCCTATGGATCACTAGCATCGAGACAGAAAAAAAAAAAACATTCTCTCTCTATTCAGCAATTTAACTAGGCTGAGACACTCCAGGGACTATAATGACAGTATAGGTTTAGAAGAGAGAAGATCACTAAGCCTACATAAGTATTAGGCTTAACCCCCCCATTTTCCACAATCACTCCTAAATAATTGTGAGTTGTATTAGGAAATAAAACCAATAAACAAATAATTGCAAAAAGAAAGAAGAGAGAAGAAGAAAAACAAGCACTGACACGTTTTCAGGAAAGACGAATGGAGTTCAAATTACAACCGAATGAGTCTATTGCAGTTTTTTTGTTTTTTGGATTTTTTTGATTATTTCACTCTGCATAATACATATCTATATCATATAATCTAGTTCATAGAGAAATAAGTAAAACACTATATAAATATTTACCAAAATCATACCAAAAAGAAATGTGATTCTGAGATGATACATACTTCCAGAAAATGCATATTTGCTACATTCACTTTTCATTTTCCACCAGCAGTGGCAGCACTGAGTTTGAATATACAGTTTCAACCAATTCACATTCTATTCTCATTTTATATTCCTGGATTACAGAGAGACCATTAAATTTATCTGGTGCATATTGATTTAGGAAAAAATTACTCACCACTATCACCCTATCCCAAACCCTCAAAACCTCTTCTTCTTTCTCAGTTACCCGGTTTTGCCTTATTTCATTATGATGGAAAGCATCCCGAGCTTGGGATTTTAGTGGATACAGGGTTATCCACTAGGTATATGATCTTGAGCAAGTAGCCCAACCTGCCTGGACCTCGGTCTTCCTATTTACAATAATGAAAAAGAAAAGGTACCAGCTCTGGCTTTCTTTCTAGGACACTGAAGAGATATCCTTAGGCCTCTACCCTGCCCACAGACTTTCTTCTGACTCACTGTAGAGGTGAGAGTTCCAAGGCTAATCTTTACGGCTATGAAGGCAGCCTGGAATTCCTGGACATTCTAGAATAAAGTGTCCAGAGTAAACGTCTCTCAGGTTAGGTCCTGAGAGGTGAGACTTGCTGTCTGGGGAGAACTTAGGGAGATTCAGAGTCACGTGATGGAAATATTAAAGTGACCGTGACCTTATTCTGTAGTCACAGGCCTGGGATGTCTGGGCCACAGATGGCTTAGCTCATTTAATCTTCATAACAGACCAGTGAGGGAGGAATTATCATCCTCAAATTACGGACGAGGAAGCTGGGCTATGGCAAGTCAAGTGTCTAATTCAAGATCATCCAGTTGAAAGTGCAGAGCTGAGATTCCAATCAGTAATTGCTCAGCATGCTGTTAAAATAGAAAGTTCACACTTGGTATTGCTTTGGCTTGTTATTAACACTTAGGGCATGACTCTACATCACATAATTGTGTAGATGTTTGCTTCTTGCCCTAAACTGTAAATTCTTCAAGGATGGAGCTATGTTGTATTGACCACTAGCTCTCCAACACCAAGGAGAATTTTTCTAATTATGTATTTGTTGAATGACTTGCTACATGTATGAGGAAAGGCATCAGTGAATTAATGTGCAAGTGTGCCTCTCGTATCCCTTGCCGTGTGTACAATTCTGAAGAGTGTGGAGAGTAGCTCTTTTTTGGTTGTTGTTAAATTTATTTATTTATTTATTTATTTATTTATATTCGGCTGCGTTGGGTCTTCGTTGCTGCGCACAGGCTTTCTCTAGTTGCGGCGAGCAGGGGCTACTCTTCATTCTGGTGCGCGGGCTTCTCATTGTCGTAGCTTCTCTTGTTGCGGAACACAGGCTCTAGGAGTGCAAGCTTCAGTAGTTGTGGCTCGGTGCTCTAGAGCGCAGGCTCAGTAGTTGTGGCGCACAGGCTTAGTTGTTCTGAGGCATGTGGGATCTTCCTGGACCAGGGCTTGAACCCATGTCCCCTGCCTTGGCAGGCAGATTCATAACCACTGCACCACCAAGGAAGTCCCAAGAGTAACTCTTTTTAATTCCTCATAGCATCCAATAGAGAGCTCAGTAAATCATGCTCAATGAAATAATTAAAATTTTTTATCTTAAGTATCTAATTTCACTGACTATTGAGTTGTTTTCTTACAAGTGCACATTAAACCATATTAGTTGATGTTGATACACTGCAAACCAAAACAGTATTAAAGAAGACTCTGGAAGAGAAGCCCAGAACTGCAGGGGTAACAGGGGTAAGCACTATTGATAAAATATCCCTGCCTAGATGGTCTTGCTGCTTCTATGGAAGTTTCTGCTTTTTTTTTTTTTTTTTTACTTCAAATAGCACAGTATCTGGACACTCACCTGGGATAAGAGATGTTATTCTAATTGATTGCATACAACGTAGTTTTGATACTAGTCTATTTCATGGAGTATGTATTTTGTTTGTTTAACTTGGGGGGAAGAGATCACTTTATTTCTTATTAATTCACAATTCACATCAAAGCAGCTCATGTAAGGAGGCCACGCAAACATTTGCCCAGCCCCAAACACCACATCATCTCAATTCACTCCTCTACCGTAAGGGCATTCTCTGTCGTTGCGATTCTGCAGCGAAGTTACTAAGGATGGAGAAGAGGCTTACCTAGTGGCTTTATACTGTATCCTTTCATGATCAACTATAGCTTTACGCTATTTTAACTTGGTGGTGAAAGCCCATTTGCCAGCTCTTCAATTTAAACTTCTTGATTAGATTAATCCACTTGCAAACTTGCCCTGATTCAGCACCTCGTTGAAATCCACCCAAAGCTCTGGGTCTGGGCATGCTCCAAAATCTTTCATCTCATAGTGGTCAGGGCCAAACTGCTGCTGGAAGGAGGAGGGGTGGTCTCAAATCTAAATTTAGAATATTATTGCTGAGGATATTCTATAAGGCAGGAATGTTTGCACACTTACTTCCCTCTGAAAGGGTAGCTTGTTCTCTGAGCAAGAGATGCGTCACACCCATACATCAGTGTCCTTCTGAGGTCCTGCCTGTACCTCAAGCTGAGCACCCACCCTGATGCTTTAGGCTGTAGACAAATGGCTCTGCTGTCTGCGGTTTTGTAGAAGGAGGGAAGATTCCTCTGTCTTAGAGCTCAAGATGCAGTCCTCCAATAATTACCCTGAAGACTGCCCTAAAGCCCTTCACTGCTCTTTGGCTTTTTGCCTCTAGGGTTGGAGCTCCTCTGGGTCTAAGCTACCCGGCCAGCATCTTTGATGCGCTAAGATCTCCTCCAATTACACTGTACCATAGACCAGATCCTGACTGCTGTATAGCAAAGATTCTTCAAATTTTCTCTCGCATTGACTAGACTATTCTTGTTTTCCCGTGCTAGTATGGATTTTTTTCTTTTTAACATAATGTTTTCATAGGATAATGGTTGGGACTGAGGGACTGCATATGTCCTCAGCCTGCCATTTTGAGCCACTATCATTTCTCTCTGTGTCCCCTTTCATACTCTGTGTACCTGCCACACTCATCTAATAACCCTATGGGTACATATTTTTTGCTTTTCTTCCTTCGAGCCCTTCCTATTCTAGTGAGTCTCTTGCTACATATTTCTTTGCTCTCCTTGAGGACTCTCTGTTCTTTGAACATTTGGTCCTCAAGTCCAAATTCAATATTCTCCCCCAGTGAACTCTTATGGTCTTTAATTTGAACCACTGTTATGACTAAGTTATAACATAAAGTAGAGTATATGATCTGTGGACTTATTACTCCTTCACAACCACACACGCTGCCTTTCTTATCTTTGTATTCCCATTACACATGACAGTGCCTTCCACATAGTAGGGACAAACACCTGTGACTGAAATTAAATGAATTTGAATTTGTGGCCGGTTCCCACCAATAAGGGAAAATTCATCTTTATGCTGTGCTTGGGATGACAGTTTTAATAACTGGGTTTTTAAAATTACTTTATTTTATAAAGTTTCTTTGAACGTAAAATGGTATTTGTTGAGAAGCACAATAAAATAAATTATGCTTGTGGTTAACGTTTGTCCTCAAAATTGAATTGCTGTCTTTCTCACACCCCACATTTTTACATTAAGAACCCCCAAGAGAATATTAAAAATATTTCCAATTTGCTCATCACTTATAGGCATTAGCTGATATGATATTTTCTTAAACAATGCTATCTGCTCAGCACACACACCCTTAATCTCTTGCAGAGGGTACCACACTGACACGTGTAATCATTTATCACAACACTCCCCTTAATCATTCACGCTGTTCAACCTCATCAGATGTCCTTCCATCAAAGTGTGTCTCCATGGCAACATAAGCGAGATTTGGCCATTTGGCCTCTGAAACACAAAGGTCACTTGAGTGTTCATGACGTTTGGATTTTGGAATGTATTTCCCAAACTACAAATTCTGCATGGTTTTGACATTTGGATACACTCTTCATTAATAATATTTTCCCTTGGTGTACACATATGTTTCAACTTGGAATTATATTTGTTTATTGGAAATGGAAGCAGCCAATGTAACCGAATTTAATGAGATGCATTTTTGTCTCTTCATTACATTTCTTTCCAGAAAACAATACTTTGTGCTGTAAAAGAGTGCTGTGTAAGAAAACCACTGTAAAATGTAAATCACTGAGATTGCTAAAAAATCTCAAACTAACAAAACTGAAAAATTGATTATTGATTATTTCGTAATGTTCTCTTTTTCCTCAAAATATAATTACATCTTGAATTTTTATTGAAACGGGATAATTATTCAAGTTGTCAGCATACTGTTACCTTTTCATATACAGAAATTATTGGATTTTAGGATGGAAAGAACAAATGTGTTTTCGTTGAAATATCATTGTTTGCATCTAAATTAGAGATTGTCTAAAAATGAAAAGCTTAAGTCCTTAATAAAATGTTCAAAATTCTTATAGTCTTGTAAAAGGAAAGTTGTATATAATAAAGAGCATGGTTGTTTCTGGATAACAAGACTCAACATCACAGAATCAATATCTATTTAAAATAATAATAGCTAACACTTACTAAGCAGTTCCTATGTGCCTGATTCTGATCTAAATGATTTAGACATATTAATTTATTTCATCCTCACAGCCACCCTAAGGAGTCAATGCTACACTATCCTCTATTTTACCAGTGAGAAACTGATACCCACATAGACTAATAACTTGCCCCAGGTTATACAGCTACTAAGTGGCCCAATCAGGATTCAAATCCAGGCAGTCTGGTTCCACAGCCTAAGTCAGACTGACTTCTGCTTTCTAAATTATGGAGATTCCAATCAAAATCCAAATAAGATTATTTCTCCAGAATTAAAAAAAATTTTAGATTTCATCTGAAGGAATAAGCACCTGAAAATAGCTATGAAAAAGTCTCCCAAAAGAAGAATAGCAACTTACCAGATATTTAAGTATTAAAAAACCCAGGAAGCTAGTTTAAACAGTTTTTAAAATTACGGGTTTTATTTTCCTCAACAATTTTCTTTTAGTGAGAAACCTGGAGGTAGGCAGTTGATAACTAGTATAGTGGCTCCACAACACCTCCAAGAGAAAACAGCCTCCCTGTCAGCTTCCTCTTCGCCATCCCCAGGGATACTTTAATCGTGGTTCCAGGAGGGCTGCTCCCCACCCCACATCACTTTTGGATTTCAGTGAGCAAGACAGGGGATGAGCAAGAGAGCAAGAGACACGATTGGATGAGTTGGCCCTTTTTTCAGAAACCTCTCGCAGTGATTTCCAGCTACATTATAATTACCTAGACCTATCACGTGACCACAGCTAGCTGCAAGGAAGGCTGATTAAGAAAAGAAAAACATAGGTTTTTGACTGGGCACATTCCTACCCTGATCAAAACTGGGATTCTAATAGTGAAGAAGCGATGTTGAAGCAGGTCTAGAACCGCCTTTGCTCCAGGATAGCTTAGCCCTACCTACGACTAAGCTTTGTCCTCTGTATACCTGGGTGTTCAGTGAGCTTTCCTACTCTGGCTATCAGGACTCCGCTGTTTGGAAAGGTTCTGTTTACAGCTCCCAGGCAGTTCTTTGCTCTGCTTCATGGAGTAGTTCTTTCTGTGTAGCTCCCTCCTCTCTGTGCTCTTACCGGAAAAGTTTAGCTGCTGCAGCTTCCATGCACTCCAGTCCCTGTCAGCTCAGCTCAGGGGAATGCCCACATTCTGCTTGGGTTCCTCCCCCTTATGACACAGTTCTGAAGTATTTCCTGACAGAAATCTGGGGCAACTGTGGGCTCATATAACTTCTTTCCCTTGTCAGATATCACAGCCCTGTGCTGTCTGTCAACCAATATCTAAAAATACTTTGTCCAGTCTCCCAGTTGCTGTCAGTTGGAGGGCAAGTTGAGTACCATTTACTCCATCGTGGAGGAAGCAGAAGTCCTCTCTGATGATCCTTTCCATTGTGTAGGTCACGCTATATGACACTGTGAGTCATACAGAACTCCTCCTTTATTAATCAGTTGCTGGGAAAATAAAATACCTTTCTCGTAGAAAGCTCATTACATATTTGCAAATTTGCCAAAGATGTGGGTTCCATGGCCTAGGATTTTAACCGCAATTTATAACAGTGAGTTGATAGGAAAATGCCTGAAGAATTCCAAATAACTCCCCAAAGTGACAGATGATCTACATGCCATTACTCCTCTGGTATAACAGAGGCCATGCTTCTAAAAGCAGAGCCCAATCGTTCCAAATACTTTGGAAATGATAATTATTACTTTGAAGTTATGATTATATAAATCTGTCATGGCTCATGATATATGTACTCTTGCAAATTAGTTTTCAACATTAAGGAAAGTTTAGGTTACCATTTTTGAGAGCTTTACAGATAATTTTACTATAGGCCTTAAGATGGATACCATCCAATGCTATTCACAAATCTTGTCTTAAGTAAACTTATTTCATGCCAGATAAACTGCAGAACCCTTTATAATTATATTGAAGATATAATATATTAATATAATAAGGTATAAAATTATGGGAATTTAATGTGGACTTTCTGTTGGGTTTTGTTTTTATTTGTGTTTTGTTTTGGTTACTATTCAAAGTGCTTTTAAAACAGCTCTCTGGTTATGCCTAACTCAAGGAATTGAAGATGTTATGTAGCTCTCATGAAGCAGAAACAACTCTGTGCAGAATGATTAGACAGGTAGCAAAAAGGGCGAGCTTGTTCGTCTCTCCTCCACTTCACTTTTTTTTTTTTTAATATTTTTTCGATGTGGACCATTTTTAAGGTCTTTATTGGATTTGTTACAATATCGCTTCTGTTTTACGGTTTGGCTTTTTGGCCACGAGGCATGTGGGATCTTAGCTCCCCAACCAGGGATTGAACCCATACCCCCTGCATTGGAAGGCGAAGTCTTAATCACTGGACCGCCAGGGAAGCCCCCTCTCCTCCACTTCTCTTATCTTGGGATGACAGCCAAGAAAAATCCAGATAACTCCACTGGAAGGTGCTGTTTCTAGACGTGATTTCTTGGATTGGCCAAGCCCTAAAAAAACAGTCTCTAGAAGAAGAAGGGAGGTCACCAAGTCGAAAGAGTTCTCCTTCCAGAGCCTAAGGGAACAGGTATGTACTCTGTGCAGTTGACGTGGTGGCCAGGAGGGGGATTCTACACAGGCAAGAAGTAAAGAAGTTCAGATAATTCTAAAGCAGATGGCCCTGAGAATCAGGCAAGCAGAAAGGATCTGCTTGGGAAATCTATCAGAGTGTAACGGGAACCCAAGCAGAAAGGATCAGTACTGAGGGAAATCTATCAGAGTGTAACGGGAACCCAGCAGAGTATCAAGGATTTGGGGGGCAGGCTAGTCTCTTGGAGCAAGACTAGAAAGAGAAATGCAGGCCTTGTTTCTGGAAGGACCATGGTACTAGGGGCAAGGCAGAAAACTAAGGTCTGAGTTGGACTGGCCACAAAGGGACCCATTCAGAGTCTCAGAGTTTCAGGCAAGAGCTCTGCAAACCATTCAGTCTCATGTATCGGTATCTTTGCAGCTTTTCATTAGGCTGAGCCCACAGGAGGGAGTCAAGAGGCAGAGCCATGGGGGGCAGGCTCAGGTGGGAACACTGGCAGGAACAGAAACCATCAGCCTGCCTGCCATGTGCTTAAATGTCTCATCTTTAGACACTTTTTTCTTTTGGGAGGGGCAGCCTTTAGAGGATCTGTTAGAATAAAAAATATTACCAGAGAGGAAATACTTTAAACCCCTAAGAGACTAGTCCATAGCATATATTAGTTTTTCAGATTAACTGTTAGTTTCAAACAGCGAGAGTAAGGTCCTGAGAGAATGAAATTCAGACAATAGATTTAAAGGATATTTGAAGGAAATAGAGTTCCATAGCAGGTAATCTTACACACACTGCAAATTAGTGGGAAACTTATCTTTAATGCCCCTCATTCCAGATCTCCCCCTAGGCAACATGCATTGAGAATTCACTATGTACCAGGCACTTCTAAAGCCCGTTTTATATATACATTATTTCATTTAATTTTCTGACTGTGTGTGTATGTTTTATCATTTCCGTTTTAAAAACAGGAACCAAGACTCAAAAATTTTCCCACGATCACATAGCTAGTAAATTGCAAAACGGGGATTCAAGCTCATCTATGTCTGGTGACCCAAACAGTCTTACAAGAGGGTCTTTCAAATGTCCAGGTGAGAGGCTTTGATGGTTTCACCAGTGAAGGATTGGGAATGCGGGACAGGAATTGGGTATCGAGGTGGAAGAAGTTTTTCTCTACCCTTTGGGCTCTTCTGGCTGGTCTAAGAATTAAATTGACATGAGACAGATTAACAGGAGAAAATCAAACGAAAGTTTAATAGTACGTACACACAAGAGAGACCCAGAAAAACTAAGTAACACACCAAAGTGGCTGAAACTCTCAACTTAATTACCATCTTCAGCTAAAGACAAAAGAGGATGTTGTAAGACAGGAATAAAGACACAGACCTACTAGAGAATGGACTTGAGGATATGGGGAGGGGGAAGGGTAAGCTGTGACAAAGTGAGAGAGTGGCATGGACATATATACACTACCAAATGTAAAATAGATAGCTAGTGGGAAGCAGCCGCATAGCACAGGGAGGTCAGCTCAGTGCTTTGTAACCACCTAGAGGGGTGGGACAGGGAGGGTGGGAGGGAGGGAGACGCAAGAGGGAAGAGATATGGGAACATATGTATATGTATAACTGATTCACTTTGTTATAAAGCAGAAACTAACACACCACTGTAAAGCAATTATACTCCAATAAAGATGTTAAAAAAAAAAAGAGGATGTTGGGTGTAGTGGCTTGGTTCTTCAAAGGGGAGGAAAGCAATTGACACAGAGATGGAAAAGCAAATGTTTGGTAAATAAGTGTTTGCTGGGCCAAGCAGAGACAATGGGACACAAAAAGGAATTTTAACAAACAGACTTTGTTATGTTCCTCCCTGTCTACACACCTAGTTCATACTATAATGACCTATGGTTATAGCTCCCAGCCTGGTATGGGTCTTCTATTTAAATTCTTTAGGCAGCTAAGGGGGAGGTAAAAAGAGAGACTTCCTGTGTCTTCTGTTTCTTAAAAATAATCAACCTAAATTAATGTTTATGCCAAAAAGACACATTTTGGGGTGGCAAATTTTGCTCCCCTACAGGGGCAAAAAATAAACATCAGAGAGAACAGATCAAGAGTCAGGCTCTATCTGTGGTATGCCAATCATTAGCAGAGATGGTACCAGGAACACTGTCATGAGAAACCAGACGTGACTCAGACTTCATGGGGCTGATAGCCTAGCAGGGAAGAGACATTCAACCAACAGTGATGAATAACTGTAAGTAAGTATCGGCTTTATAAAGGGTTGAAAATAGAGATACCAGGTGGTGGCTACTATCGACAGAACTGACAGTCCTGTTTTGGTAACTAGTATTTAAGCAAAAGGAGGGAATAAAAGATGATTCTGAAGGTGAGGGAGAATGGAGATAGGAAAATCAGGAAGAAGAGAAGTTCAGTCGGTGAGAAGAATGCCCTGAGATGGGTTTACAACATGACGGGTGTAGTGAGCTTCGGACACCCAGGAACTGTCCACTAAACAACCGGAGATAAGGTCAGGTGCCAGAGCAAGGGCAAGAGACCTTGTCACGAGCCCCGGTGAAACACTGTACACAGCCATGCTGGACACGATGAAGGAGGGGGCTCAGGGCTCTCTGGGACGTGATCTTCACTCCGTATCCACATCTAGACCTGCCCTTGTGGAAGAGGGGAAGGAGCGCTCAGGAGGGTGAACAAAGCTGGTAGCAGCAGGTTTCTGAACTTTGCAAGGATCTCTTTAAAAAGCCACAGTCCCTCTTTTAAGTAATAATAGCTAACACCACTTCCTGGGTGCCCCCTAATTCAGTCTTCCTAACAGCACCAGGAAGAAAGCACTTTTATTAAACCCCTGTAAACACCAAGAAAATTGAGGCCCAGGGAGGGTAACTGCCCTGAGATCCATCACTCTGAAGGCCGCATCCTAGATTCAAACTCAAGGTGGGCTTTCAACCACAACTACAGACCCAGGGGAGAAGGAACAAAAGAACTTTTTCTTCCTTCAAGTCCTGGTATAAAGAGGAGAGAATAAAGTTCCTTATTTCCTCTTGCAAAGACAAAATGCATAATTTTACACCCAGTGCTGTTAGAGAGGAACTGATATTAGTCCACATTTCTGGGTCCTAAGTATTTTAAGTCTATTTCATCAGCTCTGCATTTTGCCTCATTTTGTCATAGCTGATCCTTTCAACTGATCAAGATAACAAGTGCTCCGTCCATGAGTTCATAGTAACCTCCTCTTTATGACCACTCCCGTAAAAGCTTTCTTTTTTTTTTTGCGGGACGCGGTCCTCTCACTGTTGTGGCCTCTCCCGTTGCGGAGCACAGGCTCCGGATGCGCAGGCCCAGCGACCGTGGCTCACGGGCCCAGGCGCTCTGCGGCATGTGGGAGCCTCCCGGACCGGGGAACGAACCCGTGTCCCCTGCATCGGCAGATGGACTCTCAACCACTGCGCCACCAGGGAAGCCCCCGTAAAAGCTTTGAATATGGGTAGGAAAGAGGTTAGGATACCAAAGGAGACATGAGAGGATATCTAATACTGGAAAAATTGGCTTATCAAGAAACTTCCAAAGAGCCTCTGAAGTCTATGGGAAGCTGAGCCAGGATAACCAAATACAGAAGGAATTGTCTCTTTTCCTTAGCGCTTGCTAAAAATGGAGCATAACCATGGGAAAATCCCCTAACCTCTTTAACCTCTGTTCCATCATCTGTTTATTAGAGCTAATCTGAAAGTCACTCTATTTTGCCCTTGTGAGGATTTCATAACACTTATATGCTCTCTGCACAGTATATGATGTTGAACAAGGCCTCAATAAATGTTTGCCTTTTTTAAAAAAAGTGAGGTAATGTATATGAAAGTGTTTTATCAGCCCAAGTACTATATAATTGTGACTCTTCGGATGCAGAAAAAAGAAAATTGAATCAGTAGTGTACTGTGAATACATAGGCACCTATGAAGACCCATTGCAAACTAAATATTGATATTATGGTTTCCCTTTAAGCCTCTTCTTAATTGCCATGCTTTACATAACATTATCTAAAAGCCACTAAGTATTTTTTGGGCAACCAAATGATAAAAATTGCACCTTTTCAGAACTGAATAATAAAAGTTGCACCTTTGCAAACAATATGAAACATTTAAGCACCAATGACCTAGTATTCTCATCTAGGTTTGTGACTTGTTATCTTCCAACATCAATGTTTCCACTGTCACTCTGCTGTTTCAGATAACAATGCTTTCTGGACACTTGCCTGATAGCCATTTAAGAGATTAAGGACTTTTTTTTTTTCTTCATCTACCACTGTGTTGATTCCCAGCTATATAGTTACCATTTGTAAATCAGTGGAGCAAGAAATTAAAGATACACTGGCAGGCCTGCCTGTGGAATACCAATAACAATAAAGGTACCGGATGGCTTAGCTGCCTTTCTACTACGGCCTGCTGTACATCGGACTAATACATTCCTCCTCAAAAAACAAAAAACATAATTACCTTAATCATCAGGAGGAATAAACAAGATACAGTAATAATCAGACTAGGAGATGATGAGATAAATTTCCTGGATTTTATAATATGAAAATGAAGATCTGTTATTCATGCTTTGTTTTCATCTTTTTATTTCTTACACTAACATAGATTTTGACTTCCATGCTATCCATGATTGTTCCCTAGGTTTGCTTTGAAGTGCAAATGGTTCTGTGTGAATGATACCTAATAAATAGGAAACAAAGTGGGGGGTAGAACATTGATGGATAATACTATAACTGAGTGAGCTTAGTTTTTCTCTTTGGATGGAAGGATCAAAATCCACCTTCCCTATTAGTTATTCACATTCCTGCAGATGCTCTGGTGAATTGTCCAGTTAGGAAGGAGCTACCAGTATGCTTGTATTCTGCCAATATGTTACAGATGGCATCTATGCTTTCCTCTCAAGAATCTAGCTCAAGCAAAGGAAATAGCTACATATTTAACAAAATTTGAGAAATGATGGAGTCCTCAAACTCCAGATAGTTCCTTCAGTCATTTCACAGTGCTTCCAAATGTTCTGGAAGACACAATATATTAGTCCATTGGCATGCAAGATTTCTGGTGTAGAGAAGTTACACTAACAGATGTTAAAATAGAATATAATGATACCAGAGTGAAAATTGAATGGCTGAGGCAAAGGAACCAAGAGAACAGAATGTAAATCCCTGAAACCCTAATATACAATATGTGAAAATTTATATTTGAAAACAGAATATAATAAATGAGGAAGGGAGGTATTATTCCATAAATTAGACTGGAGATTGATTAACTACTTGAAACAAAGAATGAGCAAGAGTTTCAGCTTATCCCACACTCCAAATAAATTCCAGTTGAGGAACTAAACATAATAAAGAAACCCATTAGGAAGCCAGAAGAAGATGCAAATGAATAATAGCTTGATGGAAACCCCACAGAATGGGAGAAAATATTTGCAAACGAAGTGACCGACAAGGGATTAATCTCCAAAATATACAAACAGCTCATGCAGCTCAATATCAAAAAAAAACCCAATCAAAAAATGGGCAGAAGATCTAAATAGACATTTCTCTGAAGAAGACATACAAATAGCCAAGAGGCCATTTGATGTTGAAAAGATGTTCAACATCACTAATTATTAGAGAAATGCAAATCAAAACTACAATGAGGTATCACCTCACACCGGTCAGAATAGCCATCATCAAAAAATCTGCAAACAATAAATGCTGGAGAGGGTGTTGAGAAAAGGGAACCCTCCTATACTGTTGGTGAGAATGTAAATTGATACAGCCATTATAGAGAATGGTATGGAGGTTCCTTAAAAAACTAAAAATAGAGCTACCATATGATCTAGCAATCCCACTCCTGGGCATATATCCAGAGAAAACCATAATTCGAAAGGATACATGCACCCCAATGTTCATTGCAGCACTGTTTACAATAGCCAGGACATGGAAGCAACCTAAATGTCCATCAAAGGAGAAATGGATAAAGACGATGTGGTACATATATACAACGGAATGTTACTAAGCCATAAAAAAGAATGAAATAATGCCATTTGCAACAACATGGATGGACATTTGGAGATTCTCATACTGAGTGAAATAAGTCAGAGAGAGAAAGACAAATATAATATAACTTATATGCAGAATCTTAAAAAATGGTACAAACGAACCTATTTACAAAACAGAAATTGAATCACAGAGGTAGAAAACAAACTTATGGTTGCTCGGGGGAAAAACTGGGAGATTGGGAATGACATATACACACTACTATATATAAAATAGATAACTAATAAGAACCTACTGTAGAGCATAGGGAACTCTATTCGGTGCTCTGTAATGACCTACATGGGAATGGAGTCTAGAAGAGAGTGGGTATATGTATATGTATGGCTGATTCACTCTGCTGTACAGCAGAAACTAACACAGCATTGTAAATCAACTATACTCCCATAAAAAATTAATTTAAAAAAATGGCTTGAGCAGAAGCAAGAAGAACTACAATTCTGCAGCCTGTGTAAGGAAAACCACAGTCAGAGAAAGATAGACAAAATGAAAAGGCAGAGGACTATGTACCAGATGAAGGAACAAGATAAAATTCCAGAAAAACAACTAAATGAAATGGAGATAGGCAACCTTCCAGAAAAAGAATTCAGAATAATGATAGTGAAGATGATCCAGGACCTCGGAAAAAGAATGGAGGCAAAGATTGAGAAGATGCAAGAAATGTTTAACAAAGACCTAGAAGAATTAAAGAACAAACACCTAGAAGGATTAAAGAAAAAAATAGAGATGAACAATACAATAACTGAAATGAAAAATACACTATAAGGAATCAATAGCAGAATAACTGGGGCAGAAGAACGGATAAGTGACCTGAAAGACAGAATGGTGAAATTCACTGCCATGGAACAGAATAAAGAGAAAAGAACGAAAAGAAATGAAGACAGCCTAAGAGACCTCTGGGACAACATTAAACACAACAACATTTGCATTATAGGGGTCCCAGAAGGAGAAGAGAGAGAGAAAGGACCCGAGAAAATATTTGAAGAGATTATAGTTGAAAACTTCCCTAATATGGGAAAGGAAATAGCCACCCAAGTCCAGGAAGCGCAGAGAGTCCCAGGCAGGATAAAACCAAGGAGAAACACGCCGAGACACATAGTAATCAAACTGACAATAGTTAAAGACAAAGAAAAATTATTGAAAGCAACAAGGGAAAAATGACAAATAACATACAAGGGAACTCCCATAAGGTTAACAGCTGATTTCTCAGCAGAAACTCTACAAGCCAGAAGGGAGTGGCACGATATATTTAAAGTGATGGAAAGGAAGAACATACGACCAAGATTACTCTATCCAGCAAGGATCTCATTCAGATTCAACAGAGAAATCAAAAGCTTTACAGACAAGCAAAAGCTAAGAGAATTCAGCACCACCAAACCAGCTCTACAACAAATGCCAAAGGAACTTCCTTAAGTGGAAAATACAAGACAAGAAAAGGACCTACAAAAACAAACCCAAAACAATTAAGAAAATGGTAATAGGAACGTACATACCGATAATTACCTTAAAGGTGAATGGATTAAAAGCTCCAACCAAAAGACACAGGCTCGCTGAATGGATACAAAAACAAGACCCATATATATGCTGTCTACAAGAGACCCACTTCAGACCTAGGGACACATACAGAATGAAAGTGAGAGGATGGAGAAAGATATTCCATGCAAATGGAAATCAAAAGAAAGCTGGAGTAGCAATACTCATATCAGATAAAATAGACTTTAAAATAAAGAATGTTACAAGAGACAAGGAAGGACACTACATAACGATCAAGGGATCAATCCAAGAAGAAGACATAACAATTATAAATATATATGCACCCAACACAGGAGCACCTCAATACATAAGGCAAATGCCAACAGCTATAAAAGAGGAAATAGACAGTAACACAATAATAGTGGGGGACCTTAACAACTCACTTACCAAATGGACAGATCATCCAGACAGAAAATTAATAAGGAAACACAAGCTTTAAATGACACAATAAACCAGATAGATTTAGTTGATATTTATCGGACATTCCAACCAAAAGCAGCAGATTACACTTTCTTCTCAAGTGCGCACGGAATGTTCTCCAGGATAGATCATATCCTGGGTCACAAATCAAGCCTCAGTAAATTTAAGAAAATTGAAATCATATCAAGCATCTTTTCCAATCACAACGCTATGAGATTAGAAATCAATTACAGGGAATAAAACGTAAAAAACACAAACACATGGAGGCTAAACAATATGTTACTAAATAACCAAGATATCACTGAAGAAATCAAAGAGGAAATCAAAAAATACCTAGAGAAAACAGGTAAAAATACCTGCTTCCTATCTCTGTGGCTTGCTAAAACACAGCTTTAATCCTTGAGTGTCCTACAGGTGAGTGCCAGAAGAATGATGAGGGCTGCCAGGGCAGATACTGGTTGCTGGCCTGGGTTTCTTTCTCTGTGGTTTGGTATGGAGGAGGTTGGAAACAGTGTATACAAAGCCCCCAGCAAAATGACTGGCACAGAGTCACAGGGGCTCCTGACCCACGCTCTGCCAGGGTCACTCCTCTGTTGGTACAGGGAAACCCAGGCAGCCACAGATACTCAGAGAAGCTCTCCTAGAAGCCTGTCACCAACCACCTGCACTCATGCACACAAGAGACCCCTTTCCTACCCACCCCAGATGGCCAGGGGTGCATGGCAGGGCTTAGCCTGTAATAAGGAAGGGGCAATAGATATTGTCAGTAATCCAAAAATCCGAATATTCAGTCTCCTGGCAGGCATAGAATCTTTCTTATTCTCAAATCAAATGGACTTGTTCACCATCAGAGAAAATGAATGCATTTAACTGCCTTTAACATTAATAGAAACTCCCTGCAGAAATCCTCTAAAGAAATATCAGACGTTATGGATTTGACAATTCATCATGCTCTTTATTCTAGGCTCGCTTTCAGCATATTTGAAATCAGCTAGGAGGCTTCTGTTGATACAAAATATTTGCAGACTTGGATCTGCTGATGCTAGTCTGATCATATGACAGATGGTGAAGAACTATTAGCTGAAACTACTGCACGACAACATGAAGGAAATAAGTTTCTTTGCAGAGAAATCTTTGAATGTGTCATAAAAACTGTCCAAAAATCAACATCTCAAAGAACTTAAATTCAGGACGTAGAAAATCCATGTCAGTTTTGAAGTCTGGCTTCTTCTGTTCGAATCCCAATAGGTCAATAATAACCAGATAGGTATGTAATGTGACTTAGAGCAGGTAACAAACTCTGTAGACTTTGGTTTCCTCGTGCGATATATGGGGACAGCCTCCTGGGATTACAGTGCGGATTAATGAGATAATGGGATATATACAGTACCTAGCATAGTCCCTGGTCTCTATGGAAAACAGGATAACAGGTATTATCATCATTATTATTTTTATATTATTAATGAATTTGTTGTAGTACCTACAGTTACTATCCATGCGCTGTAAAGGCATATGTAGGCATGCAGGTAGAGAAGGTGAGAGAAAAAAGCAGAAGATAAATAAGAATTCACTCCCCGACCCCTAACACCCAGATCTCAGGACATGGAACTACCATCCACCCAGCTGCCTGAGTTAAGTATTTCACAGTCACTCTGACGAGCCCCTTTCCCTTCCAGGTTGACCCCACCCACCCTGCATGCAATTCCAATTATTCTAATCCCACCATCATCCCTCTCTAGTTTTTGGTAACAGCTTCCTAACTCTTCTCCCTGCTTTTTCTGGGAGGCTCCTCTGGCCCATTCTCCACGAAAAACCAGCGCCATCTTATTAAAATATAAGTCAGACATCTCTCTTCCCAAATGGAAATCCTTCAGTGTTCTTCGAATAAAATCTAGACACGTCCAAGTTCCTGCCTGATCTGCATCCTAACACTCCCCCAACCTTCCCTCTTCAGGCCCTTGACAGGACAAGCTCCTTCCTACTCCCCACCTCACTACCTCTGCATGTTGTTCTCTCTGCCGGGGACACTTCCTTTTTTGCACAATTGTCTGGTCCCTACCTGACCTTCAACCCAGAGCTTCAAGATCACCTCCTCAGAGGGACCCTCCCAATACTCCCAAAGCAGCTGAACTCTTCCCCTCAGTTATTCTCCAGGTTGGCACGCTGTCTTCTTAATAGCACATAAAACAATTTGTAATTATTTTATTTAGTTTTTTTGTTTGATTGTTTTGTTTTATTTTTTTACTTTTTTCTTGTCTGTGTCTTCCAAAGACTGTAAATAAATTGAAGGCTGGGATCACTTCTGTCTTTTTCATTTTTAAAGTACCCTCAGTGCTCACCTTACACACTGTTCTGGGCGTAGAGAAGATGTTCAGCAAATATTTGTTGAAAAACATGGGGAATTGAATAATTCAATCTTGTAAATTTCCATGATTAAAATATCTTAGATGTATAATAACCTATTTTCACTCTTTATGGAAAGGTCGGGGGGGAGGGGAGGGGAGATAACACATTTTTATATGTCTGTATGTATCCTAAAAAGGTTGGAAATAGCTCACTCTATATAAAGCAATTGTTTAAGAAGTCTCTGTTGCCTAGAAGGAGGTCATGTTAAAGAGGCAAAAGTAAATTCAGGAATTTTGCTGTAATGTTACTTAATTGACATTTTCAGGGCCAGTGAATCACATGAGTTCATTTAAAAACGTCTCTCCAATTTTAGAGACTACTTTGGTTTGAAACCACCATTACAACCACATGTTTCATAGGATTTACCCCTTTCAATCAGGGAAGATCAAACACTAATTTCTTTTCAAGCGGGCCTTTGTCATCTTCTCATGGGCCCCTGACTGACTGTTTCTGAATAATTTAGTCAACATATACAAAGTTGACTGTAGTGGATGCTATAGTGTCCACTGGATCCCCCCTTTGGGACTGAGACCCTCATCCTCCAGCTGCTGGGATGTAGTTGAAGAGAGCTGCCTTGTGTAAGGTCACACCCCATCCTAGGGGATGGTCCTCATCTAACAACTGGCGTGTGTGTGTGTGTGTGTGTGTGTGTGTGTGTGTAGTTGGGGATATCCAGCCCTCTTGCCTACTAAGGGCACAACTTGGAGGGCCATCCCAGCTCCAGGGCTCTGGGGAGGAGCTGCTCTAATCTGATTTGGTGCGATCACACAGACTGCACCGAGCCCAGCTCCTGCCTCTGCACAATTCCACTCTCTTTACTTCTCCACAGGTGCTGATTCTGAGAGCACTCCCAATAAACGTCTGCACCCAAGTCTCCCTCTCAAGACGGAGATGGCACCCCCTTCTTAAGACACTGGCCAAGCTCATTTGCTGCCACTCTTTCCCACCATTCCCCTTTTCCTTGGCTTGGAAGGACTCCCCTCCGGAGAACGTGGACAGGTAGAATTTGCTACCCAGCTCTCTCCCAACAGTAGGTAGTATCTGATGACAGGATTGGAAATGATGACACAGTCTCCTGCCTAAACATCCAACTACCTCCTTTCCCTACTCCACGGTGTCTTCCAAGTGCAGAGAAAAATATAACAGGGACCACTTCCTTACTAATTAATTAATTAAACTAACCCTAAGTATGTGCGCTGATAGAATGATTTTAAAAAAGTGTTATGGGCTGAATTGTCCTCCCCTGCCCCCAGCCCTGTAACATTCATTTGTTGATGTCCTAACTCCCAGTACCTCAGAATGTGACTGTTTCAGAGATAGGGTCTTTTTTTTTAACTTTTTATTTTATACTGGAGTGTGGTTGATTAACAGTGTTGTGTGATTCAGCAAAGTGATTCAGTTATACATATACATGTATCTATTCTTTTTTCAAATTCTTTTCCCATTTAGGTTGTTACATGATATTGAGTGGAGATCGGGTCTTTAAAGAGACGATTAAGTAAATGAGGTCATTCAGGTGGACACTAGTCCAAGATGACGATGTCCTTAGAAGAAGAGGAAACTGGGAGACAGACATGTACAGCAGGAAGACCTTGTGAAGATTCAGGGAGAAGACGGCTGTCTGCAAGCCAAGGGGAGAGGCCTCAGAACAAAGCAACCCTGCTGACCCCTTCATTTCACACTTCTAACCTCCAACACCATGAGAAAATAAAATTCTGTTGCTAACCCACCCAGCCTGTGGTGCTTTGGTGTGGCAACCCTAGCACACTAATATACTATATAATTATAAAATCTGTGGATTTTGTTTTATGGCCTTTAAATACACTGGGAACTATATTCAATATTTTGTAATAACTTATATGGGAAAAGAATCTGAAAAAGAATGTGTGTGTGTGTGTGTGTGTGTGTATGTGTGTATTTATATAAACTGAATCTCTTTGCGGTACACCTGAAACTAACTCAATATTATAAATCAACTGTACTTCAATTAAAAATAATAAATGTCCTGTGCAGAGCGGGGCGTCTACAGTTGGGCTCCAGAATGTCTCTAGGCTGTGTGGACTCCTCATCCCTTGGCCTGGTTTCTCTGTCCCATTTTTGTCTCTGTATCTTTATTTCTACCTGATGTGAGCACCTCCAATTGACCAGGAGGTTTGAGAGTATCTCCCCACCCTTTCACTCCTGTATATGCACCTTTTTTGTTTGTTTTGATGCTACTGTTTGGCTGATTCCTTATTCTGTACCCCTAACCCGAGGTCCCAGGAAGCTATCTTGCCTAGGTTTCCACTAATCCAGCCTTTCCGGAAAGAAGAGTGGGCTGGATATGACCAGAGTTACACAGAGCTCAGAGGGCCTGAGTTACTAACTGGGGATTATTCACACTGATTTCATCCTGAGTCCCCATGCAGAAATTTAGGAATTAGATCTTATGGAGAGCCTAGTGTTTCCTAGATATAAGGTATTTGACAATAATGTATTAAAAATATTTCATTAAGGGAGGAAAAAATTACCAAATGTATGTCCCAGAAAAGAACATCATTGTGACAATTCCCACTGTCCCAGAGAGCCCCATATGTGACACTTTAGAGCTTCCATCTAGTCTTCTCCAGGCACTCTGATGATCAAATCATCTCAGATGATGACCTCCCTCCTGGCACCATCATGCTTCTGTTGTCCCACACCCGAACCACCACCATGCCCAGGAGTCCCCGAGGGGCCTGGACTCTGTGGTCCATGGCAGAACGGGCGCCTCAGTCTATTTGCACAAATGATGCACATTGATCCATGTTGCCCACATGGAAACTCTCAGCTTCTGGTGTAACAGCTATTTACTTGCTTCCCTTATAGCTTCCATTCGTGCCCTTGGACTCAGGCAAGGTCCAGGCATGTAGCTGAGTGACAGCTTCGGCTCTGTGCTCCCCTCTGATGACTAAGGCTGTGTTTCTGGGTCAGGCTTGTCACGACTCCTTCCTCTCTTAATGGGAAGCGCTCTCCTAGTTCACTCTTCCGTCCCTTGTGCAAGTCGACTTCTGACAGGCAGCCCTGCTAGCTCTCCAAGCATGCCTGAGAGAGCTGAATGCTAGCTCTAGGATCCGCCAGGGGCTTCTTGTCTCCAGAAGGAACAGCCCCCCTCTACCCATAGCCCCCTTCACATATGTCTACAGAGAAAGAGCTACAGACGAAAAGTAAAGAAAACACAGTTGCTCCTTTAGGGAGAGCTGAAACATGGGCTCTTTCCTCCTCTGAATATTCTGTTACTTTTGTCTCTGTTGTCCCGTTGGAGAGGGACATCCATCTTTCATGTTATTATCCTCACAGATGATTCTATTGCTTCTACCTGTGAGAATGGCTGTGTCACATCCTAGTTCTGCCACCTAAGTGCCCTGTGCCTCTACATTGCCTGTCAGCTGAGTCTTCCTTGAAGAATCAGCACTGTTCTGTCCTGCTTGGTTCCTGAACTCCCTCGGTGCTCCTTAATCATGCAGGGAGTTTGAGAACTTTTTCGGTGACAATAGTTTCCTTCTGCTTAGAGCTCAAATAAAAAGTGAACACTCTAGAATGTTTTAGTTTAAAAACCTCATGTCTGATTTGACATGGCAATCAAATGAATCAAAATATGATACAGAAGATGGCATTACATTTTGGACTAGAGAGAGAATAATCCGCCCAATCCCACTTTCTTTACTTCTCCACAGGTGCTGACCCCAAGAGCACTTCCTCTATATATATATATATATATATTTTTTTTTTTTTTGCGGTTCGCGGGCCTCTCACTGTTGTGGCCTCTCCCGTTGTGGAGCACAGGCTCCGGACGCGCAGGCTCAGCGGCCATGGCTCACGGGCCCAGTCGCTCCGCAGCCTGTGGGATCCTCCCAGACCGGGGCACGAACCCGTGTCCCCTGCATCGGCAGGTGGACTCTCAACCACTGTGCCACCAGGGAAGCCCCCAATATTTTTTTGATCTGTCTCCTAAAGCAAACAAAAGCAAAAATAAATAAATGGGAACTAATTAAACTTAAAAGCTTTAACACAGCCAAGGAAACCATCAACAAAACAAAAACCCAACCTACTGAATGGGAGAAAATATTTGCAAATGATATAAGCAATAAGGGGTTAATATCCAAGTATATAAACAGCTCATACAACTCAACAGCAAAAAAACAAACAACCTGATTAAAAAATAGGCAGATGTCTATTAAAAAATGGAACAGACATTTTTCCAAAGAAGACATACAAATGGCCATCAGGTGCATGAAAAGATGCTCAACATCATTAATCAGCAGAGAATGCAAATCAAAACCACAATGAGATGTCACCTCACACCTGTACGAATAGCTATCATCAAAAAGACCACAAATGGCAAATGTTGGAGAGGATGTGGAGAAAAAGGAACCCTTGTGCACTGTTGGTGGGAATGTAAATTGGTGCAGCCACTGTGGAAGACAGTATGGAGGCTTCTCAAAAAACTAAAGTAGAAAGGAATACCGTATGAACTAAAAATTCCACTCCTGGGTATATATCTAGAAAAAACCCCAAAACACTAATTGTAAAAGATACATGCACCCCAATGTTCATAGCAGCATTACTTACAATACCCAAGATATAGAAGCAACCCAAGTGTCCATCAACAGACGAAAGAAAAAAGATGTGGTACATATATACAATGGAATATTACTCAACCATAGAAAGAATGAAATTTTGCCATTTGCAAAAACATGCGTAGACTTGGAGGTATGCTAAGTGAAATAAGTCAGAGAGAGAAAGACAAATGTTGTATGATATCACTTACATGTGGAATCTAAAAAATACACACTAGTGAGTATAGCAAAAAAGAAACGAACTCACAGATATAGAGAACAAACTAGTGGTTACCAGTGGGGAGAGGGAAAGGGGGAAGGGCAAAAATAGATATAGGGGATTAAGAGGTACAAACTACTATGTATAAAATAAATAAGCTACAAGGATATATTATATAGCACAGAGAATATGGTCAATATTTTATAATAACTATAAATGGAGTATAACCTTTAAAAATTATGAATCACTATGTTGCACACCTGAAATGCATATAATATTGTACATCAGCTATACTTCAATATAAATAAATAGGTAAGTAAAATAAATAAGGAAATAAATGGAAATATTTCGCACGATTATAGAGTCCTTCAGCTACTCCAGAACATCTTACTGCTATAGTTTTAAAACCTCCCTCTCTCTTTCAGTTTGGTAAGCTTGTGACTTACAAATCTGTCACTAGAGGAAATTTAGAATTGAGCTAAAGGTCTACTTTTAATTCAATAATTAGGATGTAAAACTTAAATATACCTTTCTTTCTGAATATTCCTTGACTCTGTATGCCAGGGATATGTATGTACATATTATGTAATGTGTTTTGTGTCCATGGCATTTTAGCAGGAAGCATGGCCATGCAAACCTCCTATTTCTGGTATAAATACAAGTCTCAGAGAAGAAAATTTGGTCCCTTCCTATTTCAGGATTGAAGACCAACAAGATGGTCTCCTGGGGAGACTATTTGTCAAGTTTCCATTTAATTTCTTGGTTCTTAAGAAATCTTCAGTTTCCTCTGAAGTTTTCTCTTCAGGGCAACCACAGTATATAATAATGTTTCACATTTTTTATTGTGACTCAGAGAATGGTTTCATAAATGCTATTTTATTGGGTCTTCACAAATTTCCTGCAAAAATATGTTATGACTGGGCTTACCATTTTCATTTTACAGATAAAGAAACTGGGTCTGTGTGCCCATGTTTAACAGCCAGTAAGTTATGAATCCAGAGTAGAACCAGAGTCTTGAAATTGCATCAACTAAAAAAAATATATACGTGTGTATGTATGTATATATACGTGTGTACACATATACATATATGTATATATACATACCTATATGTATGTATGCAATATAAATATATTTATGCAAAATAAAATATATATTTATACATAAAAATTATATATACTCATATATAACATATATACACATGCATACATGCAGACAGACAGGATTAAACAACTGCATTTGAATCCTGGTTCCATCAAGAGCTCCCCACAGAATTGTTAGAAGGAAAGAAATAAGAGATTATGTGAGAAAGCACTTAACTGTAAATCACCATAAACGACAGCTATTAAGTTTTTCTATCTGCTGTTCAATGTGACAGATTAATATTAACCACTTGAAGACAGGAGCCATTCCGTTTGCTTCTTTTCTGTTCATCAGGGAACCTAACACAGTGTTAAACCCATATGGGCAATATTAATAGGGCATAAATAAATAATTCCTCATTGAGAACAATCACAGTATTAATAAGATGACAAAACATTTTAAAGAGAAAAAAATGGATAAAGTTTAAAGAAGAGGGAAAAACAAATGGGACACTGAGGGTTATGCAGGATGGATTGCCGATGGAAAATGACCTCTGATCAGCTTCACTTTGCCTTTCTCAGATGCTCGTTCACTACCAGTAATGATATCAATCATCTCAGACCTGGGCAGCAGCTGGCATAAAAATGATTTTGAAAAAAGTGGGCTGTGGTAACCTGGATCAAAGCGTCAAGTATAGTTTTTTCTTATATTTACTTTCAAAAAGACTCAAATGATCAGATACTAAATGCTCAATGTGTTTAAGAATCAGGAAGATGGTTCACAATCACAGAGGAAGAAGCAACATGTCACCCGGATAAGCATATATAACTATTAATGTTCACTTACGTGAGGCTCTATGTTGGACCATCATGCCCTGTAGTGACCTCTCTGGTTGTGTCGACAAGGTAAATGGTCAGTTGACATTCCCTAGTGGGAACAATAATAGATTTAGCTGAGCAGTCTTTTGTGAACTTTGTTTGCTATGTTTTTCTGTTTAATTCACCCAAAGTGGAAGCCAGAAATGTCCTCACTGTAGGCTTCTCCTAATTCACACAAAAGGAAGCCTGGGGGTCCCAGATCATTCTTCCTCCTCTTCTCCCTGTCTTTTCATCCAGTCATTTAGTTGCCAACAGAACTGCCACCCTGTGCTGAGGCATCGAGGACACAAAAATGAATAAGTGGTGATTTCTGACTTTGAGAAGACACACAAACAAAAATCCTAATGCAATGGGCTCAGAGCTGTTTTAAAGGTACTCTACGGTAGAAAATAAGGTTCATGCTTCAGGGGTGTTCAGAGAAAACTTATGGAAAGCCACTTGCACAGGGCAAGACGTATGCGCTTAACATCTGCTATGTATTTTTTTTTCTAAGGTAGATTGGCACGTGATCTTCAGTATTTCCTCTTCTATTGGCTTCTTTCTCTTGCTTTAACTCTCCACTAGCTTAAAAAACGCCTTTCCTACACTGCTGCCTCTCTTCCTTTTTTTTTTCTCATCTGACTTCTTATAGGAGCCTCTACTGGCTAATTTTTCTTCTTCACTATCCATTTATTCTAAAAATATTTGTGACCTTGAGTGAGATAGGAATCATCCCAGCATATGCGCATTTGTTTACATATACACACACACTGCGAAATTCATTAAAGAAACAAAATCTTTTGGAATACCTACCATTGTGTATATGTGTAAGTAATTTTAGAGATGTTCAGTGAGGGCAGTGGCAAAGCATTCCCGAGGACTTTCCTGACCTGCTTTGCCGAAGTACTTTAATCAAACCATGTTCCTTTAGGACCTTCTTGATCAAGTATACTTTTAAAGATGTCAAACTCCCCGGCCTTGCCATTACCAGAGTCAGTCCCTTGGAGACAATCAAAGTTTATATCTTAATTTCCAGGACAGGTCTAGAATTGGATCTCTTTCCAGGAGCCAGAGAGTCAAGTAACATTTGCTGTGGCACTTGTCCAGATGAGTATAATGGGCCATGGAAATAATCTTTCATATCACACTCACCAAAAGATATGCTATCTCTTTTTTTACTTTAAAGACTTTTAAGTTAGGCTCCATTCACAATCCTTTCTGGAACAAACGTGTATCATTTCATTGGTGATGTGCTATCCCTGCAGACAGAGCAGGACCCTAGTAGTTTTAAACTTATACTTAGAGGTCATGTTGAATTTGTGAATTACAGTCACCACTGGCACACTTCCATGTAAACTAAGAAATACTTTGAAATGGGTAAAGCACTATTAGGACATGATTTTTATTAGGGACACCTGGTTGTATTAGACTATTCTCAAGCTTATTTCCACACCTTTTCTACATTTTTTTCTGTTTATTCATATTTCTAATTTTGCCTCATTTCTGAATTCAACATATTACTGTTACATTCTTCGAAATTATTGAATGAATGAAGTTGGTGGATCACTAAAAGATTATTCACATTTTAAAGTTCTTATTGTTAAATGATCAGATGTGAACAAATGAAAGGGTCGTAATGCCTGATCTTTTCATTTCTTAGTCTCCCATTTATCTCAAAACACTGGTCTTGAAGCAATTTTTCAAATTGCATTATTAGAATGTCAAACATTATTACAGATTTATTTTTTAAGTGAATGGGGTCCATAGTCATTCTAGAGCTGTAATATAGCAAATTCTGAAAGAGTTTAACACTTTCATATACAGTGTTTTGTTTTAAATATTCAAGTTCTATGTTGAACAGTGAAAGAAAGTTTGATTATCTTGTCATTTTCAGAGTTAAATCAAGGAAAGAAAACATAGTAAACGTTTGTTCTCTGAGGAGCTTGGAACATTATAGAGTCAAATACTTGCTTTTTCCTATAAGAAAGATAGTGATCTCCATTTTTCAGGTGGAAAATTGAGAAGGAGAGACAATTTTGCCCAGTGTTTCTAGGTTTGTCAGCAACAAACCCCATCCTCTGCAAAGTAGTGAAACAGGTTATGGTTGTATTTAGTTTTCCTCAATTTCTACCTCAACATCCTTCTCTTTGGAAGGCTCCGCAACTTCCAGATGCTAGAGTCGTTCACTTGAATTTAGGCTCACTACAAGCATCCACGTTTTTCAACCCTTTTCCGCTCCCAACCCCACCATGAAAACTGAGCAGTGCTGTGTCCCACACCCTCTCAGGTCCTGTTCTCTGCTAATCAATCCAATAAGTTTTAATCAGTGATAATAACTTCCTCTTTAACACACTTCCCAACAGCCTCCAGTTTCTAGCAGTGTGGAACTATCCAGGATTCGGAGCCAGAGGATCTGAGTTTGAATCTCCTGACTCTTGAATAATCCAGACCTCAGTTTCCTCACGTGTAACATGGGGATAATAATGTTGACCTCACGGAAAGGTTGTAAGGATATGTGAAATGAATTACATAACTGCTCTTTACCGTTAACAGCTAATATGCATTCTATTGAGAGCCTGGAATGACTCACACATTGCAAAGAATTTCGGATGCATTTATAAGTCAGTGGGAAGATATTTGGGGGTATCTTGGAAGTTTCCTCCCTTTCTATGCAAAAGCAAGCCTATGCATTAAAAGGCAATCAACCTCACCTCCCGTCCGTGGGGATGGCTACTCAGAAAACCCAGCACTTAACAAATTTTGGAGAGGATGTGAAGAAACTGGAACCCTTGTGTACTGTTGGTGGGAATGTAAAATGGTACAGTCTCTGTGGAAAACAGTATTGTTGTGTCTCAAAAAATTAATAATAGAATTACCATTTGCTCTAGCAATTCCTCTCTTGGATATATACCCAAAAGAATTAAAAGCAGATGTACATCCATGTTCGGAGCAGCATTATTCACAGCAGCCAAAAGGTGGAAGTGTCCATCAATGGATGAATAAACAAAATGTGGTATACGCGTACAATGGAATATTATTCAGTCTTAAAATGGAAGGAAATTATGACATGCTACAACATGGATGAACCTTGAGGACATAATGCTAAGTAAAATAAGCCAGCCAGGAAAGGACAAGGGCCATATGATTCCACTTATCTGAAGTAACTAGAGTAGCCAATTCATAGAGACAGACAGTAGAACAGTGATTGCCAGGGGCTGGGGAAATGCGGAATGGTAGTTACTGTCTAATGGGCACAGAGTTTCAGTTTTACAAGATGACAAGAGTTCTGTGGATAGATGGTGGTGATGGTAGCACAACAATGTGAACGTACTTAATGCCACTGAACTGTTCACTTAAAAATAGTTAAGATGGGAATTTTTATGTTATGTGTATTTCACTACGATTTTTTAAAAAAAGGACAATCAACGAATCTGGCATGTCAAAGTCCCCCATTTCTTATCTAAGCAACTGATTATAAACAAAGTGTCTAAAAACAAAGAAATGCCATGAGAATTTATTATTTTAGGCAACTTTTTTTTTTTTTTTTTGCGGTACGCGGGCCTCTCACTGCTGTGGCCTCTCCCGTTGCGGAGCACAGGCTTCAGACGCGCAGGCTCAGCGGCCACGGCTCACGGGCCCAGCCGCTCCGCGGCATGTGGGATCTTCCCGGACCGGGGCACGAACCCGCGTCCCCTGCATCGGCAGGCAGACTCTCAACCACTGCGCCACCAGGGAAGCCCTAGGCAACTTTTAAAACAAGGCAAGTCAGCTACACATCTCATGCTCTATACCTGCTCAACTACATATACATTGCTTCTCACTACCTGGGTCCACGACTTATAAACAGTACAACCTTGGGTTAGTTACTTAACCTCCCTTTGCCTTAGTTTCCTCTTTTGCAAAATGGAAATGCTCATTTCTTTACAGTTGGGTTCTTGTGAGGAGGATTCAATTAAATGATGAATGGAAAGGGCCTGGTAGGCATATGGCACAGGGAGTGCTTCGTATGTTTGTTTCCTTTTATAGATAAACTCATTGAAATGAGAATTAATTATACCCTGAGGGTCACAATTTAAAAAGATCAGAAGGACAGATATCTATGAAAGGGAGTGAAAAACCACATATTTGGTGGACTTGAAGGGAAAAATATGTGGGAGGACCTGGAAACATTTTTAAACATATTTCCAAAGGTAGATTTTGTTCTTTGTTTTTGTTGTTTCTGTTGTTTGTTTGTTTGACATTTACTCTGCTGGTTTTCCTGCTTTCCAAAGCTATCTTGCACAGAATCTACTGCCCCCATTACACTAATTCGTAGTGTGAATATTTTAACAAGCTCTGTGGGGTTACTTTACCTCAGCTTTAGCCAAATGTATAATTTAACACCACCAAGACAACCTGCTTCACCTCACCACTTGAGGCTTCTCCGCCTTGAATTAATTACATGACAAAGAATTTTGCAATGTTCTGAAATCAGAAATTAGTTTGTAATGCAGAAGACAAGGCTGTGTCTACATTTCAGCTTCAGGAACTCTCAAAAAAGAATGTACATTGGGATTTTTATTGGGGTTGCTTACATCAATGGGAACAAACTTCTTCCATAGATGTGTGCATTCTGAACTCCTGGCCCGTTCATTAACTGTTGTAATCACGGGGAAGGGTTATTATATCACTAATCAGGAAAAGCTCACCCTGAACCATGTTTGCCTAAAACCTCTACTTCACGGTCATTAAATGATACTTACGTAATCCTTCCATGCCATTTAAAGAAGAGAGCTGTTGGAGAGATCTATGGACCTTGTGCTATGTGTTCTTGCCTGAGAGGGTCACCACATGGGTGTGCTATCAATGTAAGGAGGCTTCCTCCGAAGGGCTTGAGTAATACAGCCCATAGTTTAACTTATTGTAAAGTTGGGGTGGCAAAGCAGAGGCAAGAGTCAGGAAAACGCCGGAATACCCTAGGGTGGTGAAAATCTAAATGAAGTCAGTACCAGTGTGATCGAGGTAAGGCTACGTTTGAGAACTAATTTCACTGGGCTGCAGTTCTTGCACAGATGTTTCAAGGAGGTGTTTCTGAGGCTCTGAATGCTGGCAGGAGCCCTCTTCCTTCCCTTACCTGCTCTCCTGAATCTCTGCACCAGTTGTGCTGGGTTCGCTTACAAGGAGGGGTCTGCCTCTGTCACGTCCATTCAGTTCCTGCTTCCTCTGAGCCCCTTCGCCCGGCACTGGACAGGTGGGTTAAAACTGGAATGAGAGAGAAGAGGTGGGGCTCATTCTTTAATTTCCTTTTGAGAGTAATAAAGATGACCTTCTACCCTGAGCCATAGCTCTTTATGTCTTGTTTCTAATTGGTTGGAAATAAAAGTCCCTAAATCTCTGGCAGAGTCTGAGCATCTCCTGCATAAGAGGGGGGAAATACAGGGAAAAATAACAGTAGAGAACATATCATGAGATGGCAGAAAACCAGTCCAGTAAAAAGAGCTTACGAGCAGAACAAAGTAACATAGGAGACAAAGGAAAAGTAAACCCTGCCCTTTCTGGAGGTAAAAGAGATATGAACCTATTCTAAAAGGGAGAGACTTTGAACATTCTAAAAAAGCTGTATCTTATGCCTAATAATTACTTACATGTCAGACACACCATGTGGAATTTAGAATCCCAAACCCACATCTCCTTCTGTACTTCGGTTTCTGGGACCACAGCTCTCTAACTAGTTGAGGGATAGCACTGGGTCTATGTGAGTCACCTTGAGGCTAGACTTAGTACTTCATCTTATCTCCAGCCCACACCATCCCTTCTGTGGTTTTACTGAAGGCTTCATATAGAAGACGGTTCTATTCTTTCACCCTTTGGCAAAACGTAATCAAATGGCTCCTGAGCTTCTTAGTTCTTTCCCCAGTCTTTCCCCAAACATTTCATTCTACTCCACAAAACAAAGCCCTCAACTGACCGAAATCAACTTTCCTAGAAAACAGTTATGCAACCATTTCTTATCACTCAAGCACACTCATGGGGTGGGGGAGGGGAGGTAGCAGTGGTGGGTAGTACGTGTGTCCTACGCTTATCAAGGCATTCCTTCGTCAAAAATAGATCTCTCGAGGGAGCAACGGGGAAGGTGTGGACTGCTAACAAAAAGAACATTCCCTTTTGTGTCATCAGACCCAAGGCAAAAACCTCAGTCATTCCAACTCTTTTGTCTTTCTGCCACATTCAGTTACAAAATCTGGCCATCAAAAATCCTTAGTAGCCCTCAAAGTCACCTCTTCTTCTCTGTCTCACCTATCAGATTGTGGTATTCACGATGGAAATGTCTTTAATTAATTCCCATGATCAAATACATCTGTGCTCTTTGGTGCAGCATACGGGGCTTTTGGACCAAATGTTAACCCAACTTCGTGTGCCCGACACACACTGAGGCCAAACAGATTGAAACATCGGAGTTTGGGGCAGAGAAAGGTTCACTACAGGGCCATGCAAGGAGACAGGTGGCTCATGCCCTAAAAGCCCCGAACTCAGTGAACGGTTTCGGCAAAGCACTCTTAAAAGCCAGGTGAAGGGTCCGGTGTGTGTGCGATCAGCTTGTGCGCCACTCTGATTGGCTGACGGTGCGGTAGCGGGGCGGTGTCTCAGGGGTTAACATCATCAGTCCTTAGGCTCCAGGAGGCCTGGGGGCTGTGTGCTCTGGTCAAGTAATTAACATCTTCCACTTGTTGGAGGTGGGGGTGGGGGGTGGGGGGGTGGGGGGGGAGGGGTGGGGCTGGGGCGGGGGGGCGTGGTTCACATCTGCAAAACCACTCAGGAAATGTGCATCACACACTACCATCTAGGTACTTCAGCGAGGCGCTCCAGCAGAGGATGCGGGCGAAGGCCTGCCTCCTGTTCCCCCCCACCCCCGGAAAGCCCCATGGGGTCCTGCTCCGTTACACAAACTCCTCCACGTTGCAGCTTTATCTGCCATGCCTCTCCAGCCATAGGCATTTTGTTTCCCCCAGGACTTTTTATTGCTGCACATACTCCTCTGTCTGCTAAGATCTCCTTTCCTCTGTCTACCTAGTGATGAGCTCCTATGCAGCCTTACGCCCCAAACCCAATAACTCCTCTGAGAAAACTTCCCTGACTACCCTCCCTTCCCCTTGCCCTTATTCAACCCCTCAACCCAGACCCACATAGAATTACCTGCTTTCTCCTTTGTGCTTCCATAGCCTCCTACCTATCCCTCTATTGCAGCACTTACCTATATATGGTCTTCTTTAACCATTAAAGTCCTGGTTTCAATGCACTTTTCTTTTATAGATTAAAGATATGAACGCTGTTTGATCTGTGGCACCTATTTTTTCCAGAGTATAGTTTCCCTTTGCAGGTTTGTTGTTTTTTCTTTGTTTTGGTTGATGGTTTTAAGGGACATACCAGATTTCTCAGTTAAAGTTACCAATAATTTTCCCATACAATTGTTTTTAAACATAAAATGTTTTCCCATACAAATATTTGATAGATATTACATTTAACTTTAACTAGGCTTTTGATTTTCTAACTTTAACTTAAAAAATATTTATTTTTGTCTGTGTTGGGTCTTTGTTGCTGCATGTGGGCTTTCTCTAGTTGCAGAGAGCGTGGGATACTCTTCCTTGCGGTGCGCGGGCTTCTCATTGCGGTGGCTTCTCTTGTTGCGAAACACGGGCTCTAGGTGCGCAGGCTTCAGCAGTTGTGGTTCACGGGCTTAGTTCCTCCGCGGCATGTGGGATCTTCCCGGACTAGGGATCGAACCCATGCCCCCTGCATTGGCAGGCAGATTCTTAACCACTGTGCCACCAGGGAAGTCTCCTACATTTAACTTTTTAATCCTTATGGTATTTATCTTGTGCATGATATGACACAAGATCTAATTACGTATTTGCCTAAAAGCTAACCAACTGTCCTAAAATCATTTACTGAACAAAGTTTTTCTCCTATATTGCTTTTTATGGCTTTGTATCATATGTAAAGTTCTCACATCTGTTAGCAAGTGCTTTTGGACTAGTTAATCAGTTGTGGGGTTTTTTTTTTGAGACCGAAAAAAAAAGCTCAGAGTGAGAGTACAGAATCTGCCTGGCTATTCAGGATGAATAGGAAACCATATTCATTCATTCATCTTAATTCATTCATTCATTCATATAAGATGAACAGGAAACCATATTCCTTCCCAAGGGCACGTGCAGCTGTAAAGGGTCACAAAAACCATCTCCTCTGAGTGCCTACTGTTTTCTTACTCTTTGGAAAATCCTGTTCTCTGAAGCCAGAGACTATCAGAAAATTCGATTTTTGAGATTGTAACAGTAAGAATGAAACATCCCAATCTTGCATGGAGGTTCTAACTCACTGTGACACAGAGAAGCAGACTTGATTACAATGCAGGTGCAGAGCTTCAGGTAAGGTGTTTCTGAGTGCGACATTCTACATTTATCCACGGAAACAGGACCCTGAGCTCATTTTGCAGTCCAGACCTCAGGCTGGCCCCTCTACTCCCAACCCTTCTCTGCTTTGAGCCGATCAAAACTTCATCTCATGGTTTCTCTGGTGGCCGGTCTCCACTGTTGGTGCCCAGTCTCCACTGTTACAATGAATCAGTCGTAGGGCTACAGGTTTTGTCCTTGATGGTCTTAGGCTGCTGACTGCATTAGACACACTGTTCTCTTCTTGAGTTAGTGCCCTTAATTATTATAGTTTAATAATATGGGTTTTTTTTCATTGTTATCAGAAGGTTCTCAAACTTTTGGGGTTTTTCAAACCCTCTTTACACTCTTAAAAATCATTGAGAATTCCAAAGAGCTTTTGTTTGTGTTATATTCATCAATATATACCATATCAGAAAATTAAAACTAAGAAAATAAAAAATATTTGTTTCTATATTAATTTTAAAAACTAGGAAACTCATTACGTGTTAACATAAATATCAATAACATTTTTTATGAAAAATAATTATATTTTCCAAAACAAAGGAAATTTAGCAGGAGAAATGGCATTGTTTTAAATTCATGTTAATTCCTTTAATGTTTGGCGTAACAGAAGACATTTCTGCTTCTGTATTCAATCTGTTGTGATATCACATACTATGCAACCACTGGGAAACTTCACTGTATATTTGTGAAAGAATGGGAGTGAAAAAAGTGAAGAAAGTCTTAATATTGTTATGAAAGCAATTTTGATCCTGTGAACCCCTTGAAAGAGTTTCTAGGACCCTAGATACCCCCAGACCATAGTCTGAGGACCACTGGTCTTAGCTATTCTAGCTTGTAGTTTCTCAGATGAAGTTTAGAATGTTTTGTCTCTTAATTTGGGAGGCAGTAATTATGTATTTAAAATCTTGTCTTCTCACTGAAGGATATCCTATGACTCTCCAATTATAAAATACTTTACAGATGATTTCTCGATTTCAGATCTCCCACCTTTCTCATTTTTTATCATTCCTAGTTATTTTGTATTCTTTGTTGCTATTGTGAACGGGATCCATTTTTCCCACTGTATTTTAATTGGTCATGGTTGGCCTCTTACAATTTTGTATGTGGCCATTTGCTTACTCTTTATTAATTCTTATGTTAAATCATATATTTGGTATGATCTAGTTTTTAAAGAAAGAACTAGAAAATTTGAATGTTTATATAATGTTAGTATTGATACGATATTCTCAATACTCTGAGATATCATCACATATTAGATGAAATATACGATATTCTGAGAAAAACCCACTGTTCAAGTTCTAGATTTCAAAGATATTTTATGAGGAAAATATCATAAATATGCTGAATGCCCTTTTGGCATCTACTCAAATGATCGTGTTTTTTCCTCAAGACAGATGCATTAAGACTAGATGACGCCTGTTCGGTCTTCTAGAATTCTTCGAATTTTGGGGCATTGCGAATGACAGACCCATTTAGATTATTAACAGAATCAAACGCCATTTTTGTCGTTCTCACCTTTTGAAGGGGAGGAAGGCATAAGCATGCCCCAAACGTCCCTTAGGCTGTTCAGGGAACCTGGCCAGCACAGACCCGTCCGGTGAGCTCAAGCTCAGACAGAGAGGACCAGCCAGAGGGTTGGTGATTTAACAGGCCTCCTCCCTAAGGCAGAAGTTCCTTCGCAGGCCGCTAAAGTGACCTGGTATCTGCGGGGGAGACCTCATTAGTCATTCTCCCTCTCAATTTCAGGGTCTGAGCCCGCTGGCCTCGAGATGACATCCTCGTGGCACGAGCCCCACGGAGTTTGGGGTCCAGGCCAGGGAGGCGCGGCCGAGCGCCATGAAGCCCCTCGCAGCCTCGGCCGCCAGTCCCGGGCACTGCGAGGAGCGCGAGGCCGACAGCGCGGCCTCCACTCCCGGCGGTCCCGCGGAAAAGCGGCACCCGCGGGCGGGAGGAAACACGCTCTTCCAGAGCCTGGCGAGGGGCCGCCCCCTCGAGCGCCCCGCCCCCGGCCGTCCCGCCCTGCACGCCCGAGGGGTGGATGGAGACGCCGGCTTCCGGCGCAGGTACGGGTCTGGGCCTCAGCGGCGGGGAGCCCCGGGCCTGGCGGCGTCGTTTCCCCGGCCACTGGGGGCGGGTGGGGCGAACGCGGGGCTTCGAGAACCCCGCGTCCACCCCGGAAAACCGGACCGGGAACGGGAGGGGGGCCCGTGGGGACCGCGCGCCTCGTCCCGACCGAGTCTCGGGAACCTGTGGCCCGCGCCGCGCCGGCTCAACCCGAGGGAACGCCTGTTCAGGGCTGATTTCTCTGGCAGCAGGTCGGTGGAGCTGGGGTCCCTGCCGCTCCAGACTCATCTCTAAAGTTTCTTTTTTAAGGAGAACGTGCAGACAGGAAAGAGCATTGTGAGATTGAGAAGTAGAGAAATCCTCCCAGAAACGATGTCATCTCGACTTGCTCGCCAACAGCCCTGTTCGTAGTAGTTTCTATTTGCACCTTGCTAGAATTTTCCTACGAGAAATTAAAAATTAAATAATATTTTATTATTGGGATGATTGTTGGCTATAAGCCTTTAAATAGACATTGTAATGGTCCTAAAATAAAAAAAAAAAGATTTTTGAGAAAATTTGAAAACCCAAAGAATCCTTATGGGTTTTGTTGTGTCTGGAGTTTTCTTGGTGATTGAATGCGTGCCCTTAAAGCCTCTTAATTTTTTTTTTTTTTAATTCTCATTGGTCCATAACTTTAGAGTTATTTTATGCCTGTGCAGAATGTGAGGTGTTCCGTGTTACTTGTGCAAATAATGCGAAACCTGAGGAATAAATTATCGTTGAGCCATACTACCTAAACGTTTCTAGGTTCAACTTCTAAATACTTTCCACGGATCCTTGATGCTTATCCTGTAACACCTTGACTTGTTTGTTGTGTGTTACAGGCCCAGGATCACAGCTGCAGTCTGGATACTTACTCTGTGTCATGATATCCGAACATTATTATGCATTGTTTTCAAGCTTTGCTAAAGGTAGGTGATAAAGTCGACAAGTTTTCTGGATTTGCTGGAGCCTAAGTGCCAAGTTTTGACAGATAAGTGACGGTGCATGTTATTCATGCCGTACTGATTTTTATTATATTATAAAAGATAATTGTTTTCAAATGGGGAAATTTAGAAATGTATAAGATTTCAAAGATAACTTGTTCTTTATGAGTATATTGATGTGATGTCTAGGCATGTGAAAAATTACTCTCATTTGTCTTAGTCCTTTTTTATTATTATTGTTGGGAACCAAAAAAGCACAAAGTAAAAGATTCAATGTGGTGATCTTTAATACCAGACTATATCTATTTGGAGAGATTTTGGTCAGTCACATAAGGAGTAACATTGTTCTGCACTTCCTTTTTCAACTGTGTCTTTACAGCTTATTTTTTTGTGTGCAAATATTCTTTGAAAAGTAACTTTTATCTGTCAAGTCCAAACTATTTGAAAATCCATTAGTTGCTACTAATAGTGTGATAAACAAACAGATATTTGAAAGTGCAGATATACTTTAGACTATATAGATGTAAAGTATGTACAGTTTTGATGTAAGAATGTTTGATCATTTTTTTTTTTAACCCAACAAATGAGGGTCTCTTCATCAGTTTTTTCCCTGGATTGATAATTTGAAAGATTGTATGTAACAAACTCCCTTTCCTTTGCATAGGAAACAAACTCAGTTATCCTTAGAGGGTAAACAGATTTCCATTAGACTTTCAAACTAATTCACGGAAGACCCCTTACCACTTTAAGGACACACAGGGAGTCACGAACCTCAAGTTGGGAAGCATTACTCTTTAGAACTGAAATCATCTATCACTGAACAGCGAATTTCTTTTTTTTTTTTTAAATAAATTTATTTATTTTATTTTTGGCTGCGTTGGGTTTTTATTGCTGCACGCGGGCTTTCTCTAGTTGCGGCATGCGGGCTTCTCATTGCGGTGGCTTCTCTTGCTGTGGAGCATGGGCTCTAGGCACGCGGGCTCAGTAGTTGTGGCGCACGGGCTTAGTTGCTCCGCGGCATGTGGGATCTTCCCGGACCAGGGCTCGAACCCGTGTCCCTTGCATTGGCAGGCGGATTCTTAACCACTGAGCCACCAGGGAAGTCCTCAAATTTCTACTGTGGGCTTTGACCTGGTTTGTTTCTTGACTCTTGCATTTACCAGCATTATGACCTTAAAAACTCTCTAATCTTTAGTCGTCTTTTCTGAAAATGGGGGTTATAGTAATGCCTTTCTGAAAGGGTTTCTTATAAGTGTTAAAAGTTAAATGACATAATGCATGTAAAACTATAAGCCCTGTAGGTACCTGGCATCTGATACACAGTCAGAAAAAAGCTAGACATTGTTGTTATCTGTTTTTCCTGATGTCCCAGGGTGATTGCATCACGTGGATAGGTTCTTGTACATTGGCCATTTTTAACAAAGAACACAAAACAAACCTCATGTAGAAGTCACAGGCTGATATAGGCATAAAGGCTGAATTTGGCTGAATTTGCTATATTTATCTGGGTCAGCTTGGTACTTTAAAAGAACTGACTACTTTACGACTATTTACCAATGGTTTGTAAAATTTACATAAATTCCCAGAGTCCTCGCTTCTCCTGAAAAACAAGAGGACCAGGCAGGGTGGGGCTTGCAGCTGGCAGCACTGCAGCCAGGATGTGGCCTCCCACTTTGGATGGGGCACACACTTTCCACTTTGCCACGATGCCTCTACTCCCTGCTTTTATTTCATCCAGGCGTGCTTCACTCATACATTTTACCTCCTTTGTCCCTGCAGACATCTCAGTTTGTGATTGCTGACTCAGAAGGTATCCCTTACTAATTTGAACAGGTAATTGTGTGGCCAAAACTATAACCCAGCTTGCATCCTTGAAAAAGGAGGCGAGTCATCCTGTATTACAATTTACGAAGCATCATTTCCTCATAAAACTCATTTGATACTTAGGTCAGCTCTGAGAATTAGTTCAAACATGCATTATTATTCCAGTTTACAGCTGTGGACACTGAAGTTTATAGGTTTGTACCAAAACTTAAAATCGTGTTTTGATGACTTAAAGTTTTTGGGGTTCTCACTAATGCCACTTTTTAAGTAGGGGGAAATTTTCTAGGAATTGATAGCCTTTCTTTTGGTTCTAGTGTTTAAGCACGTACTTTTATCCCAGTAATTGCAGAATGAGAAAATGAGTGGTGGAAAGCAGGATACATGGCTAGAAGTACATAAGTAGACCTTGTTTCCCTTCTCTACAAAATGCTTTTAAGCAAATTGAAGGGAATAAAACATGGGTTATGGCTCATTCAAAGCAGACCATACATATAACTGGACAAGGTTTGTTTTAAACCAAACTTTATTGCCTGTGTTATTGGAAAGCTGGAAGGAATGTGTGACCGATTTATCTGGTCTGTAGTTCAGCGAGCCCAGAGATTTCTGTGAGCCTGTGTTTTAAAGTTCTGTGAAAAAGGAAATACTTGAAACTTGCTTGGTGATTCAGCCTGGTGTCTTTGGAAGGTGAGTTTATATGGCAAACTCACTTTTCTCTAGGCTGCTTTTAACCAGCAAGGCTTTATTGCTTTCATAATCATACCAGGAGAATAATCTACACAATAAATTAAAATCATGCACAGTTCATTTGTGGGCATAATAACTGATGATATGTGACCATGGCTGAGAGAAGTTCAGCCAGCCATGCACGTGGTTGGGGAAGCATCTCGGCAAAGACTACAGGAGGTCCTGCAGCAGCAAAGAGTCTACAATGTTCTAAGACTTGTCAGAAGGCAGCTGAGGCTGCAGTCACTGTGAGTGGTGAAGAACATAGGTTGAGTTTAGGGAGGTCAGAAAGGATCCGAAGGACATGGTAAGAATGTGGATTTTGAAGGATTTTTAGCGGGAAGATAATGTCGTCCAGCTTCTGTGTTGAGATCCTTCTGGCTGCTGTCTGTGGAGAGAGACAAGTTCTGCAGCTGCCCTGTTGATGTTCCAGGATTTCTCTTTCATCACAGACAGGGGCTGCTTTTGACTCTAACTTAAACCATATGTGATGCAGTTTAAACAGCTTGGCAGAAGTGCATGCATAACGGGAAGGATCTTCCAGTAATATTCTACAGAAAAAAGTGAGAATCGCAGTGTTAAAATGTTGCTTAGTTTTGAATAAAGCCACTTGCTACTTAGTGTGTTTTCTCTCATGGGTGAATTGCATTTTCATTGAGAAATGGCGTTCTCTGTCTATATTTTGGAAAAGTTAGCAATTAAGCTGATTAAAGTTTGTGTTATATGAGAAGAGAAAATGTGCTCATGTTCACTTATGAAGCAGTTATCCCTAAATTGGGTTTCTAGCCCATTCTACTGATAAATTTGATCATTACCTCTAAAGTATTAAAAGATACTTAGAGTGATTTTCTGGTGTTTAAGAACTTAACGTACTCTCCTTAGTGATTATATGAGTTAGGAATTGAGCGTTAAGAGTTAGAGTATGAAGGCCCATTAATGCAAACATTCCAAGAAAAATAACTTATTTTTCTATTCTTTCCTTCTCTAATATTATTTCTAGGAAATTGTCCATTTAATCTGTTTTTAAGTTTCTTGATATAAAATTATATCCTTTTATGATGTTTTTAGTCTCTGCTGTAATTTGTTAGTCTTTCATCCTTAGTACTGTCCGTCTGTGCCTTCTCTCGTGTTTGATTTTTTCTTGATCAGTCTTGATAGAGGCTTGTCTATTTTTAAAAAATTCTCTTTGAAGAACTATTATATTTATCAATCCTCTAATTTGTCTTATTCTTTTTCTGTAATGTCTTTCTTTAATTTCAACTCTTATCTTCCTTTTTTCTACACTTTTTGCTTTTATTTTGTAATTATATAATTTTTAGCTTTTCTTCCTTTGTAATAGAAAATTTGAGGCTGTTTTCCTCTGTGTACTGTTTCAGTTGTATCCCATACATTCTCATGAGTAGTATTTTTATTATTATTCAGTTCTAAGTCTATTTTAAAATGGTCATTACATCTCCTCTTTGGCTCTTAAATTGCTCCTTTTAAAGTATCCAAGGGTATAGGTTTTTAAAAATTTATCTAATAGTTGTTGACTTCTTACTTAATTACATTGCAGTCATATGTGCTCAGGAAGCGTATTCATTATTAGACACAGGATTTCATGTGTATTCAGGATATCCATTCAATTTTCTTTGTTAATTGTTTAAATTTTATTTATTCTTAAGAAGCTTTTTCTCCACTTGATCCAGAAATCACTGGCAAGGTGTGTTAAAATCTCCCACTAAAATTGTGACTTTCTCCATTTTTCTTTGTATATCTTTCAGTTCTTATTTTACGTATTTTGGGCCTCTGTTTTGAGCGTTTATATTTTCTTGGTGAATTAAGTCTTTGATTATTATGTAGTGATCCTCTTTACCTCTAATAAATATTTTTCCTTAGAGTACATTTTGTCTGATGTTAATCTAGCCACATCACTTTCTTTTGTTGAATATTTACATGGTACCATTATTTTATTTCCAGTCTATCTCTGTCTGTAGTTTATGTGAATCTCATGCAAACAGCCAGAAGCTACCGGTTTCTGTCTTTTGACTGGTGAGTTTGGTCCATTTACAATTCTTGTGATTACTGACATATTTATAATTCTTTCCACAGGGCTATCTTATGACTTCTATTTCTTCTGCTTTTTTAATGCTTCCTTTATTCTTTTTTCCTGAGTTTTTTGATTGAATGAGTTTGTTAATATCACTTTTTCTCTTTTAATATTATGCATAGTATTTTGAGGGTCTAGTGTTTAAGTATTTGACATGTATATCTTAAAGTCTAAAGTTATTATTTCTAATTGCCTCTTTAACTATATGAGGAACTTAAGAACATTTTAAATTCTATCACTCTGCTTTTGATTGTTATTGTTCATTTTTGTCTATTATTGTTTCTTACGGTCAGTGTTAGTTTAGATTTACACACATGTGTAACAATTTATATACTGTTTTTGGCAGTTGAGGCCTTCCTTGTGAGACCATTATCATTCTTCAGAGACATCCTTTAGAAGTTCTCTTTCTTAGGGGTCACTGTCATTAAACTCAATTTTTTTTTTTGGTGAAAAATATCTTTAGTCTGCCTTTGATCTTGAAGGATACTTTTGTTTGTTCTAGATTAACAGTTATTTTATTTCAGCATTTTGAATATTATACTACTGTTTTCTATTGAAATATCAGCAGTCACTCTAATTGTTTCCTTCTATGTGTAATATATCTTTTCTATTCAGTTGGTTTTAAGAGCTTCTCATTGTCTTTGGTTTTCTGTAGTTTCATAGCAGTGTATCTGACTGTGGATTTTCAAAAAAATATACTGAGCTTCCTAAATTTGAGTGTTTATACCTTTCACCTGTTTGGGAAAACTTCCAGCCACTGTCTATTGCTTTTTCTCCATTCTCTCCTTCTCAAACTGATTAGATGCCTGTTAGACTGAATCAGTCAGGAAAACAGAATTAATACCAAGTAGTTCGACAGAGGGAATTTAATATGGTGCTATGGTCTGAATGTTTGTATCCTCCCCAGATTCATATTTTTAAATCCTAACCGCCAGGGTAATGGTGTTGGGTATGAGGCCTTTGGGAAGTGATTAGGTCACAAGGGCAGAGCCTCATGGATGGGATTAGCATTGTATAAAAGAGACCCCAGAGAGTGAGCTCCTCCCTTCCACCATGTGGGGTTACAGCAAAAAGACAGCTGTCTAGAAAGAAAATGAACGCACACCCAACACCACATCTACCAGCACCATGATCTTGGACTTCCTAGCCTCTAGAACTGTGAGAAATAAATGTTTGTTGTTTATAATCCACCCAGTTTATATTGTTTTTGCTAGAGCAGCCTGAACAGACTAAGACATATGGGGGATTAGTTACAAATTTTTAGGACAGGGGTCCCCAACCCCCAGGCTGCACAGCGGGCGGGGAGCGACAGGCTAGTGAGCGAAGCTTTATCTGCCGCTCCCCATTGCTCCCCATCACTCGCGTTACCGCCTGAGCCATCCTCAGCCCCGTGGAAAAATTGTCTTCCATGAAACCGGTCCCTGGTGCCAAAAAGGTTGGGGACTGCTGTTTTAGGGTATCTGAAAGCCAAATGGGACCATGAGGCAAACTAAAAGTTAGCAGTAGCAAAAAACTGTTGTCACGCCTCAGGCTCTAGAGTTACAGCAAGGAGATAGTCTTACCAGAATTCAGAAGCTGAGGCCATCTAGAACCATGGCAAGTCTGCTCTACAGGAACAGAGACCTCTGGGGAGATACAGCCACTGATGGAGACACCACAAAACCCAGAGGAAGCAGAGGAGAAATATCCTCCTACCATCCAGCCTCCTGCCTGGCACTCTCACTGACAGCATCTAGCAGGGGAGGAAGCCAGTGGGACAAGGAGTTTGGGAAATACAGTTTTGAGATGTCAGCCCCCAAGATTCAGGACACGGAAGGTCATGCGTGGATCTGAGCAAGCAGACCATTCTGCTCTCCCTTCCATATCTTTCAGTTTGGCTCTCCTGTTTTTCTTTACTTTGTTTCCCTGTACTACATACGGAGTAATATTTTTATTGTGGTGAAATGTACATTACATACAGTTTACCCTTTTAACCATTTTAAAATGTGCAGTTCTGTGGCTGTAAGTACATTCATGTTGTTGTACAACGATCACCACCATCCACCTCCACAACTTCTTTTATCTTCCCAAACTGAGACTCTACCTGTTAAGTAATAATTCCCATTTCCCTTCCCTGATCTCCTAGCAACCACAATTGTACTTTCTGTCTGTGAATTCGGCTCTTCTGGGTACTATGTGTAAGTGGAATCATACAGTATTTGACCTTTTGTGACAGGCTTTTCTTTTCACAACACATAAGGCCTTCTAGGCTTTTCCATGTTGTAGCACGTGTCAGAATTTTCTTCCCTTTTAAGGCTGAATCACATTCTATTATATGTAATAAAACATTGTATTTATCCATTCATCCACTGATGGACATGCAGGCTGCTTCCACCTTTTAGCTGGATGTACAGATAGCTCTTTGAGACCCTCCTTTCAATTATTTTGGATATATACCCAGAAGTAGAATTGCTGGATCATGTGGTAATTCAGTGTTTTTCTGAGGAAGCACCATGTCATTTTCCACAGCAGTTGCACTATTTTACGTTCCCACCAGCAATCACAAGAGTTTCAATTTCTCCACACCCTGAACAACACTTGTTTTTTGTTGTTTGTTAATAGCCATTTTAATGGTTGTGAAGTAGTATCTCTTCATGGTTTTGATTTGCATTTTCCTAAGGATTAGTGATTCCATATGCTTATTGGCCATTTGTATATATCTTCTTTGGACAAATGTCTGTTCAAGTCCTTTGCCCATTTTTAAAATTAGGTTATTTTGTTGTTGTATTGTAGGCATTCTTCATGTTCTGGATATTAACCCTTTATCAGGTATATGACTTACAAATATTTTCTTCTATCTTGTGGGTTGTCTGTTCGCTCTGTTGATGGTGTCCTTTGAGGTACAAGAGTTTTTAATTTTTATGAAGTCTAATTTATCTATTTTTTCCTCTTACCTGTGCTTTGGTGTCAGGTTCAAGAAATCACTGCCAAATTCAGTGTCATGTAGCTTTTCCCATATATTTTCTTCTAATTTTTATGGTTTTAGCTCTTATGTTTAGGTCTTTGACCTATTTTGTGTCAGTTTTTGCATGTGGTGTAACATGAGGATTCAACTTCATTCTTTTGCTTGTGGATTTCCAATTTTCTCAACACAAATTGTTAAAAAGACTGTTATTTCCTCATTGAAGGGCCTTGACAGTCTTGTTGAAAATTACTTGACCATATATGTAAGGTTTTATTTCTGGGCTCTCTGTTTGATTCCCTTGGTCTATGTGTTTGTCCTTGTGGCAGTAAAGCACTGAGTTGATTACTATAGCTTTGTAATAAGTTTTGAAAGCAGGAAGTGTGAGAGACCTTTAACTTTATTCTTCTTTTTCAGTATTGTTTGGGTTATTGGAAGTCCTTTGAGATTCCATCCGATTTGGGGATGGATTTTTTTTCTATTTGTGCAGAAAAATCTCATTGGGATCTTGATAGGGAGTGCATTGAATCTACAGATTGCTTTGGGCAGTACACGTAGACATCTTAACAATATCATCTTCCAATACGTGAACACGGCATGTCTTTCCATTTCTTTGTGTCTTCTTTAATTTCTTTCAGCATTGTTTTATAGTTTTCACTCTACAAGTCTCTCACCCTTCTTGGTTAAATTTATTCCTAAGTATTTTTTTGGTGTTATTATAAATAGAATCACTTTCTTAATTTCTCTTTTGGGTTCATTGTTAAGTGTATAGAAATTCAACTGATCTTTGCATGTTGATTTTGCATCCCATAACTTTCCTGGATTCATGTATTAGTTCTAACAGCCTTTGTGGATTCTTTAGGGTTTTCTACATATAAGATCAAGTCACCTGTGAATAGAGATAATTTTATTCTTCCTTTCCAAGTTAGATGCCTTTTATTTCTTTTTAATAAATATATTTTATTTTTGGCTGTGTTGGGTCTTTGTTGCTGTGTGTGGGCTTTCTCTAGTTGTGGCGAGTGGGGGCTACTCTTTGCTGCGGTGCGCGGGCTTCTTGTTGCGGTGGCTTCTCTTGTTGCAGAGCACGGGCTCTAGGCGCGCGGGCTTCAGTAGTTGTGGCACATGGGCTCTAGAGCACAGGCTCAGTAGTTGTGGTGCACGGGCTCTAGGCACGCGCAGGCTTCAGTAGTTGTGGCACGTGGGCTCAGTAGTTGTGGCTCATGGGCTCTAGAGCACAGGCTGAGTAGTTGTGGTGCACAGGCTTAGTTGCTCCGCAGCATGTGGGATCATCCCGGACCAGGGCTCGAACCTGTGTCCCCTGCGTTGGCAGGCAGATTCTTAACCACTGCACCACCAGGGAAGTCCCATATTTCTTTTTCTTGATTGCTTGCTGTGGCCAGGACTTCCAGTACTGTGTTGGATAGAAATGGCAAAAGTAGGCATCCTTGCCTGGATGATACTTACAGAGTATCTCCTGTGTGCCAGTCATGGTTTTAGAGTCTTTGGGATACATCAATGAACAACCTGGATTAACTTTTAGCCCTCGTGGGGCTTACATTCTATAGCATAGAAAAAATAATAAATAAAACATAATAAACAAGAAATAGTATAATGTGCAAAGAGGTAATGAGTGTTACGAAAATAGAGCAGGGTAAGGGGGACCAAGAGTTAGGAGGCAGGATGGAGTGGAGGACAGCAGCTTGAGATTTTAGGGTAGGTCTTATTGAAAGGTGATGGCTGATGTAAGACTTGGAGGAAGTAAGCCATGTGGCATTCTGGAGAATGAGCATTCTAGACAGAGGGAAGAGACAGCCCAATGCGAGATCATCCTGTGTATGCTGTGTATTAGAATGAGCCTGCAGGCAGTCTGATTATTTTAGTAAAGAAGAATTAAGTGCAGGTTTACAAAAGCAGTGAGAATAATTGTTGAGATGAGTGTTAAGATCCTGAAGTAAGACACATTTTTATTGTATTATGGTCTTTTTTTCTGTCATGAGAAAAACCTCAGTAGCTCAATATATAATAAATCAACTAAAAAAGGTGATTTTTCCTTTTAAAATGTAGCTTTGTAAGTACCTTTTCAGAGTTATGGTAAATACATAGATCAAAATACAGTATATATATATATATATATATATATATATATATATATATATATATATGTCAAAAGTAATTCTTTAGATTACATGATCATATAATTAAGAACAATTATATGTTTTAGTTTTATGAGGTAGAGAATTATTTTTTTTTGTTCTTTGGGTGCTGAAGACTAGAAAAAATATAAACATTGCTATGTTGAATGCAATTTACTGTAATCATTAAATAGTTGTTTACTAACTGTGACATTTTATTTTATTCTTAAAGAATAAACAACTGTGTATTTGAGAAGTGTAGTTTAGGAGTCATAAGGCTTGTTTCTATTCTAATTCTTGAAATTCTTTACTGTTTCATTCTGGGGAAGTCTCTTTAGTGTTCTTTTGCCTAAAAGTTTTGTTTGTTTTAAGTGGGACTTAACTAAGTGCATTCAGTTTCCAAAATGGCTGTGCATTTGTCATTTTGTGATTATTGTTTTATAATGTAGCAGTGCACTGCTTTAAATATTTGTCTTATTATGAACTGTTAAAGAGGAAATTATTTTAGATAAATTCCTGTTCTTGTTTAATGTCCAGCTCTAGTACTGCTAATTTCTGTATCTTTTCATGATACTTCAGAATTAATTGCTTCTTCACCTGGGCGACCATAGCACTTCATGCCTATTTCTGTTACCTATCACTTTTCATAATATAGTTACATATTTATTTATCTATCCACAAGTTACCTATCTTTGTATCCCCAAAACTCTAAAATACTTTGCACACATTTGGTGTTCAGTCGATTTTAACTGAATTCATATGCCTGTATATTTAAAGACCAACAGTTAATCCCTAATATTAAAACAGCAGAAATTAAACTAGTGTTCAATAACATTGCCACTGAAAAGGCAATATTCCATAAAATGAATGGTTTTCCTGGTTGAAAACTCCTATTTCAGGCATTTAATAAGACTTAATTTGGTCTTTTGGTCTAAATTTTACCTTATGTGGATGGCATAAATGCTTATTTGCATGACTCAGGTAGCTAGATGTAAAAAGTAGTTATCTTGCGACTGATTATGAAATCACTAAAGTGGATGATTATTACTGATTACCTCCTACTTGTTTCTTTGCATTTCGGATCAAAAGCACAAATTTCTTAAGGATTAAGTGTTGTAAGAACTATTCATAAGTGTGTTTTTATGTAGTGATGTAAGCACTGTTCATAAGTGTGTTTTTATGTAGTGGTGTAACTTTCAGCAGGCATTCATAGCCATTTACTGGATGACGTCCCCTTAAATATAATGAATCAGAATATGATCCTTATTTTGTTTAGATTTTCAAATTCTTTTCAGCTCCTCCTAATCCTTATTTCTCTCTCCCATTTAAAAACTTTTTTGGAAGAACCATATTGATTCACTTATGCTACAGCTATGTATTTAACATCTACTATATGCCAGGCACAGAGTGAGGCATTGTAAGATTTGTAAGTGCACAAGAGAGATAAGATCTCAGTTCTCAGAATTAACAGGTAAACAAATAAACATTTGCCCATTTAGCGAGCATTTACTCATTGTCTGCAATGTGTTAGGCATCATTCTGGTAACTGTGGATACAGCGGTAAAAATAACAAAGTCTGTACCCTCTGTAGCGTGCATTTTGATGGAGGAATAAAATATACAGGGAAGACATTTCTAAAAATGTTATATTTGAGCTGAGATATGATGGATGAGATGGAACAGAAGAAAAAGACTGAGGCCAAAACAGCAATTACTGATGATAAATAGAATGAACTCCTCGTGTTTGATGCATGTTGGTTTGTAGTTTCTGAGATAAGATTAAGTTTAGTAATGCTTCCATTTTGTCACTTAATTATTATTATTATTTTTTTGCGATACGCGGGCCCCTCACTGTTGTGGCCTCTCCCGTTGCGGAGCACAGGCTCCAGACGCACAGGCTCAGTGGCCATGGCTCACAGGCCCAGCTGCTTCACGGCATGTGGGATCTTCCCGGACCAGGGCACGAACCCATGTCCCCTGCATCGGCAGGCGGACTCTCAACCACTGTGCCACCAGGGAAGCCCTGTCACTTAATTATTAAATGAGGGCGTCAGTTGGGAAATTTTGTGGGAGGCAATGGACAGCAAAGAGGGAACAATTTGAGGAGAGAGAAATATGAGGACACAGATCACTGTGAAATAGTTGATCACCCCAGAGAGAAGAGAATATACAAACCAGGGAAGTGCAGTAGAATTGCTGGGCAGCATTGAGGGTCTACTTGCAAGTTTCTTATCCTGAGTTTAAAGTGAAACGATACAGCCTAGTTGTGTGGTTTTCTCTAGCTACAGGCATAGGTGTGAAGAAGATGCAGAGTTTAACCAGAGTTGGTTTCTCAACCCCAGGAGACTGGTGGTGGAGAAAGAGAAGAACAAGAGTGCTGAGGGCATTTGCAAGGAAGTTATAATAATTCAAGCTGTAGAATTTATGCTGGGGAAGGAGAAAATGAAGAGGGAATGAAGACTGAAGAGATCTGATGGATATAAAGAAAGCGAGGACTCAGTGGATTGGTGGATTAAATGAAGTTGAAAGTTGTGGTCAGACAAGTGAACTTCATGGGCTAATATTAGTATGTAATATTAACACATTTATTAATAGATGTGTTTCTATGTGTATGCATACACATACAAGCACAACTGCATCAACTTTTTTTTTTTTTTTTGGCATCAACGTTTTAACATCGAAAAGAGGGAGGTTTTGCACAGGTAATTGAAAAATTCTGAGGACCGCTACAAGTTCTGGTTTCTCTTTCTGTTCCTTTTTTTTTTCCTTTGTAATTTTATAGAAATGGTTGAATGTAGTATAAGGGGAACATGAAAGGCTAAAAGCTTTACTTGGGAGATCTTATCTTAGGTTATGTATAAAATCTCTTCAAAAATCACTTGACCTTATTGGCCATATTCTCCTAATTATTTCAGCATTGTGCCAGGTGCTGGGCATACAGTCATATCAGGTCAAGGTGGGTTCAGAGTGATCTTGGAGTGCAGAGGTGGGCACGCAACCCAAATGGGATGGAGAGTGGTCACCTTTGGAGGGAATGACATCTAAGCTAACATCTGAAAAGATAAGTAGTAGCAAAGAAACCACAGAAGTGGGAGGGAATAGTGTATATGAAGATCCTCAAGCAAGAAAGAAATGAGCTGAGGGATCCCAAGTGGCTGGTTTGTAGTGTCTGAGGGAAGAGGTGTTGAGACATAGGAAATTAAGCAAGGGCCATATTTTAAAGGACCTGGTAGTTTATATGAAAGAAATTTCATCCTAAAAGCAGTGGGGGACCGATCATTGGGTTTTATTTACATAGACCAGTGATACAAAACACAATCATTTTAAAGTGTGGGACTTGCTTTGATGGAGAGGTTGAATTTTATCATCTCTAAGGTTCATATAAAGCAGTAAATCAAAATGATTTAAATATGTGCCTCTTATTTTAATCTGAAAATAATTAGTAGCAATTAAAGTGGAACTGTGTTAAACATGGAAAGCCCTGCTTACAAAGCATTATTAAACTCATATTCATTTGTTTGCAAAAAAGAATTGAAATTAAAATTTTTCCATGACTCTCAGTACATTTGGTTACTGCTGTGTATTTTCCATATCAGTGAAAATATTAGATAATTTCCCGTGAGTTTATGTGTGCCATTTAATATCACCAATCAAATGTAGATGAAACTCTGTGCTTTTTCTCTCCAGTGATTTAAACTTTTAAGATGCTTCCATTAATTGGAAAAACGATCATCTTTGATAACTTTCCCGATCCTTCTGATACATGGGAAATCACTGAAACAATCGGCAAAGGAACTTATGGAAAAGTTTTTAAAGTGTTGAATAAGAAAAATGGCCAAAAAGCAGCAGTCAAAATTCTGGATCCGATTCATGTAAGTCACATTGGTTTTTTTTTTTTTCCTGCTGAGTAACTTTTAAAAAAAATCTGTATTAAACAGTTAAAAAGTCTCTAGGTATCTTATCTTGATTTATTTATCACAATGTCAGTTACAATTTGAAGAAAATGTTTTAAAAAAAAAGTCTACTTATTAGAGGTTCCTTGTTTATATGCTTAACATATATAATAAGGTACAATAAATACTTGATATAAGAATAAATATGTAATGCAAATAAGTATATAAATAATACAACTCTCAACAGCTCAACAGTTGATTTAATATTATTTGAGATTTCAAAGTGTTGTCAGAATACAGATTTATGGGTCTAGAAGTAATCCTAAAATATCGTCTGTACCAGATCTCCTTTTCTTCCTGTGTTCATTTAGGCTTCAGGCAGAATTCCTCTTATTCCAAACCAGAAATATTTTTTAAATTAAATTTCATTCAGAAAAGGGAAGTTAATTTTCAGGTTTACTTAAGTGTTTCCAGAGCAGAAATGATGTTCCTTTATAACCAGGGTGAGGTTCCTTGTGAAAAATTGAATGTCCTGGTCAGTCCACATGGCCTCTTTTTCAGCAGTGCCCCAATGGGCTCCTCCTTTGCTTTTTTGGGGAAATCCAGTTGTGATGAGAGAAACTCGTCTTTCTTTGCCTTTAAGAGCATGAGGAGATGGATGAGATTCTTCTTTCTGGGAGTGAGAGCTGGACATTGGGGAGTATTTTCAGCTACTGGGACATACGTAGCTCTCCCCTAGCACCTGGGGGGAGCTAGAATAAGCTCAGTGATCCCATAATCCCCAAACCTCTACTGAGAGCAGCTTCTCCAATTACTCAGCTCTTGCACACGTGATGGGAGTGCCGTGTGATGGAAATGACGTGATGTGTGTGGGGAGGGCATCAGAGTCCTTGTCACCGCTGCTACGCTCATAAACTGTAGGACTCTGCAAAAGGTCTGCCCCTGGGCCTCTGTTCACCTTGGTGTTGCTCTTTCTTTTTTGATAGTTTATTTCTGCTAAATCCATGATAACTACATAGTTTCATATATCTTTGAGCAGAGGAGAGGGAAGGTGGGGTTTCTTTTCAAGTAGTAAATTAGATACACTGGAGGGAAAAAAATAAATAGCACTGTGACCAGGCTTCACTGATGCTGCATGTGTTCATGTTCCCCTGTTGGAAAGTTCTTACCATTCAAACTGAGGGAAGAGAGACACAAATTAGGCTGTACCAAAGTAACTGTGCCTCTGGTCTTTGCAATTATGGGTCTGTCCTTTGGTCTTCACTGTTAAGGGTTGAGGTCCATGGTGGCGAGAGAAAGGGCTCCAGACTGATCCCAATGTATCGCCCCATAATCAGTGTCTCTCTCCCATTCCTCTACTTCTTTGTGGACAAGAACAAGTGGCTTGTGAATACATGTAGCCATTATTCTTTCATAATCTACTCGTGTTTGGTAGACTGCTAACCTTATACATCATGTCTTGTTCTATTGCTTAAATGAAACATGTAGATTCATAACTACAGTATGAAATATGTTCTTTTGCTGCTGTTATTCTTGTCACAGTACCTGTGTATTTCCCTAAGAATTCTTTATTTACTCTCATTCATCATGCCACAAGTCAAATAAAAAAGATTTATAACCAGAAGATTATAATCTTAATAAAATAAATTTAGATGCACCCAGGCATTTTGCAGAGTGGCTTTTTTAAAACTTTTTATTAAAAGGGTCTCACTGTTATGGATTTTGAACTAATAATCTTCTCTCCAAGGTAGAGAGGAAATGAGCAATACTAGAAGGCAGTAGGCTAGTCCTGGATCTCACACAAACCAGCTCCTGTGACCCTGACTGCCCTGAGCTTTAGTTTCTTCCTCTCAAATTAGAGCTCTGGTCTGAAATTCTTTCCAGCTCTCTGATTCCATGATTCTGTCTTAAAACAGTGTGGACATTAAATGTTACCGTAAAATATTAGAAGTCTTTTTCTTATTTATGACTCTGTGAGTTGTTTCATGTATATGTGATTTTCCTAGATACATGACTAAGTACCTAGTCATGTTTGCACTTTTACTGATGGGATAACAACCTATTCTACGTCTGGGGAATGGGCCTTTAGCTAACTAAAGGCTGTATGCCAATTTATGTAACTTAACTCTTTCACTTTTTTGGAAAGGTAGGAGTTCATTGCATGTATGACTAGTTTTTGATAGCCTTCGAATATCCTGTACTTCAAAGAAACAAAATGAACCAGCTAAAAGTTTTCATTTCAAATGAATGGCTTTGCCATCGAAATAAAGTTAACACTACAAAGAAAGGAACATCATCTTAGGTGGTTCTCCATATGCGTTTCTTTCTCATTGCACACAAAAATAGCCTTTTATTTATTCCTTTTCAACGAAATAAATGTAATTAGAGATATATATGATTAGCAGGAAAATCACAATCTCTCCCCTTAAGCAGTGTAATGAGAAGTTTCAATACATAGTACTGAGTGCAGTAAAAACTATTCTGACCTTGCTTTGACAAAATAAAATTCTACATTTGGTAGTCTAAATTGTTTCTTTGACTTCATTCATGTTTTCCTCACCGTTCTCTCCCCATGACTTTTTGAAACTAGGATATTGATGAAGAGATTGAAGCAGAGTACAACATCTTAAAAGCACTTTCTGACCATCCTAATGTGGTCAGATTCTATGGCATGTACTTTAAGAAGGATAAAATAAATGGAGATAAGCTGTGGCTGGTTCTTGAGGTGAGTGTTTCAACATTATTTTACATGTGGAAATTTGCAGTGTGGTCTTTTTTTTTAAATAAATTTATTTAATTTATTTATTTATTTCGTTTTGGCTGCGTTGGGTCTTGGTTGCTGCACGCAGGCTTTCTCTAGTTGCAGCGAGCGGGTGCTACTCTTTGTTGCGGCGCGTGGACTTCTCATTCCGGTGGCTTCTCTTGTTGTGGAGCACGGGCTCTATTCCCGCAGGCTCTAGGCGCGCAGGCTCAGTAATTGTGGCTCGCAGGCTCTAGAGTGCAGGCTCAGTAGTTGTGGCGCACAGGCTTAGCTGCTCCATGGTATGTGGGATCTTCCCGGACCAGGGCTCGAACCCGTGTCCCCTGCATTGGCAGGCGGATTGTTAACCACTGCACCACCAGGGAAACCCCTGCAGTGTGGTCTTGGAATGACTTAATGTTTATGTAACATTGACCCCGTAAAGCAGTTCTAATATGTTCCTGGCTGGTCACATCCTTTGTAGAATGTTATGCCCAGTTCTGGTCTTGCCACCTTTAGAAACATGGGGAAATGAAAGAAAATTAATTAAAGATTAAAAGAAAATGTTTCACGACTTCCCTGGCAGTCCAGTGGTTAAGACTCCGCCCTTCCACTGTAGGGGGCACGGGTCAGATACCTAGTGGGGGAACTAAGATCCCACACGCTGTGTAGACAAAAAAAAAAATAAAAAAAAAATAAAAGAAAATGTTTCCACAATAAAAGACTAAAGAAACCAGGATTATTTTTCTTTCAGAAGAACATGTTATAAAGGGACTTCGCTATAATTTTTATTTATTCATCCATATTTTGTTCAACATAACACGTGACAGAGGCACAGTGCCAGGTGCTATGATATGAGAGAAAATTAATGTACCTGAGGCTTCATTAGACAAAAATGGCGAGCTGGTAATTTCTTCTTCTGGCTTCACTGAACACTAATGACATAAACTACAGAACCAGGTACGGTGGGTCCTCCATATCTGTGGGTTCCACGTAGTTGGATTCAAACAGCGTGATCCGTGGATACGGAGGGTCAACTGTATTTACATTTATAGGGAAAAACCTTACTAGAAATGGTGTTGAATATTGAATAAGTTGCCGAAGGGAAATTACGGAGTCTGCCTTTTCAATTTCTGAGAATAGGTTGGGACAATTCTCTCTAATGCAGGAGTACTGGAAGGTGCCCCACTAAGGTAACTGCCAGTCGTAGAAGAATGTAAGAATGTGTTTCTTCTGATTTGCATTGAGTATTTTTATTCAAGGTGAAGTAGTCACTAATTCCAATAAAATTTATAAAAATTTTTAAAAGCTGCTCTTGTCAAACTCAGGGCTAGTAAAACCTTTATTTGTTCACCTTAACAGCATCTATTTATTGTATTCACATTATTTTATTTTTTTAATTGAAGTATAGTTGATTTAGAATGTTAGTTTATGGAGTAAAGCAAAGTGATTGAATTATATCTATCTATCTATTTATAGATAGATAGATACACTCTTTCTCATATTCTTTTCCATGTGGTTTATCGCAGGATATTGAACATAGTTTACTGTGCTGTGCAGTTGGACCTTGTTGTTTATCCATTATATATATAATAGTTTGCATCTGCTAATCCCAAACTCCCAATCCATCTCTCCCCTGCACCCCGCTTCCCCTTGACAACCACAGGTTTGTTCTCTGTGTCTTGTATTCACATTATTTCATTAACATTTGATTATTCTGTTTCTTTTTTAGAATGTGCCATTGATTTTGCTGCACAGTAATCATTTATAAATTATATTGTCTCCATACTTTATATTTTTTCTATTATGGTTTTTAAACAAATCTACAAGTAGTGATCATTGTAGAAAATACTTGAAACTATAAAAAGAACCACTCTTACCTCTGAACATATTTCCTTCATCTTTTTTTTTGTATGTTTAAAATGATTGACAATATTATTTATGAAATTAGCGTATTTTTCCGGTTCATATAATTTCAGATAGACTTAATCATTTTTATCATTTTAAAAATAAATACATTCACTTGATTAATAAAAAGCAAGTAGAACCAGAGGGCTTATAATACAGAACAATATTAGTGTAGATCCAGGTTAGTGGTACCACCCTGTCCTGAGCAGGTAGGCCTGTGCTTTTGCTGTGTTGATCGCTGTACCTGGAATAGATGGCCGAACTTCTCTACTCTTTCATTTCCTAATCCGTATTCTGAATTTTGGCACGATTATTAATTGCACCTCTGGAACCCTATGCCCTCCTGCTCCATTCTGGAGGTCTGCCAGGTATCTGACCTCTGATATCTCTCTGCTGCTCACCTGGGTGGAATCCACCGTTTCTGGATCCCTTGGCCTCCTCTTTCCCAGGTTACTTCTCTGTTTCGCACATCATGTAGTTATGTGCCTTGCTCCCGTTATCCATGCTACTGATGTCACCAGATCTTGAGTCCATTCAGTTCAGTTTTTCTAAGGAACAAAACCCCCATCTGTGTGTGTGTGTGTGTGTGTGTGTGTGTGTGTGTGTGTGGTGCTCAGGCAGGCTCCTGGATGTTGATATTTTGTATGTTGGGTAAGAGGGTGTCAAGTCTTGATGAGAGACCACCAAGGGATCCCTTTCTTCTGCCCCTCCCCTCCCATCTCCTCCACTTTCACTCTTACCTTGCCCTGTCCGGGTTACTCTGCTCAGGTGACCTCAAAATAGCCCCCAGCTAGCACTTCAGTTTGTGGCTTCCTCTGCATTGCTCAGTTACCACTCAGTCATCTGCATGCCATGTTGAAAAATTTTTTTGTGATCTCTTCTCCACTTCTCTCCCTTTTTGTTCTTTTTTCTCTTGTGGTTTTATACTTTTTTTATTCCTTTACTAGCATTTTAATGGAGATTCACATGTGAGAGGAAATAAATGTATATGTTTAATTTGCCACCTTTAATTGAACCAGAGTCTTTCAAAATTGTAAAATAGAATTTTCAAGAACCTTCTCAGAATCTGAAACTGTGCATTATTTTATAGAAGTTTAAAAAAATTTTTAAATAACCAGTTGTGTTCTTCAAAGGTAGGCAATTTATTATGATTTCAGAATTATTTTGTATTTCTCAGTTTAGTTCAAGATAGCTTTATAGTTTTAGTTAAATCATGCATTAAAACAAAGCAAAACTTTTACTCATCTCAACATAATTACCTAAGTAATAGAATATAAATTATGAACTTAAACCATTTTGCCTTAAATTAATGAATTGTAAAGAATTTACTTCATATTTGTGTTTGTGTATTTGAGATGCGACGCTCTGCAAATCCTTAATGCAGTCTTGAATAAAATTTTGTATATTTATATCCTTCAGAACATTTTCAGTAATGCGTCTTTAATTTTTTTCCTTGTTGAATCATTGGAAAATTAGCATTTGAAGATACAGGTGTTCTGCCTAATGTAGGCCTAAATGCGCAAGGACACAAGGTACAGAACTTTGCCCAGAGTTTAAAAATATTGAATGAGATCATTCACTGTCTTTTATGCCTAACAAATTCCTATTCTAATTATATTGTCATTTCTCAGTATAATCACTTGGAGTTAGGTGTGAGTTGGAGACTCCAGGTCATAGTTAAATGTTCTTTTGAGAGAGCAGAAAAGATTGATTAAAATACTTTTGGAACATCAGGTACAAGCAAAGTGGCTTCCTGATATAATGAATCAGCAGAGACTTAACAGCTTCTTTGAACTTTGTCCTTATATTTTATTATCAGATGGAGGTATTGGAAATATCCCTAAAAGGCTTGAGAAAAAAGAGTAAATGGTAATTTATTAAAATAGTATTTCAGGAATCTGACCTATTTGCACTCACAAAGTGGGGGAAAAACACAGAGAAAGCAAGAAGTTGGCAAACTGTATGTAAGGTAATTGATTTGCACATATGCAAATTAGACTAATTATATATACACATAAGTGGCTAGATGTACAATTACCTGATTTATAAACATGAATGGTGCAGGTGCTGCTTTAGAGGCACTTTCAGAAAATTGGCTTGTGGCATAAATACTTTATTCTACAAAATGACTACTAATTATACCTCTTATCATAATAAAGCCCCAATAAATTATTCTGCATGAGGGTAAGGATGGCCAAAGAGGGGCTGTGGTGTTACCCAGAGAGTCATGCTAACAGTGCTAGACTTCTGGTGTGAATCTACATAAAGAAGGTGTGTCCTGGAGGGGCTGAGCCATCAGTAATATCCCTCGTTATCATCCTGGCATGTGCCGGGGGCGCCGTACCAGCTTAGACAAACTCCTGCCCAGAGGTTTTTCATCTTGAAAAATCATTTTATTTATATTTCGATCCAGAATTGAAATTCTAAGAAGGGGATTACTTGCTCAGATTTTACTGGATAGTCTGTTTTTTCTGTTATTTAGTTGTGATTTTTGAATTACTGCTTTCAGTTTGATACAATTTTTCTTCTTCCTGTTTTTTTTCTTTCATTTTGTTACACTATACATTTTTGAGCATTAATGATATACAGGCCTCTGTTTAGGAACTATTTCCTTCTAATTCTCTGTATATTCATTTTTAGGACAGAGAGAAGAGCACTAGTTGCTAGCTCTCTGAAATTCCAGTTACACATTTGTAATGAAACTACCTAAGAAGAGAAGGGGTAGAAAGTTTTCTTTTGTGGGAACTGATTTTTTTGCAAAATGTCTCTGGGAATTTTTATTGTTACTTAGTATTCTAGGTTTTCCTAATGATGTCAGCATAAAGGGAGAACTGATGTATTTTTTTTTTTTTTTTACTTATGCTTCGTTTTGAAATACCAGACTTATATTAATTTTTGCTTATTGCTATCATATCTGTTGACTGACCTGCTTTGTAAAATGTACATACCTCTTTTGCTTAGTGTTTCCGTTAATTCCTAGCATCTCCTGTGGAGGATCAGGGGCTGGATGTAGGCGGGGCTCCGGGGAGGTCGCTAGGTTTCTGCATCTGATTATCACTAAATTGGGAGACTAAAAAACAGAGTCAAAATTGAGTTAAATCAGTCTGGCATTAAGCATTTTCTACTGATGAGCTCGAAGGGCAAAACTGTAATTTACCCTTTCTTGGTTGGCCGGACAGCAGCACCTTAAGTACTTGAGGAATACAGTCTTCTGTCTCAGAGTCTATTTGTCTAGTATGTCCTCAGCCATAGTGGCTGTGAAAAGATGGCCTCTGTCATTGTGTGTGTGTGTGTGTGTGTGTGTGTGCGCGCGTGCGTGCATGCATAAGTGTCTAGGACTAAAGTTTATTCATCCAGTCATTTATTAATTCCATAAATATTATCTATTACTTTGGGCCAGGCATTTTGGTAGGTTCTGGGCATTCAGTGGAGAACAAGACAAACTGTCATCCTGGGGCTTAGAGTCTAATGGTGCAGAAAGACGATTTAAAACTAAATAGACAAATTAAATAATTACACATTGTTATTGATACTATGAAGAATATAAATGGGGTGCTAATAAAGAATGAAAAAGAAGACCCTTTACGAAAAGAGAGGTGAAAGAAGGCCTAGATGAGTAGGTAACATTTTAAGCCTCCACCTGAAAAAAAAAAAAGCAGGACACTTGTGGTACCTTTGTTCTTTAATATATATTCCAGATACTCTGATAAGGATCATCCCCATCTCAAACCCACTGAAGCAGAAACTCCAAGAATGAGTTTAAGGAAACTAGTTTTTTAAACAGGCACTAAGGTGATTCTTATCAAAGGAAAGTTTGGAAAACACTGCCAGAGCTTCTCAGATTTCAGCGTGCATAGAAGTAATCTGGGACTTCTGCTCTGGCCATGACAGTAACTTGCATCATTGCGTGGCTGTACCATAAATAACTGGAAAACGGCATAAAATATATTTTTAAAAACACAACAATTTTCAAACACTGGGAAAGAGACAGCTTAAGACTGTGACATTGAGAAAAGGAAATAAACAAGAGGAACACTACAATTATCCCATCTTTAATCTTGGAGGCAGTTTCCAGACCACGGGCATAAGGAGGACATTCCCAAGGAGATCACAGCAATCTTGCTGAACTGAAAAGATTGGGAAGGCAGAAGTGGCTGGAATTTTCAAAGAAGGGAGAGTTAAGCAGGAAAAACGCTCCAGAAATCTGCATAGGGGTTCCCTTGAGTCTTTTACTGAAAACCAAGCTGGAAATGTATAGGGCAAGATTTCAGGCAGTTGGGCAAAGAACAATTATTAGGGTGAGAATTACTGAAAAGCAGTAATCTGAACAACTGCTGGAGTTCGTGCAGGGTTGAGAGATGCTTGAGTTCTGATCAGCCAAATTGGGGAATCTTTGTGGAACCCCTGAGGCACTTAGTAGAGACCCTCCAGAAGGGTTATGCGTTAAAGGAAGGGCTAGACTCACCCTAGAATAAGAACTTCCCTTGGCCTCCCATAAGAAGTTCAAAAACAGGACTTGAAATGTTCAGGTTGGTCCACAAGTAGATTAACTGCCTGACAGAACAAAATTCAACATTCATTAAGGGAAGACAACAAGATCTGAACATTCAAATGTAAAATTAGTCATGTCCATCATTTAATAAAAAATTATTAGATATGTAAAGAAGCAGGAAAAGGTGACCCATTATCAAAATAAAAATCAGTCAAAAGAACCAGACCCAGGAATAACCAGGATAATGGAATTAGCAGATAAAGACTTTAAAACAGCTATTATCACAGCGTTCAAGGATTTCAAAAGGAAAACATGAACATAATGTTGAAAGAAATGAAAACTATAGAAAAGAGTTGAATGGAGCTTCTAGAATAGAAAAATACAATATCTGTAGTGAAAAATATATAGTATTGAGTTTAACAGCAGCTTAGACATGTGGAAGAAAAGATCAGTGAATTTGAAGACCGGAAAATAGAAAAAAATAGACAAAAAAGGGAGAAAAACCCCTGCGACTTATGGGACATTATCTAGTATTCTAAACTGTGTGTAATTTCAGTCCAAGAGCAGTACAGGGACGGGGTGGGGGGGCAGAGATACAGTATTTAAATAAATGATGGCTGCAATTTTTCTGAATTTGGTAAACACTAAAAAGTCACAGATCTAAGAAGCTCAAAATCCCTCTTGTAGGATAAACAAAGAAAACCACACTAAGATATGTCACAAACAAGGTGCTGAACACTAATAATGAAGAGACCATTACAAAAGCACCAAGAGGACATGTAGGGGTCAGAGAGAAGCGTGGTCACTGATCTGTCCTCCAGTGCAGTGGAATGGTATATTTAAAACATTGAAAGCCTTTCAACTTAGAAATCTGTATACAGGGAAAATGTTATTCATTAATGAAGGCAAAATAAAGACAGATGTTTTCATCAAAGGAAAAGAATTTACCGTCAGAGACCTGCACCATAAAAATGTGGAATAAAGTTTTCAGGCTGAAGGAAAACGACTTCATATAAAAACTCAGACCTGCAAAAAGAAATGAAGAATATTATCCATGGTAAATATAAAGATAAATAAGAAACTTTGTATGTTATATTTTTTAGTATCTTTAAAAGAAAAAAACCACTGTTTGAAACCATAATTATAATTATGGTTTGTGGGGTCATTACATGCAGAATTAAAATGCATAACAACAGTAGCAAAGGGACAGGAGAGGAGAAATGGAAACGTACAGTCTTAAGGGTCTTACATTACTTAGGAAGTGGCATAATATTATTTTAAGGCATACTGTGTTAAGTTAAAGATGCATATTGTAAACGCTAAAGCAACCACTAAAAATAAAATGAAAAAGTACAGTTAATAAGCCTATAGAGGACAAAATTAAATACTACAAATATTAGCTGTGTTCTTAAATGTTACTTCATTTGCTGTACACCCTTAAAATTTCCAAAGACTTTAACTCATTGTTTATTTTTATAATTTTCACCAGTTATACTGGGGAATGAGTCCACAGAGTTCTTCACAGTGTCATTCTGGGGAAAAAAATGAATCCTATGAAACGTTTAAGAAAGAAATAATCAGTCTTGTTGACTCATTTATGAGGGCAACATTATACTGACGAAAGAAGACAAAGATATTACAAGAAAAGAAAATATATTCTGACATTTCACATGAACACATTTGGAAAAAATCTTTCTCAGAATATTAACAAATTGAATCCAGTAATATATAAAAATGTTAATATGTTATGACTGAATGGGATTGATCCCAGGAATGCAATTTTATTAAAACATTAAAATAAGTTTGTTAAACATTAAAATTTATTGCATCATAATTCACTGTATTAATGGAATCAAAGAGAAAAAAATCAATAAAAACGTGTCAAAATTCAACACCCATTTGTGATAATCTCAGCATTCTAGGAATAGATGGAAATTTCACCTAACAAAGTGCATCTACCCAATTTCTTATGAAGTGTGCAAAAAAAGTTTGGACTCCTTGCAAAAGCATATATATAATATGTTTAATATCTTTTTTGGGGGGGGAAATTCAAATTAAAACCACAATGAAGCTATAGTACACACCCACTAACATGACTAAAATTTAAAAGACTCATAATACCCAGTATTGGTGAGGTTGTGGAGCAAATTGAACTTTTACACATTACTTCGGCAGTGTGAAATGGTGCAGTTACTCTGCAAGCAATACAGCCATGTCTTATAACATTACGCCCACAGTTACCAAAAACTTCACGTGTAGGTGTTTGCTAAAAATTGGTTTCTATAAAACGACTCAAACGCTTTTATAAAATGAGCAAAGTAAAAACTAGAATGAGTGTTAGAAAATGAGAGTTTCTGCTTTTGTGGCCTCACATGGGATATGGTCAGACTAAGCGAAGCGTCTTAGAGCATTCTTAGAATAAACAAAAAACAATGAAAAACAGCAGAAGTCAGAAATGCCAACTGCAGAAGTCAGTAGTCCTTTTCCAGAAATTCGAGTAAAAATCTCATATCTCTCCTAACACAGTGAAGACAGAATACATTTTGAAAACTTATAAAAGCTGTCTTTGGAAGTGAGTTGTAATGATCTGTTCAGAGAATATCATCCCTTTTGATTTAGGTTATTGGGTTTTTTTTCATGTTTGACTGCAGCCTAGGGAGAGGATTCATTCTCACTGTTGCTCTGTCCTTTCATTAGTGTAGCTCTGGCTTAAGAAAATTATGCTTCAATTTTGTTCAGTGAAAGAACGTTAAGGCCCTGTTGTAGCATTGTGCTGCGAAGCTACACTTAAGGGTTTTCTGGTCCCCTATTACAAATCCCCCTTTTAACCTATCTTGGTGATTTAAGAATTGCATAGGGTTAATATGATGCAATTCATTCCTCTGGGTGCAGTTCTTTTTAAATGGAAACATAATGGTCATTTTCATTTTTTATGATCTGTTGCTTAATTCAACATTTGCATTTCCTTTAATATATTTTAATCCTTCACATTCATTTAAAAACAAACGTACTAAAGTTAATTGTTTTTCACTTTATTCATGTATGAAAGGCATTTTATGCTAATTGAACAGAAGTAAATTTCATCCTAGAGCATATTTGAAATGTTGCTAATTCTAAACGAGGATTTAGAATATTCATGGTGATATCTCATCTTGGGCATCTTTAGGAAGAGGTCAACCACAAGTTAACTTGTGGTTTATTGACATTTGGTCCCTATGGTCTGTTTAATAATTTCTTTTTCGTTTTAATCTACCTCTTCTTGAAGTTTCATTCAAAAGACCCCTTTCCATTCTGAAAATTAAACCACTATTCCTGCTTAGGCAGCAGCCAAATAGTAGAATAATTAGTTTCTAAGAAGACCCTGTAAGGGGTCTGACATAACTTGGAGTAATTTTCTTTGCTCCTTCATTATTAGTTTAGGACCTTTTCAAATATTCTTGACGTTAGCAGCTAGATTTTAAAAAATGAATAGATTTTATTTTTTTGAACAGGTTTAGGTTTATGGAAAAAATGAGTGGAAAGTTCAGAGAGTTTCCATAAATGCCCCTCACCAAGTTTTCCCTGTTATTAACATCTTGCATTGGTATGGTACATTTGTAACAGGTGATGAGACAATAATGATACATTATTGTTAACTAAAGTCCATAGTTTACATTAGGGTTAATTCTCTGTGTTGTACATTTTACAGATATTTTAAAGACTTTATTTTTTAGCATAGTTTTAGAGTCACAGAAAAATTGAGAGGGAGGTACAGAGATTTCTCATATGTCCTCTGCCCTCACACATGCATAGACCCCCCCATTATCTACATTTCTTACCAGAGTGGTGCATTTGTTACAATTGGTGAACCTACATTGACACATCAGCACCATCCAAGGTCCACAGTTTACATTAGGGTTCACTCTTGGTGGTATACTTTTTATGGATTTTGACAAATAAATAATTACCTGTATCCACCATTACAATATCATATGGACTTGTTTCACTGCCCTAAAAATTCCTCTGTGCTCCATCTGGTCATTCTTCCCTTTCTCTTCCCTGAACCCTGTTAATCATTGATCTTTTTATAGGATCCATTGTCTTGCCTTTTCCAGAATGTCATATGGTTGGAATCATACAGTATGTAGTATTTTCAAATTGCCTTCTTTCACTTAACAGTATACATTTAAGATTACCCTATTCCTTGTGTTGGTAACTAGGTTTTAAACCCAATTCAGAGTCATATTTCTGTTTTCTGGGTACCTTTGAATAATAGAAAAGTGTTCTGTAATAATTGGGCATCCATATATAATCCATACCTAACACATGTACAAAAATTAACTGAAAATGGATTATAGACCTACCTGTATGTGGAACCTAAAACTATAAAACTTCCTGAAGGAATTACAGAAGAAAAATTTTTTGACCTTGGGTTAGGCAAACATTTTCTTGATATGACATAAAAAACACTTTCCGTAAAATTTTTAACATGATAAATTTAGAACTTCTGCTTTTCAAAAGACACTTAAAATAAAAGGTCAAGCCACAAACTGGGAGACAGGACTTGTATCCAACATACATAAAGAACTCTCAAAACTCAATAATAAAAAAAAATTAAAAGTGAACCAAAAATTTGAACACTTCACCAAAGAAAGTAAATGGATAGCAAATACATACATGAAAAGATGGTCAATGAAATTAGTCATTAGACAAACTCAAATCAAAATCACATGAGATCCATTTAGAATGGCTTTTTAAAAAGTCACAGTGTCAACTGCTGACGAGGATGTGGAGCAACTGGAACTCTCGTTCACTGCTAGTGGGAATGCAGAATGGTACAGCCACTTCGGGAAATAGTTTAGCAAATACCTAGAAGGTCATACATGTGACTGATAGGACCCAACAATTCCCAACAGCAATGAAAACCATATTCATGGAAAAGCCTATTATGCAAATGTTTACAGTGGTTTTCCTCATAATTGCCAAAAACTGCAAACAACTCAAAAGTCTTTCAATTAATGAATGGATAAACAAACAGTGGTTTATCTATTCAGTGGAATACTCAGCATTAAAGAAGGAATGACTAACATTAAAATAGCATTAAAGAAGGAATGTACAGCAACAAAGATGAATCTCAGATTCATTGTGCCAAATCAAAGGAGCTAGACTTAATGGGCTACACACCTTATGACTCAATCCGCATGACATTCCTGCGAAGACAAAATCATCGGGGCAGAAAAGAGATTAGTGCTTGCCAGGGACTGGGGAAGAGGTTTGACTACAAAGAGACAGGAGGGTAGATTTTTGTGTGATGGAGTTGTTCTATATCTTGACTGTGGTTGTGGTTACATGACTAATATGTTTGTCAATACTCAGAATTGTATGCTAAATTGGGTGAATTTTATTGTATGTAAATTATGCCTCAGCATACCTTACTTTAAAAAAAAACTAAAGTGTATATCACAAAGAATCCTGTATTCTCAACTTTACTAGTTAGGGAAAATAACTATGTCAAAGAAATATTGATACCAGAAAGTGGTATTTGAACTTCTTAGTGCAAACTCTATGATCGCATTAGTTCTTTTGTCAATTTTTATTTTATTTCCTGCACATTTCTTTTTTTTAAAATAAATTTATTTATTTATTTATTTAATTTATTTATTTATTTTTGGCTGCGTTGGGTCTTCGTTGCTGTACATGGGCTTTCTCTAGTTGCGGTGAGCAGGGGCTGCTCTTCGTTGCGGTGAGCAGGGGCTACTCTTTGTTGCAGTGCGCGGGCTTCTCATTGCAGTGCCTTCTCTTGTTGCAGAGCACAGGCTCTAGGCATGAGGGCTCAGTAGTTGTGGCTCGCAGGCTCTAGAGTGCAGGCTCAGTAGTTGTGGCGCACAGGCCCAGTTGCTCTGCAGCATGTGGGATCTTCCCGGACCACGGCTCGAACCCATGTCCTCTGGCATTGACAGGTGGACTCTCAACCACTGCGCCACCAGGGAAACCTCATCCTGCACATTTCTTTATGGCTCCTTTATTCTCCCTGTAAGATCCTAGCTGTTTACTCTTGAATTAACATAATAGTCAATCACAGAAGATGCAGCAAAGAGGTCACACTTTGGAGACATAGGAAAAGCCAGTCACCCTGCAATGAATTTTGGAAATTTAAAAACTGGTCCTAAAACTTGGTTCTTTTAAATAAGTGCTCTGCAATTTAAAGGACTCAATTTCTTTTCAATTTTTTTAAAATTAATTAATTAAGTTTTTTGGCTGTGTTGGGTCTTCGTTTCTGTGTGAGGGCTTTCTCCAGTTGTGGCAAGCGGGGGCCACTCTTCATCGTGGTGCGTGGGCCTCTCACTGTCGCGGCCTCTCCCGTTGTGGAGCACAGGCTCCAGACGCGCAGGCTCAGTAGTTGTGGCTCACGGGCTTAGTTGCCCCGTGGCATGTGGGATCTTCCCAGACCAGGGCTCGAACCCGTGTCCCCTGCATTGGCAGGCAGATTCTTAACCACTGTGCCACCAGGGAAACCCTCTTTTCAGTCAATTTTGAATAATTTTGTGAACTAATCTTGCTGGGCCATGGAGGAGGCAATGTGACCCTGTATTCTGCTGTCAGGACAGCACACTCTGCTTCTTATCCAGTTAAAAGGTGTTCCCTTTTCTGCAGAAGAAAATGCTGGTTTGGGAGTGCTAGGGCTGCACAGATTCCTGTAGAAGATGAAAGTTTTCTTTGAATGTAGAAAGACACCAGTTATAAAAGGAGTTGCATCTAAGTGTTCATTTGTGACTTCGTGTTTAGATTTTAAACACACTTACAAAAACAATATTACACATGATGGCTAGATCAACCAGCCAGCCCAGACCTCCTTTTGGGGGATCATGACATGTCATGATTAAATGTAAGACTGGACTCTAAAGTCAGGCTGTCCAAGTTGAGGTCTTAGCTCTGTCACTACTGTGTGATCTTTTCCAAGTTACCTTTTAGCAATTTTGTGCCTCACTTTCCCAATCCTTAGTATGGAGATGCTAATAATTCCTATTTCACAGAGTGGTGAGATACACAGATAATGCATGTAAATGGATTAGAAATGTGCTAGCTTAAAAAATGTGCCCAACACAGCTGTTATTATCTAATCTATAATGTATCAGAAGTGTTAAGGCATCCAATAAAATCTAATCACTGTGTTAGAAAAAAGTTTGAGAGAAAATGTGTTCAGTGTTTTAGATGAGGGTGTCAGGAATACACTTCCTCTCACCTTTGTTTTCTACCTCCATTTAGGTCAGTAGAGTCAGGGAAATGCCAGGCTCTTAGTTTGCAGGCACTGAGGTGTCAGAGGAGGCCCCATAGTTCAGGGTAAGGGCAAGGAGACCATGGACCAGAGCCCTGGGGGGAGAGACAGAGCTGACAGCAAACGCTAATGGATCAGACATTAGGGGATCACGGGGTCAAAGCTTTGTTGGGACCATTTACCTAGTTATCTCCCCTCTCATGTTCCACTGCTAATGTCAGTGTTTGTCTCTTCTGAGAATGCACAGCCTGTTTGAAAGTTTACTGTGGGACTTCATGTTACCTAACTTCAGAGAAACCTGGATGTGAAAAATTCCCCTACCATGCCCCTCCCTCTTGTTTGTCTCTACTCTTGGGAGGTGTGGAGGGAGGAAGAGCTAGGGAACATGACACTTAAAACAGTTTTCGAAAATAGTATTTGTAACCCTTACTTCAGCACACTCTGAAGTTTTACCAGAAGGGAGGTATGTTTTTAAATTAATGCGCATATGAAACAGTATATAGCCATGGATTGAGGTCACATTGCACTATTAATTAAACTATCAGGAATCAAGAATGCCTTTAAGCCCTAGATCTTAAAATTTGAGACTGATTTATAGAATCATAATTCTTTTCCTTAAATTTAAAAGCCAAGCCCAGTGCTTCTCCAGATTCTCTTCTAAAAATTAATTCAAATGGAAACTGTGTTCCAGTAATTAATTGTACACTAGTACAAGTTTATATCTTCATTTCATTTATGAAACCATAAAGATGATGTGAATAATTGTTCGAAACAAAAAATTAGAAGTTTTGTAAAACGTTTTGAGAAAACCTTTTATAGCAAGTACTTAAAATGGCATATCATTTTATTATCTATCTTGAAATATTCTTTTATAGCTGTGCAACGGAGGATCAGTGACAGATCTTGTGAAAGGATTTCTGAAGAAGGGCAAAAGAATGAGTGAGCCCATAATTGCCTATATTTTACGTGAAGCGCTGTTGGTAAGGCGGTTTAAATTGTTCGCGCATTAATTAGGAGGCAGTTCCAGTTAAATAAAAAGTGAGGATCCTATTTTTAGCAAAACATCACTACATTAGTATTTATCGATGCAAGAGTAAGATGCAAAATGTGAAATGTTTAGCATAACTAATTCCTTTTTTCCATTAGAGATCTACCCTCCTTGTGTCAACAGAAACCTGAGTTTTGATCTCCTAGGTATATTTCTGAGATTATGGTAAAGGTAGATAATGTGTATTTTTACTAATAGTTAGGTTTTTATTTGCCATTGTTTATTTATTTATTCCTTTAAGAGCCATTATTTCAAATGAGTGTATGGAATGTTTTCTTATGTTGAGATCAGCACATTTTAAATAAACTATTTGCTAAGGGCTAAGGGGTATGCACTGGTGTTTTTGAATTTTTATATAGTCCAAAGTGGAAATGATATACTTTGATTTGACTAACTCAACGTGAAACATTTAAGAACCTTTGTTAATTTTAACGTGTGGTGTGTTTCCTATTGATTTTGTATAAATGCATCCATCTGAAAAATGTGTTTTTGCTGCTTTCTCTAAAAGTCACTATGTATTTATTTCCCACTTCTAGGGACTTCAGCATTTACATAACAACAAGACTATCCACCGTGATATAAAAGGAAATAACATCCTATTAACCATCGAAGGCGGAGTTAAACTCGTAGATTTTGGTAAGTTTTGTTTGAAATGCATGGATTTGGGCCGCAGAATGACTCGTATGATGTGATTTGATCATTTTCCGTCAGCCTTGCTTTGTAGGCATCGAAAGAGAAAAAACCAGTATCTCATTGAGGTAGGAAAGTTGCAGAGATTTTAAAAAATTTGGCAAATGAGAGATTCCCAGAAGAAAGAGTGTCTTCTTTCAAGTCAGCCATCGTGTGCCTGTAACGCTCCTGCAGCAGTATGTGTGGTTGATCCTCTGAAATAGACGGGCTCCACATAATCACACTGAGTCTAAATGGTAAAGCCCACGGCCCTTACTATTGATTGCTTTCCCGATGGGCAGGTGCCCAAACCCAGGATTTTGAGACATGAGGGGAAACCTTCAAATGTCTCTGGGAAAATGTTTTCCCTCCTAAGAGGGCAGCACAAGTAAAGATGGTCTCTTTCTTACTTGGGACCTTCCATGTCTTATTGTGTTGCTCGCAGCCACCTTGTTCTATCCTGAGGTGTTCCATCCCAAGTGGAAAGGCAGCCCTGCGAGACGGGAAGAAGGAGGGTCCTTGGTGACATAGTCCAGCCACTACATCAACTGACTTTGAAACCTCCCCTATCTCTGGACCTTCTGTCATGTGAGATAATAATACATTTCCGTATTGACTGAGCCAATTCGGAGTGTCTGTGTCAGAGCCAGAGGCACTGTAGCTGATACCTCGGCTCCTCCTTTTCCAGTTGTGACAGTGATATCTCCCCCGTCTCACTGGATCCCCACTAACACACGACACCCGTGAGAGCGGGTAGCATTATTCTAGGACATCTCAGTATCCTTGTTGTTCTCCCCTTCCCGCACTCAGGCTGGGTAAGGTGTCTCTCCTTGTGCTTCTGTACCCTGTATATTTCTCCATATCTGTGTTTATCACATAAGATTATGATGGTCTATTTGGTCTTCCTATGTAGATAAAGATACTTAGGCTCACGGATAGACAGGGTCATTAAGAGGCGGGACTATGTCATCTTCTATTTTGTAGACCTAATACTTTGGGAATAGTAGCTTAGTGAGTAATAGTTGAATGAATGAGTGACTCTTCCTTCATTTTGCATTTTGGAAAATGAAGCTTAGGGAAAGTAATCGACTCACTTTAGAAATTCATTGTTTTAATCCCAGTATGTAGCTCTTTAGTGATCTGTCTTCACCCAGGAATGAACTTCAGAGCATCTAGACAGGAACAGTTGAATAGCGTATCTTTCGAACGACCACGTGTTTTTTTCCCTCAGCTGAGCATTTGAAAACTACGGAGCAGCAGTGAGCTTGGCAATGAATTCCTGGTTAATAACTGGGATGCAGCTAGTGTGTGTTACTAGTTGAGTTCAGAGCTGTGTATTTGAACAATCTGCCCGGGTTAGGATGCTAATGAGAACTTGGGCCTGAAATTCTAAAAAACAACAAACACTCTTCACTGCTCCATGGACAGAGCCATGACTCTCTTCAGACAATAATTTTGGCTCCGGTCTTGACAGACCCAAATGGAGAACTTAATATTTAACTTGAGATCTCATAATTCTCTTGCTCTAAAAAATGGCTACAATATATACAGCCCAGATGAAAATTGTTAAAACAAATGTAGGTAAACGTCTTCTTCAGTCACACACAAAAAAGAACTTGATAAACCAGTAGCTCTGAGAAAGGCAACTTCCTGGGACACCCTCCAAAGTAATCCAGAGCAAAAATATACACCTAAGTAATAAATAAAGTGGCCTTTATTATGATATCTTTAGAAAGTAGTCATAATGTAGAAAGCCGACAAAACGGGAGCTTTGGTTTTATATTAATTAACTTAAAGACTTTACTGTCAGCAGCAATTAGAGAAGAGGGTCAGTTGCCTATTAAATGTGTCCCTGGTGTCTGATACTAAAATGCTATTATTTGCATATTAAAGGATGCTTATATTTCTGTTCTCCATGGTAAGAGGACATGGATTCGATTCACCTAGGATGGTTTAAGGTTTTCATATGAATTAAAACCCGAGGATGGAGGTTCGTACATAGTGGAGCTTCTCAAGGGCATAAGGAATACAGTGTACTGAGCCACCAGCTGCAGAGCCAAACTGAAGATCAGGGTCCTCAGTTTATGTTTAAATCAGATTTTCAGAGAATGCCACAGCTGGGAGTAAAGGGGTTTAGAATATATTTTTACTTGGATTTCTCTCCTCATAAAATGTGCAGTGGGCTCATTATTGGGTACTGGAGATCTGTACTCGGATGGCTGCCAGTCCTCTAAATGCTCAGATGGAACCCCACCATCTCACCCATTCCCGGGGATCTGCTTCATATCGAGAGTTTCTTGCCTTAGAAAAAAGTCCTCGGTATCTGTTTTGTGGCTCAAGCTAGAAATCTTAGCTTATCCTTGAGCTTTCCTCTGTCTTCACCGCCCACATCTACCATGCGTCACAAGGCTGTGTCTCTGTTATAAATTCCCAGGCTCCATCTTTATCTCTCTGCCCCGGTCCTCACCATCATCTCTGACCTGGGCTCCTGCGGCCACACTTTACTAACCCCGCTGCAGCCGGTCTCATTCCTCTCCTTCCAGACCGTTCCCCGCACCGCAGCTCTGGCTCAGCTGACCCTGCCACCCTCTCGCTCAATATCTTGTCCGTCGTTTGTCAGCCCTCCTTGGGGAGGGCTGTGCGCCTTGTGATCCTGTCTGCTGGCCCAGAGTAAAGCACTGCATGATTAACACCTTTTTTTTGCCCCTTGGCGCACAGCAGGGACCGCCTCTTCCTATTACCTGTGAGCCAGGTCAACTTCTTTCAGCCTCTTAAATGTACCACCGTCTTTCTCAATCAGGGCTCTTAACACATGTGTCGGAGGAAGTTCTTCGAAATTGGTAAACATGCTCTTCTCTTGCTTATCCAAGAATGTGACCTTCACCCCAGTCTGCCAGAAGCATCTCTCTGTTTGGGGTGGGGGGGGGTTAAGATTTGTTACAGAAGGAATGCAAGAAAATGACTGAGGTAATATTAAAAAATAGGAATGTGTAGCAAGACCCGGGTTATCTCTTGAGAAAGATCTGTCTAAATTGCTTTATCTTCTCTTTAGCTTATGGAGAGGGAAATTCCAGGGATCCATCGTAGGGTTTTGCATAAGAGAGAACAGAAAGAAGAGGGACACCCTTTCCAGTTCTCGGGTAATTGTGGAAAGGTGAAACAGAGAAAGAGGCGGGACAGTGAGATGAGCTTTTAAAAAGTGAAGGTGACAACGAGGGTGGAAAGGAACTCTTACCCTCACTCTTCCCACCACCATCATTCTGAGTCCCAGACAAAGTCCCTGCAGAGTCTGCGCCAGTCCAGACTGGTGTGATCACATCGTCCTGACACAGAGGTGTAGAGTGATTAGGTACAGGAAGCACTCAAGCTGAGCTTCTCCAGACCCCTTACCCTCTGCTCCTGTTAACCCCCCAATAACTGAAAATCTGTCTGGGGAGTTTCTAGAGGGGGCTGCTCAGGATGGGCGACGAGGGGCAGAGCCCAGATCACCTGAGCCAGGTCTGAATAGGAGTCACAGCCAGACCTCAGAGCATTGTCAGCCCCAGCTGAAGCCACCCTGAGCCTTCGTCTGCCAGGAGGCTCTACACAGGTAGCCCTGCCTGCATGAGAAGAGGCCACAGGCTCACTGGATGCAGACCCCATCAGGAGGGCCAGGGGGCCCCTAGCAGGCAGGCAGACAAAGGAACATGGCCCCAGAGACCAGAGACCGACCACACCCGAGGACCCTCCCTCTTCTCCCCACCACAAGGTCTTATAAGCCATCCCTCATCCTGTACAGACAGTACCATCTTCAGGAGAGAAGAAGGAGGGGCTCCATCTGAGAGATGGAGCAAGCACTTTCATTCAAGAGAGACTGAACTCTTTCTAAAAGGACTTATGGTTTAGATCTGACTAAGCTTTACTTCTCCCAGCCAGTGGGTAGGGACATAGGAGAGCCCATGATAGTTAGAGGCAAAATGAAGAAATCACAATGACAGTTCTCTTTATGTGTCTAAGATTTATGTCATTGAATTTTGTGACCGGTTACAAACATGATGCTTTCCCTGCATGGAAACCTCCCCTCACCCCTGCACCCAGCTAACTTCTGTCTGCCTGGCTGAGAACTTCCCCAACACCCTATCCTTTCTTTTTTAAAAAATTTGTATTTTATATTGGAGTACAGTTGATTAACAATGTTGTGTTAGTTTTAGGTGTACAGCAAAGTGATTCAGTTATACATATACATACATCTATTCTTTTTCAGATTCTTTTCCCATTTAGGTTATTACAGAATATTGAGCAGAGTTCCTTATACTGTACAGTAGGTCATTGTTGATTATTTATTTTAAATATAACAGTGTGTGCATGTCAGTCCCAAACTCCCTAACTATCCTCCCCCTACCCTTCCCCCTGGTAACCATAAGTTTGTTCTCTAAGTCTGTGAGTCTGTTTCTGTTTTGTAAACAAGTTCATTTGTATCATGTTTTTTTAGATTCCGCATATAAACGATATCATATGATATTTGTCTTTGTCTGTCTGACTTACTTCACTTAGTATGATCATCTCCAGGTCCATCCATGTTGCTGCAAATGACATTATTTCATTCTTTTTAATGGCTGAGTAATATTCCATTGTATATATGCACTCTGTCTTTTCTTTAGCCAAACAGTTATCACACTTGATTGTAATCATGTGTTTAATCTGACTACCTTCGCTGCTAAGCTGTGAGCTTTGTGATGGCTCGGTCTCTGTCTGGCCTGTCACTCTGTCCCTGGAACCAAGCATGGCACTGGCACATCGGAAGTGCTCAATAAATACTCTCGAATGAGTGAGTGAATGGGAGGCAGGATTTTCCATGTAATTGTGTGACCTTGAGAAGGTCACTTAAAATCTCCAGGGACATCAAGTATGAAAAACAGTCTCTACCTCATACGGTTGATCACTGTGGAGAGTAAATGGGATGATACAGGTGAGCTACGTAGTATAATTATTGACACTTTATAATTTTAAAAATCTGAGCTATTATCATGAAGTAATACTGTCACCTCGCCCCAGCTCAGTGTTGTATAAATAGTAGGTACTTGATAAATAGTAAATAAATACTTCATTTAAATATTGATAGTTGCTAAATATTGAAAATCTGAGTTCCCCAAATAGGTGCTGCTTTCTGTTTAAAAAAATAATAGCCCTTTGCTAGAGTCAACTAATATTAACTTTAAATATCAAGCTATTTAATTACAGTAAAAGTAAGATTCAGTTTGCTAATGCTAGTTATGAGTAGAGCCTTTAAGAAGACCTTTTGTTTTCTTGTTAAGTGGGCTAGGCTTTTACAGAAAACCACCAGCCACCTCAGAGAATAAAAAGACAAGTGAGCTTGCAGGTATTATAAATGAAATACATTAGCAGTCACTGGTGTATGATCAATCAATAAATAACACAACCTCCCAGGAGATAAACCCCTTTAGGCAAGTCAACTAACGTCTGAAAAAGCAGTCCGCATTTGGAATAGAAAATGAAAGAGAGACTAAATTTAAAGGGCAGTACTCCGTTCTCATTTCTACAGATTTCTCTCTGGGGATCTTCATTTCTAATAGAATAGTTAACATTTCAATACCAAAGTACAGAATGTACTTCTTGTGACTTATTTAGACATCGTTCTTATGACAGACTATTTTATGGCTTTCAGTCTCTTATTACCCACATGCTCGATTTTAGACCAAATCCCCAATGAATAATGTAGGTCAAAGAGAAGTTGTGACTTATTTATTAATAACCCACTTTTGTAGCATCCAGTGAGGCAGGCACACCTGAACTTATAAACTATGAAGTTCCCTTCATTCCTTCCTTTCTTCCAGAATAATTCAAACAAAAGGCATTTGGTGGGCCCGAGAAAGCATGGGAATCGGGGTGCAGCTCAGCAAATGGTTTGGACCTGAAAGGGGTGAGGAAGGTGTCCACGCTGGGAGGGGAGGGGCAGTGGTGGCTCGGCTTGGGGCGTTGAGCCCCCGAGGAGGGGACAAAGAGCATTTGTCTAGGGGGATGGTGGTGACCCCAGTCAGGTTGTCAGAGCCTGAGCTGGATAAGTGTGTCTGCATAGGGGTCAAAATGGAGACAAGAGGTTGGTTACATAAAGGGGGCTTGATACCATCTGGAAATATCCTGAGGACAATGGGAGCCAGGTTTCTTACTGTTAGAGATGAGAATTACAAATGTGGAAGGGAGAAAACTGAACCCCATGATGTTGGAGTGGAATTGGAGGTGTCAGTGTGAACTCATGCTTTTCAATATGTAGAGAGGCATATGAAAAGAAATGTAATGTGATACGTGTGTGTGTGTGTGTGTGTGTGTGTGTGTGTGTGTGTGTATACAGGTTGTCTGGCTATGTCTACTAAGAGAACTTGCAAGCTTGATGCCCCAAGAGCAAGCACATCAAACACCTAGCTCTCAGTTTTTAAATATAATTCTCCACTAATAGTAAGCAGGCATTCTTGGAGAAAAGCTGATTTTTAAGGCTGTACAAGATAAGCCTGGAACTTAATGTGCCAAAAAGTGAGGAACTGCCCAAAGAATGATGGAGACAATGTCAAAAGGACACAGAAGCCAAATTGAAGTGATTCTCACTGACCAAATCTGGGACAGTTTGAGCATCAAAATAATGATAATAATGATGGTAACAATGATGTCCATTGAATAAAGTAGAAATCCATTAATTCATACGTTCGTACTTACACACACAAATAGATGAATGGGAAAAAAGCTAAACCTTTTCTTTATAGAAGAATGCCAACTAATGAATATAGAAGGAATAATGAAAGTTTAAAAACTATCTTTTGGCAACCATCATAGTAATAATTAATTCATCCAAAAACTTCAATGGATGCTGAACTAGTGGGTTAAGTTTTGATTAAAAATAGGATATTTAGATAGTCTCAAAAAGCTCTGCATAAAATACTTAATTACAAAAGAGAAGGAGAAACTTTATAGGCGAGAAGCCTGGCAGACACAGACTTAAGTAAGCAAAGTGAATACAACTACTGATGTGACAACTGGAAATCACATACCACCTGATAGGATACAAGGAGAAGACTTCCCTTCCATGATATTCTTGCCAAAAATATAATCTTGAGGGAATATCTGACAAATCCAAGTTCAGGAACATTCTACAAAATAACTAGCCTGAAACTCTAAAAAAAATATCAAGGTCATGAAGTTCAAGGAAATATTAAGGAACTCCTCCAGATTGAAGGAGACCAAAGAGACATGACAACTAAACACACCATGTGGTCCTGGATTGGATCCTTTCATTGTTAAGTATATTTGGGACAATTGATGACTTTTTTTTTTAACAAATATTTCTTTATTTTTAAAATTTTATTTTATTTTATTTAAAAAACTTATTTGTTTATTTTAGGCTCTGTTGGGTCTTCGTTGCTGCACACGGGCTTTCTGTAGTTGTGGCGAGCGGGGTCTACTCTTTGTTATGGTGCGCAGGTTTCTCATTGTGGTGGCTTCTCTTGTTGCAGAGCACGGGCTTCAGGCGCGCGTGCTTCAGTAGTTGCGGCACGCAGGCTCAGTAGTTGTGGCTCGCAGGCTCTAGAGCGCAGGCTCAGTAGTTGCGACGCACGTGCTTAGTTGCTCTGTGGCATGTGGGATCTTCCTGGACCAGAGCTTGAACCCGTGTCCCCTGTATTGGCAGGCAGATTCTTAACCACTGCACCACCAGGGAAGCCCGTCCTGTTGCCTTTTAAAGTAATTTAAGTCAGTCATTCTTGAGAGAATTTTGCATTTTTCTACCTTCTTAGCTAATTTTCTTGTGGGAATTTATGTTAAGTAAAAGTGCCATTTGTCCTCAGGAAACTCATTTTTCTCTCCAGCTAAAGTTTACTAACCTGAAAATGAGCACGTTAGATGTTACGACCATTAAGTTGCCTTCTAGTTCTGAAGTAGTTGGTTGTGTTGGGAAAATGATCTTCAGAGTTAACAGTCATTGCAGAAGCATTCAACAGACATTCGGTCAAGACCTTCCTCTGTTACTCTTTCATAGGTGTGTGTCCTGTTTTTAATGTGATAATTATCCAGTATTCTCAGACTCAAGGGTTTCTTATTCTACCTACTTGCATTTTTCCTTTTTCACTTATTTTGAGACTTTTTGTTTTTCCTTCTTCACATTCTGGGCTGAATTTTTCTTGTTTCCATTCAGTTTACAGGAGCCAGGTGTAAAACAGTCTTTCTGCAGGATCCCAAAGGACTCTAAATATGTGAGACCCCATTAGCATTGTAATTCATTATCCCAGATATCATTGATGTGCAGAAATATCCATAACTTATTATGAAATAGTCATAATAGTTATTATTTTAGTATCATCCTTTAAAATTATCTTTATACATTTCATAATGTGTATATTACTATACTAGGAAATATGTAGAAAATAGTCTGTATCTATATCGAGTATGCTTGCTCAGAAGTTTCTTCTTGTTTGGAATGTGTGATCAAGAAGTTTGGAGGCCAAACTTTTGCTTTAAAAAATTCTTAATTCGTATTAATATAAAACCTAATAACTCTTAGACTTTGTAAAATCATTATTATTGACCATTACCCTTGTTAGTTTGCTCCTTTATATGTAAAATCATTAGGTTCTTGTATCAGAGTTCCTTGATTGTAAGCAACAGAAACTTAACTCTGACCAACTTAGGCAATGCTGTTGAAAATGGCACTGAGTGGCCTACAAAGCCAAGGGAGAAGCTGGGCAATCCAGCCTCCTAGGAAGGGGCTCTGGCATCCCTGGACCTCCAGAGCAGCATCACCTGGGCTAATCCTTAGATCCTCAACACTGGATGACTCACCCTAGTCGCTGTAGTCTAGTCACCCTAGTGTCTCCAGCTCAAGATTCACATTTCCAAGAAGTCTGAATGGTCTATCTTGGGTCCTGTGCCACACCCTAAGACACTCTTCTTATCCTCCTTCCCAATATATTTCCTGTGGAGTATGGAGGGATGGTCCTTTCCTGACATCCATATCTATAATTTCAGATGCCAGGGCATGACTGCTTGCTGAAAAATGCCAATTCTAGTGATATCATATTTTCTTTATCTTCAGAAAGAAGAAAAATGTATCAAATGATTAGTCTAAAGTGTCACTTTCTTACCAAAAACTTTCGATATTTTACTCAGTTGTGGTTTTTTCTACCCCCTTTACATTTTGCTTAAATGATGTTTGAATTCTTAAACTACCTTTATGAAATTGAAACAAAAATGTTCACCGAGGGTCAAATATAATTTTCAATTTTTTCATAAATAATTATAAGCCCTTAGAATAAATTTTAGTAGATTTATAATCAATTTTAAGTTAAATTTGTTTTAAAATCTATTTACTTTTCCTACTTATATAAATAAATTACTGTACTCTGATACTATAAAAGTTAAGCTTAATCATTCCTCCCTTTAATTCATAGGAAAAGACAAGATAAAATGTTTAGATTTATACTTAATTTTTCTGAAAGGTGAAATACCTGGAGTAGAGATAGAGGTAGAGGATGCGTTTGGGAGAAATGTGCGTTAAATGTTTACTCCCTTTCTTCAGATCATGTGTTAGAAAATATTCAAGGGAGAACCTTCAATCACAGATTAGATAATTTCCTTTGAATTTCAAAACTGATTTCATGAGGATATTTTTTTCTGTCAAATGATAAGCTTTTTTAAAGGCAAAATGTGAAGCCCGTAGATGAAGATTCCACTTAGGACAAGATTAATACATTAGTGGAGGAGCTCCTTGAGGGACGAAATTAATATGGAACCAAAACATACTGCCTAGCCCTCTGCTCAAGTATGTTTCCACCAGTGAGATGCCCTTTTGGCTGAATATGGCCTTTGAATTTCATGACAAAGTATCATCTTGGAGGAATCATCTTGAGGGAATCAAATATATCCAATTTTAAACCTCAATTAGTGCCTTTGTTCTACTTGGCCGATAAGGTAAACAGCTAGAGCCTAAAACAAATGTGACGCCGGGAGGTACTCTTCAAAACAGGGACATCAGGGCGTTCAAGTCCACGACTTGGGGATAACCCATCAAGTCCAGAGCAGGTCAAGGGAAGCAGCACCGTGCAGCCAGAGGAGCAGAGTAGGAAATGGGAGGAGGGAGACTGTGCTCTGGATTGTCCTGAGTCCCTTATGATTGTATCTGACCAGGTGGAATTAATGAGATGGCATGATTGAAATATTTGGTTATGCCTTTTCATTGTAATCCTTCTGTGTATAACTCTCTAAAGGAAAAGAACTGATTCTGTTGGTGGTGTTGGTTTACATAGATGTAGTTAATTTGAAATTTCCGGGCAGGTGTGATTTGTCCCAAGTTGACTGATGGAAAATAATTTTATTCACATTCACAAGTCACCTACTATGTGCATACCACGATATAAAACATTCTCAAATTCACCAGAATTTAGTAGTGCAGAGAGGGAGGTGGGAGTGGAGAGAGCCTACCATTCAAATCATCACTACGTGCCAAAATATGCAATACAGGCAAGTAGTTTAAAATCTAGAAGGTCGGGCTTCCCTGGTGGCGCAGTGGTTGAGAGTCCGCCTGCCAATGCAGGGGACGTGGGTTCGTGCCCCGGTCCGGGAAGATCCCACATGCCGCAGAGCGGCTGGGCCCGTGAGCCGTGGCCGCTGAGCCTGCGCGTCCAGAGCCTGTACTCCGCAACGGGAGAGGCCCCAGCAGTGAGAGGTCAGCGTACCACAAAATAAATAAATAAATAAATAAATATCTAGAAGGTCAAAAGATACAGAGGTTAGTATGACGAGGAGCAGATTAAGTCAGCAAGGGGGCGCTAGAACTGGGAATGGGGCTTTAAGCCTGGGTATGTCTGGATATGAGAAGTAGAAAATAGGAGGACCATTGTGTATCTTGGCTATGTAGACACCCTGACTTAGGATACTTTAAGATGAAGTTCAAGTCCAATGGCTTGAACTTCAGTCTGTTTTATATATAGTAGTTGGTATCTGCTAATCCCAATCCCATTTTACAGATCTTTAAATTAACTAAGAGTGGGGTAAAGTTTGTGTTTGATCAGAGCTCACAATATGTGGAATCCAAAGAACTAGGGTTTGAGTCCTGATTCTATCCAAACTGTAAGGGAACAGAATTTTAGTATTAGTTTGTAAGCAAATTTGTTGCAGTTGGAATCTCCTTACCTGAGTAATGAATGCAAGAAGTAAGTCTCGTCTCTTCCTTCCAGGCGTGTCTGCACAGCTCACCAGCACCTGGCACCGTCGGAATACATCCGTAGGAACGCCCTTTTGGATGGCTCCTGAGGTCGGTTAGAGTTTTGAGGGATGCAAATGTAACATTTGATCCTTTCTGAGTTTCCTTTCTATGCATACTCTAGCTCCATATGTGTTTTTGGAATATACTAGAAGAAAATGTCAGTTGTGTTGTTTTTATGTGACATAGTTTCATGTGTGACGAGGGACATGGGAGATAATAGATGGCCTGTGAGCAAATATGTGAATAAATGAGGGATTGAATGAATGAGTCACAAGAGGTAAAGAGAAACTACAGTTGAACAACACAGGTTTGAACTGCGGGTTTGCTTATATGCAAATTTTTCAATAAATATAGTAGCTGTATTTTCATTTTACAGATTGTTTTCCTTTTTTATTGAAGTATAGTTGATTTACAGCGTTGTGTTAGTTTCTGCTGTACAGCAAAGTGATTTAGTTATACATGTATATGTTCTTTTTCCTATTCTTTTTCATTTTAGGTTATTACAAGATATTAAATATAGTGCCCTGTGCTATACAGTAGGACCTTGTTGTTTATCTGTTTTTATATAGTAGTTGGTATCTGCTAATCTCAATCCCATTTTACAGATCTTTAAATTAACTAAGTGTGGGGAAAAGTTTGTGTTTGATCAGAGCTCACAATATGTGGAATCAAAAGAACTAGGGTTTGAGTCCTGATTCTATCCAAACTGTGTCAGCTTCCTGACCTTGGGTGAGTCATTTATCAGTTCCTCTGTTTTTGAGGCAGAGATAACAGTACATGGATTTTCGACTGCTTGGGGGGAGGGGAGGGGTTGGAACCCCTAACCCTGTATTGCTCAAGGGTCAGCTGTACTTGCAGCCTTAATTTTTCATTAAATATACTTTTAATTGCTTAGCATGCATCTCTCTTAATGATGTTTAGATTTTGTTTTTAACTTGGATAGAAATATAAAAATGCCTGTCTTTGTTTAAGATCAGAGTCAGGCCTATTAGCCTGTGTTGATAGTAGCTTCCCATGTTGAGTCACTCTGCTTAGGGCCACATTGCACTTCAGGAGATTCTTTTCACCATCATCTTTGGGAAGTTGTAGAGAAACTGCTAAAATAGTGGAGGAAAAATGTTTTCTAGAGTCACATCTTTTCTCCACAGTCACTGTTAATGCCTTTAATCCTTTTAATTATGTTCATCAGTAGAGAACATATGTTTGAAAGCTTTCTGTGCAACCTTTGGGAAAAGCTCTGCTATTTACCTACAACTCTAGCGAGTGAAGGGAGGAGAAGTAATTCAAATACTACATTAATATTGCAAAATCGTAGAATTAAATTTGCTTGAGGATTAAATCGTGGTGTACTGTTCCTACTTTAATACTAATTCAATTACTACTCGCAAAAAAAAAGTTAAAATGTAAGCGTAATGTAAAATATGGAGAAAGGATAAGTTAGCTTAAGAAACTTTAAAAAATTCCAATGGATTCAAAAATTTTTTGAACAGGGAGAACATCTTAGAATAAAAGTAGAAAGTATAGTTATATAAGCAAAAACAAAATTGAATAAGAGTATCTCAAATAAAAATGCTAAAAAAAATTGAGTAAGAGAATCTCAAGTGAGAGTTTCTTCAGTTTGTTCTGATATATCACTGTTGTTTTAAAAGCTTATGAAAAATTTTCAAAGTGAAAAATTAATAAAATTTAGCTATAATACCAAGCTTTGCATCTTACCCACATATATGATTAATTACTATAAAAATACTATAATATATAAAACTAAATGTTTAATATTAAATAATTAATCATCTAGCTTTATATTTTTCATATGTTAATTTATAGCAACAAAGCCAGTATTATATTTTAAGTATGCCATTTATTAAAAATAATTTTGATTAGTAGATCTTGGAACCAGTATATGAGGAAAAGGAAATATTTTGATCTATCTAAAATTGAATTACCAGAATAATAAATAACTTAATAATTAAAATTTATACTTCTTACTATGCAATTACTAGACAGGCATTTTACTGATAAGTCATTGTTTATTATTAATAAGCCTACTGTAGCACAAATAGGGTTTGAAAGTTGTTTCCTGCTCGGCAAACCACTGGATATTATCTAAAAGAGAAAGGTTCACTGTGGTCTTTTCAAACTGTCATATAAATATATGTTCAAGATTTTGTGCATATTATCTGCATCTCCCTGTAATAAGCATTTTCCAACTTTTGAATGATTGGCAATATTTCAATAAATTTCCACTTACCTAGAATTGTTGAAGAATGTCAAATTGCTATGAATTAGAAAACAATAAGGTAAACAAAATTGTTCAAATTGATTAGCAGTTGAAAAGTGAAATTCTTGATTTGACATTTTTTCAGTTAAATTCTAGATCAAAGGTAGCATTTGTTGGTTACGTAAAGCCATCCTTCCCAAACTAGAGTATGTGTGTTTCACAGTGAAGGGGACCGGAGAGACAGTAGCTGTGCTGGGTGACCATGTAACTTACTGTCCAAGCCAGGACACTTTGGAGACTGAAAGGGGATGGTATTTATAATGACTCTAGGGAAGCGAGCATAAACCTAGAACATCATGGGCAAATTGGGGCATAAATTCATCCTCTGTGCCAACACAGGGTTTTTTTTAATGTGTTAAGCTTGATGTTAAGTAGAGTCAGAAAGATGAACTACATTCCAGACAGGACCTTAGATTCCTTTCATTTTGCATATCATTTCATAGTACTGTAGTTAAATGATAAAACTCTAACCTGCCATCATCCCCAAATCATTTTTTGTCTTGTGAGTTGGCATTCACAAAATGTAAAACTTTTTAAAATATAAAAAATAGTTTTAAAAATGTAAAGTTGAATTTTCTTTTTGTTATCACTGATGTTACAATTATTATTTGCAGCCTGTCTGTATTTATACTTACACATTTAGAAATGTGAAGTAACTGTGTAATAATTCTTCTATGTTAACACTATTTCATGATACTGCAAAAAAGATTCCCCCCTTTTTATTCTTGTCTCTTAGTGACATCCTTTGATTAGTGGCATTTTTAAAAAGCTGGTTGTAGCTTTACTATTTAGTGTGCTCCCAGATAACTGCTGATAAAGCCTTACCAATGTTAATTTTTATCCAGTTTATTTTCCTCTTATTAATGGCATAAGCCTTTTTGCATTTCTCCACACTTGTCTCATTCCTGCCTTCTAGTTGTCAGAAAAGATTGAGACCATTTGACTAGACTGCTGTCAAGCTTATTGTCGCGGGCCTCTCACGTTGCAGAGCACAGGCTCCGGACGCGCAGGCTCAGCAGCCATGGCTCACGGGCCCAGCCGCTCCGTGGCATGTGGGATCTTCCTGGACCGGGGCACGAACCTGCGTCCCCTGCATTGGCAGGTGGACTCTCAACCACTGCACCACCAGGGAAGCCCCCTTCCTTCGCTTTTTATTTGTGAAAGATGTAATCTTTATCTTTGCTGAGATGAATGACTCTGTTCACTCATCAAATGTTTATCAAGTGACTATCATTGCACAGATGTTAGCTGTGTATTTGATTACATCCCTTCCCATGGGGGACACTGTTTCAGTCCCCTTTCTGTTTTGCATTTTCAAAAAGTTTTTTTCATAGGTTTCTCCTCATACTTGCAATCCTGCTAAGATATTCCCTGTTCTCAGAAGAAAACTACTGCTACTAATTATAATTTGAACTTTTACTCGCCTGTGTTACTGCCTTTGCTCGGAGCTCTCAAACCTCATCAGTTTGAACACTTACACATTGTTCTAAGCATTTTGCTACGTGCTTGTTAAAGTCACAAACTTCATTTTTCTTTCATTTTCTACTAGGTGATTGCATGTGAACAGCAGTTGGATACAACTTACGATGCCAGATGTGACACGTGGTCCCTGGGGATCACGGCCATCGAGCTTGGGGATGGAGATCCTCCACTGGCCGACCTCCATCCCATGAGAGCACTCTTCAAAATACCAAGGTCAGGGGGCTCTCACACTGGGTCTGTCTGTCTTCCTCTAGCCACTGAGTGCTCGTCAAGCTCCTCGTGGAAATACCCAGATATATTTCAGCAGGTTGGGAGCAGAGTGGCCTGGAATATCATGCTGCTGCTTCCGAGACACTCTTTTTGTTCCATAGTTTCATTTCCCTGGTCTAAGTCAAAGAGCTTTCTCTTGGTACTAAGTGTGTCTTTTTTTCTTTGGCAAGGATTTGCACTCAGAAAACGGCAGTTCCTGCCACGGTTGATCCATTCCCAGATTCATCAGGGAGGCTCCCTGGTCCACAGTCAGTGTAACAGTGATGTGCTTCATTTCACTCTATCAATCTAGTAATTTTTTTACTACTTGCTAATACTTCCCTTTGTTTAGAACTTTAAGATAATAGTATTAAGAAAGTTAGAAATAAAATTTATTGATAAAGTAATGATTTCAAATTTGTTAGTGTTTTGAATATATTAATATGAGACACTAAGAAGAATAATCTCTTTGGAGCCAGGAAGATGCTTTTCTATGGAGACCCCTCCCCTTCAATGTGTGTATTGACAGACTTTCCCCTGCTGATCTTATCACTAATTAAACACTGTTTTATATATGCTTTGGGTAGTTCCTAGATATTTCAGAAAACTGATGTGAAAAAAACTGCCTCTTTTTATTATGAATGTGTTGTCTTTTGAAGACTTTCTTAAGGATTTTGCTTGGTACCTTAATTTTAATGAAATGCACACAGAGAGGGCCTGTGGTGACAGGGGTCCAGGGCAGAGAAGGTAGTGTATGTTACAGTTTGTTACCACATTCTGCATTAAATAAATTGTGTGGTCCTAATGCCTATAGAACACTGAATAATATGTACAAAGCCCTGGTGGGGCGTGGTTCCGGTCCTAAAGAAATAATGCCAATATGACCTATTCATTTCCAAATAGATCTGTTTGGAATATTTCACATGTAGTTAAATTAGTATAGGACCAAAGCATTTGAATTTGTTTTTAACTTTACCTTGGAATTTTCTGTCCTGTCTATATGTTCTGAACTATAATACCTTAGAGATAGATCATCCTTTACATAACAATTTCAATGTATCTCTCAGGTCTTACTGTTTGTAAAATATATTGCTTACTTGGTAAGTGGGGAAGCAAGATTACAAAAAAGAGCAGAGGGACTTCCCTGGCGGCCCAGTGGTTAAGACTCACTCTGTGCTTCCACTGCAGGGGTCGCAGGTTCGATCCTTGGTTGGGGAACTAGGAACCCGCACGCGGCGCTGTGCAGCCAAAAAAAAAAAGGCAGAAAACCTGCTCTTTACCAAGTCAGACGTTTCATTAAATTTGAGGAAAACAAACAAAAAAAATCTGTATATCCTAATTCCTACTGTCATTCAATATGTAAGATGAAGCACTATTCTTCCTGAGCCATTTAAATTATGGTCTAAATGACCATAGTTAGCCTAGTGTCACTGCTCTTGGTGATGGTACCACATGGAGGAAGGATGCTACTGTTGATACATATTGTACCTATGGGCAAGGTGCTTCTGGAAGCTGCACCATCTTAGTTATTTCTTATTACGTCTACCACCAGTATTTCTCTGAAATGGAATTCTGAGAATACTGACTGTAGAAATGAGAAAAAAAAGGGGGATCTGAAAAGCTACCCGGTTCTGAGTGTCCTAAAATCATCAAAACCTTGTTATACTCCAAGAAACCGATAAATCTCTTAGAAAGGAAAATTTCAGGAGAACAAGAAGCAAAGCAAGATTGTTGCAGAGAAGAATTACTTCTTTTAATGTGCAAATCAGCAATCTTCAGGTAGTCCTAGGATTGTAAAATGAGCTTGAGGCATGATCTAGGGTGGATGAGTAGCTGTACTTTTCTTTAATGAGCCTGTACAGACCGTACATTAATTTTGTTATGAGCTATTTAAGGACTAATGCAGAGCTGAAGACAGAGTATTTCCATCCCACTAATGAAAACAAGGAGCTGTTGGAATTAACATAAAGCAGCACTTCAGCAAATTCAACTGTCGTAGTTGATCAGTGTTGCTTGATTACAGTTAGATCAGCCTCATTTTCAGATGATGTTCCTTTGTATTCATGAATATACCAAAAAAAGAAAAGATTCGTTTAGCTTAAAATGAAAGGAATTAATAACAGAATCTTCTAAGTGGCATTCAGAGCTTTACTGCTAATCATATTTTCCGGTTCCTTACTTGTGTAACCTTGTTTCTGGCCCTCTACCCAGTAACAACAGAACAAGTCGTAAAGGCATTCTACTATAAAGGCCCCTCTATACTGCAGTTTCCTCCATATTTCGAACACTTCTTTCAGGTCACCTCTGTGTATCCTGAATATTCCTCAGAGATTTCTTCTGGACTCAAAAGAAAAAATCTTCTCCCGAGTAGTCATTGTTTCTATTCGGCTAAGTATTTATGTTTTCCTCTAGGGCTCTCAGTTCAAAGCAAGAAGCTTCGTTCAAAGAAGAAAAATTATTAGCTAGAAAAAAATGTGTCATATATTAAGTGCTTTCAGAGAAACAAGGAAACTGTCACTCCATATAGAGAATGATTAAAAACTAATTATCTGTCTTTAAATTGGAAAATGATGGTAATGCTTCATTATACCTGGCAGAATCTTAATGCAGCAATGACATTAGTCTGGCTGGCTCTGCCTCTTAATTTTTATCGTTACTGACCAGTGTGCACAATCCAACCTTGTATCTTGTTTTTCTAGGAATCCACCCCCCAAACTGAGGCAGCCTGAGATATGGTCAGCAGAATTCAATGACTTCATCAGCAAGTGAGTAATAATAGAGTCTTTTAAAAGAATTAACGAGATCCCGTCCTGCTGTAACTTTGAGATGTGCTTTTTATAACAATTCCTCTGTGCTTCCGAATCTCCTCCTTATCTATTAAATAGCCCCAGAAGTTTCCATGATTTTCTTCAAAACAAGCATTTGTAGCGTCTTCTGAATGTTCAGTGAACCCATTATTATTCTGATAATGATCTCAGGGTCTTGTTCATTCACTTATCGATAGCTGTGCTTCTGCAGACATTGCATCGTCCATGAACCTGTTCTTCTGTCCACCTGCCCTTTGCAGCCTCACCCTCAGCATGTCCCACCTTCTCACCCATTGTCTGTTCAGTCCGTTTCTTAGCCCTTCATTTATCTGCATCGCTAATTCCCATCACAGGGAAGTTGTCATTGCACTTGGTGAGTCAGATAATCATACAGATAAAATGCTTATACGTTTGAAGTTCACTTTTAATTTGACAGATACTTAGTACAAGTGCAGTGCCTCCAGACAATTGACTAGAAGCTGTGAGTCAGCCATTTCTAAATCTGTCCATGAACTTTTTTCACAATCTTTGTCATGACTTCACCTTGAGAAAATAAGGGAAGGGATGACTGCAAGTTGTAAATGGGAGAGAGGGGTCATTAAGCTTTTTTTTTTTTTTTTTTTTTTTTTTTTGCTGTACGCGGGCCTCTCACTGTTGTGGCCTCTCCCGTTGCGGAGCACAGGCTCTGGATGCGCAGGCTCAGCGGCCATGGCTCATGGGCCCAGCTGCTCCGCGGCATGTGGGATCTTCCCGGACCGGGGCACGAACCCACGTCCCCTGCATCGGCAGGCAGACTCTCAACCACTGTGCCACCAGGGAATCCCGGTCGTTAAGCTTTGATGTGTCAAAGCTCACTCAGAAAATGTAAAGAGGGCAAAAAAGTAGAGGAACCGGTCATCCTTGTCCATACTGCTATCACTGGTTTTCCTACCAAGAATATCTGCTTGTTTCTATAAAGAGAGTTATTTAAGGGTTATGAAAATACAAGAAAGATCAATCATCTGCTTTTTCTTTTAGTTTTTTTTTTTTTTTTAAAGAAGATGTTGGGGGTAGGAGTTTTATTAATTAATTTATTTATTTATTTTGCTGTGTTGGGTCTTCGTTTCTGTGCGAGGGCTTTCTCTAGTTATGGCAAGTGGGGGCCACTCTTCATCGCAGTGCGCGGGCCTCTCACTATCATGGCCTCTATTGTTGCGGAGCACAGGCTCCAGACGCGCAGGCTCAGTAGTTGTGGCTCACGGGCCCAGTGCTCCACGGCATGTGGGATCTTCCCAGTCCAGGGCTCGAACCCGTGTCCCCTGCATTAGCAGGCAGACTCTCAACCACTGTGCCACCAGGGAAGCCCTTTTTCTTTTAGTTTTCACTTAAATAGTGTTTACTGAGTATGTACTATGCACGGCAGAATAGTTAATAAACTGCAGTCGAATTTCACAGACCTCTCAGGAGAATTGTTGGTAGGTTTGAAGGGCTCCCCACGATTCATAACCATGCCCCGTGTCCGCAGATCCTTCCACGTGGATCCTCAATGGGACTTGGTGACTTTGACACACTCGGCACAATTTCACCTCTGAGCAACATTTCCTGGTTTTGCCCAAGCAGTTAGGACTCTGCCCTGCGAGCTCTCCCGTCCTTTTTTCCTCTTCCTCTAGCAGCATTTCCTCTTTTATTTCACAACCTGTTTAGAGGTCTTTCTCCCTCACTAGCCAGTAAACAACTCCAGGGCACCGAATGTGCCTTACTTGTCACTGTAACTCCGGTGTCTAGCAGAGTGGCTGGTACACATCAGCTATCTGATAATGTTTTACCTGAATAAAATAACCTCCTATGTGACTAAACTCAATACGTAGATATGAGTGCTGCAGGCGGCAGAAATCGACACATTCTCTGAAACTAAATGAAAGCTAAGAGCACTTGTTCTTATTTTCAGACATTGTCATCCTCATTCCTTAGCATCTTTTAGCATCCCTGGGTAGTATCTTTTTAGGTAAGCCCAACAGAATAAGTTGCCAAATTCTCATCCCAGGGGGATTAACAATGCAGATGAGAAATGGCAGGAGTCAGATCAGGCATGGGTTCCTTCTTCTTTTTTCTTTTTTTCTACCCCCAAATGACAGCCCCACTCTGACCAGTTTTCTCATAATCTTACATCCTCAGAATGTAAGGGTATGCAGAATGGAAGGGTATGCAGAGCGTAAATCCGTCTTGAACGTGTGCATCGAGGGGCCATCCAATCAGTAAACTCCTAATAAAAATAATCCTACTTCCCAATGTGGTCCTTTCCATCTTTGATAAGCCTATCAGAAAGTTCTCCCTTATACTGACCAGAAATCTGTGTCTCTCTTCATTCTCCCCATCGATCCTAGATTTTTTTGTCCCTTGTGACTGAAAGCTAGTCTAATCCCTCTCCCAAATACCTGAAGACAGTGGGTTAAACATCCAGTGTTTGCTCCAGTGGTCCTCCTGTGATGCCGTTTCAGGTGCTCTCACCTGGTTGATCCTATCAAGAGGTGTGGTACGCATTCGTACTTCTCCTGGAGGACCTCGGAAAACATCCACTGGCATGGGAGTTAAACATCCTCAGCACATGAGCCCTCGCAGATGGGTTAGCAGTTTTATCGCGTAGGAAGAAATAGATCGATTGAGAAACCTTTAAAAGCATTAGGGGGGCTTCGCTGCTGGCGCAGTGGTTGAGAGTCCACCTGCCGATGCAGGGGACGCGGGTTCGTGCCCCGGTCCGGGAAGATCCCACATGCCGCGGAGCGGCTGGGCCCGTGAGCCATGGCCGCTGAGCCTGCGCGTCCGGAGCCTGTGCTCCGCAACGGGAGAGGCCACACAGTGAGAGGCCCGTGTACTGCAAAAAAAAAAAAAAAAAAGCATTAGGGAAGGGAAACTGAAAAGTTTGTTTTAATTCTAGATAAGCATTAAACCTGTAATGACTACATTGTTTATCTTTAGCTACTGACTTGTAAAGGAGACTTTGCAATGGAGACTGAGTTCAGTTATCACTCTGCAGTGATGCTTACTGGGAGGCTAGGGAAGGGGAATTTAGTTGCAAGTTGATATCACTACGGTGTAATCTCTCACAGATTAATTCATCATATTACAGTTCTAACATTGTTTGAGATGTGCTTCCTGGGCTGAGCGTCGATGAAGAACATCATTCCATTGTGTTCGAGCAGTTTTTAGGACTGTGAATGATAAATGCAAAACTCTAACTTATCTAATAATGGCATGTTCCTTTCTGCCAGTGCAGGTGCTTGACTAAAGATTATGAAAAGCGTCCAACAGTGTCAGATCTTTTACAGCATAAATTCATTACTCAAGTTGAAGGCAAAGATGCGATGTTACAAAAACAACTCACGGAATTCATTGGTATTTACCAGTGCACGGGAGGCTCAGAAAAGGCCAGGTAATTAAATAGCATCTTGACTCCAAAATCCAAAGATCATCTAAAGAGTCTGACAATTTTATAATGCAATGGTTGTTAAGGTGAGAAAAGAACTCGCTGGTTTAATGATTTAAATTCCCTGGTTGTGGTTTGGAGATAAAGCGGTATTTGAATGAAAAGTGAGTGTCACATGTTGAGTTGCATCCTGATATGGTAAAATTACTGGCAGCATTTTTTTTCCTTTCTGTTTGAATTTTATTTTATTTTTTTTATACAGCAGGTCCTTATTAGTCATCCATTTTATACACATCAGTGTATACATGTCAATCCCAATCTCCCAATTCATCACACCACCACTGCCCCCCACTGCTTTCCCCCATTGGTGTCCATATCTTTGTTCTCTACATCTGTGTCTCAACTTCTGCCCTGCAAACCGGTTCATCTGTACCATTTTTTAGGTTCCACATATATGCGTTAGTATACGATATTTGTTTTTCTCTTTCTGACTTACTTCACTCTGTATGACAGTCTCTAGATTCATCCATGTCTCTACAAATGACCCAATTTCGTTCCTTTTTATGGTTGAGTAATATTCCATTGTATATATGTACCACATCTTCTTTATCCATTCGTCTGTCCATGGGCATTTAGGTTGCTTCCGACCTGGCTATTGTAAGTAACACAGCAATGAACATTGGGGTGCATGTGTCTTTTTGAATTATGGTTTTCTCTGGGTATATGCCCAGTAGTGGGATTGCTGGGTCCTATGGCAGTTCTATTTTTAGTTTTTTAAGGAACCTCCATACTGTTCTGCATAGTGGCTGTATCAATTTACACTCCCACCAACAGTGCAAGAGGGATCCCTTTTCTCCACACCCTCTCCAGCATTTGTTGTTTGTAGATTTTCTGATGATGCCCATTCTAACTGGTGTGAGGTGATACCTCATTGTAGTTTTGATTTGCATTTCTCTAATGATTAGTGTTGTTGAGCATCCTTTCATGTGTTTCTTGGCCATCTGTATGTCTTCTTTGGAGAAATGTCTATTTAGGTCTTCTGCCCATTTTTTGATTGGGTTGTTTGTTTTTTTAATATTGAGCTGCATGTTTATGTATTTTGGAGATTAATCCTTTGTCCGTTGATTTGTTTGCAAATATTTTTCCGCATTCTGAAGATGTCTTTTCATCTTGTTTATGGTTTCCTTTGCTTTGCAAAAGGTTTTAAGTTTCATTAGGTTACATTTGTTTATTTTTGTTTTTATTTCCATTACTCTTGGAGGTGAATCAAAAAAGATCTTGCTGTGATTTATGTCAAAGAGTGTTCTTCCTATGTTTTCCTCTAAGAGTTTTATAGTGTCCAGTCTTACATTTAAGTCTCTAATCCATTTTGACTTTATTTCTGTGTATGGGAGTGTTCTAATTTCATTCTTTTACATGTAGCTGTCCAGTTTTCCCAGTACCATTTATTGAAGAGACTCTCTTTTCTCCATTGTATATCCTTGCCTCCTTTTTCATAGATTAGTTGACCATAGGTGTGTGGGTTTATCTCTAGGCTTTCTATCCTGTTCCATTGATCTGTGTTTCTGGTTTTGTGCCAGTACCACATTGTCTTGATTACTGTAGTGTGGTCTGAAGTTAGGGAGTCTGATTCCTCCAGCTCCGTTTTTTTCCCCTCAAGACTGCTTTGGCTATTCGTGGTCTTTTGTGTCTCCATACAGATTTTAAGATTTTTTGTTCTAGTTCTGTCAAATAATGCCATTGGTAATTTGATAGGGATTGCATTGAATCTGTAGATTGCTTTGGGTAGTGTAGTCATTTTCATGATATTGATTCTTTCAATCCAAGAACATGGTATATCTCTCCATCTGTTGGTATCATCTTTAATTTCTTTCAACAGTGTGTTTTAGTTTTCTGCATACAGGTCTTTTGTCTCCCTAGGTAGGTTTATTCCTAGGTGTTTTATTGTTTTTGTTACAGTGGTAAATGGGAGTATTTCCTTAATTTCTCTTTCAGAATTTTCATCATTAGTGTGTAGGAATTGAAGAGATTTCTGTGCATTAATTTTGTATCCTACAACTTTACCAGATTCATTGATTAGCTCTAGTAGTTTTCTGGTGGCATCTTTAGGATTCTCTATGTATAGTATCATGTCATCTGCAAACAGTGACAGTTTTACTGCTTCTTTTCTAATTTGTATTCCTTCTATTTCTTTTTCTTCTCTGATTGCCGTGGCTAGGACTTCCAAAACTAGGTTGAATAATAGTGGCGAGAGTGGACATCCTTGTCTTGTTCCTGATCTTAGAGGAAATGCTTTCAGTTTTTCACCATTGAGAATGATGTTTGCTGTGGGTTTGTCATATATGGCCTTTATTATGTTGAGGTAGGTTCCCTCTATGCCCACTTTCTGGAGCCTTTTTATCATAAATGGTGTTGAATTTTTTCAAAAGCTTTTTCTGCATCTATTGAGATGATCATATGGTTTTTATTCTTCAATTTGTTAATATGGTGTGTCACATTGATTGATTTGCGTATATTGAAGAATCCTTACATCCCTGGGATAAATCCCACTTGATCATGGTGTATGATCCTTTTAATGTGTTCTTGGATTCTGTTTGCTAGTATTTTGTTGAGGATTTTTGCATCTATATTCATCAGTGATATTGGTCTGTAATTTTCTTTTTTTGTAGTATCTTTGTCTGGTTGTGGTATCAGGGTGATGGTGGCCTCATAGAATGAGTTTGGGAGTGTTCCTTTGTCTGCAATTTTTTGGAAGGGTTTGAGAAGGATGGGTGTTAGCTCTTCTCTTAATGTTTGATAGAATTCACCTGTGAAGCCATCTGGTCCTGGACTTTTGTTTGTTGGAAGATTTTTAATCACAGTCTCAATTTCAGTGCTTGTGATTGGTCTGTTCATATTTTCTATTTCTTCCTGGTTCAGTCTTAGAAGGTTATCCCTTTCTAAGAATTTGTCCATTTCTTCCAGGTTGTCCATTTTATTGGCATAGAGTTGCTTGTAGTAGTCTCTTAGGATGCTTTGTATTTCTGCAGTGTCTGTTGTAACTTCTCCTTTTTCATTTCTAATTTTATTGATTTGAGTCCTCTCCCTCTTTTTCTTGATGAGTCTGGCTAATGGTTTATCAATTTTGTTTATCTTCTCAAAGAACCAGCTTTTAGTTTTATTGATCTTTGCTGTTGTTTTCTTTGTTTGTATTTCATTTATTTCTGCTCTGATCTTGATGATTTCTTCCCTTCTGCTAACTTTGGGTTTTGTTTGTTCTACTTTCTCTAGTTCCTTTAGGTGTAAGGTTAGATTGTTTACTTGAGATGTTTCTTGTTTCTTGAGGTAGGCTTGTATAGCTATAAACTTCCCTCTTGGAACTGCTTTTGCTGCCTCCCGTAGGTTTTGGATCATCGTGTTTTCATTGTCATTTGTCTCTAGGTATTTTTTGATTTCCTCTTTGATTTCTTCAGTGATCTCTTGGTTATTTAGTAACGTATTGTTTAGCCTTCATGTGTTTGTGTTTTTTATGTTTTTTTCCCTGTAATTGATTTCTAATCTCATAGCATTGTGGTCAGAAAAGATGCTTGATATGATTTCAGTTTTCTTAAATTTACTGAGGCTTGATTTGTGACCCACAATGTGATCTATGCTGGAGAATGTTCCATGCGCACTTGAGAAGAAAGTGTAATCTGCTGTTTTTGGATGGAATGTCGTATAAATATCAATTGAAAGTGTAATCTGCTGTTTTTGGATGGAATGTCGTATATATATCAATTAAATCTATCTGGTCTCTTGTGTTATTTAAAGCTTGTGTTTCCTGGTTAATTTTCTGTTTGGGTGATCTGTCCATTGGTGTAAGTGAGGTGTTAAGATCCCCCACTATTATTGTGTTACTTTCGATTTCCTCTTTTATGGCTGTTAGCATTTGCCTTATGTATTGAGGTGCTCCTATGTTGGGTGCATAAATATTTACAATTGTTATATCTTCTTCTTGGATTGATCCCTTGATCATTATGTATTGTCCTTCTTTGTCTCTTGTAATTATCTTTATTTTAAAGTTTATTTTGTCTGATACGAGAATTGCTACTCCAGCATTCTTTTGATTTCCATTTGCATGGAATATCTTTTTCCATCCCCTCAATTTCAGTCTGTATGTGTCCCTAAGTCTGAAGTGGGTCTCTTGTAGACAGCATATATATGGGTCTTGTTTTTGTATCCATTCAGCGAGCCTGTGTCTTTTGGTTGGAGCATTTAATCCATTCACGTTTAAGGTAATTATTGGTATGTACGTTCCTATTACCATTTTCTTGTTTTGGGTTTGTTTTTGTAGGTCCTTTTCTTGTCTTGTATTTTCCACTTAGGGAAGTTCCTTTAGCATTTGTTGTAGAGCTGGTTTGGTGGTGCTGAATTCTCTTAGCTTTTGCTTGTCTGTAAAGCTTTTGATTTCTCCATCAAATCTGAATGAGATCCTTGCCGGGCAGAGTAGTCTTCATTGTAGGTTCTTCCCTTTCATCACTTTAAATATGTCATGCCACTCCCTTCTGGCTTGTAGAGTTTCTGCTGAGAAATCAGCTGCTAACCTTATGGGAGTTTCCTTGTATGTTATTTGTCGTTTTTACCTTGCTGCTTTCAGTAATTTTTCTTTGTCTTTAATTATTGTCACTTTGATTACTGTGTGTCTCAGAGTGTTTCTCCTTGGGTTTATCCTGCCTGGGACTCTCTGCACTTCCTGGGCTTGGGTGGCTATTTCCTTTCCCATGTTAGGGAAGTTTTCGACTATAATCTCTTCACATATTTTCTTGGATCGTTTCTCTCTCCCTTCTCCTTCTGGGACCCCTATAATGTGAATGTTGTTGCGTTTAATGTTGTCCCAGACGTCTCTAGACTGTCTTCATTTCTTTTCATTCTTTTTTCTTTAATCTCTCCCACAGCAGTGAATCCCACCATTCTGTCTTCCAGGTCACTTATCCGCTCTTCTACCTCAGTTATTCTGCTATTGATTCCTTCTAGTGTATTTTTCATTTCAGCTATTGTATTGTTCATCTCTGTTCGTTTGTTCTTTAATTCTTCTAGATCTTTGTTAAGCATTTCTTGCATCTTCTCGATCTTTGCCTCCATTCTTTTTCCAAGGTCCTGGATCATCTTCACTCTCATTATTCTGAATTCTTTTTCTGGAAGTTTGCCTATCTCCACTTCATTTAGTTGTTTCTCTGGAATTTTATCTTGTTCCTTCATCTGGTACATAGCCCTCTGCCTTTTCATCTTGTCTGTCTTTCTGTGAATGTGGTTTTTGTTCCACAGGCTGCAGGATTGTAGTTCTTCTTGCTTCTGCTGTCTGCCCTCTGGTCTGGACTTGCTTAGTTCTGGTGACTGGGAAGTCCAAGATCAAGGCACTAGCAGATGTGGTGTCTGGTACCCACTTCCTTGTTCATGGAGGGAGAGAGCTGGCAGCATTTTTTAAACAGCCTCATCAGAACAAATAATGTAAACTGCAATAGATGATTAGTATTGGCTTATATTTTCTTGCATTTGTCTCCTCTTCTGTGAAGTAAGATATCTTAGATTTGAGATTTAAAATTGAATGTAACACTTGAAATAGTTTTTTACACTATTATTTTTTGGTATCATTTTCCCTGGTTCAATTATATTCAAAAATCATTTTCAATATTTTATTTATACTTCCTATTTTGATTTTTAATGATCTGTTATGTATAGTTTTTATAATATTAAATATGTTTACTTATAGATAGTACATATGTTTATTTTAGGAAATTTAGAAGCTACGCAGACATGTACAACATAAAATCAATCAATTATAACATTTCAATCTATAACCTTCTAGTATCTTATGAATGGAAATACATTTAAAAACAAAATTGGAATATATGTGTCCTGGAACCTGCATTCTTTTCACTGACTAGCAAATACCCATGTCTTTAAATATCCTTCTACCACAAATTTAAAAATTTTTAATTTTTTATTGGTGTATAGTTGATTAACAATGTTGTTTTAGTTTCAGGTGTACAGTAAGGTGATTCAGTTATACATATACATATATCTATTCTTTTTCAAGTTCTTTTCCCATTTAGGTTATTACAGAATATTGAGCAGAGTTCCTTGTGCTATACAGTAGGTCCTTGTTATCTGTTTTAAATATAGCAGTGTGTACATGTCAATTCTAAACTCCCAGTCTATCCCTCCTTCCCACCCTTCTGCCCTGGTAACCATAAGTTCATTCTCTAAGTCTGTGCATCTGTTTCTGTTTTGTAAATAAGTTCATTTGTATCATTTTTTTAAGATTATGCATATAAGAGATATCATATGATATTTGTCTTTCTCTGTCTGACTTACTTCACTTAGTATGATCATCTCCAGGTCCATCCATGTTGCTGTAAATGGCATTATTTCATTATTTTTAATGGCTGAGTAATATTCCATTGTATATATTGTACCACATCTTCTTTATCCATTCATCTGTTGATGGACATTTAAGTTGCTTCCATGTCTTGGCTGTTGTAAACAACGCTGCAGTGAACATTGGGTTGCATGTATTCTTTTGAACCATGTTTTTCTCTGGGTATATGCCTAGGAGTGGGATTGCTGGATCATATGGTAGTTCTATATTTAGTTTTTTAGGGAACCTCCATGCTGTTTTCCATAGTAGCTGTACCAATTTACATTCCCACCAATAGTGTAGGAGGGTTCCCTTTTCTCCACACCCTTTCCAGCTTTTATTTTTTGTAGACTTTTTGATGATGGCCATTCTGACTGGTGTGAGGTGATATCTCATTGGAGTTTTTATTTGCATTTCTCTAATAATTAGCAGTGTTGAGCATCTTTTCATGTGCCTCTTGGTCATCTGTATGTCTTCTTTGGAGAAATGTCTCTTTAGATTTTCTGCCCTTTTTTTTTGCAGTACACGGGCCTCTCACTGTTGCGGCCTCTCCTGTTGCGGAGCACAGGCTCCGGACGTGCAGGCTCAGCGGCAGTGGCTCACAGGCCCAGCCGCTCCACGGCATGTGGTATCCTCCCGGACCGGGGCACGAACCCACATCCCCTGCATTGGCAGGCGGACACTCAACCACTGCACCACCGGGGAAGCCCTCTGCCCATTTTTTGATTGAGTTGTTTGTTTTCTTGATATTGAGCTGCATGAGCTGTTTGTATATTTTGGAGATTAATCCCTTGTTGGTCGCATTGCTTACAAATATTTTCTCCCAATCTGTACCACAAATTTTTTTGTTTTGTTTTGTTTTGTTTTGTTTTTTTTCTTTTGCGGTACGTGGGCCTCTCACTGTTGTGGCCTCTCCCATTGCGGAGCACAGGCTCCGGACGCACAGGCTCAGCAGCCATGGCTCACGGGCCCAGCCGCTCCGCGGCATGTGGGATCTTCCCGGACCGGGGCACGAACCCGTGTCCCCTGCATTTGCAGGCGGACACTCAACCACTGCACCACCAGGGAAGCCCCTGTACCACAAATTTTTTAAATTGCTGTACAACATTCTCTTGCATGACTATTCAATGATTGATTTAAATAACCCCCTATGATTGGGCATTTAGGTTGTTATTCATTATTTTTAATTCTAATAAGTAAGTAACACTGTAATGAATAGAGTTGTATAGAAATCTCTTACTACTTCTGTAAGATACATTCCCATAGATGGTATTGTTAAGTCAAAGAATAGTCTTTTGTAATTTAAGTTTATTCATGAGAATCCTATTAATTGCATGTCAGGAGCATATCGCTGTTTAGGGAGCTGGGAGAAGTGCGTACAAAATAGGGCATGACCTAAAACAGCAGTTATATTTGAATTCCTGTTGTGGTTTAACATATTTAATTCCTATTTCTTTAATGCCTACTATGTGCAGGGCATTGTATTAAGACTTTATATCATGTGATTTTACAACAACCTTGCGGGAAATGTTTTGTGATCCCCCATTTTCACAGCAAGAAGAACTGAGGTTTGCAGAGGCTAATTAACTTGTACGAAGCTGCACAGGTAATGAATGACTTAGTGGAGATTCAAATCCTAATCCCAATGACAAAGCTTTATTCCCGTGAATGGCCAGTGATTGTGGCCAATTTTGAGTCCATGCCTAAGTGAGTTTACAGCCTTGCTCGAGAGACCTTCAGTGAGGAAAAATTTAAGTTGTGAGTGGAATAGAGTGCCAGAAAGAAGGAACTGGGCATGTAGTTTCTAGGGAGGAGGTGGTGGTTGTGGGCTCATAATGCCCATCTTTGTGTCTTTGTGTGGGTATAGCTCCACAGTCTGCTGCAATCCCATCCTTCCCAAAGCAAATGGACAAACAGCAAGCAAACAAGCAAATAAAAAACAGAGATTGAGGTGTACCAATATTGTATAGGGTGTCCAATGTCAAGAACTGTGAAGGGTCTGAGATTTTATCCTACTTGCAAGCTAATAAGTTGACCTGCCAATTTCATGAATGCTGGCAGAAGAGACCCTTGATCAGAGACAGAGGCCTTTATTATGCACAGTTAAGCCCACAGCATGAATTTTACATTCATGTTGGTTGTCCTTGCCCTGTAAGTCCTAGGGGTGATGTGGAATGGCCTTGGTAGATGGTGTATACACAGTGGGTTTGCCTCACAGTTTGGGAACCCTGAGCTTGAGAAACTCTAATCTTTTAAAGGGGTTGCCAGCAAATCTGCCTAAACTTTGCCCTGGAGCAGACTTTATCTTTACTATTCCAGACAGCAAACAAAACTTCCATGTGTCCTGGAGGGAGACACTGTCTTTGTATATATGTTTGTATAGCAAACATGGCAAATATAGTCTAGAACAAAAGCTAATACAAGAGGTGAAGAAATGTGAGAGACTCATGGAGAATTGCCTCCCAACATTCAAGCATTATAAGAATGGTTGAACCACACAGTATTTAGATTAAAAGCCTGGTGCTCTAAGTTCTAGTGATTAAAAGAAATTATTGACAACTACTATATATTGGACACTGTGTTAGCCTAAGCTCAATACTTCTGCTTGAGTCACAAAATATATTCTTCTTTATCCAGTTAAGAATTCAGAATATGCTTTCAATATGAGAACTCAAGTCTTACTCAGTTATGGAAAATTTTCAGTCATTATTCCTTTAAATATTGATCCTCTCTCATCTTTTTATTTTCTGCTCGTAAGAGATAAATATTGGAATGTCCTAATTTATATTAAATGTCTTATAATTTCTCTTTCATGTTCATCATCGGTTTATCAATCTCTGCTGCATTTTAGATAATTTCTTCAAAATTGTTTTCCAGTTCACTAATTTGCTCTTAGACTAGACCTAGTTAGAGCTATCCTACATACTGATTTTTCATGTCAATATTTCTGTGTTTTTCATTTCTAGAATTTCTCACTGTTTTATTTTTTTAACCATTTATTCTTTCATCATATCTGACTTTTATATCTGGCTGTTCATATCTGGCTAATTTCTTTGTCTTTTTTGTGAATGTAATTCTTTCTTTTTTCTCTTGATCTTACACTACTTAGCAGTCATTTTTTGATTTGCATTTTAACAAGATTGAAATGTCCTTATGAATGAGTTCATTTGTTTCCTCAATATGTGGTTTCCTTCTGTGATTTAGAATTTTAGTTTGCTCTCCCATCTTTATTTTTTTAAATATTTTATTTATTTTTAAATATTTCTGTATTTTCTTTATTTTTTTGGCTGTGTCAGGTCTTAGTTGTGGCACGTGGTGTCTTCGTTGAGGTGTGCGGGATCTCTCGTTGCAGCACGTGGGCTTCTCTCTAGTAGTGGTGTGCAGGTTTTCTCTCTCTAGTTGTGGTGCATGGGCTCCAGGGCACATGGACTCTGTAGTTGTGGTGTGCAGGTTCTGTAGTTTGTGGCACACGGGCTCTCTCATTGAGGCGCATGAGCTCAGTAGTTGTGGCACGTGGGCTTAGTTGCCCCACGGCATGTGGGATCTTAGTTCCCCAACCAGGGATTGAACCCATATCCCCTGCATTGGAAGGTGATTTCTTTACCACTGGACCACCAGGGAAGTCCCCACTCTCCCATGTTTAATACGTGATCTTTTGTTTTGTTTCTTCCCCTCTTTTGGAGGTTTTGCCTTTGCTGTAATCCAGCTTCAAGTGCCCCCAGTCCAGAGCCTTTCTGTTCATTATGACTTTGAGGATACTGCAGATCTAGTCACTGAGCCAGTATGAAGTAGACCCCATGTCTCTGCCCTGTCCTGCCATCTTAGGTACCTGGTTCTATAAACGGAAGAAGGTGCAGAATTTTTTCAGTCTTCTCTCTCCAGGCAAGGCACACATTCAGTTCCATTCTCTCCACCAAGCACAGGTCAGGGCTTTCTTTCTGCTTCCTTCCCTCCCAGGCCTATTCTGCCTATTTGTAGTCCTGGACTTCGAGTCACCTATGGTTTCTGCTCTCTTACCCAGTGTGTGTCTCATCCATTAGGTCCACCATAATGCTCACCTGGTTTTAGAGAATGTCTTTGTCATTTTAATTCTTTTAAAAAATATTTTAAAATATATTTTATCTTTCAAAAGTGAATGTTTGGAGGGGGTGGAAGTGGAGCTGGAATCATGAAGCCACAGCACCATTTGAGCACAGATCTGTGACCTTATAGGAGGGGGAAGGAAAATGCTCTCAGCATTTTTATTCTAGTCCCAAAGTGTGAGACACGCTCAGGGAAGTGGAAAGAGGGTCTGGGATGCTGCTGGTACCACCTTAGGCAAAAATAACGCTCTTCAAGATCATGCGAAATTATTTGATTTGTCATAGTTCCTAACATCGATAAAATTGATCCACAACCCAGCTGTACTAAATCAATATGCCTAAATCTAAGCTGACATTTGTTGGTATGTGATACTAACCTTTGGAATTAGATTGATGCATGTGCTTGGCAGGATAAGGATTTTTTTATTCACAATTCAGTTTTAAAGTTGACTTTCCTGTAAATTGAATACAAACTGAGTTCTCTAAATTTCTTGATGGTGGGGAGGGGGTGGCGTTGGAAGCTAGTGTGGAATGAAAACAAGAACGCTCTCTTCTAAGTTAAGGCCTGAACAGAACAAACAAATCACTCCAATAACTTAGCTGTTCTGAGGAATCAAGATGCATATGAATATAGCAGCCACTCCTACGACAAACTCCTCAACTGTGGGGGCGCATTTTTCATAGGAGTTAAAATTTGTGATGTTAGTATGCAGGCTGGATCCGTGAACAACTTGAATTATAAAGTATTTCCAAAAAAAAAAGGTTTACTCTTGAATCCGGATTTAAAAATACTCAATTATCCGATTTAATGGGAATAGGTAAAAGTCATTTGTAATTGAAATGTACTCTTCAGCATTCTTGACTAAAAACAGTACATGCCAACTTAAGAAGAAAAGCAATTTTGTGAAAAATACTGGGTGGCTCAGAGAACTGAGAGGGAGGCAGAGAGGCAGGCTTAGAAGCAAAGGAAGCAGGGTGCCTCAAATATCCTTTCTTAAGAACTACCTGCCAAGAGGCTGGCACTGACACCCACCCCCAGCCCTGTAACATGTCCTGCAGCAAAGCAGCACTGGGTTCTTGAAAGCCACAAGCGCCTCAAAGGATTTGTAAACTCATCTTGAGCTTTGTGCCATTCGCTCGATGTTCTAAGTTCCCTACAGAACCATTGCTCCCCCAGGCTGAGGTCACAGGCCCGGCTGTAGGTGAAAAACGGAGTGAGAAACACTAGGTCCTCCCTCACTTCCGGTTTCCAGGTGAGAGGCAGAGTCCTTCCTCACAGCATTTCGGAAGGAATTTCACCCCCATGGAGGAAAGGTGTTTTTAGCCGCTGAAGCAATGAATACCCATTATGTGGAATATGCAAACAGGATGCTAAAATTCTTTTATGTACCTTGAACATTTACCTACAAATATTATTTAAGTAATGATTTGCATACCTTGTAAATAAAGGAAAAACCTAGCCCAGTATCTACTCGACTGATAATAAATTCCCAATTAAAATTCCTTTTTATGGGGAGTTCCCTGGTGGTCCAGTGGTTAGGACCCAGCGCTTTCACTGCTTTGGGCCTGGCTTCAATCCCTGGTTGGGGAACTAAGATCCTGCAAGCCACATGGCATGGCCATAAATAAATAAGTAAATAAATAAATTAAATTTCTTTTTATGGTAGTTATACTATATATTAACGTTATCTTTTAAAACTTTTCGTGTTTTATATATATACAAAGCAAAATAACTTGATACCCTTAGTATTGCTAGTGGTGATTATCTTTGATATGTATAACTTATGTTTTACATGTAATTTTATGGAAGCAAAAAGGAATATTTATAAGAATTTAGTAACTCAAACAGTTATTTCTTGGGCCAAAAATAATGGCTGTATTTGTGGTGCTGCTCTAATCATCCCACTTGTCCCATATATGATTTTCGAACCAGGATATAAGGCAAATTTGAGACATAGCTCAAAGGATTAACAGACGAAAGACAAAATTTAAAAACTGTCTAACCATTCAGTGCTAAAAGTGCCTGGTTCAGGCTGTCAATTCTTTATTTAGGTGTGGGACTTTGTGTAATATACATTCACTAGAATGGGATTTTGATTTTACAAAAAATAAAAAATGAAAGAAGGAAGCAGAAAAATCAATAGGAAGTAATAATAGGGTTCTTTCAGTGCGATACAGTGCACAACCCCACATTACTTTCTGTTTTCTGGGCAAGATAATTTTCCTCTAATGGCTGTGACTATGTCATGGTGAGAATTATTCACCCTTTGGAATGTTTACTCCTTCATACACAGGACTTCTCGAAAGCTATCCTGGCTGCTCTCATAATAACTCCTTTTAATTCCCATCTCCACATGAGTATTTAAAAGACGCTTGCTTCAAACTCAACCTGTCTAAAATGGAACTTAATGCTGTCCCACCCCCAATTAGTTCTTTGTCCCCTTTCTTTTTAGTAGTATCACCACTCATCCCATTATGCCCACCAAAATCTAGGGATTATCTTATCTTTTCTCTCCTACTTTGCATTTTCAGTCCATAGCAAGGCTAAATTTCTTACAGCCCCACTCAACCCCTTACCAATGGTGATACAGTTCTTGCTACCATAGAAATGATGGATTGAGACAACATTCACGTTGTCTCCGTATTAATTGAGGCCATTGTATAAAGCTCTGGATGAGGTGTTACACAAGGGTCTGACAGCTGAAGCAGCTGTAGACTCCGTGCTCTGAGTTGTCTGTCTTGGACAGACACTGCCACCAGCTCATGCCTGGATGAGACCTTTTCTCCTAGATTTCACACAGATAATTCTTTGCCTCCTTATTTTGACCAAGATACTGAAAAAGGTCTTCCTTTTTAATTTAAAAACAGCATGTAAATAACCATGATACAAAGTAGGAATTTTCAATCCCATAAAAGGAATAAAAATTATGTCCTGGGAGAGTTTGGAAGAAGCCGATAGTACTTCCACTAGCAGGGACAGGAGGGCTTATCCAGGAAGCGGCCTTTAATCTTCACTGCAAGGGAGAAGAGGACTTAATCCTGTGAAAATAGAGTTACCACTGGATGAACATTATTGCTGGAAGGAGCAGCCTGAGCAAAATCATGAAAGCAAGGAGACATGCTCACATTTAGTTAAAGCCGTAAGGAGGAAAACTCAGAAACGGGATTGGAGAGACACGCAGAGACCAGACCGCAGAGAGCAGTGAAAGTCAGGCTGAGCAGTTTGGCCTGTGTTCCTGACAGCCCCGCTAGGGTGTAGCCCTACGTCACCTGTGTCCTGCTGTGCACCGCCCTGTCATTGGTTCTAAAAGGTAAACTGTGGATACACCAAGAATAATTTTGGATGCATTTTGCTTTTCTCCCATATTTCTTCCTAACTTTAAACTATCATTATTTTTTCGAAGATGGGGGAAGTTGGTCTGTCCCCATTATGTTTAATTATCAAGGCAGTTAGTGGCTATTGTTTGGATATTTTGAAATGAGGAACCTATTGACATATATACTTACTTGTATTTTTTTTATACATTTATTTATTTATTTATGGCTGCGTTGGGTCTTCGTGGCTGCGCGCGGGCTTTCTCTAGTTGCAGCGAGCGGGGGCTACTCTTCGTTGTGGTGCGCGGGCGCTTCTCATTGCAGTGGCTTCTCGTGTGGGGCACGGGCTCTAGGCATGCGAGCTTCAGTAGTTGTGGCACACGAGCTTACTTGCTCCGCGGCATGTGGGATCTTCCCGGACCAGGGCTCGAACCCGTGTCCCCTGCATTGGCAGGTGGATTCTTAACCACTGCGCCACCAGGGAAGTCCCTATTTGTATGTTTTTGTGGGATGTTTTAATTGGTGTGTGTGTGTGTCTGTGTGTGTATGTGTGTGTGTGTGTGTGTGTGTGTGTGTGTGTGTACGCGCTGGTGGGCACATGTGTATGCATGCTTCTATTCTAAGTACATTTTATTTTGGAAAATTCTAATCTTAATTTGGCCAAAATAAGGGGGTGAAGGAGTTGTCCATGTGAAATCCGGAGAAAAGGTCTCATCAAGGCATGAGCTAGTGGCAGTGTCTGTCCAAGATCGATAACTCAGAAAGAGACTGATGAAACTCTGGGAATGTAGTAAGGACCCGTCTAGGACCAGGAAATTTAGAAAAGAAATGATCACTTCTCCTTCCTCACCTGAAATATTTCCTTATGCCTTTCTTCACCACTTCCCCTTCTGGATAAGCTCCTAAATGAGAGCTAAATAGCTTTTAAACATAATCTCCAAGAATTTTATAAGGAATTGAATTTATAAGGATTGAATCAGCACTCCCTGGAGAGAAGACCGTTATGAGCATGTTTGTTCCTAAGTAGCAATAAATAAAGGAATTCAAATAAACAGGAAGAGGCAGTTGCTCACAAATCTTTTTTTTACTATACCCTCTCCTCTCCTGAGTTCTTTAATTATTCTCTTGGATAGACAAATTGCGTCATCTCATGGTTATTTCCAGAAAGCCTCAACCCCTAGCTTCTTGCCTGTTGAGATTGAAGCCTAGTTTAGTTAGGTAAAGCATGCTTAGGCTAGCGTTTCTTTTCCTCTAAGTATTACATACATTGTTCTACCATCCCTTGGGCAGAGTGTATTGCTGCTGAAAGAACCAAGGCAGTGAGATTTCTCCCTATGCTCATGATGGGTTGCTTCTACAGGATCTCCATAAGGCTTTCAGTAGCTTCACCCAGCTGTGTCTTCGGGTCAGTCCTTCCGTATCATTTTGCCTGTACCCTGTGGTGTGCGGGAGCTGACTGCCACTGGCTCAGGAGAGCAGATGGGATCTTTGTTCTTTCCTTTAGTTTTGTGTGCTCAGACCATACACTTACCACATCTGTGACCTCAGTCATGTATATTCTGCGTCTTGTTGCTTTTCTGTCATGACTTTCCTCCATTTCTTTTCTGAATTCAACTGACTCAGTTTTTATCTGTTGCGTTCTTATCTCTTCATTAAAGCTTTGTACCCTCTCCTGAAGATTCTTCTCTTTTAATGAGACATCACGTAAGAAATGTCTTTGAGAGATGGGGACCTTTTCATCTGGACTTTTCCCATGATTCTTTCTTATGGTGTATGCTCTTCATCTGTCTGTTGCTTATAATCCTTAACTCTTCTCCTCCTTTTTTTAAACTACAAGTATGTGGTGGTGAATCTCTTAGGTGGGACTGGGAACAGCTATTGTTCTAGCAAAACAAAAAGTGGGAGTGATGGAAGAATGATTTGGGAAGGCTTAAGCTGAATTAGGTTGATTCTCTTGAACATCCTTTCACACATCTCCCCTCAGTTTTGAACCTTGAAGAAGTCAGTGTACAGGGCCACTAGGTGGTACGAGCCCAAGTAGCACCATTCACATTGTATTCTCTGTGGCTCACAGCATAAACCCATTCATGACTGTCATTCTCTATCATAATGAAGCAACTGTCTCTTCTCTTACCATCATCCTGCCTCCCCCTGGCCACTGGCCACCCCTCTGCTGGACAGGTATGTGATAGGTCACTGTCCCATGGTCTTCTCCACCCCGTCGCTCTTTTGCATGTTGACCTGGGTCTCATCAGGACCCTTTCCCACTTCCGGCATGGCCCACCCATGCCCCCAGAACTGATAGCTCCAGGCAAGGGCTCATCGGATAGGCTTCTCAGGGCTGTGCATTTTTTTTTTTTTAAGTGTCTGTAGTTACTGACTGAAGTGTAAATAATTATGTGTTGGTTCTCAGCTTCCGCTCTCATTTCAACACAGATTTCACAGTATTTGACAGTTGTGCTTTATAGATTGTGGTTTGGGCCTGTGGCCATTCCTGTTTCTCATAAAGGAGACTTTTCTCAACTTTCCATTCTTTTTGTTGTTTTGTGAGTCTTAAGGGAAGGGAACAATTACTTTACCCTGTGATCTTTAACTTGAAGTAACTGTCACTCACTTTCTTAGTAAAATAGGACAGGGTATGATGGATTAGAGAGAGTCCCAATTTTTTGACAATTCTTGCATGAAGAGTTGGAGTCTGTGTTGCCCGCCCTTGAACCTGCCATATTTTGTGAATTCCTTGATCAGTAGAAGATAGCAGAAGGAATGCTATGACATTTTTGAGCCTAGACTTGCTGAGGAACACTGAGCAAGCCCAGCCTGGCCGGCAAGGACTCCATGTGCTGAGGGGGCAGCAAGGGTTCCCAAAGTGACCAACGGGTGTCAACCACTGATACGCACCTGAACAAGAGCTGAGTCACAGTGGTGTCTGGCTGAAGCAGGCTTGTCCACGAACACTTGTGAGACATAGTGATGGGGATTTTCTAGGCCACACAAGTCCTACATTAGCATGTGCAGTCAGTGAGCAAGAAAAATTTGATTGCTAGTGTTAATGACCCCTACTGTAGCCGTAAGTGGAGTGCGACAGGCCGCACTGCACAACTCCTGGAGACACTGTTCATCTCATATTCCATGTGACTGCTTTCACCCCCAAGCGTGGAGGCACGTCATGAATGATGCCCTAGAGTTGCACCATGTGGATTGTGGATCAGGAGCCTGGGAAGATTCTGAATGCATTTGTTTGATCACCCAAAATAGATTCCCGTCTGTGATACTAGCTGTGTACATGGGATGTCAGCACAAATAAAGAATTGGATAGAAGGCTGTCCCTGGTTCATTGTTTATTATCTAGGTCCTAATTTAGTTTGAAAAATTTTGTCCTCCTGAGGACTTCCACATAAAAATGCTTTCAAGCAAATCTGTATGAGGATGAAATCCTGGGATGCTTCTCTAAAGTTCATGTGGGTTAATTTATTAGTCATTTCTTTAGTCTTTTCAACATCCTTCAATGGAAGATTGTTCTTCATTAGTATTTAATATTGAAATATGCTGATTCCTTAGAGAGGAATCTAAATTTTATCAGATGTTAGGCCCACTTTACAAATTCTGAAAGCTTATATCAGATTTGCAAATTCCTGTAATGTTTCCAGTGATGTTCTAGAAATCATTAATTACTTGAATTATGGCATTACCCATTTTTAGCTATTTTAAACTGACTCAAATCCTTACTTGTTCTTAAAATATTGTATTTGTACATATATTTCTTATAATTTTATAATTATCATATTTAAAGAGGCCCCTGAAAGTGATCACATTGGATTTCATGGGATAAAATGCTGAGAATACAACAAGCATGTGCACTTAAATAGAGCAAAATATAACATTTTTCTAAAAAGAACAAAGTTTCCTGAAAAATTCTGGATGTATACCCTTTGGCCTTTTTCTTAAAGGCATTAGTCTTTAAAAAAAATTTATTCTAGAGAGAAAAAAATTAAAACCTAAGGGATTATCAAGAGCCTTGACCTACATTTAAAGGTTGCAAGAAATACTGCAATATCCCTTCTCTCTTTTCTTTCAAATTAGCAATAGCCTAGGATTTGACTGCATCTGTTTTTGGTATTATTACTGTAAAGAAAAGACACATTTTTATAGGGTTGAATTCTGCAGTGCCTCACAGGAGGCAGGACACTGAATAAAGATGATACTAATTTTTTTGCAGTAAAGTGAGATGCACAGATTGAGTAGAGGGCAGAGCGACTGTTTTCTGCGAGTGCCTTCACATTGTTAGTCCTCTGAATACATTTTTGCTCTCATGTCGAAGGCCTTAGACATTGAGAGTAACTTCCTGGACAAATTTTGCTTTAAAGTAGCTAAATCTTTTAACCATCTCTTTGTTGGGGAAAAGGAGAGAAATATTTTTTAAAGATAGTAGTCAAGGTTTAGAGCAGAATATTGCAGCCTTTGAGTAGAATTCAAAATGACATGCCCCTCATTCCTTACTGCCAGGCATGTAAAGGTTTATCTCTGGCTGTTCAGCTGCCCTAATCTTGTTTGCTTCCCCGTTTAGTTTTGTAATCTCTGCAAAAAAAAACAAAACAAAAAAAACCCAATTTTGGTTCACTTTGAAGTTAGATGTTTATGCATTTATTTAAATACAGCTGGGGTTTTTTTAAGTGAAAAATCTGATATCACAATCCCCAGTGTTTTATCAAAAAGAAGGAAAGAAAGGGAAATAAATAAATAGCTACCTATGGCAATTCCAGTCTTGGGAATAGAAATTGAAATAGAATACTATGACTTCATGGTTGATTCTTATATAGATCTGACTGTACCACAAGGTCCCCTCAAAAAATAATATATATCTATTAAATACACATATAAGTATATATTTAATATATAAGTATATAAAATACAAACACACACACACACACACACACACACACACACACACACACACACACACACACACACACACACACACACACACACACACACACACTACCTGGGCAGCCCAGCCTAAAATGTGGGTGTTGTTCCCTGCCCATGGATGAAAATGTAATTCCCCTATATTTATTCAGATAGGGTGGAGAGGTCATGTATTCTGTTCGGGGCTAGTTACATTTGATATGCCAATTAAACAGGAAAGCAGAGTTATCAAGTAGGCAGTGCAATATAGGAGTCTGGGCTTCAGGGGAGAAGCCCATGTTGGAGACAGTGGTTGAGTCATTTGCTTATAGACGTATTTGGTGCCATGACACAGATGAGGTCACTGAATGTGAGTGTTTGGGAATTTAGCGTAGGGAGAGGAGACAGAACAGGTGATTGAGGGACTGTGGCCCTCCAGGGAGGAGAAGCAGGGGAACGTGGTCTGTTGCGAACCACATAAACCCAGTGTTTCAAGGAGAGGATGCGCAATTCTTCTAAAGAGCGCTGCAAGTTTTTTAAAACAGAGTAATGCTGAATTTGGACACACCAAGTTCTTTTGTGATCTCGCGGAGAGTCCTCTCAGCAGGGTGGGGTGGAGGGCAGCCCCAGCTGGAAGAAGTTAAGGAAAGAGGTGAGGTGAGGAAGACATAAGGAATAGGAACTACTGTTTAAGAAGCTCAGCTGTAAAAGGAGGAGAAATGGGGCAGTAGCTGGAAGGCATGGAGAATCAAAGGAGAGATTTTTTTTTAAGACGGGAGATACTAGAGCACATTGTACGCCGACGGGGGAGAGGTTGTGCCGCCGATGACAGGGGAGCATCACAGCAGTGACCCTGGGGGAAGCAGGTGTACGAGCACAAGAGCTGGCCTGTGCCCAGAGCAGGGAAATTTATCCCTTGTCACCAGAGAGGAAGGAGGCTGGGAGGGTAAGATGGCACAAAGATGAAATCCTGTCGACTTGTTTAAAAACTAGGTACGTATAAAAAAGAATAAAAGGAAATATCAAAATGTCAACAGTGGTTATATTGGGGATGTAGTTACAGGTGACACTTTTTTCTTATACCTTTTGGTATTTTTCAATTTTTTTTAAAAAACAAAGTATACTTTTTGTACTTATAAAAAATTAATGTAGTAAATGTAATTATACACTCTCCATGACCCTTCATGCTATCATTCCTTGAAAAGTCAGACTATGTGAAACTCCTCAGCCATGTTTTTGTTTGTTTGTTTTTCTGTTTTTGTTTTTGGCCGCACCACGTGGCTTGCGGGATCTTCGTTCCCCGACCAGAGATTGAACCCGTGCCCCCTGCGGTGGAAGCGTGGAGTCTTAACCACTGGACCGCCAGGGAAGTCCCAGCCATGTTTGTTCTTAACCAGATTGTTTTGCTGTACTGATGTTTGTCTTACAGATACTTACAGTGGCACTAATAACTCTACACACTGAAGGAACTGTGCAGCAAGATTCTACTTACAGAAACTGTCTCTTCCCTGTTCTCTTACTTGTCTCTGAGCTAAGGGTGAGGAGAAGAAAGATGTCAGGAACTCTTGGCAGATGGAGGATCAAATACTCTTGCAAACACCGGTGTCAGTTTCATTTCAACATCTAAAACCAGGTCACTCTAAAATAATAACACACAGAAAAAAAAAAGAATAAATAAAATAAAATAATAGCACAGAGGAGTCACATTCACAGCAGAAACAGACAAGATTTCTCAGTGGGAACATTTTTCTTCAGCCGCCAGTTAACTATATGTGAAAGAGGAAGGGCCCTGTGAATGAAAAGAACAATCAAAAGTGTAGCTGAGCTGGGTGACGATGACATCTGTCACTCCAGTCATCGCCAGAGCTGATCTGCTCATCTGGCTGACCCGGCTGGTGTGTGCTCCTTCCCCAGCATCATTTCAAAACTGCACGATTGGCCAAAGGGGTCAAACTGCAGATCAATAAAAACTAGTCTTCCAGGGCACACCCGTGAGAGCCTGTATGCCCATTGGTGTTACCAGTTGTGACTTTGTTAGTGGAATTTAAAGATGGATAAGGAAACTAAAAGAAAACCATTGATGATATTTCTGTTTAACAAAGGATTTCTGAACTACCCCAGTGGCTCCCGAACCACCTTAGAAGACGGAGCTTGATATTTACCAGAGAATATTTAACCAAAGTGAAAGCAAATAAAGCTGTTGGTTTACAGCAGTACAACTGAATCGCAAGGATAAACGTTTAACAGGGAGCAGCAAGAGTTGTTTCTTTTTTCAGTGTGTAGAACTGAAATACAAGTGAAGCTGTACTAACCACCCCTGAGGTATTTGTGACCTTTGACAACACAGAAAGAAAATATTTGTAGTCTGAAACTATGTCTCTCCAGTAGGATGGAGTAAATGAAAAATATAATCTGGTTAACAAGCTGTACTTTTCACAAGAGGACAAAAATCTTATTGGAAGGATTCTGACTTTGCCTTCTCCAAGTCTCACAGAAATTAAATATTTAATAAAGTAACATTGGAAATTAATTCTGTAAAATGAAGGCAAAAGGAAAATGTAAAAAGTGTAAAAGTATCTTGAAAGATAGGGTAACGATAAAGATTGGACAGTTTCCTTTGACAAATAATTATTTATTCATTCATTTATTCATCCTGCACATATTTATTGAGTACCTACTATGTCCCAGCTACTCTTTTAGGTGCTTAGGCTACATTAATGACCAAAAGAGACATGTATCAGTAAGAAGATGTAAAATATTTTCACAATTGATGATTCTTTTTATTTTCATTCACAGAATACACCTTAAAAATAGTTTTTCTTAATCATTCATTACAACCTTAGTAGCTTTTAAAGTGTTTAACTCATGAAAAAGAGCTTTTATAAACTAATTTTTGCACCTGAATTAACTCTGCATGATTTGTGTAATTTCAAAACCTTCGTGGAAATGATCTTTTTTGTTTATAATTTTTTGTTAACTCTTCCATCAGAATGTGTGTTCCATGTGAGCAGGGACTTTATCTGTTGTCTTCATAGCTTTATCCCAACTCCTAACAGTGCCTGAAACATATTAGATGCTCCAGAAATTTAAGTATTTGTTGAATGAATGAATGCAGTAGTGGATGTTGAAACGTACAATTTAAGGCTCTACCTAGTGTGTGTGTGTGTGTGTGTGTGTGTGTGTGTGTGTGTGTGTGTGTGTGTGTGTTTAGGGTGGGAGAATCAGAGCAGGAATGGAGATATCATATTAATAACTGGGTTCATTGAGTTTTTGTGAACACATCACAAACTTGTTTACCTCACTTTTCACAATTCAACTGCTTTTCTCACTCTTACACCCTATGATCTTATATGTGGTCAATTGTGTAGTTTTAAAAATATTAAGTATTCTTGATGCAACTAATCATGCCACTTGAGGGAGTATAATTGTGAGTCCTTCACTCATGCTACTTTGTCGTGACAGCTGTAACTGCCTTCTTAAAATTTTTTTTGGCCCCATTGTCTCTATTATGTTTAAGACCCAACGAAGTGACAGCAATGCTGACAGTGCTTTCTAGAGCAGTCTATTGTGATGGCTGTGTCCAGCAGTCACTGGTGATACAGAAATACAGATATGGGAGAAATGTAAATAGGCAGTCCCCATGACCAGGGGACTTCTCCGGTTAAACTGACCTCATGGAGAGCAGCGCCGAACTCTGAAGCAGCGGGAGATGGGAGGGGAGTGTGCTGACACCGACATATGCCAGACACCATGTGCCTTTTCACCACGTTCCTCCAGCACCCGACTGAGCACCAGCTCTGTTACCTGTCAAATCAGCCTGAGCACTGCAGTGACACAGGGAGGAGAAACAAAGAAAGGAAGAGTTGTTTGCTGATATGGTGCCCATTTCCTGCTGAGATGCTACCATCAGGGTATACGTAGGACTTAATAATAAATACAGTGAAGTCCTTCAGAATCAGTGATGCTCATGAATCCTCCGTCAGCAAGACCTGGGCCCACATTTTCTCACTCCCTGCTTTGCTGAGTTCAGGGTCATGTGTTTACAGTTCATGCTTGAGGAGGGTAGAGGGGTCACCTCTGGGACAAAAAGTGAGTGAAGACAACAAAATATGAAATAAATAGAAATTAAATATATAATTCAATATAAATATTAAATATAAAGTAAATGAGGATTAAACCTATGATCATAAAGGCAATAATAATTTATTAACCATAGCAGGCCCTGAATGAATCACTTTACATGTATTATTTCATTTAATCTCACAACATTTATCTGTTGTCTTCATAGCTTTATCCCAACTCCTAACAGTGCCTGAAATATATTAGATGCTCCAGAAATTTAAGTATTTGTTGAATGAATGAATGCAGTAGTGGATGTTGAAACGTACAGTTTAAGGCTCTACCTAGTGTGTGTGTGTGTGTGTGTGTGTGTGTGTGAAATAGCCATTATTATTTCCATTTTATTTCTGAAGAAGCAGAGTAAGTTCCTTGCCCAAGGCCACATGGCTAGTCAGTGGTAGGGCCACAGCTGGAATAATAGTAGCAATTATATATAAGGCATTTCCATATGCCCATTTTAAATGAGAGTTTGACAAGAAATAATCCATTTTGCTTATCCTCACAAAATCTTTTGTTATTTGATCTGAGCATTCAGATTCTAGAGCCCAGCCTCTTAACTGGGTGTCAATAATTCCGTGATCTAAACAAAGGAAGGGATTTGTATAGCTTCAGAAATAACTTTGGATCTTCTGTATAACCACCTCAGAATTCAGTTCAATGTAGGATAATTTATCAGTCAGCCTCTGTTCCTCACTGGCTTTATGGCCATTGTTGCTGCCTGCTTGGCCACTCCCCATATACCTTAGCCCCTCTACTCTTTAACTGGAGAGGAATCTAAATAAAGGAGCTATGCTCTAGAATAGGGCCAAAGCATCTTCTCAAGTCCCCTGATGAAGTCTTTATGAATGGTAAAACCTAGTTTCTCAAAGTCATGGAAAAGGACTTTTTTCTCTTCAGAATGAAGCAGACAGCCATACGCTACAATAGTATACCTATCAGTACACAGACTTCGGTTGACAGAGAATTCCAGGGTTGGAAGAAGCAACAGAGGTTATATGATTCAGCTTTTTAAATATTGTTAGTCTAGGTAAGATTATTAGCTTCCAGCATTTTTTGGTGATAACATGTCGTTTTTAGGAAATGGTGATAGTGATCAATTTATCTTCCCAAATTAAGAGACAAGCCTAAAACTTGTGTGTTCAATACAAGGTTGCTATCTTAGTATCTCATGGTATCTCATATTCAGTATTCTTTTGAGTTTCAAGAGTTCTTGATATATTAGACATATTAATTCTTGTCCATCATACATATTGCAAATATTTTTCCCATTTTCTCTTTTACTTGTATTTTATTATACTCATATTAAAATTGTATTGTCAAATCTCTTCCATTTTTTAATTCCTTTCTATCTTTTCATACTTACAAATTCCATCTGTATGCCATTACTACACAGCCGTTCTTTTGCATCTTCTCCTAGAACTTGTATGATGACATTTTAAATCTATGTTTGTTAATCCATCTGGAATTAATTTTTACATAAAGTACATGATTCCCAAAATTTTAACCAGCTGTTCCAGCACAATTTCTTGAAGTTTTTTCTTTCTCTACTAATTTGAAATGCCACATTTATCATCTAATATGTTCTTAGAATAGATGACCCTGAATTGCATTCGCTACTTGAAGTTTAACTTTTCTTGGCTTTCTCTACCTAGTGATAATGTTTATCTCTACAATATAGTAAAATGATTTTTTTTCTTTACTAAAACATGCTACTCCACCGTATTGTTTCCACACTCTGCCCTTTGATTAAAATATTGCGTTGGCTTCCCGTAGTGCCTGGAGTCCAGCCTCACCACGGACCACTGTCCCTCCTGCTGTTTCAGCTGCCGGGCTCGTGCCTGAGTCCAGGCTCCTTGTCACCATCCACTCCTTGTCATTCTCCAGGAACAGTCTTTGGATGCCAAATGGACCCATAAAAACAGATGGAAAATTCAGGGCTTCACTTAAATTAAATACATAATTGGATATCTTTATTTTCTTAAAAATCATATGTCATATGAGTTTCTTTGGAAATAAGGGGATACGAAAGATGATTCTTGTCGAGTTCAGCAAATGTGGAAACCAACTATGGGCAAATCCTGTGCCAGAAATTGTGGGAGATATGCATTCACTCATTCATTCAACTAATATTTATTGAGGACCTACTGTGTTCTCAATCATCTCCTTGTTCCAAGGACACAATGGGAAACTAAAGACACATAGTCTTGTGTATGTTGGAGCTTGTATTGTAGTAAGGGATTCAAATATTAGCTAAATCATCTACACAAATAAGCGCATAATTATACATTTTTGTAAATGCTATAAAAATTATTATGGAAACATCTAAGAATTGCAAGTAGGAGTAAAGCACTGTTCATATTATTAGATACAAGTCCTTAATCAGATATATTATTTGCAGATGTTTTCTGCCAGCCTGTGACTTCACTTTTTATTCTCTTAACAGTGTCTTTTTTTTTTTACTTTATAAATTATTTATTTATTTATTTGTTTGTTTGTTTATTTATTTATGGCTGTGTTGGGTCTTCATTGCTGGATGTGGGCTTTCTCTAGTTGCGGTGAGGAGGGCTACTCTTCGTTGTGGTGCATGGCCTTCTCATTGCGGTGGCTTCTCGTTGCAGAGCTGGGACTCTAGGCACGTGGGCTTCAGTAGTTGTGGCACATGTGCTCAGTAGTTGTGGCTCACGAACTCTAGAGTGCAGGCTCAGTAGTTGTGGTGCACGCACTTAGTTGCTCCATGGCATGTGGAATCTTCCCGGACCACGGCTCAAACCTGTGTTCCCTGCATTGGCAGGCGGATTCTTGACCACTGCGCCAGCAGGGAAGTCCCAACAGTGTCTTTCACAGAACAGAAGTTTTTCTTTTTTAAATATTTTTGGCTGCATTGGGTCTTCATTGCTGTGCGCAGGCTTTCTCTAGTTGTGCCGAGCAGGGGCTAATCCTCGTTGGCAGTGTGCGGGCTTCTCATTGTGGTGTCTTCTCTTGCTGCGGAGCATGGGCTGTAAGCGCGTGGGCTTCAGTAGTTGTGGCGCGCAGGCTCTAGAGCACAGGCTCAGTAGTTGTGGCGCATGGGCTTAGTTGCTCCACGGCATGTGGGATCTTCCTGGACCAGGGCTCGAACCCGTGTCCCCTGCATTGGCAGGCAGATTCTTAACCACTGCACCACCAGGGAAGCCCAGGAGTTTTTCATTTTAATGAAGTCTACCTTATCACATTTTTCTTTCATGGATGATGTTTTGGGTATTGTGTCCATACACTCATTTCTACACCCAAGGTTATCTAGCTTTTTTCTCCTATATTTTCTTCTAGAAGTTTTATAGTTTTGTATTTTACATTTAGACCTATGACTTATCTATTTATTTATTTTAACATCTTTATTGGAGTATAATTGCTTTACAATGGTGTGTTAGTTTCTGCTGTATAACAAAGTGAATCACCTATACATACACATATATCCCCATAGCTCTTCCCTCTTGCATCTCCCTCCCTCCCACCCTCCCTATCCCACCCCTCTAGGTGGTCACAAAGCACCGAGCTGATCTCCCTGTGCTATGTGGCTGCTTCCCACTAGCTATCTGTTTTACATTTGGTAGTGTATATATGCTATGACTTATTTTAACTTAATTTTTGTGAAAATTTTGTAAGTTTAGTGTCTAGATTCTTTTTTTTTTTCTTCTGCATGTGGATGTCCAACCATTCCAGCACCATCCTGAGGAACTTTACAGTCTAGTAAAGGGAGTAAGACCTGTACACAAGTGATTGACTGAAATGACTTAACTCAGATGTTTGTCCAGAAGGATGTACAGAATTATGCTGAGGGTTTAAAACAGGTGGCATTTGAGGTAGACTGTGAAAAGTTTCATCACACCGATGGGACTGAGGAGGAAATTAAAAGACAAAGGACAAATCTTACTTATTTTTAAAATCTCACTCTGAGTGCAGTGTTGAGAAGGATATCAGAGGCAAAGGTGGCAGCAGGGAGGCTGCTGTGGTGTGAGATGAACTGTAGTGGAGGCGATGGTGTTGAGAAAGGTTTGGTTCTGGATTGGATTTGATGAAAGAGCTGAGGGGATTTGTACATGGGTTGCAGGAGGAGTATGAGAAAAAGTCAGGAGCCAGGGGTCAGGCTGACAAGCAGACGAATGGATCACCATGGGCTGAGATGAGGGTCGTGGGCAGGAGCAGGTTTGGGACATATTAAGTCAGCCACCTTCACAGCCAAGTGAAGCGTCGAGTGAGCAGCTGGGTGCTTAGGTCTGGAGACGAGCAGAGCTGTCAGTGCACGAGTGGTATTTAAAGCGATGAAATCAGGAAGTACATGTTGATAGACAAGAAAATAGCTCTAAGGACCAAAGCTTGGGAGACTCAAAAATGTGACAGTAGGAAGATGAGGAGGGACCAGAAAAAGATACTGAGATGGAGATGCCAGTGAGGTAAGGAAGAGAATCAAGAGAAGGACATAAGACACCAAGACAAACGTGTTCAAGAAGAGTTTGTCAAGTGCTGCCAGTAGGTTAAGTAAAATGAGGACTTAGAACGGACCGTGGGACTCAGCAATGTGAAGAAGGTCACTGTTGTCCTTAATGGAAGCTGTTTCCGTGGAGTGTGATGACAGCCTGACTGACATGGGTTTTCTTAATGGGTGGAGTGCAATTGAAGAAGTTAAGTATAGATCATTCTTTTGAGGATTTTTGCTATAAAGCAAGGAAATGGAATGGTAGATGGAGGAAACAAACTCAAGGACAGGTGGTTTGTTTGTTTCTTTTGGGGAAGATGTTATAACAGTCGAGAGGGAGAAATGAGTGATACAGGAGAGAAAGAGGACCCAGCAGGAATGATATCCTTGAGTAAGTGAGAGGACATGGAATCCAGCGCACAAAATGGGATTGGCCGTAGGTAGAGGGGGAACCATTATCAATAGTGACTTAATTCTCTAAGCAATGAGAAACCATTACAGTTTGGTGGGTAAGTGGTATGATTCTTATGCTTTGTAATCTGTGTATTCCTTCCCCTTTCACTAATGGACAGATTCAAATGCATAACAGTCTGCCCAAAAATAAACACTGAAAATGCAGTTATGCTCAGAATAGAGTGGGTTTCATGTCCAGAAAAGTTGAAACAAACCCTTGTGTTTACCTCAGCAACTTCTCCAGACCTCGTGTCAGATCAAGATCTTTACGCTGTTTTTGAAATTGCTGAAATGTTTCACTTTGAAAGTAAACTTCCTAGTACCTGAAATCCATTTTCTGCATACATTTTACCTCTTAAAAGTCCCCAGTGTGGCTTATTTTGTATTCCTCTTAAATTCTGCTGAATAATAATTTTTCAAATTATCATTCCTTGACTACCAGTGGGCTAACACTACCTCAGACAAAACTGGAAATCTAATGAGTGAAAATCGCTCCAACTCACCACTTTGTAAGAGATTAAGTCACACATCGGAATTTAGAGGAAGCTTTAAAGAATATTATATATAAGGTAGTTCTTGATGGAAATAATGAGCTCTTTTGATCATCCATGAAGTAAGTTTAATGTGTTGCATTTTCCCAGTGAAGAGGAGAAGACAGATCAAATGCATGAGGCTGTTTTCTGGTAAATTGTTATCGTTGAATTTAGCAAATCAGCTTCACAGATGTTTTTCAGTTTCTTAGTATCTAAAGTTGACTTTTACTATGATTAGTAGTAAGTTCTCAAATCAGAAAGGGTTTTCTTTTTTATTGCTCCTCAGGCATGAACGTCTTTACACCAAGAAAAGTAACTTCAACAGATCTTTAATTTCCAGCCTCAAGGATGTGAATGATTTAGCAACCCTGGAAGTTTTGGATGAGGTAAGAAACTCAGCTTAATTAAACTTAAACATTCTGTCTATTTAAAAAAATTTATAGAAGTGGTTTGAGGAGGAGGCTCTTTGAATAGCATCTGTAGGTTTCATGCTTTCTTCGTCTCTTAGCTTCCTGATCATCCCTCCTGTCTTCAGTTTTACTGTGTGTAACTCACGTTTGCAGATCTCTCCGGCCTGGTGTCAACTTTTTCTTCTTTTTTATATTCGAATTACAAAAGTGCTAGCTCCCACAAGCTTGAGTTGCTTAGGTCCAAGACCCCTTCTTCCCCTCAATTCTCCCCAGGAGTCTCAAAGGGGTGATTTGCTTCCTACATCACCATCTCAGTGGCAGGACCTAAAGCCTCGAAGATACCTTGAGAGCCTGTCTGTTACCATGGTCAGTGGACCCCTCGTGGGATCACAGAGCCCACCTTTTCGGGAAATGAATTCTGCTTGAAACTTCTTATCCCAGTGACCTCAGAAATATTTCAGACATCTCTCATGAAGGTACCAGTCCAAGCCAGTAAATTATAGTCTCATCCTCTTTTTCCTCATCACCTTTTATTTCAGATAATCACATCATTAGAGAAATAATAAGGCTCCTTTTCAGTAAAAGGTTGGGATTACTACCCTGCCTGATCCACAGGCTTCCCTTTTTTTAATACTTCTGATACATTCCTGAGCATTTTGCTTAAAAATGTAGCAAATCAGGAGGCATATTCTGAACTGAAGTAGTCACTTGGGAAATTTGGGGTTGCATAAACAACGCAAGTACTTCCTCAGAATAATCTTTCTTGAGAACATCAAACATCTTATAATCAAATAGTGTTTGTAAGCCAGAGGTTGCCAATACCTTTATGAATCTTTGTGTATCAGATTTTCCAATGGTGTGAAATCCTAAGCTTGTGGATTATAAAGAAGGCTTTACTAATCATATTGCTGGCCTACGTATTAAACACTGGGTTGGTTTGTTTCTATTGTCTGTGTTTTATTTTTTTGTCTCTTTTTTGACCCAGGATCTTTTGTGTCATATACTATAAATGATGATGTCTGGCACTGTTAAAATTGATTCCATGTATTATTTACCAATTGTGGAAGTTACTTTTCTGTACTTTTTACTCTGCCTCAAAGCCAAACATTTAAGCAAGGGAACTGAGACATTCCACAGAGCCATTGAATAACCTTCATTTGGAATAAAATCATGTTCACTATATCTTCTCTTCCCTTTTCTAGTGTTCTTTCTCTTTACTTCAACTGCTGCATTTACTTACTTCCTTGAAAGCATTGTGTATATATAATCCCTGTAGCATATAATATATTCTGTGAAAAACACAGGTGACAATGACATCCCTCTACGGCTCTCGAAAGAAAAGAAAATACCCATCAAGGGGAAGGATAGTTGCTGACCGGAGGTTACACTTCTTACTCTCAATAGATCTATTTCTTTCTGATCCTTCCTCCAGATTCCAAATGTTTTATTTCTTATCATTTACTTTTAAAATCATAATTGACCATCAGTCATTTCTAACAAAAAGAGATTACTTTTATTTCGTTATAGAATACAGTCTCAGAGCAACTTGAGAAGTGTTACTCCAGAGATCAGATTTACTTCTATGTGGGAGACATACTCATTGCTCTTAACCCTTTTCAGAGTCTGGGTCTTTATTCCGCAGAGGTATGTGGTGTGGCTTGTACACGTTTTCTTACTTTGTACAAAAACTTATACTCTTCAGGTATTTAAATTAATTTAATTTAATTTTATCTAATCCTTTGAATGAACAGTTAAATAATTATTGTTAAAACGTAGAGATAGGAAAAAACAGAAGATGAATCGATCTGGATGCAGTTTGTGGTCTTTGTGTGAGATGTGTTAATTACTTCTTGTCATTGGTAATTGGTAACTGGTCCACACTACATATCATATCAATAAACAGATGCCTAAAAAGTATAGACTTAATGTCTACCTCTGAACCAAGTATAGGAGAGTCAAAAGTAAAATTACATTGTATATGTAGGTACTGTATACTTAATGGCTGTAAAACTCATCATTATGAGTTTAAAAATTCCTTCTGGTTAAATTTTTAATATCAGACAATATGTTTTATGAATATAAGCACATAATTATCCATTATTCACCCCTAATGTTTAAATATAGAATAGTGTTCTGGAGTTAAGCTAGGCTGTTTTTCATTTTCAATTAGATCCATACTCTTCTAGCTATTTGTGTACTCTAGAACATTATGTTGTATTATAATAGTATATTACTCTAGAATAATACTGTGCTTAATATAATTTTTTGTGTGAAAAGTATGTAATTCTCTCAGTCTCTACCACTTTAAGATTTACAAGAATAATGGCATATTTATGAACCTTGACCAAGTTTTAGAAGACTGGGCTTTAGCACAAATTCTGCTATCAATTAACTATGTGATCTTGGGCAACGCAAATGAGAAAGTGTATGTTAAATGATATGAAAGGAAAAAAGTAGTGATCGTATGTCATACATTATTATATCCAAGGAATAGTCAACAAAATGATACCTGATTGTCTTATTTATAAAGTATCTGCTTATTTAAGGAAATCTTAGTATTTTGAAACTTTAAGTTCTGCTTTGGAAGTGGTATGCACTTCCGAAAGAGTCTTCTTTTAAATACCACTGCCAAAGTGATGTCATATTATGTCATATCATTTTCCCCCGTTGTTTTATGTCAGACTTTTATTTTACATAATTGTCCATGATTTGTGCATGTATGTGTGTATGTAATACGGATGTGATGTTTTGGTGGTATGAAGCTGTATTTTGATTCACCTTTTGCTTTAAAAATTAGCACTCTATCTGTAAATAAGTAGGGTTTAAACAAAAACAAAAGCCCTACAGCACATGTTCTTTTTAACCTTTAGCATTCCAAACTGTATATTGGAGCAAAGAGAACTGCCAATCCTCCTCACATTTTTGCCATGGCTGACTTAGGATACCAGTCTATGGTAACATATAATTCAGATCAGGTAAGGAGAGTCTCACATTTTTAGAAATTCTCCTCTTTGTTTCTCGTGTGTCAGCTGAATTTTGTGAGGATGAAGTCTTCTTACAGTTTCCTTTTCTCACCGTGCAGTGCATTGTTATTTCTGGGGAAAGTGGTGCTGGAAAGACTGAAAGTGCTCATCTCTTAGTTCAGCAGCTGACAGTGCTTGGAAAGGTATAATTTAATTTTTCTCTGTCCTAACAGAAATATTTGTTATACTTCAGAATTTAATTTAACTGATTAGGTTAATATTTACGAATTTCCACATTTAATAATGCACAGAAATTATAACACACTTGTTATCCTTTGTGAGTTTAAAATATAACAATATAAAGAGCATATGTTTTGTTTTAAGCAAATTCTAACTTTTCTCACTCTTAGTAGGCAAGGCTTTATAGAGGTGATTTTCTCTCTTTTTTGCCCTAACGTATTCTCTGAATGCTTTCCTTACTTCTTCTTCCTTTGTTACCAGCAAGATGAAGGGGAGTCAATATACAAAAATTAATTATATTTATATATTATATACATACTAACAATGATCAGTTTAAACTTAAATGTATTATTTATATTAGCACCATAAAACATGAACTATTGAAATCTAGATCTTACAAAACATGTAAAAGATTTGTATGCTGAAAAATAGAAAAAGTTGATAAAAGAATCAAAGAAGACCTGAATAATAGGAGAGATATGACATGTTCATGGATTAAAAGACTCAATATTATTAAGATGTCAATTCCCCACAGATTGATCTGTAGATTCAATGTAGTTTACAGTAAAAATCCCAGCAGGATTTTATTTTTTTTAGAAATTGACAAACTGAATCAAAAATGTATATGGAATGGCAAAGGAACTATAATAATCAGTTTTGAAAAAGAACAAAATTGGAGGATTAATAAATGCTACCTGATTTCAGACTCACTGTAAAAGCTGTGATAGTCAAAGACAGTGTGTTATTAAAGAAAAGATGGTATACAGATCAATGGAATAGAATAAAGAATCTGCACATATATGATTTATTGATTTTCAGCAAAGGTGCAAGGTCAATTAATGATAGTCTTTTAACAAATGGTGCTGGAATATGCGCATACAAAAGGATTGAACCTTACTCTAGACCGCACATGCTATAAAAAATTAACTTCAAATGGATCATAGACCTAAAGATTAAACCAAAAGCTATAAAATTTCTAGAAGAAAATTAAGTCAGTTAACTTTGTTTTTTGTCGTTTTGGGTCAGGCAAAGAGCTGTTAGATGCAACATAAAAAGCATAATCCATAAAGGGAAAAGTTTGATTTCACCAAAATTAAGAACATTCTGTTCTCTGAATGATACTGTTAAGAAAATGAAAAGACAAGCTACAGACTCAGAGACACTCTAATAAAAGACTTGTATCCAGAAGATATATTTTTAAAAACTCTTAAAATTCCATAATAAGAAATCAAATAACAATTTAAAAATGAACAAAAAAATTGACTAGCCATTTCAGCAAAGATGATATGTAAATGGCAAAAAAAGCAAATGAAAATATGATGTTCAACACCAGTAGTCATTATGGAAATGCAAATTAAAACCACAGTGAGACACCATTACATAGCCATTAAAATGGCTAAATTATTGTTTTTAAACCTGACAATGCTAAGTGCTGGCAAGAACATAGAGGAACTGAATGAAACTCGTGTATTGCTGATGAGAATGCAAAATGGTACAGCCACTTTGGAAAACAGCTCAGGAGTTTCTTAGAAAGTCTAACCATACTTATCATACAACCCAGCAGTCCTACTCCTAGGTATTTGTTCAAATGAAATGAAAACCCATGTTCATCCAAAAAGCTACAGACAGATAATTTATAGGAGGTTTGTTCATCATCTCCAGGGAGTGGAAACAACAGAACTAGGAAATGAATAAACAAACTATGGTACATCCATGCCATGGAATATTACTCAGCAATAAAAAAGAATGAACACTGATACAAGCAATGAAGCTCACTGGAAGAGATTTGGATAAATCTCAAATGCTTTAGGCCAAGTCAGAGAAGCAGATTAAGAAGACTACATGTAGGGTTCACTTGCTGTGTCATTCTTGCAGATGTAAAACCGTAGGCACAAGAACAAATCAGGGATGTTCGGCAGCTGAGAGTGGAGGGAAGGGTTGCAAAGAGTAATGAGACAATTTGGGGGGTGATGGGATTGTTCTCTATGTGGACTATAGTGGGGGATTTATGGTCACATATGTTTGTAAAAACTTTCAGAACTATATAAAGGGTGAACCTCTATGTAATTTTACCTTAATTTTAAAAAATGGGATGTTGAGGATAGAGACTTGGTTTGATTTTCCAAGTAGTGTCCTTGAAATAAGATAAATCAAGAATAATGTGTTCTCATTAGGCTAATGTCTAAAAAAGAAAAATCATTGTGTACAACTTATCCCTGCGAAAATGTTTATAGTGATTTGCATAGTTAGAAGTAGAGTCATCTTAAAATTTTTGCCGTCACAGTGATTATAGGAATCTTGTGCTACAAAGCACTGTGGGTACAAGGCCAGACCCAACCACTGTATATATAAAAGGGTGCCTCATGGTGTCAAAACAGCTGCTTAATTGAGTCTAATTCATTGTCAGAAGAATTTCATGTTCCTGTTAAAAATCAATTGACTGGTTATATGTTTTCCATCATGGGTGTGGGTATGGAATAGAAATATACTAGTAACCAGGCCTGTGACCCCTCAGAACTGGAAGAGCCAGTAGAGGCCAGGAAGGGGGGCCTACCTCAGGGCTGTCATCTCAATCCCTTCCCCATCCCCTTGCCCATCCACTTCCCTCTCCTTACTTCTGGGATAAGCATCACTCTACAAGCTTTTAAGTTCACTGAAATAAACGTCATTTTGGAGAGAGTTGGGATGGTGTGTGGCACAGCATACCCTCCTGGCGTGGAAGAGTTGAACACCTGAATAAATTTACTCAGGGGCCTTCCGCACGGGCCTTTGCTATTCTTTCTTGATTTGTGAAGTCAATAGAGGCTCTCGTCAATAACGGATTAACTTGTACGAATGTTGTTTTGTGGATGTCAGCACATCTAACGTTTATTTAATATATTTATCTTGTGCTAGATCTAAAAATGTGACTTGATATTAATTGGAGATGGTGATATAAAAACAAAAGAATTCTACCCTTATCGGGACTGAGTGTGTCTTTTAGTTATTTCCTTGGTAAAGATTTAGCAGATGCAAAAATGGTATGTTTGGTGGATGGAATTTACCTTTGTAATACACAGTCTTCAAAACCTAACGTAGCAGGGCACTGCTACCTAATACAGGTGGTTGATGTTTTCTCACCTTTTTCATGAGTCCAAGGCCAGCCCCAAACAACATTTAAAAAGAGTCAATGATCCCAATTCTTGCTCCTCTCTTTTCTCTCCCCTTATTGCCTCTTTTAGAGGATATCCAAAATCCTTATATGCCCCCAAAACCACACTGTGAATGCCCCCTCGGCCCTCCCCAAATTCTAATGTAGCCTATGTTCCAGAAATACCTGCTGCTCCTCCCTTACATAAACATTTCCGTACCTTTAACACAGCTGACTTCAGCAAGGTATTACACTGAAAATAATCCACTTGATCTGTTTCTACTAAGATGTGAATGACTGATACCTCCTTAAACCTCTAAGAGGGGGGATGCCTTCTAAAAGAGGTTGGTTGTTAACCCAAATAAATTTTCTGGTGGAATTTCAGTTTAATAAAGTGGTAAAGAAAAAAAACCCAACATGATGCTTGTTTTGGGGAAGGAAAATGTGAGATGGTGTAGGAGAAAATGGAGGGCCAGCCACGTAGGCCCGCTGGCCTGGACCAGGGATCCACATCTCCCTTCCACACAGCCGAGCTGTTCTTGATTTTCACAATTATTCCCTCTCCTCTACTTCTGAGTTCACACGTTATCTTTACTCCTCTAGTTGCCGGTTTGACAGCTTCCGTGGAAGCAAGGGAAGTTGGTCCACAGCTTTGGGGATCTTGTGGATGGGGACCCATATAGGTAGAGGAGGAATAACAAAGTTTGAGATGTACCTCAGTATGCGTAGACTGCTTATAAATTGTGTTTGTAAATCAGGAACTTAACAGAACTATATTTGAATAGAAAAAGTGTAAAGGATCTATTCGCCCCTCTAAGAAAGGAAGTGAGTGAATGTACCAGCAGGAGGGGAAAAATATACTAGGTTGTAACTTCTGGCAACAAACCAAGAAGATGCACTTGTATGTTTACATCTACATAAAGTGCTTATCAGAGAAGAGACATTCCATTCTATACAAAATTAATTTTTTACATTTTTTTAATATCTTGACATTTTCTCTAGGCTAATAACAAAACCCTGCAAGAGAAGATTTTACAAATGAATAATTTGGTGGAAGCCTTTGGCAATGCCTGCACTATTATAAATGACAATTCCAGCCGATTTGGAAAATACTTAGAAATGAAATTTACCCCTTCTGGGGCTGTCGTGGGAGCACAGATTTCTGAATACCTTCTGGAGAAATCCCGAGTTATCCACCAAGCCATGTAAGTTCATGTCACATATTTCCTATTTTCTGGGAAATGTAGACACAGATGATGCTTTTGTTTTAACAATAAAATGTCTTACTCATTTAACAAAATTTCAACAGAATTTTATTGATCGTCTACTATGTGTGAGGCATTTACTGTTGGAAGCAGAGATGCCTCAGCACTGTCTTACTCTCATATGTTACATCCAGTAAAGGAGTTAATAAATAGCCTGAAGTTTATGAAAACAGACAGAAAGCCTGAGCCCATCGTAGCGGCACTAACAGGATAACTTAGAGTAATTTCTCAAGTAGGAGAGAATATACTTCCCTACACAAAACAAGTATGAAATTCAATTAGAAATAACAAGTCATTTCTTTTCTTTTAAGTGCTGGTATATATAAATAGATCTCTGCATTAATTCTATGCTTCCCAATGTTTATACACAAGGGACCAAAAAACAAACAAAAACAGGATGCAGGAAGGGGCTTTATTGTAGTGTTCTTTTTCCTGCCTGCTCATAAGCCACCAACACCATATTCTGGAAAGTTTAGGTTGAGTGAGTTCTTTTAGGTTGAGTGAGTTCTTTTAGGTTGAGTGGGTTCTTTTAGGTTGAGTGAGTTCCTTTTAGGTTGAGTGAGTTCCTCAGTTTGTAGCCGAATGACAAAACTTTTCTCCTGTCCTCATGATTCCAAAACATCTTTGTTTGTTGTTCTTATGAAAAAACTAATCACAACATGGAATTTGTACCCTGGTCTTTATATTGTTTTTTTTAAAAGTTGTGGCAATTTAGAGTCTTCCAGTTTTCTTATGTTGGTTTTATGCCAAACATATCTACATTATTGTAGTTATGTGTGGTATGTTAAATTCTCAGGAACATAAGCTTCCTTCATGTACAAGTACGTTAGTATTTAATTATAAGCGCCTTCAAATGTGCTGTCATTCAGTTTATGATAAATTGTGAATATAAGTTGCTTGGAGCCGACCTCTGAGCTCAGCCTTCAGTGTAGAAAATTATCCTTTGGTCTTCAGTTCCAAAAATGTCAGGCATGACTTTTAGGCAAATGTGGCTTTGAATTGTGGCTCCCTGACATGTAGTCCACCTTGGGTAAGATATTTAAACCTTAAAGACCCTTATAGGATCTTGTTTCTGCAACCTACTGTGTGTTAGAATTTGAAATGCTTAACCTCTCTGCACCTCAGTTTTTCGTTTTTAAAAAGGAGTTAGCAGTGGTACCTACCTATTAAGATCATGCCTGTAAAGTATTTAGTGCAATGAAGAGCACATAGAAAGAACCCCATGCAGTTTAACCCCTTATTAGCAGTAGTAGTGTCGATAGTTGTGTGAAGATTAGAAATAATATCTCGCGCAGTACATGGGACACTGACAATGTCAGTAAATAGCAGCTCCTGTTATCAAGGTGTGCTGGGGCCCAGAACTTAGTGGGCATGTATGTTAGTGCCTTTGCCACCCATACCTGGAGGAACCTCCAGGTCTTATGCAAGTGTGGAGACTTTTTATTTTTACATCTTTATTGGAGTATAATTGCTTTACAATGGTGTGTTAGTTTCTACTTTATAACAAAGTGAATCAGTTATACATATACATATGTTCCCATATCTCTTCCCTCTTGTGTCTCCCTCCCTCCCACCCTCCCTATCCCACCCCTCTAGGTGGTCACAAAGCACCGAGCTGATCTCCCTGTGCTATGCGGCTGCTTCCCACTAGCTATCTATTTTACGTTTTGTAGTGTATATATGTCCATGCCACTCTCTCACTTTGTCACAGCTTACCCTTCCCCCTCCCCAAATCCTCAAGTCCATTCTCTAGTAGGTCTGTGTCTTTATTCCTGTCTTACCCCTAGGTTCTTCATGACCTTTTTTTTTTTTTTAGATTCCATATATATGTGTTAGCATACGGTATTTGTTTTTCTCTTTCTGACTTACTTCACTCTGTATGACAGACTCTAGGTCCATCCACCTCATTACAAATAGCTCAATTTCGTTTCTTTTTACGGCTGAGTAATATTCCATTGTATATATGTGCCACATCTTCTTTATCCATTCATCCGATGATGGACACTTAGGTTGTTCCCATCTCCGGGCTATTGTAAATAGAGCTGCAATGAACATTTTGGTACATGACTCTTTTTGAATTATGGTTTTCTCAAGGTATATGCCCAGTAGTGGGATTTCTGGGTCATATGGTAGTTCTACTTGTAGTTTTTTAAGGAACCTCCATACTGTTCTCCATAGTGGCTGTACCAATTCACATTCCCACCAGCAGTGCAAGAGTGTTCCCTTTTCTCCACACCCTCTCCAGCATTTATTGTTTCTAGATTTTTTGATGATGGCCATTCTGACTGGTGTGAGATGATATCTCATTGTAGTTTTGATTTGCAATTTTCTAATGATTAATGATGTTGAGCATTCTTTCATGTGTTTGTTGGCAGTCTGTACATCTTCTTTGGAGAAATGTCTGTTTAGGTCTTCTGCCCATTTTTGGATTGGGTTGTTTGTTTTTTTGTTATTGATCTGCATGAGCTGCTTATAAATTTTGGAGATTAATCCTTTGTCAGTTGCTTCATTTGCAAATATTTTCTCCCATTCTGAGGGTTGTCTTTTGGACTTGTTTATAGTTTCCTTTGCTGTGCAAAAGCTTTGAAGTTTCATTAGGTCCCATTTGTTTATTTTTGTTTTTATTTCCATTTCTCTAGGAGGTGGGTCAAAAAGGATCTTGCTGTGATTTATGTCATAGAGTGTTCTGCCTATGTTTTCCTCTAAGAGTTTGATAGTTTCTGGCCTTACATTTAGGTCTTTAATCCATTTTGAGCTTATTTTTGTGTATGATGTTAGGGAGTGATCTAATCTCATAGTTTTACATGTACCTGTCCAGTTTTCCCAGCGTCATTTATTGAAGAGGCTGTCCTTTCTCCACTGTACATTCCTGCCTCCTTTATCAAAGATAAGGTGACCATATGTGCGTGGGTCTATCTCTGGGCTTTCTATCCTGTTCCATAGATCTGTATTTCTGTTTTTGTGCCAGTACCATACTGTCTTGATTACTGTAGCTTTGTAGTATAGTCTGAAGTCAGGGAGCCTGATTCCTCCAGCTCCATTTTTCGTTCTCAAGGTTGCTTTGGCTATTCGGGGTCTTTTGAGTTTCCATACAAATTGTGAAATTTTTTGTCCTAGTTCTGTGAAAAATGCCAGTGGTAGTTTGATAGGGATTGCATTGAATCTGTAGATTGCTTTGGGTAGTAGCGTTATTTTCACAATGTTGATTCTTCCAAGTGTGGAGATTTAACTGGTTCTCAGAACAATCTGTCCTGCTCTCATAACTGTGTGAGACTCTGTCCTTCAGGTCTTTGGGGAATGTCCACCGAAGACGCTGAATTATTGGGATTTAGATGGGGCCACAGTGTTGCACAGTGTCAAGGGCACCATCGCAGTGGGTTGCCTGGAGTTGTGTGCTGCAGTGCCATCCATGTAGAGTATGATGTGAGCAGTACCCTCAGCAGCTACACAGTGAGGCTCTGGATTTGTAACCATACAAATAATCTCATTCATGCTTATTGAACTATTGCACCATATAGTCCAGGAAATAGCACAATTAGGATCGTATTTTAGGCATACTATTAAGAAAGTAAGCTTATTTTCAGCTGGCCTAAAGGATTATAGTTTTACAACATTGTTTATTGGGGAAAAGTATTCCAATTTACTATCAGGTTGAAATATATCTCAGTAATAATTCAAGTACATCTGCCTTATAATTCTTCCATTTTTCCAGGTTTTTTTACATCTGTTTTTTTACTTTACTTAATTTGAATTGCATTGTTAAATTCTAGAGAAGCTTTTTTAATGATCTTTAAAAATGAAAATGTCAGTGATGTAATAGAAGAATTCTTAGTAGGCCCTTTTTAAAATGGTAAATATAAATGTACCCTATCATTCAGGAACTGGAAGGAAAGAACCAGTTCAGAGGGTTTAACTGAGAGGACTGTTTACAGAGGTAGAGGGTACTGAAGAACCGAGAATAAATGGTGAGATGCCCACAGATGAACAGCGTTGAGAAATCATTCCTACACCTGGGTCTGAAGGGCAGAAGGAGGGACCACACTGCAGAGCCTGGTGAGAAGTAGGGCTGTGGAGGACTGCTGCCTGTCGGGAGCTGCTGCCTAAAGGAATATGTCGTCCCTTTGTGTCTGCGAGGGATTGGTTCCAGAGCCCTCTGCCGTATCCGCGGATGCCGAGTCAGTCCTCTGTGTCCGTAGGTTCCACATCCACAGATCCGGTTGGTTGAATCCGTGGATGCAGAACCCGTGGTTGTTGAGGGACAACTGTACAGCTACTGGGAGAAAGAGAGCAAGTGAGGGGAGGAAAACCTCGACCTCTTCTCCCTCCTTCCAGCCTCCTGCCTGTGCTCCCTGTTGGCTGAACCCAGCTGGAAGCCAGAGAGCAAGGGAGCCCGGGAACGCCAGTCAGCCAGTCAGTAGAGGTTAGATTGGGGGTCACCGAACAAGGCAAAGAAGAATGAAGAATGGATCTGAGGTGGCAGAGAAGAATCAGAGTAGACAATTTTTTAAAAGAACTTACCCTTTCTTTGAATGGAATAAATTCTTTTCTTCTCTTTTTTTGCCTCTACTCATGTCATCCTACCCCCATCTCTGACCACATTTAGTTTTATACTGATGGTATTTCTCACGTTGCTGCTGTCGTATAAGTTGTGACTTAAAGCCTTTCCTAAACGTAGATGATTTTAAAGAGGAAATTTTAAAAAGAGGCTACTCACTTCCAAGAAGAAAATGAGCATACAGAAGTCAGTGCTAGAAAATGCTCATAAATATAAATGATTTGCTGTTTCACTGTAGTTTTCTCCAGTTACTGCAATTTAGTTCAGCAGGCATTGCTTGCGTGTCTCTCACATGCCCAGCACTTTCCCAGACGCTGCAGGAGACATCAAGCAAATGGCAGATGTGTGCTCTCTGCTGTGGAGAAAGAGAAAATATTATTTATGGATCAATTACTCTGTGTCAGGCACTGTGCTGGGCATTTTACCTCCATAATCTCTTTTAATTCCTTCAGCAATATGACAGGGGTTATTGCCTATTTTCTACAGGAGGAAACAGACCAGGAAAATTATAAGAAGTTGTCTAATGTCAGAAAGCTAATAAGTGACTGAATTGGGGTTTGAAGCCATGTCTCTCTGACTCCAGAGCCCACCATTCATTCATTCATCCACCCACGTGGCTAATATTTACTGAGTACCTACTAAGTGCCAGGAGCTGTTCTAGGCCCAGGAGCTATAGAGCCGTAAGACAGGATTCCCGTGTACAGCAGCGCATGGTCTCCCAGGAGCCACACATGCTTTGATCCAGAGCTTGCTGATCACCATCACCGGCTGGTTTCTGATCTCGCAGGAAAGTAGGCAGTGAGTTCATCTGCGGAGAATGAGCAGGCAGACGGCAAGGGTCGGGGCGGATCGAGGAGACTGGATATCCTGGAGGAGGGAGTCCTGGAGGAAGGAGGTGTAACAACCAGGACACGCTAGAAGCACTGTTTCGTGAGCACTTCATGGGGCCCTGTGAATGCAAGGCTGCGCTGCTGGCTTTCCACGCCTCATTGCAGGTCCCTTTGTCGAATATTCCAAGGTTTCACACGGGGGGTGAGTCGCGCCCTGGTGAGGACTTCGTCGTAGATTTGAGGTGTTAGAGGCCTTGGCTGCACAGTGATCCCCAGGGTCCAGGGCACATGAGACAGCCTGGAGGGCCTTCCTGCAAATGGCTGAGTGGGACCCCGAGGAAGCATTAGAGGCTCCGCAATAGGGGTGGGCTGGAGCCAGAGAATACAGTGACACTTGAACAGTGGGGGGTTGAGGGGCGCCGACCCCCGTTGCCGTCAAAAATCTGCTTATTATGCAAAAATCTGCTTTTGACTCTCCTCAAACTTAACTCCTAATAGCCTACTGTTAACCAGAAGCCTTACTGATAACCCAGTTAACACATATTTTGTATATTATATGTATTATATACTATATTCTTATAGTAAGTTGAGGTAGAGAAAAGAAAATGTTATTAAGAAAATTATAAGGAAGAGAAAATACAGTGAAAGTACTGTACTGTCTCTACTGATGCCATAAGTTTATGTCATCTGTCTACAAGATGAATCACCTGTCAGTACCTACATCAGTATTGTCTTAGATGATACAAAACACTGTAGGTGTTATACTAACACTAAACATCAAAAAGGAAAAGATAATGTGAAGAAGAAATTCATATTTACTTACAGGGACAAGGATTCGTGCATTGATAAGGAAGAAGCAGCAGTGTGGTTGCCTTATGTCACCTGGTGTCATTGATACAATTGCTTCACCGTAGCCCAGCCGATACACTAATGAGTGAATCTTATAAAATTTTAGGGCATATTACAGCCATATTCATCATAGAGTAACGGAAACATTGGTACATTTTTTAGAAAACTACTTTGTGTTGATAGGCTGATACGCAGCTTCTCCAATTACGAGAGAGAGGCATGCTGTACAGTAATGTAATTCTTTGAAAGCAGAGTGATAAAAGAGTAAGAACAGTAGCACATTGTTAATTTTATATTAACTGTCACTCCCCTTATGCCTGTAAAGATAGGTTCTCCACTTTAAGTCTTGCACATGATATTCTACACACAATTTAAAAGTATCTATTGAAAAAATTTGCATATTAATGGACCCACACAGTTCAAATCCCTGTTGTTCAAGGGTCAGCTGTACTATCTGGTGACTTGCTGAGCCCCTACATTTGTTCCCGGGCCATTCTGACCTGGGAACCACTAATCACACGAGCGTGTGTGGGATGCTATGGAAGATTCTCTGCCTTTAAGGATGTAGTTAAGGCAGAACATGAGATGGGTAATCTTTGGAGGTGTCTTCCTTTCCTGTTCCTTTAATTCTCTTAATTGTTTATCTACCAAAGATCAGTATATTTCCTATAGCGTCTCCAGGTCTTGTCAAATTACCATCCTCAGTAAACTGATAATTAGAGAGAACACCACCAGTTATGCGTGTCTGCATATATGAGTCACTCCTCTAATTGTGCACTGCATCATTTAAGCGTTAGAGGTGTGACACATAGAGCAATCAATGTGACTTCATTCGCACAAAGCAAACTAAATTATATGCTGTGCCCGTCTTAGAGGAATTTTATTATTTTGTGGTGAGAAAAGGCAAGAACTACACTTTTTGTTTTGTTCTAACCTTGCTTGTGTACAACGCTCATGTTCATCGAAGTATTACTAGTGACTGCCACAAATAATGGCTGGGGGCGTAGAAGGTACGAACACAGCCAGCTCTAAAGGATGCCACCATCTCACTTCAGCATCTGAGCCTGTGATGCCCTTTTCCTGAAATGCTCGCCTGTCTTTGCTTCCATGACTGGACTCTTCTCTGAGTTTTTCTTCTCTGACTTAGATTTATCCATCCATTCCCAAAATGTATACTCATCAAAGATCTGTTCTTGGAGCGTTTCTCTTTTCTCTATATATCCTCACACTTAGCAATTTCTTCTGACATCATGGCTCAATGGGTAGCTCTGTGTGATTGACAGCCAAAGATGTACCTCTTGCTGTCTGCCAAGTTCATGTGTTTTTTTTTTTTTTTTTTTCCGGCTGCATTGGGTCTTCGTTGCTGCGCTTCTCTAGTTGCGGCGAGCGGGGGTTACTCTTCCTTGTGGTACGCGGGCTTCTCATTGCAGAGGCTGCTCGTTGCAGAGCACGGGCTCTAGGTGCGTGGGTTTCAGTTGTTGCGACGTGTGGGCTCAGTAGTTGTGACTCGCGGGCTCTTGAGCGCAGGCTCAGTAGTTGTGCTTAGTTGCTCCACGGCATGTGGGATCTTCCGGGACCAGGACTCGAACCAGTGTCCCCTACATTGGCAGGCAGATTCTTAACCCCTGCGCCACCAGGAAAGTCCCCAAGTTCATGTTTTTCATTTCCAACAACCTGGGTATTTTGCTGTCATCTCGAATTCAACTGAATACAGGCACACCTTGGAGATATTGTAGGTTCAGTTCCAGCCCCCTGCAATAAGGTGAATGTCACAATACAGCAAGTCACATGAAGTTTTTGGTCTCCCAGTGCATATAAAAGTTATGTCTTGGGTTTCCCTGGTGGTGCAGTGGTTGAGAATCTGCCTGCTAATGCAGGGGACACGGGTTCAAGCCCTAGTCTGGGAGGATCCCACATGCCACGGAGCAACTAGGCCCGTGAGCCACAACTACTGAGCCTGTGCATCTGGAGCCTGTTCTCCGCAACAAGAGAGGCCGCGATAGTGAGAGGCCCGCGCACCGTGATGAAGAGTGGCCCCCGCTTGCCACAACTGGAGAAAGCCCTCGCACAGAAACGAAGACGAAACACAGCAAAAATAAATAAATTAATTGAAAAAAAAAAGTTATGTCTACAATATATTGTAGTCTCTTATGTGTGCAGTAGCATTACGTCTAAAAAAACAACGCACATACCTTAATTAAAAAATACTTATTGTTAAAAAAAATGCTAGCCATCATCTGAGCCTTCAGCGAGTTGTCAGGTTTTGGCTGGTAGAGGATCTTGTCTTGATGCTGATGGCTACTGACTGATCAGGATGGTGGCTGCTAAAGGCTGGGGTGACCGTGACCACTTCTTAAAAGGCAATGAGGTTTCCCTCATCAATTGACTCTTCCTTTCATGGACAATTCCTCTGTGACCTGCGATGGTGTTTGGTAGCATTTTACCCACAGTGGAACTTCTTTCAACATTGGAGTCAGTCTTCTCTAACCCTGCTGCTGCTCCGTCCACTAAGTTTATGTCATATTCTAAGTTTTTTGTTGTCATTTCAACAGTCTTCTCAGCATCTTCACCAGGAGTAGATTCCATATTAAGAAACCACTTTCTTTGCTCATCCGTAAGATGCAACTCTTCAGCTGTTCAGGTTTTACCATGAGAGTGTAGCTGTTCAGTCACATCTTCAGGTTGCACTTCTAATTCTAGTTTTCTTGCTGTTTCTACCACATCTGCAGTTACTTCCCCCCCTAAAGGCTTGAGCCCCTCAAAGTCATCCATGAGGCTTGGAATCAGCTTCTTCCAGACTCCTGCTAATGCTGATATTTTGACCTCTTCCCATGAATCATGAATGTTCTTAATGGAACCTAGAATGGTGTATCCTTTCCATAAAGTTTTCAATTGACTTTACCCAGATTCATCAAAGGAATCACCATCTGTGGCAGCTATCGCCTTACAACATATACTTCCTAACTAATAAGACTTGAAAGTCAGAACTACTTCTTGATCCGTGGGCTGCAGAGTGGATGCTGTGTTAGCAGGCATGAAAACAACATTAACCTTGTTGTCCACCAGAGGTCTTGGGTGACTAGGTGCATTGTCCAGGAACTATAATATTTTGGAAGAAACCTTTTTTCTGAGCAGTAGGTCTCAACAGTGGGCTTAAATTATTCAGGAAACCATGTTGTAAACAGATGTGCTGTCATTCAGGCTTCGTTGTTCCATTTAGAGCAGGGGTCCCCAAGCCCCGGACCGTGGACCGGTACCAGTCCTGTTAGGAACCGGGCCGCACAGCAGGAGGTGAGCAGTGGGCGAGCGAGCGAGGCTTCGTCTGCCACTGGAAGAATTGTCTTCTGTGAAACCGGTGCCTGGTGCCAGAAAGGCTGGGGACCACTGCTTTAGAGGGCAGAGTAGTTTTAGCATAATCCTTAATGGCCCTAGGATTTGCAGAATGGTAAACGAACATTGGCTTTAGCTTAAAGTCACCAGCTGCATTCACCTCTAACAGGAGAGTCAGCCTGTCCTTTGAAGCTAGGCACTGACTTCTCTTCTCTAGCTATGAAAGTCCTAGATGGCCTCTTCTAATACAGGCTATTTCGTCTACACTGACAATCTGTTGTTTAGTGTAGCCACCTTCACGGATGGTCTTAGTTAGATCCTCCGGATAACTTGCTGCCGCTTCTGCGTCAGCACTTGCCGCTTCACCTCGCATTGCTGTGCTATGGAGACGGCCTCTTTCCTTAGACCTCGTGAACCAACCTCTCCCAGCTTCAGACTCCTGCAGCTTCCTCTCCGCTCTCAGTCTTCACAGGATTGAAGAGAGTTAGGGCCTTGCTCTGGATTAGGCTTTGGCTTAGGGGAATATTGTGGCTGGTTTGATCTTCTGTCCAGATCACTAAAACTTTCTTCATAACACCAGTCAGCCTGTTTTGCTTTCTTACCATTCACTGGAGTAGCACTTTTAATTTCCTTCAAGGACTTTTCTTTTGCATTCACAACTTGGCTGACTGACTGTTGCAAGAGGCCCAGCTTTCAGCCTATCTCAGCTTTTGACATGCCCTCCTCACTAAGCTTAATCATGTGTAGATTTTGATTTAAAGTGAGAGACGTGCAACTCTTCCTTTCACTTGAACACTTAGAGGCCATTGTAGGGTTGTTAACTGGCCTAATTTCAACATTGTCATGTCTCAGGGAAGAGAAGAGGGAGAGAGATGGGGAAACAGCCAGCCGGTAGAGCAGTCAGAACGCACACATGTACGGATTAAGCTCACTGTCTATATAAGATTGTCTGTAGAGCCTGAGGTTCCTGGCTCCCCAAACTGGTCACAACAGTAACATCAAGATCACTGATCACAGATCACCGTAACAACTGTCATAATAATGAAAAAGCCTGAAATATTGTGAAAATTACCACAGAGACGCAAAGTGAGTCATTGCTGTTGGGAAAATGGTACCAATAGACTTGCTTGATACAGCCTTCCCACAAACTTTCAATTTGTAAAAGTCGCAGCATCTGTGAAGCACAGTAAAGCCAAGTGCAGTAAAACGAGGTATACCTGTACTCATTGTCCAAAACCCATTTTCTTACCTTGGTCCCTATTTTTTGGAAGGGCACCATCTTCTCTAAGGTGGAAGAAGGAAGAGGGAGACTGAAACTGTAAGCCAGGAGAGAACTTCCTGATCTTGGAGAGGAAGTGTGGTCCATCTCAGATCGCTCCAGAGCAAAAGGAAGACAAGGGAAGGAGAAGCAAGGGTCCCTGGGGTCCTAGTATCCGTAGTTATGTTGTGGAACTTCCTGAAACAGGGACTCACTTTGTGGTGACCCACACTCCTTAACTGTACTCTTCCGGTGTCTTGGAAAGGCTGTTTACATGTAGAACCACAGAGTCATGGAACTTGAGATTCGTAAGGAACAGGTTTCTCTGCAAGTGAGAAGACTGAGCCCCAGAAGGACAGTGTACCCAGGTGGTTAAAGACGTGGGCTTTGGAGTCAAACAGCCCTGGTTGAATCCAGTTTGGCCATCCAGTCTGTGATCTGAGGGTGAGATTAGTGTCCCCTCTAAGCTTCAGTTCCCTTGTACGTGAAATGAGAGGGTCATGGCAGGTAAATGAGCTATTGCAGCACCCGCCACGGCCTGGCATGCTCTAGTTGTTATTTGTTTCTTTTTTTGTTGGCTCCTGCTGGCATGTTAACGATGAGAAGTCAGGGTGTTTTGACTGCTTGCTCCAGCTGTATCCCCCGTGTCTAGAAAAATGCCTGGCGGACACGCAGATATCCGCTGCGTGACTCAGACAAGTGCTTAGCAGAGTGTGCAGTCCTCTGACAGTGGTGGTCGAAAATAGCGACGGGTCGCAACCACAGAGGGTCAGAACCCAGTGTTCTGGGAAGTGCTTGGTGGCGCTTACAGGCGTTCTGGTAATTATATTGCCAAGAAACTTTAGCGATGAATAAATGTTCTTACTAACCACCTTCCTGAAAATGGCTTGTTTTTTTCAGTGGAGAAAAAAATTTTCATATTTTTTACTACATCTATGCTGGTTTAGCTGAAAAGAAGAAACTAGCCCATTACAAATTGCCGGAAAATAAGCCTCCCAGGTAACCCAGCAGCTTGAACTTTCGTAAATAATGCTTCTACTTTTCACTTAATCACTCATTTCACTTAATTTCAGATTTTCACCTGTCCTTTCTTTTTTTTTTTCCAGATACCTGCAAAATGACCACATCAGAACAGTACAGGACATGATGAATAATAGTTTCTATAAGTCCCAATATGAATTAATTGAGCAGTGTTTCAAAGTCATCGGTTTTACAATGGAGGTGGGTATGGAAGACATTTGAACCTCTTTAGGAAGTGTCTTTTTGTCCTCGCTGATGGTGAGAGTTAGCATTTATTGAGTGGTCCATATGCCAGATATTGTGCTAAGTGCTTTACATGGATAATTTTTAAATACTGAAATGACCTTATGAAATAACTAGAATTATAATTTTTACTTTATACATGAGGAACCATGTCCTTGAGATACAACTGAATTTCGTTTTGTTCTTAATCTTTTATTTTACTTATATTTGCATCTCCCACATATATATAAAATTTTATGTAAATGCAGAAATGTGATCATGTCACACATTCCTTTTTAGTGCAGTTTTCTTTTTCTAACAACTTTATTAAGATATAATTCACATACTGTACAAATCAGCCATTTAAAAGTGTACATTTTGGGGCTTCCCTGGTGACGCAGTGGTTGAGAGTCCGCCTGCCAATGCAGGGGACGTGGGTTCGTGCCCCGGTCCGGGAAGATCCCACATGCCGCGGAGCGCCTGGGCCCGTGAGCCATGGCCGCTGAGCCTGCGCATCCGGAGCCTGTGCTCCGCAACGGGAGAGGCCACAACAGTGAGAGGCCCGCGTACCGCAAAAAAAAAGTGTACATTTTAATGACTTTTCTTACAGTCACTGAGGTGTGCATCCTTCCCCCTAATCACTTTGAGAATATTTTCATGTTCTAAATTAGCAGTGATTAACAGTTCCTCCTCATTCCCATCCCACCTCTGCTTCTGTCACTGTACATCCATTTATTCTGGACATTTCTCATGAATTGAGTGAGACAATATGTCACCTTTCGTGACCGGCTTCTCTCATCTGACATAATGTTTTCAGGGTCCATCCGTGTTGTAGCATGTGTCAGTACTTCATTTCTTTTTATCGAGGAATCATATTCCATTGTATGGATATACCTCATGTTATTTGTCCAGGCATCACGTGATGGGCGTTTGGGTTGTTGCCACTTTTCGGTCATTATCAGTAATGCTGCTGTGCTCATCCGTGTCTGAGTTTTTGTGTGACATGAGTTTTCACTTCTCTTTAGGGTATACCAAGGGTGGAAGAGCCAGGTCATAGAGTAGCACAGTGTTTAACCTTTTGAGGAACTACCAGACTGTGTTCCAAAGCAGCCGCACTATTTTACATTCCAACCGGCAGTGTATAAAGGTTCTGACTTCTCTCCATCTTCCCCAGCACTTATTATTATCTGTTTATAGCCATTCTAGTGGGTGTGACGTGGTGTGTCACTGTGGTTTTGGTTTGCATTTCCCTAAAGGCTTATGATGCTGAACTTCTTTTCACGTACTTATCTTTTCAGGTAATTTATCATTTACATATCTTCTTTGAAGAAACATCTGAGAGTGGATAATTTTTAAATTACTGAAATCTCTGCTAGAAAGATTCTTTGCCAATTTTTTAATTAGGTTGTCTTTTTATTATTGAGTTGTAAGAATTCTTTGTATTGTAGATACAAGTGTCGTATGATTTGCAAAAATTTTCTCTTTTGTTGTCTTTTTACTTTATTGATGGCATCCTTTGAAGGCACATTATCTGTATTATTGATTTCACTTAAAAAATGTTTTTATTAATGTATTAATTTGGTTTCTTGTGTTGTTCTTTTTCTTAAGGAGAATACTTGGTTCCTCTGTTTCTTCCTTTTCCTTATTTAATAATGAAGGTATTTAAGGCTATAAATTTATCCCTGAGTAATAAAGATTTCTTTCTTTGTCCTAGGTTGTTCTTTTAAGTTTTATAACAAAGTATCTTGTTTACTAGGGATTCCTGAAGGTTTTTAGAGAAGCTTTCAGACTCTGCTCTTAGTAGTTTACTGTTTGCTGTGTTGATTCAATCCCACGATAAAAAGAACACTTCACTCGGAACATGAATCAGGCTTCTAGATGAACTCTTGCAGGAAAGTAATGTGCAATTTGTTGGATTTTAATTTCGTTTTCATAAATGACACTCCTGCAACTTGAAACTGTTAGTGTGTCTGCTTATGAAGTTTACTGAAATTTCTTGGGTTATCAAACCTCTACTAAGAGCCCGAGCTAAAAATAATACCTGATTCTTCTCCAAAAGTTTGGAAAATCTTATCAGCAGGATGTAAAGTGCAGACATGCTGATAGAAGTGACCCTTGACAAGCAGCATCCAAATTATGTGCCGTGAGGTTATTGAATCTCATTTTGCAGCGTGTTTTTCAGGCACTGTTGCCTCCCTTCGAAAATGCAAGGCTGTCAGCGATAACCTTTTGTCCATTTGACGCATTTGCTCACCAGAAGTTAATATTTCTAAAGCTGTACCTGTTCTCAGAATAGAGAAAAGTTTGCTGCTAAGTGCGTTTTCTCCAAATACGGAGCCTCTGCTGTTGACAGCTCTGACGACGGGTGGTCTCCCAGTCTTGACTTCTCTTTGAAAGCCTTTGACTTTACCTTGGGTATCCTTGCTGCAGGCCTGAGGGGAAGTAGTCTTAAGACCTTGACCTTTGACCTTAGGGAGTGAGGTGTGATCTCTGCCAGCTGGGTGAGGTTGGAGAAGCAGGACAGATGAATGACTTTTTTTTTGCCTTGAAATTAGGGCCTTCAGGAGAGGTTTAAGTAAACCAGGGTAATCTATGTCCATCAGGAAACATTTCAACTTCTGGAGTTAATTTTTCTGGTGTGGGCTTTCTCCATAGCCAGGAGGAATTCAGATTTGATGGGGAGACTTCCTACCTGGCTGCCTTTACAGCCCCAGAATTTAGAGACCTCCTTGAGTTCTGAATAAGCTTTGCTACCAAGTTTCTAGATGAACTGGTTGTGGGGAGGGGTGGGTGAGAGCTGTAGGAGCCATAGGGGACCTGGCGGGCTGCTTTCAGGACCAATTGAAGCAAAATAACTACTCTGGGGACCAGAGAAGAATTATTACCATGACTTCCCAGTTTTTGCCAGAGATGGAGAATTTTATGGACCAGAGAGAGAAGCATTACTGTAGACTCATGGGCAAGCCAGGGTTGAATGCATCCTTAGGCAGATACTCTACTCACAGGAAGTCTTGAGCTAAAGTTGAGTAACTTTTTGATTTAGAAGTAGAGACTCCAGCTTGATCATCTTTTTTTCTGAGTGATGCATTCTTTCCGTAGATTCTTGGACCCTGGCTGGAACTTTGGCTGGCTGCAGCTCAAATCAGGAAACTCAGTGGTTCTGTGGTCTCTAGGCAGAAAGGAGATGATTGGGACCTTCTCTCTGTTGATGCATTAAATAGCTTTAGGCTGTAAAATGGAAAAAAAAAATCCATTGTTTGTTAAGATTTCTGAAGGTTTTTAGGGAAGCTTGCAGACTTTGCTCTTAGCTGTAATACATTGCTATGAAGAACTTTCTGCAGGTGAGACACATGCATGGTTCTTAAAGGGCCAGTATATAAATCTTATTCCCCTACTGCACTCTCACAGAAGAAAAAGAAGAAGAATAAGGAGGAGGGGGAGGGGGAGAACAAGAAGCAGCAGCAGCAGCACAGGTTGACAGGGTGACGGGATTGACGAATGAGGACAGGACAATTCGCTTGATCAGTAAAAGCCTTTGCTGGAGAGTTGGGAGAAAAATGATGAGGACAGAATAGGAGTTGAACAATTGAGAGAGTACGAAGCTTATAGAACTTACTGTGGATATCTCATGTGAAGAGTGGAGTGGTATGTGCCCTTTTTTTAGCCATGATGTCTGGGGTGGTGGACATCATGTGACACTGAAAACTGCTGTCAACCTCACCTGACTACATTTTGGGAACAACACCAATCTGAACTCTACCGTTTGGAGTCAGAGATGACCCTAACACATTTCCTAATAAAATAGATATGGTTATTACTAGTGCCGTGTGTATGTAATTGGTTCAGCTCTGGAAGAGGAAGTCCCTGACTCGGATGGCATGAGTTTCAGCCATATTCCAAGTGACATATGACTGCCACCCAGAGATTTCAGACAAGCCATGGGAGACACTCCGGGTGATTCCACATGCCACCCTGTTCCAGACTTGGTCCCGTTCATATGCTCTGATTCTGAGGTTCCAACGCATCGTTGGTGACCACCTGGGTCTTTTGCTCTCATTCTGGCTCAAAGGACCAAGATCTTGCTCCCCGCTGAATGTTTGAGCACAACATAAAAGCCAGCTTAGCTGCATCAGGAGTAAAAATAGGATATTTGCGGCTCCCGTGGGCTGGCATGATGCTCGTTAAACTTGGCTCTACCCCACCCCGAGCCCTTCCGGGCTGTGGGCGCATCTTCCTCACTTCCGTTTGCCAAAATTCAAATTCAGATCAGCCTCCTCCCCTTCTGTTGCATCACTTTCCCTCTCCCTAACCTCCCTCCAACCCTGCCATCACCCACAGCTTGTACCTATGGAGACAAGTTGATTTAAGCACTAGCGGGTATCCTGGCTCTTAAAGCAGAAAGGGATGCAGTGAATAAAGAAAAACACAGCATCCACTCCTGTCTCCAATCCTTGGTCCTAGGCTGAATGTTGCTACCGGTAGATGCCCCTTTGGACTGCAGTCTGGCTCTATTGGTTGCCTGGTTGGGGGAAAACAGGAGAGGCTCATTGGATCTCAGAGCACCCTCCAAACGGGAAGCATATTTCACGCCAAGCAAGCAGGTCCTGCTGCCGACCCGGGCTGGGCCCCTTTGTAGTACTTTTCCCTGCTTCACATCATCAGAAGAGCTTATCTTCTTACCAGTTCCTTCCCCCAGAGGTTGCTGTCTTAGAAGTAGGGAACCATTTTTAATTGGTTTGTTTATTACTTCCAAGTCCCAGTCGTTAGAGGCAATGTTTCACTTATATTTGCCTCAACTGCTTTCCATTGCCTGGTAGAGCAATGTTTAGTCACATTAAAATGAAACCAGTCTAGCAGTTAGCATCTAGTGACAAACATATTTCATTTATGTAAAACTGGATGTTCCAAATTTAAACATATTCAGTGTTTACTGAACATCCAAACATATAGCTTAGGTTAAAGGAAAACATAATATCTGTTTCTGGAGCTGAAGCACAATCACTGCTAAATATCTTGTGAAGACTTTTAGTCCAGTTCAAGGTGACTCTCCTAGAATGTGCTGGTCTCCCCCCTAAAAGCAAAGCCTCAGACTGTTAACAGGGCAGACTGTCCCGCTTTGGAGACAGTGGAATTAAACTGAGTAGGTGTTTACTTCCTTTTTATCCCACTAGTGATTTTTTTTAATGTCATCTCACTGGCTTGTTTGGATTTTTTTTTTTTTTTTTTTGGCGGTACGCGGGCCTCTCACTGTTGTGGCCTCTCCCGCTGCGGAGCACAGGCTCCGGACGCGCAGGCTCAGCGGCCATGGCTCACAGGCCCAGCCGCTCCGCGGCACGTGGGATTCTCCCGGACCGGGGCACGAACCCGCATCCCCTGCATCGGCAGGCGGACTCTCAACCACTGCGCCACCAGAGAAGCCTTGGATATGTCTTTTGTCCATAGCTGCTTCAGTTTCACTTTGGAAAGAGGCAGCTTGCACAATCAAGTTAAATGGCTTGATTTTCACATCCTTTAATCGCAGCTTGCTGCCTACACATTTTACGGCTGCACAATTTTGGTGACTCTCCAATACAGAGAGTGTCTCTCTCTCTCTCTCTCTCTTTCTCTCTCATTCTGTCTCTCCCCCCTTGTCTTTCTCCGGTTGGTGCCAACAGTACCCATGGTGTAGGTTTCCCTTTCAATATTTCGGGGTTTACAATTTACTTGTACATTTGTGATTCAGCACAGGCCAGGCAAAGTGACAGGCAAATCAAAATCAGATATTCTCTACAAATAACACAAATTGGAAAACTCTTAAAACTTTTCAAAACCCATGATTTCCTAAGCCATTTTCCTGCCATAGTTTTAAGATAAATGATTAGTAGTTTTATGAGTCAACTCATTTAAAGGCAGTTTTTATTGCGTCGTGACAGGAATTTTATTTGTTTCCCTTTGCACAAAGTCACAAGTCTTTTGTCTAAGATGAGAATGCCTTTTCTTTTTCCTGCTTTAATTTTGCTTACATTTCTTATAACAGTCTAAAATCACAAGCTAGTACATTTTCTTTGGATTATCAGTTATGGCTTCAGTTGTGATCAAATAATATTTGTGAAGTAAATTTTAAAATATTTAAAGCATCACACAGTGTTGAATTTCTATGAAACACTTTATTTTTAAAAATTGGTTTTAGTCAGCATGGGAGGGGCATAAAATTCCCTTTTAGTTAGTCATTTGATAATAACTTAAAAATGATAATTTGATACCTAGTTGTCTTCATTCAACATACATAAAAAGTTACAATTCTTGAATGCCATAATTCAGCCAACATCGATGATTTGAAGAGAATGAGAGGACCAGGGAAGCCAGTTGACTTCTCTTAGTTTGACATCATAGTCTGTGGGATAACCTTGTTATGCTGGATCCTAAAGATTCTTCCCCAGTCTGTCGGCAGCCACAGGCACTGCCTTGCTGTACTCAAGGGGAGAATGATGCTAACATTTCTGTGCTGTGTTTCAGCAACTTGGAAGTGTATACAGTATACTGGCTGCAATCCTGAACGTTGGAAACATTGAATTTTCTTCTGTGGCAACCGAACACCAGATTGACAAGAGCCACATTTCTAATCATGCAGCTCTGGAGAACTGTGAGTTTTATTATCTTGCATTCAAAACTGAACTCCTAAAAAAAGTCTGACGACATACTGAAAGTGTCACATAGGGATAACTTCAAGCAGTTGTACTTTTTTGGAATCCTAAAAATGAATACTCAGATTCAAGTTGTGTCAAATGGAGTTTTCAAAGTCCACTATTTAAAACAGATCTTCATGGCTACAAATTAAGTAATTACTGTAGAAAACATTTCTAAAGGCTAGGCTTTCATGATTATTTTAGGAGCTATTTACATTTCAATGTAAAAACACAGAAAGCGTAATTAAAATTTAGCAAACTGATCTGAAAAAGAGTTAAAGTTGTTATTGTGATAACAATTTGGCATCTGTATCATTTTATAAGTAATAAAGACCTGAATATTTATTTTCGTACTGGATGGATTTTTTACACGCATTCATCTTGGGTTGATTAATTTCGGAGTCATTTTCTATGCAAGAAAAGTACATCATGGTATTTGCTTCAAATCAGCTTTTCTCTTACTGGCAGAGTTTGATGAATTATTTTAATAATTTAAGGTTTCTCACTGATACCGTCCAGTGGCAAAGCTTTTTAATTTAGAATATACCCTAATTTTTATTTTTAGTGTTGTCATATGCCTCTACAATTCCAGATTTGTTAAAGTTTCATTCATAACCTAGGAAATAATGTTATAAAATTTTGTTTATATATTTTTTTCTGATTTATACTTACTCAGGAACAGAATGATAATTTAGGATAATTTCAGAGGGCCACCCTGGTTTGGATCTGTCCCCAGATCCCCATCATCTCCATCCCACCAGCTTGGTAATACAGCAGAACAAGCATCTGAGGTTGGCATGTAATGATTGGCAGGTACCTGGAAACCTGTTCTGGCTTTTCATATATAAGGAAAACTTAATTGGCACATATGATATTAGGTTATCAGAAGCGGAAGGACTTGCCAGAAAACGCCAATGTTAAGATTCAAACCTCACCATCTGATCATAATTACAAGAGTTATCAGCAACCAACAGAATGAGTTGCAATAGAGCTATGTCGTAAATATGAGTACACTTAGAAACTACCAAACTGAAAAATGATTTTGATGATTGGAAACCCATTTCCGTATAGCAGGAGACAGTCATATGGGTCACAGAAGGTTAATATTAATATGAATATAGTTAAAACTAATTAAAGCACTCATGGAAAATAGAAATTTTACTAATTTACATTAAAGTGATTTGTAATTAAAGTTACAAGGAATTATCTCCAAACCAGGGCCATGTTTCCAGATGATTTTACAGGTGCATGGTTTCAATCAGGCACCAGTTTTGTCCATTCTATCCCAAAACTCTCGCCCAAATACGACCTCTTGCCTTTCTCTCCATCATCATTATTCTCATCTAAGACACATCACCTCTCACCTGCACTAAGTGACCACCCAGTTGTTCACTGCACGTTAATTCGTGAACTTTTCCAGGTTGTCCTCCACAGTTCATTCAGGAACCATTTAACACATGTATCCGTGGTGTCTCTCAGCCTTCCTCTCCCATCCTTGTCCCTCTCCTTCTCCCCCTCTATCTTCCCACTTGTTCTTCTTGATTAGCTTCTCATTCCCTCTGGATAAAGACCATCAAGATGAGAACTTTGTCTTAAAAGGGGTTCTACTTAGCAGTATATCCCCAGGTAAAACACCTGGCATGTAGTAGATGTTCAATAAATAAATATATGTCAAATTAATGAATAATGGGGGAATAGAAATAGACATACCAGTCAATAGGAGACATTATTCAGAAACAGAGCGAAGTAGAATTACCAGAAAGGCAGTACAAATCACTAGGGAATCAGTGTTGTAGGGACAAGCAACTGGCCGACCATTTGGAGGAGGGGGAGTTTGAATCCTTCTCATACGCCATATACCAAAGTGTATTCCAGATGTCTATCAATTTAAATGCAAATAAGTAAATAAATACATACATACATAAATGTACAGGACAAAATGCATTTATATAATCCTGAGATGAGAAAAGACTTGAAGGACTTTATGTGCAGAAAACCAAGAGCAGAAATAATTTTTTAAGTGGATATTTGACAACATAAAAATTAAAGCTTTCATACCAAAAAAAGGAAAATAAATTAAATTGCAATGCAAATGAAAAATGAGGGAAAATACTTGCAATATATATATCAAAGCATTATTCTCTTTAAACTCTTATAAATTGATTAGGAAGAGATGAATATATCAATGAAAAATAGGCAGTTTACAAAATAAGAAAATGAAAATGTGGCAGTTTACAAAGTAAGAACCACAAATCACTAATAAAAATATGCAAATAAGAAAGTATTCAGCTTTGCTAAGAGTCAAAGTGAAAGAAGAAAGCATTCTTTTTAAAAATAATAATCCCTGGTGTCCATGAAATTGTGTTGAAATTATTTACCTTTCATTTGGCTGGCAGGAGTACAGTTGGTTCAGAGTTTTTGAAGAGCAGCTAAATAGAATATATCAAAAGGCTTAGAAGTGTTTATATACTCAACCAATTGCTGAATTTAGGCAGTTTATGCTAAGAAAATAATACAAGACAGAAGCACAGATTCATGCCCAAAATATTCATCCTAGCATTCTTTACAATTGTGAATATATGGAAGCAACCTAAATATGCAACAATTTAAAAATTGATAGTTATTATATATGTCAGAATATTATGCAGCAAATTAAAATTATATCAACAAACAGTATTCAACAAAATGGGAAATGCTTAAGCTATTAAGGTAAAATGTATGTGCAGAATAGCGGTAATAAACATGCCTAGAAGGAAAGAAACGCAGAATGTTTTCTCTGAAGGTAGGATTTGTGTATTAAGCTTATATTACTTCTACATTGTGAAAAAATATTTTGTTTAAATAAGGTTCAACAATTTTAGCAACATAACCAAGAAATATCTTGTCCCAAGTGCTAAAACTAAATTTAAAATGTTCAAAATATTTTAAAAGGAGAACGACTGATTTGAGAAGTCAGCCTGTCTGTCCTGTAATAGTTTGGGTTAAGGATGTTTATTATATGCAACAATGAGTTTTGTTCACTGAGTTAAAATTACCTGTGATATTTAATTAAATATTAAATATTTGTTTGGGCAATAAGTTTTAACAAACTTTAGTCATTGACATATATAACTGAAAAATAGTAGTATGATTAAAAAGTATATGAATGTCAAGACGTTTTATGCTCGTTTGTTTCCATCTTGCAGAAGTTACTTAAAATGCATTTGTTTGGGTATATCCCTGAAGTCTAGGTAACTTTACAATTAATTTCCATGTTTTGAAAATGTGTCTATAATAATGGCATCCAAATGATAGCAGAACTGTTCATTATGTTTTTAAGTATTTTAACATAATTCAGTGAAATTGTGTTTGGCATCACCTAAACAACCGCTGGTTTGTGTGGAAGGTCACTCTATCAGCCAGCTCAGTTTGGGTTGTGCTGTATTATACAACAGCCTATAGCTGACCAGTCGAGATAAGCGGAGAAAGATGATCTAGAAGAAACACAGGGCTCCTATTGAATAGGATATTCTTTTTATATTATAAAACCTTCACATGTTTATTTCATGTCATTTGAAGAAGGTGAATTAAGACATTTTCATTCTCTGGGAAACGACATCATTGTCATCATATCTTCTAACAACACATGTTTATTTATTTTTAGCTGCTTCTTTGCTTTGCATTCAAGCAGATGAGCTACAAGAAGCTCTCACCTCCCACTGCGTGGTCACTAGAGGAGAAACCATCATACGACCCAATACTGTAGAGAAAGCTACTGACGTCAGGGATGCGACAGCGAAAACTTTATATGGACGCCTGTTTAGTTGGATAGTCAATTGCATTAACAGCTTATTGAAGTACAACGCATCACCCAGGTAAAAAAACTTTATAGAACTTGTTCCCCAAACGTCAGGTGATGTAAATCTGTTTTCTAATTTACTGATTTGTCTGTGAGTCCCTTTGAAAATGTTTCTAATTGGTGTCATTTAATTATTAAACTTTTGTTTCTAGTTTAAGCTCTGCTTTATTTCCTAATGGTGCCACTTCATTGCATGAGGTAGCTATAAAACTTTAAAACTGCTGGGACACAGAAACTGTAGCAACATGAATAAACATAATAGAAAGTGATTTTTTAATGTGACTTCTTACTGTCAATTTATATGTTCTTTTAATTAGAAGGTGTACTGTGAAGCATATACCATTTTTTACTTGCAGAGAATGTCTATTCAGCAGTCCTTTGTCTTTGTTTTGAGGGATTGAATTAAATTTTCAAGGCAAAGGAAAACTTTCTTTTCATAGTTTAACTCTCATTATAACCCAGCAGGGGTACATATGGTCTTCAATGAAATTTGGTTAAGAAATGCTGTAGATAGCTAATAAGTGATAGAGCAAGATGTGAACAGTAGTGTTATCTGACCATAACAGATGCAAAATGCAGCTTAAATCTCCAGCCTGTCTAGTGCCTTATCCGAAATCGCAGCCACCATTGAGTGCTCTCTGTGCACCAGGGATTGTGCCGAGATATATCCTTACATTTACATCCAAAGCTTTGTTCTCCTGTAAATTATATAATCTTTAGAAATTGGTATGTGAAAAATATGGTGGATTCCTACCTTAAGATCACCTCTTTCACACTTGCTTACTAAGCATAAAAGACCATTTCATATACATTTCAGGGGTGTAGGTCACTGTTATTTTTCCACTAAAATACACACCACACCATAGTAGCATTCAGACTATCCAGGAGAGTTAAGAACATCGAGGAATAACGTTCTTAAGTCTCTCTCCCTCAAAATTAGTGAACAGAGGTAACCATTGTGGAGGAGCAGGGCAAAGTTGCATCTGGAATATTGAATTGTGAAATAGTATTGAATTGTATTTTAAATTATTTCATTATGATATAAATTAATATATATTTATATCTTTCTCCAGGTTACTGTTCATCCCATATTAAAAATTATGAGTGGATAATCAAAAACCAAATAACAGTTCTTTAAAATAAGTAAAATATCTTTAGCAGGATGTTTTAATTGTCCTAAAATGAGAGACTAAATACTCTTTCACTGAATTTTTGCTTTTCTGGTATGGTTTTTACTGAACACATTCATACTATATTCTGAGCGCTGGCTAGGTTTTCCCTGTGATTCATGACTCTAGGAGTAGTTTCTGTAGTACAAGGAAAATATTATACTGTCTACATATTAAAATGAATGCTACCTAGTTAATGTTCTGTGGAGGGAAGCTTTTTCAATTAAGAAAATTTTCGCACGGACATATATACACTACCAAATGTAAAATAGATAGCTAGTGGGAAGCAACCACATAGCATAGGGAGATCAGCTTGGTGCTTTGTGACCACCTAGAGGGGTGGGATAGGGAGGGTGGGAGGGAGACTCAAGAGGGAGGAAATATGGAGATATATGTATATATATAGGTGATTCACTTTGTTATACAGCAGAAACTAACACACCATTGTAAAGCAATTATACTCCAATAAATATGTTAAAAAAATTTAAAAAAAAAAAAAAGAAAGAAAAAATTTTCACTCTATGTCCTGGTAGTAGTTTCTTAGCTAAATCACAAAAGTGACTCTGAGATACCCTGCTTTGAATTACCTCCTAAGAAAATAAATAAGAACTCAAAATAATGCCTCTTCAATCTTCCAGTGGGAATGATGATGAGCTAAGCATTGGCATTCTGGATATATTTGGCTTTGAAAATTTCAAAAAAAATTCCTTTGAGCAGCTGTGCATTAACATTGCAAATGAACAAATTCAGTTTTATTTCAATCAACATGTGTTCGCCTGGGAACAGGTAAGTTGAGGTGCTTTGTTATATATAGTATAGATGCATGCAGTGTGTGTGTTCTGTGGAGAATTGTACTATGAAGCAGGATCTAAATCATAGATTGAAAGCCTGAAACATTTAATAAAGACCAAAAAAAGATTTCCTTTTCTCCATGCTCATTATAAAAACAAAAACAAGCCCAAAAACTGGCATGCATTTAGTGTGTCTTGATACGTGATGCTGAGTGTACTCCACCAAAAATCACTGTACTCTTCTCCAAAACTTAGCATGTCTGAGTCCTTGCAAACAAAGAAGTTTCCTTTGGAAATTTAAGTAAGCAGATGTGTCTAGCTCTTTCTCTTTCTGTAGACTGCATAGCTGAAATTCTGTTTGAAATGTAAATATCCATCTAAAATGCATTAAACTTCAAAATTCCAGTTGCTAGGCAGCAGAACGCAAGATAATGGATTTGATGTAAATGCCATGAAACGGTAATTTTGTCACAGTACAATGTGTAATAATGATTCAGCTTCAAAAGTCAGAAACTCACTTGCATTGCATTTGGCAAAACGTTAGTGTTAAAATTATTTAGTTAATCAAGTCTAAAAGAAATAGTATTTTATATCATTTAGTGTGCTATTTCTCCTTTAAATAATATTAAATTGTTTTGTGTTTACTGATTAAAACTGAGGTTTTTGTTTAAATTTGAGATAAATTAGAGGTACATGAACCTCTTTTGCTTCAAAATATTTAGCCTTATTACAAATTTACTTTGAGATCGCATCTTGAAAACAGTGGTTGCACAAAAAATGTTTGGATTGTGACATTTCTTAGGTCAAAAAAGGGACATAAATTTAAAATTTTATCTGTGTTTGCACAGCTCTCATCTACCCCAGATTCTTGTTCATCACATACTCATTCTCTCACCCTCTCCCTCTACTCCTTCTCCACTCCTCTCCAGTAGCGCCATCCTTTGGCCTAGTTATATGATGAAATCCTTTAAAGTCTTTAAAAACAGAGCCCTTCTCCAGCCTGCTATGTCTGCAGCCATGGCCCTCCCCCTTCCCTTCATAGCCAGGCTCCTTGAAAACATATTCAACCTTCACTGTAATGTATTGATTTCTTCCCCGCCTGGGTACATTGAGTCCGTAGTATCTGGCTACTGGAAGGGCCCTTCTTAATCTCATCACTCATTAGTATCAGAAACATTTTAGTCTCCACATTACTATTGTCAACCCTGTTGACAGATTCCTGTTTCTGGAAAATCCCTCTTTTGTCATCCCTAACACGCTTTCTGTTTCTCTTGCTCTCTGCTGGGTTCCTCCTTTACTCTTCCTGCACCAGCCCATAAATCCGTGGTTCTTAACCCTGGCTACATATGTGAATCACTTGGGTAAAATCCCAGTGCTCAGATCCTATCCCACACCCATTAAGTCAGATATCGTCGAATGAGACCTAGCTATCACTGTTTTTCAAAGGTTCCCAGTCTATTCCAATGTGCAGCCAATTACTGCCCTAAATGCTAGCTCCCAATGGGTTCTATTTTTGACCTCTTCTTATATTCACTAGGAAAGAATCTGTTTCCAATATTTCAACTACTCCCTAAATGCTAGGGATGCTTCAGTCCTCACCTCCAGCCCATGCCTCTCTCTAAACCTCCCCTGATTAGGACAGCTTCCAGAACTTTATCCAGAATTGAACCCATCATCTTTCCCTCCCACTTATATTCTTTCTTAGAGAATGGCATCTCTGTCCACCAGCTTACTCAAGCCAAAGATGTTATGTTACTTTTCATTTCTCATTTCTGAAATCCAAAAAATCAGTGAGACTTATTCTTACTCCTCCCTCCCCTATGGTCCAGTAAAAACATTTGACATTTGACATCACAGTATTTAGTTTCCATTTTTGCTCTCTCTCACTAGGCTGAAGACTCCTTGAGGTCAAGGACTGTGGGATTGTGTATTAATTCTTTTTGTATCTTCAGAGCCTGACATATAGCAAATGCTCAATAAATATTTATTAATCAATGTCATCTTGCTTTAATGACTCACAGTGTTCACAGAATCCATTCTAACCAGAAATTGAAATAAGTAAATATTTTTTGGTTTGGACTTTTTGATAGGGATCTATTAGGATTACTTGCTTCATGGGACCAGGTGTGGCTTTGTGTATTTCCCCATCTGATTAATTAATTAACAACTTGTGTTAGCAGACTTCTATTATTCTTCTCTTTGGGGGGTTGAGGTTAGAACCTGATTTTATTGGAACTACCCTTTAAACCCGTGTACATATCTTTCAATAATTATTCGCTTTTCACTTTTTTATAAAATTGTAGTTTACAGTTCACTTTGATTGATAGCCTTGAACTTCATTCATCATCCTAACGCTCTTAATTGTTTTGTCTTTGGGCTTGCTGCAAATGAAACTACTCTAATATGGCTCCTTTAAAAATATGCTTGAGAGGCTTTCAAGACAAAACCGAGTCAAAATTGCCCCAACAAATTAAAAATGTAACTAGGATCCAAGATTATGCAAAGCACTTTGAGGAATTAAGGCCACTCCCAGTCCTTTCAATTGCCTTCCTAGGGTAACGACCCAAGCATCCCTACTTCATAATCTTACGGACCAAGCACTGGCAACTGAGTGATCAGGTCAGTGAATCTGTGATCTGGTGGACACAGGAGTAGTCAGAGATTCTGTTGGTTTTAACGTGTGTGTGCACCTGTTTGGATTTCTTTTTCTTTCACTCTGTCATTTATGTGTGAAAGCAAAAATTGTAACTGAGAAATGCTTATGTAGCTGTATGTATTAGCTACCACAGATAAAGAGAGCACATTTACACCAATTTCTATACATAAGAAACAGCTACTTAAGCCAAATCATTAATTAAAATCATGGTCACACTTCTTCTGGTCAAATGTAATCATAGGTTTGACCTAAGAGCTCCTTTGCTTAGTAAAGCTGTTATTGCTTATCAGGAAGACGTAATGTTCTCAGTTTCATGGACATACAAATGATCTATCCAATCTGAGCAAGACACAAGCCTTGGGTAGCATCTACACAGATGAAACCACTTCTGGTTCTGCTTTAATCAACAAATATTATCTTTATCGTCAGTCCTACAACATTGGGACATAAAGTTTGGCTAAAGGTGTTTCCTGTTTTTGCCCCAGTTCTGTTTGCATGTGATGTACAGTAAAGTTGGTTATGAAGGTATTTTGAATATCATTTTCCTATTTCTTTCTATTAAAACAATAATCAGTAGACTACAGTAAAACATGTTTAGTGGGCTTCCCTGGTGGCGCAGTGGTTGAGACTCCGCCTGCTGATGCAGGGGACACGGGTTCGTGCCCCGGTCTGGGAAGATCCCACATGCCGCGGAGTGGCTGGGCCCGTGAGCCATGGCCGCTGAGCCTGCGCGTCCGGAGCCTGTGCTCCGCAATGGGAGAGGCCACAACAGTGAGAGGCCCACGTACAGCAAAAAAAACAAAAACAAACAAAAAAAAAACATGTCTAGTGAAAGACTTTATGACAGTGACCTAATCCGTAGTTTGTTGAGTGGATAGTTTTGTTTCTCAGAATGGTTGCCTCCAACTAACCATTTGTATGCCTTTTGAAACATATTCCTAAGTCTGGGAACCTCATTTAAAAAAAAAAATTATTTATTTATTTGGTTGCACGCGGTCTTAGTTGCGGCATGTAGGCTCCTTAGTTGTGGCATGCAAATTCTTAGTTGCAGCATGCATGATCTAGTTCCCTGACCAGGGATCGAACGCGGGCCCCCTGCATTGGGAGTGCGGAGTCTTTTCCACTGGGCCACCAGGGAAGTCCCTGGGAACCTCATTTTTAACTCACTGGCAGCTATGCCTCTTTTCTTCTCAAAACCTACATTTCTATGGACATAAATTATACTCCTCGTAATCTCAACCCACAACCAAGAGCATCCAGAACTTGTATCTTTTTTCTCCTTACTATCTAGATATTTAGAATGTCTAAGACAGTAGGTCTAGAGTAGTATTGTTTTTCTAATGTGTATAATATATAGCTCCTGAAAATTGTCTGGTTTGATATTTCATTTGAAGCTAATATTTGAATATAACATTGGAAGCTTCCATACTTTTACAGCACTAGAACCATTTGACTTTAATAAAATTTAAAGGAACAATTTATGTCTGAAAACAGTAGTTTGAAAGTTAGATAATAATCTAGGTCCCCTCCCCTGCAAATAGGTGATGAGGAATATGGCTGTAATCTTTTAAAATTCAAGACTCAATCAAACTCTGCTAAATAAGTTGCAACTGAAAAGTGTATACTTTTCTGTCAACTTTATTAATTCCACAAATAGAGGATTCCTATTTCAGCCTTCCCTATTTGATTTGTAGAGCATTATTTTATGCACATTGTTTACTTCCATATTTTTCAAAAAACTTTTAATTAGCAGCTCAAAGAGCAGCAAACAAGCCATCGCATTTCTAATAAGGGAGGCATCTTTTCGAAATAGCCCTCACACTGAATCTCCATGGTAATTTGTAGCCAAGACTTTGCTTTTGTTGGGTTTGTTTTTGCTTATTTTCTGGTTTTCTTCCATATGAAAGGGAGCTCAATGAACACTAACGATGGATTAGTCCCCCTGGGCATGAGTTTGAATTGGAATAAATGCCATTGTTCTTTAGGCCCAGAACTCATGTATGATACTACAAAGCACTGCTCTAGAATCCTGAAGATTCACTCTACTTCCTCATATGCCCATCTATACCTAGGATAAGCTTTCTGATCCATTAGTGCAGCACATTTTTCTGACTGTTAACTGAGCTAAAGTTTTTTGGGGTTTTTTTTTTTTTTTGGCTGTATTGGGTCTTCATTGCTGCGCGAGGGCATTTTTCTAGTTGTGGCGTGCAGACTTTTCATTGTGGTGTCTTCTCTTGTTGCAGAGCACCAGCTCTAGGCGCACAGGCTTCAGTAGTTGTGGCACACAGGCTCAGTAGTTGTGGCTTGTGGGCTCTAGAGCACAGGCTCAGTAGTTGTGGTGCACGGGCTTAGTTGCTCCGCAGCATGTGGGATCTTCCCAGACCAGGGCTTGAACCCGTGTCCCCTGCATTGGCAGGCGGATTCTTAACCACTGCACCACCAGGGAAGTCCCTAAAGTTTGTTTTTAAAATGAGCTATTAATATTTGTTTTGCTGAAATATAGGCATACATGTATATACATATATAATTTATATATGCACTCATGGGTTTAAAATTAAAAGTCAGAAGTCATCTTATAAGCAGGAAGCTATTTACAGCACAAAATGGAAACAATAACTGCAATTATGGCTCTGGCTTCTCACAGAAACTGATGTGTATGAATTTTATCTCCAGCTGTTCATATCCTAAAGTTTAAAGCTTTTGAGGATTTGAATGTGGGCTCCAACACATAATTTGTGGCAATTACAAAGAACAAAGATTCGTTCAATTACATAGTATCTATCCTTGCAACGTTTTTTATCATCATAAAGTAAAAAGAATCAGTCATCTGGTAAAAAAATATGTGGGTAATTCGAAACAAACCCCTTATAAATGTCTTCAAATTGTTTTGCTTGCAAAGTGTGAATTTTTGTCTCATATCCAGCTCTCTTCCCTATTGCACACGCCATATGTGTGTGATGGTGGTGGCATTTGTCTTATGTGAGCTCTCCAAGGGATAAAGGCAATTTTACAGGCATTTTCCTTAAGCATTAAGACAGCTGTACATTTAAGAAACCCTTGGTATGCAATAAATCTTCCTTTATAAATGCTTGGCCAAGTTTTAGGCTACTGTTTGAGATCACACACAAATGTTCCTTAAACTTCTCACCTACTAAGTGAGCATGAAAGCTGGTACCCAAATGAGTAGATACACGTGGCACATCCCTGCAGCATCTCCTGGCTGTGAGCGGGCCACCCTCCCTCTCTGGCTCCCGCAGGCAGCCTCCTGGGCTCCTGGGTCCTCCCCGTCCCTCCCTCAACACCCATGCTGCACTCAGTCTGCTTCTTTTCTATCAGTGAAGTTGGCCAACACCCTGAATGTGATGTGAGGATTTGTGGTACTTATTTTGACAATTTGATAATATTTTTAAAAATCTTTTAATTATGATTAAAAATAATTTTGAGTGAAATATACAGTGAGGACCGTCAATCTGTATACAGTTACTATAGGAGCATCAATCCGTATACGGTTACTATAGGAGCATCAATCCGTATACGGTTACTATAGGAGCATCAATCCGTATACGGTTACTGTAGGAGCATCAGTCCGTATACGGTTACTGTAGGAGCATCGATCCGTATACGGTTACTGTAGGAGCATCGATCCGTATACGGTTACTGTAGGAGCATCGATCCGTATACGGTTACTGTAGGAGCATCGATCCGTATACGGTTACTGTAGGAGCATCGATCCGTGTACGGTTACTGTAGGAGCATCGATCCGTGTACGGTTACTGTAGGAGCATCGATCCGTGTACGGTTACTGTAGGAGCATCGATCCGTGTACGGTTACTGTAGGAGCATCGATCCGTGTACGGTTACTGTAGGAGCATCGATCCGTGTACGGTTACTATAGGAGCATCGATCCGTGTACGGTTACTGTAGGAGCATCGATCCGTATACGGTTACTGTAGGAGCATCGATCCGTTTACGGTTACTATAGGAGCATCGATCCGTATACGGTTACTATGGGAGCATCGATCCGTATACGGTTACTGTAGGAGCATCGATCCGTATACGGTTACTATGGGAGCATCGATCCGTATACGGTTACTGTAGGAGCATCGATCCGTATACGGTTACTGTAGGAGCATCAATCGTATACGGTTACTGTAGGAGCATCGATCCGTATACGGTTACTATAGGAGCATCGATCCGTATACGGTTACTATAGGAGCATCGATCCGTATACGGTTACTGTAGGAGCATCGATCCATATATGGTTACTATAGGAGCATCGATCCGTATACGGTTACTATAGGAGCATCAATCTGTATACAGTTACTATAGTTTTCTACATGTAAGATTAGAACATAGCATTGACAAACTGAAATAAAATTTTTTGGTAAAGACATAGACATGACAGTAAAGCAAAAATAGTTTAAGGTGAAAGAGATCCCGGCGTATAGAAAACTACATGTCATCTGAATTCCTAACTGAACTTCCTCCTTATCCTAAACCAATACCTGTCAATAGAATATAAATTTGTAAAATCCTTCATGGCTTTTAAAGACTTTTCAAGGTTAGGTACCACATACAAAAAGTGACTAGATGAAACTTTTCATCTCAAAATGTATATATCTCTTTTTCTGAAAAAGGAAGCTCTTCTAGAGAGCATCATTTAAATCTCCTTTCTCCAAAGTTCTTAAATATATGTAAAATATAACATGTATATTTTATTAGGAATTATGCAAAATACTTTCTCATTAGTTTACTTGTCAAATTCTGAATTAGTGACCTATGTCATTTCAAATGAATGATGATCAACATTCTCTTTGGCTTGCTATTAACGTAAAAATGAACGAGACCATTGATATCAGCTTTGAATAGAAAATACCAAAAGAAATAGATTTCCAATCATAAATTTTACTTAACATCAAGAGTTTAGATTTTTACAGCATGCATATTTACCACTGTGCTTTCTTCATTTTTAGTTTTTTTTTAATACTTAGCTACTTCAGTAAAATGTTATTACTAAAAATAATATGTATATATAGAAAGAGAGCAAATGATAAAGCAAATGCAGTAAAATGCTAGGGATCAGGGAACTTGGGTAAAGGGTACATGGGAATTCTTTGTACTGTTCTTGCCCCTTTTCTGTTAGTTTGAAATTATTCCAAGATAAAGAGTGGCAAAATTTCTTTTTTCACTATAATAAACATACTCAGTGCACCTCGAGTACTGATAACACCCTAAATCCTAGATTTTCAACCTATAAAGCCTTTCTCTTAGAGTGAGTAACTTCTCAATGGTTTCTTTCCACGCGGGCAGTATTTTCATGAGTGTGTACACTCATATGAGAAGTTGGTGAGTAGGAATTCTTTTACTAAAAGACAGGCTTCAGGGAATAAATGTGTATGTGGCTTCTTCCCCCTTGTAAATGTTCTGTCAACAGAACGTTTATTCATTTATTCATTAAGTTTCACAACACAGGCAGTTTTGGCATTCTGAAATGTTAGAACCAGAAGAAACCTAAATAGATCATCTATATTTCATAGATACAAATGACTCCCTGTGACTTGCCCAATGTTCCAGACTGGTTAAACAAAGCCAGGGCCGGAATCTGGGTCTTCTGATACCCATCCAGGATATTCTCACGAACAAACAAATAAGCGAAGTTCAGAAGAAACAAGGAACTTACAAAGTATTCTCTTGTACAGAAGAAAACATGCTCCATCTAGTTGAAGAAAGAAAGAAGGAAGAAGGGAGAGGGGAAGGAGGGGAGGAAAAAGAGAGAGAGACAGTATTTTCACATGAAAGGCCAAGGAGAATCAACGTAAGTCTGGAAGGAAGGAGACTGGAGAGAACAGTAACACTGAGGCAGGTGGCAGTGGTGACAGAGACTGTGACAGCCGGAGAGCTTAGAGACCACCTAACAAGAAGGATATAGACCTAGGAGATGGGACAACTGAAAAAGAGAATGTAGCAAAAACAAAGAAATCCTAGGATGTAACTTAAAGGTTGGAATGGAAAGGCAGAGAGCATTCTTGCTATGCTCTAAAGGGCAGGAACTCTACCTTTTTCATCTTTATTTCTACCTTCCCCAGTCCCATCTGCCCCTAAATATACACATGGCAGGTGCTCCACAAATGTTCAAGGAATTTCACTATGTAGCATTGTCTGCAACGATCTACACAGAGACGGTGCCACAAACCTAGGCGAACTGCAAATACCATCTGATATAAATCCCATTCATTCTTCTCCCATGACTTGAAGCAGAGAATCATTAAAAAGTGGACTAAACTTATAAAAATAAGAGATAGTGATTTATGACTTGAAACAGCAAACACAGAGAATAAATATTGAGGATCCTCTAAACCAACTGTTAAAATATTTCCAGATTCTAAAATACCTAAAACTGTGGAGCAGTGTCAGGTAATGGACTTACCTACATGAGAAGGATATGACTTCATTTCCGAGGTGCAAGTTCAGTGTAAGACTTCAGTGTGCCCTGTTACTGCATATACCCATCTTGCATGAAAGAAAATACCATGTAAGCCAAACTCCTTGATTGAAACCTTGATTTCGGGAAGCTCTTTTTGAAACTTCAGACTTAGCCCAAACTACCAGATGGTAGTAAAAACATATTCTCCAACAGTAAAATGATAACGTGGTGCTTTGGGGGGATAGGTAAGACCTGTTTATCCTTTACATGATGATGCAGTCTGCTAGGCTGCCTATATACTGTGTATACTTGAAAGTTCCTAAGAGAATAGATCTTAAATGTTCTCACCAAAAAAAAAAAAAAAAAGGTAATTATGTGATGGGATGGAGTTGTTAGCTAACTCTATGGTGGTCATCATTTTTCAGTATGTAAGTGTATCAAATCAAGACATTGTACACCTAAAACTTACACAGTGTTCTGTGTCGATTCTATTTCAATAAAGCTGGGGGAGGAGAAAGAAGATAATTTCCCAGGAAAGTCACTCAGAGCTCCATTCATTCATTTGTAATTTATTTAACACACCCAAGTCTCCCTAGAGACAGAGGAAAAGGCTACAGAGGGGAATAAAAGTTCCTGTCCTCATGGAGTTTTCATTCTAATGAGAGAGAGGGAGGATAAGTGAAAATGCTAGAAATACTGTGAAATAATTTAAAGCATGGTGGCTGGGACACGGCAGGGATAGAGAGTGACCAGTGGAGGAATGGGTATTTCTGGATCAGACCAGGAGACGGGGAAGGGGCTCTCTGAGGGGGTGAGACCTGAGTGATACGCGTGGAGCCTTTACTGTGTTGGTGTTCCATGCTGAGCAGTCCACGCTTGCATTTTCACCTGCCTTAGGAGCATGTGGAAGCTTGCAGCCCTATCAGTTTATGGTGGCCACCCTCCCACGCTGCTGTGTGAGTCTGAGGACTCAAGGTAGTAATCTCAAATCCCTCCTGGGGTGACACTTTGGCCCAAAGTATTTAAGCTTGTTGTTGAGGCCATAGCTGCGGATGCATCTTCCATAGGCTCTCTTACTGCTATGTCCTTCCACGCCTCATACTCAAAGTTCAATGCAGAACAAGGAGATCTTGTTTCAGGCATGAGGTTTTCTAACACCCACGGCTTCTCACTTCCTTTCTCCTTGATGTATGCTTAAAATGATCCCTTTTTCAAAAGGGAATTGGGGGCATCTCCACAGAGTAGGGATTATATATGTTAAACAGCTCAGCTTTACTGTAGTTAACAGCTCTACTCATCTGCTTTAAATGTATTTGTTTAATGTACAGGACATAGAGGACTTTCTGAGTAGTTACATGAGCTCCATTTCTCCACATATACTTAAAAACAACTGAACATTTTGAAATCATTACGGCCATAAAAATACATAGTATGTTGTTTTAGGCATGATAACTTTACTAAAAGTGAGTGCTTGGTGAATCCTGAGTAACAGCATTTTTTCTCCATTGGTTTGCCTGGAGATACTAACAAGTATCTTAAAGGTCTAAGCCCATTGTTTTCCAAGTTACTCTGCTCTGTATGACCTGCCACTGAAGCACTCAGCGGATGTTGACACAGGCAAATAGAAGTGACAAATGCATTGATTTAGACCATAACCTTGAACGCTTTCCACAGAAAATATACAAAACCTCTTTTGAACTTTGCAGTTGCCATTTAAGATATAATATGCTGTCAGCATAATGTGTCTGACAGTCACTTAATTCTAGGTCTGTGTACATCTCCCAAGGTTACCTTCGAGTGAAAAAGCTGTGAAACTTCAAACATTGTTTCCATTTTTTGTACTGGGTAAACTGAATGTCTTTCAGGTGATCTAACTTTTAGACCAGTGGGTTCTGCCTCATTTTTACATATTAGATTTTGTTTTATTTAAAAATATACATTTACTTTTCTTCCTGGTGACACTCTTGACTGTGATTTCAATTTTATAAGACCCCAAAAGCAGAGATTAAAACTTTGGCTTATGAAATGCCCCACCTGCCATTGGCTAAATTCATCCATGAAGATCCCAGAAATAAATTCTCTTTCTCTGAACTCCTGTAGTACATGGTACCTAGCATTTATCTATCCTGTGTTACCTTGCATTTTGGGTATGTATTTACAAAGCTAATCACTCAAATTTTATCTTAAATTCACTGAGGACAGAGAGTTTGTTTTAAACATCTTTTTATCACCCATCACAGTGCCTTATTATAAGGTGTTCAATGAAAATATTTAATGAATTAAAGAATATATTAAAATGGTAATGAAAGTAGCCTGTAACTTTCGTTTGTGAATGGTGCAGGGCATTCTTCCCCAGTCAGTAATTATTTGATACACTTCCCCAGTGATAGTTGCTTTATCACCTGAGAAAGTGGGGGGAACCCTCCATGTAAGCATCACTACAAGTCCGAGTTCAGAGGTCGTCTATGTCCTGTCTTTTACACATTGCAGCACTGGGGGTGAGGGGGACCCAGTATGAAGGCAAAAGTCATAGAAGCAAAGCTACAGCACAATTCTTCTTGTCCTTTTTGTAAAATAGATCATCAGTATCTATGTTGTGCTGGTACCAACATCTTACAGTAATTATTGTTTTTATTTTATGCATTTTATATCATACTCCACCACAAATGATTACTAGTGATTACCAGATATTATTACTTTGTTAGATGGAGATTGTTACTTCTGTTTAGTAGATAAAAAAACAGAAGTTTAAAGAGTAAGAAAATTCCAAAGGAATATATGGCTCGTCAAGTGGCAGAGCCCAGATGGGAACCTACGTGTTCTTGGTTCTCCAGCCATTGGTTGTTCCTGTGACCCACAGCCGTTCACCCCAAACAATGTAAATGTCATCATGACTGAAAAACTATGTTCTTGAGAGATCCAGCATTTCTGAATTTAGATAAAAGGCTTAAATTGGGGGAAGTGTAACCCTAAGATATACCTAATTAATATTCTATCAATTCTGGAACATGATTTTATTACTGCTCATTAACAACATAGTCTCCTGCATCTGGAAAACTTGAGATGCCTGTAATTCTAGTATAGAAGCTAGAAACTTTTTATTACTACCCTGAGTATCATCAGTGCTAACTTTAATGAACTGGCACTTCTGGGGAGAGAGAAATAAAATGATACCCTCAGCTTAAGGGCAAGGTCGTAGGGAGTAATTTTTTATCATGTGTGTAAAGTAGAATTTTAGGTAGTTGCTGCCAAGTTACATATTGTTCACAAAATTTTAAGTGTTTCTATACATCTCATGTTCCGTTACAGAATGAATACATAAATGAAGATGTGGATGCTAGAGTTATTGAATACGAAGATAACCGGCCTCTCCTAGATATGTTCCTGCAGAAGCCAATGGGTTTACTGTCCCTCCTCGATGAAGAGTGTAGATTTCCCAAGGCCACCGACCAGACTCTTGTAGGTGAGTTTTAAATTCAGTATGTCTACATAGTTTTCATGTAATACGGTCATGTAGTTATGAATGACTTAAAAAAATGTTTTTAAATATCTAGTAGAGTATTGCTGTGACAAAGCCTGCGTATCTAACTTTGGGGAAGAGGCTTTGGATCTAATACCTAGACCAGTGAATGTTTATAATAGGGTGAAATATTTAGTGATGAATTAAACAAGTTTCAGTATTGGACTTCTCCTTATATTATGGTAGAGCCCCAATCATAGGATTTTATGTTAGAAATGACCTTAGTAATTATCCAGCCCAAAACTAGAAATTGGAGGACAGGGCAAAAGGACAGCTCCAGAATTGGAAATGAGATACCTAACAGGGAGGAAATAAATTCATCTGTGATGTTCTCGTCATTTATCTGACTCACTGATTGCCTATTCTCTCCTCTAGTTGGACGATACTAGATGGAAAAGAAAATAACCCCAACGTGGTGGGGAAATCATTTCATACTAGTCCCTTGATTTTGATGTTAAAATGTACCTTCTAGGACATGAAATAACAGAGAACTTGTGCTGGTAAAACTGTTGTAGACATGCCTGTATGATCCTATTGTGTTTCCTATGTAATCAGTAACAACCTATAGCTCTTCTTATAAAAAAGAGAACCAAAATACCAAATTTCTAGGCTCATGGCTTCACATCCAGCTGTGTTTCAAAGCTCTCTGGACAATCTCAAGTACTTAGTTTCCTCCCTCTGTACCAGTGGTTCTTAAAATGGGGTCCCCAGGCCAGGAACATCAGTATCCCCTGGGAACTTGCTAGAAATGTTAATTTTTGGATCCCACTCCAGACCTGTTGAGTCAGAAACTCTGGGGGTGGGACCCAGCAGTCTATTTTAACAAACCCGCCAGGTGATTCTGCTGCTTGCTAAGGTTTGAGACCTGCTGACCTAAATCATATTGGAATGGTAAAATTCATGATCTCAAGTTTTGCCTTACCATTTATAATTATATTACAAATCTGCTTGTAATAACTATATAAAATTTTCTGTGTTTATTCACTGCACATTTTCCATTTTATGGTGAAAGAGATGATTCTGTCAGTTGGTTTTTTGTTTTTTGTTTTTTTTTTTTGCGGTACGTGGACCTCTCACTGTTGTGGCCTCTCCCGTTGCGGAGCACAGGCTCCGGATGCGCAGGCTCAGTGGCCATGGCTCACGGGCCCAGCCACTCCACAGCATGTGGGATCCTCCCAGACTGGGGCACGAACCCGTGTCCCCTGCATCGGCAGGCGGACTCTCAACCACTGCGCCACCAGGGAAGCCCTCAATCGGTATTTTTTGAGGCCCTCCTACATGCTTGATATTGGAGTTAAATTTTTTTCTACAGAAAAATTTGAAGGTAATCTGAAATCACAGTACTTCTGGAGGCCTAAAAGAATGGAAGTTAGTTTTGGAATTCACCATTATGCAGGAAAGGTAAGAACTCTGAAACGTTATAACTGAGTTTCTCTTTAGTCTTTCATTGAATAATAAGGCCACGAAAATTATGGCCCAAAATATTTATAGATGGCTGTAATGATATAAAGAGTACATCTTTCTGATCCTGAGGTGTGGCTTGGCATGTGTTTGGCTGCCAATGGGTACCTATTTTTTTCTTCTTTTAATGATAGCTGAGAACCTTTTGTATAAACTGCCTTCTTCAGACTTGAGTTGCTTCTCTGTCCATGGCAGCCTTTGTCTTTCCTCCTTCCCAACAAGAGAAGGTACCAGGCTGGAGGTACGGCCAGATCCCTGAGCTGATTAATTAGAATTAACTGATGGACTGTCATGCAGTCAGAGGAAGCAGTGTTTATGCATTGGTGGATACACTTCCTACACCAGAGCATACCTCAGATATGCCATCCTACCTATGGAAAGAAACCCAGGAGACAGTTTCTTTCCCTTCTGTAGAGAATAACAGGTCTTTCCCTCACAATGATGTTATAAATATTGGAGGACTAAGAAGATATTCAAATCAAGAAGGAATTCATAGACATATACAAACAAAATAAAATACCACAGAACCCTGAGCGTTCTAGTCTAGTAGAACTTCTGTGTCAGTCAGTAGTCCAGACTTTAGTCATTGAAAACAAAATCTACCTTAAATATCACAGTTATAACCTTTCTCATGATTTTCAGCATGTGATTTTCCAAATAAGCCTACTTTAAAATATTCGTTAAGAATTTCCTATGATCATTTTATCCAGTTCTTTTAAGATTAATTTATTTATTTTTGGCTGCACTGGGTCTTCGTTGCCGCGCGCGGGCTTCTCTAGTTGCAGCGAGTGGCGACTACTCTTTGTTGCGATGTGCGGGCTTCTCACTGCGGTGGCTTCTCTTGTTGTGGAGCACAGGCTCTAGGCACACGGGCTTCAGTAGTTGTGGCACGCGGGCTCGGTAGTTGTGGCGCATGGGCTTAGTTGCTCCGCGGCATGTGGGATCTTCCTGGACCAGGTCTCGAACCCGTGTCCCCTGCATTGGCAGGAGGATTCTCAACCACTGCACCACTAGGGAAACCCTATCCAGTTATTTTTAACAACTGTATTAGTCTTTTGGGCTGCCATAACAAAAATACCACAGGCTGAGTGTCTTAAACAATGGAAATTTATTTCCTCACAGTTCTGGAGGCTAGAAGGCCAAGATCAAGGTGCCAGCACATCTGGTGAGGTCTATTTTCTGGCTTGCAGATAGCTGCCTCCTCCCAGTGCCTTCATATGGCCTTTTCTCTGTGTACGTAGGAGGGGGAGAAAGAGATCTCTGGTGTATCTTCCTCTTCTTACAAGAACACTAGTCCTGTGGGATTAGAGCCTCACTCTTACAGTAAACTTCATTTAACCTTCATTACCTCCTTAAAGACCTTGTTTCCAAAATACAGTCACATTGGGGATTAGATTTTCCACATATTAATTTTGGAGGGACACAATTCAGTCCATAACAACAGCCACATTGGACCATCCTACAAAAATCTTTGGGTTGCATTGATCTTTAAAAATCTTAAAATTATTTAGAAGTGCCAGAAACACACACACCCACAGTGTATTTAGACCACACTACTCCTGAGATTAAATCTATAAAAAGCCTTTTCACTGCAGGTGAACCAGTTATCACAGAAATGAGAACACCTTGGGGGCCCCAACCCTCCAAACAGAGAAGGGAGACCCACAACATTGCCAACATGATATAATAAATGGGAGGAAGCAAACCTCTTTGATTATTTCAACCCAAATACAATCATTATGACACAGATTTTTCTCTGAAAAGATATAATGTAAGCCTGGAGAGGTTCACTTTTCCAACCGAGTTGTAAGGGACTACCTTTGTAAATCCTTGTGTACCTGTCACTTAGCGCTAAGTAAAGCTCTCAATAAATACCTATTGGTGATGATAATGATGCTGCTGATGAGGATGAGGGTGATGACATTGACTGTGACAATGATGATACCATGCTTTATCAACAGGTCATCTATAACGCAAGTGGGTTCTTAGCTAAAAACAGAGACACCCTCCCAACTGATATTGTGCTACTTTTGAGGTCGTCGGAAAACAGCGTAATTCGACAGCTAGTCAGCCACCCTCTAACAAAAACAGGTAAGCCGAGGCAGTTTCCTTCCATTTTTCTTGGTGCGTGAGTTGGTTTTATTTTTACAAAGAAGCTAGGTTTCCATTAAAGAAAAGTTTTGAATTACTCACCAGAAAAGACGGTGGTGTCCTAGCTGCTCACTAAAAGAGTACCGTCACCTTCAGAGAGTTCAGAATTACCTGCTGTGTCAGGAGTGGGCAACATTGGATGAGCCTTTGAGATCCTACAGGTTTAGTGAGTTCTGCCTAATCGATTAAAAAGTTGTGTGCCTTTTTCCAACCAACCATATAATCCTTGCATTTGCTCTTAAGTAGAAAAAAAAATGTAGTTTGGTCTTTTTCTTTATTGGAGTTCAGAATTGTTCTCAGCACTTCATTTTTTGTAGTTTGTTGATGTATAACTGACACACAATAAAGAGCATATATTTAGACAGTAAAATATGATGAGTTCTTGACGTACATAGATGAATTTTCTGCATCTATTGAAATTATCATTTGTTTTTGCTTTGTTTTTGCTTTATATCTATAAATATGGTGAGTTACATGGATTGATTTCTGAACGTTTTACTGACTTTTATTCCTGAGAAAGTCTTTTTTAAAAATGTTTATTGAAATATAGTTTTTTTTATATTGGAGTATAGTTGATTAACAATGTTGTGTTGGTTTCAGGTGTACGACAGAGTGATTCAGGTATACTTATACATGTATCTATTCTTTTTCTAGTTCTTTTCCCATTTAGGTTGTTATAGTATATTGAGCAGAGTTCCCTGTGCTGTACAGTAGGTCCTTGTTGGATATCTGTTTTAAATATAGCAGTTTGTATATGTCAATCTGAAATAGCTTTAGAGTAGGTTGTATCTTTTAGGAAAATTTTCTATTTAATCTGTGCTGTCAAATTTATTGACATAAATTTGATAATATCTATTTAATCTATGCTGTCAAATTTATTGACATAAATTTGACAATAACCCCTATTATTCTTTGAATGTCTGTAGATCTTGAGGTTATATCAGCTCTCTTATTCCTGATATAGATAATGTATGTTCTCTCTCATTTTATTCTTGATAGATTTTCTAGACGTTTATCAATTTTATTGATATTCTCAAAGAACCAACTTTTAGTTTCATTGATTTTGTCTATTGAATTTTTAGTTTTAATTTTGTTGATTTTTTTTTTTTTTTGCTTTTGTCTTTATTGTTTTCTTCTGTTTCTTTCAGGGTTTATTTTGCCTTCTGATTTCTGAGATGAAAACTTAAGTCATTGATTTAAGAAAATTTCTTCTTTTCTAATATAGGCATTTATAGGGGTTATTTATAAGTATTACATTTAATTTCTAAATATATTGGGATTTCCAGGTATATTTTTGTTATGTACTACTAATTTAATTTTGTATTGCTCAGAAAGCATACTTTGTATGATTTAATTCATTTAACTTTATTGAGACATGTTTTATGGCCCAGAATATGCTCTATCTTGTTTTATGTTTCATTTGCACTTGAAAATAATGTGTATTCTGCTGTTGGTGGGTGGAGTATTCCATAAGTGGCAATTAGGTCAACTTGGTTGATAATATTGGTCAGATCTTCTGTATACTTACAAGTTTTCTCTCTCCTGGTTCTCTCAGTTACTGGGAAAGTGGTTTTGAAATATCTGACTATAATTGTCAATTTATCTATTTTTACTTTCATTTCTATCAGTTTTTGCTTTATGTACTTTAAGGTCTGTTATTGGATGCATAACATCTAGAATTGTTATATCTTCTTCATGAATAGTCCCCTTTATTATTACTAAATAACTCTTTTATGTCTGGTAATATTCTTTGTTCTGAAATCTACTTTGCCTGATATTAATAGGAAGACTCCAACTTTCTTATGATTAGTAGTTAAATGGTGTATCTTTTTATGCTTTTAACTTCAACTTTTTTTGAGTTTATATTTAAAGTGGGTTTTTTGTAGACAGCATATAATTGGGCCTTGCTTTTTTAAATCCAACCTGATAATCTCTGCCTTTTAATTGAGGTGATCAAACAATTTACATTTAATGTGATTAGCAATATGGTTGGGCTTGACACTCTCTTGCTGTTTGTTTCCTATTGGTTACATCTGTTCTCTCCAGGCTTCATTGGGTTCCTCTCCCTGCATTGCAACATAAACCCTCTGGACAGAAAGCTGGAGTAATCATAGGGCTCACCTCATTTGTTTCCTCTCTCTCAGGGATCAGTGTCCTATATTGATGCAAAAATTGTTGCTTCATGCAAAAGTTGTTGCTCCTAAACAAATACTCCATGATTCCACTTATATGAGGTACTGAGAGTAGTCAGAATCATAGAGACAGAAAGTAGAATGTTGGTTGTCAAGAGCTGGGATGGGGGGCATGGGGAGTTAGTAGTTAATGGGTATAGAATTTCAGTTTTACAAGATGAAAAGGGTTATGAAGATTGATGGTGGTGATGGTTGCACAACGTTATGAATGTATTTAATACCACTGAATTGTATACTTAAAAAGGTTCAGATGCTAAATTTTATGTTATGTCTATTTTACCACAGTAAAAAAATTGGAAAGAAAAAAAAAACTGTTCCATAGACTTCGTATGTCTTTTTAGTTGTTTTAGGTGAGAAGGTAATCCAGTTTGTGTTACTTTATCTTGTTCATAAAAGAAGTCTTCAGTTTTGACTTTAACAATTGTCTACCGTAAATCAACTATACTCCCATAAAAATTTAAAAAAAAGAAAGCCTTTGAATGTTAGAAACAATATAATTGTATTAAAGCTCCAACTTTGGAGCATTTAACAGAAACAGATTGATGCGGCTCTCCCTTGTCTCATATTAACTCTAAAAGATGATATATATTATAAATATTCTTAATAAAGTGAATTCACATAAAGATAGCCATCTCTTTTTGTATCTGCCAACAGCATCTACGCATCTGATTTCATGTTTTCACCCTTATAAAATATGCAACCAGGTTCTCAATACTATGCCATGTCTCCTGACTTTCAGCAGAACAGTGTCTAGTTGGCCAGGGAGGAGAGCAGAACTCTATAGTCAAAGGTGTTTCAGTAACTCAACCTCAAAGCTATCAAAGGTGTTTGGGGTTTACATTCAGCTAGATGTGTACACATATAATAATAATAACAATGACAATAGATAACTTTATTTAGAAATTGCAATGTGCTAGTCACTGTACTAAGTACTTTCATTTACTTCTAAAAACAACACTCGGGATTCCCTCGTGGCGCAGTGGTTAAGAATCCGCCTGCCAGTGCAGGGGACACGGGTTCGAGCCCTAGTCCGGGAAGATCCCACATGCTGCGGAGCAACTAAGCCTGTGCAACACAGCTACTGAGCCCGCGTGCCACAACTACTGAAGCCCACACGCCTAGAGCTTGTGCTCTGCAACAAGAGAAGCCACCGCAATGAGAAGCCCACACACCGCAACGAAGAGTAGCCCCCGCTCACCGTAACTAGAGAAAGCCCGCATGCAACAACAAAGACCCAACGCAGCCAAAAATAAATAAATTAAAAACAACACTCTGAGGAGGAACTGCTTTTACAGATGACACACTGAGACTGGGGAACGTTGAGCTGCTTTCTCAACATTACCCCGCTGAGAAGTCTTAGAATTAGGCTTGAAAGCTCAGGTTCGTTGGTTCTACATTATGCTTCTGCAAGATTCTAAAATAACCATGGCCCTTTGCATGCAAATATGAAATATAGTTCGGCCAGCATTAGGGGGAAATACATCAGAATTGCTGGCAGCTCAAATCTCTAGTTTGTTTTATCACAGGTTCGTTCATCAGGTCAACTATAGATGCAAAGAGGATACATTTCTCTGAAATTAAGATCTACGCTAATTTTAGTTCTTGCTGGTATGCATAAATGAGTTTTTGAAAGGCTCTCACTTTATCTTGTTGTTAAATAATTTTATGGTTAGTGTGTAAATTTTGTTAAAGGGAAATTAGTAATCTTTAAATTCCCTCTAGTTGTTTGATTTTCAGATAGACTTAAAATTTTATGTTTGCTTAATATTAAGTAATGATATCTATTAAGCAAAGGGTCTGTCCTAATTCATGTGCTTCTAGCACTTTGTATGTTCATCAGGCTTCCAAGAAATCTCCAAGTCTATGATCACTTTTTCTCCCAATTAAATTATTTTTTTAAAACTTTCCCTGATAATCCTAAAAAAAGAAAGAAAGAAAGAAAGAAAAAGAACAGTAGGCATACTTCCTGAAGCTGCCCCTCTGACGGTCATCAGTTACTGTCTCTGTCCACTCAGCTCTGTTCAGCAAGAGTCACATTTCAAGAGGGAACCGTGCCGAATGCAGTTTCAGCCCCGCACAAAAGTCACCCCCCCTCCCCAGCACTTTTCCTGGGGTGATGAGGGAAAGGGGATGAGAGCAGAACAGGGCGCTGCCAGCCACGCCCCAGGCAGGGCTCCTTCCTGCACCCTCATCTCTGAGCCAGCCTTCTGCAGCCACAAAAAAAATGTGAGGAATTTGCCAAAATATGTAGCCTCATTGCCTGCAAGAATGAAAGAGAAACAATCTTCCTGAAGTGATACGGAATTCTGGAGATACTTGGAACATTCCTACTAGGATGATAAACTCTTGGCTCGTGGGTTAGTTGGTGTACTGTGCTTGGTGGGAGGTGGGCAACGAGTGAAAGAGAACTGACATTTCCAGGCACCACGGGCTAGACACACCGTCACCTGTCATCAGAATCCTGTGAGGTAGGCGTAATTATCCACGTTTTATGGACTCACACTGTGACTCAGAGACTAAGTCGATGATCCACAATTTAAACACTGCGGCTGGTGTGCAAACCCAGGTCTTCCTGGCTTCAGAGGACGTAATCTTTCTCACTACACTGTGATTTTCCACAGCCTTGGGTTGTGTACAATTATAGAGCCCTAGCACCAGGCATATATTTCTGAATGTTAGGTTGAAAACGTCCTTTGCCCTCAACCACACTTGATTTGCTTATAACTACTTCATGTGAATTAATGATCCATATGATTTTTAAGGCCCATTGTAAAGCTTACATTTGCACTAAAGAAAGTCTCAGATGCTATTTAGCACACACACACAAAGAAGCAAATTGCTCCCTTTATCCTAATCACCCCATATCTTGTAGCAATTAAACGGAAATCCAACACTTACCTCTCCTTTTTCTATTCCCTAAGCTGGAGTGTTTTTCTGAATTTAAAATTTGTTATACATTTTCAAGTAATATTATTTGATTTCTAAGTGTCTCAATAACTAGTTAACCAAGCACGTGAGTATGAATATTGCAGGGCCAGCAATGCTTATTTTAACATTGAAGTAAATGGAGGAAATCTTCTACCATTAAGGATTCTAAAAGGTGTATTAATTTTATCTACATTCCCATAGGTAATCTGCCATATTCTAAAACTAAAAACATAATGAACTATCAAATGAGGACTTCAGAAAAATCAATCAACGTGACAAAGGTAAGGAAATGTATTTTTCATGGCAGTTGAGTCTAATCTAACCTTTACAATGGAAGTATTTGTATGATAAGAGTAAACAGCCTTTCCCTTCGTTTTCTCCCTTTGATCTTTCTTTTCTACTTAAACAGATACTTATGTTCATATTACCGCTAGTCACTAAGATAATCATGCATTTCTGATATATTCCTAACTCTTCATTTATAGCTAGTTTTAATGTTACTCTAAGACCAACTAAAAATGTATTAGCTAAGGTCAGAGATACATTCCAGGCAAAACTGATTAAAATCCCAATGAGACTGGCAAAACAATTACCTTAAAATTAAAATTCAACATTTTGTTATTTTATGTGTGTGAAGGCATAGACTAAGGAAAATTCCACGTGCTCCCTGTAGAGCATAAATTACAATAGGTGCTGAACTATCGCTGTCTTTCTGGGTCTTAGGGTGAAACTGGAGAAGCCGCCCGTCACGCCAGAGAGACAACCAACATGAAAACACAAACAGTTGCATCGTATTTTAGAGTAAGATATTAAATTATGTTGTGTGTGCTTAGGCATGTTATTTATTCTAAATGGGAGTTACAGATTAAAAGTAAGTAACAAATATCAGAGTGCTATTAGCAAAAGAAAATTTGTGTTGTATTTCATTTACTATCTGTTAGATACACGATATATTACAGTGCATTCTGAAAAACCTATGGGTTGGTTTACTTTGGTATTTTATTGATGAAATTATTGTATACTAGGTCAATCTTAATGGCGGTCTGTAGCTTGGTTACAATTTGTCCATAGAACCAAATACATTTTCACTAGAATAAAGCCTAAAAGGGTTTGAAATTCAGTGGTATGAAAACCATCAGCCCTCCTTCCCACCCCTGAATGATCTGAAGGTGGACAGATGGACAAGGTTGAGCATCCACCTCCATTCCACATCTCCCTGTACCTAGACGAGCTGAGCACCTCAAAAGAAAAACAGAACTGGTGTAGGCACGGGACAAAGAGAAGGGACACCAGGGAGATACCAGTAACATGCCAAGGAAGTGAATCACTGTGTCCTTAGCATAGGACCAAGGTGACCTTTCTTCCTTGGACAAGATAGGAGAGAGATAGGAAAGAAAAGAAGCACTTCATTCTCTCTGTGCCCTGGAGAACAAACTCTAGATGACCCTGCCTTCATTATTGGTTCCAGTTCTTGTTTATCTCTCTGATAAAATCATACTAACCAGCCAATGAAAATGAATAAAATACCACCTAAAATTTAGAAATTTATTAATACCATGTAATGTGGGAGAAGGGGAGGAAATAGGGTTAAATTTACTACATGTTCAGTGAATAAATCCAGTTCCCTAACAGAGTCATGAAATACTTTTAAAAATAACTGGGTAGCTTTATTAAATATTTCTCAAGTCCTAAGCTCGTAGCAGACAGTGTGTGCTTAACATCTTTGAGTAGCACGTAGTGCATTTATATGCTTAATATCTCGTTTGCTGCTGGTACATCCACCTTACAGCAGGCTGCAGCACAGCTGAAGGACTGAAAGTATTTACAGCCAGATTATTTTCGTCTTTAAGTGAGTCATCCAAGACCATTATCATACCACTGTTGTTGACATCAAACAGTGTGTGTATGTTCCAGCCATGCATTCATAAAGTCGTTTTACACCTCGGGCTGCAGTGAAAAGGGATAGAAGGCAATTCCGTATAGTATGTACCATATTTTAAGTTATGTTTCACTCTGCAGAGGAGGATGAACATGATATAATACTCTGCCTTGGTCCCTAAGGAGCACCAGTGCATAAATTGCAGGGAGCTCTTGCTCAGCATGCCAACAGACACGTCTATCACCTTTCTATCTCTAGTGTCTGGCAGATGTTTGCAATGATGACTCACAGATAAATGTTATGAACAGGGCCCCAAAGTGGCAGACCCCAGCTGTTTGAAGAAGCTCACAGCTGAGTGTCGGTGCCCAAGAGGAAGCTGTGCACACCCAGTGCTTTGTCAGTTGCCCAATTCCAGGATTTGGTTTGCACTGGCTTTGTAACCCAGGCTTTATATTTCCATCAGTAAAGGAGATTCAGCCATCAACAGCTGTCTATGTTCATACACTCGTTACCTTGCCAACAATCGTAATCCCAGTCTTTGACATACTGGTTGGTTGGGATTTCATTTTAGTTGAACCATGATTATCCTACTGTGTTATGCTTGGTTGTCCAGCAGTTGGCTGCTGTTTTAATACGGTATTGCTGCAGAAGACGGTTTTCATATCTGTGTGGTTAAAATATTTCTAAAATCAGGAAATTATCAAACTAGAGCAGATTAGAATACTTCAGTGGATTTGCTTATTTTTATAACTGTGTCTTACACAGTAAAATGCATTAACTTCTCAGTCCTTATTTTAAACTAGGAGATGGTACTCAGAGGGATTAAAGTGTTTACTTTCGTACTTTCTACAAAAAAAGAACTAGACAAGGAAATTAATCGTATAAGGAGGAAACCAGATTGTGTGCTAAATATTGTAATTTGGCCAGTTTCCCTGAGAGGATATAATTACTTCCAAACAAGCTATATCAAAAATAATTTCGTCTATTAATCAAAGTTGCCTTAAGAATTCACAGGCAAGGGCTTCCCTGGTGGTGTAGTGGTTGAGAGCCCGCCTGCCGATGCAGGGGACGCGGGTTCGTGCCTCCGTCTGGGAAGATCCCGCATGCCGCGGAGCGGCTGGGCCCGTGAGCCATGGCCGCTGAGCCTGTGCTCAGCGATGGGAGAGGCCACAACAGTGAGAGGCCCGCGTACCGAAAAAAAAAAAAAAAAGAATTCACAGGCAACCTTTTAATAGCTAAGTTCCTAGTTATTGCCTCTACATTTTTATGAGTAAATATGTATTTTTTAAAATATACTATCAAGAAAATATTTATTAACACATATATCCCTCATTGTGAATTACTGTGTAACTCTCAGTTTTCAGATTTTATTCTTATAATTAAAAGAAAGACCTGCGAGCTCATAAGTTTCTGAATGCTATGCTGGGAATTTTATTTTTGTTGCATATTATAGTATTCTCTGATGGATTTGTTATCTAAAATGGTGGTCGGCCAACCTCACTTTGTCCGCTGCATCAAACCAAACAATGAACGTCAGGCAAGAAAATACGACAAAGAGAAAGTCCTGCTCCAGCTTCGCTACACAGGCATTCTGGAAACAGCGAGAATTCGAAGGCAGGGATACTCACATCGGATACTTTTTGCCAACTTTATAAAGCGGTATGTGGACTTCTTTTTAGTTTCCATGTACAGTAAAAAGTCTTGAGAAGAATTGATAGGAAACAGAAAGAGAATCACGCAGGGGTTCTAGAAAGGAGGCATTTTGTTCATGAAAATGATTGTGTGTCGAAAGAGCAGGTAACTCTTAACTGGGGCTGGAAATTTCTGTTGTCAGCTGAGAGACCCAGGTCAGAGACAGGATGACAGAGGGGTCTGAGATTCTGTTCTGGGGAGCCGGTTCTCATCTTAGCTCTGCCACTTGCTGGGTGACCATGAGCCGGTACCAGTGATCGCCAATGAGGGGAGACTTTGACCCTCAAAAAACATGTTAATGTATGGAGACATTTTCGGTTGTCACAACTGGTGGGAGGGCAGGGTGCTGACGGCATCTAGTGTGTGGAGACCAGAGATGCTGCTAAACATCCTAAAATGCACAGGACAACCTCCCCGCCCCCAACAATGAATTATGCAGCCTAAGATATTAACAGTGTCAAGGCTGAGAAACCCTGGCCTCCAGGAAACCTCATTTTCCTCATGACTGCCTGATAGAGTTGTTACGAGGATCGAGTGAGATAGTCTCTAAAGGGGATTTAGAAGACATACAGAAGCAATTAGGTTTTAGGAGCCCTTCTCAATGTTCGAGATTAATGTAAAATGAATTAAGTTATGTATTAAATGTATATGATCAACTAACACACTAGTGGTGCTATAGAGGCTCAATATCTTATATATTTAATGTTTGAAATGCCCATGTTTCTGATACTTATCAATTCGATGATTTAGCCATTAAACTTGAAGTTTCAATTTTCAAAAGTGAAGTCTATTACAATTTTCAGGTAAAGCCTAGCATTTGAGGAAGTCTCCATAGGTAACATTCTCTGCCTTTTTAAAGAGTGTACAAAGTAATATTAAGAATAAAACAAAGTTTTGTGATTGCACAATGAACTGTGCAATCACAAAAAAACCACAAAACATTGTCTTGTCTGTGTGAAACATTCTTTTACTTGGGGTAACCAAGACCCTTTCTAAATGAAATGAGAATTCTAATTCTTTTTGCATATTTTCAGCAATTCATGGTAATTTTTGATTTTTTTTCTTTAGAGACCTAGGAAAGGAAAGAAAGGTATTCATTTGAACTGCCTTGATAGAAAGAAAACCCTCCCACATTTTCATGACAGAGAGCAAAATTACATAAATATAGTGACTTTCATATTGGCAACTCTTCTATAGTAGTTTAAGACAGACTTAAAAACTTCAAGGTTTAGAGTTCAGAAGTAACGCCAACATTTAATCATTGACTTTACTTCTCACAGAGCAGACACAATTTTATATTCGAAACTTAAGAAATAAAAAATACTGGAATTTCTTATTTGGCCAGTAGGTAAATTCTCCATTCTGTACATGAAAGCAGGTAACCCAAACATTCTTGAGTTTCAAATTTCAAATTAAAATTTGACCTTATTATTATACTTTTCATTTTTTAGGAGAAGAGTTCATCTTTAACTTGCTTAACTATCAATATAGGTAACATTAATATATTCTTAATATAAGTACCCTTAAATTTCAGTGACTTTTTTTAATATACAAGGCACTGTGCTGAGTACTGTGGAAGACACTGAGTTTTAAAGCTTGCTTGATCCTCAAGAGTTAACAGTCCAGTTAGGATTCTCAGAGCTGCAGACTTAGAGGTTAATGAACAATGCAGGGTAATAAATACCAAGATCCAAAGGGATGGTACATAGTGTAAGAGTTCAGGGAAGAGAAAGATGACCTCCAAGAAGGCTGATAAGAGAGAATATCAAGAAAGAGTGCTAAACAGGGATCTGATGGTGGGCATAGTTTATGGAGAAGACAGGAAGGGGCTTCCTTGGTGTACAGGTTGGTGTTCCAAAGACTAGAGGGACTTGGATTAGACTGGCTGAGCAGTATGTGTCACTGACGTGACAGACATTATAAAGATGGGATCAGATGGGCAAACCGATCAGGTAAAGTTATGAAGAGAGAGCCTTAAATGCTAGAGTAAACTAGTAGTTTCAAAACTATCTATGGTTTTACAATCTGGCCCGTAGACGAGCTGAGCTGATTTTCTTGACGATGTTGTACTTGAAAGTAACTTATTTGGAAGGTCAGAGGTGAGAATAAAATTTTAAATATGCTTCCAAGTCCCACGCTATTATAGAATAGCAAATTACTACATGATAAATGAAGAGGGGAAAAAACTAAGCTTATGGAGAACATGTGAATAACTGTTCTGAATCTAGGAAGCTCCGGAAATAAAAGGCTAAGCCTTTTCTCTGTCACTAATTTGAAAACTGTCATCCGAATTGGCTAGACTCTTAGGAAGGCAGGACAATTTGCAAAGGCCCTGTGGAGGTGTAAATAGGACTAAATAACCCTCCTCTGTCTGGCTTAGCCTTTGACTAACCCTCCTTGTAAGATGCAAAATTCATCAGACCCTTTGTCCATTCTGTTGTAGACAAACTCTTCTGTTTTGTGACAAAGAAATAATCCTTAAGGAAGACACATAACATGAACTTACTTTGCACAAGACACTGGGTTTTTACTGTAGTTACTTCAAATGAACCCTTATACTAAGAAGCCACTGAAGTTGGCTCTATTTTCCCACCAGGCACCTATACACAATGGTTTGGCTTTCAGAGCTCTAAAACAAACAGAACTTAACGAAGGAAGTAGTGTAGTGAAGGAGGTAAGTACACATGCTTTGAAATCAGAAAACCCAGGTTTGAATCCCAATTCTGCCACTTACTAAATGTGTGACTTTGTTCAGCGTTACTTGAGTAACGTTCAATCTTCAGTCTTCCCATCTGCAAATAAGGATGATGATGATAGTATCAATATCTACTTTATAGGTGGTTTTAAACAGTAAATGAAGTAATATATATGAAGTTTGTAGATAGAGCCACATGTCGACAATACATAGCAGCTATAATTATTTTCATTATTATTTTTGCCTCAGCCTCAAACTCCCCGAATTACTTACAACCTACTGTGCTGTGGTCTAAAATACCACAATGTACACCATGAAGCGAACCCATAAAAAGCAAAGCAGAGTCAGTATGTTGGATTTAAAACGAGGCACAACAAAGCACAGGTCTGGGGCTTTCCTCCATAAGCTCATCTGGTGTGCCTAGATGTTTATTTCCACAGCAAGTCCCAGAGACAGTCCATGAGTCACTCAACAAGCATTTAATTTCAGACCCACTATGTTCCAGTCCTTGAACAAAAGGTTAACTCAGATCTTAACCCAAAGATTCATAAAAGAACCTCTGACGTTAAGAAACTCACAGTCCAGACTAGTTGTGGGAACAGGGATCTGATTATCTACATTATCATACGATGTAACATAAACTCCAGGAGGCCAGGGTGTTGGTCTGCCGTGTTCACTGCAGTGTCCCCAGCACTTAGGAGGGTGCCTGGCACATGCTGGGTGTTCAATAAGTATTTGTTACACAAATGAAAGAGAGTGGATATTTTTACTAAAAGTGTGCAGGTCTGGGAGCATGAAGTAGAGCTGGGGGGGAGTGAGGAGAGAAGGGGGAGACTTCTTAGATTATAGTAGAAATTCAGAGAAAGCAGATAATCATAAAAGTAATATATATTAGAACATCAACATGTATTCATTTTTCAATCTTTTGATATAGGCTTATTTTTTTCTTTGAATAATGTCCACTAATCAGAGTTTATTGACTCTTTCTTACATAAACTGTTCATAATCCCTTATGTATGATTTCCATTCGTATTTCTTGAGGGGAAGCAAGAAGTTAAAGATAACTCCTGAAACAATCACAGGGCTAAATATTCCTTGATTCTTATGATTCTGCTCCAACTTCTGGAATGGCTTCATCCACGTTTAATTCCATAGTTTTTTAGAATAAGTACTTCTTTAGAAGGTCTTACCAAAGCATTTGATGCATTTTTCGAGAAAGAGCCCTCTGGCTTTCCTCACTCACGTTTCATCAGTTTATCTGATATTTATTTGAATAACTCCTCACCAAGTGAATGAACAGGTTTGGCAGCAAACACAGCTCCCCTGGTAGGAGCAGAAGCGCCCAGGCACACTAGGCAGAGCTGCTGCCCACGCACCCCAAGTGTGCAGTGGACATCAGCCGGTGTGTCTTACACACGGAAATAGAATGTTAGTCCAGTGGTCTATTCACTGAAGATTTGTTAAAGAGCGTTTCTAGAATATTGAAAGAGTAGGTCTTCTTTGAGGGAACAAGGAGTGAGGATGGAAGGACATACAGGCACAGAGGATGACACACCCAGAAGCATCGAGCCACGAGCAGATGTGGCCCTTTGGCATAACTGTGAATAGCTTTCATGACTGGAGCCCAAGATGTCCGTGGAAGATGGCCAAGGGTGAGGCTAGCAAGGCGGGCAGGGATACAGAGCAGGAGGGGGCACGCAGACGTCATCATGCGTGGCAGCCAGTTTTAAAGACGGCCTTTCAGCAGGTGTGACCTCTGCATTTCCCACATTGTCACACTTCCTGGCTCACGTATTCACGTGGCCTGCCCAGCCTTTGAAAGCACCTGCTTTTGCCGTCCCAGCTTAGAACTTGGGAAATTCTCGGACACTTTCAAGTCAGGAAAGGACTTGATCAGATTTTCATTTTATTAAGATAATTCAGACAGAGCTGTGGACATCGGCTAGGAAGCGGGGAGGAGGGCGTGAAGACGCACATAGCCAGTCGGGAGGTGGTTTAAGGTAAGGGCAGTAGGACTAGAGAAAAAGGGATTTCAGAGAGGCTTCTAAGCTTGTCGGATACACCAAGTGAAGAATTGGAAAGAATCTAGGATGACACGCAGATTTCTAGCTTTAGTACTTTAAGAAGGGGTGACATCATTCACAGAGATAAGAAGGAAAAGGTGAGGCATTTTGCTGCGTCTGGAGTGTCTGTGGGATAAGCAGGTGGGGATGTAGGGTAGGCAGTCAGAAGTAATGTGTTCCCAGTTTATGGAAATAGGGCTGAGGATGTATGTAGAGCAGTCATCACATACAGGGAACAGTCAGAGCCGTGCATGTAGACGTGACGCGTGGAGAGAGCTTAGAAAGAAACAGAGCACTGTAGAGCCCTAGCATTGAAGCAGCAAGTCGAGGAGGCATGTCGAGGAGACTGAAAAGGAGGAGGAGAAACGGGGGAGGGGCAGGGTGGGCTGGGAATCTCAGGGACACTCTCTCAAGACGGAGAACTACAGAAGGAACACTTAGGATTAGGATGGAAAACAACCGGCTAAGGCTTCATCACTAAAAGAGCATATGCGATTAAATGAGATCCCAGGAGCGGAGGAGTGATGGGAAGTAGGGAACTGGAGACAGTTATCCTAAACCATCTTTCTGTTTGTCCACAAAGCTAGTGGGGGATATGGAAGCATTTCAGAGGAGAGGCACTCAGGGGGATTGCTTTGCGCTAAGTGTGAGGAGGCTGGAGAGAGAAAGGGGATTGAAAATACACAGAAGAAAAGAGGAGGAGGGGCAGGAAGAGATGACATCTAGAACACAGGCGGATGGGCAGTATCTCCTCCTCTCTCATTTCCCTCCTGCATTAAGCCCTTACTCACTTCCTCCCCTCAATTGTTGCTGTAATGCGGGAAGTTTGTGTAGAATTAAACTCCTTCATCCAATTTGAAGATCAGCTCCCAGTGTTTTTGTGAAGATGAAAAAAATGAATGAAATCTTTCCCTCTGCTTCTGCCACTGCGGTCCTTCTGCTTTTAGTGACCAGAGAAAGGTTGCTTTCTAAAAAATATCCAGTTAATTTTTTTTTGAACGACAGAGTTTTGTACGGGGTTTTAGTGTTGTGTTGAAAAGCATCACTGAAGTGAAAAACAATGCTCAAATTACACAAGTAGTCAGTCTGGAATTCAGTTTACTGCAGAGTTCTAAGAAGCCCACCAGGCTCCTGAGACGTTAAACTTTTATGAAATACTAACCAGCCCTCTCTCCCATTCAAAGGTACCACGTTCTCTGTTACAAGTGGTGTGAAGAACCTCCACTGAGCCCTGACACCTGTGCCACCATTTTGGAAAAAGCTGGTCTTGATAACTGGGCTCTTGGAAAAACAAAAGTAATGTTTTCATATAATTTTCAAGAAAAAAATTCATACTTATGGTGGATGTACTGAGAATTACATTTTACAGTGATTGAAAATATCATGGCTTTTCATGTTATAGAATCTTTAGCTTGAAACGGGAAGAAAATTGATAAAGTCATAGCGGTTTCCTTCTTCAGCAAAATTAAACACTTTGCTCTCGTAAAGGTTTCTTTTAAGAAATTCAAGAAAAATATATCTTGAAGAGCTATCCAAAAAAAGATGGAAGGGATGACTCTAGAAAACAGACTTTCATATTTTCTCTGTTTTATCAGCACCAAATATAGTCAAAAAGCTGTCGAGAATCATAATGATTTCAGTAGGATTCTGTTTTTCTTTATTTTCCTAATTCTCAAATCTGCTTTTGTTGTAAACTTGAAATTTATCTGGAGTGAAATGTTATTACTAGACGCACACTATAGGTGTTTGGATATTGGTGTGTTTATGTATCAGATCTGAGAGCCTGTGAGATCTTAGCTTATTTAATCCCTTAAAGCAGCGGTCCCCAGCGTTTTTGGCACCAGGGACTGGTTTCGTGGAAGACAGTTTTTCCGCAGATGAGGGGCGGGAGGAGGATGGCTCAGGCGGTAACGGGAGCGGTGGAGAGCGGCAGATGAAGCTCCGCTCGCTCGCCTGCTGCTCCCCTCCTGCTGTGCGGCCCGGTTCCTCCTGGGGGTCGGGGACCCCTGCCTTAAAGAATGAAGTACAAAATCATAACCTGTTTTGAATATGGAAGTAAGATAGGTGGCTTCTTGGAGAAAGGATGCATTTACTTCTCAGATATCCTCAGAGCATTACAAACAAGATGGGGATAAGGAGATAAACAGGACCAGATCCTGGGAGTGCACTAAATGTATCACTGGGGGAGGATGGAGAAGAAAATCAAGCTAAGGCAAAGAAGTACTCAGATTGACCACTCAAGAGTAACTGCTTTCAGCTCTTCCACAGACATAGACTGACATGCCGCCCTTGCCAAGAAATCTATATTAGCTGTGGGAAGTGTGGGACAGAATGTTCATATGTTCAGATGAACAGTTAGGCCTGTTAGTTACCTCTTTTATATACAGTAGTGTGTATATGTCAGTTCCAATCTCCCAATTTATCCCCACCCTGCCGCCACCGATTTCCCCCTCGGTAACGATAAGTTTGTTTTCCACATCTGTGACTCTATTTCTGTTTTGTAAATAAGTTCGTTTGTACCATTTTTTTTAGATTCCACATATAAACAATGTCATATGATATTTGTCTTTCTTATAACTGATTCACTTTGCTGTATAGCAGAAACTAACACAACATTGTAAATCAACTATACTCCAATAAAAATTAGTTTAAAAAAAGAAAAGTTAGGCCTGTAACAATTTAAGGAAATTTTCAAAGTGTTTATCTTATACGGAGTGTCCCACATATTCAGTAATCCGTATTTACTTTAGTATTTAGTAAGGGGAATTCCTGAGCATTACAAAGATATGTTTTTTATTCACACCATTTTCTTTCAGATTCTCACAAGAGTGAATTTTGTCAGGCTGACATCTCATGATTTATGGTCTGAAACACATGCCTAACTTCAAATGGAGTTTTAACTTGTAAAAAGGCCCTTTGCAGTTTCAGTTTTGCATGATATTTAAGCAGCATTTTAAAGCTATTTGTATTTTTCCACTTCACCTTTTCCAATTCATTAAGATGGATAAAAGTGTTCAATATAAGAACATTCCTAATGCTGTGCAAAAAAAAATGATGACCTTTTTAGATAGATTGAATTTTAAATGAATTGTCGGCAGTAGAATAGACTAAATATATTAGCATCTAGAGTCCTGTAGAAATTAAAACTAAATTCAATCAAAACCTGTAATGCTAAACTGTTGGCCCTTGGTGCCAGGCTTCTAAGTGCTGAGAGAATTCTACAGTCAGGGTTACCAGGTCTCATGACTCAGCTCTTAAATTTGAATTCAAGTGACTTCTTAGTGGATTCAATAAACTCTCTTTGAGGTGACTTTCATTAGTAAATTTAGCCATTAAAAGAAAAAAAACATACCTTCCTATTTCCTGGGAGTGGTTGAAAACTCTTAGTTGAGAACAGCTCCGAGCCTTCAGGCTCCCCTGTTGCTCCGATTCATTTTGATTTTAGAATCATCAAAAACCAGCCCTCCTATCTTCACAGTGGCTGCTGGGTCCGGTGAGAAGGTTGTTCATTCTGCATGGGACCCTCTCTCTGCCTTACTCTCTCCACTGACAACACTATGAGCCCCTGCAGGGCAGTGCCCCTGGTTTGTTCACCTTTGTGTTCCAGCAGATAAGTACATAGAATAGGTCTCAGTAAACATTTGGTGAATGAACTCCTCTAACTATAATTGTCCTCTCTCTTACAAATAGATTTGTAAGATTTTTAAGTTTGAGAAGTTTAATTATCTCTTCTTTCAAAAAGCATAAAAAATTAGCTTTATCCAGAGTATCTGATGCTAAAACTTTGATAAAAGAGCTTGGTATCCTCCACTCATATTGGCCTATCCAACAAAACCTAGGTACCTGTTGCAAATAAAAAGTATGATTGTTAAACTATATTCCTTCTCAAAGAGGGGTTTTCTTCAATCATAAAAATCTATAATGTGATAGCAACGTCCAAGCCAAAGAAGCAAAAGATAGTGATTTCCAAAATCGAAAAATGTTTAGAATATAATCTAGTCTTCAGAGCACAGCACATGACTGTTCCACACCTGCATGCCGTAGTTTTATTTGTGTTTTATTTTAATTCTTTTAAGGTGTTCCTTAAGTATTATCATGTGGAACAGTTAAATTTAATGCGAAAGGAAGCCATCGACAAGCTTATTTTGATTCAAGCCTGTGTCAGAGGATTCTTGGGCTCAAGAAGATACCAAAAAATACAGAAGAAAAGGAAAGAGAGCGCTATCATAATACAGTCAGGTAATCACTCAGACCACCTCACTGTGTAACAGAACGTAATGCTGTGTTCAGATGTGTGCATGAAATCAAATCTTACTTACCTCCAATTCTTATGTCGCTTTCGTGTTTAATTCCAAACTCTGTTACCTTGATACTTTCTCAATGCTAAATCTGAATGATTGTTGTAGTGACTGACACTTTTAATATCTGAATAAATGTTTTGTTTTAAAGAAAATAATTTTCAAATTTTCTGTCACAGTGAAACACAGTTGACGTATTGTGCAAGATACAGCAAGTGACTGAATTAATTGTAGATCTCAAGAATCATATTATTATAACCCATTGGGCAGTAACATTTTCCCTACTTTATTCCAAAGGTTACACTTATAATTTTTGACAACTTAATGAAATCTCACTCTGCTAAAGGGCATCCATTTCTTCCTGTTAACTGTAGGGAAATTATATTTATAATCATATTTCACAAGTTTTTATTAAATGTATTAATAGACTTTGGATTTCACTTTCCATTTTTCTATAAAAAGCTAAATTTAGAACACAGCATGGCTTAATACAATATCTTTCAAAAACTTTTGACTAGATACCCATAACAAACAATGTATTTTACTCTGTAACCCGATATACACACATACTACAAGCACTGCATTCTGATACTTTTCTATTCTGGTTTATTCCATTTAATTTCTAGTTGTTAGATTTGGCCCACTAAATCGATCTTATGATCCACTATTTATTTGCAAGCTACATTCTGAAGAACACTGATGTGGTGGGCAGAGTAGCTGACTGACATTCAAAAGATTCAGTTCAAGGTCCAGTTCCAATCCGTCAGTCCGTAAGAGCTCATCATCATCTTTTGGAATTTTAAGCCCTTCACTTCTCACTGGGACATCAAAAATGCAAACCCTGCAATTTGGGATTTAATTCTTTATCCACAATTCCAAACTTCATAAAACACTGAAAAAAGAGGTTTTTCATAACTCATTTGGAAGTGAAACATGACCTGATATTCACAGTCCTTTATTCATCCCACTTGGTAAGAATTGTATGTTTTTCTGGAGAAATATTCATGTGTTTGACTATGGAATGCTCATTTACCATGGGGAATTTTACAGAATATATGTTATTTGTTCCAAATTACTTTCCTAAAAATTTTTTTTAAAAAGTTTAAGTCTGAATTCTGAAATATATCTGGCTCCAAGAATAATTGGCCAAAAGGTTCAAACCATATCCTTAGATAATAGGGGTTTTCTCCCATGAATAGCTGAACATGGCAGAAATAAAGGAAACATAAGCATTAGCAGATTTTAATCAAATGGTGAGTACACGTTGTCTTTTTCATCAACTTAGCTCATCTCTATCATTTTAGTTTCATCTTAATACTCCCCTTAATACGAAAGTTACTTCAATTATTTTCTTGCTAAAGCTTGTCGTCCGGAAGAGTCTTCTTAATGAGTCCCATATTTTTTCGAACCTGTTCTATTTGGAATCTTTAATTTCATTTTCCTCTTTGGCACTGATGGTGAAAAGCCATTTGTTTCTACCCATTGAAGTAATGCTTTTTATTTATTATAATTAACACTGCTCTGGGCCTTATATGTTTCAGCTGCAAGAGGACATCTAGCCAGGAAACAAAGGAAAGAAATTGATAACACGAAAAACACAGCAGTAAAAACCATTCAGACTCAAGATCAGGAATTTGACTACAAGAAAAACTTTGAAAATAAAAGGTAAAATAATGTTCATTCTTATACCATCTTGACAGTATAGATTTTTCACATCTGGAAAGTCACAAAATAAAGTCCACAATGAACAAGATGTGGTACACATATACAATGTAATATTTCTTAGCCATATAAAGGAATGAAATAGTGCCATTTGCAGAGATGTGGATAGACCTAGAGACTGTCAGACAGAGTGAAGTAAGAAAGAAAAAAACAAGTATCATATAATATTGCTTATATGTGGAACCTAGAAAAATGGTACAGATGAACTTATTTGCAAAGCAGAAATAGAGACACAGATGTAGAGAACAAACTTATGGATACCAAGGGGGGAAGGGGGGGTAGGATGAATTGGGAGAATGGGATTGATATATATACCCTACTATGTATGAAATAGATAACTAATGAGAACCTGCTGTATAGCACAGAGCACAGGGAACTCTACTCAGTGCTCTGTGGTGACCTAAATGGGAAGGAAATCCAAAAAACCAGGGGATATATATGTATATATATATATATATATATATATATATCTGATTCACTTTGCTGTACAGTAGAAAGTAACACAACATTGTAAAGCAATTATATTCCAATAAAAATTAAAAAAATAAAAGTCCATAGTCTTTCTCATACCTAACCAGTTCCTGACAGTCATGCATCAAATGTCAGCGACACCCCGTGGCCGCTTTTGTGTTCTTTATCCTATTGGAGAGTTTGTTGTCATTTCACTCAGATGACCACCCTTCCCTCCTCAAAGAAGATCTTATCTTCAAGTTAAGGGGAAATCATTCCAGCTGTCCTTTCAAAAGGGTATTAATAAAGGAACAACTGTGAAATTTTGGCCAACGTATCATGAACAAGATCATGAACCATAGCAGGGACACTGCTTTTCCTTGAATTTTGTAAGATATGTTCTGTGATCCGTAGACTTAGAGCTTATCAAAGTACAGCATGCAACCTAGTGAACATACCCTACTTACTGGTCTCAAATGTAGATATAGTTTCCCCATCTCCTTATTGTAGGTACTTTGTTTGGAAAAGGACATATCTTTTTTTTTTAATTTCCTATTTAATCTTAATGTCTTGAAGCTGAAACAAATTTAACAGCCAGTGGTTTTTCACCATTGTGTATAAAATTGCTAGTTTACAAGAGAACATGACACTTTAATAAAATGTAAAACTAAGTAACCAACGTTTTTCTTGTCTCTAAAAAGCAAAGTGACTTCTTAAAGAAACAAAAGGCTACCAAGAGATTCAAAGGTTTCTGCTGAGTTACAACATGTTTTAATAATCTAGGGACTCGATGAGCGTATTTTTAAATGTATGCCCTCACTAACTGAACACCCAACATTATGTTTGTTCCTACATCACCTTCTAGCTTTTTATTATTTTAGCTCTTCTCAAATCTTTCAGAATTGTGACAAATACTAACAAATGATGGCTATCACAGAAAATTATGGAAGAGGAAAATGTGTCTTTTTTCCTTGTCTTCTTAATGTAATAAATGTACTATAATCATCTTTTCCCATTACTCTGTACCCTCTGCTACTTTTGGAAGAAATACAATCCTGAACGAAGCAAAAAAGATAATTTCTTGGAAAAGGAGATATCTTGAAGTGATTAAATTCCTAGGATTTTGATACCTCAGTAAGTGAAATTATGCTAGGATATTTCTCACCCTAATTTGAAGCTAGTTTTCTCATTATTTGAGTAGCCATCACAGTTGTCACTAGAGAGGACATTTTGGGGGAAATACTCAATTATTGTGACTTGATAAGTCTTTATTTTGAGCTTTTTTGTCCCTTTTGCTTTGCTCCCAACATAATGTAACATGTGCTATTGCCAAACAAGGTAATAAACTCTAGTTTAGTATCATATATTCCGATGCAATGTATTTTACACAGGGAATCCTTTGTGAAGAAACAGACAGAGAATGCAGTCTCTACGAATGAAACAGTCATTCCAGCTCCAAATAACAAGGGGAATACATCTGTAGTGAAGACTTCTACTTTCAAAGCTGAGGGGGAATCCACGAATGTTATTGAAAGTAACAACAGAGGATATCAGACCCCGAAAAAAATGAACAATGTGTATGAGGAAGAGGCTAAGCAAGAATTGTATCTGGTGGGGGACCCTTGGGCAGAAGTAAACACCAATAAGAAGTATATGAAAGACTTGGAAGAAAATAGTAAGATAAGGAAAATGGAAAAGGAGGACACTGTGGTCCAGAATTATTATCAGTGCTACACAGAGGAAAGGAATTTCGAAGACTCAAAAGCAGCATATCTAGAAAGGAAGGCCATATCAGAAAGGCCAAGCTACCCAGGACTTTGGTTAGCGCAGGAGACCTCAGCTCCTAAGCAGCCTTCTTTTAAAAAAACTTTAGAACCTAGTCTTAGCCACAGGTCGGTTTGCCAAGATGCAAATAGCAAGGAAAAAGAAAAGACGTCCGTGGCCACCCAGAATGCCCCAGTATGCAGTCATCAGAGGAACCCTGTGAGGCATGGGATGGTCCAAGAGAGGCAAATCGAACCGGCAATGCAAGCCCAGGAAGAAGAAGACAAAGCAGCGGTGTTCATTCAGAGCAAATACCGGGGCTACAAGAGGGGGCAGCAGTTAAGGAAGGACAGGATGTCTTCTTTTAAAAATCAAAAAGCGGTTGCAACACCGACAGAAGTAGCAAGAAACACTCACACTTTGTATTCCCATCCCGCAAAATTTGAGGAATACTGTAACATCAGGATGAAGAGCGTTAGAGACTCAAAAGCAATTTCAGAAAAAGAAGCGTGTGATTTGGCAATTTTTTCAAAACAGGTATGTAAACGAACAGATTTGTTTACTAGTACAGATCTCTGGGAACTCCACGATAACCGAGTTAAACAGACAATTGATAACTGATATATTGTTTCATCTGTTTTTATGAGATTGCAAACCTTTTCAATAAAACATCTCAGGGACAGTGCTATTCGAATAGCCATAAATTTTGTAAACAAATTTCTATGATAAAAATAGTATAAAATGCGATGGAAATCTTGTGTAGTAAGGAGGCGAGTCGTTGGTTATACAGCCTGCTGAAATGCTGGCATTTGACAATGCAAATTTCCATGTATCTGAGATCTTCCATTATAGCTGAAAAGAAAAGTTTTCAAAATCCTCTAAAGTCTATGCTTTCTGTACCCCAAATTTTGAGAAGACATAATTAGGTATCAGAATCAGATGGTAGCATTACTGAGCATATATGCAATGAAGATGACAATCTATATGTTCCGTCATGGCCATGAGGAACCATCAAGAAAAGCCACAAAGGAAAATTCCCTCTTGGAGAATATCTCGTGCTATTGGTAGGCGTGTTTCAGCTGTTTCTAGAAGGGACAGTCGGCTTTAGGGCTTCTCCCAGGTGTACATGGAGCTCTGATAAATTAGTGCTATGGAGAGATCACAGGCCCCTGTCCCTGCCCCACTCTGGCTCTCTCTCTCTTTCTAGGTGTTTGACCTTGAGAAAATCACTTTATGTGTCAGCACCCTTATTTTCTCCTGTGTAAAGTGAAGGATTTTCACTAGGTGGCCTCTAAAATGCATATTATAAATGAATATGTACTATCAGGGTAGTCAGTAGTGTATGAAATCATAGAAGAAATGTCATAATGGGTTCAAAGAAGGATCACCTATTACTGCTGAGTCTCTAAACTCTGCCTTTTGTCTGACGGTGGCTAAGCCCGCAAGAAACACAATAACTGCCCTTGGACACCCCCTGACTGTTACGAGTGTGGCCCAAACATCTCCAACCCCTAGCTGGTCATAGATCTGCCATTGTTTTATTTAGTCCTTTCCTGTTCTACTTTTTTTTAAAGCACATGGAAATATTGAGTTTGATATACAGGCGGTCCTTCCCTTCCTTGTGGTAAATCTGCTCACTCTAAAGACCAAAGCAGAGATTAGGACCCTGACCTGCCAAGCAGCTGCCACATTCAGGAGATGTAGAATCGCCTGGCATCACCTACAGCTGGCAAAACCACCGTGGGAGTGGATTCAGTACTCGCCGGGAGCAGAGCTCGAGGCAGAAGAGCAGGAGCCCCACCTTCAACCTAGCAGGGCAGCCGTGTTAACAGACAAGGTAGAGACAGAGGGGCCAGGATGGAAAGAGGAACCAGGAGAGAGAGGGTAGCGCTGAAGTCAGGCGAAGAAGCCTGGACAGGAAAGGAGGGAGGTCAACACAGTCACAGTCAGCAGAGGGGCTCCTCAGGATAAAAGCAGAAGAGCCACGGCGGCAGAATGCTAAGGATGGAAGCCAGATCTTAGGGACCCTGGGAAGGAGTTATCAGGAGAGAGTGCTTCTGGAGGGTCATATGTTGGACAGTTCTGAATGGAAGATGTGAGATGGGCAAGTAGTGCAAAGGCGGAGGTTTTGTCAAGTGAGGACTTTATCCGACCTTGGTACGGGGTCAGGGTGAGTCCTGGAGAAGAAGTACATGAGAGCCCCAGGGGGAGCGGTTCAGGAATTGACCAGACCCCAGTGTACCTTGGAGCTCACTGAATTCTCTTCCTTGATCTAATCTGATATGTGACCTTCTTTTTAGATAACAAAGCTATCTGAAGAATATTTCATTCTGCAGAAAAAACTGAATGAAATGATTTTGTCACAGCAACTGAAGCCTCTTTATCTGGGTGTCTATCCTTATAAGCCAATTACTAGACGAGTTTCTTCTCAGCAGTGCATCTCAGGTAAAGATGGGTAGAGTTGGAACTTCCCGAAGGGACAGGCAAAGCCAGATACTTTGTTTATTAGTTGTCCACCTTTATTCTGTAGCAGATTTGAGGTGACAATGTTTTAACTGTCTTGGCAAGAGCCTTCATTTTATTTCATTTTTTATAAGTAGATACACATTTTTCCAGAATATTCCACATACCCCCTACATTTTTTGATTTCATTCTCCTCTTCTTTTCTTTTCTTTTTTTTTTTTTTTGCGGTATGTGGGCCTCTCACTGTTGTGGCCTCTCCCGTTGCGGAGCACAGGCTCTGGACGCACAGGCTCAGCGGCCATGGCTCACGGGCCCAGCCGCTCCGCGGCATGTGGGATCTTCCCAGACCGGGGCACGAACCCGTGTCCCCTGCATCGGCAGGCGGACTCTCAACCACTGCGCCATCAGGAAAGCGCTCCTCTTCTTCTCTTTTTCTTTTCTTTTTTCCCTTTATATACACTTTAACTAGAACTTGGCATATGACGCCAAAAGGGAGTAGAAAGGGATGGAGTTGGGGGAGGTTGGGGAGCAGGGTGCAGTTTGGATAAGCGGGAGCAAACAAGTGAAATATATGTGTTCCTTCTGTCAAAATCTGTATGTTAAGTAGAAGGTGCAAATCTCCATTCAGATGCACAAACCCAGATGCACTATTAAATGTTCTTCTTATCAGCCTAAGTCACTGTCTGCCCACATGCACTAAACTGGTGGTGAATTCAGACTCAGGAATTATCAGACCTCCCCTTCCCCAGAGCTGTGCAAGGGCCCCGGGGCCTTATATAGCCACCAAAGGATCAGGTAAAGCCTGTAGTCACTAGTTAGTTGCCCACAGGTACTGCTGTGACCCTCATCTCCTAGCTGGCCTCTGCTGCTCCCATTCGCGCAGGAGACGCTGGGAAGCGGGTGTGTCAGGAGTCTTACCAGGTTTGCACACGCTCCCAGTAGCCCTCCTCCCTGCAGCCTTACCACCTCCCCAGGGGCAGCCACCCATGGCCCTGCTGGGCCCTGTCTGGGAGAATCTGCATTTATTTTCCTTTGGTCCTTATTTCTCGGAGGCCCTCGCCCGCTCAGGGCACCAGGCCCCACCTCTGCAGTGAGTTTGGCTCTTACCAAAGCCAGGACCACCACTAACCTCAGGCAACTTCCCTGGAAGTCCCTTAGGCAGGGAAGGATTAAGATGAGCCCGGCTATTTGTCTGATACGGGAGGAAGGAAAAATAGCTTAATGTTTCAATCAGTTATCCTGCCACATTGTTTTCAAGACTTGTGTGAAGCTTTAAAAACAGCAACAACAAAAAACACTGCCACGAAGTGTCCACCCTTCCCAGCCCTGCTGCTCCCAGGCCCTGGCCCAGACCTCTTGACGTGAAGAAGCAGCCTGGCAAGTCAGAGTCCGGAGGCCCATTAGTTTGAATGCCACCGATGCCCCCTGCCCAGAGGCCTGCTGACCGGCAGAGCAGAGAGGGGCTCGGGGGCTTCAGCCTCCCTCGTGGCTGTGTGCACAGAGGCCCTGGTGAAGGCGGGGCAGTGAGGTGCTGGAGGGAGCTTCCAGGTAAGCAGCTCAGCCCAGGGCTCAGCAGGAAGCAGGGGGTGGAGGGGAGCCGCGGACGCTTCCTGGAGGGGAGTGGAGGCCACCAGTGTTTTGCCACGACCTGCACTTTTGACCATCCAGGGAGTTTTGTATGTGTCGTGTGTTGTGTATGTGTGTTTACTGAAAACGCTTTAAGGTGCACAGCGTGATGATTGGAGGCCCACATACCTGGCGAAATATGACTGCAGTCAAGCTAATTAACACATCTTCTTCTCACATAGTTGCCTTTTTTGGCGTGTGTGTGATGAGAGCACCTGAAATCCACTCTCCTAGCACATTCCCAGGATTCGGTACCATATTATTACCTGTAGTCACCGTGCTGTACGTTGGATCTCTAGACTTATTCATCCTGCACACCTGCAACTCTGTCCCCTTTGACTAACATCTCCCTGCTTCCCCCGCCTCCCCACCCCTGGTAACCACCATTCTGCTGTCTGCTTCTAGTGTTTGACTTTTTTAGATTCCACGCATAAGTGAGACCATGAGGTTTTTCTTCTTTCTGCACCTGGCTTATTTCACTCAGCATAATGTCCTCCAGGTTAATCCATGTTGTCCCAAATGGCAGGATCTTCTTTAAGGCTGAATAATATTCCTCTGTGTGTGTGTGTGTGTGTGTGTGTGTGTGTGTGTGTATCACATCTCCTTTCTTCACTCATCTGTTGCTGGACACTTAGGTTGTTTTCCCTATCTTGGCTATTGTGAATAATGCTACAGTGAACATAAACATATCATGTAAGGTACTAATTTCATTTTGGGGGGATATATACCCAGAAGAGGGATTGCTGGATCATATGGTAGCTCTATTTTTAGTTTTTTCAGGAATCTTCATATTCTTCTCCATAATGACTGAACCAATGCACCTTCTCACCAAAGGTGTACAAGGATTCTCTTTTCTCCACATCCTCTCGCCAGCATTTGTTTCTCTTGTCTCTTTGACAATAGACATGCTGATACCTGTGAGGTGATATCTCATTGAGATTTTGATTTGTATGAAAGCACTCTTTCATATACTGTTGGCCATTTGCATGTCTTCTTTGGAAAAATGTCAATTTAGGTTGTTTGCCAATTTTTTAATCTGGTCGCTTGGCGTGTGTGTGTGTGTGTGTGTGTGTGTGTGTGTGTGTGTGTGTGTGTGTGTGTGTGTGTTTGGCTGTTCAGTTGCATGAGTTCCTTATTTTGGTTATTTGGATATTGTCTGAAATACATCCAGTATGTGGTTTGCAAATATTTTCTCCTATTCTGTAGGTTGCCTGTTATATCTTGTTGATGGTTTCCTTTGCTGTGCAGAAGCTTTTTAGTTTGATGTAGTCCCACTTGTTGATTTTTGCTTTTATTGCCTGAGCTTTTGGTGTCATATCCAAAATATTACTAACAAGGCCAACGTCAAGAAGGTTTTCCCCTATGCTTTCTTCTAGGATTTTTATGGTTTCAGGTCTTACGTTTAAGCCTTTTAATCCATTTAGAGCTGATTTTCTTGTATGGTGTAAGATGACTCCAATTTCATTCTTTTGCATGTGGATATCCAGTTTTCCCAGTGCTGTTTATTCTTTCCCCATTATGTATTCTTGATGCCCTTGTCAAAATTAGTTGACCCATATATACTTGGGTTCATTTCTGGGCTCTCTATTCTGTGCCATTGATTTATGTGCCTGTTTTAATGCCAGTACCGTACTGTTTTGATTACTCTAGCTTTTTATTTAGCTTAAAATCAGGAAGTGTGATGCCTCCACTCTTCTTCTTTCTCAAGATTGCTTTGTCAGGGACTTTGAAAAGGCCTAAAAGCAGCAGAACTTTACTAGAAAGTCAAAATATTTCACTTCATTCTTCAATGAGGCCAGCCTGGCCAACATCTGAATTTTCCCCTGTCCCTGAGAGTAGCAGAGGAAGTGCCTGAGAGAGGGCCTGAAGTGGCCTGAAGACACAGAGGGGTCTGGGCAGACCTGACAACCCAGAACCAAGTAGGAAGGGAGGACACTGGGAGATGCAGTGGCCCGGGGAGAAAACAGAAACCCAGAATGACTAAGTTTTCTCAGAAGACACTAAGAAAATGGAAAGCAACTGAGTTTAACTAGGATTCGTTAACAGTAACGTCATGCTAGAAAATCGAAATGAGCACTAAGAGGGAGGAATTAAGTCGAGTTTTAGGAACATCAAGTGACATTTTTGTACATCTGAACTGTTGTACATCGTGACCACTTAACCCAGATGAAGTGGTGGCTGAGACAGTCAACAGTCTTAAGCAAAGGTTAGTCGGTAGGTGCCCTACCAGCTAGTGGGTAGATGCCCACCACCCTACGGGTGGATGCGTGCATGGTGACTGAAGCCGTTGAGTAGATGAGATCATCCAGGAAATCCACCTACGGTGAGAAGAGAAGAGAACCAGAGCGTGAGTCTAGACGTATACGGGTCAGGTAGAGAGGACCCAGCAAAGAGGACCAAGCAGAGGGGTGGGAAGGACACCAGGGAGCCCAGTACTTCAGAAGCCACAGGAAGAGGGTTTTAAAGATGTCATGCAGGATGATGCTGACAGAGCAAGTGGGGAGAGAACTATAAAATATCCATTGAATCTCCTATATGTTAACAGTTACTTACAACTTCCCCTCACGTTTGTGAATAGACACGAAGGGAAAGGGGGATGCTGACAATCACTGTGCTACTTCTGGGAGATTCACCCTCCGATATCTGCCGGGTTTTGTCATCAGGTGTAGTCTATGTTCAGGTATTTTAATGATCTAGGCAGCTTTTTAAAAAATTTCTTGAATGGTTTATAAAAGTTCACAGTAAATATAGTTCAAAGAATTCAAACTGAGGTCACAGATTGGGCCAGATATTGCTTGGTCAATATTTAATCCCTGCAAGGGATCTAGATTCATTATTGTACCTTTGGATGTGCTTATTTACCTCAGGAAAATCAAACTCCATCCTAATTTCTCTGTAAACCAGCCTGGGTTTGCCAATCTTCTGACCACATTTAAACCAAGAATTTCCACCACCTGTTCCCTTTTCCTCCAATTCTAGTGATTTTCCCAGTTATACTTACATACCTTCAGACATCACAAACCCCACACAGGTATTCAGATGCACACTTATAGGAGGGAGTAGATTATCAGTACCATGGTCCATATTTACTTATCCTCAAGTTATTTCATGTAGATTGGTTTTGTCTTCCTCAGTCAGATTTTCAACCCTTGCAAGCAGGACCATGCCATGTACTATATGTTCATTTTTCTGTTACCCTAGCACACTTATTCATCACACCGTAGGCATTTAATAATGGCTTATTAATTGGCTGGAAAGCTGTTTAATTTCCTCCAAGAATTATATGTGGAGCAAAGTACAGTGGCCAGTGGAGCCAAGATTTAAAAGTTTTGTTTTTATTAAAACAAAAAAATGTTGCATTACATTCTTTAAATGTTTATTTGTTTTTGTATGTTGTATGCTTTTAAACTTCTAGTCAGGGAAGGCCTTATATTGTAGAAGGCCTAATGTCTAGAGGTCCTGTCTCCCTAGATCATCAGAATTGCTAACCCCGCAATTTGGAACCTCGCAGTGCGGGCAGCTGCCAGCCCCCGCAGAGGCGCCTTTAGCCGATACGCTGTGGAACCTGCCAGCGGGGGTTCAACAGGCCACCGCTGCAGCACTGACCTTCATGGCAAACCATACCTCCCCATGAAGAATTTCACTTGGAAGACCAAATCAAGCTAGTTTACAAATAATTATGTCACTAAAGTAGGCCTAATAGTCACCTGAAACTTTCATTATCTCATGCTTCTCAAAAATCTACAGGCATCTTCAAATAATTGCTACACCCGACTTCGTTGTAACAACTCAGCCTTAGCTGGATTACGTAAAGTGACCTGGGAAAGCTTCTTACCTATTCTGAAGAAAGCCCTAGACCTAGAGGGCTGAGATAGGGAGGGTGGGAGGGAGGCTCAAGAGGGAGGGAACATGGGGACATATGTGTGCATATGGCTGGTTCACGTTGGTGTACAACAGAAATAACACAGTACTATGGAGCAGTTATGCTCCAATGAAGATCTATTTTAAAAAAAAAAAGTACAAAAGCAAATTTTTTCTAGAGGTCACTTTGAAAATTCATCAGGGTATTCTAAGTTATAATCATGCCTAATGGTCGTGTGGTGAAAACAGTGAAGGGGCCAGTAATATATCTTGAATGTATGGTTATCTGGTGGTTCAGCTTGATTTAAAGACAGATTAAGAGAAAAGGAGCACAGAATCGGCCTGGGCTGGATACCTGTTGGCACTGAGTGATGTGTACAGGGAGGTTCATTCTGCTATATTCTGTCTGTTCTTTTCTGCTCTTGTGAATGTTTGAAATTTTCTATAATAAAAGATTAAACAAACAAAAAAAGCAAGCCCTAGAAAATATGGATAATAAATGAGAATAATTAAATTTTCAACTTTATTTTAACAAGCTGTAACCTTATTTTATAAGGTTCTCTCTCTGTGAGACATATTTTTTAATGTGCGAAAGTGTCGGAAGTAAAATAATGTCCAAGTGAAAACTGAGGAACTAATTAAGAAGTTTAAAAATAAAATTAGGTAAGTACACGAACTGCTTGTTTTATATCTTTGTTTTGATAATAATCATTATCAATTGAAACTGACAGGAGTTAACTGCACCTGCATTTTCACTGAGAGGAATTTAGTACAGGATTTGTATAACTAGAGTGCGGCCATCTGATCACAGAGCCTATGCTGTTGTATTCAGAAGTATACGATGACATTGCATTATTTCACTTTGAATAATGTGCAGAGTTGCTCCTTTGGGGGGAGGGGGCGTTTCTTCTTAACTATGGTGCACCTGGCAATTGTGTTGACCTCTGTGAAGAGAAGAAAAAGATTAATTGTAGGATAAATATACCCTAGTAACACAAAAGCATATTTTCTTTCCCTCTTTTTACAAAGAAGCTGTGACTGTCCAACAGGCTGTAATTTTTTTAATGGGTTGCAAGGTTAACAAATAAGGACATTATGATAATTCCCATGCTTCATTTACATAATACCATCAGTAAATTCAACTCTAAATCAAAGCAGTCCCTTGCCATGCATACATACAGTAGATATAATGAAAATGCTTTCAGAGTAAATGTCAGAAGAAAAGAGCAATCTATTTATTTCTAAATTCTTATGGCATCTAGATTCATGCAGTAGTCCTAATATTTTCAGTTATTATGGTGCAGATTTGGTATTTGTTGTAAGGTATGCCTGTCAATTTACCATTGTAATGCTGGTCCTAGAAATGCATTTTGCAAACTACCCAAGAATATGTCTGCACGTGTACCTGTAAACATATTTATAGCCATGTGAAGACCAGGTAGCTCAAATAATGTTGGGTCACATACTTTATAGGAGTTTGTTTTTCATTAAGAGTAGAAAGTAAAGAGAGATCAGAAGTTATATTGCTTTTCCTCCCAACATACCTCTGATGATCACTTATCTTCTTACATTTATTTGCTACTATTCTCTCTTCATAAGAAATTACTAATTCCCCCCAAATCTTTCAAAAAACGACAACCTTCAGTATCCAAAAACAAATGATTTTATTTATACCCTTACAATTCAGTGAGTATCATTTATTTTTAGCATTTCAGTTATATTAAATACTAACCATAAAAGCAGTTTGCCAGACATGGGTTTACACTCTGAATTATCAAGTGTAAATTATGGATTTTGATGAGTTAACTGACTTAATTCCAACAGAACAGTTGACCTAGAAGCATTAAATGGAAATAGTTAAATTTTTTGCACTCAAATTATTTCTTCTCATTCCACAATTTTTATCTATTCTACACTACAGAGAACATGGAGCTGCCATGGAAGCAGGAAGGCAATGAACAGTATATTTCCCCCCAACTTCCCATTAAATTTCTGATTAAAAAATGCACGAAGAAAAGACTAACCATGTCCTCAGCAAAGGAAACAGTTTTTTCTTTACATATTTTGAGATGATATTACTTAGCTATGAGATCAGTTCAAAGGGAAATTACATAGCATATTTGACAAAATAATACAGTCAACAAGGTAAATTCACATGGAGTTTATAATTTCATATCACATAGAGAAAATACCTTCTTAAATATCTAGTGTATTTTTAAAATTTTCTTACAGACATACTGGGCTAGTCCATAAACTCCCAAATATCAGAACTGAACCAGATTACATTTTCTGACCATGATGCAATTGAGATAGAAGTATAAAAATAAGTCTTAAAATTAAGAATCAGTATGAAATCTGAGGTGAGGCAATTATAATTAGAGTTATAAGTTATTTCAAAATAATAAAAATGAGAATAGCTATATATAAAAACTATGAATGTAATGCAACCAGATCTATATTCATGGGAAAATTCAGATCATTAAATGTTTTCATGATTAACTGAGAGAAAATAATTTAAAAAGGATGTAAAGTAAGATTTCTTTTTTTAAAAAAAAAGGAGAACAAGTATTTTTCAGCCCCAGGAAAAACACAAAAAGAGAAATAATTTTGATAAGACAGAAATATACCAGATATCTAAATGAAGCTAAAATAGTATTTTTTGAAAATAAAACAAAATAGACTAATTACCTAAAAAAGAAGCCACAAAAAAATAGAAATAAGAACAGTATTATAATAACTATAATTGATAATATTAAAATCTTGGCATGCTATGAATGCAATTTCACAGAGACAAATACGAGGCTAAAGTGTAAATTTCTGAGAAGACATAGTCAGTACGATGATGTGTCTGTCAAAGAATTCTCTTTAAAAAAGTGTTCAGGAACTCACAGTGTTTTAGACAAGTGCATTCAAAATTCATGGAACAAGTAATTTCCATAGTGTGTGATCTGCTTGGGAGAAAAAGAAAAATACAGAAAGTCACCTATTTTATGAAGATCATCTACCCTAGAAGCAAAGTCTGACAAATAACCTCTTAGGAAGAAGGAAGGGAGAGGAGGGAGAAAGGAGAGAAAAAGAAGAAGAAAGCTATGGATCAATCTCAGGGATTTAGAGGTAAAACTCCGAAGTATAGTACTAGCTAATTGAATGCATATTACATTAAAAGACTATCCAAATAACATATCAATGTAACATAATATCCAAAGTTCAAAAGAAAAAAGCCATCTTGATAAATGCTAAAACAGTTTTCAATAAAATCTAACACTGAGTCCTAATGAAAAGCAAAACTCTTACTTAATTAGAAATAGGAGATGCTTTAGCAATATAAAGAGTATATTTCTTAAATCAATTGTCAACATCATAATAATGGTAAAACACTGAAAGCAGTTCCTTTAAAAAGCGGGATGAAGGTAAGGATGCTAGTAACAACACTTTGTTACATTATTTATTTGGGAATTTCTAGCTGAAGCAATAGGACAGCAACAGAAGTTTCTGAAAAGCATGATTATTGAAAAGAAGAAGATAGGATTATAGGAGTATTAGCAGACAACATGAATTTTGACAATAAAAATGCAGAGAATGAACCAAAATAATGATTGGTACTTGTAAAAGAATTCAGCAAAGATACGTAGCTTTCCTATAATAATTTATAATGGGAAAAGAACATATTGGAAATAAGAGCAAAAACAAATAGAATACCTTGAAATAAAGTTAGCAAGAAAACCACAGAAAGATTAAAAAAAAAAAAAGCAGAGTGGACAGTGGAATGACCCACTGTGTTTCTGGATTGAAAGATAAGAAAATGTAAACATATTCTAAAGTTGATTTCTAGGTTAAAAAAGTTGTGTTCCATTTCTATGAGATTTTCTTCAGAACTTAATGTCCCTAGATATCATTGGTAAATTTCAGGAAAAAAGAATAATTATAAATGAGGTCTTGCCTTTCAGATGGTAGAACAAATAATATAAAGCTACCATTAAAACCATATGCCTCTGTTATGAAAATCAACCACAGATTAATGGAACAGAGCAGATAGCCCTAAAATTGACTGTAGTATTTATAAAAACCTGTCCCCGAAAGATATACAGCAAACCAATAAGAAATGGACATATAATGCTTAAATTTTTCTGATTTGGGGAGAATAAATAAAACAGCCTTACCTTATACTGAATACCCCAATATTTACCAGATATATTAATGATTTAAATGTGAGGAAGAAACCAGATGATATGAATTGACTGTTTCACAGTCTCTGCTTAGGAAATGACAAAGCATAAGAAGTAATAAAAAGCATTACAAAGAAACACTGTGGTCGATTTGCACTGTGTAAACGTTAAAACCTAGACATTAGAAAGCCTCATTTAAAGTTAAAGAGCTACAGACAAACTGGATAAAATATATAGAACAAGTGGAAAAGTGGTTAACGTATGTAACATAGAAAGAGCTCTTATAAATCATTAGGAAAAACACAAACACCATCCATGGAAAAATGGACACATTGATTTATTTATAGAAGAACAAATGCACATGGAAAACAAGCATATATATGATTGCCGTGGAAATTAAAAGTATAAATTAAGTTACTATTTTTTACTCATCACAATGGCAGGGATGAAAAAATATTTAACGGTGACAAGAATGTGCTAGTTTAATTATCCTCAAACGCTAATGGTGAGACTAAAGACGCAACATTTCAAAAAGTAATTTGGCAAAATATGTAAAAAAGCATTGAAATCGTTTCTGTCACTCACCCAGTAAGCCCACTTATGAGAACATAACCTAAGGAACTAATCAGAGCTGAAAGAGAAAAATTACGTACATGGCCAAAAATAAAATTAGACAATAAGAAAATGATTAATAAGTAATGGCACATTCATATATGGAATATAAACAGCCCTTAAAATTCATCTTTCATAGAAGAACCTTAGCAAACTGCTAGCTAATCTAACTAGGGATACAAGACTGCAGAATTGGAATGGGAATCCTGTAAATATATCAGCTTAATCTTCCCGCGTGTCAGGGGGTTCACTGACAAGAGCATCCATATACAGGGCTCTAGAGAAGCCGAGAGACTGGTGGAGGGAGGGCCAAGTGCTTGCTCTCCAGTAGAGTGGACACTCTCCATCCCTCCCTACCTTGGACCTTCAGAGTCCATTCTGTACAAAATGAAGAATCTGAATAATGTTCCTGCAGCCTATACAGGGCTTCCACACCAGGTGGGAGAAGACTAGAATGCCATCTCCAGATAAGTTATCTTTGCTGCCAGGCTGTCTTGTGCCACTGAAAGCTGTCTTGCCACCTCCTGTGGCCATGCCTGCGACCAGACATGTCCTTATAAGGAATAGTAGCTTTTTAAAAATATTGGTGTATTTCACCTTACCTTGATAAGAACCACCTATCTGTTACAAAGTATGAGTGGGGCAGGGAGGTGGGGGGAGGCCAGAAACAAACTGAATGTTGCTTGTTTAAAATCAGGTAGTATTCTTCTATTCTGTGGTTTTTACAGGGCAATTTGAGAAAGTAACTGAGCAGTGAATAAATAATTTTCCCAAATTTGGCTCTTTGGAAAAAAAATTAACGTAGGTTTTCACCTCGAGCTATATACCCATATATTTTTCAGATAGAGATCAATATGGTCTTGAAAAACAACCAAGAGGTAATTGGGGGGCTCTTAAATGCCACCCCTGAGTTTTCCTTATTCTCCAGTCAGGTGAGCGTGTAGTTTTGTTGTTTGTCTCCATAGTTCCATGGACGATCCTACACAGGATACATGCTCACAGCTCAACATGACACCCAGTAGGTGGCACTCTCAAGACACTGTCAGCGTCACTGTGTGCATTCCCGTATGCTTCTCATAGGGCGCCCCCGTTTATGTATGCTAGATGGCTGGGGGTGAGGGAGCAACCTAACTGCATGGACCAGACGAAACTAACTAGCCTCTGAGGACTCTAATCCATTACCTGTGCCCTACGGGAGTGACGGAAGAAAATGGCAGAAACACAGTGAGCATGTCCAAGAGACAGATGGTGGTCCAGAGGGGACGTCTGTGGGTCTCACCACACAAATAGAGCTGCATTATTCTCCTGTTTCTTCTGTGAGACAGGAGGGGCAGGCTGGGGGCAGCATCTTCCCCAAACCTAAGAGTGTAATTTATTGAAAAACTAAATGCTCAGTTTTCAAGGTTCTTGTGCAAAGTACTCAAACCAGAGTGGCAGAAAGCTTGAAGCCCATGAGCTGTAGGATAAGGACAGGTGGGAGTTGGCTCTAGGGCATCGGTGTTCAGTTGATAGGAAAAGACGAACTAAAGGAATCACTTGAGCAGTTCCGAATGGGGCTGGAGGCTGACAGCTCCCTGCTTGCTGAGAAGGTCAGAGGGAGCCTGTGAGCCAGACCACTGAACACTAAGGCATCCCTGAAGTGTTCAGGACACTCAGAGCAGACTTACAGCTCTTCACCTCAGGAAAACTCAAGGGAACACAGAGTGGAGTAAAACAAGTGGTCCAATTCAGGGCAACCATGAGAAGTGAAAATATCTCTGGGAACTCTGAGCATGAGGCAGTGCAAGGCAGAGAGGAGTGCAGAGGGACTGAACTGTCCACACAAGCTCAGAACCTGCGTCCATTTCTGTTCAAGAGCGCCTCGCCTGGCTGAAGGGCAGATGAGGTGAAAGGCAGACAGGTTGCGAACCTGACTACGGTGAACCTTGCCTTTAACAAATAGCAGTGAATATTCCTCCCTTCTAAGATTTCCTCTGGGTCCCTATATTGCTTAAAGTTCATGACTGTCCATTTGTAAATGGGAATTTACAAAAACTAAACAATTGATTTCTTAAGGAAGATATTACAATAACATAAGTGCATTTCTGTGCTGCTAATATCCTATTTATACATGTGATACTTTTGCAAATTATACTCTGCATGTTTACTTAAGTAAAATAGTATAATTATGATTAAAATGAGAATATATACTGAAATTCAGTTTTCTAGAGCAAATATTGGCAATGAGTTTTAAATCTGTCTTCTTCTGAATGCAAAACGTTGAGATGTTTTTCCTTTCATTGCATTCCTGATCAACTCAAATGCTTAATGAAATTATTACCAGAACTACAATATAAATAAATACTTTACCTTCTGGCTATTTAATATAGCAGCAACCTTTACCAGTTAATACGTATCATGCACATCATACAAAATAGTCACAAACCTAATTTTGCTATTGCCAGCGTTGATGCGCTGCTGGTAATTGGTGATTATAAATGTTTATGTCACTTTTGTAATTAAGGGGTTAGAATGACGTTGGCAGGCAGTGTTTGTGCTCCCCCAAAGGAACAAAAATTTAGAGGGCAAAATAAACTTAACGCCTTTCTGAAATATTTGTATGCTGAAAAGCTCACAGGCAGTTTGCTCTTCAAAAATACAAAATAGCCTGGGGAAATTTAATCTGAACAGTCAAACCCTGTTGAATACATTCCTCAATAATTTTCACTTACTGGCTGCCCACGTTACGTGGCCATGTCTTAAGGGAAGACACCCTTTAAGAATATTTAGCATTATCCTGGTGAAGAAAAAAGTCAATTCTGCAAGATATAAGAATTAATTGGAAATTCTGAAAATTCAACACGTTTGGGGATTTTTTTATCTCTGTAGTATGCACATGCCCTCATGCATATTTATAATTTTACATAAATGTGACCATACCATACATTCCAGGATTCTTTTGAATGCAATATTTTTTTCATTTTCTCTTTTTTTCCTGTTTCTTCCCCCGTCCCGCCCACCGCCATTCTCCCTCTCCAACCCACATTACTCTCCCCATCAAGGAAGCTCTTATAAAACATGTGTTCTTTTATATCTTTTGTAGATGTGCATAAATGCCCTTACAGACACATACAGATATAGAGATTTTTTGTCATTATTTTATTATGCATCTTGCTTGTCTCCCTTACTACCTGAGCAGGAATCCCTGCACATCAACAGGTATAGCTAAAAATCATTCTTTTTAATAGCCATATGGTATTCCATATGAAGATCACAATAATTTATGTAACCTTTCCCCTATTGTTAGGTATTCACTTTGTTTCGATTTTTTGCCACTATGAAAAATGTTGCAGAAAACTTCTCTGAAATTGTCCTTGTATACTGATGATATTTTTATGGGATAAGCCTCCAGGGGTGGAGTCGTTGAGTTGAAAGGCATTTTGGGTTTTGATAGATTGCTTTCCTAAAAGGCCCTAAGAAGATGTTTCCTTCAACAATTTGTTTGAATTCACTTTTTCTGACATCCTATCCAGCAGTGTTATCCTTCTTTTTAATCTTAGCTAATATGCCTGGAGTAAAATGATATTACACTGTTATTTTAATTCATATTGTCTTGTCTGCTGACAAGCTCATTTGCCTTTCATGCTTGTTGGCTTTTTGGATTTGCTCATCTTGAACTTGCTACTTACATCTTTTGCTCATTTTTCTGTTGGTCTGTATTTTGTAGTCATTTGCCACCTTTTTATGACTTCTGAGTTCTAGTGAAGACATTTGTACCCCTAGATTGTTCATGAAGTCATCCAGATTTCCTTTCAGGATGTTTGTGGGTTCCTTCATTTACATTTATCTTTGAAGAATCAGGATTTATTTTTGTATCTGGTGACAATAGTGATCCAGTTAAGAAAATTATATTATTGAGTGTCTGCTCTTCACTTTAGCACTGTGTCTCTAAGCTAAAATGGATTCAGTTAGGCTTTTTAGCATCTCCAAACACCTACCACCTGTACATATCCAGTGAAGAAGCATGAGGGCATCAGATCCTAAGGTATAATGCCCACCATCCAAAAACATATGGTCGCACTATTTTTTTTAAGTCATAGGTAAAAATAGTAAGAAGTATGAGATTAAGTGTTGCATTATTTTGCTAGGGCTGCCATAACAAAGTTCCACAGACTTGGGGGATTAAACAACAGAAATGTTATTTCCTCACAGTTGTGTAAGCTAGAAGCCCAAGATCAACGTGTTGGCAAGTTTGGTTTCTTCTGAGGTCTCTCCTTGCCTTATAGATGCCGTCTTCTCCCTCTGTCTCCGCATGGTCTTCCTTCTGTGTGTGTCTGTGTCCTAATCTCCTCTTCTTACGGGAACACCGAGCATACTGAATTAGTGAGGCCATAGTGACCTCACTTTGAAGACCCTTTCTCCAAACACCTTCATATTCTGAGGAACTGGGGGTTAGGACTTCAGTGTATGAATTTTGAGGGGACACAATTCAGCCCATAACACGTTTCAAATAAATTGCACAGCCTGTGAGTACCATTGATGTTCACGTGAGACGGAGATGACTGGGCCATCTGTGAAAGCTTCATGGAAGAGGCGGAGGTGGAGACAGGCATTGAAGAATGCTTAAGATTTCAGTGAGGCCATGAAAAACCTTTCTATGAGACGAGAATAAGCAAAGTTACAGCTCTAAACGTGGTGTGCTGGGGTTCCAGTTAGGTAACGAGGCTGACCAGAGGAGGTAGTTCATTTTGGGGGGAAGTGGGAGATAAATTGGAATGGCTGAGATTGTAAGTAACTTGGATTTAGGAGAGGTTTCGGTTTAATGGAGAAGGAAAAAAGCATCACGAATTTTTGGAAAGTGGAATTTCATCATGGTATTTAAGGAAGGAAAATCTGGTTTTCATGTGTGAGATAAAGCACAGGGCGCATTAAGACGCTGCCACGGTTGTTAAATGAGCAGTTTAGCCCAGGATGGTAGCAAGGGTAAGCAAGAACTAGTGGATGAGTATTAGGCATTTTAAAAAATGTGTCAAAAAAGTTGACAGAATTTACTGATTGCCTGCTTCCAGGAAACGAAGAAGAGGAATTAGGCGCGGGTGACATCAGTATTACAAACCTGGGGGACAGAAATACAGTGCCATTAAGGTCGTGGTGTACAGAATCTTAGATGGAGAAGAAAGATGACCCCTGACTCACCTGAGTCTGAGAGTTTGAGATGCACGTATTCAACAGGGGTAGGAAATTAGGGCCGAGCTCTGGTGGATGAGAGGTTCTAGCCGAGTTATGGATTGGGAAGTCATCTGTAGGGGGTCATTGTGCAACGTACAAGGAGCTGGGAGCACCATGATTCATTCCAGGAGGCGAAGGATTGTTTACGCATCCAGCAAACTTTTATTAAGCACTTACTATGTGTCAGGCATTTCCTTAAGTGCCAGGAATACAAAGGTAAATGAGATAAGGTGTCTTGCGCGCAGAAACCTCACCCTCAGTCATGAAGGGAAGGGGTGGTCGATAATGTTAAATGGTCATGAAGTCAGAGATAATAAGGACAGAAAAGTGGCCTTTGGCTTGGGCAGTAAAGTGGTCACCCTTGACTGTCTAGAAGGCAGGTTCTATAGAGTCTTGGTGATAGAAATCAGACAGAACGGCAACATTTGATGAGAAAATGAAGAAAGAGCAAGACTTCCTTTATTCCCAGAATCTGTTTGTTTTTCCCTTTTGTGGCATTTATTCAGGTTCTTTGCCACCTTAAATTTATTTAATTGCTATTACAGTAGTAATATTCTGATATTTTAATTCAGACTTTAAATAATATTAAAGTCAAGTTAAAATTTAGTCCCTGGTCACCTTTATGTTTCTAAAAACATAACTTGATACTGTATTTTAATGTTTCTTGCCATTCAGACTCAAATAAGATATATAAGTGCATATGGCCAATACATTTAAAAATAATAAAACTTGACAAGAGCCAATAAGAGCTGTTTAATAATCAGCCCTGGGGCTTCCCTGGTGGCGCAGTGGTTGAGAGTCCGCCTGCCGATACAGGGGACGCGGGTTCGTGCCCCGGTCTGGGAGGATCCCACATGCCGCGGAGCGGCTGGGCCCGTGAGCCATGGCCGCTGAGCCTACGCATCCGGAGCCTGTGCTCCGCAACGGGAGAGGCCACAACAGTGAGAGGCCCACATACTGCAAAAAAATAAATAAATAAATAAATCAGCCGTGGGAGAGAGGATAAATAAGGAGAAGGAAAATAATAAAAGACCACTGTTTTTGGTGGTGGCGAGAATTCAGGTTTTACCATCTTTCCTCGTGCCTGTGATGGTCTAAGACGGGATTCAGCTAGGGCTCCGGTATCTGGATTCCCTCCACCTCCTCTGTCTACTCCTTTGGAGGAAAAGGGAGAGAGAGAATGGGAGATGAACCTCCAGGGATTGGTTGGAAAGTTACTTTTACTCCTCCTATCTATAACTGATCTCTATTAACGTGGTCTCATTAACAAAGATCCCGTTTTCTTTTGTTTTATTCTAAAAAGGACTGTAACGAATGATTGTCCTGGTTTGCACTGTTCCATGCCTTACACCACGATGACATACTCCCAACTAGCTGATCTATTTTTGTCATCCAGCAATTTCCCATAAATTTTAAAATGAATGAGTTGGATCACGTTAGGATATGAATGCTCTTGTGAGAAATACGTTCACACAGTGAGCTGGGGCTGGGACTAGAAAGTTAGGCATCTGTGAGTCTCCCTCCTGGTTGGAGCAGTCTTACGCTGCCTGTCACGGCTGCTCACACGTAGTAAGTGTGGAGCATTCATTGATTTGATTAGATTTGACTTGATCTGATTAGAATCGTTTGGAATAATTCAGTTCCTCTGTGTATTTCTATCTCTGAGGATTAGGAATTATTGTTGCCCCATTATTATATGCAATAATGATCCCTTGATGCCCTTAAAGTCCGGCTGAGAAATGTGTGCTCCGATACCTGTTGAAGGTAAGCCATTCTCCAGTGAGCACCCATCCCCTACTCCCAACCCAACCCTGATACATTTATCACAAATGCACTTAGGGGATGAGGTGGTCAAGAATCATGAAAAATAGACAGAAATGGTTTGTAAGCGGCCTATTAACTCTGTAGACATAAGGCCACTTGTAACAAAAGCACTGACAGCAAAGTGTGAAGATCCTCAGAAACTCTGATGATGTTGCCGCAGGTTTGAGGACTTGGCTCTATCAAAGAGCAGGGAGAAGAGGACAAACCTAGTTCTTTCTTGGCCAAGGATTCTAAAGTCCGATCTGAACATTCTAATAGTTTGAGATTCTGAATATTGGTGAATATCTGTCCAGCCTGCAGTTGAGCTGTCTCTTGGTTTGGGTCATAATACGAGGTGGTACTTTAAAAAATGAGAATCATGCAGTGTTTGGATGGATGGATGGATGGATGAATGGAAAGATGGATGGGTCATTCTGTAGTGCCAGTGACGGGGAGGCAAGGAGACAACAAGATTCTATGAGCATAATCCTCCTTTCTAGAGATTTTATGGCAGCTTTGTCTGCTCGCTCCATCCACCCTCAGCTGCCATTCCACATTATCGAACTGTGCGTTTCTTTTCTTCCCCTTAACTTCTCAAAATCCTAGACCACTGGACAATCGGAAGGAAACACATGATGAGGAATATAATAAGGGTTGGTGGGGGGAGCCAAGGAATTTCCTCTTTCTCCCAGTTTTGGCCCCAGTTGTATGTATATAATTTGTTGTTTAACACAAACGGTAAACTGTGCTTGATGCTAGCCTTTGTGCTTGTTTATGATCGCCTTCCTTGTAGGTATCTCCAGAGGAGAGGGGCCAAAAATACTGAGACCTCCGAGGCGGCCCCGGAAACCCAAAACACTAAATAACCCCGAAGACTCCACGTACTATTCTCTCCTGCATGTAAGTGGCTCACTCTCGTTCTCAGGTGGGAGCCGTAGCATCCCCTAACAACAGCATGGAAACTGACCATACTAGTCCTGTCAAAAGGGAGGGCTTTGCAAAGGAGATGCGCCTCGGTTTCTGCTTACCTGCCCCTCCCTTGACTGACAGTCTGGGCACTTGGCTGTCCGCCAACCCCTCTTCCTCAGGGTCCACGCCTCTCCCGCAGTCCTGTAACCCCTGTGCCCTCCCACCTTTCTCTCTTCTGGTCCTGTAATCTGAGCTGCTGTGCAAATATCAACCCAGAAAGAGAAGGGCCTCACAGCAGGAGCTCTCCAGGGAGGAACCTTAGTGTAAATGGACGGGGAGAAGGAAGGGGGAGGAAGAGACATTTACTGAACACCTTTTAAATCCCAGGCCCAGAGTGAGGTGTGTTCACACACATGGTGAGATCGAATCTTAGAGCCTGGAGGGTGGCATCCGCATCTCACAGATCAGGATTCTGAGACACGGATAAGGCACCTGTTAGCTGTCAGGGCCATTAATTGTACTGAGGTCTTCTGGTTTCCCAGCTCCCGTTGACTCGCGGTGAGCAGCCTGGGAGCTCTCGGCATCACCCCTGCCAGCCTGCCCTTCCTCTAGGTTCCTGTTCTCCGTGAATGCCACCAGCATCTGCCCGGTTACCTAAACCAGCAAAACTGCGAGGCATCCCGAATCTTGCCTGCTGATCAGACACGCTGAAGTGGGACTCCTCCCCACAAAGGCTCGCTCTGATTCATCTTCTGCTTCTGGCCTCACGGCAGCTACCCTGTTTCAGACCGTCTCATTCCTCACCTGGAGTAGTTCAGGCCCCACCTAACTGCTTCTAATCTCAGCTGCAAGCCATACCAGAACATTTCTCTAGACCATAACTTTGATTGTGTTCCTCCCTGGAGAGTCCCTCTAATGGCTCGGCAACTCTTTCTGCACCAAGTCCAGACTCCTTCGCCCCCGTGCCCACTGGCCAGGGTTAACTGCCGGCACCTCTGCCAGTGCGTGGCCTCCCACGCTCCCGAGTCCTTTGCACCTGCTGGTCCTTCCATTTACAATACTTATTCCCCCTCTCACTTCCTGCTGCCACAGTGAAGACAGCAACAACCCTCCATGTCCTTGTAGAGCCCAGAGAATGTTTCCCATGAGTTGCAATTAAGTTTCCCACCTCCCCGGCCATAAATGAAGGTTGACTTTCAAATCAACCATCTCCTGGTCCTCTCCCTTCTCTCTGCTGATTTCTCTCCAGTGTCTTTGGAAGGGTCCTCTTCCCCTTGGTGTTGCCTAGGGTTCAATCTTAGATTCTCTTCTCATCTCATTGCCTTCGGACAGTTTCATCAGCTGCCATGACATCAGTTTCTCCTGATTTCTGAATCCTGGTCTCTGGCTCAGATTCTCCCTCTGACTCCAACCTCAAACATCAGAGTACCTAGTGTTTGTTTTACATATTCCACGTGATGCACGAAGGCAGTCATACGTATATGTACATTCACCTATATACTATGGACAATACACACACACCTCCCTATATGCTATGGGTATGTACACACACCTACCTATATACTATGGGTACGTACACACACACCTCCCTATATACTGTGGGTATGTACACACACACCTCCCTATATGCTATGGGTATGTACACACACACCTCCCTATATGCTATGGGTATGTACACACACACCTCCCTATATACTATGGGTATGTACACACACCTACCTATATACTATGGGTACATACACACACACCTCCCTATATACTATGGGTACATACACACACACCTCCCTATATACTATGGGTATGTACACACACACCTCCCTATATACCATGGGTACATACACACACACACACACATACACACACCCTTTTATTACTGTGGGTACATATGCACACATCTATATACTGTGGGTACATACACACACATATCCATCTGAAATACACAATTAAATGGTTTTCAGTATAATCACAGAGTTGTACAACCATCACCACAGTCAATTTTACTTATTTTTAAATTTATTTTCATAACAATTTTAATTGAACTATAGTTGATTTACAATGTTGTATTAGTTTCAGGTGTACAGCAGACTGATTCAGCTATATATATATATATATATATATATATATATATATATAGCTGATTCACAAATGAGTCCCTGCCCCCAAGAAGCTTACTTTGTCATTGTACTGTTATTTTTAAAATGAATATAAATTGTTTTCATGCATCTTAATTTATCAGTGACTGGAAACCTTTTTATAACCCTGGGTCTTGAAATCTGAGGCTTCAGTGAAACATAGAAAACTAGTATATTATTTGAAGTGAAAACACACCATGGGTTCATATTTATCTGGCCTTTACCCAGATTTGGGGTGTTACACGTAAGTGAAATTTATAGCTGTGATGGAGCCCTACCCCCTTTAACCATCAAAGCATTCTCAGTACTTTTAAATGGTTTTCACAAACATCCTTCTCAAATACATTATACTGCACATTTTAAACCTTTTCTTCATGACCCAGGTCACTGTAGTGAGCAAAAATGTTTGCACTTTATTCAGAACTATGCTTAGCAGAGAGGCTCCCTGACAGCCGTATCTAAAGTAACACCTGTCTCTCTGTATCCTCCTGGCCCTACTTAATTCTTCTTCACAGCAGGTATAGATATGTATCTGCTTGTCTCCTGGCTGACTCTCCCCTGTGGACTAGAAGCTCCAGGAAGGCAGGGACTTTGCTCACTCTTATGGCCCCACTGTTGCTCGTCATGAGACTATTTGCTAAATAACACACGACTTACTTTAGACGAGGCTCTCAGGCTGCCGAGCTGTGGACAAGACACCCCTCCCTCATGCTTGCCCGACACGAGCAGCTGCGCTGACAGATGTCTCACCTGTTAATACAGCTTTCGTTTCTCCTTGGATGCCACCACTTAGGGTGGTCATTCCGACTGCCTTAACATCAATACTAGCTCTCTTCTATGATTTGATGCTCTTAATCTCCTACATCTGGGGAATGTTGCTGTTGTCGTGTCCAAAATAAGAGTAAGCTGAAGCTTAGAAACGTGGCTGTGGAGGAGAGAACATCAGCTGAACGCTCACGCCCCGTTGTCACGGCGTGTGGTGTCTGCTCTAACACGTAGAAGCTGTGCAGCCATCAGCAAAATGACTCCATGCCAACAGCTTCCTCAGGAAGTGAGTAATGGACCCCGTCACATCACAAGTCCCTTCCGGTCCCATTATTTTTCTGGGGCTTTCCCTCAACCACAGCAGTAGGTGGTTTGGCCACTTCCAGGTCCCTTTTTTGTTATGTCTATATTTTGGCTACCCTCTTCATCCTTGTGAAGGCCTCTGAATACATTATATATTCGTGTATTTCCAAAAGGGAAGTAAGACTGTGTCCGCCATGATGTAATGGTGAATTTTAAAGTCTTACGATAAAATGTATTTCTTTATGTCAGGTGGGAGGGAGAGGGAGTGAGATGCAGTGACTGAGGAATGGCTTCTTCAGTCCTCTGAGCTCAGACCTCTGTTCTTTCAAAGGCCTCCTCAAGAAACATCCTCACTGGATATCTCCTCCGTAAGTCATCTCTGTTTCCTTGTCTTTCTCTCTTCTTTACTCTAGTTTGATAAGAAACGGCCATAGGACATTTGCTTCTTCTTTTGCATTTAAAATCTCAGGTTTGTAATTTGTCATATCAAAACTCTGATTGCAAACATCATTGGTCTTAGTAATTCAGGCATATCTCGCTTTATTGTGCTTCACAGGTACTGTTTTTTTCTTTTTTCTTTTTTTTACAAACTGAAGGTTTGTCACAACCCTGCATTCAGCAAGTCTATTGGCACCATATTCCCAACAGCATTTGCTCACTTCCTGTCTCTGTGTCTCTTGGTAATTCTTGTAGTATTTCAAACCCTCCACCGGCAGTTTTATGGCATTTCTAGCAATAAAGCATTTTTAAAATAAGGTATGCATTTGTTTAGACATAATGCTATGGCACACTTAATAGACTATAGTAGAGTGTAAACGTAACTTTTATATGCACTGGGAAACCAAAAACATTTGTGTGACTTGCTTTATTGCAGTGGCCTGGAACCAAACCTGCAATATCTCCGAGGTGTGTGTGTAAATGCTCCTAATATACAGTCCTGTGTGATAAAATTCATATTAAGTCCTCTTCCAGGAAATGCAATATCCTTCTTCATGATCAATAATGCCATTTCATACGTCCCTTTAGCCCTAGAGCCTAGGGGACTGAGAGACAACTAACTGTAAAGCTCTGTCTTAACACTCATTTCTTCCTCCCGCTTTGTTCCTGATTTACAGCTCCTATTTTATTACCTTGATTACATAATTGCTTCTATTATAAACCATCTTAAATAATTTTTGGAAAAGTATATCATTGAATTACATTTCATTAGACTATTCTAGCACCGGCAAGAGCGAAATAAGCCCAGACAGTATTTACTCTTCTAAGAATTCCTGTAACTGAGAATCAGCTTGTCCACACCATCTCCCAGGTGGAAGTGCTGATCCAGAATAAAAAGGGGTCCTCGCCAGGGTGGAACGTTATTTGATTCTTGGTTGTAGAAAGGGGATCTCTGTTACTCAGCATCATTTTGGATTATAGAAAATGGTTATCAAGGACAAGAGAGACGTTTCTTTCAGATGATCAAGGAGGCAGGACCTCTTCTGTTAAGGCAACCACCACAGCAAACACCACCCTGCTCCCAGGGATCATTAACTGAACTGCTAGGGGCCGTTGTGCTTATGCTGGTAATAGCATTATTTGTAAGCACCTCCTAGCCTAGGGCACTGTGTCAAGAATGTGAAGTAACAGGAAGCGGGAAGGACAGGAATGTAATTGGTGTCCTGCCCCTTACATTGTTACTTCCTGAATGGTCCACTCCCAGACTTGATGCAGGAAAGCATTCATTTCCACCTCATCCACCCACTAAAATACCAACGATAAGAATAAAAGGAACTATGAACTATTTGCCTCATCTAACATTTTAAGTTATTACAAATGATAAGTTATGAGAAAAAAATGATTCAGTATGTCTAAGGATAACTTGGGAAAACCCTAGATATTTACAAACCATTATTATTATTATTTTTTTTTTTTTGCGGCATGCGGGCCTCTCACTGTTGTGGCCTCTCCCGTCGCGAAGCACAGGCTCCGGACGCGCAGGCTCAGCGGCCATGGCTCACGGGCCCAGCCGCTCTGCGACATGTGGGATCTTCCCGGACTGGGGCATGAACCCGCGTCCCCTGCATCGGCAGGCGGACTCTCAACCACTGCGCCACCAGGGAAGCCCACAAACCATTATTAATTGACATTTTTTTTATCTTGCACTTTTATGGTGCCACCCAACTTGATACTTGCATTAGGGTTGCCACAATTATAATATCTTAAGCTTGTTCAAGGTGAGTGTGGTATTTGTTTTCTCAGCCTAAAAGACATATATCTTCTTTTCAACATGTAAATATAGGAGTTCAAATGCATTGAGCTAGAACACAGTGAAACACATGACTAATGTCACAATACAAAAGAGAATACTGCTTTATATGTAAGATTAAATGAAATACCACTTTGTTCAAATTGAATTACTGATTAAAATATATCTAGTTATTTTTATACTTAAACATTCCAAAGTATGCCGTGATACATCAAATTTCCAATTATGAAAAAACATTTTGCAGTGAACATATGTGTCATCCATGCTGCTACTCTTATGCCATAAGTGGGCTCCTATAGGTTAATGAAGTCAGATTTCCATTCTTCTGTGTCCTGTTGCAGCTGCCCTAACTATCCACCCATCTGCTTTACCTGCAGACAAGGATGACATCAAAGCAGCCTAATTAACCTGCCTAAATACAACTACATTTGTGATAGAGAGATAGACTTTCCAGAAAGTCTGACATTTTGTCCCCATTTGTAGGTAGATAGACGTTATGTAATCTTGTATAGACTGGTCACCACTGTGTGGTAAACTCTTTTTTTATATGGGATGCAAAGATTAATTTCATTCCCGGCCTGGTTAAAAAAAAACAGCAACACAAATTCATAATTAGTAAAATTTGAGTAAACTAAAATTTTTAATTGAGTACAATTTCTTTAGATTGTAAATATATTTTATCCACTTGCTTATTTCTAAATCAGCTTTATAGGAATACATTTATATGTTAATACTATAGTAATATATAAATTAATCCTATTAAGATCATAATATGATATAGAGTCTTTTTTAATTATTCTATTCTGTTTAGAAGTCAATCCAAGAAGAAAAACGAAGATCGAGGAAAGATAGGTAATTATTATGTCTAACTTTAATGTCATCTTCTCAAACCAAAATATAACTCCATATGTTCAAATTATGATTAAAAACCACCCATTTTATGTGGATAGATTTTGGGAAGTAGTGTGCTCTCAATACATTTATATTATACATATGAGGTTTATATGTAATTTATAAGATCTTACCTATCGGAAATATACTGAGATAACACAGTGCAAGTTATTTACTGAGAACTCAAACAGTTTTTAATAAATTGTACCGTCCAGTATGGAATTTGCTTTTCTTGTCCCATTAATATGGTTTTGATTGAGCAGTTTGAGCATGCTCATGTTCATGAACTTTCTTTCCCCAAACTCTTTGTACTTTTTTGTTCTTCAACACAAGCTAAATCACTTTTTATAATGTTTATGTATTTGTTAGGAAGATGAGGTTTTTGTCACCTGCGTGTGTGGCCCACTTCTATTCACACTATTCCCCTTTCCCTATAACATTTCAGCCCACCAGTGCTTTACTCTTTTAATATTATATTTCAAGCAACGAATTTCCGGACAGTGCTCAAAACAATCGAGGGTTCTTCTATTAAGCATGAGTGGACACAGAGTTCCGATTTATGAATCAGTGGCATTCTGAAAGTTCATTTATAGATTGGTATCTTAACTTGAAAAGCACTTTTCCCCAAAGTACTGTAACACCCAGTAGTTTTTCAGACTGACACCTGTTGACCTTAGATGAAGTTCCATCAGACCAGAGATACCGAGTACCACAGGAACCAGAGTGCAGTTTGACTAGATCCAAGAATGAAAACGGTTGAGGACACACCCCTGTGTGTGTGTTGTGTGCAGAAATTAAAATCTAGCAGAGAAATCAGTCCCCTAGAGACACAGGGGTAGGGAAGGACAGAAGGTTACCTGTGAAGGAAGTAAGGTAAGCTCATGACACATGATGTGCCTCAGTGGGCTGATAAAATTGGGAAGTGCTTGTGTTAGTACATAAAGGCCAGCTTTCCTCATGGTGGCCCAAGGGTCAGTTGTGAGTCCTGATGTAGACTGGCCAAGTGAGCATTATAATCACCGGCTATCTAGTAACTACTAGTTTTGTGCCAAGTTGAACTTGGAAAGTGGTAGAACTTGGAAAGGCTGTCCCAGCAGCTAATGCCCTCTTAAAGGTAAGAAGTGAGGGGTTTGTTTTTCTTTTTAATTTACGGTATATACTGTTTTTGCACATTTCAAGACCTCTCTCATTCCTGTTGACATACATGTGTTACTGCTTAATTATCGTAAATACTTTAAACGAAGAAAACAAGTATCTTGTAAGTTTAAGTGAGTAGACAGCTTGATACTGTGGTGTGTTTATGTGTTCATTTGCAGTCAGGGAAAATTATTAGATTTGGAAGATTTCTATTATAAGGAAATTTTGCCCAGTCATCCTGGACCAGAGGAACACAACCTTAGTTTAAGAGAACGAAGACAACAGCAAGAACTCCAGAATCAATGTTTTAAAGCTGATGAAAGGTAATAAACGTACGTTGAAGTACAGCATTTTCAATTTTATACTCACCATTCCATTTCTAAAGCATTTTCATTTACGTATGGACTAATGACAAAGCGTTCTTACTGAGCATTGCGTCTTATGATTGATGTGTTGTTTAAAAGTAAAATCATAAGGATTATGGTAAGGTAATCAGACATCCCAGTTTTTCTAGCACAATCCCGGTTTTTACCTGTTTTCTTGGTGTAATCATCAAAAGCACTCCCTTTTAAAAGTTGTTTGGTTTGGATGATAAATTATGTGGTCATACTATATAATTATAAACAATATCTGTGTTTAATAATATCCAAAACCTGTGTTTAAGCTCTAACCAGTGTGATTTCATTTACTTATTGGTTTCTCGATTATGCTGTGTAATTTCTCAGAATCAGTGATGTCAGACCAAAAACAAAAAATTGAGGAGAAATATTCATACAGAAATATGTATTTTGGATTTGATTTTCACTTTGCCACCAACTTTGTTTGACATTTAACTTAGACCATTTGTAGCTTACTTACTACTTTGGGAATGTTTTTTTCTTTCCCCAAAAAATTCTTTGTAAAGTTTTGAAATTGAGGGCACATAATAAGATGGACATGTGGTATATGAGAAATGGGAGCAGCGCCAGGCAATGAAAAGCTGTTTTTCCAAAATCCTAAGTGAACACTCTGTCAGCCCAGGGCACGCAGACCCCCCACATAGCTGCCTCTTGCACAGTGTGCTATGTGGTTAAGAGAAGAGGGTTTAGAGCGAGATGGTCTCAGATTTGGGTCCCAATTCTGCCACTTAGTAGCTGAGTGACCTTGCAGTGTTACTAGACCTCTTTAAGCTTCTGTTTTCACATCTGCAAAAGGATTTACTAGTTGCCTCGCCGTGTTGTTGGAGAGATTAAATGAAACGATGAATACGGGGCACTTAATGCGAGACATGGCGCCGGGGAGGTGTTCCATAAATGGTGGCTGTCATCATCTTTATTTGCTTGTCCAGAACTATGGTTTCTGCCCCTTGTCTCCAAAAGAAGATGTATTCTTCCATCTTGGAGCTTAGAGATGTTCTGGTCCAACCACAGAGTTCTATATGGGAGAATTACCAAGTGCCCGAGAGATTAAGGGACTTGCCCGAAGTCCCACATTGAGTGAGTGAACTAAAATCCAAGGGCTTTCACTCTTTGCTCAAATGGCTTCTCACTGACGCACCCACTTCCCGTTTTAACAAGCCAGTCTGCCTCCCCTCAGGCGTGTTCTCCCCTCCCCGCAGCGGCAGGCACACATCTGCTGTGAACGTGTTCACTCCCTGGTGTTCCAGTGGCGTCTCTGGATGTCAAGGCAGTTCATTAGACTAGAAGCTGGGAGCTCACCTCAGCGGAGCGCTCGCGGTGTGCTAGGCTGTGCTCTTATCCTGTTACCTTTGCTCTTATCTCATTTAACCCTCACAGGAGCTAGCGAGATGGTTACTCTCCTTGCCCTATTTTACAGATGAGGAAGCTAAGCCTGCTTAGTTTCATACTGCAAACAGTCACCTAGATAATAAATGATGGGGTTAGAATTTGAACACAGGCCTTTGTGAATTTAGAGCTGATAACCTTTAGCACCCACGCTGGGTGCTTGAGGAGGGAGTGATGCAGTCCTGTCCAAGATACGATCCTTATATCTGTCTCTGAGGATCTGGACTTGAGAGAGAAAGGATTCTTATCTAACCCTGCAGACAGGTAACTCCAAGGTGGGATATTTCTAAACTAAGGAAGATTAAAGAGACAAAACAACCAAGTGCAGTAGGTCAACCTTGATAGGATCTTGGCTTTAAAATAGAAAACAAAAACAAAACAGAAAAACAGCTCTAAAGGACCTTTTGGGACAATTAGAGAAGCTTCAGGCCAAGCTATATGTTGGAAGATGTTATTGTAGAAAGAATATTTTATATATCTTATTATATATATTAAATTATCTAATAAATATTATATATTTATCCTATATAGAAATATATAGTACATATTTTATATAGATACTAATATATTATTCTGATAAAATATTTATATATATTATATAATACATACTCTCTCTGTATAGTGTACTCAGATAAATAAATAAATATATATATATTTATCTGAACATAAACACACACACACACACACACACACACACACACACACACACACACACACACACACACACACACACACACACACACACACACCACCCAAGTACACCAGGAAGGTATGAGCAGGTCTGGGAATCAGGGACAAAAGCAATGATGATTTGAGTGTCTCATGAATTTGAATGAATGAAAGCAAGTGCAAGGTAGTCAGTGATAACATGGATGACTGTCCTTGTAGCTAAGACCAAACCTTCCCTTTGTGCACTGAATTCTAGTCCTTCCATGTCCACCAGAACATTGTCCTGCAACTGTCCCCTCTCTCTTCTGCACCTTGAATGTTTGTTCTCTTTACCAAATCATTTCTGACAATGTGCGAACATGATCCAATTGGACGCATCATAAAAAGTACCTTTGACTCGATCTGGAAGTCATCCTTGACTTTCCAAAACACCCGTATTCCTGCTCTTCATTACAGCAGAAGAGTAAATAGATGGGCGAGATCCTACCTCCTCCTGGGCCTCTCTTCCCATCCTTTCTTGAGCCACATACTCAAGTTTCCATTCCCATCATTCCATGGAAACTGTCCCTGCCAAGGTCACCATATCCAGTGATGATTCTCAATCCTTATCTCACCCTATCAGCAGCATTTGACACTCTTTCTTTAAACGTTTTCTTCATTGGCCTCCAGGACAGCAGCTCCTTCCCTTGGTTTGCCTCCTACCTCACCCTCTGCTTCTCATTCTTCTTCGCTGATTCCTCCTCATTTCACTGATCTCTCAACACTGGAGAGTCCCAGTCCTTTGTTTGCATCATCAACACATACTCTCATGACCTTAAAGGTCATCTATTTACCTAAAATTGCCAAACTGAAATCTCTAGCGTAGGTCAGGGCTTATATATCCAACCGCCTATTCAGTATCTTCTCTTGAATATCTAGTAAGTATCTCAAAGTTAGCACAACTGAAACCAAAATCTTTATCTCCCCCTCCCCCATGAGGGGCTCTCCTGTAGCCTTCCCCATATTGTTAAATGGCAACCTCACTTTTCCTATGGTTTAAGGTAAGAACCTTGGAGACATTCTTGATTCCTTTCTTTTACACCCCACATCCATTCAGCAAACTCTTCCAGATTGACCTACCAAGATAAGTAAAATTTGACCAATTCTAACCTCCACAAGCCTAAGCCTGCCAGTCTTGCTGAAGACTATTACAGTGTCTCTAACAGGCCTCCTTACTTCCACTGAACCACTCAACTCGGAAACCTCCAGTTTGTCTCTTGCTCTAAGTAAAATTCAAATTCTTGCCATGGTCTCACAGCTCTATGTTGTCTGTCACACTGTCCCCTCATTCCTCCTGCTCTCGTCCCTCTCTATTCTCCGCCTTGCTTGCCCCATTCATGCCGCAGTGGCCTCCTTGTTGTGCCATGAACACAATACGCACCCTCATCTTGGGACCTTTACGTGGGTCTTGCATCATCCTGGAGTGACTGCCCTTCCCCAAGAGATCTGCCTGACTCTCCGCCCGTTCTTTCAGGCCTCTCGTCCAATGTCACCTTATCAGAGAGGCCTTTCCTGATCACCCTCTATGAAATTGCTTGGACACACACACACACACACACACACACACACACACACACACACGCGCGCGCGTCAGCCTTTCCCCATGAACCTGCTTTACTTCTCTGTAGACTCTGTAGACCTTCCGCCCCCTGGTGTGTTGGAGCTGTCCATGGTCCTCTCCCGCACTAGACGGGAAACGCTGGGAAAGCAGGGACTTGTGTTCACCCATCGCCTACGCTGGTGGCTGATGAATAAATGAAAGAATGACTGTAGCTGCATTTTAGGGAGCTCCCCACTTCCCCAGGCAAGCTGCAGACCCTAAAGGTAAACGTTGGAAGGGCTTCCCAGCAGTGGGTTCAGGAAGGGGACCCAGCAGCCTCCCTGAAAACGTGGAAGGATTAGAAAAGCTGACAGGACCCACTCCTTGCGGCTAACAGAGGGGTGGGTCACATTTGGGGGCAGCGTTTTAAGGAAACAACTGAGCAGTTGCAAAATGATGGTTGTCTGTATAGGCGCCTTGAGTTTCCTGTTTGACCAGAACGTACTAAAGTGTTTGTTTATTGGTTGTGAATTTATTTCAAGCCAAACCAAACTCACCTCTCTGAACTACACCTTCTGATGCTTTACTTAGCTGTCATTCAAACAACCGGGTTCCACCAGGTTCCACCAACCCTTCTGCTCCTCGCTCAGGAGTTTTGAAAACCTGCTGAGGCGATGTCGCAGATCCGTTTGGTCACTGCCCTGCTGTCTTGAACGTGCGGTTATGAAACGCCCGCAGTTTGGTGGGAGGTGTGGGAGGAGGACCCGCCTGACTCGGGGTGGGCGGGGATGCGCGGCGCGCGGTGGCGCCGCTGATGCTCGGCCCCGGGTCTCGCTCGCAGGTGCTGGGCGGCGGGGGACCGCGAGGAGGAGGAGAATGGGCCCACCGCCAGCCCCTACGACTACAGGAGGCTCCTGCGCAAAACCTCCCAGCGCCGGCGCCTCGTTCAGCATGTGTAGCCCCGCTGCTCGGCGGCCAGCGCCGTCGGCATGTGCCCGAGACTGCGGAGCTTGCCGGGGCCGAGGCGGGGGATCCTCAGGCACTGCGCCATCAGGCGCTGGGGCCGCAGCCCTGGCCTTGGCGGGGGCTGCCCGCTGTGCTCACCCCTCGAGTGCCCGGGCCAGCCTCTGGTGCTCGGAGGGCGGAGAGCCCTTCGGACGCCGCGTCTCCGCGCTCCCGCATCCTCCACTCCCACCAGCCGCCGGTTTGGGCATCCCTGGCCCTGGCCCCCAATGTGTCTCTTTGTTCACTTGTTTGCGACTCCTGTGGACCCGACTGCGCCTGAGCTCTCGCCGACCCCTCCTCTCTCCTTTTGGGTAACTTCACAGATTTCGTCTTTCTCGGAAACGGCTCTGCCAGGCCTGCGGCGTCCTCGCTGACGGGTTGAGTCTGTGAGGACAGAACAAAGCCGGGGCGGGGGGCGAGGGGTGGCTTTGAAGATGAACTTCATCCTTTCCCTTGGTCATTAAGGTTATTAAATAAAGGAAGTGCCTTGGAAATTTCGCGGCTTTCGGGGCTGGTCCGCTGGATTCCCCCTTGGGCCTTGGGCCCAGGCTCCTGCTGTCCGGCTGTGCTGGTGGCAGGTGGCAGCGTCCAGGGAGGGAGGGTGCGGTGTCTTCGGTCTCCATCAGCGAACAACGCCCCTCCCCCCAGCCATCCCAAACTTACCATCTAACGTAGAACCCCGTAAGTGAGACACAAACGTGGCCTCTAGACAAAGCTCCAAGTCCAGCAACACAGCGCGCTCGCTCACACAGACTCTCTCTCTCACCCCGCACAGCCCTCCCAACCGAGGTGTCCTCCTCTGGCCCCGCCTATAAAAATTTTAGTCCCGCCACCGAGCTGAACGGTCGGATTTTTAAGGTTCTCCTAGTCTGCAGATCTGGGGCCGTCTCCACTGCTCTGGATTTTAGTGTATGTAAGACGGAGAGGAGGGCGGTGGGCAGGCAACCTTTTGCCTTCTTCAGTCGACTGCATCTTATTTAAAAACCCAGGTTAAGCTCTTCTATGGAAGTGACGCCCTTTGCGTCTACACAGCCCGGAGAGGGTGATGGAAAGGGGTGCGGTGGTATCTTGGACGGCGGAGGTGGGAGCAGCGTTTTGGCTGGAAGGGGGCTTGTCTCTTCTGCCGGCGTCCCCGGCTCGTGCGCCCGCGGCCCCGAGCCAGGGAACTTGGGAAGAGTATTCGAGGGGAGAGTGAGGGCGCGTGCAGCTGGCCGAGAGCGTTAGTTGCGCCACTCGCCCGGTGGGTGGTACGATTGTCTCCATCCCAAACAGTTGGCATGGAAAGGTCCCCAGCGGTGACGTGGACAACCTCTTCCTTTTACCAGGAGGACCTGCGCAAGGGGAAACCTCCCACTGCGGCAGGGCTGAGCTCCGAGGCCAAGTGCGCTCAGGCCCCGGTCCGTAACCTGGGTTCACGCCGCGGCCTCCATCCGGAGCGAGGAGCCACCTCCGCGGTGTGGACCGTCGGCACGGCTGTGCTTGCGCCCGGCCTAGGCACCCACGAAAGCAGCGCTGCCGAGCACCATACCCTGGGGTGGGCGATGGAGGGGGACCTGTAACCTGAGGTGGCCCGGCCCCCTCGTCCGCTTCTCACCCGTCCACCCACCACCAGGAGGCCTTAGGGGGAAAAATGAGCTCTGCTTCGTGGCCGGGCCTACTCAGTCCAAGCTTCCAGAGTGGCTCCTGCAGGCCAGAGCCTTGGCAGCCCAGCCGGATGCTGGACAGAGAGGCAGTTGGACCCCTCCCTAAAATCCATCCCTCCTCCCCCACCTTTTTAAGTGGGACTAGAAAAGAGAATAGCAAACACGTGCGGTGAACGGTTGCAATGTTTTTGTTCTCCTTTTTTTTTTTTTAATTTCTTTGTTTTCTCTCCTTTTTCCTTCTCTCTTTCCATCTCTCCTTCTTTGTCCTTTGACACCTAAGCGCTGGGAGGACACCAGGGAAAACTTGTAGCGCGCACTATTCTTCGGCAGGCCTGCAACGCAATTTCTGGGTAAACTACGGACAAAAAATAGGTCAGCCAAGGAAACCGGCCACCTCCGGCAGCCCCTGGCGCGTGGCTTTCTCTTCCCTTACTCGAGGAAGGGCCTTCGAAAGCTCTCCCCAAGCGCTGGCCCGCCTCCCCTTCCCATTCAGTGGCTGCCTCCTTTGAGAACTAATGACGGTAATTATTACCTCCCAGAGCTCTTTTGTTATCTCCAAACCCAGGCCCGAGTGAGGGGGGAGTGGGCTCTTTTTCGAGATGACAGTCTTTATAAAGCAAATTTTCGTCTAGGCTGGGCCGGCGTTGAGGAAAGACAAATCAGATACCGCGTGTATCTGAAGAGGGTGTGTTAAATAAGAAACATAAAAATACCACCATTAGATTCAAAATACCCTGGAGTTGCGGGATTTAATGCAGTTTAAACAGTAGGATTTAAAGTCATCGCGTTAAAAAAATCTATTAAATTCGGGCTTTGTGATTTCTACCTTTCTCGTATTTTAATCCGTTTCTTTCTTTGCGGCTTTGTGTGTGTGTTAAATACTTGTTTTAAAGAACCTTTTGGTTTTTGACCGCTCATTCATAGCAGAAAAGTTCAGCAACTCCAGCCTTGCTGACTCGAAGCGAAACGTGTGCAGGATTTGGTGTGTGTTTAAACAAAGGACGGGTCTCTCCGGCTCGCATCAGCGCCGCTGGAGCAGCAGCCATGGAGCTGCTCTGCCAGCGGCGCGGACGGCCAGCCCACGAAGTCCTTACCCCCCTGGAGTTGTCGCCTGGATCCACTGGAGCACTGGAGCCCGGATCGCCGGAAACAGGGGTGGGATGCAGGCCAGGGTTCGTGCCAACCGCGCGGCCACAGCTTGACGCAGGCTTCTCGGCACGGCAGGCTCTGCGCCAGGCCTAAGGCCGGACCCGTCCAGTGCCCTTCCCCGCTCCCACGCCTGGGCTCAGGTCCGGAGGCCACGGTGCAGATCCTACGGATCCTCCAGGCTCGGGCACGTGCCCCACGGCCCATGGTCCCCGGGACCCATGACGCCCTCCCTAAGCGAGGGTCGAGGGGTGGTAGCCAAGACTGAGGAGCCATGGGTCTCTGCTTTAGCAGCAGCTTTGGTAACGTGGTTCTGAGAGCAGAGAAAGAAAGTCCCGTGAACACAGTGGAAATGAGAAGCGCTCGCCCAAGGGGAGCAGCACGCTGAGGAATGCTCCGCGGGAGGCCGGACGCAGCACTTTCCCAGCCACGGTCATCCTCACCCTCTCTCTGCGCACCCAGGAGCTGCAAGGCAAACTTGACACTGATCTTAACTGCCAAGGGAAAGCAACGCGAACTCAACGGGCCCCAAATTCTCAAGGCGCCCTCCCTTTGTTTAACAGCTTGTAGAGAAAGGAAAATGTAAGAGAGGAGAGATTATGACTTTCTCAGGAAAGGAGAAACCCCTTACCACCAAGCCTCAGAAATAGCGAAACTCCCGTTTCCCCCCACCCCACCCTATCGTGAAGATTCCCTTGGGGGATCGGGAGGGCATTGATTTGAGGCCCTCTAAAACGAGGGCCCAGCAGGCCATGCCTTCTTTCCGCCTTTGGACAGCTCAGATTGCTTACTGGAAACTCGGTGCACGCTTCCCACGCACACACCGATTCCCGTGACACGTAAGCAGAGGGCCCTTGCGCGCCTCCGCAGGCCAAGGTCACCAAATGACCTGATCCCATCCCCCCATCGGCCGTCCACCCAGCCGGCTCTAGCTCTCTTCCCAGTCCCCTTCCAAGAAGTGTGCGTTCATTTCTCTGCCCAGGCTGAGGTCCTTGGTGATAGATTCCAGCATAGATTTTAATTGCCTCAATCAGCAGTTTTTCTCCCCAGCCGTCAGTCAGAACCTGGACGGTGGGTTCTGCGACCACGCGCTCCGAAGCTCAGGAATGGTGCGCCCCCGGGGACTGCGCGGCTCAGTAGGCAGGCATTAGGCTCCACTAAGGAGCTGAATTGAGCCCGTCAGTGCATAGATGCCCTTCCCCCACCGTCCCCTCCCCAGGCTCGCGAACCGCTCCCGATTCCGATTCTGGCCCGGTCGCCAGGGGTCCCGGGGTCACAGCGACCTCAGCACCCTCTTGGAGGAAGGCGGCGCGGGAATCGCGCCTCCTTCCTCGCAGCGGGAGATAGACCTCAAACAATACACCAATCGAGGCAAATAGAAGACTGTCTCGACCACCCTTCCCGCCTCGCCAAGGTCTCTGGTCTACCCCTGCTGAGGCACGCGCGCTCAGCCGCGTGAGCACTCCGGACAGCGCACCCGGGCCCGCGGGGGCAGCCGGCACCCTCACGCCTCACGCACGCCTGCCACCCACTCACTCTGACTCCAGCTCTGGCGCACTGTCTGCCTTGCACTCTCAAGGTTCAGCTCCCTCCCTCTGCCGCTTTTTCTTCCGCCGTCCCCTTATCCTTCCCTATTGGGCTCCTTCTCCTTCAAAATCGCTCCGGCGCTCCGGGCTTTCCCATCTCCTGGCTGTGAGGACCCCGCAACTGCCTTCTCTGTTCAACCCCCAGAGCTTTCAGAGCGTTGCCACGTCTCTAAGCTCTAATCCCAGCACACACACACACGCGCGCACGCACCCGCAGACACGCACGTTTCCTGTCCCTGTGTGACACCCACCCTCTGCGGGGCGGCCGCGCCGGTTCCCGCGCGGTGTCCTCATCCCGCCACACACACACGCACACTCACACACACACACGCACGCGCGCGTGCAGGGCGGATCGGAGGGCAGCTCGCCGACAGTTCGCATTCGGAGGCGTCCTGCTCCAGCCTCGCAGAGCCGATGGCATCTCCCAGCTCCGGCTTTTGGTCCTTCGCATCTGAAGATGGTTCCGGGGATCCCGAGAACCCTGGCACAGGTAGGAGAACCGGGACCTGCAGGAGGCGAGCTTTGCGGGTGGACTGGGGTTTGCGGGGCTGGGGAAGATTGAAAGAGGTTTTTCCACTTGCAGTGGGAAACTTCGGACGCTTAGCCCTGCCCTCGGGGTGTGTCCCTGATGACCCAAGAGACCAAACCCCCCACAGGCTCTTATCCCCTGGGAAGATGCCCAGAGAATCTCTGGCCCTTTCCGCTGAAGTCTGGGAGAGCCCCCAAAACACGGCGGCGTCTCCTGGACACCGAACTCGCGGGCCTGAGGCACTGCCGCCATCGTCGTGTCTGGACCCTGGAGAGGGACGGAGTGGCGGTGGGGAAAAGAAAAACTGGAAAGGGGGGAGAATTCTCTGCCTGGAAGGAGAGCCTGTGAGGAAATGGACAGCCTCGGTGTCTAGGAGAACTCGCCCAAGCGAGGCAGGAAGGGGACTTTGCCCTAACCGAGTGGCACCTCCCGCGCGCCTCCCGCACCTGCCCGCTGTGCGGGGCCGCAGGCAGCCTTTCCCGGACCCCGTTGACGTTGACGTCGTTCACAAAGAACGAAATTTCACACGTCTTTCTGCTCTTTTCTTACGGCCTCGCCCTCCTCCTGCCTGTCTTTCCTTGCAGCGAGGGCCTGGTGTCAGGTGGCTCAGAGGTTCACGGGCGGCATCGGAAACAAGCTGTGCGGTGAGTGCCGGTGCCCGGGGGAGGGAGGCGGACGTGGCCAGGCGCCTCGGAGCCCGCGGGGGGCAAAGGCACCTTCTCACCTCCGCATCCCATCGAGGGTCGGAGATTCTTGATTTTTGGCCGGGGACGGGCGGGGTGCTGGGAGCCGGGCCGGCGGGCGGCTGACTGAGGTCCGCGCTCCGTGTCCTTGCCCAGCCCTGCTCTACGGGGACGCCGAGAAGCCGGCAGAGAGCGGTGGAATCCAGCCCCCGAGGGCCGCCTCCCGCAAGGCCGCCTGCGCCTGCAACCAGAAGCCCTGCAGCTGCCCCAAAGCGGGGATCAACTACGCGTTTCTACACGCAACAGGTAAAGGCGCCTCGCGGGGCCCCCGGGAGCCTCTGCCCCTCGCCGTGGCCCGCCCACCGCGGCCAGGAGGGACCCCGCGCCGGGAGCCTGAGCCCGGGCGTCGAGTGGAGGGCGGAAGCGGACCTTAGGAGAACCTTAAGGCGACAGCGAGAAAGGCTGGGCCTGCCCCCCTCGGTCCGACCCCGGCCTCTGCTGGGCGCTGGGCGCTGGGCGCCGGGCGCTGGGCGTCCGCGTTCTAAGGGAGCTCCGGGGCCGCGGCGCTCTCGGCCGGGCGCCGCCCTCGGGTCTGCGGTGGCCGAGGCGCCCGCACGCGCCCTGGCTCCAGGTCCGCTCCTCGGTGCCGCTGAGGCCTCGGGTGGGACGCAGTTTCCAGTTCAAAATTTATGAGACTTTCTAGGTCTTTATATCGCAAGAGTAATTTGTAGCTGTATTTTCACAGGAGAACGATTCACGTGAGACCTGCACGCGGTTTTACTCCCTTGCGCTTACACACGCGGTCACCCAAATATGCGCGCGCGCGCGCGCACGCGCGCACACACACACACACACACACACACACACACACACACGCTGTCTTTGGAAACAGTGGATTTTCTTAATAGGCCAGAGATCCTAACATTGCATGATCCATTTTGCCTGATATGCCCAAAGGCATTCCTCAAACATTCCTGACTTGAAGTGTTTCCGTGATCATTTAAGATTTACTGAGAAATAACATTTAGCGGGAACGCCGGGGAAACAAATGAATGGAGGCATAGTCTCTTAAAAAAAAAAAAAAAAGAAAGAAAAAGAAAAGAAATAAGAAAGGAAGTAAGCAAACAAGTTATGAACTGAAATGCAAGAAATAATTTGGGGTAGGGAGAGGAATTGGAATTTTTTTCATTCCTTCATCTTTGAAGAATCCCTCCTCTTTAAAGAAAATGCTCTCGTTTTCAGAAGATTTTTTTAAAACGTAATATCTCTCGGTTCAAAGAGAAATTGTCAGCTGGCAAACTTGCCCTGGATAGTTTCATTGTAAAATTAAAATGTGGCATTTTGATTCCATTCTTTAGACCTGCTACCAGCGTGTGATGGAGAAAGACCCACTTTGGCATTTCTGCAAGATGTTATGGACATTTTGCTTCAGTATGTGGTGAAAAGTTTCGATAGATCAACCAAAGTGATTGACTTCCATTACCCCAATGAGCTTCTTCAAGAATATAACTGGGGATTGGCAGACCAACCACAAAATCTGGAGGAGATTTTGATGCATTGCCAGACAACTCTAAAATATGCCATTAAAACAGGTATTGTCCAATCAGAAATAATAAAGCTCTTTTTTCTTTTAAAGCTTTACTTTTTTCTATAAAAATGTTTCATTTTATGGAGTTAGTGATAATTTCAGATTTACAAAGTTATTTTTGTCATTTAAGAAAATAGTCATGATTAGAATGATTAACATCAATAGCACCCTTTGCTGTTGCTGTTCATGCTTGTGAAGTTGATAATGTCAGAAACGTTATCTAAGTATAAATCATCAGATCATACACTGCACTGTTTGACCATGGAAATTAACCACTGATGTAGAAGCAACCATTTGTCAACAGAGGCCTGTAGAAATGACCGAAAATAGAGAAAGAAAGGGAATCTCGAAATGAAAGAGCAAAAGGCATGATCCAAACAAAAGCCCAAATACCAGTGCAGTGCTGGTATTTCCTTGGCATAGAAAGCATCAGAAATTGGACAAACCATCCATGTAATGGTTGAAGCAGCAGGATAATGTTTTGGCATTGTCTCAAATGACCAAGACTTCAGATTTGAACTCCAGGTTTCCTCTGTTTTTAAATAAATGTACACAAAAGAAAACAGAATACAAACTAGCTTAACAATTCAGCCATGTTCTACAAGGATGTTCATGCTTCCTAACCATTCTGTATATATGACAAAGAAAAAAGGGATAGAGGAGAATCAGATATCCTTAAGGGCAAACATTTTTAGTCTATCTTGTATTTATTGCTTTTTTATAGTATTCTTCACACTCTATCCATTTTATAGCCCCAGGTGTAACATTTATGTGGGTGCCGTCTAAGCTTTTATTTTATCTACACAAAGTCAGCTGTTCATCTCCCCAGGTTTTGATTACCCCTTCGTTTTCTACTTTGCCTCTAATCATCCTGATACATGGTGGCACTACACTTCACTAAAGCAATAAAAATAAATGTGAATGAATTTGGGGGGAGGGGAGATCTTGTGGATCTAAATTGATTTTTAGCCTTAAAAAAGATTTGCTAACAAATAAATATGTAAAATATCACAAAATGTTAATTTCCCTAGAAACTTAATCTTTTTCTTTGCAAGTTTTGAATTACATGAATTATCAGTATCCTTCTAATCAACAACAGGTTTTAAGAATGTTTGCCGTGTGACTTTTAGCCCTTTGTTTTGTTTTGTTTTGTTTTTGCACGTTCTTTTTACCAACAGAGAGGAAAGATATGCATAGAAGCCTTAGGAAATTGATTTCCTGTACTATTATTATCCACTTTTGTGAAAGTATAGGCTTAGAATTAGATACATAGGGAAAAGAATTTAACTTGGAGATTTCTATCGGACTCAATCTATGGAATATGAATTTTGAAGACTTCTTAGATTTCATTCTCAGTTATATTCAGAGAGTCCACATGATGTGTGTACTAGGTACTAAAGATGGTTTTTCTTCCAGATTTTCATGTACCTGTAGGTGCAGACCTGAGCAATGCTTTTAGTTCATTTGTATTTGATCTATTCCCCAACCTAATATTTAAATACATTAACAGTAAATTGCTACCTATTATTTTGATTGTTACCAAGCCAAAAAGAATCTATAAAAATGTTTCACGTCTTCATCCTTAAAAGCTGGTGGTGTCTGAAATGCAATTTAAAGAGTTAAGATAATGGAAGTTGTAGGTCAATGATAGTAATAGCTCTGTCTGTCAATGTTCCATTTAGTGTCGGGAAAAGATGGGCTAACTCAACGCTTAGATTTTGCCATAATGCTTGTGAAACTGTTGGTCAGTGTAGCTCTAATGCATTTTATTTAAAGGTCAGAAAAAGCATGATTGAGCTGGATTTCTGACCAAGGCATATCAATATTAATTCAGTGTCAATATTATTCATAACATATGTAGTCTTCTGGTCCTTTCCCCCACCCCCAATAGCATTTCAAGTAATTAACAGCTGTCACCTTCCTTTTTGACTGGCAAGTTTATAGGTTTCATGCTGTAACTTGTATTTGACAACTAGTACTATTTAGGGTCTGTGAAGCAGTTACCATCACTGCTACCATTAGGTGTGCTAATGCCCCTCAGAAGATTCTTTTATAAAATGCATGTTATCATCTGCTTTCTACTGAGAGTCTTTAACCTAATTTCCACTTGGACTCCAGGCTTAGAGAGAAGTGAGGGGCAGGGGGGAAGTCTTCATGCATTGTTAAAATTACCTCTGTAAGGAATGTTGCAAAAGAAAACTGAGAAGTGCAGAGAATGATAAAATTCTGGAATAGTTAGCGTTTGCTAGGGTCGTTGGGTTTGCTAGTAGTGGGGTGGGGTGGTGGAGGGCTTAATCTTGTATTGAATCTCTGAACTCAGCCATGAGACAAAGGCATTGAAGCATCAGTAAACCAGGCCATCCTTGGGTGTGTGTCGCGGGTCCAGAGAGAGCAGCCTGGACCGACTTGGGGCCCCTTCCCAACGGACACCAGGGTCACAGCTGCCTGCGGCTGGCTGTTCACAGAGTCTGCGCGTCCTTCCTGGCTCATTTGCTGATCTGTGGGGAGTGGTCCAGAGGCGGGAGCAGCTCTAATCTCTGGTTTCAAACTCGCTGTCTCTGGCGGCAGCGCGTGGCCACCCGACTCCTTGGCCGGGCGCTGGCTCACAACATGGGGCCGGCGGGGGGGTGGGCAGCAGCAGTAGCGGCTAGGACAGCAGGCAGGCAGGTCTCAGGGAACCCTGCCTGGATTCGGCGGCAGCCTATACGTTCATGGGAAGCGAGCAAATATAATATTTCTGCGGAAATCAAGAGGACACATGGTTGTGATTTGTCAAAGCATCTCCCTGCGTGTTTCCACATCCTTATCAGTGAATGCAGATTTTGAGGCAGGAGAGATTTAGGTGAAATAGACCAAGGTCAAAAATTTATGGAAGAAGGAAGCCAAGCAAATGAAGCGTCAGAGTTCTTTCCACAGTTTCCCGAAGTCATCGGGTGAATTGACCTTCTGATTACCTGGGGCACAACACATATCTTGGGATCCCTCTCAATTTTATGCAGAGGTTTTCATGCCAACGTTTCCATAGAGTTAGTGTGTGATCATAGATACCAGATTTGTCCAGAAAATGCATGTGAGTTGGGAGAGTTGATTAATGGATAGATTTGCTAATCCTTATTAATTTCCTCGCTTCAAAGAAATGGCTTAGGGAAAGAGGGATGAAGGGGCCTCAGGAGGGAGAAGAGGGCTATGATTTCAGCTGTGAGCGCTAATGAAATGGGGAGCAATGAGGCGGAGAGGAGTAGCAGCGAGCCTGTTTCCCTTTCTGTGGATGCGCAGACTGACGGGGTCAGCATCAGAGCAAAAAGCTTGAAGGGCACCGTGCAGGGCCAAAGGGAGGTAAGACAATGCCGGAGAATGAGCGAGAGCTGCCCAAACCCCAATCTCTTTAAGATGTGCTCTTTCCCAGCTCCTATCTCTTCTCGGGGTCTCATGGTCTGGCCACATGCCCGCGGCTGATAAGAGAAACGCTCTGGTCCTGGTCCCGAGATCAGCTTTGTGTTGACTTTTGTCTCTGCTTTCCCCATTGCCTTCCTTTATCTTGTTTTGTCCATGCTGGCATGGGAGACTCGCACATCCCCAGGCTTCAGACAGGCGTCCAGTAAGTGGCAGATGCCTTTTCATCAGAGACTATTTCCATAATCGTTAATCTTCCAAAATTTTTGCTGCTAAACAAATCACAGATTTATAGATAGGCTTGTGTGGGGCAAGACAAGGAAGTGGAATTCTAATGAGATCTTTACAATCACATTTTAAGTAATAGCCTCAGGAGTGTTTGCGTGTCAACCCCTTTAGAGAGTTTTAGAGGAATCCAGGAGTTAATTAGATAAGCCTGGCTAATAGACTGATCAGTCCATTGACTATACCTTCATGTATCTTGTTGACAAGACAGTGATGTTGACTGTATTTAGCTTTATTTTGAATTGCAACTACGAAGGAGCTCTGTTGTTTATGATCGAATATTCAGACAGAAAAGAATTGACAATTAGGTCTGTTCATATCATCTTTAGACAGTCATCACCTTTTGAGTCCAGGGCAAACCACTCAATAGAGTGTCCTATTTTCTCATTTTTGCCTTGTCTTTTCTGATCATCAGCCATTTGTCACTGATATTACCATGGATGTTAGCATGCCTGGCGGATGTCATGGTACATGACTGATTCCCAGGACAACTTCAATGGAAAAGGAGTTTTTAACAGCACAAGTGTAAACAAGAAGTCGCCTGTCTTTGAATAGCTTTGGATTGCACCGGCATTTGAGTTTGCAAATATATTGAAAGAATGCTAGAAAATAAACTAGTGTCCACATTGCAAATCACGATTATTTTTCTTTATAGGGTATGTTTAAAGGAAGATTTTTAGAGTATGTTTTAAGAAATATCAAAACCCAAAACAGTTTCTCTTGTTAAAGGAAATGCTCCTTTGGGATGTGTGTGTGTTTGTGTGTGTGTGTGTGTGTGAGTGAGAGAGAGAGATGGGTTTCTGAGTATGCATTTGCTATTACTGAAGGATCTTTCAAGGTTCTTTAGCAGAGAAATCATGTGTTTCGGAAGCATTTATTTTCATCGAATTCATCCTGATTCTGGTGTTCTGTCTAATTCAGGGCATCCCAGATATTTCAATCAACTTTCTACAGGACTGGATATGGTTGGATTAGCAGCAGACTGGCTGACATCAACAGCAAACACTAACATGTAAGTAGCTAAACGTGTTTTTGTGTAATCCAGGATAATTATTAATGAGATTCCATAATCTTTATTCTACCTCTCATGTGAAAAACTTCTTTTTATTAAGTAGCCCCTAAAATAGTGAGACGAACTTCAGAGGAGCATAGATGTTTACTTTAGCTTAAAAGATAGTCCTGATATATCTTTCATGCAATCAAAGTTATACACCATGTTCTAAACACCAAAGGGACATTTTGGGGCATGTTGGATTTATAATTATGTATAATATGAGAGAGCAATGGGACCGGATGTTGTCTTTTAGATAGTGTTATAATGTTACTCTGCAATATATTTATTCACTGTGATAAATGACCCTTGCTCATTAAGCCAATGATTGAAGCTCTTGACTTTAGGAATGTAGAAAACTGAGCAAAGCATTTTTCTCTCTGCCCAGTGCTATAATGGTAAATTGTTCTGTAGATTGAAATTGTTCTGTAGATACTGTAATGATGAATTATTCCTTTGAGTTACGGACATAAAATGTGGCCATTACTACGTTTCAGGTTCACCTATGAAATTGCTCCAGTATTTGTGCTTTTGGAATATGTCACGCTAAAGAAAATGAGAGAAATCATTGGCTGGCCTGGGGGCTCTGGCGATGGGATATTTTCTCCTGGTATATGATATTTTAACTTTTCTTTGTGTTTTTTTCTTCTGATATGTCATGCCTTATTATGAACCTAGAAATGATTAAATATCTAGTCTGTGTTTCTGCATTAGGTTACATAGGCTATATACTGATCAAAAGAATGAATGTAATTAAGTGCATGTGACCATTGACCACACCTCCAAGCCAACTACACCATGCTTGAATATTAACTATTTGTGTTCGAAAAAAGCATAATCAGCAATGGTACTAACCCAGTACTTCTACTGTGATCCTACACATAGGATACGGATCATGTGGAACAAAGGAGGAAAGACTCCTAATAAGGGAATTATAGAATAAGGAGAATTCACTCTCCCAAGCCTCAGTGAAAGGAGGAGTTTCTTAGAGCTAAGAGAGAGGGTGACGATTTCTTCAAGAGGTTTCTCATTCTTTTGCTTCTTTATGATGTCATTCAATCTTCCAGTCTTTCCCATCCTGCCTTTTGTCACCAGCCATTGCATTCTCAGCTCCGTTATTTACACCTCTTCCAGCCAAGAAAATCAACCTGAGACAGAAAGTCCCGCTTTTGGTTCCTGGGTCTGTGTGCGTGACCTTGGTTTGATGCGGAGATGAAATAAAAGTTAGGAAGGCAGTGGGAAGAGAGAGAGTCACTGACCCGTGGAAAGGAAAGCTGGCGTGCAGACTGTCACCTCCTCAGCGGCAAGAGAGGGGTCTTCAGAATGGGTGTTACTGCCCCAGGGCTCACCCCACTGGGGAGGCCAGAGCCACACCAGCCATTGTGTCAGGCAGAGCAAAGGCCAAGTCGGGATCCCTCTTCAGCAGATCTACAAAGACAAGGGGGTGATGAGGGAGAGAGAAAGTGAAGGGGAGGCAGAAGGAAGAAATGACGATGAGTAACAGTGGCCTCAGGGCCAAGCCTTAAATGAAGCAGCTTTATCTGCGAGCTCAGATCGGCTGTTTTATTTTCTGGTTTTAAAGCCGTAGCCTATGTTTTCAGGGGCTGAAGGAAGATGTGTTAGTTAAATGAAAGGGAAAATTTGCCTTTTTTAATTTAAAGTCATTGAACACCAGCTGTGATAAATTTTAAGCTAGCTTTATTTTGTAGGAAACTGAGTATTTAGTGTTCCTTTGGAAAACCATCCCCAACTGAGGGAAGTTTGTCATCATTAACTGGAACTGATGCTCTTAAGGTGTTTTTTCGTGAGGAACTAGGTAGGGTACAGAGATCAACGTTGTTTCTACCTTTATTCTTCCCTCTCTTGTAAGATCGGTTGTGTGATTGAGCTGTCCTGAGGCAACCAGGAGCACCTTGGGCTCTCTTTTAATGGTTCCCAAGAGTGGGAAGAGAACGGCTGCTCCTGTGGCCCCGGAAAAGGTGGCTAAGGGGGGTTGGGCCAGGCCTAACTTACCTGGCTGGTCTTGGGACCCACCTGCCCCAGAAAATACACAGCCAGAGAAAGACTCCCCTTTGGCAGTTCTGCGAAGCCAGACATGGACTAAGGGCTGCCACCCTCATCAGTGGTGGGGAACGATCAGGTAGAAGAGACTAGAACTTGACCCTGAGGCTCCTTCCTTAGATCCTGGAGACCCACATGCTCTGACCCCAAGGTGGAAGCCGTAGATGCCAGGCTACACGGTAATGCAGACCTTGCAGAATCAGAAGGGGACAAAAGAAAAGGTCATCAGCAACCTGTTTCCGCCCTGCTTTCTACGAGGCGTTACAGAGGAGAGACGGATCGCAGCACCCTTCCTTGTTAACGGATGCCTTTCTGGGTAGCATCCAGCCTTATTCCTGGGGAAAGGGTCTTATGATTTAAGGGGTGGACATAAGGGAAATCACATATCTATGTGCCTGAGACCTGAGAGTCCCATTGCCTGGGACTAGACATGAAGAGTTAGGTCTGTGCTTGAATATATAGCAGCCCAGTGTCCTTACACCTCCATCTGTAACAGCCAGAGGCGACATGCTTCATGGAAAGTCCTTTGAGACTTCTAGAAGAAATCTGTTTACGGGATGTAACCTTCGGCCGGGACCCAGAGGGAACTAGAGAACGTCATCGCTCAGGGAAATCTTGCACAAACCTTTTCGTACCTAACAGGATTTTCAGAATGTTTCGGGTCTTGCTTTTGCACCCTTTCTCTGGGAGATTCCTGGGAAAGAAGAGCACGTAGGGCTCATGCGTCTGTCCTCCTGCCTGTGTGACACAGTGCAGTCTGCTCTGTCCAGAGACCCAGGAGCCTCTTCATCCCTCTCCGGACGGCTGAACCTTTAGATGGAGAATGACAGAGCCATGAGACAAAGAGTGGGAAGCAGAGTGGGACTCCCTGGACAGTTGTCCTGGGAAGTGCACTCTCTCTGTGTCCATCTTCCCCTTTTTCTTCCTCTCTCCTTTCTCCCCAGCCTCTGTGAAAAGAACTAGGGCAGTGGTTCTCAACTGGGAGCTATTTTGTCCCCAGGGGATATTTGGCAGTGTCTCTGGAGAAATTTTTGATTGTCACAACTCATTTGGGGACGGGGGGCATGTAGTCCTACTGGCATCTGGTGGGTAGAGGCCAGGGATGCCCAGGGAAGCCCCACCATAAGGAATTATCCAGCCTGAAATACCCCTGAGTGCCAGGATGGAGAAACCACGAGCTAGAGTGAAACTTCCTTTAAAAGCTGATCCTTTGCCCACCAGCATCCTGCACGGTCAGGCCTGCTCAGAGCAGGCTTGACCTGGATTCTAGTTGTTCTGTGTCTCTGGGGTCCGGAAGAGGTAGGGACTGCCCTCATTCTGACTGATGACAAAGCCAGGCTCTGGGTGACTACTGCTGTTCTGCCAGGTTGCCTGCTTGCATCAGAGCCCAGGGCAGAGACAAGGCAGAGTCATGGCCCTGTGTGGGCCATCCAGCTTGGTACAGAGAACCCTCCTCCACAGCCACCAGAAGGGAAAGGAGCTCAGAGAACTCACGTGATGGCAGAGCCCGGGCGCCTCCCCCTGTGGGTTGTGGGGGCTCGCTGTGTCTTCACTCTGCCTCGTGGTCTCACAGCTCCCACATCAGCATATCCATGTGCATTCGCAACGATCTGTCTTTTACCTGGTCAGCAAAAATCCTAAACTTTCCAACAATCCTGGGGAGAAGCTCACTTTCCTTTGCTTGTCAAAGGAGACTCTACTTATAAGATACAGATCTTATGGTATGAAATCCTTGCCAACCTTAGGATGACACATGAAGAGTAATTCAGTATGGACTTCAAATTCCCTTTGTTGTGTATTTTCCTATAATGATGAAATTGTAAGCATTAAAGTTATATTTCAATGATGGCATTGAGAGGGAAGAACCATTTGGGGGGAATTAACAGATGAATATGATGAGATGGGCTTGGGTGTTTATCCTCATCCTATAAGGACTGTTAACAGTCCACCTCATTAATAGCAACTGATTTCTCAGTCCAAGTGCAAGGCATTGCATGAGCTGAAATGAAAAGAAATGTCCTCTCCAAATGTCCTCTCCATGATATAAGTTTATCACAGGCCTAATGCAGAATGACCACACTGTCAAGCCAAGAAGGAAGGCAACACTTTTTAAGTTCTTAAAAGCCTCTTCAAAGGGCTCCTAGTAAGAGCAGAGTCAACTGCAGTCCCCCAGTGAGAGTAGGGTGTGGAAGGCTGGCATCCATCCTAGAGTTGGGCTAAATGCTCCTTCTCTGGACCCTCTTAGCTAGTGCCTTTGAGTCTGTGGATTCAACTCAAAGGACAGCCAGTAAGAAGGTATTCTCCTGTGTCCAAGGAGGACTCTAGGTCAATGGAAATAAGGAATGTTGCTTGCATGTGAAATGATGACGTTGACAGTGACTAGAAGAGGTAACTTTTTGCTCTGCCCTTTAGGTGGCGCTATATCCAACATGTACGCTATGCTGATTGCGCGCTTTAAGATGTTCCCTGAGGTCAAGGAGAAAGGGATGGCTGCGGTCCCCAGGCTCATTGCCTTCACGTCTGAGCATGTAGGTGTCAACGTTCTTTCCAAGTTTAAGGTTATATTCCTTAAAGCCCCGGTTAAAGGGATGGTATTTGGAAATACTTTACCCCATGGTTTCTCTTTCCAGAAGATACTTCTTGGGACAGAATGAGGGGAGAGGTCGGCTGGGTGGTAAATGGGGTGAGCTGCTTTGTTTTTGAAATTCAAGAAAATGCTCAAAGAGAAAGCAGAATGCTTTCACCCCTCATTCCTTTACTTACTTCTCTGTAATAATGTCACATTCTGGGGCAATGGGAGGAGGAGAGAGGGTAGAGTAACTGTGAACTCATTGCATCATCAGTGCTGTGCCTATGTAACTCAACACCCCCAAGCATCCTGTTGAAACAGTCTTTCTGTTACAAAGTTCCGATCAGGTATTGTACCCTCTTGCTTCCTTGAGACGCTTTTGCGGCTGACTTAACCAGAGGTTTCATCACTGTAGAGAAATGGTCTAGTGACTGTCGTATCTCCTCTCTGGGCTGGATCTGTGTCAGCCAAGCAGAGGCTCCTGTCTACTGCCAGGCTGCTGTCCGGGCAGGACGCTGAGAGTTTGGTGCTCCCGGGAATGGTGCTTCGCATTCCTTCCATGGCCTTTAAGGAGTTAATGCCGTCGTTCCTACTACCACTGAGGCACTGGAAAAATGGCCCATCCTGTGCACATAAATGAAGCCAAACAGCTTTAGCCTGCCAAGCTACCATCTTTCTCGCATGTGCCAGGGCAATGCAGCACGCAAGTTCAAAGCCACAGAGCAGCTGTTTGAGCAAGGTCTCGGTGCCAAACTGTCCTGCCACATGTGACCTGCGGGGAACCAGAGTCTGTTCTTGACAGGTGTTCGTAAGCATCACCTGCTGCGTAATTCCTAAGATTGTTCCTTCACGGCATCTGCTTCAAGGTAGCCTAGAGTCTAGGAAACGATTGCCTCAGAGATCGAAAAGCCTCTGAGGGCCGGGGAGCTGGGAGATGGGGAAGGACTCAGATCCACCACAGAACTTTCCTTTTTCCTATTTTAAGTGGTGTGTGTGTGTGTGTGTGTGTGTGTGTGTGTGTGTTCATAACAAGGAAACAAAAGGCAAGTACCGATGGGAAGCCAGTGAATACAATTCACGACCACTCCACCAGCCGTGGAATTAAAGGAACCGAATGATTTCTCCTTCGCGTCTTTAGCATCTTGCTTTCAGTCACGTCATAGCATTTTAATTTAATGCCCTTCCTCGATTTATAGGCGTCAAATTTAGCAGCCTCTGATGTTTTACTTTCCTATTGCTGCTGGAACAAATTACTACAAACTTCACGGCTTAAAACAACATGAATTCATTATCCTGCCGTTCCGGAGGTCAGAAATCTGCAGTGGGTCAGGCAGGGCTGTGTTCCTTCTGGATACCATAGGAGAGCATCCATTTCCTTGCCTTTCCGGTTTCTAGAGGCTGCTTGCCTGCCTTGGGTCAGGGCCACTTCTTCCATCTTCAAAACCAGCAGCAGCAGGTCTTCCAGTCCCCTCGCCCCCGTCTCTGACCTCTGCTTTCATCTCCTTCCCTGGCCCCGATTCTCCTGTCTCCCTCTTTCTCTTGTGATTACACCCTGGTAACACAGGATAATCTTTCATCTCAAGGTCCTTCATCACATCTTCAAAGTGCCCTTTGCCATGTATGGTGACAGAGTCACAGGTTTAAGGGATTAGGATGTGAACATCTTTGGGGGGCACATCATTCATGCTACCAAGCCTAGGTCCCCACCATGAGATAACTCTCATTTCTCAGCTTCTCCATGGGTAGAAAAGTATAAGGTAATTTGCCTTCCAATTACGATTTCCCTAAAGTGGATTTGGATCCCTAAATAGTTACATGTACTGTATTCTCAGACCAAAAAGCCCAGGTGATCTTATATTGGCATCTTCTTCCTTTGGTTTCCGTGCTGTTTCCACATCCTGAAATGAGGTTGACCTACCAGCAAGTTCCTTGTGCTCTCTGATTTCTGCACGAGTTTCTTGGGCTCAAGTTGGATGTAAGTTCACTCAGCGTTGCTCAGAAAGTCCAGGTCATATGATCTGAGGATAATTTTGCTATGCCTTTTTTCCTTGATATTGTCAACTTTGATCTCTTTCTCCATTTTCCAAGAAAAGAAAGGTGATTCAGAAAGAAATGACTACGGCAACCATTCGATCCTCCCGCCTCCTTCTGGTATTTCTATCTGTGCCCGTAATTACGGAAGAACATTTGAAAATTATGAACCTAAAGTACCAGTCGTTTCTGACTCAAAGATTATTTTGACAGATGAACTCTCCTTCCAATGTACAAAACCTTATATCTGATTGCTGTGGACCATTTCCAACTTCTAATAGACAAAAGTTCATCTGATTCAACCCTGTGGGCCCGGCAGAACAGAGATTGTTCTCAGCATTTTTTTTTTAAATGAAGAGGCTGCAGTTAGCTAGGTAGGTAGAGCCAGGATTAAGCAGATTTCCTGACTCCCAGACCAGTGAGGGCCCTGCCCCAGCTACCAGTGCAGAAACCAGATTAAGAGATACAGCGACAGAGTTTTATAAACCACAGATCATCAATTGCTTTAACACTTTATACCTTCCCGAGTCAGATTTCCACCAAGAGCTTTTTTCTTTACGTGAAGGTGATGCTCAACTGTTCCTTCTCCATTCCCCCGCCACACACACACACAAATCCTCCTTGATACCCATAGGTTGGGCTGGGAAGGGCTTCTCCCATGTCTCCTGGAGCACTTGATCCAAACCATTCTGGACAGATGAGTCCTTAAAAGTGAGTCTTGCCTTGAAGCTCCAAGTTAGGAGGCAGCACAAGCCCCATGTCTAGTTGCTGCTGGGCTCCAGACCTCAGGGCCATTCGACCCTATTCATCCTCTAGTACAGCTCCTTCTACCTTCAGGCCAGGCCAGATCTTTCCTTAGTCTTTTCGGATTTCACAGTCACTGTTCCCACCAGCCCCAGAAATAGATCTTCCCAGGCTAAAGAAAGAAAATTGCCAAGTCCGTTCTCAAATGCCTTTTCTCCAGGCCTGTTTCCATCTCTGCATGGAGGTTTCCTTCCTGAATCCCTTGACCTGCAGGGAGAAGGGTGATGGGGGGGCTGCTGTGTGGATCCTGTGGGGAAAGGGGAGGCCAATGGCCAAGGCAGGAGCTGCTTCAGTTACGGTCTCTCTTTATGCTCTTGGAGAGTTTCCAAGGCCCAAGACTTTTGGAGAATCAAATGAGAGCCTTAAAAAACAGTTCCCTCAGTGCCTGGGACATAGGGAACTCTACATAAATATTAGGTAACTTGAAAACAACAACAACACCTTGTTTTATGGATGAAGAAGCCAAGCCCCAGAGGTGGAAGATGTCTTGCCCAAGGTTTCGTGTCCAGTCAATGGCAGCATCAGCTCTAGAGCCTCAGTTTTCCAACCATCCCAACACTGCTCTTTCAGCTCCTAGGCTGGCTGACCTGATCGCCACTCTAGCTGGCTGTTCTCCATTCACTTGAAGCATCTTTTCTCAAATCCTGTTTTCTTCATGTTGGTTATTCTAATGCTAATACAGTTTCCTGATCTATTGAACCAGGTCCAGTTACTGTCCTTTCTCCTATTCTGAGCACAGAGTTTATAACTGGATGTGGTTAGCGCCATAGAGATGAAAATGGGGTTGAGAAACTGTCATCCTCCAGCACCCAGCCAGAAACTTCACATGTTCAGAAAGCAAAGGGTCATCTTATGTTTTCTAGCTGACACTTCACTCTGTCTCTGCCACATCGCACAAAGCTACCCATCACTTTTCTGGCCACCAAAACACACTAGAACTTTCCCTAGCTGATAAGCAGGGCAAGCTGGGTTTGTTTTTTTGAATCGAACAGTTTTCTTGAAATTTGCATAGGACTAAATCAAACAGATAGTATTGCGATGAAGAACAGAAGAACATAAATCACTGAGTTGAAACAAGAGATAGCGTTTATGAGTTAGGAGCTCCAAGATGATTTTCCTCCAAAATGTAGAATGACAAAATTGGAAGGGATCTTAAAGATTATATGGTTCAGTACTCATCCTGTGCTGGAATCTCATCAAACTCAGCGATAGAAGAGCTTGGCAAAAATTAATCTGATGACTTTTAGGTCCTGTCTTGAAAGGAGGTTTAGAGGAAAGCTAAGATCCCAGCTCAGTAATTCACATCTCTCTCTCTCTCTAAATCTTCTGAAAGCCCCAACCGTGAGCTTAATTCCAAATTCCTCTTATTTCCTCATGTGACACAAGCTCTTCCAGAAATAACTTCAGTGAAACAGCATAATCGCATCTAGGAAAACTGTTCCTTATAATCACAGCAGACACTGGGATCTTTCAGGCAAATCACCATAACTAACTCATTCCACTCTTAACACGCCAGGCTCAGCTCGGGTCCACAGCTCCTGGAACCCGTCACCAGTGTTCTGCTGAGGCCCCTCGTGACCTCAGCCCACTTCCGTGGGGAGGTGATTCTCATCATTTGCCTTAGAAAGATGTTTTCATATAACCACACTTTTTGAGAGGGTTTCAATTTCCAAAAAATAGACGTCCTTTCTGTTAAAAACAAAAGCAAAAAGCAAATGGTGACCCAGGCAGCTTGGAAAAAGCTCCCGTGTCATGCTTCTCATTAGACAGAAACACTGACCGAACTTTCAGTAAGTGAACTAGTGAACCGGGTCCACTTCACCCCTGGCACCCCGTCCTCCACCTCTGCGTTCCCCCCTCCTTTTCCTTGTAGGGTCCTCATCACCCCTGTGTCATCTTCTCTTCTACCCAATCCCATCAAAACCTACTCTTAGGAAAGAACCTGAGAGCCATGTATATGATTGTAAAAGCTAAGTGTTGCCTCTCCTGGGGGTATTTTCACTGCAATAGGAGACAAAGGAATGAGGAGACATTCTCAAAGAGCAGGCATTGTACTGTCAGAGAAGAGACAAATAAGAAGAGGACGGTCACCCCTCCAAGTGCCCCTGAGGTCACATTCCTCATCGGGTGGGTGACTCTCCCTTGCTCCAAGTGCCAGGTTGGGAGTCACTGGCTAGACCTATTTTTCTTCAGGTTAGTGGACGGAGCCCATAAGCTTTGGAATGGACTAGAAATGATGATAGGCCCTGCTCTGCCACTTCCCAGGACGTGACTTTGGATTACCTACTTCATTTCTTCCTCATGTGTCCAACAGGGATTATAATAGCCAGCTCACGCAGCTGTTGGGAGGATGAAGTGAGATAATACAGTACCTGGCCTTTAGTAAACATTCCGCAAATGGCAGCTAACACTGCCCTTGTAACCAGCCACCCACTGGTGTCCCGATGGGTAGAGAGCTGAACGTCTCCAGGAGGCAGGATGAAGGCGTATTTGGGGCCAGTTATTTTCTTAAGATGGATAATGGCCCCTCTCCCAAAATACGAAGCAATGCCCAAGGAGTCACAGCTGTGGGAGGGTTTGGATTCTCTATTGTTACTTGTATGATTTTGAGATTTTTTTTTACATGCTCCAATATGGCGTATGTTTATTTTAAGACATAAAGTGAATTAACATGTAATTTAAATTTAATTTTGGTTAATTCATTAACAAAATTCTGCTCAAGGTACCCAGAGAGACCTGAGGATGGCATCACATTAGGCGTGAGGCTGGAGGATTGGAAGGGCCACAACTTTGTGAGCATCTGTTGATGCTGGGTGACCTGTAGGTCCTTCCCATGCAGTAGCTACACTTCTCACACCAACAGGAGAGGGATTCATCCTTGCAGCTGAGCAAACAGTGGTTCAGAATGAGAGAATAACTTGACTAACTAGAGCCAGGTCATTTTATCTCAAATGACCTCTTGCTTTTTTTAAAAAAATTTTTAAATTGAAGTATAGTTGATTTACAATGTTGTGTTAATTTCTGCTCTACAGCAAAGCGATTCCATTATATATATAATCTTCTTCATATTCTTTTCCATTATGGTTTATCACAGGATATTGAATATAGTTCCCTGTGCTATACAGTAGGACCTTGTTGTTTATCCATTCTCTATGTAATAGTTTGCATCTGCTAATTCCTAAGTCCCAATCCATCCCTCCCCACCTTCCCCTCCTTGGTAACCACAAATCTGTTCTCTGTCTGTGAGTCTGTTTCTGTGTCATAGATAAGTTCATTTGTGTCATATTTTAGATTCCACATATAGGTGATACCATACGGTATCTGTCTTTCTCCGTCTGACTTGCTTCACTTAGTGTGATAATCTCTAGGTCCATCCATGTTGCTGCAGGTGGCATTGTTTCATTTTTTTTTAATGGCTAATGTTCCATTGTTTTTATGTACCACATCTTCTTTACTCATTCATCTGTTGATGGACATTTAGGTTGTTTCCATGCCAAGTGACCTCTTTCCACAACACATGTTCATTTCACTCTTCTCAGGATCCTAAAATCATAGAAATAATTGCTTTCATGTGACTGCATACATGCTTAGTGCTGGTGTTCATGCTTGTCACCACACATGCCCGTTGGGTCTGCTTAATCCTGGTGCACACCATTCCTTTCTTTTAAAATATACTTAGGGCACAAACTCACACCGGGGTAACTTTAAACTATAGCTTTGAGGGAAAGTAATAAGGTAGCAGCTTCACAGAAATGCCTTGTGTGCAGATCCACATCACCTCTGACTCACATGGAGTCTCTAAGAACGTGGCGGGCAATCCCCTGCCCTCCAAGTCATGATCATTAGAAATGAATGAGGCGGTCTCCCAGAGTACAAGCTTCTCTGTACGTCAGATGCTTTCCAAAGCAGGGTGCCCTTTTAGACCATTTGAAGAGCAGAAGCAAGAACAAGAGCTACCAGCTTCTCTGAGACAGTATAGGAGGCAAACTAGGGGGTGCCGGGAAGGGGTGTGGAGAAATAGGAGGACAGGGAAAGACTATTGGTCCCGTCATCGATGATGGGGGAGGGGGCTCCAGGGTATGGGGAGAGGTCAAAGGAGCAGATTCCAGCTCTTTCATAGATTGGACTTCAAGCTTTCCTTGCTGGGCATCCATGATGTGTAATGATGCGTAATCCATCCGCCTGTGTTCTGTGTTCCTACACACACGTGCCATTCACTCCATCCACAAAGGGAAAGGCTGTTGGTACGAAAGGATCAGATCCAAGGATGATCGATAGACCTTAGAGCTAAGAGGTAAAGGTTTGATGGACTGTCAGAGAGTTAGGAGCTGAGTATTCCAGCCTAGTGTGTCCTTTTTCTTTGTTTGAAGTCTTTGGGTTGCTTCTTTTTCTTTCCCCCAAGCAGCTCGTCTGGTTAGAAGGGCCTACAACTGCTTCCGGCTTGGGAAGGACCCCATGGGAGGCTGTCTGGGGTGGGTGCCAAGAAGACCTCTGGACATGCTTTTATTTTATTTTATTTTTGTTTCAACTATTACCCTTTATTATAATTATTACTATCATAAGTGACTATGCAAATATCCATAGAACAATTTCTTTTTAAAAAATTTTTATTGGAGTATAGTTGATTTACAGTCTTGTGTTAGTCTCAGGTGTACAGCAAAGTGAATCCGCTATACATATACATACAGCCACTTGGATGTGCTTTTAGAATAGGCCATAGATAAGAGGCACTGGGGTCCATTTAGCCCACCATCATCTGGCCCCAATCACCAAAGCCACACGTCAACACTGCGGCCAGAGATTTACGGCAGCAAATAGTGGATATTTCCCTGAACTTGTTCTCTGCGCACATGGTCAAATTCAACAGATGCTTGTTACCTATTTCAACAAAGTCTTCGCCCTCGTGCAGCCTATCCTAGTAGGGGAAAGACAGTAGGCTAATAAATATCGACTCTCATGTCAGGTGGTGACAAGAGAGTGGCATGGTCATGGCCTACTTTGCAACATGGTCGTGAAAGGTGTCTGTGGAGGTGATGTATAGCAGAGACCTGCATCAAGTGAGGCAGGGAGCCACATGCATAGATGAGGGAAGGGTTTTCTAAGAAATGCAACAGCAAGTAAAAAGGTCCAGAGGCAAGAACAAATTTAGCAAAGCTCACAAAAGACCAGGAAGGCCACTACCACCAGGTAGAGAGCAAGAGGGGAGGGGACGAGGGAGAGGAGGTAGGGGCGACAGCTGGCTGCGGAGGGCTGTCTTGATCATCTTTGTGTCCCCGGAGCCTCGGACGCTTTCCCTGAAACCCTGCGGCCCACAAGGCAGCCGAAGCTGAGCCTCCGTTAAATATCTGGATGTGACCAACAATGGCTTGAAAGAATGAAGGCGGCTGTATAAAGTGCTTATCTCAATTGTAATGGAGGAGGAGAAACCGCATGGCAAGAGACCGAAATGCTTTGTCTCAGAGCTTTCTACCATTCCCCTTACTCTCCCACCATGCCTAAAGACGGGAGACATTTACTGTCCCCATTAAAGAAGAAAGATCCCTAGGCGTATTCTCCAGTCATGGGGATGGGTGGGATGGGCTCTCGTTCTCACACCTTCTTACTCTGGATCATCTCATCCCACTCAAGCCCCAAAACTTGCTTCTTTTAAAATGACAATTATTCTATAACTGTAAAATCCCATGTTTAATTGCACCCAGTTAAATTATCAGCTGAATTATGTAGCCCATATCAACATTACTTATATTTTTTAAAAGATGGAGAAATTAATCTTCACCCTTGAGTTTTTCATTTAGTGTAAAATAAAAATCATATGGGTTTTAATATCTGTTACCCTTGAATAGAAACATGATTTAGTCCTAAGTAACCACTAGATTCTATCAGGGGTCTATGGTTTTTTTTCCAGAATCAGGGTGGGGGGAGGGGGCTCTTCGTTAACTCATCCCCCAGCCATTCCATTGATGAACAACTGATCATTACAAGACCCCTGATGATTTGGGGATGCGACAGAATCCTTGTAGCTTCCAATTTGTGTTCATGGTTTTACCTTCTGAAGTCACCCGGCGCGTCTACCCCCATCCTGGCACAGCCCTTCAGATGTGAACCCGCCATGCCACGTGTCCCTAACGCCCTCTGCTTGTGACCAAGCATCCTCTGAGCTCTCTCTAGATACCTGGTTCCCAGGGTCCTCAGCCTCCAGGACGCTGCCCTTGCTCTGATTTATCAACACGTGGTTCCATTAAACATGGTGCCAAGGAGTAAGAATGATTCTCCTCACATGTTCTCACCAGCACAGGGAGTCCTGCCACTTAAGCTGTCTTCACGTTTCTTCGTCACTCGGAAGTGTCTTTTTTTTTCCCACTCAAGTGCCTTCTTTCTTGGTCCCTGGCTATTTATGGATAACATTTAGCTATTTCCCTGCTCCCTCTCCTGAAAACGTAAACAAACTCACTGTTTGATACCTAATTTTCTTTTTCACTCCTTTGTTCCCCATCTCGAAGCTTCCTGTTCCATCAAGTGTTTTTCCTTTAGATGTGCAGCATTTGGTATGGTGATCCATTATCCTAGGTAATTGCACCTCATTTGAGAATCCCCATTCTTCCTCATTAAAGGCCAGACAAGACTACTTCCTCGCATCGACCGGGTGCACCAGATCTCTTACTTACCCCCCGGGGGCCATTTAGCTGTTTAGTGCTGTCAAAAGTTCAGGAAGGAAAAAAACAGAAACAAAACCAGCGAATCACCGAAGTCATAATTAGTAAAAGTTTATGGTACACATGTTACCAAACCCAAGCTCAGTCTGCTTGCTGCAGGGCAGGCCAATAATTGGGAGACGGGGTGTTGAGGCAAGGAGTGGTGACTTCGTTCAGAAAGCCAGGTGTCTGAGAAGACGGTGGATTAGCAGCCCAGAACACCAACTTACTGGGGTCTGGATGCCAGTTTCTTTTATAGAACAAAGAGGGGGAGGGGGTGAGGAAGTAAAGTAAAAAGGCCGTAGGTCTTGCAAAACATCTCCTGGCTTGGCCAGCATTGGGGAGGGAATGTGTTAATTTCTTCTTTTCTGTAGCCTTTCACAGGTGGGCAGGGTCAGAATGTCTCCCTGTGAGCTGAACAAAGGCGCTTTAGTTTAACATTCAGACAGAGGGGCAGGGTCCCTGAGGCAGGCCATTATGTATGCTTACAGTTATAGATAGCATCCTTTTATTGATTACAGTAGCAAAAGCAACGAAAAGCAAAGGTTGAAGCAAAAGAAACAGATCCAACATGGAGTCAGATTTTGCTCTTCCCTGTTACACACATACCAAAAAGACAGTTTGCAAACCATGAGCGCTCCAACCAAAACGTGGAAGGAGACTCAGAGGTGGATTTTACAAAGCAGCTTATATAACGTGGAGGCAGTGACTGTTGATTCTTCCCAGTGATTGGTTGCAATAGAATTTTCTTAAATGAAAGGGAATTGGTTAGTGGTTCCCTCATATGAATCGGGGAGAACAATTTAAGTCTCACGATTTTCAGAGGCGTTAAGTGAGAAGTGACCCAGGTCAAGTGAGCCTCACTTGTCTTGCAAAATCAGCTAAATTAAGCTTTGCTTCTCTGACTAAACTGGTTTTGTCTGCTCAGGGAATATTCGAGTCTCCGTTTGTGTTTGATTTAACAGCGCTTACAAGCTCATCCACTGAGGGGCCTAATCTGGGTAGTGAATGCTTGCTCAGTGGGGCAGCTGGCACCTCGACTCTGTGCCCTCCTGGCAGAAACAGACTTAGTGCTGTTTTCCCCCTGAGCATCTTCTTTCAGGGGTGGTCCAGGGATCCAGTAACTATGTAAGAGAGAACACTTTTTTTTTTTTTTTGGTGGAGGAGTCATGTATCTTTCCAATGAAGCTTTCTTAGTTCCCAGGTATCTTCCTAAGGATTCTGCATGTTGTCTTCCTAAGGTTGTAAAATGAGACTAATCCTTTTCCATCTCTACTCTTAGCTACACGGGGCTTTTAGAGCTCCTCTATTCAGTGCCTCATTTATTGGTTTATAGTATTGGCTGCTGTTATAAATGTGATTTCTTCTTGCTTACTAGCCACACCCCCTAGAAATATGCATGTTAACAGTTCCTAGGCTGCATATTTAAGAATTCCGAGGAGCCATTGACATATGTACACTATTGATACTATGTATAAAATAGAGAACTAATGAGAACCTACTGTAGAGCACAGGGACCGCTACTCAGTGCTCTGTGGTGACCTAAATGGGAAGGAAATCCAAAAAAGAGGGGATATATGTATACATGTAGCTGATTCACTTTGCTGTACAGCAGAAACTCACACAACATTGTAAAGCAACTATACTGCAATAAAAAATAATTTAAAAAAAGAAAAAGAATTCAGAGTCAAAAGCAGGCATTCGAGGAGAGTACACTCTGGAGCCATCATTTAAAATTCCAGTCAGCAGCCCTTTGGTGATGTAAATTGAGGAAGCAGCTCCCCTTTTGGAAAGCTTAATGATCTGTAGTTAATAGTAAGAGGCTGCTCACAGATGCAGTACAGCTGGGCGAGGTTAGCCCCTCTCCACTCTCCAGATTGCACAGTGATTACAGACATCGAGATTCGGATTCTTCCCCGGAATCAATAACCAAAATCACAAACAAAGATTCAGTGGTGGCCCGTCAGGGTGGCCTTTCCGCGGGCGCTGTTTGCCAAGCCAGTGACTGATGCCTCCTTCCTGATCACACCCTGGGCTGGACAGTCATCTCCACAACAGACAGCCCCTCCAATGAGTCTGGGATGAAGAGTGCTGGATTTCAGGCCAGCTTCTCTTACTTGAGTGCGCACAATTTCACTGAACTCGAGAGAAACTGAATGTAATCTCTGGGTAGGGAAATGTCAGTCTGGGAGCCATACAGTACACAGCTGCTGTCGCTGTGTTCTTATGCCTTGTACGTGAGATTGGCGTAGGTTACTATGTGTTGGGGTAACAGGTTCTTGAATAATTTCCAGGGTCTTGTTATCTTCATGCAAAAGCCCAAGCGAATTCAACAACAACAAAAAACTAACCAACCCCCTTCAGAAAAGGGCAAAGAACTTGTATAGACATTTCTCCAAAGAAGATGTACAAATGGCCAATAAGCACATGAAAAGATGCACAACATCACTAATGATTAGAGAAATACAAAGCAAGATCATAATGAAGTAGCACCCCACACCCATTTGAATGACTATTATCGAAAAACAGAAAACAACACCATTGACAAGGGTATGGAGAAATTGGAATAGTTGTGCACTGTGCGTGAGAAAGTAAAGTGGTGCAGCCTTATGGAAGAAAATAGAGCAGTTCCTCAAAAACAGAATTACCATATGATCCAGCAATTCCACTTCTGGGTATATATACCCAAAAGAATTGAAAGCGAGGCTCAGGGCTTCCCCGGTGGTGCAGTGTTTGGGAGTCCGCCTGCTGATGCAGGGGACACGGGTTCGTGTCCCGGTCCGGGAAGATCCCACATGCCGCGGAGCGGGCTGAGCCTGTGCGTCCGGAGCCTGTGCTCCGCAATGGGAGAGGCCACAACAGTGAGAGGCCCGCGTATCGCAAAAAAAAAAATAATAATAAAAAATAAATAAAATAAAATAAAAGCAAAGGCTCAAGGAGATATTTGTACATCCATGTTCATAGCAGCATTATTCACAATGGCCAAAAGGTAGAAGCCACCCAGGGGTCCGTTGATGCATGAATGAAAAAACAGATTGCTGTGTATACATAAAATGAATGTGATAGAGCATTAAGAAGGAAGGAAATTCCGAGACATGCTACAACATGGATGAACCTTGAGGACATTATGCTCGTGAAATAAGGCAGTCACAGAAAAACAATTATTGTGTGGTTCCACTTACATGAGGCACTAAAGTAGTCAGATTCATAGAGATAGAAAGTAGAATGGTAGTCACCAGGGGCTGGGGAGGGAGGAATGGGGCGTTGTTGTTTAATGGATACAGAGTTTCAGTTTTGCAAGATGATCAAGACTTAAGCAGATAGATGGTAGTGATACAAATGTACTTTCTTTTTCAGAGCCATTTTTCTCTCAAGAAGGGAGCTGCAGCCTTGGGCATTGGAACAGACAGTGTGATTCTGATTAAATGTGATGAAAGGTGAGCATGAACCTGCAACCCTTGTCGGTTAGCAGTTTGCAAATTCTACACATGCATCTCAAAAGGACTAAAGTCCGAAAACAGGCAATGACTGTAGAACAGCAAACCTGCATCCATCCCAGCTGCTGGCCTTTGCTGTTTCTTTTTCACTCTTGCTTGGAGTCCTGGGACATTGTTCCTCCATGCCGCTAACGCATTCACAGCCTTTGACTGAATCAGAACCTTTGTTAAATCAATCAAAATATTCTGGGGCTTCCCTGGTAGCGCAGTGGTTGAGAGTCCGCCTGCCGATGCAGGGGACATGGGTTCGTGCCCCGGTCTGGGAAGATCCCACATGTCGCGGAGCGGCTGGGCTCGTGAGCCATGGCCGCTGAGCCTGCGCGTCCGGAGCCTGTGCTCCGCCATGGGAGAGGCCACAACAGTGAGAGGCCCGCGTACCACAAGAAAAAAAAAAAAAAAAATTCTGCACCAAGAGGCGCAGAAGGACATTCATCACCTGGGCACTTAAGCAACAACCAGCAGGTTGAGAACTGATTTATGGAGGTGTCATCATCCCAGGCACCATAGATCGTGTGAACTTGATGAAGTGATTACAGGAGGGGGGACAGTTTAGGGAGCAAGAGGTAAATACTGCCCCCAGCAACTCATCAGCTCAGTGCCTGAACCAAAGAGCTCTCTTAGGAAACAGCCGTCTTAATTGGCACCCAAACGTTGTAGGTACTCTGGAAAAAGGTGGAGGGGAGGTTAATATATTAATATAAGAAAATACACTTAGTCTTTAAAGAATGGAGTAAGAAATTCCACTAAATTAAAAGGATGCCACCCATTTCACCATTTATTTATTCATACATATTTATTAGACAGACATTTATGACTGCTCACCATGGCACTAGGCTCTAGAATAGCATAAGGTGTAATCCCAGTTCCCTGACCATGTATGGCCTAAGTGGGGAGATGTAGTAACGTCAGAAGGATGGCAGGCTCACCTGAGGTGGAGCAGGGGAGGTGAAGTGCTGGAACTGACAGGAATTACTGACTGGCCGGTGAGTGTGCAGGTTGAGAGGTGAGTCGAGGGGGAACGCCAGGCTTCGGGCTCACCAGCTAAGCCCTCGCGGTGCTATTCTCCGAGGCAGAGAGCCCCGCCGAAGTGAAAAGTTTAGATGTGGAGCTGCCGAGTGTGAAGAGCTTATGAGATGAGACGTCCAAGTGAGGGTGTCAGGTAGGCACCTGGGAATAGCAGCCTGGATGTCAGAAGGTGTACAGTGGGAGCCACGCAGAGTGGCCTGGGAAGGAGCTCGGGAGCATCCCCATTTCGGGGACAGGCAGAGTCAGAGGGGCCCGCAGTGGAGACTGGGAAGCAACAGCCACAGTTGTTGGAGAAGAATCAGGACCCGGGGCCATGAGGGCCACGGGTGTGTTTCTAGAAGGAGTGGTTAACAGCAGCAAACGCCACCAGTAGATGAAACGAGGGTCGACAACTGCCCCTCAGCTTTCCTGATGAGAAGGGGGCTGGCGAGTCTGGCAGGAGCAGCTTCAGTAGAGGCGTGAGCGTGGCAGGCAGTTTGCAGGGGGTGGAAGGGTGAGGGGAGAGGAAACGGAGACGGAAGGCAGACGTTTCTAGAGGTGGAGCCGCGAAGGGAAGGTGGTAGGGCAGAAGCTGGACGGAGAAGATGTCGAGTCCAGGATGGTTTTGGTTTGGTTGTTTTAAGGAAGGGAACTCAAGGTGTATCTAACTGTGCAATGAAGGGTCTGCTAGAGATGAAATGTGAATTATATGAAAAAAAAGGGATAAAGTAGCCAAGCTTTCATTTCCTTTGTGAGTTCCTTATTCTTCTGGCTAAAATTATGTAGGATCTTCCTCTCAAGAGCTCACAAGACGTCTGAAATCATCTTACATTATAAAATGGGAAGGAGACAGAGGGGGAAGCAGGAGTGGTGATGGAAGGGCAGGGGCGAGGTTTAGGGAGGGCTGGCGGGGAGCGGAGGGGGCAGGGCTCCGGGCTATTGCTGCGCTGACCACCTGCTAATGGATTTCAGTCGGGAAACCCTCAGAGTTGGAAGGGTTCTTGGACATTTATTCATCCAGCCTTTTTTTTTTAACTTTGTATTTTTGTGAATAATTTCAAACAAAGAAAAATTACAAGGATAGTAACAGGAACTCTCATACACCCTCACCCAAATTCACCAATTGTTAACATTCTGACATAGTTGCTTGATCACTGTCTCTCCATGTATGCAATTCAATATTACATGTTGAATGTAATGAATATTACATGCATACATTATTTGTATATTACAGATATAATTTTTTCAGAACCATTTGAGAATTCCTTGCAGACATGCCCTTTTTACCCCTTAATACTTCAATGCGTATTTTTTGATAACAAGGATATTCACTTACATAATCGCAGTCCAGTTATCAAAATCAGGAAATTTGACATTGACACAAGACTATTATTTAACCTATACACCCTATTCAAATGTCATCAATTGTCCCAATACTATCCTTTGGAGCTATTTTTTTTCCCTGTCCAGGATCGCAGATTACACTTAGTTGTCATGACTGTTTATTCCCCTTTAATCTGGAACATGTCCTCAGCCTTCCTTTGTTTTTCATGACATTGATATTTTGAAGAGTGTAAACCATTTATTTTGCAGAATATTTCTTAATTTGGCTTTGTCTGACGTTTCCTCATGGTTAGATTCAGGCGATGCATTTTGGGCAGGAATTCCGGGGAGGCGATGCCTGTCTTTCTCAAGTATATCCGATCAGGAGTAATGTCCGCTCGCCTATTGGTTAAGGTGGTGCCTGCCAGGTCTCTCCACTGTAAAATGACTATTCTCTACTTTGCAGTTAATAAATATCTGTAGGGGATGCTTTAAGACTATATAAATATTGTGTTCCTCCTAAAACATTCGTTTAGTAGTTTAGCATCCATTGATGATTCTTGCCTGAATTATTATTATGATGGTTGCAAAACAGTGATTTTCTAACTCCATCATTCCTTCTAAGTTTACTAGGTCCTTTCATTCTACTGTAAGGAAGAACTTTCCTTTCCCTTTTTCTCTCTCTCTCTCCATCTCTCTTTCTCTGTCTCTGTCTGTCTGTCAATCTATCTGTATGTCTCTGTTATTTATTATCAGTATGGACTTACAGGTACTTTAAGAAAGTAATTCTCTCTAGCATTCTCTTCCATTCTCTTTGATTTCTCCATCGCTTGCTCCTTTAGGGTTCCCTTTCACTTACCTAAGTTACTAGTAAATTGCTGTTAAACCTTACAGAAAATAAGTCTGACCAAGATATGTGATGCCTGGTTGGCACACGGCTAGAAGAGTCACCAGCCTTCCTAGCTCCCTTGTAACACAAGAGTTCTGTTAGCTATTTTGATTAACACTTTTATACCACAAAAATTAACTACTTATGCTTTTGTATACATTTTTAGTTCTTTCAACTTATCACTTAGCTTTGTCAATTACAGTTACATTTCCCTGCTCTCCTGAAGTACCACACTTTGCCACACAATTGATGTAAACAATTGAAAGTATAAATAATCTGGGGTCATTATAGTCTTTTATTAAATTAGCTGAGTTGTGGCCAGTGCCTGGAGGCAGTAGGGAAGCTAATTAACTTTCTGGTCCTCAGGGAGCTACTGAGAGCACTGTAATAAGATAGACATCACCCTGAATCAATTATTATCGCTCAGGGCTGTGGGGAGCCCCCTGAGTGTCATATCTCCTATGGGTTTGGATGCAGAGAATTCAGAGATGCTAGCAGTGTCTGTGCTTCATTACGTCCTATATCAGGAAGGATTCTAAAATAATAATAGCTGACACATATGGGGTGTTTATCATACGCCAGGCACAGTCCTAAGCACTTTACACAGTGGCTCTAATTAATTCGTTTATTAGAGACACAGAAGTATGTTCCCTCACATTTCCCTGGTGCTGACATAGCCTGTGAAGAGTTTCTATGTACACAGTAGTCTTAAACAGTATGACGTGGTCTCCTTTCTCCATTTGACTCATGGTCTTGGCAGGGTGTGACAGCTCCAAGGTCACATAGCTGGGAAGTGAAGAATCAGAGGTTGGACTCAGAAGAGAACTCCAAGTGTTCAACAATTAAGCATGGTCCCTTCTCTTTTTGTGTTTTCCATTTTTTTCAAGTTGTGGTAAAATACACATAAAATTTACCCTCTTAACCGTTTTTAAGGGTACAGGTCAGCGATGTGAACTACGTTCACATTGTTGTGCTACCATCACCGCTTTCTGTCTCCGAAACTCTTTGCACCTTGCCAAACTGAAAGTCTATACCCATTAAAAACTTTCCGCTCTCCTTCCCCCCGGCCCCTGGCAACCGCCATTCTACTTTCTGTGTCTATGAATTTGACTGCTTTCAGCACCTCACTCCTTTTTGTCTTTTTGTGATTAACTTGTTTCACTCAGCACAATGAATGCCTCAAGGTTCATCGTGTTGTAGCAAATGTCAGAATTTCCTTCTTTCTTATGGCTGATTCCTCTGTTGAAGGACACTTTAGGTTGTTTCCTAATCTTGTCCACTGTGAATAACGCTGGAATTCACATGGGAGTACAGATATCCCTTTGAAATATTGATTTCATTTCCTTTGGATAATTAACAAGGAGTGGGATTCATAGATCACATTGTATTTCTACTTTTAATTTTCGAGGAACCTCCAACCATACTGTTTCCGTTGTGGCTGTATTAATTTACACTCCCCCCAAGAGTGTACAAAGGTTTCCTTTTCTCTACAAACTTACCAACATTTGTTTTTTCTTGTCTTTTTGACAATAGCCATCCTAACGAACTGTTAGGATGTAACTAATAGTAACATGTAACTGTATGTGTTAGCATACAGTATTTGTTTTTCTCATTCGACTTACTTCACTCTGTATGACAGACTCTAGGTCTGTCCACCTCACTACACATAACTCAATTTCGTTTCTTTTTATGGCTGAGTAATATTCCATTGTATATATGTGCCACATCTTCTTTATCCATTCATCTGTCGATAGACGCTTAGGTTGCTTTCATGTCCTGGCTAGTAAATAGTGCTGCAATGAACATTGTGGTATGTTCTCTTCTTTTACTCTTTTTGAATTATGGTTTTCTCAGGGTATATGCCCAGTAGTGGGATTGCTGGGTCATATGGTAGTTCTATTTGTAGTTTTTTAAGGAACTTCCATACTGTTCTCCATAGTGGCTGTATCAATTTACATTCCCACCAACAGTGCAAGAGGGTTCCCTTGTCTCCACACCCTCTGCAGCATTTATTGTTTGTAGATTTTTTTTTTTTTGCGGTACGCGGGCCTCTCACTGTTGTGGCCTCTCCCGTTGCGGAGCACAGGCTCTGGACGCGCAGGCTCAGCAGCCATGGCTCACAGGCCTAGCCTCTCCGCGGCATGTGGGATCTTCCCAGACCGGGGCACGAACCCGTGTCCCCTGCATCGGCAGGCGGACTCTCCACCACTGCACCACCAGGGAAGCCCTGTTTGTAGATTTTTTGATGATGGCCATTCTGACCATGTGAGGTGAGAGGAGATATCTCATTGTAGTTTTGATTTGCATTTCTCTAATGATTAGTGATGTTGAGCATCCTTTCATGTGTTTGTTGGCAGTCTGTATATCTTCTTTGGAGAAATATCTATTTAGGTCTTCTGCCCATTTTTGGATTGGGTTATTTATTTTTTTGTTATTGAGCTGCATGAGCTGCTTATAAATTTTGGAGATTAATCCTTTGTCAGTTGCTTCATTTGCAAATATTTTCTCCCATTCTGAGGGTAGTCTTTTCATCTTGTTTATGGTTTCCTTTGCTGTGCAAAAGCTTTTAAGTTTCATTAGGTCCCATTTGTTTATTTTTGTTTTTATTTCCATTTCTCTAGGAGGTGGGTCAAAAAGGATCTTGTTGTGATTTATGTCATAGAGTGTTCTGCCTATATTTTGCTCTAAGAGTTTTATAGTGTCTGGCCTTACATTTAGGTCTTTAATCCATTTCGAGTTTATTTTTGCGTATGGTGTTAGGGAATGTTCTAATTTCATTTTTTTACATGTAGCTGTCCAGTTTTCCCAGCACCACTTATTGAAGAGGCCATCTTTTCTCCAATGTATATTCCTGCCTCCTTTATCAAAGATACAGTGACCATATGTGCGTGGGTTTATCTCTGGGCTTTCTATCCTGTTCCATTGATCTATATTTCTGTTTTTGTGCCAGTACCATATTGTCTTGATTACTGTAGCTTTGTAGTATAGTCTGAAGTCTGGGAGCCTAATTCCTCCAGCTCCGTTTTTCTTTCTCAAGATTGCTTTGGCTATTCGGGGTCTTTTGTGTTACCATACAAATTGTAAAATTTTTTGTTCTAGTTCTGTGAAAAATGCCATTGGTAGTTTGATAGGGATTGCATTGAATCTGTAGATTGCTTTGGGTAGTAGAGTCATTTTCACAATGTTGATTCTTCCAATCCAAGAACATGGTATATCTCTCCCTCTGTATCATCTTTAATTTCTTTCATCAGTGTCTTATAGTTTTCTGCATACAGATCTTTTGTCTCCTTAGGTATGTTTATTCCTAGGTACTTTATTCTTTTTGTTGCAGTGTTCTTTTTGTTGCAGTGGTAAATGGGAGTGTTTCCTTAATTTCTCTTTCAGATTTTTCAACATTAGTGTATAGGTATGCAAGAGATTTCTGTGCATTAATCTTGTATTCTGCTACTCTACCAAATTCATTGATTAGCTCTAGTAGTTTTCTGGTGGCATCTTTAGGATTCTCTATGTATAGTATCATGTCATCTGCAACGAGTGATGGTTTTACTTCTTCTTTTCCGATTTGGATTCCTTTTATTTCTTTTTCTTCTCTGATTGCTGTGGCTAAAACTTCCAAAACTATGTTGAATAATAGTCGTGAGAGTGGGTAACCTGGCAGCGGCAGGCTGCACAGGCTCCTGGGAGGTGAGGTGTGGATAGTGACCTGTGCTTGCACACAGGCTTCTTGGTAGCTGCACGAGCAGCCTTAGCGTCTCATGCACATCTCTGGTGTCCACGCTGATAGCCGCGGCTCACGCCCATCTCTGGAGCTCGTTTAGGCGGTGCTCTGAATTCTCTCTCCTCGCACACCCCGAAACAATGGTCTCTTGCCTCTTAGGCAGGTCCAGACTTTTTCCTGGACTCCCCCCTGGCTAGCTGTGGCGCACTAGCCCCCTTCAGGGTGTGTTCACGCCGCCAACCCTAGTCCTCTCCCTGGGGTCTGACCTCCAAAGCCCGAGCCTCAGCTCCCAGCCCCGCCTGCCCCGGCAGGTGAGCAGACAAGCCTCTCAGACTGGTGAGTGCAGGTCGGCAGCAATCCTCTGTGCGGGAATCTCCCCGCTTTGCCCTCCGCACCCCTGTTGCTGTGCTTTCCTCCATGGCTCCGAAGCTTACCCCCTCTGCCACTCACAGTCTCTGCCCGCGAAGGGGCTTCCTAGTGTGTGGAAACCTTTCCTCCTTCACAGCTCCCTCCCTGAGGGGCAGGTCCCGTCCCTATTCTTTTTTCTCTGTTTTTCCTTTTTTCTTTTGCCCTACCCAGGTACATGGGGAGTTTCTTGCCTTTTGGGAGGTCTGAGGTCTTCTGCCAGCGTTCAGTAGGTGTTCTGTAGGAGTTGCTCCACAGGTAGATGCATTTTTGATTTATCTGTGGGGAGGAAGGTGATCTCCACGTCTTACTCCTCTGCCATCTTGAAGGTCCCCCTCATCTTCTCCATTCTTAGCACATGTTAATATTCATCTCTTCAATTTTTTTTACCCAGTTGTACCTTAGAATTATTTTTCTAGGTTCCCATGTCTTTAAAATTCATAAAGCTCTACATAGAATTATTTTGTAATATTAAAATATCTTTATAACCTTCTTTCTCATTTCAAATGTTACATTTTCTCTCTTTTTTATTAGACTAATCAGATATTTGTATATTCATTCATCTTTTCAATGTATGAGCTTTTGAATTTATTAATTTGGTTTACTTTATAAAGTTTCTAAATCACTGAAAAAACTTGTCTCATCCTTTCTGCCTACATTGTTTGTTGTTATTTTCCTAGCTTCCTGAATGAAATATGTTTAGTTATTTTTAATTCCCTGTCTAGTTATTTTTAATTTCAAAAGCTTGTCAGGCTAAACATTTTCCTCTGAGAATGATTTAGGGTGCTTCTCATATTTTTATATGCCCTATTCCCATGTCATTAATTTTTAATGTTCTGGAAGTGCAGTTTTGATTTCCTCTTTGACTCGAAAGTTATTTAGAATAGCCAAGCATGGTTTCTTACGTGGTAAATTGAACTTCTATTTTTTTTTTTGGCCACACCACAAGGTACATGGGCTCTTAGTTCCCTGACCAGGGATCGAACCTGCGCCCCCTGCACTGGAAGCGCAGAGTCTTAACCACTGGACCGCCAGGGAAGTCCTTTGAACTTCTTATCATGATCCTTTTCTTCTCTGTACCAACATGTCCAGGGAAGAGGAATGGCAGTTTGGGGAGGAGGAGGGGTGATGAGAGACCACCAGCATCCCTTCCTGCCCACACAGTTTCCCTCGTCATCTACCTCCCTCTCAGCCCCAATGTTAATTCCTAGTGGCAGCGATAAGGTTTCATATTTTCATATGAAAATAACTCTTTACTACATCATGGTTGGGGTCCTCAGTTGCCCATCACTCTAGGGAGTAAGTATAAGTCAGTGCTTTTGGAAAATGTAAAATTTTTTTTGTATAGTTGATTAACCATGATGTGTTAGTTTCAGGTGTACAGCAAAGTGATTCAGTTATACATATACATGTATCTATCCTTTTTCAAATTCTTTTAATTACTAGAATTAGACACAAAAATCACCAAAAACATCCTGTTCCCATATCCTGACCATAATGCCAAGGGATCCCATTGTGCATATTGGAAGACAAATCTTAAAGGAGAAAAATACAGTTCATTATTATAACGTTCCTTTCCCGAATCAAACTCTGTTTTAAAGGGACCAAGGAAGTTCACTGTTTATAATTATGGTAAAATTTTTTTGGCGAAGGGCTTGATTTTGTAATGCCAGTACTTCCTGAATGATCTGTTTTGACCGCTGTTTATTATTTTATCTTACGAGCCCTTCCTAGGATAAGTTATCACGTGGGTAGCAGCCGTGTGGACACACATGGAGCTCTTTTCCCCAAGATGGTCCCCGAGAATGTTTTACCGTATAATTCCTGCAACACTTTTTTTCCAAGTCAATCCATGCAAATTGTCAAGTCACCACACAGTCCAGGCAATTTGAAAATTCACTTCAGTCCATGAATTCCCCTTGCTTAATCTACATGACAATCAATGTTAAAGAAATAGTCTTGCTAAGCACTGACTAGTTAAAAAACAAAAAAAAAAAACTAGCAGTTTTCTGTTACTCCTGTAGCCTTTGGGGGCTACATAGAACAATATCATCTAAGGATGATAGAGTGATAAGTTTTAGCGGGAGGGTCTATGTTTTTCTTATTTTACTAATCAGTACTAACAGCAATACGAACTGGGATGAAGGAACTACTCAGTCCACGGGGGGCTTCCAAGAGACCACAGTGGAAATACTACCTACATCATTACAATTCTAGGACTCAACCTGAAAGGTTTCTTGTTAAGTCAAGGTAGCAGGCATTTTTTGATAAACCCCATAAACGCTTCGGAAGACATTTATTGTGCAGCACTGAGAACCCCGGGATCTGATGTCAGAATACAGCTCTAAGTTTGAAATCTGCCCCTACTAACTGTGTGGCATCCTGCAAGTCACACAATGCTAGTACTACTAGTAATAACAATGAGACTAACATGCATTGACTGGTTACTATATGCTAGGCAGAGTTTTATACTTAGTGCTTTACAGTGTTTGATATTTACTGTGTCATTCAATCCTCCTGTAAACCTTGTGAGGGAGGTAATAGTAATATCAATTTATAAATGAATAAACAGCGGAACTGAATTCTTCAAATACACACAAGTAGCATAGGGTCTGGAGCGGAAACCTGGTTACTGTCTCCACATTCCAAGCTTTTAGCCACATTCATCCGCTTCGATGAGCCTTAGTTTCCTTATCTGCAGAGTAAGGACAGTAAAAATTCTCTTGCGGGGTTGGCACGAGTGGCAGAGATCAGGAGTAAGGGATAGTACAGGGACCGCTTCTAAAACTGGTAATTCGTTATCACTGCTGGGGCTGCTGCTATCAACAGTGGTCGTAACATTAGTCAATTTCTAACGCGAAGGATCACGCATCCTTTCTTCTTTGCACACAAATCTCTGTGAACAGAGCCAAGCTCTAAGCACTTAGGAAAGGTTGGTAGAATTATTATAGTTCAGCAGGGCCAAGGAGCAGGGCCACCCAAGGCTCAGGCACCCGATTTGTGACCATTTGGATGCCTGCCCAGAGATCTACATTCCCCAGTAACGTGCTTCTTCTGGTAAGATCGTTCTTCCCATCGGAGCCACGGGAAGATAGCCATGCATCTGCGTCCAAAGTCCGCACACGGGGTAATCTGTGCCTTTTGCTTCTTTGCACAAAGAGAAGGTGCTTCCAGCTGGCAGCTCTGGCTGGCAGTGTGGGATTTTGCCCAGGCAACTTCATGAAGTTATCTGACCCTATAGCATCACATTAATCTTTTTTAATTTTCTTTTTTTTTAAATTTATTGAGGTAGCATTGGTTTATCGTATTTATAAAAGTTTTACGTGTACAATGTAAGGTTTTGACTTCCGTATACATGACAGTGAGAGCATCATATGAATTTTTAAAGACTGTCACAAAATCAAGAATCTCAGTGCGAAACAGCCACATCCGAAGCAGCGGTCTGGCTCAACAGTCCTCACTTCAATGGCAGTTCTTTCTTAAACACTAACACCTAACAGAGAGAGCATCGCAAAGCGTCAGTCACAGCTTAACTGGGCACTTAAAGGCTGCGTGGGTAAGCGTAAGAGATATGCATTTTTGCTATGGAAATACCTCTAGACCAGACATATGTGATGCAACAGCTGTTATCCAAAGCTGCCCTACACCAAGACATGCTTGTCTGGAAAAGCCAAGACTGCCAGACAGCTTCTAATCCTCAGAGGAGCCTGCTGGCTGTCACCCGGCTCTCTCTCCCTCCACAGCACGCGGGCAGGCAGGGATGCACAATGCCACTTCCGGACCTCGCTGCCCTACAGCCGTGATGGCTCAAAACCCTGGGTCCTGTGGAAAGTGCTTGGCTAACCTGTTACACAATTACTGAAATACCTACCAGGCTAAAACTTCCATTTCTAAAGCAGTGTTTCTCAACATGTGGACTTAGGTCTGCCTGTGTCACCATCTCCTTGTTAGAAACGCAGATTGCTATGTGTGTTTGTCTATTTACTTGTCTCTGTTTGTCTCCCTTGTTAGCGTGTAAGCCCTGGAGAGTAAAAGCTGGCCTGTTTACTGGGGTGCCCCATACCCCTAGCAGTGTCTGGCACATAATGAGGCCTCAATAAATTAATTTGTAGAATGAATTGATTCCCGGGCCCTATACCTGACCTCCTGAATCAAAATCCCTAAGAGCACGGCCAAGGAATATACGTTTTAAAGACATACACAGATGACTTTTATGCATGCTAAATTTTACAAACCATTGTTGTAAAGTAATTGATCCAATTCTAATTGGAGAGATGAAAAGTTTTGTCTCCAGGGGCCCCCATACTAGCGGTCTTGTCAGTCTCTAAGGTAAAGTGAACATATTAATATAATCCCAGGGGGAAACTTTTTCCTTCTACTCACATACCTCCAACAGATGTCGATCTGCCACCCACAGTGTGCCAGGCTCTGGGTTCCTAAGTGGACAAAACAAATACGGGCTTGGACGGCCAAACGCCTGGCAGAGTCTGGAGCCTACCTGCTAAGAGCACCCCCCGAGCTTTCCACTCTGCGAGAAGCGGACACTTGGACTTGATTATTTGACAAGGCTGTCCCTTCTCCCTGCCCTGATATGGAAATGGGACAGACTGTATGTTCATTACTGTTTTCCCGGCAGGTTTGAATGACACCTCCGATCCATGAAAGCCAGATATTATCTCAAAGGATTTATCTTATCTTAAAAGACAATATAAGCTTTCTAAAGAGGTTTCCTATATGTTTGGCCCTTTGAGTTTGTTCTGGAAGCTTGGCATTTTCTTTCTAGGTAAAGCCAGCCTCTACCTGGTCCTGGGCCGTCACACAGGTGACTGTCTTGTCCTGTTTCCTCATTTGAAAAATGAGACAATTAGACTAGAACGAGGTCTAGAGCCCCTCGCAATTCTGATGTCCCCTAATCTGTTACTTCTCCATGAGGTCTCACTGCCTGGGCTTCACAGAATATCCAGATGTGATTAGTGAGCAAACAGCGATTGTCAGGCCAGTCTCCCCAAAACTCTCCAAGGCAGAGAAGGTTAGTTGTGGTAGACTAGGTAACATTTGGGACTTGCAAACAATTTCTGAGAATTCTCTCTCTCAGTTTTTACGTTTGCCTACAAAAATACTACGGCAATTTTAATGCACTTAAAACTTGATGTAAAAGGTAAATATAAGACCTGAATGTCCTCTGAAATTTGAACTTTTTGTTTCTGTCACGGTGGAGCAAGGTGTTTTAGCACAGCCAGATCTAGGAGAGGCTGAAAAATCACAGCTTTGAGGGACGCTCCCAAGCCAAGCTGCGAAGTATAGGGAGACACGTAGGGCATGAAAGGGCCTCCAGAGCCCTTCCCCCCCAACAAAGCCTGCCCTTCCATTCCCTCTGTCCCTCCTTCAGAGGCCCATCTCATAGAAGTTCCCCAAAAGGTGGGCTGCTCTGTTAGAGTCATACCCTCAGCACCAAATTTAATGCCCTTTGTTCCACTGCAGCCCAACTGACTAATCACTGGTGATGTGTCCATTGCCATTGCCAGGTAATTGCATTTTAACTGCCTTTCTTTGGAAAACAGCCTCACAAAACTCAGTGGTTCTCCATGCTTTCAGACCCAATGTCTACGTTATATGCCAACTATTATGTAATACCTTCCTTGTTAGCCTGAAATGAAAATTGTAGAAAATGTAACTTACCTACTCACTGTGCCCAAATTAGTTTTATAAAAAGGAGCAAGGTTAGGGGCTTCCCTGGGGGCGCAGTGGTTGAGAATCCGCCTGCCAATGCAGGGGACACGGGTTCAAGCCCTCGCTCGGGAGGATCCCACATGCTGCGGAGCAACTAAGCCCGTGCACCACAACTACTGAGCCTGCGCTCTAGAGCCCATGAGCCACAACTACTGAGCTCGCGTGCCGCAGCTACTGAAGCCTGCACACCTAGAGCCCGTGCTCCGCAACAAGAGAAGCCACAAAAATGAGAAGCCCGTGCACCGCAACAAAGAGTAGCCCCCGCTCGCTGCAACTAGAGAAAGCCTGCACAGCAACGAAGACCCAACGCAGCCAAAAAAAAAAATAAATTAAATAAATAGATAAATTTTTTTTTAAAAGGAGCAAGGTTAGAGAAGTAGTTTATAATAAGACAAGATATTTCAATAGGTAAAGCTTAAGCGAGACCACACTAGAAGCTCTAAAGGAGTAGCCCAAATGCTGGCTCTGTGTCTAAATCTATATCTACCTAAAGTCACAAGGACCACCACAAATGACTATAGAGCTAGTGACACATTCCAAAACCTCACTTACCGTCCCCTAAATGCCAGTAGCCTCCCCCAACCATTTATTGTGACAAACGCCTCCCCATCATTTATTTTTCCAAATTGTCTTCTACAAACCTAGATCAATGGCCCAGATGTGAAAAGTTCAGCCAGTTTAGCGATGTCAAGAGAGCTATTTTAGTTTAGACAATAGTTCACAGCCTCCAGTAACATGCAGCTACTCTGTCCTCTGCCTGGTTTTTTTCCCCAAAATCTTGGGGTAGGAATGTCACAACGCATAATGACAATCTCAACAATAAAAGCTAACATTTATGGAATACTTCCCATATGCCAAGCACTTTAAAAATTTTTTTTTGCATTTATTAACTCATTTAATCCTCATAACTCTATAAGTAATATTATTATCACTGTGTTCCAGGGATCGTAATAATACGCACAGGGAAATTCAGTAACTTGGCTAAGATCACACATCTAGCCACATCTAACTTCTTGTAGAAATCAACTCCTTTGATTATTATAATAGTGAGGTTTTATAGTAAGCAAAGTACTATCTGTGTTTCTATTTTAGGAAAGAAACATTTCAGAGATGAAAGGATGTTTCTTTCTCCAATGCCTGTCTGCCTCTTTGAAATTTGAGTCCATGAGTTCTTGGCCTGCTTTGTGCTTTTAGCCCTTGGAATGTAATTAGGTAGCTTTTGACAATATTTTCATCCAAATGATTCAGAGTGGATTTTCTCTTCTTGGTGTTTCGTCTCTGTGTGAAATTGCAGGTCCATTCACTGGAAGATTTGGAATGCAAATCTTCTTCTGAACTCTGCTCTCATTGCCAAAAGTCTTGCTCCAAAGCAGGTTTGTTTTAATCAAATTAAGAAATGACGTAAAAAGCAGGCTGTGTGCAGAGTGGAGAGACATGTGGACAGTGGGGTCGGGCATCTCTTAAACGTGTCAGAAATTACAGTCCAGCATCATTCAGGGAGGAAATGCCTTTCTTTCTGGAAACAACCGAGGAGTTGTTCTAACTGATCATTATTATCAATGATTTAAGGTTGGACTTCTACCCTCCTGTGGCTCCTTGTAGAGACGACAAAGGAAATTATTCAAAGCAAACTTGATATACTTATTTTCCTTTCAGGGGGAAAATGATCCCATCTGATCTTGAGAGAAGGATCCTTGAAGCCAAACAAAAAGTAAGTTTTTGAAGGGAGCTTTATCCAGCCCATAACAAACTGACGGTATGTATTTCTGTTTCCATCCAGTAGAGAACACATTTTTGTTTTATTTTTAAAAGAGAATATGGAATTTTGCATTGTCATTACTTATTTCTCTGAGTGATAGGCTCTGCTTTGAAAAGGTCTAAGTTACTGAATAAATACCATACACAGTGGTACTGTAACAGTTTCCAAAGGATTTTTCTTCCCACGTGATGAGAATTGGCACTAAACAGACACATCGGAAGGACTGTATTCACAAGCGGAAAATCCCAGGAAGCTAATGTAGCATATGGGAGTTACTGTGTGTGGTTATTTGAAAAAAGCCAATATTTCCTGCCTAGACACATGCTGGTGTGTTGGCCCTTCAAACACCTTATTTTTCAGGAAGCAATTCAGTACTTTTTTTTAGAAGTGACAATTTCTGAAGACCTGCTAAAAATTCCTACAAAGCTCTAGGAAGTCATTTACATCCCTGGATGGTTCACAGGCCAGAGCTTTTAGTAGATCTAATCTACAGTTCCTAGTTCAACGATATAACACACGAATTGTACTATTAGGATCTCAGGAATAATTATTAATTTTCATATGCCCTTTTCCACCCTACAAAGTGGCAGCCGCATCCTTTCCCCTTGTTCTGGTACTGGAACCACTTCTAGTCACATAAACCTTTGCTGCCACCTAAAGACTGACTCTGTAACGTCAGGTTCCATCATGAATTTGAGGCATTCTTGGGCCACCTTTCAGCAGTGGCCTGTTATTTCTATCAATTTTCATTTAGCCACAGCCAGACAGACTGAGCCAACTTAGACAGATAAAAGTCATGGCTTACTGTTTAGCCCCAAGTGAATCCTCTCCTTAAGACTGTAAGTAGGAATACTGGGCTGGTCAGAGTTCTTCCCTTTGTCCTCTTGACTGCTCACTCTGGAAGATTTAGTACGTTCAGAGGCCCTGTTATGAAAAAGGAAGATTAGAAAAGCAATCGGGCGTGGGGTAGGGAAGGGCAGAAAGTCTCCCTGGAATGTATCAGTGGTTTGTGGACACCACGAAGCTTACTCACCTCTGAGTCCAGTGTAGCCTCTTCTGAGAACCAGAAGTCTATTCTCATAAGGCAACTGGCAGGGCCAACAGAATGGCCTGGAGGACCTAGACCCTGGAAAACGAACATCATTCCTACCAGGCTCCAAGGTGTTGTTAACCCTCCTGATGGTTCCAAAAATGCAGACGTGTATGATAGGAGGAGAATGTCCACTGTCTTTTTTTAATCAGCTTTTTAAAAGGATCCTTTGACCCCCCGCCCATTTTACAATATTTGGGGCTCTCTCATTTGCACAGGGATTTGTCCCTTTCCTTGTGAGTGCCACGGCTGGGACCACCGTGTATGGAGCATTCGACCCCCTGTTAGCTGTTGCTGACATTTGCAAAAAGTATAAGGTCTGGATGCACGTGGATGTAAGTATCCCATAGGGACTGCCACTAAAATGTCCTTGCACGTTTTTTCACCTGGAGCTCATGGAATGAAATGTATTCTCTCTATTTTTTTACTTTAGGAGTTTATTTTCAGGATGGTGATAGTTAAGCTTTTAAAAATCGCAGAGACAAAGTAGTACACAACTCGCACAGTACGTAACATTCGCTGGAAGCAGTCTGAGGCTGATTATGCCTTAACTTTCCCAGCAGGATAATATTCTTATTTCTATGGCCAGGACCTGAGCTGCGTACTTAGTTCTCGATTCATTGGACCATAATGTCCAAGGAGGAATATGGCCTGTGTACACACACACACAGTCACACACATGCAACGCTTACTTCCCTATGAGAATGGTCCAAAGAGTAAATAGGAGTTGCATTTATGTAGGAAATCCAATGGATGAAAAAATTCAGCTCAAGTCAGAGACTAGTATAATCAAAGAGGAAAGCGGACTTGACAACTTGCTAGGAAATATGAATCCAAATTTCCAATTTGTTATCTTGGTCAGCTAGTAAGATAAACTATATATGAGATGTTTTGACTGCAGGGTTAGTCACACCAAAAAATAATGGAGATGCACCCATCAAGACATTTCCAAATGAAACAAAATGTCAGCTTTTAGAAGGACAGATTAAAGGGATTAAAGTTTAGACTGGTCTGACTCCAAGTGTGGCTCCAAGATCAGCTGCTCTCTGCAAACTGTTTAGGACCCACCGCGAGATAAGGAATCAGTGCCAGATCATCTCTAAGCACGATGCTTGGTTCAGCTGATGTGTTTTCCATCGTGAGACTTTCTCGAAGCAGGAAGCATAAGTTGATTTACATTCTGGTGCAAGAGGCTTATGTTATAGAGTAGACCGTTTTGAGTAGATCATTTTGGCTTTATAGTAAGCATTCAGACCAAATTAATCCCTCTTTCTTAATGAGCAGAAAACCTCCAGAGGCTAAGTTAGGTACATTTCCATCACCCCAGAGTTATCCTGCGTCGCAGTTTCCAGTCTTCTTTTCCTTCCCTGATTCACAGTGTGAGTTGTTCTTTAGCCTACCAGAGACCCCTTTATTTCACACATGAAGACACTGAGAAAAGGTTGACAGACCCCAGTACCCTCAGTGACCTGGGTCTTGAAACTGGACAGCCTATGAAACCTCACTAGCTGATTCGGGGAGAGGATTATCCTGACAGCCTTGAAAGCAGCAGTGTGTGTCCCGAGCCCGCAGATGCAGTGGGCTCTCCTCCAGAGTTTCTACTGAAAATAGAAGAACCAGTTGTATTAGCTTTCTTTGAAACATATCAAATTTACCACTCATTATCCTTACTGTTTATAATGCTATAATTAAACTGGAAAAAAATCTTAAAATATTACACATTTGGAAAATTGGATAATTTTTCAAAGTGTAAAAGGACTGAAATTACAACAGAGAAAAGAATGCAATTATACCCAGTTCTTTTCTTTAAAATTATCCCAGGATTATTTTTACACCCAAAGAATGTTAACATTTTCCAATGAATCTCCGTCTTTACATCTTGTCTTTGAAGGAGATCATTACACCAATTCAAATCTTCAAACTTGAGAACAAAGTTTTAAAGGGGCACATTCTTTATTGCTCAACTAATTGGCTGATACAAATCTTGCCTGCTTGCTGTTTTTTTTTTTTTTTTTTGGCTGTTAGTTTTGTTTTGGCTTTTGGTTTATCTTATCCAAAATTACACATCAGTAAAATAGGCTTGGAAGGTGTCTCCTCCCCCTGGAATCATGCAGACTTGCCAAAAAGAGTTTTCCTTGCAACTTGAAAGCAGTTTAAAGGGTCCCGGCCCATCTTATCTACTCTAAACTGTGGAGATACTAGGGTTTCTAGTTCTGAGATTAGGAGCTTCACTAAGACTGAGTGGTGGTGATGGGTTGGGGGAGGATCTCTCTCCTTCTCATGCAGACTGAGGAAATGTTTGGCCCCTTACATCCGTAGAAATCTGAGGTGGAGCCTGAGACCTTAGAATAGCCCCCCAATTTAACCTTTGGAAGTCTAGTGGCCAGTCTCCAAGTTACCTGGGGCTGAGGCTGTACCTTCCACCCTATGCAATGCTTGCTGTTCCGGAAGACACCAAACTCTAGAAATCCAGGCAATTAAAAACACTGCCTTTTTTTTTGTATGCTCTCCCTTTTCCAGGCAGCTTGGGGTGGGGGATTACTGATGTCCCGGAAACACAAGTGGAAACTGAGCGGCGTGGAGAGGTACACACATTTTTCTTGCTAACAACCTAAAGTGTGAAAGCTGAATGTGAAAAGCAAATTACACCCAATTTCCAAGAACTGTGGGTGTACAGATGAGCCCATTCGTGCAGTGCCTGTGTGCCTTATGTGCTCATGTGTGCATGAATATTGTGTGTAGACAACGAAGAAATTAAATCCCATACCAGGTGACCCAAGTGGAATGTTTCTAACTGGCCTCCATGGTTGGCCAGAGGACTCAGGAATGACCTTCCTGGGGTCTCTGAACCAACTACCAAAACTGTTTAAAACTTCAGGCCGTCCACTGTTTTCTAGGGAGATATACAGCTTTCATGTTTCATGAGAGGATAATATCCGCTGCTTTAAAGAAACCAGTAAATAATTTTGTGAAGCAAATAAGCACATTGTAATTTATCAGCGTTGAAAGAGGAGTTTGGGGTTTAACATGGCCCCTTTACTTAAAGTGAAACCTGCTTGTGATAACATCATGTGATAGTTTCATCCCCATAATAATTTTTCTGGTGTAGCTCTGTTTGATGCTGCAAAGCACCTTTTATTCAGAGACTAAGCAGTAGACCATTGAGAAAAGCCGCAAAATACAAAGGAAATAATTTTTGATTAGCGTAAAGCCTACTCAGGGCCAAAGGAAAAAGGAAAAGAGATACAGAATGCAAAATCAGCCTCGGCCTTTAGTTCTGACCCACGTGCAGAGGGAGCTCAGAGTTCCTGGTCCTCCGCGCACAATATGGCAGGTCAAGGACAGTGGTGAGCTCTGATACTCCGGGCAACTGAGAAAGCCTGGATTCAACCAGGGCTGCCCATTGCCCACTGTGCCCTGCCCAGTAGCCAGATGCTGCCCAGGAAGAGTTTCCCACTGGCTCTGCCTCTGGACATCTTGGCACAATTCCTGTCCCAAGGCGAGAAGAGAGGCTGGTGGAGCTCAGAAGCATCTGGGAGCACTGGGCAGGCAGGGCAGCCAGGCCAGAATGAATGGCAGGGTGTGCTGTGTGACATGCAGGCCCACCCACATGTAGAGAAGCCGTGGCTGCGGAAGGTGGGCAGAGGCAAAGTCTGCAGCACTCTGCCGCAGTAGCGGAAAGAAGGCCGGACAGGCCAGCCCAGGCCCGGGTCGGCAGGGTTGTGTCTCTGAGTCTGCTGCCTGCCCTCTGACTGCAGGTGTCAGTTCAGGTGTGAGTGGGTGAGGACAGGCATGGCCCCTTCCCAGAGGGAGCCAGCTTTAGGTCTCTGCTTCTGGTCCATTGGGCTGAATTCCTTTTTTTCATGAAGATCCGCCTGAAACCAGAAGCTTAAGGACGAGGCAGTGAGCTAAACAGTGAGAGAGAATGAAGAAGAGAGAGCCATTCAGAAGGTGCCTGTTCAGAGGATCAGAACAAGAATTCAATTGACGTGCTATCGAGAGAAGTGGCCCGGACACAGAACCTTCTCGTCTTTGAGTCCCTTTCAATGGAGCAGCCCAAAAAGCGAGAGGCTGTTACCGTACCTTTCACACCAGCGGTGACTCCAAGTGCCGACGGCCAGCCGTGGAGCCCCCTCGACCAGTGATTACCTGAAAGCTCGCTAACTCACCTACCCGGGGCCTTGGAAAGATAAACACCCACGTGCTTTTGGATTAAAGACTAAAGACTTTTGAGAGCAAAGCTTAGAACGTTCGTCATGGGACATGGCGTCCTCTCTAATTGCCGCAATTCTTGAAACTGTGTTGTAAGTAAATCTACTAAGTGGAATAGCCAAACAGGTAGTCTTTTTTAAAAACGAGGGACCGTCGGCCCTTCCCTGGCGGTCCAGTGATTAGGACTCCGAGCTTCCGCTGCAGGGGGCACGAGTTCGATCCTTGGGCGGGGGGTTTGAGCCGAACCCCCTCAGCCATCCGTTGATCTGAGAGAATCCATCTCAGTGACTCGTCAGCGACAGGCACACTTTCTTTGGTGGATAAGATTGTAAGTCCACGGGACACCCCCGGCCATAATGTGCGTGGACACACGTTTAGGAAAGAAATTTGCCTCACTTGAGATGTTACGTTTCTCCAAGCACTAGGACTCTCTCTGAAGTGGAGGAAATCTGTGATCGATTCTTGTCGCCAAATCCAGAGGTGGACCAGTGGTCACAGGGATCCCAGAGTACCGTCCTTATAACAAAATGGCACAAGCACCCGGAGCCCTGCCTGGCATCCCCTTTGAGAGCCAACCCAGGTCTCAGAAAGCACCTTTCTTCCCTGAAAACAGTGTCAAGCTATTTAGGAATGCTGTGGCTGAGAGAGTGCCCGGAGCCCTGGCACTCCAGAGCATGTTTCTGGGTACCGTCAGGGCCCCTTCTTTAATCCCTCCTGGCAGCGGGCTGCTGTGTATCTGGAAGAACCCATTGTTGTGGTCCACTCTCAAGACTTTCTGGCCAAGCTGAAGGTTCCAGCACAGATTCTGCCGAATTACCAGTTATTACCCTCACTCCCACCCCTGAAACTCAGTTCCCGGACCTCTGTCATAGGCAAGCCACATCGCACGGCGCGGGCACAAAGTCAAGTACGACACGAAGCCTATCTTCAAAGGGTTTAGAATCTAGTAGGGAAACTGCAGTCAACCATGGATTACAATTCAAGGCAGAGGAATTAAAGCTCAAGAGACCGATCATTCCTCCTAACCAGGGTTATTAGAGGAGAGGAGGCCTTCCCCCGGGGGTGGGCAGTGGAGCCTCCTCAGGCAGAAGTGGAAGAAGGGCGTGAAGGTGAAAGAGCAGGGGCACGGAGGTTTGAGCGGATCCTTGGTGATAGTTCAGACAGGTCTGGTTGGAGACTGAGATGGATTCGTGGCAGTGACCAGGGAGCTCGCGGAGGGCCCAAAAGAAGTCCTGCGCGGTGAGTCTCAGCGCGGGGCCTGGCCGCAGGGCCAAGTCCAGATCACCGTAAATCCCCGAGCTGAGCGTCACTGCTGTGTGAGCCATCATTACGCATGGAGAGCGTTCTGTTTCTCGGGTTGGGGAGAAAACCTGGAAAGGCCCTGCCCTGGCAGCCATAGTGCAGATCCGAGGAGAGGAGTGGCATTACCTGCACTTTGGAAGGGCTCCTCTGGATTCAAGAGGCCAGGACTGGCTAGACCCTGCTGGGCATCACAGAGGTCCAGGTGCAGGAGGCAGCGCAGGGGAGAGATGCTGAGGGTGGGAACCGGAGGACATGAACCCAGGAGAGCTGCGTTATCAGGGGCAGGATGCGTTATCAGAGACCGGCTCTTCAGTGTAATTTGAAGGGCCGCTGCTTCTGCTTCCTTCACTTACTTCCGGAGTATCTTGTGTGTGTGTATAGAAAAGTCACACTCCAGTTACACTAAGGACACCAGGTGTTACAAATGCTGAAGCACGATTTGCATCTAATGCTTTTTTTTTTTATGCCTTGCTGTACTTTCTAATATTTTAGGAAATTCCAGAGAGTTTCCTCTTTGACAGATTTTACAGTTTTGTATATCATGTTGAAAAGCGTGAGGGACATTTTTTTGGATACGTCTTTGATTGAGCTAGCTTTAGCTTGTTGCATATATCAAACTGCCTGGGGAACTTTTTCAATATGCATATACCAGTCACATCCCAAGGAAACATTGCAGACTCTCCAGGGTTTTGAGTGAATACCTGTGGCATTAGGTCATGGTTAGAGCAAGGACCCTGTGTAGACAGGCAATGGCTTGAATCCCACTTGCTGGTTGTGTACCCTTGGGCAAGGTGTCTCTCCATCTTTAAAACTGGTACAATAACAGTATGTACCTCACAGGGTTACTGTTGTATGGATTAGATAAATTAGTCCATCTGAATCAATTAGAGCAGTGCCTGTCAATAGTAAATACATAGTACATGTAGTTAGTGTGTGAATACTGAAAATTTTCCAAATGATTCTCATACACACACACACAAAATCTAGCACCAAAGTACTACAGAATAAAGTGCTTTATACAGAATTAAAAAAAAAAAAACTGCAAGGGGTGATATCAGTAAAGGGAAAAAAAGAGAATGAAACCAAAACACTAAGGTTTGGGAGCTGGACGCTTGGGAGGAAACGGGTGCAAGGAATCGAGGTCCAGGATAGAGGAGAGAGAGAAGATCTGAAGGATGAGAAGGGAGCAAGTTAACGAGTTCACTTGGGATCTTCTGAGTTTGAGGTGCGAACGAGGGCCCTGGGATATGTCTCAAAACGGCCCTAGGGGCTCAGCTCTCTCCAGCTTACGAAAAATCACAGAGGACTGAATCCCACAGCAAAACATTTTGAAATGAACGCGAGGCTGTTTTTCCCAGGTTGCTAACATTTCTCCAGTGAACGAATGCCCTGCCTTTGAATCACTCTGTGCGTCTTTTTGCGCCTTTATGAGGCAGCCCCTCTGAGAGAATTCAGTGACCGGTCGGTGTGAGTCTAGGCAGCTTCTAGTCTAGAAAGACAAATGGGCCGCTGCAGAGAAATAAACACCCTCGGTCAGAGCCGTGGAGAACAGCTATCTTCTTCTCCATCGGGTGCCATTACTGAGAAAGCTGCGTTTCATCAGGATCAGGCATCTAGCTATAGAATATGATAGAATGTACAGAATGACAGTGTATGTGTGCCCAGTGTCACAAAGCTCGTGAATGATAGAGTTGAAATCAGTAGCAAGAGCTAACCTTATTTGATGTTTACTGTGCGTTGGACACAGTTATAAGCCCTTAACCCAAACAATGTACCATTATTCTCCTTTTAGACACAAGGAAATCAAGGCACAGAGAGGTTAAGTAACCTGCTTAAGGTCGCACAGCTAGGAAGTGATAGAAGCTGAATACAAACTCGAGCTCCCCTCCCTTAACCATTATTTTCCTACAGCTCAGAGCCCAGGTTTCTTGACTCCGGGGTCATTCTAAAGAGCAAGGAGAAGTTTTCCTAGAAGGAGCTTTTCAATATCAGTTTTTTGTTTTTTTTTTTTAATTATTATTCCTGAAGTCTTTTAGTCCACCATGCAGGGGTGTAGCCATCTGGCCATGAACTGCCTTCGCTGCTTTCCCTGATTCCAACACATCTGACAGCCAGTGTCAAAGCTAAAGAAAGACCAGACAATGAGCTGGACTATTCATCCACTCAGATAAGATCCCCAGGCCAGTAAGTGTTCTCTGACTGGCCAGCGATGACCGCCATTCATCAACTGGATGAATGGGATCTTTCCCAGCATCTCATTTCTTCCCAAGGTTCTCACACCTTGAGTGCCGGGAACAGGGTGAGCCCCGGTCTGTTGCTCAGCCAGGAGAGGGCCAGCAACGTGCAGCGCCCTGGAGACAGCTGCCACGGATGGTCCTACTACTTTCCTTCCTCCCGTGAGTCTGTTTATGCCAAGGTCGCGTTCCCGAGGCTCTTCCTCAAGGATTCTCCGTCTCTCAGAAGACATGCGCAGAGACTCCTGTGAAGAGAGCAGCTGCTTTCCCGGGAGCTGGGGGAGGAAGGGGTTGGAAGAGCACAGCGGGGAGTTGAAGAAGGCTGCAGAGACCATACTTGATCGACCTTAAAGGATAAGTGGGATTTAACCAAGTGAAGCAACGGGAGATGACATTCTAGGAAGAGGAAATAGCCCTAGGAGACCCAGGAGCATGAGCATAGAATTTTCTGAGGACAAAACGTACTCTGGTGTGATGGAAAGTGGTACGGCAAACTGACAGGACTCAAGGCTGGCCCCGTGGCCTGGGGTCACCTGTGTGGACACGTGAGCCACACCCCGCAGTTTGGAATTTAGGCCGGAGGCAAAAGGAAAGAGGAGAGCGCAGTAAACAGAGCTAGAAAATAACTATGGTACCGGGTGGAGGATGAAGTGGAAACCAAGCATCAGTTAAGACAATATATCCAGATTAAAATAATAATAATAATAGTTATTATTAAAGGACTCTGTACCAGGACTGTGGTTTAGGCTTTGCAAATAGCATAAACCCCTGAGCTGAGGATCGCTGTTACTGACGGGAGAGCATTCTGTTTATCAAGTATGTTGGGACAAAATAGATTGGAAGCTGCTGTAGGAGCCGTAGCTCATCTCCCCCGCGGTCCAGAAGGATATCTCTGGATGAGACAAGAGATGGAAGCAGGGGATGAGCTAGAAGCTGTTACGAAAGGACACATTTGAGACCTTTGGTAATTGACTGAATGGGAAGAAGGAGGAACTAGGTTGGGAAAAGAACGAAGTTCAGCTGTGTCATGAGCCATTGCTCTGAGCTCCAGGGCAGGGCTGTTGTGTCAGAAGCAGGGACACTGGAGGCACATGAGGGCCCCTGCCTGGTGCCCTGCTCCGTGGTGACCACAGGGGGGACCCTGGACTGGATGATCCCAGTCACTCAGAGAGGTCCTCAGACCACCATGGAGGCTGAATGGACATACTAGCCCTCACCTACTGTCTCTGCAGACAAAGAAAAAGTTGTAGATTGAAGAGTCCACTTCTCGTTTTGTAAATTAATGTCATGCTGGAGTCTGAGCAACAGTGCCAAGAACCTCGAGCACTGTTGCCCATCACAGGGTCCTCTGTGCCCGTCACGGGTGCCACCCTCTTAACGTGATTTCTTTCCTTTAGGGCCAACTCTGTGACATGGAATCCACATAAGATGATGGGCGTCCCTTTGCAGTGCTCTGCTCTCCTGGTTAGAGAAGAGGTATGTCTTCCCTGACTCGTGGCCCGGTCCATAGGTGGGGTTGTATAGAGTAAGTGTGTGTAGTGACAAAACCAGCATGATTTTACAGGCTGGAACAGTGAGCCGCATCCACGAAAAGGGGAGATTGTTAATTAGGATAATTGTAAGGACCTGCTTTTCTGTCCAAATATAGGATGGTTGTATTTTGACAAGACGAGACAGGCATGTTCCATGAGTGGCTAAATTGTTGTACTTGTGAAAAAGGCATAGGACATTAGGTTGTACTCTGCAGGGTCAACAGAGAAATACCATTCAAAAAATAGTAATGGGATAGAAGAGGTGGAGCTTCAGGATGAGGCAGGTGGCAGTTCCCCGCTGTCCTTTGGTTAAACCACACCTAGAGTGGTTTGCTTAGGTTAGTGTCAAATCGTATAGGGAACCCCGTCAAGCTAGAGCTCGAACAGTGAGGAACCTTAGTTCACATGGAGGAGAGGTGGTTGAAGGAACTAAAGATGTTTCGTCTAAAAAAATTTAATGTAAAGGGCCGAGAGGAAGGCAGCCTTTGCAGCATAAATGACTCAAGTGGGAGAGATTCGTTTTTGCTTGACGCTCCAGGGAGCTGGGTTCGTAACACTGGGTAGTACAGCTTTGATGGTAAAATCCGAATTACCATGATTTGAGGTCTGACTTGGGATCAGTAAAAGGAATGCTTTTCTGACAATTAAGCTGCCCAACCGGTAATGAATTACTTATGTAGGAATAAATTCATCATCAGGGGAGGTGACTGAATGGACATTGGGCAAACACTTATTAGTAAGAGGACAGAGAGATAGAAGGGGAAGGAATAGGAACTTCCCTGGAGGTCCAGTGGTTAAGACTCGGTGCTTCCACTGCAGGGTGCACAGGTTTGATCCCTGTTTGGAGAACTAAGATCCCACATGCCTTGTGGTGTAGCCAAAAAAAAAGGGGGAGGGGAAGGAATGCTATAAGATGGTATTAAGTACTCTGTGTTAAGAGAGTTCTCGGTTTTCAAAAAGCGTGGGATATATTAGCTTAAAGAGTTAAAAACAAGTTTCATTACTTCAGGGCATATCAGAGCTTTCAGTTGCTGATATATATTATAAATATTTAAAACGAAGGTATTTATGATAGTTTCCAAAGTTTACTTGACCAGGAGAATTTCTTTGATGGCAACTGTTTCACAACCAGCAGCTATTCACGTATTTTAAATAGTTTAGGATATAATGGCTCAGAATCAGGACACTGTCTCACCTTTATGTGACTTTTACTTATCCTTTTGTACAATGAGGCTGGCGCTGTCCCACCTTCTAGAGGTCATGTGCTTTGCGTTGCTTTTCCTATCCCAGTAGAAGCTGGTCTGGTCTGTCCATGATTCCGCACTCCCTGAGCGGTCTCCCTTAGGACTGATGGCACCTAAGCACGAGCTCGCATGGCTGGGGGAAAATGGTGCTAAGTTTCTGTGACCGTGAAACAAAATACATGCACCAATTGCAATTTTCAGTCTCGTTGGTCTTCGAGTCCAATTCAATGTCATTCTACTGCTCTATTACAATTACATTGTATTGAATTTCTACTAGTCTCAAGAAAAAATTACTTAATGAATTCCACTGAATAAGAAGGCCAGACTACAAGACTGAGCCCAGTTCTGTTGTCTACCATCTGGACACTCGGTCTGGTCTTTCAGGACCTAGATCAAATTTTAGTTGCCTTCTGTTTTAGTTTGGAGAACTTTTAAAAAGGGCTCTCACTTCTAACTTCAACGAAGTGATCACAGTTTAGTCTTTTCTTCTCTTGTCGTGAGTCACGAAAGAAAAAAGTAAATGCCGAAGTTTCTGTAACATCACAATCACACTGTGGATAACCAAAGCGTCAAAGGCTTCCTGTGGTTCGAGACAAATTGCAGTGTGGTGAGGAGAGTAATGATGCTGTTTTAGTCAGAGAACATGATTCATTCACTGGTCTTTGGAATAGTTCAATCACTTTGCCACCCGTTTTCCATAGTAAGCTCGTGGTGCAAGGGCAAATTAATGGTAATTGACAATGAAACTTTCTACTGTAACTACCACTAGCAAATGAGTATGAAAACACAGTGCTCAGGCTTCCCTGGTGGCGCAGTGGTTGAGGGTCCGCCTGCCGATGCAGGGGACACAGGTTCGTGCCCTGGTCCGGGAGAATCCCACATGCTGCGGAGCAGCTGGGCCCGTGAGCCATGGCCGCTGAGCCTGCGCATCTGGAGCCTGTGCTCCGCAACAGGAGAGGCCACAACAGTGAGAGGCCCGCGTACCACACACACAAAAAAAACAAAAACCCACAGTGCTCAAGCTTTAACCACTCTTGAGAGAGGAGTGTGACATCTGAAAGATTCCCTGTTGAAGACCCCAGAGTAGCAATGCCTTTATTTGTTTAGATTTTAGCTTATAAAAACGATAGCAATGAACTGTCTTAAAAACTATGATATCCATAAAGAACTCAAACCCTTATAGCTAAGTGATAAAGTACTTGAACTAAATATGAACGAAACAGTAGAATAATCACACCAATAATATTTTACAAAACCAAAGAGTTTCCAAAATAGTTTGCTTACAACAAAACCAGAACATCAGGATATTCTCCCAATGAACATTATACTCTGATTGATTTTTTAAAAAATAAATGCCTTCTCACTGAAATTCGCCTGACCTGGATTTGCATCCCAACTGTTCCATTTCTAGTGTAATTTACAGAGCAGCTTACATAAAGTTTTTGAGATTCAGTCTCATCTGTAAGATGGGAATTATTAATAACCAGCTGCAATAAAGGGTATTGTAAATCTTAAGTAGAATAATCAACAAATTTTAAAAAAGATAAATGCCTACTCTTAAAAAGGAGAGTAAAAGTACATATATGCCCTGTTGTTAACCTCTGGTGACAGCTGACCCTTAGCCATTTATCCTATAGACTTGACCTATCACAACAGCCCATCCTGTCGAGATATTGGCCTCATTTTTTTTTCTCATTTGATTCTTTCTCCAGGATATTCAGTGCCTCTGTCTTTTATTTTTTTTTAATTAATAATTTCCATCACAATGTAAATCTAATAGAATACCTAATAAAGTCAGCAGAGTTTCCTAAGTCTTCTCTTCTCTTCTAGGGATTGATGCAGAGTTGCAATCAGATGCAGGCCTCCTACCTCTTTCAGCAAGATAAACACTACGACCTGTCCTACGACACTGGAGATAAGGCCTTACAGTGTGGACGTCACGTTGATGTTTTTAAACTCTGGCTAATGTGGAGAGCAAAGGTGAGCACGCTGGGATCGGCTGAATGTCGACTAAAAACAGACACTATATCTGGTGACCCTTATTATGACATGTTAAAAATTGATTTGCAAATTGAAAATTATTTACCCAAGATTAAGTTTCTTGAATCCTAGCTCTAGTTATCTACACGGACAAGAATATAAGAAAACCCACTGAGTGTTTTCTTTCTTTTAAACCTAATTGCTTCTGATGCTCGCTCATCTAGAACACCAATACACATTGCTTTATACGGCAGAACCTCTGGATCCCTAAGAAGTGCTTCATTGTTGTTCTTGTTCCAGCTCTTGTTTTTTACCCAATGATTGATCCGTTGGGCAGGTTAAATGCAGTCTTTTTGTTCGGAGAATAAAAAGGAAAAAGAAAAAACCCAGCACGATAGTTTATTTTTGACATTTCACAGGGTAACCTCTAGTTATAAAGCTTTTTTCAAAAACTCTGGAACTACCTAGCGACCTCTTTTGGTTCAGTTTCTCTGTCTACCTCAGAATTTAACGGTAGATGATCACCCCTCTTTCAGAAACGGAACTCTGTAACTAATGGTGTGCGCCACTGGCTGGACCTAATTATAGCTTTCAAAGAGCATATGTGTGCAGTTAAATGTAAGCAGGCTGGAAGGGTCAAAGATTCTATTTTTCATTTTGGCCAGATTCCTAACTTACATGTCACAAATCAGTGACCTTCCACCTGGTTTCATTAATCTCCCACGGGAGGCAACGGCCAGAGCCAGCGGGGACACTGGAAAAACCCAACTGCTAGAAAAATCCAACTGCTAACATGGTACGTGAGAGAAACCTGACAAAGGGAGAGATGAGACGGAAGCTGGCATGCCCCGAGGTCCTGTGTGTTTGGGAAATGGTCCACAAATTTGGCTCTCAGCTTTCTAAGTAGCCTACACAAAGAGGTAACAGGTTCAGCACCATAGGAACAAGCAAATAACTCGGTCTGCTGCATGAGACCACCGAATGGGTCCTTCCTCAGGTCTGTGTAAAGAGGTATGGCCCACGTCCACAGCACCCAGTCCATATGCCGGTGTTCATAAAAGTGTTCAAAGCAAACTGAATCGACTCAAACAGTTCAGAGAGGCAGGTGGCTAACAAGAAAAAGAGGGGACTTGGGAGTGAAACAATGCAGTCAGCAACTATCTTATGGAATCTTCTTTAAACCCATCCTGGAAAAGGGCAGTTTAACTAGAAAGACTGTCTTAAAAACTATGATATGGACACATGCCTTTTGCTCAATGCACAAATAACTCTTAGATGGTTTCCGAGGATGGCTAGACTACATGGTCTTCAAACAAGCCTCCATGATGGTATTTGCCCCGGCTGAGTTTTCTCTAAGTATTGCTAAGGATCAGACAGCTACCTGGAGTGAGGCCCAAGGTGAGTTACTGCCCCACAAAGGTGGGTGATGAGTGAGGTCAAATCCCTTGAGCTGGGCAAGGGACCCCTTCCCTTTCCTCTTTTGAAAGTTGAGAGCCTGACAAGGATAGGTATCTGGTCCCCACCGCCCAAGGCAAGACTCGGTAGGCAGTAACACTTTCATTTAGCAAAAATAAATCAATTGAGAACGTAGATTATTGGTGTACTCTCAGGCTGGTTTTCTTTTTTTTTTTTTTCTTTGCGGTACGCGGGCCTCTCACTGCTGTGGCCTCTCCCGCTGCGGAGCACAGGCTCCGGACGCGCAGGCTCAGCGGCCATGGCTCACGGGCCCAGCCGCTCCGCGGCATGTGGGATCTTCCCGGACCGGGGCACGAACCCGTGTCCCCTGCATCGGCAGGCGGACTCCCAACCACTGCGCCACCAGGGAAGCCCTCTCAGGCTGTTTTAAAACGAGCAGGTTTTTCATTTCATTGATTTGTGGGAATTGGAAAATGACAAAGGTAGACATCAGCTAGTACGTTGAAGCGAGCTTGGTCTCTAAACATTGTCCAGTATCACTCTTTTTGTCTCTTGTTCCCCTGGTGTTTTTATTAAAATGATGATCATTAGCTATATTTATACAAAAATGTTTCTGACACTGTTCATCGGTTCCTGCTGCTGCTTTTCCATCGGAAACCTCCCTGCCAGTGTGGTGCAGCCGGCTGGTTCTCAGAGAAATCACTCGGAGGACGTCAGGTGTGAATTAAACAGCAGGACCAAATGAAGCTTGAAATAAAGGCAAAGCATCCAGTTTCTAAAGGGCTGAAATACAGGCACCAGAAGAGGGGGTAACGAGAGAGAGAGAAAGAGAAAAATCACAGTGGCTACGTAACTTATGGACACATTTTTTTTTTTTGCATCGAAAAATAGTTTAATATTATACATTATCATCATCCAGAATTTAAAATATTTTAAAGTAATTATTTCATGTACATCATGTTTGTATAAAGGAATAATTCATTTTCTAACATTCATATATAAGGTGTGAACAAAAATGAAGACACACTGATAACTTGGTAATTAATGAAAGTCAACACATTATTTATGCTTAAAATGCAGAAATAGATGACAGTGAAGAATTACAAGTGAGAATTTGAGTTACTTAGAAGACGTGGACACATATTTTTTTAATTCCTTATGCAAACCCTTAAGTGTCTAGACAGCTAAACGGGAAAAACGTTCATTGTCTTTCAACTTAAAGCTGCCTTTTTAAAAAATGAAGTGATAATAATTATTAAAGTAATAAGCTCAGCCCTACAGTCCACATCAAGGGTGAGGATAATTACAATCCAACACCCCTAACCCTGTAGTAATGCCAGACAGGGCAGGAGAAGTACCCACTCCTAAGGAGAGCCGTAAGAGAGTTGGCCATGTCATTCTATTTTGCATCTGCCAAAGCAGTACAGTAAGTCCTCTACATACGAACCTTCAAGGTGCAAACTTTCAAAGATGCGAACGTGCCTTCACATGTCCAATCACGTAAGTTAGTTCACGTGTCTGGTGTACCTTGTCACGTGCATGCATCCTCTACAAGTGGTTGTGCTTTTGTGTACTTTACTGTACAGTACTATTTTCTGTGTTTGTTTCTTATGTATTATTTGTTAAAAGTATTATAAACCTTTTACAGTACAGTACTATATAGCCGATTGAGTTAGTTGGGTACCTAGGCTAACCTTGTTGGACTTATGGACAGATTGGACTTATGAATGCACTCTCGGAACAGAACGTGTTCGTTTCTAGGGGACTTGCTGAAATGAGGAGGAATGCGGCATTAATCAGCAAACCCTCTGTTATCAGATACACCTGGAGGATACAATGTTCCAGTGAATCCGCATTTTCTCCTTAGTAAGATAAACCACATGAAAAATATTGACCTAAGTATAAATTACAGTTCTTTCACCAGTTGATAGAAAACGGAGCTAAAGGCACTGAAGACGGCCGTCATGTTAAATCCAAGACAATTTGACTGGAGCAGATTAATGCAAAAAAGAAAATATTGAGCCTCCTGATGTGGGATGCTGGGAGGTGTTCTGGACGGTGGTATGATTTGTAAGCCTTGCACTGGCAAAGACACGGTGTCTGCCCTCAACTCTGTTCTTATTGGGTAGACCGTTTATTTTGTCTGAATTTTATTAGAGAATCCTAGGACTTTAACCTCAGTGGTTAAAACTCACGGGTAGACATAAAAAAAACCCCAAAAAATCTTAAAAAGAGTCCCCTTTTTTAGGCCTGCAGTAATGGCTTAATATGTAACTATTGAGTTTTTACCGTAAATCTTCGTGTTTGTATATGATTATGCAAATTGTCAGATTTCCTTATAGTTTTCTATGATTGGCCTCTGTAATTAAAATGTAGATAACAGAGGAGTTGGCAAATGGCTGAGGGAAAAAAAATAACAGGAGACAACTATTAAGGGGAATGCCTGGCACTCTTTGCTGAGTGACTGAACGTTTCCTTTCTGTCTAAGATATTAATTTATTTTAATAAGCAGATACTGAGCATCTGTTACTGTGCCTGGCGCTGAATGGGCCCGGGGGCTTCAGTTCTCCAGGCAGGAAAGAGAAGCGCTCCAATGACCATCACAAAGGACAGAACACAACTGGTTATAAAGGAAACACAGACACACCTTGAAGAGTTAAAGAAGGGAGAGTTCAGTCCAGTTTGGAAGCCAAGAACGATTTATCAAGAGGTGATCTTCGAGATGGGTCGTGAGCAGGATGGTAGAAAAACTAGGATTTTGACCAGCAGAGCTGGAAAAAGGACATCCCAGGAGGAAGGTCAGGCAGGGGCTAAAGGGCGTATTTTGAGCTAGTAGGGAGTCTCAGTTGACTGAAGGAAAATTAGGGTGCTGCCATCCAGATGAGAAGTGAGAGGGCCTGAGTGGGTGCCTCTAAACCCATCCTGGGTGTGTGGGGGTGAGGGATAAGATAAGACATCTTTCTCCCAAAGCTCCTTCAGTGTAGCCTGATGCTGGGATCCAGCCTTCCACCCACAAGTGCTCCTCTGAAGCTTCAGCTTCCGTCACAGCGACTCAGGTCATGGCGATGTGATGCCTAATAAGGTTTTATATGTGTCTTTGTCATTTTCATAAGAAGAGCTGTGTGGTATATAATGATTCAACAAGCATTTGATAAACGAATGAATTTTGGAGAATCTCCTAAAAACCTGCAAAACCTTGAAAATAAAATATAGATCTTTTCCCCATAAATACCCCATTTGAAAGGAGGAGCTCCAGGCTTCAAAGGGCAGATCGGAGCTCCTGCGTCGCTCCCCCTGTACCTCTTTAGCCTTCGTCTGAGGGGGCAGTCAGAGTACTGCTGAGCGTCTCCAGAGTGAAGTCCCAGACTAGCAAAGGCTGGAGGGCTCCCATCCCGTCCGTGGTAACCCCACTCCCTTTGCAATACGATCACACTCATTTTCAGAGCGTTCATTTCACCTTGCTACGTCTCTGTGTGGGAAATCAGACAGGCACCGTCATTCCCATGTGACCAGAGAGGTTAGCCAAGGCCATATGGTTGGACAAGGTCAGCGTCATACTGGTCCTGGACATAAACTGGATCAGGTCCATGCGAGATGAAATCCAACTCTAGCCTGGTCCAAAGGATCCAGTTCGGAGAACAATAAACTCCCCTCCCTCTTACCTAAGGTCCATCCCAAGTGGACCCAAACTGCCAGGTCGGCCCGAACCAATCCTAAATCCTTGGCACTCACAGACTCATGGAGCGCAGGGGTGCTGGCCTGAACGGTCAGGCACCAGCTGGGTCCTTGGAGTCAACAGGAACCAGTCAGCAAGGGTGGCGGTCTCCAAAGAAATGAATTTCTGAACCCATCAGACCTCTTTAATGCAGCTTGTTCTTAAACACGTTTCAGAGGTTACAAGTCACTGGCTCTGCCAGATCCCCCCTTTGGCTGGGACGATGGGACTGTGTTAACAGGAAAGTGGGCCCATCTCATCTGTATTACAACTGCTTCCTCTAGACGCCAGCTTGGATTAGTCACTGGTAGGCCTGTTCTAAGCTCCTGGGATGAGCATTAGCTGTTTCTCTAAGCTTCCCCCGAGCACTCCACAAATACCAAAAGAGTTAGGCGTAAAGCCGTGTTGAAAAGTCATCCCCTAGTGTGTCCTGTTGTCAGTTAAATAGTTCCAGTCCAAGGCTGTTGTGTTGTTTTTCCCAAGTCCAGATCCTGGGCTTCCAAGAGCTGGAAACTAAAAGACCTCTGTGATAATGTTCACCCATTACAGACAGATGGGCCATTTATCCCCAAAGGAGAAATCGAATAAGCTTTGCAGAATGACGGGCTAACAAAGGTCTGTGTGCCCCTCAAGAGACTGTCATCCGTTCGTCCAACAGATACTCATTGAGCACCTACCCTATTCGTTCTATAATGGGGGGTACACTGGTGAACAGAAGTGGGGTCTGGAAATGACAAATTTACCTGATGGGCAGGGACTAAGCAGGCATCCTGGCGGTGGGATGTGTCTCTGATGACGCTTCTTATCCACAAGAAAAGGATAGCCAGCCCTCCGGTCATTAATGACTTCCATAATGACTCCTCTGAGCGGCAGAGGCAAATTTTCCCCTCGAGTAATCAAAATAATTGCCTGGGGAATGGAGGCTCAGAAAGAAAGGAATTGTGCCACGGAGAGCGGTGATGGCGAAAGGGAACAAAAGCACCTGACGGGGAGAGCATTAGAGGAGAGATAATTGCCAGGAAAGCCTCTAGTAACACAGTCTTATGTCAGGGAAGTGCTGGCGCAGAGCTGAGACCGAAGGGGCAGAAAGGCCACCAGTGTCCAGAGAGATTCGTCCCCGCATCTCACCTGAGAGCTCGCCCACCTTTCTCAGCCTGCTAAGCCTTCTTCTTCTCTCACTTAGGGGACCACTGGGTTTGAAGCACATATTGATAAGTGTTTGGAGCTGGCGGAGTATTTATACAATATCATCAAAAACCGAGAAGGTTATGAAATGGTGTTTGATGGAAAGGTATGTATTCTGATTTCTACAATCCTCCAAAGTTTAGCCCATTCCAATTCTTATCACTAGTATTTTTTGATGTTAAGAATGTACTGTCCACATAAGTGGGACCATTACAAAGGAGAAGCAGGGGTGAGAGGGTAAAAATCAAACTCACAAAAAATAACTCTGTATAATGGTGTGAAAATCAGGCACTCCAAAGGTGATTACAAATGTGAAAAGCAGGATTGTATCCGGAAGCTGCAGAATAGATTTGAAATGTCCTTGGAATTTTCAAACTTGCCATTTTGGGCCGAGCGTGAATCTTACTTTCCTTTTCGTAGCCTCAGCACACAAACGTCTGCTTCTGGTATGTACCTCCGAGTTTGCGTGTTCTAGACAACAATGAAGAGAGAATGAGCCGCCTCTCTAAGGTAAGGACGCGAGCTCCTCTGATCTGTACCTCGGTGTATGTAATGGACCTTTCACGTGCATGTCATCCTTATGACAGACGTGCATGTCATCCTTATGACAGATGTGCATGTCTTTAGGAGAAATCATCCTCAGCCTTAGTTAATTCAGTAATTCAGAATTAGAAATGAAAACATTAGAACACATAAAATATTAAGGTTAACTTTTGTTCGCTTGTGTCAATAGTTTTTCAGAGTTTCAGAAAAGTTTCTTACTAAGTGCGAAACCCTTAAAACACAATGTCCAGGGACCAGTAAAATCTACACACACACACACGCACACGCACACACAATCCCAGAGGGAAAAGCGCTAAGGTGAAATAAATCATCTGCACTGTCCAATATGGTAGAATAGCTACATGTAGTTATTTAAATCTAAATCAATTAAAATTAAATTCAACTCAAAATTCACTTCTCAGTCACATTAGACGCATTTTAACTTGTGACTCGAGACTAATATATCAGATTGTGCAGACAGAAAACATCTGTGTGGTTACATAAAGCTCTCTTGGTCAGTACTGACATAGACCCAAAATGGGAGGAAATGTGGAGGCTTCTGGGCCACAGGAGAAGTTAAATTCTGGACCTAACAAGGCAATGCAATTACTCTTTGTGGGCTCTTGCCCACTACAGGGCTCAGCATACAATAGGCACTGAGAAATGTTTGTTGAACTAACGTGCCATTTACATATTCCAGAATAGGGAAGGGAAACACACTTAGGAAACCTACTAGTGGATCACAGACGTCTTCCCAGTGCACACTTTGGCTTGAAGACAGATATATATGTAACAAATGGTTATCACTAAAACGAGCCCAGCCACAGCTTCATGAGGGAGGGAAAGACGAGAATCTGGTTGGTGCATTTTCTGCTCCAGTCAGGACTGTGAGTGTGCAGATGGCCCACTGCCACTGAGGCAAAGTGGACACAGAAGGCCAGGGGCACCATGGGGACAGGACCACCATGGGGACGGGACCACATACAAACGCATTAGACCAAGGCAGGAGGCAAGGAGATGTCCTGCAGGTGTTCGTCAGACAAGAGTCCCAGGCGGCATACAGTAAGTCCCCTACACACGAACCTTCAAGTTGTGAACTTTCAAAGATGTGAACGTGCATTCCATCGTCAGGTGTGAGTGAAATTGCAGCTTGCCCTCCGTCTCCTATTGCTAACGATCCTTCAGCTCTACCATCTCCCACCTCCTCCAGTCAGTAACTCTTCTTGCCTGTTCACTCAGTGCCAGCCCCTGTATGCCAGCTGTCGTACGGTACTACTATACTTTTCAAGGTATTGTACTGTAAGATTAAACATGTTTTCTTTATTTTTTGTGTTTGTTTTTTATGTATTATTTGTATGAAAATTGTTATAAACCTATTACAGTACAGTACTATATAGCTGATTGTGTTAGTTGGGTACCTAGGCTAACCTTGCTGGACTTACGAACAAATTGGACTTACAAATGTGGTCTCGGAATAGCACTCGTTCGTATGTAGGGGACTTACTGTGTTGGTCACCTCTTGTATTTCTGGTTCTTTTTCTTCTTCATCATCTTCTTGAATTTTAATTTTTATTATATTTGATCATTATCTGCATCTCTTCTATCAGATTTTATAGTCCTATACTGACTGATGGCCTTTCAGAAGGTCAACAGTGGATTTAAAAGTACATTGGTAAGGAGAGACAAGATAGGGGTAGGGAAGTAAAGAAGTACTAACTACTATGTATAAAATAATAAGCTACAAGGATATATTGTACAGCACAGGGAATAGAGCCGATATTTTATAATAACTATAAATGGAGTATAACCTTTAAAAATTGTGAATCACTGAAACATATATTATAAATCAACTATACCTCAATAAAAAATACTATTAAACAATAATAAAAGTTTATAGAAAGTATTACAAAAAGTACATTGGTAGGGCTTCCCTGGTGGCGCAGTGGATGAGAGTCCGCCTGCCGATGCAGGGGACACGGGTTCGTGCCCCGGTCCGGGAAGATCCCACATGCCGCGGAGCGGCTGGGCCCGTGAGCCATGGCCGCTGAGCCTGCGTGTCTGGAGCCTGTGCTCTGCAGCGGGAGAGGCCACAGCAGTGAGAGGCCCGCGTACGGCCAAAAAAAAAAAAAAAAAAAGTACATTGGTAAAGAAGTAGATTGGCCTCATATATAAAGTGACTTTTTTAAAGCCTATGTTATTAAATGTAATGGGAAATTTAATTGGTGAGACTTTAATGTTTTCAAATATCTTATTTATGGTTATTCTGCTTTTTGATTTTTCAAAATTTCTCTCAGCCTTCCACGATGTAAAAACAAAAAGGTTTTGTAACACATAGTGAGAAATACATTTCTGTGATGTCTTTGTGAGATTATTTCATGATGCTTTAATCTGAGCCCTCTTTGGAGGAAACAAATGTGGATTTAAATTATGGAAGAGTTCCCTGGTTATTATTTTCTAAAGGACTGAAAAAGCTAATGGCACAAAGGATACAATGGTACCCTAAAACTCTTAAGGCACCCCCAAAGAGCTCTTGTTGATTGAGCCTTCAGTGAATTCTTCAACAGGCAGCCCCTTCTTTCCTAACTGACTTCCTTTATTCAGCAAAACCAAGAATGTGACCCCCAAAAAAGAGTCTAGAAAAATATTAAAATGCTGTATACTCGTCAGAAAAGTCAGATTCTCATTTTCCTTCTTAACTTGTAGTTAGTGATCGTGCAGTGAAGTAGATGTTCCGTGTTCCTGCTAATTTGAGTTCGGCAGCATTTTCTGGAAGCAACCAGAAGCCATATGTATTTAGATGGCTGTGATTTCTGCCAACCCAGCTAGCTTTAGGAACTGGGGGGGGGTGGGGGGGTTCAATCTTACTTTCTGCCAAAACCTGTTTGGGATGATGGCTGTTACCATCAGTCTTTTGACTTCTGATCTGCATTTATTTCAAAAATTGGTGTTGAATGTCCTTAATAATTAATCCCATTCCTGTGTATTCTTACTTGGACTGCCTATGAAAACGCAATCAGAATTTACTTCACTGAGTAAAGCATTATCACTGTTTTATCAGTGCTAAAGAGCAAGCATGATTTATTGCACAAATAAAACTAAGGAACAGTTATGTGATCTTTTTCCTTAAATTCCTGCAGACGCATGGATTTGGAATTCTTTTTCTAATCTGGGATTTCTCTTCCCAGGAACACACTGACTTGCCACGCCTCACAGCACAAAGTGATACATTTCATGTCCTTAGGCTACATTATTCTAGTAGATCCGTTTTCAGAACTTAATCCCAGTCTTGAAATATTTAAATTCTTTTTTATATTTATTCCCCGGCATGAGCCTGATGCCCTGCATACATCGTTAATCCTTTGGGTGAAAGAGGATCAACCCAACAGGAACATTCCTCCTTACATTACCTCCTTGTGGAATAAGGAAGGAGCAGAAGGGGATGTAAGAATGTGTTCATCTAGAATCAGAAAACCTCAATGTTGGAATCATCATCCACATTCATTTTTAGGAGAGGAAATTAGGTTCAGGATGTGAAGTGAAGGTGAAGTGAACATGAAGGTCAAGTCTGGCTTTGGCTTTGGCTTTCATAACTAACAAATAATTGGTCCTGATGGGGAACCATGTTGATTTTTCACACTGAGTACTTTGAGGATTAAAACCTCATTGCAAACCAATGATTATCTAAGTGTTGATATTCAAAAGTCACATGTTTATAACACCATTCTATTTGAATCTATCCTTCATTTAAAATGAATACAACTGTGATAGAAGGCATAGTTCCCATATTGAACTGAGTTGCTGACTATGAATATCTAACATAAGTCTAAAGCTTCCCTCACATCTACATTCCTGGTTAGGTATTTGCAGCAACGAACCTAAAAGATCAATGTTATATTTACAAACTCCAGTGGTGAAATATGTGGACAGATGCTGCATACAGTTGGACATAATTTAAAATGTACGCCTCATCCTAGGAGCTCTTCCTCTTATGCCACTTTTTATAGTCAATAAGGACTCAGGGAGCCCTCCATGTGCACACAGTGCTGTCCTGATAAAAGAAGTGAAGGACACTGTCCCTGCCTTCCAGGAGCTTACAGTTGAAGTACAAAGATGAAGTGTATTTTCTTATAACTGAGGGGATGATAGGAAATTAGAATATAGACAGAATCTATGGATAAGGATCTTGTACTTACAACTTAGAGAAAATATGCTAATGGACTGCAGAAGTCAGGGAAGTCTTCCTAGTGGGTGTAGGACTGTGGTGGAGCCTTGGAATCTGCATAGGATACAAACTGGAAGTGAAAAGGAGTTCTAAGCAAATAGAACAAGTGTGACATGGTGAGACTGAGGATCGGTATGAAGGGGTAAAAATATGTGTGGTACATCCAAGGGCTATTGAATAAGGAGGTCTTGTCAGAGCTGCAGATTCATTTGGGTGGGCACTGGATGAGTCCTCAGAGCTGGTGACAAAAGGCATTTGTGCTGGACTGGAGTTTGAGCTTAAATTCATATACAATAGAGGACCAAGGGCTGTAACCATCCATCTGGCATAAATGTGGTAAAATCGTGTCTGTGATCTGATTCTGTAATGTTAAATCCTTGTGGGTTCAGCTTTTTGCCTCAGCTGATTCTTCATGATTATTAGGTAATATATTTCAAAACATTTTATAAACTGAGTTAATGCAAAAGGAGAATAAAAAGAAACTAGGAAGCTTTACGGTCTCAAGAAGGAAAATAGCGTTAGGATCTCAAAAGTCTGCTTATTTTCACACATCACTTGATAGTGAGCCTTGCATCTTGGTAAGATGAACCATGTGAAGTCTGTGAACCATGTATTACTTCCAATGAGGGGGAAAAAAACCCATCCCCCAAATGTTGTATTGCCAAGTTCTTTAGCCTTGGAACCAACATCAGATTCTTCTTGGTCTCCCAAAACACTAAGTAGAAAGTCAAGATGTCAAGCTCCTAAGAAACAAAAAAAACAAAAAAAACTAGGGCTTACCTGGTGGCGCAGTGGTTGAGAGTCTGCCTGCCGATTCAGGGGACACGAGTTCGTGCCCCGGTCTGGGAAGATCCCACATGCCGCGGAGCCGCTGGGCCCGTGAGCTATTGCCGCTGAGCCTGTGCGTCCAGAGCCTGTGCTCCACAATGGGAGAGGCCACAACAGTGAGAGGCCCGCGTACCGCAAACAAACAAACAAAAAAAAGATGTCAAGCTCCTGATGATAGCCTACCACTGATTATTCCTTTTAGCACCTTCGAGATCTTGAAGGTGTTACACTGCTCCAGCCCTCTGATCCCAAGAAAAGTGAGAGGCAGTTCCTTCAAGGGATGACAAATATGGTTCTGACTGTTCAGTTAAAAACTAAAAGTGCTACTTGGTATTGGGTTCTTTCATGAAAGGAAGAGTCCCCGGGAGAAACAGTCACCGTCGTGGTCTGGTCTCTTCCGCAGGTGGCTCCAGTGATTAAAGCCAGAATGATGGAGTATGGGACCACAATGGTGAGCTACCAGCCCTTGGGAGATAAGGTCAATTTCTTCCGCGTGGTCATCTCAAACCCCGCAGCAACTCACCAAGACATTGACTTCCTGATTGAAGAAATAGAACGCCTTGGACAAGATTTATAATAACCTAGCTCACTAAGCTGTTTCAATTCTCTAGGTAGACAATTAAGTTGTCACACACTGTGTAAATGTACTTGTAGTTTGTTCCAAAGTAAATCTATTTCTGTATTGTGGTGTCAAAGTAGAGTACAGTTTAAAAATCAAAAACAAACATTGCTCCTTTTAAAAATCCTTTCTTAAGTTTAGAATACCTCTCTAATAATTAGTGACAAAAGGCTGTGTTCTAATCACTAAGGAAAAGCTTAAAATTGTTACAAATACTTCCCTTACTTTTAATATAGTGTGCAAATCAAACTTTATTTTCACTTCAGAGTAGTAGGGTTGAATAGTGCCAAATTGCCCCTGAATCATAAAAGGTTCTCTGGGGTGCAGTGAAAAGGATAAAGTAAATATAAAATGTATGCTGACAATAAAAAAAACTCTTGCCTTTTTCATAGTATTAGAAAAAAAAATTCTAATTTACCTATAGCAACATTTCAAATATATTTAAATACATATAATTTTACAAAAGGAAAATATATATATTAAAAAGAAATCCTATTTTGTAACATATAGATTTTTATTTTATATGGGTTATACAAACTGCAGGGGCAGATATTAAAAACTAAGCCAGATTTTTTTTTCTCTTTCTTTTAATGGAGGCACAATAAAACACTTAGCAAAGTTATTTTGAAACATAGGCCCACAAAATTCTTAAAAGGTATGATGCCTTCTTTCTGTTCATTTTATGACTTATCACATCTCTAAAGTTAGTATTACAAAACAGACACAAAAGGATACTGCAAGTTCTTTAAAATGATTGGTTAGCTCGACAGTAAGACTTACTTCCCATTTAAGTTTTCCATCCATTGGATCTTAGTAGACCCGCTCAGTAGGCATGACAGCCATGCTTCATCTTAGACTAAATTAGGGTCATCGTCTCTATTCTGCTTTCCAGTTCAGCCTGTTTAGAACAGAAGGTTGATGCTGGTTCTTGAGATATCTTCCCAAACAGTATTCTTTTATTAAGTCATTTGGATTCATTAGAGAAAATAAAAATAAAATCCAATCAGCCCGAGCAGAGGAATGAAACACACTCCAGATGTGGTGAGCCCAGAAAATTAAACTTGGCCTTAGATCTCTGTGTGAGAATAATGATGTCATCCTGGATGCCACAGTGTCCCTGCCCAGGAAGGAGTCGTTCCCCTCCCGGGTCATTGCTCTTTCCCATTCACTCCCCATTCCGGCCCACAAAAGTCTCTCCTGCTAAGCTCCCCGTGACTGGGATTCCCAATAATTAATTTCTACTCCATTAGTGGTTATTTTCCTCTCAGGAAATGAGCTCCTCACCTAGAATTTGGAGACAGCCTCTTAAGACCTTCTTTTATCATCTGTCTCCCATCAAGACCCAAAGTGACCAGACTATGTAGAGATCATATGCTCCTTAGAATTCAAAATAATATTTTAAAAGCATCCTTCTGCCCCTGCAAACCTGATGGAGGGACATGAGCTAACGAGAGCTCCCATAGGTATTTATGGGGCACAGACTGTCAGAGTCAGAGAGGTAGTGGACCCATATGTGCAGACTGCGGACGCACATTTAGGGACATTCATCCTTTCTGTGTGCCCCAGTCAGAGCAGTGGTCAGGAAGACGGTAGGTGTATGAGGGAGGAAAGAGGACCCCATCCTTCGTCAAAGAGAAAAGGCCTCTAATATGACCACGGGATCCAACCACCTGAAAGCTTCCTGAGCTTGCCCCTACGTTCTCTCTCCCAGGTTATATATGAAAACGTTGATATTTGAGATGAACATGGCTTTGGGCCCTCTCTGTCTAGGAAGCAAATGGATTCTCTATGACTATTAGAAGAAAACGCTTTATCTGTGCCCCAGAATTTCATGAAGGAACAAGGCTCCTATTCTAGGCTGGGTCTAATGACCAAGCATTCCTTTCCTTTCTAGAAATTAGCTGTTGAGAATAAGCACACAACTGCCCACCTATTGTGAGCCTCAGGCCACAGACCCCATCTCAGAGGCAGAGACACTAATTATCAAACCCGCCATCCTGCTTGGAGGAGACGGTGAAGCCCAGTGCCCTGATCTGGACAGATCCCTCTCTACTCCAGGATGCTTCTATCTAGGGTTATAGATTCTCTATCAGAAGCGGCTGCTTTTTCACTTGATGGTATGACAGAACTTAAAGGAGGAACATTTGTGCCTGTGTTTGAAGTTCCAGCAAAAGAGTTTTTACCAAGAGCTTGTTTCCCCGACCCCCTGCCCCTTCCAGGTTCGTCCCCAAGTTTGCTGGGAGCCTTCATCAATCCTATGCAGTGAAAAGCTACCAGCCATAACCCAGGGAAGGAGGTAAATAAAAGCCTGATAAGTCCCGGTAGCTTAATAAATATTCTTTAAAGTAAGTTTGTAATCTACTCAAGAGAAAGGGAGGGAGGAAAGAAGGAAGGAAGGACAGAAGGAAGGAAGGAAGGACGGAAGGAAGGGAGATTGTTTTGAACTTTAGCCAAATTCCCAGTGCCAGAGGCCTTTATGTGGGACCATTCTTTACAAATATTAGAAGAGTTTGGCTTTAGCTTTAATCACAATTGACATGGCCATTTTCATTCAGATAGCAACATTGTGTTTATTATTTTTAAATACTTGGAAAAAAAAGTGTGGTATGTCTCCATCGGAGACACATAAATGGTACTGACTTCCTGAACTGTCTCAAGGACGTGAGGAAAGAAAAGGAAATCAGTTGTGTGTGTAACTGTGTTGCCTTTATTATACTGCTAGTACTGTCTCGTCACCTCAGATGGGGTTGTGCACTTTAGATCTGAACTTACAGTGTTGCAAATCAACATGTTTTGCTGTAAAAGCTTGTACAATATATTATTGATGTGTCTTTTCCTGTGTGGTAGCCGTACTGATTTTCTGAGAACCACGTTCGCATCTGTGCCCATAACCCTCTCACCCGCCCTCTCTCTGCTAAACGGTGTGCCCTGCACCTCAGCTCTCACAGGGAATACCCTCGGCTCCGCTCGCTGCTGAGAAATCTCCTTTGAGAACTGTGGGATTTCACAAAATGCAAGGAGGATGCTACTTCAGTGTCTCCAAGAACAGAGGAAACCAGTATGGAGGGTCACAAACAGCCAACGTTGCAGGCGCTGTCCCTGCTAAGATTGGGAGGAGGTGCTACTCCTCAGAATATGGACCAAGAAAGCACGGGTGTAAATATAGCAGCAGGACAAGGAACCCAGGAACCTAACAGCGGGTATCATCTTGCACGTGCCCTCCTGTCTTCAAATGCTAAGTGCAAATGCTGTGTATTGATTAGTTACCTGTGCCAAAGTCCTGTCCCCAGTCAGTGTTTCCAAAGGACATTGACATCTCCCCAGCATCGCTCCGTTAAGGACAGAAATCAATAAAAACTATAAACACATGGCAACCTGTTCTTCTTACCAAATATAAACTTGTGTATGATCAAAGTATTTTATGTGTTGTTTCTCTGAATCCAAATAAATGTGTAAACGTGGACGTATCTCAGGCTCTGGATGTGTATTTCCGGCTTTGCAGGCCGTGTGAGGGGCTCATTTCTAGGGAATTGCCTGTATCAAAGGCCCTTCACTTGTCACAGACTCAGAGCATCTCTGCTGGGAAAAAATCTCTTACTCCCCCAGTCGCTTCTGCAGGATATTGCTTGACCACTCTGATTTCTCCTTCAGTCAGACCCAGTCTTTAACAAAAAATGTATGTATTATGGGAAATTTCACGTACACACAGAAGTGGGAAAAATAAGTATAATAACCTCCCATGAAGGCTTCACCCAGCTTCAAAAGTCACTAATTCGGAGCCTGAATCTTGTTTCATCCATCCTTCCCCCCAATCGTGTCCTCCCAACACCAAATAATTTTCATGTGAATCCGTAAAAGATAAAGAATCCTTTTTAACAAGTCCTCAATACAATGATCCCAACTAAAATGATAATAGTAATGCCATAATGATATCAAATATCTCATTGCCTGGATTCTCAGATCTAAAGCAAAACCCATGGACCATGGCCTGTGCCCAGGAAGCCCAATAAGGCCCCCATGAATTTCAGGACAGCTGGGACCTAACTGTACGCAACGCCAGTGCTCAATGCAACACCGTATAACGTACGTGCGGGCTCTGCGTGGGCTGTTGTGTATCTTCCATTGTGTCGAGGTTATTGCTGGACCTCTTTGGGTTGTGATTCTGGGAGGTATCACGTGTCTGGGGGCTTTCCTCCCGTGCTTTTAGAGGTCAAGAAATGCAGGCAGGTTAAAAGCTATAACGTCACGAGGATTTAACTGGTGGAATGTATCCTGATTTGCCTTATCAGGTCCAGGCTGCCCTATGGGCTTGAGATGCCCTTAAAGGTATTATTCTGGAGTGAAGAGATAGTATTGATACTTCAAGCAGACAAATGGAGGGGAGGGGGAGGGCATAAGAGATGAAGTTTCTGGAAATTTTCAATATTGCTTATAGGGGAACTGGTGGACACCAGCCAAATATAGAGGGAACACCTCGACATTCGTGCCTTGGTTTCCATTGTTCCCTCAGGCTGGGAAGAATCTCCCGAAACTCCTCGCATCTTCACGGACGTTGTTATAACAGTAATCTTCACAGATTCTTGTGCGGCTTAAATAAAATGTTAGCAGTTTGTGTGGTGCTTTGTACCCAATAGCGTGCAACAAATCTCGTTATTGTACTAACGCTGGTAATTGTACGTGAATTCTGTAAACCAGCTCTTGCTGTCTCCTTCGGTGCTCAGCGACCTCTGAATTCCCTACTTTCTCTTGGGCAGCAGTATTCGTACGTAACAGGTTGAGGCTGGAAACGTCCTCTCCTGCATTTTCCTCTGCTTGCCCAATGTTGATCATAAGCAGAGTCTGTTTCTTATGCTTCTGTGTCATCACCCTTCCTTCCTGGCCGCCCTCTAACCACACACATGCCCTGACAAGACTCTCCGATCTCTGGTGCTCTCCTACAGGTGGAAGGCACTCCATCCATCCCGTCACTGGCTCTGCCCCTGGTGTGGGACCTGTTCTCCGCCAAGCCCGTTTCCTCAGCTGAGAAATGAGGTGGGACCACTTGATCGCCAAAGGAAAGATGTAGGTGGAAGGTGGTTTAAGATGACAGGTTTATAAACCTGGAAGGGTCCTTAGATGCATTCATTAATTCAGCTAACCTTTACTGACAGGCTACCATGTGCCAGATGTTTTCATATATTAATCCAGCGCCTTTATTTTATGAGTGGGACAAAGGAAGCTCAGAGAAGTATAGCCATTATCTAAAGTCAAACTGAATTCATAGCACAAACAGCACTTATATACACATCATGTATCTAATATAAGACATATACACACCCACATACACACATATAACCACACAGATCGAAGTGTGTGCACACACACATACACACACACACACATCCATTATAATTTAATGGACTTGGTGGTCCAACAATAAAATTCTAATTTATTTCGGTTATTGACACAAAACAAAAGCAAACACCAGCTCAGTGTTCAAGTTTAAGGAGAACTGGAGGGGCCGAGTCCCTTCAACACCAATAGTGGTGCTACAAAAGCATCTTGTGAATACTTGGTTGGCTAACAGGCACACCTGCTGAATTCCACCATGAAATGGAGGAAAGGCCAGGGCGGGGAGGCTGGGAGGCCCTAGGGAGTAACTCTGTGCTCCTGTCACCACCTTTTCAGCTTGCCATTCATTCTGCAACCTGTTCTTCCAGCCCCCAAGGGATTGGTACACTAGCGATGTCCCAGGAAAATGTCAAATAAAAATTACTCTAAAAGGACAAAATAACTACAAATGGACTATTTTCTGCCATAGAGAGAGCAGAGGATTGCATGTGAAAGCAAAGATGGGATAAAACTTTTGACGTGGGAGGCTGAGAGGGTGTAGAGATAGACCAAAGGCCAAGGAAGTGAATATATCAGAATATATCGGGTCACCCCAGATCTGGCCTGCTCCTTCCTGAGGGTGCTATGGCCCTGTCTCACAGCTGGGCTCGCCTAGTCCACTCTCAGAAGCCCAATCCAAGGGAGCTGCTCCCATTTTCATTAGAAGAAAATACTATCCCTGAAAAGCCCTGACTCGGTTTCACCTTGCCCCCAAAGCCTCCCTCACGGGCCCCCAAGTAAATACACCGCGATTCTAAGGGTTTCATCTGTGTCACCTGCCACTCACTGGCATCCCTGTTGCCTTGAAACTGTTCTCCAGCCATTTCTCATCTGTGAATCTAGTCTTTCTGTTTCACTTTGAGGGCAAAGACAGGTCTTCTGATCACAGGCTTAGAGACCTGCAGAGACTCTGAAAGATCGTCCATTCAAAGTTTTGCAAACTCTGGCCCGAGGACCCAGGGAGATGGAAGATGTCTCTAGTTTGGAGCAGAATAAGAAGTTCACGATGAGGAAGGGGTTTCGTACAGCGGAAGCCAGTCTCTCATCTCAGATTATGCCCTTGACGCATTTCATTGTTGCTGTCATTCATCAATGCCCTATCATTTCTAAAATGATAGCAGTGATATCTTGTTTGGCAAGAGGAAGACTTAACAACTCTGCTAACTGCATTTTTCCTATAAACCACAAATCTGAGAACCACTAATGCCATGAAATCTTTCCAATTCTCCCCACCCCCAAACTCCATCTCATGACACTTAGCTTTTAATAAATTTTATTTAAATTGACTGGAAGATTTGTAAGCTAGACTGAAAGCTTTGAAAGACTATGGCTAGTGATGTAGTCTACATATTGTGAGAAGCTACTGATGCCCCAATAATATTTTCATTTTCAAAGCCACACACATCCCAACATCTCTTGGCATTAGACTCCTCGTATGTGGTTGCTTGCATTTTATTGCACTTCACCCAGGGAACCCCTTAAAGATATTAGAACCTAAGATCTTTCATGATGTTCCAAATAAACAAGAACCTTCAAAATTAGCCTTTGATAGATGGAGGAGAAGTTGTGACCCTGAACTATCAAAAGCATCTCTTCATTTCACTCTGTTGGCTTCAGAGGAGAGTGAGTTACAGGCTCTTTCACGATCTTGATGTTACCCAGGCTCCAGTGATTAGAATGGCAGTTCTTTTTGTACCTCACATAGTGTTTCCTGGTCCATGATTCAAGCAGATGTACAAATCTGACACCATTTGCCACCGCATGGAAACTGACAATTCTCAGCAACATATATCAAAATGTCCATTGAGGAAAAAAGCACCTGGCTTAACATCTGTCCTTGTTTATTTGAAGAAAACTCTGATTAGAAATGATTTAATAAACTCAGTTATTTTCTTTATTCTTACCTTCCCAGTTAATTCTTAGAGGAAGTTTGCAGTAGGGGATACGTAGGGAGATGAGTAGGAGAGAGAAATGAAGCTGCTATTATCATCATTATTATTACTACTACTACTACTACTATTGTTATTATTTTAGGCTGTGCCCCACGGCATGTGGGATCTCAGTTCCCCAACCAGGGATTCAACCCACACCCCCTAAATTGGGAGCGTGGAGTGTCAACCACTGGACCACCAGGAAGTCCCTAAGCCGCTATTATTGTTTTAATCTCTTCATCCCAAAAGGACATCAGAGAGGGTTTTTTTTTTTCTTCTGGCCTTCCATGAGCTGCAATTAACACATATCTACATCATGGGTATATGTGAGTATTTTAAGACTAAATGAGGAAAGAGATTTGTTTTGACTGTAAAAACAATATTACCCCAATGTAGATGAGATTTTTGAAGATGTCCCCATTCCCATACCTCCCCTGATATTTTTTGCATCTGTAATAGTAAAGAGATTCCAATTCCCATGGTAACCCAAGCAGCATTGAAATTACCTGCCCAGCGTTTACGATAGACCACCATAGGTGTTCATTGCAGAAGCAGAGGGGTCCCAGGAAAATTTCTTCCTGTCCTTGACATCTACTGAGACACTGAGTCTCATTAGCTTCCTTCCCAGAGACTGCCATGGCCAAATAAACACAGACTTGATTTCGTAGGTGTTACAAGTGCTTGTGAGTACTGTAATTTCAGGAAGGAGGTGGCCTAAAGGGCTGGGTTTGTGATGGCCAGGGAACCTAGGCTACTGCCAGGAGAGATGGGATCTGTGTACTCACATTTTCATTCCTCCAGCAAGGCAGCTGCTGGAGACATTGCCTGGCCTCAGATGCCAGCGCTGTTACTGATTAGCTCTGTGACCCTGAGCAAATCACTTAATATCTCTGAACCTCAGTTCCCTCTGTAAAGTGAGGACAAGACTAGCACTTACCACCTAGGATGATAGTGAAGATTCAGCTGAGAAGAGAACCTGTGCCTGGAACACAGTGAATGTTCAGTATGTGTTTGATATATTGTGATTCTGGCCTGCTGCCTGTAAGGACCAGGCTTCCTAGGCAAGCCCTTCATCCTACTTCACTCACCTAGAGAAGATCATCCTGAACACAGAGTGGACGTGGCAGCATGTCTCCCTGTAGAAAGCCATTCTGTGATTCATCCCTGTGGACCGCAGCCTAGGGACTGAGGCGGCCTCGGCCAGACTCAGCCTTCCCTTTTGCAGAGAAAAGAGACCCAGGAGGACTGGGCAGGGTAGCTGAGGAGAAAGGAAGAACAAGAGGAAGTAAGTTATCTCAGTGGGGATGAATCATCCAGTAGCTATTTGAACCCGTTTCCCCAGGGAGCATCCTTGCCTCAGACAGGCACCCAGCAGAGTTACAGCCACTGACATCGGCATCAGCTTTGGCTTCACTGGAATGGCTAACATGCTTACATCCCCAAGCCCTCCCAGCTGCCATTTATACAAGGAGAATGAATCATTGGCTGCACACCACGAGAAGGAAGAGTGACTTGGTCTCCCCAGGCCACTAAAGACTTTCTAGTGCCTCAAAAAGCAAGTAGCAGGGCTTCCCTGGTGGCGCAGTGGTTGAGGGTCTGCCTACCGATGCAGGGGACGCAGGTTCGTGCCCCGGTCCGGGAAGATCCCACATGCCGTGGAGCAGCTGGGCCCGTGAGCCATGGCCGCTGAGCCTGCACGTCCGGAGCCTGTGCTCTGCAAAGGGAGAGGCCACAACAGTGAGAGGCCCGCGTACCGCAAAAAAAAAAAAAGAAAAGAAAAACAAAACCACTTCACACCCTTTAGGATGACAATAATTTTTTTTAAAACCCCAGAAAACAACAAGTGTTGGCAAGGATGTGGAAACATTGTAACCCTTGTGCATTGCTGGTGGGGATGTAAATGGTTCAGCTGCTGTGGAAGATAGTATGGTGGTTCTTCAAAAAATTAAACATTGATTATGATATGATCCAGCAGTTCCACTTCTGGGTGTATACCTGAAAGAATCAAAAGCAGAGGCTCGAACAGATGCTTGTACATCAGCGTTCACAGCAACATTATTCACAGTAGCCGGAAGAGGAAACCCCTCAAATGTCCATCAGTGGGTGATGGATAAACAAAATGTGGTTTGTACCTACGACGGATCATTATTCAGCCTTGAAAAGGAAGGAAATGTTGACACATGCTATAACGTGGAACATGATGCTCAGTGAAAGAAGCCAATCGCAAAAGGACAAATACGCTGTGATTCCACCCATGTAAGGTACCTAGAGTAGTCATAGCCAGGAGGCGGAAAGTAGAAAGGTGGGTGCCAGGGGCTGGGGGAGGGGAACTGGGGAGTTGTAACAGGTACGGAATTTCAATTTGGGAAGATGAAAAAGTTCTACAAATAGAGATGGATGGTGGTGATTTCACAGCACGGCGACTGTTCTTAATGCCACAGAACTAGACACTGGAAATGGTTAAGTGGTAAATCTTACGTGTATTTTACCATAATGATGAAAACAATAGGTTTATCAACACTGCCTATAAATCTAAAATTACCTCAAAAATAAAAATTTTATCTAGAAACAACTACAGATGGAAAAACTCGGTTTCTTCCCTTCACACACTTTGTTCTCCTTGTTGGCTCGTTGGCGGTTTGTCGAATGCGTGTTGATGTCACAGTTGGTAGAGTGAGAAATTAACCCGCGGCTCCTAGAACACGTTCCTGCCCCGGAGTCCTAAGGCCCGGCCTCATCCACACGTCCAGTTACGGGGTGTGCCTCTCAGTCCATTTTGCCTCAGACTCGTTGAGGCCTTTGACTTCTTAAAATAAGTGTGATCAGGCTGTCAGCGCCTGTTTAAAGCTGAGCTGGGGAGTGCGGTGAACAGCTGGGAGCTGGTTTGCGTGTGCTGGCAGGGGTGCAGCAGGAACAAGGCAGGGCACCGGGCGCTGGCGTGCTCCTGCCTTCCAGGTGTACCTCGAAAGGCTTCTAACGTACGCAGAGACTGACATCTGTCCGGCCAACTGGGAGCGGATTGTTCTGGGGGCCATCCTGCTGGCCTCCAAGGCGTGGGACAACCAGGCAGTAGTGGAACATGGACCACTGCCAGATTCTGAAGGACATCACGGGGGAGGACATGTGAGTGTGGCCGGGGGCCTCTGCAGAGGAAACCCGACCCTTTGTGGACGTGCACAGCGTGGAGTGAGTGAATGTGACTGCACGTCTGTTGTGTGCTGGCTGAGAAAGGACACGGTTGCGGATAGGATTTGCAAGAACCCATATTTCTCATCCTGTGGGTCCCGAACAGGTACTGGTGACACCTTCTGGTTTGTGAAACTGGTCACTGAAACTGTATTCTAGGCGAACCTTCCTTTACGTTCCTGCTCTCCGTCTGCGGTGAGGTTCATCCCAGCTCTGTACACACTGCAAACCGATGACAGGCAGCAGATGGGCTAAAATGTTACCTGTTTCTGTTCAGTTTCAGAGAGAAGGTGAAATTTAACTGCTTTTGTCACATTTTGCAAGTTCACCTGCTTAAAATGAGCGTTCTGTCCCCGAGGTCCCCCTGTGCATCCTGGTCAGGCTGCGTGTTCTCCTCTCTCAGGGCACCATCCTAAGCTCACACTTAGCTGCATCCTGGGGGCTGGGTGCACAGGAGGCGGGGTCAGAGCCTCTCGGGAGAAATGAGCTGTTTTGGAAACACTTAATCAGGTTGAACTTCTTATAGTTCCTTACGGTTTACAGGCCTTTCTGACACGATTCTTGCTAATATTTTTCTGGTCTTGTTTGTCTGGCTTCCTTGAGGAAGCTCTGAGCTAGAGCAGGTTCCACTGTGTCCCGTCCACATCCAAGTTCCTGGACTCAGTGACCACTACGGGCTCCTGTTCAGCCTGGCCCCCGCTTCCTCTGGTTGCTGGTTCGCTGGGCACCCTATTTTTATGCTGCCCTGGGAGCACTTATTTGTGTTTTTGCGTCTTTTGCCAGAGCCTTTTCCTGCTGCAGACCTGTATGACTCCTTCCTGCATCTGTCATTCTTTATGATAAAAAGTAAGACAAATAGGAAGTTTTTGATAGTAAGAAAAATAAAATAAAAATATAAAAAAATTCTTGATTATATTTCAAAGTGAAAACAGTTGCTAAGATAATTGTCATCCAGACAGTAAGTAGGTTGCTTCCACCTTTCAGCTGCTGTGAGTAACACTGTCGTGAACATGAACACGGGTGTGCAGATACCTCCCTGAGGCCCTGCTCTCTGTTCTTTGGGGTCTGTGCCCAGAAGTGTGATTGCTGCTTGGTGGCTGGTCTTTAAAGTGAGCCCATTTTTCTAGAAAAGCCGACAGGCCATTAGGTGATGAAAACAACTCTCTTTACTCCATTTGCAAGTTGCTAAATGGCATCAGTTCAGTTGGGTTTCTTTACAACGTTGAGCTAAAATGTTTCTGAAATATTTTTTGTTTATTGACTTGAATTTATTTATTATAGAGCTTTATTTATTATAGAGCTTTATTTCTTCGTAATTATCCCCTTGAGGGCTGTAAATCCATCAAGCCCGTTTTCTGCATCACTGTTAGTTTTCTGATGGTTTATCACATAACAAGCTGTCTGATGTCCCTGGAGGATGTACTGCTGCCATGTGAAAATTCAAATTCGGGGGATTATTTTTATTTTCTAAATCTTGCCTTAGTTTGAAAACACAGCAGCTCTAAAATCTTTATTCCCCCCAAACTTAAACAGAAACATTCAAGAAAACAAATATTCAGAAAGGCTGTTTTTTCCCTAAGGAACCCTGGGAAACCGTCACCTTGTTCAAAACCAGATTCCTCTTGACTTTAATCCTAGTTATACCCTCAACAAGAGACAGTGATGTCTAGATACCATTTGAGGCAGACTAGTTCTCTTAACGTTTATACTAAAAGCAAGGTTTTCTTCCTGGCATTGGAGAATGGGACCTGCAGTGGCGCCTCTTGGCCACAGGGCGGCAGTCGGTCCACAGGCAGCTCCCACGTCGTCCAGGAGAGAGCGCTTCTGCCTTAGCGGTATTTTTGACACACCTCGTTAAAATCTTATCTGAGTTCCAGTATTTCACAGGATGACCTCTTAAGTCTCACGTAAAGGAGGCATAAATACAAGTCATTAAAAGTGTAAAGTTTAGCACAACACACACATTTGGGGCTTTACCTCTTTCTCGAAGCTGCATCGATTAAATGACTGGATGCGACGTCGTGGTCGCTCCCTCGAGGCGCTCAGGCCTTCGATAACGACTTGCTTAGGTTTCTCGCTTCTGATCTGCCTGGGAGCTTCCGTCGGGGAACCAGCCACCCTGCTCACCTCCCAGCCTCCCTGCCGCCTCAGTGCTCCCGCCCCCGTTGTCATAGCAGCGCTAAACGGGCTGGGACGGCTGGATGGGGCCCCTGACCGGAAGCAGACGGGCTGCCCCGCCCCCCCGCCAGAAGCATCCCGCCCCCACGTGGCTCCTCCCCGCCGGAGCTGGTCGCTTCCGGGGCTCAGGTCAGCTCTCACTTCCGGGAAGCCTTCCCTGGATCCCTCCGCCCAGGCTGAGCTTGGTCCGCTCCTTTCAGTAACAGGAATTATGGCGCGCTAAGCGCATGTTAGGTGCTGAGCTGGGGCCAGGCTGCACCGTCAAATGTCACGGTTTCTGGCTCCGAGGAGACAAGGCGGGGAGACTGTGATAAAGGACAAAAGTGAGCCCGGGGTGCTTCCCCGGGGAGGTGGCCCAGGACCAGGGCTCCCAGACAGACCTGTCGCCGAGCACGCTTCCACCCCCCTCCTCCCCGCAGTAACTACCGAGAAGTAGGCCTGCAGACTGGGGAAGTTTTCAGATGCACTGTGGCCGCCGTGGTTCGTCTTCATCCAGCTCTAAGTGGGTTGGCTCCCTTATGGACCGGGCGCTGTCGTCGAGTGGTTCTCAGCGTGCGAGCAGGCCCAGAAGCAGCTCGCGGGAGTGTTAGGGATGCACGTTCTCGGGCCCGCCCAGACCTGCCGGATCAGACGGGTGGGCCCAGCAGGGGGTCCTCACGTGCCCTGCAGCTGATGGGTGTGCGCTGGGGCTGGGGAACCGCCTCCCCTCCCGTGGTCCCGAGGAAGCCGGTCAGCGTGTCCCCACCGTCTCCTCCCGGGAAGGGCGGTCCTCCAGGTCTTGGGGAGGCCTGCCCTCCAGGCTGCTGTCCGCCCTCACTGGACTCCACTTGACAGCTCTCGACTGCATCTTCTGCCCCCTGTTTGAGCCGATGGTTCACGCGGAGAGGTGAGGCCAGAGCTTGCCGTGTGTGTGTGTGTGTGTGTGTGTGTGTGTGTGTGTGTGTGCGCGCGCGCGCACAGACGCGCTCAGTCTCAGTGTCAGGGTCGCCCTGAAGCCCTTTCTGGTGATCATCCCAGTTAATCAGGCCTCATCCTTCCGGGCACTGGACCTGGTGGACTTGGCTGTGTCCAGCAGCCTGCCCAGGGGGCCGCGGGTGGGGACGGCGGCTGAGTTGTGCGTTTCTGTCTTTCTCTGCAGGAACGAGCTGGAGCGACAGTTCCTCGAATTGCTCCAATTCAACATCAACGTGCCCTCCAGTGTTTATGCCAAGTATTATTCTGATCTTCGTTCTCTGGCGGAAGCCAACAACCAGAGCTTCCCCTCGAAGGCCCTGAGCAGGGAGAGGGCCCACAAGCTGGAGGTAAGAGGCGTCGGCGCTCCGCGGGTGCTCTGCTGCCAAGGGAGCTGTGCCTTCAAGGTTGTTCTCGCCGCTGCGTGTCGTTGTAAAATAATGACGAGGTGCCTTGGATTTCATTTGTACAGCCTCATATTTTTAATAACCTTCTTAATATCAGTTTTAATTTAATATGCATTGATTCTATTTTTTTAAATCAAACAAGTTTTAAACTCCTGTTTTAAAAAAGTGAGCCCACACAAAAAAGTGTTTCCCAGCATGAACTTTTGTAAGGAAAAAGGTACCAGATGACCCTATGATTGGGAATCCAAAAAAGGTTTAATTCTGCTTTCATTTTTCATTTTTTCAAAGTATTTTCTTCACAGCCCTGTTAATTCTGGGGCCAAACCCATTGGTCTTGGCCTGGGTTTCGGGCCGTCACTGTTAAGCTGTGTGACTCTTGTGTGTTATACTTGTGTGTAGCTCAGCTTTGCACTTGCACCTAGCTCTTCCCATCCGACTTTTGACGGCTGAAAGGATGGGGACAGGAAGGATCACAGGTGAGAGTTTCTGCATCTTCATCCCAGCACCACATGAGACAGGGTTCTCGCCGTGTGACAGCCTGGAAGGCTGTCCTGTCAGTCGTTTTGGTGGGAGATTATCTGTTCATGAAGTTAGTCAACACACCGAGCACCTGTATCTACCAGGCTTCGCCCATAATGGGGATAGATCAGGACTCAAACCCGTGGCCCCTGCCCTCGTAAAGCTGTATTGCTTTGGTCTGGACAATGGTTCTGACATGACGAGAAAGTAGATACATGTCTTTATCACGATTGGGGAATGTGGCAGAGTCTCTGAGCCTGTCTCTGGAGAGGAGAATGTGTAGAAGGTGCTTCTTGAATGTCAGTTCATGGGGCTCTACAGTCATTTAGTTAATGTCATACTTGAGTAATTTTTTAGTATCTTGAAGCTAATGTGATTACTACCAGGAAAATCTAGGAGAAGCAACTGGAAAATGGTTACTAGGAGTTCTAATAGATGGCATGTAGGAGATCACTATACCTAAATTGATAGTTTTCCGAGTCACTGGCAATAACCATTAGAGAATATAATGGAGGAAAGGTGCCATTCAAAATTGCAGCAAAGTATAAGCAAGGGAAGAACACAAGCATTGTCCTTACAGTGTACCCAGCGCAACTTAAGCACTTAGCATACGTTTTTCTTTCTTTCTTTTTTAGCATATGTTAACTCATGTAATCTTCACCGTGGTTTGAGGGGGTAGCTGCTATTATTATTCCCAGACAAGAATGCTTAGGTTTGGAGAGGAGAACAGCCTTGCCCTGGGCGCACTCACGAGATTGTAGAGCCTGGAAGCCAGAGCGTAGAGCTTGTGTTTAAGCACCGCGCTCCAAGCCCTCCCAGTGCCCCTGCTCAGAGAAAAACCTGTCAAGAAAGTGCTATAGTGTCTGGGTCTTCTCCCCGCCGCAAATTTATTCCAGTCTCAGACCTGCGAGTGTGATCTGTTTGGAGAGGGGGTATTTGCAGATGAGGTCGCACTGGATTAGGGTGGGTCCGGAATCCAATACCAGTGTCCTTCTAAGGAGACGGAGACCGGAGACTTGGGGGCAGGACCACACGGTGACAGCAGAGACTGGAGTGGGAGAGGCAAGGAAGGGGGCTTCCCTGGAGCCTGGAGCGAGCGTGGCCAACGCCTCGATTCCCGACTTGCAGCCTCCAGAACCGTGAGAAAGTCAAGTTCTGCTGTTGGAAGGCATCCAGCCTGTGGCAATTTGTTGCCGCAGCTCCAGGAACCTCAGAGACGTGCAAAACCTAAATAGAGAAAGTGCTCAGTGCTCCTTGGAAAAGGGCCGGACGGGATGCACCGTGTTCCTGATGTAAACACGTCCGTCTGCACCCCCTTTCCGCTGCCCCCTCCATCCAGGGGATTCCTGTCACCCAGTCCTGTCCCGACTGAGGACCTTTCTCTGAGCTGTGATTTCTGTCTGGCGCGTTTCCCCCCACGGATTTGCGTGAGAAACTCTTCTCATTCCGACGCCCCTCAGATGTCACTTCGTCCCAGAGGCCTGCCGTGGCCACCCTGTGGAAGGCAGCCCGCCCTGCTGCCCTCACGGTGAGGACCCGGCATGGCCCTCGGCGTCTCAGCTCCCTGGCCCCGTCTTCACATCCCCCCGCACCCCGAGTGTGGCCCCGGACGGAAGGAGGGAGGTCAGAGAACCGAGACAGAGCCGGCCTCGAGGGTGCCTTAGGGAAAGGAACGTGTGTGGGATCTGGGTACACCTGGAGAAGGAGGGGGTTCCACTCAGGAGTCCTCCCCGTCGCCCCTCCCCGTGCATCAGCCCTCCCCCCTCCCCCGCCCCCCTCCATACCTCCCCTCCCCGCCCCTTCCTCCTGTCTGGGCATTGCTGAGGCCCAGCGCTAGGGAGACCTTCTCCTCAGTAGAGATGCACATGCAAACATGAAAGACTTTGGAAGTCAGCCAGGGAAGTCTGAACAGTATCTCAAACGTAACTTTTTCCCCAGAAACAACGCTGCTGCCTCATATTAGGTGCTTTCGACTCACAGAGCTTCTCACCCGCGCCCTGGGCAGCTCCCTGATGGGGCGGAGCAGAGCTGGTCCCCACAGTCCCCAGCTGGGCTGGAGTCAGGAGGGCAGAGTGACTTGGTAAAGGTTGTAGCATCAGCCCCAGCCTGTCTCCAGCTGCCCCTAAAACCGTCTCATGGGCAGGTCCCACCCGTCACCGGAATCTCCAGAGCCTTGTCCTTGGCGGGGAGACAGCTGCACCCTTTGAGCCTTTTAAGAAGGCTTAGCAGTACCTACCAGCATGAGCGGCATAGAGGACTGTTATTTTTATAGCTGCTAAATCCAGATGCCATGCAAATGGTGGGCCCAGTCTGCTCAGAGCATCCTGCGGACTCCAGGCACGGCTGTTTCGAAGCGCTGGCTCGGCTTCGGTGACGCCCTTCCCATCAGGTCTCAGCTTGAGTGCTTTAGAGAGGCTGGACTCCGGGGATTTCATAGGTGGCCCCAGCCGGCCCCTCCCCTGAGGCCACGGCCTGTCCTCTGGCCTGCAGGGGTCCTGCTGGACCGTGGTTTTCTTTTTCTGTACTTTCAAATTCTCATTTTTAAGTCTGAGGCACATTTTCTCGCTCAAAATATGCCCAGGCCGTGGCTGTCACTGGGTGTCTCAGCATGGCTGCTGCTTCCTCATTATTCACGTCTCAGCTCAGAAGTCATCCCTTCAGCGGCCTTTTCTGCCACCTCCTCTGGAATCGCACTGACCCCTCCCTGCCACCTCAGCTCACTGTTGGCCTTCGTGTTTTGGTCATTTCTCTGCCTGCCGTCGGCTGCGAGCACCTGCTGCTTCTCTTGCGTTTAGAGCCTGCCTCTCCCTCCCGTAACAGAAAACGGAACTTGCTGCTCCGGAAGGGACAGCTGCCAGGGGGCGTCTCTGAGCAAAGGGGATCTTACCTGGGGTGTCAGAGAGCGTGGGGCTCAGGGATTTCAGTCCTTCTTGACCGGTGAGAATGGGTCCTAAACCAGTTCTGATGGATCCTTGCTGCTGTGGCCAAATAACAACCAGAAGCTGTTCGTCCCCTCCCCGCTGTGAGCTCTCTGAGACAAAGGACGTTCCCTCTTGTCCGCCTCAGCGCTGGCGCCAGCTTCTCCTGTGCTGGGAGGGCCTGGGGAATTGAACTCTCAAGGGTTGAGTGGAGAAGATGGCAGGTGGGGTAAGCGCCACCGGGTTCCAGCGGGCAGGGCCTCAGCCAGCGGGCAGGGCCAGTTCCACGGCCAGGGCTTTCTGCTCAGTCTAAGGAAGACAACCTTGAAGGGTGGCGGCCACGTGTGGAAATGGCAGCCTGGCCGTGGATCTGATGGGGAAGAGCCTGACTGCTCACCAGGTGAGCAGGTGCCTGCCCACCTGCACGTCTTCCCGCTGTTGTCATCAGAGTGGCAGAATCAAGGCCTCTGGCACCAGCTCCTATTCACTGTTCGCAAAGACACTGGGAAGAAGTGTCTCCTCTCCTTGCCCCAGGCCTCGCTGCCAGCTTCAAAAAGCCTGGAGACCAGAGACTTCCCTGGTGGTCCAGGGGTTAAGACTCTGCGCTTCCACTGCAGGGGGCGCAGCTTAGATCCCTGATCAGGGAACTAAGATCCCATATGCCTCCGGACCCAGCCCCTGCGTGCTCACGCCAGCTGCCGTCCACTGTAAACGACCTGTTCCCTGCTTCTCTGGGTTCTGCTAGGGATTTCAGAGGAGCCCCCGGCCTGGATGCCTTGCAGCTCAATTCCCAGATCCCAAGCACCGGGCGCTCGTGTGGACGTGTGCTCTGTGTGTGTGCGTCGGGGACCCGCCGCACATCTTCTGCGTCGGTGCTGGGCCTGGATGCAGGCAGGGGAGTGGGAGTTCGAGCACAGAGTGGGGTTCAGGTGCTCAGGCCAGGCCCCACCTGGGAGGCTGGTGTTGCTCGCTGTCTGGAGCCTATAGATTCTGTCCAAGTCACCCACTGGCTGCAACACAGTCTTGACAGAGCTAGTGGTTTGGTAGCAGCACGTTGTCCCTCCGGCTTCCAGGCAAAGGTCTTCCTGCCCCGTTGGAGCATTTACCTGTCTCTGAGCCAGGTCTGGGCGGGCGGGACGCATGGATACGCTGACACTGACCCGCCGCTCTCCTGGCCGAGGGGAAGAGCCGGCCGGCTCCATCCTGTCCTGGGCCAGACCTGACCACCTTCCCCCTTAGCTGCTGTTCTGCACATGTGAGCATAAAACAACCCTTAGGAAGGGCCATAGGGAGCATCTTGTCCAACATACACACTTGACAGATGAGTGACTGAGGTCACGAAACTCTCTGGGAGAAAACTAGGATTGATTGATTGACTGATTTCATATGCAGTGTTTATTGAAAATTTTTAACCTGAATCTTCCCAATAAAGGGGTTGAAGAAATTTACAAAAAGACATATGCGGTAGGACTTATAAAACAGAAAACAAAGTGCACAGAGAATATAAGGGAGTTGTTATCTCAGAAAACTAGGCTCATATGGTTACTACATTTGAGCATTAACTTTACCTTTTTTCAAGTCTTGGTTAAATAAAGGATATATATACATATATATACACATATGTATATATATGTATATACACACATATACACATATGTATATATTATACATATGTTTATATGTATATTAAAACATATATAATTATGTATGTGCATATATATATGCACATATATAAATTTTTCCAATTTTTAAAAATTGAAGTATAGTTCATTTACAATATGCTAATCTCTGCTGTACAGAAACGTGACTCAGTCATACACATATATACATTCTTTTTTCCTATTCTTTTCCATTATGGTTTATCTCACCAGATTAGATCTAGTTCCCTGTGCTATACAGTAGGACCTTGTTGTTTATCCATTCTAAATGTAATAGTTTGCAGCTACTAACCCCAAACTCCCAGTCCTTCCCTCTCCATGCCCCCTTGGCAACCACAACTCTGTTCTTTATGTCTGTGAGTCTGAAAAGTAGGATTTTGATGGTTTCAGACACACCCCATCCCCGAGCAGCAATTTGCCTGCTGAACCACAATCAACTTCAGTTTGCACACGTGGTTGTGAGATGGAGGTGAGTGAGTCTGCGATGTCCGTGGTCTGGGGGCAGAGGCCTTCTCCGCGTCTGCCAGCTCTCCTGTCTGATGCCCCGGGGCCAATGGGCTGGGGCCACCAGCGTGACCCATGTTTCAATACTAGTCCCAGCTGCCCCGTCCCTGCATGCTCATGCCAGGTGGGCACAACAGTGGCTGTCACTGCCTAATGCCAGCTGCATGGCCCTTTCCCACAACGCACTCCTCTCTGGAACCCCAGTATATGTGGGACAGAGACACAAGGATGGGTCTGCTTTAGTGGAAGACATTCCACCCACTTAGCAAGCCCTGGAAAACCACCATCAGACCTTAAGGTTCAAAGAAGCAATTTTGAGCATCACATCTTGCACTATTTTCAAATTCCCCAATTCTCCTATGCAGTGCGTTTATTTCCCTCAGTTTCTAGTTGAGGAAACTTAGATGAAGAGAAGTTCATGAACTTGAGGGTGATACAGCAAAGATTCAAACTCAGGCCGGTCGGATTCTTAAATTCTCGCTCCAAATCCCTCCACCCTCAGGAATTCCCTGGCGGATCAGCAGAGAATTGAAGTTTGGGGGCCACAACCATGGTGAGCCCTGTGCAAGACCCTGCACAGCAAAAGAAGGAGGATGCTTTTATAGGGAGTAAAAGGAAGTGGGTGTGGTGGCTACAGGAAACAAAGAGTCAGTGGCTTCTCATTGGCTGAGCCCTGCCAGGAAAGAGGCGGAGTCTTTCTTCTTCCTGTTGGGATCTGCTGTCGGCTCTGGCTGTGAGGGCTCCCCCTGCTGGTCTCCTGATTCCATTCAATTGAGGCTTCTGTTACTTACTAATTTTTTTATATCCTGTGTGTCCTAATCTCCTTTTCTCACAAGGACAGCAGTCAGATTGGATTAGGTCCCACCCCAGTGGCCTCATTCTAACTTAATTGCCTCTTTAAAGGCCCTGTCTCCAAATTCAGTCACATTGTAAGGTCCTGGGGGTTCAGGCTACAACATATGAATGTCTGGGCTGGGGTGTGGCGGGCAGTGGACACAGTTCAGCCCATGACACTTTTCTTAACTTCATTACTTTTGCTCTTTGATGTCTGAAGGTGTTGAGACAGTGACTTCTGACTCCTTTCTCTGTCTAAGATGCTGCCTGAGAGTGTGTGCCTCTCTCTCTCTCTCATGAGGCTATAAATACTTAGATGGCATTGCCCGTGGTGCTCTCTTTCTTCATGTATTTCCCCACCTGAAGATACCACCCTCCCCTTCCACTGTCAGTTGCTGGTGTTGCCACTGGCAAGGTTATCCCAGCTGGCTCCTCTCCACCTTGGACTTCAGAATGGAAGTCAGGAACTGAACGGCGCTCATCAGGGCCTGAGCCCAGCCGTGGTGTGGCCGCTGTGTGCTCCAGCTCCCCCAGGACACAGGCATCATCCCCGTTAGGGTGCCACCGGTCACAGACGCGTTAGAGACAGGAGGCACCGGCATACCCCTGCTGAAAATGCACCCACCCCCGCAGGTAGTGACTGGCTCCCACAGCTTCAGTGATCCCAGCCTTAGTTTAGAATCAATGAGTTTCCCCTCATTCCGAGCTGCTCTCACCTACTAAGGAGAGGGGTGGACCGACCAGGAAGATCCAGCAAACACACGTGTTGGTGGCTAAAAGAAATTCTTGCTTGAAATCGTCCTTCAGGGAAGGCTTTTCTTTTCTCAGCTCCAAATAGAGAAAGCATTCATGTAGCTAATGGCAGGAGCTCATGCATGTATTTGGTCACTTAAGCTGCTGCCAACGGCCATGTTGAAATAGCTGTACTTTGAGACATCGTTTCACATCTTCAGCTCCTGGTCTGCCTTAGTGACCCAATTTAACAAAAAAAGGAGAAACAAGAAACAACTAGTTTTAGTTTTTGCTTGTCCCTGAAAAATGGTAGAAAAACACTCCCAGGAAATTCCCTGCAATTCCCAGACTGTTCGGTCCGATTGCTGAGGCTTTTTACCGAAGAAGGGCATTTCTTCCCCCCACTAAGCCAAAAACAAACAAAAAACTACAACGTTAACAAAAAAAAGCACATTAAATTTCCAGCTGTCTTTTGTCAGAAGAAATACCATCACTTTTGATAACTAGCATAACTCTAGCAACTTTGGCAACAGTATGGGTTTTGTTTCCGAAGAGCTAAGTCTGGAATGCAAGTAAGAAATCAGAACTACAAGTTAAGAAGGAATAACTCAATCCCTGTCGTCTTTCAGGATGGGTTATTTACTGCTGTCATAAACCACATGCAGTGAGCCGTTTTTGCTACGGAAGCTGAGAGGCGCCACTTTGCCTTGGCTGTATTATTCAGCACAGCTAGAACACTTATCTAGAAACAGGCTCAAGTCGCAACCGATGTCTCCAGCACTCAACACCTCTTCACTCCAATTCCAAAATCCATTGTCCTCATTTGATAACTTTGCATTTTTAAAAATTTATTAAGTTAGAATATTTTCCCTATCACCATCACATTTCACTGTCTTATTGTAAGGATTTCTTACCATAAATATGCCCTTCCTTGCAAAAGGGAGAAAATGCAATGATCCAAAAGACATATTTTGGCCCCTTTTCTAGTCCCTACTGCTCACAGCAATCCTGGTGAGCCTCAGGGCTGAGGCATAAGTGTTCTGATTCTTTTGAAAAACTTAATTCGTGGAGATTTAAAGTTCTTGTTCTTTTCCTTATCTGTTCTCCTTTTGGAATTTATTTTCCTCCTCTTGGTCTTCCCTCTGCTCTTCCTCCTCTCGCTTTTCATATCTCTTTCTTTCCTAAGAGTACACAGGTCGGCTCCCTAGGTGGTTATACCCAGGTTTATCTATCATTTTCACGGCCTGGTTAGAATGCTTCAGGGGAAGTTGTTTGCAGAACCCTGAAGCAAGTACACAGCTCCATATAGCAAGAATAGATGAAAGATGAATGGGAGGAAAAATCTTGCTGTTTCTCTATGTCCTCAGGGTAAAGGGAAATTGGGGTCAAGGTTGACATAGACCATTAAGTAGGGTTTCTGCCCACAGTCATGTCAGAATAAATGATACTGGACTAGACCTCTCACTGTAAGTAACTTAGAAAACTGGATGGAATAGGTGAAGTAAAAGCTTTCAGATGTTGAAAATAGACAGCAAAGGACTGTGGTCCCTGACGTAAGGGAAACAAATGAAGTCACCCTGATGATACTTCTAGCTTTTTGTCTGGAGGCGGTTTTTGTACTACTCCCAGGGGAAACCTAAGCAGAGCATGGAGGCCTTACTGAGTTGAGAAGACAGATGAGAGGAAGCTATATAGAACCCCAGAAATGTGCATAGAATTTCCCTGAGTCTTTGACTGAATACTGAGCTCTACATGTAAAGAGAAAAACTCTATACGGTCAGGAAATAAGTAACTTCAAGGAAGCTTTTTAAGCTGAACAATTCCTAGGTCTCACATAGGATAGGAAGACATTTAAATTCCATCCAGCCAGAGTGAAGATACCTTGTTAACCCCCTGGGAAATTCAATAAAGACTAGAAATGTAATACCTTAGTAGTAGGGCCAAACTGAATTCCCTCTAACAGCTTAAAATGAGTCTCAGAAGGAGATATGAGGATATATGTATATGTATAGCTGACTCACTTTGTTATAAAGAAGAAACTAACACACCACTGTAATGCAATTAAACTCCAATAAAGATGTTAAAAAAAATGAGTCTCAGAAATATCAAGCTAATCCTCAAATGACTCAACTGTCTGTCAAATCAAAATTCAACATTTTTGAATGAAGATGAAATCCAGACATCTAGCAATGTAGCATATACAGTGTCCAGCATTCAGTAAAAATAGCTAGACGTGTGAAGAAGCAGGAAAAAGTGTGACTCATAATGAAGAGAAAAAACAGTCAATATCAACGGACCCAGACATAGTAGTTCCAGAAGATGGAATTAGCAGACAAGGACTTTTTTTTTTTTTTTTGGCATGGAATAGGTCTCCAATTTATTATTAAGCAAAAGAGCAAGTTACCAGAACATGAAATTTAGAGCAAATCTACTTTTGTTAAAAATTCAACATAGATGGAAGCAGCACAGTGAAGAACTGAAGGCCTGGGCTTGTGGAATTCTGTTGACCTGGGTTCAAACGCCTCCTCTATGGTTGCTTGATGTTAAACCTTGAGAAAATTGCTTACTCTCTGAGCCTCTGTTTCCTTATCTATGCAGCATATTTAGTAGGAAAATATAAGTTCTCTTGCAGTTTTGTGTGAGACTAAAACGGAAAACCCCTGAGATACGCTGAGGACTATGTCTGAGGAGCCTCCCTATGTTCACTTGGAGCCCAGTGGAAGGGCCGTGGCCTGGGCACCAGGCTGACGTGGGCTCAAGGCCCAGGTTCAGCATTGACAAACCTGCTGATTCTGGGAAGGCCACTCCCTTCCTCTGTTTTGGTTTCCTCTTTTATGAAGCATGATTCCACTTTTCTGTGTGTGCTGTGAGTTTTAAACGAAGACACAGGGTTGTCAAGGACACGGCCTGAATGTTGAGGTGGTCGGAATCAGTGGGACCATTGTATGTTCATATATGCATTAACTAAGACCTGGCAGGATATAACAGCCAAAACTTACACAGAAGCTTCTGTTTGCCACACACCACTCCAAACACTTAAAAATTAACAACATGTTTAATTTTCACCACAACCCTCGTAAGGCATTATTACTTATCCATGTTTCTAGACAAGAAAACAGAGGCCCAGAGATGTTTAGTAACTTTTCCAAAGTCAAACATTGTATAAGTGATGAAACTTGGATTATGAAGCTTGGCACATTGGTATCAAAATATATTTATGCCTTTAACCACGTTACTAGATCACCTTTCAATTGAAATGTTAACACCGCTGGGAAGGGAGGAGTGCCTCATCTTTCTGCCTGGGTCTGGGGTCAGTGGTGCAGAGAAGGGAGAAGACAGGCAGGATTAGCTCCCACATCAAGAATATAATCTTTTTCTTTCTTTTCTTTTTTTTTTCTTTAACATGGTTATTGGAATATAATCGATTTACAGTGTTGTGTTAGTTTCTGAGGTATAACAAAGTGAATCAGCTCTGTGTATACATACATCCCCATATCCCCTCCCTCTTGCATCTCCATCCCACCCTCCATGCCCCAGCCCTCTAGGTGGTTGCAGAGCACCAAGCTGATCTCCCTGTGCAATGCAGCTGCTTCCCACTAGCTATCTGTTTTACATTTGGTAGTGTATATATGTCCATGCCACTCTCTCACTTCGTCCCAGCTTACCCTTTCCCCTCCTGGTGTCCTCAAGTCCATTCTCTATGTCTGTGTCTTTATTCCTGTCCTGCCCCTAGGTTCTTCAGAACCATTTTTTTTTTTAGATTCCATATATATGTGTTAACATATGGTATTTGCTTTTCTCTTTCTGACTTACTTCACTCTGTATGACAGACTCTAGGTCCATCCACCTCACTACAAATAACTCAATTTCGTTTCTTTCTATGACTGAATAATATTCCTTTGTATATATGTGCCACATCTCCTTTAACCGTTCATCTGTCGATGGGCACTTAGGTTGCTTCCATGTGCAAACAAGGACTTTAAGACCAGTTATTCTAAATATACTCAAGAATTTAAGAGAAAACAAATACAATGAGGAGAATGGCTATATTAACACCAGAAAAATATACTTCAGGAAACAGAATATTACTAGAGATGAACAGGGACATTTCACAGTGATAAAAGGGTCAATTCAGCAAGAAGACATAAAAATCTTAATATATGTGCATCTGATAATGAAAGTTCAAATTACATGGAACCCGTCAACTAGGGAAAAACAACAGTTGTAGTGGCTGTTTTAAATTAAAAAGGAAAATACTACACAGCTATTTGCAAGGCCATCTTTATCACCATGGATTGATTAAGGGAACTACCCTGGGATGTTCTTGGGGTGACAGGAAAACAACAGATTTGGCTTTGACCTCAAAGCCCTCACAATAGGGCTGAAATACAGAACACATACACACTGATTAAAATATTAAGAGGTATGTCTTATGTATTTTCCTTAAACTTCTGCCTTTCAATTTTTTTTTAATTAATTAATTAATTAATTTTTGGCTGTGTTGGGTTTTCGTTTCTGTGTGAGGGCTTTCTCTAGTTGTGGCAAGCGGGGGGCACTCTTCATCGCGGTGCACGGGCCTCTCACTATGGCAGCCTCTCGTTGCGGAGCACAGGCTCCAGACGCGCAGGCTCAGTAGTTGTGGCTCACGGGCCCAGCTGCTCCGTGGCATGTGGGATCCTTCCAGACCAGGGCTCGAACCCGTGTCCCCTGCATCGACAGGCAGACTCGCAACCACTGTGCCACCAGGGAAGCCCTGCCTTTCAATTTTTGAATCAGATAAATCATTAAGCTCTTGTTGGCTGTTTTCCACCTTGAAGGATTAGTGCTTGGCCTTAACAAACATAATAGTAACTGCTTAGTCATCTCGGCTATGCCCAGGTGGCTACATGACCACTCCCCTCCCAGGTTCAGCTAGAACCCACAGAACTGAAGGAGGATCGCTGTTAACATGACATGAGACCAGAGATCAACGCTGGGGTCCCAAGAAGGATTGTGATGAGCTACTGCAGGCCCCATGCTTTCAACTCTTCTCGAAGCAGGCTGAGGCATCAGTGCACTCAGATAAGGAGAATAGTTATAAAAAAAGAAAAAAGATTCATTCTCAGGGTGATTCACACCCATTAAAAGCCCCGCTTAAGATGAGACCAGAGCCACACCTTGGGAAAAATCATTCTTAAAGATTCACTTTGTACACACAACTCAGTCTTTTCAAGGAAACTGTCTGGAGGTAGTGCTGGGATTAGAATGGATTACCCCCTAAAAGAGCCTTTCCAGAAATCCCAGCTCAGCCAACAGGAGGGGCTCTTTGTTGCCTTTTAATAAATGATTGAATTTATTTATGCCACTTCTCTCCAAGAAAGATGAAGGTAGGTCACCAAGCAAACTTCTGTGAGCTTAGCTCGCTCCAGAAAGGAAGAGCAGAGGCCCAGAGAGATGTCTGTTCTGGGCTCGGCTGACAGTGAGAGCTTCTCTTGGGATCTTCCCCAGTTTCCCCAGTTGTTCCCAGCTCTGTGTCACATGGGAACACCAGGGACTTTGGGGTCAAATAATGTGGGATGGATCCCAGCCTTGCACTTACACCGTGTGGGCTTAGGCAGTCATGAGATGTCACAGAACCCTATGTTCTTCATCTATAACATGCCTCTCTCTCTCTCTCTCTCTCTCTCTCTAGTGTGCGCACACACACGCACACGTGCACACATTGCAGATATTCGTTTTCTCCTTCACACCCTCTTTGTGCCTCTGTTACAGGCCCATCATTCATTACTGTTACTTCACCATGTCTTAGCTCTCTTGGGATCTGGAAAGTTGATCACTATTCTTATGGGTAGAAAAGTCCTTGTCTCCTTGTCCTTGAAGGGAAGGGCTGTGTCTTACTCACCTACATCCCTAAACCTGGCCCAGTGTCTGGCACGGAGTATATATCAATATATTATTGTTGGATGAAACCCTCACTCTTTTTCAGAAGGACTCAACAAGCTCTCTAGTACCTTCTTTAGAAAACAAAACAAAACAACTCCTCCAGCTTCCTCTCGTGGCCCCTGCCAGAACCTGTTCTCTCCTAGGCTGAGGCCATCGCACTTAAGGGGCGAAGGGCGAAGGGCTTTGATATCGGGCCCTGTGTTGAGTTCCAGCTCCTCCACCCACAAGGTGGGTGGCCTTGCGCCATCCAGGGAGGGAATGTGTGCCCTGGCCGGGGCGGGCCTGCCTCCTGTCTCTGTGATGACCCTGCTCCTACCTGGATCACACCCTTAGATATAAAGTGATCCTTTGCCGTCCAATCCCGCTCTGCTGTATCACGCATCACTCTGTCTACCCTCCTGTCCATTTCCTCACACTGACTTTCTCTGCTCTGTGGTCTGTCTTTGCTTTCACAGGTGAGTACAGTGTGGTTCTGGCCTGGCCGGTTTCCCCGGAGGTCCAGGTGGAACCAACCACACTGCAGCTGATGAGATGCATGTTCCCTCCTTCCTTAATTTCTCCCTTAGGAGAAAACTTGACCTGAAAACACTGCCTGAGGAGACCCGTGTCCCTTCCATCACCGGTGGGTGGGGGGACCTTGGCTCAGAGAGGAATTCCCTGTCGCCTGCTTGTCCAGACACCACTGTCGGGGGCTTCCGAATATATCCTTCATTCAACAAACAGGCTCATCACTCGTCCCAAATTAAAGTGTTTTGAATGCTTGGGGGGTTAGCGTTTAACAGTTGTTGAGTTTTAAAATAGATTGAATTCCTTCATTCTCCCTCCTAGCATTTCATGGTCAAGAACAGGCAGAGACATACATAGAGGGGAATGGGGACTGGTTTGTGCTCCTGACAAGACTTGTTCATCTAATCCTGGACTCACAGTCACAGCCACCCAGTGTCTCCCTCCTTCCCTCCCTCCCTCCCCCCCTTCCTTCATTCCTTCCTCCCTCCCTCCCTTCCTCCCCACCCCGACCCCCATTACCTAAAACATAAGAGGAAAATACAAGCGCTAACAAACCTGAACTGCTTGGTAACGAGGTAGCGTGTTTACGACACTCCGTTGACACATCTTCCCTAACCAAGATCCTCACCTTCACAGAAAAGCCTGCTTCCAGGACCGGTGCTTCTGGACTCAGACTCTAGTGAAGGTGACTGGTGAGGATTCATGTGTTGCCTCTTCCAGAGGCTTTCATTGTCATCGCTTGTAAAAGCCAAAGGACGGCAAGCATTTACCATGTGATACTGAACAAGAGGTAGAGGTGTCTGAGGCAGGAGGTCCTACTCAGGGCCTGAAACCGCCTCTCAATTATCCAGAGAGAGAAATATGAACACAGCTCTCTCTCTCTCTCTTTCAGCTATTGGAGAAAAACAAATGTAAAAATAAAACAATTAAAAATGTGTGACTCAAAATGTTTCAAAAACAAAGCACACACTTGTTCCAAACCCAGAGACGAGCTAGTCATCTGTGGGATATTTGGGGCCCAGTGTGGTCAGACTCTGCCTTACACGCAGGTGGCCCAGACATAGGGCTGGTCGGCATGCCTTCTGGGACAAGTCTGCTCCACGCAGTGGGGCTTCCAGTGATGTCTGGGGAACCTCGGGCACAGCATTCTGTTTTCTCAGAGAAACAGTGCAATCCACAGAGGCTCTGGGCCATTAGGATTCGGGCAAACTTCAGGAGCCCTAAAGCTTCTGGGCTCAACACAGGAAAGTTGGGGCAAAATAGTTCATGCCAGGGCTTCCCTGATGGCGCAGTGGTTGAGAGTCCGCCTGCTAATGCAGGGGACACGGGTTCGAGCCCTGGTCTGGGAGGATCCCACATGCCGCGGAGCAACTAGGCCCGTGAGCCACAACTACTGAGCCTGCGCGTCTGGAGCCTGTGCTCCGCAACGAGAGGCCGCCATAGTGAGAGGCCCGCGCACCGTGATGAAGAGTGCCCCCCGCTTGCCACAACTAGAGAAAGCCCTCACACGGAAACGAAGACCCAACACAGCAAAAATAAATTAATTAATTAATAAACTCGTACCCCCAACATCTTCCAAAAAAAAGAAAACCACAGCTTTACTCCTTTAAAAAAAAAAAAAGCCCAGAGATAAACCCACACACGTATGGTCACCTTATCTTTGATAAAGGAGGCAACAATATACAGTGGGGAAAAGACAGCCTCTTCAATAAGTGGTGCTGGGAAAATTGGACAGCTACATGTAAAAGAATGAAATTAAAACACTCCCTAACACCATACACAAAAATAAACTCAAAGTGGATTAAAGACCTAAATGTAAGACTGGACACTATAAAACTCTTAGAGGAAAACATAGGGAGAACACTCTATGACATAAATCACAGCAAGATCCTTTTTGACCCACCTCCTAGAGAAATGGAAATAAAAACAAAAATAAACAAATGGGACCTAATGAAACTTAAAAGCTTTTGCACAGCAAAGGAAACCATAAACAGGACGAAAAGACAACCCTCAGAATGGGAGAAAATATTTGCAAATGAAGCAACTGACAAAGGATTAATCTCCAAAATTTACAAGCAGCTCATGCAGCTCAATATCACAAAAACAAACAACCCAATCCAAAAATGGGCAGAAGACCTAAATAGACATTTCTCCAAAGAAGGTATACAGATTGCCAACAAACACATGAAAGGATGCTCAACATCACTAATCATTAGAGAAATGCAAATCAAAACTACAATGAGGTATCACCTCACACCGGTCAGAATGGCCATCATCAAAAAATCTACAAACAATAAATGCTGGAGAGGGTGTGGAGAAAAGGGAACCCTCTTGCACTGTTGGTGGGAATGTAAATTGATACAGCCACTATGGAGAACAGTATGGAGGTTCCTTAGAAAACTAAAAATAGAATTACCATATGACCCAGCAATCCCACTACTGGGCATATACCCTGAGAAAACCATAATTCAAAAAGAGTCATGTACCAAAATGTTCATTGCAGCTCTATTTACAATAGCCAGGACATGGAAGCAACCTAAGTGTCCATGGACAGATGAATGGATAAAGAAGATGTGGCATATACATACAATGGAATATTACTCAGCCATAAAAAGGAATGAAACTGAGTTATTTGTAGTGAGGTGGATGGACCTAGAGACTGTCATACGGAGTGAAGTAAGTCAGAGAAAAACAAATACCGTATGCTAACACACATATATGGAATCTAAAAAAAAAAAAAGAAAAAAAATGGTCAGAAGAACCTAGGGGCAAGACGGGAATAAAGATGCAGACCTACTAGAGAATGGACTTGAGGATATGGGGAGGGGGAAGGGTAAGCTGGGACAAAGTGAGAGTGGCATGGACCACATATACACTACCAAAAGTAAAATAGATAGCTAGTGGGAAGCAGCTGCATAGCACAGGGAGATCAGCTCAGTGCTTTGTGACCATCTAGAGGGGTGGGATAGGGAGGGTGGGAAGGAGGGAGATGCAAGAGGGAAGAGATACGGGGACATATGTATATGTATAACTGATTCACTTTGTTATAAAGCAGAAACTTACACACCATTGTAAAGCTATTATACTCCAATAAAGATGTTTAAAAAAATACCTATATCCACTCTTTTTTACATTCTTTTCCCATATAGGCCATTACGGAGTACTGAGTAGAGTTCCCTGTGCTACGTAGGAGGTCCTTATTATCTATTTTATATATAGTCGTGTGTATGTCTCAATCCCAGTCTTCAGTTTGCATTCTCAAGACTTGACAGAGTTCTCAGGAGGGGCCTCAATACATTTGGAAGGAATGAATCCTCAACTCCGTGAAGAGAAGAAAACAAGCTCAGATGGGTTAATGTTCGCTCAGGGTCAAACACTGCTATGTGTTTGGGACCAGGTCGGAACCCAGACCCTCTGACCTGGAAGTCTGTACTCTTTCCCTAATGACCTCTTTGACTACCGGCGACTGTTTTGATGAAGAATTTTGAACTGTTTGGACGTGACCTGAAAACAAAAATCCCCCAGGTGTATCTGTGGCAGGTGCAGCGACCCCATGCTGGATGCCGGGGAACAGCTCCACTGCGTCCCTGGTCCCTGCTCTGCAGTGTGGTCCCACTGCTTCACCCTCGGACCCACATGTTCAGTGAGGGTCCTGAGAGGTTGCACTGTGTAACATGGTGCATACACAGGCCCTAGAAAGGATTGGGGACCATTTAGTGACTTTTGCTACGTAGGCCTGGGTCTGGGCAAATTAGAAAAGAGAGTAGGAATTACGAGGACTCCCTCCCTCCCCTGCCTCAGTCTGGTTCAAATGTGCCCTCCTTAGCGAGGTTGTCTCTGGCCGCCCTACTACCCCTGGGCATCCTTTACTCCCATCTCCACTTTATTCTCCTCTCCAGCACTTACCACCATCTAATTAGTAATTCATTTTGCTGAAGATACTTCCCTTGTTTACTGTTAGTTCTTTCCACTAGAATGTAAGTTCAGCGAGGGCAGCAACTTGTTTCATTCTCTGTGCCGAGAACAGTGCCTGAGACATAGTAGGTGCTTAGTAAATATGGACTGAACTGTGTTTGTCACACTAGCAATCGTATTTCAAAAGGCACCCATAAGTCACAGCACACCTATAGTAACAGTAACGAGTAAGAGGATGCCTCCCTCCTGCCTGGATGGTGAGAACATCTGTTGGATTCCATTTCAGCTGCTATCACAGTGTCTTATTCCATTTGGGCTGCTATCACAAAATGCTGTACACTAGGTGGCTCAGATACAATAGAAATTAATTTCTCACAGTTCTGGGAGAATAAGCTTTCTCCGGCCTCTTTCAAAAGGGCACTCATTCCATAAATCACCTCCAAAGGTCTCACCTCCGAATATCATCACCTTGGGGGTTGGGATTTCAAGGTATGAATTTTGGGGGGACACATTCAGACCACAGCACTCAGGAAGGGTGTTCTGACTTACTGCCCGACACCTGGGAACAAAAAGCAAGCTGGTGGTGGAGACTTGTGTTTTCTTCATAAGGAAAGCCTGATTCTAAGTGACTCGGTACCCGGGCATCCCTTCTACCCGTATAGCCGGTCCTGCCCCTCTGCTTAGATTCCAGCGGTGTCTTAGAAAGACTTCCATGAAAAAGTTACAAAAATACAATTTCAAATACTTGAAGTGCTAACATTGTATTATGCAGATAATTGAATTTCTTTAACATTCTGGAGAGTTGAAAACTTTTTTGTACTTTTAATGTTTCCTGGATCAAACATTCTCTGGGCAGGGCAGGGACACCGAATGTCATGTAAGCGCTCTACTGAGGCTGGTGGTCTGGGCTATACCTTTAATTTCAAGATTAGGAAAATTAGGAAGGTGGCTGAGTGGATGTTAAGGTATTTTTAAATCTGCATGAATCAGCAAGTCTGTGGAGAATGGAATTTGGGGGGTTTTGTATTCCCCCTGGGGACCAGTCTGTGATGTCTTGTGGGTGATATGGTTTAGTGGACAGATGCACATCTCAGAAGTCAGTATGGAGAAAGGAAAAGGAAAAGGGGGAAGGCAGAAGTGTCCCTGACTCCTGCTGGGTTTCTTTTCCATTGGGCCTAGCACAGGACTCCCCTGGATGTTCTCTCCACCCAACAGACACGCGAATCAGAGTTCCCCATCGATTCTGGGGTAATTTTATGGAGGGAGAGGTAGGATCTGATGCTCCAGTTACAGCCCCTCCTCTCTGTCCCCATCTTGTTTCTGGCAGCCACAAGGGGTTAGTATTTCCAGGAAGAGCAAGATGCCCTCTAGCAGGAGAGAGAGGAAACAAAGGAGAGAGAGGAAGAAAGACAGAATGGGGACCAGGTAGACCTAGAGGAGGGAGGGCAAAGTGATGAAGGAGGGGGAGGGGACAGGCAGCCAGAAGATGCCTTGGGAGCAAGAGGAAAGGCTGAGGGTGGGAACCCAGAGGAGCAGACCCTGAGATGCACCACCAGCCACTCCCATGCGTAATTCTTTACATTTTTAAACCATTTTCGTGCCTATGATCTCACTTTGCATGTCACAGCCACTCTGTGTAGGTAAAAGGCACATTTTTTTTTCTACTTCACTGATGAGAAAACTGAGGCATGAAAAGCCCTAGTGATTTGCTCAAGGTCACAACATTCTAACTGAATCCCCATGCAGAATAGGCTATTTATATCATACAGCAAAATTCAGTCATTGCTTTCCTGGTCTTTCCATTTTTAAGCCAATAACCTGAACGGTCTATTAGGAAGTGAAGATATTTTCCTTTCTTTTATACTTGAACCCTTGAAACAAGTACTTCAGAATTTTAATGTGACTACAATTTCTCTAAATTTCATTGTTCATGTCAAAGCGTTTGCTAAAATATAGCAAAACTACTGTTCCTTTCAAGGGGGTCAAAATGTTTTCTGTGGGTGGAAACGTGTCCTGTGCATGAAGATGAAAGCATCTTTGTTGTACTCTTCCTTGGGGACTCTTTCTAGGGTTATTACTAAAGTCAAGAATAGATCAGAAATGGAGAAAAGGTAGGATATCAAGAATAGCTTTCATGGAAAATTGAAATCATTCCTTTTAAAGTTCACAAATTCCACTCTGAGGACAGACCCCCAGCCTTGCAGGATGGGCTCTTCCCAGATAGAAAGGTGGCAGCCACGAGAGGATTTTGATGCAACTGTGATTGATGTCAGCAGGTCCAGACGGTGATATTTTATGACAAATTTAATGGACATTTGTTAAGCTGATTCAACGGCACCAGCCCTGGGCTCGATGGGGCCGGGAGATACAAAAGGAGGACATCATCTATGAAGGTCTTTGGGGCCAGTTAGGGATGGAAATGCCACTGATTCGAGTTTTGCACACCCTCTGCATGCTAGGTGCTCTTAACACCATCATTTCATGTCTGTCTCCCACAAACCCCACTGCAAGACAAGGCTATCGGGAGATTCAGTGACTCCTGGTGACCAGGTGGCTGCCCCCAGTTTTGCATCCAGGTCCTTTGTCTCTGAGTGAAGGGCTCTCGTCACTAAGCCAGACAGGAAGCAGCTACGGAATGACTGTGTCACAGCCTAATGCTGGGACACGCATCCCAGGTGCAGATTCCTGCTGGCACCGATGGTATAGGAATTCAGAGTTGAGGACAAGATCCTTTGGGGCTCGAGTTATGGTGGATTATGCTTCATAGAAGAGACGAAGTATGGACATTTTAGCGCTGCTTTAAGCAGTGAAGAAGTGGTGTGGAAATGTTTTCAAGGAGGAAACGCCTTTTTAATAGAGACTTGGCTGGTTAACAGAACTTTTCTTTCTTGGGATGAACGTCATCGCTTCTCTTATATCCTGAAGCATCAGCTCTCCTGGTGGAGACACGTGAGCACTGCCAAGGGCCTGGAATGTCCCAAGAGGGTAAGAATAGCCACGATGAGAGACGGCTGCTTCTGGCCTCTGGTCGCTGCAGTTGTCAGGAAGGCTTTGCCTCACACAGCTCGGGACCGTCTCAACCAGAGACAGAAGAACGACCTTGTGCTCCTGGGCTTGAATCTTCCCTTTAGTATCTCCAGCTCTCACCTGGGAGTCTTTTGTAGCTAAGATACATTTTTTCCTGCAAAGATTTCCCACCTCCTTGGAGAACACAGGCTCCGGAAGTCTCCAGCCACCTTGAGTCTGTGACCCCCTGAAAGCATGGACCAGCTGGACCTGCTGGGGTTCCTCGTCATCACCCTAAACTGCAACGTGACCATGGTGGGTGAGTAGCGCCAACCCCTGCAGAACACTGGTTCTGCCTTGGGTCACTTTTCCTGGCCCTCCCCCATGAGTAAGGCCTGCCTATCCCTGGAGGACAGGGAACCAGGGCTCAAGCTTTCCTCTAATTCTCCATTATTTAAGGAGGCTCCCCCATCCTTTAAGGATGTCTTGGGAGTGAGCAATGTTTCTCTCAAGGGGAGTCTTTTTGCTGACATTTGGGGGCTGAGCAGATGGGAGGAGTATTTTTGTGTAACTCTTCTCTGGCTACGTTACCAGGAAAAGGAACAATACAGTCAAAGTTAGAGAAATTCATGCCTTGAATGAGCTTTCTTGTTCATCTTTTTAGGGTTTATCCTTGAAGCTCCATTCGTAAAGATTAGTAAGTTCTCTGTGCACTTTAAACCAAATCCCAATTTTAGTTTAGTTTTTATTTTTTTGACAAAGAAAGTAATACGTTTTCTGAGTTTGGTGTAGCCAAGTTAAATTTTCAGAGAGGTATGGGTGTCCTAGTAAAGGGGATTGAGAAAAGGATTAAAATATGTCTGTGAAGTGGTTGATATTTTCTTCATTGCTTTTTAGTCGAAGCCAACTTGGTCTTAAAAGTTTGAGTTAATGACTTTATCACGTAATGGTCACACAGTCCTTGAGTTGAACTGCCTTCGTTTATAAGAGAGTTTAGTTTTTCTGATGTCAGGTGATGATTTCTGTATCTCATCACAAAACAGAATATTTACAAATTATTTTGACTGGGTCTTCAACACACTCCAAAATAGTTGACTCATGAAATGAAAATAGGATTTGGAAGTTATTTTGATTTCTATGTTAGCCTCATTTATTCATGATAAATTGAAGAAAGACAAACTTCAATTCATAATAGCTGGAATAGGGGGGAAGGAGTTCTGAATTACTGAAGAGTCTAAAAAACTGAATGTTCTTCAAGAAATTTGATTTCAAGGGCTTCAGAGCAACATGAAAGGGCTACAGAGCCCACTGATTACATAAAGATCATGTGGACTCTTACCATAGAGAAAACTCACTGAAATTAGTAGCTTGTATTTGCTATACACAGTTACAGGAATGCACTAACATCCTTGAAAAAGTTCATTCTTTTTAAGAGGAAGACTTTATTTACATCCGCCCAATTTTCTTTCTAGAACTTTCAGCCCAAACTCTGAACTAGCCAAACTAGATTAAACATTTTAGTATTCATGCTTCTTTAAATCTGCCAATTTCAAAGCATTTTACAAACACGTACAGGCATACCTCGTTCTATGGTGCTTCTCAGATACTGCATTTTTTTTTTTTAACAGTTGAAGGTTTGTGGCAACCCTGCCTCAAGCAAGTCTATTGGCGCCATTTTTCCTACAGCATTTGCTCACTTCATGTCTGTGTGTCACATTTTGGTAATTCTCACAATATTTCCAACTTTTTCATTGTTATTATATTTATTCTGATGAGCTGTGATCAGTGATCTTTGATGTTACTACCACCAGTGGCTGAAGGCTCAGAGGATGGTTAGCAATTTTTAGCAACGAAGTACTTTTTACTTAAGGTATGTGCATTGTTTTTTATCATGCTATTGCACGCTTAATAGACCAAGGTATAGTGGAAACACAGCTTTTATATGCACTGGGAAACCAAAAGATCCGTGTGACTCGCTTTTTGGGGGGTGGTCTGGACCTGAACCCGCAGTATCTCCGAGGTGTGCCTAGTTGAACACACTGTCCGACACCTTGTAAGTGCTCATTAGACATTCGTCCAATGAGCTGACAGGCTGATACTGTTGCTGTGACTTACACACTTAGTTCTCCAGGCTCAGCACCAGTAAAGATTTAAAGCTGTTGCTGGGAGGAGGAGATGTGTTTGTCTGGCTGTGATGGCGCCCTTCCTGTGCCTCTTTCCAGGGAAGATCTGGCTTATCTTCATGGTGCTGCTGAGGATGGGGGTGCTCATCCTGGCCGGGTCGCCGGTCTACCAGGATGAGCAGGAGAGGTTCGTGTGCAATACTCTGCAGCCCGGATGCGCCAACGTTTGCTACGACATCTTCGCCCCCGTGTCCCACCTGCGGTTCTGGCTGATCCAGAGCGTGTCTGTTCTGCTTCCATCCGCCGTCTTCAGCGTCTACGTGCTGCACAAAGGAGCCGAGCTGGCGGCACGTGGATCCCGCTGGCTGGATGATGACTCGGAGGACCACGACGGCCCTGGACTGACCCCGGGGGCCAGGCGCTGCCTGACGGTGCCGGACTTCTCCTCGGGCTACGTGGTCCACCTCTGCCTCCGGACCCTGACGGAGGCAGCTTTCGGTGCCCTGCATTACCTCCTCTTCGGATTCTTGGTCCCCAAGAGATTCTCGTGCACGCACCCTCCTTGCACCAGCGTGGTGGACTGTTACGTCTCTCGGCCCACGGAGAAGTCCATCCTGATGCTTTTCGTCTGGGCGGTCTGCGCGCTGTCCTTGTTGCTCAGTGTCGCCGACCTGGTCTGCAGCGTGCGCTGGGACACGCGCAGGCGACACGGCGGGGCCCGGAGGAGGCCGTGTCAAGGGGCGGGGAGTGCGGCGCGGGAGGGACACGGGGCGCCCGAGGGACGTGGGGCGCGCGCTCGCCGGGGCCTGCGGACTGGAGGGCAGGGCGCGTACAGCCCCGCAGCGGAGCCCACTGAGCCGGGGCACCCAGATCTGCCAGGAGAGGACGAGAGCGACGCGCTGTCCTCAGCCAGCGACCAGCCGCGCGGGGCCGGGCCGGGAGCGGCGGCCCCGGTGTGGGAGGAGCGGCCCTGCGCGCCAAGCGCCGCGCTCCCGGGCCCCAGCAAGTCCGAGTGGGTGTGAGCGGCCGGCGTCCCGCCCCGGGAGCGCGGCAACCAGGACCGAGAACATCGACCTGCTGAAAGGTGAGCTGGCGGGACAGACCGACTTCCTGAGAGGCTCCGGTGCAGCGCAGCAGGGATTTAATTTAGATGAAGCCTTCTGGGGAACCCTGCACTTGGCGTGCAAATGCGGATGGAAGCTCCAAGGATTAACCGGCGAGCATCAGGTCCATGAGTTTGTCGCACTGTAGTTCTATTGTCTTATTTTACCGCAGTATGGGCTTGAAAAGCACGTTCTTAGGATTTACAGAGCTTATGAATATTTTAATGTTTTCGGGTGGATTCTTTTGACGGTTTGTTGTTGTTTGTTTTGGTTTGTTTTTCTGCTTAGCCAAAAAGGGCATCTGTTACGCACATCGTCCATAGAGGGATATTAGTTTAACTTCTCCGAACCCCTTTAATAAAATGAATGCTGATTGCGTTGCCATATCACACTTCCTACTTCACTGTGTTAAAGGAGAAACCACACATGCAGGAATATGACTGAAAACTTTGGGGTCTTTTGGGGGTCATCTTGGGTTCTTATTGCATGTGGGTGTGAGGTGCACAGGATGAAGGGTGGCCGCTGGCTTGCTTTAGTGTCGCTGGGCTGTTGGCTGGGTGGCTGTCCTCACTGAGCAGAGGGGGGCACTCTGGCTGCTGACAGGCCTAGAGTTGCCACACGGCTTCCAGTCCCGGCTCTGTGTCCTTGAGACAGTCATACAGTTAGGGCTACCCTGAGGGTCTTCATGTCCCAGGGAAGCAGATGAGGAATGCTGCAGGTGTTCCAGCCTTGTGGTCTGTGCTGATGCTCCGGGGGTGGGGGGGGTTATCCTAGAGACACAGCAGTCTCACCTCTCAGGGGAGCCCCTCTGCTCTCCTCCGCTCGCCCTGGTTCCGGTCCAGGTGCTGTCCAGTTGGAGTGTGAGTCTGTTAGAGCTTCCGTGCTGCCTTCAGCTGCCACGCGGAAGACACAGTGCAGCAGAAAGACAGGGTAAGCCTGCTCCTCTTATGGCAAGGAAGAGCCACTGGGTGGCCCCCCAGAACGGATGAAGAACCTCTGGTCCCCAAACCCCCAACGCTGAGGAAGAGGAACTGCCCTCCATGCCAGCAAATAGTAAAAACAAAAGTGAACCAAGGCACCCAGGGAACCAGTGGGCACTTTTAACTGTTCTAAAGATGACTTTGACAGTGAAATATCAGCCGCGATGGGGAATGACATCCTCCTTGATCTATCTAGAGTGTCAAAGCCATTGGTTAAAACTTAAAAAAAATCATCCAAAATTGGTTTTGGCATAAAGCTCTTTGAATGAATGTACCTGGTTTTTGTTGTTTTTTTTTTTTTGCGGTACGCGGGCCTCTCACCGTTGTGGCCTCTCCCTTTGCGGAGCACAGGTTCCGGACGCGCAGGCTCAGCGGCCATGGCTCACGGTCCCAGTCGCTCCGCGGCACATGGGATCCTCCCGGACCGGGGCACGAACCTGTGTCCCCTGCATCAGCAGGTGGACTCTCAACCACTGCGCCACCAGGGAAGCCCTGGCAGGTGGATTCTTAACCACTGCGCCACCAGGGAAGCCCAAATGTACCTGCTTTTAACCCCTGCAGTAAATCTCTCTCCCACTCTCTGTCTCTCTCTCAATTGCTCCTCGATCCGTCGATAACCGCGAACCATGACTCAGACCCCATCCTTCAGTATTTGGATTGGCGTCTGGCACATAGCAAGTGCTCAGTAAGTGTGATTTTTGTGCCTGATATTCCTGAAGTATTCAGGGCCAAATCTGGTTCTTGTCCCTTTCAGCATGCAGTTCTGATGGAGTTCCAAGGTTGGCCACAGTCTTAAAGACATAAGAATTCTCTAGGGCCTTCATTGCTATTTAAAAAATAAGTTCCATAGACCCCTCAATACCCCAATGCGAGCCTTGATAATGTTGAGTGAAGAAAGGAAATCAAATTAACAAATATTGGTAGGTGTGCCCATGCAGGGCTCCCAGATGACAGCTAGGAAAGGAAGGTGGTGAAGGCTGAGTGGGGACTCCCTCCCAGCCATGGCCCCAGAGAAAACTGGGCCCTGTTCTCCTATGAGTCTTATGAGTCCATGCTTGGATTTGGGTTTACAGACGGTGCCTGTGTTTGGGTGGCACTGGGAAGGGCTGCTTTGGCCTCTCTGCTGATGTCCCAAATCCCACTATCAGAGGATCAGAGCCTTGAAGTTTTTTCCATGGAAAACTGTAAAATCCATTCAGAGTGATGGAGGCCAAGAGAGGGGGAGAGGTGTGGAATCAAGGATAAGACATGTGGGTTCTGTCCCCATGTGCATCATTTCTTGGCAGGTCACTCCCTTCCTTTGGGCCTCAGTTTCCTTCTCTAAGGGATAAGGGCCTGGACTAGATGATTCCTTCGTGTTCTTACATGGTTAGGAATCCACCAGTGATGGGTGTCCTTTTAACCTCAATAGGGGCTGGTTTATCAGGCCTGTCCATCCTCTACCTGCCTGAGCACAGGTTTCCATAAATGAAAATGGTCAGAACAGGAGAGACCTGCATGTCCCGGGGAGAGCTGCCATGGAAGAGAGATGCAGACCTCATGAAAGGGGGCGATGAGGACGACTCACCAGCTCCCCACTCTGCTGAGAGATGGCAGAGGCTGCGTGGGCAGACGTGGGGTCATCTGCTGTGACCCCTCACTGTGAGAGCAAGGTTGCAGAAGAGGCTTCAAGCATTCTGGAGCGTGGTTGGCAGTGTTGGCATGATGGTGGCCACCTTGTCGGAACACACAGGGGGTGACCCTCCTCTTCTCTTTGCTCTCACAGGCCACTGTACATCTCCCCTGGTTCAGAACTTAGGTTTTGAAGCCTTTGAAGATCTTTTCTTTCTTTTTTAAAAATAGTAATTTATTTATTTATTTTTGGCTGCGTTGGGTCTTCGTTGCTGTGCGCGGGCTTTCTCTAGTTGCGGGGAGCCAGGGCTACTCTTCGTTGTGGTGCGCGGGCTTCTCACTGTGGTGGCTTCTCTTGTTGCAGAGCACGGGCTCTAGTCGCGGGGGCTTCCGTAGTTGTGGCTCATGGGCCCTAGAGCGCAGGCTCAGTAGTTGTGGCGCACGGGCTTAGTTGCTCCGTGGCATGTGGGATCTTCCCGGCCCAGGGCTCGAACATGTGTCCCCTGCATTGGCAGGCGGATTCTTAGCCACTGCGCCACCAGGGAAGTCCTGAAGATCTTTTCTAGTCATCTAAGGGGAGGGGGAAAAAAATCTCAGACTGTATCCAAAAGGTAAAAAACGGCGAAAATCGTGTGGCTATCATCCTCCTTTCCAAGATTTTAGTCTTCCTCTCTGCATCTTTGGGACGCTGGGTGAGTGCAGGATGGTTCACAGGCTTGTGTTCCTCCCACAGAGTGTTATTGAGTCACCCAGTGCCCAAGGTAGAGGCAGCAGGAGGTAAGGTAATTGTAGCTGCTGCAACAGATCACCCCAATCTTAAACATTTAACACAGAAGTTTCATAAAGTACAGAGCCAAGTTTTCTGATGGATGGGCAGCTTTCCTCTGTGTGGTGACTCAGGGGTCCTTCCATCCTAGGCTCTACCATCTTCCGTCTGCTGTGGAAGAGGCCAGACTGGTTCCAAGGCCAGGTCTGGAGAGGGCACAGGGCACACCTGGCTAGAACTCGGTCCTGACTGCTTGGAAGGCTGTGAAGGGTGGCCTAGTTACACAGCTGGCCCCTGCATCCGTGGATGGATTGAATTCAACCAACCATGGATCTAAAATTTTTTTTTAAATTCCAGAAAGTTCCAAAAAGCAACACTTGAATTTGCTGCATGCAGACTATTTACATAGCATTTACATTGTATTTACAATTATTTACATAGCATTTATATCGTATTAGGAGTTATAAGTCATCTAGAGATGATTTAAAGCGTAAGGGAGGATGTGCTTAGGTTATATGCGAATACTAGGCCATTTCATATACGAGACTGGAGCACCTTCGGATTTTGGAACCAATTCCCAGCGGATAATGAGGGATGACTGTCCGGGAAGAAGGAGGAAAAGTTGGGGCCAACAGCTGTCCAGTATTTGCCTCAGGCAGCACCCACGCCCTGGGTACCTGCCCTGTGGGAGGGATTTAATGCATTCTCAGTGGCCAACGAACCAGTCTCAGGAGGGAAGCTAAGCGAGGACGTTAGCTCGGGTCCCTGCACAGGCTTCACTGGGCCCGCAGAGAGGAGAAAGGAGGTGACGAGGTTGAAGAGAACTCACGGAAAAGGGCCTGGAACCCAAATCTCTTGTACTGGGAACTGCCGTCTTAGATATGTGCGTTTCAGACGAGAAAGGATCTTAGTGGGTGTAAGTGCACAGCGATGGTCTTTGCTCAGTATGAATGGCTCGTTAGATGCTGTCTAAGTCTAGCTTTCTAGGTTAGCTTTCCAGAAATCTTCCCAGTTGCTGTCCTGGCCGCGATGAGCACCAGCTGGTGGAGCCCAGGTCTGAACCACCATGCCTGACCCTGGCTGCCCGGAGACAGATGCGCAAGAGAGAGCTCAGTGAGATGATGCGCACTCGGCCGAGAGAGGGATTATTTACGGAAAGAGTAAACGCGACTCTTTTTTTGTAGGACGCTAAAATCCACTGCGAGAACCACTGCGAATTTTCTGAGTGTGAATCTGGTTTGTGGCAGGAGGTGAGGAGGAGGCCGGTGTTTTGCAGTGAAGGCTTGTCCGGGGTCGCCCCCTGCTGTGGGGACGCTGCCACCATTAATTCGGCATCCCAACTGCAGGACCCGGCTGGCAGCCGATCCCCTGAGCCCTGCCGGCTGTGTTTTGGTTGTTCTGTGGGAGAAATGTTTCCTAGAAAGCAAACAGATGTCTCTCCCACACACACACACACACACACATTGGAAATAGATGAATGTATATTTTTCCTCCCTCTTGTCCATCACAGGGTGATGGACGACTTTCCTCAGGCAGCTTTCTCCTCTGCGCTGTGACCCAAGAGAGAGATGTGAGTGGCAGAAAATCGAGCCGAAAGAAGTGACTAAGTTTTCTCAGAAGCTAACTCGGATGAAATGCGTTTCATGGAGAATTCAGGAAATTCAAAATCAAATGCAAATACTAGATTTTAGTAAGAGTCTCCTCCTTCCGCAGACAGGTGGAGCACAGAAGTACGTGACCCGTGTAAAGGATGCAGTGATAGTGTAGCATGTGCCCCTGGCCGACTGGCATCCACATTCCAGGCTCCCCGCCAATCGTCCTGCCGAGAGGTTGCTGGGGAGGGTTCTTCTCCCTGCAGCCCTCCCTCCCTCCTCTGGCGGGTGCTTCCTGCTTTCCACACCGCCCCTGTGTGTGCTTTATCAATAGGCTGAGAAATGAGATTTCAAATCAGTGCAGCTCCGTTGATTAACCAGTATTTATTGAGCATCAGCTCTGCACCTAGCATTTAATCTCTTAGTATTGTTTCTTTCTATGAGGCTAAGAGAAAAAAGAAAATCAGCTTATTACCTGAGAGGCCAGCAAACGGATGGGAAGAGCTCTAGCTAAAGGCCATTGTTCCGGTTCAAATAACTCCTCCAATTCCTGTCAACTTTGATTTTCTCCGCCCTGAAAGGAGCATGTAAGGACTGCCTTTGTGGGCTTGTTGGGAAGTTCAGATGAGATCGTGAAGGTGGATGCCCCCCGGCAAGAGAACAGAGCCGTGTGTAAGGTGTGTCCGGGGCGGTGGGTTCACCCATGCTTGACAGATGACTCTAAACAGGTCTGTCCAGGAATTTGTGCTGATACGACATTTGCATGAGGAGGAAGGTGTCCGCAGACTCAGGGATGCCCCCAACCTCCTCCCCACATCCTTTCTGACCAGCAGAGGCCTCTCTTGGGCCATATTTAGGATGTAATATTTCTAAGCACCAAAATGGTAATTTATTTCTGGTGGTGGTCTCTTGACCATTTTCACTCTGTTCTGTTCTTGCTTATCCCCACCCAGAAAGAGCAGGGTTTAAGAAATCTCAGCCGCAGATCTGGGAATTGTATTAGGTTAACTTTGGAAAACAGGGGGTGAGAAATTAGGGCTAATGGAGAAATTGTGGACACTCTGGCCTCCTGGGAAAGAGATAATTTAACAAGACAATGATTCTTCCTCTTGGGGTTGAGAGGCAGCCCCTTATTTCTAATTTACTTTATTTTTCCTACGGTGTCTGTCCACTTCCCTGGCTTTCACGTGATCAGGCTGCAAACTGCAAACGTTTGGCCTGAGATGTGGATTTGTAATAAAAGATGACAGCTGAGACCCTCAGAGGTGGAGTTCAGAGTGGATCCTGCAAACCTTGCAGCGTGACTACCCAGGAAGCTGTGTAGTGGACGTGCTAACAGATGCAAATATCTCTCTTCATTTACTATTCTTCCTTCCAGCTGCTTGCTAAACAGCCACAAAAATTCCCTTGCGGCTGTAACTTGTCAAATAAGGTGTCTGCAAAGGTGCCTGAGGTCTTTTCCCCCTGGGTTTATGAAATGATGTGTTATTTTGTGTTTAAGAATTTGTTTTCCTTTTCTTGTGCTTTAGAAGGTTAAAGTGCTTTTGACCTCAGAAATAGTATTTGAGAGGCAATTAAATGTCTATAAATTGGTCGTCTTCACCTGGGATATTTGATCCGAAAAAAGCCTCACGCATTATTAAAGTTTACACTGAGCGTATCTAGGGCCATTTCCTTCAGAAATAAAAATTCAGTCATTTCATAGAGGTGGTTTGCGGGATTGGCCATTAGAAGGAAATAAAGTCTTATGCTAAAGCAGGTTCGTCAGATTTTCTTCTGTGCGGGGAGTGGCTCTTCAGAGAGCAGTTGAGAACATCATTAAGCCTGTACTCCAGGGAAAAGGAAATGTTTCCATTCTCCCACCAGCTGAGGGCTCTGGGAACAGTAGCTTTTTTTGTTTGTTTGTCTTTGTTTCCTCATCTATTAAAAAGAAGTGTCACCTTTCAGAAGTAAGATAAATGTAAATATGGAAGATGACTTTTTATGTCCACGTATTTATCGAGCATTTTTAGTATGTCTGGTACTTGTACAAGGCAAGAGATGAGTTACAAGAGAAAGATAAGGAAAGACCATTTTGATGAGACAATTGGGGAATAAATGCAGGCAACATATGCTTAAAAATTAAATTTCATGGTTCAGACTTGGATATTTCATTATAAAAATTATGTTGTTTATAAATAAACCACCATTGAGCTGAATGGCAAACCTTCTCAAAGTAGAGGAATTGGGCCACGTGGCGGCTGAGCCTCGGCTGTGAAGCTACCGCACCTTCCTGGGCCCTTCGGGTGCCCCTCTCTCAGGTACTTGCCTACTCACTGCCCTGCTGGCCGGGGCTCCTCCCCTAGACTGCACCCCCAGGAGGCCTCCCAAGCCCATTCCCTCCAGCACCTCTCTCATCATCTTGGAATCTTCCATCTGCCAGGGGCCTTAGTGACTCAAACTTAACGAGCTAATTTTACACCTGGGTAAATGAAGGTCCAGGAAGGTGAAGTCACTTATCTAATATAATCTGGCCAGCTGATGGCCAAGCCTTCCCACTCCCATCGCTCCGCTCTGGGATGCCTTCTTGAAGGTAGTCAAATAGAAGGGGTTATTGTTCACAAAGCTGAACGTTGACAATAGTGTAAGCTTTCTAGGAGGTTAACAAATGAACAGGGGGTGCACGGTCCCCATAGAGTGAGTCCTACATATATACATTCACACACACATGCGTATGTACATATTCTTTTTCATATTCTTTTCCACTATAGTTTATTACAAGATGTTGAATATAGTTCCCTGTGCTCTCCAGTAAGACCTTGTTGGTTTTGAGTAAGTCTTGAATAGTGGTATTTGAGGCCGTATGAGAGGTCTACAGAAGAAGAATGCAATTGGTGTCTGATTACAAGTTAGAGCGGCAGACATTTCTTGAAGTTAAAACAGTTATAATGGAAATATAAGAACACAGAAGTTTTGTAATAATGCCCCTAGCCTCGCTCTGTAACACAACATCATCATCTTTTTGTAGTCTTAGCTTCTTAGGTGTTAAAATTTATAACTGCACTTGTAATACTTTTATTCTGCTTTTCCCCCTTGCTCACCGATCATACACATTGTTCATGATTCTCTGCTCTTTATCAGCCGTTTGAATGGATGCGAAATAGTCCACCAGGTGACCACGCTGATCACCAACCCCAGCCTCTGCTATGGAACGTTCAGATTGCTGTTGACTAAAGTGCTTCTCGCTTTTTGATATTAGACAATAAAATAACATGGGCACACAGGCCTTTTCTCTTATCAGGTTATTTCTTTACGATAAATTTCCAGACAATTTTTATTAAAGTTTGCATACATTCTCAACTATTAAACCACTTTTGACTCCAGGCAGACCATATGTGATGCTTCTATAATTTCGTGGGTTGAATTTAAAATGCTAACCCTGAAGATGCCATTTCCCTGTCATGCTTTGTCGAGAACTTGGGGGAGTTCCCTCCAGGTAGATGGCGTGTCTGAGTCCCCCACTAAGTCTGTCAGTGAAGTTGACCTTGGACATGGAACTGAGTCACAGTGACACACGTTAGTTACATTTTAGTCATTAACCTGTTCGTAAAATAGTCATCCTTACCTATTAGAGAATTTAAATCCAATAAGATTTACAAGTTGGGCCAGCTTTTCAAAGAACTTGATCAGCTAGGTGTGTTTCAGTGCACTCCAGTTGTAATTATTTAATCATGATTTTCCCCCATGCCTGAGGAAATTGCCTTTCCGGAATAAATTTCAGTCCACGTTAAACTCAAAAACACAATTCTATGTTTTTCAGCTTGTGGCTCCCAGCTGTCCTGATTAAGAGCTGGTCTTGCCCTGTTCCCGGGCTCTTCTGCCCCTCTACTTTATTTCAGCTTGGCAACCCCCAGACCCAGGTACGCCTGGAAGTAAGGAGGTTGACGAGCTGTCGAGAGGCGGTGGAATCTGCACTGCTCTGACGGGCGGGGTTGGGGAATGAGGAAGAGGGATGAGATCCTGGGTACTTGGTAACTTTCACCAGAGGAAACCCTGGTGGAAGATGGATGCTGATGGTTTCTGGTTTGGAGGTGCCGAGGTTGAGTTGTCTGTGGAGCGTTCAGGAGATGCCCAGCTGGAAGTTGGTCTTACTGGACCAGAGCTCAGAGGTGTTTGGCAGGAGACAGATTTGGGAATAATCAATGTAGAGCTGCTATCAGATCCTTGGGCATTCGTGCCCACGCTCTATCCTCTGCTTCAGGCAACCCCTAAGGGACAGGAAAAGAGCCAGCGGGGTCAGCAAGACCTTCAGGATCCCTATGGCCACTTCTAAGGGGTGAGTCCCTTGTCTCCTCATAACAACCAGACCTCATAGCAAAGCAGCCCCGATTATTCACCCTGAGCAGGGACTGAGTCGGTGGGACAAACAGCGGATCTGCAGTATTCCAGAAGCTGTCACATATCCGTGCTTGAGTTTATATATTCCTTTAAAACTCTAAGCTCTTTCCTTCTGTGTCCTCCTTTCTGACACCACCTGGGTTTCCACCCAAAGCCTCTGATGAGATGTATCATATTTACTACACCCCAGGGGGGCCCAGTGTGCGCCGTGTCCCCCATTCCTTGTATTTCCGTGTCGTTGGCAGGGGGAAGGGTCTGGCATCCTGCACCTGATTTGGTGGATAGAGCAGAATTACTTATTTACGTAACGTTATTTCTATAGGCATGAGTTGATATCAAACCTGGTCTTTCGTTTAAGTGTCCTTATGCTGTTGCTTCCATTGTTTGTTCTTGTTGCCAGATTGTCTTTTTCTCAGATGAAATTTACCTTTTTTGCGGGGGGGAAATATTATTTAAATTTCATCATGCTGATATCTTTTATTGCCAGTTTTACTTTCCAGACACACACGGACATGATGCCCCAGCAATAGTGGGTAGGGTGCTGGGGAGAGAAGAGGGCCAGGGCGGTGGCCTAAAGGGGCCGCCCAGCGGCTGGCCTTTCTGGAGAGCTTGGTCCTAGCACCCAAATTGATGCCACTATAAGTCACAGTCTCCAGTAGGGTCCCCACCACTGTCCCCCCAGCTCCATGTTTTCTTAGTTAGCTTCCCATCAACCATTTTAAACTCTTCTTCCCCACTCCCACCTTAGCTGGTGACCTTGCTTACTACCTGCCCTGCCTGGATTTCCTTTTTTTAGCTGCTCCATGTGGCTTGCAGGATCTTAGTTCCCTGACCAGGGATCGAACCCAGGCCCTGGCAGTGAAAATGACGAATCCCAACCACTGGACTGCCAGGGAATTCCCCTGTCTGGATTTTCTGATTGAATCTGTCATAACCCCCCTACAGGATAGGTAGTGGGGCTCAGCGTACAAATGAAAAGTTAGAGAAGGTACAATAAACTCCAAGTTCCCCACTGTAGCCCCAATATAGGGCCTAGTGTCTGGCGCCAGGTAGCTGTTCAATAGGCGATTTTTCAAGTTAATTTTACCATAGGAGAAACTTAAAACTATGGGGAGACGGCAGCACAGAAGGAAGGTTTGAAGACATGAGATAAAGAGGAATCAGTAACAGAACAGCTATTCGACCTGATGGAGGATCAGACAAAGAATGCAGGTGAGGGGATCGGCCCTGAGTGGAGGGGAGACGTCTCCTTGGAGACCAGAGGCAAGGGGGTCAGGGCAGAGCAGACGGGATACTCACGGGAGGGTGGGGAGTGTCTGTGGGCAAGTGTGTTTGGAGAAAGTCTGGAACAGCTGCCATGGGGAACGGAGAAGGAAGCTGACCAAGGACCCACACAAGAGATCAGCCTGTGTCCCTCTGGCTGGAGGAGAAGGGCATTAAGTGAGTGTCTACTGCATGCCAAGAGCACAGGTCAGGTCACTTGATCCTCTCAGTAGCCCTGAGGGTACCATTTGACAGATAAGGAAACCAAGGCTCACTGGTAACTTTCTCAAGGCCACACAGTGAAGGAAACTGCAGCAGGAATTTATTAGTAGATCTGACTCCAAAAACCTGTGTTCTTTCCCCATACCCCACCGCCCCTTGCAAGGTTTTGGCTCATTAAGGACAAAAGCCCTCCCTAAGCCGCAATCAACTCTTGGCCGGCTCGAGGCCTCTTCATCACTCCTTTCTGGGCCAGGAACAGAGAGGACGCTTACGGTCATGGAGGGACCACCTTTGCCAGCTACTGATTTTTCCATGAGGAGAGGATTTCTCAGCTGCTTGATGCCCTCACTCTGTGTGCCTCTCCCACTGGGTATGTAGCAGTCTGTTTGCACTTGACCCTTTGATCAGATGCCCGACTGCGCTGCTCGGGGCATAACGAACCTCAGCCATGTCTTCTTACACAACTTAAAGTTCAATAGTGATATAAAACTTCTAAAATTCACTTTTTATAAACTGAATCCAACAAGTCTTTAAAACAGAGGTGTGCACACTACTATATATAAAATTGATAAACAACAAGGACCAACTGTATAGCACAGGGAACTATATTCAATATCTTGTAATAATCTACAAGAAAAGAAAAGAATTTGAAAAGTTATATATAGGTTGTATATACATATATACACATATATATGTATATATGTGCATGTGTGTGTGTATATATATGTATATATATATATGTACATACATATATATATATATATGAAACTGAGTCACTTTGCTGTAGAGCTGAAACATTATAAATTAAGTATACTTCAATAAAATAAAAGGCCCAGAGGCGTGACATGATATTTCTATGACTCTTGGAAATTTTTTCTAGTTGGGTGGGGCCCATCCATGGCTGATGTTTGAAATTACTCATCAAGATTCAGCTCTTGAATTAAATATTCAAGCTTGGATACCTTTTAAAGTCCCAAGGCTTTGGGAGAAACTGCTCCCTGTATCACCTGGTATCAGCAATTACTTTGGTGATCATGACAGATCAATAACTGTGATAAGAGGACAAGGAAGGTGATAAGTCCAGGGAAGGGGGTGGACTTCTTGGGGATGGAGGGGAGAAGACATTGGTACCCAAGTGGGAAGAGGGAGAAAAGGAGGAGAGACTAGAGTCCCAAAGACCAACTTTGTGTGAGAGACGCCAAGGGACAGAGAAGGGAGCCCAGGCAGGGAGCTGGTGCTTGAGGAGATCAGGGCAAACACCAGGATGAAGGGCCAGAGGCAGAGTTTAAGGCCCCATCATTGTGAGGCTGGGTAACAGCATGTGGGGATAGGGTGCAGAGGGAGCCTAGTGGCCTTGGACATTTGGGAAAGTGGAGGAATGATGACTTGCCTTTGTGTGTGGGGGGTCAAAGGGGTCTAAGGGCCTAGCTGATCTGTTGGTAACTCCACATCTCCAAATAGGGCCAACAGAAGCCCAAAAAGACTCCCTTTAGAGAAATGGAAATAAAAACAAAAATAAAGAAATGGGACCTAATGAAACTTAAAAGCTTTTGCACAGCAAAGGAAACCATAAACAAGACGAAAAGACAACCCTCAGAGTGGGAGAAAATATCTACAAACGAAGCAACTGATGAGGATTAATCTCCAAAGTATACAAGCAGCTCATGCAGCTCAGTATCAAAAAAAACAAACAACCCAATCCAAAAATGGGCAGAAGACCTACATAGACATTTCTCCAAAGAAGATATACAGATTGCCAACAAACACATGAAAGGATGATCAACATCACTAATCATTAGAGAAATGCAATTCAAAACCACAATGAGGTATCACCTCACACCAGTCAGAATGGCCATCATCAAAAATTCTACAAACAATAAATGCTGGAGAGGGTGTGGAGAAAAGGGAACCCTCTTGCACTGTTGGTGGGAATGTAAATTGATACAGCCACTATGGAGAACAGTATGGAGTTTCCTTACAAAACTAAAAATAGAACTACCATATGACCCAGCAAGCCCACTACTGGGCATATACCCTGAGAAAACCATAATTCAGAAAGAGTCATGTACCACAATGTTCACTGCAGCACTAGTTACAATAGCCAGGACATGGAAGCAACCTAAGTGTCCATGGACAGATGAATGGATAAAGAAGATGTGGCACATATATACAATGGAATATTATTCAGCCATAAAGAGAAATGAAATAGAGTTATTTGTAGTGAGGTGGATGGACCTAGAGTTCGTCATACAGAGTGAAGTAAGTGAGAAAGAGAAAAACAAATACTCTCTGCTAACACATATATATGGAATCTAAAAAAAAAATGGTTCTGATGAACCTAGGGGAGGGACGTAGAGAATGGACTTGAGGACACAGGGAGGGGAAAGGGTAAGCTGGGACGAAGTGAGAGAGTGGCATGGACATATATACACTACCAAATGTAAAATAGATAGCTAGTGGGAAGCAGCCGCATAGCACAGGGAGATCAGCTCGGTGCTTTGTAATCACCTAAAGGGGTGGGATAGGGAGGGTGGGAGGGAGACGCAAGAGGGAGGGGATATGGGGATATATGTATATGTATAGCTGATTCACTTTGTTATACAGCAGAAACTAACACAACATTGTATAGCAATTATACTCCAGTAAAGATGTTAACAAAACAAAACAAGACTCCCTTGAGTCAGCCCAAGATGAGGGAGTGCATGTGGTCTCCTTGGGGGTATTGGGAGACTCTGTCCAGGTATATCTCCCCAGGGGACCTTGCCAGTAACCCTGCATGTGTTTCTAACACCAATGTTTCCTAATAAATTGTTATTCATTAGTTGGGTCAGAAAGCATGCTTTCTATATTACATTTTATTTTTGGCTTTGTTGGGTCTTTGTTGCTGCATGCGGGCTTTCTCTAGTGGCGAGTGGGGGCTACTCTTCGTTGCGGTGCGTGGGCTTCTCGTTGTGGTGGCTTCTCTTGTTGCGGAGCACAGGCTCTAGGTCGTGGGCTTCAGTAGTTGTGGCACGCAGGCTCAGTAGTTGTGGCACGCAGGCTTAGCTGCTCTGCGGCATGTGGGATCTTCCCAGACCATGGCTCGAACCTGTGTCCCTGCATTGGCAGGCAGATTCTTAACCACTGCACCACCAAGGAAGTCCCATAAATTACATTTTTTGGATGGGGCATGTACTCTGTTTTGTATTCTTTTCCTTGGAGGCTTGTTGGGTTTGATTGGTGAAGAGACTATAATGAAGTTCATTGTAAATAAAAGGAAGCAGGATGGAACTTCATACCGAGAAAGAAATATGGATGTCATCAAAGAGGAGGACACAGAACAGGGTGGAGGGACCCCAAAGACACACTTCCTCTACTTCTCAAATGGGTGCTCGCCCCCAGCCCAGCAGGGTGCCTCTGGATGGGGGCTGGTCCAATGGGGGTGTTATGGGAGATTTGGAGGCAAAATATAGGCCCAGAGACTCACATAGAACTGGGGGTAGAATGGCATCCAGGTTGTGTCAGTAGAGTTTTGGTTGTGCTGGGAAATCACACTGCGGATAATCCAAATGGAATTAACACCTTTTTTTGTTAACTTGACACTTCTCACCCAAGCTAATGAACAGCTTACTGTAAAACCAAACTGGTAACTTTAGGGGCCTGGAAAAGAGTTCCCGGACTTTCCGCAGACCCACCCGCCCTCACGTTATTGAACTTGGAAACTTCTGTGTTAGTCTTGCATTAATCCTTCTTGAGCTGGCACAACACGATTGTGCTGGAAAGTCATGGAATTCACCACATTCATCCTTTAATTAGAATAAACTTGGATTTAAAAGCTTCTGTGTGATTTGGAAAAATCCAATCTTTGGTCTCAGACTGCTAAATCCTCTGAGAATTTTGAAATCCAAATACACAAAGCATAATACAGTGTTAGGTTCTATTAATCTGAAGAGTATGTGAGTCATTTTAAACCTACAGTATTTCAGACTTAGTCATTTCCTTCATATGAAATCCAACTTTCCAGCATAAAAGTTATGAAGGGCAAGGTTTTCCAGCATATAGAACTACACATCTTCAGTGTGGGAACTGGGTGTGGAGGTAGGATTGCTAATGGGCTTTGCAGCATTTTGTTGCAGCTCTGATTAAACTTTTGTTTTTTTTGCTTCATCCAAACTTTGCTTCTCTTAAACTTTCTTCTCTGTTTTTCTCTCCTCTTTATTCTTCTTGCTGTTTAGCTCTACTGGGTGTTCATTTTCTCCGGTGAGTTTTACATGAATAAAGTGTCTGCAGCCGAACACAGTGCTTTGAATCCCCTCTCATATCCTGGTGGTTCACGGAGATGCTGAAGTGTAATTCCCAGTTCCCTGCACAGTAGGTGCTCAACAGACATGTGCTGAATGAATGCATTTTTAGAACAGCATAAAATTTTAAAAAATAATAGAAATTCTCCCTTCTGAGTGGGTTAAAGCACTGACATTTAACCATTATAAGGACAGTGGAAGTCACAAGCATCTCATTGAGGAGTTTATACTTATATCTTTTTTTTTTTTTTTTTTGCGGTACGCAGACCTCTCACTGTTGTGGCCTCTCCCGTTGCGGAGCACAGGCTCCGGACGCGCAGGCTCAGGGGCCATGGCTCACGGGCCCAGCTGTTCCACGGCATGTGGGATCTTCCCGGACCGGGGCTCGAACCCGTGTCCCCTGCATCGGCAGGCGGACTCTCAACCACTGTGCCACCAGGGAAGCCCTATACTTATATCTTGATTTTTCTTGTAAATACGATTTAAAATATACTATTTTTCTCTTGATCATGTCATTTGTTTCTCAGAAGAATTGTGTGAGAAGGGCAGAGTGATAGTACATCAATTATACCTCAGCTTAAAAAAAGAGGAAAAAAAAAGGAAGAGCCACGCAATTATTATTACCCTCATTTCATGGATGAGGAAAATGGAGTCCAGAAACATTGATAATAAAAACTAAGGCAAGAACACAGAAATTCTTAGTCCAGTTCTTTTTGTTTTTTACTTCCCTCCTTTCAGGAGAAGGCAGACTTAACTGTGGTGAACAGTCTGTGGGGAGCTGTGGTGGTCATTACTGCTATTCAATAAATATTTCCAGGCACATGGTTACTTCCCTGCACCCTTTGGGGTGTAATATGGCCATATGATTTGCTTTGGTTCATGACACGTGTAGATATGACACTGCCATTTCCAGGCAGAAACTTTAAGAATCAGTGGCTATATCCCTTCCAACCTATGCAGGGAAGATGGAAGCACGTGCCAAGATAAAGCTTTCAGCAACCTGGCATCTAAGGTGGAAAGAATCCCTCTACTGACACATACTGGACAATGTGTGCAAGTGATAAAGTATTAGCATTACTTTATTGAAGTATAATTGACATACAATATAATATTAGTTTCAGGTGTACAACATAGCGATTTGACATTTGTATACACTGGGAAATGATCCCCACAAAAAGTCTAGTTACCATCTGTCACCCTACAAAGTTCCAAGTTTTCTTTTCTTCTTGTCATGAGATCTTTTAAGATTTGCTTTCTTAGTAACTTCCAAATTTGTACTACAGTATTATTGACTATAGTCCTCATGCTTGTACATGACATCCCTATGATTTATTTATTTTATAACTGAAGTTTGTACCTCTTGACCCCTTCACCCATTTCACCCACCCCTCATCTCCCTCCCCTCTAGCAACCACCCATCTGTTCTCTGTATCTGAGTGTTGTTTTGTTTGTTTTGTTTTTCAGATTCCACATATAAGTAAAATCATATGATATTTGTCTTTCTCTGATAAATTATTTTTTGTTGCATTAAGCCATTGAGATTTTGGAGTTGTCTGTTATGGTAGCAAGACTTAGCCTTATTTTGATTGGTACAGAAACGAAGCAGCATACATGGGTAAAGAATGCTTGGGTCACTGGGCGGCTGGGTGATGAGATGAGTGAATAATCACTTGTGACTGGATAAGGTCCAAGGGATAAATCTCTTCTCTTTGTACCAATGTCCTAAGTGCATAGATTCAAATAAAATGTAAAGCACAAGGATCGAGGAGGGTATTTTTAATGAGGGCACACATATGTTCATTTTCACAAGCTAAGTGTCTACAGCTACATCCTGTATTTCTAATCCCAGTGATGCTATGAAATGATACCTTTTGTTTGGTTCTAACAGATCCTTTTAATAACAACTTCCATTTTAGCAACTTCCACTTCTTTGGCCCCCCAAAATTGTCTGTGTCCTAATTCCTGGAATTAACTTCTTTTTGGTTCCTAAACGGTATTACACAAAATTTGTATCCTGTCTGTGGGTTTGACCTATGACCCTCTGCTTAGACTCTTTCTTACAGAAATTGGATGAGGTGTGACAGTTAAGATCTAAGATCATACTTGTTAGGTAGACTCAGGAAAACCTCAGAGTTTACTTGCGGAATGAATCTCACTTTCCGGGTCTTTGGTCAAGGACTCGTCCCTTCTCTCAGGGTACCTGGAGAAAGAGTAGATTTCTGCACTGAACACACGTTATCCGAAAAATTCTATAACTTAAGCAAAGTTCCAGCATCAGGTAAGATAGTATGAGTTTACTTTTGAAGATACACATGGTGACATACATTCAGGATCACAGCCTGCCTGCCTCTAGGACTACAGGGTGACAGATCACTTGGTCTTGGAAAGTCACACCCAGGTCAGGTCACCACAGGATGAACCTTCATTTCTAGCTGAGTTGGTTTTACTAAATAAACATTTACTGAAGAAAAAGAGTATCTTTCATTGTAATAGCGTCTACTAATAATATATCGACATGATTGGGTCCTTCTAGGTTTACAGGTTGGGTTTAATTTCTCGGTTAAAAGAATCATTCCCTATGTACCCAGTTTTTGGTTGTTTCATTACAAGTGAAAGCAAAAGCATGGTTATCCAAAACAGCCCTGTGTAGCGAGAGCTTCCGTTCAAAACAACATAGCATGAAGTTCTCCCTTTGGACCAGGTGAGGGCACCCTTGTACTCTCCCAAATATTTACTTAAGGTGAAAAAAATAACCACTTCCATTTAAATTAGTTAAACTGGATGACAAAAGCAGTTTGCTTAGTTAACTTCTAGTTGTATTTTGTTTCGCTTTAGATCATAACGTCACCTTCAATTGCAGTTCGCTGGCTTTCAACTCTGCCTACACATGAGAATCATTCACCTGGGGTAGCCTGAGAAAACTTTGAATTCCCAGATTCCATGCCCAGAAGTTCTGGTTCAGCTGGTCTGGGGTGCTGCCGGGACGTGGTGTTTTTAAGAAACACCCCTCTAGCACGTAGGCAGGGGTGAGAGCTACTGCCAGGGTGTTAGTTAATTAGAAACAGGTTTGTTAGAGGATGAACGTTGGAAATAGTTTTTCTAATTTAAATTAGTGTACGGTTCACCTGAGCATTAAATAAGGTGCTATAAATAGGTACTTTTGTCCTTGGTGAATAACGGTTCTCCCCAAGGCTTGGAAAGCCATTAAAACATGGTCATTTAGTTAAAATTTATCCTGACTTTGCTCTTGCCTGGCCGGTCCTCCTTCACTCCATCCTTCTCTGGCCGCCCCATTCCGGGTACCACCAGCCTCTTGGGGCATCTCCTGGAGCGTGTGGTTTAAATCAGCTGAGTTCATCTCCCTTCCCGTTGGTCCTCTCCCTCCGGAGATTTCCGCGGGGCTCAGCCACACTCTCTGTTTGCTGCTCCGGCCTGGCTCTTCAGCACCCAGCGGCTTCGCTTTCTTCCTGGAGGTTCCAGGCCTCTGCTGACCAGGGCATGGTGCTCCCACTTTGGGGCCCTCTCCCTGGTGTGACTCCATCAGCCGCTGACCCCTTCCTTCCTCCCAGTCACTGCCAATTATCGTGTTACTGTGAATGTGGGCAGTGCAGAGCAGGTGAGCTGGCCCGTGTCGGCCAGGGGCCGGAGAGGCAAACGTTCCCGGAGCTCTCCGGGCAGCCTCTCAGGCTGTGTGTTCGAATGTTCCTCTGTAGGTCAGCACCAGACCATGGAAAACCTGGACTCTGGTAGGATTCTGGGACTGGCTGAACACGGCCAGGAGAGCTGATGTCAGGGATGGATGCGCGTGGTGGTTGGTGGCCTCAGGGACTTACACAGACACCAGGGCAGCGGGAAAGGCCTAGGGAAATAGGAGTGACACGTAGGATCTGTGGCTTCTAAGCCCAGCTCTGCTCCTGGCTGTATGACCTTGGGCAAGTCCGGTCCGCTTCGGGCATCAGTTTCCTGGCCTGAAAATGAGGCGCCTTCGTGTGCGTGCGGAACGGCTGTGGGTCTGGATACAGCACAACTTCTGATTCCACGTTCCATCACATATTCTTAGGTCACGCTGCTTTTCCTCGTTCACAGAGCAGCAAGGTTCTCAATAACCCCTTGAAAACTCCAGGATCGCACAGGTGACCTCTAAGACCTTCTTTGGTCCCCTTCCCCTTGACCAGTGCCACCCCCTCCCACCTGGCCCTATCATTCTGACCTTCAGCAGCAAGAAGGCTTCAGACACGGCTTCGTGAAGCTGTCCCTTTCTATACGCCCTCCTCGCAGGCCTGGTCTCCCCACACTGCTGTGCTCAACTATTCCAGAACTGACGCCTCCCCCTCTCTTCCCTTTGGCTGACCTGTATCCTGGCACGGTTTCTATTCTGTGGTGTGCTTCCACGAACACCTGGCTAGACGATGGCGGACAGCCTGCGTCCCTCTCAAGCCAGCAGCGTTCGTGCGCGGCATTGGAGAGCATCCACCAGACTCCACAGATGGACTGCTTGGTGGGAGACGGTAAGGCGTGTACTGAAACGAACGAGCCGACTGCATGGCTCCCCCCAACATGGTCTTCACGATTTATTCTTTCTCCCACTAAATTCTGGTGTGGTGAAGCTTTGGTGAGCTGCTCATTCTTGAAATAAAAGTAACTCAGAAGACAATTTTTTAAAAGACCTATCATTGGATTTCAACCCAGCTTAGATTTTTCGCATAACTGTTGTATCGAGGGTTTAATTCAACTGAGGTCTCTTGGGGCTGTAAACGGATGCAGTTGGGGAATCTTTTCCTTGAGAGAAAGAGTTCAAAATTATGAATACAAAATAGCTGCAGGCCTTCTGTTCAGGGGTCAGGCCTGCACTGCGGGGGGCTCAGTAGTTGAAAGAATTGAAATGAGGGAGCCCGCCTATCCTCCGGTTCTGGAACTTTGCAGCATCGCCAGGTGGCAGTATTGTATCAAGTGTGGAAGTTGATCACCGCGGGCGCTGTGTGCTGCATCTCAAGGGACTATTTTGTAACTATGCTTTCAATTGCATCCTGTGCTCACAACTGTGTGAGGCTCCATGTGTGACTTTTCTTTTGGCAAAGCAATCCGATTTCCTTCCCTCTAACTTGGAAGACTTACAGAAACCTTTAAGGTCATCAATGCAGGTGACATCAATACAGGTGTCACTGTAATGGTGACAGAGTTTGCTCCTTAAACTTCTAATACACTTTCCCCTCTGTTTTGTGTTACTTTCAAATTGCATTCATTATAAAGCAAAAAGAAAGTGTTTCACGTAACTTCTGCCACAAGTACTTTTAATGAGCTTTGGGTTTTCTAATGCTTTTAACCATATTAGACTTTACTTACATTGATCTTCTAGCCACACAGTAACCTTATCCCCTCCTCGTCCCCCCATATTTGACAAGGTTTTCAGAAACTCATACTGGCTCCATGCCCTGGTGAGGGATCCATCTATGTTCACCTAACGCTGATGGCCAAATACTCTTCCTCCCTTTTCCCACTCCTCAAACCTATTTGGAATCTTTAATTCCATTAATAGATACCTTTTGGGTACTAGCAACTTTGCAATTCAAGGAACTAGCGCTGTTTTCATTTTCAGTCTCTAAAATCAGCCTCTGCGATGACACGCGCAGCTTTCTCCTAAGAGCTGTCCTCAGAATTGTAGCCATTTTGTACAAGTGATGAAAGGTGGCATTTTACAAGGCTATACTGAAGAATTAGTAAAGGAAAAAACTTCAAAGTTGACCCTTTACCACCGTCACATAGTTGAAAATATGTCAATAGCGAGACTCCTGCTAAACTTGGAAACCAATATGCTAACTAGTCTTTTAACTGTCTCTCCTTCTCACATACGTGATAAAGCCTATGGGAACTGCCTTTAAAACTTTATAACTGAAAGTGTAAGTTTATGGCTGGTTTATGTACACAGAGCACATGAGAGCCACCCCATGGGTTAGATGCAGGCCACTCACTGGTACCCAAGTTACAAAATAGTAATTCTTTAATATAAACTGCCAGGAGGTGAAGATTTTACAGTGGTTCTGACTTAAAAATATATATATAATCGGCATGATAGCTAAAGTAGGTGTTCTTCCCATATATCTAATTTTAAAAATCCAATTAACACCAAGAATGACCCTGGAAAGGATTTGCAAAATGTTTCTCCCGAGAAACCCTCCTTAAAAGCCTCTTACATGACAAAGACCAGTCAAAGAAGTAGTTTCCATCCTATTCATTAAAAGAAAAAAATTTTTGAACCACTAAATATTCCTATTAGGAGAAGTAAAGAGAACAAACTTCTTAGCAGGATGCAGTGAACAAGTCCCCACCCAGCCCCCAATGTTTGATGCCCCCCATCATTAGCAGGGTAGCTGCCCATTTCTTATCTTGATTGACAGGTTAATAAGGGACCTGGGGCTATCTTTTCAGTCTGAACACACAACCTTACCAATTACTTTTAAATTATTGCTAATCTGTCCGAAAATAACAAGCAAGAGGAATAAAAATATCTGAAAAAGAGAAATGTCTGCTGAAGAAGCTTTTACTTCCGGTGCTTTAAAAGGTTCGGTTCAGAAAACTTGCCAGAATTTTAGTCAATAGAATTTAGGCACTGAAGGTTTTCTCTTTTTTTTTTTTTACGAAAAACTTGTAGTTTATAATAGTTCATTGGTTCAATTAGGAGCGAAAAAGAAGGGAGTTTTGTAATGCAATTGTCCAGCAAAGGAAAACGCTTTAAATTGGGGGATTATGTGCACAGACCACCTGTAGGGCATTCAGAGCCCTTTTCTATAATGCTTCAACCCATGCCTAGCTGCCTGCAGGCTGGCTAACAATGCCGGGGAAAGCTGTTTAAAAGGCTGCGCGCACTTGTGCCTCTGGTCTTCACTAACTGTTACAAGTCTTCCTCTCCCTCGCTCTCTCTCCTTTTTAAAGTAAAAGTCCCACATCGCTTTAATGGAAGAACTTTAAGGCTCCGCGGTGGCCAATTGGTCTGCACCAAGAGGAGCCGGGCCGCAGGGAAAGAAACTTCAGACTATACAGCACATTTGGAGAGGAGAAAAGATCAAAGTTTTTCAAACTCAAAAGACCAAGTTCCCTACAGATTAACCCTATTCATTTGGTTCCTCTTAAAGGAATGATGTGCTGAGCCACTAGGCAGACAGGTAAAAAGTTCAACAATTGCCAAAGCATTCTTCTGCTAATTCAACAGCCTTCTGCTCAAATCAATTAGCTTAGTCTTGACAGAGGAACAATAGCTTTTTCTCTAGGAAAAGCAGCACATGTGATATACACAAGCCTGGAAGGTTATTAAGATGTTAACCCGTTAGTTTAATCCAGTAAAGAGCGCCTGCTCTACCACCAAATTGTCGAGTGACTTACACTGTAAAGTGTGATCGATGGCTTAAAACATTAACCTCTACCCTACCCTTCAGCAGTGTGTTCAGTCCTGCAAGAGCAGGTGCTTTCAGAATCACAGACGTGAGAAATGAACGTGGAGTCTGAAGCCTTTAGTGATATCATACAAGATAAATAACAAGGCGGAGTGGAATTAGTGCCTTGCAAAAGTTCCGTTTACATACACTAAGGTGAGTGCTGTTACCCATGGATCAGAAAAGAGCTACCATTCAAAAAACACCACCTTCTCGGGAAAGGTGCAAAATCTTAATCGTGATTTCAGTTCAATAGTGATATTTCAACTTTGCTAACAACTTAGGAACTAGAGTTTAACAGGTCATTTTCTCCATGCCTAAGGGCAGCGTACATAATGAGAAACTAGCAAATGTCCGTGTTTCCAACGGGCCCTCAGCAAAAAGCACTTTCAAGGTTTAACAGTTTAGGAGAGGCAGGGGGAGAGGGCAATGTTTAAATCATTTATCAAAAGTCATTTTATTGCCAAAATAGAATACTTATATTTGTTCTTACAGGGGTGGCCTCTAACTTTTTACAGAAAATGTACAGACTGTATATCTTTGGATATGTACATATTTTACACATTTTTACAATTTAACAAATAATTATATAAATACATCCTCTAATGTAAGAAACCCGTATTTACTTGGGGTGTATAATTAAGACATTTCTTGTTTGTTTACTTAAGGCATCTGCCTGGTCATTAAGAATACCCAAACCGTGCAATCCCATTAGGTCGCGGTCATCCCTCCTCTAGGACGTGTTAGGTTAGGGGTGAGGGTTTACGCAGGAGAGTCGAGGGCGGAAACTAGGTCCCTCAGGTGAAATCTGTAAGTCTGGCTTCAAGCTCAGCAAATGGCAACCAGCGAGGGTTCCAAACCTTGGGTCCTGGAAACGCGGCAGCAGAGCTCACGCTCCTCTGCCAAGACAAATTAACGCCTGGCGGGAGGAATTCCTCGCCCGTCGGTGGAGGAACGGGGGCTGGGGCTGGGAGCCTTCAATGCCAGGTACTTTGTTCTAAGCGAGTCCCAGCTAATGGATACCATTAAGAGTTCATTATCATGCTAATAGCAATCAACACGGTGAAGGGGGGGACTCTCTGCCTCCGAGTGTCCCCCCCGCCGCAACACTCGGTCTCCTCGCCCCCTCTCCAGCCCTCCCGGACGCCCCCTCCCCTCCGCTCAGACCTGGGACAATGGCATCTGCTTTGGATAAGACACGGAGCTGGCCGTGCCAGACCGCCACGTCAGGCCGGTGCTGACGTCGCTGTACAGGGAGCCCGCCCCACCGCCCGGCCCCACGCCCCCGCCGGCCCCCGGGCCCCCGCCCCCGGGGCCGCCCCCCGCCGCGCCCGCGCCGGCCGCGCCCGCGCCCTTGCTGGCCCAGCAGCAGCGGGTGCACAGCGCACGCCACGACTCGAGCGTCTTGCCAGACCAGACCCACACGCCCGACGTGATGCCCACCACCAGGCACATGAAGTACTTGAGCATGAAGACGGCGTAGTCGGGCCGGCGCGCCTGGTCCGGCTGCAGGTCCCGCAGGCACGGGCAGTTGTGCGTGGCCTCCCAGCGCGGGCGGTTGTGCTGCTCGTAGAACAGGCAGGCGACCACGACGGCGGCGGGCACGGTGTAGAGCACGGTGAAGAGGCCCAGGCGGATCATGAGCTTCTCCAGCTTATGTGTCTTGGTGGGGCCGCCCTGCTGCTTGATGACCGAGCGGATGCGGAAGAGCGACACGAAGCCGGCCAGCAGGAACATGGTGCCGATGAAGAGGTAGATGACCAGCGGCGCCAGCACGAAGCCGCGCAGGTTGTCCAGGCTCTGGTTGCCCACGTAGCAGATGCCCGCCACCGGGTCGCCGTCCACCGAGCTGAGCGCCAGCACGGCGATAGACTTGACGCTGGGCACGAGCCACGCGGCCAGGTGGAAGTACTGCGAGTAGCCGGCGATGGCCTCATTGCCCCATTTCATGCCCGCCGCCAGGAACCACGTGAGCGACAGGATCACCCACCAGATGGAGCTGGCCATGCCGAAGAAGTAGACGAGCAGGAAGACTACGGTGCAAAGCGCCGGGCCCGTGGTCTCGTAGCGCACGTGCTGCTCTACGGCACCCAGCTCCTCGTACTCGCCGCGCCCGCCCGGGCCGCCCGCGCCCGCGCCCGCCGCCCCCGCGCCCGCCGCCGCGCCCCCGGCGCCCCCCGCCCCGCCTGCGGCCCCCGCGCCGCCGCTGCACGCCACCTTCTCGTGGCCCGCCACCAGGCGCACCAGGTAGCCAACAGACACGAAGAGGTAGCAGGCTGAGAGGAAAATGATGGGCCGCTCGGGGTACTTGAAGCGCTCCATGTCAATGAGGAAGGTGGAGACGGTAGCGAAGGTGGACACGAAGCAGAGCACCGACCACAGACCTATCCAGAAGACGGTGAAGGCGCGCTCGTCCTGGCTGAAGAACGGGTTGTGGCAGGGCAGCGCACAGTTGGCGATCTGGCCCGTCTTGACGCGATTATAGAGAGGGTGCCGTTCGCTGGACACGCTCACCATGGGCGCGCGGCACTGGCAGCCCGGCTCGCAGGGCGCCGCGCCGCCGCCAGGGGGCCGCGCCTTCCCACCTCCGCCGCCACTGCCGCCGCCACGCGCGGGGGGCGCAGCCGCGTCCCCGCCGCCGCCCCTGCCGCGGGACGGGGGCCGGGCTCCGGGCGGGCGGCCGTGGCCGCTGCCGGAGGGCGGCTGCTCGCCGGGCGGCGGCGGCGGCGGCGGCGGCGGCGGGCGCCGCGGTGGACTGGGAGCGGCCGTGGTGAGGTCGGTGCGGTTGTAGTCCATGCACAGCGTGTCAGGGTTGCCCTGCTCGGGCAGCCTGTCGCAGCGCATGCGGTCGGGCCAGGCGAAGCCGTACTGGCGCATGAGGGGCGCGCAGCCGGCCTTGGCGCGCTCGCATACCGAGCGGCAGGGAGGCAGGGGCTTCTTGTAGTCCTCCAGGCAGATGGGCGTGTACATGCTGCACAGGAAGAACTTGAGGTCGGGCGAGCACTGGATCTCCACCAGCGGCCAAAATTGGTGCACCTCCAGGCCCGCCTCGTCCTGCGTGTCGTGGTTGAACTGGTTGGGCATATAGGTGTAGTTGTAGCCGATGCCCTTGCATAGCGGCACGGTGATCTCCTGGCACGCCAGCTCCTTGGCCGAGGCGGCCGCAGCGCCGCTGGAGCGCTGCAGTAGCGCCAGGGCTGCCAGCAACGAGGTCACTTCCAACAGGTAACCCCACTCCATGCTGCGCGCCTCGGCCACGCGCCTTCGCCCTCCGGGCGGCGCGCGGAGGGGCGCTGGGAGATCCTGCAAGAGCGCCGGAGGAGGGGAGAGAGGGCGCCCTGCCGGGCTCTCTCCCGCCTCTCCCGGGATCGGGGTGGGGGGGGGGGTCTGCCGATAGCCTGGTCCCTTCGCGGGACGCGTCCTCACGGCGCCGCGGGAGACGAGGGTGGCTGCCGGAGGGCGCCCCAGTCTCTGGGTCTGCCCCGCTCACTCCGGCCGGGCTCAGCCCTCGCAGGGCAGAGTGGCCGGCCCCCGGCTCATCGTCCCTCTGTCGCTCGCTTTCTCCGCGCGCGCCGGTGACTTTGCCGGGCACCTAGGGCGGCGGCGCAGCAAGTTTCCTCTCGGGCGGGCCGCTGTACGCAGTCAAGATGGCTGGGCCAGGCCGCTCCGCGCCCGGTTCAGCCCCTGCGGCCCCCTTTCGGCGTCCCGGGGCTCATGCTCGCCCCTAAGGCCGCGCGTCTGCCGCCGGGGTTCGGGGCCCGCCTCCGCCGAGGCCACCGCCCTCTGTCCCCGGCGTCGGTCCGTCGGTCCGCCGCCGGGATGACGGGCCCCGCCTCCGGTGGAAGTCCGCGTCGCGCTCCGGCCGGCAGTAGGGCGAGGTGTCGGCGGTCCCCTTCTCGCTGGACTCACGGAGCTAAATTCAGGCCGGAAGGCGGAGCGGACACCTGAGCGGCACGCCAGCGCCCCGCCGCCGCCTCCTCCTCGGCGGGAGCAGCGGCCTTCGCCAACTTCCCGCTCCGGCCCTGCTGCGCCCCGGCCGGCTCATGAATATTTATACGGCGCGGACTCGGTCTCCGCCCGCGGCCGGCGCTCCAATCCCGGGCGAGGGGCGGAGTCTGCGCGCTCCCCAGGCCCAGCCTTCCTGGGGCGGGCCCGGCTGTCCGCGCGGCCGTGAGCGCTGTCTGCGGCCGGAGTTTGGATAACCTTGGGATTGACCGCAGAGACAGAGGCTCTGCCACGACCGTCCCCACGGCGCTCAGTGGGGCTGAGGTCGGGGTTCCATTTCCCCGAGCCTGCGCTTGGGGACCGGGGACATGCACTGCGTGCTTTCGGAGGCCCGTTTCGAACTAGTCAAGCCCCTGTTTCCTACGCTCCCAAACGTCGGCGACCTGCTGGCGAGGGGACCGCCCGCCCCTCCGCGAGCCGGCGAGGGCGCGGGGACGTTGCGGGGACCCGGGAAGGTGTGCCCTTCTTGGGGTTCTCAGAACGATGGTCTTGGAGGCTCGGCAATGCCGGAGGAGTGGAACGACTGCAGTTCATTCTGCCTGTTGGGGCTGGACCGGGGGCAGCCCCGGAGGAGGTGCCCGGGAGCCCAGCCGCGGGCTCGCGAGGGGCGCGGGCCCGGGGTGGGGGTCTCCTCCCGCCTCCGCTGAGGGACGTGGGGGAGCCTCAGTTTCCTTACCTGGAGAATGGGGTCACAGTACAGACCTCAAAGGGGGTTCTGCTAATTAGGTGAGATAAAATATCTATAAAGCATCCGGACACAGTGAAGAAGAAGAAAGAAAGAGAAAGGGAGAAAGAAAAACTTGTAAATAGGACAGCCTGGAAATCCTGGATGGATTCTCCCTCTTCACCTCGTGCTTTTGGAACATATATACATCTCTCCAAAGTTGACATGTTTTTGCCCGAGCCGCCTCCTCCGCCGTGGGAGGCGGCGCCGGGACCTGGCGCGGACGCGCGGACACGTCTCCGCGGTGCGCCCGGGGCCGAGCGTCTGGGTACGCGGCCAGCGAGCGCGGCCCCCGCCAGCTCGCAGCCACCTTAGACGGGGAGGGGCCCGAGGGGCGGGCGGCCTGGCAGGTTCATTTACGCTTGTTAGGACGTCCCAGGGGGTTGTCTTTCTCCTAGAATGGAGTGTTTATTTTTTAATTGATGTGCTGTTTCATTTAGCGCTTGTATGGAACTCACGCTGGGGCTGTAATTACTGTAATCTCGGGAACAAGCATTTCAGTTAGCCAGGAGGGTGGCAACAGACGTCTCTCTCTCTCTCTTTCTTTTCCTCTTCCCCCTCCCTTCTCCCTCTCGCTCCTACCTCTCCTTAGTTTTTCCTCCTCTTTCTCTTTCAGTTTCCAGATTTTTGCTATTTGTCAGGTTTCATAGCAGGAACGAGTACAGCTAGAAAACTAAAGTTATTGAGGATGTGGGGACGAAGGAGAAGCAGAACTAAAGGCACGTTTGAGGCCTGGTCATATTTTTGGGGATGTGCGGGACGGTGGTGGTGGTAGTTGGTGGTTATCTGTTTACAAACAACTCGTCATGAAACAAAAATAACTAGCAGCATCTGTATAGTATAGTTGCTGCTCTGCAGATACAGCGTGGCAGAAACCTGTGTCTTCCTCCTACTGTTCTCTCTGGCTTAGTTTAGCAACCGTATTCTAAATAGAAAGGCAGACTCTTCCCCCCCACCCCTGATTTTTGGCAAGTTCTGTATTTTCACCAAGAATTCTAGGCATATCCACCAGGCGATGGTTATACCCCACTCACTGTCTTTCTCTTTTTTCTTTTAAATTGAAGTCTAGTTAGAACCTCTTTATACTAAAACAAAACAAAACACTTCCCATTTTTGTTTTAGAAAAACTAAACTCCGTAGGAATCAGAAATTGTAAGGCTTCAGAAATATTAGCTGATTCAGTGATTCAGCAGAAAATGATCTCGAGTTTTCAAAAATGCAAAGACTCAACTGTGAGTTGGTCTTTTTATGGATTTCTTTCCCTTCTCCTAATCAGAATTCCCTTTATGGTTTGTTGAATGTAGAAAGTCACCTCTCTCCTGTTGGTACCCTGTTCATAGCTGGCCATCCTCCAGAACATTCAACTGCAGAGAAACAGCAGGTCATACGGGGAGATAGGATGCTAAGCACAGTAGTGAAGGCAAATCCCCCCATATTAAGGACCAGCCTGGGCGCTGCCTCACGGTGACCACAGATAGGAGGGGCTTGGTTCCAAAAGCAACATAGAGGGTGAAAAGTTTCTTTTGATTTTCTTCAGCAGGAAGTGTCAAAACAGTGGAGTTTAGAATTACACTATATAAATTAACTAGAACTGGGTAAAAACCAACTGACATTTGAAAATTGAGGCTGAAAATAGTTGATTTTGGCTTTTAATTGGCATTTAAATTTTTTTTCTTTATTCTTTTGAGACAAGATGAAAGCTTTGATGATGTGGAATGTGGAAATTTGGGGGAACTATATTAAGCTTGCAGGAGAAAAGCAGACAAAACGTTCAGAGCTTTCAAAAATCATGTTATAAGCTATTGGGGGTGAGATTAAAACCATTTACATAAAATCATTAAACATTTACTTTTAATTGAGAGAATAGAAGAATAGCATTTAAATTTTACTATTAAATGGCTACTTGGCCATCTTTGAGAGCAGAAGAGGCTTAGGAAGCCAATTAGTGTATAAAAGGCAATGGTGGGTCAGCGCAAAGAAACTAGAATCATTTATCAACATTCTGGCTAAATAATGATTTTTCTTTTGTATATAAAGCAGCTGTTTTTTAAGGGAGGGGAAATAGCTTTAGCAGTGACATAAATAATGTAGGAAACTTTCTAGAGGGATTTCTGAACAGATGTCTGGTTGCTGAATAGCCCAAACAAGTTGAAGGCATGAATCTAGCTCAGAGGAGGGGGTTTTACAAAATGTCAGCTACCTGGTGAGATAGGAGACTGTCAATATATTGTAAGTCGTGAATTTTAGAAACTTTGGCAAAATTGTGTTTCAGTGGATTTTAATTTAAAAGTCCAAGCTAAAACTCTTGATCCAAGAGTGAGCCTAACATATACCAAAAAAATGATACCTTCCAGAGGTTAAACAGAGAACTCTTTAGTAACTAATAAAATGTCTCAGGCATTATATAAAAGCGTCTTTCAGGGAAACGATCCAAGTCTATATTATTAGAGAATATTAAACTCTATCTAGTAATATTGGGGTTTTCTTGCTATTTTAGAATCTGTCTTTCAAAGGATTATGTCTTGAGTCTCCCAACCATAGACGGACGGAAAGGTAGAGGTTAACCGGTCTTGCTTCAATCTCTGTTAGAATTAAAATGGGTGAGATTACTTTTATATCCTTCCATAATAATAATAAACTCCATTAAAGAGCTTCCATTGTCTCCACCAGCAGGAAAAGGACTTTGTCAGGAGGAAGTACTCCTTGCTGTGTCTGCTGTAACGAGGCAAAATTGTAAATGGATGGAGGTGACTGAGGCAAACAGGTGCCACTAGCCAGGAATCAGATTCCCACTTGACATGCAGCTGCCATTTTGGAAAATGGCCCTGCACTGTCATTGAATTTGATAATTATTGTAAAATATGTTTTAAAAATCACTGATTTTTTTTTTTCCTCATTCACACTGAAATATTGGCCAGATGCTGAAACTCTTATGAGCTAGGATGCATTGCGCATGAGTTTGGGAACTTTCAGGTGAATAAATACTGCCTAAGTAAAACTGGCAGAACCAAGGAGGACACAGCTAATCTCACATATCAATACATCTAGAAGCAGGGAGTTCCATCATTGGTTCACACTGGGACAGTGGTGTTAGGCCTGCAGGTCTGCTCTGGTCTCTTGGCTTCCCCTTGGGTGGCGTGGGGCCTCCCACTGCTGAATCATCATCTCTCACAGGACAGCAGCCAAGGCAGGAAGAGTGGCAGGACCTCCCACTATTAGAGAAGAAAATCCTTCCCCTTAGGTCACACTGGTCTGAACCTGTCACACCGCTCTCGTAGCTGCAAGGAAGGCTCTGCAGGGGAGGGTCTGGTGGGCAGCCCATGGTGGACAGGCTCTCGTGGCACAAAAGCCACAGAGGGGAGATGGACCATTGAGCAGACACTGCAGTCAGCCGCATGTTACTATTTGAAATGAACTTTCAAGCAATATCATTTACCAACACACCTAGTCTTCCAGGGTATTTTGTTCAGGGCTATGAATTAAGTATGATCTAGATCCAAGAAAACCTTGATATCTGCGTTTTTTTTCCCTTTTGAAGTACTCTGTACAGTGGTGTGAATTAAATGTCAAACAGTTTACTACTTATTTTATTTATAATGTGTATAAACTGTGTAGTGTAACTCCTTAGTTCCTTTTTGTTAAGCCCCTCCCCTCCCTTTTGGAGACTTCCTTAAAAACATGAATACAATTCTGGAACTTTAGTTGTTTTTTTTTCTTTTGAGTCTTATATCATGTAACTTTTCTGATATTGACAAACTTAAATAATATAGGAGAAACTGGGTTGAATCCCATCTCTGAAGGGCTTATGGATGTGAAAGAACCTTTATATCAAAAAAATTTTGGTGCAAGAGTTTACTTCTGGTAACACTGATCCATTTAACATGGTGGTCTGAAATGCTAATAAAATTTACATTAGTAGTACAAATGATAATTATCCGGACCCTGAGGGCATGGAGGTGGTGGAGAAAACAATGACATTTCTTTCTATTTTATCTTTGACCGGATCCAGGTAAACAGATATAATTTTTATTCAAGAGGTGACAGCACTTGATTTTCCTTTTTTTTCTGGTATGTGTCTTGCTTGCTCTTAGAAGCACATGTTCTTATATAGCTTTAATCTTACAGTTTATAATAAGTGTAACAACTTAGAAAGATAAAATAAGAAAAAATTGATACATCAGTGTGCTGTCTATTGAAATAATATCACATCATTAATATGAACTCCTGGGGTGCTTTTTCAAAACAGAATCCAGTAGGGTTCAGTTTGAAAAATCCTAGTCTAGAATGTGTTGAAAATACACCGTTAAGTGAAATAAAGCAGGATATAGAACTATATGATATGAATCCAATTATATTGTTATATATGAATAGAAAAAAGACTAGAAGGAATTTCATCAAAATGTTGCCTATAGTTGTGTTTGAATTGGGTTAACTAGCAGTAATTTTTATTTTCTTTTTTTATAATGATCTGAATTTTATGCTGAGAAAAAATTATCTTGACTTAGCACTTAGCACTTATTATGTATTCTTTTCTGCTGTTCTTTATTTTCTGTATTTTGTGTTTCCTCCTTATACGGATCAAAATGACCAAAGAACAAGGACCAGATCTTCGTTATCTCTTTTTTCTCACACAGATGCTGTACCATTAGGAGCATATGCTGTCAAAATATGTTGTAACTGATTCAAAGATTGACTTATTGTCCTTACTTTTGGTTGGATGCTCTAATCTCAGTGCCCCAGAGCTGTCCTTCTGATTGAGAATTGTGGTTTTGAATGAGATGAGGGGGAGGAAAGAGGAAGGGAGTTTGTCATTGGAGGGCCACAAAATTGGCATTAACTGTAGAATTCTAGATGATGCCAGCTTTGCCTATCTTTGGAACAATGTCCATTTTTGCCCCAGGCTGATCCAGCCTGTCGTCCATGACATGAGGTCATCTCCGTGGTATTTACTTATTGAGATACCAAACTATCTGAGCATTTCTTTTTACTGGTTATGGGTAAAGTAAGTTACTGTAGAAGAGCGTGTGCAGCAGTGGAGAAGATGAACTTTGGATCAGGCAGCCCTGGGGAATTACAGCTCAGTTATTTCCTACCTGTGTGGACAGGTAGCCTATAGCCTCTTTGAGCTTCACTTCCTTGTGCATAAAGTATGGAATGACAAATACAAGAGTCCTCACAGGTGGTGAGGGTTAGATGAGCTAAAAGCTAAAAGCTTGGTGCAGCACAATGTCTGGACTTTGATGCATGAATTGAGCTTCGAAAGAGTTTACTTTGAATGTGCAGAGTGATAGGAAATGTATCTGTGACCACAGAAATGACCACAGAATGAAATTATCCTCATCATCTTCCAGAAATTGTTTTTCATTCATAAATTCGATAAATATTTATTTAGTACCAGTTGTTCTGGTTGCTACTTTTTTCTTTATTTTTAATTTAATTTTTTTGTTGAAGTATAGTTGATTTATGGTGTTGTGTTTCAGGTATACAGTAAAGTGATGCAGTTATACATATATCCACTCTTTTTTAGATTCTTTTCCCATATAGGTTATCACAGATTATTGAGTAAAGTTCCCTGTGCTCTACAGTAGGTCCTTGTTGTTTATCTATTTTATACATAGTAGTGTGTGTATGTTAATCCCAACCTCCTAATTTAATCCCTGTTCTGTTTACTATTGATGCATAACAGTGACCCCAAAACTTGATGGCTTAAAACAACCATTTTATTTTGCTCACAGTTTGGAGGGTTAGGAATTTAGCTTGTCTAGGCAGATGCTCGGGATCTCTCCTGTGGTTGCAGGCAAATATCCACAGGACAGAAGGCTCGGCAGGGTTAGGACCACACTGGCCAACGACTCACGTGGCTGCCAGTTGAAGCTGCCAACCGGCGCGCCACCTGGTGGCAGCTTCCCAGTAGATGGACTCCATACGTGATGGGCCATTTCCCAGCGTGAGCATCTTAAGAGAACCAGGTGGAAACTGCACAACTTTTTTTGTGACTTAGCTGCAGCACGTCTGCTGTACTCTGAAGGTTGGATCTGTAAAGCCAGCTCAGTTTCCAGGCCTTCCTCAAAATGGAAGGAATGGCAAACATTTTAGGGGCCGTATTTGAAAACTGTCACAGCGACTAAGAGTCAGGTCCTATATGAAGTGTCAGGGCTGTAAGGGCTTTTTAAGGGCTTTTTGTGAGAACTATCTGTCCATGTCTTTTTACCTATTTTCTCTTAGGGTCTCTTTCTATTTTGCCTTTACATGAGGGATATTAGCCCTTTATCTGTGACATATAATGCAAGTATTTTCTCCCAGTTTTGTATCTTTTTGGCTTTGTTATTAGTGGGGTTTCTGCCATGTAAAAGTCTTACTTTAAATTTTTATAAAGTCAGCTTTACCAATCTTTCCTTTTGTTGCACCTGGATTTTGAGTCACAGAAAACCTTTCCTTACACCCAGGTTACAGAAGAATCCACCCATATTTTCTTAAGGATGGATACGGCATTGTATTGGTGGGAGTTCTCCAGAGAAACAGAACCAGTGGGATATATATGGCTTATTATGAGGAATTGACTCCTGTGATTATGGAGGCTGAGAAGTTCCACGATTTGTCATCTGCAAGCTGGGGACCCAGGAGGCCAGCGTTCTAGTTCAGTCCAAGTCTGAAGGCCTGAGAACCAGGGGAGCCGATGGTGTGAGTCCCAGTCTGAGAGCAGAAGAGCAATGTCTCAGCTCAAACAGTCAGGCAGAGAAGGGGCGAATTCTCCCTTCCTCTGACTTTTATCCTATTCGTGCCCTCAATGGATTGGATGAGACCCACTCACATCGGGGAGGGCACTCTGCTCTCCTGACTGCACTGATTCAAATGCTAATCTCATCCAGAGACACCCTCGCAGACACAGCCATAAATAATGTTGAGGCAAAGATCTGAGCACCCCATGATCTTGTCAAGTTCGCACATAAACTTATCCATCACAGCCATTCTTCACAGGCAACACACACGGGTCAGCTACAGATACACAACCACAATGCCTTAAGGTGAAAGTACTTACAAAATACACAGAAATAATATTGCTAATTCGAGGGGACGCAGAAAGTGCGAAGCAGGTGACGAAGCGCTTACAGATCTCAGCGATGATAATCGCCTTTGCATTGTACATTTGTTCGTGGAACAGCAAGAACCATCCTTGAACAGAAACATATTTCGTATTCAGTCAGTTATGACTGATATAACGTACACCTGTGGTGAGGTTACATCTGGGCCTAGAGTTCAGTGTGTTTTACTGATTTTTCAGCTTCTAGTAACAGGATGCTTGCCTAAGTGGCCCGGAAGACACGCTGTCTCACATCGCCAGGATCTGGAAAGGGGGCGGCTGCCGAACTGATTGATGCCGTGACTCCGTGAAGCCATCAAAACCCGGGTCCTTTCCGCCTCCCTTGCTCTGTCAGCCTCCGTGGTGCTTAGTCCCCCTCCTGGTTCCAGAGTAGTCATAGATCAAAGCTCATGTTTTCATATACCAATATCGAGAGGCAGAAGGAGGGACATTCCTCTCCCTGTGTCTCTGCAAAAGCCAAGAAGGCTTTCCAGGAAGGGACTTCCTCGTACTCCTCAAGGGTCAGAACTGGGTGACAGGCCATGTCGTCTGCGCCCTGGCCTGGCCAAGGAGGGACGTTTGAGCAGAACTGGGGCTTTGCCAGCGAGAGAAGGGGTAGGGGAGTAGGCCTGGGTAGGTGACCGGGGGTGTCTGCTGGAACCTGAGGCCTGTCGTAGCTGACATAAGAGGCCAGCGTCTCTTTAAGACTAAGGCCTGCTGCCCAAGGTCAGATACTGATAGCCTGGTCATCTCTGGAGAAGACGCTTATGCCCTTTGTGTGTTAATTATCAGCCAAGCTGGAGCCCTCTCTCCTCCTTCTCCCAAAGCCTCAGGCAGGTGGGATCCGTCAATAAGGTTCCGGTTGTTGATTTCACGAACAGTGTATTTTGCTTGAGCATATAGTGTGTTCTGTATTCAGAAATCCAGTTGCCTTCAGGGCCTGTCGGCCAGGCTGGGGAACCACTCAGTCCGGCAGGGCGAGCTGGGTGGTTTGTACTGTTTTGCTCATGTCCTGGTCTCACCACAAACTCCCTCCAGGGTAATTACTAAGGTGGAGGAACACCTTACTAAACAGCTGGGAAGCATGACTATTAAGGAGCTGCCAGAGATGAAAATTTATTTCTCACCTGTGTGGTTTCCAGAGCCTCGTGGGACTGAGGCATGAGTGGCTTCCAGTAACCTGTGGAGAGCACAGAATCCAGGGGGCCAGATGGTGTTCCGGGCTGTGGTTGTGCTGACTCCCTGCCTCTAGGGTTCCAAAGAAACCAGCTTCTAGAGAATTGCACACCCACCAAAGTACTAGTTTACTTGTTCTTTGCCTTTTCTATAGCATTGTGTGTCTTTACTCACTTTCGGTACATTAGTCTTCTCTTGACATCACCCCCAGTTGTCAGGAAGACCCTTGTGGCATAATGATGGAGCACACCTCTGGTAAGGATCTTGGTAGTTGTCTTTCTGCTGTAGATGCTGGTTCAATAGGTTCCTTACTCACCAAATCCTAGCTACAAGCCTTTGTGTGGGAAGTGGTTCCTGATCTGCTGTGACAGGCTTCTCTATGGGAAGAAGTGGCCCAGATTCACCGAGGTGACTTTTTACATCACACTTTAGCCCTCACCCCCATTCACAAGTCTCTGCCTCGGCAACTGTCACTCTGGGGAAAGAGTCTTTTCTTCAGATATGTTGGCTTTGTCGTGTTCTGCTCCTTTGGGGGCTAAAAAGGAAAGATTCCTATTTTTACCTGTTAGTCTATTATGCTGTTGATTATTAAATCATTATGTTTCCAGTGGGATCCACGTGGTCTCTGAATTCCTATTTCAAAAAATGTCTGTCTCCACTGTAGCACTTCATTTTGTGATGTCTCGTCCTCCAGTCTTAAAATAAGTAGAACAGAAAGATTCACTTTATGTTGTATCTGTCAAAAATCTGAAAGGATTCATTTTCAATTAGGATTCTATTGGAGTTCGGTTGCCTTTGCTAATAAAAGACCAAGGTTTCTGCTGGAAGGTAATTCATTGAGATTACACATCTTAATTTTTTTGATTAGAGTAAAAAAATGTAGGTATCACTAAGCAGAGTGAATCCCAACCTATAATTCATAATTGTAGAATGATGAATGTGAGCCTTGTTCCTAGATCCCCCAAGTGAGCCATAGAAACTGTGCTTAGAAAACAGAGTTTGAATTCTATGCTAATAGTTACTACAGGGAATAGTCCCTTTGCTTAAGAATAGAAGTGACCAGAATAAGGATGGAAAGCAGTTTGATCTATGTTACATTGGTGATGTATCGGAGGGTAGTGAGAGGAGCCTGGATGGGCAGGGTCAGAGTAGAATAATAATGTTAACTACTATTTTTAGCATGCCTTTGATGTGTGAGGCTCTGGGCTTGACCTTTTTCATCATTTGGGACGTTTTGGCAACCAGCAGCAGTTAACCCTACAAAGACTGGCTTGTGCAAGATGGAAATTTGTTATCTCCCGCAGCGAGAAGTACAGAAGTAGGGTAGATTCCCAGGTTGGTTGGTACAGATTGTCAAAAATATTATCAAGGGTTCAGGTGCTGTTTCTTGGTCCTGCGTCCCCGAGGGTGTTGGCAGTGGTGACCTCAGAGTGAGAAGATGGCTTCATATCCAGAGACGACATCCCAATGAGGTACAACAAACAAACAAACAGCGGGGCTATTTCATTCCTTTTCTCTTTCTTAGGAGAAGGACACACTTCCAGAAGTCTCCTGGAAGACTTCACTGGTTGTATTGGGCTGAATCTCCACTCTTAAACCATTGATAAAAGGAATGGGATTACCACACTTGGCTTAAAGAAATCAGGATACCCTATCTCCTGGAGCTCAGAAGGTAACTGGCTGGGTGGAGGAGGGTGAAAGCTGAATACAATTAGGGTTTATAGGAAAGAAAGAAGGAAAGTGGAGATGGATGTTGGCACGGCAACCAAAAGTCTGCTACATGACTGTATCCATCTCTATCTTTCTCATGTCTAAGCCTCATGGAAAATCTGCAGGATAGACATTAATACTAAAAGTCATGTTTTCCAGACGGGGCTCATTTCAGTATCATGTATCCTATTACAGAGTTTTTAAACAGTGGTATTCTTTCTTCCAAATGAATCTTGCACCAAACTACAACATATAAACAGATAAAAAAAGAAGTATATATATATATATATATATATATATACTTATATATATATATATACATATATATGTATATATAAGTATATATATACACATATATATATGTTCAAATGATGAAATGGACAAGAAACTCAATTTTAAAACTCCAATAAAGCTTTTGAACACAAACATTTGAAAGTATCAGTTATGGGTGATATTCGTGGCATCGTATGCGCACCTAAGTTCAGAAAAAGACCAGTGCTGACCTCCACCTTTCCTAACGAATGTCTCGGAAGAAGGTTAGATGCACGCACAGAGACGAGAAAAGCAGCTTCCTTCAGCACGCTGCCCGTCAACGCTGATCTCACAGCACAATTGCTGTGTTGAGGGCTTTCACTGCATTACAATTGTATAACATCATAATTTGGGGGACTGTCTTTTCTGATATTTGCTTCTTTGTGAAGCGTCTCCATCGGCACAGTGCCCCTGGCTGTTCCCCACCTGCGCGCTTCCTCCTACTTACTTAGCTGTGATTTCGGAGGCCGTGGGTGTGCACTGCCCAGCCATCCCTCTCTCCTCCGCTCTGTTACCCCTCTGGCCAGAGCTCTGTGCCTGCAGAGAGAGCCCTGCTTCTCCCTGGGCCAGCCACTGACCCCTGGGATGAGTCTGCTCGGTGCCAGCATTCAGTATTAGGAAACAGCCCATAAATAAAAGCATTTTCTAATATCACCTTTATTGGTTATAAGAATGTATTTTATCCTCCATTTGCTGCCCCATACCTTAGTTTTCAATTTTTTTGTAATCCAGGGAGTAATATAGTTTCTGTTTATCCCCCCACCTACAACCCTTGTCATAGTACTTTGATTTGCTTTCTTTTTTTTTTAATGTTTTTACTTTTTAGATTTTTAAATTTTATTTATTTTTTAAATTGAAGTATAGGTGATTTACAATGTTGTGTTAGTTTTTGGTATACAGATTCACTTATACATATATATACTCTTTTCCATATGGGTTATTACAAGATATTGCATATAGTTCCCTGTGCCCTACAGTAGGGCCTAGTTGCTTATCTATTTTACATTTAATAAAACTCCGAACTCCTAATTTATCCCTCCCCTCTTTCCCCTGTACTTTGATATGCTTTCTTTTATAAAACAAAAACATTGTGTTATGCAATATTTCAAACGTATAGAAAATACAGAAAATGCAGCAAATATACAAGCCATATTTAATGTGTTATATTTTGACGTGATTGTTTCAGATCTCTTTTCTTTAAATAAATAAAACTTTACAAATATGGCTAAAATTCCACACCTCATCCCTCTTTCTTCCTAGAAGTAAACACTGTCCTAAAGAAGCTATGACTTGAACCCTTGGATGGTTTTGCACCAATAGTATATATAGTAGTATTGCTTTGAATGATTTTTAAATATTTTACAAATGGTATTGTATCTGTCCTTTTATAAGTAGCTTTATAAACTCAACATCATATTGCTAACTATGATCTGCTTAGTTTTTGAGCTGATCATGTATCCATCGTATGAACGAGGCACTTTATTATTTACTGCACTAGAGACCAGGGTTTGGTGATTTTCACTAGCGTACTTAATGCTATAGTGAACATCTTTGTGTATGTCCCCTTGTGCACGTGTCCAGGAGTTTCTCTAAAGAAGATACCTAGATTTGTAAAGTATAAATGGAACGGCTGAAGGGTAGATTCTGCTTAATTTCAGATTGACGAGGAATTGCCAATGCTCTTCATGGTGGGTGAGCCAAGTCACACGCCACAGAAAGCGTACAGGAGTTTCTGACTCTCACAGCCTCACCAACCCCTGGGAGATGAGTCTCTACCAGTCACATGAGTTTACAAAGTGAGCTCATTGTTTTAATCTGCATTTCTGATTAGTAATGGGATTAAATGCATTTTTACATGGTTTTTTTTACCATTTGGGCTACCATTTCTGCAAGTTACCTCTTCTTATTCTTTGTCCTTGTTTTATTTTCTCCTGCACTGATTTGTCTTTTTGTTTTGAATTGGGGAAGTCCTAAAAATATCTTGGATATTCATTTTCTGTGCTTTCAAGAGGTTTTCTCTGCTGAGTGTGTGGTTTATCTTTTTGTTTTGTCTACTGTATCTTTGGTAATAGATTGTGTGGTCATAATGTATAGCTATATATAATAGATATAATAGAGTCTTAAAACTTTTAATCTGTTCAAATTTGTCAATATTTTTTAATGTTTGTTTACATCTTGTTTCAGAATTCCTCCTTTAACATGTTATCCAGTTATTATGCTATATTTTCTGAGGCTTTTCTTGTCGTATTTAACTTTTAATCCATATAGTATTTATTTTTGTGATTTGTGTGAAGTAGGTTTCTAATTTTATTTCTTCACATATGCACTGCCAGTTAAGATGGTAGAGTGATTGAATAGTCCATTCTTTCTCTTCTTTTTAATGTTCATAGGTTTGTTACTAGTTCTATCCAGCTACACTGATCTACTTTCTATCTCTGCATTAATAATGCATATTTTAATATTTAATTGCTATGGTTTTACAAGCCTTAATTTCTTGTAGGTGAAGACACCTTGATATGCGTTTTCAAAATTGTCTTTCATATCCATTTCCCTCCAAGAAGTTCAGGACCACTTTGTTGAAAGTTCTGTGAAAACTCTGTTGCATCTATGGTTTTGTTTCTTCACCATTCCTAATTCGTACCATTTGAATAGTTTCCTTAAATAGTTTTGCCAGAAGTTTGTCCTTTTTTTAGTCTTTTCAAAAATTTGTTTTTGTTGAATCTTTCTAATTTGTGTTATAATTTCTTTTTTGAACCAGGAAGTATTCAGAATTGGTTTTTTAATTCTCATTTTTATCGCATTTTGGTCAGAAAACATGTTCCGTAAGATGTAGATTTTTTTTTTTTTTTGAGACTTGCTTAGTGGCTCATTCTACTGTCAATTTTTGTAAATGTGCCATGCGTGCTTGGAAAGAATATGGTTTCTTTGTTGTCTTCAGGGTTCTATAAATGACCATTTAATCAGTTACTGAGAAATCTAAAATCCCCTACTAAAATTGTGAATTTCTAGGTTCTTTCCAGTAAATCCATTTTGTTTGTTTGTTTGTTTGTTTTGAAACTATGTCCCTAGGGGCATAAAGGTTCAAAATTTTTATATTTTTTCTGGAAAGGATTGTTCCTTTCATTATTAGACAATAAGCCTCTGTGTCCCTAATTCTCTCTCCCTCCCTCTTAAAGTTGATTTTACTGATGATTATATGTTTATATGAGGCTTTGCTGCTGTTATTGTTAGTATTTTTCAGATATTTCCTCCCCTTCAATTCTTTTACTTTCAGTTTGTCTGTGTCACTATGCTTTAGGTGAGCCTCTCGTTAACAACATATAACTAGAAATTCAATATACAATCTGTAAGTCTCTGTATTTTATTTGGGAAGTCGAGTTTCTTTACATTTTTTATGATTACCATTATACTGTATTTCATCAAATCTAAGTTGCCATTTATTATAAGGTGCAACACCATTTTAGTTATCATTAAGAAACAGAAAAAATATTGCAATTAAACAGTGACACAATGCTTATTTGGAACTTATTAAAGAGGTATTTTAGAATTAATTATAAATACTTAAAAATCATGTATTAATCTTATGCATAAATATAAATGAAATAAATCAATTGTTATTTCTAAAAATTGTCACATTCAGTGTCTAACTCTTCTCAATTAGTTTTTGACTCAGAGTCACCAATGTTTGTGCTTTTCCAGACCCTATCACCCTCCATGCTATCAAAAGCAGCAATTCTCAAAAGAACTAAAAGCCATTAGAATTGGCTGTTAAGCTGGCTTTGCAATTATGTAGAACAAACCTCTTTTGGAGGCTAGCTTTGGGAATGTTGTTAAACCTGTTTTATTCGTCACCTTCTCACTCCTTCCTCACGACTGTTTGGATCTTAAGAGTTAAAGTACTGCTCCACCATTGTTTTTAGGATTTTGTTCTGAGATGCTGACATCCATTCTGCAAGTTTTGCTGCTGGCTCTTTTGATGTTCATGTGTGTAGTCGTTGGCGTCCACATCACAGGTCCTGCATGGCCAACGGGGATTTTAAAACACCATCAGTTGAAATATGCATTCTGATTTCAAAGATGTTAAAATGTGAACACATGTGCACCTTAGAAATGATGAAACATTTTATAGTTTATTTACATAAAGATATAAGAGTTATTTTTATGCTTTATTCTGCTTTCTCTTTGACATACCTTTTTTTTCTGGAGTATTTTTAGCTCCTTTCCTGTCTTCTATTGGATCAAGTTTTCTTTAGTTTTCTTCTTTTTTTAATTAAAAAAATTTTTTTATTGGAGTATAGTTGCTTTACAATGTCGTGTTAGCTTCTGCTGTACAGCAAAGTGAATCAGCTATACGTATACATATATCCCCTCGTTTTTAGGTTTCCTTCCCATTTAGGTCACCACAGAGCATTGAGTAGAGTTCCTTATGCTATACAGTAGGTTCTCATTAGTTATCTATTTTATACATAATAGTGTGTATATGTCAGTTCCAATCTCCCAATTCATCCCACCCCACCTTTTCCCCCTTGGTGTCCATACATTTGATCTCTACATCTACGTCTCTATATCTGCTTTGCAGATAGGTTCATCTGTACCATTTTTCTAGATTCCACATATATGTGTTAATATACGCTATTTGTTTTTCTGATTTGCTTTACTCTGTGTGACAGTCTCTAGTTCCATCCATGTCTGGAAGTTACACATTGTTTTTTTCTTTTAAGTAAACTTTACATTTTTAGCATTGATATTTGCCTTGGTAAAGTTAATCAATATCTCTATTCAGCTCTTTAATAATTCACTAAATTGATTGCTTTGTCTCTACTTCCTCCTCATTTAATGTGTTATAGTTCTCTAGTATTATAGTTCCAACTTGTTTTGAACTGGCCAAGTTGGTGGTATTCATTACTAGTGTTGTGATTTTTATGATCAATACTCACTCAGATTTACACCTTGAAGAGTACCTTTGCTCTTTATATCTGCTTCTTCAAAATGTATTGCTTCTTCCTTGTGAATACAGTTTCCTTCTTCCTGAGATACATCTTTTAGTTTGAAAATGTCTGTATTCTGCCTTCGCTCTTAAATGATAGCTTAAATGAATGTAGAATTTTGGGGGAGAGGGATATGTGATTTCTAGCACCAGGTGTGTAGTGTAAATGGGGTTCTAGTCCTTCCCACGCCCTCAGTTTGCAAAACAAGCTCATTATTGCTGTCTCCTGTTCAGGTCAGCAGGCAGGGCTTTCTCAGTCCCTTTCACTGAGATGGAAGCCTTTCCATGGCTCTGGCTTAATTCCACATGTCAGTCCCACTAGACACGTGGAGTCAACCCACTTCCTGCCCTTCCAGCCTGCTCACCCCTCCAGCTTTCAGGCCCCTCTTTATTGTTTGCTGTTAGGAATTTCTCTTTCTATCTTCTGAGTTCAGGTCTGCATTACATTTTTATCTTGCATTTCTAGGTGTACCGTGGCAGGAATGTTTTACATTGGCCCTATCTGACTTTCCATGGACCCTATGAGAATACTGCATTTTTCTTTATACAATGTATTTTTAAAATATTAAAAATAGTTAAGATTATATTAAAAGGAAATTCAAGTGTTCAGTTCAACTTCTGGTTCCATGGAACCTTGGCTTTCTACAAAATATGGTCTTTTAATGACTGCCGTATTGTATGATTTTGAAATCCATGGTTAAGTGACTGTTTGGGCATGAGATCCCAGACCTGGAGTGGAGAAAACAGACTTCAGGCAGGACGTCACCCCTTAAGGTTTACCAGCCTACGGCAGACACACACCTGAGGTATCAGAAATTTGCTCCCCATGCAGGCTCTGAGTTGTCACTCCCAGAGCAGCCAATGCACTTCTCCAGGCTATGATTTGTAGCTTCTGAGAGGCTAGATTAGAAAAGAAGTGGTCTAAAGGACAGAGCAGTTAATTATTAGGCAGAAAAAGAAATCTTTTTGTATGCTTATTAGCTAGTTGACTTTCTTTTTCTTTCTTTTTTCTTCTTATTTTTCTATGATGTGATATCAAGGAAATGAAAACTGTCCTAGCCCACTGGAGGAGTATGAAATGGTGTAGCCAACTGGATACCATCTCTTTCAGTCAGTTAGCTTTTGGTGTGTAACAAACAGTTGCAAAACTTAGTGCTTTAGAAACAACACACATGCTCCACGTGAGCTCTCATCCTCCATGAGGCTTGCCCAGGCTTCTTCCGACAGTGATGTCCGCCTTCCAAATAGCAACAGAAAAAAAGGGAAGCTCACTGCACAAGCCCTTGTCAAGGCCCTGCTTGCATTATGTTGGTTAAAGTCCTGTGGCCCAAAGCAAATCGTATGATTTGCTTTGAGGAGATGAAAGTCACATTGCAAAAGAGCGTATGTGTAGGGATGGACATAACCTTTAGGCCATTGTTGTAAACTGCCATTCTATAAAATAAATACACTCTTTTTGGTGTCTATATGTTAGACATCTACAAGGGTGTTTATCTCACTGTCTCTTTGTATGATAGAAAAACACTGGGAACTACTGAAATGCACATTGGCTGGGGAGTGATAACAAAAGCATCTGTGCTATTGAATACCATAACGCAGTTGAAGAGCATGTGATAGATTCGGGAGTACGGTCCTAAAAAGACATATCTTTAAATGAAAAAAGCCAGTGGCTGAACCATACAGACCTCACACCTCCCACCATACGCAAAAACTAAATTCCTGCAGATACATTATGTCACGTCATGCATGCGCGTGACAAAATGTCAAGAAGTATACCCTCTAGATGGAGAATAGCAGTTACTGCTATGGAGGGAGTGAGCTTGAGTGGCGGTCAGGGGGAATTTTATTTATTTTGGAGGGGTATCCCTTGAATTTTTTACCAAATGAATGCCTTCACATGCTGCTTATTTAACAATGAATAAAATTTGAATTTGAACCTAAAGAAAGGAATAACAGTGCTCCTGGGCCCTGAGACTCTCTTCTCCTTTCCTCCTTCTCTCAGTCATACTTGCTGCTTGGTGGGAGTGTTTCAAACTTAGTAAACCAGATACAAGTCAGGGCAAGATTCTGGAACTTACCCTCTTCAAAATACACCATTCAGCCTAGTCATCATGGTGCCCAAAGTGACAGCCAGCATAACTCCTATTGTGTAGTTTTGGGGTCCTGGCTTCAAATGCCAGGCAAAATGTTATAGTATCATTTTTTCCTAAATGATTTCAACATCATCTGAAATAAGTTGATCACTAATTTTTTGTGAAACATTAGTGTCTAGTGAATTATAATTTTGAGGCTGACACAAGCAGAGATTTAATTGTTGACATATCCTGTTCATTCCAGTCAAAACCTTTATCTTCTAGAATTTCTGATGTTTCCACAGCGTAGTGTATAGTTAGTCCACTGTCCACAGGGACTGACTATTTATTATTCTCTGTCTACACCAACCCTTTGGGGTTCTGTGGGAAACGAGTAATGCCAGACAAAATACCAAAGTTATCTCTTTGGCATGCCCATATAACTTACACAACGCGGGGCGAGGGGTGCTCCATCTTACTGACCAGTTAGAATAGAAACAAATAGAAAATAAGAGTAAAAACTCATAACAGTTATAACTATTAGTTTCAGAAACCACTGCATGTTGGTGACGATAATTATGTAGTATTTTTTAAATTGATTCTTTGTATCTGTGCCTAATGATATGTTTATGTTATTGACTTATTATCTTGAAAAGAAAATTTAAAACTACCGTGACAAAACAAAGTTTTTAAGAAAATCCGTGTCAACTTTCAGGTTTTAAACTTCTGTGCTCCTTTCCTGTCCTATTCTTTTTCTTGTGTCTAGGTATGTACCGTTTTACTGTAGAACTCACACACACACACACACACACACACACACACACACACACACTCCATTATTTACTAGAGCTCTGGAGAAGAGCTGTTTCCCATAAGGTTAAAGCAGGTGTGCCCTCCTCATTGACAATTATGACTCATGTCATTATTCTACATTTGGAGGGACTGTCTAATCTCTGAGGAAATGTTAACCTCTTAGATTTTTTGGTTTGACATCACAGAACCAATGATACTAATTGGGTACGGACACACCTATGAATTATGAGACGTAGCATGTAGGTGATTTCCATAAATCTTCTAGAGTGAGGGGTGTGTGTGGGGTTCCTATTTCTATGATAACTCTTAGAGCATCATGTGTCATTTGTAAGTACTGGAGTTCTTATTTGGTGAAATAATATTGCAGCCAATGCCGTTGGTATTTTGCTGTCAATATTTTAAAATTTCTTCCACACTAGATAAAATAATTGGTTAAAAATCAGAAAACTGTTAAAACATTTCACAAATTATAAGATGACTATTATTTATTGGCAGCAACAGAAAGCAAAGCAACTGGTCTGACAAAGAACATTCTGGACAAGCAAAGTCAGGAAAGTGTAATTGGTCAAAATGTTTCTTGTATGTCAATGAAATACTAATATATACATAAAACTTTCCTTATTAATAAATTCATTTATTGTTAAATATTTGGATGTTATAGTGAGAGTTCTGTAAATATTTAACTCTGAAGTCTACTCAATTTGCCTAAAAGTGAATGAGATTAGTTTATAGCCACATTTTTAGTCCAAATAAATGAATGCAGTTTAATGTTTATGTCAACTCCACCACTAAAAGTTTCAGTTAATACTGACATGTTAGTTTCTGGGAGGGTGTTTATTCTGAAGGTCCAAATTTTCATTCAGCAAAGGTGATCCATCTGGTAGAGTTTGGTTGACACTGGTTTCATGTTTAAAGTGTATTTCATCCAATAATATGACGTTAAAAGAGTATAGAGTCGTGCATGTAGGAAATACTGGTTCTGAGGTTCTTCTCTGAACTCCGTTCATTATCTTATATACTGTATTACTGACACACAGCTATCTGTGTGTGATAACTTCCAGCTCTGGAATGCCCCCTCACTTCTGTTTGCCTCCTCCTGGGTTTATTTACATGTGGGCATTGCTGCTAATTAGCTTTGGGAGGGAGGAGGGAGATTTCTATACATCCTCTTGGTGTGGCCCCATGAAGAGATGGTCCTCATACCTGGAAGAGCTTCAGCTTTCACTCATTACCTTCAGTAAACACAGCCTGTCCCTTTAGTGACCAACTGCTGCTTTCACATCTTCTAGTGAAGAGCTGAGCAATTTGCCAAATTAATTTTCTCCCCTTCAAGGTAGTTCTTGGTGGGTAATGCCTATGTATGTACCCTCTTAACTGGATGACTTCTTAAAAGTATGCTTTACAAGATGGAAAAGTTAACGATGAAAAAGGGCCATCTTTCCTGCCCCTTCATGACTGCTTTTTATAGTTTATTGAAAATTGAGTTCTTGGGGTTACATTGTGGGAATGTTTTCTGAGACCTTTGGCCAGTTTTGAATTCACTGAAAGGCAGATATATTGACTTGTTTACACTTGAGTGTTTTTATCTGGTCACCTGACTGTAAGGAGGAAGACATTAGGTTCTGAAAACATTCTTTCTAGGCGTTTCCAGAGAGAACAGTCCTGCCACCATGTTCTCACTCACAGTGTTTGGGTTCCTTTTTGTCTAGACAGGGTTCTCATGGTTGTAACATCTAGGGGTTCCTATTTAATTCTCCCCTCCCACCCCCCCCCCGGCAAAAGCTGTGATGAATTTTCGCTAAGTCAGCACTGACTAGATGAGATTCTGTTGTCTACATGAGCTTCCTGGGAAGGTTAACACACGCTGGCTCTTGAAATCTCTTTAGGGCAGTCACAGGAATTTTACTCGGATTTCCTTCCACATACAACATCAATAAATATGGAAATGAAGGCTGCAAATGTCACTTCTGATGAAACAATATGCTGCCTAAATTCAGTTAATTGTAAGGTACTTAGTGTTGAAAGACAAAGATATGCTAATCTTATTAAAATATGCCTGGTTAAATTTAGCTATAAATTCCATTCAGGGTCTCCTGCTTTATACATTGTTCCAAGTCAGAATGTCTGGAAAGAAACCACCCACTATGCAGGATACAGAATTAGTAATTTGGAAAGGTGAAAAGTTTAATTATGAGTCTGTCTTCTGGGGAAAAAGGGAAACAAGGCTGAAATCTTAAAAAAATTTTTTTGTTTGTTTAGATTAAACCAACTGAAGGGCACTCTCACATTGTTTACATTTATATTACTCTGACAGTCAGAAAAGCTTTTAACATTTTTTCTGTTTCATTTGAATTGAAGTTGTTTTTAATATATACAAATGAGGGAAAGAGCCTTAACTAGAGTTCAACACTGTTTAGACAGACTTGATCAATTTTTAATTTTCCAGATAATTAAAGAGTAGAGCATATTGAATTGTGGCTCATCGTGTAACTTTGTAGGCATTACGGAGCCTCTCAATAGCCCAGTTTCTTTGTATGTAACCTGGGGTAAAAGAAGTTAATAGCAAGTTTCCTCGCTATCAGAAAGAAGAGTGTTCCCATGAAAGCTTTTCGTAAGCTGAAATGGCATAAATTGAGAAGCACTTACCTCAGGACACATCTTGCTAACAAATGCACAAAACAAATGGAGATCAGGCACAGATGCTCACAGACCCAGTTCAGAGCTCTGGCGGCTTAATGCTGAATGTGATTCCCTGGAAGGAGCTTGGCGGTGCTGCCCTTAGCGCCTCTGTAACAGCCCGCTGCAAAACACGTGCTGAACAGTATTTTTACTTTTTGCTTTTTTTCCTAAAAGTAAAAATCCTCCTAGAATTTCTTTCAGTTATCAAAAACCAGTGCTAGTGAGGTTTTTTTTTTATAAAAGCAAAGTGGCATAAAGTGAACTTCCGAAATGCAAGGGATACCTGTATTTAAAAAGAGCTTTTATTTTAATTTATTCTTGTAAAAGAAATATACACTCATATATAGAGTATAAATATAGAGTATTTACAAACATTCACATATAACATTTATAAAATTTGGATAAACACAAATATATATTTATTTACACAAACACAGACACACAGACACACAGACACACACACACACACACACACACGCATGCACCACTACCATCCATAATCCAACCACTCAGATATAACCTCTATTCCATTTTGGCTATATGCCAGCCTCTTAGCCATTCATCCTATGCATGAATTAACAAATATTAGTTTTTTTTTTTTTTAATTTTATTTATTTATTTTTTTGCGGTACGTGGGCCTCTCACTGGTGTGGCCTCTCCCGTTGCGGAGCACAGGCTCCGGACGCACAGGCTCAGCGGCCATGGCTCACGGGCCCAGCCGCCCCGCGGCACGTGGGATCTTCCTGGACCGGGGCACGAACCCACGTCCCCTGCATCGGCAGGCGGACTCTCAACCACTGCGCCACCAGGGAAGCCCTAGATTTTTTATAACCTATTTTTTATAAGCTTCTGTATCCAAGTGCTATGTAATTACTACGTTTGAGCATGTTCTGAAAGCAGTATATTTTTACTTCCTCCCCCTACATTTTATGTTTTTGATGTCATATTTTACAACTCTTTATTTTGTGCATCCCTTAACTAATTATTGTATATATAGATGATTTTATTACTTTTGTCTTTTAACCTTCATACTGACTAGAGAGATGGTTGATCTGCTACCTTTACTGTATGTTTGCCTTTAGCAGTGAGATTTTTCTTGCATAAGTTTTATATTTATATTTATGGCTTTTTCTGTTTAAAGAAGTCCCTTTAACATTTCTTGTAAGGTCAGTTTACTGGTGTTGAACTCCTTTACCTTTTGCTTGTCTGGGAACTCTTCATCTCTCCTTCAATCCTGAATGATGATCTGGGCAGATAGAATATTCTTGATTGTAAGTTTTTTCCTTTCAGCCCTTTGAATGGCACAATGGTGCCTTTCCTTTTTGATCTGTAAAGTCTGCTAATAGTCTTCTGAAGTCTCCACGTTACTTTGAAGTCTCTCTCTTTATCTTTGATTTTTGACAGTTTAATTATAATGTGTCTTGGTGTGGGTCTTTAGGACTCATCTTGTTTGGGACTCTCTGTGCAACCTGGACCTGTGTATCTCATTCATTGCATTGGGGAAGTTTTCAGCCAATATTTCCTTGTGTACATTTCTACCGTTTTCTCTCTCTCCTCTGGGACCCATATAATGAAAATGTCAATATGTCTGATGTTGTTTCAGATGTCCTTTAAACTATCCTCATATTTTTCCATTTGCTGTTCTGACCAGGTGATTTCCACTAATCTGTCTTCCAGATCACTGATTTGTTCTTATGCATCATCTAGTCTGCTCTTTGTTCCCTCTAGTGTATTTTTCATTTCAGTTTTTGTATTCTTCCACTCTGACCTGTTCTTTCTTATATCTTCTGTGTCTCTACTGAAGTTTTTTTTTTTTTACATCTTTATTGGAGTATAATTGCTTTACAGTGGTGTGTTAGCTTCTGCTTCACAACAAAGCAAATCACTTATACATATACATATGTTCCCATATCTCTTCTCTCTTGCGTCTCCCTCCTTCCCACCCTCCCTATCCCACCCCTCCAGGCGGTCACAAAGCACCGAGTTGATCTCCCTGTGCTATGTGGCTGCTTCCCACTAGCTATCTACCTTACATTTGGTAGTGTATCTATGTCCATGCCTCTCTCTCGCTTTGTCACAGCTCACCCTTCCCCCTCCCCACATCCTCAAGTCCATTCTCTAGTAGGTCTGTGTCTTTATTCCTGTCTTACCTCTAGGTTCTTCAAGACATTTTTTTTTCTCTTAAATTCCATATATATGTGTTAGCATACAGTATTTGTCTTTCTCTTTCTGACTTACTTCACTCTGTATGACAGACTCTAGGTCTAACCACCTCATTACAAATAGCTCAATTCCGTTTCTTTTTATGGCTGAGTAATATTCCATTGTATATATGTGCCACATCTTCTTTATCCATTCATCTGTCCATGGACACTTAGGGTGTTTCCATCTCTGGGCTATTGTAAATAGAGCTACAATGAACATTTTGGTACATGACTCTTTTTGAATTATGGTTTTCTCAGGGTATATGCCCAGTAGTGAGATTGCTGTGTCATATGGTAGTTCTATTTTTAGTTTTTTAAGGAACCTCCATACTGTTCTCCATAGTGGCTGTATCAATTCACATTCCCACCAGCAGTGCAAGAGTGTTCCCGTTTCTCCACACCCTCTCCAGCATTTACTGTTTCTAGATTTTTTGATGATGGCCATTCTGACTGGTGTGAGATGATATCTCATTGTAGTTTTGATTTGCATTTCTCTAATGATTAATGATGTTGAGCATTCTTTCATGTGTTTGTTGGCAGTCTGTATATCTTCTTTGGAGAAATGTCTATTTAGGTCTTCTGCCCATTTTTGGATTGGGTTGTTTGTTTTTTTGTTATTGAGCTGCATGAGCTGCTTGTATATTTTGGAGATTAATCCTTTGTCAGTTGCTTCATTTGCAAATATTTTCTCCCATTCTGAGGGTTGCCTTTTGGTCTTGTTTATGGTTTCCTTTGCTGTGCAAAAGCTTTTAAGTTTCATTAGGTCCCATTTGTTTATTTTTGTTTTTATTTCCATTTCTCTAGGAAGTGGGTCAAAAAGGATCTTGCTGTGATTTATGTCATAGAGTGTTCTGCCTGTTTTCCTCTAAGAGTTTTATAGTGTCTGGTCTTACATTTAGGTCTTTAATCCATTTTGAGCTTATTTTTGTGTATGGTGGTAGGGAGTGATCTAATCTCATACTTTTACATGTACCTGTCCAGTTTTCCCAGCACCACTTATTGAAGAGGCTGTCCTTTCTCCACTGTACATTCCTGCCTCCTTTATCAAAGATAAGGTGACCATATTGTGTGGGTTTATCTCTGGGCTTTCTATCCTGTTCCATTGATCTATCTTTCTGTTTTTGTGCCAGTACCATACTGTCTTGATTACTGTAGCTTTGTAGTATAGTCTGAAGTCAGAGAGCATGATTCCTCCAGCTCCGTTTTTCGTTCTCAAGATTGCTTTGGCTATTCGAGGTCTTTGGTGTTTCCATACAAACTGTGAAATTTTTTGTTTTAGTTCTGTGAAAAATGCCAGTGGTAGTTTGAAAGGGATTGCATTGAATCTGTAGATTGCTTTGGGTAGTAGAGTCATTTTCACAATGCTGATTCTTCCAATCCAAGAACATGGTATATCTCTCCATCTATTTGTATCATCTTTAATTTCTTTCATCAGTGTTTTATAATTTTCTGCATACAGGTCTTTTGTCTCTTTAGGTAGGTTTATTCCTAGATATTTTATTCTTTTTGTTGCAGTGGTAAATGGGAGTATTTTCTTGATTTCACTTTCAGATTTTTCATCATTAGTGTATAGGAATGCCAGAGATTTCTGTGCATTAATTTTGTATCCTGCTACTTTACCAAAATCATTGATGAGCTCTAGTAGTTTTCTGGTAGCATCTTTAGGATTCTCTATGTATAGTATCATGTCATCTGCAAACAGTGACAGTTTTACTTCTTCTTTTCTGATTTGGATTCCTTTTATTTCCTTTTCTTCTCTGATTGCTGTGGCTAAAACTTCCAAAACTATGTTGAATAATAGTGGTGAGAGTGGGCAACCTTGTCTTGTTCCTGATCTTAGTGGAAATGCTTTCAGTTTTTCATCATTGAGCATGATGTTGGCTGTGGGTTTGTCATATATGGCCTTTATTATGTTGAGGAAAGTTCCCTCTATGCCTACTTTCTGGAGGGTTTTTATCATAAATGGGTGTTGAATTTTGTCAAAAGCTTTCTCTGCATCTATTGAGATGATCGTATGGTTTTTCTCCTTCAATTTGTTAATATGGTGTATCACGTTGATTGATTTGCGTATATTGAAGAATCCTTGCATTTCTGGAATAAACCCCACTTGATCATGGTGTATGATCTTTTTAATGTGCTGTTGGATTCTGTTTGCTAGTATTTTGTTAAGGATTTTTGCATCTATTTTCATCAGTGATATTGGTCTGTAGTTTTCTTTCTTTGTTACATCGTTGTCTGGTTTTGGTATCAAGGTGATGGTGTCCTCATAGAATGAGTTTGGGAGTGGTCCTCCTTCTGCTATATTTTGGAAGAGTTGGAGAAGGATAGGTGTTAGCTCTTCTCTAAATGTTTGATAGAATTCGCCTGTGAAGCCATCTGGTCCTGGGCTTTTGTTTGTTGGAAGATTTTTAATCACAGTTTCAATTTCAGTGCTTGTGATTGGTCTGTTCATATTTTCTATTTCTTCCTGATTCAGTCTTGGCAGGTTGTGCATTTCTAAGAATTTGTCCATTTCTTCCAGGTTGTCCATTTTAGTGGCATAGAGTTGCTTGTAGTAATCTCTCATGATCTTTTGTATTTCTGCAGTGTCAGTTGTTACTTCTCCTTTTTCATTTCTAATTCTATTGATTTGAGTCTTCTCCCTTTTTTTCTTGATGAGTCTGGCTAATGGTTTATCAATTTTGTTTATCTTCTCAAAGAACCAGCTTTTAGTTTTCTTGATCTTTGCTATTGTTTCCTGCATTTCTTTTTCATTTATTTCTGATCTGATTTTTATGATTTCTTTCCTTCTGCTAACTTTGGGGGTTTTTTGTTCTTCTTTCTCTAATTGCTATAGGTGCAAGGTTAGGTTGTTTATTCGAGATGTTTCCTGTTTCTTAAGGTAGGACTTTATTGCTGTAAACTTCCCTCTTAGAACTGCTTTTGCTCATTCCATAGGTTTTGGGTCGTCGTGTCTCCATTGTCATTTGTTTCTAGGTATTTTTTGATTCCCTTTTTGATTTCTTCAGTGATCACTTCGTTATTAAGTAGTGTATTGTTTAGCCTCCATGTGTCTGTATTTTTTACAGATCTTTTCCTGTAATTGATATCTAGTCTCATAGCGTTGTGGTCGGAAAAGATACTTGATACGATTTCAATTTTCTTAAATTTACCAGGGCTTGATTTGTGACCCAAGATATGATCTATCCTGGAGAATGTTCCATTAGCACTTGAGAAAAATGTGTATTCTGCTGTTTTTGGATGGAATGTCCTATAAATATCAACTAAGTCCATCTTTTTTAATGTATCATTTAAAGTTTGTGTTTCCTTATTAATTTTCATTTTGGATGATCTGTCCATTGGTGAAAGTGGGGTGTTAAAGTTCCCTACTATGAATGTGTTACTGTGGATCTCCCCTTTTATGGCTGTTAGTATTTGCCTTATGTATTGAGGTGCTCCTATATTGGGTGTACAAATATTTACAATTGTTATGTCTTCTTCTTGGATCAATCCCTTGATCATTATGTTGTGTCCTTCTTTGTGTCTTCTAATAGTCTTTATTTTAAAGTCTATTTTGTCTGATATGAGAATTGCTACTCCAGCTTTCTTTTGGTTTCCATTTGCATGGAATATCTTTTTCCATCCCCTTACTTTCAGTCTGTATGTGTCTCTAGGTCTGAAGTGGGTCTCTTGTAGACAGCATATATGTGGGTCTTGTTTTTGTATCCATTCAGCCAATCTGTGTCTTTTGGTGGGAGCATTTAGTCCATTTACATTTAAGGTAATTATCGATATGTATGTTCCTATTCCCATTTTCTTAATTGTTTTGGGTTCGTTATTGTAGGTCTTTTCCTTCTCTTGTGTTTCTTGCCTAGAGAAGTTCCTTTAGTATTTGTTGTTAAGCTGGTTTGGTGGTGCTGAACTCTCTCAGCTTTTGCTTGTCTGTAAAGGTTTTAATTTCTCCATCAAATCTGAATGAGATCCTTGCTGGGTAGAGTAATCTTGGTTGCAGGTTTTTCTCCTTCATCACTTTAAATATGTCCTGCCAGGGCTTCCCTGGTGGCGCAGTGGTTGAGAGTCCGCCTGCTGATGCAGGGGACGCGGGTTCGTGCCCCGGTCCGGGAGGATCCCACATGCCGCGGAGCGGCTGGGCCCGTGAGCCATGGCCGCTGAGCCTGCGTGTCCGGAGCCTGTGCTCTGCAAAAGAATAAATAAATAAATAAATAAATAAATAAATAAATAAATAAATAAATAAATATGTCCTGCCAGTCCCTTCTGGCTTGCAGAGTTTCTGCTGAAAGATCAGCTGTTAACCTTATGGGGATTCCCTTGTGTGTTATTTGTTGTTTTTCCCTTGCTGCTTTTAATATGTTTCCTTTGTATTTAATTTTTGACAGTTTGATTAATATGTGTCTTGGGGTATTTCTCCTTGGATTTATACTGTATGGGACTCTCTGTGCTTCCTGGACTTGATTAACTATTTCCTTTCCCATATTAGGGAAGTTTTGAACTATAATCTCTCCAAATATTTTCTCAGTCCCTTTCTTTTTTTCTTCTTCTTCTGGAACCCCTATAATTCGAATGTTGGTGCGTTTAATGTTGTCCCAGAGGTCTCTGAGACTGTCCTCAGTTCTTTTCATTCTTTTTTCTTTATTCTGCTCTGCAGTAGTTATTTCCACTATTTTATCTTCCAGGTCACTTATCCATTCTTCTGCCTCAATTATTCTGCTGTTGATCCCATCTAGAGTATTTTTAATTTCATTTATTGTGTTGTTCATTGTTGCTGTTTAATCTTTAGTTCTTCCAAGTCCTTGTTAAATGTTTCTTGCATTTTTGTCTATTCTATTTCCAAGATTTTGGATCATCTTTACTATCATTATTCTGAATTCTTTTTCAGGTAGACTGCCTATTTCCTCTTCATTTGTTAAGTCTGGTGGGTTTTTATCTTGCTCCTTCAACTGCTGTGTGTTTTTCTGTCTTCTCATTTTGCTTATCTTACTGTGTTTGGGGTCTCCTTTTTGCAGGCTGCAGGTTCGTAGTTCCCGTTGTTTTTGGTGTCTGTCCCCAGTGGCTAAGGTTGGTTCAGTGGGTTGTGTAGGCTTCCTGGTGGAGGGGACTAGTGCCTGTGTTCTGGTGGATGAGGCTGGATCTTGTCTTTCTGGCGGACAAGTCCACGCCTGTTGGTGTGTTTTGGGGTGTCTGTGGACTTATTATGATCTTAGGCAGCCTCTCTGCCTATAGGTGGGATTGTGTTCCTGTCTTGCTAGTTGTGTGGCATAGGTTGTCCAGCACTGTAGCTTGGTGGTCGTTGAGTGAAGTTGGCTGCTGGTGTTGAGATGGAGACCTCTGGGAGATTTTCGCCGTTTGATATTATGTGGAGCTGGGAGGTCTCTTGTGGACTAGTGTCCTGAAGTTGGATCTCCCACCTCAGAGGCACAGCACTGACTCCTGGCTGCAGCACCAAGAGCCTTTCATCCACACGGCTCAAAATAAAAGGAAGAAAAAGTAGAAAGAAAGAATTAGTAGAAGTAGAAAGAAAGAAAGAAAGGAGGGAGGGAGGGAGGGAGAGAGGGAGGGAGGAAGGAAGGAGGGTAGGAAGGAAGAAAAAAAGAAGGAAAGAAGATAAAGTAAAATAAAATAAAGTAAAATAAAATAAAGTTATTAAAATAAAAAGTAATTATTAAGAAAAAAAATTTTTTTGGGCTTCCCTGGTGGCGCAGTGGTTGAGAGTCCGCTTGCCGATGCAGGGGACATGGGTTCGTGCCCCGGTCCGGGAAGATCCCACATGCCGCGGAGCGGCTGGGCCCGTGAGCCATGGCCGCTGGGCCTGCGCATCCGGAGCCTGTGCTCCGCAACGGGAGAGGCCACAACAGTGAGAGGCCCGCGTACCGCAAAAAAAAAAAAAAAGAAAAAAAAAAAAAAAAGAAAAAAAATTTTTTAAAAACCAAACAAACAAGAAAAACGGACGGATAGAACCCTCGGACAAATGGTGGAAGCAAAGCTATACAGACAAAATCTCACACAGAAGCATACACATACACACTCACAAAAAGAGGAAAAGGGGAAAAAATCATAAATCTTGCTCTTAAAGTCCACCTCCTCAATTTGGGATGTTTCGTTTTCTATTCATGTATTCCACAGATGCAGGTGCATCAAGTTGTTTGTGAAGCTTTAACCCTCTGCTTCTGAGGCTGCTTGGAGAGATTTCCCTCTCTCTTCTTTGTTCTCACATCTCCCGGGGCTCAGCTTTGGATTTGGGCCCGCCCTTGCGTGTAAGTCGCCGGAGGGCGTCTGTTCTTCGCTCAGACAGGACAGGGTTAAAGGAGCAGCTGCTTCGGGGGCTCTGGCTCACTCAGGCCGGGGGGCGGTGGGGTGGGGTGGAGGGGGGCTGGGGAGGGAGGAGCATGGAGGCGGGGCGAGCCTGCGGCGGCAGAGGCCGGCGTGACGTTGCACCAGCCTGAAGCGCGCCGTGCGTTCTCCCGGGGGAGTTGTCCCCGGATCCCGGGACCGTGGCAATGGCGGGCTGCACAGGCTCCCCGGAAGGTGGGTGTGGATAGTGACCTGTGCTCGCACACAGGCTTCTTGGTGGCGGCCGCAACAGCCTTAGTGTCTCCCGCCCGTCTCTGGGTTCCGCGCTTTTAGCCGCGGCTCGCGCCCGTCTCTGGAGCTCCTTTAAGCAGCCCTCTTAATCCCCTCTCCTCGCGCACCAGGAAACAAAGAGAGAAGAAAAAGTCTCTTGCCTCTTCGGCAGCTCCAGACTTTTCCCCGGACTCCCTCCCGGCTAGCTGTGGCGCACTAGCCCCTTCAGGCTGTGTTCACGCCGCCAATCTCCCGGCGCTCCAACCGAAGCCGAGCCTCAGCTCGCAGCCCCGCCCGCCCCGGCGTGTGAGCAGACAAGCCTCTCGGGCTGGTGAGTGCCGGTCAGCACCGATCCTCTGTGCGGGAATCTCCCCGCTTTCCCTCCGCACCCCTGTGGCTGCGCTCTCCTCCGCGGCTCTGAAGCTCCGCCACCCGCAGTCTCCGCCCGCGAAGGGGCTTCCTAGTGTGTGGAAACCGGTCTACCTTCACGGCTCCCTCCCGCTGGTGCAGGTACCGTCCCTATTCTTTTGCCTCTGTTTTTTCTTTTTTCTTTTGCCCTACCCAGGTACGTGGGGACTTTCTTGCCTTTTGGGAGGTCTAAGGTTTTCTGCCAGCGTTCAGTAGGTGTTCTGTAGGAGTTGTTCCACGTGTAGATGTATTTCTGGTGTATCTGTGGGGAGGAAGGTGATCTCCGCGTCTTACTCTTCCGCCATCTTGCCGGAAGCCCTCTACCGAAGTTTTTACTGTGTTCCTCCATTCTTCTCCTGAGTTTGGTGAGCATCTTTATGACCATTATTTTGGACTCTTTATCTGGAAGATTGCTTATCTCCATTTTGTTTAGTTCTTTTTATGAGGTTTTTTTTTTTGTTGTTCTTTTGTTTGGAACATATTCCTTTGTCTCCTCATTTTGTCAAATTTTCTGTGTTTGTTCCTATGTATTAGGTAGGTCAGCGACATCTCCTGTCTTGAAGAAGTGGCTTATGTCCAAGGTGTCCCGTGGGGCTCAGTTGTGCAGTTCTCCTTGGTCACCAGAGCCTGGTGCTACAGGCGTGTACCCTGGGTGGGCTGTATGTACCCTCCTGTTGTGGTTGGGCTGTGATTACTGTAGGCATCCTAATGTGTGGGGCTAGCCCTGGCTCAAGTGCCTGCAAAGTTTGGCAGTGACTGTTGTGGGTATCCTTATGTATGGGGCTGGCCCCTGTGGTGGGATCTGCTTTGGGGGGATGCTGGCCTTGTCTGAGGACACCCACAGGTTGTTGGGCAGGGGGCCACTTTAGAGGGGCTCCAGCACCAGCCAAGGGCACCCACTGGGTCTAGTGGGGCAGGGGACCACTTTGGTGAGACTTAGGTGCCAGCTGAAGGCACCCACCAGGTGTTGGGGCAGGAGGCCACTTTGGAGGAGTACAGGCTGGGGTGGGTTCATAGGTAAATGTGGGGTGGAGTGAACAGTGCTAGTAGGGTAGATGGGAGAGTCAGAAATGGCGCCCCTCAGTGACAGGCAAGGTAAGTAGAAGGTGAGCAACCCCCCCCCAAAAAAAACCTGGCACCCATCAGCACCTCTGTACCCTCAACAAGTCCCTGCCTCTTGGTCACACACCCTAAAATTAGTCAATGAATCTCCTTCCTGTACGATCCAGGCATTTTTCAAACTGCTGCTTTTGTGCTGGGGCTCAGAGTGAGGGAGTTTTTTGCACACACCGTTTAAAAGCAAAATTTCCGTTTCCTCCAGCTCTCCCCTCTGGCCCTTCGGGATGTAAGCCCCCTGCTGGTTTTCAAAGCCAGGCATTAGGGGGGCTCATCTTCCCGGTGCAGGTCTCCTGGGCTGAGGAGCCGGATGCGGTGTTTGGACCCATTGCTCCTTAGGGAGGATGCATGAGGCTGTGGTATCCCTCCCACCCGTGAGTCACTGCGCTGGAGAATGCTTCTGACCAGACCACATCTCCACCCTTCGTACCCTTCTCAATGTGGCTTTTTCTTTTTATCCTTAGCTGTGGAAAATCCTTTCGGCTAATCTTCCGGTCATTCTCAGAGATGGTTACTCTCTATGCAGCTATAGTTTTGGTGTGTCCGTAGGAAGAGGCAAGGCACAGTCAGTTTTGTGCAGGTGTAATCTGATGGTGGAATCACCTCAGCCCATGACTTACTCCTGTCTGTAGTCTTGGAGCTTCCTGAGTGGGTACCCAACCGTGGGACCTGTCTCACACTCAGGCATAAGCAACCAGGGAGTGTGTGTGTGTGTGTGTGTGTGTGTGTGTGTGTGTGTGTGTGGAGGGGGGAGGAATTAATGGGGAGTATCACCTGAGGGGCCACCCTTGACCAACAGGGGCAAAAGCCACTGAATAAATGTTTCCCTTTACCTCCCCCAGGCAGACAGTTCTGACACGCATCTCAGTAAGGCTCCTCAGAAGGTTCTGGCAGAATCCAGCACAGTTGCTTGCAGCAGTGGCCAATTCAATTACACATCCCTCCAGCTGCCGTCCTTTTGGCCCAATTTCATCCTCCCTAATCCTTCCCTTCTGTGCCCTGAGATCACCTTCCAATGAGACTACCTGCCCACCAGCCTTTGTCTCAGGCACTGCTCTCAGGGAACAGGCTGATGGGGGCTGCCACAGTTTCAGGTTTGAACTATAGGGAGAGCTCACACTCATACGCTGGAAAACTACAATTTTCAATAGGAATGGAAACAATATGGAAAGGAATTTGGTTGTAGCGTTATTTCTCCCTTTTTGAAGACTTGGCATTCATGGATTTTTACTAATGCCTAAAGAAAATAAGAATTATTTTGCTAGCCTCTGAGAAAACACTTAAATGCTTTATAGAGTTGGTGGCCAACAGGGATTCTGTTGTTGATGTCTTTACGTGGACTTATTAAATAATCGTGTATACTTGTGGCAAGTGACATTATTTTGTTTTTTGGGGTTTTTTGGTTGTTTACTTTAGGAAAGTCTTATGTTGACTGTATGGGTGGATTCTAGTTGAAATCTTTTGATTCAAGAGGGAATATTGATGAGTTTATTCAAAATTTCCAAAATGGTTAGGCATCTGGATACAGCTACAGTCCTAAGGATTCATCTGTCCAATCACCATAGTAAATTCTTATATGGCAGGCACTGTACCAGGTACTCAGGTTACAATAGCAGTAAGACATGGCATCCGCTCTTGGGTGCTGCCAGGTTGCAGAGAGACCTCCTTGTAATAAGCAAGTGTGTGAAGTCCAGCAGGTATTGTGCAGAATGGGGCATGATGCACCTGGGGGAGTGGCTGATTTCACTGGGGAGTCGAGAGTGGGAGGGGGAGTAACTCATGAAAGCATCCTAGAAAAGGTAACATTTGGGTCTCTTCTTTTTTTTTAATAATTTTTAAAATTGAAGTATAGTTGATTTATAAGGTTGTGTTAGTTTCTGGTGTACAGCAAAGTGATTCAGTTATACATATATATGTATTCTTTTCATATTCTTTTCCATTATAGTTTATTACAGGATATTGAATATAGTTCCCTGTGCTACAGAGTAGGACCTTGCTGTTTATCTATCTTATATACAAAGTTTGTATCTGCTAATCCCAAACTCCTAATTTATTCTTCCCCTACCCACTCATCTGGGTCTCTTCTTAAAGAGCAATCGATATTTCCAAGGAGGGTAGGCAGTGGAGGGCAATCAGGATGAGCAACGTTGTAAACAAAGCCCAGAAATGGAGCTGCCTTGATGACCAGGCACAATGTCAGAGAGATGGTGGACCATGATTTTGTAGGCAGACCTCAGAGATATTTGGGGGTCACTTCCTGTCCACTGCAGTAAGGCGAACATCTCAATAAAGAGAGTCACACAGAATTTTTGGTTTCCTAGTGTATATAAAAGTTATGTTTACACTATACCGTGGTCTGTTAAGTGTGCAAGAGAATTATATCTAAAACAACAATGTACTTACCTTAATTGAAAATACTTTATTGCTAAAAAATGCTATCCCTCACCTGTGGCTTCAGTGAGTCCTAATCTTTTTGTTGGTGGAGGGTCTTGCCTGGTTGACGGGTGCTGACTGATCAGGGTGGTGGATGGTGAAGGCTGGGGTGGCCGTGACCATTTCTTAAAATAAGACATCATTGAAGATTGCTGCATTGATTGATTCTTCCTTTCATGAATGGTTTCTCTGGAGCATGCAATGCTGCTTGATAGTATTTTACCCACAGTAGAACTTCTTTCAAAATCCTCTCAAAACCTGCCACTGCTTTATCACCTAAGTTTATGTTATATTCTAAATCCTTTGCTGTCATTTCAGCCATCTTCACAGCATCTTCACCAGGAGTAGATTCCATCTCAAGAAACCACTTTCTTTGCTCATACATAAGAAGCAACTCCTCATTCGTTAAACTTTTATCATGAGATTGCAACCATCAGTCACATCTTCAGGCTCCTCTTCTAATTCTAGTTCTCTTGCTGTTTCTGTCACATCTGCGGTTACTTTTTCCACGGAAGTTTTGAACCCCTCAAAGTCATCCATGAAGGTTGGAAACTTCTTCCAAACTCCTGTGAATGTTGCTATTTTGACCCTTTCCCGTGAATCATGAATGTTCTTAATGGCATCTAGAATGGTAAATCCTTTCCAGAAGGTTTTCAATTTACTTTGCCCAGATCCATCAGAAGAATCAGTATCTCTGGAAGCTATAGTCTTATGAAATGTATTTTTTAAATAAAAGACTTGAAAGTAGAAATTACTCCTTGATCCATGGGCTACAGAATGAATGTTGTGTTAGCAGCTATGAAAACAACATTGATCTCATTGTACATCTCCATCAGAGCTCTTGGGTGACCAGGTACATTGTCAATGAACAATAATATTTTGAAAGGAATCTTTTTTTATGAGCAGTAGGTCTCAACAGTGGGCTAAAAATATTCAGTAAACCATGTTGTAAACTGACATGCTGTCATTCAAGCTTTGTTGTTCCATTTACACAGCACAGCAGAGTAGATTTAGCATAATTCTTAAGGGCCCTAGGAATTTTGGAATGGTAAATGAGCATTGGCTTCAATTTCAAATCACTTGCTGCATTAGTGCCCAACAAGAGAGTCAGTCTTTCCTGTGAAACTTTGAAGCCAGGCATTGACTTCTCTCTTAACTATCAAAGTCCTAGATGAAATCTTCTTCTAATAAAAGACTGTTTCATCCACATTGAAAATTTGTTGTGTAGTGTAGCCACCTTCATTTGGATGACAAAGTCTATGCATTAAGTATCTGAAATCACCCACATCCATTTGCTAATAAGCAGATATTAATAATCATTCTGAAGCGTGTTTTCAAATGGTACACATAATTTATTTTCTTTTAATTAATCTATTTGAGTAAAAGTAAAATTAACGGTGTGTTGAGTTTATTGCTGTAAATCCAGATGTTAACCAATAATCAATATATCCTTGTTTTAAAAGAATCTCAACCTTAATTTTTTAAAATTTTGTTTTCTCTCAAGCTATAATATTCACTATTCATCCAACACTTTATAATCTGTAACTTACGTCAGGATGCATAGATGTAATACCTTTTTAGTAGTTTATCTCAAAATTAGGAGTAAATTATTATTATTTTTTTAACATCTTTATTGGAGTATAATTGCTTTACAATGGTGTGTTAGTTTCTGCTTTATAAGAAAGTGAATCAGCTATACATATACATATGTTCCCATATCTCTTCCCTCGTGCGTCTCCCTCCCTCCCTCCCACCCTATCCCACCCCTCCAGGCGGTCACAAAGCACCAAGCTGATCTCCCTGTGCTATGCGGCTGCTTCCCACTAGCTATCTACCTTACGTTTTGTAGTGTATCTATGTCCATGCCTCTCTCTCGCTCTGTCACAGCTCACCCTTACCCCTCCCCATATCCTCAAGTCCGTTCTCCAGTAGGTCTGTGTCTTTATTCCTGTCTTACCCCTAGGTTCTTCATGACATTTTTTTCCCTTAAATTCCGTATATATGTGTTAGCATACGGTATTTGTCTTTCTCCTTCTAGGAATAAATTATTGATTTCCACATATAAGGATGAGGGACTTCTAGGGAAAGATGGTACAGTAAAGTCTAATTACATGCTAAATTTTCATCAGTGCCAAGTGATGTGATTAAAAGATGGTGGGCAGGTAGGGAACTGTCAGAATGTTGCTTAGAGCAATTAAATAAGGAAATGCATTTAACCTTATGCCATTAAACTTCAGGGAAGGCAGAAGGGAAGAAACAAGTTACGGATGAGGATGACAGGGCACAAAACACTACCCTGCCCCGACACAATATAAAATGGGTGGTAAAAGTTGTATAATTTCAGCCCCTCCCCAAAGAAGAAAAGATTGCATTTGACAGCAGATAGATAGTTTCAATAAAAATCTAAGAAATGACCTATGGAAAATTCCATATGTACCTCACTTAGACTTCATGAGAGATACCACAATATTTCATTGGGTTGCTATCTTTTAGAGCATTGTACTGAGCAAGAGAACAAGGCTTATCAGAGTTGGATACAAATTCATTCTGGGCTGAAGTACTGAATGTTTGTGAGATTTCCTTGAAAAAATAAATAAATAAAGATAAACCTAGGTTCCCAGCAAGATTTCCAGTGAGCACAAAATAAATGCTTTTCTTTCTTCCAATTAAACAACATAAAAGAGGATAGAAAATAGTTCTCAAATTTTGCTTAAAAAGGAACGACAACCTAGATACAGATAAAATGGTAATGGATTAAGAGAGAATTAAAAGCCCTGGGCAGAATTTGCCACATGGAAAATGAGAAAAAAAAAAAAAAAAAGCCATGATACTCGGGCATGAACGGGAGAAAAGTAAGGAGAAAGAAAGAAAAAATTAACGAACACTTATGTAAAACACAGAAAAAAACCTCTTCAAAATAACAGAAGAATGTAGGCTCAAATATCTTGCAGTATTGAATTATGTAAAAAAAAAATGATTCAATAAAACATGTGGTCATAACGAGATATCTTAAAATTCAGAATAAAAGTTCCGAGCTAGTTTATGTAGTTTTTTGAGCTAAAGATATCAAGTGAGACTCAAAATATTATATAAAATTTAAAAGTTACATAGAATAAAATGGATGTTTTGAATTTCTTTATACACAGCCACAGAATGTAGAGACTAATATTTTAATATGTTAGTACAACAGCCAACAAAACATAAATTTGAAAGAATTCCACTGTCATTCTCATGGATGCCCTAAGACATAGCAATTGAGTAATAGTATCTAACTGGCAGTAGGAAAAAAATGTTTTAATTTAAATAGAAACTAGAATTTTTGTTATTATTATAGCTACTGTAAGAGCAAAAATGTAAAAATATTGTTTTATTTCTCTTCCTTCTCAAAATTTACAGAATGATCATTTTCAAAGTGAGTTAACTCTTTATCCCCTGTGATTTCCTTAATCACTGGTATTCACTGTAGCAGAAACAGTTGTTTTAATTTTCTAACAGTAAAGTCATTACTATTTTCAGACACTCATATGTAACTAAATGATGCAGATCTTTTATTATCAACCCTGTTAAAATCTTAGAATCTTAGAGCAGGCATCACACTTCCAGACCCACAATACTTAGGGTGGGAAAAAGAAGATATAAGGGAAAGTAAATATTAAAAAGGAAACTGAAAAAGATTGATCAGAGATACAGGAAGAGAGCCAGAAGAGACAGCCAAAGGAGGAGAAAATGCCTAGAAAAGAGTGGTCAACAGGGTTAAATGCTGTTGAAAGGTTAGGATGATTCTGGAAAATATCAATTCAGTTTGACAGCATGCCATCAGTGATCATAGCCAGAGTAGGTTAACGGTGTGTGAGAAATATCACGTTGCTGTGGGTCGGACAGATAAGTTGCAGGAGATCAATGCATACATGCAGCTATCCCTTTGAAGAACTTGGCTCTAAGAAATGGTAAGAAAGGGTTATAGCAAGAAGGAGATGCTGAATCAGCTGTGCTTTTAAAAATTTATTTATTTTAAGATGGAAATATCTTCAGAATATTTACAATTGAAGGAATCAGTAGAGAGACAAGCATAGTAAGAATAAGGAAATAAGCATGTTTAAAGAAAAAGACTGCTGTGGGTAGAGAGTGATTTGTTGGAATTTAAGATTTTAGAAATGATTCAGTTATGGGAGACTGAGATCAGAGTGTGAGCATAGGAGGAGGTTGCTGATAGAGATTTAGGAAATTTGAAGGGTGTTGGCTGGGTTTTCCACATGGATATCGAAGGACATTTTCACTGGATGTGTAATTATACGTTGACAATATTTTCTTTAAGTATATTAAAGACGTCATTTCATTGTCTTATATATTGTTTTTCTCTGAGTTTCAGCAATTTGATTATGAAGTGCCTATGTGCTTTTTGTTTTCTTCTTCTTTTGTTTAAATACTGCTTGAGGTTTGCTAATCTTGGATCATGAATTTTGAAAAAAATTTGGAAAATATTTATTCTGTGCCATTTTCTCACTTTTTCTGGGACTCCAATGACATGTGTTACAGAATTACCCCAGAGGTCTCTTACGCTCTGTTCAGCTTTTTCACTCTTTAATCTGTTTTGAGTATGTTCAATGGATCTGTCTTTGAGTTCACAGATCCTTTCTTATGCCATGTCAGTCTGCTGTAAGCTCATCCACTGAATTCTTCATCTCAGATATTACATCTTCAGTACAGAATTTTTATTTGATTGTTTTAAAACTTCTAATTCTGCAATAAAATTTCCTATCTGTTCACTCATTTTATCTGTATTTTTCTCTAAATTCTTGAACATTTATCATAATTATTTTCTAAAATCATTGGTGGCTAATTCCACCAGGAGGGACAGTTGTGGGTCTGCCTCTATTGACATTTTCCTCTTGATTATTGGTCAATTTCCTGACTCTTCCCATGACTTTAATTTTTAAATGCTGGAAATTTTTTAAAAATCAAAGGACAGTGGAGGCTGAACTAGATATTTTTTGTTTTGCTTTATTTTTTCCCAGACAAGGTACTTCTTCAGTTCCTCTGTGAGACAGTTAGGATAAGTTATGACCATTCAGATCCCACCCTGGAGCTGATGAGCTGGGGATTAGGTACAGCTTTACTCAGTTTCAGTTATCTGTAGCTTCAAATGAGATTATAGAGATTTCTCTTTGCCCTTCAGATTAACGTACAACTTCCCCTGCCACCTTACCTTGACTTACCTTGCTGATATCATCAGGATTTGGGCTGGCAGGAAGTTGGGTTCCAGCTTTCGTTAGGTTCAGTTTACCTCTAAATTCAATACAAGTTAGGGACCTGGAACTTAAGCAATGAACATGACTATAAAATCTTTTTCTACTTTCCAGTTCCACTCCTATGACCACTTATTCAGCAGTATTCCTGCTGGGTAGTAGAATAATTAGGCCAATAGACTTATTTTATATTTGGTCTCTTCTGGAATTCATTCTGTCATTCCAGCTCCAGTCGTTCTTAAAAGTTTGGTTTGCTTCCCTTTCTACTTCTGGCAGGTCCTCATCCTTGTCTACTCATACCGGACAAGGCAAGACCCAATCCCAAGTATGGGGCCCCCGCTGAGCTTTGCTTATCTATGAAGAGCTTGCTTCTCTCTGAAATTTAGTTCATTTAGTTTGCTTTGGAGTCACTGATCATTAATGACATGCTTCTAGTTTATCAAATGTCTTCTTTTTATAACAGGAATGAAGGTCTTTCATGACATTTCTACATCTTAACTGAAAGTGGAACTCCTCTGTTTGGACGCTGATGCCATGCAACCATGACAGTAGATGTTGCGATGGAACAAGAAATTGAACCAATGCCAAAGTCCTTAATAAATGTCTGAGTGTATGGGGGTGTGTGTGAGGGGAGACTGTGATGCTTTTGATGGATCAGTAGATGACTGTAAAGAAAAGGAATGGTGTGATGTAGCCAGAATCCATCAACTCAGAGGAGAAAGGGAATAAGACACAACAGTGAGGGTAAAAGATAGTTTATTTACAATTAAATAAAAGGTCCAGAGAACACTGTGCAAACAATGGAAGGAGAATCAGCAGAAGTTGGAGGGTAGGGGTAGGTGGGAATAAACACAGTTTGGGGATGATAATATGTGAGAATATGGTTGACGAATTGCTTGCATTTTGGTAAGTGGGCAAGGCTGGAGACAAGGGGTGTGCCCGGAGTCACGGCTCATGAAGTGCAGAGTCAGTTTCCAGCATTGTTAGAGGTGTTTTGAGGCTGGCAGATGGCAGGCTTTTTTTCCTCCAGCATGGAGAACCTCTGCTAGTGACTGTTGAAGAGCATTCTCTCGTCACAGGTCATTAAGACCCTGACTATTCTTGTTGTTCGCTGCCTGCAGGCATCTCTCCCTAGAGGCTCAGAGGTATGGAGGGTGGAGATGGTGAGGCCAAGATTTGCTTGGAGAAAATATCCAATAGAGAACTAAATTATTTTCTGTTTTCCTTTCCATTTAAAGGCTATCAACAGCATTTATTGAGTATTGTGCTCGGGCTAGGTGTACAAAGGCACTAGTCTTACTTCACAATGTGCTTTATTTTAAAATGGTGTCTTATTCTTTCATGGAAAGATTTCTATAGTTGGTCACTCTGTTAGTAATTGAAGGTTTCCCATCGCTTTTAAAATGTAAGTTGAGATGTAAAGCAAAAATCTAGGTATCTCAGGTAGAAAGATTTTATATTTTAATTAGAAATAGATGGATAATTGATGGAATAGACTGATGAATAGATTTTGACTCAAAAGACATGGGTTTGAATCTCGCCTCCAGTATTTCCTAGTTGTGTGGCTTAAAGCTTATTCAGTATCTTCTTTCTACCTCCATTAAAAAAATTGTAAAATGGAACTACAAATCATATAGATTTATAAAGGTATTAAATAATGTAATGATTATAGACGTATGCCTGGCATATAGTAACAATACAAAAACAATTTTTTTTTCCTGGCATCATTCAGTTCTCTTAAATTTCATCTTGGCTTTGTATACACAAAGAGATAGTGTTCTCAGGTATAGAGAACAAACTAGTGGTTACCAGTGAGGAGAGGGAAGAGGGGAGGGGCAAGATAGAGGCAGGGGATTGAGAGGTACAAACTACTATGTATAAAATAAATAAGCTACAAGGATGTATTATACAACACAGGGAATATGGCCAATATTTTATAATAGCTGTAAATGGAACATATGCCTTAAAAATTGTGAATCACTGTACTGTACACCTGAAACTTACATAATTCGTACATTAGCTAAACCTCAAAAAATTTACAATTACAGTCCCTTTACTCTATGTGCTTGCTTTTTCAATGGGCAGAAACATAAACAGACTTTACCAGAGTACAAGTCCCATGGAGAGAGCTGAAAACTCCCCTGGAAGAAGTAGAAAGAGCAAAGATTCATTTCAAACTCATGTTTTCATCTCCTCCTTGGACTCTGAGGAAGAAACCAGTTACCGGGAAATGAGAGAATCATTGTCTTTAACAGTCTTACTTGGCTTCATGTACAGGGGTAATGATTCCTAGGTCATGGTCCTAACCCCTCTTTGATAAATAACCTTGTGGGGAGAAAATTGCTGCCCCAGACTTTCCTAAAGCCATTTTGTAAGTAGAAGCTTTATTCAAAGGGGAACTGCTAGAGCAAGTGTAGGACCTCATTGCTAACATGAAAGAAGCTCAAAGGCAAAGTGTTATTAGTAAGTGTGTCAACAAAGTCATCTCATGTGTTGGAGGAGTTTCCTAAGTATTGTAGAATTCAGTGATGCTTAAATTTTTATCAGAATCACCTACTGGGAAATGCAGTATGCTTTACCTCCTTTAATTCATGTGACTTCTCTTAGGTAAGAGAGTTTTGTTGAAAAAAAATGAATGAAAAAATTTTTGTGTCAATCACCATTTTCCAAAGATCTCAGGTTTAGGAAGTAAGACGTTCAAATCAGGGACCCTATTTAGATAGTGGCTTTTATTCTTCCCACTGCTTAGCATAGCACCTGGCATGTTGTGGGTGCTGAACAAATACATATAATATAAACGGAATGCAGTTTCCCCCCTTCATCCTGATACAAGTGTTTACAATATTGATGTTTAAAGTAGACCTAAACTTTCAAGCATTAGAATTATATACACATTACCATTAGCTTAGAAAGAAAATGTACATAAATTGTCCTTAGTCTAAGCCGCATGGAGTATCACTTTTCCCTAAACGGAATTGATGTATTTCACCAATAAAGTTAAATAATGATGGTCATTTTCCACACTGGCTGAAAATAGAATAGATGAATTTTTTCTGGGATTAAATTTTTCTCTCATGAATAGATCGTCAGTTTTTGGCATAAGCCACTGCTTGAAGATCACAGCTCCATATTATGGACGAGATTTAAATGTTTTTGCTTCAGCCTTGATCTACAGTGTGAAATAAATGCTTTACTTGGAACTTTGTAGATACTGCCACTGGAAAAATAACGCTATTTGCTGGACTCTGTTTGCTAAGTCTTTGCACAAGCATCAGTTTATGAGGTGAAGAATTAGGCAATTAGTACAGTAAGTTGCACCCAAACCACGTTTGCCTGAAATAACACATTAAAAAAAGAAGGTGGGTTTCAACTTTGTTATTAAGTTAGCAGCTCTTCCCTTCCCTTTCACGTGTAGACAGAGTGAGAGGGATGGAAGCTGTGAGTGGCACTTACCCGTGTCCACATGGCATCAGTGGGACCCCGCCCTGCAACAAACCAAGGTATGCTTGTAGATTACGTGGTGATTTTAAAGTTCTATCTCTTCACCAGCAGCAGTGGCGGCAACAACAGCTGTGCTTTTAAAAGCAGATCCCTGGCGTGAACAATAAAGCTGACAGGTATCCTCATTTGTAAACAAGTGGTTCTATTTTAGCTTTGAAATAGGTGACAGCGTGCTGTCTAAACACATCGTTGTTGGGGGATTGGATTTCCTGCATCTTGGGGGTTCCCAGACTCACAAACTTAAGGTCTTGTGAACAAGGCTGGCTTCACGTTCTTACTCATGACACATGAATAGGAGTCAGTATTTTTAGTATCTTAAACTCAAAATAATTTGAATTGACAACAATACCATGCATGTAGACAAATTCCAATCATATTACAACGATTACTTGGATTGAGGACTTGCTTTGAGCGTGACACAGTGAACTTTGGCATTTTCCAGATTGTAGAATACTTATGATTTCATTTTAAAAAAATTAATGAACTTTGTTGTTTAATATTTTATGTTTTACATTAGTTTTAGGTTCACAGCAAAATTGAATGGAAGGTACAGAGGTTTCCCATATACTCCACATATGCACAGCCTCCACCATTATCAACACTCCCCATCAGATGGTACATCTTTTACAACTGATGAACCTATATTGACACATCATGATCACCCAGGATCCATAGTTTGCAGTAGGGTTCACTCTTGGTGGTGTACATTCTATGGGTTTGCACAAGTGTATCCATCATTATAGCATCACAGAGTATTTTCACTGCCCTAAAAATCCTCTGTGCTCCACCAGTTCATCCCTCCCCTGCCCGATATCTGGCAACCACTAAGCTTTTTGCTGTCTCCACAGTTTTGCCTTTTCCAAATGTCATATAGTTGAAATAACATAGTATGTAACCTTTTTAGATTGACTTCTTTCATTTAGTAATATACATTAACGATTCCTCCATGTCTTCTCATGGACTGATAGTTCATTTATTTTTAGTGCTGATTAATATTCCACTGTCTGGATGTACCACAGTTTATGTATCCATTCATCTGCTGAAGGACATCTTGGTTGCTTCCAAGTTTTGGTAATTATGCGTAAAGCTACTATAAACATCTATATAGTAGGTTGTGGTTTATGTACAGGTTTTTAGTGGACATAAGTTTTCCATTCATTTGATTGGAATGGAAAGTACCAAAGGTACTATATTTAAACCCATATACTAGGTCACTTATATTTTCTCCTATGTTTTCTTCTAGCGGTTTTAAGTTTTACATTTAGGTCTATAATCCATTTAGGTTAATTTTTATGAAGGTGTTAAGTCTGTGTCCAGATTCATTTTTTGGCAGGTGCATGTCCAGTTTATCCTGCACCATTTTTGAAATGACTATCTTTGCTCCATTGTATTACCTTTGCTCCTTTGCCAAAGATCAGTTGACTGTATTTATGCGAGTCTACTTCTGGGCTCTCTGTCCTGTTCCACTGACCTATTTGTGTATTCTTTGGCCAATACCACCCTGCCTTGATTAGAATAGTTTATAGTAAGTCTTGAAGTCAAGTAATGTCAGCACTCCAACTTTGTTCTTCTCTTTCAATATTGAGTTGGCTGTTCTGCATCTTTGCCTCTCCATATAAATTTAGAATCAGTCGTTCGATATTCACAAATTACCTTGCTGGGATTTAGGTTGGGATTTTCTTTTCATGTATACATAAGCATATTAAATACATTGTTGCTATTATTATTTTGAAAAAAGTTATCTGTTAGATCAATCAAAAATAAGAAAAATGAATGTTTTAATTTTACATTCACTCATTTGTTCTTCCATATTCTTCCTTTCTTTGTGTAGATTCAAAGTGCTGACCTATGCCATTTTCCTTCTCTCTTAAGATCTTCAAATTTCTTGCAAGGTAGATCTACTTGCAATAAATTCCCTCAATATTTGTTTTTCTGAGAAAGTCTTTATTTCTCCTTCACTTTTGAAGGATAATTTCTTATGTTACAGAATTCTACATTGATGGCTTTTCCCCCAACACTTTAAATATTTCATTCCTCTTCTTCTCAGATGGTTTCTGAGGAGAAGTCAGATGTAATTCTTATTTTTGCTCCTCTATAAGTATTTTTTCCTATGACTTCTTTCAAGATTTTTTCTCTTTATCTTTGACCTTCTGAAATTTGAATATGATATATGCCTTGGTGTAGTTTTCCGAGTACTTATCCTGCTTGGTGTTCTTATCCCTGAGTTTCCTGGGTCTGTGGTTTGGAATCTGGCATTAATTTAGGAAAATTCTCTGTCGTTATTACTTCAGATATTTATCCCATTTCTTTCTCTTTTCTCTTTTCCTTTTGGTATCCCCATTTTGCATGTATTACACCTTTTGTAGTTGTCCCACTCTTCCAGGGATATTCTGTTCTGTTTTTTTCCAGTTTTTTTTTTTTTTTTTCCTTTGCTTTTCAGTTTTGGAAGTTTCTACTGTCATATGCTCATGCTCAGAGATTCTTTCCTCATCTGTGTCTAGACTATTAGTGAGCCCATCAGGGGCATTCTTCATTTATATTACAGTGTTTATGGTTTCTAGCATTTATTTTTTACTTCTTTATTAGAATTTCCATCTCTCTGCTTATATTGTCTGTCCTTATATGTTGTCTACTTTTTCCATGAAAGCCCTTGGCATAGCAGTTTTAAAAATTACTAGTTTGATAATTCCGACATTTCTTCCATATCTGGCTCTGGTTCTGATGCTTGTTCTCTCTTTTCATACTGTGTTTTTTGCCTTTTAGTGTGCCTTGTACTTTTTTGTTGAAAGGCAGACACGATGTACTGGGTCAAGGAACTGTGGTTGGTAGTCCTTTAGTAATAGAGTGGTGAGGTGTGAGAGGAGGGGAAACAATTTACAGTCCAATAATTAGCTCTCAGTCTTTCAGTGGGCCCATGACCCTAGACTGTGAACTTCACTCCTGCTTCTAGTTTTTTTTACCCCCTTTAAGTGGGACAGGATGGCTCAGGTGGGTTGGAGTTGGGTACGTCTCTTCCCCCTGGTAGGTTAGGCTCTGATAAAAATTGCAGCAGATGAGGCTCTGGTTAGCTAGTTTTTCCTGATAACAGGCCTTGTTGAGAATATGCTCTGGCATATTTCAAAATATGCTTCCTCTCCCTGCTGGAAGTCCAAGGGGACTTTTCTCCAATATTCACTGTGAGGACCTGGTAGTGCTCGTGGATGTAAAAAGCACAAAAGCATGGGGGTTCTCAAAGACTGTGTTCCTCTGGAATTTGTAACTCTCACACTTGTTTACACTGAGTCTCCAGAAATCTGTGAATTACAGTTCAGATCTTCCTACACTGACGCTGGTTCTGGGGAGTTTTCTGCTCTAGTAAATGGTGATTTCTCTGTATCCACTTGTTTGTCTTCCAATCTGGGGGACAGCAGTTTGTCCTGTGACCTTGCCTCTCAGGCAACTCTAAGAAGAGTTGTTCATTTTTCAGTTTGTTGAGTTTTTAACTTGTTGTTGGGATGGAGCGGCAACTTCTAAGCTCTTTATGTGCTGGGCCAGTAACTGGAAGTCCCTTCTATGATTTCATTCTTGGAGGGTTTGTTTTAAAAAGCAGCTGACTTACATTGTCAACATATCTGTATAGAAGAACAAATGTACAAAATTTATACCTGCATGAAACTTCACAATGCTCTGTGGTGGGGAGGAGGCCAAGTGACTGCTTTGGGAATATGTAACAGCATGTATTAAAGCTGGTGCTTGATTCCATCATGGAGAGTTCAGCTTGGTGTAGATTTACTTATACATGACACAAAGCATTCTCAGTTTATATGACATATTTAGGGGTTGAAAGAGCTTTGGCTGCTTACATTGTGTTTGTGCATTGATATTTACATGTATACTTAAATTAATTTCACAAATGAAATGGGCTTACTACAGATTCTCAAAAATATAAACAGACGCGTGTCACAGAAATACTTTAACATCCAGTGAGTATGTTACTTAAAAAGAGTCCAAGTTACTTCAAGAGTAATGTTAATTTAAAAGTTCTAAAATCACTTCCATTTTCTTTCAGTAGAGCTACAAATCTCTCCTGGAGCTTTTTTTGAATGTAAAGTATGATGGAATTGATTAATGGTAGATGTGGAAATGAGCTGATTAAAACCTGGAGAGTTGGAGAAGCTGCCTGTGTAGTTTGTGTGCATTGCTTGTAGGGCTGTTTAGTATGCTGTTCAGGAAGGAAAAATTCACATTTCCTAGTAGTAGACTTGCTGACCTTGACTGTGAAGCAACTTCAAAAGAGTTCAAGCACTTACTCTTTATATTTTAGCTTTCTTCCTGAATCCACAAATAATATATGCTTGTTATGAAAAAATTCAAAAGAGCACAAAAGTGTGTAGCACGGAGATTAACAGGCCCTGGTGATCTTTTCTCTGCCAGCTGACTATGTATATCCTGCCAGACTTTCTCATGTACGTTGCAGTGGATACTACAGTTATTATTATTATTGATACACATCGATACATCATAAATACATTCTGGCACCGATTCTGTCACCCATGACATTTTGTACATTTTTGGTTGGTCTGTATACATTATAAATAAACTCATTAAAAATATACTGCATATTATCTTGCTTATTTTAGCAATTGCCCATTATTGAGTAATTGTGCTGCTTCTAATTTTTTCACTCTTAGAAACAATGCTGAAAAGAATATTTTTGTGCACTCCTGAGAGCACTTTCTTAGGAAAAATTCTGTTAGTAGAATTGCTGAGTTAAAGGATGGGCATCTTTTCAATTTTAAGAAAGTACCCTCTAAAAGGCTTGTAGCAATTTAAAGTTCTGTTTACCAGTTTTGTTAGTCAATCCCGGTTATTGTCTGTCTTCTAAAATCAGTTTGATGGGAAAAAATTTCTTATTGTTGTTGAAGTATATATATATATAAATAATATATAAAATTACTATCAGTGAGGTGGAGTATTTTTTGATGTACTTGTTTGTAATTAAAATAATATTGTAATGAATGCAATTTCTAGTTAGTTGATTACTGACTTGTTAATTTAAATACAATTTTATAGTTAACTTTTTTTCTGAAACAAAACTTTAAAGAAGTAAATTTAGTTGATTCTTAAATTAAACAGACAAAGTGATGGAATTGGTCTTATTCTGGTTTTGGTTGGCACTATTTTGCAGATACCTGCAGCTGGTGAGTCTAGTTGGGAACCATAGCTGGATAAAGCTTAATTTATCTGATAATTTATGCGATACCAACATAACATCCCCAAAGTTATGAAATCTTCATTCTAATGGTGTTGACAATTTGCTAAACATCCGGATGTAAAGTGAAAATTCAGTTTGACAATCTATATACTAGCAAAAAAAAAAAAACCCTGGATTTTGGTTGTATGTGGTCGTGTCACTTCTTTCTTCAAAATTCTTTATTCTCTTTCTGCATCTACTTGTCCCTAATTACTGCAATGTTCAATGTGTTTGACAGGAAATAATATTTATATTTTGTCTTTCCTCCTCCTTACTGAAATTTCTTTAAGTTTCAGGTTTAAGATGATTTTTCCTGTCCGGATTGAGTAACTATTGACATATCAGTCTTTCGAGAGAAAACTGAGATGGACGCTCATCATCCTTTAGCCTGTACTTAGTTTCTTAATATGGTCCCAGTGCTGATAACCATTAGCTGTAATTGTTTGAAAGTTTATTGGAACTGGTAAAAGTCCCAGTGTACATAGGGGTCTGTTCCCCTTTGCCCCCAACGAGCTGGGGCAGCTAGTTCTACCTCTCCTGCGTTCATGTGCAAGATCACTTGCAACTCTGTACTCCCTTCTTTGTATTCACAGTATCAACTTCCTCCGGGCCCTGGATATCTAAGGAGCAAGTGGGCTCACCTTCCCTGCCTCCACCTCATTCGTTCCTAACTTAGGTACTAAGATAAGCATTCTCCTTGGATGTTTGCACTGGCCACTCCCTCCGTTTCCATATCAATATCCAAACTCTTGGCTCTAAATCTCTACTTCAGTTCTTAACATCTCATCTTACTTCGATGCTGATTGCCCAGCTAACCCATTCCCTTGGTCACTTCCTCCGTGTAACACGTCCTTGTGCTTGTAGAGCTTCAGAGGTGGCCATTTCTCCTCCTTCAACTTCATTCAAAAGCCCCCCCGCCATTGAAGCATATTCATAAAGGGCATCCAAGGAAGACCTTGGGTCCTGCCCTAGATCTACACTCTAACCCTGAACCAAGCCTCTCTATATCTGTTCACAAACCACTTAGCATGTTAAATCATCCCTGTTTCTTACTATCTGTTTTTTCACTACAACTCATTTCACTACGACTCATTTGTTCATGGATTCATTTATTCCTAAGAGATCTGTTAAGCTCCAGCAAGGTACACAAAGCCTTGTTAAGTGCCAGTAGTAGAGGGAGGGGGAGAAGTTATCTCACCTTTCTTCAAGGAATTTGCAGTCTAGACAGAGACCCAGGCATTTATTTGCAGAAAAGTTGAGACTGCATATGATTAAGTGACAAATGTTTGGTACAAGTTGGTACAAGCAGTATATGCCTTGGGACGTCAGAAGAGAGAATAGTTTCCTTTGATGGGAGGATGGGGTTGGGAGGCAGGTGTGTAAAGGAGGTGGCCTTGAAGTGTGGATAAGATTTGAGAGGCGGGGAGGGTAAGAGAACCACTGGGAGGAAGGAGCTGCAGCCCTGATGGAACGGACAGGGTGTGCAGAGATACAGCACCCCATCCCCCCAGCCCGACGGTCATTTGTTTGAGGAGCACCTGGGCGTCAGTCACTCTAGCCCTTCTTTTACTTTCTACAGCACGATTTTTAATAGAAACACAGAGACAGCAATATTTCCTTCTGCCTCTTGATAAATGTTAAGAAATTTAACATGTTTATATACCTGCGATTTTCTATTGCTCTGCAAAGTTCTATTGCTCTGCAAAGTTAAGTCTCCACAAATGTTCTATCACCTCCCAGGGGGGCTTGTCTCCCTTGAAAAGGACCCTGTAGGTCTTTCATGGTCCCAGCTTGAGTTACTCTCTCACATACTTGGAGATGTTTCATTGATACTTATGCGATGTCTTCAGACTTATACCCGAAAAGATGAGGTGATTTATTTTCATTTCTCCCTCCATACCAGATTGATATACAAAGTACAGTTCTTAGAGTTAGCTGAGGTTTGAAGAAGTTCAGTCTGTCTGATCCTGAGAACTTGACCCTCATTTCTATCTGTCTAGTTGGCTGTCATCTCTCTTTCTCTCTTCCATCTTTCTCTGCCTCTATCCTTATCCCATCTATCCATTGATCCTCTATCCATGCATATACGTATGTAAGTATATAAAAACTATATCTTCATTTTTAGGGAAAATTGGATAAAAATGGTGCTTTTTATCAGACTGGTGATAAAGTAACCTTGTAGAAATATGTGAGAACAAACCACTATATACAGAGAAAACCGAGATCAGCACAATCTGCAAAGAGTTTTGGAATAATTGCAGTTTAAAGCGTCTTGGAATTATTTCCACGCTCAAAATAAAATTTTTTTTTTGCTTTGGAAAGATTTGGTAGAGGGAAAATTACTGCTTTCTCCCTGCCCTGTAGTTAAAGAGCTATCCCTTCTTTGGCCATTTGCCACAAGTCTTGGCAAATAAGCCATGGATTCTAATGCACATCAAATTCCATGAGTTGAAGATTAATACAGCTTAGGATTTTGCTTAAATTGAGCAAATGACTATTTACATGGGGAGATGACAAGGATGTTCTTACAGTGTTTCCCTGTAATACACGCTCTATTTAAACAGCTGATATTTTCTGTTGGTTTTATGTGCTGTTCATAGCATTCATTTTGTGTTCATTCTGCTTCCTGAGTTTTTCTTACATCTGAATTATAGACTTTTTTTTGCATCCACCCTGATTTCTCAGTGAAAGCTGAGTTCTCAAGTCCTTCATCCATCCTTTCCTTCCTCTCACCTTCACCCCCGGGCCTAATTATGAAACAACTTCAAATAAATACAAAAATTTTTTAAACAAAAAGCATTCTGCTTCCTGTGAACAATTGACTGGTTTTCCTCTTTTCCCCTGGAGAGTTCTAATTCACTTGGAGTGCTGTGCAGTTGGCTAGGCCTGAGATTTCTGGAAGCTGTAATTGTGTCTCATTAATTCTTACAGTAATGAAGGGTTAAGTATAAGGAACACGCAATTAGTGGGCTGGTCAATGAACAGAGCAGTTAATCAGCAGACAAAGGATGGGGCTCAGGGCCCATTAGGGTGAAAGGCAGTATTAGTGCTCTCCCAGGCTCCAGGAATGGACGTGAACATGCCTGCCCATTGGACAGGCTCAGAAGACGATGTTTGTCTTTTTGCTAAACCAGCTCTATTTTTTTAAATTGGTGTGGTATGTGTTTATTCAAACACTTGAGAGATTCCTGAGTATCCTGCCATACTACACCGTGCATTTTTCTCACCTCCTGTTAGCTGGCAGAGGCTTTTTTTTTTTTCTCCCACTATGCAAATAAACCCCCAATACACACAAAACAAAAAAGCAAAAACAAGCCAAAAACAAACCAACCAACCAACCCTCAATAATAAAAAAGGAAGGGAAAAAAAAAGCACAGTACTGCTTTAGTGAAGCGTATCAGAGATAAAGGTCCTTAGCTGATCCTTCTGTCATCAGAAAGTAAAGGAATGCAGAGACCAATACCGTTTAAACAAGCCCTTGTGTTGTCACCCAGTCATAGCCTCCATATTCAACTCTATGAAGTGGACCTTTATGCTCTGAATGGAGGTGTCTTAAGTACATGTAAATGTATGCAGATGAGCATGAGTCTTAACATGTTGCAGGCCTTATAGCTATTAAAGCAATACAAGTAACCTCAGTTGTGTGTTTTCTGTGAGAAAGTCTCGTCAAATTACTTAGGGGCTTCAAATGCCAGAGTTAACCCATCAGAATAAGGTTGCTTTTTCTGGACAACACAGAGGACATGGTCCCCTAGCTCTGTGAAAATTACCGATGGAATCCTGTGAACTGCTATAAATGTGAAGTGATGATTATTAAGAAAATGGATTTATCAATAACCCATGACCCTGGGGTAGTTCTGAGCTCCAGCAAACAGTTCTTCAAATAGAATGACATCCTTAAGCCCCAGTAAAGCATACATTTGGAATAAAGAAGGAATGATTACATTTGCTTTTTAAAAATGAAACTCGCTTAATAATTAACTTCTTTCCTGAGTCAAGTGCAGGCCTGAAAAGAAAGGGAGGGGTTTTTTCCTTTCTCCAAACATGTCTGCTGTTTTATCTTCTAGGGATTCACAGTGGAAACAAAGAAATGTTCAAAATATGATTCTCCTAGGCATTATGTTGGAGATTCAGCTGTTTTTGAATAATTAGCTTCATTTGTTAAATATTTGAAAACCTCTTTACTCTGAGGTAAAGAAGAGCATTGTGGAGGATGAGAGTTACCAACGACATGCATTTTTCAGAAGAATCCTTCTTATTAATTAATAAGGAGTAAGCCTATTCTACCTCCTTTTTCTCTTATTTAGATTTTCTTCTCTAAAGAAATAGTATTTTTAATCAAAACATCGCAAAGTTCCCTCTTTCCTTGAGTGACATGCTATGTATTGTTTCAGAAACTGGAAGCTTGGGAGGACAGGAGGCAGGAAAGGTGGTGTTAGTCTCAGATCTGAATTAACTCTTTGTGTACAGCCTGGAGAGCCACCCTCTGAGCCTCAGTTTCCTCATCTGTAAAATGAGGATTTTTCATCTAGGTGATCTCCAAGATTCTTTTAACTGTGCTCTTGTGGACTTTTTTGGACAAACAGTGAAACTATTTCAAGTGTTCCTCATGTCTTGGAAATTATTTCCCCTCTACTTATTTATTTAAAGAAATTTTTTTCTTGATGTGGACCATTTTTAAGGTCTTTATTGAATTTGTTACAATATTGCTTCTGTTTTATGTTTTGGTTTTTTTGGTCGAGAAGCATGCGGGATCTTAGCTCCCCGACCAGGGATCGAACCTGCACCCCCCGTGTTGGAAGGCGAAGTCTTAACCACTGGACCGCCAGGGAAGTCACCTACTTACTTATTTTTAAATTGAAGTATAGTTGATTTACAATACTGTGTTACTTTCAGGTGTACAGTAAAGTGATTCAGTTATACATACAAGTATACATACATACATGTATACATACATGTATACATATATATATATATATATTCTTTTTCAGATTCTTTTCCATTATAGCCTATTACAGGATATTGAATATAGTTCCCTGTTGTGTCTTAGAATTTAAACAGGACCTACAAGCCCTGGGAAGCAGGCTTTGGGTTTGCTGCTGCTGGAGTGGGCTATGGCATCCTTCAAGGTTGGCAATGGTTAAGAAAGGGCTTTTCTCTCTGCTCACTTTTTCCTCACTGTCCTGATTTGCCTAATTGCCAACCATCTACCTTGTTTCCTAATGAATAAGATTCCTTCATCTCCTGGAGAATGTTTGAATTGCCTTGGCCTTTTCCACAACCTGTTGTCTGCCTGCCTGCATCTGTGTGTGGTCTCTGCTGGGCTGGTTTTGAATCCAGTGCATCATAAACCAGCGACAAGTGGAGCCAAGACCCTCACTAGACTGGTCAGCGTTGTTGGCTGCACACCGCTTTGTAAAGCAATCTGCTTGTGGGACACATCGCACAACTGTCAATGTGTTGCTTCTCATCCGGGAGGGTTTGGTATCACGTCAACCCCTTACTCCTTTCAGGGACAGAGTTGTTCACATACAGGGCGGCCCACCCCCTCTTGGCTGCGATTCCTGGTCTTGCTCAGCCCTGTGGTCAACTCTGTCTTTTTGTTTCCAGGTCTTACCGGGATCACTCCCCTCCTCCAAGTCTTTAACAAACTTTCAAATTCTTAGGGATCCTTTCTTCTCATTAGATGGTACTGGGCAAAACAATCTTTCCCCCCTCTTTTTTTTTCTGCCAAGATTTTCTTTAGGATCTTTAAAGAACATGAGAAAAATCAGTCAATGATAACTATATTTATTTCTTATTTATAGCTCAAGTACAGAAACTCTTATGCCAACATGGGCCGGGCAAATCAGGTAAGAGTCCAGTGAGTCAGACAGAAAATTCCAAAGGTGGTGGAGGCAATGGAGCCCTCAAGAATCCAGTCTCTGCTAACGAGGGCGGCCTGCACTCATTCCAACCAATTGTTACCATATACGGGGAAGAGGCCTGGTATTGTCAGAGGTTCTTATATTTAAAAAGAAGATGTGGCAGCCTGGATGGGATGTGAGTTTGGGGGAGAATGGATACATGTATATGTATGGCTGAGTTACTTTGCTGTCCACCTGAAACTATTACAACATTGTTAATCGCTATACTCCAATATAAAGTAAAAGATTAAAAAACAAAACAAAACCAAAAAGCGAACAGAAATATATAAATAAAAAGAAGTTGAAAATGCAGATTTTATGTGAACTCTCCCAATATTTAAATACTAGTTCATAAAAGTCTACACACTGTCTTGGCCAAATCAATTACATCTATGTCCAGATCAGTCCCCGGGCTGCCAGCTGGTCCCCTTGGCACCAGACGTTCACAGGGACTGGGACTGTCTCCTTCCATTAAGGAGTAGATGGGGAAGCTGACTTATTTAGTTATCTCCTGTCCTTCGAGATTCAGATGCTCAAGATACATTTATATCTGTTTCATTGATTAACTAACCCATTTGACTGAATTCTTGTGAAGAAGTTTGAATACTCCACTCTGGAGGGAATGTGCTTTCTCCTATATTTCAGTGGGGCTTCAACTTTACTGTGAATATCCTATGGTGGATATTTGACTTCATGGTAAATACCAGGGCAGATGACAACTGCTTGGATTTTAGAGAGACCTCCCAACTGGTGTCTAGCAACTCAATTCTCCCAGAACTTATTAAAAGCCTGTTACATGCTGAGCACTATCCAAATGTGAGTGAGAGTTATTCAACTTCAGAGGTGTCTGCAGTGATTAAATGTGGCCTCCCCAAAATCATATGTTGAAATCCTAGCCCCCAGTGTGATGGTGTTAGGAGTGGGGCCTTCGGAAGGTAATTAGGTCATAAGGGTGGAGCCCTCATGAATGGGATTAGTGCCCTTATAAAGGCATCCCAGAGAGCTCTCTCCTGCTCTCTTTCCACTACGAAGATACAAGGAGAAGTCAGCAGTCTGCACCCTGGAAGAGGGCCCGCACCAGACCTGACGGTGCTGGCACCCTGATCTGGGACTTCCAGCCTCCAGAACTTAAGAAACAAATTTCTTTTGTTTATAAGCCACCCAGTCTCTGGTACTTTGTTATAGTAGCCTGAACTAAGACAGTGTCTCTTGTTTAATTAATTAAAGAGGCCATCATCAGACTGAGGTGGTTCTAATACCTTAGCACCTATGCAAGCAAAACCAAACCCAAGCCAGCCACTCAGATTGTGCTTGCTCAGCTCTGGTTATGCAGCCTAAATGTTCTTTGTTATTCCGAATAAAGAAGGAAACCCTGTATGAACCAATCCTTGTTTGCCTAGTTTAACTTCCTTGTTCCTGCTTACCCTGGGCTAGGGAGCTCCTTTCTCTAGGGAGACCAGATGCTTCCTGATAAATGGAATCTCTAAATAAAAGTCAACTAGGTCTGAAAATTAAGTGTCTGTGAAATTTTCCCTTAACACTCTTCTATTTTTTTAATTTATATTTATTTATTTTAACAACTCTTTTTTATTGGAAGTATAGTTGATTTACAATATTATATTAGTTTCAGGTGTACAACATAGTGATTCAACATTTTTATAGATTGTACTCCATTTAAAGTTATTACAAAACAATAGTTATATTTCCCTGTGCTATACAACATACCCTTGTTGCTTCTCTGTTCTGTACATAGTAGTTATTATCTTTTTTTTTAAACATCTTTATTGGGGTATAATTGCTTTACATTCTTACATTAGTTTCTGCTGTATAACAAAGTGAATCAATTATATGTATACATATATCTCTATATCCCCTCCCTCTTGCATCTCCCTCCCACCCTCCCTATCCCACCCCTCTAGGTGGTCACACAGCATCGAGCTTATCTCCCTGTGCGATGCAGCTGCTTCCCACTAGCTATCTATTTTACATTTGGTAGTGTGTATGTCAATACTACTCTCTCACTTCGTCCCAGCTTACCCTTCCCCCTCCCCATGTCCTCACATCTATTCTCTACATCTGCGTCTTTATTCCTGTCCTGCCCCTAGGTTTTTCAGAACCTTTTTTTTTTTTTTTTTAGATTCCATATATATGTGTTAGCATATGGTATTTGTTTTTCTCTTTCTGACTTACTTCACTCTGTATGACAGACTCTAGGTCCATCCACCTCACTACAAATAACTCAATTTCATTTCTTTCTGTGGCTGAGTAATATTCTACTGTATATATGTGCCACATCTTCTTTATCCATTCATCTGTCCATGGACACTTAGGTTGCTTCCATGTCCTGGCTATTGTAAATAGAGCTGCATTGAGCATTGTGGTACATGACTCTTTTTGAATTATGGTTTTCTCAGGGTATATGCCCAGTGGTGGGATTGCTGGGTCATATGATAGTTCTTTTTTTAGTTTTTTAAGGAACCTCCATACTGTTTTCCATAGCGGCTGTATCAATTTACATTCCCACCAACAGTGCAAGAGGGTTCCCTTTTCTCCACACCCTCTCCAGCATCTATTGTTTGTAGAATTTTTGATGATGGCCATTCTGACTGGTGTTAGGTGACACCTCATTGTAGTTTTGATTTGCATTTCTCTAATGATTAGTGATGTTGAGCATCCTTTTATGGGTTTGTTGGCAATCTGTATGTCTTCTTTGGAGAAACGTCTATTTAGGTCTTCTGCCCATTTTGGGATTGGGTTGTTTTGATATTGAGCTGCATGAGCTGCTTGTATATTTTGCAGATTAATCCTTTTGTCAGTTGCTTCATTTGCAAATATTTTCTCCCATTCTGAGGGCTGTCTTTTTGTCTTGTTTATGGTTTCCTTTGCTGTGCAAAAGCTTTTAAGTTTCATTAGGTCCCACTTGTTTACTTTTGTTTTTATTTCCATTTCTCTAGGAGGTGGGTCAAAAAGGATCTTGCTGCCTTAACACTCTTTTAAAATGAATTTCAGTAGCATTTTGCCTTTCAGCAGTCTGTTATTTGGATATAGGTGCAAGGATCAAAATCTTCCATTTTGCAAGTCCTAGAGAAAATAGTGCATGAGATATCATTAATGACTACCTATTTCTGGTAATAAAACTGAAAGGAAGGCTGATTATATTAAGATCTTTCTGCTGTGAGATTTTGGTTGGGGAGAGGAGGCAGAAATCCACCTCTGACACTATTTCTCAGAAAGGTTGTTTATTAGGTTTACTCTTTCTATAATGTTCTCAGTGAACTGATTTGAAAGTCACCAAGTGGAAATGGATTATGTGTCTCAGAGAAGATATCGTTGTGACCAATGTAATAGTCAGGACGTTGCCAGATCGCCAAGGAGGGTGGGTTAAGTTACACCAGAGGCGTCTGTAGAGGGACAGAGTTTCAGATTAGAGCCTCCTTCAGGGCTGGTGGTTCATAGCAGTGGTATGCCAGATGCCCCCTCACGTTGGGGTGGAGCCCAATATTATCTGCAAGATTTAATAAAAAAGGGGAGTCCTGCTGAAGGATACACTGTGTGGTTTTAATTTGTGTGGGAAGCAAACGTGAAATCTGGAGCTCTGGAAAGGGCCACGAGGAATAGAATTTCAGGGTGAATTTAGCTCCAGGAAAAGTGGGGAACTGAGGGGTTTTGGAAGCACGGTCCTGCCAGGTGAAATTTGGTCCTCGGGCCAATATACCTCAGCTTTCCCCTGACGTTTCCTCTCTCGAGCGGCCAGTAGCACGTGTGCATCTCAGGTTGGAATGTCGGTGGTGGAGGGTTATGTATCCGTGTACCGTGTGGGGAGGGCAAGGGCTGGCTCTGACACTTTGGTGTTAGGAGGAGTTTGCTACAGTTGGTCCCCACCATCCTCACAGTCGACCTGGAGTGCAGCCCTCCCCTCTCCTTCCCCGCCATGCCTCTCCTCCACTCTTCCTGCTTGTTTTAAAATCCTTTGTGGGTCCCCCACCCAAACCACAATGGTACTGATTGATACCAGAAATTCATAAAACGTTTTTTTCTGGTTCTTCTGCAAGGAGTTTTTTATTTTTGAAAGCTAAAGGAGAAAAAGATCTTCAGTTTTTTGATTAGTTGAATTGGTTTGCTTGTTTCTTTAACTCCGAAGAGTTGGGCGAACTATAATGCATTGCCCATGTAACCTGCAAAAGGGTGAAAATGTTATTTAATTATACCAGGATTTACTAGGCCAGTAGGACAATTAAATGTCATATTTCTATTTATTTATCTTTTTTGGCCTTTAACTCTCACAACACCTTGTGATATTCTTGCAGTTTACTTGTGTAGAAACCAGGACTTGTTGCGGAATTAGTAAGAGCTGGGTCCAAGCTCAAGGTCTCCTTGACTCCAGGGTACAGTGTGTGCTTACCCTTCCCTGCAAAGAAGTCTGGTCCATGAACTCAAAGATTCTCCAGGTTGACCTTCCAGGATTCCATACTGGATGGTCACCCTCAGGATAGCACAGTCCCTTCCTAGTTTAGAAGAACTATAATTTTAAGAAATTGAAATTTTGTTAAATACTTGGTTGAATGATCGCAGAGCATGTGTAGAGAATTTCTTATGCCTATTCTGGAAGGAGGTCTTTTCCCTGAATCCTCTAAGAATAGAAAGCACATAGGGTGGGACTTACTGCTTTGGTTGACAGGTGGTCACATTCTGTGTATGATTTTTTGGGTTGCCAGGGACCTCCTGCCACTTCCAGAATAATTCCATCCCCATGCTGCCACATGATTAGCCATTCCCACCACTAGACATTCATCTCTTTGGGTTAAAAATTGCCTCCAGGACTCCCTTGATAATCTACAGGTGGTAGCAGACTGCCTGAAATGACACTTTCAAGCTTTAGCCTGAATGATTTGATGGTATTAGCAAAACTTTGAAATAATAGGAAAAAGACAGGTACATGATAATGTATTTAATTTAAAAGTATGTAACAGTGTCTAGTATCTAGGAAGAAACAGCCAAACACTGTTAAATGAGTGAAAACAAGGGATGGAAATTTGGTAAGCTGGGGAAGCAGGAGCAAGGCGTAGATGGGGTGGTGACCCTGCTGGGAACAGGACGTTAGAGAGGGGTGGGGAGGGAAGAGGGGAGAGTGGGACAGATTCCATCAGTCACAGGGGCCAAATTCAACTGGTGCCCTCTCTCTGTTATCAGATCAGAAATCAGGCAGAGATACGCTCATGAGCTGATTCTTACAGGCATTCTTCCATGATCTTGGAACACAGTTTTACTTTCCTTGTTTAAACTTACACATTTCGGACACAATGATCACAAGCTTAAGGAAACTAAAGAAAGAAATAGATGAGATACTAAAAGCAAAGAATAAAAATTCGGAACTTCTTCCGTTGTGAAATATGGAAGCCATAAGCCTACAAACCCCAGTTCTGGTGAAATCAACTACAATGGCTTATTCAGACAGTGTGAAATTTATGGGCACCTCACGCAGAGGATTATTTAGCTTCCTGTACTTCCCGTTTCCAAATACTGTTTTTAAATTGAAAAACAGTGGAAAGAATAAATTATGTGATAATGAACACTTCCTTCCTCTTTTATTTATGATCAAGAGGTACTGTTTGCATCTGTGTCACGGAGCGACTAGAGCAATAGACCAAACATTGGCGGACTTCAGGCGCATGCCCCGGAAGAGACCCAGAGCAAATATGAAGAAACCGATAAAAGGAAGCTTTAGGAAGAACAAGAGATACAGACTTGTGAACCTGGATCTTTGCAAAACGTGCCCCTACAGGGCTGAGCGCGTAGTAGTTAATGAACATGACTGAGATTGGTAAATGCAGCAAGGTTCTCCTGGGCATGATGCAGTCTCTGGTCCAATCTGGACCCATCAGGGGCTAAAGGAGACCCCACTGTCCCGGGAGCTGTTCGCCCAGCTAGAGGGCTAGAGTCTTAGGTGGGCTTCGGTGGGGGGTGGGGCGAGTGTGTGTGGAGGTGGTGGTCCACAGCCTCCTCCCATTCCCCTCTCAGGTGCAAACTTTTCACCGGAAATGCTATTTAAAGACTTTCCAGAAATTGAGCTTCAGTGGTGGGAGGTGGAGTGAGTATGATTAACGCTGAATCACTGATTCAGGATGTTCATCAGAACAGCCCCAAACCCTAGAAATTTATCTTCATTTCACAAGCCTCAGTCGGCTGCCGCCGTAGGGGGCAAGTGTAAGGTCAGGAGAGCTGGGAAGCGGAAGGATGGCTCCCTGCCTGTTGGAAACAGGCAAGACCGTTGGACAGTCACTCGAGGCAACACAGGGCCAAGGCAGAATTACATATGTGTGGATCTTGGTCTTTCCAATGTCCCCCTATTTAGAATAAAAATGTATGCAGCGGGCTTCCCTGGTGGCGCAGTGGTTGAGAGTCCGCCTGCCGATGCAGGGGACACGGGTTTGTGCCCCGGTTCGGGAAGATCCCACATGCCGCGGAGCGACGGGGCCCGTGAGCCATGGCCGCTGACCCTGCGCGTCCAGAGCCTGTGCTCTGTAACGGGAGAGGCCACAATAGTGAGAGGCCCGCGTACTGCAAAAAAAAAAAAAAAAATGTACGCAGCTATATTGTTTGTTCCCAAAGTGGAAGGACCACAAAAGTAAGCTGGCAGTTCAAGATCAGCTTGGTGGTCAATTGGATTCTTAAAAGGGGGTGGATTCCAAAATTGGACCAGATTACAAAAGTCGCCCCTACCTTTGGAAAGGCAAGGCCAAGGGGTGCGGCGTGGTGTGCACGGGGTGTAGGGCCCTTTCCTTCTCGGGAACTGGAGTTTGTCCTCTCCCCGAGGTTCAGCGAGTGGTTACTGCAACGAATACACTCTGGTACCTAATCAAACCCAGATGCATGCATCATACCAGGCGTCGGGGTTTATAAATCCGTGATTGGAGTTGGAGCCTTTCAGGAACCACCACCCGAAAAGAATGAGGAAGGAAAACCGATCTAGCTCTGCAGGCCTACTTTTCATTTTAATGAGTGGCTCTGAGAGCCGAGCAGGCTGCTAAACCATTTATTTTTCAAATAATACCAGGAACCGGCTAGAAATACATTCAGAAGGAAAACACAGTAATTAATTTGTCACTGAAACCTGAGGGGTCCGGCTCCACTTATAGGTGATAATGAATGTTTTGCATGTAATTAGCAAGAATAATTAGCACATTCCTGGTAACAAATAGACGGACTGGTATCCTGCAAACAAAATTAATTGTTGTGCTAACAGGCAATTGTGTCGCTTTATTGTCTGACAATGGCCCTTATTTGCACCAATACCTACTTTAGACCTCTGTGGCTTTGTGCAGATAGGAAGGGGAATCTATAAAATTGTACCTCTTCCATCAGCTTCTCAGAAATTTTGGGACCACCAGGGGACTTGTTTGTCAAAACTTGTTAAACAATTTGTAATCTTTGACATGTGTTTCACTGCATTAACGGATGAACCGTTCGCATCCACTGACTGGTTAAGCCGGGAAAGCTACTCTAATCAATCAAATGTTGACATTTTAAACTCTGGGAACTTTTTTTTGTTTTTTTTTTTTCAACTTTCCCTGGAAAAGGAATATACAAAAATATTGAAGTAGAAATGAGAGTGGGGAGAAAGCTTCAAGTTTTCCTGAGATGATCTCTACCATCTGGAGGGCGGGGTCTGCGGCGGAAGCCTGCTCCTGTCTGTGGGGAAGGGCTCTGTGAAAGGCGGGATGCAGGATGCAATTTACAGTCCTTTAAACCATTGAAAACAACATGGAAAATTTATACGCACAGTAGGCTTCTTCCTCCCGCACGTTGAAACAGGTTTTTTTTAAACTTCTAAAGCTTGCGGTTCGGGAACATAATTTTAATGACCATGAACATTCTAGTGAATCTTAGGATGCTCCCAGCAGCTGAGACACACTTTAGAGAGGACCCTCCAACGGAACTGCGTCCCATGGGCGCTCAGAAAGCAATTACAGGAACAGAGAGGAAACGGAATGTGGGAAGTTCTGACCTCGCTTTTGGGTGGGAGGAGGGCATGTGAGTCTCACTTGGATCTGACTTCTCCTTCTGGAAACTGTCTGCTTTCCATTCCTGTGACTGTTTTCCCCGGGGCTCCCCTCCCATCGCCTTCGGCCGTTTGCGGCTTCTGCCCTCCTGCCAGACACCTGCCAGCGCTGCCCCACTCCCAGGCCCCAGGCTACCACCTTTAGGGCACAAAGTTATAACACGTTGTGTTATAACTCGATTTCCATTTTGGTCTCCATGTCCAACTCTTTGTTGGCCTCTTGGATCCGGATGCATCGCTTTCCTCCCAACACCAACACGTTTGCCTGCAGCACACTTGATTCTCCTCCTTAACGTTTCTGTTCACGAATCTACCATCTTGGTTTCCTTCAATTCCAGCCAGTTTCTAAGCCAGACCCAGTCTCTTCTGGATAATGTCTCTTTGTTCTTCTTCATCCTATCTGCCATGGCCCTGCTTATGCCCTCTTTGGGACAATTCTACAAGCCTTCTCAGTGATTTTTCTATCTCGGGAATTCTATTCCCTGTTGCTTCCTTTGTTCACACTAACTTCCTAATGAGCTGCTTTGTATCATGCCTTTTCCTGGCTCAAAAACGTGGGCCCCCTTAAAGTTCAAAACTCGAACTCCTTCCCTGATGTTCAGAATTTGCCACAGTTTAATCCTAATGGTTCCTGGGTATAAATGTGCTCCAGTCACATGCTGCTTTCAGACACGTTCTGCACCTTCTCACTCCATGAAGCCTCCTGGTTAGCTGTGCCCTGCCTTCCTTCTTCTCTCTTCCAAATCTATCCATCCCCCAAAGCCCGGCCTACTTTCCCTTCCTTGAAGAAACTTCCCTGACCTCGGGAAGCCCTAGTAAAATATCTATTCTCTTCACCACCTTCGTCTGATCACTCAGTTAGGACTTGACAGACCTTGCCAAGGAGTGTGTCATATTTTAAAGTTGTTGATAATTCAGTTTTGTATGAATCACGTTTAAAATTTTTTTTTAATTTTTTATTTACTTATTTTTATTGAAGTATAGTTGATATACAATGTTGTGTTAGTTTCAGGTGTACAGCATAGTGGTTCAGTCATATATATATATACACACACACATATATAATTTTCCATTATATGTTATTAGAAGATATTGAATATAGTTCCCTGTGCTATACAGTAGGTCCTTGTGGTTTACATTTCTATTTTATATATAGTAGTGTGTATCTGTTAATCTGAAATTCCTAATTTATCCCTCCCCGCCCCACCTTTCCCCTTTGGTAACCACAAATTTGTGTTCTATGTCTGTGAGTGAGTCTGTTTTGTAACACGTTCATTTGTATCATTTTTTTAGATTCCACGTATAAGTGATACATTTGTCTTTCTCTGTCTGACTTACTTCACTTAGTATGATTATCTCTAATCATGTTTTACTTTGATTTCAAAGCTAACTTTATCATAAAAATTGTCCTTTAAGATAATCTTTCCCTTCTTTTGGGCTCTGTCTTGGCCTCTGGGTCTTGCTTCGTCTTTTGCTTTTCCAGATGTTGGGAGCTCTTGAGCAGGGATTTTAACTCCTGCAGGGGAAAGAACACTCATCCAAAGTTGTGTGTCCTCTGCTTCCATCAAGGCAGGGGTGGTTTGTTAGGGAATGAACAGAGGCTCTCTCATTGGCTGGAAGATTTCACGGGTCACGCCGCTGGAAAGTGGAAAAGTGACTACAGGAAGGGGTTATAGGTTCTAGTCCTTCCCTGCTGCTGACTGGCTGTGTGCCTCTCTGAGCCTTGTTTTCTCACCTGCAAAATCCATTCATTCTTCGAGCATTCACTGAGTTCCTACAGTAAGTAATATTGACTAGGGGATTCTCATATAATGGTGCTCATATAATGCATGGTTCATACCTATATTACAACTTATATTACATTGTCCTAAAATTAGTTCTATTTTTATCTTTCTTCTCAGTTAGTAAAAGCCTTGATGGAAGAGGCCACATCCAATCATTCTTGTATTTCCAGCAAAGTGCCTGTGGACCAGGTTTTTTTGTTTTTTTGTTGTTTTGAATGAATGATCATGCAGAAAGGGTTAGGGCCAATCATTCCCAAGTGATTGAGTGTGGAGGTAAAAGGACAATTATTTTCCTTTGACTCTCCTTATAGGAACTGTTTTTTGAGCTCTTACGTTTGGGAGGTGAAGCAAAAATTTTGTGGAAATGTCCTGCTTTGGTAAATTGACCACTAACTTTATACAGAATAAGTTACAGCTAATCTTCTGGCCTTTAGGCTTTTCTCTTATGTGAAAGCACCCTTGGGATTTTGCAGTTAGGTCTCATCTTGACCACGCCTTACATGGATGTCACATTTATCCTCAGGATTCCCATTCATCGAGTTGCAATGATCACATTTCAACTTTTGGTTGAAAAGTTGAAATTTCAATCAAAAGTTGAAATTTCACCGTTTTTGGTGAAAATAGATCACAATGAGTTTTCTGTTCTTCAGCCGTCACTCAGGAGGAGGAAGAGTACTCCACAAGGGAGAAAGTGGCATAAGCCAGAAATTTAACACGTGGAAAGAAATATTCACTCAAGATCTACTTCATATTGTCGACGAAACCGGTTTCAGCTTCCAGCTGGGGTCTTTACCTTCCAGACTGGAAGTGACTACTGGTTTCCTAACACAGCTGGATTTGGCATTTCCTGTCTCCTCACCATCTTGTTTGTAATCCTGATGAACTGAGAATGTGGCATTGACTAAATTCTTCAAGTCAGTACACACATTTTATTAGGCTAAAACATTACTTTCAATTATTTGACTTTCAGTGTTCAGTAAGGATGAGGGACTCAAGAGAGCATTCTTTCCCTTGGGAATAATCTCCAGTTGGGCTCCCACTGGGTGTTCAGGAAAAGAAAATAAATTTTTACTTAGAGTGTTTTGGTATAAGCAGTAAGAATTATAAGTATTTTGAATACATGTGATAATGTACCAGCACTCAGCCTTTTCAGGGTCTTAGGTAAAATGCTAAGTTGAGAAATGCTTCCAGTGTGACTTACGATACCATTTCTGTGTGACCTAGCTTGGGGTATGGATTTTTTTCCTTCTTCCTTAACTATCCTCTCTTGTTATTTCCCTGTTGTGTGCCAAGACACGAGACAGGGAGTGTTAGTAGCCGTCTTGGGTAAGGGACTGTTTCGGGCTGCTCTGAGCTTCTGGGACAGTGCGGGGACTGTTTTCTAGCTTGGATTTTTGCACAAGGACAGCAGGAATCCTTTCCACATTCTCAGTAGAAATGGAAAAGTCCATGTTACGGGTAACAAGACACTATGGCCATTCAGTCAGAGGAGAACAGTATATTCAGGGATGTGTGAGTCCTGCCCTTCAGAACTGAAACATCTTTCAGTCAGGAGTTCCTGGAAGTATGTGGATTAACCAGACCACCCTTAATCTGCATGCTATTTTGTTTTTTCACTTATGTTCAGACTTCGACTAAAAGAACACAGTGAATGAGTGGTAGAGGGAAACTAGGTGTAGAAGGTGAAGAAATCAGGAGGAGGATATCTTTACTCTTTGATGCATTTGAAATAAAGGACCCACATCTGTTCTGTTCTGGAAATTCATGGAAGCAGGTTAGTGGTCCTTTAGTTCTAAGAAGTTAGAAATAGCAGCTGACTTGAAGTTGAGTCAAAGAAGCTGCTGTTTTAATATTAGAATGCCCGTCCTATTAGAAAGATCTTCATGGCAAAATTTTCGGTGAGTTTACTTTCAGTGAGAGTATCTTCAGTTGTTTGTACCTGATTCCTCTAGCACATAGGAAATGCTCATTCTTCCCATTTAAGTTCTGTATGAATGTAGTTTTCTAGTAAGTGAACTCCTAGTGTGATGGGGAAAACGTGCTCTTGGGTTACGGACGTAGTCAGGGGCCCCTCCCTTCCCCAGCCCAAACAGTGTCTTGAACTTAACTTACGAGTTTGACTTTCCCTGAACCAGAGCAGTGAACTCATAGAATGATTCTAAGGTTGAGTAATTATGTCTCCAGGTGTTTGACATTTAAACCTTGACACTGAAACAGGAGTCTGGTCTCTCTGTATCCACTTATGATGAATGTCCTTGAAATATTCCACTTAAATACTCTGCCATAGTCAGTCTGCACTTCAACTGTGGATGTCATTAGGAAATGGAAAAAAGGAGCCTTTCTTCATTAATAATTGGGAGGGCAGCCCGTCACTGGAAACAGAGAGGCTTTCTCTTGAGCTGGTGCGCTCGGATTTTTCCCCTTTCCACTCCTCTCCCATGTACACTGTCTCCAGTGGACACTGGTGAAACCCAGCAGTGGTGACTTCCCTTGTTGACGCTTTCCAGAGATTGATGGGTATTTAGGTACTGTCCCAATAAATCAGTTTCCAGGAGTAGATCTTTGTGAAGTTTCTTAATATCCCAAAGGGATAGGTCAAACCTCCTTGACTTTTGACTACAAATATTGTCATATTAATGGACAATTTTATCAATTGCAGTAAATGACCTAGATAATTTTTGAACCAGGTTGAAATAAATATCATAATAGTGACAAGGCTGATTCTAGACAGTGGCCCTTCCTTTCCTTCTGAAAGTCTCCAGGGAATGATCTGCTCTTACGGGTGAGCCTCACTGTTTAATTTGCTACCTTTTCCAATAAACAGTAAAGTCCCTTTCTTATCGCTTGTTAATCCTCTTCTGAGGAGAAACATTCTGGTGTCTCAAGGACAACACCTATATCTTATATGTGTTTGGGACCCGTCTGGGCCGCCTCTGTCTTCACGCAGGTCAAGCACGAGGCTTGGTTTGAGGATGCTCGTTCAGTGTGACCTGACTGGCTAGTTACGAGAAGGGTGAGGACAAAACTGGAAGGAATAGCTGAAGCCGCACCAAAACCAATTTAGAGGAAACATATTAGTTTGGACATTGGCGAAGTCTATAGCAACAGCACCAGGCCTTAAATTCACCAGACCCTTCAGCGTTTCCATTATCTCACGTCTGTGTAGCCCTAAGGGAGTCTCCTTGGTTTCCCAACTGAGTTTTGAGCTCACTGAGCAAACACTCGGCCTGCTTACATTATACTGATGCCAATGTGAACTTTAAATCCCTTTGCAAAGTCTTTTCTTTAGCTCTAGCTCTACAGTCGCGTTCCAGGATGGTACCATGCCCATCAGCCACCAGCATCTGCTTGGCACTTGGCAGTCTGGACCCCTACAGCTGTGCCCTAACCATCCCCCTCCCGCTTGACTGGCCCCTTTCAGAGCAACCCCAGGCGTGGAGCAGTCATAGTACCAGGTCGGCCATGAATGTACATTTTCATTTGATCCTCACAACGAGGCTGAGATAAATGGGGCAGAGATGAAGAAACCTGGACCCCGAGAGAGGGCTGCGTGGCCATGGCCTCTGAGGGGTGTGATGGGGCCAGAACCTCCAGTGCGGGGCTCCTTTCACGCCACTACTGATGAGCTGTCCTTCATAGTTGAAAGAGTTTATTAAAGGAGCATGCAGGAGGTTCCTGGAAAGCCCCTGCGTCTATTTTCCTTTTAGTCACCCATCCCCCTGACTGTGTAGTGAAATCATCTTTGCTGACTGAGGACAGCCATGCGCCACGTTCTGGGAGAGTGTTTTCTGCGCGTGGACTTGTCTGTTCTGGCAACAACCCAGGGAGGTGCCTGCAATCATCATCCTCATGTAACAGGTGAGGAAACCGAGGCACAGAAGGGAGAAGTCACTGGCCCAAGTTTCCTCAGTCACAAAGTGGCGGGGTTGGGATGTGACCTGGGGTCTAGAACCTGTGTTCTTACGTCGGGGGTCCTCGTGCTTTCAGCCGGGGGTCCACGTGGCGTAGACTTCTGTCGCGAGTGCCTCCCTAAGGCTGTTATTACCGGAAAACTAACACCCGCGGTTAAATCTTTCCGAGGGGATCCTGACCTGGCTTAGAGCTCCTGTCAGGGTGTGTCCCCCCTCCCTCCTACCTTTAGTGCGCAAATCCATCCCCCGCCTTGAGGACAGTGCACAGAGGTCTGCAGAGAGGAACCCTCTGTCCCCCCATGCCGTCCCCACCTTACCTTCCTGTTCCCCCAGACCTGCCTTCTACACTTTGGTTAATCTTGAGTCACCTTTAGATCCCACCTGTGTCTTCCCATCCCTCTCGAGATGCGGAGACAAAAACTGGACAAAACGCCTTTGGTAAGTCAGTCCACCTCAGCTAATTGGAGCCCTGGGCCGGTCTTCCCCACTTGCCCGTCATTCCCCTCTTATCATGTCCGGGCCCCTGCCTGCTTTCCAGAAGCCTCCATGCTCGCCATCAGGGGGTGAGCACTGTCGTGGACGGGGCCTGCCTGTCATGTTAGCCTGGCCTTCTTGAAGGATGTTTTTAACCTCAAAATACGATGATTTACACTAAACTCTTGGACTTCATTCTGTTTTTGATGAGTCAATGAGTCATTCCTCTTTGAATAACATTTTAAATATTTTGATAATATAAAACCTCTTTTTACTGAAAGAAAGGCTTTTGACAAAAGATGCAATCCCAAATACACTTTATAAATTATGTCATTTAGTGTAGAAGCCTAAACACAAAATGCCAAGATGGTACACTTCCTTGAGGCCGCTGATCTGTTGGAACACACACACACACAGGCACACACAGACAGGCAGACACACGCACACATTGGAGAAAGTTTTCCCCAGTCCAGGCTAAATTGTAGCAAAATCTATATGCAGCTTTGTTTTCTGCCCTGCTACCAAGGGAAGTGGTGAAAAGGCCAACTATTTTAGACTCATGACTGAGTTGGGAAAATACTAGAAAAGACAGGGAATTGCTATATATTGGCATAAAGACAAGCAGATAATTCAGAAAGCTGTTGTGGTCTGTTCTACAAGTGTTGGATTCCTTGTGCCAAAGATTTCCTATTCCAGTTTAATAGTATTCAAGGGCTTACACAGAAATATGTTTCTTATTATATAGCTGTAATTTGACCATAAGTAGAATATAATAATGTAATAAAACATTTCACTGTCTGTTTAGAGAGAGAGAATTTTATAGTTATAAAATTATAATCATTGTATTCTCAAGGTACCTAAATGAATTCATTACTCAGGACAGATTCAAGCGTGGAATACTATTTGAATAACGTATGCCGTTAAGAATACACTTAATTATTCTGAAAATAAATTGAACATAGGTCGGGCTTGTTTTCATGATTCAAAAATTGGGAAGAGTGCAAGGAATATAAATATAGAATTAAAATAAAGCTACGTATATGGACATTTGGTGGTTGTTAATTGCTATGTTCAGATAATTATTTTGCTAGTAGGTATGTTCGTGCATGTGTGGTGTGTGTGTGTGTGTGGTATGTGTGTGCACGCACGCATGTGTATGTGGTGTGTATGTGTACCTGTGTATGGTATGTGTGTGACCATACATGCGTGTATATATGTGCACGTGTGTGGCATATGACGGACACGCATGCATGTGACCATACATGTGTGTACATGTATGGCATGTATACACATGCAGGCAGTCGTATGATGTGCAAACACGTACATGCACGTGTTTGTAGGTGTGTGTGGAACGTGTGGTATGTGTGCATGCATGCCACGTGTGCACACATGTGAGACCTTGTGGTTTGTGTGTGCGTGCGTGCACTGTGTCAGTGCTGAATGCATTGTGCACATGCAGGCACGTGTGTGTGTGTGTGTAAGAGTGCGTGTGCCTTGTGCAGCCGGAAACAATGTGAGTTTAGGCATCTGCTCTGTCTGCTGGCTCTGCCTTCCTGGATCTTGCAGTGTTTCGACACTGTCTGAAACAGAAGCTTTATTGCCTGCGGGCTACTAATTGCACAGACCACATTTTTCTCTCTGGATTTCTCTTGACATTGCTGGTAACACACAACATTAAGAACCAAACTCTGAAAAAAAATGTTTAATGAGACGAATGCACATAGAGCTGCTTTCAGATACAGATGTTTTCTCCTGGTAACCATTGACTTCCAGCAAGACATCCTGGAGGGACTGGAGAGGCAGGAGGAAGTGGGATGCCGAGGGGCCTGGATTCCCCAGCTAGGCCGCCTGAGTCCCACCCAGGCCAGGTGCATCTCATCTTCCTAGTTTGGTCTCTTTGGCTTTGTTCAATTTTTCTGTTTTCTGTCCTTACTGTTCACCTTCCCTAATTCCATTCACCCGTTTCTCAAATTCAAGGGTTTTTCACAGTATAAAACCTGTCATAGCACCCTCCAGTCCAAGCTGATAATTCCTCTGTGTCCATCCTACGTGCCAGGCGTTGTCGTGAGCAGTTTTCATATTTTATCTCATATACTCCTACAGTAACTCTATGAAGTAGGTACTGTTCCTATCTCAACTCTACTGCTTTAGAAAATAAACGCAGGGCTAAATATTTGCCCAGGATCATACAGATATTGAGCAGACCATAGAGGTCAAACCATGTTAGGTCTGCTGCTACTGCACTGCACTGCCCCCATCCCCATTTTCTCTGTGTGCTTTTAGCATCTATATTAGTGATACACATTCTACTTTTTAGTAATAGGCCATCTGCTCTCTGGACCTTGCTTCCTTTGTTTCCTGTGACTAGATCACATTTGTCCAAAGAGACTGTGATTGTCCCATGTCTCTTAACTAGTGAATTTGTATCTATTCATCTTTGGATTTTTTTTTTCTACCGTTTTATTGGTACTTGCTTGTCTTGCTTTTTTTTTTTTTAAATGTTGAGCCTTCTTTTAATTAATTAATTTATTTTTAATTTTTGGCCGCATTGGGTCTTCGTTTCTGTGCAAGGGCTTTCTCTAGTTGTGGCAAGCGGGGGCCACTCTTCATTGCGGTGCGCGGGCCTCTCACTGTCGTGGCCTCTCTTGTTGCGGAGCACAGGCTCCAGACGCGCAGGCTCAGTACTTGTGGCTCACAGGCCTAGTTGCTCCGCGGCATGTGGGATCTTCCCAGACCAGGGCTCGAACCCATGTCCCCTGCATTAGCAGGCAGATTCTCAACCACTGCGCCACCAGGGAAGCCCCTGTCTTGCTTTTATTATGCTTCACCCACCCCCTTGCTTCTTGCTGTCTTATATTCCCCACCCCCTACTCCATTTCATTTCATCTCCTACTTTGTGGAAGTTAAATTTTATTTCTCTTACTTATTTCTCTTGGTTTCCTTTGAAGTTAAGTAAAGAAAATGTAATATGTAAAGTATATCAGTAATTTTCTTCCTTCTCTGGAAAAATACGATGACTTATAACCCCTTACATCCCCTCTGCTATTGCTGCCCAGTCTTTGAGATTCATCCGCTATTTTTTAAACCTCACGAATTAGGCATTACCACTGTTGTTTATTATTTAGATTTTTTGTGTTTCATTGCATACACGTTTACCAATTTCTTTGCAAAGGTTTATTTAATTATTTGTTTTTTGGTTGCACTGGGTCTTTGTTGTTGTGCGCGGGCTTTCTCTAGTTGCAGCGAGCAGGGGCTACTCTTCGTTGTGGTGCGCGGGCTTCTCATTGCGGTGGCTTCTCTTATTGTGGAGCATGGGCTCTAGGTGTGCGAGCTTCAGTAGTTGTGGCATGTGGGCTCAGTATTTGTGGTGCTTGGCCTAGCTGCTCTGCAACGTGTGGGATCTTCCTGGATCAGGGATCGAACCCCTGTCCCCAGCACTGGTAGGCAGATTCTTAACCACTGTGCCACCAGTGAGGTCCCTGGCCATCCATTTCTTTTTATACCATAGAGGTTTCTTTTTTTTTTTTTTTCTTTTCTTTAACATCTTTATTGGAGTATAACTGCTTTGCATTGTTGTGTTAGTTGCAGCTGTAGAACAAAGTGAATCAGCTATACATATACATATACCCCCATGTCTCCTCCCTTTTGCGTCCCCCTCCCACCCTCCTTATTCCACCCCTTTAGGTGGTCACAGAGCACCGAGCTGGTCTCCCTGTGCTATGTGGCTACTTCCCACTAGCTATCTATTTTACGTTTGGTAGTGTATATATGTCCATGCCACTCTCTCACTTCGTCCCAGCTTACCCTTCCCCCTTCCTGTGTCCTCAAGTCCATTCTCTACGTCAGCATCTTTATTTCTGTCCTGTCCCTAGGTTCTTCAGAACCTTTTTTTCTTTTTCTCTTTTGATTCCACATATATGTGTTAGCATATGGTATTTGTTCTTCTCTTTCTGACTTAATTCACTCTTTATGACAGACTCTAGGTCCATCCACCTCACTACAAATAACTCAATTTCGTTTCTTTTTATGGCTGAGTAATATTCTATTGTATATATGTGCTACATCTTCTTTATCCATTCATCTGTCGAAGGACATTTAGGTTGCTTCCATGTCCTGGCTGTTGTAAATAGTGCTGCAGTGAACATTGAGGTGCATGACTCTTTTTGAATTATGGTTTTCTCAGGGTATATACCCAGTAGTGGGATTGCTGGGTCGTATGGTAGTTCTATTTTCAGTTTGTTTGTTTGTTTGTTTGTTTTAAGAAGATGTTGCAGGTAGGAGTTTATTAATTAATTAATTTATTTTTGCTGTGTTGCGTCTTTGTTTCTGTGTGAGGGCTTTCTCTAGTTGTGGCAAGAGGGGGCCACTCTTCATCGTGGTGCACGGGCCTCTCACTATGGTGGCCTCTCTTGTTGCGGAGCACAGGCTCCAGATGCGCAGGCTCAGTAGTTGTGGCTCACGGGCCCAGTTGCTCCGCGCCATGTGGGATCCTCCCAGACCAGGGCTCGAACCTGTGTCCCCTGCATTAGCAGGCAGATTCTCAACCACTGCCCCACCAGGGAAGCCCTATTTTTAGTTTTTTAAGGAACCTCCATACTGTTCTCCATAGTGGCTATATCAATTTATATTCCCACCAGCAGTGCAAGAGGGTTCCCTTTGTTCCACACCCTCTCCAGCTTTCATTGTTTGTAGATTTTTTTTGATGATGACCATTCTGATGGGTATGAGGTGATACCTCATTGTAGTTTTGATCTGCATTTCTCTAATGATTACTGATGTTGAGCATCCTTTCATGTGTTTGTTGGCGATCTGTACATCTTCTTTGGAGAAATGTCTATTTAGGTCTTTTGCCCATCTTTGGATTGGGTTTTTTGTTTTTTTGATATTGAGCTGCATGAGCTGCTTGTAAATTTTGGAGATTAATCCTTTTGTCAGTTGCTCTGTTTGCAAATATTTTCTCCCATTCTGAGGGTTGTCTTTTTGTCTTGCCTATGGTTTCCTTTGCTGTGCAAAACTTTTAAGTTTCATAGGTCCTATTTGCTTATTTTTGTTTTTATTTCCATTTCTCTAGGAGGTGGGTCAAAAAGGATCTTGCTGTGATTTACGTCATAGAGTGTTCTGCCTATGTTTTCCTCTAAGAGTTTTATAGTGTCTGGCCTTACATTTAGGTCTTTAATCCATTTTGAGTTTATTTTTGTGTATAGTGTTATGGAGTGTTCTAATTTCATTCTTTTACATGTAGCTGTCCAGTTTTCCCAGCACCACTTATTGAACAGGCTGTCTTTTCTCCATTGTATATTCTTGCCTCCTTTATCAAAGATAAGGTGACCATATGTGTGTGGGTTTATCTCTGGTCTTTCTATCCTGTTTCATTGATCTATGTTTCTGTTTTTGTGCCAGTACCATACTGTCTTGATTACTGTAGCTTTGTAGTATAGTCTGAAGTCTGGAAGCCTGATTCCTCCAGCTCCGTTTTCTTTCTCAAGATTGCTTTGGCTATTCAGGGTCTTTTGTGTTTCCATACAAATTGTGCAATTTTTTGTTCTGATTCTGTGAAAAATGCCATTGGTAGTTTGATAAGAATTGCACTGAAACTGTAGATTGCTTTGGGTAGTATAGTCGTTTTCACAGGGTTGATTCTTCCAATCCAAGATCATGGTATATCTCTCCATCTCTTTGTATCATCATTAATTTCTTTCAACAGTGTCTTATAATTTTCTACCTACAGGTCTTTTGTCTCCTTAGGTAGGTTTATTCCTAGGTACTTTATTCTTTTTGTTGCAATGGTAAATGAGAGTGTTTCCTTTATTTCTCTTTCAGATTTTTCATCATGAATGTATAGGAATGCAAGAGATTTCTGTGCATTAATTTTGTATCCTGCTACTTTACCAAATTCATTGATTAGCTCTAGTAGTTTTCTGGTAGCATCTTTAGGATTCTCTATGTATAGTATCATGTCATCTGCAAAGAGTGACAGTTTTACTTCTTCTTTTCCGATTTGGATTCCTTTTATTTCTTTTTTGTCTCTGATTGCTTTGCCGAAAACTTCCAAAACTATGTTGAATAATAGTGGTGAGAGTGGGAAACTTTGTCTTGTTTCTGATCTTAGTGGAAATGTTTTCAGTTTTTCAACATTGAGAATGCTGTTGGCTGAGGGTTTGTCATATATGGCCTTTATTATATTGAGGTAAGTTTCCTCTATGCCTGCTTTCTGGAGAGTTTTTGTCATAAGTGGGTGTGAAATTTTGTCAAAAGCTTTTTCTGTTTCTTTTGAGATTATCACATGATCTTTATCCTTCAGTTTCTTAATATGGTGTGTCACATTGATTGATTTGCATATTTTGAAGAATCCTTGCATTCCTGGGATAAACCTCAGTTGATCAAGGTGTAAGATCCTTTTAATGTGCTGCTGTATTCTCTTTGCTAGTTTTTGTAGAGGATTTTTGCATCTATGTTCATCAGTGATATTGGCCTGTAGTTTTCCTTTTTTATAACATCTTTGTCTGGTTTTGGTATCAGGGTGATGGTGGACTCGTAGAATGAGTTTAGGAGTGTTCCTCCCTCTGCTATATTTTGGAAGAGTTTGAGAAGAACAGGTGTTAGCTCTTCTCTAAATGTTTGATAGAATTTGCCTGTGAAGCCATCTGGTCCTGAACTTTTGTTTGTTGGAAGATTTTTAATCACAGTCTCAATTTCAGTGCTTGTGATTGGTCTGTTTATATTTTCTGTTTCTTCCTGGTTCAGCCTCGGAAGGTTGTGCTTTCCTAAGAATTTGTCCATTTCTTCCAGGTTGTCCATTTTATTGGCATAGAGTTGCTTGTAGTAATGTCTCATGATCCTTTGTATTTCTGCAGTGTCAGTTGTTACTTCTCCTTTTTCATTTCTAATTCTGTTGATTTGAGTCTTCTCCCTTTTTTTCTTGATGAGTTTGGCTAATGGTTTATCAACTTTGCTTATCTTCTCAAAGAACCAGCTTTTAGTTTTCTTGATCTTTGCTATTGTTTCCTTCATTTCTTTTTCATTTATTTCTGATTTGATCTTTATGATTTCTTTCCTCCTGCTAATGTTGTGGTTTTTTGTTCTTCTTTCTCTAATTTCTTGAGGTGTAAAGTTAGGTTGTTTATTTGAGATGTTTCTTGTTTCTTGAGGTAGGCTTGTATTGCTATAAACTTCCTTCTTAGAACTGCTTTTGCTGCATCCCATAGGTTTTGGGTCATCGTGTTTTCATTGTCATTTGTTTCTAGGTTTTTTTTTTTTTTTTTTTTTGCAGTACGTGGGCCTCTCACTGTTGTGGCCTCTCCCATTGCAGAGCACAGGCTCCGGACACGCAGGCTCAGCAGCCATGGCTCACAGGCCCAGCCGCTCTGCGGCATGCGGGATCTTCCTGGACTGGGGTACAAACCCGTGTCCCCTGCATCAGCAGGTGGACTCTCAACCACTGCGCCACCAGGGAAGCCCTCTAGGTATTTTTTGATTTCCTCTTTGATTTCTTCAGTGATCTCTTCGTTGTTTAGTAGTGTATTGTTTAACCTCCATGTGTTTGTATTTTTTACAGTTTTTTTTTCCTGTAATTGATATCTAGTCTCATAGCATTGTGGTCCCAAAGATACTTGATACGATTTCAATTTTCTTAAATTTACTAAGGCTTGATTTGTGTGACCCAGGTTACGATCTATCTTGGAGAATGGTCCATGAGCACCTGAGAAGAAAGTGTATTCTGTTGTTTTTGCATGGAATGTCCTATAAATATCAATTAACTCCATCTTGTTTAATGTATCATTTAAAGCTTGTGTTTCCTTATTTATTTTCTTTTGGGATGATCTGTCTGTTGGTGAAAGTGGGGTGTTAAAGTCCCCTATTATGATTGTGTTACTGTCAATTTCCCCTTTTATGGCTCTTAGCATTTGCCTTATATATTGAGGTGCTCCTATATTGGGTGCATAAATATTTACAATTGTTGTATCTTCTTGGATTGATCCCTTGATCATTATGTAGTGTCCTTCCTTGTGTCTTGTAACATTCTTTATTTTAAAGTCTATTTTATGTGATATGAGTATTGTTACTCCAGCTTTCTTTTGATATCCATTTGCATGGAATATCTTTTTCCATCCCCTCACTTTCAGTCTGTATGTGTCCCTAAGTCTGAAGTGGGTCTCTTTTAGACAACATATGTATGGGGCTTCTTTTTGTATCCATTCAGCCAGTGTATGTCTTTTGGTTGGAGTATTTAATCCATTTACATTTAAGTTAATTATCGATACGTATGTTCCTGTTTCCATTTTCTTAACTGTTTTGGGTTTGTTATTGTAGGTCTTTTCCTTCTCTCGTGTGTCCTGCCTAGAGAAGTTCCTTTAGCATTTGTTGTAAAGCTGGTTTGGTGGTGCTGAATTCTCTTAGCTTTTGCTTGTCTGCAAAGGTTTTAATTTCTCCATCAAATATGAATGAGATCCCTGCTGAGTAAAGTAATTTTGGTTGTACGTTTTTCCTTTCATCACTCTCAATATGTCCTGCCACTCCGTTCTGGCTTGCAGAGTTTCTGCTGAAAGATTAGCTGTTAACCTTATGGGGATTCCCTTGTATGTTATTTGTTGCTTTTTCCTTGCTGCTTTTAATAGTTTTTTTGTATTTAATTTTTGATAGTTTGATTAATATGTGTCTTGGCATGTTTCTCCTTGGATTTATCCTTTATGGGACTCTCTGTGTTTCCTGGACTTGATTGACTATTTTCTTTCCCATATTAAGGAATTTTTCAATTATAATCCCTTCAAATGCTTTCTCACTTCCTTTCTTTTTCTCTTTTTCTTCTGGGACCCCTATAATTCGAATGTTGGTGCGTTTAATGTTGTCCCAGAGGTCTCTGAGCCTGTCCTCAATTCTTTTCATTCTTTTTTCTTTTTTGTGCTCTGCAGTATTTATTTCCACGATTTTATCTCCCAGGTCACTTATCCGTTCTTTTATTCTACTCTTGATTCCTTCTAGAGAATTTTAAATTTCATTTATTGTGTTGTTCATCATTGTTTGTTTGCTCTTTACTTCTTCTAGGTCCTTGTCAAATGTTTCTTGTATTTTCTCCATTCTGTTTCCAGGATTTTGGATCATCTTTACTATCGTTACTCTGAATACTTTTTTCAGGTAGGCTGCGTACTTCCTCTTCATTTGTTTGGTCTGGTGGGTTTTTACTTTGCTTATTCATCTGCTGCATATATCTCTGTCTTCTCACTTTGCTTAACTTACTGTGTTTGGTGTCTCCTTTTCACAGGCTGAATGTTCATAGTTCCTGTTGTTTTTGGTGTCTGCCCCCAGTCGGTAAGTTTGCTTCAGTGGGTTGTGTAGGCTTCCTGGTGGAGGGGACTGCTGCCTGTGTTATGGTGGATGAGGCTGGATCTTGTCTTTCTGGTGGGCAGGACCATGTCCAGTTGTGTGTGAACTTAGTATGATTTTAGGCAGCCTCTCTGCTAATGGGTGGGGTTGTGTTTCTGTCTTGCTAGTTGTTTGGCATGGGGTGTCCAGCACTGGAACTTGCTGGTCGTTGAGTGGAGCTGGGTCTTCGCATTGAGATGGAGATCTCTGGATGAGCTCCTGGCGATTGATATTATGTGGGGTCATGAGGTCTCTGGTGGTCCAATGTCCTGATCTCGGCTCTCCCACCTCAGATACTCAGGCCTGACACCCGGCCGGAGCACCAAGACCCTGTCAGCCACACGGCTTTTGGGAAGTCTGAGGTCTTCTGCCAGCGTTCAGTAGGTGTTCTGTAGGAGTTATTCCACATGTAGATGTATTTTTGATGTATTTGTGGGGAGGAAGGTGATCTCCATGTCTTACTCCTCGCTATCTTGAAGGTCCTTATATCATAGATTTTTCTTCTGGAATTGTTTCCTTTCTTCTGAAAGTTATTCCATTAGATGTTTTCCAGATTTTTTGAAATCTGAAAATGTTTTGATGATTATTTTGTTCTTGCAAGAAAGTTTTTATTGATACACTGTTCTACACTGACAGAAAATATCACCATTTTGAAGATATTCCACTCTTGTTTATCTCCCACTGTTGCTGCTGGGAAGTCTGCTGTCTGTCTCACTGTCCTTTTGTTCATGATCTAGGTTTTCTCTTAGGATGCTAAGATCTTTTCTCTTTTCTCTCTATTCTTAAAATTGTTCTTAAGTTTGACTATGTTTTGAAGAATTAATGTTCTTGTTTTGTTGACTTGTTTAGTATACTTTATGTTTACTTTCTGTGTCATTTCATGATTTTGATTGATTCTGGAAAATTTGAGCTATTATCTCCTATGTATTTCCTGTTCTCTACACCCTTACTCTCTTTCGCTGAGACTCCAATTAATGTACTTTAGAGTTTCTCATTTTTTCCCTCTACATCTCACAACCTCTCACATTTCCCCCTCTTTTTCTCCTCTGTAACATCTCTTAGTAATTCTTCAGTTTTATATTCCAGCCTTGCTGAGGCATGTATTTAGTTTTCCAGGATATTTTTTCAGTTCTATTTTCTTATTATCGCACTTGTGATTTTCCTCTTACAGTTTAACCTTTAAGCTTCACTGGCATGTATGTATGTGTGAGGCTGGGAATGTTGAAATAAATGCAGCTGTTCTGACTTCAATAATCAGGCATGTGAATACTGGCCCAGATTTTCATCCTATGTAACTTCATGGGAACTCTCCCAAGACATGATTCAGATGACTGACCTTAAACAACCACCTCCCTGTTCATCCATCAATCATTCACAGATCCATCTGTTTCTGAGTAGGTTTCTGCAATTGCATTGGAATACCTAGAATCTATAGTCTCAGGGGAATGTGTTGCAAGCCTCATCAGTGGTAATTTTCTTTAAGGAAATGTTAACACAGAAAACCAACCTTTCATAGTAGATTGTACGTACAACTTCCATCATCTGCACTGCCTTCAACAGAACCAGGGACCATGAGGGTGACAACTGCACACAGTGGAGCTGGTATTCACCCAACAAGGGAGATTTTTCTTGAGATGAAAGAAAAAGCTCTGTATTTCCCATCTGCTCAGGCATTGACTATAAGTGTGCTGTTGTAACTTGTGCTTTGCTGAGTTTACTGTGCTTGCCTCAGTTTGCTGAGTTGCCAGTTTCCTTCAGTTGAGTCCATGTATCTTCATTCAGAAGATGCCTTTGGATGGAGATAGTTAGAAATGTTTCATAATGTGGGAAGCTTATGTTCAGGAGTGTGTGTGTGTGATGTATGTGAGTGTGTGGTGTATATGTGTGTTGGGTATTTAGGGACAGTGAAGGAGACAGGAAGAAAGAATGAAAAAAATGTGGCTGTTGCTGTCTTCATCTTCAGTTTCATAATTATGTGACTTCTAAGTAGGATCTCATTTTGAAAACAAAATACAGCCACAATCCCAATCACAGCACCGGCAACCTCTCTCAGGAGCACAAGAATCCACCATTTCTACAGGTACTGCTGATTCCTCTTGCTCTATCATCTCCTTAACTGTGGGACACCCTGAAGCCTTTTGTATTAGTTTCCAGCACCTCCCTCTACAGTTCACTTCCTCAGGGAGATCATTTGCTTTCATGATTTTCAGTAACACCTTTAAGCTATTGACTTTCAAATATGCACGAACCCAGATGCTACACTGCATATGACTTACTGGCCATCTTCATCTGGATGTCTTTAGCCACTGCAAGTCTCACAAATACAAAAGCAAAATTCTTTGTCTTCCCCTTCAAATTAATTTCCCTCCTTCACTTCTTCACTCTTGGTAGAAATTTTGCAGTCATTTAAGACCTATCTTACTTCCTGTGCCCCAGCCAGGACTGATTTATCTGTTAGGCACAGTAAGTACAATGCCTAGGGCCTATGATAGTTTTAGGGGCCCATGAAAATGTTTTACTTTGTTTTAAAATATGAAGAAAAAAATTTAGGTAAAAGATCTTCTCTAATAAATAATACTTACATACTCATCTTTATAACAATGAAGTCATTATATTCACATAAGGTATATATTGTATATAATGTATTATATATAATACATATTTCATGGAAGAAGAGGCCTATAGCCTATAGGCCTCAAAGGTGCCTATAGCCCTCAGCGACGACTCAGTCCTTGAGTCTTATTGATTCTTTCATCGCATTTATCCCTTTCCTCTTCATTTCTCTTCATTGTGATCAGTTTAATTTGGTCCCTCATTGCCTCACTTCTGAGTAATACCTGTGTGCTATTGGAACCCTAGGATCACGGCTCAGAGAGAGAGGAAGTCCTCCTTAACAGCTGAAACCCACAGAAGTAAGCGAGAGTAGAAAGAACACTGGTGTTGAGATCCAGGAAGCTAGTAGTGGTGGTCTTGATAAACCTGAGTCTTGATTTCCTAGTAAATTTTCTTGTGAATTGGTTGAATAGTCACCCTACCTTCCTTACACTGTGGCTGACCAGGAGAAAGGATGGAACTTAAGTAACTGTGTCAACTTGTACGTGCCATCCCGGGGCTTCCTTTGTGTGGCTTCAGGACTGACTTCAAGCCCTCCTCCCCTTCGTGCACCCTGTTCCCTGCAGACCCCCATGTGCTCATCTCTCTGGCCTGGGTCACCCTTCTGTCCACATCTCTGCTCCTGGCAAACCCATCGCAGAGCTGCTCTTCACAGCCACGTCTCGTTCTGAAATGCATTGCTAACTCTGTGTTTTTGCAACCAGTTTCATACTCCTCAAGGACATATTTTCTTCTCTTTGTTTATCCCATGGAGCCTGGAGCAGCATCTTGCATCTGTTTTATGTAATTACTTGATTCCCATGCCTCTGTCTGTGCTATCCCTCCAACCGCAGTCTCTTCGCCTTCCCGACTGCCTCTCTGTAGCCTACTTATCTTTCCGAGTCTCACTCAAGGCCTGAATTCTTCATAAAGCATTTCCACGACGGCACCCCTGGGACTTCTTTCTCCGCTGAACTTCGGTTGCACTTCCTGAATAGTTTAGCACCTGGTTGCACAGCTAGAGCCTTTCTAGAATTGAAAGAAGAGAATGTGCTTAGGTAAAAGCATTGTCCACCTTGTAAAGATATTAAAAACCATTTTGGATTGGCATATTGAACCCAGTGTACATTTTTCATGATTAGAGATGACCAATGGAAGATTATCTTCATTAAGAAATGCAACATAAAGAGGAGCTAGGTCACCCCCATGCAGATTAAAACAGTATTTTTTGTTGTGTGGAGAGTATAGCAGCTTAGTATTTAAATTAAAATGTAGGCACCTGAGCTCCCAATCTGGCCTTCGGAAAGCTGACCGCAACATTCTGTGTAAACCCTGCGTGGTAACCTAACTCTGCTGCAGGAACTAGGAGCTGGCCTGACACCTCCTTTCCTGCCTAATTGCTATGATTAATTTTTGCACGTGTAACACAATCCTTGGTTCTGTACTATAACAGGGACCCAAAGGTCTCAAAGCGGTTCAATTCCTGAATAACTAAAGAAATTCATGAGTGACCTGAAGGCATGGGAACAGCCCTTGTGAAGAGCAACGGGCTGTTTGGGTTGAACGTGAGATGTTTCTGGATTCCTGATGGTATAGGTATGGTGTGTGAATTCTTTCTGTGGTACGAGGGAAATATCTAATGACAGCAAATTGCTTATTTTGGACCATTTGGAACCTGGTTTTAACATTAGGGGGAAAACCACACCACCTCTGCTCAGCAAAGAGCCAGACGAGGCATTTCATTACGTCTGGTCCCCGTGGGGTGAGAGTCGTGGGCCCCCAGGCCTGAGGAGCAGTGATGGGGAAGCTGCCCAGAGTGGGTTCTCCCGGGCACATGTCAGCGCGGGGACTGGAAACTACAAAACGAGGGGGAGGGAGCGCCTGGGGGAGGAGATGCGGGAAGGGGTTGCGATTGAACACATAGTGCCTGATGCAACTGTAAATGGCGGTTTGGGGACATTTGGACATTTTAAGTAGGAGGGCAGGACATTTGGGTAAATGGGCAGCGTGCAGACATAGATATAACCCCGCCCCCACCTGATAAATACTCATATCTTTTTGTGTTTTTTGGCCAAGCTTTGTGGCATGTGGGATCTTAGTTCCGTGACCAGGCATCGAACCTGGGCCCCCTGCAGTAGGAGTGCAGAGTCTTAACCAATGGACCGCCAGGGAAGTCCCAGTACTCTTTAAAACCAGCTCTCCTCTCTCTCCCGTCCTCTCCAACTCTCTGCTCTGCCTCTCAATCTATCTGATATACACACATACCAGAAACCCAGAGAAATTTCTGCTAAATATCTGCTAATGGACTTAGAATGAAGGAAAAAAAAAACCCAGATGATAAAATAATGGCCTTACTCCTGGGAGAACTATGGCATGGCTGTAAGCCAGAATTGTGCCCACTGACACTGAAGGCTAAAGCCTGCTGCTTTAAGGTGAAAGCACCCTTACTGGGCGCAGGTGGTAAGTGGAAAGGGTTCACGGGACTTCTTAGGCTCCTCCTGGCCTTTATGAACCAGTAGCCTTAGGATCCCAACAGTTTTTCAGGCCCATTCGCTTGGTCCTGACAAGGCTGCCGCATGAAATGGAGACCTGGGTGTGGGGAAGCCTTCTTTGGGGATCCAGCTATTTCAGGAGACGAGCTTTCCTGCATTGGTTACGCTCCACTGTGCTCCACAAGGAGGCCAGGATTAAAGGCAGAGTATCCACCTTCAGACCACAGCAGAAGACAAGCGAGAAAACCCCAAACCTCCTCCCCAACTCCACCCCCAATAAAACCAGTTTATTCTGACTCAATTTCCTTTTTCTTTTCTTTTACTTTGAACCAGAGGTTGCTTTGTGAATTTGGAACACTGCCAAGCTTGGCTTCTTCCTCTTCTTTTTTTTTTAAATATGGCAGACTGCATACGCACCTTATTTATGTATCTATAATGGCTGCACCGCGCGGCATGCAGGATCTTCGTTCCCCGAACACGGATCGAACCTGCGCCCCCTGCAGTGGAAGCACAGAGTCTTAACCGCTGGACCGCCAGGGAAGTCCCTGCCAACTTTGACTTCTATTTGGCGATACTCAATAACTGGCAAGCAGAGGTGTCCCTAAGAACAAAAGGAACATGGAGAAAGCACGTAGCTATACTTTTTTGATTAATTTTTGAAGTGGTTGCATTTTTCTGCAAAAGAATTATTACAAGACGCGAGGAATTCCATGAACTCTGTGAATAGATTGCTAAGTGAAGAAAATCAAATCAGTGTCACAGAAAGCAAACTTGAAGAATTATTAGAAAACACAAAGGAAAAAGATATAGGAATGAAAATATAGGAGAGAAAACAATAATTATGGAAGGCATATATCAGAGATGCCGTCAATGGAAGGTGCTAATAGACCAAATTTAATATAGCTAATAAGAAAACACCAGATAAATTAGGAGTTTGGGATTAACAGTGCTATATAGAAAATAGAGAAACAACAAGGACCTACTGTATAGTACAGGGAATTATATTCAATATCTTGTAATAACCTATAATGGAAAAGAATATGAAATATAAAGAATATGAAATATATATACAGTGGAATCACTTTGCTGTACACCTGAAACTAACACAACATTGTAAATTAACTATACTTCAATTTAAAAATGTATTAAAAAAGAAAACACTGAAGAAAGTTTTCTTGATCTAAAGGAAGACATCAATGAAAATGCTTAAAATGATCAAGGTAAAATTAATGCAGACCTGATATCACTTATATGTGGAATCTAAAATATGACTGAAATGAACCTATCTATGAAACAGAAACAGAATCACGGATGTAGAGAACAGACTGGTGGTTGCCAAGGGGGAGGGGGTTGGGGGAGGGATGGAGTGGGAGGCTGGGATTAGCAGATGCAAACTGTTATATATAGAATGGATAAACAATAAGGTCCTACTGTATAGCACAGAGAACTAGATTCAGTATCCTATGATAAATCATAATGGAAAAGAATATACGAAAAATGTAGAATTTATGCAGACCCACTCCTATAGGTCATCCCGAAAATGTTAAACACTGAAGACAAAGAAAAAAACCCTATAAGTGTTTAGGAAAGAAAGCCATGAGGATATTCATAGATATGCCTTTAAAGCAGTCAATGCCAGAGAGAGCTTGGCACTTTAGAGAGCACTCTGAAGGGAAATGTGCAGACCCAGTGGGGCAGAACCTGATCATTGTGACCTGCATTCACTCTCCCTTTCTACCTTTAGGAAAGAGAAACCCTCGGTTTTGGCAGGAGCCCTGGCCCCCCAGCTAGACAGTAAGCTTCCCAGGCTTGCTCCTACTTGGGCGTTGCCAGGTGACAGTGCAGGCCAGTGGAATGGGATCAGACTTGATGTGTCAAGTCATCTTCTTCAAGATGAGGCTGCTTCGTGGGGCTTTCTCGTTCCTGGCCTCTGAGTGGAAGGTCAGCCTGGACCATCAGGAGGGGGCCGGTTCCTGAGGAGGTGGTGGGCTGGACACTCATGGGGCTTGGGTGCCTCAGTGACCCTGGGCCATGAAGCTTCCTAACAAGTCCTGATTTCTTTCTTTGGACTGTTACATGTAAGAGAAATCGACTTCTACCTTGTGTGAACAATTGAAAAAATTACTATCTGCACTCACTTCCCAGGAGAACTCATTCAGTCTCATGACTTTAAATCCCATGTATATGCTGATGAAGAGGAGGAGAGAGGTTTGGTCTGCATTTGAGCAATTCCTGGGAAGGCCAAGGCGGGCTTCCCATCACACTGATTGGTCACAAAGGCTGGATGGACGACATCATAGAGGTCAAGGGTTCTTAACGTTGGCACCACTGAGATTTGGGACCAGCTCTATCTTGTACAGTGTAGGATGCTTGCCAGCATCCTTGGCCTCTCTCCACCCAACAGATACCAGTAGCAGCACCCCGCCTCCCTCCCCCAGGCTGTGACAATCAGAAGTGTTTCTAGACATTGTCTAATGTCTCCTGGGGTACGCAGTTACCCTGGTTGAGAACCACTGGTAGAGACAATGAAAGAGGAAGGCTAGAAATAATCCCCATGGAGAAGGAAGAAAGCATGGGTGTGAGAACTCAAGAAACTGGGTCGATTTACAAATTAAATAGGAAGAACATTAAATCTAGAGAAACAGGAGGATCCTGAGGCAAGGTTGTTAATCTTCTGACTGCCAAGAAATATTTTGTCTATAGTTGGTACCAAAGCATTCTTTAAGGAGCAATAGAAGGTCTTGAAGGGCCAAGATGACTGCTTATTTTGTATACAATTTCTGTATTTGTGAAGGGAGGGAAAGAGCTAAGTGGTTGGCGAGAGAAGTCACAATTCTAGATGTTCATTTGCTTGCTTGCTGGCCCTCTTAATAATCCTTTTCCACTTAATATTGCCAAGTGAAACTGAGTATTCCTTATGGACTCATAATACCTAAGCCCGGGTCTCTTTTCAGCTCAGGTGCTATTTCTCTAGGGCCAATAGATATGGTCAGTCAGATCAGCTATTAATGCATCAATCACAAAATGGTCGTCTTAGGTCTCAACTGTGCAGATTCGATGGGTCACTTACTGTCATAATAACTGAACAAATTAAATTGAGGATTAAAGTTTAATTATACGGAGTCACTAAGATTCAAGGTTTCCCCCCTTCTGCTTTCCTTTCCTATCTCTCTTGTTCTCAGCCTCCGTTAATTTATTTTCCTCTTTTTTTTTTATAGTAATATTCTTTTATGGATTCAGAGGAAAAGACAAGGAGTAGAGTAGTTAATATGGGGAGAAGGTAATATATTTTTGACAGAAATTAAGAAGGAATTTCAGTGTTTTAAACAAATAAAACCCTGAACTCTCCATATATAATCATTGGTCTACTATGGAGGGAATTCTTTCTGGATTACAAAGAGAGGATGAATTCTTGCTGTTCTTAATATTTATCTTTTGTAAATCTTATATTTGTCAGCCTGTGCTCCTATTATAGATTTTTTTCTTCATGTGCTTAGACTCACTGCTAAAGCAATCTGAACGATCCTGTGATTTTGCTCAGAGTTTCTGTGCCTTGTTTTACAGCATTTCCTGTATTTAAATTCCATAAAATGCCTGTCTTTTGCAGTTTTTGTTGAACCAGTGATTACTTTTATCGGAACTCACAAGTATCAAAATTCAACAGTATCAATCTGATTTTGCTCTCTGTACATTCAGATGGTTTTAAAATAAGAGGCAAGTTGGAAAAATGAATGTAATGCTACATTTATTATGACAACATTGGAAAAGAATGTTGAAAAGGAAGCAGGAAGTTTGAAAAAGTCTTGATTACGTTTCCATAAATACTTGTTCTGAAGATGCAGCAAATTCCAATATGCAAATCTATTAAAATAAACCTTTTCTTTGTTTCCTTCCTCAGGAGCTTTGCAAAAGTTCTAACTACATTTTCCCCCTCTCCATTCAGTATTATACGTTTGCTTGTTTTGAGGCTACCAATTAACAATTGCGCAGAAGTAGAAAACTAAAGGCAAAGTTTTATGCCACGGACCACAGTTCTCATACATAGAAAGTTGCTGATGGAATTAGAAACACAATGGAATCAGTGTATTAGTCCCATTTACTACACCCTGATGATTTCTGAAGGAAGCGGTTCAGACTTCACAAATTCTTGTGAAAGACAAGAATATATTTCAGTTCATAAGATAAAAATGAAGCTTCGGGCACGTTTGCATTTATTTTGCTTAAGGGGACGGAATCCCCTTAAGATAGACGGAATCTATCTTTGCTTTCAAAGATAGATTGAGAATCTGTTCTAATAATCAAATTCTCAACATATGGACTAAGGGACTTTACCCAGAAAAAAAGTAAGCATCTTTCAAACAACTTGGTCAAACTCCTATGACCTTGCTTAATTTTTTCCCTCAGTTAAAATCTACTAGTTAAAAAGTGTTCTGGAGATCACAGCTGGGCATTTTCTTTGACTGAGGAACATCTTTCCAGGAATGAAAAGTTCATTGTGGAGGGAAGATCCCAAATCACAGATCTGCCCTGGTGCTCTGGAATCCCCAGTTAATTCTTAGGAAAGTTGGTGGACCTCCTGTGGCTCCACGGGCCCTTCGGACTTACTTTTTAAGTCATTAAGTGGGATGATGATGGCAAATGAGGGGAACTTGCAAGGGTGGTGAATTATTTTAGAGCTTTTGGTCTAAATTTTAGACCAAAAATGTGTAGATATTTTTGCTTTAAACTTTGTTCTTTCGTTGAGCTTGTATTTTTGCTACAAATGAATTTCTTCCTCTGTCAAAGTTCCTTTTGGAAACTAAGTTCCAAAGCAAACCTAAATTCTCTACTTTTTTCCTTCTCAATACCCTCATCCTTGAGTTTTTCAGAAATGGATATGATTATCGTTTTCTATTTCAACCTTACGAGAGAAGCATAAACTAGCTGCATAATGACAGTTTAGTAGAAAGTCTATGACTTGCTGATGTATCTTGTTACTACATTTTGTTGCGAAAGAGATAAACAGTTTGTGGCTAAACGTGGTGAGACTCAGGATTTTGGCCTAAGACAGATTTTGTAGACTGAAAAGAAGGTGTTTGTGTCTAGCTCTGAATCCAAGCTTCTGATTGAATAGATGAAGGAAAATAAAATGGACTTTTGTATTTGTTCTTTCTGTTTCGTCTCTGAGCTTTGCCTGGCTCAGGACAACTTACTCTTGGGTTACGGCCTTCAGCCTCCGTGTGCTCAATTTTTTTCTCTGTGTCATTACCTAGACTCCTAAAACTTCACTTATTTCACAAATCTTTTTCAACCAACTGGCTATGAATCAGTGCATTTCGATACCCTCTCCCCTTCTACTCCCCTTAAACCCTCGGTTTCGATCCAGGGATAGAATAAAAGAGGGAATAATATACTCATTTTGCTCTGAAGAATTTTCATTCATCCCAGTGCTTCTGAAAGGCTTAAAATCATTTCTGTGCCTCTTCTGCTTGGAATATAGTCTCATGAAAGCTGAGGAAAATGTCCTTGAATGTTTTAATTCAATTTTCAAAATGTGTGTTCTCCAAAATGAATTACCCAAATTCCCCATTTTTGCCTTACTCAATTTTCATCTACATATAAACTAGGGTATGGAAAAAAGATTCTTTTTTTCCCCATGCAGTCATAAACTAGGCAATACTGGACAGGATGTGAATAAATAATAACCACCTCAAGTGACTGCTGCAGGAGGGACGCTTGAGAGTCTTCGATGGGTCACTGCTGCCAAAATCAGAGGACCAGTTTTAGTTTCCACCTTGAAGCCAGAAGCAAGTCTTCTCTGTCTAATGACATTAACCGCCCCATGTCATGGTCCCCACCAGCGCTGCTGCCTGCTCCATCCCCTGCTAATTATTACCGGAGGATAGAATCTGATTTGATGGATGGGACATAGAAACATCAACATTACATTCTCCTGATAGACAGTCAGCTACAGCAACACAGGCTCAGAATTTCGCAGGGATATCAGAGGAGACCAGAGGCTTCCGTAGACATCCATACATGAAATGCAGCCATCAGGTACCCGTGGAGCTTGAGCACATGCAAAGCCCAAGGTCATCTACCAGGCTCCTGGAATCAAGAAGCAGATATTTTAGAGAGACCGTAGGACATGGCCTCAGTCCTTGGTCACTGTGGAGAGATCTCACAGGCTCTTTCCTGACAGAACTAGAGACAGATGTCAAACCCACTATAGATTCTTTAGGGTATATCGGCTATGATTGACATAGAGTGTATCTTCTAGTACCCCGATTCCTGAGTATGAGTTCAGTTATTCTCAACAAATTTGTGTTGCCTCAAAAGTCCCTCATGAACATCCTAGGGACTTCCCTCATGATCCAGTGGTTAAGACTCTGAGCTTCCACTGCAGGGACCGCAAGTTTGATCCCTGGTCGGGGAACTAAGATCCCGCAAGCCACGTGGTGTGGCCAAAAAACAAAAAAACACACAAAAATCAAAAAACCATACGCCAGCATTAGCTGCTGCAACAAATAACTCGTTTCAGTAGCAAAGCATACTAGAAGTTTCTCACTCAGGTTACAGGCCGACGTAAGTGTTCCTGGCCAGCAGAGTCATCAGGGACTCAGAGCCTTCTGTCTGTGGGTCTGGCCTGACCTAGGGTTTCAGGCTCCCTGCACTGCAATGCCAGGTGGAGAAACAGTGTTTTCCCTGTATTGGTCTTTGTGGGGGACTCTTCATCGTCCAGTACAGCCTCAGAAAATACCTCTGAGCTCATCAGATTTATTCTTCTAGTTTAGGGAAAGTCTGTGTCTTAATCTGACCTTCTATAACAAAATACCACAGTCTGGGTGCCTTCCAAACAACAGAAATTTCTCTCTCATGGTTCTGGAGGCTGGAACTCCGAGGTCAGGGTGCCAGCCTGGTGGGGTGAGGGCCATCTTCCCGGAAGCAGACTTCTCTGCACGTGTTGGCAGGGGCTGGGGCGCTCTCTGGGACCTCTTGTAGAAAACCACTAATCCCACTCTTGAGGGCCTCCCAAAGGCCTCAACTCCTAATACCATCACGTTGGGCGTTAGGATTTAACATGAATTTTGGGGGCACACAAACATTCAGACCATAGCAGCCTCTGAACCAATATAGAAAATGACACCTGAAAGTCAGACTGTTGAGGGACCTTCAGGAAAGGTTTTCTTTCCCTTAAGAAAGGGTAAGGAGAGAGTTATGTTTCCTTCTTTTCTCTAGACTGTCGTACCTGGAGATGATGCCAGTTGCCACTGCCAGTTAGGGATACAGCCAATGCTAAGGTGGAAAGATGGAGAAATGTAAAGCAGCAGACAGTTGACCTTATTGTCAGCCTGCTGGATCGACCTGGCAGACTTCTTACTTCAGAACTTCTTTTTGTTTGGGGTTTTCTGTTTTGTTTTGTTTTTTTCCCCACCGCTGCGCGTTCTGCAGCATCTTTTCCCCTGACTAGGGATCCAACATGTGCCCCCTTGCTATGGAAGCACAGATTCTTAACCACTGGACTGCCAGGGAAGTCCCTCTTTATTTTTTTAATGTAAGAATTAGCAAAAAACTTAATTGTTGTAGCTACTTTGTGTAAGATTTCTATTATTTCCCATTTAAGGAAGCTTTCTAAGGAGCTTCTTTTTTGTAGTGATGAGCAGAAGTAAAATTTGGTTAAATAATTTTTGTTTGCAGTCACTGCATGCAAGGCACTGGGCTCCGAATGGTGATGTAGTTACAGGAAAGGCAGAATTTTTTGTTGTTAATGCATTTCCAGGACATTTGAGTTGAGCAATCTGGGATGCAAAGTTGCTGAGAATATTCATGCTTTCCACAGCCCTCTGGCACCGACGATTTCCGGTCAGCAGCTGTTATGTATGTTCTGATCTTTGTATTCAAATTTATCCCTTTGGTTTATGACTGAGAGTCATCTATTCTCAATGATAAGAACAGACATTCTAGAAGTGGAGGTGAAATGAGTCCCGGGACTTTGGTCAATTTTCAACATATCATTTACCAAGAATATTTTGATATCTGCGTGTAAAAAATAATGTGTTTGCTAATGACAAACCCACGACACGTTACAAGTGCACTGTGCACAAGGTGTGACTTCATTCTCTGCTGAAGTAGCTGCTAAACTGATATAGCTTATTTGGCATTCATTTTGTTTTTGAAATTTATTTATTTTATTTTTTTCTACAGCAGGTTCTTATTAGTTATCTGTTTTATACATATTAGTGTATACATGTCAATCCCAATCTCCCAATTCATCCTGCGACCACCCCCCCCCCCACCACTTCACCCCTTGGTGTCCATACGTTGGTTCTCTACATCTGTGTCTCTATTTCTGCCCTGCAAACCGGTTCATCTGTACCATTTTTTCTAGGTTCCACATATATGCATTAATATATGATATTTGTTTTTCTCTTTCTGACTTACTTCACTCTGTATGCCAGTCTCTAGATCCATCCACGTCTCTACAAGTGACCCCATTTAATTCCTTTTTATGGCTGAGTAATATTCCATTGTATATATGTACCACATCTTCTTTATCCATTTGTCTGTCGATGGGCATTTAGGTTGCTTCCATGACCTGGCTATTGTGAATAATGCTGCAATGAACATTGGAGTGCATGTGTCTTTTTGAATTATGGTTTTCTCTGGGTATATGCCCAGTAGTGGGATTGCTGGGTCATATGGTAATTCTATTTTTAGTTTTTTAAGGAACCTCCATACTGTTCTCCATAGTGGCTGTATCAATTTACATTCCCACCAACAGTGCAAGAGGGTTCCCTTTTCTCCACACCCTCTTTAGCATTCATTGTTTGTAGATTTTCTGATGATGCCCATTCTAAATGGTGTGAGATGATACCTCATTGTGGTTTTGATTTGCATTTCTCTAATGATTAATGATGTTGAGCATTCTTTCATGTGCTTCTTGGCCATCTGTATATCTTCTTTGGAGAAATGTCTGTTTAGGTCTTCTGCCCATTTTTTGATTGGGTTGTTTGTTTATTTAATATTGAGCTGCATGAGCTGTTTATATATTTTGGAGATTAATCCTTTGCCTGTTGACTCATTTGCAAATATTTTCTCCCATTCTGAGGGTTGTCTTTTCATCTTGTTTGACGTTTCCTTTGCTTTGCAAAAGCTTTTAAGTTTCATTAGGTCCCATTTGTTTATTTTTGCTCTTATCTCCATTACTCTAGGAGGCGGATCAAAAAAGATCTTGCTGTGATTTATGTCAGTGTTCTTCCTATCTTTTCCTCTAAGAGTTTTATAGTGTCCAGTCTTACATTTAGGTCTCTAATCCATTTTGAGTTTATTTTTGTATATGGTGTTAGGGAGTGTTCTAATTTCATTCTTTTACATATAGCTGTCCAGTTTGCCCAGCACTGCTTATTGAAGAGACTGTCTTTTCTCCATTGTATATTCTTGCCTCCTGTATCAATATAAGGTGACCATAGGTACGTGGGTTTATCTCTGGGCTTTCTATCCTGTTCCATTTATTTATATTTCTGTTTTTGTGCCAGTACCATATTGCCTTGATTACTGTAGCTTTGTATTATAGTCTGAAGTCAGGGAGTCTGATTCCTCCAGCTCCGTTTTTTTCCCTCAAGTCTGCTTTGGCTATTCGGAGTCTTTTTTGTCTCCATACAAATTTTAAGACTTTTTGTTCTTTTTGTTCCCTCAAGTCTGCTTTGGCTATTCGGAGTCTTTTTTGTCTCCATACAAATTTTAAGACTTTTTGTTCTTTTTGTTCCCTCAAGTCTGCTTTGGCTATTCGGAGTCTTTTTTGTCTCCATACAAATTTTAAGACTTTTGTCTTTTTGTTCATTTTTGTTCAAAAATGCCATTGGTAATTTGATAGGGATTGCATTGATTCTGTAGATTGCTATGGGTAGTATAGTCATTTTCACAGTATTGATTCTTCCAATCCAAGAACATGGTATATCTCTCCCTCTGTTTGCATAATCTTTAATTTCTTTCATCATGTCTTATAGTTTTCTGTATACAGGTCTTTTGTCTCCCTAGGTATTTTATTCTTTCTGTTGCAGTGGTAAATGGGAGTATTTTCTTAATTTCCCTTTCAGATTTTTCATCATTAGTGTATAGGAATGCAAGAGACTTCTATGCATTAATTTTGTATCCTGCAACTTTATCCAAATTCATTGATTAGCTCTAGTAGTTTTCTGGTGGCATCTTTAGGATTCTCTGTGTATATTATCATGTCATCTGCAGTTAACATTTTTACTTCTTCTTTTCCGATTTAGATTCCTTTTATTTCTTTTTCTTCTCTGATTGCTGTAGCTAGGACTTCCAAAACTATGTTGAGTAATAGTGGTGAGAGTGGACATCCTTGTCTTGTTCCTGATCTTAGAGGAAATGCTTTCCGTTTTTCACCATTGAGAATGATGTTTGCTGTGGGTTTGTCATATATGGCCTTTATTATGTTGAGGTAGGTTCCCTCTATGCACACTTTCTGGAGAGTTTTTATCATAAATGGGTGTTGAATTTTGTCAAAAGCTTTTTCTGCATCTAGTGAGATGATCATATGGTTTTTATTCTTCAATTTCTTAATATGGTGTATCACATTGACTGATATACATATATTGAAGAATCTCTGGGATAAATCCCACTTGATCATGGTGTATGATCCTTTTAATGTGTTGTTGGATTCTGTTTGCCAGTATTTTGTTGAGGATTTTTGCATCTATATTCATCGATGGTATTGGTCTGTAATTTTCTTTTTTTGTAGTATCTTTGTCTTGTTTTGGTATCAGGGCGATGGTGGCCTCATAGAATAAGTTTGGGAGTGTTCCTTCCTCTGCAATTTTTGGAAGAGTTTGAGAAGGATGGGTGTTAGCTCTTCTCTAAATGTTTGAAAGAATTCACCTGTGAAGACATTTGGTCCTGGACGTTTGTTTGCTGGAAGATTTTTAATCACAGTTTCAATTTCATTACTTGTGAATGGTCTGTTCATATTTTCTATTTCTTCCTGGTTCAGTCTTGGAAGGTTATATGTTTCTAAGAATTTTTCCATTTCTTCCAGGTTGTCCATTTTATTGGCACAGAGTTGCTTGTAGTAGTCTCTTAGGATGCTTTGTATTTCTGCAGTGTCTGTTGTAACTTCTCCTTTTTCATTTCTAATTTTATTGATGGGTCCTCTCCCCTTCTTTCTTGATGAGTCTGGCTAATGGTTTATCAATTTTGTTTATCTTCTCAAAGAACCAGATTTTAGTTGTATTGATCTTTGCTTCTATTTCATGTATTTCTGCTCTGATCTTCATGATTTCTTTCCTTCTGCTAACTTTGGGTTTTGTTTGTTCTTCTTTCTCTAGTTCCTTTAGGTGTAAGGTTAGATTGTTTATCTGAGGTTTTTCTTGTTTCTTGAGGTAGGCTTGTATTGCTATAAACTTCCCTCATAGAACTGCTTTTGCTGCATCCCATAGGTTTTGGATCATTGTGTTTTCATTGTCATTTGTCTTTAGGTATTTTTTGATTTTCTCTTTGATTTCTTCAGTGATCTCTTGGTTATTTAGTAACGTATTGTTTAGCCTCCATGTGTTTGTGTGTTCTACCTTTTTATCCCTGTAATTCATTTCTAATCTCATAGCATTTCTAATCTCATAGTGTTGTTAACGTCCCCCACTATTATTGTGTTACTGTCGATTTCCTCTTTTATAGCTGTTAGCAGTTGCCTTGTGTATTGAGGTGCTCCTATGTTGGGTGCATATATATTTATAATTGTTATATCTTCTTCTTGGTTTGACCCCTTGATCATTATGTAGTGTCCTTCCTTGTGTCTTGTAACATTCTTTATTTTAAAGTCTATTTTATCTGATATGAGTATTGTTACTCCAGCTTTCTTTTGATTTCCATTTGCATGGAATATCTTTTTCCATCCCCTCACTTTCAGTCTGTACGTGTCCCTAGGTCTGAAGTGGGCCTCTTGTATACAGCATATATATGGGTCTTGTTTTTGTATCCATTCAGCAAGCCTGTGTCTTTTGGTTGGAGCATTTAATCCAGTCACATTTAAGGTAATTATCTATATGTATGTTCCTATGACCATTTTCTTAATTGTTTTGGGTTTGTTTTTGTAGGTCCTTTTCTTCTCTTATGTTTCCCACTTAGGGAAGCTCCTTTAGCATTTGTTGTAGAGCTGGTTTGGTGTTGCTGAATTCTCTTAGCTTTTGCTTGTCTGTAAAGCTTTTGATTTCTCCATCAAATCTGAATGAGATCCTTGCCAGGTAGAGTAATCTTGGTTGTAGCTTCTTCCCTTTCATCACTTTAGATATATTGTGCCACTTTCTTCCAGCTTGTAGAGTTTCTGCTGAGAAATCAGCTGTTAACCTTATGGCAGTTCCCTTGTATGCTATTTGTTGTTTTTCCTGTGTTGCTTTCAATAATTTTTCTTTGTCTTTAATTTTTGTCAATTTGACTACTGTGTGTCTCGGCATGTTTCTCCTTGGGTTTATCCTGCCTGGGGTTCTCTCTGCTTCCTGGACTTGGGTGCCTATTTCCTTTCCCATGTTAGGACGTTATCAACTATAATCTCTTCAGATATTTTCTTGGGTCCTTTCTCTCTCTCTTCTCCTTCTGGGAGCCCTATCATGTGAATGTTTTTTGCGATTAATGTTGCCCTAGAGGTCTCTTAGGCTGTCTTTTCATTCTTTTTTCTTTATTCTGTTCCACAGCAGTGAATTCCACCATTCTGTCTTCCAGGTCACTTGTCCATTCTTCTGCCTCAGTTATTCTGCTCTTGATTCCTTCTAGTGTATTTTTCATTTCAGTTACTGTATTCTTCATCTCTGTTTGTTTGTTCTTTAATTCTTCTAGGTGTTTGTTCTTTAATTCTTCTAGGTCTTCGTTAAACATTTCTTGCATCTTCTCGATCTTTGCCTCCATTCTTTTTCCAAGGTCCTGGATCATCTTCACTATCATTATTCTGAATTCTTTTTCTGGAAGGTTGCCTAGCTCCACTTCATTTAGTTGTTTCTCTGGGGTTTTATCTTGTTCCTTCATCTGGTACATAGTCCTCTGCCTTTTCATCTTGTCTATCTTTCTGTGAATGTGGTTTTTTTCCGCAGGCTGCAAGATTGTAGTTCTTCTTGTTTCTGCTGTCTGCCCTCTGGTGGATGAGGCTATCTGTGAGGCTTGTGCAGGTTTCCTGATGGGAAGGACTGGTGGTGGGTAGAGCTGGGTGTTGCTCTGGTGGGCAGAGCTCCGTAAAACTTTAATCCACTTGTCTGATGATGAGTGGGTCTGGCTTCCCTGCCTGTTGGTTGTTTGGCCTGAGGTGACCCAACACTGGAGCTACCTGACTCTTTGGTGGGGCTAATGGCGGACTCTGGGAGGGCTCACACCAAGGAGTATTTCCCAGAACTTCTGCTGCTAGTGTCCCTGTCCTCACAGTGAACCACAGCCACCCCCCGCCTCTGCAGGAGACCCTCCAACACTAGCAGGTAGGTCTGGTTCAGTCTCCTATGGGGTCACTGCTCCTTCCCCTGGGTCCCGATGCACACACTACTACTTTATTTGTGCCCTCCAAGAGTGGAGACTATTTCTCCCAGTCTTGTCAAAGTCCTGAAATCAAATCCCACTAGCTTTCACAGTCTGATTCTCTAGGAATTCCTCCTCCCATTGCTGGACCCCCAGATTGGGAAGCCTGACATAGGGCTGAGAACCTTCACTCCAGAGGGTGGACTTCTGTGGTATAAGTGTTCTGCAGTTTGTGAGTCACCCACCCAGTGGTTATGGGATTTGATTGTATTGTGATTGCGCCCCTCCTACCATCTCATTGTGGCTTCTCCTTTGTCTTTGGATGTGGGGTATCTTTTTTGGTGAGTTCCAGTGTCTTCCTGTCAATGATTGTTCAGCAGTTAGTTGTGATTCTGGTGCTCTCGCAAGAGGGAGTCTGCATTCACTTTTTTTTTCCTGTAAAGGAATAAATTTGTAGGAAAATTTGGTCCAATTCCATTGTTTTCTCCTTCCTTTCTATGCTAGGAGCCCATGTGTCAGGGCCAGCGATGGGCATTTATGGTGCCTTTTGAACATGAGCCTATTCTAGAAGCAGACACTGACTGTGGGAATTCCAGCACACAAACTGACCTGACCCTATGTGCAGTCTCCTTGGTCTCATCCTTGGTGGACTCGGACAGTAGGAAGCTCCATTTTGTTGTCTTTCCTTAGAAAAGGACATAAGGTGAGCAGTGGTTGCCTGGTCTCCCTAACTCCCCAGTGAGACGTTTGCTTTCAAAATTAATTCAGCATCGACTTACTGCTGCATGACCCACATACGTCAATTTTGTGATAATGGAGAAATGCTTTGGGTTCATTCGCAGTTCTCTGGAAAGTTCCCAGAGTCAAGAAATCCAGTGCTTATTATTATTAACCTCTAAAATGACCCTTTTACCATTTAGAAATTGTGCAGACCGTTACGATGAAGTTTATTCCAGTTCAGAACTTGATTACAATCCTGCCTTCTGTGGTAAGAGTTTCCTTGTGGAACTCCAACCATGTGGTCGTCCTGCATGGGCTTTTGTAATACTTAGAGCACTTTGTTTGAGAAAATGGTCAATTAATCTCAGTTGCAACACTTCAGTTTAGTTCATCACTACCCCACCAAGACACAGTTCTAACACGATGCAGATGTTGCTGTGACCTTGGAGATGCGGGCGTTCTTCATCCTGTGGTGTTCCAGCTCACTCGTGTGTCTTCTGACTTTGCCAGAAAATTAAAGCGTTCACAGGATTTATTTTTATAGGCATCCCCCCCACTTCAGTGTGTGGGAATTAAATAAATGCCTCTATTTTTTGGCTTTGCCATGGTTGCTTTTCTTAGGCCAAATAGAAGAATAATTCTTTGTTTTAGTTTTACTTATAAAATTGGGCAGTGCAGTAGGGGGGGAATTCATTCAATCATTCATTCAATAAATATTGAGGACCTGTTATATTCTGGATGCTCTGCTCAGTTTCAGGAGACACAGAGGTGAGGAAAAGCAAGCATGGGCCCGTGGGATACTTAGTTGATAATAACAAGGAAAAGAATGTCTCTGAAAATATCGGCCTAATTAACTATGGTTCCCAGAAAAACAGATAAATTGATTAGCTAGCTATATCCTAGGAAAAAAGATTACGAAGCAATCCAGTTGTGAGTGGGATAGTTTGGCTGGTGTCAACCAGATAACTTGTGATGCAGCTAGTTTCATTACATCACTCAGTGGACAAACACGATTGAGCCACTGGCATGCGCCAGGCACCGTGTTCTCTCCTGGGGGTACAGAGACGCAGAAGACCCAGCCCTTGCCCTAGGGACAGTCACAGTTTGCACAATAAACAGACAAGTCAACCTGTGATGAAAATGCTTTATGATGAGAGCTACATTCAATGCAAGTAGGAAGAGATTTGTAAACGTGGGCCAGCTGACTCAGTCTCAGGTCGTATGAGATTTTTTGGAGAAAAGAATGTTTAAACTCAGTGTTGCAGATGAGTAGGTCTTAGCTGGGGGAAAGGTCCTCCAGGCAGAGGAAATAGCATGAGCATGGCACAGAGAGACAAGACAAAGTACGACACGTTTGGGGGAACTTCCAGAACTTTGTAGTAAGGATATTAGTAAAGGAAGGTGTGTGTTGAAAAGTGGTGAAAGTTGGGGTTAGAAATGTAGCCAGGGCCGGATCACAAAAGGACTTATAGGTAATGAAAGGAGCTAGGAGTGGTTCCTCCAAATGGGATGGAGAAGCAAGGAAGGGTTTTACGTGGTAAAGAGATCCAATCGCCTTTGGAAAAGCATGTCTCTGAAATGGAGAGAAGATTGATGGATGGGATTGGAGGTGAGGAAACATGCAAGGGATAATTGGGACAGATGAGGTCAGGGGTCCAGGCACTGACAACAGCGACAGAGGTGGCGGACTAGATGTGAGTATAAGGAGGAGACCAGAGAGGGTCCAGGCGTCCTGGTTAATGAGGATGGGAGGTGGGGATGGAGAAGGGCAGAGACTCCACCAGGTTAGGAGACGGGCGGCAGCGGGGTGAGGACTCAGTTTTACACATTTACAGGAGGTATGAGGAACTAAAGGTGGTCTGGGCTGGAGCTGCGCACTGCAGAGAAGGACCTTGCATTTGGTTGAACTCTGCTCTCACTGCTTTGAAATCCTTACTAATTTATCTGTATTTGTGTGGTGTAAGTGACGTCTGATGGGACAGTGGAGCGTGCGTGTGAGGACAGGAGATCCCGGCAACCTCATGTCCACCGCGGTTCCTCCTCACCCCATTTCCATATCCTGTTCTGAATACTCCCCGAGCACAGGAGCTGACTGTCCTGAGTCCACTCAAACCAGAACTTGCTTCGAATACAGAAAGGAGGCAATGGCATTCTAAGAAACAGGAATGACCAAGAAGCCGTTTACTATCCTTACTCGTGTTAATTCCTGTAATTAACCAAACATTCACAATGTGAAGGAGGCACAGAAGGGAAGGGGAAGATGGGCAACCGTAGCTCCTTTTCCTTTGAGTCCTTACTCACTGGTAAGAGAAAAGTAGAGAATGTTGGTACAACTTCGACTATCAAAAAGTGAAGTAGGAATTAGTTTTGTTTGGTGTTTCTGCCGTTCTGGCCATACATATATAGTTGCATAGATAAGCTATGAACTATGAATTATGCAGTTTGGGTGAGACTGCATATGAGTTAGTGCTCCTGTATTTATATTTAAGTCCGACTTTGCACAATATAAAGATGATGGTAAAAGTCGTGCAATAATTCAAAGTTTTAATTTTTCTTCATTTAGCGTGACATAAATAGTAAATAGACGAAACCCATCATATTAAGTCAAGAGGGAGAGTGTGAAAGATAGGACAAGCTTTTTCCTCTAGAACTGTTTTTAGCACGCTATCCCGCTTTTTGGACGAGGGACCCACATCTTCGTTTTGCTCTGCACCCTGCATGTCCTGCAGCTGGAACAAGGGTTTCTGCGTCCAGCATGGAGGAGGTGTCATTTGACACCTTGACGCCGAGGAGATTGAACGGGTAGAGCACAGTGTAAGGAGAGAAGAGGGCCTTAAACCCAACTCTTCAAGGGCAAGCAGAGAAGCAGAAGCCCCCGAAGGAGACCAAGGGCAGAGCTGGAGGACGGGAGAGTCAGGAGAGTGAGGCGGTATGGAAACCAGGCAGCAGAATCTCCAGGGCAGGAGCTCAAACCCACCAAGAGGTCAAGGAAAACAAGACCAAGAGTTTGGCAAAGAGCAGACCACCAGGCTCTCCATTACATGTTCCGAGCGGTCAATCAGCAACAGGCCCAGTACTTCCGGTGGTTCCCTCTGGGCCAAGCTGGCCCTGACTGGTAGCCTGTGTCCCCACGCCCAGGTGGCTAACCCCTCTGTGCTTCCTGCAGGCCTGATGTGCACGGGGGTGGAGGGTAAAGCCAGCCCCAGCGCCCACTGTGTAGCTCTGACCCGGATTAGCACTCAATCTCACCTCCTGAGAGGTTGCAGGGCAGTTCCAAGTCACCGCGGGCTGGTACAGAGAAACTCCAATTTTCTGATGACAGCTTCAAGGAGGGCTATAGAATCTGCAAAGTGAAAAAACCCAGTTCTTCCTGGGGACAGGGAAGTCAGTCTCCCCTTCCCATGGTTGCGGCCACAACCACAGCAGATAGATGTACCAAAAGGGACGACATCCTCTGTGTGGGGACGCCCTCGCACCTGGATTGGGAGTTCTGTAAGGTGCCCCTGGCTCTGACGGCCTGCGGTGGGAGCAGCTGCTGCCTGATCCCCAGCCCTAAGATGCCGTGGGGACATCCCTGATGTGGGATGGTAGCGGGGGTTACCGAGAGCTAGTCTCAGGGATGGGAGGCAGCAAGAGGGAGACCATGAAGTCCCTTGGGACTTCACTTACAAAACACAAACCCAAAGATGTACTTGTAAAGAACTTCAAGATGGAGCCCGCAGAGCATTAAGCCCGGACCTCAGGGCCCTTCTGAACGGACAGAGCGCCATGAGAGTGGTGAAGCCACCCCAAAGGGGCAACACAGTTTCCTTACGACCCTCCCTTGGTTTAAGCGACCAGTATGGCAATCGTTCACAGTCTGTTAACCTCTCCCGATCAAAGGAAAAACACAGCATAGAAACATTCTTCTATGACTGTTTCTTTTTCTATTTTTCTTCTATTTGTGGAAGAGGCTCATTGCGCCCAAGTGTACAATGAATAGATTTGATAATCGTGGGTTGAGATCGTATCCTCCTGGCCCCTCTTGTTGGGTTGTGAGGAGGTATGGATTACTATAACAGAGGTTCTCAATCTGGGGCAGTTCTGACTCCCCAGAGGACATTGACAATGTCTGGAGACATTTTTGGTTGTCACCACTGGGGGCGAGGTTTGCTAATGGCATATAGTGAATGGAGACTATAAGGGATGCTGCTAAGTATTCTATGATGCGGGACAGCCTTCCCAGCCAAGAGTCAGCCAGGCTAGAATCTCCATAGTGATGAGAAACCCTGGGCAACAATATGATAAGTATTCCTAAGGTTTACCAGTTAACTAACTTGCACTTTTGTTTTGAACACTTGGATAGTCTAGAAACACAGAACTAACAAGTGGAGACACTTCTGTAGGCTAATAGCATTATCAAGAGCATAGGGCTGGAAGGAACTTTGAAGATCATCTAGTGGTGGTTTTCTTTTGTAACCTTCCCCATTAAAGATGAATTCTTATGATTTTATGTCAGACTCCAAAGAGATGGAGAGATGGAGCTGCTCTTGTGTTTCCAGGCAGTTCCTGGGGCACATTTCTGAAACCCTAGGGTTCTGCTTGACACCGTTTGAGAAATATTCACCTAGTTTAAGAGTTCCTCAGTCAGCCTATAAGAAAATGGAAGGTTAGAGAGATTAAATAATCTTCCTAGAGTCTCACAGCTGGCTGGGGACCGATCAAGGTCTTCCAATTCAGTGCTCTTCCCAGAGTAGAAAAACAATCAAACCATGTATTATTGGTCTTTTTAAAAATAAATAAATAAATTTCATCAAGCTATACCTGTATGGTCCATTGAAATGGATGATAAAATTATCTATAAGTGTGCCAGGGCTGCGATAGTTTCTTCTGAAGCATTTCTCTTTGGCTTGTAGATGTTCGTCTTCTTCCTATGTCTTCAACTGGTCTTCCCTCTGTTCCTGTGTCCAAATTTCTTCTTCTTATGAGGGCATCAGTCGCATTGGATTCAGGTCCACTGTAATGACCTCATTTTAACTTAATCACCCCTTTAAAGATCTTATATCCAAATGCAGTCCCATTCTGAGGTACTGGGGGTTTGGACTTCAACATATGAATCTGGGGGGCACAATTCAGCCCATAACAACAAATAGGTATCAACTTTGTGTTTGTTGAAGAGAGTCACCACTGTACTCAAATATCTCGGCAGAGTCGCTGCTGATCTGCCTTGTTATATGAGACTAGTTCTTACTTGTGAGATGGGAAAAGAGTTGTTACCTATCCTTTTTAACCAAGTCACCATGAGAGTGATCCACAGAAAGAATTGTAAAAACTTAACATTGGAAAGTGATCCAGAGATACTCAGTGTTCTGTGAGATCTTTTGATAAAGCTCTTTAAATAAAGTTTGCACACTGGCAGGTCTGAATTATAATTATATTGCATTATCGTTCCTGCCATGAGCACATTTATGACAAAGTTGGGAAGTCCCCCAGCACTTTCTGCATGCCGGGAATATAGAAAGCTGACCCGAGGAAACGGAGGGAAAGGGCTTCAACACTCATTAGCTTTTGGAATTTATCAGAAATATGAGCTCTGAGGGGTTTTTGCCTGCCGCTCTCTGCCTTCAGAAACCTAGGAGTTTATGTTCGAACTCCATGTTTGAACTTTGGAGAATGGGGTTTGTAGTCTCGTACTTGAATTGTGTAATTGATGACTTTCAGGTAAGGTATCTGTATTCAGTCATACTGTGTGGGGTTTGTGCAAAGCAAGTGATGTTTCCTAACGTTGGCAAGATGTACAGATCTAGGCTGGGAGGATTCTTTACACCAGAGGAAGAAATTCGAGTGGTATTACTTCATTTACATCCTAGGAAAAGAAAGACCCTGTCAGGTTATGATATTGATCCAAATTGACAAATTGGCCCTTTGGGAAGCAAGGACTTTGTTGGACCTTGGAAGAGGAGTTTCTCTCTCTGGAGTCCATCCCCTGTAATTTCTGTGCCCATCTTCACCGTCCCAAGCTCTGGCTTTGCTCTCTCTTGCCAAGGTCACTGCTGAAGCCCTAGTCCTCCTGCCACTCTTCCAGCTAGCCAAGAGATCCCATCACTTTCGTTCCCCTCATCCTCCTGGTAATCTTTGAATGACTCCCCACTCCTTAGAGACTTAAGTTCATCTCTGCTTGGTGTTCAGATTCCTCTATCTCTAGGCTTCCCCCCAGCTCTTACCCTCCTCACCTTGTGAGCCATAAGATTTGACCCTATAGTTTTCCTCACTGTTGCTTCAATACCTTTGAAAAGAGTTTTTCAAAAACTCTTTTCAAAGGTATTGAAGAGTTTTTTCCAACAGATGGTAAGGAGGATGGATTGTAGATGGTGAGACTGTGGGACAGGTAGATTAGCTACTGATGAAGGAATCTAAGAGAGAAATTGTTCTTAATTAGGACAGTGGCAATTATGGTTAAGAATTAGAAGCACAAAACAACCCCCCCCCTTCAAAAAAACCTCCAAACAACAAAACCAAAAAGAAGTAGAAGTAAATTCAAATAATGACTAGGAGTGAGAACGGATAGGTTTTGGTGACAGTAATGTACTAGGAAAACTCTCAATTTTATTTCACTGTTAGATTTTGATTACTTCAAAGATTGAAAACTTCATAGTCTTAGGAAAGGATCTACACTTGCATATTTTAAATAGGAGTAGAGGAAATAGGTACAAGGCAGCCTCAAATGTCAGGCGTCAAGGAGACAACGAGTTGTAATGGCATTGTAACATAGGATATGCTGTATAAGGGCTTCAGCGATTGTGAAAATTGAGCTGAAAAAGTTGTGAGAACAAGTTTCCTTTTTGGGGCATTTGGACTTGAAGCAGCACACACCAATGAGTATTTTAAAAAGAAGTTTAATGCTATGATAAAACTCACATAATAAAACTGTTCTCATTGGCACCAGTTTACTCCTCCTCAGATTCCATACTGGGAATAATGGTGGGTGTCATGACATCCCATTGGCTAAATCAGTAAGAAAACCTTGAATTTCTAGGTGTCCCAGAGCAGTGTGTTACCTTCCTGAAGGCTCCTGCATTTGGGCTGCCATTTGAAATGTCAGCATAGCGCTCAACTGTAGGTCAATGGGAAATCTCGCATTTTCTTTTGACTATAGAACAAAACAACCCGATATGCACATGCCTGGGGATGATTATAAAAGATGAACACTAACTACCAGCTTGACTATTTCAAGAAGATAAGAAAAAAAAAAACCCAGACAGTCCTAGGTTATGGTCTACCCCAAATCTTCTTCATTTACAAATATTGAAAGGGACGCTCTAGAAAATAGACAGACAGAGTTAAACTCAAAATTAAAGTGCTGCATGATGAGATTGTAACTGGTATGGAAAATGAAACCTCAGGAAAATGAAAGATGTGAAGAAGTTTATAGGCCAAGGAGAGGAAGCAAGTTTGATTGAATTTATGTTCCGGCTCCATGGCCCTGATCCTGTGGAGGTTTCCACACGTAGTCATTAGTCATAGAAGAGACAGGTCCTCTGGACGCCTGATTGATATTTTTACATCTCACTCAGATGTTGTGCGTTTTTACTGGATTTATCAAACACATGTCTGGAATTCATGAGTTTTAGCAATGATAGAGGTGATTTTTTAAATGGCAAAAGGAAAGCTTAGAGGCAAAACGAAAGCTTTATAATTTATTCTTCAGAGATTTTTGAGCTTATGGGAGGGTTCAAGGCACAAGCATCTGCTCTGTGATACAGGGGTGATGGTAGTATCCATTCATAGGGCTACTGAGAACTATATGAGATGGTACCTGGGAGGCACTTAGAACAGTGCTGAGCACGTGGTGGTGTGCAGTAAATGTTAGCTATTTTATGATTTTTTTTAACAAGTAGATTGAGGGCCATTTCTGTTTCGTATTAACCCAGTGGTCTGAGAATGTTGACTGGAACACATCACTGGGCAGGGAGCTCTTGGGGATTTGAATCTCACAATTCTTATCCTTGGAGGTCAAGTTCCCTTTACATTACTGGGATCCCAGTTCCTCTCCATCTCTAGAATAACCCACATGCATCTCCACACTCTTGTTACTTGCACGGAATCCTTTCACTGTGAATTAAGTTGGAGAGGCTAGAGTCTGGCCATTGAAAAATAGGGCTTAATTTCTTAGAAACTAGTCTGAAGACACACCTACTGACCAAGACATCCTCTCAGATAATGCTTGCCCGCTGGGAATCTTCAGTTCAGTCCAGGAGCCAAGGCGTAAAACGCAGAGCTGGCTAAGTGACACCGCAGAGCTCAACAGGACGAGCCGAGAAGAGTGCTAGCAAGGTGCTGAGGGCCCTGGATGAGCTGGGCTGAGCTGCAGTGGGCGGTGGGGAAAGTGGGTCACAGGGAAGTGAGGACCCTCAGGCAGGGAGGCCTGGAAGGCTGGAAGGAATCTGTTAGTCACCTTAAGTCTCTTGGAAACATTGAAGAGCCTGGGCAGGTGCAAGAAGTATTTATCCTTCAAATTAAAGAATGTATTCAAGAGGGGAAACAAGATGTCTTTTGGAGGCTGGGTAGTCAATAAAAGAGAAGACAAATCCTTGAAAATATGGCCCCGGTTTTGCGAGGTCTGCTCTGCGCCTTCAAATTCACCCCATGGGTCTGGGTTTGGCATTTCCTCCTGGACTGGTCCGCTCCCTGGTGGAAAGAAGGAAACTTTTACAAGAGGTCTTTTGCCCCCAAAGAAATTTCTGTGGGGAAAGCACAGGAGGACAACTTGAGAGCTTACTGCTCTCGAGTTATTCAGTGGTACCTGGGCTGCTGAGCTGCCGGGGCACTGACTCTCCTCCTTTGGGGGAGTTCTGGCTTTTGCTCCAACAATGGTTACCCAGAGCAGGAAAATGGGGATGGCAGGAACTGGCATTTCTTCCTTCCCAACACGACCTTTGCTGGTATCCTGACAGAAATAAGCATCTGTTAAGGGACAGTGATAGTCTGCCTGTGTTTTGCTCATTAATCAGTTTTCTTACTGAGGGGAAAATGATTTATTATATATGTAATTAGGGAATTGACTTCACAGTATCCGTAGTTGAAGTCTAATATTATTCACTTCAAATATTTGCACCTTCTTTTTTCCCCCCATTACTGGTGAGAAGTATGTTTATGCTTTTCTCATCGGCTTAAAATGGTAACTGACATCCACAAGGCACACACTGAGGCTGTTTGTGATGTGACGGTCAGGGTGCTGGTTTCCAGTGCAGGAGCTCACAGTTCTTGTGTCCTCAAGGCTCCGCATCAGAGCTGGCCAACCAGCTTTGTGGGGAGAGTGTTTTACTCGTCTTAGATCACTGGTCCAAAGAAGAGACTAGATGGGGTGGAGTGCACCCAAACCCAGATCTGCTGTGGACCAGGGCATCCTTAGGACAACTGAAATTGCAGGAAGGATGAAGGTGGCTGGAATAACTAGCCAGTCTGTCCAGAGTAAGTTTTAATGGATCACATCAAGTGTGTCTTAAGAGTTGTGAGTATAACCCAGTGGTCCTGTCCTCAGAAAAATCTATGATTTGGTGAGAGACCTAACACACCTATGCGTAGGAAATGGAAGAGCAGAAAACAGACGAGGACAGGTTCTGGCCAAGGTGGCCCTGGCACCACGTTTGTGGAAGAACTGCCCTGGGCAGCCCCTGTGTTGGACACGTAGGAGGCGGTCTCCATCCTCACGGTGTTTATAAGCAGAAACATATTCTGGGGAAGCAGAACATGAGAATGGCAATGATAGAAAGCCATGAAAATGCTAAGTGGTAGCATTAGTACAGTGGGTCAAGGTTTCAGTGAAAAGGGTGCCATTTGGAGTGGATTCCTGCAGGTGTAAATCAGTGATGTGGAAAATAGGCTCTAGAGAGTCATAGGAGGTTGATCTCTGAGGGAGCTCTAAAAATAAGCCACCACATGATCCTCCAATCCCACTCCTGGTCACACATCTGGAGAAAAACAATCGAAAATATACATGCATCCCAGTGATCATAGCAGCACTATTTACATTAGACAAAACATGAAAGCAGCCTAGATGCCCATCGACATATGACTGGATAAAGAAGATGTGTTACGTATATGCAGCAGAATATTACTCAGCCATGAATAGTAAGAATGGAATACTGCCATTTGCAGCAACATGGATGGGCCTAGATATGATCGTACTAAGGGAAGTAAGTCAGACAGAGAAAGACGAATATCATATGATATCACCTACGTGTGGAATCTGAAAAAATGATACAAACGGACTTATTTTAAAACCGAAATAGAAGGTTTTCCTGGTGGCACAGTGGTTGAGAATCCGCCTGCCAACATAGGGGCCATGGGTTTGAGCCCTGGTCCGGGAAGATCCCACATGCTGTGGAGCAACTAAGCCCGTGAGCCACAACTACTGAGCCCGCACGCTGCAACTATTGAAGCCCGCGTGCCTAGTGCCCATGCTCCGCAGCAAGAGAGGCCACCACCATGAGAAGCCCGCGCACCACAACGAAGAGTAGCCCCCGCTCGCCCCAACTAGAGAAAGCCTGCACGCAGTAATGAAGACCCAACACTGCCAAAAATAAATAAATAAATAAAATAAATTTATATATATGTATAAATGAAACAGCCTCACAGACATGGAACACAAACTCATGGTTACCAAAGGGGAAAGGTTGGGGGGAGGGATAAATTAGGAGTTTGGGATTAACGTATACACACTATTATATATAAAATAGATAATCAACAAGGACCTAGTGTATAGCACAGGGAATTCTACTCAATATTCTGTAATGAACTATATGGGAAAAGAATCGGAAAAAGAATAGATATATGTATATGTAGAACTGAATCACTTTGCTGTGCACCTGAAATTAACACCACATTGTAAATTATACTCCAATATAAAATAAAAATTAAAAAAAAAAAGAATTCAGGAGCACTGGCCCCCACCCCCCTCTCCTGTGTCCAAGAGCCTGTGGGTCCCCCTTTTAAGACAACGGCGGACAAGGTGTGTTAGAGACTAACACGGTGGGTCATACTTGGTGAGGCTGACGAAATCTGATGGATGCCAGATAATACCAGGGGGCAGGTGTAGGATTTATTTCCCAGGGGCCTCTGTTAGTCAATAACTGACTGATTCAGTCATGTTTGGTCTTTTGTGAAAAATGAGGATGAAGCTGCTTTAAAAATGTCTTAGCAAGTGGAGTGTGGCAGGCAAACTTCTGACACAGTTTGGGGAAGATTTTATACTCGAGGTCATGTAAAAGGAGCCCCTGTATGGCAGCGATTTTATTTCCCAAGCAATGAACAGGGGCCAATTCATTGGTCTGTCTGGAAAGAATTACTCAGTAAGAATAGGAACCCTACCTGCCTGCCTAAAGCAAAAAAGAAAAGTGCCCTAGATTCCAGTGAAATAATGTCGCTCTAGCAGGACATCCATCTATTTGAAGTGAGGTGATTCAGCCCCAGCAGAACAGCCTGGCACCTGAGTAGATGAAGCCAAGCTGGGCGTCCTCAGCAGCTGGGCAAGGCGTCTGCACCCACAAGGACTTGCAGGCTCCCAGAGCCATTCAGGTCCCCATCCTGCCAGTGTGAAGACTGCCTGACCCCCAGGGCCTCAGGCCCCCTTTAAAAAAGGGAAACTTGAGGCCATTTAATACCCTCGTTTCGATGTAAACTTATTTTTCACTGCCGATGGTAGTGCTGTTTAGAATGACTCTCTGGAGAGCAGATTCTTGGGTAAGATCTGTGTCCAGGTGGTGGGAGCCACTGACAGAGAAAACTGAAAAGCCCAAAACTTGGAAAGAATTAAATAGCTGTTATCAAAACCAGTTTATGGTATCAAGATTTGAATTCCTTTGTTAATAGAAGGTTCTGTTGTGCTGATCGATTCTTTGTATGGAAAATGTCTAAAAAGTCAAAAGGAGAAGACAAAAACATGGCGCCCAGGCGGGTCAAACGCATGGTGTCCCAACCCCTCTGAGGCTGGGGAAGAGGCAGAGAGAGGTGGAAAGAGAGAGAGGAAGCGTTTGCATCTCACTCCTCAAAACATCAGAATGTAAATGTTATTAGAACTCGAGGTCATAAGTGGAACTTTCACTAAGCCTCCCCACAAAACACACACACACACACACACACACACACACACACACACGAAGTGAAATATTGCCTCATGTTCTACCTTCTCCATAGAAAAGTGAGTAAGATCCACAACCTGCGTTTACTGGCTCCCTTTTTTTTTTATGAACATATTTTATTTTTCATTTTTTTACATCTTTATTGGAGTATAATTGCTTTACAATGGTGTTTTAGTTTCTGCTTTATAACAAAGTGAATAAGTTATACACATACATATGTTCCCATATCTCTTCCCTCTTGCGTCTCCCTCCCTCCCACCCTCCCTATCCCACCCCTCCAGGTGGTCACAAAGCACCGAGCCGATCTCCCCGTGCTATGCGGCTGCTTCCCACTAGCTATCTGTTTTACGTCTGGTAGTGTATATATGTCCATGCCTCTCTCTCTCTTTGTCACCCTCAGAATGGGAGAAAATACTGGCTCCCTTTTGCTTTGGTACTCCCACTTCTGTCTCCTCTGCTCTCGTGAACAACCTTATCCAGGTCCACAGTGGCTCCTTTGCTGCCTTCCTGCCGCCTCCTGGCATTCACCACCTCCTCCTTCCTGAAGTCCCCTCTTGCCCTCACTGCTAGGGCACTGCTCAGTCTTTTAGTGTCCCCAGGCTCTTCCAGCATCCTTTGCTATTTCTTTGTGAACCGTCTCCCTTCGGCTGCCCTCTAGTTTGTGAGGATTAAGTGAGGTGATGTTTCTGAAGACACTCAGTAGAGTGTGCAGCTGTCCAGGTGAAGAGTGTTAATAACTTGATAACGTTCTGACATTCGTTTTGTGTCTTCTCTTCTCAACCACATCAACCCACTTTTCAACTCCCTTTGGGTATCTCGCTTTTTCTCATGCAAACCTCGCCTCACGCTGAACTGACCACATTCTCTCACGTTCCGCTGTATCACCTGTGCTCACTCGACTTGGACAGAAGTCCCAAATGACGGTGATTGTGGCACATCGGTCGCAACCCATGTGAGCTTCTGTCAGTGAGGGGGAGGGGTTGGTGTTCCTCAAAGGGCCCCTCTGCCATCAAGCACTAGGTCCTAGTAGAAGCACGGAGTCACCAACAGCTTTGGTCCCTGGCTCATAACAGGCTTCCTAAAATTACTGCTTTCTGGGTTAACTGACCTGTTCTTTTTTGTCTCCTCAATCATGCCAATAATTTTATAATCAGTTCACTGTATTCAGTCCCCTCCATTGAAAGTACCTGATGGTGTTCGTTTTCCTGACCGATCCCTCTGCCTTTCCCATCTCCTCAGGATGTGCTGGAACCTTCCTCACAGCGAAGTCATTAGCTCACCATCAGATTCCATAATTTTGTCTGCCAAACTCAACAATAGTTAGAAATTTGACAAAACTTTGTGTAGGGTGTGTGTGTGTGGTGGTGGGTAGTGGTGCGGTAATGCTTTTCCCTTTAGCATCTGTTATAGTCTCTGGGGAAGAATATAGAAAATAAGCAACATTTAGGACTTAGGTGTAGACTTTTAAGTATCGTTTGACTTGGGGTTATGTCTGGGGAGAGAGCATGCATGAAGGTTTAGCATGAAATCTTAATAAAATGACAACTTCGAGGGCCTGATGCAGTCCTGTGTGCGCCAGTGTTTTTCTGACTATCACGGGTCCCATAAGCCGGGTAAGGCAAACGCTGTGCAGGTGAGTTGGGGCTGAAATCCACCTTGCTTTGTGCTCTCCAAGCCTTGGCTTATGGTGCAGGGCTGCATTCACCTCTACAGTGGTTTTGCAGACCTATTGTTTCTATTCTTTTCAGGCTTATGGTAATCACATCTGGAATAAAAGTTAATTTAAGGTCACTTAGTTCAAAATGATTCAGAGGAAGAGGGGCTTTTCAATCATACCCAGGTGCTATAGGGGCTAGCACAGGTAGGGTGGTTCTAGTTTCAGAAACCAAGGTAAGCTGCCCTCCTTGAGGTAAAGTCACTAATGTATTTTCCAAGGAAACACCCCGGTCTATTCCTCTGGTTATTCGGAGACTCCTGAGGGACAGATGTCTGATCGCTCGTTGTCAGAGTCTGCCTCTGAGCCTCAGTGCTTAAAATGCATGGGATCTAAATCTAATGGACAATGATTCCATCTCTCCACCTTGATTTAAGCTCTCTTTACTTTTTTTTAAATGAACAACTAACGACATTGAAATGAGTGCTTAATTCAATTAGGTTTGCCCTAATGGCTGAATAATTATAGCTTGACCCGAGTTTCAGGCTTCTGTGTTCAGATCTGATGGGACTGGAGCATGTCATGCTTTCCCTGACATTTTAGTTGCTGACAAATGAACATTAAATCCTATTTAATTCTAAGTGAGATGTTTTTTAAAGATGCACTTGCACCCTATCTTTGCACAACATTTCTCTAACAGTGAAAGTGACCAAGGCACGTGAAACAAAAGGGAAAGCCCATGAAATGACAATTCTTTAAAAAAAAATCTTTTGGTTCTTTTCCTTTATGGTTTATTACAGGATATTGAATATAGTTCCCTGTGCTGCACAGTAGGACCTTGTTGTTTATCCATTCTATATACAGTAGTTTGCATCTGCTAACCCCAAACTCCCAGTCCAGCCCTCCCTCATCTCCCCTTCCCCTTGGCAACCACAAGTCTCTTCTTTATGTTTGAGTCTGTTTCTGTTTAGTAGATATGTTCATTTGTGTCATATTTTAGATTCCACATATAAGTGATAGCATATGATATTTGTCTTTCTCTGTCTAACTTACTTCACTTAATATGATGATCTCTAGGTCCATCATGTTGCTGCAAATGGCATTGTTTCATTCTTTTTTATGGCTGAGTAATATTCCATTTTATATATAAATACACACACACACACACACATCTTTATCCATTCACCTGTCAATGGACAATTAGGTTGCTTCCATGTCTTGGTTATTGTAAATAGTGCTGCAGTGAACATTGGGGTGCATGTATCTTTTCAAATTATGTTTTTCTCTGGATATATGCCCAGTAGTGGGATTGCTAGGTCGTATGGTAGTTCTATTTTTAGTTTTTAAAGGAACCTCCGTACTGTTCTCCACAGTGGCTCTATCAATTTACATTCCCACCAGCAGTGTAGGAGGGTTCCCTTTTCTCCACACCCTCTCCAGCATTTGTTATTTGTAGACTTTGTAATGATGGCCGTTCTGACCTGTGTGAGGCGGTACCTCATTGTACTTTTGATTTGCATGAAATGACAATTCTTTAACAAAGAAAGAGCCCTGAACCTATGGCATATTGAATGAGATCATAAAAGTTCAGTGCTCAGCGTGTTGCCTGTTGTACAGCACAAGCTCAGTAATGCCAGGGGCTGATACACCTGTCTTACCAGCAAGGAGAAATGAACAAGAAAATGGATAATCAGTATTAATCAATAGCCCCAGAAGATCAGGTATTAAAAGGTACTTTTATAAAATAGATATTACGTGGTTTCCACAATTCTCTACGTCTTGTCCAAATCATCTCACTCTTGATATACTGAGGCAACACTTAGAAGAATTCCAGGTAGCATAGAATACAGCTAACTTGTGAGTTGGGTTACTTTTTCTATCTATAAGGCAATAGTCTTATCTATGTGACCTTGTGACTCTGCCTACTAGTTGTGCTTTTTGGACCCATAGTCCCAATAATGCAGGTGGGCCATGTGGGTTGTCCCTGTATCTGAGGGATCCATCATATATGATTTGGACCTGAATACACAGGAAGGAGATTTTAGGAAACGTCAAGTTCTAATTCATGTCTGTTAAGTTAGGGCCAACCACAGCTGAAACAATCGGGTAACTGAAATCCAGAAAAGTAAGAGATTAAGTTTTCCTGATGCTTGGGGGGGAAGGAATTTTGTAGACCTTCTGTTCTTTTAGCTCTAAACTGGCAAGATAAAACTATGTTGATAAAGACTGGGGCTTAAATGAAAACTGGAATTTCTCCTTCCTGGGTATTTTATCATAAAGCAGGATTTTGGCTTAACTTTCAAGAATTATTCCCCAACTTAAACCTATTTAACAAACAGAAAGCATCATTAGATGAGAAGTTCTTTTAGACTTAGAGTAATCAAAGTTAGAATAAAAGCCAGCTTAATTCACAATGATGTTTTTGCTTGTTTGGAAAGCTTTCTTGTCCAATATGTCTATAGCATATCAAGAAAGACCTAAGACTTTTGCCAATATTTTTTTCTCAGTGAGAGTGATGACAGACGTGTAAGAAAAATTATTGACACAGATCGAGGTTTCAGTGTATAAGTTGCCTTCTGTAATTGAGTGTCAGCTAACAGAGCTGTACATATTCCTCTTTTAAACACCAGCACCCAAAAGGCAAATGGTTTAGCCCAGGAGTCAGCTTGTAAAAAGAAAAAATAAGAAGGCATCTACCTGACTTTTTGTATTTAATAAGTATTGTAGCAATATCACAGTCATATGCTATGAAAGTCAGATTGCACACTTTAATATATACAAAGATTATTTGTCAATCATACCTCAATAAAGCTGAAACAAAGTTGAAAAAAAGGAAGAAAAAAGAATGGAAAAGTATCCTATCTTCTGTCTTTGCTGATGATGTTTTCGTTCTGTGGCAAAAGCTCATTCAATTCATGAGCTTGTTAGGTAGGAAAAGAATTTTATGGAATATTAATGTTTCCATCTTGAAAGTCTTGTCCCCCCACCCCCCCGCAACTTTGTGGCCAAGAAGCAAAGATCAAAGCTTTGGTAAGATAAACAAAAAGCATTTGATACCAACAATGAAATATTACTCTGGTAATATGAGTGAAAACACTTTGAATAAAAAACATTTAAAAAATTGTAGAGATTTGCTGTTACTTTAAAAACCTTAGGTCTTTCACTATGAGGATTATATTTTCTTATAGTCTTTATGTTTCTCATGATTTAGTGGCTTTAATGTTATTTTTATTCCCTTTTGTTGTCCCTAAGTTAAAAAATACATCTAAACACATTTCTCTAATGATCGACACAACCACTGATATAGTGACTACCTATTCCTTCCTTGTAAGAGCACAGATTTAGATGAGATAATTCGTCCTTACTCCGCACCTCATTTCCTAGTTCTTTTTTGATAAAACTTAAATTCTGAGCCCAGATTAAGTTTAATTAATTTAATTATAGAATTATAGAATTATATAATAATAATATTTTTGACACTTGCATTCTGTTACATGACCCTGTAATGATTTAGAACGTTTTCGTCTCGTTAGCCGTCATTCACCGTGCGCATCGCCACGCTGTTAAGAACACCCTGTTGCCTAGTCCCAGGAGCTATTTTTCAAATTGAGGTACAATATACGTACGATAAACTAATCCACGAATTTTCACACGTGTACCTCGTTTCCCGCAGGGCATTTTGGAAGACCCGCTAATGCAAGCACACATTTCCCAAAGCATGACTTATGGGGTCTGGCTGACACACGGGACTTAAGCACAGTAGACCCTGGCGCGCGTTTCGGCTTCTGAGCCAAGCAAAATAATCCTGAGGGTGCTTTGTACCCACTGATGAGTCTCCCCATGGGCTCTGTCATAGGGTGAGGATATGCTTCCTCCATCTTCACGGGGCTTTTGGTCTGTAACTCCTGTGCAGCACACACTTCCTAAGGACAAACAGTAATTTGCAGAGACAACCTTTGAAACTGAACCCAGAGAATTAGTTTCCTAAAGTCAACATGCGCAGGGGTTCCCTCTCCTGGTGAAGATGCTGTTTCATGTTGTCATCTAACAGGACCCCTGTTCTCATCCTCTGCCCTCCGTGTGCCCGGAGCTCCCTGTGGGCATAGAAGCAATGCCTCCCACTGGGCCTTCCCAGTCCGACCCCCATCTGCCCTGGCCATGACCACCAGATACCCCAAAACGTATTTCCTTCACGTAGGTCAGCTCAAGTTGTGGGCATGACTCCCTCCCACCGTCTCTCTACTGTAGTGGGAACAAGAGGTGCCTTATTCTTTCCCTCGTGCACAAGGCTCTAGGGGACGGGACGGGGCTCTCCAGGTCACATGGGAGAAATGGAAGCAGTTCACCAGGGTCTATCTGGGTGAAACACTCCTTCCTTTAATGCTACTAGTTGTTGGCTGTGAACTAGATGCAGTTCTTTCTTCAGTCTGGGGATTTCTTCCTCTCAACCCTTTAAGCACTTCCTCTCTTTTTGTGCTGCCTTCCCTTCTGGAGTATTGCTTACTGGCATGAACTTTCTGTCTTTGCGTTTTTGGCAGCCCGTCATGGACCCTAGCCTGATTTCTTTGGGGGAAATTGCACTTTCCTCATTGGATGCAGTCTGTGGGGCTGTTTATCTGGGAGTCCTGCCTTCCCTCAGCAAAGGAATGTGAGCCTGCCCCTCTGGAATTTAAATTCTGAACAGAGTGATAAAAAGACCACCCGGGGCTGGAGTTCATTTTCCTTAGTGACTGTATCAGGATGAGACCGTTGAGCTCCCTTGACCCAGGCAAGCATTCTGCCTCTGTCCAGCCTAGTTCTCTAGTCTTCCTTCGTCGACACAATGAATTCCCCGGATCTTGCCAATAGCTTCCCTTTGGGCTTAAGAGCTGGTTCTCGGAAACTTCAGCAACCAAAGAGACATAGCTGATACACTTATTCATAGGATACATCTCTTTGATCTTTGATCTGTCCTTCCTGTTTATTTTCATATCTTTATCTTTCTTTCATTGAGTTCGTCTGGTACTTCAATAATTTTCTTTAGCTGTTTCCAAAACTTTTGCGTGCTGCTGTCATGTGTTCATTACAGTTTGGTCCCGACTTAACTTCTTTCAGCTTCATCCTTAGCCATGGCCTCTGCCCCATTCCATATTCTAACCACAATAAATGGATTTTCTTCCTAATCCTGTCATTTTCACTTTAACCTTCCTGCCAGTGCATGGGCTATTCCGTTTTCCTAAAATATTCTTCTACAAAACTTTGGTTAAATCTCCTCTTAGAAGTCCGCCCTGGTTCCCTATGTGAAGAAAGACTCCATTTTTCATGCTCCCTCTAATGGGATCCCTTAGCATTTGGTCTTTTTTGAGCTGTCACTTGAATTAAAGTTATTTTCATCATGTCTGTTTTATCCAATAAGCTGTGAATTTCTTGAAGATAAAGTCTGTGCTTTACCTACCTCTGTATAGTCTCTATCTTACACAGTGCCCAGCACTTTTTTTTTTTCTTTTTTTTTTTTTTTTTCCGGTACGCGGGCCTCCCACTGCTGTGGCCTCTCCCGTTGCGGAGCACAGGCTCCGGACGCGCAGGCTCAGCGGCCATGGCTCACGGGCCCAGCCGCTCCGCAGCATGTGGGATCTTCCCGGACCAGGGCACAAACCCGTGTCCCCTGCATCGGCAGGTGGACTCCCAACCACTGCGCCACCAGGGAAGCCCTGCCCAGCACTTTTTATGCCCTCAACAAATGTTTACTGAGGGATGGAATGAGTGGCTGAATAAATGAGGGTTACTCACAGACTACCCATCCCTGGAGTGGAAGGCAGACTCGTTCGTTGGTTGGGAGCTCTCAGCCTGCTATTGTGTGCATGGAGCACACTTGCTTGTTTAGGTGTGTGGCTCTTCTCTGCAGGAATTGTACAACGAGAATGATATGTGACCTTTGGATGGCTGTTGACTCTGGACATCTGGCATTGAAACATTTGTTTTGCTTCTAGCCTTGCCAAAAATAAGAAAGCACATGTATCCATACCAACAATATTTATTGAGTATCTGTAATGGGCAAAGCTGGTCATTACCTAGGACGCAAAGATGAATCTGACACAATACGGTCCTCAAGGGAGACCCAGTAGAGTGATGTGATGTCACGGATGACCCCACTCTAGGTATAAAGTGTCACAGCAGATGCATGTCTGATGCATTTGACTAGAGCCTTGGCCCTCCGTCAATGCTGGGAGATGAGAAGGAGGCAGTTTTGAAGTACTGATTTCTAAGGGGTGCCTTTAAAAAATGATGAAGTGTATATTTCTGGAATTACAAAGCCCCCCACTTTTCTTCACCACATTTAAAAAACTTACAGAATAGTTGATTTACAATATTGTGTTAGTTTTAGGTGTATAGCAAAGTGATTCAGTTATATAAATACATGTTTTTTCCAATTCTTTTTCATTATAGGTTATTACCAGATATTGAATATAGTTTCCTGTGCTATACAGTAAATCCTTGTTGCTTATCTATTTTTTAAAATTTTCATTTTTTATAATCTTTTATTTTTATACAAATAAAAATATTTTTATACAATTTTAAAGGCTACTCTCTGTTTACAGTTTTTACTGTAAAACCTGTTGGCTCTATTCCCTGTGTTGTGAGTACACCTTTGAGCCTGTCTTATACCCAGTAGTTTGTACCTCCCATCCCCTTATGCCTATACTCTTCCTTCCCACCCCAAACCCTCACTGGTAACCACGAGTTCTCTATATCTGTGAGTCGGCTTCTTTTGAAAGGCCCGTTTTGGAGACTTTAGTTCATAGTTTGGATTGATCTCGAATTTCTCACGGAGGTCATTTACCTTGGAAGCTTTAACTTTAGAGGACGCTTTTCACTATGAAAATGTCCTACAAAGTCCAAGGAGGCTTCATTTTCTTGACATTTTCACCAAGTGTTTACAATGAAAGAGACGATTTTAATCAAGCATTTTGAGTTTTTGTCATCTGCCTGATGAAAACTGCTGTCCCTTTGCTTCCTTTGAATTGACTGGGAGCCCACACAAAAAGGGGTGCAGAGTCATTAGGAAGAGCTGCAGCTCCAGGGGCTGAGGAGTGGTGTTGCCCAGGAGGATGGCAGGAGCTATGCCCACGCATGGGGTCTCCCACCAGAGGGGTGTGAGGGCTGCCTTCCCTGTTACCAGGCAGGAGGGAAGTCTGGCCCAAGGAGAGAGCCAGAAAAGTACCTGTGGTCTCTACCAGCCACACTCAGCTTTGAGAGGCTCACGTAGACTGTCCTACAGCTGGTAAGGTTGGTAAGGATTCAGTACCTACCACTTTTCTTAAAGTAAGCTCATAAACAAAGGCTAACACTTATTTGTAAGGGCCTTGCGGGAAGAGTACCGTTGTGGCCTAGGAGCAAAGTGGGCTCTCTGGAGATCCAGATGGACAGCACGATATCCTGAACCTTTCTGGGGAGGGTCATCAGCAGTTTCTTAAGTAGGAGGAACTAGGAACTCATATCAGAGCCACTGTATTTCCTTTAGAGTTCATTATGTAAAAGTATGCCTAGGAAATTGTCAGGATTCTCACTGCAGACAGTGTGTTCAGAAATTCTCAACAAATTCCTTTATTATCTTTATAACGTTCTGAGTTAAAGAATCCTTCTAGATATTGTTATTTATACATATACCATCAGCGAGTGGAATATGCCTGACCATTAGCATCAGTCCCAGGAGTGGGAAAAACTAGGGAAGATTTATGCGTAGATAATTCACTTACTTTCCATCCATCTATCCTACAAATTAGGTTGAATTAATGAATATCTATTGAGTACTCGCTACAAGTAAGGATCTACACTAAATATTTTTCTGGAGAGTACAGAGAATTATGCCAAAAATAGCTCCGCCTTTAATCTAGTTGAGAAATCAAGACATAAATCTGCAAAAAGGTAAAAAAAATACAAGTGGTAAGAATATATGAGAATGACAGTGAAAGAGTTCCCCCTGGTATTATAGATCCAGCATGAAAGAATGGTGCCGCTATTTACAACAGGCAAGACATGGAAACAACCTAAATGTCCATCAACAGATAAATGGATAAAGAAGATGTGGTACATATATACAATGGAATACTACTCAGCCATGAAAAAGAATGAAATAATGCCACTTGCAGCAACATGGATGGACCTTGAGATTATTATACTAAGTGAAGGAAGTCAGACAGAGGCAAACACCATATGGTATCACTTATATGTGGAATCTAAAACACAACACAAATGAACTTATCTACAAAAGAGAAACAGACTCACAGACACAGAGAACAGACTTGTGGTTGCCAAGGGGGAGGGGAAGTAGGGGAGGGATGGATTGGGAGTTTGGGATTAGCAGATGCAAACTATTATATATATGGATAACTGAATCACTTTGCTGTACACCAGAGACTAAGACAAAAGTGTAAATCAACTACACTTCAATAAAATAATTTTTTTAAAAAATGGAAAGAAATAAAATAAAAAGAAATGGGGAAAAAAAGAATGGTGGCGAATGGGCCTCAGGGGAGCAGGTGTCTGCACACCAGGGGGCGGGAATTAGTCAACATTTGGATGGGTTAATGGGGTTTGCCTAGTGGACAGAAGAGGAGAATTCATGGCCTGAGTGAGAGCCCGAAGAGCAGGAAGTACCCAGATTGATCCGGGTGATGAGTCAGACAGTTGAACATAGGGTTTGCAGAGGGGAGGATGGGCAGGGGGTGACAATGAGGGATATTTTGGGGCCAGACCAGGAAGATATAATTAGCTCCCTATCTTGTGAAAGGCACACAGGTCCACAAAGCAGAAAGAGGTTTTCTTTTAAACTATACAATTATTAATTTTAATGTTAACTCACAAAGGTAGCTTAGTATGACGGGAAAACCAAATAAACTGTAAATTGGAGATCTTGGAGTCCCCTGCTCTAAGTAATCTGTGGCAAACCCCAACTCTCAGCTTTCAGGAAAAATGTGAGCACAGCCATGACGGCCTCGCCGGCCACCCAGTCTCACCATCCTATTGCCTCTTTGCTCACCGCCAAGTATCCTGGGTGATACTGCCTTGTTATCCCACGAGTGGGTCTGTTTTGGAAAGCACGTGATCTGTCATTTGGAGAAATCAGAGTCACTGATTTCTGCTTGTATTTCTGTACCAAAAGGAAAGAAAGAAAAAAGAAAGAGGCAAGTAATCCAAGAGAAAGTAAAAATCACTTAAAAGCAATCTCCCGATTGTTAGTAAATTCGAACAAAAATGATACCCTCTCCCCCTCCCCTAATACCAATGGCTGGCAAAGAGCAGTCAGAGAAAGCACACCGTTCACTGAACGCTCCCTGTGTTGGAGCAGGTTTTGTGGGGCAGCCTTTGAATTCCACCACCCATAGCAGCCAAGGGAGCTTGACCAGGGCCCTGAGAGCAGAGAGCAGATGGGGAAGGCACGAGGCTCTGGTGGGCTTTATTTGCTAGTGGGATCGCGGACAAGCCACCGGAGAGGCAGAGGATGAGCACAACGAATGGTCTACACCTCTCTTGAGTAGGCGAGTCATCACTTTCTCTTACAACACAGCACAACACAACACAACACAAAGTTAAGGACATTTTAAGAAGAAAGGCCAACGTATCTGAAAAGATTTCTCTAGAATATGCAGGATGTCTGTTAGACAGTGAGATATGCCATTTGATGGTTTAGGGTGAGGACATCATTTGAAGGGGGTGTTAAATGGAGTATTTAATGCAGATTCACAGTCTGAATGGCTGGGTGATTGGAAAGCTGGCAGTAAGTAGCAGAACATTCCTATAAGTCAGATGACCATTGTTTACTGAGGCCGTTTCCATTTCCTGTTGAAGAATGTACAGAGCTGAGTAGGTTTCCATTTCTTGTGGGTTTGGCAGCCATCTTCTCCCTTTTTGTATGGATAAAATGAACTTCTTCCATGTCTCTCCATTCCTCCTACTTCTGGATTATTTCCATAAGGACAGAGTGCTTTCTGGGATTGTCTGAGTCATTAGATAATGAGTAGGATTCTGGCATCCTCATTTAAAAAAAAGCTATGATTATCATTAATACTATTTTTTTTGTTTTGCGGAGTTCATCCAAGCAATAATAAAAAAGCAATTAGAAATATAAAATCATGGAAACTCTCATACCATTAAGAGGTCATTAAGCTTGGCAAGAATTGCTATATCGAAATTTCTGGTCTCATTCCTTGGTCTTTGGATTACATTTAAAAAAAACAGTGATTACATAAATTTTAATACAATAAATGATGTTTGGCTAAAATTTTAACTTGTATTTCTTTGGGGGAAAAGACAAAATATTGTGAACTGAAGACGGAGAAGCCAAATTGACTCTTAATTACTATTTACTATTGCTTTGAATCCAATTTTTAACCACGAGAAATGATCTGTATTTTGGAAGACTGGAAGCTTATACAATTCTAGAGGGCCCGCTTTAACTTATGAATATAAAGTTAGGTATGAAATTGAATATTTCTTTAAGGTGAAGAAAAACCCACACAGCAAATCACCAATTTACAAAAACTAACAAATACAGAAAACAACAATATCCTTATTAGACGAACCCAGGATGCACAGCTAGAATGCCTTTTTTTCCTACATTTCCTTAATTTATAATTCTGCACTTCAGGTGGTTTGAAGCCTTTTCCACAGACTAGCTTTTGCCTCCATCAGTTTCAAACATTGTTTCGTGTCTTCTATCCCTGGGTACTGTGGGACTCATTCTTAGAACAATGAAAGTTCTGGCCAAGTGAGTTGGCACGGTGGTCAGTAGGATTATTCCTGGAAGCCATTCCTGCCCTGCAACTGTATAAATATGTCCCTCTAGATCCAAATTAAATGCACCCTCACCTTATCTCCTTAACTAGAATTCCAAATGCCCGTGGCCCCTGCAACTCTGCCTGACACTTCTCTGAGTGTGATGGGGGGAAGCTGGAGTAGGAAACAGAAGCCTTAATTGACTTCCGTTAAAATATCTCACCTGGGCAAGTTACCCAAGAACCTGCGCCCTTGTGAATGCACTTTTACGGCACCTCCTAGAGCCTGGGGGGTCTGTGCAGGTGAGGAGTCCAAATGATGCGAAGCCACCTCTACTGATATAGCTTACCTTTCCTAGTGACAATTTTTTTGGCAAAAGAAACGCCAGCCAGCGTGCTGTTGGAGGGTCATATGTGTCCTCTCCTGTGTCCCCCTCCTCCCAGCACCGATCGGCTACCAGCGAGGTGTTCGGCATTCGAGCTCGCAGCTTTCCTTTCTCTGCTTCCTTTCCTCCCCCAGATCCTGGCTCAGTCCTGTTGATCTCAGAGTGCAGAGAGGTCCCTCCCTTGCCTTGACCACTCAACCGCCACGGCAGCAGCTTTGTGCGCTCAACCACGTTTACTGTGTGTTTTCCCAGACCTGGACCATTCGGAACCGCTCTGCTTCCAATTTCTGCTATCTGACCACAGTTTCCTACCCTCCCACACTTACCCGTCTTCATCCTATGACCCTTACTGTCTCACACTGTAGAGCATCCCACACTCTTGAATCCTTCTGCTTCTCATTTCTAGCAGCCCTTCTGTGACCTCTATCTTTTCCACTCTTGCAGCCTAGACTCCGAGTTCTACCACTTCAAATACTTTGTGTCTTATCTCTTCCCCTTTAGCCTCTGCGTCCAGTTGTCCATCACAAGCTCAGGGATCAGTCATTGCGTCACCCCTCACCCCGTACCTTCTCCACCAGCTCCTCTAGGCTATGTCGTGGTGTCACGTGCATGGATATGAGCTCAGGTTTCCTCCACGTTCGTAACAAACATTTATCAAGCTCTGTCTCCCTCTCTAGCCTCTGAAATATGGACATTCCCTGCCACTCCACAGATTTATTTTGGCTAAAATCAACAAGGACTTCTTAATTGACAAATCCCATGGACACTTACTGTTTTAAGTTATGGAATATATCAAACATTTTGAAGAGTACAGGTAATAACAGGATACACTCTCATATGCTCAGCGCTCAGATCCAACAAATGCTGTATTTGCTTAGGATATTTGAAATTTTTATTTGTTTAGCAATAAAATGTTACATAGATATGTTTGAAAAACTTTTCATTCAGTCTTCATCCATTTCCTTCCCTCCCTGGCTAGTTAATCGATATTATGAAGTTGGCATTTATTCAATATGTAGTGTTATCTTATGTGTTTTAAAAATTCACACAAATGGTAATGCATACAATACACCTTGTGACTTGCTTTTCTTATTCAAATTAATGTGTTCACTATTTACCCGTATTAATACAATGATAACTTGTTTATTTTAATTTCTCTAAAGTGATCTATTTTTATGAACATGCTACAGTTTATTTATCCTTTCTTCCATTGACATTCAGATTTTTTCTAGTTGTTCAATATTTAAGTAATGCAGTAAACATTAACATTAATGCAGTAAACATTCCAGTACCTGTCTCCTTGTGCACTAGTGATAAAGCTACACTTTGTAACAATATTCACAAGTTATGCCTGTCTTCACTTTTACTAGACCTCACCAAATTATTCTCCAAATTGGTGTACCAATTTATGCGACCATTAGCAACATGGGGGTTTCCATTTTCTTGCATTCTTGCCAATACTTGGAATTTGAAAACTTTACTAACATGGATATGAAATACTATCTTACTTCAGTTTACAATGACCTCATTATTAGAGAGTGTGGGTATATTTTTGTGAATTTCCTGTTGGTATTCTTTATCCACTTTTCTATTATGTGGGGTTCTTTCTACATTATGACTACTAATCTTTCATTACTTTGGAGTATTGCTCTGTCTTTCTGTTTAAAAAAGAAAACTGTTTCTGTGATTGACATACATACAAACAGAGGAAGTTCTTCAAATCATGACCTTACAATGCTATCTTGACTAGAAGTTCTGAATTTTTTTTCTACTTTATGCTGCAAATGACTTTCAAAGTAATACTTACACAGAACAGTGTCAGGAAAAATGTTGTCTATCCGTGGGGTAGTCACTGATAATGTTCTGCCATAGTCTTGCCTATTTTTTCTTTCAGGGTAAATTTTTCTTTATTTAAGACACATTTTTTGCAGTCTGTTTATTGGCTGAGCCTAATGGACATGTTCCGTCTTTTTGTTTTAGTAAATTCCTATTTATATAGATTTTATCCGAGAGGGAGATCAGCTTTTTGGAAGGCAGACGCAAAGCAGGGTGCATAGCTCATTTTGATTCCCTCATTGATTCTGTGTGCCTGCACAGGGGTGGAGTGGTCCTGGAGCAGCATGACTCATCTTTCTCAGTTTGACTGGATATAACGAAAACTCAGAATGTGGCTCCAGAAAGTGTCAGAGAGAGTGACTAGAGCTTTCCAAAGTGCCACCTTTGACTAATTCACTTACAAAGAAGATCTGGCTAAAAACACTCTAGCATCCAAGACACAAAGGCAGCATTTTAAGCAATGTACTTCTCTTCAGATTCAGAGATTTATGTATCCTAAACGTAAAAATACATAAAGATATAAGCCAAGAAAAACATTCCCCAATATGAAAACATTACCACCTTCCCTCACCACCCCAAGTTCATTCTTGAACTTGCTTAAAGTGGAATTTTCAACGATGAAATAATTCAAATATTTTAAAACCTTAGACTCTCAGTAAGAGAAGTAAGATATTATTCTGTTTTGAAAGTTTGTCCCCAAGCTCTGAATGAGTGGACCATGTCTCAGAGTGTGTGTGGAACATGAAAATCTTCCTTCAGCTGTAGCTCTCTTCTGTCAAAGGTGTTTTGTTAGCTGGTCCCTGCGAGGAATTAGTTCACAATCCTATGCTGTTGACACATTCTTCTCTTGTCCCAGGAATGTGGGTTTCAGGAATATGCTGAACTGATTCTAGAAAGGTTTGGAAGCTCTTTGCAGCCCAGTGCTTCTAGGAGAAGGTTTGCTTGTGGTTTGTTCTCTTTTTTAAAAAAGTATGGCTGAAACAAGGAACTTAAGCAATTTATTGAAAATGCAAATATTGATCTGATTTGAAGTCTGTATGGCAGTTGTCCTGATCCACCTTATTTGCAAGTTCTCCGTAAATACCTACCCCAGAAGTTACCTGCCTACTGTGATCCTGAACTCTCATTATTACTCCCCAGTGAGTTTTGCTGATTCAAGATAGAAAATTTTGGAAGAACACCTAGATGTTGAGTTGTTCTCTCCATCTTATGTCAGCTACGGACTGTCATCTCACAGAAACTTTAAATGGAAATCAATAATTGGGTTTCAGAAAAACTTATTTTTCACTCTTCAGAGGCATTGACTGAGTTTCCAGGCAGCAAAGCTGAGTCTGATTTGGAGCTCACTTTTCAGTGGAACCTGTTCACATACAGAGCTCTCTGTAGCTTTTTTTTTTCTGGAGTTCCCTCTCCTCCCTACTAAGTCCCCTTTTGGCTTTTTGTTAATATGTGTTGTTCATTTTCCACCAGAAAATTCATCTTTGGAGCCTGGTGACAGATCTGATTCTGTATAGTTGATGATGAGTATAAATTTCAGTTGCTTCTGTTCTCTGCAGTGAGGGTGGGGATGTAACATCGGTGAGGCCCAGACTCTCAGACTAAGGGCCTTTTGTGTTTTCTCAAGGTTTCAGGAAGTTTGAGTCGTTTATTTAGTGTAGCACAGTGATGACAAAATTAGATCTGTTTCTCTAAAGCTAAGACATTTCTCTCTCTGCTTGTTACTAAAGCACTGAACCATCCCTGGACCTGATAAGGTTGGGATGCACTGTGCTCCCTTCAAGCTTATGACATTTTAACCAGGCATAGTCCAATTAACCTCTGACCTTTCTCAAGTTCATCAGGAAATAGACTAGTACTCATTGCTAAATGCTAGGTTTGTAGTTAAAATTACACATTACCCAAAGAAAGTCTAGTAGCAGGAAATGTGTGAGAACTAATCCATAGAAACTAAAACAAACCTTTGGCTTACCTACAATTTTATTGGCATTTCCCTCTTGACTCCATTTCCCTTTAAAGTCAATAAAAACCTAGGGCTGCTTGTTAAAACTTCCGCAAGGCTTTGTTGGCAGCCGTGTGGTGAGCCTTCTGTTCCGTTTCTTCAGGGGTCTTTCCTGAGTCTGCATGATCAAGGGAGGGCTTCTCGGAAATGCTTACGATAATCACTGTTGATGCCGTTTTTAACCTTGATTAGAACTTCCTAATGTAATGATTTTTACCTAAATGGTGGTCAAAGCACAGAGTTGGGTCCATGAACAAATTGAGCAGATGGGGTTTTGACATGGAGGTTTATCTCTGGCAAAGACCTACTCTCAGTGGTAGATACAGAACACATGGTAAAACAAAAGCAAACAAATAAAAATACCATGGGCATCACTGAGGGAGATACAGGAAGACACTCAGCCTCCTATAAGAAGCCTTGGGTGACAACCGGGGGACACATTTCTATTCATGTTCTGCAATCGATTCCGACCCAAGGCCATTAACTTTTGGTCCCCCAAGGTATGTGCTCTTGAATTTCTAAACTGGAAATAATAGAGCAAGCACAGCCTCTGTATTGGCCAGGACGTTTTGAGAGTAAGTAAAGTAATAGCTTTTTAAAGAGTAGTTCATAAACAGAAGTTCAAAGGCATAGTGGTTAAAATCCTAGGCTCTGGAGCGAGGCAAATTTGGGTTTGATTTCTACTCCCATTTCATAGCTGTGTGCTCTTTACTTCCCTAAACCTCAGTTCTAATTTGTAGAAGATGGGCAATTACGTTCTCCATCAGCTGGTGAAGAAGGGCTCCAGGATGGTGTCTGCCATGCAGGAAGCATCATGCACCTCGTGGCGAGGTCACGTGCGTGACGTGGATCGCTGCCTTGGCAGTGTGGCTGGGGGTGTCGATAGAAACAGTCTGAAAAGTGTGAGAAACTGTTTGTCTGGGGTCTGTGGCAGGGTCTGCCGTCCCCTCCCCGCCTCAGCTTAGCGCTGAGCAAAGCAACCCAAGGGCAGCGAGGCCCTGCCTCGTGTGCCAGGCTGTCACGAGCCTCTTCCTCTGCCCCTAGCAGGTCTCCTCCCCACACCCCTTCTCCCCTCCCACCAGCACCCATCCAGGTCACATTCCTGGCAAGCTCTCACTCTCAGCTGCTTGTCAACTAAGGTGTTGGCTGATAACAAAGCTATGAACTGATAAGGCTTAATTCCTTCAAGTGGTATTTTAAAAGGCCAGAAAGCCTTCAAGAGCTAAAGAAATAATGGAGTAATGACAGGCATTAACTGTGTGTGTGTGTGTGTGTGTGTGTGTGTGTGTGTGTGTGTGTGTGAGTGTGTGTGTGTTTCTGGGAGATGTCTGGGCCGGGAGCCTTGACTGTCATTAGAATAAACCCTACAGAGGTTACCTGTGCCACCTCGGTCACAATAAAGCAGCTTCTTCGGTCTAAAATTGACACTGATCCCACTTAGGAACTAATCGAAGCCGTGCTTTTCCTATATTGGATTTAATACACTCTATTCTTAGCCTGGGAAGCCTTAGGACAAGCATAACAAAAATACAATTTAATGAAAATGTTAAAATATTTATATGCCACAATCTTTGTGATTGAATTAGAGACTAACTCACCCCATGGTCAGAAATAGTCACAAGGACTAAAAGAAAAAAGAAAATAGCTCTTAAGAATAAATTGTTTACCAAGTATTTCAAGTTGAAGATGCCCAAGTTAAGAAAATAGTAAATAAAAGAAAGCCAAAAGTTCATAGTAGTCCTCAACTGGAATTTCGTCTCCCTCTTGCTGTGAAGAAGACAAATTGGACCAGAACAGACGGCTGCTGCCTGCTACAAGCTAGACCATGCTCAGAAGATTTGAAATTCAATAATGTCACAGTACAAGCGGGGGGAAAAGAGAAGCCTCTGGGGAACTCTCTTGGAAAAGATTTACCAATATGCAACTAATTTTGATTCAGGAAAATTGTTATTGAATGTTGGGCTAGGATTCGTTGATGACAGTGTGGCCACAGGTAAGCATGGATACAGCCGCATGTGTATGTGTATATTGCCTTCTAAATATTTGTCATTATATTACCTTTTTTCCTTGATCACCTAGTTTATTATTTTTTTTCATGGAAAGGCATTTTATTTTAAATACAGCAGTGTGTACATGTCAATCCCAAACTCCCAGTCTATCCCTCCCCCGCCTTCCTCTCTGGTAAGCATAAATTCATTCTCTAAGTCTGTCAGTCTGTTTCTATTTTGTAAATAAGTTCATTTGTATCATTTTTTTTAGATTCTGCATATAATATCATAACACTTTCAAGGTTGTGACTAATAGTATTTTTTTTTTGCTGTTTTCCAAATTACTCCCAGCTTTATTTTTTCATCCTCTGCGTGTACAAGAAGTGGGTTTTAATTTTTCAGTATTATTGAGGAAAATACTAAATTTGTAAATTTTAAATCCAAATTTAAAGAAAAATGGCACTAAAACCATTATTTAATATTAGAACCATGGAAAGTAGATCAGAAATGAAGTTAGCTTACTGGTACAACTAATAGGATTTTGAATTCTATTTTGAACTATGAAAGTGAGGTGATGCTTGAGCCTCTGCTGCAATAGAAGGACACTTGCTGCGTCTCCAAGGACTTTTGGAAGGTTTCTGAGCCCAGTGAGAGCAGCAGAGGTGAATTAGGAGAAGTCGTGGGAGGGATGATGTCCCTGGCCACTTTCAACCACAGTATAAGGTTCATTCATTCATTCATGAAATGTGTATTGAGCTACTATGTGTGACACTTGAAAAGAATTTTGGGGCACACAGGGAGCATATAAGGCACAGGGTCCCCATGCTTATGGACGGGTGCTGTTCAGGAGAGGTCCCTGGAGCTATGCTTGGGGGATGCCACCTGTCAGGGAGGTCCAGGAAGGCTTCCTTGAGGAGACAGCAGTTAGGCTGGTATCTGAGGGATGAGTAAGGATATTCAAGGAAAGGAGGAGAGAGCAGAGTGCTCAATGCAGAGGGCCCCCAGCTCCTGCAACCAGGTTGGGGAGCATTATTTATAATAATATGTTCAGCCTAAAAGTTAGGTTATAAACCATAGCATGGCAGTTGTGCTCAGCATTCTTTATGTCAACAGCTGCTTGATTTCAATACATTTATTTCTTTCAACAACTCTTAATTTACCAGTGTGGTTGGAAAAATGTATGTCATACTGAAGGAAGTTCTATGATGACAAGAAATGTGCTCTTGAAAAGATCACTTTTGTCCCCAAAGAGATTTTGCACAGTGTGGAAATCAGAGATACCTTATTTATCCATGAAACATGGATGTTTCTGAAGACTTCCCCACAAATGTCACCGCCTGTCCTGCTGGGGATCTAAAGAACTTGAAATTCTAAACTAGGAGGGACAGGTGGAGGCCAAAACACTAAGTTAAAAAGAGCCAAGTTGGAGAACGTTGGAGAATCTGGCAGCTAAGGGGGCTCTAGGGCTAAACCCGAGGCAGGCTCCCACCTGCCCGTGTAGCCTGGTTGGGGCCCGCCTCCCCCAGGGAGGTGTGTTAATTTGCTGGGACTGCCTAACAAAGTGCCACAAACTGGATGGCTTAAAACAACAGAAGTTTATTGTCTCCCAGTTTTCGAGGCTTGATGTCTGAGATCAGGTGTTGGCAGGGCCATGCTCCCTCTGAACCTGGAGCATCCTTCCTGTCTCTTGCAGCTTCTGGGGGTGCCTGCCAATCTCTAGCTTGCATCTGTGTCGCTCCCACCTTGACCTCTGTTGTCACATGACCTTCTTCCTGTTCGTCTGTGTGTTTGTCCAAATGTCCCACTTATAAGAACACTAGTCATCTTGGATTAAGAGCCCACCCTAATGACTTCATCTTAACTCGATTGCACCTGCAAAGACTCTATTTCCAAATAAGAGCACATTCTGAGGTCCTGGGCTTAGGACTTCAATGTATCTTCTTTGGGGCCACAGCTGAACCTGTGAAGTGGGTCTCAGTACAATTTCTGGCACTAAACACAGAGAATTTCTGCTCCCTGAGCCCAGGTATTTCTCCCCAACGTGAAGAGCCATGATGTCCAGCCATGATGTCCAGCTATTGAATTTGATGTCAACTTCAACCCTAGGTGAATGGCATCACTCTCCCCAGGAACAAAGTGAGCAAAGACCCAGAAAGAGGTGAGAAGCGTCCACCAGTGGCGTTCTGCCTCCGGAAAGGAGAATCAGGAGGAAGAAGGGTCATACCTCCCCTCTCCCCCTTTTGTGTCCACTGAACAGTCAAGATAACACGTGTGAACCGGAACCCATTTTCAAGGTGTTACATTCGCCATGGACTTAAGAGGCATGTTTTCTTCTGTGTGGGAAGGCTTTGCAGTTTGCTTATAGCTTGTATTCCTGGAGAAAAGAGAGCACTGTCCCCCAGTATACGTCCAGGAGAGACTGCTAAGGTACCTTGGTCAGACCATCACTCCCCTACCCAGGGCTGGTCACTGCAGTGTGGCCGCTGGGATCCTCTGGTCGGGCCTGGGGTCACATCCCTCCCACCCCCCCAGAAGGTGCAGAATTGGGCAGGGGCTCAGGCCCACCTCAACCCACGAGCTTGGGTTGATAGAACAGCCTGCCCGTGAAGTCTGTCTTGGGACAAACCTTCCATAGGTTTCTATAATCTCAGTTTGGAATTACTGTGTTTAAGATCAGCGATTTTAATTGCGGTGGGAAGCATTTTGGAAAAGTGTGGGCATGTGTTTCCTTGTCAGTGATCGGGAGGCACAACTAACATGTGGTGAGCAGGGCCCAGGGAGACTAGACATTGTGTAACACATGGGACCGTCCTGAGTGACAGAGTTTGGTATATTTGCATGAGTTTCAAACATCCCTCTTGATATCCTTGTAGGGGAAAACCCTTCTCTTTTATGAACCTCCACTTTATATATGAATAAAAAGTCTGTTTTGTACCATATCATATATATTGATTTTTACAGGAATACAACTAGGAACTGTGTATAACAAGGGAAGGTAGAGTTTTTTTTTTTTTCTGAACTTTATCGGAAGTTCTTCATCAAGAATGAAAATCACTTCACGAGTGGCAATGCCCTCACAGTGTCTGGGTTACTAACCCTGACATCAGTCTGTATTTGAGGCTGTCACTTTCATGGTGTTTTTAAGACTTCCTGATTAGATGAGCAATACATTTGCATACTGAAATACATGTGATTTTTCTCTTGCTCTTTACTATAGTTAAGTAATTATATTGATTAAATTATGTGTAGAAGAAGGTAATATTAACTGCGAATTTTGTTTCAGGATAATAGGAGAATGCTATAAAATATTTGTAGCAAAGAGGGCGTTGAGTCTGATTGCATTGAGAACCACTGATTAAATGTCTGAGCGTGTATGCTACTTCCTCAGGGACACCTTCACCGCACTCCACCCGATCTGTCTCCTCCCCTCCTCTGTGGCGGGTCAGGTGCTCTTGCTTTGTGTTTCCATGGAGGGTCCTGTGCATCTCCTATATGATGATTGATTTTTTAAATTACATATCTTCCTTAACAGACTGTGTGTTTCATGAGAGTAGGGACTCTAATTACGATATGTAGTCCTAAAACAACTTCTGATGTGTAATAGTTATTTAATACACATCTGCTGAATACACGAATGATTATTAAATAGTCACCCTGAATAAACTTTTCTTTTCTTCTGTTTTTTGGCTGCGAGACTTGCGGGATTTTCCCTGACCAGGGATTGAACCTGTGCCCCCTACAATGGAAGTGTGTGCGGAGTCCTAACAACTGGGCCGCCAGTGATTTCCCTGAATATGCTTTTCTATTCTTTATTCTTAGATTTCCTGACTCCTCATAATCCCCTATTTTGACTCTGCATCTGAGTTCCTTTTGATCACTCAGTTTTTCTCTGTATATCATGCTTTGAAATCAGCCTCCTGTTCTGGTGCCGGAAATCCTCCCAAGAACGACTTCTTGGGTGTCTCACCTTGATGTCCAGCTGGGCTCTGCAGGCCTCCGACCTCCCTTTCTTCCATCTAGATTCACCTTAATCCTACCCCACTATGCTCTACTTAACAGGTTTTCATTAACTTCCCCTCACAAGCCTTTTTTTTTTAATAACATCTTTATTGGAGTATAATTGCTCTACAATGGTGTGTTAGTTTCTGCTTTATAACAAAGTGAATCAGCCACACATATACATATATCCCCATATCTCCTCCCTCTTGCATCTCCCTCCCACCCTCCCTATCCCACCCCTCTAGGTGGTCACAAAGCACCGAGCTGATCTCCCTGTGCTATGTGGCTGCTTCCCACTACCTATCTGTTTTACGTTTGGTAGTGTATATATGTCCATGCCACTCTCTCACTTCGTCCCAGCTTCCCCTTTCCCCTCCCCGTGTCCTCAAGTCCATTCTCTATGTCTGCTTCTTTATTCCTGTCCTGCCCCTAGGTTCTTCAGACCTTTTTTTCTTTTTTAGATTCCATGTATATGTGTTAGCATACGGTATTTGTTTGTCTTTTTCTGACTTACTTCACTCTGTATGACAGACTCTAGGTCCATCCACCTCACTAAAAATAACTCAATTTCGTTTCTTTTTATGGCTGAGTAATATTCCATTGTATATATGTGCCACATCTTCTTTATCCATTCATCTGTCGATGGACACTTAGGTTGCTTCCATATCCTGGTTATTGTAAATAGAGCTGCAATGAACATTGTGGTACATGTCTCTTTTTGAATTATGGTTTTCTCAGGGTATATGCCCAGTAGTGGGATTGCTGGGTCATATGGTAGTTCTATTTTTAGTTTTTTAAGGAACCTCCATACTGTTCTCCATAGTGGCTGTATCAATTTACATTCCCACCAGCAGTGCAAGAGTGTTCCCTTTTCTCCACCCTGGTGTGAGGTGATACCTCATTGTAGTTTCGAATTGCATTTCTCTAATGATTAGTGATGTTGAGCATCCTTTCATGTGTTTGTTGGCAATCTGTATATCTTCTTTGGAGAAATGTCTATTTAGGTCTTCTGCCCATTTTTGGATTGAGTTGTTTGTTTTCTTAATATTGAGCTGCATGAACTACTTGTGAATTTTGGAAATTAATCTTTTGTCAGTTGCTTCGTTTGCAAATATTTTCTCCCATTCTGAGGGTTGTCTTTTCATCTTGTTTAAGGTTTCCTTTGCTATGCAAAAGCTTTTAAGTTTCATTAGGTCCCATTTCTTTATTTTTGTTTTTATTTCCATTTCTCTAGGAGGTGGGTCAAAAAGGATCTTGCTGTGATTTATGTCATAGAGTGTTCTGCCTACGTTTTCCTCTAAGAGTTTTATACTGTTCAGTCTTACATTTAGGTCTCTAATCCATTTTGAGTTTATTTTTGTGTATGGTGTTAGGGAGTGTTCTAATTTCATTCTTTTACATGTAGCTGTCCAGTTTCCGCAGCATCACTTAATGAAGAGTCTGTCTTTTCTCCATTGTATATTCTTGCCTCCTGTATCAATATAAGGTGACCATATGTATGTGGGTTTATCTCTGGGCTTTCTATCCTGTTCCATTTATCTATATTTCTGTTTTTGTGCCCATACCATACTGTCTTGATTACTGTAGCTTTGTAGTATAGTCTGAAGTCTGGGAGCCTGATTCCTCCAGCTCCGTTTCTCTTTCTCAAGATTGCTTTGGCTATTCGGGGTCTTTTGTGTTTCTATAAAAATTCTGAAATTTTTTGTTCTAGTTCTGTGAAAAATGCCATTGGTAGTTTGATAGGGATTGCATTGAATCTGTAGATTGCTTTGGGTTACTATAATCATTTTCACAATGTTGATTCTTCCAATCCAGGAACATGGTATATCTCTCCATCTGTTTGTATCATCTTTAATTTTCTTTCATCAGTGTCTTATAGTTTTCTGCATACAGGTCTTTTGTCTCCTTAGGTAGACAAAAGGAGACTTCCTTAGGTAGGTTTATTCCTAGGTGTTTTATTCTTTTTGATGCAATGGTGGAGTGTTTCCTTTATTTCTCTTTCAGATTTTCATCATTAGTGTGTAGAAATGTAAGGGATTTCTGTGCACTAATTTTGTATCCTGCTACTTTACCAAAATCATTGATTAGCTCTAGTAGTTCTCTGGTAGCATCTTTAGGATTCTCTATATATAGTATCATGTCATCTGCAAACAGTTACAGCTTTACTTTTTCTTTTCCAGTTTGGATTCCTTTTCTTTCTTTTCCTTCTCTGATAGCTGTGGCTAAAACTTCCAAAACTATGTTGAATAAAAATGGTGAGAGTGGGCATCCTTGTCTTGTTCCTGATCTTAGAGGAAATGTTTTTCACCATTGAGAACGATATTGGTTGTGGGTTTGTCATATATGGCCTTTATTATGTTGAGATAAGTTCCCTCATGCCTATTTTCTGGAGGGTTTTTATCATAAATGGGTGTTGAATTTTGTCAAAAGCTTTTTCTGCATCTAGTGAGATGATCATATTGTTTTTCTCCTTCAATTTGTTAATATGGTGTATCACATTGATTGATTTGCATATATTGAAGAATCCTTGTATTCCTGGGATAAACCCCACTTGATCATGGTGTCTGATCCTTTTAATGTGCTGTTGGATTCTGTTTGCTAGTATTTTGTTGAGTATTTTTGCATCCATGTTCATCAGTGATATTGGCCTGTAGTTTTCTTTCTTTGTGACGTCTTTGTCTGGTTTTGGTATCAGGGTGATGGTGGACTCGTAGAATGAGTTTGGGAGTGTTCCTCCCTCTGCTATATTTTGGAAGAGTTTGAGAAGGATAGGTGTTAGCCCTTCTCTAAATGTTTGATAGAATTCACCTGTGAAGCCAGCTGGTCCTGGACTTTTGCTTGTTGGAAGATTTTTAATCACAGTCTCAATTTCAGTGCTTGTGATTGGTCTGTTTATATTTTCCATTTCTTCCTGGTTCAGCCTCCGAAAGTTGTGCTTTTCTAAGAATTTGTCCATTTCTTCCAGGTTGTCCATTTTATTGGCATAGAGTTGCTTGTAGTAATGTCTCATGATCCTTTGTATTTCTGCAGTGTCAGTTGTTACTTCTCCTTTTTCATTTCTAATTCTATTGATTTGAGTCTTCTCCCTTTTTTTCTTGATGTGTCTGGCTAATGGTTTATCAAATTTGTTTATCTTCTCAAAGAACTAGCTTTTAGTTTTCTTGATCTTTGCTATTGTTTCCTTCATTTCTTTTTCATTTATTTCTGATTTGATCTTTATGATTTCTTTCCTCCTGCTAACTTTGTTTATTTTTTGTTCTTCTTTCTCTAATTGCTTGAGGTATAAGGTTAGGTTGTTTATTTGAGATGTGTCTTGTTTCTTGAGGTAGGATTATATTGCTATAAACTTCCCTCTTAGAACTGCTTTTGCTGTATCCCATAGGTTTTGGGTCATAGTGTTTTCATTGTCATTTGTTTCTAGGTATTTTTTTATTTCCTCTTTGATTTCTTCAGTGATCTCTTGGTTATTTAGTAGTGTATTGTTTAGCCTCCACGTGTCTGTATTTTTTACAGATTTTTTCCTGTAATTGATATCTAGTCTCAAAGCGTTGTGGTTGGAAAAGATACTTGAAATGATTTCAATTTTATTAAATTTACCAAGGCTTGATTTGTGACCCAAGATATGATCTATCCTGGAGAATGTTCCATGAGCACTTGAGAAGAAAGTGTATTCTGTTGTTTTTGGATGGAATGTCCTATAAATATTAATTGAGTCCATCTTGTTTAATGTATCATTTAAAGCTTGTGTTTCCTTATTTATTTTCATTTTGGATGATCTGTCCATTGGTGTAAGTGGAGTGTTTAAGTCATCTCTCTGAAGTTGTTCTGAACTTCTAACCCATGGAGCTCCATCCTCATGTTAGACATGACAGTCTGTTCTGTGGAGGCTGCCTCCTCTAGAATTAACTTTCCTTCATCTGGACTGGAGTAACAAGTCTGATGGATTCTTTACCCTCTCACAGTCTAGTCCGGGTCAGGAAACCATTTGCAGATGACCTGACACACGTGCCCCACATCTTCAGACTCTTCTTTAGAGCTGATGACCCTCAGGAGTGTCCTCTTTTGTTAACCGATGGGACAGTCTTCATCTGTCCTGGGAGCGGAAGGAGAGATAGCAACACGTGTGTGGGACTCTGAGTTTCCAGTCGTTGGGCTGGAAATATGTTACATGAAAGGGGTCATGCTGTGAGAAATGATCATCCCTTAATCTTACACAGGATTTGTTCCAAAATTAGTCTTATAGACTCAGACTGGAAGAATTTGACGGAGGAACGGTAGGTTTCGAAGGGCCAGCAAGGGTCCTGGAGGGAGGTGGGGGCAGACCCGCATGGTGGTCCCTGTGGGTTGGTAGGGGGACAGTCAGGGGGGCTGTGAGAGCTGAAGGGAGAGTGGCAAGAGGAAGGAGAGCCAATGAAGAGAGGCAGAAGCAACCCCAAACCAAATGTTTCCTTTTTTTTTTTTTTTTTTTGCGGTACGAGGTCCTCTCGGCCTCTCCCGCCGCGGAGCACAGGCTCCAGACGCGCAGGTCCAGTGGCCATGGCTCACGGGCCCAGCCGCACCGCGGCATGTGGAATCCTCCCCGACCGGGGCACGAACCCGTGTCCCCCGCATCGGCAGGCGGACTCCCAACCACTGCACCACCAAGGAAGCCCCCAAATGTTTCCTTTTTGAAGACAAATTCTAGAACAAACCCTGTGTAGAAAGATGATGAGGTCTTAACTGGGTAAGTATTTGTAAGAATGAAGGATCCTTATGCGTTTGCAGAACGGGGAGACCAGGAGATTCAGCCTCCGTCTCAACTCACTTCTCTGATCCCGGTGGCGCTGACGTGGGGCTGGGGATGTGAAGGCAGACACATCCTTAGTCATGAGGATGCTCCATTTTGCACAATTTTAATCAAATCGTCCTAATAACAACACATCTTTGAATTGCTTTAGTTGCTATTCACAGATATGTGTGGTGACTCTGTTTTTGATAAAGCAGACCATCTTCTGTCATTGTAACATGAAGTGGGCAATCACTGGACCGTACTACTCTGCAGATCCTTCTGCCCGCGGCAGGTTTGCTGAGTGCACCTGCGGTGACTCCCAGGCACCGGGCAAGTGCAGGGAGCCAGAGCTCCCATGAGCCGGGTGGGGGGATCTGAGCACAGTCCAAGGCAAGTGCTGCCTGACCAAACAAGCCAGTGCAGTTGCTGAATAAACAATTCCCCTCCTGCATCTGTCCAACTAAATATTTGTACAGTGGCTGATCAAGGCGCTGTGCGTTAACTACCATGTCCAGTAGTGACGATTTACATCACTTCTTCAGGAAGATGCTCCTGGCGGACCTTTCATTTTTGCAGTTTATGCTGTGACATTGCCAGGATGTATTGTCTGCATTTGCAAAACACAGCTACAGGCTAGCTTCAATTCATGTTTATTTATACGGATGCTCTTCACACCAGGGTAACAGCAGGTCTGGCGGAACGAGAGAAACTTTTTTGCTGAAGACACACCACAGACGCTGGGACTTGAAAGAACCCCTTTGATTCTTTCTTTGACTCAACAGAGCCAAGAAAGCAGGTTGGGGAAAACAATAACTTGAAGAACCTGGATAAAGTTAATCCTTAACTTGAGACCATTAAAGCCAGGAAATGGAGGTGAATTTAAAAATCCTGTTGGCAGTGATTCTGTATTCATACTTGTAATGACTTTCCTTCTTCTCCATCTTTTCCTTTCTTCCCACAAAGATGGTGCTGGTGGGCAGGCGGGGGGAAGAGCTGAGAATAAGGTTTAATATCATGAACTGAATTCTTATCCTTAAAGTAACCTTGCCACCGGGTTTCCTTAGGTGTTGAATTCAAATCACTTTTGCTTGAAAAGTTTGGCTTTCTTTTGGTTAAATTTTCTCCCCTATTGCTCCTTTATACTTCCAGGTATATGTAAATCTGGAAATCTCTGTTTCAAAAGAGGCTGATATAAACTGTTGGAAGGCTTCCACATTGAGAAAATCCTGATCTCTACAAAACCACTGATCACCATTCCCAGGCGAGGGAACAATGATTCAGCATTCATTACAAAATGATTCATAAGCAATCATGACCATTTTCAGGGAAAGAGACAATTATCAATTTCAGGGACTCGTACGTGATCACGACTGCTTCCAGGGACTTACAGTGATCAATGACCCATTCCCTGATTAATTAAGAGCTTCAGCTTCCCACCCATATAATATGAACAGTAGTGCGCTCGCCAAGCAGCCTATTCTATTTCCTGACGACAAAGCCTCGACTGAGTGGTAATGGAAAACTCAGACCGGCTGCTCTAGCTTGCGTGCCTCTGCCGCCAAATACAGTAGTCATGGCTCAGTGGCCCCAGACTCTCAGATTTGCTAGGAGCTGGGATAATGCCCTTCTTCACAAAGCCCGCATCTAACTCGCTTTGTCTTTTAGCCTCAGAAGCTTTACTCTTAAAACTCTTTACAAATAGCCAACGGGGCAGTTTGCCAAGAGGGAAGAAATGTCTCAGGTAAAGAGCAAGTTTCTTGGTACTGATGCTCAGATGCTGATGGTCTATTTCCCCGCTGCCTTCTTTCTTCTCTTGCACATCGGACGCTGAGTCCGCGGGTGGAGTGGGGTCACTGTGGTTCTCTTAACATGGCCCCTTCCGACTCTCCCTTCCTCTTCTCTAGAGCCCCCAGAGTTAGGGTCCTGTCCCTGCCCACACTTAGCAGTCATCAACAGCCCCTGGGGCCCCCCTGGCTTATCACAGTCTTTCCACCACGACTGTTACCCTCTTCCTGGTATTCGAACATCCACGAGCACCATCCTTTCAGTGTTCTGGTCTCTCAGTTCCTTGACCTCTTCTCCAAAGATCTCACTCCAGACACCACAGCTCTCCCTTGTTAATAACTGCAGTCACACCCTACAATACCCCCCATTCAGGCATCCAGTCTCCAGCCACAGCCTCCTTTCACCTCCACCTTTACCGTCCCATCGTCAGTGATACTTTGACCCACAGTTCACCTGTTCTATTGCCTGCATTGTCCCTCATCCCCTTCACATCTTCCTTCCCCTCCGTTCCCAGCTTAGATTCCAGTTTCATCATTATAATCATTCCCTGTATCACCATCCCTCTCCTTTTCTCTTCGAATCAGACTTACCTTGCAAAACCCAAACACTGGTTACATCCACCGTCCGTCTACTCTGTACCTGAACTGCGTGGCTAAGGGCGGCTGGAGAAAAACACACACCCGGGCTGACCAATCTAACGCTAATTCATGCCCACGAGCCTCCCATGGGCTCTCATGCACGTGGCTGGGAGACCACGTTCTCTGGTCCACTCAGTCCTGGCCCTTGCCTGTGACTCTTCCTCTTCTCCTTCTAATGGATAATCTGGCTTCCCATCTAACCAGAGTGCAGAGCTGACCAGAAGAGAACTTTCACATGTCTTCATTTTCTCAGCCCACCTCCCTGCATCTGGATCAGGACCGCACATCTTTCCTTCTGCTGCAAAAAGGCAGTTGGCCAGGACCCGGAGGCCGGAGGCAGGAGGCCTTGAAAAGCCAGCTGGGACCTGGATGTGCAGAGGCTGTGAGGGGCAGCCAACGTGTGTCTCTGTAGACCTTTATCTTCAGCCAAGAGGAGGTCTCCCTCATCCACCCAGACTCTACATTTCCCCAAAGTTATAGAGTTATCCAAAAGAGGTGATCTAAACCAGCGCTGATAGGGAGTTGAATCTTGAGTTGATCACTTAAAGACAATATTTAAACTCTAGGAGACTGTGCTATTTTTAATTAGAAAGTTTGTTTTCCCTACTACCCAGGTTGTAACTCATGAGTCATAGAAAAAGTAAGGGAGCTATATCTTTCTCGGCATATTTGAGGCACAGCAAATCCCCTGGTTCCAAGCCTTCTTGCCGTCGCTTCTCTTTGGGCCCTGGGTTAAGCCCACTTAGGACATCGCGATGGTCTCTTACCGGTCCCGCCTCCTGGTCTCGCCCACTCCAGGGCACCTTGCACACCACTGCCAGCCCCTCCTTCTTAGGATGCCAGGGGGAAGGCTCTAGTCCTTTGCTCACAGTCCAGCCAAGGCTCCCCTTCACATTCAGGCCCCAGCGTTGGGCACGGCATGTAACGCCCTGCAGGGCTGGCTCCCCTCCCTCCCCGTTGCCACCTCACTGTGCGCACGTGACACTTCAGGGGTCACACCCTTCAGTCCCTGAGAATGTGCGTGTTCCCGTTTGTCTCCTTCCACTGGCCTAACTCACCTTGACCTAGTCTGCCAGGAGAACTCCTACACATACTTCAGGCCCATCTAGTGGGTCACCTCCATTACTACCCTCCCGTGAACACCCTGGATGGAGCTGACTGCTATCTCTTTTTGACCCTTGTGGTACCTTGTCCACGGGCTTTTATGACAATATGTACAGCAACTTCTTTGAGTCCTTATTTCTGTGTCTTACCCTCCTCTGAGGGCGGGACCAGTCCTGACTCATGATGGAGCGTCAGTGTCTGGCGGAGTGTCCTGCACATAGTAAATGCTCAGTGAATATTTGTTGAAGGACAAAAATGAAAGAATCAACTCACAACGTGTTTACCTTTTTTCTAGGTCTCGGGCTTAATCACAGATTGAAGAGACAGTAAATGTGGTAATTAAAAGAAAGTAAACAGTCAACAAACACAATGAAATGATAGCAACTAAATGACATTTAAAATCTGGTGCCGACCTACCTGACTCCTGCGAACCAAGTGAGGTTGTACGTGTAAGTTGTCACTGTCCTTCCTTTTCAAATGATGTTCACGCTTTTTAAACATTTGTTTTTAGAAAGAGTAGATTATGTGGAGTGCTTCATCAAGTGTGTTCAGTAACCCATGAAAAAGAATGAAATAATGCCATTTGCAGCAACATGGATAGACCTAGAGATTATCATACTAAATGAAGTAAGTAGACAGAGAAAGACAAAAATCATATGATATCACTTATTTGTGGAATCTAAAAAATGATACAAATGAACTTATTTACAAAACAGAAATAGACTCTCAGACTGAAAACAAACTTATGGTTACCAAAGGGGAAAGGGGTGGGGAGGGATAAATTAGGAGTTTGGGATTGACATTATAAATAGATACTACTATAGATAGATACTACTAGATACTAGATACTATACTATAGTAGTATATAGATACTACTATAAATAAAATAAACAACAGCGCCCTACTTTATAGCACAGAGAACTATACCCACTATCTTGTAATGACCCAAAATGGAAAAGAATCTGAAAAAGTATATATAAAACATTGTACGAAAAAACCGGAACGAACTTTTTGGCCAACCCAATATAGATGGATGTATAAATGAATCACTTTACTATGTACTTGAAACTAACACAACATGTAAATTAACTCTACTCCAATAAAAAAGTGTTCAATAACGTTGAAAACAGTACCAAAGAGTCAAACAGCAAAGTTGTACCGCCCATTACTAAATGAACGCAAAGCGAGAAGCCATCGTTTACATGCTGGGATGTGCAGACCCACTTGGCTGAAAGAGTCGGCTTCATCATCTCAGGCAGTAACTGTGACCCAGGAGGGTACTGCCAGTGTGGCTGTAGTTGAAATTCTGCACTTGCTTTGCCGTGAGTCTCTGCGCTTCGTTCCACCGGTGCCTCGAGATGCTTGTTCTGTTTCATGTTGGGCGACAGCTGTGCTGGCGACAGGAGCATTGAGAGCAGGCAGTGGACTTTGTTTAAATACGGAGAAAGCCTTTCTCTCTGTCCTGTAATAAAGGCTTTTCACATTGTATTCAACCTGATATTATCTCACTCGCTCCATTGACTATAGAATAATTATACATACGTTCCAGTCTTATAAGAATTGAATCGAGCAGCAGCTATAAATAATTAAACGTATCCTAGCTGGGACTTGCCAGTATAAAGGTGTTACAAATTCAAAGCCATACCAAGGACAGTAGAACAAGCGAGTTATCATTGCTAAGCCTACAACTGCCAGCTTCTGGGTCTGTGCTTCTATTTCACTGGCTTGTTGCTCAGTCAAGGTCGTTTGTGGCCACAGAGCCCCGTGGCAGGGGACAGAGAAGGACTTGCCGTGGTTTCTCCTAGCTGTCCTGTAAACGTGCAGGGGACAGGGAGACTTTTCATAGCTCACCCCAACTGATGTTTCTGGAAGGTTCTTCACAATTAGAGTCAACGTGTTGCTGCAGCGTTAGTATTAGAAGCCCACACGTACACCAGCAGGGAACATGGGCCTTTCCCAGGGGTCCTGCCTGTGGCAGCAGACACACCTCTTATCTTCTCTACTTTCAAAACCTAACCATGCGTCACTAGATAAATTCACTTCAAAATGGGAGCACAGTTGCTACCAGATCCATCTCAAACCATTCACTTCGGTAACAGAGCTTAATTATGATCTCAGCTCAGGATAAAAGCCTCTGAGGGTCTTTGTGTCATCCCTTCTAAATTTGATTACCGACTCAGCATGAGAATTCTTGGAAGGTACTACTCTAGTAAAGACTAAATGCATAACAATTGCCTTGAAAATGAAATGATCACCAGAGAGGGAAAGAGCCTGTGTTTCGCTTTTCCTGAGTGTGACCAGGGTACTGGGATGCGGGTGTAAAGCTGGAGCCGCTGGCATTACAGGGCACCAACTCTAAAACGACTGGAAGAGTCACAGTGGGTGTGTTCATGGGACGAATTCCCAGTCACAGAGAAGGCTGGTCCGTGCTGAGAGACGGCACAGTGAGCACAAGGCCAGAGGGGTCCTGGAAGGGTGTGTTTAAAAGGCATATACCGTGCAAATTATATACACTGTAAGGATGTAAACAGCAAAAACCGCGTGTGGGTTTATATGTGGAATCTAAAATATGACGCAAATGAACATATCTACAAAACAGGAACAGAATCATGGACATAGAGAACAAACTTGTGGTTGCCAAGGGGGAGGCAGGTGGGGGAGGGATGGATTGGGAGTTTGGGATGAGCAGATGGAAACTAGTATATAGAGAATGGATAGACAACAAGGTCCTACTGTATAGCACAGGGGACTATATTCAATCTCCTGTGATAAACTGTAACGGAAAAGAATGTGAAACAGAATATATGTATATATAATTGAGTCACTTTGCTGTGCAGCAGAAATTGACACAGCACTGTAAATCAACTATAGTTCAATTAAAACAAAACAACTGTGTGTGGGGAAGGATTCAATCCAAGGAAAGAATGGGGAAAGGGGTGGTGAGAAGAGGAGGGACAGCAGCTGGCTTGCGAGGGGAAGGAGGCTGACGTTTTCAAGCAAATGCAAAGGGCTGTATCTCAATTTCGCCTGGAACCAGCCTGCATCATGGCGACTGGACATTGTCTGTGTTGGAAACTTCAGCTCCCAAATCCACTTTTTCAAGAAGACCCACTGTCTCCAAGTGCCAGTCCTGCTACCTTGGCTCTCAGGTGCCAGCGATGGATGAAGAAAGACAGCTCTCGAAGGCAGCTTCTTACCGGAAAGATGCTTAAGCCCCTTGGACACCAAGCCGATTTGCTGACTAATCCACCAGGACAGCTGGTTTCTCTATTCTCTTCTGTGAATCTCTCCTGAGATGGAGATGCCAAATTCAGTGGTCAAGTACTGATAGTAGAGAAATTTTTTCCTGCTTCAAGTGACAATTGTTCCTACGTTTTTCATTCCTCTGTGAGTGAGGGAGCTATTCATCCGGTTGCCTTAAGAAAAACCCTCTTATACTTGACATTATTAAAAAGCCATCATGTAACCGCATCTGAGCAGCTGCATTCTCTTTGCATTTTTCCCTACAATTTGGAAAATTTATATGAAGTGAAATGGAGTGGTGAGTAACTAACGTTTGAAGACATTTTGCACGTGTTTATTGATCTCTCAGCCATTTATGGAGGGCCCACTATGTGTCAGTATAGACGTCCATGGAAAATCCCACTCTGGAATGTCACAGAGTTCTGGAAAGTTCTAGCACCAATTACTGAATTGGTCTGGGTCTCCCCACCTTGTAAAATGACAAGGATGATACTTAAATGATCATGGTGAGAATGAAATGCTTAAAATGCTGAAAATGTCAACTACATAATAGATGTATAATGAATTTTAGATTTTCATTCAGGAGCTATGCCAGGTACAAAGGTTCAGAGAAAAACATGATTCTGATTCTTCCTCTGGGAGCACACTGTGAACCCGGGCAGGAGATGTGGCTGGGATCTGAGGGGAGTGATCAGGCCGGGCTCCCCAGGGGAGACCCCCGGTCTGGAGGTGGGGCTGCAGGGGGGAAGGTCAAGTGAAACCTCTAAAGTGGCCAGCTGCCGTGGTAGCAAGAGCTCTTGGGACAAAGCATTCCTGTGAAAGCAGGCCTCACTCCCCACCGGCCCAGCCTCAGAAGGAGGAGGCCGGAAGGAACTAGTGGCTGGGCTTCCAGCCCAGGGTATGGGGCCCTCGACCTCTGGAGGGTGCCTGGCAGGGCTGCTGCTCGGGGACTCTGCCGGGGCGTGCGAAGGGTTGTGCTGGGTTGAGTGTCCATTGGCTGAATGGCCACTGTCTTGGGCTGGTAGAGCCCGGACAGAGGCCTGTCTTGGTGGAGGGACCACACTGGGCTCTCAGGTCTCAGATGCAGTATCAAGGCTGCAGGGCTGGCAGGTGTTCAGGAGGCCTATGGGTCAGTGGGTCTGTGGCATCTCTGATGCCCATCAGGGCGAGTTTCCCAGCAAATGGGCAGGGACTAGATCCCAAGAGAGCAAGATGAGATGTGGCAGGAGAAAGCCTCACCCCCAAAAGGCCTGGACTTGACAGAAAATAGCAGGCCTCCGTGCTGGTTGGCGCAATCCCTCTGTCAGGCAGCAGGCTGTGCACTGGGTGTGATGCTCAGGCCAACCTTGACTCCTGATGATTTCGGGGAAGGAAATGACATAACTCCTGCCGTGTGCTCTTTCCTCTCTGCTCTCGTGTTCCCATGACTCACCTTCCAAGAAACAGATGCGGCTTTGGTTGCGCAGGATGAAGGCAGGTGGCACTCTGAATGGTGGTGGTTGGTGGGAGAGGATGTCAGAGCCACCGGCCTTGGGGAAGGTCTCCGTGTCCACCGGGCTCCGGGCTCACTCCTCACATCTAAAAGGCTAGCTTCTGAGGCTAATCTGCCATTCTCACCAGGTCTTTCCTGTCCTGTGCCCCTGATGGCAATATGGCCTTGTGCCTTGTCTCCCAGGGCCCGTGAGGCCTGAAGGGTAGGAACTGGGACCATCATTTTACAGAAAAGGAAACGGAGACCCAGAGCTGGGGATGCTTGTTTGGGTTCGTAAAAGCTGGGAGGGAAGATCTGAACCCAGGCCTCTCTTAATGCCCAAAGCTCTCGTTGTCCCCAATATACTATGCTTTATATCGTTATAAAAAATGAGCTCTGTGTTTGTTCTCTTAGAATTGGGATCTCAAGAGGCATCCAGGTCACGTGGGTGACTGTCCTGTGGGTCTCATCGGGGAGGGTTCCCAGCCATTTCCTAAGGCCCACCTCACCGAAACCTCAAATTTTCTTCTTATTCTCTAATCACTTGTCCTGACGTTGCATCAGAGGTGACCAACTCCCACCCTGTCCCCGGCCCTCTTTGACTGCACATCCCCAGGTGGTCCCATGCTGCCGGGACTGCGTAGACTGTGGGTGCAGCCAGTTTCTCCCACCTACTTGCCTTCCCCACAGTTTGCTGCACAAGTAAAATTTCAATCATTCTCCACCATTACTGTGGCCTGAAGGAGCAGAGCCGCGGAGAGAACAATTACTAATAACGTCTGTCCCTCTAAGTCATGGCAGGCGCACCAGTAAAAAGCCAGGAGTTGCTGAAATTCCTCCACTTCTGCAGATGTGTTGCCTTTCCGGGCCTGTGTGACAACGTTTGCTGCCCCTGCTGTCACTCTGCACATCCCCAAGTCTCTTTGGATGGCATTTCATGATTGCTCCCTGCAGCAATGATGGAGCTATGTCAGGGATGTCAAAGGCAATGGCTCCAACAGAAGGGAACAGCTCCAAGCAAAGGTTGTGACCCCCCCCCCACAAGGACCTTGCTTGCCACTGGAAGATGTGGTTGGAGGGTGTTTGAGGCAGACTAAATAGTTTAAAAATAATCAGGTAACTATTTTAGACAGAAGCCAAATACTTTTGTAGTGGATGAAACCTGTTAACGTACAGTCCTTTAGGAGAAAACATCACGACTTACTCTCTGTTGGTATAACACTTAGAAAGTTCATTTCCACCTCTTACCCAAACCAAGCTCTCTAATAACATGGTTCACAAGCATATGTGTCAAATGCAACTTCTGTTAAATTAATATAGTAGATTAAATATATTAAGTAACCTCACCAACAGTAGAACTGCAGAAGTTCATATGTGTAAATTTCTGTGAATTTCCATCTCTGTGTGAAGCAGGTGACGCTTCTTCTGTTCTCCAATGAGCAGCTGACGTGGCTTGGGGGAGACTTAAGGTCACAGTCGGACTCATAGTGCTGTTATTGGCATTGATGTCAGTATCACATTATCAGTGTTTCCCACCACTAGGTATTTTCATTTCTTCTTTCCTTCCTTCCTCCCTCTCACCCTCCCTCCCTCCCTCCCTCCCTTCCTTTCTACATAAAACACAATTTTTACTATATTGCTTCCATCACAGCAAATAGAGAACTTTCCAAAGGAGAAAACAAAAACAATGAAATCTCATGCCTCTGAGAAGGTAGAGTTGCATAGGAGGCAAATGAAATTACAGCATCAGCTCTGCAATCCAGAAACTAAGCTGTTAGGTCAGCAGCGAGATGGAGGAGGCGGGGAGAGGAGTGAGCCCAGGACTCCGCAGGCTCCAAATGTGGGTTAAAAGTGGTTGCAGGGGCGGGCTTCCCTGGTGGCGCAGTGGTTGAGAGTCCGCCTGCCGATGCAGGGGACGCGGGTTCGTGCCCCGGTCCGGGAAGATCCCACATGCCGCAGAGCTATGGCCGCTGAGCCTGCGCGTCCGTCCGGAGCCTGTGCTCCGCAACGGGAGAGGCCACAACAGTGAGAGGCCCGCGTACAGCAAAAAAAAAAAAAAAGTGGTTACAGGTTTGCAGCAGTCCCAGGTTTCTGGAAGACGTGAAAAAAAATTATATCTGGAGGAAGCATCCTCAACTTGGGTCACAGATTTTAAACAGATGAATATCAACCAACTGTCAGCTTACAATCAAAGATCACCAAAACCATGTAGATAAGAGAAAAGAACGAGATTTCACACAAACAATAAATAACAAATTTAGACCACCAAGAACTCCAGATATTAGAATATCAGACAGAACTATAAAATAGCTGGGGATGACATGTTTAAGGAAACAAAAGATGTCGATTTCTCCTTTTATGGCTGTTAGTATTTGCTTTCTAAAAAGGAAAAGAAAGAAAAGAAACTAAATGGAAAGTATTCATATAAAACTGTTCTGTGTAGACTTTGAATGTCTTTGTATGAGTAAAATGATGGAAGAGGTTGTTTGCTCCTGGTAGGCAGGACTATTCACCGGAAAGAGATGTTTACATTTCGAAATGTTGAAATGCACAAAGTAAACTATTGTATCACACTTTTAGCTAAGTGTTGAATGTTTCGAAAATTAGTAAATTCATGAGGTGGAAAGTGACCTCAGACTTTGTACCTCTTCATTGACAGATGAAGAGATGGAGGCCTAAGTGGACCAAGTTGCTGAGATCAAATAGCGAGTTAGTGGGTGAGTCACGGCTAGCACACAGCTCTTTGCCCACGAATGAGCCGTCTCTCCACAACAGTTAAATAAATTTATGCTTGTGATCATTTTGGGCAGCTCGATGGTTGCTTCCTTGTCTTCATATGGTTTTATTGTTGTAGTTTTTAAACACAAGAATATCTAAAATGGTTGGCTGTTACATTTTTCTTGTATGCATTTGTTCCTTGAAGGTAACAGGAGATTCCCATGCCGGATCCCCTGCACACCAGATGGTTTATGGCTTGGAGAAGACAGTTGTCAGGTACCAACTTGCGTTTAGGAAGTCTCCTTCAGCTCAAGACCATCCTGGTAGAATTGCCACAGGAAACCTGGCCACGAAGAAGGGGTGCTCAAGAAATCTGATTTGTAAGTGTGTACTTTCATAGCCAGGCCTGTGCTGGTGCCCCCAGAGATCGGATTCAAAGAAATTCAGGGAACATTTGTTGCCTGCTGCTCTCAAGAAGCTTGTGTTTTCTTGGGGAGGAACTATTACACATCATGCCACCTATTGTAAGGTAGGTAGTTGCGAATCATAGGAAGGAGAGGAAAGTTCTGAGTCTTTCTCCTCTCCCGTCCCCACCTGCCCTCCCATCTGCAGGGGTCACTAATTAACTGGTCACATTCCAAGACCCTGGTTGGCTACTTGACGAGTAGACAAGGTCACCATGCTTAAAAGGGCATAGACACTTCTGCCACCTTCTCTTTGCTCGAGGTCACCAGGCTCGGCCCCTCTTTGCACATCCAGCTTGCTCTTGCTTCCTGAGTGTGGGCTTGGGTGTCTGGGAATGCCGCTTGTAGCTGTGGTCAGTCACTTCCTGATGGCAAGATTGGGATTTGGAGGAGAAAGGAGAGGCCCTGCTTGAAGCCCACGCCTAGATCAGCAGAGTGTCCCAGCCTCGGGGTGGGCGTTTCAAGCCCAGATGGTGCAAAAGGAGCACGCCAGTCTCTAGATTCCACGTGAGAGCATTTCTTTGGGGATCTGACCATAGAAGGGGGGATGGGCAGGGCACAATCCCAGCATTTCTCGCTCAATCTGATATCATCCCTGTTCCCCGTCACCCCTTGTGCCAGGATCAATAACAAAGTGGTGTCAGTGTTGAAACAACCAAAGACTGCTGGTTTGAGAACTGTTACAAGTAGCTGATGCAATTGTGGACAAAACATTTTCAGCATTTAGCCGAAGACGCATTATACATAAGCAAAGTCAGGATAAAAGAACACCCAGAAGTTTCTGGACTAAAAACTTCCCTTCAACAAGGGACCACGTGCCCTCCTAGAAAGTTCTAACAACACACGAATAGTGGGTATCAGCTGGTGAGGTGATGTGATTGAGTTGGGGGCAGAAATGCCCTGAGACCTGATGCAGCACAGCTGCAGTGGGCTTGAGAACGAATCTGTTTAACTAAAGAGCATTCGTCCTGGGACAGCAGGATGCAGGACGACAGCGATAAGGAAAGGACAACATTTTTGAAAGGGTTGAGGGATATGTACGTCCTGCTGGCACCCCAGCACCCTTGACGCCCCTCCAGGCTTTCTCTTAATCGGGCCCTTGGACTGGGAGCCACAGGAAGTTTGACAGGTGACATCTACGTGCTTCAACGTCGGGCCAGCTTTGGGGGCATGGGAGGCTGGTATGGACTGCCCAAGGCAGGTCCCTACAGGAAGCAGGGAGTTCTTAAAACATTTGTCAGCAAGTGAAGGGAGGGCCCTTTCCTCAGGTCCTTATCTCCATGGTGAACTTGGAAGAACTCAAATTCAGGGTGAAAAATCCCACTGCTGAATGAGGCGCAGAAGCTCTGACTGTGTCCATGCCAGACGTGTAACAGGGTGTGTAAGGACAGCTTCCTTGAATATTTCTGTTATTTCTTTTTTAACAACTTTGCAGTTGACTCATTTATTTGCTGGATTGGGTGAGGGATAGAAGAATAGGAAAGGGAGTGAGGGCAGGGAGGGGAAAAGCGATGGATAAAGGGGAAGAGAGGGCTGCCTTCCCAATTCCTTGCTAAGAATTGATGATTGATGGTGATTAATTTGATGAATGATGGTGATTGATCTGACTTGACCTTCAAGGTGGGTGCAATAACATGGTCAAGATAAACTTGTGTGAACTATTTCCTATTTGAATTATCTTGAATACTTGGATCATATATTTTACAAAAAGTCATATCTACCCTTTAATATTGGCTTAAATCTACCTCTTCAACAAAACCTTTTCTAAGCTTCCCAGCCAGCAAATTTTTAGTTCTCTACACTTTTTGAGCCTATTATTCACTTGAAGCTAATTGAGTGGAACTCTATTCCACATGATTATTTCCAAGGGTACATGTGTCTCACATCTCCCAGTAGATGTTTTTCTTAGGGAGGGAGGAACCGTGCACGCTTCTAACATTTTCCTCATGGGCTTCCTACGCTGTGTTCTGTATAGAGAGGATGCTTAATGCCCACTTGCCAGGTGCCTGACATTTGGAAAGTTTGGCTCGTTTTCAAGGCTATGCACTTTAAAGTACTGACAGAAAACCAGATTTTTAAATTCCATTTAGGTATTTCATTGTCCTGACTTCATTTTAGTAGGAGAGAGACTTATTGTCCAACGTATTATTTTTTATTTTCTAATGTGGATAGTAATAAACCAACTCATGCAAATGTTTTGAAAAATTAGGGATGAATACATTTTGGCAACCAAAAGTAAGTACAAAGATGTTTCTTTACATTCAGGTCATGTTAATGGAGATTAAGAAAATGTACCAGTTAGTATTGGTGCGAAAATGATGAGTTTAAAGTTGCACTTTTAAGTTCGTTATGTGTATAAATATTTATGCAAACCAAATTTCTAGTGACTAAACAGAAGATGACTTGGATAAAATAGATGGAATTTTGTGGATAATTCTGAGGTACAGGAGAAATTAAAAAAATTCTGAGGGCTTAAGATAGGAAGCTCTAAGGCTATAATCCTCCCAGCCTCTTGCACGCTGTTTAAATAAAGCAGATATTAATGTTGTTTAACAATTTAATTAAACAACTTTTGATTAGGTAATACAAGTGCATGGTAAAAAATTCAATGAAACAAAGTCTTTCATCTATTCCTGTCTCCCAGGTCCCGGACCCCTCCTCAGAGAACTACTCTGTTTCTTGCATTTTCTTCAGAGATATTCTCTGTGGATACAAGCATATGTCTCAACGCACCAGTTCACTTTTATGACATAAATGTTGGCATGCTGAAAAGAAAGTCCTACGTCTTGCTTTTTTTCACTTACCAATATACCTGGAGACTGTTCCACATCAGTACATGGGGATCTACCGTGCTCTTTTTAGCACTGCGAAGTTCTTTGTTATAGATGGAGCGTCATTAGTCAGGCAGATAATTTCAAGGTTGTTATACAAGACGCAATTTTTAGTGGGAATGTCTTCGTCAGAGCAAGTCTGGGCTTTTGATGTGCCATATGAATTATTGCTGGAGATGTATGGCTTTGTTCTCTGGAGTTTCACTCTCATTCAAGGTCGGTGTTACAACATTAACAGTTATATTCCTGGACCCTGCGCCTTCATGCTTCAATTTAGACTGGTTGTTATTCAGCCATCCTGTACTACCATCAGCCTTGAACTTGTTTTAGAAACTCCTATTTTTTGGATTTCTTATTTTTGATTCCTCCAGTAGAAATGTATGGAAGAGTTTGCGGAGGTTAATTTTTTTTTTAGTCCTTGAATATCTGAGAACACCTTTATTCTGTTCTCACAATAGAATGGTAATTTGGTTATAGGTACCTAGGTGAAAAATAATTTTCTCCAAAATACTTTAGGCATTAAACCAGCATTCATTATTTCTATTGAGAATTCTGATTCTCTTTCTTTGAATTAACCTATTGTTTAGCTCTAGAAGGTTTAGGAATTTCTGTCTTTGATTTTTTGACCTGTCATTATAATGTGTACCTTTTGTCTTTTGTTGTGCTGGACGTTAATTTAGTGCCTTTCATCTGAAAAATTATATCCTTTGGTTCTGCAAATTTTCTTGTAATATTACTTCTATGACAGTTTCATTCCATCTCTTTTTTTCTTTCTGTTTACTCTTTCTGGAACTGATATTTCTTGGGAGTTTGGTCACTGGATTCAAACCTTATTTTTTTCTTTATATACTTCATTTCCTTATGGAGAATGTAAGTTCTTTGAGGGCGGAGATTTTTGTTCACTTTTTGTTCCCAATACCTTGGAACAGTGCCTGGAGCATGGGAGGTGCTCAGTAAATATTTATGGTATGTTCTTTTTCTGTTCAATATCTAGTAGATTTCTTCAAATTTATTTTCCACACAACTAATGCTTGGCTTGTGGTATGTATTATGTTACAGTGTTTTCCTATGATTATTATTATTATTTCTTTCACTTTCACTTGTAGCCAATCAATCAAACAGTCAGGATTTTACTCCTTAAATATTTCTTGAATTTGAACATTTACTTCTATTTTCTCTGCTAATACCATAGGTTGAATTAAGACCACCTCTTGCTGGTTTACTGCAAGAATTTTCTTTTCCTCTGAGAATCTCCCAGCTGTTCTGTGTTTACTCTTGCTTTCTTCTAGTTTATTCTCCATGGTGCTCCCAGAGGGATCTCCCAGAAGGCAAATCTGCTTATATCACCCACGTTCTTTTTTTTTTTTTAGGTGGTAGGATTTTTTTTTTATTGAAGTATGGTTAATTTACAATGTTGTATTAGTTTCAGGTGTAGAGCAAAGTGATTCAGTTTATATATATTTCTTTTTCATACTCTTTTCATTATGGTTTATTACAAGATACTGAATATCGTTCCCTGTGCTATACAGTAGGTCCTTGTTTTTTACCTATTTTATATACAGTAGTGTATCACTCACCTTCCTAAAACTCTTCCATGGTTTCCCTTGCTCTTGGGATAAAACCACCAGCCTACGGGCCCAACCTGATCTGGCCCCTGCCTACATCTCCAGCCTCGTCTCTCGCCTCCCTAACCTGGAACCACCATTCTTGCTCCCAAGGGTCCTGACTGGTCTTTCATTGATTCAGGTGTGCACGCCTTTCATCCCACATGGTTTTGCAGCTTCTGTCCTCTCTGCTTGAAATGCTGTTCTCCATCCAGGGTCACCTAGTTAATCCCTCCTGCACTCACAAATGCATATAACACCTTGCGTTTCCGTTAATGTCGCAACAGTATATAATTGATCACGTTTGTGGTCTAAGCTTGTCCCTAACCCTGGAATGACACTCTTTGAGCGCAGAACCATGTGTGTGCCTCCTGTTCATTGTTGCCTCCTTAGTGTCAGGCGTAGTGCTTTTGCTTGGTAAATATTCCTTGAATGAATGACCTAAATATTTTGCATCGATAATTTACCTAAAATCTCAGTGACTCAAGTATGTGCTGACTTAAACAATTTGCATTTGTATAGGGTTTTACATTTTACAAAACACTTTCACATCTATTAGCTCACCATAGCCTAAGGGATTCGGTGTGGCAACTCTGATGATGTTGATTCTGCAGCTGAGGAAATCCAGTTAGGGTCACATAATTAATAAGAGAGGGAACATTGCCCTTGTACAAGCTACTCCATGGGTCTCCTCCATACACCATTCTGGTGTTTTCTTGGGTATCAGGACAAAGCAGCCAAGAGCATCTTTGGCTGCTATGCGTGAGAAGCCACTGCTGAATTAATACCAGTTGAGGTTCAATTTTATGGTCTGAGAAATGAGACACTGGGAGAATCTCTCGTTTCCACGGGAGCAGGGTATTAGGCCGGTCAGAGCTGAGCTGAGAAGAAAGAGATGTGCTAGTGCCCTGAGACCTTGGTGGGAGGCCTGAGTTGGAGAAACAGTCTGTCCATTGAACCAATAGTGACGGATCACCGGCTACATGTGGTGTCCAGTATTTGGTGCTGTGGGATCCAAAAGCCATATGACCTGGTCTCTTCCTTCAAGAAACTAAAGCAAATCCCATGAGAATCCATTTAAAAATACAAATTGTACTATATGTCATATGCCAGAATACACAATACCATGTGCTGTTGAGTTTTTGGGAAAAATATAAATGTTAGCAAAGCTTGAACAATAAGAAAGAGACAGGTGGAAGAGACAAATGTGTTCATTAAAAGATGTTTCTTGGGAACCTATCACATGTCAAGCCTTTATCTAGGCACTGGAGATGCAGCAGTAAACAAAACGGGCCCTGTTCCTGATTTTACGGCTATGTGAGGCTAGGGAAATAACGAATCTTAGTCTAGGGACAGTGGGGAGATGAATTTGCCCAGAACTGCACTCTCCAATAAGGTAGCCACTAGCCACGTGAGGCTATTTAAATTTAAATCCATTCAAATAAAATAAGATGAAATAGCAAAAGAATTCAGTTCCTCAGTCACACCAACCACATTTTAAGTGCTCAGCAGTAGCCTGTGGCCAGCGGCTACCATATTGGACAGAGCAGCTATAGAACATTCCATCGTCACCGAAGGTTCTGTTGGACTGCACCCTCCTAGAATGTAATATTTGGGTTGAAAGCTGTCTTTAAGATGAGTGACCAGGGACTTCCCTGGTGATCCAGCCATTAAGACTCTGTGCTTCCACTGCAAGAGGTGCGGGTTCCATCCCTGGCAGGGGAACTAAGATCCCGCATGCTGTGGGTGCAGCCAAAAAAAAAAAGAAAGAAAGTAAAAGGTTAATAACTGGTCTCAATGGAGAGACTGGATCTGGGGGAGGAGATGCTTGACCTGGAGAGAGGTCTTAACCAGGGCAGTGGTGGAGGAATGTCAAAGGGCCTTGCAGAGGGTGGGGTAGACAGAATCACGTGCAAGGGCCGCAGCCAGTGTGGACTCCGAGCTTCCCGCCCAAGGGACCAGAGAATGAAGCCACCTAAAACAGGCACTCGGAGTTTAGAGAAAGAGTAGTTTAAGGACCACTTGATGGGGACAGTTTTAGGCAGGGCTCAAAACAAACAAGAAAGCAAGTGTGCTTGTTTACCAGACAGTGGACGGCAAGAGACTGGAGAGAGAGAGGGGGGCAGGTGTAATTGGGATAACTGGGTCCATCTGAGTTAGTCAGCTCCCGTGTCAGACAGGATTGCCCATGTCATCTTTGATCTAACTTGCCTGATTTTCTAGCTCAACTGGTGTTAAACAGGAAGGATTCGGAGACCTGGGTTTGAAAAAAAATCTTGAGCCTCAGTTCTCAAACCTACAAACAAGCATCCGGGTGATTCATTAAGATAACTGTGGTTATACGTGTCTGGCACAGTTCCTGGTCCCACGTGGGAACCCATCCATGGTGCCACCCTCCGTCTCTCCCGTGGGCGCAGACACCACCACATCCCTGGTGAACACCTGATAACGCACCTGGATTCTGCAGTTCTTTGTCTCCAGCGGAGCCGTGGCAAGCCTGGGGGACACCGCGCTCTCATTTCTGATGGAGTGACAGCAGCTCCCCAGCAGGCAGAGCAGGAGCAGGGGCAGAGAACAGGCTCAGGGCTGGTCAGTTTCCCCGGGGGCGTGGCCTGGCCCGCTCGGTTATTCTCCGTCTGTCAAATGAGGGGGCGGCGCAGGGTGGCTCCTGAGGTCCCTTCTGTGATCTCAGTGTTCTGGGCCAGGAACGATCTTATGTTTGCTTTTAGAGTGTCAGCTAACAGATAGGTCTTTTTTTGGATCTGAGATTGAGAAGACCGCTGTGCCTCTGCAACTTGAAATGCTTTTAATAATAAAAAAAAATTATGTATTCATCTAGACACACGAAGCAGTAAACACTCAGTAATGACAGAACCAACACAGAATCAGAATTGGCCTGTTTGACCTTGCAAAGCAGTACCAGTGGGCGCGGTTCACGGAACTCCTAAAGTGGATATTGATCGAGCTCTTTTGAAAGTTGGACATTCAGAACTTCTGACGCCACCGTTGACCAAATCGGCCTCATTGATTCCATGGTGAACGACAGTGGTAGAACAATCGTGGGGAAGTAAACGAGGCACTGAGGACAGGACCAGAGAGGCCCCTGCAGCATGCAATGCCACCCTCTCACACGCACAGAATCCAGACTCTTTTATCCTAAAGCCCAGGAATCCAGATTATGATTGGGGGTGTGGTGAGAAAAAAGTACATTTTGATGAAAATCCAATTAAAAGCGCGATTAATTGGGCACTTTGCTCGATGACTTTAAGGAGATGAGGATGAATCAAATAGGCTCTGTGCCCTGAAGGAATTTACAAGGGAGTGGGGGGTGGGTAGGTAGGAGCAAAATAAACAACAAAGGGATGAGTCCAGGTTTCCAAGGGAAGATTAGATTGAGATCAAGGCAGATAACCTGGAAGGAATATTGGAGTTACTTGCGACTGGCTTGGACCAAGGAAACCTGAGAAGAGGCAGACCATGAGAGATGTTCTGGTTAACACCTGCACTCCACCCCACCCTCCAATATGCTTTGCTGCCCAAAACGAAATTGGAAAACTTTGGTAAGGGGTGACTTTCCTTCGCAAATCATATTTAAATGAGACAGCTGTATTTTTCTGCTTCATGCTTAGCCAAATACTATTTAATTAACCTACTTAGACTTGTTGATTGAGGTTAATTAGACCCTAGGATTGATGTTAATTGCCATTGTAAACTGCCAAAGCTATAAGCAGTACATTTTGGATTTGGTTTAAAAAAAAATGAGGTAGAGGTCTATTTTCTTCGCTTGCTTGCTTTTTGTCTCTCTCCCTCCTTTAAGATAAAAAGGCATCCCCCCTTCCCTAATTGTGTTGTCCTTTGTTTTTGTTGTGGTTGATGGGTGGATGGGTTACTGAAGGGTCTGTTTCCTTTTGGTCAAGAATTCTTTAGACATAGAGGCAGTCCCTTTCTCTTGATCCCCCCTTCTCTCTCCTTTCTGATTACACCACACCTAACACATGCACACGTGTGCACACATACGCACACATATGTGCACATAAGCTTACACGCACACAAATGTACACACACAGCACGACCCACTCCTACTTTTCTCCCAACTTGCATGGACTTTTCTCAGGCAGCTGCACACTGTTGATCCGGGGGGAGATTGAAGGAAGGTCTGTGGCAATTTGAGGAGACCTTCAATGGACTAACAAAGATGATTAACTTTTTTGTAAAACGTATGTGTATGTGGTGGTGGTGATGTCTGAGGAGGGTAAGAGAGGCAAGCAGGTGTAGCAAGAGAGAAAAGAGAAAAAGCAGCATTTTCGGAGCCAGAAGGTGTGAGGGGCGTGATGTTTCCCCTGTTTTATCTTGGGGATAAGAGTTCAAATTCTGAAGGACAAACTCCTGTGCCAATAACGCCTCCTCTTCAGCTTTTAGCTCTTCTTTTCCAGAAACTCAGTTCCGCTAAAGCTGTCGCATTAAAGGTTCTCTCTCCTCACACGTGGAAGAGACGCAGCTACGTGTACCCAAGGCTGCGTGGATTTATACAAGATCTCTAAATGCATAGGTAATTTGGCCCTGAGCGCTGCGGGCAGTGAGCTGCTCTAGGGGACATTTTGATGCGCCACTGCCCACGGGCTTCACGGGATCCAGCTCCTGCCACCGCCTCCCTTTCTCTCGGTAAGTGACGGTTCTCTGCCACCCCTCACCCTCACCCACACCCGAGCTCTGACTCCATGGGTAGGATGGGTCTAAGTCCCCTCTAATGCCTGGATTGAGGTGGGCATGTCTGGCAGACACATCAATAACAAACTAGCCACGAAGATGGCAGACAAATCTCCATCTGTTCTCGTTGTCTTATGAGGTGGACTTGAACTTCAGGAACGCTGTAGCTGTGAGACTAGAAACTAGATCGCAAAACTGGGCAGCATGGACTTTCCTAGACCGGGAGACAAAAGGCATGCTTTTGTGTATGTGTATTTATGTGTTTGTGTCTGTTGAAGTGTCTTTTTTTTTTTTAATAACTTGATGAGTTTGGAGATATACATCCATGAACCATCATTGCAAACCATACTGTACACATACAGATCACCTCTAAAAGTTTCCTCCCACCTCATCCTCTTTTTTACTATTATGTGATAAGCACACAACATAAGATCTACCCTCTTAGCAAACATTTAAGTGTACAATACAGTATTGTTAACAATGGGCTCTATGTACTGTACACAGTAGAGCTTGTTTATCTTGTGTAACTGGAACTCTGTACCCTTTGACTAGTACCTTCCCCTCTCCCCTCCCTCTGGCCCCTGGTAACCACCATTCTGCTTCTATGGATTTGATTATTTTAGATTTCACAAAAGGTGATATCACGTACTGTTTGTCCTTCTGTGACTGACTTATTTCACTTAACATAACATCCTCTAGGTTAATCTGTGTTGTTGCAAACAGCAGGCTTTCCTTCTTTTTTAAGGCTGAATAATATTTTATTGTGTGTAGAGACCACATTTTCTTTATTCATTCACCCATCAGTGGACAATGCGGTGGCGTCCATGTCTGGGCTACTGTGAATAGCTAACATCGAACGCTTGGGAAAACGAATAGAATCTTAGCATCTCATCTTGTTCTGTTACCCATCTCCCTTTTCTTCCACAGCCCACTGGCTCTTCTGCTTGTATGTGTTTTCTTAATGATCAAAAATTCTTCTGATTTTCTGGTTAATATTAAGATCCCTTGGGTAATTCTACACTGGAGTTTAGACTACATTTGGCCAAGATGATACATCTTAAAACTCTCAGTGAGGCGAGATTCAGTTTGTCTCAAAGAATCCAGCATGAACATTTTCATTTGGTTTCTGCAGAAGGCTTAATTTTTATAATATTTTCTAAATTGAAAGGATGAATCATGTTTAAAAATGCATTTTTTTCTACTTAGAGTGGCCTTACCTGTGTCTTTACTAATGCAGATGTGTATGATGACAGCAACAGTTTAAAAATATTTTCAGTGTAATAATAATCTTAATAATCTTAATGGCTTAATAATCATGCCAGTTCTCCTTTTTCAAATAAACAAGTTTGAGATTGATGTTTGAACAACATTATAAAAGAGCTCGTTTATTTTGGTGTATGATTTAATAATTTAAGTTTTAAAACTGTATTTTTGTCTCTATCATCTTTGCAAAGTTGCTTCCTACTGTTAAGAGAAGTGGTATAAGTATTTTTGTGTTTATTCAATAAACATTTTTAATGTCATTATTATATGCCAGGCCCTATGCTAGGTGCTGGGGCTTCAGAGATAAGATATAGTGTCTGGTCTCAGGAAACTCACAGGTTACAGCAGGGAATGGTCAGGGTCATGACAGACTCCTTGGCTACAGGGCAGGGGCTCCAACTATGGCTAGAGTTCTGGCGAGTGGAAAAGCTTCCTGGAGATGATAACTCTAGAGGTGATTCTTGAGTAATGAGTGGAAATTAGTCAAGTTAGGGTTCAGGGTTTGCTTCCAGGAGATACTGACGATATTTTTAACCCAAATAATGTATACATTATTCTTAGGTTTTCACGCCTTGCTATGCGTGTATAAGAAAGTTCTGGAATTGTAAGATCCATGTATTTATAATTTATTTTTTATCTACTTCCCCAAACCACTTACACGGATGATGATGATGATGTGTGTATGTGTACATGTGTGTACATTTACACACACTAGGAATATATGAATGAAAACTAAACACAGAGTGAGAAGGGGGAATGAAATTAAAATTGTAGGCTAAGTTTTATAATTCAGTACTAAGTATACCTTTAATTACCACTATGCCAAGATATAGATGTGTTTGTTTTTTTTGTGTGTGGTACGCGGGTCTCTCACTGCTGTGGCCTCTCCCGTTGCAGAGCACAGGCTCCGGACGCGCAGGCTCAGCGGCCATGGCTCACGGGCCCAGCCACTCCACGGCATGTGGGATCCTCCCGGACCGGGGCACGAACCCGTGTCCCCTGCATCGGCAGGCGGACTCTCAACCACTGCACCACCAGGGAAGCCCATAGATGTGTTTTATACTTCTATTTGCCTAATAACATAATTAGGTGGAACAGACTAGCTCTTGGTACTAAATTCGAAAAGGAATATATTGTGTTGATCTCTATGTAAGGGACTTCAAGCGATTCTTATTTGAAATAGCCTTTGTTTCCATGGGCTTCTAGCAACACTGAGAAGATTTCAAGCCTGTATTCTTTGGCAAGTGCCTGGAAGGCAGAGTTCTACTGCTGATTGAAGGGATATACTAATTCATCAGACACTAGACACACAGGTAGCAAAGCTGACATTTCTTTGTGAAGGCTGAGGAGCCCTAGCTGAATACTTCCTTGTTGAGAAAGCTCTTCTCACCCCAGCATGAAACTTGGCTGGGGCCACACTTTCCTGATGTACAGTTTTGGATCTGCCTTGGTTTAAACCCCACTGTTCCATGCCATAAATCACGGACAAGATGACTGGGGCCTGGAGAACATCAAAGGGGCTGGTATTGCCAGTTGATCAGCCTGACCATGGAAGAACCTTGCCATGATTCCTGTGGAACAGTTGATCTCGAGTACCCCTGCCTCCGTATACTGGGAATTAGCTATGCAAGCTACCACAAAGGAACTAAACTATCCTCTAGGGTAGAGTTATTTAATATCTTTAATTTGAACAATGAAGATGGTTTGCCCCCAATCATGATTTTTGATTCCAGCATTATTTTTGAGTTATTCTTTTAGATGATCCATTTTTTTGGAGAAAAAAATGTTCACAGTAAGTCATGTCTCTAATCCATCTAGGAGCTACATCAAATTATTTAGACACGGAGAAAGAAGGGAGCTGGAAAACAGTCTTATTTCACTCCATTTGGGATTAAGATTGGATCTTTGAGAAAATTACTTCTGTCCTCTCAGATTGTTAGACTATTATTGTGTTATTATTGTTAGAATATATTATGACTAAGGCGTTGAAGACAATTTCCATCTATAGAACCAGAAGCTTATAATAGATAGAGCTAATACGGTGACACGCTGGGTGGAGAGGAGAGGACACGTCGGATGTCTGGAAGGATTGCCTGTGTGTCTTAGGTATAAGATAAAAATATGAACATATCTCACTCTTGTAAAACATTTCTGTTACTGGGGGCTTTAATATACATCAATGCTTTTGATTTTCACAGCAATCTTATGGAGCACAGGAGGGCAATAGGATTATCCTTGCTTTACCTATGATGGAACCGAGATGAAACTCTGAGAAGTTAAATGATATATTCATGATGACGGGAAATATGTAGCAAACTTGGGATTTGGACTTGGGTTTTCTGACTCCAAATCTAATGTTCTTTCTACTCTATTTAAACTGCAGTTCATTTCAAAGAAAGCTAATATAAAGTTTGGATGAATTCAGAAGTCAATTAATAGAAATTATGTACCTAAATGTTAAATTATGAATCATCGTGCAATATTCACCAACTGTAGCACTAGTGCAAGTTAAGATTAAACAAAATGAGGAACGTAGTAGTTTAAGTGTCTTCCTGGGTAAAATAAGTGTAATTAGATATTGACCTCTTTTGTGATGGGAGAGAGTATTTGTTACGATGCTCTTACGTCCTTGGGAACAATGAAAAGCTTTAGAGAACAGTTCAGAAATTCTGCTCAATTACAACAGCTGTCCAGTTCTTTCTGCTTCAGGAAACATGGTGCCCAATGTTGTGATCTCAAGCAGTATGTGCATAGGGTTGTGGTGGTCATAAAAGACATGGAAATAAGTCTCTTTGGTGGCCTTCTAGTTTAGATTCTTTGTGTCTTCCTTCCATTCCAACAACTCTGGGAATGCTTAATGATATCACTGAACTTCAACAACCACCAAAGCTGTGCCCCAGAGGGACAAAGTATGCTCTGTTCCTGAAAACATTTCGAGACATCCCTGTACAAATGTGTGATGAGCTGACGGAAGAAAACCTCCGCCCTCTTATCAGAGGCTCCCCCTCCCTTCCGCAGACTTCACTTGGATATCATCTGTGTTCTCAACTGGTGTCAAAACCCACAAGCCTTTTACTTGTCTGTCTGGATTGTTGATTCTTGCTCAGCATCACAGAAAGACTTTCTCCCTTGCGCTTCCCCTCTCGCCCTCCCTTTCCCTGTTAAGAAGAGCTGTCACTACTTCAGTAACTACAAGCAACAGATCATTTTATACTTCAATCCATAAATAAACATTTCTTCCTTTGAACTTCATTAAATTTGGATGTGTTTTCAGTTTGAAACAATCTGGCATCCCTATCATTGAGACATACAAAACTATAAAACTAGCAATTAATTTTTGTCTTTAGGAGTACTGGTGGTCTAGAAACTGTGAGTTTATGCCAACAAAAGCAAATGCAAACCTCAAACATGTAAACATAACACTTAAATAAGAAAATCACCAAGTGTCATGCTCAGTAGCTAAAGGAGATTATATGAAACTTGTTCCTGATGGTGTCCATCAAAATTCTCAGCTTGCTTAAAGAATACTGAAGTGTGAATTCTATTCCCTAAAACATTATTCATCTGAATAAAATAATGGTCCAATGAAAACCTAAAAATTAAGTTATAATTTGGCTGATCATGAAAATTTTGATAATATTTACTAGCACATAGCTTTCTACTAATTGTAATACATTAAAGATCTGAGTGTTTACTAGGTACAGAGAAAAGCACTGTACCAGATCCTACAAGGAAGTTATGACAGTTTCTTCTTTCAAAGAGAATATAAACTAGTGAAGGAGAAGACACCCAACCAAAAACAATTACCTATTGACTGTAATGCTAGCTTCCTGGAGACAGAGTGGCTTCCGAAGCTGGGTCATTGCAACTTCTGCCTTGGTGTCTTGGATTGCTCACTCTGGGGGAGACAGCCTTCTGCTGGGAGAACACTGTCAGCCCTCTGGGGAGGGCCATGTGGGAATCACTGAGGCCCCTTGCCACAGTCAACCAGGTGAGTGGGCCATGTCACAAGTCACTCCATCCTAGTAGAGTCTTGAGATCCCTGTGACCCTGGTCAACACCTGCTGCAACCTCAGGGGAGACTCTGAGCCAGAACCCCCAGATGAGCTGCTCCTGAATTCCTGGTCCACAGAAACTGTGAAGGCACTTAGCAATTATTCTTGTTTTCAGCAAGCACGTTTTGGGGGTAATTTTTTATCCAATAAGAGCTAACACTGATATCTAGTATGTGGTAGGTGTTATTTTGAGGGTCAAAATAGTGATCAAAATGGGCAATGTCTGTGACCACCCCCACAAGCTTATAATTTATCAAGGAGATAATCAATTAATGAGTAAACATGGGGGAGAATTCTGGGACAATGGCAGAGTAGGAAGCACCAGGAATCTGCCTCCCCACCTAAACAGCAATTGCACTGGCGGAATCTGTCTGATGTAACCATTCTGGAACTCTGGAGTGTGCTGAAGGCTTGTAGCTTCCAGAGGGGAGACTTGGTTGGGCAAATTGAGGTTGATTTTGATCAATTTCAGCTCTCAGCACAGTAGTAGCTACCCGTGCCTCACCACTGGCCACACAGCAGGCAGCTGTACACGTGTTCCTCTTGGAGCATCTTGAACATAGCTTGTGGGAACCAGGGTGGACGAAAAGAACCCTGCCCTCCAACAGCAAGGATCTGTGCTCCGATGGCTGACTGCTGCTTCTGATCAGGGGTGCAGACAAAGAGCCATGGTTGTTGCATCTCCCCCATTGTTGCAAGCCCCTCGCTCTCTCGTGAAGTGAGTTCCAGAGGGATTTAAAGGGCTAGTGCCCTTCTCCTTCCCCCTCCTTTCATTTTTTCCTTTTTCCCCTTTTGGAAGCCAGACATGAAAGACCAGGGCATTAAAAAACAACCACATACATGGGGAAAGTTAGAAAGTGACTGCACATGCCCAGGGAAAGTCTCAGAAAATACCTCAGATCACCTTCAGTTTATACCTCAAGTTGATCCTTGATGCAAAGACAGACTCTGGCAAAACCCAAACAAACAAATATACAAACAACAACAACAAAAACCTAAAAAAAGAACAAAATCAGCAAACCCTGGGGAAGGGGGGAGAATCTGATTTCCAGAGTTACCACATTAGAGTCAAATGTACAGTGTTCAACAAAAAAGTTACAAGGTGTACAAAGAAACAGGGAAATATGGCCCATTCAAAGGAAAAAATAAATCAACAGAAACTCCCTGAAGGGCCTAATGACAGATATACTAGACAAAGACTTTAAACAAATGTCTTAAAGGTGCTCAAGGAACTAAAGGAAGATGTGGAGAAAGCCAAGAAAAATAATGTGTGAACAAAATGGAGATATCAAGAAACAGATAGAAAACCTAAAAAAAAACCGAAAAGGTATTCTGGAGCTGAAAAGGGCAATAGCTAAAATGAACAGTTCACTAGAGAGATTCAACTGTAGATTTGAGCAGGCAGAGGAAAGAATTGGTGAACTAGCATATAGGACAATGAAAGTTATTGAGTCTCAGGAACAGAGAGAAAAAAGATTGAAGAAAAGTGAACAGAGTCTAGGATATCATGAGATGTACAAACATATGCATTGTGAGAGTCCCAGAAGGATAAGAGAGAGAGAGAGAAAGGTGAGGAGAGAATATTGGAAGAAATATTGGCTAAAAACTTCCCCAATTTTATGAAAAACATGAATATAAATATCCAACTAGCTCAATGGACTCCAAGTGAGATGAACCCAAAGAGAACTATGGTGAGACACATTATAATCAAATTTTCAAAAGCAAAAAGCAAAGAGAGAATATTGAAACCAGCAAGATAGAAGCAAATCATCCCATGCAAGTGATCCTCAACAAGATCATCGGCAGATTTCTCCTCAGAAACTTTGGAGACCAGAAGACTGTGGGATGATATATTAAAAGTGCTAAAAGGAAAAACCTGTCAATCAAGAATCCTGTATCAGGCAAGACTGTCCTTCAGAAGTGAGGAAGAAATTAAGACATTCCTGGATTAAAGAAAAGTTTTACAAGATGAAAGAATTATGGGGATGGATGGTGGCGATTGTTATGATAATATGAATGTATTTAATACCACTGAACTGTACACTTAAAGTGGTTAAGATGGTAAATGTTAAGTTCTGTGTATTTTAGCACAATAAAAGAAAAGAAAAAAAGAATAGAGTAAATATGATGGGGCCATACATAATATTTTGACCAACAATTAAGACTGAATGTGAGACATTTCAAATGAATTGTAGTTATAAAGCTATAGGGGTCAAGAGAAAATGAAGGTGACTGCTTGACTTGAGGAGTTGGAGAATAGCTCCCAGGAGAGGTGGGCTTGAGGGGGCTTGGAGGGAAGGGCACATGTGATTTAGATAGGCTGAGCACAGGAGGAAGGGCACGCCAGGTAGAAGGAGAAAAATAAGCAAAGACAGCAAGGTGGGAACTGCCACCATGCTTGGGATGTGGCAAATGAATCAGCTGAGGCAGAATCAGGGACAGAAGCATCAGGACTTGTAAGGGAGACTTGCTGCCTGCCTAAGAAGGTCAGATTTGCACCCTGAGCAACAGAAATCATTGGAGATTTTTGAGTTGGTACATGGTGGTACAAGATTTTAAAATTGGCTTACCACTTCCAGGAGTATTTATTAATCAACTGCTCTACGTCTGCCACTCTTGCTAGGCATTTTGTGAGACCAAATTAATAATGAACCACCCTTGCCCTCAGGGGATGTATTCTCACCGGAGATATAAAATACATTCAACTTGAGCAGTGGAAATCAGTATCTCTCTGCTTAAAACAAGAAGGGAGCAACAACTCAGAGGGTCAGTGTAGTTCATGGTAATAACAGATGTTTATATTGTGCCTACTATGTGCTAAAGATTACTCCAGGGCTTTGCATGTACTAATTCAGTTAATACAACACCTATGTGACGTAGGTACCATTAGTATCCCTGTTTTACAGATGAGAAAACGGACACATGGAGAGTTAAGCAACCCACCCAACATCTGAACCAGTTGAGTAGATGAAAGAATTAAATCCAGACAGTCTGGATCCTAGGCTCTTACTAACACTATTGCCCCTCAAATAGTAGGTTAGACCTATTGATGACCGGAATATACCAACCCATTAACTTGTTTATATCCCCCTTCATTAACCTGTTTAATTTGTAGTCAGTATAAACTGTTAGTCATTATCCAGTTTGAGAGAGTAAACCTTATATCAACTTTGCTGAACTCTTGTTTCACTGGATAAAATGCTACTGTAATTGCTTTGTAACACACTAGAAGTTGACTTAAACATAGACTGTTTCTTTTAGTGATACATTGCACACCTATTCTTTTTTCTTTTTCTTTTCACATCTTTATTGGAGTATAAATGCTTTACAATGTTGTGTTAGTTTCTGCTGTACAACAAAGTAAATCAGCTATATGTATACATATATCCCCATATCCCCTCCCTCTTGAGATTCCCTCCCACCCTCCCTATCCCATCCCTCTAGGTCGTCACAAAGCATCGAGTTGATATCCTTGTGCTATGCGGCTGCTTCCCACTAGCTATCTATTTTACGTTTGGTAGTGTATATATGTCCATGCCACTCTCTCACTTTGTCCTAGCTTCCCTTCACCCCTGTGCCCTCAAGTCTGTTCTCTACATCTGTGTCTTGATTCCTGCCCTGCCATTAGGTTCATCAGTACCGCTTTTTAAAATTCCATATATATGTGTTAGCATATGGTATTTGTTTTTCTCTTTCTGACTTACTTCACTCTGTATGACAGAGTCTAGGTCTAGCCACCTCACTACAAATAACTCAGTTTCGTTCCCTTTTATGGCTGAGTAATATTCCATTGTATATGTGTGCCACATCTTTATCCATTCATCTGTTGATGGACACTTAGGTTGCTTCCATATCCTGGCTATTGCAAATAGTGCTGCAATGAACATTGTGGTACATGTCTCTTTTTGAATTATGGTTTTCTCAGGGTACATGCCCAGTAGTGGGATTGCTGGGTCGTATGGTAGTTCTATTTTTAGTTTTTTAAGGAACCTCCATACTGTTCTCCATAGTGGCTGTATCAATTTACATTCCCACCAACAGTGCAGGGGGGTTCCCATTTCTCCACACCCTCTCCAGCATTTATTGTTTGTAGATTTTTTGATGATGGCCATTCTGGCGGGTGTGAGGCGATACCTCACTGTGGTTTTCATTTGCATTTCTCTAATGATTAGTGATGTTGAGCATCTTTTCATGTGTTTGTTGGCCATCTGTATGTCTTCTTTGGAGAAATGTCTGTTAGGTCTTCTGCCCATGTTTGGATTGGGTTGTTTGTTTTTGTGATATTGAGCTGCATGAGCTGCTTGTATATTTTGGAGATTAATCCTTTGTCAGTTGCTTCATTTGCAAATATTTTTTCCCATTCTGAGGGCTGTCCTTTCGTCTTGTTTATGGTTTCCTTTGCTGTGCAAAAGCTTTGAAGTTTCATAATTATTTTCTTTAACATCTTTATTGGAGTACAATGTCTTTACAATGGTGTGTTAGTTTCTGCTTTATAACAAAGTGAATCAGTTATACATATACATATATCCCCATATCTCCTGCGTCTTGCGTCGCCCTCCCACCCTCCTTATCCCACCCCTCTAGGTGGTCACAAAGCACCGAGCTGATCTCCCTATGCTATGCGGCTGCTTCCCACTAGCTATGTTTCACATTTGGTAGTGTATATATGTCCATGCCACTCTCTCACGTCGTCCCAGCTTACCCTTCCCCCTCCCCGTGTCCTCAAGTCCATTCTGTACATCTGCGTCTTTATTCCATAATTATTTTTTAAAAACAGTAAGCATTGTGATGGCACTCACAGTGCAGCAGCATTGACAGCATGTATAGAATACACACGGTACGTGGAAAAAGCACAGACCCAAGAGTCAGAACCCTGAGTTCTAGTTTCTGTCTTGTTGGTGGTGTGACCCTGGGAAAGTCACCTTCCTGACCCTGGTTCTGCATGGAGGGGCTCACAGGGCCTGCTGATCCCTGTTCCCAGGTGAAGAAGATAAAGATGTGAACACTCCAAGAAAACCATGAACTTGGGCTGGGAACTTAATTCCCTGTAAAAAGGATCCTCTGTGAAGAGGAGAAAATTCCCTTTTTCACAGGCTTGTTTGGAGGATTCAGTGGATATTAGTTGTGAAACGCAATTGCTGAATAAACATTAGGTACACCTAGACGATCAGATGTTAGACGCATGTAAAGTCGTAGTATTTTTACTTTTCTTGGTTGTATCTCACAATTCTCTGAAGTTTCCAGGCTGAACTGGGAAAGTTCTGGAATACCACAGTAGGGCTTGTCTAGTGTTTTCTTTCCACCAACTTGTTTTGAAAGCAGAAGTACTGGAAATATTGCATAAAAACCCAGGCTGGCTAGATGTCAAGCCCTATTTCTAGACCAGAGTGGTTTGGATCTGGTTGAATAAGATTCTGAGCATTTGGATGTGGAGACAAAACTGAACCTCAGCAAACTGAGAAATGACAAACAAACTGAAAATTTGCAAATTATGGGACGGTTTAGGGGCTATGGGCAAACGTCCATTAGCAGCTAGGATGCAATTATCAAGCATGTTTTTAGACTCTGTCCAAAGGGCCAGTTTTTGTTTTCAGTTGTTCTCTTTTGAAGTGAAATTCCTGCTTGCCTAGGACTTGTCAGCCATAGTCATTAGAAGAACAGCATATTGTGGTCAGTTCCCTGTTAAATTTCTGCTTAAAGATCATTACATTGGCAATGACTAGTTTGTGCTCACTTTATAATTCTTCTTTTTCAAAAGTTATAATAATTACTGGACTAATGACAATCTTGTTTCCTTATTGTTATGTGAGATTATTACATGAATTAACAAGTAATCATAATTATGTGTAATGATAAAATTATCTTGTAAAAGTTCCATTGAGTCCCTTTTCTGTACCAGACAATGTTGAACGCCGAGGGTGGAAGGGAACGAGACCTGGGCCCTGGTGCTTTGTAGGAGAGGCAGACAAGCTGGCGGCCAATGGTGATGCAGTGGAACGTGCTCGGTGGTCCAGATGCCACTCCACCTGTGATGAAGATGGAGGTGGTTGTTTAGCATCAGTGAAGTGCCACGAGCTTCAGTGCATCTTCTCTGTGCTGTTCCCAACTCTTGCACTGTAACTCTATTTTGCAGACGAGGAAACCGAGGCTCACAGAAGTAACACGCAAAACTGCACGTGAATCCGTGTGTGTCTGTCCCCAGCTCTTCCCATTTGCTGTGTTTCAAAGGTGCTCCTGGGTACCCCTGGCTGCCTCTTTATATGGAAACCATGAAAAAGCTGGGCTGCTCACTTGGAAGACCCATCCAGGGCTTGGTAAGGGGTGTGGATTCTTCTTGCACAAAATGATGCCCCTGGGGTAGGGGGAGGTGGGGAGAGTTTCCATTTCCCTTTATCCCGGCAGGGGCAGCCCCGGCTTCTCCAGCTGCCACTGTGTGTGCAGGAGGAAAAGCCCTGCACCAGCGGCCACCTCTGTCCTGCTCAGTCCTCGCAGGAAAGTAACATGTTACACGGTGCCGTGAATTTTTAATGACTTGAACTTGAAAAGTAGTTTCAGAAGGTGAGCAAACTACTACGTTATTTGAGCCCTGCCGCTCAGCCTTCCTCTCCCAATGTAGTTTTCAAGGAAATATGGCTGAAATGTCAGTTGTCAGACGATGAATATTTTAAAGAAAATTCTATTATGCATCCAAGGTTCACTCAGCTTGCTAATGAGAGTAATGAGGACAGTTACTTTTCGGGAAAGGAAGTGAGATCATTCTTGCCACTTACCGGGGGCTGGTTTGACAGGCATCTGCTCTGAGCACAGGGCTATGTCTGGGGAAATCACAGCCACTTGTTGTAACCTCACCCGGTAGGAAAAGCCCCACCTTACAAAGGTTGGGAGCTCTGTCTGTGGCAGAGAGCTGGCTGCAAACTGTTTTTATTCTTCTTGCTGATCGTTGAGGTAGAAGCCATCACCTGATGAATATTCAACGGGTGAAGTTAAAAAAAAAAGAACATCTCTGCTCTCCTGCAAAACCCTCTGTGGCCCAAACTGAAAGAAATTCCAAAGGCAGGAGAGGAAAACCAGGCGCATCACCTTCCTCCTCGACAAGACTGCTCTGCACGGATGCTGGGAAAGTTCTGACCCAGGGAAGGTAAGGGAAATACATTTTCAAATTATCTCAGAGAAGTAGCCAGAGAGAAGAGACTCTGACCTTGAAATGAAGAGAATATGAAAAGTGAGCCAGGTGTATCCCTGTTACGGTTGCTACCTGTGATCCAGTAGAGGATGTCTGGCTTTTACCTTGAGTTGGGGATGGAGGTTTGGGCACAAAAGGGAGAAAAAGGACCGCATTGTGTTCCTGCAGGGAATGCAGCATTGCTTGGAGTCAATAAATAGCACACGACACATTTTTACAAAGGAGAAAGACAGGAAGGAATTCTTTCTCCATGAGCTGTGTTAAGAAGTCGGTTTTGCAAGTCATGCAACTCTTACTTGTCAGGCTACAATGGAAGTAGTGGGTATTTTTGCCTGTGCTGTTGCAGCAGGATTTGCTGAACCGCGTGGTTGCAGAGTGACCATAACCCATGACAAAAGGGTGAAGTCGGCACCGTCTGCGTCTCTCACTGTCCTGCCTGTGCTGGTCTCTGTTCCCCATGCCATTCTCATGGCTGTCCCCAACTCGTCCCCTGTCATCATGGCAGCTCCCACGAGTTACTACCCAGCGATGGTTTGCTTATTGCGAAAACAGCATCAAGAGGGATAAACAACAAGGTCCTACTGTAGAGCCCAGGGAACCATAGTCAGTATCCTGTGATAAACCACAATGGAAAAGAATATGAAAAAGAACGTGTGTGTGTGTGTATATATATATATATATATATATATATATTATATATATGAATCACTTTGCTGTACAGCAGAAACTAACACAACATTGTAAACCAACTACACTGCAGTAAAATAAATTTTAAGAAAAAGGAACTGAGAAGCCAGACACCCATTGAGGAAGAGTATAGAATATTCTTGATAATAAAAACTGCAGAAGGACTTCCCTGGCAGTCCAGTGGTTAAGAGTCCATGCTCCCACTGTAGGGGGCACAGGTTCGATCCCTGGTCAGGGAACTAAAATCCCGCATGCCACTTGGCACGGCCAAAAAAACAGAACAAAACAAAACAAAACAAAAAATCCAGCTGCATGGATACTGTGCTCTCTAGATACCTGGTATTATTAGGCATACTATAGCTTGTTGAATCTGCACTGGGACACAATGGCTTATGGAAAATCTTCTTCATTTTACAAATAAGGAAAATGGGGCTCAGAGAGCTTAAGTGTTTTGGCTGAAATCACACAGCTTTAAATGGAGCAGCTGGGGTTTGAACCCAGGCCAGTATCACCCCACAATCTGTGCTCCCCCTTTTCTCTTTCTAGGAGGAGAAGGAGGTAGACTGGTCTTAGGGTGAGGGGCTCTGGCCAGCTTCTCTGGGCAGTTGGGGAGTTAGAAGAAGCCCTTTCTCTTTTATTGCTGGTTTGTGGCTTCCTGGTCTTGGATGGTCGTAACCTGGCTTCAGGCAGCTGTGGCATCTCAGTGGCCAAGCACACAGGGGAGAGGAAAGGGGCCGTGCGTGAGGACGTTCCAGCATCAAATCGACACCCACCCAGAAACACGGTTGCAGTGGGACTGGCCAGGAGGCTTGGGCAAGTCCCGGCAAGTAAAAGGTGGAACAGAGATGCTGGATGGCGGGAAAAATGCACACACGTGGTTCCACGCTCCAAGTGTGGCAATTTGATAACAGAAACAGAGGTCCCGTTTTCACTTAAAAATACTTAATGTAGTTTTTCCAGCCCCATAAAAAGTTCTGAGTTTGTGATACAATGAAATAGTGCCTAATGGAAGGGTGGTGTAACTCAGCGGCAGAGAGCACAGCAGACTTTCTCGCCGTTAGGATCTGCTGATGCAGCTTCCAGGGAGGGGAGCATTCTAGGGAACCTAGTCATAATCACTGGTACTTACCAATTCGCTGCTCCGTGCAGACACTTCATGTATTTCATTCCCACTAGGACATAAAACAGCCCTAAGAAGAAATACTGCTTATATGTGGAATCTAAAAATAGTGATACAAATGAATTTAGTTACAAAACAGAAATAGAGGCACAGACAAAGAAAACAAACTTATGGTTACCAAAGGGGAAGGTGGGGGTAGGGGGAGGTAGGGGAGGTGGGAGGATAAGTTAGGAGTGTGGGATTAGCAGATACACACGACTATATACAAAACAGAAAACCCACAAGGGCCAACTGTATGCACAGGGAACTATATTCAATATCTTGTGATAACCTATAAGGGAAAAGTATCTGAAAAAGAATAGACTTCTATATATGCATAACTGAATCACTTTGCTGTACGCCTAAAACAAATGCAACATTGTAAATCAACTCTACTTCCATTAAAAAATAAATAAATGAAAGAAAAAGAAAAAGAAAGAAGTAACTACTATTCCCCCATTTTCCGAAGAGGGAACTGAAACTCTAAAATGTTGATTTATTTGCCAAAGACAACACAGGGATTTAAGCAACAGGATAGGGATTTGAACTCAGACCCGACGCCAGAGCTGCATTTCTGCTAGTTCTCTGATCTTTGCTACGCACAGTGGGGCTGCTTTGTAGCTTCTTTATCATTTTATCCTGTGTGTAGACATGGTACCACCATGTCATAGGACATCCAAGGTCCCTACCCCCGTTCAGGTGACTGACATAACTCAGTTGTTCACAGTGACTGGGGTTTCCATGCCTAAAGCTGGTGTTCTCCGTTGGGTCCCTCTACCTGCTCCCTGGCCTTGTGCCGGAAGGCTCCATCCCACTCCCCTGGGGACTCCACAGTGCCTCTTTTGGATGGCTTCCCTGGTCCTGGAGGGGACATCTCGTCCCACCAACAAGGCACAGAGGATCTTGCTGGGAACTCAGGTCATATTTCCCTCCTAAACTTCTCCTGGGTTGGGGAAGTGAAAATGGCCCTTGGAGTCCAAAGAAGGGAGGGAAAGAGGGGGTTAGTGAGCAGATGACTACTTCCAGAAAACCTGTGTGGGACCTGCCCTGGGTTTAGTTAGTTGTTCTCCAGTTAGGGGTTAGCCAGGGATGGCTGGGCCCTTTTGAGGTAAAGACTACAAAACTGTTGTTACCAACCAGGGTTCTTGGCCTCCTTAATCAATAGAAATTGGTCAGAGTCCCGACAAATAATTCAGGCAAGGCTTTATTGGGGCCCCTGCTGCCACAGGAGGGAGTGAAAACAAGTAACAGTTTCCCTTGCTCACTCGCTCCCTGAAGGGGGGCGAGCTTGTTCCTTATATGGGGTAAGGGTAGGGGTGTGCCCAGGAGTCGGGCCACAGGGGTGGCTTAGGTCGTTTTCCCACCCCTTTGGAGGTGTTGAGTGCAGGGGGCCTGCGCACTACCCTGCTTTTGCTCCCAGCTCTCCAGAAGTGGCAGGTGGGCTTTTTGGTCTCTTTGTATCTTGTTGTCCATAATTTGCCCCAACTGTGCATGCACACAGTTATTTTCAGTCCCTTATGGTTTCTTTGTATTTTGTTTCTGGAGGAGATGTTTGTCCAGGTGCAAGCACCACAGCAAAGTGTCCCAGGTCCCAGGTCCCAGCCTGTCTCACTGTGACCAGCAAATTAGATACAGAGCCCGAGAAGAGGTCCATACAAGCAAGGGGCCTTGAGGCTGATGCATCATTAGCTGCACAGTTTTTACCTTGATTTTGGTGAAGAGCCTTCGAGATGTTGGAGGTAGTGGGGGATGGCTGCTCCCCACACTTGCTATCAGGTTACAATGAACTGGATTTTTCTCTACAGACATTTATTAGCCAAATATTCAGGCACAAACAGTTTATCAACCTGTTCTGCACTCAGTGTAACCCCAGCTCCTGGCCTTTTAGAGGTTCCAAACCCAAAGGGTCTGTCTGTCAAGCTGGCAGCCCCCTGGAGGCGGGATTCTGTGCCTTCTGGGGGCACCAGGTGCCCGACTGCACCCTGCACTGGGGATCAGACTCCGAGTGGATCCCTCAGGGGCACCCCATGCAAGCCACGTGGTGGTGTCTTCCCAGTTCACGCACGGATGGGAGTGTCTCGAAACGGTTTTAGTGAATCCACACTGAATACCTTTAATTTCACCAGTGGAAGACAATTCCTAATATCCATCATGCTCCTTAAAAGTCACCAATTTAGCAAATGAAAACCCATTTTTGACACTTGTATGCTCATTCACAAAATGTTAGTTTTAAAAATATAGCAGTGCGTACATCCCAAACATGTACTCAACATCCCCGTCCATCCCCATAACTCTTTTTATCTTGTAAAACTGAAACTCTGTCCCCGTTCAACACTGCCTCCCCACCTTCCCTTCCTCCTGTCTCCTGACAGCCATGATTCTACTTTCTGTCTCTATGAATTTCAGTATTCTGAGTATCTCATATAAGTGGACTCATACAATGTTTGTCCTTTTGTGACTGACTTATTTTACTTATCAGGTCCTCTAGGTTTATTCGTGTTGTAGCAAGGGTCAGAATTTTCTTCCTTTTTAAGCCTAAATAATATTCCTTTGTATGTAGACTCCACATTTTGTTTATCCCTTCATCCTTTGATGGACACATGGGCTGCTTCTGCCTCTTGGCTATTGTGAAGGATGTGCCACAGATATCTCTTCCAGATCCAGCTTTCAGTTTTTTGGGGTATATAACCGGAAGTGGGATTACTTGATCATATGGGAATTCTAATTTTCATTTTTTGTGGAATCGCCAGACTGTTCTGCAAACTGTCCATTTTGGTGCAATACCAATAACAGAAGGACTCCGTGTATGGGTCTCTCTGACTCAGGGCTGCAGAGCCTCTCTGAACAGGGCATTCCAGAGAGCACGTAGGAGCTGACCATTCCTAAAATGAATGAGTAAACTCACTGCTTCTTACTGAGATATTACAGCTGGTAACTCACAGCTGCATGAAATTCTCTTTTCACAAAGAGGATGGGAAGCCCTTTGGCAATAGAGATCAAGTCTAGTACTTCTTTATTTCTTTCCTTTGCCTTAGAGTAGTTATTCATTTGAAAGAGGCAGATTGGCAAGAAAGAGCACTGACTCGAGGTGGAAAACCCTTCTGTTTTTCCAGTTCAGGTCTCGAGTCTTTTCTTTCTGTGATAAGGGAATCTTGGGCAATTTCTCCTCCTTGAAACTACAGAAGTCCCATCCAGACCTTACAAGGATGATGTGTTGTTCAAATACCACAGCTGAGAGCCCGGGTCCATCTCTCCTACACGAGTATCGTCGCTCACTGACAGTGGTTTTCTGAGGGAAAAAAAGGTGGGATTTCTTGATCCATGATTTACATCCAGATATGCTGCCGCCCAGCCACCTGAGCTCATTCCCCCACGTCACACAGAGTGGAGGACAGCTCTTGCAGGGCAGTTTGAGGCAGAAGCCCCCACCCTTTGTTCTCATCTGACTGGGAGATTTGATGGCGTGGGGGAGGGGAGGCAGGGGAAAGGAGGCAGGGGTAGCAGGGGTAGGTGGAGCTGAGTTTCCTCTTCAGATTCTGGGATGACAGCTCAAGCTGTCACCTCAGCCTGTCTCAGCTGCTTAGTGTTTCGCTGCTCCATCTTACTCTCCAATTAATGGTTCTAATCAGTGACTTAAGCATGTATCAGATCAAAGGACAAAAACCAGAGCCCTGGGCCCTGCCCGGCAGGCTGTAGGCTTACACTGAGGTTTGTTGCAGAGACTTTGACTAACGTTTTTCTGGGGAAAAAAGTAAGACATCTCCTCTTTGTTTTTAATTAATGCAGTCACCAGTTTTTTCATCCCAAAGTATCACATGCAGAAAATGAAAGAAGTCCTTGTATAAATAATAAGAAAAAAAAGGTTCTCTCTATTAGTAATGGAAAGCATTTTCAAGGTAGGCTTGGCACCTCCTGCAGGTGAGATCTCTCAAAAATCATAACATAAATTATAGATTTGTCCAAGTCTTTTCACGATAGGATATTAAGAGTCTTGTATTAATATCTTACCTTGTGTTGTAAAGAAAAAGAAAAATATATATAAGAACCTTTTATCTAGCTTATCACATGAGTCCTTCTGACTCAACTAAAATGCAAAATCTTCTAGCTTTTTCTTGGAGTTGTTTTTTTTGTTTTAGTTTAGTTACAGCCTTGAAAAGGATTCTGTGAAAAACATTATTCTAGGGATTTGTTTTTGTCTCTCACCAGTTTCTCTGGAAAACTTGATCAGGGATGTGTAATGGATGATTTCATTTCATTTGACCTGTCAGATCTGAATCCTTGGCCAGAGACAGGATGGAGGAGCTGAGTGTCCTCCAGTGATTTGCCAGGTGGAGTATTAACTGTCAGTCACCGGGGTGGGAAGCTAGGAGCTCAGGCCCTTTTGGGGATGGTTTATTTCCTTTGGGTCTGTTGTGTTAAATCTCCTGAAATGTGCTAGTTGGAGCACGCCATCTTTAACTCCCGTTCTCACTGTGAGATGTGTCCCTAGGACTTGCCAAGAGAAGTCAAACTGATTTTACATCCCTCAGCAGCATTGCCTGACCGCTAGTTGCTACCTACTTTCTATTCTTCCAGAAGAGGTTTCCTCAGTACTCACCCCCTCCTCACAATCTCACATCGCCAAACCTGTGACTTCACTGAGTTTCCCACCTGTGACTCCTCTCTTTCTTTAGCAGATTTGGTAATGGACTTGAAACAAACAGGGCACAGTGGCAGGCAGGCAGGACACGAACCCACTGGAATCCATTCTTTCCTTGTAACGTTGTGCTTGGACGTACATCAGCCCGTCTGTGCATTGCAGCCCTTGTAAGAAGTTGGCAGGGAGGGTATGTTTTTTGCTACCACAACTGTTATGGACTGAATGTTTGTATCTCTCCCAGATTGATATGTTGAAGCCCTCCCCCCTCCCCTACGGTGATGGTGGCCTCTGGGGAGGTGATTAGGACTAGATGGGGTCATGAGGGTGGAGCTCTCATGAATGGGATTAGTGCCCTTCCAGGAGTCCTGGGAGCTGGCTTCCCTCTCTGCTCTCTGCCGTGTGAGGACACAAGTGAAGTCAGCAGTCTGCACCCTGGAAAGAGGGTTCTCACCAGAACCTGACCATTCAGGCACCCTGATCTCAGAAGTCCAGCCTCCAGAACCATGAGAAATAAGTTTCTATTGTTTCTACTGAAGTTTCTACTAAAGCCACCAGTTTATAGTACTCTGTTTTAGAGCCTGCGCTGACAGAGACACCAATTTTACAGATGGAGACGTTGCTGAAGGTCACGTGTCCAGCAAAAGACCAGCCCAGCTTGAATGGGGAGGGATTTCTGGGTCCTTCCATGATGTGACACTGCCTCTTGGAAATTGGTGTTAGAAGGTCCGAGGAATAAACGGTTGATGTGAAATCAAAAGACACAGGTTTGAGCGCAGGTCTGGTTACCTCCTACTCCTATGCCCTGAACCCCTGTTCCATTTTCTGTGCTGTAGGAAAGTACAGGATCACTGGAGGGATCGAATAAAATTGCATGGTGACAAGCTTGTAACGATCCCTCCACCCCTCCACAAAACCCCACAAAGCTATTAAAAATGTTTAAGTTGCCCGCATTTTGCATCTGACAAGTTCATTAATTAAGCGCTCTCTGTAGAAGGGGTGGTCTGGAAGGAGAGAGGGGAGAAAGCCTGGGTGCAAGAGCTCTGGGAATGCTGCTGCCTTGGTCTTTATGGTTTTAGCAATAACAAAAGAGGAGACCTTAACAAAGAAAGCGAAAGAACTTCCCATGATATCAAGTAGTTCCTTTATTTGTAAACGAATGGGTGGAATAATTAAAGAAAAATCACAACTGCTTTCTTAGAACGTGAATTCACTGATTTGTCAGCAAATACTTAACGATGATGCAATATATACCAGCCACCGTTCCAGGGGCAAGTTGAAAGCAGCACAGACAAGCTCCTTTCTCTTCTGGGTCTTACCTTCCAGTGAGGGAACAGAGACAATGAAGAAATCACGCAGGAGTACACAAGAAATCACTAGTGTTGTGATGAGAAAAAAAAAACCAGGGAGAGGCCAGCTAGAAAGACCGGGAGGCTTCCTTAGATTGGAAGGCGAGAGAAGGCGTCTGGGAGGAGGTGACGTTTGTACCACATCCTGAATGAGGAGGCAGCCATGCGAGCAAGGGGCAGATCAAGCAGCCAGGGAGTCAGACCGGCACCTTGACTCTCTGTGCCAATGGAGAGAAACATGGAAATGAGCATTCTAAAATTGTGGCTAATTCAAAAGTGATACATGTTTGTCCTTGAATATATTGTTAAAGATACACATCCAGAAGGCTGATGCATTCTCCTCATGCCACACTTGCATCTCAGAAACTCAGATTTGGTTCACTACTCCAGGTCCTGCCTGGGCAGGTGCAGAAGGCGTATGGGGTGTCTGTGAAAACACACAGTTACAAGCCTGGTGCAACCACAGTCCCCACGGAGTGAGACTTGTGAGATGTCCTGAAGGATTAGGCTTCCTGAAGGGAGTGCCTTATTCTCTCTGTTTAGGAGGAGAACGATAGAGGCTGAGAAGTTAGCTTAGGTTGAATGAAGACGCAAGTTTGGCTATAGCAACTGGCAAGCAAAGTCTGGGGCCAATGACCAGATAGGTTTGGCTGAAGCAAGAGGTTTTCCGAGGGACTAAAGAGAAAGGACCATAGTGAAAGAGGATGGGGGTCTGATGGAGGGCATCCAAGGGTGAGCCGAGGCACTTGGATTTCACAGAGCAGGCGGTGGAGGGCCTTGGTAGTGCTTGGAAGTGGATTTGTTGTAGACGGGACACCCACACGTGTCCATCTCCCTGGAGGAGGACGCCCAGAGAGCCTGTTTCCTCCCTCTCACCCCCATCACTCCCCTTCATCCCTCCCGTACCAGTCGGGCCAGTCCGGGAAGCTGGGCTCATGCCTCACTTGCCTGGTTAAATAGGCTCCTCCTTTCAGATGTAATGGTCCCCTCCCCTGAGCGCCCAGGTTTATAAGGCAAAGGTCTCCATGACAAAGGCATAGCGGAACTATCTAGTAGAATTTACGCCCAGCCATGCCAGAGAAAGCTAATGTTTGGAGTGTCCATCAGTTAGTGGAAATTCGGGACTAGCCTCATGCTCGGGTCAGTCTTGGAAGGTAAACAGAAGCTTCCATCTGACAGAAAACAAACAGAGGCTTAGAAACCAGTCTGGCACTCAGCAGTCGGTGGACATTGGTCAGGGATCTGGTTTCCTTGCTTATTCCCTTTCAAAAGTTAAAGTTGCCCTGCGATATTTGTCACTTAAAAGCTTTCACTGCTTTCTCATTTCTTTTTTTTTTTTATTAATTAACTAATTTATTTATTTTTCGCTGCTTTGGGTCTTCGTTGCTGCATGCGGGCTTTCTCCAGTTGTGGCGAGCGGGGGCTACTCTTAATTGCAGTACGCAGGCTTCTCATTGCGGTGGCTTCTCTTGTTGCGGAGCACAGACTCTAGGCACACGTGTTCAATAGTTGTGGCTCGCGGGCTCTAGAGCACAGGCTCAGTAGTTGTGGCGCACGGGTTTAGTTGCTCCGCGGCATGTGGGATCTTCCCGGACCACGGCTCGAACCCGTGTCCCCTGCACTGGCAGGCGGATTCTTAACCACTGAGCCACCAGGGAAGTTCTGCTTTCTCATTTCTATACTGACTTGCCCTCGTACACTCTCTCTCTTTCTCGTTATCTGTCACCCTACAGTTTTTCCTGGGATGAAATTCAGTCCTACTACATTCCCAAAGCCACTGCAACCTCTTGCAGAGATCAGGAGGGGTAACTGGGCCTCCCGTATCTGGTCTTCTTTTAGTAGAGATGTGATTAAGCCTCAAACCTAAAGTTTGGAAAGAAAAAAAAAGTAATTCTAGCTACAGTTATTTTCCAATCGCTTTGCAAATCTCTCTCTCCTTCTCTGTCATTCATTCCCAAAAATAAACAGCTTGCTTTTAAAATTCTTTTGTCTTGGTGGCTCTTTTCAGGAATTTGGGGTGTAGCTCTCAAATGGCACCTCTAAATTCCAATTCCTCTGCCACACTCGCCATGCAACTGTAGGTGAGCCATGATTCTTTAGTAAATGGGAGGATGTATTTCAGGAAGGCTGCTGTGGTTTTTGTCAGCAGCTGTTGCGGGGAAATGCACACCATAGTCTTAGCTGTAATACTTACCAGTATGTCTCTATGATTGTAATATGGCAACTCATACCATACTAAATGGTCACCAAAGGAAACGTATGCTTGATTTGCGCTACTTCAAAGAAAAGTAACCTCAAGTGAATTATATTCGATTTTAAAAGTACCTGAAGATTTCATGTAAGCATTTCTGTCTCTGTTAATATGCTGATCAGGCAAAATTACAAACTAGCTAGTTATACACCCTCACATCTCCTTTGGGAGCCCTCCTTCCCCAAATTCAAAGCTGAACCTCCTTTTCTGTGCCAAGTACTCTCATTCTGCTCAAACCCATCTGGGCAGAAAATAAGTGATGGATTATTTGAACAAATAGCCAAACGCATATTCAGAGCTAAGTGATCTGATAAGATAATCCACTTCACCCAGAAGTGAGACTCACTAATAAGCATATGTCTCTGAGAAGTGTTAGTACCCTAGAAAAGGTAAAGCAACAATAATAACAAAAGAAAAAAGAAAGAAAGAAAGAAAGAAAAAAGAAAGAAAGAAAGAAAGAAAGAAAGGAAAAAGAAAGAAAGAAAGAAAAGAATACATTCATGAGATTAGTCATTGGAACATTATTTGCAATAGCAAAAGATTGGAAACAACTCAAATATTTATCAATACAGGCAGAACTAGTTGAAAACTGTGATACATATACGCAATGGAGTACTAGACAGCTATAAAAAGAAATGAGAAATGTTTTCATATGCTGTTATAAATTAATCTTTAAGATAGTTTATTAAGTGAAAAAAGTAATATTAAAAAAACCCTGTATATAATATACTACCTTATAATTGAGAAAGGAAGGATAAGAATGCATATATATATACATGTATATATATCCATACATATATATTTACATATAATAAAGATACATATTTATATATAATAATCCCAAACCTAACAAAAATCACTCAAGTGGGAAAGAAGAAAGAGAATGGAGAAGACAGAGAAGGTAGACTTCTCTGAATGTACTGTGCTTTGGAGCTGCAATTTAGAAACCACCTGAGTGTTTTATCAAATAATAAAACAAAATTAAATTTAATAAGCAATTCCTAAAAAGAAAACCAAAATGAATACGTGAACCCAGCCAGGTATCAAATTGATGGCATAACCACACTGAGGAGAGTGATTTCAAATGGCTTTAAACTCTAATTTGTCTATACATCCCTAGAGAATTATACCCTAAGAACAAAACAAAACCATTAAAAAATCTTGAATGGGTTTTAGTAATCATATCGTTAGAATAATATTGATGTTGCTAGTCTAAACTTATTAAAGACATGTTATCAGGTAGAGCAATCACATTGATTTTGTTAGTGTCATTAGGAACTAATCTCAGTGTAAGAAAAAAGGTGTACAAGTGTAAAATCATAGGGATTAAGTAAAAACCCTGGAATCCTAAATTTTAATTGGTGACCTTGGTATGAGCTCATGAAGTAATTTCTCTTTAAAAAAAAATGTATACCCTGGTTCAGCCCTAGACCTAGAAATAATGACCAACTCATTATTAACAAGTGCTTTTGTGGGCAGGTTGTTGTCTCCAGTATCACATTTCACATCTGAGAGCTAGCATTTCTTAGATAAATGGCTGATTCCAGGTCTGGGCAAAAAATATAAAAGATGAACAAGTAAGTAAGTTATCAAAAGTTATATCGAAAGGAACTTCGAGCTGACTTGAAGAGGCTACCACTGGTGAAAGACAGGGCAACTTGAGTATTGATAAGAATAATAGTGGCAATGGATTGGAATATACCAAACGTATAAATCAATGAAATCATAGTAATACTAATAAAAGATTCTTTTAGGGGTGCTCATGAACCAACTGGTGACTTAATTTTGGGGGGGTGCTGCGTCACATGCCTTGCAGGATCTCAGTTCCCTGACCAGGGATTGAACCTGGGCCCCCTGCAGTGAAAGCGGCCCTAACCACTGGGCCACCAGGGAAGTCTCACTGCGGACTTAAGAAACTAGTAAATAGAGGAAAAGAGTCAAGAACATTTGGTTTCTCAGAGGTACGTTTATCCTGTGTCTTCCACCTCTTCGGTGAAAGAGAAATAATAGAACAAAAATATGATTCTGTGATCCTGAATGAATTAATGGATCCAGCCAATAATCATCAATGGCAGCTAACGTCACAGCATGAGAGACAATCTGATATTTTGTGTCTCTTGATGGAAGTACACACTACCACGTATGAAGTATTGTTGCCAAGAGATGGAACCAGAACTTGATCAAAAATCTAGACTTAATTACCAGGAAATACAGGGGACAGTGGAATACATTCCATGACACCACGCGGATGCAATCAGCAAAACCCCAAACCTGAGAATCTTTATAGCTTTTTCAATGAATACATTGCAAAGAAAAATGGAGGGAAAGAGGGAAACATACACAAGTGATGTAAGAGACATATCAACCATCTGTAATGGGTGATCCCTGTTTAAGTTCTACATAAAAAAAAAACAACAACCTGGGCTTCCCTGGTGGCGCAGTGGTTGAGAGTCCGCCTGCCAATGCAGGGGACATGGGTTCGTGCCCCGGTCTGGGAAGATCCCACATGCCGTGGAGCGGCTGGGCCCGTGAGCCATGGCCGCTGAGCCTGCGCGTCCGGAGCCTGTGCTCCGCAACGGGAGAGGCCACAACAGTGAGAGGCCTGCGTACCACAAAAAAAAAAAAAAAAAAAAAAAAAATGAAGTCTTTTAAGACACTCCAGGAAATTAGAACACTAATTGGATTTTTGATGATGTTGAGGCATTATTGTTCAGTGTATTTCTGGTGTGATAATAGTGTGGTATGTTTTTTAAAAGAAGTCCTTCTAGAGATTCAAACAGAAGTCCTTACTTGTAAGTACTTCCTTATTTTATATACTCACTTATATAAAATCCTATTATTATGTGTATGCCTTGGGGGGGCGGTTACTAATCCAGTAGCATGTGGGTTGGTGGGGTTTTATTATATTATTTTCTCTGCTTTTGTGTATGTTTGAAACTTCTCATAATAAAACAGTTAAAAATAGTAGAACAGAGAGAGGGAAAACAATTTGACCCAGAGAATAGATAGCAGTCATTTCAGTCCTTGGAGGCGCCAGGAAGAATGCTTTCCTGGGGCCCTCAAATCATACAGAAGTGACCAAATGGTCTGCTTTTGCCAGACATCCCTGCGCAGGAAATTCGTCTTTGACAGCTCTATTTCACTGTGTTCTCCTTCTGAGTCCCTAAAAATTGGTGTCTGTGACTCTCTGCACAGCCCTGGCGAACCCCACGTGGGCTGTTCATCAAGTTTGCTGAACTGTCACACAGTCTAGGGGTCACTGATGCCCCCCAGACTCTGCTCAGCACTGTTGATTCCTGCCTGCTGGCCTGTGGTCTTGTGACCTCCTGCAGTGCCTGGTGGCCTGCGTTTCCTGCCCCTCAAGGAGCACTCTTGCCTGCTCCATGGTTTCCCGTGCTGCAGGGAGTGCAGTGTGATACCTAATAAAATCTCCAGCAACAATAGCGTTCAGGGTTGGCCCCCGCTGCAGAGGAGTTAAGCCTTATCTGCTTTCAGCACCACTCTCCCCGTGGTACTTAGCCAGACTTGTGGAAGGTTTTCAGAGCAATCGTTTTGCAAGCTGTTGCTGCTAACCCTGGCTCTAGCCCCAGAGGCGACCTTTCTCCAGGCTGCATTATTTATGTGTATCCTGCAGCCTCACTAGGGAAGTGTGTTTTGGCCCCCAAACAAAGATTACTGTCTCCTCTATGACCTCAAAATACTTCCTTGCACATGGCTGTCCACTGGGATGCTTTGCTGAAGTTTGCTGACTTTTTATTTTAGTTGCTTGAGATTGTTTCATTCCTAAGGTACCAGGGGCATCACTTTGGGGATCAATTGTATGGATACTTAGTACAAATAATTTTAACAATACGTGCTACAGATACGGGTCTAATTTTCAAAGCCGAGTCCCAGAAGTCTCTGGAGCCATGGACAGTGGTACTGACCAAGGTAAAGAGGACAGAATGTATTCTAGGATTTGGAACTAGTACGGCATAGTAGTTAGGACCATGGCCATTGGCAGGCCTGACATGGGTTTAGAAATGAGCTCGCCATAGCAGTGTGATTTTGAAAACTCAGCTAACTCCACAGAGCTTGAGTTTCCTTAGCTTGATTATAATACTTGTCTTGGGGCAGGGGTGTTGCTGGAAAGAGTAGAAGAGAGAGACATGATGGGTAAGCTTACCACAGACTGACTGCTCATGATATAGTAATTATTCAGATAGTATTACAAACTAATCACAGTACATAGTCACAGTTCTTACAATGACAGTTTTCAAAACTCATAGCACTTCATACACACGTCTAATATAACTCAATATTTTGTACTGTAATTATTTTATTGAATAGTTTCCTATCCTACACTAAATGGCAGACACTGGCTCTTATTTATTTATTTTTCTCCCTAGTATTCAGCATGTGCCTTGGTACCTAACAGGTACTCAGTATTTGTTGCTGGAATGAATGGTTGCCATGCTTATCAGGAAGAAGTGAAACTGCCTGTTTTTAGTCATAAGACACAGCGCGTATGTGCACACTCATGGACCTCCACATCCATGATAAAAAAATGGACGTTTTCCAAGCACTGGATTTGCTGTGACTTCTCTTAGAAGTGGCTACAGAAGGTGACTTCGGGGGTTCCTGTGAACCTTTGCTCCTTCTTCTCTACACTGGGAAGAATATAGAGTGAGGCCGTGCACAGGCTCAGAGGAAAATGAGCTGCTGTTTTTCACATCCATAAAGGCTGCTGAACTGTGGTCAGAAGGACATTAATTTTGTGGTTTTCCTTGTAGTATGTGGGCTTCCATAATTTTATATTTATAGCCTAGGATTTTCTGGGATTTTTCTCAGATGCTCTGACTTTAGTGTTTTGTTCTTCTGGATTGTCAGAAAGGGAGCACCTCATGTTTGAGGTGCACCTGTGATGGTGTAGTCAGGTCAGTGGAGAATCTTGCATCAGACTCATAACTGAGATGGGGGCAAAGGCAGCTTGATCAGGCTTTCTCTATAAAAACATAACTTTTGTTAAAATAAGAACATACCCATCAATAATGTAACCATCAATCCTTAATTAACTGCAGTCACATGATTATTTACTTAGAGTGAAAACACTATTTGAAGCAAGATTTAAAGAAATATATCTATTCTTTCTTCTTGACTCTACAGTTTTCGTAAGGCTCACCCACCTTATACCCTAGGGATTGGATGTATTCCCTAGACCATGCCTCTCTTCTGGGCAGAGACCCTCTGCTGACTCGACCAGGTCCCCCTGCAGTTAGCAGAGCCTTCCAGTGCTCCGAGGGGGGTCTGGGTGTGAGTCAAGTTCTCCTGTCTATTTACTGACTGTAAAATGACACCATAAGTTAACAAAACACAAAAAATACCTCCATAGCCTTTTATTCCAGGCACACGAGAAAAGCATAAAAACTTACTGCCTCAATCTACCCTTGTTCCCCTACAGGTGTAACACCTTAAAATACTTTAATACTTCAAATTTTTCTGGGAATAATTTAATCTCCCATTGCACTTTTTTCCACTGTGCATTTATATCTTTAAACACACACACACACACACACACACACACACACACCACAACCACAACCCAATAATTAGATGGAATTTCAATCTTTTCTGGCATTTTAAAAACTTTTAGTGTCCACATTACTTTTTCAAGGAAGGAAGCATCTCTGAAGCGTGCAGAAACTTTGCTCCAGGACCATTTCCTGCGGATGCAAATCAGCACCTTGTTGGATGGAGACAGATTTTCCTAAAATTCAGAAAGTCAGCTTCAGTAACTTCCAAGTTCTTCTCTTTTGGAGACCTTATTAGTTTAAGTCACTTCCATGTTTTCTAAAGAAACACACCTAGTGTATATAAAATATACAACTTTAAAAGCAGATTCCCATATTGCTGTCTCCAAAGACTGAGACGTGTTCTGTACATCGTGCCAATTCCACCATGGTAGCATTGATTCTGTTATTTTCCCAGGAGGATGAGGAAATAGAGGAACAGGAGCATATATATCATATGATTTAGATGCAACCTTTATTGACAAACCCAAGTGATGACTTCAAGGCATTGGCGGAGGAAGTCCAGGAGCAACGTCCTGATCAAACATCCTCAGCTAAAGTCAGGCTTCTGCATAAATGTTATTATGTGTCACTGCTGGATTTCTCCTTTAGCACAACTGAAAATAAATTGCTTATATTGTACCCGTTATCCCACCTTAAATGAAATTCCTCTAATATTGCAGAAGTAGGGCTGCCTTGCCCCTGAAAAATTGTGAAGTAGATAAAGTTTATTTTTGCTACCATCTTACCATCCCTCTCCTCTGTCCTGATTTCCTGTAGTCATTCCTCAGGCTCTAGCCTGTGTCCGATTCCCAAGGGCCTCCTTGCTGTCAGTTAATAATAGGTTTCGATGCTCTTATTCTTCTCAGAGTTTTTTGCATTTTAATAAGGCCCCCAGGGATTAAAATGCCTCCAAAACCAAAAGAGTGAATCTCTAATGGTGGAATTTTAGGTGTCTATGACAGGCGTGGTGGGAGATTTTATGGGGAGGGTTCTCTCAGAAGGCAAACACCCTGACAGCCTTCAACTCCACTGACTTGGTACGGTTGGCCCTACAAAGGAGGACAGGAATGTGAATTAATCAGCAAGGAAGTACTGAACTTTATTGAAAAGAAAACCTTAAACCTTTGTTAATTATAACAATGTTTTAATGAGTTTTCCAATAAATGAATATATGGTAACACTGGAAGCATTCTCCAGCTGGGAAAATTATACAATATCTTAGGGAAAGTCTCTTTAGGGTCGGTACAGCGGGAAATCTGAGATTTTTGAGATGGAAATGCTTCGTAATCTGTGTTCCAGGTCTTATCCTCTTACTGAAGGAAGCAATCACGTTGACACAGAGTAGAATCCTGGGATTAACTCTTAGGTACAGGCCTGAAATGATAATAGTAAACCTCATCCTGAACTGTTGTTTCCAACATACATTTTGTACATGGGAAAAAGAGAAGAAAGCCCGAATATTCTTCTCACCATTGTCTAGCCCAAGAGGATGTCGGATCCCTGCACTTTATCTGGACCGCTCTATCGCCCTTTTTTTCTCCCCCTGCTAAGTAAGCAGTGGAGCTTCATCCGTTATTCAGCTATCGGAGACTGCCAGGATTTTCTGGCTGTGGAACTTGGGAGTTCTCACATTTCTTTAAAAATGTGGAAAAATGTATTTGCAAAACTGCTGGAAAGGGAAATGAAGAAAGATATCAACTCCTGCAATATAATTAATCCTTGTATCTCCCCCAGAGGGCTGACTTGAGTTTTTCTTTAGTAATGGGAATTTAGTTTCATTTCTTTTTTTGGTTGTCATTATTCACACTTAACTACCTGTGGCAAGTTCTAGGGAGGAGAGAGACTATTGTAAACAGGTTTGGGGCACAGAGGAAGGAAGGGCTTTTAAATGATGCCTTGTGAGAACCAGCACAGAGCAGCCAGCCGTGCCCAGCTCTACCTCAGAGCTGTAAACACGGCCGCTCCCAGCCAACCAAGTGTTACAAATTCTCCTTTTACAGCTCTGGGGAAGGCTTCCTATAATGTTTTCCACATTGAATGCTGAAGTCTGAAGTCTTCTTTTGGAGAGATTTTCCAGGTCAAAAGTTGCAGGTATAAGAATATTGAAAGGAGTGTAAAATCTTGTGCATGTAAATATATACATTTTATTGCTTTCATCTTTGCAGCCAGGGATGGTGACCTCTACACTTGGAGGCACAGAACACGCCTCACAGGGAGGGGACTGAAATGCACCAGGTTTGAGGAGATGAGAGCAGGAGCCTCCCAGACACTTGAAATGGACCCCAGTCTCCACTTCCGCCTGACGGCTTCTGTAGGCTTCTGAGAAACCACAGAGCCTGAAGTGCTATCTTGCTTACATTTTTCCGCCATCGGTGGTGGGGAGAGGGTGCAAAGGGCTCTGGACGTACAGACAGAAGACCTGGTTTAAGGTCAGCAATTCCATTTGCTGTGCCTTCTATAGCGGACATCTTCAGCTAGGGGATTCACCACACCCTCACATTTTGTAAAAGATTTTTTGTTTTTGGTAAATGACAGAACGCTATTGGAGTATAAGGTATTCGAATGATGGAAAGTCAGCACAATCTACATCAATGAAACTGGAATGTATTGTTAAATGTGGTAGAGCGCACTTAGAATAGACATAGGTGAGCCCACTGGTACACGACGAAAAGGAAGCGAACTCACGCCCCCCCCTTCTTTTTTGACAAAATGATTACTGTTAGAGGACTGTATGACTGTAAACTTGATGTAATCATAATTTTAAAAATCATGGAAAAATTCTCTCATGGTGGAATGTAGGTGTTAAGGTAGAAATAATGCTGACACTCAGGAAGCACTTGGTATATGTAGGGAAAAATATTGAAAGGAGAGATCCATAGCTTGTGAACAGCCATACATCAAAGCCGGTATCGTTAGCTCAAAGAGAAGAGGGTCTTGGGGAAAGTGACAGAGTCTTGTATATTTCACTATATTTTTCAATGGCTGCTTGAAGACAAAGAAGGTGTCTGTGCAGATCCAGGCGGACTGGACAATACGATTGATGAACAATCAAGATTTAACATAGAGTCCAATGGAAACAAACACCTGAGCACTCATAAGTCAGGTACAAGGGGGAGGGTGTATAAAGAGAAATATTGGGGATTCTTACAATTTAATGGGGAGATAAAAGCATAAACAACTAAAATGAGGTGCAATAAGTAAGACAGATAATATGAGACTTATGATTTAAGAATGACGTTATATGCGTGAAAGGAGTCAGAAGGTACAGACTTCCAGTTATAAAATAAATGAGTCATGGGGATGTAACGTACAGCATGATGACTAAAGTTAACAATACTGTATTGCATATTTGACAGTTGCTAAGAGAGTACATCTTAAACACTCTCATCACAAGAAAAGAATTCTGTAACTCTGTATGGTGATGGATACTAACTAAACTTATTGTGGTGACCATTTCACAATATATACAAATATTCAATTACTATGTTGTATAATTGAAACCAATATAATGTTATATGTCAATTATACATCAATAAAAAAGAACAATAATATAATAATATATATTATATAACATAATTATTATGTAATTAATAGTAATTATATACTATATGTTATATGTTATGTATACTATTTATAAATACTATGGTAGAGGTATCTTACCTTTGTTGGTAACTGCAAATTTAATGGAGATAATGATAAATTTTAACATTTGGCTGAAACAATCAGTTGTGCAAATAAGAACTGAGAAAATTTGCTTTATCAGATATTCATGTGAAATGGAGGTTGAAGGTTTTTGTTAACAAGAAAGCTTTACTTTAACCAGCAGTGTAAATTAGTTACTGAAAATGATAATGACCGAGTTGATAAAAGCATATTGCCCAGGTCAAAGAAGTTAAAAATCCTTCAGCACTCTAAAATGACGAGACCCAAGATGAGGGACTGTAGTCTTGAGAAAGGTGATGAAGGATAAGTGTCTAGGGCATAAAGGGATGATTTGGAAGGGACAGGGTAACAGCATTAAATGGGTCATCAGGCATCTCAATGACTGTACCCATTTTAATTCATAGAGGTGACCTAAATGACAACATAGAGAGGCTAATGAGAGTGAAAGAAGATTTTCACAACTTACAGTTCCCGAGAGTAGGGGCTGGCATGCCTTCCAGGGCCACACAGGAAAGCACTGGTATTAATCAAGAGGCAGCAAAGAGTGAGGGGAAAGCATTGGCCTTTATTGTGTTTTCCATGGGAAAGGCAAGGCAGAGCAGGGGAAACAGCTTAGGACTGGCCAGTTTGAACAATCCCAGCAGGCTTTGCAGCCTGGGGGTGTCCCTAGTTGTCTGGTACATGGCTGTAGTTGATTTAGGGCAGGGGAGATATTGGCTTGGTGGGTGAGAGTTCAATAACAGAGGTTGTTGTGGGTATGGACTCGTGATCTGTTAGTTTGTATATGAAAAGCATGTTCTTAGGGATTAACTAGCCCTGGAAGGGGCAGTCTCCCAGCCTCGCCCCTCTGGCCAGCTAGCTCCTCAAGATGTCAAAATATCCTAAAACATAGAAAATAAAAAAGTATGATTAATACGGCAGGGTCCAAACTGTAGCTCCAGGGTAAGAACTAGGAACCATGAGGAGAAGCTTTGGGGAGACAGGTTTTAGGGGAAAAAAGAAATCTTTCTATGAAATAGAGCCATCTAAAAGTGGAACAGATGTCTTTGTCAAATAGGGAATGTCTGAATGCAGATATATTTTGAGATGGAAAAGCCAGGTCATTCATATTGCAGGTAAGATTTCTTCAATGACTGGGAGGCAGGAATAAGGTCCAACTCATAGATTCTATTATTCTGTAGTTAATTGTGTGCTTTGTGTATGAAGGAAATTGTATGGTAATTGTTTCCCTTCATGTTCTAGTCCTTAACTTCTCAGGGGTAGAACTAATTTAAAAAGACTAAAATTTAGCAGTGGGAATAAATGGCAGGTTTTTTTAACATAGTTGTAATAACTGGGGCTCTGATGGGGAGGATTGGACGCAAAGCCACTGGAAAAAGAACCCCTATTTTAGTGCCAGTTAAGTGGAAGCCAAGTGGCCAGAAGCCTTAGTTAAAAACAATGGGCTGACCTTGAGTTCTCTTGAGAAACTAGGGATTATAAGATTTGTGTTGGCAACGTCCTTCTATGAGGTCATTCTTCCACTAGAAATTTATAGAGCCTTTGCTTTGCCTAGTCCATCGGGGACTTCACAGTGTGTCAGGACCATCTTTTGAACCAGTTTATCTATTAGTTCTCATTTAGATGTGCTCCCATTAAATATTAAAAGACTCTAATGCTTAGTAAGAGTCTCAGTTTCCTCTTTCATAAAGTGAAGGGGTTGTACTAGAATGATCTATACATTTCCTTTGATCCTAAAATTCCTTGACTCCACCATGCTGTTCTTTGAGGTACTCTTAAAAAGTCTGCTCCTTGGATCGATTCAAGTCACACGAACTGAACCTAATGTATAGCACAGGGATCTCTATTCAATACTCTGTAATGACCTGTATGGGAATAGAATCTAAAAAGAGTGGAGATATATATATATATATATATATATATATGTATGTATGTATAACTGATTCACTTTGCTGTACAGCAGAAACTAACATAACATTGTAAATCAACTATACTCTAACAAAAATTAATTTTAAAAAATGTCATACAAGCTAGTCTTTGTGGCTGGCAGTAGACTGTGTGTCTGTCCAGCATTGTTCAGGTGGTCTGTGTGCTATAAGGTAGGTAGCATGGCTCTTATTTATAACCAAAGCAGCTGAGACTCAGGCAGATTAACCAAGTGTCCAAAATCACACAGCTAACAAGGGGAAGATTAGGAGAAGCTAACTTTGCCTGTGTAACTCTCTCTGTCTTATTGCAGAGTCCTGTGTTATAAGGATGAGCATCAAAAGCATTCAGTGAGTGATGTTGGGATGGCCATTCTTTGTTTGACAGTAAAGTCACTGTCTTCTGGCTTGGAAGTATTGATCATTGCATCTGAGATCTGAGAATTGAAGTTTGGGACTCTGGTTCCTTTGCATCCCTCCCCAGTTAAGAGTTTGTTTTTTTTCTGGCTAGGGTGTGAAAAGGAGAAAGCAGAAAGGAGAAAAGTTATACTGGAAAATTCATGGAGGTATTTGGATTTTTCTTCCATTGAATTATGTCTTTTCTCTCCACAAGTTCTATACCATTTTTTGTTTGCTCCAGTTCTACTTAAGGCAAGAAGAAAACACTTTCACTGCTAAAATTCTGTTTTGATATGCACGGACAGGCACCTGCCTTGCTTTTAAAATTCATGTGAGCTCAGGATACCTTTCAAATTGGGTATTTTATGGCTGTGAAGATTATTTGAGAATCCTGGACATGCAGGATTCAATTAGGGCGTTTGAACTCCTATCCAACGCTAGGAAACAGGCTCTTTCCATTTGTGGGTCTTCTGATACTCATAGAAATGATAGGAAATTATTGTCTCTTCTCAGACATGGGTTACTGTCTCTCCATTCATTTTTATGAATCATGCGGTCCCCATCACTGAAAATGTGTCACTGAGTGTGTTATTGCCATGAAAACCCCCCAACCCTACTTATTTTACAATCAACAATTCAATTGTGTGGGATATGGTTCTTTGTAATGCACGAAAGGTTGGCAGCAGGAGGCTCCGTCAATGCTATGAATTGGTGATATTTAGGCACAAACGTCTGTTGAATTGTCTGGATTTTAGATACTAACCAACAGGGCTACACGGTTAGTGCAGCCACGTGCTCAGAATTAAACGCGGAGGGGGAAGTCAGATTAATCATTCTCGAACCTGGGGAATTCAGTATATAGGTCTACTTTTACTGCGTATGCCTTTATTTTCAAAAACTTAATGAACGTTTTTCACATCTGATTTCCACTGTATACTTGTGAAAAAGAACTTTGAGACGTGTGTGTGTGTGCACACATGACACAGTTTTGAGGGGAGCAGGATGGGGCCAGTGGGACAGTTAGCGAAGTGGTTAGGCATATAGGTTTTAAAGTTAGATAACTTTTGGGCAGGAATACCTCACTTTTATTAACTGCAAAATGGAGTAATAAAATGGCCTATTTCATAAGGTCTTACAAGAATTAAGTAAGATAGTTAATGCATGTAACGTACTTAGTGTCATACCTGGCACAGGGCACACACCCATGTTTCCATAATTAAATGAAACGCTAGTTGCTCTTCTTTATCAATATTCATCATCATCACCACATCATCATAACCATCATCATCATCATCATCACCATCATCACCACCATCATCACCATCATCATCACCACCATCATCATCACCACCATCATCATCACCATCATCGTCACCACCATCATCATCATCATCATCACCTCCATCATCACCACCATCATCATCACCGTCAACACCATCTCCTTTGTTATGGTATTTCAAAACACAAAAGAGCTTTGAAACCCTTTGGGAATAGCTTTCTTCTTTAAATTTATCTTCTAATTGATATTTACTGCATTAGGAGCAAATGAAGTAGTGTGTATATGAGTGCGATCATGAATGTAAGTATATGTGTATGTTTTAGCAGATCCACGTGTTAAAAACTCCATTTGGTCTTATTAGACTTCACTTAAATTAATTGCTTCATTTGTTGAACTAATGCCTGGTATTCAGGCAGGATAATTTCTTTTCTCCCTTTTACATATACAAATAAACTATTGAATATGTTGTTCCAGTGAATGCTAAAATAATGACTAATACACAAGGGGCCAATTTAGCAGGAACCCTCCATCATGGCTTCCTGCAACTGGACCCCCACTGGAAACATGTAAAAATAAATCAGTGATTGCAGATAACGGAGCGCTGGAGAACGCAGACCAAGGGAAACCAGCCCCCAACCTCTTCTCAATATAGGTTTTAAGAAACTGAAGTTGTCTTGCTTTATCTTTGTCTTTCCTTTTCCACTTCTCTTGACTCACACCCCACCTAGCAATTCATAATGGCCAGAATGCTTAGTAAATTAAGAACTATTTTCTCTCCTCTGGTTGGAACTGATGTTCAATGCTTAGTGTCAGGAGTTTCAGGAGGCTATCTGTTGGGGACAGGTTACAACAAAATCACACACAGTCTTTCCTTTTTTATAAGGTCATAATCATATGATTCATTTCTCTCTGCGTGATCATTAAAAGATATGAAATGTGAAGTTTGTTAAATCGCAAAATATTAAGCACCATGGTCAGCACGGGAGTGTTTTGCTTGTGATATATATAGAAGGGTTGCTGTCTGAACACATCAGCTAATAAACTTAAAAGAAACACAGGGTCAAACCTTGTTCTGACACTAAAGTGCTAACTGGTAATTTGGTAGAATGGAAGGAGCAGATCTTCGGCATTAGAGGTCTGGATGCTAGGACCGTTTCTATCAGTAGCTGGGTGATTAGGCTCCGGACTTCTTGGGAGCCTCGATTCCCTCATTTTAAAAATCAAGAGTTTGGTCACTGATCTCTATAGCTCTTTAATAACACTGTGGCTTGCCTGTGGCATTTCCAGGTGTTTATAATTGTATATAGATGTGGTACTTAGCTGTGGTCCCTTCCTCCCTCCCTCCATCCCTCTTCCCTTCCTTCTCCCTCTCTACCTCTCTCCCTCCCCTTTTTCCCTTTCCTCCCTCCACCTGCTTTTAACACAACAGCTGAGCAAATACTAGGTGTCAACAGCCCTTGTGCTAGATCTAAGTGAACAGAACAGACGTCTTCTTTGCTCTCGTGGGATTTACAGAGCAGACATTTAAAAAATCATATAAATAAAATAATGTTATGTTTATCAGATCAATGAAAGAGAAGTTCACAGTGTGTGCAAGTTGTCACAGGGAGCCTAACTTGTTTTATGGTGGATGGGCAAGAAAAGTGGTTCCAGCGGGATGGCGTTCGAGCTTGACGGTGCCGGGGAGGGGTGGGGGGGAGTAAGCTGAGAGAGGCAAGTGTCCTTATTACAGGGAACGGCACCTGTTATATGAAGGCCTCCAGGCAGGGAAAGTAGGGGCAGTGGGAAACTCAAAGAGCCTGGAAAGAAGAGGGCCGGGCAGAGATAGGCTGATGCCTGCCAAGCTCGGACGTTTTCTCTTTATTCTAAGGTCGGTGACAGCAATGGAGTGACCTTCAAAATGTTCGTGTTGAAATACAGTATTTCAAATATACAGAAAGTTATAGAATATAATAAACAAAGATCTCTGCACTGATCACTCGACTTTATTAAATTTGGACATTGTGTCATAGTTCCCTCTTTGCAGAGTCACGTGACACTGTGGATGCATGTATATCTTTCTGATTTCACTCTCTCTCTTTCCAGAGATCATCACATCACCCTGTAGCCTTTGTATCCACCATTCACATTCAGGCTTTTATATTCTCACTAAAACTTTAGGTAACCATAAATAGAATATAATACCGTTTTGCAAGGTTAAAACTTTCTATAATTAATATTATACTCTATGATTTTGCAGCTTGCTTTTTTTTTCACAAAACTCTAAGATTTTGAGATTTATACATTTTGGCAGTCAAGTTATTTATTTTTAACTGCTATATAATCTTTTAGTGTGTGAACTGTACTGTTAACATACCACCATTTATTTGTATATGTTTCCATTAATAGACATTTAGGAATTTTTCCAATATTTTGCTGATATAGACTATGCTGCTAAGAACGTTCTTGTATGTGGTTCGTGTAAATAAGCAAGAGTTTTTCTAGGAAATATTCCTAGAAGTAGAATTGTTGGATTGAAAAGTATGTATTGACTTGCAACAAATTAATTTCCATTGTCTATTTGTCAATCTCATTGCTATATATTTTAATAAGGAAAAAGTATTGAATTTTATCAAATGCCTTTTCTTAATTTATTGAGTTGATAATTTGATGTTTTTCCTTAATCTATTTGGTATTATGTTAATAGATTTTTCAGATGTTGAAATATCCTTTAAATCCTTGTGTACCTATTTGATCTTGATCATGGTCATATTATTATATGATATGTTACTTTTACAAGCATCTAAATTTGACTTTTTTTTCATCTGTGAATAATTTATTTATTTTTTATTTAACAAACACCTTTACAGTGCTTTGAAGTGTCAAAAACTTTCTATGTACATTTTTTGACTTACTCTTTAAAAATTAAAAATTTTAGGATTTCTGTAGGTAGGTACATACATGAGATTTATCTAATTTTCTTTTATGACATTGATCCTATCTCTTTTGGGTATCAAGCCTTTACCAATATCCCCAAATGGGTTCCTTTTCCTCCTTATCTAACTATGAAAAAGTCAGTAGAAGAGAAGTTATTTGTTTCATGAAAGTTTGGTAAAACTCTCCTCCAACACACTTTGGGTCTGATAACTTTTGGAATGGCAATTTGATTACTAATTTAGTTTTCAAATGGATGATTGATTGATTCAATTATCTGTTTCTTCCACACTAAATACAGTAAGTCCCCTACATATGAACCTTCAAGCTGCAAACATGCGTTTGCATGTCCGATCACGTAAGTGAGTTCATGTGTCTGGCGTACATCGTCATGTGTATGCGTCCTCTAAAAGTGGTTGTGCTTTTGTGTACTGTACAGTACAGTATAGAGTACAGTAGTACAGTATCTTTCTTTCAAGCCCAGGATGTCCTGAAGCAAACATAAAAGCAACGGTGTATAGCCAATTGTGTTAGTTGGGTACCTAGGCTAACTTTGTTGGACTTACAAACAAATTGGACTTAATGAACCCGCTCTCAGAACGGAACTCGTTCGTATGTAGGGGACTTACTGTGTTGGTAATTTTTATCTTTTAAAGTTATTTAATCTAAGCCTCCAAATTTATTTGCATAAAATGGTTTATTAAATTGTCTCAAATATATTTCTATGCCTATAGTCGTGGCTTCTTTTTATTTTTAATATTATGAATTTGTGTTTTCTCTTATTTCTTAATGAGTCTTACAAGTGATTTGTCTATTCCATTACCTTTTTTATTTATAGGGGTATATATTTATTTTTAATTAGTAAAACTTACTGTCTCATTACTGTACCACTGGGTGGATTTATCATCATTTACTTATTAAACCAGTTCCCTGCTGATGGATATTAAGGTTGTTTCCATGTTCACTGTTTATTTTTTTGAAAACTTTTTATTGAAGAATAGTGTGCAATATTATATGTTACAGGTGTACAGTATAGTGATTCACAATTGTTAAAGGTTATACTCCATTTATAGTTATTATAAAATATTGGCTGTATTCCCCTTGTTGTACAATATATCCTTGTAGCTTATTTTATATCTAGTAGTATGTACCTCTTAGTCCTCCACCCCTATGTTGTTCCTCCCTACTTCTCTCTCCCCATTGGTAACCACTAGTTTGTTCTCTATATCTGTGACTCTGCTTCTTTTTTGTTATTTTCACTAGTCTGTTGTATTTTTTAGATTCCACATGTAAGTGGTATCACACAGTATCAAACAGTGGTATCACACAGTAAGTCTGTCTGACTTAGTATGATAATCTCTAGATCCATCCATGTTGCAGCAAATGGCATTATTTCACTTTTTTTTTATGGCTGAGTGGTATTCCATTGCATATATATATATATACCATATCTTCTTTATCCGTTCATCAGTTGATGGACATTTAGGTTGCTTCCATATCTTGGCAATCATAAGCAATGCTGCTATGAACATGGGGTGCATGTATCTTTTCTAATTGCTGTTTATTCCATTATCTTTTTCAAAGAACCAGCTTTTTGACTACTTCATCTGTTATTTCTTTGTTTTCTATGTTATTATTTTCTTATCTTTATTACTTTCCTCCTTTATCTTTTTAGATATACTCTTTCCCACCAAGCACCTAGATTGAATGCTTAACTCATCTATATTTGATCTTACTTGTTTTTAAAATTAATAGATTTAACACTATAATTTTATACTTATATACCCTTTGACTTTATCTCATAAATTTTTATGTAGTTAATTCATTATTCTTCAGTTTTAAATATTACTGATTTCTATTGTGAATTCTTGTTTCACCTACGAGTTGGTTCTGTGTGCACTTTAAAGTTTTGCTCACACCTTTTAAGGTGCTTTTTATGTTCATACATAATTTAATTGCATTTTGGTCAGAAAACATGGTTTATATGATACTAAATTGTTGCTTTTCATTGAGACTTCCTTTGTGACCTAAAATACCATCATTTAAAAAATGGTGCAAGAAGAATGTATATTGTCAGTTCTTTGGGTGCAGAATTATATATAATTATATTCCTTTCTCTCCCCCCTTCTATCCCTCTTTATCTATTTTTTCTTGGTATTAAAATGCTATAATAGACTTTTAAAAAATATATTTGTATGGTATATTAGTTGTCCATTTATTTTTAACCTTCCAGCGTCTTTTGTTTTAGATGAACTCTTGCAAGTAGCATATGGCAGGAGTTATTTTTTAAGCAAATCAGATGATCTCTATCTTTTAATAGATGACTGAATCCTTTTAGATTTATTATAATTACTGATATATTTTTATAAACCTATTTTGAATTTTCTTTATACCATCCTTCTTTTCAGCTTTTTCTCTCCCTTTTCTACTCTCGATTGGATTGATAAAGTTTTCTAGATTCCCCCTTTTTAATCTTTACTGACTTGGAAGCTACCTATTGCATTTCCGTATTTTAGTTAGTTATTCCTAACTTTCAAACCAACATCCTTAGTGTAAATTTCTCTGAGTATTTCTATCCTGCCTCTGAATGTGACATGGACCTTAGCATACATCAGCCATCCAGGGAATGTTCTATTCATCTTATCTTTGTTTCTAGCTTTCTTTTTTAAAAAGTTGGCTTTTTAAATTTACCAAAACATTTTATCTTTTCTTTTTTTTTTTGCGGTACGCGGGCCTCTCACTGCTGGGGCTTCTCCTGTTGCGGAGCACAGGCTCAGCGGCCATGGCTCACGGGCCCAGCCGCTCCGCGGCATGTGGGATCTTCCCGGACCGGGGCACGAACCCGCGTCCCCTGCATCGGCAGGCGGACTCTCAACCACTGCGCCACCAGGGAAGCCCCACCACCTTTCTTTTTTAAATTGTGTATATATTCTCTGGGTTCATTTTTCTTTTTCCTGAGATAATCATTTGATTTTTTTTTTTTTTTTTTGTGAGAGTCTGTGGATTTTTCTATGTCTGAACACATATTTTCCCCTTGGATCTTGAATTATAGTTTATCTGTATATGAAATTTGAGGTTGAGAGTTACTAATTTTTCTCATCAAGTTGAAGATAAAATTCCATTGTCTTCTGTCATCTATTGCTGCTGGTAAGAAGTTCCACTGTCTTTCTCACTATGGTTCCTTTGTAGACAATTTGTCCTTTCTCTCTGGTAGCTATAAACATTTTCTTTTTCATGTTCTGCAGTTTTATTATGGTAAGTCTTAGAATGGCTTTACCATTATTTATTCCGAGCGTACTTTCCACGCGAAGATTCCTTGAACACCTTTCTTCCAATCTGCACAGTTTTAATTCTGAATTGTGCATCTCTTTACACCTTTGAGAACTCCTGCTGGGCATGAGCCCCTTCCCGATCCACACTCCGTGTATCTTCACTGTACATATGCTCTCTGTACTGCACTCGGGCAGATTCCTTGCACTGCACTGCTTCACTCCGTGTGTCAAGTCTGGGCATATACCACCTATTGAGTTTTTAAACTCAGTACCTTTATTATTATTGTTTTGTAAATGTATGCCTGTTTTTATTGTAAAATTTCTCACTCTTTTAAAATGGAAGTTATTCATTTACCTCACCGGGGAACCAAACATACCTATTTTAAAGTTTTGCCAGCTGGTTCACAAACTTAATTTCCTTGGGGGCATATTCATGTTTTGAATGTTGATTTTCTTGGCTGTCTTTCTCAGTATTAGATTTCACCCTCTGTTTTGGAATTTTGCTTTGCAGGCTTATTTTGAGTGGGAGCCTTTTGTTTTTGTTTTTCTTTCTTCTGTTTCCTTTGCATTCACCCCTCCTGGGCCAGTGGTTTTGTGGCTACCTTTGCCCAGCTGCTCAGGACTCCCTGCCCCAAACCTGGTATTACAGAGCTTCTGTCCCACGGTGGAACTGGGGATACTGTGACTTGCTTCCTGACTTGATGGGAGACTGCATTTCTATCTTCTTTTTCCTTCCTGCACTGGCAGCCTATTAAAAATTCAACCCCCAGGGACGGTTAGCTACAGCTTTTAGTTTCTTTTATGAGTGGGTGTTGGAAGTGGGGGGTGGGAGCTGGTGAGTGACACGAGCCCAGATTCTTACTCTTGAGTGGAGTCATTTTATTTTCTTTACTCCACTGGAATCAAAATGCAGATTGCGTCCTTCCCGAATGGGCTCCAGCAGGCCTGTGGCTCCAGCAGAGCCCGCTGACTTGTGTTTCTCTTCTGTTTCTCGTTCATGGAGAGATTTACCTTGATTTTTTTTTTTTTTTTGCGGTACGCAGGCCTCTCACTGCTGTGGCCTCTCCCATTGCGGAGCACAGGCTCCGGATGCGCAGGCTCAGCGGCCATGGCTCATGGGCCCAGCCGCTCCGCGGCATGTGGGATCTTCCCAGACCGGGGCACGAACCCGTGTCCCCTGCATCGGCAGGCAGACTCTCAACCACCGTGCCACCAGGGGAGCCCTTACCTTGATTTTTGAACCTCATTAATGCCTCTAGTTTTCTGTTTTCTATTTTATCTATTTTTGCTCTGCATTTGGAGGGAGAGAGGTGTGTCCGTTAGTGGGTCTTAATTAGGGAATGACACAGAGAGAATTATGTTAGGAAAAGAGCTTTCTTGTTGTGGAAAACAGTTGGAGGGCAGGCCTGGCAGGCTGGGAGGCAGGTCATAAAGCTATTTATCTCCTAGTCCAGGTGAGGTGACCTTGACTTGAACTTGGGGGACAGCAGGGGAAAGAAGAGAAGCTTGCTGATGCAACTTGCATTAGCTGTTGGAAACCTTAGGAGTGTTTCATCAAATGAGGTGGTGCAGCATCTCCATCCAGATGTCCCTGGTTGGCGTTACAAATTCCCACCGGAGCTTTCCCAGGTGTCCCCTCTCTCATTTTCCTCTTCTTCCATTGCTCCTTCTTTAATTCTTCACTTTGTATTTTTAAATATCCTTTCCACATCTTTCCTCTTTGCTAACATTCTTCTCCCCCTCATCCCACTCCGCAGTGCTCATGGGGCCAGTGGAGTCCAGGGTGTGTGCTCAGAAACAGGGCCTCGGCGGAGGTCACCTTCTGGATCTCTTCTCCTGGGGTGAGAAGGGTTATGGGTTTCTTTTCAGCCTCCCAGACTCTCCCCATACCTCTCTCCTCCAAGCTTCCTTTGCGGTCTAACGGGGTCCAGGCTGGGGAGGACAGGAAGAGAAACTGCCCTGAGGCTCTTCCTCACTTCCTCACTCTTTCTAGAGCCAGAAAGCCTCCTATCTGGGAAATCTGTGGTGGACAATTCCTCACCCTTTCAACGTGACACACGGTTGATTTCCTCTTCAGAGGATCTCCTAAGGAAGCTTAAGGGGTGTGATCTCCATCGGCACTCAAGGGCTTCAAAACGGTCACAACTGCTGCATACAGGGCAGAGTGGATCGTGGAGGTGGGTGAGTCCAGTGTGAATCCAACTGTGGGAGCAAAGGACCCCAAATGCTTTGTATCTACTCATAGACCCCGAGAAAGGGTGAGCTAAGACAGAGAAAAAGATTAGCCCCAAAAGTGGCTCTACAGCGGCTCCTCTAATTTACTACAAAATCCCAAATCTTTGCCAGTTGCAAATGGACTAGGAAACAATACTTCCCCCAGGTAGTAATTTACATTTACAAAGCCCTGCCACACAGGGCTCCTGGGATCCTCAGAGGGACCCCAGGGGACCAAGGATATGTGCTGTCATCTCACTTTCAAAGAAAGCTTGGTTTAGTGAGCTGTGCAGTCACACAACTAGTAAGTATGTGTGGAGGGGAGCAGGTACCCCACTGTGGACAGTCTCTGCCTCAAGCCTTCCGAGTCAATCCCTGGCTTTGGAGAGTTAAACTCAGGACCATCTTAGGGTGAAATTCTATTTCTCCCCAGTTCTCTGAGGAACTGGCTTAATAGCAAAAAAATTTTAAAATGCCCATAATCGCACCCCTGAGGCATGGATCAGTACCCCTTCTCCCTACACTGGACCTAAACGTGTGTCAGTGGAGGCCACGTGAAGAGGGGCTGTGAGCTCTCAAGGGACCTTCGTCCAGGTAGAGTCAGAGTGAAACGGATGAAGGGAAAGGAGGATCCTAAAGGGCCAAACTGTAGCCCGAGGGACAGAGAGACACAGAGGAAGGGAATGCAGAGACCGACCCATCTGCTTATGTATTCAGAGGACATCCATTCAAGGCCTGCGCCGTGCCAGCCGTGTGCAAAGTCAGAGGATGCAGTGAGAGCAAAGAGAAAGCCCTAGGCCTCCCAGGAGAATCCCCACGCCCCAGAGTGACACGGCAAAGACAGGCCGCGGAGGGCAGTGCCTGCCCCTGCAGATGAAGGAGCTTCACGGGCAGGGTGGGGGCCCTGCTTCCAGGACCAGCTGCAGTCTCTTCTCTCCTCCCTCCTGGAGCTGCCAGCAGGGTGTTCAGGGACAAGACACATTTCGGCTCTGAGCCCGCAGGGAGAGTAGGATTTCCCAGGATGATGCTTCAGCTTGGCAAACCTTCCCACCGGTGACCAGTCAGCAGCTCTGGGAGGCATTTCTTTTCTGCTTTTCTCTGTTACAGGTGGGAAAGGGATGAGAGAGGCGAGGGGGGCCAGAGACAGCCGTGGCACTGAGGCCGAAGGAGGCTGGGCTCCAATCAGCTCTACAGACCTTGCCGAGTACCAACCAGTGCCCAGGGTGTCCCTGACACTCACATAGACAACAGGTCTTCTGCAGAAGCTGACACAACAGGGGCTGCAAGAACAGTGACAGAGACCTATATAAGCCAGAGCAGCATTAGACCAAAATAGGTTCTTAATAAAACATGGAGCAGTGGAGTCAGGGCAGGTGCAAGAAGGACATTGGAGGAAAATAACCTTTACTGTACCTGCGCCCCTCTCCCCAGCATCACTCCTCCTGGCTGTGAATATCTCTGACACTTTGTGGATAATTCTGATTGTTTTGGTGGGAGTACGTATATGAGACTGCATAGGTCATTTGAAACCTTCAAATCCCAGTTAATTTGGACACTCTACCAAACACGATTACTGTCAGTGTGAGTTAGGCTTTCAGGGAGAAAATGAAATAATGGGAATGTCATTTATCTGTAAATATGTCAAGCCTGTGATGAGAATGCATTTTATGAGGTGAGGAAAGAGCGCTCGCACTTGGCTGGGTGAGAAGAGTTGCTGACCCCCAGCCTCCCGGGGCCCCTGCACAGAGGGGGTCTCAGCCTTGGGCACCCCAAGGACCAGGTGCCCATCTCACTCACGTGCAGCCTTGGATCATCGGGCCCTGTTTGATTCCTGCGCGCCCCCTGGATTCCTCTTCAGCTGCGTGCCCTGCACAGTTCCTTACCGAGGTGAGGAGAAAATGCCCCTTCCATGGAAGTTATAGAAACGATACCCGACGTGAAGGGTTAATGACCATGAACAGGTGTGTGATCAGCTGCCGCTGAGGATAACAAGGCAGGCTGTCCGGCTGCTTGGTGCTCGTTAGAGTCCATCTCTGAAGCCGCTGAAACAAAGCAAGAAATTCTACTGCTTAGGTGATTTTTCTCAAAAAACTGTTCTCTTTGTCACTAAACATTTGCTTTGCTTCGCCACGTAGCTAAGAACCCATGTATTCGTGGCTTTCCCCTCAGGATCAGTTTCATCACGGGCAGCTTTGCAGAGGGTTAAATCGCTCACACAAGAGTCTCAGCCTTGTCAACCCAGAGTCTGTGGTGATTGGCAACCCTGAACACAGACCCCACCAGCCTGACGTGACTTACAATCTCATGTTTCCAATCCGTGATTCATAAGGAAAAGCGTGCACAAGGGGTGGAGACCGTTCCTGAGTCCTGTCCCTTTCAACAAGACACTATACATCAGTCTCAGAACAACTCTACTGCCTGTGTTTTTGGTTGAGATTGGAATTCCCTCCCATCAGCCGTAGAGCGACACTGCCCAATTTCTCTTCCTCATGTGTAGGATACAGAGCTAAAGAGTTGAAGACACCATGAGATTGAGCCCTTTCCACTGGGGGCCTATCCGTAAAAAATGCCTGATGGGATGTGGACTGTGGAGAACTCTGCTTTTGTATCTATTTGATTAGCCAACGGGGACGAAGCCTGTGTCACGTACAACGTGCTACGGACCGACAGAGTCCGTGGGAAATGTGTCTTCCCTCAAGGCACTTGTATTCAGGGTTGGCAGATGAGACCCTATCATGTAAGGAATCCTACAGTATTTCTGCATCTTACTACTGCTGTAGGAGTGTGGGGTCAGGGCGGGATGGGCTGCTCTTTGCTGCCCCCCCGCCCCGAGCCCCATGTGGGCTCTGACTTGGCAGATTTAGAGACTTGTTTGGAAGTTTCACCCCTGGGAGTTGTCAGCTCCTGAATCTTGGGTTCCAGCTACCCAAATCCACACCAAAAACGAGATTGACAAGCAATGCTGAATGTTCATTTATGGGGAGGAACTTAGGTGCGAAGGAGACTGGGATGCCATTTCCAGAGCCTCACACAAGACGCTCTTGCAGGCGGGCTCTTCCTGAGCAGAGAGTTTGGTCCTCTGCACCATTCCCAGAAGGGAACCTGTCTCCTTGGTCCCAAGAGCCCTCCCGTGCGAGCTGCCGGGGAACCTGCATTCAGCTGGCTCCTGACAGGTGAGGAGGGGCTCTCAGAGGGCTGGATGTTAGATTCTGAGAATGTCCTTGTCCAGGAAGGCAGCTTTCCACAGCAGCAACTGGGCGAGCTCTTTTATCCATCGCAGGCAAGAAGGAAGGAGAGCTTCTGGGGGCTCCCTCCAAACCCCCCTTAACTGCCCACGTTCCTCCCAACCTATCTGTGAGGCTGGAAGCTTTTCCAAACTTAGATAGAAGTGATAAGATGCGGATGATCCTTGAGGTGACACACGAACATTCATTCCCAGTAATTAGACTCACGCTACTGGTCGGGTATGAATGAGTAACCGTGGACTTGCTTTTTAAACTCTAATACAGGGAATGGTGGAGGCAGGGAGTCCAGGTTGGCTCTGGGAATCTGAACTCGGGGAGAGGGACCACCAAAAGAGGAAGTGGAAGAGAAATATCACCTCTGAGGTGAGGATGGCGGCAGAAACACTGCTTTACCATGCACCAGGCGTGTGCTAAGTACTTCATTCTGTTCAGTCCTCCTAACAGTACTATGAAGTAGGGATGATTCACTCCCATTTTACAGATGGGGAAGCTGAGGCTTCAGAAGCTACACAGTGCAATCCCTCAGGTTTCCAGGAGGCTCCGTGGAGCATTTCATCAGGCCAGTTACAGACCTTTGTAGCACAGCTTCAACAGTTAATACATTTTTTCTTTTCGCTCATGGTCTTTGATACAGAGAAAATTTCATCTGCAAAACATTAATAATTGAGATTTTCTTTTGTCCTCAAACAGTCGAGAGCTCACAGCAGTGAGTATTAAGTGCCCAGAGAGCGTTGCTGATAGTAAACGAGATGGGATGCAGAAGCCAGGGAGGTCAGTTCAAGCCAAGGCTCCCGGGAGGCATCCTGGAAGGCTTCCTGGAAGGGGAGAGGTGTGAGCGGGGTCTTGGGGAGTGGAGAGAGGACAGGGACATCCGTGTGTGGGGCATGGGAAGGAGAAATGGGTTACAAAGACTAGGAATGAATGAAGAAAGTGGTGGTGGCTTTGAGAGGGGTAAGGACGAGGGAAAGGAGGGGTCTCCAGTGACAGAGGTTCTGGTTGACTAGAGAATGGTGGTCTCCTTTTCCTCACTGCAGTCAGGTTGTAGCACTAAATCTGTGCTTTCATCATTGCCACACATCTCTCTCCTACCCTTTCACACTCCCTATGCATTTCTTGCTTTCCTTTTCTCCTCAGCACCATCATACAATACAGTCATCATACAATGCAGTCATCATACGATACAGTCATCATACAATACGTACATACTACGTGATATATATTTCATTAATTGCTTCCACCTACCCCTGACTAGGACAGGGATACTGTCATTTTGGTTTATTACTGTATTCTTAGAACTTAGAGCAAAAAGGACTAGACGATCTGTCTATTTCTTTCTAATTTATACATGTACATATAAATATATGTGTGTGCATATATACATATTCAGAACATTTAGGTCTGTTTTCTATTTTAGATATTTTTTAATATTCAAAAAAGGAGGAAATTTCACTCAAGTGGTACTTCGATGACTTACTGTGCTCATCATCAATATTTGGAAAAGAATGAGGGGAAATAAAAAGACTTAGGACCAGGAGACTAGAAAGACCTGACAAGTCTGTGTAAGTCTTGCTTGTCTGGGGCTGCCTGGGAAGAAGGGAGTCGGGAGATTTCATGAAGGTTTCTGCCACGGATGCCTGAGGGCAAGAATCCTAAGTGGAAGCTGAGGAGCTCCCACTGAATCTTGCAGCTGGTGCCTTGTTGCTGGATGGGAGCGCAGTGCCAGCAAAATTAGTCATCTCACTGAACCTTGATAGAATGATGGAAAATAAATACTCCTAGGAACACGAATCTGCCAGTCCCTAGAACATAAATTGAGATCTTCGATCAGGAGAAATTAAGAAGGTTGGATGTCTCCTTAAATCTCCTTGCATTGAATTAAAGCTACAGAGAAAAGCTTTCAGTACAAATACATCCTACATTTACACGCAGTCTTAGAACACTTCGGTGATTTATCTTTTATCTCTCTTGTTTTCTGATAAACATGTTTGGAATTATACATTTCCTTTTGAGTACTACGTTTGTTTTATCACATACATATCGGCAGGAAGTGTTTTTTATTGTTCGGTTTTTAGTATTTGAAAATTTTGTATAATTTCTTCTTCAAATAAGATATATTTAGTGGTGTTTTGTTTCTAGACATATGGGTTTTTTATTTCACTAACATTTTTTGTTACTGATTTTCACTTCTATTTCATTGTGATAAGCAAACAGTCCCTGAAATACATTTTTAAAAAATAATTTATGGAGGACTACTATGTGGTCTGTATCTGGTCAACTTTTGTAAATATTACATGTATGCTTGAAAAAACAAATATTTTTATATTAGATGGGTATAAGGTTCTACATATAGCTACTGTTTCATGTTAACACTCATGTTATTTAGATCTTCTGTGTATGCTAATTTTTGACAGCTTGATTTATCACTCTCTGAGAGGCACGTGTTAAATCTCTGATAAGCTGTATTGTCAGACGCGTATGCATTCATGATTATTAAAACATTTTGATCTACCTTTTTTCATTAAAAGAGTATATATCATCCCCCCATATATATATATGATATTTTCACCTTGAATTGTCTTTTCTCCAATACAAAAATAGGTACCAAAGTTTAGCACATATTCACCTGACTCTTATTTTTCATCTCAATATTTTCAACCTCTGTGTTCTTTTTTTTTTTGGCTGCATTGGGTCTTTGTTGCTGCGTGCGGGCTTTCTCTAATTGCAGGGAGTGAGGGTCACTCTTCTCACTGCAGTGGCTTCTCTTGTTGTGGAGCACGGGCTTTAGGCGCACAGGCTCCAGTAGTTGCAGCATGCGGGCTCAGTAGTTGCTGCACGCGGGCCCTAGAGTGCGTGGGCTCAGTAGTTGTGGCGCTCGGGCTGTAGGGCGCGCGGGCTCAGTAGTTGTGGCACACAGGTTTAGTTGCTCCACTGCAACTTCCTGGACCAGGGATTGAACCTGTGTCCCCTGCATTGGCAGGCAGATTCTCAACCACTGCGCCACCAGGGAAGTCCATCAACCTCTGTACTCTTAAGTTTTAAGTAAGAGAACATGATCATCTGTTCTCTTTAATCCAATCTGTACCACAAGTTCTTTTGATTGGTGAGTTGAACAAATTGATGTATTAGTTATAACAATAAACACTTGTGTTGTGCTTACCGCATACCAGTCATGGTTCTAAGGATGTAACATGCTTAGTCATCACATTAACCTTAGGAGGTAGATGAAACATACTCTGTATATAAATGAGGAAGCTGAGGTATACCAGTAGGCTAAGAAAGCTGCTTCAGGTTACACAACAAGTAAATGGAAACAGCTCAGAGCATCTGGTTCTGGCTTCACAGTTTTAGCAGTTACGCTATGGTGTCTCCAGGTTATAATTAGAGTTTGATTAGGACTTACTTCTCATTTATTCATGTTTTTTACTTACCTATTTTTCCTCCTTTAATGCTTTCAGTTAAAGAAGTCTCATCAATTTTGTTCTGTAGTGTGATGATTGTAAATCATACCCCCCGTTTCTTTGGTACATTTTGTGTTGGATTCAGGGTAAGAACTTGCAGCGCTTGTTAATTTCCATCCCATAAGGACTTAAGAGTCACTCTGAGCTAGACCCTCCTTCCATCTTATTTCTGCATTTCTTCCCTATCAGCCCTCTCCTCCATCTTACTGACTATTATCTGCACGTATTTTTTCCCCTGCTTTTTTTGTCTCTTGTCACCTGGAATTTCCTCTTCTCTCTTTTTAACTGTTCAAATTCTACCCAGCTTTCAAAGGCTCAGCCCAAATCCCTTGTTTCCCATACAGTCCTCCTTGACTTCATGTGTCTGGGTTTAGATCCCTCTAGCTAGTTTAAGCAGAAACTGATTTATCAGAGAGGACTAAATAACTGCGGTCAGAAAACCAGGTTTGGATGCTACACAGCTAGTGACAGCAGCAGTAAGGAGATATAGCCACAGCCTAGGGCTCCCTAACATCTCTTGAGACTAGGGAAGGGACATGAGAGCTTCAACCAGCATTAACCACTGTGCCAGCAAGCATAACCCAGCTGTGTATGCAGTGCTTCCTCGTGGGCAGACGTCTCCTGGTGGCAGCACCTAAGACCATAGCCAGAACCCACACCTGCACAGGAGTCTGAGAAGTGCGGCTTGCAGCCCTGGCATGGGTGTTCAAGAAGGCATTTAGAAAGAGAGTTGCACATTCAGTCTATAGTATCCGCCATAGTTGATTACCTTGATCTGTCTGGTCTCTGCCTGCCGTGAACTCCCAGAGATCCTGTGCATCTTTTACTGCATTTTTCACTTATTATGTTTCTTTGCAAAGCTTATTTTTTTTCACTCCTTTAATTAGGCTGTTGGCAAAATATCTGAGGGCTTTTTGAGCGTAGAGTACCTGGAAAAGTATCTTAAAATATCATAGAAACAATAAATATGTGTTGACTGAAGAATGCAATTTTAAGAGGTTGGATGTGTAAAGCTATGCCCTGTGTTAAGAAATTTTTTTTTTTTTTCTTTGCGGCACGCGGGCCTCTCACTGCTGTGGCCTCTCCCGTTGCGGAGCACAGGCTCCGGACGCGCAGGCTCAGCGGGCCATGGCTCACGGGCCCAGCCGCTCCGCGGCATGTGGGATCTTCCCGGACCGGGGCATGAACCCGTGTCTCTTGCATTGGCACTGCGCCACCAGGGAAGCCCTTAAGAAATTTTTGTAGGCAAAAACAGGAATTTAGAAATCTGAACACACATGTCAAGAATGTGATTATTTGCTTTATAAGAAAATTCTTCACTTTAACAAAAATTTAAAGGAGGCGTAACACAGGTTTTATTTAAAAAATGCACCCCAGAGGACTTAAAATGTGGAATGCGTGGCTGTTTTTTTATAGGAAATCCCATTACACGTGACATAGAAATGCTGCCTCCATGGCACCGAGCACCACGTGCTCGTACCATTAGAATATCTAGTAACAGAGTCATTAGAACTGATGGAGGACCACGCCTCCAAATTCTGACAATAATACCTGACAAAACTGAAACAGCATTTTAGAATGACCTGAAGTCATAAAACCATCTTAGGGATGATTGCTAATATAATTTATAGCATGTTCCTGTGTGATCTCTGACACATTCTGTGTCTTATCTGGGTACTTAGATACCCAGTGGTGATTTCTACCCATCATTTCTTGCTTTTTTTTTTTTTTTGGTCCATATTTTGATTTAAAAAATTTATTTTGAAAAATATGGTAAAAGATATATAACATAAAAATTCGCATTTTAACCATTTTTAAGAATACAGTTCATTTCTCCCTATTGTTTTGTCCTTCATCTGGATTGGTGGTGTGGTGATCTGTATCTGCCACTCATGCAACATGTGGAGACAGACCTACCAAGCACTTGGCCCTCTCCTTCTGCCCTCTGTTGCTGCCAGTTAAGGCGTTTTCTCTCTCTCTCTCTCTCTCTCTCTCTCTCTCTCTCTCTCTCTCTTTCCTTTTGTTTTTTCTTTTTATGGCTTGGACAAGTATGATAGTCTTACATCTCTTTGATTCCATTTTTTTCCCCTTATTATGTCCAGGCACACTTTTGGCTACAAGTGATAGAAACACTTGACCTAAATGGACTTAAACAAAGGACAATTTATTATGTCAAATAACTGGAAGTCCAAAGGTAGAGCTGGCTCAAAGCACAGCGTCACTGGCAGCCGAGCCACGACGTGAAGCAATCTGTCCTTCCACTTTCTGCTTTCCTTCTCAGGATCAGCTTTATCACAGTGACATCTGTGGTGACTCACGGCAATGGGAATCGCATGTTAGAGAGAGACATGGTGCTCTCTTGCCAACCCCTGGACCAAGAATAGCGGTCAAGGCAACGCCAGATGCTGATTGGCTTAGACTAACCAGGATTGCCTTCTGGATATGAGGACGGGGCAGTAGTCTCCACAGGAATTAGACAGCAAACTCGACTCCAGAAGAATTAAATAAGGGGCAAATTACCTAGGCGTGAGCAGGGCTGAGGGGGCCAATAAGGAACAGTGAAGCTCTCGGGGACTAGTAATTACAGGAAGCTCGTGCCACCCCTGAGTCTGAGGTGCACGGAGCGGTAGCCGTGTCACTGAAACAAGATGAGAGTCGTAGCCATGAGAAAGCCCAGCAGACGGGAGCTGTGGCCAGGAGGGAACCCGGCTGGGACGCCTCCCAAGGCTGACCCCACACAGAAGCCCAGGGACAAGGAAGGCCAGGTGATGCGGAGAACCCGGTGAGAAGGGCCGGGGGTGGGAGTGTTAGTTCTGGAAGGACCAGTGCAGCCTAAGCAGCACGTCGATGGAAAAAATCTATTAGGAAGAAGGAAGGGGGATGTGGAAGGAGGTAGCAACCTCTGTGTCCAACGCAGCCCAGAATCCGTTCTCCATCCCTGGGGCAGGGGGATCTTCTAAGAGGCAAACGTAGCCCGGTCATTTTCTGCTTTAAATCTTTCCAAGAGCTCCCTGCACCCTTAGGACAAAGGCTTCAGCGTGTGTGCCAGGGCGTGATGTCTGGACCTACCTTTCCCTTCCAGCCTCCCTGCCACCTCTTCCCCTCAGGTGTCTGAGCTCCAGGTGAGCTTGTTTGTGACCTTTGCCTCTTCTTGAAGCTGCCCACGCACTGTGCCCTTAGGACTGGTAACTGGTCTCTGGTCCAGGAGGGTCCTCCTCTGAGTCTCAGCCCACCACAGTCACACCGGGTGACTGTTTCCTCCAGGCTGTTCCACGAGACCATGAACCCCTCCAGGGCAGGGGTGAATGAGCGATTTCCCACCTAAATGACTATTGAATTCAGCAGCCTTTATCACCACCCAGAAGAGTACTGCCTGGGGTCGAGCCCTTGTGCTACCCCACATGACCTTGAGCGCACCCCTCACCTTTTTGAGCCGATTTCCTCACTTATAAAATAGAGATTCAAAAATAACTTTTAGGGATGTTTTGAGGCACAAACGTAATAACTGTAAACTTTCCCGTACCCACTGCCAGGTTCCTAATTCATTCCGCCATCCAGTTTCAAATTGCTCCAATCCGTGGTCCTGCCAGCCTTGTACCACAGACCGTCTTCATGCCTAGGCAGAGGCCTTGACCTTGGCCCCAACTCCAGCCCCATCTCCCAGCCCATGGATGTCCAGGTTACACTTCACCTCCTTTCTCTGAACTCCAGCTGTACTCGGGCTCACACGTTAGAGAATGAGATCAGAAACGCTGCTTCGAAATTGTAGGTAAAACAAAGGGGGCTCTTTGTACCAGATATGAGACGTTACTTGACCACCCAATCGAGTTCTGACACTTCTGGAAAGCAAAGCAAAAGGAGTCTCAAGCCAAGACATTTTTAAAAACTAGTAATTGTTATCACAAAGTGATGACAAAGACTGTTACTAGTTTGTATATTAATTTCAATTTGACGTTTTACCACCATCACTTGAGAAATGAGAGTCAGGGATCCGTTATTTATCTGCACAGTGGCCAAGCGCTGACTGCTGTGATTCCCACAGGGTCAGGCACCAGCACCCCTTCCCCCAGCCTTCCTCCAGCACAGGGGCGGTGCAGTCCGCCCCTCTCCCCATTACTGTCAAATCATCCACTGGCCTTCTTTGATCTTGCTTGTGGCATAGAAATAACTCTATTTAGGGACTGTCAGTCTGTATAAGATTTATTGTGAAACTGGACAGTGGCACACCACGAAAGTCTCACTCAGCTTCAGTCTAAGATTTAGAAAATGCAGCAGAAATAAAAGATTCCCAAAGTATGAAATATTTGAATTGAATAAGGCCTTCTTCTCTGACTCCATCCCCACACGCCAGCCTTCCAACCTAGCAAGCAGTCCAAGCCGGCCTTGTCAGGCAGCAGTACAGAATCCAGGAGGGCTGCATAATGCATTTACATAATTGCACAAATTAGAGATACTTCGGAATGAAAGGTTTCCTGGTGATTTTTTTCTGCCCTTTCATTTGCTGGTCGCAAAATTACCGGCGCTCCCGCAGCGCTGCAGGCTCTCCTCTCCAGCCGGGAGGAGCCCTGCGCGTCTGGGTCTGCGAAGGGCCTTCGGGAGACCCTCCTGCGGGGCCAGGTGCGCGCCCTCCCTGCCCCTCCACCTCCGTCCTCACCTCCAGGGTCTGCAAAGTGAGAGTCCAGATCGGGCGGAGTCTCCAGACTGGTGTTTATTAGAGAGCTTATCTTTCCCACCTTGGATTACAAACGGCCCTTTAAAAGGTTCTGGGAGGCTAACTGCCCTTGGAATGATTTGCTGGGATCACCTTCTGTAGGTTGAAAGTCGTTAATTTTTGCAAGTTTTTAAGGCAGGGGTAACTAATGAAAAAAAACTAGATTCCATTTTCGGTTGAAGGAGGAGTTTGCTTCTCGGTGCAGAGGTGCGGGCGGGTTCCGTGGACCCAGGACCCGGTGAAAGCCTTGTTCCAGAGACCAGCCGGTCTTTGCTCACGAGCTTGGTCCCCCATTTGTCAAATCGCAAATCATGATGTCTACCCCTCCTGCTTCCTGGGACTGCTGTTAGAAGGAAGTACAATAACTTGATGTGAGATATAAAAGAAATTTGTGTGAACACAAAAGTATAAAACAGTGGAAGAAAATGAGCGTGTACTTTGGAGTCAGGAGCCCTGGATTGAAGCGCTGGTTTAGCCACCTGCTTGGTGAGCAAATGCAGGTCAGTTCATCAGTCTGATCCAATTTTCATTAGAATTTGTAAAACGGGGGTGACCAGACTGCTGGCCTCGCCTGCCTCACCTTGATGCTGTCGGGATCATCTGGGGCAACGTGTAACACTGTAAAGATACTAAATTACATAGAGATACAAGCCGGGTGCCAGGAACTGCGCTGTGTGCATGATGTATTCTTTAGCCTCGCGATGACCCTTTGAGGGAAATAATGCTATTTCCCCATTTTCTGGTTAAAGGCACGGAGACTCAGAGCAGTAGAGCCAAGATTCAAACCCACCTCTACGCGACCGCTGAGCTCGGGTTTTTATTCGCTGTCCACACAGCCATGTCCTATTTTGCTGCTTTTATTGTTTCAGTAAATGACAATGGCCTCATGAAAGCAGGTTATTTTTCTCAGAGATGACGGTCCTTGGGGTTGACCTGGTAACACTTCCTTAACGGAGCAGCTTTTAGATTCCTCAGGTGTGACTGATTGCATTTAGGAAGCGATGTTAAGTCATAACTCCTGAAAAGACCACAATAAAAAAGGAGAAGGCTTCAGTAAGTACCCTCAGTGAGTAGCCCTATGGCTTGAGTGCCGTTGTGCGTTCTTCATTGCCTAATATGTGGGTTACATTATGGATCTAAGTCAGATCTTTGGGAAATGAACTTATCTTGTAAAACGTTCCTACTTTAGGGCAGCAGACGATATCTCCTTTCTGTTGCCTGTGGTCATTTGTAAAAAAAAAAAAAAAAAGGAGGAAATCAAGGTAAACACAGGTAACTTACGCCAGAAGCTCCGGTAGAAGACTTTTGTCACATAGGGTTGGATTTACAGGTTGAACATGGTTACTCGTGACTTATTTATGTATTTATTCATTTTGGCTTTAGAACATTCACTTTTTTGTTCTTAGATGAGACATTTGTCACTCCCCCTGGTTCTCATTTCACTTTCTCTTATGTCTGATAGCTTTTGTGGGGAAGCAGGGGGTGATTTTCTATATAGAACAGACCTGATGATTCTGGGTAGAGAATAGTAAGCTGGACCAGAAAGAGAAGGCTTGGAGATAAGAATGAAGTAATTTTAATATATAATATAGATAAAAAACAAGGTCCTACTGTATAGCACAGGGAACTATATTCAGTATCTTGTAATAACCTATAATGGAAAAGAAATATTATAAATTTTATAAAATGTATAAAACTGAATCACTTTGCTGTGCACCTGAAACTAACACAGCATTGTAAATCAACTATACTTCAAAAACAACACAAAAGAAAAGAAAGAAATTGAGGGCCAGAGAAATGAAGTGATTCGCCCAAGTTTACTCAGTTAAGTAGCAGAAGTAGTTCTCTGCTTCTTCCAGTACTTCACAGCAATCTCACGTATCTCCCAAACTGCTTATTCTACCAACACCCATTGCCAAGTTTTCTATCGTAGTTTGCTTCCTGTGACAATACTTTTAGCCAAAGGGTCTAGACAAAAATAAGAGAATTAACTGGATGTAAAATTGCAGGGCAGGTTTAGGTGAAATTAGAAATAATATACAGCCAAAAAGTTGTAACTAAATGAAATTCATGACCATTTTAAACCAGCTTTTCCTCCTTTCTATTTTTTTTAAAGTAGAAATAGGTGAGTAAAGCTCTAGCTTCTGTGCTTACTACTACAGAGTTCAAATCAATGGAACTCTAGTGTAATTAAAAATTAAATGACCTCAGTGTTTTTCATGGATATAAAAAGACCTCATGAATAAAGAATTACTGTTATGCAAAAAAAAAAAGAAAACAAATGGAGAAAAAGGTTTTCATTCAGTAGAAGTGCTTCACGCTCTGGGGACAAAACAACCCCCCAATCATTTATAAGTGCCGTCTCTCAGAATTAGGCATACCAGAGGCTCCGAGCTGGAATTCCCTTTCTAATGGGAAAATGGTCTCGAATGGGGGGAAGGAGGATGGTGAAGGGATATATATGTCTCACTGAGGCCAGATGGAGAGAAAGGACTTTTGGAAGAGAAGAAGTCTCTTTCACCGAGAAGAGTTGTCAGGTCAGATATTGTCAGAGGCTGGAAAATAGCGGTGAACAGCTGGGAGTCACTTAGTAAGACACCTCCCACCCAAGATAGACAGCATCCTGTGTGCATTATAGAGACATGCTACTAACCCAACTTGAAAGTAGTTTATACCCTGATTCGCAGTCACATCCTTTATGAAGAGAGTTTGATCAGAATGCGTTGGGGAAGGTGGGACCGTGGTTATAGGTCATAGCCCTAAGGCACTGCTGCAGATACACTGTTGAGAGCAGACAACTCTGTTGGCTTAAGCCTTGGGTCAAGCCTGTTGCTCTTGCTTGAGAGTGCAGCGCTTCTGACTTACAAGAATTGCCTTTACCTCACAATTATATGTTATTTTCTTTGGCTGTTCCTTGATTTGGCTAGACCTGATTTGGGTAGAAGACTGAAGAAATGCCCAGCTAAACTCATTTGAAGATCTCCCTTTTAACATTCTTCAGCTGCCTCTTTGCTTTCTTGTACTCTCTAGAATTTGGTAGTTGTGTCCAGCAGAGGAAATACACTATCGGCTTGAATGACAAACTGTCTCCCTTAGTCTCCGTTTGGGTTTGTAGTTGATTCATGACCTCATGCCTAGGGAAATCCTTTTGCAATCTATCAAGTTACTGCAGATTTTTCTCACAGCAAAATGAAGGCAGCAGAGCTACCCGATTCTGCTGGTTTTTACAGAGATTTCCAGCTGGTAGCTTTCATTTCCTCACCCGATCTAACTTCATACCTGGGTTGGTTGTGGCGACTCTGTTTTCTGAAGCCATGATCAGGTGTCCCCTATGACCCCATTAGCAGATGTTTGCTGTGACGACCACATGAGCTGACGTCTTCTGGCTCCCCCTTCGCAGCCCTGGGGTCCCACCTCCTTGTCTCACGTACCTGGTACTCTCCATCCTCCATCCCCCACTCTGCACGCCTCCCCTGCAAGCAGCAGAATGAGGGGAAACCCAAAGTACCTGTTCATCAGGAAAAGGAGGCCTTAAATTGAAGGGACACGGGTGAAGGAGAAGAGGACCAAGACCCGTAAGGCATCAGGAACTTCACGTTCTGGGGTGGACCACTTGGAGAAAATACATGCTCAGAGCCACGGTCTAATGAAATACAGGAAAACAACTAATTCCAATTCCTGCCTTTCCCACTCCCTCCCCTTCACTTTTGTCTTCTCTCTCTCTTCCTCCCCTTCCCAGTTGTTCACATGCATTTGATTTTCACAGGGTCTCCGGGAAGCGTGCATGTATTTTTCTCATCTGTGTTCTGCATTCGCTTCAGCATTTTCCTTCTCTGCACGGGCTGAGCATCTGTCATCCTGTCGTTCATTCATGGATTCATTCATGGGTTCATTTGTGCATTTCAGGTACTGGGCACATACTTTGTTCCAGTCCCAGTGCTTTAAAACAATGCTAGCTAAGATTTAGTATTTTCTATTAGCAGGCCCTATATATACTAAGTGTTTAATAGGCCGAATACATTCACTGAACAGTCCCGACAGCTTATACCTGTTTTCCAGATGGAGTTTGGGGTTTCAGGAAAATAAATAACTCATCCACGGGCAGCAGAGCCCAGGTTTGCACACAGCAGCTTGATGACAGACTCAAGCTGTGATCTGTGCTTCCTCTTTCTAGGCCAGTGGCTCTCAGACTTTAGCTCCATCAGAATGACCAGGAGGGCTTTTTACAGCACACAGTTCTGGGTCCCACTCCTAAAGTCTCTGATCCAGAAGTCTGAGAATTTGCCTTTCTAACGAGTTCCCAGATGGTATTAATGGGACCCCTCTACTTGGAGAACTGCAGCTCTAGGCTCCCCTCCCCCTGAGTGCTCTCACCCCTGTGGTTCCAGTTGCTTTAGGAAAGGTGAAACGTGTGTTTGCAATTCATGTGCAGCTCGCATTTACCGCACCCATCAGTGGAAGGGCCAGGAGGCCGTAGGGCTGCTTCTCCTGTGCTGAATCCGTTATCTGTGACAGTGTCTCAGGTTCTACTCTTCCTTCAGCGCTTTTGGAGAGAAAGCTGTTTTGAATTGAGGTGCTGGTTGTTCCCATGTCTGGCTGAAGAAGATATCTCCTGCATCTCAGGATGTCCCAGCGTGCTGGGAGTGGAAGGCTTACCAACAATATAGGCAAAGGAGTCATCCCCCAAGTCACTTCTGCTCAATCTACTGGGTCAGAGTCTAGCTCCTCTGGAACATCATTCTGAATCTTGAAAGCAGATAGTAAAAACAGCAGCTGTACAGAGACCGTTTATTTATTTAATCCCTCACGTAAACACAGCGACGATGACGGATCATCACTTGGCTTGTCGACATGACCAAGCTCCAGCAGGGGCCTTGTCCTCATGTGAGCCCACTGGCCTTTTCCTGTGTCTGCAAACAGTGGCAAAGAGGAAACAGAAGGCAACTGTGAGTGAGGAAACGGTGTTGAGTTGCAAAACACGGATAAAACAATTGGCGCTGCAATTCCCAGGACAAACAGGACCCTGCCAAATTGCAGAGGTGCAAACTCTAGCGGGGCAGTTCCATTCTCTGGCACCGGGGGTATGCACTTTTTGCAGCCTTGGACTTGCCCTGCCTCTAAGGAAGCTATTTACAGTTTTGCACAGTGTGACAGTTTTATGAGCCAACCCACTCATTTTTATGAGGGTCCCCGGGGTAAAGCAGTTATACAATCTTACACCAGCGCACCGACATCAGTGAAGTACAAACAATATAAACTAGGCCATCCAGGCCTGTAAAGGAGGCACCGCCAAACAGTCGTGATTTAAGTTCAGTTCAGCGGTGACCTGGCTCATTACGATAAGATAGGAGAATGAATAGCGCCTACTCAGGGAGAAGGAGTGAGTGAGTGGGAAATAAATAATTAATCGGGCTCCTTCCAGAAGCTGTATGTCGAAGGGACCGAAATCTTGGTATTTAAAAAAGAAGGACCAAAACTCAATCACTAGGACGGTCTCTCAAATGCAGATTTGTTGGTTGAAGGAAATGACACCACCTTCCACCAAATATTTGGTCAGCACTCCATCATCAACGCCAAAAGGCTTTCAGGTCTTAATATGGCTTTCTGCGATAAACCAACTTTTCCCCAGTGAAACTGTCGAGAACTGAGGTCTCTGGCTGCGCTTGTGTTTACAAATGAGTTTGCTATGCTTTGACTCCATGAGAAGACAGGGTTAATTATGAACCAGACTATGGATCTGAAATTTATCAGCAAGCTAAGGAGCTGGTGACTGCCCCAATCAGAGTCAGCTTCGAGGAAATGAAATGGGACTTATTTACATTTAGAGTGATGCCCAGCTTCTTAATCACCTCAAAGCATTTAAAAATTAACTTTCCTACCAACAGCTCAAGAGGCATAATGAACCCTGGGAGGGCGTTGGCGACTCTCGTTCCCTTCCGCTCTGGAGCTGCCTAGTCGTTACGTCAGCCTGTCTTTGCCTGTGTCTTTTTGCTAAATCCTGGAAACTTTCTTTCTGTTTATTTGGTAAGTCTCCTGATAAAGCAGTTTTCTACAACCTCACCAAAATTGCTAGCGATTGCCGGGTTAGCTGAGTTGCATGGGCACAATAAGAGATGGGAATCATTGTGCTCAACTTTCTTCTGTATGAAATGTTTCAGCTAAACTGGTCAGTTACCGAAGGGTTATTATGGATTACACGTGCTGGACAAGAGGGGTGACCCAAACCCCCAAGAACTTTCATTTTTTATTTCATTTATTTATTTTTTTGCTTTTTTAAAAAATTTGTGGTACAACTGTTTTTTAAATTTTTATTAGAGTATAGTTGATTTACAATGTTGTGTTAGTTTCAGGTGTACAGCAAAGTGATTCAGTTATACATATACATATACCCATGCTTTTTCAGATTCTTTTCCCATATAGGTTATTACAGAAGGTTGAGTACCCTGTGCTATGCAGTAGGTCCTTGTCAATTATCTATTTTATATATAGTAGTGTGTATCTGTTAATCCCAAACTCCTAATTTATCCCTCCCTCCCCCTTTCCCCTTTGGTAACCATAAGTTTGTTTTTGAAGTCTGTGAGTCTGTTTCTGTAAATAAGTTCATTTATATCACTTGTATCGAGACACCAGGCACTTCTCACATGGCCATGAGGTCCCTTTTAAATGAACACTAGTGGGACTTCCCTGGCTGTCCAGTGGTTAAGACTCCATGCTCCCAATGCAGGGGGCACGGGTTCCATCCCCGGTCGGGGAACTAAGATCCCGCATGCTGCACAAGCCCTCAAACTAAATAAATAAAATGAATGAACACTAGTAATGACTGAATAAATTGTGGATTAGAAGTTGCTAGTCAGCCAGTAGCAATGACCAGAGCAGTTGGGATGATAGATGCATGTATAAATGGCCATTTCCATCACAGTTTAACACAATCTGCAATTCAACTTAAAAATCTTATAATTTAGACCTGCAATCTCCAACTATTTCATAGTTGTGAAGTCAACAGAGGAAGTTATGATTTGCTGGTAGACTGTGAGTGATGGTAATACCTCCCCTGCCCTTCTCAAAGAGCTGTTAGAAAGATTCCCAAGATTTTTGTCAACTTAGAGGGGCTGTGCAAACGTAAGATATTTTGACATTCCATTATTTCATTCCATTATTCAATATTTTAACAACATGTTTACCCACTATTTGTTTTCATTTTAAAAACTGAAACTGTATAAAACATCATCCCTTTAAAATCGTTACGTTTTCTTTTTATGTAATAATCTGAAATGCAAAAACCTTATTTTAAAGAAGACTGTTGTTTTCTAGAAGAAATTAATGAAAAAAGTGGACCTCGTTGCGGCATTGTCAGCGTGCCTTTTTGGTTAGAGAGGAAAGAAGGAAATATTTACATTGAAAGGACTTGTGTGTTTTCTATTTAGGAATCCAACATGGTATGAATTTAGGTAGAAGTGAGCCACCATCCTCCTTGCTAATTACAGCAGCTAGGAGGCCAAGGGATAGGTTCTTGGAGTTTCAACGTTGACCACAGGAGCAGGTTTACCTAATACGGCGAAAGGAGGGATACCCAGGTTCTAAGGGGCTCTTCTTGAAAACTAAGCAGAAGCCGGTGACTCTAGATCTGTGTCTTTATTAGAAGCAGAATGCCCTGTACCTACTGTTCCTATTGTGCAAATTCTGCTGGAGGAAGATTGGCGGCTCCATCTCCTGGGCTTTCCCATAACAAGATGTTCACCTCTGGAGGCTCTCCTGGTGAGCCAAGGCATACATAAATCCATTCTAATTAAATATGCTGCTCTCTAGGGGGAGATGCCTTCATTAGAGGACTTGTTTCAGGGGAATATAGATATGTGCATATCTATATTTTAGTGATAGACACCAGTGTCTGTTTGCAAGCAAGCGGCTATACCATCCCCCCCTTTTTCCTCTCATCTTCCATCTTGCTATCTGGAGACTCACACAAAACAAATCCCTTGGGATTGAACATACTTTCGAATATATGAAGTTAAACCCTTCTCAGACACATGCATCTTTCCATTAGGAGCACGATGAGAAGCTTTCTACAACTCTACATTTGACGGTGCCGCCTCTAATTGAAGCACCTGGTCCAATTAGGGCTTAATGAGTGCTTTCTGATGATAAAGATAATGAGGGCTTTGCAGGCACAACCAAAAAGCATTACTTTTTTTTTTTTAATATAGTCCAAAGGAGAAAAGCAAACCTACAAGTTAGTGGTCAAAATATTGTCCTCCTCTTACGTGTTTTTAAAAATGAAAACTACTGTCAAATCTTAAACAAAAGGTTAGACTCAAACCCCAAACTGACTCATTAACCAGACTCTGCTTCAGAAATAGAGGAGATAAGAGAAGACCCTAGAAGCACAGAACATGCTGGGGAGGAGTTTTGCCTCTCCGGAGGCACATGTAAATGTGAGCGAGATCCTGGGCAAGACATGGCAGGGAAGTTCAGGTCAGCTGAGTTTCCTTCTCACCTGTGTGACATGATGAGTCACCAGACCTTTGTCAAGTACCATCAGCCTCTAATCCAAGGATAGTCATTGTAGGACACAAGGTATTGGACAAGACAGAGAAATGAACCAAGCATTACACATTAAAACAATTTCTACATGTAATTATATTCATAAGACTTTGGAGTTACTCATCTCATTTAACATAATGGCCTCAAGGTCCATCCATGCTGTTGCAAATGGCAGAATTTCCTTTTTTTTATGGCTGAATTATGTATCACACTTTTTTATCCATTCATCCATTGATGGACACTTACGTAACTTTCATATCTTGGCTGTTGTAAATAATGCTGCAGTGAACATGGGGGTACAGAGTGATTTCATTTCCTTAGGATAAATACCCAGAAGTGAAATTGCTGAATCATATCGTAGTTCTATTTTTAATTTTTTGAGGACCCTCCATACTGTTTTCCACAGTGCCTGCACAAATTTACATTCCCACCAACAGTGCAGGAGGGGTCCCTTTTCTCCACATCCTTGCCAACACTTGTTATTTCTTCTCTTTTTATAATAGCCATTCTAATAGGTGTGAGGTGATATCTCATTGTGGTTTTGATTTGCATTTTCCTCATGGTGAGTGATGTTGAGCACCTTTTATGTACCTGTTGTCCATTTGTATATCCTCTTTAGAAAAATATTTGTTCAGATCCTCTGCCCATTTTTTAATTGGATTTTTAAAAATTGAGTTCTTGATGTATTTTGGATATTAACCCCTTATCAGATATATGATTTTCAAATATTTTCTCTCATTCCATAGGTTACCCTTTCATTCTGTTGATGGTTTCCTTTGTTGTGCAGAAGCTTTTTAGTTTGATGGAGTCCCACTTGGTCATTTTTGTTTTTGCTGCCTTTGCTTTTGGTGTCAAATCCAAAAACTCATCACCAAGATGGATGTCAAGGAGCTTACCCAACATGTTTTCTTCTAGGAGTTTCATGGTTTTAGTTCTTATGGTCAAGCCTTTAATCCATTTTGAGTTGATTTTTGTGTATGGTACAAGATAGTGGTCCGGCTGCATCCTTTTGCATGTGACTGTCCAGTTTTCCCAATACTATTTATTGAAAAGACAATCCTTTCCCCACTGTATCAATATATTCTTGGCTGCCTTAACATAAATTAATTGAACATGTAGGTGTGGGTTTATTTCTGGGTTCTCTACTCTGTTCCATTAACCTATGTGTCTGTTTTTGTGCCAACACCATTCTGTTTTGTAATACTATACTATACTATAGTTTTATAATATAGCTTGAAATCAGGAAGTGTGATGTTGCCAACCTTGTTCTTTGTGCTCAGTTTCTTTGGCTATTTGGTATGTTGTGTGGTTCCGTATAAATTTTAGGATCGTTTGTTCTATTTCTGTGAAAAATGCTATTGGATTTTGATAGGGATTGCATTGATACTGTAAATTGCTTTGGTTAGTAGGGACTTTTTAATAATATTAATTCTTCCAAACTGTAAGCATGGAATATCTTTCCATGTATTTGTGTCTTCTTCAGTTTCTTTCATTAGTGTCTTATAGTTTTCAGTTAGAGGTCTTTCACTTCGTTGCTTAAATTTATTTCTAGGTATTTTATTCTTTTTGACGCAATTTCAAATAAAATTGTGTGTGACGAATACTACCCTGAAGGATGGGATAAGGGTGGCGAGCCGAAGGGGACCAGAGATGTGGGTTAGGGTGGATAAATGAGGCTGCTCAGACCAGGATCCTGTTTTAGGGGAGGTCCCAAATAGAGTGGTAACCTTATTTCAGGAAAAAAATTTCCTACAACTCTCCCCGCAGTAGCCTCTCTTGGAGAAGCATCTGTCAGGGGAGGCATGGGAGGTTGTATGGGGAAGACTTCAGGCCCAGTTTTACAGTGGTCTGACCTCAGTGTGACAGGGACCTCTCCTTCTACTATTTGTTTCTTCTCTTGCTCCCTGGTTAGATGCTAAATCAACTTGGCAGGAACATGATGTTTCTGTTCATTTGCTAGAGCACTGGGCACACAGAGCATACTTGATACGGTTAAATGGTGATACTGTGACAAAAGACACAGACATGAGCTGGGGCTGGCAGGCAGAAAAGCAGTGGGAAGTAGGAGTCGGAAAATATTTACAGGCTTGGGCAAATCACTCACCTTTGCCATTAAGTGGCTTCCAAAATATACTGCGTCTTGTGACAGATTTGAATGGGGCATTATTCATGAGAGGCAAAATATGTGCAAATTGCAGCAAAATCAAGCTGTGAACATAGGAAATAGCATTCAGAGGAGCCAGTGAGCAACCTGATGGTGTGAGGACCCCAGAGCAGCTGGGAGCTGCGGTGTCATCACCCCCGGGACCTGCCACCTTAGCTCGGCACTCAGGGTGGCTGCAGGTGGAGGATGGACTTGAACTGTGGGCTGGATACTGTCTTCTCTGGGCTGCCCTTTGTTCTTTGCTCTCATCCAGGGGCAAGGGATGGTGGCTTTTGTTAACCAAAACACAGGATAAAAAAGTATCGAGATTTAAAAGAGATCGTTCTGATTAGCTGCGAAAGCAGATGTGCTGCCGTCAAAGAACGCAGTCATTTGAAAATGCGTTTGCGTAACCTTCACATCCACAGCATAGCAGTTTGGGTCACTTGCCTTTGGGAATTTAAAAGTCTGCACACTGAGAACATCAGGTTATCAGGAATTGGGTGAATTTCTCCAAAGACCTGAGTAGTGCGTTCTCCCCAGACCCCACAGTTGGGTGCTGACTGGGACAGCCCATGTGCCTTGGGACCTCAGCCTGGCTCTGCAATAAAACAGATGGTGCAGCAGAGTTGATCAAGCCCCGTGGTAGGGGCCAAGGATACGGGGGACTGCAGACCCTGCAGGGGCTGCCTCTCATGCTGCCCCACTAGGGACCTCTAAGGACCACGGTCCCAGGCCCATCCCGTGGGTGTCCGGCCTGGGAGGAGCTCTTGGGAGGGAGTGCAGGGCAGCCTCACAAGGCATCTGAAATGCGGCGGGTTCCTGCTTTATGGGGAGGGCTGCACAGTGAGACCTACAGTCGGGTTTGTAGGGTGGCGTTGGCCCCGGATGCCAGACCCCCAGCCCAGCTCCTACCACGTTTCTCTGGTAGCCAATCACCTTCATGAACGAGGACCCCCCGGCAGCACAAGTGACCTCCAAGGCCTTCCAGCCCTGCCTCCTTCAGTGCCTCGCTTAGAGCTACCCCGCATCAGCTCATGCTGCAGTGGATCCTAACCATTCCTTACATTTGAAGAGAGAGCTCTTGAGACTTTTTAAAATCCGCTTGCACAGTTATTTGATCTTCGTGACCACCTGCAATGGTGGATCATGTCTGTGTCAGGGATGAAGATGCCAAGATGGGAGGAACAGAGAGAGAGCACTTCCTTGGTGTGTTTGCTGTGGATGACACACGGCTTGAACCCAGGCTCCTCTCACCTAGCCCGCGTGGCTGCCTTGGGCCCGTCTCCCCGGGGCCCTGCGCATGGCAAGGCCTGTGCAGCGCTGCATAGGGTAAGGTCCTGTTCTGCAGCCAGGCGGCCCGGTGGGCACCCAGCTTCACTGTGGACCAGCTGTGCGACCGAGCTGTGTGTTCACCTCTGTGCCTCAGTCTCTATGTTTAAGCAGGGCTGGAGCTAGTGCTCACGTCAAAAGTTGTATAACATACACTTGTTACTGCGAGTAAAGTGCCTATAACAATACAGGCTGTATTTTGGTGCTTACTGTGTGCTGGCACTATGCTCCGCACCGTATGCGCGTTCATTCATTGCAGCATCGTAACAAGCCTAGGGGATAAGTTATTATTCCCAGTTTAGAGAAGAAACAGGCACAGAGAGATGAAGCAGTTTCCCAGTGGTGGAAAGACCAGGGGGCCATGCTCTTAACCACAGCACGAGGCTTCCTTTTCCACAGGGCTTGGCTTCTGCTAAACACTCAAAACTCGTTAGCCGTGAGGTGTATGATATCAGGGTCCTGCCACCCAGATGCCTCTATAGGTTAGTTCCCTGTGGCCAGAACACCACAGGCAGGACTTCAGCTGAAATGCGAAGTCCCCCTGGACGGCTTACACTAAACCCTAACTCTCTTCTAGCCTTAGTGTCGGTGAGACGGGAGGCTGTTTCTGAGGTCGGTTTGATGGGGGAGAGGGGGAGAGCTCCTGAGGACATTTTGCTCAGAGAGGTAATGAGGGACATTGTTGCCGGTGGGGTTGTGGCTGAATGAGGGAGAGATTTGGTACAAAAGGGGAACGAGGACTCATCTGCTTAGGATTTTTCCCAGCTGCTAAAATGATCCGTATTGGAGGACCTCATTAGAGTTCATTTTCTGAGCACTCTTTTCACGAATTGCTTTAGCGCTGTTATGTGATGGGAATCACAGACTAATAGGGCTTCTTTGACAGACGAGGAATTCAGAGTATGGAGAGGCCGTACAACTAGACAGTAAAATCCAACGCCAGCGCCCAGCACCCTGCCTTCCCAATGCTAAACCTTCCAAGGAGGTTCTGCATATGACCTTGGTAATAAGTTGCCACCTCCTTGGCTCTGCATGGGGGCACAGGGGTCAGGCCCTTCCTTGCTGGCTTTGGTACCAAGCTGAACCTTTCTGGTGGAGGACTTTTGCCATTTCACTGCAGCTTCCCATCTTCTCTCCTGAAACTGAGTTCAGAGATGCTTCCCTGCCTTCCAGGTACACAGGGAGGGTTAATTAGGTAATGTTTGCACTGGGCTTTGAAGATGAAAGCACCACACAATTGTCATTACAGAGCATCTCTTCCAGGAGCCAGGAATGCTTCTACTCTGGGGACACCTGACTTTGACTTCACATGCATGGCTCACTTGAGGATAAAACTAGGCAGGCATCGGTGAATTAATGCTAGCGTGTAGAGCCTGGAGGATCAAACGGTCAAAACAAACAACAGGCATTGAGAAGCCCTCAGGTCATCAGGAAGCAGCTGCCAGGGGCCTTGTGATGGCAGGAGCCCACTCATTGGGCTGCCAGCCGCCGGGCAGCCTTTCCATCACTGGGCTCAGCATGGGAAACATGGGTCAGTAAGAGAACATCACGGCTCCAGAGGCCAGAAAGTGCTGCAACAGACCCAGACAGGAGAGGCAGCAAATGACATTTTGGAAGAGCAGTGGTGGGGCCTGTCATGGGAGGGGGTTACGTAGAGTGAAAGACCCCCCTTACTCTGTTTGAACGTTATTTCAAGAGTCCCCCGTTGGGATCCCTGCCTCTTGTGTGAATCCAGTTCATGTTCCTTCCGCTGTCAGGTTCATTGCACTTCTCAACGTGGCTCATCTATGGCTTGTAAACCTTCGGTACCATCCTCTTGCCTAGAAAATGAGGTCTAAACCCTTCCTATGACCTTCAAGACACTGCCTTCTGCCTCCTGTTGATTTTCCTGGTCATTTCTCTCACACACTTCCTTGGGTGGGAACTCTCTCCCACACCCGTCCATGGCACTGAACACAGGATAAAACGCCTGCCCTTCCCAGCACCTCCACCCACATGAATCCTGGACATTCAACCCAGTTCCTGGTTCCTTACTGACTCTCTCTGATTGTACAGGTCCCAGGAGCTCCCTCTTTTCAATCAATTCTGTTTGCTGTTCTAACCATTGCACTTACCTGTGTTTTCTTGTATTGGCACATAGCTGTTTGCACGAGTATTTCCTATATTGCTATTTGCACAGCAAAATCAGGGAGGCCAGGGGTTGTTTCTCACATTCACAGAGAGCACGGGGTCATCGAGTTTTAAACTCCACAGGGGGAGGCGTATCCCCAACACCTAACATAGTGCCCGACAGCCATTGGGTACCTTTCCCAGTTATCCGCGGCCTAGGAACAAATCACCCAAACTCAGTGGCGTAAAATAAGAAGTCTGGTGTGGCTCTGAGAAAAAGGAGGCATTGAGAATAAATCTGAGTTCTCTGTCTCAAGGGTTTGGGTGGCAGGTGACGCCACTCGCGTCCCGGGCACCCGGAAACAGCAGGACTTCAGGGGAAACAGTCAGGGCAGCACCTCGCCCGTCGTAAGCATCTCTGGGGACAAAATTCTCCTGAAGCAAAGAGGTGTGCAGGTGTGCACTTAACAGCATCTCCCTATCAGTTCATCACATTAGAGGAGTTTTGGCATCGCCATCCCCTTTGGCTTTTTTCATCATTCCTTTAAACCCGGTCACTCAAGAGTGAGGGCAGACCCTCAGCGTGGTCCACACGGGGGAGCTGGTTGGAAACGCGCTCTCCCCAGTTGCACCTCGGCTCTGCTGGACTGAACCCACACCCAGGTGAGTCACCTGCACGGTGAGGTTGCAATTGCTCTCTCATCCTCCGCCTGCGCCTTCAGTGGCTATTGAAATCTCAGATGGTCTTTCTCTGTCCCGTCGAGGGCTCTGTGCTGCTCTCATGGGAAGGAGAAACCTCCCGCTGGCTTCCCTCTCCGCTGCAGGGGGTCGGGGTGGCTGCTGGAAGGAGGGGAGCTCTGTGTGAAGACGCTGGGACAGCGCCCAGTAGCCATTTCTCCCAACCGACACCGCAGCCTGGAGGCCCTGCGCACCCCTAAAGGTGGTCTTCTACAAGGAGTATCTTTGCACCTCCAAGACTTTCTTCCCCTGAATCCTTGTATAACTGGGACAAAACGGCTGCCAGGAAGACCCCCTCATTCACCTTAGGTTTGTGGCTCACAGAACGCCTGCCTTTATTTCTCAGTATCTTCAGTAACTAACTCATCTCAGCAGGGTGGGCTGAAGCCTGCTAGCTTCAATTTCCAGGCACCTTGACTCAGTTTGTTTTTTTTTTTAATACGCTTCCAGGCTCTTCTTGCCTCACATAAATGGATGTGTCATTTCTTACTAAGGAAGGACTGCTTTTCTCGGTACTGACCTGCGGGCCAGTGGAGTCAGTACGATTATTTTATTTTGACCGTTAGGGGATCAAGCTGTGCCGTCTGTTGGGTGGAGTTAGGGATGCTGACTGTCGACGCCAAGGCTAGCTGAGCATGTGGTGTGGTCTCCTCTCCTGCAGCACAGCTGAGAGGGAAGCTGCTCTCTTTCCAAACACCCACGAAAGTATCCGGATCTGAGATGCTTTGGATGTCAGTCTCACTAGGCTTGGTTGTTTAGGTTAGGTCGTTACTCTGTAGCACAGCTGGGAGGACACGGGAAACTTCTAGCTGGGAGCCTGGCTTCTGCCTTGGCAAATAATGGCAATGAATGTAGCAATTTCTCTCTTGGGTAGAAGATCTGGATCTAATAAGTAATCCACTGGCTGGCTTGCAAGATTCCAACAAATGTCTGATCCCGGATCCAGAATTCCTTATAGTGAACAGAAAATAACCTCTATGTCATTTTAGAGGTTAAGAATTTTTAAAAAATGTATAATGACAAGTCCTCAGTGGAGGTGACTTCCTATTTCTTGGCAGGCCAGGCCTAGCATGTGCCCTTTGTCATTCTAGTTTTTGAAGAAATGGCGTTGTCTAAAAAAATTTAAAAAATCAAACTGATTTTCTTAGTATAATTCCATTAAAGTTATGTTGCAAACAATTTCTCTTTCTGTGACACACCTAGCTATTGGAATTTCATGATGACTTTTAAAACATTGGCTTAGAATCATTAAAGCCAACAGCATTAAAAATAGCTTACAACTTTCAAAAATAGTATAAAAGTTTAATACATCATCTCCCCGACACACACACACAGTGTAATTCTGCGCGAAGTCAGCTGACTGGGTGGCGATTTAGCATAAGGTCCTACTCAGGTCTGCTTGGACTGAACTCATTCCTCAGTGCTTAAGCTCTTAGCTCACATGCAAATACCTGCTTCTAGAGAGCTGAGGCTTGTGTTGCTTTGGGCCCTAAATTGATTGCTGAAGTTACAGGATTGAAATGCCTCGGGTAAAAAATTGAGTCAAAAGAAAAACATTAAGTCGACAGCTCTGTAAAGCCTGCTGCCTGACAGCCGGGGACGCTCCAGGGATGGAGGAACTGCAGCAAGTAAGGTCAGCAGAATTAACACTCAATTACCCCTGACGTTGAAAAGGATGAAAGGCTGTCCAGGGAGGTTGCCCCTCCTCCAGACAAATGTCTGACTTCAGTGAATTTTAGGTTAACCCCTTTCTGTACACTCACTGTCCGTACGTGAAAGACAGGTCATTTGTTTTCTCCTCCCAGCCCCATTTTAAACTGTTCTCTTTATTATTTGTAACTGTTGTGGCCTCTAAGCACACACAATTGTATTAATACTGCTCCTTGTTGTGTCAATTAAAAGATGTCTTCCAACTGCGAACCTTTTAATTGTTCCTCTTGTCTCCCAGTGGCATTGGCTCTCATAGGGCACTGATTCCCATAAGCGTAGTGAGCATTCTCCTTCTGCATATGAATACCTATGAAAAATACATGTTTCCCGTATGCTCTGAACTTGATCTTAATAGGATTGTACTAGGTACCAGGTTGAACTTCCATGTTTGTTCACAACATTGTTTTCTAGCTCCGTTCTTGGTAATGAATCATTGGTTGACCTCTGAATAATAATACGTACATAAACCCCACTTTGAAAATATTTCCCCCTCTTTTTGCTATTCTAACAATCTTTATACATGTCTCTGTGTTGATCGAGTTCTCTGGAGGTACATGGCTGGAAATTCCTGTGCTCTAGGGCGTGTACTAACACAATTTTACTACATACTGCTAGACTGCTCACCAAAATGGCTGTCGTAAATATTTGCAGAGTCACTAGCACGTGTGAGAATAACTGTTTCCCGTCAAGCTTGCTGACATTGCTATTATCTGAATATTTATTTATTTTTTGCCAGCGTGTCTCTAAATGGATGCCTGTATTTTGGAATTCTCTGGTTACCTGCTAGTAAGGACACGTGCCTCTTCATATCAACCATACCATTCCTGCTTCAGCAATTTGAGCATCTACAGTCTGTACATTTTTCTATTGGGTGGTTTCTTATTTTTACTGATTTATAGGAGTTTCTTAACTATTCTGGGTATTACTCTTTTCTTGATTATATACATTGGAAATATCTTCTCTCCACTTATCACCTATGTTTTAACTTTGTCTATAGTGTATTTAGCAGAGCAGAAATCTTTGGTTTTGGTGTCATCAGATCTTTCCATTTCCCCCCCTTTAGGTGCTTTTTCTGGCATACTTCAAAAAACCTTCTTAATCTCAGGGTCATAAAGCTAGTCTTCTACTTTCCCCTCCCCCCTTTGCTTCTTTTATACTGAAATTTAAAAATTTTTCAATTGAAGTATAGTTGATTTACAATGTTGTGTTAGTTTCAGGTCTACAGCAAAGAGAGTCAGTTATACATAAAACTATTCTTGGGCTTCCCTGGTGGCTCAGTGGTTGAGAGTCCGCCTGCCGATGCAGGGGATGTGGGTTCGTGCCCCGGTCTGGGAAGATCCCACATGCCGCAGAGTGGCTGGGCCCGTGAGCCATGAAAAAAAAAAAAACCTATGCTTTTTCATATTCTTTTCCATTATAGGTTATTACAAGATGTTGAATATAGTTCCCTGTGCTGTACAGTAGGTCCTTTTGTTTATCTATTTTATATACAGTATTGTGTATCTTTTAACCCCCAAATCCTTAATTTATCTCTCCCCCCACCCTTCCCCTTTGGTAACCACGAGTTTGTTTTCTGTGTCTGTGTGTCTGTTTCTTTTTGGTAAACAAGGTCATTCGTATCATTTACTAGATTCCACGTATAAATGATATCATGTGATATTTGTCTTTCTGTCTGACTGACTTCACTTAGTAGGATACTCTCTAGGTCCACATACTGAGGCTTTAAACCCATCTGAATTTATTTTTGCTTGTAGATTGAGATAGGGCTAGAATTGCATCTTTTCATTACAATGAGCTCATTTTGCCAGCACTATTGAACATGATCCATGTTTCCTCTGCTTGTGTGTGATGCCACTTCTGTCACAACTCAGTTTGGTATGAGTCTGGGTCTGTTTTTAAATTCTCCATTCTGTTCCATTGCTCAGTCTTTTAAATAACTGGACCAGAAATATAATCTTTTAATCGTTACAGCATGTTCCATGCCTTAGTATCTGGTAGAGTAATTCTAACTTTTCAGACTCCAGCTGGAATTTTGGTTAGAGCTGCATTGGTTTAATATGATCCTGGGTAGTTATTTGCCTTCGATGTCTGCACATGTGGAATATACTGTCTCCAAACAGCACAATGACTCTGCAAAGTTAATTTCAAAAGGTCTACATTTCTAGAGAAAGAATGAATTTCTGTGCTAAACCAGGCTTTCAATTTTGTAGTTGAAATCCTGCGATGATGGTTTTAGGAGCCCTTCCCTCACGGGTCCTCATTCGTTACTGAGTGCACTCACCCACTCGCCAAACAAAAACTGAGCGCCCTCTGTGTATGTAGTACAATACTAAGTGTTGCCACCAAATATTTGCACCATTCTACTTCGCTCACATGTTTTAGGCAAATCAACTGTACTCCTTTGTTGTAAAAGGAGTTAATGACTGCTTGGACAATGAGACTTTGGGGCATCCTTGTTTTGTGTTAAATAACTCTGCATGTGTATCTTAGAAAAAGGTGTTGACACTGTCATGGATTAATGTTGAAAGATTTGGACCCAAATGCTGGCCCATGTTCTCTGGAGGTCTGGACTACAGTCTCCATTCCGCTACCAATTCACAGGTCACTTAAATGACCCGAGCCTCTGTTTCCTCACTTGTAAAATTAAGACATCGGACAGGGCGGTTTCTATGGTCTCTTTCAGCTCTCGAATGGATTTGTGAGTCCTTGACAAGCAGGGCGTGGGAGTTGTTTGGTTCTACAGGCAAGCGTGCCCACGGGCCTGGGCAGTGAGGGGCCTGATGTTGAGTGGGGTGCTGTCCTGAGGGGGCAGAGGTGGAGCTGAGCTCTGAAAGGGTGCGAGGTGGGTCACTGAGGAATCTTGGAGGTGGAATCACGGTAAAGACACAAACCACAGGTGTGGAGGATGAAAGGTAAGTTTTTCTGCTTGAAACATACCTGAGCTGAGGTTGAAGGTCAGTGAGAGAGGTGAGGGTGTCAGTTGTTGATACACCTTAAAGCCATGAATGTTCATGATACGATTCTTCATAATAACGTGGGCCCTCTGTCTACGGACACGGTATAGAGGGAAGTCACACGGGATCCATTTGATCGTCAGCATCCCATCCTTGGCGTATGAAGAGTTGTTAGCTTTCTTTTGCACATGAAACAGAGGCACAGAAGTTCCTCCATCAGCTTGTTATGATGGGGCTGACGCTCGGCCCATGTGCCTTCTGACTCCAAGATCCCTGTAATTCCACCTCACCACGTGCATGGACCAGAGTTTTACTTTGCTGAAATAAGCATCTAGGAAGGGCCTATGACTTCTGTACCCAGGGTCTCAGAATGAGCTATCTTAAACCTGGTGGGTTTCTTTGACTGTCTTCAGCAACCAGGGTTCTGATGGATGTCCCCCTGATTAAGGAAGGATACACCACCACCGCCTTTAAAATATATCTCAGCTTATACCTGTTGTTGACGTAGACCTGCCACCCCTAGGGCTTTTTTTCTTTTGTTGTTATTTTTATTTTATTTTTTTTAAACATCTTTATTGGAGTATAATTGCTTTACAGTGGTGTGTTAGTTTCTGCTTTATAACAAAGTGAATATGTACATATACATATATCCCCATATCTCCTCCCTCTTGCGTCTCCCTCCCACCCTCCCTATCCCACCCCTCTAGGTGCTCACAAAGCACTGAGCTGATCTCCCTGTGCTATGTGGCTGCTTCCCACTAGCCATCTGTTTTACATTTGGTAGTGTATATATGTCCATGCCACTCTCTCACTTCGTCCCAGCTTACCCTTCCCCCTCCCCGTGTCCTCAAGTCCCTTCTCTAGTAGGTCTACCTACACCTTTTTTTTTTTTTTTGCGGTACGCGGGCCTCTCACTGTTGTGGCCTCTCCCGTTGCGGAGCACAGGCTCCGGATGCGCAGGCTCAGCGGCCATGGCTCACGGGCCCAGCCGCTCCGCGGCATGTGGGATCCTCCCGGACCGGGTCACGAACCCATGTCCCCTGCATCGGCAGGTGGACTCTCAACCACTGCGCCACCAGGGAAGCCCCGGTCTGCATCTTTAATCCCATCCCGCCCCTAGGTTCTTCATGACCATTTTTTTTTCTTTTTTTAGATTCCATATATATGTGTCCAGCATAGGGTTTTACACTCTCCTGACCGCTCCAGATCAGGTGGGAAAGGGCAGCAGGGGAAAAACAGGTCCGAATTCCTTTCTTCATGTTTGTGTGCCTGTGCTTTGCAGCTTCCTGACTTCATGGCATTAGAAGAGTTCAGTTAGCATACAATTGACATATTTTCCGGTAAATGGCTAAGATGGGCTCCTTTTATTAAAATAGCGTAATGAAAACAGGTGGAGACAGACTCAGAGCCTGGTGAAGCTCTCCAGGTGTTCAGGAAGCCAGGCTGGGAGCTGGAGCCTCATCCAGGGCTCGGGGCTTGTCTGGTGATTCACTGTCCAGGACACACAAGGAGGTTCTGTGGGTCTGTGTTTCAGAAGGTTCTGATTCCACGTCCCTAGAGTGGCAGGGATTCTGTCTGTATTCATTAGAACTTTAGGTGCCTTCAATTTAAAGTTTAAATTTTTTTTTCTTTCAAGATAAAAAGATTTCCTTTTTCTTCCCTAATTCAAGATCCTTTCTTTTTAAACCACACTAACTTTCAATATCCTAAGAAAGAATTTCCCAAGAAAATAAAAGAGAAATAAAACGAGAGAGTTTGTAATTCGTTGCTTTAAGTTTCTAAAATTTGTTAAGTTGGCTAGAGTCTCTTTTAGTTATCTTTATATTGCCAGAATCATTGCCGAAGCCCCCAGGTACCCCAAGGGACAAAGGAAAAGGGAGCACCGTTGCTTTCTACTATGAAAAAGAGACGTTTCATGCTGATGACAAAAAGGTGCAATTTTATGATATGGTTATATGGGATTTTTTGGCAAAACTAGACTTTTGGTAGCATGAAAGGGTTTAAAAAATTGCTGACGCCCATCAGCAGAGATGCTGATTTATTGCTATTGGGATGCATCAGGTGATTTAAGTGCACTACAAGGCTGAGAGCTACTGAGCCTGCCTAGATCTTTCTGACCTGAAGGTGCTTATTTTGTTAGGAACTCGGTGTGAAAAGGAGACAGACCAAGCCGGACATTTCTGTTCATTAAAAACTTACTATGAATCTTACGGTTTATTTTATTTTACTTTTTTTTTTTTTAAAGCTTTTTTTTTTTAAATTAATTAATTTATTTTTTTGTCTGTGTTGGGTCTTCATTTCTGTGCAAGGGTTTTCTCTAGTTGCGGCAAGCAGGGGCCACTCTTCATCGCGGTGCGCGGGCCTCTCACTGTTGCAGCCTCTCTTGTTGTGGAGCACAGGCTCCAGACGCGCAGGCTCAGTAGTTGTGGCTCACGGGCCTAGTTGCTCCGTGGCATGTGGGATCTTCCCAGACCAGGGCTCAAACCCGTGTCCCCTGCATCGGCAGGCAGATTCTCAACCACTGCGCCACCAGGGAAGCCCTATTTTACTTTTTAGTTAATGGAAGAGTTTTAGATTTACAAAAAAAAATTGAGCAGATAATATAGAGAATTCATATATATCCCCCTGTACAGTTTTCCCTGTTTTTAACATCTTACGCTAGTATGGTATACTTTTTATAATTAATGAACCGATATTGATACATTATAATTAACTAAAGACCATAGTTTACTCAGATTTCCTTAGTTTTTATCTAATGCTCTTTTTTGGGTCTCCGAACCCCATCCAGGATACCGCCTTACATTTAGTCAAGGTTCTTCTTAGCTGTGACAGTTTTTTAGACTTTGCTTATTTTGGGTGGTCTTGACAGCTTGGAGGAGTACCGGGCAGATATATTGTAGGATGCCCCTCGATTGAAATTTGTGTGATGTTTTCCTTATGGTCAGACTGGGAATATAGGTTTTGAGGAGGAGAGCACAGAGGTAGGGTGCCATTTTCATCACATCATAGCTGGGGTACATAGTATCATTGTGGACGTTGACCTTGACCGCCTGGTTTGAGTAGCATTTGCCAGATTTTTCCACTTTGAAGTTACTTTCCCTCCACTTTCCAGACTGTAGTCTTTAGAAGGAGGTCGTGAAGCAGAGCCCACAGTTAAGGAGCAGAGAGTTATGCCTCTACCCGCTTTAGGGTGAAGTATCTACAGAATTCGTTTTCATGCATGAGAGATTTGTCTCTATTTCCCCCATTTATTAATTTATTCAATTGCTTATCTATATCAGTATGGGTTTATGGGTATTTATTTTATACTCTGGATTATAATACAATACTACTTTATTTTGTTGTTGAAATTGTCCCAGTGTTGGCCTTGGGGAGCTCTTTCACTTGACTCCTGTGTCCCTTTGACACAGTCTCATCATCGTGGGCTTTTTTTTTTCTTTTTCTGAGTCCTACAGATGCTCCAAGCTCGTCTTGTTTATTTCCTGCCCCAGTCCTCAAATCAGTCATATCTTCAGGGTGCCTTGGTCCCTTTTACTGGAGAATGGTATTAGGATCCAAGATCTGGACGCTTATAGTTTATCTTCAAAGAAATTGAAATCATATTGGGTAGAAACTCTAACTTAATCAGCACGGTCTGCTAATGTCCTGTTCTGATTAACTGAATTTTTATTAACTAGCATTAAGTCATTCACACTATGACATTTTGGAGGAGAAGATTTGTCTTTAATTGCTCCTCAGTTTATGCAAGTGTGAGTTGTGATATTTATTTGTGAATGACACCCCCTCAAACCCATTCAGAAAGTGGACACAAGTGAGTCTGGGTCAGTAATACTCAAGGCTCGCTCTATTATTTATTTTTAAGTTTTGTTTCTATGTGAATAAAACATACCCTTTTTCTACTCTCCTCAACTATAACTCCCAACAATGATAAAGGAGAACCACATGGAGTTCTGGGACCTTTTGGCTACAGAGCCGGAAAATTTGTGGTACTATTTTTGACACCTACCTTATATTTTAGTAAAACGTGACATCATATTACTGTCACATGTTGCTGCTACATAGCTAGTAGAATTGTTTAACCACTTGGTCGTAACTCTGTGAAAATATACACACAGACTTGAAGAAAATATACCAAAATGCTGAGTGATGTTTGGCTTTATATGACATATGTGACTTTTTCCATTTTTAAGTGAGAAAAAGTTTCAAAATTTTAAGAACCTATGCAAACTATTGTATATCGGATGGATAAACAACAAGGTCCTACTGTAGCGTATAGGGAACTATATTCAATATACTGTGCTAAACCATAATGGAAAAGAATATGAAAAAGAATGTATATTATGTGTGTGTGTGTGTGTGTGTGTAACTTAATCCCTTCACTGTACAGTAGAAATTAACACAACATTGTGAACCAATTATATTTCAATAAAATAAATTGAAAAAAATTGTAAGAACCTAAATGCAGATATCCATGAGACCCGTGTTGGTTTCCTGCTTTCCGAGGTCCTACCCAGCTGTCCTGCCCCTTCCATCAGAATTTGCTCTCCTGGCGGCTCCTATCTCCCACTCTGCCCTTCATCAACCCCACAGACCTCTGCGGGGCTGGAAATTTATTGTTAACCTCAGTATAATTTAGCATTTTCAAAAAGAGGTTATCAAATAATGACCAGCTGGTGGAAAGTATAAAGTAAACATGTTATATCTGGCAGTTCTTGTATGACTTTTGCTGTCCCCATACCCACAGCTAGAGGAATTTATAAAGACACCACCAATGATCCCCTGTGACCTTGAACAAATGACTTCACTTCTGGGCCCTTGTTTCCTCGTATTGAAAAATTAAAAAGTTGAACTTGATAGGTCTCTAAGAAGAACCATATTTGACATGATACATTTAGTTCCACTTGCTTATTTTTCTTTTGTTGCCTCTGCTTTTGGTGTCAGATCCTAGAAGTCATTGCCAAGATCAATATCAGAAATAGACAAGGGGGGAGAGCTTCTGCACAGCAAAGGACACAATAAGCAAAATGAAAAGGCACCCTATGGAATGGAAGAAAATGTTTGCAAACTGTATAGCCGATAAGGGGTTAATATCCAAGATGTATAAGAAACGTTTAAAATTCAATAGTAAAAAACCAAGCAACTAGATTAAAAAATGGGCAAAGAACCTGAATAGACATTTTTCAAAAAAAAAAAAAACCATACACATGGCCAACAGGTGCATGAAAATGTGCTCAACAGCACTGATCATCAGGGAAATGCAAATCAAATCGTAGCGAGTTATCACCTCGTAGCTGTTTGAATGGCTGTCATCAAAAAGACAAGAGATAAGTGTGGGTGAGGATGTGGAGGAAACAGAACCCTTCTACACTGCTGGTGGGAATGTAAATTGGTGCAGCCACTATGGAAAACAGTATGGAGGTTCCTCGAAAAGTTAAAAATAGAGCTACGATAGATTCCAGCAATCCCCCCACTTCTGGATTTATATCCAAAGGAAATGAAATCACTATCTTGAAGAGATATCTGCACCCTCATGTTCTTTGCAGCATTATTTATTATAGCCAAGACGTGGAAACAGTTCAAGTGTTCATTGACAGATTAATGGATAAAGTTAATATAGTTGACCCTACCATTGAACAACGTGGGTTTGAACTGCACGGGTCCACTTATACATGGACTTTTTCAGCAAATACTACAGTACTACACGATCTGAGGTTGGCTGAATCCTCGGTTGTGGAACTGTGGATACAGAGGGCTTACTGTAAAGTCACCTGAGGATTTTTAACTGCGTAGGGGTTGGAATCCCTAACACCTGTGTCATTCAAGGGTCAACTGTTTATTATTCAGGCATGAAAGAAGGAAATCCTGCCGTTTGTGACAACACAGACAGACCTAGAGAGTACTACGCTAGGAAAAATAAGACAGAGAAAGACAAATACTCTATGATATCACTTACATGTGGAATCTAAAAAAAGAAAGAAAGAAAACGATGTAAGGTGATGGATGTGTTAACTAAATATTGTAGGAGGCATTTCACTATGTTTACATGTATCAGACCATCACATTGTACACTTAAATGTATTGCAATTTTGTCAATTGTATCTGAATAAAGCTGGTAAAGACATAGAAGAAAATTGAAAAAAAAATATTTCCAAGTCTAATGATTATAACAAGCTATTTTTCTTGCTCATTTATCCCTTATTAGGGCAAATGAAAAGCTTTATCTTCCTTTGACAGAAATTTTTAAGGCAGAAGTTTTTAAAAGATTTTTGGTTTGGGGACTATATCACTGCCACTAAGACTCAGAAAAGCAACTCATTAAATATAGACCTCATTTGCGATTCAGTAACAGCTTGGGTCACAAATGAGGTGATAACCATTTTTGATAAGCCATTACTTTTTTATCAGGAACACCTATGGAACTTATCATTTAGAAAGCAATAATCACACATGAATTGATAGGAGAGAACTTGGAGAACATCTTATGCAAACTTCTCATGGGACAGATGAGGAAACTGAAGCAGCTTGTCTTAAGTTTATGCAGCTGGTTCCTGGTGGGGTCCTGGTAGTCCTGGCAACTTGATGGTACACTGGACATGAAATCCAATGATGAATTTATAATGGACCCTAGAATGTAGGTACCATGAGGCAGAGGGTACATGTTATGGTTATCACTAGATCTCTGTTGCCTAGAATATTATTTGGCATCTTGCAAATAAATATTCAATAAGTATTTGTTAGATTATTGACTGAACAATGATCCATGGGTGGCACTGGGAATGTCTGGGGTTTAGCAAACGTTTCTTTGTAATAGGACAGTCAACATCCATCCCATTAGTGTTTCCTGAAGGCCCAATACGTGTTAAGCTTTATGCCAGCTGCTGGGGCCACACCTGTGAACAGACGTGGCTTCACTCAGCCTTCATGGAGCTCGAAGTGACAGAAAAACACAAGGTACAGGTGGAATTACAAAAGTGACGAGTGCTATGAAGTAGGGGGACTGCCCCATGATGAAGGGATCTGACTGGTCAGGGAGGCAGAGAAGGCTTCCTTGAGGAAGAGGGTTCATCGGGGAGGAGGTGCTGCCTGCAGAATAGAGGGAGTTTCCTTTCACCATGTTTGTTCACGCTGAGAGTGAAGATGACCCCTTGGACCTAGAGTCTGTCATACAGAGTGAAGTAAGTCAGAAAGAGAAAAACAAATACCATATGCTAACACATATATATGGAATCTAAAAAAAAAAAATGGTTCTGAAGAACCTAGGGGCAGGACAGGAATAAAGACGCAGACCTACTAGAGAATGGACTTGAGGACACGGGGAGGGGGAAGGGTAAGTTGGGACGAAGTGAGAGAGTGGCGTGGACATATATACACTACCAAACGTAAGATAGATAGCTAGTGGGAAGCAGCTGCATAGCACAGGGAGATCAGCTCGGTGCTTCGTGACCTAGAGGGGTGGGATAGGGAGGGTGGGAGGGAGACGCAAGAGGGAGGAGATATGGGGATATATGTATATGTATAGCTGATTCACTTTGTGATACAGCAGAAACTAACACACCATTGTAAAGCAATTATACTCCAATAAAGATGCTAAAACAAACAAACAAAAAGATGATCCTTGAAGGGTTTGGGGAGTGTGTGTGTATGTGTGTGTGTACGCGTGCGTGCGCGCACGCCCCCACACCCAAGAGACGTGATCAGAGCTGACCTTTACAAGAGTTCTCTCCTCTGTAGTATGGTAAATAGTTTGGGGGAAAAGTCGCGTGGATCAGAGCCTCAAGGTCGCTGAAATAGACATTAAAGCCCAGACAGTGGCGTTGGAGACGTTCAGGAGGTCTGGGGACAGATTAGAGATGGGGGATGAGCCAAAGAGAGGGGCCCAGGATTCGTCCTTATTCCTGCCTTGAGCTGACCGGTGACTTTCAATGCTGAATCTTCGTCAAAGTAGACAGGACTGGCGGATGACCAGATTCACAAACCAGGGCGGGGGTCCTAGTGAGGAGATGGGTATAGAAGATCATACAATAATGATTTAAGCGATTCTTAAAACTTTACTTTCAAAAATTTTGGATTTGATCTTAAGGTATTATTGTGAATTATTTTACAGAGTTACACACAACGTCTTTACATTTAGATCAGGGTCACTGTGTACAAGGCCGAGTGATGGGTAGAGGAGGGCAGCCAGAGAGCATCCTGTTTGTTTTTGAGTTGAGGAAACTGAGGCCAGAGAGCTACTCCGACTTCCCTCAGGGCGCCCAGCGACTTAGCCCAACTGCCTCTCAATTTCCTTATTCTCATTGCTCACAGTTTTTTTTTGTTTTGTTTTGTTTTTAACATTCCATTGAGTTGAGTTCAGGTTTGGGAAAATCCTATGAAGAAAAACAAGAAGATTCCTCTTCCCCTGATTTTTACTGGGCATCCTTAAGCCTCCCTGGGGAACCGAAAGTTTGATGAGAATCCTTTCATGCCAACCCACCAGCTCTCTTTGGGGCCATAAGACTTTAACTAGAAACCAATATTTTATCTCATGTTTCAGACCCACACTCCAGAAATGTCTCATGTCAGCATGTGGCCTCCAGGCTGGGACTCTGAAACACATTTTTTTTTTTTTTGCTGTGGAGGAACACTTAGAAATGTTCTATTTTGCTAGCAATATTTTGCTAGTATTGTGGAAGTATAACTATGGTCTAGAATTCTTTAAAATATTTGACTTTACGATGTTTGCATTTTGATCCTAGTAAAATTATTGTGCTAAAAAGACATATGTATCTTCCTCTCTGGCTCTGCCTTAATGTGGCAGTGTGTGGGAAGCAGAGATGTAATTCAGTGGAAAATGTGTTTACTTCCCCAATCTTTGAAATAATTCATATTTATCAAAAATTATAACAGTAGGGCTTCCCTGGTGGCGCAGTGGTTGAGAGTCTACCTGCTGATGCAGGGGACACGGGTTCGTGCCCCGGTCCGGGAAGATCCCACATGCCGCGGAGCGGCTGGGCCCGTGAGCCATGGCCGCTGAGCCTGCGAGTCCGGAGCCTGTGCTCCGCAACGGGAGAGGCCGCGACAGTGAGAGGCCGCGACAGTGAGAGGCCCGCGTACCACAAAAAAAAATAATAATTATAACAGTAAATTATTATTCTATTCTTTCCCTTACTAGTACATATTAAACCCACAGAGTCAAGCCATGATATGGCTAAGCTGATTATTTTGAAGATTACTTTAAAGCGGATTGGTCCACTTTGATTATTCACCTATAGATTATTCACCTATAGATTATCTTAACCGCTGCTGCGTCACCAGGGAAGTCCCATGACTTGATGTTTTGATATGCGTATCCACTGTGAAATAATGATGTCAGCCAAGCTAATTATCATATGCATCACCGCACATAGTTGCCATTTCTTTAATCTACCTTCTTAGCAAATGTCAAGTATACAATACAGTCTTGTGAACTATAGTTACCACACTGTGCATTTCTATCTCTAGAATTACTCATCTTGCATAACTGAAACTTTGTACTCTTTGGCCAAAACGGGGCATGTGATTCAACAGCTGGTCTCATAAGAGAACAGAGGAGTTGAAACACCTTGTAAAAGAATGTATTCAGATGTGAGCAACCGCGCTCAACTCAAAATGACTGAACCATAAGGAGAAGTCGTCATCTCTCCCAAGAAGCTTAGAGGAAGAACAGATCCTGGGAGGTGAATTCAGTGGCTCCACAGATATCAAGGGCCAAGTTCCCCTCATCTTTTCTCTCTGCCTTTTGTCCTCAGGCTGCTCCCTCATGACTGTAAGTTGGCTAATGCAGCTCAAAATGTCCTGTTCTCAGACAACACTGAGGTCAGAGGACAAACGAGAGCTCATTCTTACGTTATGTCCCATCTTAAGAGGGAGGAAAATGTCCCCAGAAGAACTAGCAGAAATCTCCTATGTCACAGACTGGAGTTGTGACTTACGCCCTTGCTGACCCCTCACTGGCAAGGGGACCAGGGGACCTGGCTCGGAGAAGGCCCACCTTCGCTGGAGCTGAACTGGGATTCTGGAGCCAGGAGGAGGAATGTTTAGTAGGCAAACGACACTGTCGGCCACGTCCTTCCAGCCCTGACGGTCTCGAGAATTCCACACTCTGGTCAAGCTTTTCAGATGATTGCGTCACTGCCGAGAGCTTCCATGTTGCTTTGAGTGAAGCCACTTGTGGACAGAACAAGGAGTTAGAGATGGGACCTCAGGACCGGCTGTGCTCACGGGGTCTGGTCCCAGCCTCTCCAGGTCTTACTTTCTGTTTGCACAAATAGGGGCTGGGTACGTGACCCCTGGCATGTCTTCTAGGAATTTGGGGACCCCCGTTCTTGTTTAAATGAACTAAGTGGTCATGAACCGTCCCAGAGGAGGCCTCTCATGGACTGGCCTATGGCTACTCATGTGATGCTCATCCCAGTACGGCTCAGGGGAAGAGAGCCACATCTTCAGGCCCAAGCTTTCTGGCCACGCTTCTAGGCTGCCTCAGCTTCACACCTTGACCTTCCTCAGTGAGTCTGATGTGATTAATACTGAAGACCTGCTAATAATTAGAAGTGCATGACCCAGGGGGAAAATCTTACTAAGTTTAGTTGAATCGAGGAAAGGCTTGTGGGAGAAAGAGTTGTGATGACTCAGGCTAAGTCTAGAAAATGTACATTTATGTGGTGAGAGAGCAGACCAGTGAAAACTATGAAATAAGTGTGAGGAAAATAATTGGATTTTGAATGTTAGGATATACGATGGGTTGTTTTCTGAATACTTAAATGCACTTAAGATAGAAATACACTATATAAAATTTTTGTCTTCTCTCATCCTTTTTTCCTGTAAGGGAAAAAAATATCTAACTAACAGAAATGGAAAGCAAACAAGTTAAAAACATTTTCAGTAAAGGAAATATGCAAGAAGTAGTTACAGAAATGTCCGTAATGGTTTTAATTTTTCAGGTTTATAACACATGTTCCCAGACACATTGCTTAATAATGATTATCTTGGACAGACTCAGGTTTTTCTTGTCACTGTTTGCTTCTTTCCATGAAGCAAACATCTGGGGGAAACATCTTAAACTGGAGCCTTTACTTCCTAAGAATAATAAAACCTTTTTATATCTATTTTTTTTTCTGATACTTAGAAATATGTGTTCTTATATTGCATCTGTAGTTTGGCTAAGACTATATCTCTAGGTGAACATCTCCTTTGAAATGATTATCTGAAAAAGTAATCTATTAATAAGTATTTGAGCATTTAGTAGGATGTGAAACAAACATCTAGTTACATGTGCCAAGTTTGAGACTTTGGACGCTTGACATTGTGTAGATCTATACAAAACGCAATTGATCACAATAGCACCGTTGATTTTTAGCATAAGTCAAGCCTAACCCACAAATGCCACTTATCAAATGGGTGAATAATAGTTTCAAAGAAATGGGAGCCTCATCAGAGTTATGAATATGTGGCACTATTAGTAGTCTACCCATTAGAGTATTGGCTCAAGTTTGGGGGAAATTTGAACCATTTTGAACCACTAAATTCCAGGTAAACCAGAAGATATTGCTGCCGTGCTATGGGTATAAGTCCCTGGCTGTCTGTCCGGAGATCTCCTCAGCTGCCGGATCTTTGGTTCCTGCTGGATTTCAGATGGTCCGGCATAGTAGCTCAGATGAACTATAGACATCTTTTACGTACAAGCAGATGTTATATGTAACAAAACCCCAAACCAAGTCAAAACTGTGACTTGAACACAATTCATAGCTGTTGCCTTTATGCTTTGCTAATATTGTCTATGTTCTGTTATATATTGCTAAGGAGCAGGGTTAAAAGTTCTATAACGTTCATTCTAAACAAACAGCTGGAAAAAGCTTGCAAATTGATAAGGGGTTATGTTCTCTTTTTAGTTTCTCGTTCAATAAATAACAGATGAATTTTCTAGTTGGTAAAAATGAAGAACTGTTCAAGATGCTAGTATTAATTAATAGCAGTTTATGATCAGCAAAAAAATGTTATTTTAGTTTGAACACATTTTCATAATCTTTTCTAGGTTCCTCTGTAATTTACTAAAGCAGATAGTTGAAAAAGAAAAGACAGGGCTTCCCTGGTGGCACAGCGGTTGAGAGTCCGCCTGCCGATGCAGGGGATGTGGGTTCGTGCCCCGGTCCGGGAAGATCCCACATGCCACGGAGCGGCTGGGCCCGTGAGCCATGGCCGCTGAGCCTGCGCGTCTGGAGCCTGTGCTCTGCAACGGGAGAGGCCGCAGCAGTGAGAGGCCCGCCTACCGGAAAAGAAAAAAAAGAAAAAGACAAGACAATAAAATAATTACTTTGTCTACTCATTATTGCCCCGAGATAATGGTTGTTTTGATGTCATGAATAGGAAATTGCAAGAATAAAACAAATATTTTTAGAGTCGATTATGAGCCAGTCACTTTCAATGCATCTTGCAGGGCTATGACGTATTATCCTCATTTTTAAAAAGGAGGAAGGTTAGGCTCAGTGTGGTTAAATTGCTCGCCCAAATTCTCACCACTAACAAGTGGCGGTCCTGGGTTTTAAAGCCACACTTGCCTAACTCCAAAGCATAAGCCATCCAGACAGAGCACGAGAAAGATTTCCTCTGTCATCAACATGCTGAGAGAAATTCAACTAGGTCGAATGTAAGCTACTGTGCAGTACGTTTCTTCCAGGAATCTCAAATTACAGACGAACAATCTGGTGTGATGGTTGCTATCTCATGCTCATTAAACAGTCACACAGTCTCCGGCCAGTTAAGAGAGGAACAGCGCGGAGCTGAGGGACCTTCCCAGACAGCATTAACCCTGTTCTCAGAAGTGTGTTGAAAGGAAGATGACGCAGCGTTCTCGACTTCCCAGCAGTAAGGTACACTTTCTAGGTCTAACAATCACCTCTTTCAGACTTTTCTGAAACTGTGGTCTCTTCCAAACTATGAAAAATTATATAATGTAGTGAGAAATAGTTTACTCTTGATTGATAAACTGTGAAGGTTTCTGTGCAAAGCTTTAAAGGGTCTTAGGGAGAAATGCCTGGATGTCTAATTTCAGCACTTGTGGTATTTAGAAAGTAACAAGACAAAATGTAATGCGTAGGTTAGAGCACACAATAGAAATTTGTAATAAAGCTAGTATGAAGCCCGTGAAGCAGTCTCCTCTGTGTTTATGTGTATCAGGTGCACTGGAAATAAATTCAGTAATCTCCGACTTTGAATTCTTCATCCTTGAACATTTTGTTTTTTATTGAAGTACAGTTCATTTATAATAGTAAATTAGTTTCAGGCGTACAGCATAGTGATTCAATATTTTTACAGGTTATATTCCATTAAAAGTTATTATATTATATTATATTATTATAGGAAGGCTAATACCTAGGAAACTATAGAACCTGCTGTTTTCCGATAAATGGTGAAAATTCCATGCACAGGTGGATGGAGTACTAGATCTGGGACCAGTACTGAGGAGAGCCTGAGGAGAGCCTCATTTCTTCCATTAACTCAATGTGTCAACCTGACAAAGGTTTCCTTCCTCAGCCACAATACAAGAGGGCTGAACAGAGACCAAGGACCCCCTCACGTGAGCACCTCACCAAACATCTTTGTGAGTGGCCGGCGGGGAGAGAGAGGAAGTTGGACCTCAGAAGAGCAGTGACTGTGTTAGCTTTACAGTGGCTGCTGGATTTGTACCTCGTGACCCTCAGGGACGCTAAGCAACTCAGATTTGAACTCTAATTTTACAAAAACTGCACATGTACACAAATGACCCATAACATGTTTTGCTAAAACTGAGACCTGTAATCATACCCTAAAAATGCACTAAGTATACTATGTTCTGTAAGTTTAAAGTTTAGAAATAATTAAAAGTACTGAATAAGTAAGTTATTATTTATTAAGTACAAAAAACGACCAAAAAATATGGCATATTCCCACTCATATAAAAGATGAATAGAAATATAAGAAACATTGAAGGCCACATAGAGAAGGCATTTTTGCTGTACAGTGTCTTTTGGTACAAACTTTTCCTAGATTCATAGACATAGTGAAAATCTTTCTTAAAATTTCAAATTCTTCACAGGAAAATAAAATGATATTGAGATTTGCTTTCTAGACACAGTTGGTCATGAGGTAAATAGAGGCAATGAATCCTTTTATAGGTCAGTATTGCTCTGACACAGAGGTTAACAAAAAACGTCTTAAAGTAAGGTAGAATTTTAACCTTTCAATGTGACTTTGCTATAGCATGTGCTCAAGAAATTAAGTTAGATTCAGATTTAATTAAATTTTGAGTTTAGTTAGTGTTGGTCACCAGGTGAGAAATGTTTGCACTCATGATTGTCTAATCATTTAGGTGTATTTTTTGTTCCAGTTTCACAGATGAGAGAGTTGAAGAAATGAAATCTAAGTGATGTTGTTTCCTCTGGTCACTAGGAGTCTTAGCACCTAATTTAAATCCTCAACTGGTACCCATAGTAGATGCGTGTTATAAATTGTATATTTTATTCATCTTTTCTTACATTTTCCTTATCCATGTTCATTTTTAACCTGTTTTATGTACCTCAGTTCCTTATTTTTCTGTAAGATCCCCTCAATTCCTTATTTTTGTTTATTGATTTTGTTTTTAAAGGAGAGAAAATCAAATCGATGGCATACATGATATAGAATGACCATGTTTGCTTTAACTACTGCTTTGTTTCTAGTCTGTGACAGAGCCAGGGCTGGAACTCAGGCTACCTGGTTCCCTTCCTTAAGGGCTAGATTCTGAATGATCATACAGGTATCTAGTGGGATTGCTCTTTTTAAAAACTGCCACTCCATCCTCAATAATTCAGGAACTGGTTGTTGAGAGAGAGAGAATTGGAAAAATTACAACAAGAAACAAACATACTAATGAACCAAAAAGCCACTCTGATGGCATTCAAGAGCAGAGAAGTTGCCGCTGCAAGCTGCCTCCTTTCCCCCCATGCCCCTGTCCACCCCCTTGAAGTTTCAGCGTTGAGGTTAGAGACCAGACCCAACTTCAGTGGAGTCACAAGAAAGAAGGCAAGTTTGGCCACGCAAGGCTCAAATCAAGGGGTGTTTCTTTCATAGGTGGTAACTTAGTTAACAAGTGACACTTTTTTAGACATCAAAAGGCAGACAAGAGTGGGGAAAAAAAGTGCCAAATGTACTTCACTAACCTAATTGATCATATTTTGTCAACATGCTGTTGTGGGACCTTCTGCTGTAGACACAACTCGGATGCAGTCGGTGCAGCTGTAACTCAGAACGTGTGAAGTCTGAGTTGCGAGATGCTGCCTTATCCACACCCCAGGCTGGTGTCATCATTTGCTGTTGTTGTAATTTGCACCCACGTGTTTATGTAACTCTAGGTAGATCAGACAATGTGTTTTTCAGTTTATTGACACTCACCAGAATGAAAAAGAAAGAGAGAGAAATGACTTTAAAAAGTACCTTCCACATAGGTGTTTATAAAGTGTTTATTGACTAGATAAATAAGTAAATGGATGAAAAGTAAATGGTGAAGCAAATAAAATAGATTTTCTTGACCGAGGGCCTGACGCAAGAATGTTGTACAACTTTTGTTAGAGAAAGTGGATCCTAATTTGGTCGGAGAGAGACCTGCTCCTTCTAATGCAGAAGAAGTGCTATATAACAGAGTTTTCGGGATGTAGAAACTCAGAAAGCTATGACCTTTGATGTTATTTTTACTAGAAAGATGCAACATGACATGGGACAAGTTATAACACTAAGAATATTCCTCTTTAAAAACAGAGATAGGTCTGTGGTATCCCATAGATTAGCAAGTAAGTATTGTTGATGATAGTATAGACTCTAGATTGGAAAGAAGTATAGGACATGAGATTTGCATTCAAGCACAGACAAAGCTGAAACTTACTAAATAATCAGAGGATAGTGCAGAGCAGCACGCATAGGGTAAGTGTTGGACGTGTATGGTTTGAAAGCTCTAGAAACTCAGAAAAGGTTGCAACAACATGGGTGGACCTTGAGGGCATTATGCTAAGTGAAGAAATTCAGACAGAAAGACAAATACTGTATGATCTCACTTATATATGGAATCTAAAACAAAAAGATAACTAAGCTCACAGATACAGAGAGTAGATTGGTGGTTAACAAAGGGCGGGGTTGGTGGTCAGACAAAACAGGTGAAGGGAGTAAGAGGTCCAAGCTTCCACATATAAAATAAATTAAGTCCTGGGCATGTGATGTACAACACGGTGACTACAGTTAATAATGTTGTGTTGCATATTTGAAAATTGCTAAGAGAGTAGGTCTTAAAAGTTCTCATCCCAAGAAAAAAGTTGGGTAACGATGTATGGTGATGGATGTTAACTACACTTACTGTAGTGATCATTTCACAGTGGATACAAATATCGAATCATTATGTTGTGCAGTTGAAACCAGTGTGATGTTATACATCAGTTTATACCTCAATAAAAACAAAAAAGTCAGGAAGGGAGTGTGAGAGTCATTAAATCACAGGCAGCATCTGAGTGGGGCGTCCAAGAGGCAAAGGAGGAGAGAGTTACGGGGAAGACCACGGTAGGGTCCTGGCCCGAAGGAAATAATATGAACTAAATAACAGAGGACGTAGGATGAGACCGAACTGTAGTGGCACATGATGTTGTATGTTTTGCTGCAAATGACACTTTGAGGACTGCAAGCGGGAGATGCAAGGACCCATTACCATCAACAGCACTACAGCTAATTCTTTTTTTCTTTGGTAACAAACAGGAAACTGAGTAGAGAAGACCCCAAGCCCCGATTGAGTCTGAGAACATTTTTCACCTATCTGACCAAGTGTTTTAAAAAATTTTTTATTGGAGTATAGTTGATTTACAATGTGTGTTAGTTTCAGGTGTCCAGTAAAGTGAATCAGTTATATCTATCTATCTATCTACCTGTGTATCTATCTCCTGTGAATCTGTAATTGTCTCAGAATAAAAAGATTTTTAAGTTTTAAAAAAAGCCAGTACATTTCACAAACAACACTTAGGTGATGTACTCTGATATTTTCTATACTCTTCCTTTGTGTGTGTGTGTGTGTGTGTGTTTTTAATTGAAGTATAGTTGATTTACAAAGTTATATTAGTTTCAGGTATTCAGTGATTCATATATATGTGTGTGTGTGTGTGTGTGTGTGTGTGTGTGTGTATCCATTCTTTTTCAGATTCTTTTCCCATATAGGTTATTACATAATATTGACTAGAGTTCCCTGTGCTGTACGGTAGGTCCTTATTAGTTACCTATTTTATATACAGTAGTGTGTATACGTTTGACCAAGTTTTTAAAAGCATAATACAATGGATGGGTTTGAGCATCAGACTTTTGGCCATCTCTCCTTGACAAGGAGAGAAAAGAACCCAGAAAGCCTGGAGGGTGGATAAATGGGAGGGGGATTCAGGAGGTGGGAAGATTGGGACCTTGGACAGATGAGGAGAAGCCAGAGAATGGATATAAACTTTCCTGTAACCACCATCACTGGGGAGTTTTCCTCTGGCCCATGTATTCATTTCTACCTCGACTACCAGAATGCACTGCTCTACATCAATCAGGGATCTTACGATGAATGAAGGAAGGACCTCCAAGGGCTAGGAACTGTGGACAATTGAGATAAATGTACATGTTTTTCTGTATGACAGTTGTTTATCAAGTGAACGTAGAGGCATTATTTGGTAGGTGAATGGCTATCTGTGACAGGCACGGAAATCCCTTATTCAGGGAAAGTTAACGTAACGAATCCTGGGTAAAATGGTTAAGTGTTTTGCATTCTCGTAAGGTCAGGAAATTCAGAACTTGCTTCCTTCTATATGCCCGCTAAACTTCCCCACTCCCAGTAAAGACAGGGTCGTGGGAGGGGCCCTACCTAGCATCTTGTCTTTTGTCGTCCTGGTTGTTGAATTTAGAAGAAGGAGTAACAAAGACTTTGAAGGCTTTATCATAGTGGGCAAAAGGAACGACTCCATTTAATCTCTTGTCCTTTCCCTTAATTTTAAAATTACAATCTTTCACTTCAAATGGACTTTGATCTTTTTTCTAACTAGTCTTTGCAGACATACAGTCTGGGTAATTGGTGTCTAGTGGATATCCCATTGATGCAAATGTCAGGTGGACACGTACCCACTTATCGGGTTAGTCTCATTTATCATTACTAGATGCTCACGTCTGGCCTGGGGCCAGGTTGTAAGAGAGACAAAGTACTTCCACATTTTCCTTCTGCTTTGCCAGACCATTTCTCTGTGTCATATTACTTTGAGTCTTTGATTTTTTTTTCAAATCTTGCCTAACTTTATTGGTGAGCTGAATTCTTTGTGTATGTTTATTTCCATTTTGTTCTGAAGGACACGGTAGACGATGTCTCCACTTTTGAGACAAATTCTTCATTTAGAAAAATCCTTTTTTTCAGAACTTGCAAACTGTTTAAGGCAGTTTTCTTCAATCAGCTAGAGGGTAGTTTTTTTCTTATTGTGTCTCATGAAAACACGATATAGTCAAAGGAAAAACCTAATTTAACACCCCGTTGTGTTTATTAGCAAACTCGAGTTGCACCTTTATGCTAATTAAGTAAAGAACATGTAGCGAGCTCCCAGTCCATCTACGGCCAAGGAAACTGGGAAACTGATGCATAGGGATGGCGTGTCGCTTGCCTCTCCTGCAATGTGTCCCTGTGTCCATCCTTCTGAGGCTTCTGTCATCCCCTTTATGTGACTTTTGCAAGTTCCTTCCTGCTTTTTTGGCTCCTGCAGTACTTTGTCTGTTGGATCTGCCTGGCTCAGGATGTCTGATCGTGTTCTGAGGGGCTTAAGAGACTTCCTCGGGCTTTTTCATACACCACGGAGATGCTTGTAGAGATCGCGTCTCAGTGCTGCACTGTGCTTACCGCTAACATGGTGCTGTCTCAGTGCTCCAGCCAACGGCTACATAAACTTCCCTGGCTGGGGCCCATCTGTATTTCCTGTTGGCTCTACAATTCCCCGCTCAGACGTTAGACTGATGCATATTTGGGGAATGGAAGGAGGGGAGATTCTAGAACTCACCGAGGAGGCACGTGTGGACATGTTTTCCCTGAAACTTATTGGCGTCAGGTAAACGGTCAAATGGTTAACTGCACATCTGATTTATATCCTGACTGTTGCTGAAAACATTGGGTTTTTTCCAGAACTGTGAGTTATGCTTCATGTGTTTGTTTCCCCGGCAGCACTCATTTTCCTGACTTTATTTTTTGTGTTGACTCTATCTCCACTCATCAAGGGGTGACCTCACAGTCACCCAGACTTGCCCTCGGTGATGCAAAGCCTCTGTCTCTTTCTCACCACAGGGAAGAGCGTCGCTGCCCTACATCCAGTGCTGTACATCCTTCCGCTTTGGTTTAAACTTCCTTATTGACTAATTCTACAATTAAATGATTTAGGTTATTTTAAGGATTGAGTGGATATAATTTTAATGGAAAGAAATCTTACTAAGTTCTGTATTTAAAAGCAAAGCAAAATATCCCTAACTATTGTTCTTTCTCCTTGACTCGATCATGAAATTATCTTCCAACTAAATGTGGGGTAGGATGCAAGCTAAAATTTGCCTTCACAAATACCTTTTCTATAAAAACTTGTTCGCCAGTTTTACATGAAATTGATTCCTTGAGAACGAATGTAGCATCTCACCTCGTATATCTGCTTTTGCAATTGACCTATTTCTGTCGTTTCTGTCGGGGTTTTTGGTGTGCTAGCTTCTGATGATGTGACCTGAGGGGGCATTTTCTGTAGCTGGCATTGTTCCTCACACTTGCGTGGAGAGAATACCTGCTGTGAAAATACAGATGTTCTGAGTATGAGGTGATGATTCTTTAACAGAGGCTTGGCGGTACAGTCTCAGACTCAAGGGTCCCCAAATAAGACATAAATACTAAAAGTACTGCATGTCTTTATTGATGCCTGTGGTCTATCCATGGGATTACAGAGAATGAAAGGATAATCTGAATTTTAATCGCTCTATTCTTGGTCAGAGTGTTCCTCTGTGAACACTTCTTCGTGTAATCAGCAAACATCTATTTGTTGCCAGACATCTATTTGTTGCTGAGCGCTAGATCACTTACCTCTTACGTGATGCTGTCTTAGTGACACAACCACCAATACACAGACTTGACACACAGACATGAAGAGCATACAAACCTTGCCCACAAGGAGTTTATAACCAACTGGGTCAGACAGATGCACATACAAGATTGTAATTCCATGTGCCACTTTGGCATGTGTCCTTGTACACTTATTTGGGGGCCAGCTTTATGGGTATGTGACCTGTGTTATCACACAGCGTCCTGTGCTGAGGTGTGGCCCGTGCTTGGATTAATACTCTGCTATTACTATCTTGCAAGTTTGCCTAATTTTTTTTTTTTTTTTAGTCTGCCTAATTTTTGAACAAGATGTCTTGTATTTTCTTTTTACACTGGGTCCCACAAATATGGAGCCTATCCAGATCATATTCATACACTCGTTCAACATTTCTTTTTGAAGGCCAACTGCCACACACTGTTCTGGTGCAGAAACATTTCAGGGAACAAGACAGCAGAGTTCCCTGCCCTCATGGAGTGTACATTCCAGTTGCCGGGAGAAGACAATAAAAACAAGCACAACAAACAATTCCAATATATCATGTTTGAAGATGATGCTATGGAAAAGGCAGAGCAAGGTAAAAGTAGGTCAGGAGAATTCAAAGGAGGGTTGCAGTTTTAAATTAGGCCAGGAGCTGGAGTGCTAGACGGCTTTTCCATGTGTTTCTTGTAATTAGTGTGACTCTAGTCTTATAACTGCAGAGTCTCACAAAGCCACAGAGAGTGCAGAACCCAAGTGGGTGTCATATTACTATCCTTAAGAATTGTGGCTTTGGCAGAATAAGAAAAAATGAAAGGAAAAAATGGTTATTGAATCTGATCTTCCACAATCAGGTGGTAAAAATTATGAAAGAAATACATTAGGGTCTGAAGGAGCAAATGAAATGCCATTAAAAGGGTCTTTAGAATCAGACAGACATTAGAATGTCATGAGAGAGCAATGAACCCAAACCAAACCAACAAACAAACCTCCCAGATCCCATCAGGCAGGGAAGGAAGTTAACTGTCCCTATAAAGGGGAGGAAATAGGCTCAAATCAGAGGGAAGCATTAAGCAATATGGAATTCAATGTAGGACTGTAGACCGGGAGGTCCATCCCTCTGTACGTCATGGAGTTGTGTTACAGTGACTGAAAAAGATTCAGCCTGTCTCATCACCTTCTTGGTCAAGATTTTAGTCTTGCTTCTCAGCCCCAGATTTCTCTGATTAATATTTAACCTTGGCCCACAAGTTGGAAAACTCTACTTGCTTGGGATAAAAATAAATGCTTCCATCTTAGCCCATCCAAGGTGCTGTAACAAAATACACAGACTGGGTGCTTTTACACAACAGAAATTTATTCCTCATGGTTCTGGAGGCTGGATGTCCAAGATTTAGGTGGCAGCAAAGTCAGGTTCTGAAGAGGGCCGCAGACTCTGTCCTCACATGGTAGAAGAGACCAGGGAGCTTTCTCAGGCCTTTTCAGAAGGGCACTAATCCCATTCATGGGGGCTCCACCCTCATGACCTAATCACCTCCCAAAGGCCCCACCTCCTAAGGCATCACATTGAATTTAGGTTTCAACATGAGTTTGGGGGAGACACAGACATTCAGACCATAGCAGCCCCTTTAGTGTTCAGTGTCTTTTATCCTTGGGAATGATGAGAACAGTTATAGAATGATGAAGTAAATCTGTCCCACAATATCCTACACAGGAATCATGTGTACATGTTTGGGCGATTTAAATAGTGGCCAAATCAGTATGTCAAACAAATAGGCCTCATGATTCAGATTCAGAATATAGTTGATATTATTATGCTTTTAAGTCAAAAGTTCTGACAAGTTTACTAAGTGAGCACACAGTATTGACATGTTAGAAAGTTTAAGATTTTTCAAATATATGCATTTATTTGATTTTTAAGAACTTGTATTTTGGAAAGTTTCTAGTTCTTAGAAGCTACTGAGTCATGTAAAAGAAAATCAAATATATTAAATTTATCCATGTAGCATAAGGCAATTAAGGGGATTAACTTCACTCTTATAGAAGACCTCTTATAAGTGATAAATTTATCAGATTATAATAATATAATGTTATAAAAATTAAGATATATAAGTTAATGAATTTTTTAAAAGCTTTATAAAGTTATAAACTTAACTTAAAAGCTTAGGTAACCACAAGTCCATCCTAGAAATCTGTGAGTCTGCATCTGCCGTGTAAACAAGTCCATTTATATCATTTCTTTTTAATTCGATTCCACTTATGAGTGATATCACAAGATATTTGTCTTTCTCTGTCTGACTTACTTCACTTAGTATGATAATTTCTAGGTCCATCCATGTTATTGCAAATGGCATTATGGCTGAGTGATATTCCATTGTATATATGTGCCACATCTTTTTTATCCATTCTTCTGTCGATGGACATTCGGGGTGCTTCCATGTCTTAGCTATTGTAAATAGTGCTGCAGTGAACATTGTGGTGCAGGTGTCTTTTCGAATTATGGTTTTATCTGGGTATATCCCCAGGAGTGGGATTGCTGGATCATCTGGTAATTCTATTTTCAGTTTTTTAAGGAACCTCCATACTGTTCTCCAAAATGATTGTACCAATTTACATTCCCACCAACAGTGTAGGAGGGTTCCCTGTTCTCCACACCCTCTCTAGCATTTATTATTTGTAGACTTTTTGACGATGGCCATTCCAACCGGTGTGAGGTGGTACCTCATTGTATTTTTGGTTTGCATTTTTCCTATAATTAGTGATGTTGAGCATCTTTTTCATGGGCCATCTGTATGTCTTCTTTGGAGAAATGTCTATTTAGATCTTCTGTGTGGTTACCAAAGGGTAAACGTGGCGGGGAGGGATGGACTGGGGGCTTGGGATTGGCATACCCACAGTACTATGTATAGGGTAGATGACCAGCAGTGACGTACTGTGTGTGGCACAGGGAACTCTACTCAATATACTGTGGTGACCTGTAAGGGAGAAGAATCTGAAAAAGAATGAATATATGTGTATGTATGGCTGAATCACAATGATGTACACCCAAAACTAACACAATGTTGTAAATCAACTATACTCTAATGAAATTTAAAAAAACAGAAAAGCTTAGGTAAAAAATAGAGTCTTGAATTAGTAACTATGATAAATCTTATGGTAAAGTCCAAAGTAACTATAGTTTTTTCTGTACCTAAAACTTACACTCAAGGACACCTCAATTAATTGTGCTGTTTGAACTAGAGGTAAAGTTAGCAGTTAAGTGTTTGTAACCCTAGCTAGCGGCTATTTTTTTCTTTAAAGGCCTACCTTTCTCTTTGTTATAAAATGCACAGGACTGGAATGATGAAGTTACCTTTTCTCTTTTAAGATGGATAGTTATGAAGGATTTTTCAGAAAACAAAGAAGGTTAACCTTATCCAAAGAAATGTTACTCACCAGTACTTGAGATCTAGAATTAAAAATGCTTTCATGTAACACTGACTGTCCTAGACTGCTGAGGGGTAAAAAGGCAGGTTCTAGTCCCAGTAAATTTTATAGTCTTCTTGGGGAGGAAGGCATGTTTGAGAACGACTAAGAACCAGTGCAGAATATGATAAACGCTCAAAGAAGAAGCCAAGAGAGATTGAGGAGTGGAGAGAGAATTCTGTCTGGAGAGAGGATGGAAGCAGGTCTGAAAAGGCTTTCTGAAGTTGTGGGTAAGGTGGATGGCAGAGATCTGTGGGGTCTCTCCAGGTAGAGGTGGGTCGGGAGAGCAGCCAGCTGGCTAGACCAGAGGGAATAGAAGTGCAGAGGCTGGAACCTGAGGGCATATGTTGGGAATGAGGAGAGCATCGTGGGAACAGGAGTGAAAGGGAGAGTAAGGTTGGATGTGCTTGTACTGGGATATTCTTCCCCAGGCACCATCCCCCAATGTCCCCTCTAGTCTCAGGAATGCCTCTTCCTCCACTCAAATGCTCCATTGAGACTCAGGCCTGGATTGCTTTCTCACGCCCGAGTGTTAGATGATGTCTACCTCTCTCAAAATTCTTGTTCACACTAGTTCTTTGTCATGTAAATACATACGATGCTGGATGATGTCCACGGTAAACTGTCAAGGAGGAGGAACACTTATTCTCAACTCCTCTTGTTTCCAGGAGGGAGGATGTTCTCCTGAAAACACTGCTTCTTGCCCTGATTGGTGAGCCTGGGATGAGGAACTGGGCGGTCCATTGCTTGACCCCTTCTTCTTTTATCCCTTCCTGGGGGCCAGGCTTTCCTACACATCATTTCTTGCTTCTCTGCTTGAAAATTTTTCTGGGGACGACTTCAACAGAAAGTCCTGTGGGTGTCCACTGTGTCTATGACTGTGTGGTTTTGTCTAATTTGGGGGTTTCTTATTAGGAAGCCCGTCACTGCCACATACCAAGGGCACATTTTCCAGGCCAGCCTTTCTCAGTAATGGAGGTATTATTTTGATCTTCATTGTTCCACTCCTTGCCTGTTTCATAATTGGTTCAGAATATGGTTCTGGTCAACCCAACATAAATATTTCACCTCTTCGACCTCATCACAGACACAAATAGGGGTGACAATATGTATTTTACCCACCCCTTGGTTCATTCACTTATTTGTTCTTTCAGCAAACTTTTGTGGGTTGTCCAGCGTGTCCTCTGTTGATAGAGGCTTTTTTGTTTCCTCCATAGTATTAGGGCTGTATAATAAAAATGTTAGGCGCTCAAATATTTGATTTGTTGGTGTTAAGAAATTTGGGCTTTATTCCCTAGTCAAAGCCAAGTAATCAAAGGTAAATGGGACAATGTCAAAGTCTTCCTCCCCCTTCTCCCTATCGGAGATCAAGTTCAGAATCCAATGGAAATAGGGATCACATTGATTTAACTGCACATTCATGTGCAAATAACTGGTACTTTCCTACTTGCAGGTTTTGCTTGGATTAGGATAAAGATGCCACAAAATACATCTAAAGAGTCCAGAGGGTGAGGAATGATGGGTGGGTGCATAAAAAGTAGGTGGGGAATATTTAAAACATACTCAGGTAAGTAGGTCTCACCAGAGAGCGATACAACACTTAGGCACTATAAGAGATGAAAAAGGTCTTCCATATATCTGCCCTTTGCTGTTTCCTTATGTCCCTTCCATGAACCCTAAAAATCATGATGAATAAACTGTGTTTTTGATTTCTACACTCCTTTCCTCTCTAAAGCCATAGCACTGGTCCTGCCAGGCTGTTCATCTGGATCTGCCCAGCTCTTTTGACAGATATTGCCAACTAGACCTAGAGTCTTAACGTTATTGAATCAAGATAGGGATTGTGACACCTGATACTTGACAGTATAGCCATAACCTGGAAGGCTCATATCATCGGGCTTACTTACAACAGACATATGCAACATGTCAAATAGTTACCTTCCAGATAAATAGAGCCGGTGACAAGGGAAAATCATCTTCTTTCCTCTGCCTGGGAAAATCTTAGCCCTGCTCGGTCTTGTCTGGGAAAAGATCCCCACTCAGGCTTCCCTGCTGCTAGGAGCATTGGCCTAACTCACGACGGAATTCAGCTCAGAGTCTGTGGGAGTGGAACAGACAGACTCTGCAGGCAGGGTCCATTCCACCCCAAATCCAGAGTCAGATACCACATGTTGCTGAAAATTTGTTCCTTTTTACCAGAGGCATTTCTTGTAATCAAAACCCAAGGCTTTGTGGTTCTGTTCAGAATGGTGTGCAACTTGTCACAATGTGTTTGCCAGGTCAGAGAGAGCTTGAGTGAACATGTGTGTGTCTAATCCCCAGCCACGTCCGCCTCCGCAGCAGGGGCTGGCGCTCAGGGCGATATTGGTTTTCGCCAGCTGTTTGGAGACCGAGACACATGACAGGTGGGCAAGCCTGGCAGACTCAACAGCTCACTTTCTGATTGCCAAGAAATAGATGGGCCAGCTACAGACGGGGTTGGTCCGAGGAACCAGATGCTTTTTGCACGACAAGGAAAGTGTGGCCACCCTGATAGAGAAAGACATCAACACATCCTGGGAGTGTCTGGGTGGTCCTGATTTCAGCCACCGTGGGTGCTGTCAGACAGTGTGACTGACCTGTCCATCCCGGTGTCCCCTGTACCAGGGCACACGTGCAGGTTGACTGACAGGCCGTGAGCAACACTGCTTTCCTCCAAGTCATTTTCAGTTGTTACAGGTCTGAAAAGTCCATCATTAAAATCTGATCCTTGGATCTTGACATCTTTTGTAAAATTTTCAGGAGGTTCTTTTAAAACAGCTGACTTCATAAGTCATGACTCATGGAAAGTAAATTTCTCATTAGGGAAAATGGTACCAGGAATGGAAGAAAGCCATTTAAAAGTCTCGGTTGACCAGCAACAGAAGAAAAACAAAACCTCGTTCAAAGTCTAGTCCATGGCTGCACCTCATCTAGGGCTATTTCGGTTAATTTGCTGACCTCACTGAAACAAATAGAGTATAAATAAAGTTTTGTTATTGAGAAAAAGCAAGTTTTTGTTCTGTTTTGTGAAAAAAACACTGTCTATTTTGTTTAAAAATGTTAGACCATATGTGACGCCTTTTACATTAGAAAACAGAAGAGGCTGATCTTGAAGGCTCCTTGCGACTGGGACGTTGACGGTAAGATCTCTGGTCCCTGACATTGGGCGAACAGGAGGAGACGGAGGAATTAGAGGACAGGAAATGACTGATGGAAAGGATAGAATCAAATGTTACAAAACATGATTTCAGCTATTGCCTCATTTCTGTGCTTTCCACTTTGCCACAGGGCAAAAGTAATCTACACTAGAATCAGAGAGAGTGCTCAGAACACACGCATGGGCTTCCTCTCAAATCAGTCAGAAGTGATTGGGTCTCTTTTACTGGACCTAAATGATCAAGGGGGAGTGGAAGCTCTCCGAGAGAAAAAAAGCACCTCTCACCAATGGACGTCCCTCCTGGACCGAGGGCAATTCAGCTTTAGTTGAATCAAGACCAGGGAAAACAATGGTAAATGCAGACCATTGGAAAATGGGAATGTCAACACTTTTTAGATTAGTAAGACATCTATCTCATTGTTTTCAGTTCTACAAAATGAGTATGTTCTAGAAATCTGCTGTACAACATCGTGCCCGTAGCTAACAATACTGAATTGTGCACTTAAGCCTTCGTTAAGAGGAGAGATCTCATGTTAAATGTTCTTACCACAACTAAAAAAAGAGAAATCGATTGCATTGTTTCTGCATGTTTTAAAAAACCTTTTTCTAAATGGTCTTTTAATAGAATGTTGAATGTTTTTGATAGAATCATTTGGGGTAGTATCGTGTTCTGTATTTTCTGATTCAGGTAACCGTGCCCATGGGAAGTGAATGCCTACACCATGAGAAAGCACTGGTCACCTGGTAGCACTTTATGTGGACTGAGGTATGAAGACATTGCAGAAAATAAAAAGGTCACCTCGGCACTAACGCCTGAGTTGTTACCACACCACTGAAACTGCCCTTGCTCAGGTCTTTACTGCCCTATTTGCCAAGTCAAATAGAATTCCAGCCCTTTTATTTCAAAGAACCTTCTGAGAGATCTGATGCCACCTCCTCCTGGCTCTCTTTCTACTGAAAAGACTGCTTCTTTCCAGGCTTTTCCACCAGCTTCCTTCTTAAACTCTTTGGATACTGGCATTCCCTGGGATTTTATTATCCCTGTTGGACCTCTTCCTTCTCCTTTCTACTCTACTGTACCGAGCGACCCCACACGTTCCTGTGGCTTCTCCTACCTTCTGAACAAGGCTGGAGCCCCTTGACAAAGCCAACGAAGCCTTCATGTTATGCCTTTTTGTCTGACTTTCAATTTTATCTCTCCCAAATCAACTCCTCATGTCCAAAGTGACAGCACTTTTACACGACGTGCTGCTCTTTGCACAAATCAGGCTGCCCCTCCGTCCGTGCCTTTGCACGTGTGTTCCTGCTGCCTGGAATCACCTCCAATTGGCCCTGTATCCTGGGGATCGCCCATCGAGGACCCCTTCTTTTGATGTCATTTGCTCCCTCTTTGCTCTCTCCCTACCTTATGTTTACCTGTCCTTCAGCCTAAGTGCCGAAAGCAATTTTTACTTTTCCTGTTAGATTAGGGCCTGTATAAGATCAAAGGCAATAATAGATATTCGTTTTTGTATCTCCTGTCTCTACAGGGACTCTATTGATGTGTATAAGAAGCTCAGTAAAGTGTTGCAAACAGAATGCCTGAAGCCAGTCCCTAACTAAATGAAATGGCTATGGGGGTCAGAGTTGGTATGACTTTTCTTTCCCCCATCTCATACCCCCCAATTTTAAGGACAACATTGCGTTGACTGAGCACTTAATTGTAAACCTGAATGGACTAATTTCAGATGCATTCAGTCAGCTAAAGAAAGAATGACAGGAAGGGTTGGCTCCAAGTCCCCCCTGTTTATTTTGTGAATTGGATCAAATAAGATAGTCCCCATCTCATTACACGTCATCAGAAGCATAGAGGTTCCCTTTCAATATCCCATATGTCTGCTTAATCTAGATAAAAATCTCACCCCAAACTCTTAACTCTCGTTGATAACCACACCTTTTACTTTCCCAGGAAAATACAGTGTCAACTCCCTGTCTGCCCAATCTCCCATCTTTTTCTCCTCTTCTGTTGAGGAAAAGGTGTAAACATCTCTTCCGACTCTTCTCCTTCTCCCGCTCCTTTTTTTCTTCCTCTCCATCTCTTCCACCTGCTCCATTTTCTCCTCCTCCTTCATCTAAACCTGGGTTTACTTCTTTTTAGCTTTCTGCGTGTCCCCTGCCTTAATTTTTTTTTTTTCACCTTCCATACAGGAAGGTGGTTTCTTTGCTGGTTCTTTTCCTAATCTCAAACATGTTCTACTCTTCTCTTCTTTGCTGGTTCTTTTCCTTAATCTCAAACACGTTCTGCTCTTCTCTATCCTAAAAATACTTCCCCTCAAACGCACCTGCCCTTAGGATATCAGCCTGATTCCCACCTCACCACTGCCAGGTCCAGCTTGGACCCTCAGCAGCCTGCTCTCTGCCCCCTCACCCTGCTGTTGCTGGTCTGGTGAAGATCACTTAGCAATTACCCTCTTCTCCGTCCTCACCATCTTGGTCTTCCTGTGGAATCAGACACTGTCGATCACTCCCTTCTTCATTTTGGGAGTATACTTTCTCTTGTTTTTAGTTCTTATCTTTCTGATATTCCATCTTGGCTTCTGCGTTCATTTGCTAGGGCTGCCAGACTCGGTGGCTTACTCAACAGAACTTAATTTTCATATAGATCTGGAGGCTAAAGATTTAAGGATCAAGGTGTCGGGAGGGTAGGCATCTTCCGAAGCCTTCCTCCTTGGCTCGTATATGGCTATCTTCTTTCAATGTCCTCACCTGGTCATCCTTCTGTGTGTCTGTGTTCTAATCTTCTCTTCTTGTGGAGACACCAGTCATATTGGACCACACTTATCACCTTGTCTCACCTTAATTACATCTTTATAGGCTTTATCTCCAAATACAGTCACATTCTGATGTAAGGGGTTGACGGGGGTGGGGAGTAGGCCTTCAGCATATGAAAGACTTTCAGCCCTGAGGCGTTGTCTCGGACTTATCCTTCCGCTCTGTCCACATCAGTGTTTCTCAAAATATGGTCCCAGGAACCACCTGAACTTCTGGTTACAAATATTTATCCCTGAGCCTCATCCCAGCCTCTTGGATAAGAATCTCGAGGGAATGGCCCAAGGAGTATGTCTTTGAACAAGTTTTTCAGCTGATGCTTATTCACTTTAAAGTTTGAGAACTTTATTCCGCATGGTCCCTGATCAATTCATCTACTGCCCTGTCTTCAGCTCCTGTCTCTTGTAGGTATCTTTCAGTTTAGGGTTCTTTACTATTTTTTAAGCTTCTAATATATTTTCCAACTATTATATGGACAGAACCACCTTGATGTCTTATTGGTATCTCGAATTCCACCTGTCTAAGGCAAAATGCTTTTTCATCCTCCCCAAAATCTATTCTCCAAATACTGGGACTCAGCTAATGGCATTATTATCTACCTAGACTTTAGAGAGAGAAGTTTTAGAGTTACCCTCTGTTTCTCCTCATTGACCCCACCTTCTCCCCATAACATTCAGGTGATTCTTCCACGGAAAGCCCTCTTCCGTTTCCCCATAGAGCCATATTCCGAGACCAGACCCACATCACTACTCCCTTCCATGTTCATTGCAATACCTTCCAGGTGGCTTCTCTCAGCCCACCACACTGCGTTCACCTCCACACTGCTTCTGCAGTGACTTCTCCAGTCTCCAAATGAAATCATATCACTTTCTTTATTTAAACCCTTCCCTGTTAGATTAGGACAGCACTTCCCAATAAGGCTGGTCATCAGCGTGACTGGGGTAGTTTTTAACAACTTAAGACTCCCAGACTCCATGGCTCTCCTGATTCATTGGTCTGGGCTGAGATCCCAGTTGTTCTGAGGATCAGCAAGTCTGGGCACACCTTGCAGCTGGATTCTGGCCTGCAGGATGGAAAACACACTGCCTGACTTAGCTGCTTCCCCATAAGACTAAACCTAGTCTTCTGCCTCACTCTCTGAGCTTCAGATCCACGTGGAACTGGACTCAGGCTTTTCTAAAAGTGACTGAGATCCTCACCATAACTCTGTAGCTTCTTTTATCTGAAATTCCTTTCTCTACCATCATCAGCTCACAAACTCTTATTCATCCTTTATAATCCAGTTTAAACGTCCCCTCTTTGGTCAAGTTCCCCGAGCCCTTGATTCCCATCAGCTTGTCATTCATATTTCTGGAGCACAATTATTACATTACAATGCAGTTTCCCTATACATATACATGTCTTTCCAAAACATCAGAAACTCCTTAAGTATCTAGTGTCTAGTGACACACAGCAGAAGCCTAGTAAACATTTATTGGATGAATGATCTGGGCTGGAATTTAACATTCCGGTGTCTAATCTTATGAATAAGGCTAGAAGCCACAAGAGCTTCTTGCCGTGACTGGAGCATCCTTATGTTTGGAATGAGATACCAGCTGGGGCCTCGGGGTACAGCTGTTCCCTGGGGGACAGGGGACAGCCACAACCCAAGAGGCTGAGGCTCAGGATAGGACTCTAGACCCAGCAAAGTAACCAACATCCATCAGTAAATGGATTCAGCATCGCAGCTCAAGGATATGCATGTACCTAGCAGAGGGTATTACCTAATGTTGTGAGCCTGTTGTGGTGGATTAAACATGTTCACAGATTCTCTGTAGCTCCTCCCACTAAGTCACGGGGTCTATGGGGTCTATTTCCCCACCACTTGAACCTGGACTGACCTTGCGACTGGCTTTGCCCGATAGAACATAGTGAATGCTGCACCGCGTGACTTCTAAGCAAGGCCTCAGGACCCCTTGTTGCTTCTCCCTCGGTCCTCTTGGGATGCTTCCACCATCATGAGAAAGAGCCCTGTCCAGCCCACTGGAGATGAGAGGCCTGGGGAAGAGAAGCCAGGTGCCCTAGCTGACAGCCCCAGACAGCTGCCAGGTGTGAGTGAGGCCACCTGGGATGAGCCAGTCCCCAGCTGACCTGCCAGCACCTGGCAGAGACCAGCCATCCCAGCTATACCCCACCCTCACCGTGAACCCCCAGAATCGGGACCAGATAAATGGGTGGTTCCTCTGGACCACTAGGGTGGGCTGGTTTGTCACCCAGCAATAGGTAACGATACACAGCTTGATGGGCACAGCAGTAGTATTCGGAACATTTACTACTGAAATTATAGACATCTTCTAGAAACCTCCGTGTGGGGCAGGCTCTGGTGTTCTGCAAGGCTTGGACAGGATGAGCTTGGGGACTGGGTGGAGTGGAGCCTGAGGCTGACAACCAGGCTGCACTCTTGGCAGCCAAGAGACCAGGGAAGACAGACGGACAGGAAAGGGGAGCAAACCACAAGCATCCCAGGGCAGCATGGCCAGCTGTCAGCAGCCTTGTGCGTGGACGCGTGCTGTGCAGAGATGGATGTTGTCTCCATCAGGTGTGTAAAACTGTAGCAGGACTCAGACGGGCTCCTGAGAACTCTCTAAAAATATATGCCTTTCAAAGTTGTCTTTTATTCTTAGTTTCTTGGGTATTGTTGCTTCAAACAGCCTCCTAATGCCATCCAAGCCCTGAACCATGTGTAGGAATAATTTACAGCCATGGCCTCATCGCTGAAAAGGTGTTCTTCCCAGTCGCCAGCTCCATGGCTCCACAACCAACACACGTGGACTAGTGGCCGGGGGCACATCCGTCCGCAGGACCCATGAAGCACTGGCAATGGTGTCTGGCACCCAGAGCTGTGTGGCTTCCAGGACCTTCTCCTCTACAGAGATGGGTGACGCCCGCTGCCCTTGCCCCGCGATGGCTTTTGTCTGTCATCATATCTCCATGCATTTCAGAATTCAGCTTCTGTTGTAATTTTTTTACTCCTCTCTTTAAAAGATTTCATTACATTTTCCATGTTTTAATCCAAACAGCCAATGCCAAAAAAAAAAAAAAAAAGTACAGCTGTGGTGAGTCATTAAAGTGATTCTTCCAGCTGTTTAACTATTATGTCTGGCCCCTCAGCAGCCTCTAAAAGGCTAAGAAAAATGTTCTGCTTAGACTTTCTAGGGCTGAGAGTTTACAGATCACTGATTTTTCTTACATTAATAAACCCTTATTACCACCTCTTGGAGCAGTTGCACAGAGGAACTCGGGGGGGAAATAGGATAAAAATGTTTTAGTATAGTCATAAAAATCTCGAGTGCGGGAGTCGACAGATGTGGGTTTAAATCATGGGTCAGCTGCTGATTATCTCAGGACACTGAGCAAACAATTTAACCTCTCTGTGTCTTTATCAGTAAGTGAGGATGTTATCTAAGATTAAACGAATGGATAAGAAGGGATGTAAATTAGAAAATGCGTCCAGGCAGTAATGGGGCAGTCAGGGATGCAGTTGCCGCCGCTGTGACTATATTCTGCTGGTCTTGCCTGTCTCCCCACCCCGCCCGCCAGCCCCGTGTTTCCTTCCCTTCCAGGCCTGAGCTGTGCGTTGTGCTTCCCCAGCAGTTGAGTTGTCTGGGAGGAGCGCACAGCAGGCTGCGGTGTAGCGCCAGATGGCCCAGGTGTATTGCTTTCATGAAATTTACAACACAGGGGTATTTACACCTGTCAGAGCTGTCACTCACGACAGATGGATCAGACAGCGTTCCCTGAGAGGTGAGCAGGGATCTGTCAAAATCCAGCTCTGCAGAAAAGCCTAGTCTCCTCCCTGCCGCCTTGCAGAGGTGGGTACGTACCTTCCCTCCTTCCACAGTCAGCAGATGCCCTCGCCAAAGAGGAAAGCCCACTTTGCGCTCTCACTGCGGGTCTCCTGCCTTCCTTGAGCACTTAGGGATTTGGAGGGGTTTCTTCCTTTAAGAGATTGCCAGGGCTGTAAGAAAAGCAGCCCAGAGTTGGAAGGCAGGACCTAGTGCTGGGGCTCGTCCAGACTCTGGAGTTTTGATTGTGCAGCTGGTTATCAATGGGAGTCCTCTAACCTCTCCAAATGCCAGGTCCTTTCTGAGATACGGAAAAAGATTAAAAGTTTTGAATATGAATAACCTCTAAGAAACTTCCCAGTGCTCTAGCCCTCTGACTTTTATATCAGGGAGAACTCACCCTAAGTTGCTAAATTAGGATACCAGAAATTCTCAGTGACACACTGGCCACTTGGCTTCACCTCACATTTATCTCCAAAGTTATCATCATCCTGGCCTCAATTTATTGAGGACTTTTGGTTTGGAAATCCAATTTAATAGCCATTCTTAACAGAAGCATGAATCCTTTTGTCCACGGGTGTGAGGCAACGTATCCAGACTGAAGACGAGAGAGAAATATAATTGGTAATGGCATACGTGTTAAAAAAAAATTATAAGGTTGTTTTCCTAGGAGTTACTTAGATATTAACAAAAGGGAGAAACAGTCCTTGATTAATTTGGAAAAATATAAACTCATTTTACTTCTAATTTCTACTCATTATTCCTAATCGTTGTCTTATCTCGGAAGAGGACATATGACCAAAAATATATTAGAAAAACCCCATGTTCCCAAGAATTCTTGGTCAATCATAAATATTTGGAAAAGTCCAAGCAAGTTACCCACTCACTCAAATATCTGTATGGTGTTGGGGATTTTGACCACAAGAGGGGAGCTAATTCTAATGATCAACTGGGAGGTTACTTAATATTATATTTTGTATCAATTTAGGAGAGAGGGTGAAGGTGGATCTCAATACTCATCATCAGAAGAATGTGGCTGAACTTCAGTCTTCATAGAGGTTGAAGTTCTACTGGTCTGTGCTGTAAAAGCTTTCTGACCTCATGGATGGTAGGTGCTAGGTTCATGAAGATGAATGGAACGCATAAAACACATGTTAGTTGGTACATGGGTAAGATGCTATCTTCCAGCACTCTTCAGCCCCTGGCTTTTCTCATGTCCAGTAGTGCTGGGGCCTGATGACAACTGGCTACTGTTCCCCAAACAGGATGGCTGTCATCTCATCTAGCAAACCATCTGGGGGCTTCTCCATGAGGCTGTCACAACGTTACTGCTGCCCTGACAGTGTGCTGCCATAGCACAGATTTCTTCTGGGTCCTTAGCTCCGGCATGAGGGACACATTATGACTTGGAGGCTCTCATGAAACATCCTTTTATCCTAGAGTCACTTTTCATCTGGTGCAATGCAGAGTACATCCCGCGAGAATAGTCCAGCCTGCTCTTACACCTGCTACTTCTTTTATTTGGGGGGCTACCTTAAATAAAGTGATTGACATAATAGTACAATGGGTAGATTTGTGTCACTGCATCCTTAAGTTTCCTATAAAATAAGGTGTACACAATTGTGATCAGTGGAGAAATAAATGAAGAGGACATTTGGCTGGTGACGATTGTCGCGAACGGATGCATGATTCCCTTGAATATATATTAATGGCATAGTCCATACTTTCAAGGAATTTTTTATTTCATCCAAAATCTAAAGTCAGTAAGTCTTGAACTAATTTAATTGAGGTCATTCTTACGACAGACTTCTTTCTTGAGGATACTTTGAAATCTCGGGGTTTTTTTAAAGCTAGTATTTGATGACTTTGGAGGTGAGTTGAAGTGAATCTCATATAAATTCCGAGAAGCAGATAACTCCTGTTTTTCACTCAGCGCTAGAAAAGCTTAGATCTTCCTCCAGGGTTAGAGGGACCTCCTCCGCCTTCACCAGTTCTCATGTCCAAATGGAGTTCCATTAACTACTGACATGATTTCCTACACTAGAGACGACCGCTGGTTACAGGGAGATTTTCATTGATGGGGGGACCAGCCCCTTTCATGTAGGCATAGAACCTACAGCCAAGAACACACAGCTGCTTTCTGAGTTGGCCTGACTCTGTTCATCATGTCGAGTGTGTGCTCCTCTGTGCCCTGCCTTGATGGACTTGTTGATTTTGGTTTGGTCTGTGTGCTGCTTTGCATGGCTGTGTGTCTAGTGACGTTTAGACTTATTTTTTTTGTTTTTGTTTTTGATAAACGGTTTATTATTTTAGCTCTAAGTTAAAATGTACACACCACTCTATATAACTACTAATTTTCTTTGTGGTTGAAAGGTCTCCCGGGGAAAATAAATTTAACATTGTGAACATGGAACTGTTAGGACCCCACGTCTTTTCCTTCATTGAAACCAGGATTTCTCCACCTTGGCGCTGTTGGTGGTTTGGGCTGGGTAATCACTGTGATGGGCTGGCCTGTGCACAATAGGAAAGTCAGCAACTTCCCTGGTTTCCAATCACTGTAGCATCATCCTCCTTCCCCTGCTGTAACAACCAAAGTACTTCTAGGCATTGCCAAATGGCCCCCGGGGGACAAAATCACCCCATTTGAAGAATGCTGATTTAAACAATTGTGTTTCTGTTACCTTGCAATCGCATGCAGTTTCTTAAAGATTCAATTCTCAGATTACAGCAGCGCAGACTTACTTTGTGGTGCTTAGAGACAGATTTTAAGAGCATGTATAACTTTATCATCAGCGCTGTCAGGAAAATAAGATGTTACTTTTAAATATTTATCCAGATTTGGACACTGAAACTTAGCACTCTACTGGTCTAAAGCCTTAAAAATTGTATGTTCATCAGTCAAGAAAATGAAGGCTCATTGTGTCAGATCACTGGGCTTTTTTTTTAAGTTTTTTTTTTCTTCCTTCAATGTCAATATTATTTATTAATGCTAGTAGAGTCAATTTAACAGCCTTTCCCATCCCTTCAGTTTACTACTTCACATCCATGAAAATAATCTAATTTATTAGAGTTATCTTCAACCTAAGCACAGATAGACACTTTGTAAGGGTTGGAGGGACTCTCTCATCAAGAACATGCAAGAACTTTGGGCGAGCAACTTTGGGAAAACCCAGATAGCTGCTGATGAGTCTTTCTAGATCCTGACTAAATTTTAGAGCCAAGGTTACAAGGCAGTGAACTTTGGATAAGTGATCACCCAAATTCAGAGCTGACTGGTGCTCTGAATTTTAGGATGCTCTTTTCAGGACACATCTCCAGTAAAGCTCCGTCATTGGGATCTGACTAATTGTCATAAAGGCATTTCCGTGACCACCAGCATCCTATATTCTTCTCACTCTTGTCAGGTTCTGGTCACTCTGTTTCCTCTCAACTTTACCTTCTTCAATATGTCTCTTTACCTTTTCATGATGGTTCCCTCTGCTCAGGCTGGTTCCTCCCTCTTCTGTGGAGCAAACTCCTACCCATACTTCAAAGCCTCATTTCTCTGCTTCTCTTGAAACCATCCTAAATGCTCTCCTCCTCCCCTGACTACTTACCACCTCTGAGCACCTCTCCACTTATTATTCCCTTCACTCTATTTTGTTTCTTTGCACTGTTCTCTCTCCCAGAAGGCTGGGCATTCCTGGAGGGTGGGGCCTTTGTCTTTTTCACTGTTGGCAGCTCGGGCACCCTACAGATGTTCCATATGAGACGGTTCCATTGATACTCACACGACTGCCTTCAGCTCCAACCAGTTTTCCTCGTCTTTGCATCCAGGGCAGACCAGGGTCCTCATATTGACTCATTTCTTTGCTCCTGAAGGAAACTCTCCGTATTGGGTAGTTTGCCCAATGGTTAAAAGAACTAGCCATCTTTATTGTTTCTGTTCGATTACAATAGAGGCAACCTTTTCCTTCCTTTCCTTCCTGGAGACTGTCTTTCTGTAGAAGAGATGCTGGGGAGAAATTCCAAAGTGACCACACGCACTGCTAGCACGGATTAGTCTGAACCAACCCATCACATCCTGTTAGTCATAGTAATGAGAAGAGAAAGATTTCGATATTCTTAGTGCCACCCGGTGAAGACAGGGACCAGACAGACGCTCGCACGCAGGTGATCATTTCATTCTTTTTGTAATTTAACAGGGACAATCTGTCTTGTTTTTGAAGCTAACTGGAGAGAACACATCTGGAAGAAAATCTAGGCAAAAATCAATCAATCAATCAACTAACTTAAAAATAAGAGCTGCACAATGGAATAGTCATCAGCCTTAGCCCTGAAGAAGTTAATCCAAAGAGAGGAATATTTTCAATACAACATTTTGAAAACTTTTGGTCTGAGATTAGGAACAAGACAGGGATGTCTGCTATCACATCTCTTCAACATTGTACTGGAGGTTCTACCAAGTGCAATGAGGCAAGAAAAACAAATAAAAGGCATAAGGATTGGAAAGGAAGAAATAAAACTTTATTCACAAATGACAGGCTTGTCTAGAAAATCCCAAAATAATCTGCAGTCAAACTACTAGAATTAATAAGTGAATTTAGCTATGTCACTCTACACAAAGTTAATAGTAAACATCTATTTTATTTTTATGTACCAGAAAAAAGTAGAAAATGGAATTTTGTTTTAGGAAATGCAATTTTAAAAGACAATTTACAATAGTAAATTGTAAGAAATATCAAGTACCTAGGAATAAATCTCAAAAAATATGTGCAAAAAACAAAAACAAAGAGAGGACTATTTAAAACAGAGGGAAGAAACGCAGCCTTCCGTGTTCATGGAATAAGAGGTATGGCCACTGACTGTCTCAGGAGAGAGTGCCAGATGCTGAGATGCGTCCCCGAGTCGCCTTCTCAAAGGCTTTACGTTCCCAGCTTTGCTGGGATTTCACATCCTCGGGGGCTTTGGCTGCTGTAGGGAAGGAGAAACTTGGTGGATGATGGAGAAGTGGGTGAAAACTGGCAGCTAAACAACTTTTGGGCTAGAGGGGTCTCCTTTTTTCTTTCCTCCTTAAAGGGAGCCCTGGAAAAGGAGTGTGCTCTAGAAACCAAGGCTAGGTCTGACCTGCTCGTTCTTGCCATTTCAAAGAGCCCTACGTCCACCCGGGCCTCACCCTAAGGCCAGTCTTAGACCCAGTTACCATAAGTCTGCATTAGAAACAGAGCTGTCACCGCATTGGGAAATGGGCTTTTTTAAAACTATTCCAACTCAAAGCATGAAGTTCTGATATTTCCGCAAGGTGCATGCATACTGGTGAGGGTAGTGACTAAGATTCATGATCCAAGTCACTCTTAATTTCAGAGGTTGACTGAGCACCAGGAATTTGGCGGTGCTAAGAACCAGTACAAAGGTTGTGGGCCAAATTATTTTGAAACAAAATACAATTATCTTTTTGTTTCTTTTCCTCATACTTTAGCTCTTTCTCCACCACATCAGCCAGCTGAATTGAGCCCTCTATGCCCTTATGCCTTCCATCCAATTCTCCTTTGAGAATAGACGGGAACAAGCATCCTTTGTGGGAAAAAGGAAGCGGAATCCCTCTTACCTGGCACCCACCTACATTCTCTTCACAGGGCAACCCCTCTTCACACAGTGCATTTTGGGGGACACCGTTCCCCCAAATGGTAGCAACTGAAATACAAATAAGTTTAAAACAATTAAGTAAAATTTACGGAGAATCCCAAAGAGTCATGAGGGGACCTGGAGCTGACTGCTAAGGAGATCACACCTCGCTCTCACCGTCTTCCTTGGCAGACAGGCTGCCAGCCTGAGCCTGCTCTGAGCTCAGAATAGCCTCATTCTTCCCTCGGTCTCAGTCATTTCCTACAGGTGGGTCTTGAGCTCGAGTCATTCTGGACATGTGAGGGGTCTTCTGGATTTTCTGGCTGCGGTAACAGTTGATTACACAAGTTGCCGGGTTCCAGGATTGACCCCCCCCCCCCAGATGTTTCACAGCATCCTGTGCCTCCTTTACTTTGGTTCACATCACAGTTTCTTCCAACTGGCAGCTTCGTTGTGTCTTTCCCTTCCTGGACAGTGAACTCAAGGAGGCAGAAACCTGACCTTGCTCTCAATTAGCTTTTGGACTCTCTTTGGCACTTACTAGTCACTCAATAAAATTTGGAACATGAATGAGTCTCCCCAGTTTGACTCCAAACTTCCTTGTTTCCTTGGAAGCTGATTCTGGAGCTGTTTCTGGATTTGTCCACGGGCTGAGGATGTTCTGCTGTCCAGACACTTGCCTCGGTACCACTATCATGCTGGAGGCAACCCTTCAGCTGAACTGGCTGCATTATTGTTGTCTTCTGTAGGTAGGCCTGTTTAAGCTGATAGGCTCCAGTCTCCAAGTCACACACTGAAACCTATGTTTGCAAGAGGTTGGGAAGTGTGACTGCAGTGGAGACCAAGGGATCTCCCTGGGGCTGGAGTATGGGGACTTCATACCACGAATCCTCCTTCCCTTCGTTTGTTTCTTCTGAGCAAACCGAGATCAGAAATGCAACCCAACTAAACTCTGTTGGCTTTGCCTAACCATGTCACATACGTATGGCTTTGTCCCTCAAAAATTAACTTCCAAGACCTAAAGCATCGAAAATCCTCTCCCATGTAACCTGGGATTTCGATGCTCTCCTCCCCCTACCCCCAATGAAGGGGGATTGTTTGAGGCAATACTTTGCCTTCAAAAAAGAGTGACTGTTGTTTAGTGTATTTCTATCAAGCACGTAGTACGCATTCTCACACCACACACACACACACACACACACACACACACACACACACACACACACACACACACACACACACACACACACACACACACGGGCTAAGCAGGTCCTGAATACTGTCTCTCAACTGTTTGATTCAATGATGGTTATTAAGCAGTAAACCCACACCAACTGCGCAGTCATTGTGCTTCTAAAAAACATAAATGTCACTTTTTTGGTCTTTAAAAATTATTAAGCAGAGAGAAAGATAGCAATTTCCAGTGTTTGCTTGGATGGTAAGATGCAGGAGAATTAGCATTACTCTTGAGAGCTGCCATTGGTTAGCTGGAGGGAAAAAGGATATCAATTATACATAATCTAAGAAGCCTCTGCATAATAATCAGGCCCAGTAGGGGCTTTGGGGCAGCTTCGTTATTCTCTTGTAAACACAAGAGCCCAGATAGACATGTCAGTCAGGAGTAGGGGAGCAATTCTTCCTTTTTAACACCTTCACTATCTATTGCTTCGATATGCAAACAAGGCTGTTTAGCTGGGGGTAGAGCCGTGCTAATGAGCTCCCTGCACTAGCCCTGAAGTAAAAAGGTTCTGTTTCACAGCTGCTCCGAGACAGCCCCTCTGGGCATGCTCAGGTATTGGAAAATAATGCCTTTTAAACAGAGAAATGCCAATCAGGATTTTGTGCATACTTTCCCTCTTTTTCTATGCGCTAATGCAATTACCTCATAACTTGTGAACTTCCAGTGCATTGGTCTGGTCTTTTCTCTCTAAATGATATCTTTGGAATGTAGCTGTGGAAAGAAAATGCTTTAAAAAATAAGCCTTCCCTTTAATTCCTAGAGGATGCTACCTCGAGGCTAATCTCACATGTCTGCCTTAACAGTGGACTGTTCTTTCATCTCCTTAAAAATATGTGTGTGTGTGTGTGTGTGTGTGTGTGTGTGTGTGTGTGTGTATATATATATATATATATTCCTCTTGGTCTTGGGGTCACTTGAATGACCTGTACGGACAATGCCGATCAGGATAGACTTCTCACGCCGGAGGGTTTGTGCCCCAGCCGCTGTGATTTGGAAGCCATCGTGGGTCCGGGGCTCTGGGCATCACTGCAGCGAGGCAGCTGCATAATTGGCTGAGCAAAGACACACAGGGCTGAGGACAGGGGGCAGGGAGGGAGGGGGCTTCACACATCAGTTGACAGTTTCAAATCAAGATACAATACATGATGGCTTTTCAATATCCAATTATTCTCATGAATAAAGGAATCTTTTGCACAGAAATATTCCCCCCAATCCCCACTGGGTTAATTTACCATCTACAGAAACCGCTCAGCTTTGCTGGCTAAATAGCGTAGTATGTGATTTCTCGTGTAATTATAGGACATCGTCCTTCTCACCATTAATTCAATCTCAGGGTCAGGCCTTCTAAGTGCCTGACACAGCAGACAGGGCCTGTCCATTGCGCCCGATAAACGGATGTGAAGTACAAGCATGGATATTTTCAACTCTTAACCAGTGTTTTAACTTTTTCCCCATCAGAAGAGGTGCTGTATTTCCCACCCCTTAGCTGACCAATCAGTGGGCAGGTTCTTAACCACTGACTGTCTCCGTCTATGACAGTACAGCCAGGTATTACACAGTCAGCAAGAAAGCCTTTCTGCTGGAATATTTCAGCATTTAAATTATTTATTACTTGAGCTTTATGGCATATCACAACCTATTTGAGACAGGTAGACTGAGCTCCCTTCTGCCACACGGAGGCTCATTAAACGGCCATCATAACTGGTCAGACTTAATTGCTTTGCACCGGCTAGTTCTCTGTCATGATTCAAATCCCTAGCAAGGCAGCTGACCCCAATTCTCAGGGTGATTTGATTCACCCCTAACTTGGAAAATGAGAGCAGGTTAAGAGTTTGCTTGCACATTTTAGCATCTGGTTAGCAATGTGCAAGCTGCTGTAGGCAACAAATCATTGGCAATTGCACGTGAAGAGAGTTAATGAAAACTTACAATAAACTGTTAATTTTTGTGAGTTTATTTAAATCATCATACAGTTGTTCAAATCATTTTTGAAGGCAACATGTTTATAAAACTGAGTTATAGCCATTTGCAAACTAATTGTGTTTATGATTAGAACACGATGGGAAGAACAGATTGTATTCAAATTCAAATGCCAAGTCCTTTGGCTAGGATTACTTGTGTATTAAGGTCATGCCATTCGTTCTGAGTAAAATAATGAAGGTACTCTGCCAGCTGACTTGCTTTCTAAATTTCATGCTCTATTGGTGTAGTGCTTAGATTTGCCTCTGCTGTCTTATGAGAAGTAGTATAGCATATGGAAAAGAGTGCAAACTTTTGAGTTGGGCGTTTGGAATCCTGGCTCTGCGACTTACTGGTTGTGTGGTCAACTTCTCTGTGTGTCAATTTTCTCATCTGTAAAATGGGTGTAATAATAGTACCTACCTTATCGGGTGGTTGAAAAGATTAAATGGGTGAGTATATATTAAACTCTTAGAACTCAACACGCGCTGGCTGTTGTTGTTTTCATGCATTGCTTTGGTGTTTTGCCTCAAAGCAATATGGTAGCAACATCTAGATATGTCTTCACATATGGCTATCACCAGGTCGTAGTCTGTCTGGACTTATAATTTGCTGACCAAACGCCAAGTCAGCAGTTTGTTCTTCTGACAATCATTTATCCAATCTCATTGTCTTTAATATTGACCTTTGGAAATCTGGATTGTATTGAATTGTACCACCGTGAAGCACCCGCTGATCCATCCATTGTTTTACGATGAGCTCTTTCTGATGGCTAAAGAGCCCCAAACTGTTCCAGTCTAGTTCTTACTTGTATCATTCATATTCCTCTGATACTGCTGGATACTCCCCACAGTGCACCACTGATATTATTAAACAAAGAACAGTGATGCTGTTCCAATGGCTTAATTTCCCTTGTCCTATAAAGTGAATTCTGTTGTAATTGTATGTTCTGATTGGAAAACACTCTTAGCAGAATGGTAATTATAACATCATAAATATACACTCAGATCTGCTCTGCAGGGAGCAAGCGTTTCTCAGGACTGTGCAATTTTACTCTCCTTTTTTGCTATATCCTCCACATGAATAGGAGGAACAGATGAATCTTGAGAAGCTGGTATAAGTCATTGTTAAAACATTGTTCTCATTTTTCCTTAAGCCACCATTTGCTCTGTAATTTGAGGGCTTGTAATGCCCAGATTGAGTCTGGGAAGTTCAACAGCCTTCTCCATAAAGGAAAATCTCTCACAGCCTTATAATTAACTGGATGATCAAGTAAAGGTGTGCTAAGATGAACTTACTTTATTCCAAATATCAAAGTGAGGGAGGGAGGAAAAAGGGGAAACGCGGGTGTTTTGCATTTTGATTAGCTCAAGCCTTCCCCTTTAATTGGAGGATGGATAGAGCAGGATGGTTAAAGAACATGGAATGGAAGTGACTATTTTTGAAAGACAGTCTTCAAAAATAAGACAGTTAAGTAATTTAGAGACGATTTTCTCGCATCTGGAAGTTAATCATCTATGAAATTCCACAAATTGATTCCTTTGATTTCTTCCCCCCCCCCATCAGATTTGGCCACAAGTCCGCTGGGTGAGAGGTAGAATCTTCTAGTGTGACTGCAAACAGGGCTTGTTTCGTGGATGTTCTGCCTGTAAGACTCGGAAGGGTGCCACCTGGTTGAAGGCTCTATGTCACTGTCTTGAAATTCTTAATAAGATTTTGAACGAGGGGCTTCACGTTCATTTTGCACTGGACCGCACAAAATACGTGGCCAGATTCGATTGCAATCAATATGCAGTGGGGGGAGGTCAGAAAGTGCGCCTCGGGCAGCAGCTTGGCTCCCCTGCCTGCACGTGATGTGTGGCGGGCTCAGATGTGTGCCCACTGAGGGCTGCTGAGCCACTGAGGCATCATGGGATGGTTGGAGGCTGGGGTCAGAATGAAGAGGCTGTAAAGTGTGTGAGGGACTCTGAGATTGGAGACTGAGAGTTGGGACAATGGACCCCACTCATGGGGACCAGAATGTCACTCTGCCATGGGCAGATGGCACTGGGCCACACACCCCAGTGGTTACAGATCAGAGGCCAGACCAGAGGTGGCACTCTCAGCAAAGGGCACCAAATATCCAGTGGGCACACGTGGATTCCACACCATCTTCTCCCCCACGATCCTGAGGACCACGTAAGCCAAGGGCAAACAAAGCTACATGGCAGAGTGTGGACACAGGGCAGGTAAAGAATGGGGCCATCTCTGCAACTGACCACAGGAGCTGTCAACGGGCTATTAGCATCCTTTGAAATCATAATGGAATAACTATTTTGGCATACAGGACAAAATATAGGGAAACATCCTTCAGCTCTTTTTTCTTTAAAATGCTTGATATTACTGTTACCACTATTTAATCAAAACTCATTTAATCACCATAGATGACTTGAGGAGCTAGACCAAGAAATCCTAATTTTTCATTGTTCCTTTTTTGTGGCCCATGTCTGTGCCTATATATTTCACTGATCTTAATCAGAATTCATTAAGCATTTTCAAGTATAAAATGTGAAGGTTAAAATTAAATTCTGCCTGTATCATTCCTGGTATTACGTTTCCTTCAGGACATTAATTTTTTAAAAATAGGTTAAGACATGTGAGAGAACTTTGTACTTTGTCTTCACTATGAAAGTGCCTAGAGTGAACTTTTCTCGATTCAAGCTAAATTGTTAATTAGTTCAAGGTACACCAGAGATGTGAGCTTGGAATATGCTGTTAGCAAATGTTTATTAAAATAGTAGTCATTGGTCTTGCTTAGATTTACTGGGGGAGGAGGGGAAGATTAGAGTTTTGGGGGGTTGTTTTTTGTTTTCTGGCCACGCTGTACGGCGTGCGGAATTTTATTTCCCGGACCGGGAATCGAACCCGTGCCCCCTGCAGTGGAGGCACGGAGCCCCAACCGCTGGACCGCCAGGGAAGTCCCTCGAGTAATTTCAATATGTATTAAAGACCAGTGCCGAAGCATTTGGCTACCGAATGCAAAACACCCGATACCATTTTATCAAGAGTGTCTAAAACCTTCTCATCTTAAGACACATTCTTTTTCACCGGCAGAGGCAAATTTCATTACTGTGCGACCGGCAGACACTTCCGGGGACCCTGCTATATGCTCTCCTAACATTTTCCCCCTGTTCTGTGATAGAAATGGCTTGTGGTTTTTGGTGCCGTGATTGGGCGAGTCCCCCGGCCCTGCCTCCTGTGGTCCAGGTAGGCGGGGCTGGCTGGCGGGGCTCCGCCCTCCGTGCGCATCTCTGCGGGTGCTGAGCGGTGCTTGGGTGTGCGCCTGAGTGAGGCGATGCTTTTCAGGGACGGAAGAGGTAACTGCCTGCCTTGAGTGATTCAAAGTGTCCCAGGGCGTACATGCTGCCCCTAAATATTTCTCTGGTCAGAACCCCACAAAGACCTCTCTAACATTAAGTTCTGGGACCCATTTGAGAGACGGACGGCCTCTTCCTGTAGCCTTGTAACTTGTCCAGCGGGCCTTCTTAATATCCCTGCTTCTAAAATCTTGGGGAAAACACACTCCTACTCTGACAGCTTTTCCTGTTCTCAGGTATGTCTTGCTAATCTGCCTCTAGCACTGGCCTAAGCCTCCTGCAGCTCTGAGTGAACGTGACCTCCAGCCTCAGGAGAGGCTCCAGCTAGATCAGCATCAGCACAACTGTCAGGATTCTGCCTCCTTTTAAGCTTGAAATCAGCCATTGGCAGATTCACAACATCAAGTCAGGAGAAACTCTCCCAGGTATTTGAGCCTGGAAATAAGTAGAAATAAACAGGAGACAGTAGCAGCGTCGGTGGCTGATGCACCATCTCTGAGCTAAACTGGAGTCCATTTGGGTGAGTGTTTTCCCAGGGCCGTCGTTAATGATTTGGAGAAAAGGGGCAAATACTTTCAGATCTGCATGGTTTTTTTTCTTCTGACATTTAAACACAGGAGCATCCCAACAGGTGAATCTGTTAAGGAGAGGTCCTGTAGGCTGTAACTGAGCCAAGGAGATGGACTGGAGGGCTGGTATTCCAGTCCCTGCCTGCAGGAAACTTCTAATTTAGGGAAGAGATGCAATGCACATGTAAAAAATATAACTGTACCAAGACAGTTAGGACCCTATGAGTGGTCCAGACAGTGAGTGTGGTTTCAGGGCAGCACATGGCCCCTGCTGTTCTGCTGACTCCTTTTCTCTGCTTGTGATCACCGACAGTCTGTGGCCTAGAGCTTCTGTAAAAGTGGTCATCATAACGAGCAGATTCCTGTTTGTAGCAAAGCTGTGAAATTCTGTACTAGTGAAGTATTTCAAAGTCCCATATGAAATCCCTTGAGGTACCGTGTGAAAAGGACCCACATTTGCTAAAGCTACTTGGAGTGAAATTCAATGTCTGGCAAAAGATACCCTCTGGGTGAAGTATGGGAAGTGCTCCCGTCCCCCCCTCTCTTTTATTCTCCTTCCCTTTTGATCTCACCTCTCCCTCATTTCCCCTGACCCTTTGGCTCATTTCTGTAGATTTTCCAGTCTAATTGGGATCCTCTCTAACAGTGGGTCAGTGAAGGCTGGAAAAGAAAGGAGGGATATTCTGAATGAAGGCAGGACCCTATTACAAGGGCAATTTGCCATGAGTGAAATTTTATATCTAACAAATATACTGCCCTATTTCAAATTTACTGCAATTAAAACTCAGCTACATCATCTAAGTGCGCTAAGTAGATTAGCTCTTGGGATATAGTTTTGAGTGTTCACATTATAATTGCTAAATCATAAAATCAGTCAATTCACACTGGGTCTGTAGAGCATTAATATCTAATAGTGAAAGTCCACCATGGTGGGAATTCCACTCAGTTCTTCTTCCAAGAAGCAGAAGCCTTTCCATTCGCCCTTGATATTAACCCTTGATGAATGAAATGCACAGAGTCTCTAGGAGTCTGATTCTCCTGTTCTTCTAGATGCTCAATTAATTTGTACACAGGAATACTCAGTGAAAATGATTGGGTGATGCTTCTGTATGAGGGGAAGGGGATGAAAGGAATCCGTAGCAAAAGGACAAAGTTGCATTGTTGTGGGCATGTGGGTGGGTTCATTTGATTTTAGAATCTTGAAAACAGCATGGTGGGGCAGGAAGAAGGGGGAGGCATATACCTGCGGGAAGGGTGGGACATTTTGTGGGGGGAGTTTTAATAGGGAATTACAAAAATTAGAGTTACATTTTAGAACTTTGAAATCTAGTCATGAGGCAAAGTATGGGGAAGCAAGATATAAAATGTGACTCTCATTCTATGGGTTGATATTGCAGATAAAGTCGCATCTCGTCTTTGTTGGGGCTACAGTTCATGTAGATGTTGGCTTTCATTACACACCTTTTTCTTACATTGTTTCATAGCTACGGGATGAGTATGATTTTTTTTAATTTTACAGTATAAACTTGTTAGTGCTATAACTCCCAGCTCCCCTGGGAAGGGGGTGGAGTCTTAGTAGTGGGGAAATCACTCTTCATGGGTCTGGTCATGGTAGTTTCCCAAGCCCACGGTGGGAGAAGAAGCCACAGTGACCTCAGGAGCTGAATGGGTCCCTCGCCACTGGAGCCCTCACCATTGAAGATGTAAAAAGCTTTACTTAGCTAGTAGAAACCACAGGCTTCACTTGGTTGTAAGATTTTCAGGCAAACACCAGCGATGGACTAGATGGGAGGGAGAGAGGTGGGTTAGGAGTGTTGGGAAGGCAAGATCAAGCTTGTCTCCATGAGCAGTTCAGCTGTGATCAACGTCTTGGGTCAAAACTTCCCTGTTTACCTGAGAGCAATTGCTTAGCACACATTTATTCCAGCCCTGTAGTCTGCTCTGCCCTCTTAGGGTCATTGTCTTTTGGGTCTGGGGTGGGCCCAGGACTAGTGGGCCAGCCTGGGGTCAGCTTCTCCCACGAGCTTTCTGTCCAGGTTTGGATGGAGCACCCCACCTCTGAGTACCCAGTTATACGAAGTTCTCAGAAGTCAGATAAAATTCAGGGTGGTGAGCAGGGAAGGGACTCCAGGTTTTCCCCTTCACTGCTCTTACAGCTTTGGGGAATTCACAGAAGAGGACTTGTCTCCTAGGCAGTGAGCTGTGCGAAGCTGGGGATGAAGTCTTACCCTGAAGCTCCCTCCCACTTCTGGTGTCCTTCCCCGAGCTTGACCTTCTGAAGGAACTAGGACTGTTAAATATTCTAGGCTACAAGTGTCATTGCTACAAAGGCAAGAATCTGGAAACAGGTCCTCTCATAAAAATATTCCACAAAAGCTAGCGAGAAACAGTCTTAGTATCTAGTTCATGACTCTCGACAAGGGCAAAGAAGTTCTTGGGGGTGGAGCAAAAAACTTAGATATTCAATGGCACATGGTGTTTCAAACGGCCCCACAGTACATACACAGATATACAGTATGCCTGTGGTATGAAAATTTTATGGGGTGGTTGGGAATGTGATTGGGGCAAAATGTCTAAAAAGGCTCCTTAAGGAGGCAAGAAGGAAAAACTGGCTAAGAAATATTGGTCTAGGATGATACATGATTTTAAAAGTTAGAGCATTAAAATTTATTTGGTGATACTTCTCATAGAGCATTAACATAATTTGCTACTTTTTTGAAAAAAAATAGGACCCAGGAATGTTTGATATTAGAAAGAGTTCAGTATTTAAAACTAGAGGACTGACACTACTGGACTTTAGGACTTCTATAAAGCAATAGTAACCAAGACAGTGTGGTATTGCAGAAAGAATGGAAAACCAATCAATGAAACAGAATAGAGAGCCCAGAAATTGACTTACATAGTCAACTGGTCTTTGACAAAGTAGTAAAGGAAATATAATGAGAAAATGTTTTCAAGAAATACTGCTGGGATGCCTGGACCTCTGCATGCAAAAAAAGTGAAACTAGACCCTATATCCTTCAGAAAAAATGAACTCAAAGTAGATCATAGATCTAAATGTAAAACAAATCTGTGAACTCTGAGAAGAAAATGTAGGAGAAAATTTAGGTGACTTGGGTGTGGCTATAACTTTTGAAATATAACACCAGAGGCACAATCCATGAAAGAAATATTTGATAAGCTGAACTTCATCTAAAGCCTTCTGATCTGTGAAAGACACTGTCAAGAGAATGAGAAGGTAAACTACAGACTGGGAGAATATATTTGCAAAAGACATAACCGATAAAGGACTCATCCAAAAATATATAAAAACTCTTAAAACTTAACAATAGTAAAAGGACACCTCAATCATTAAAAAATGGACAAAAGACCTGAACAGACACTTCACAAGAAATGATGTGTAGATGGTAAATAAGCATATATGAAAAGATGCTGTGCGTCACGTGTCATTGGGGAAATACAAATTAAAGCAACACTGAGATACCACTACATACTTATTGAATTGGCCAAAAGCCAAAACACTGACGACACCAAATACTGGTGAAGATATGGAGCAACAGGAACTTCTAACTGATTTTGCAAACAGATTCACTGCTGACGGGAATGCAAACTGGTTCAGCCACTTTGGAAGACAGGTTGGCAGTTTCTTAGAAAACTAAGCAAATTCCTACCATGTGATCCAGTAATGACACTCCTTCATATTTACCCAAATGAGTTGAAAACTTATGCCCACAAAAGACCTGCACATGGATGTTTGTAGCATCTTTACTCATAACTGCTAGAACTTGGAGACAACCAAGACGTCCTTCGGTAAATGAATGGATAAATATGCAATGATACATCCAGACAATGGAATATTATTAAGAACTAAAAAGAAATTAGTAATGAAAGAACATGGAAGAAACTTAAAGGCATGTTATTAAGTGAAAGAAGCCAATCTGAAAAGGTGACGTCCTGTATGATTCTAACCCCACGGCATTCTGGAAATGGAAAAACTATGGAGACGGTAAGAGAATCAGTGGCTGCCAGGAATGAGGGGGAAAGGAGACATGAATAGGCAGAATGTAGAGGATTTTTAGGACATTGAAACCATTCTGCATGATACTCTAAAGCTGGATACATGTCATTAGACATTTGTCAAAACCCATAGGATGTACAACACGAAGAGCAGACCCTAGCGTAAACTATCGACTCTGGGTGGTAAGCAGGTGTCTCTGAGGTTTGACTCGTGTCCCCTTCTAGTGGGGGAGGCTGTGTGTGGCAGAGGCAGGAAGTCTATGGAAACTCTGTATTTTCTGCTCAGTTTTACTATGAACCTAAAACTACCCTAAAAGATAAAGTCTATTAAAAAAAATAAATTAGATGTCACTCTTCTACTGGAAATCAAACAGAACATATGACCACACAGACTTGTATGTGAATGTCCATAGCCATTTATTCATAATAGCCCAAAATTGGGAGAGGGGGAGGGATCTTTTGGACTAAAGAGCCCAAAAAACCGAGGAAAAAGCAATACAACTGGTGTTCAGTTCCAGGCAGACAGAGCCCTGGGTAGGTATCTGGCCTGGACCAGAATCATCACTGAGGAGGTGCCTGGGCTCATAGCAGGCAGGAGGAACGTACAAGGCTCAGAAACTTGTCCAGCTGGCTGCTGAGAGGAGCCCTCGGAGGGAAAGGTGTGGCTCCCGCGGGGACGTGATGCTCCCCTGCACTTTCTGTGTGTGGGAAGATGAGCCGTGCATTTTAGGCTGGCGTTGGGGCTTAGTATACTTTGTGTTTTCGTTTTTGCTTCTGTTTTCAATTTTAAAAATGTTTTATTGCTAAACAAATGTAAATCATCATCTGAAGCCTTCAGCAAGTTGTAATCTTTTTTTTTTTAATTGAAGTATAGTTGATGTACAATGTTGTGTTAGTTTCAGGTGTACAGGAAGCCTTAGTATACTTTGGTTATACTAACACCAGGTTGTTAGAAATCCCGCCTTGTCCATTACAGGGAGTAACAGAAGCTCTTTACAATCTTTCCAACGTGGATTTCTCTTTGGCCTCCCCCTCCTGAGTTTTGGCCTCACAATTCATCTTTTATCAAACATTTCCTGATGTTTTCTAGCTCACTCTGTCTCTCTTTTCAGCCACCCCCAGCCTAGCCGAAAATACCACCATCACTTCCAGCTGCCCTCCGCCTTCTAACTGATTTTGCAAACAGAAGTATGCACCGTTGTCTTCTGGTCCAAGCATCCTGGAGTCCATCCCAACTGTCTTTGGAATCATTGTCAACTTGAGCTGGTGGCCACTGTCACCTCTTTCTCTTCTCCTCTCCACACCCCCTTCCCTCTTCCACAAAGTCAATTCGACTGTTCTATTGATATGGTCTCATAGGTTCAGTCCTTCTTATGCCTTCAACCTACTGCCTCTCAGATGGAGTACACAGCACACACCACGCTGCCGGTCCCTCCGGCACCCTCCGTGCTCCCTAGTTATTTGGCGGAAGAGGCCACTCATTTTAGTGAGTTTTCCCTGGAATCTCAGAATGTGACCTTGTTTGTAAACTGTCTTTGCAGATGTAATTTGTTAGGAGGATGACTTCGCTTGTTCAGGCTGCTGTAAAGAAATACCACTGGCTGGGTGGCTGATAAACAACAGAAATTGATTTCTCACAGTCCTGGAGGATGGAAGTCCGAGATCAAGGCGCCAGCATCCTCACACCCTGCTGGGGCCCCCATCCTGGTTCACCGACTGCACCTTGTTGGCAGAAGAGATTTGGGAGCTCTGTGGCGTTTCTTTCATAAGAACACTAATCCCACCCGTGAGGGTTCTACCTCACGACCTAATCACCTTGCAAAGCCCCACCTCCAAATACCACTATCTTTGGGGGTTAGGATTTTAACAGATGAATTTAGAGGGACACATTCAGACCATAGCACATGGGATCATACTGGGTTCGGGAGGGCCCCAAATCCAATGAGTGGTCTCCTTGTAAGAAGAGGTGAGAACACACCCAGAACAGAAATCCATGTGCAGAAGGAGGCAGACACTGGAGTGATGCAACCACATGCCAAGAGCCACCAGGAGCTGGAAGGAGCAAGGAAAGACCTTCCCTACCTTCCCGTCCCTTCCAAGGGGGTGCGGCCCACCAACACCTTGATTTTAGACTTCTGGCCTCCAGAACAGTGAGAGAATAAAATCCTGTTGTTTTATTTTATTTTATTTTATATTCGCCGCGAGGCTTGTGGGATCTTGCTTCCCTGGCCAGGGATCAAACCTGGGCCCCCTGCAGTGGAAGTGTGGAGTCCTAACCACTGGACTGCCAGGGAAGTCCCCAAAATTTTGGGGGTTTTTTTCCTTTCTTTTCACTTTTTCAATATTTTTATTTTCATTTCACACAGTGTCTATACTTTATGTGTTTGCTTGTAAATATAGAAAATCACACTTCATTTTCTTGATAGCTAATGAGTCTTATCTGATATCCATTAAATAGTATGTATAAATGCAAAATCAAAAAAATTAGATGTGTTAACAGCTTTTCACAGTTCCATAGGTCAAAGTAGTTACATTCAACTATTTGTACATTTTAACCTAAATTTTCCTTGGGACAATTCTATTACAAATGTCTACAGAGAATTCAATAATTTTTTTTTAAATATCATTATTGCAGTATAATTGCTTTACAAAGGTGTGTTACTTTCTGCTGTATAACAAAGTGAATCAGCTATACACATACATATATCCCCATATCTCCTCCCTCTTGCGTCTCCCTCCCTCCCACCCTCCCTATCCCACCCCTCTAGGTGGTCACAAAGCACCGAGCTGATCTCCCTGTGCTATGCGGCTGCTTCCCACTAGCCATCTGTTTTACATTTGGTAGTGTATATATGTCCATGCCACTCTCTCACTTCGTCCCAGCTTACACTTCGCCCTCCCCGTATCCTCAAGTTCATTCTCTACATCTGCGTCTTTATTCCTGTCCTGCCCCTGCGTTCATTAGAACCATTATTTTTTAGATTCCATATATATGTGTTAGCACACAGTATTTGTTTTTCTCTTTCTGACTTACTTCACTCTGTATGACAGACTCTAGGTCCATCCACCTCACTACAAATAACTCAATTTTGTTTCTTTTTATGTCTGAGTAATATTCCATTGTATATATGTGCCACATCTTCTTTATTCATTCATCTGTCGATAGACACTTAGGTTGCTTCCATGTCCTGGCTATTGTAAATCGAGCTGCAGTGAACACTGTGGTACACGACTCGTTTTGAATTATGGTTTTCTCAGGGTATATGCCCAGTAGTGGGATTGCTGGGTCACACGGTAGTTCTATTTTTAGTTTTTTAAGGAACCTCCATACTGGTCTCCATAGTGGCTGCACCAATTTACATTCCCACCAACAGCGCAAGAGGGTTCCCTTTTCTCCACACTCTCTCCAGCATTTATTGTTTCTAGATTTTTTGATGATGGCCATTCTGACTGGTGTGAGGTGATACCTCATTGTAGTTTTGATTTGCATTTCTCTAATGATTAGTGATGTTGAGCATCCTTTCATGTGTTTGTTGGCAATCTGTATATCTTCTTTCACGACCAATGTTTCATGACCACTTGAGAAGAAGGTGTATTCTGTTGTTTTTGGATGGAATGTCCTGTAAATATCAATTAAGTCCATCTTGTTTAATGTATCATTTAAAACTTGTGTTTCCTTATTTATTTTCATTTTGGATGATCTGTCCATTGGTGAAAGTGGGGTGTTAAATTCCCCTAATATGATTGTGTTACTGTCGATTTCCCCTTTTATGGCTGTTAGCATTTGCCTTATGTATTGAAGTGCTCCTATGTTGGGTGCATAAATATTTACAATTGTTATATCTTCTTCTTGGATTGATCCTTTGATTATTATGTAGTTTCCTTTTTTGTCTCTTGTAATAGACTTTATTTTAAAGTCTATTTTGTCTGATATTTGAATTGCTACTCCAGCTTTCTTTTGATTTCCATTTGCATGGAATATCTTTTTCCATCCCCTCAATTTCAGTCTGTATGTGTCCCTAGGTCTGAAGTGGGTCTCTTGTAGATAGCCTATATGTGGGTCTTGTTCTTGTATCCATTCAGCCTGTCTATGTCTTTTGGTTGGAGCATTTAATCCTTTTACATTTAAGGTAGTCATCGATATGTATGTTCCTATTGCCATTTTCTTAATTGATTTGGGTTTGTTGTTGTAGGTCTTTTCCTTCTCTTGTGTTTCCTGCCTAGCAAAGTTCCTTTGGCATTTTTGAAAAGCTGGTTTGGTGGTGCTGAATTCTCTTATCTTTTGCTTGCTTGTAAAATTAAAAGCTTTAATTTCTCCATCGAATCTGAATGAGATCCTTGCTGGGTAGAGTAATCTTGGTTGTAGGTTTTTCCCTTTCATCACTCCCTTCTGGCTTACAGAGTTTCTGCTGAAAAGTCAGCTGTTAATCTTATGGGGATTCCCTTGTATGTTATTTGTTGATTTTCCCTGGCTGCTTTTAATATTTTTCTTTGAATTTAATTTCTCACTGTTTGATTAATATGTGTCTTGGCATGTTTCTCCTTAGATTTATCCTGTATGGGACTCTCTGTGCTTCCTGGATTTGATTGCCTTTTTCCTTTCCCATTTTAAGGAAGTTTTCAACTATAATCTCTTCAAATATTTTCTCAGTCCCTTTCTTTCTCTCTTCTTCTTTTGTGACCCCTATAATTCAAATGTTGGTGCATTTAATGTTGCCTCAGAGGTCTCTGAGCCTGTCCTCAATTCTTTTCATTCTTTTTTCTTTATTCTGCTCTGCAGTAGTTATTTCCACTATTTTATCTTGCGGGTCACTTATCCATTCTTCTGCCTCAGTTATTCTGCTATTGATTCCTTCTAGAGTTTTTTTTTTTTTTTTTTGCGGTACATGGGCCTCTCACTGTCGTGGCCTCTCCCGTTGCAGAGCACAGGCTCAGCAGCCATGGCTCACAGCCCTAGCTGCTCCGTGGCATGTGGGATCTTCCCAGACTGGGGCATGAACCTATGTCCCCTGCATTGGCAGGCGGACTCTCACCCACTGTGCCACCAGGGAAGCCCTAGAGTATTTTTAATTTCATTTATTGTGTTGTTCATCATTGTTTGTTTGCTCTTTAGTTCTCTAGGTCCTTGTTAAATATTTCATGTATTTTCTCCATTCTATTTCCAAGATTTTGGATCATCTTTACTATCATTACTCTGAATTCTTTTTCAGGTAGACTGCCTATTTCCTCTTCATTTATCTGGTCTGGTGGGTTTTTACCTTGCTCCTTCATCTGCTGTGTGTTTCTCTGTCTTCTCAATTTGCTTCATTTACTATGTTTGGAGTCTCCTTTTCGCAGGCTGCATGTTTGTATTTCCCATTGTTTTTGGTGTCTGCACCCAGTGGGTAAGTTTGTTTCAATGTGTTGTACAGGCTTCCCGGTTGAGGGGACTGGTGCCTGTGTTCTGGTGGATGAGGCTGGATCTTGTCTCTCTGGTGGGCAGGTCCACGTCTGGTGGTGTGTTTGGGGGTGTCTGTGACCTTATTATGATTTTAGGCAGCCTGTCTCCTAATGGGTGGGGTTGTATTCCTGTCTTGCTAGTTGTTTAGCATAGCATGTCCAGCACTATAGTTTGCTGGTCGTTGAGTGGAGCTGGGTCTTAGTGTTGAGATGGAGATCGCTGGGAGAGCCTTCGCTATTTGATATTACATGGGGCCAGGAGGTGTCTGGTGACCAATGTCCTGACCTTGGCTCTCCCACCTCAGCAGTACAGGCCTAACACCTGACTGGAGCACCAAGACCCTATCAGCCACAAGGCTCAGAAGAAAATGGAGAAAAAAGAAAGAAAGAAAGTAAATAAAATAAAATAAAGTTATTAAAATAAAAAAAATTAAAGATAAAAAAATTTAAAAGTAATGAAAAAAGAAAGATGAGAGTAATCCAACCAAAAACCAAATCCACCAATGATAACAAGCACTAAAAAGTATACTAAAGAAGAAAAAACTCCCGGACAGACAGAACCCAAGATGAATGGTAAAAGCAAAGCTATACAGACCAAATCACACAAAGAAGCACACACATACACACTCACAAAGAGAGGAAAAGGGGGGAAAAAAAAAGATATCTATATAACAAAAAAAGGAAGAGAACAATGAAATCAATATACAAACCTACCAATGATAATAAACTCTAAATACTAAACTAAGATAAACATAAAACTAGAAACAAATTAGATGTAGAAAGCAAACCCCAAGTCTACAGTTGCTCCCAAGGTCCACCGCCTCAATTTTGGGATGATTCATTGTCTATTCAGGTATTCCAGAGATGCAGGGTACATCAGGTTCATTGTGGAGATTTAATCCACTGCTCCTGAGGCTGCTGGGAGAGATTTCCCTTTCTCTTCTTTGTTCGCACAGCTCCCGGGGTTCAGCTTTGGATTTGGCCCCACCTCTGCATGTAGGTCCCCTGAGGTTGTCTGTTCTTCGTCCAGACAGGATGAGGTTAAAGAAGCAGCTGATTAGGGGGCTCTGGCTCACTCAGGGGAGAGGGCAGGGTACGGAATACACTGTGTGTTCTCCCGGGGAAGTTGTCCCTGGATCACGGGACCCTGGCAGTGGTGGGCTGCAGAGGCTCCGGGAGGGGAGGTGTGGAGAGTGACCTGTGCTCGCATACAGGCTTCTTGGTGGTGGCAGTGGCAGCCTGAGTGTCTCATGCCTGTCTCTGGTGTCCGCGCTGATAGCTGCAGCTCGCGCCCATCTCTGGAGCTCGTTTAGGTGGTGCTCTGAATCCCTCTCCCCGGGCACCCCAAAACAATGGTCTCTTGCCTCTTCCGCAGCTCCAGACATTTTCCTGGACTCCCTCCTGGCTAGCTGTGGTGCACTAGCCCCCTTCAGGCTGTGTTCACGCAGCCAACCCCAGTCCTCTCCCTGGGATCTGACCGAAGCCCGAGCCTCAGCTCCCAGCCCCCATCCGCCCTGGCAGGTGAGCAAACCTCTCGGGCTGGTGAGTGCCGGTCGGCACCAATCCTCCGTGCAGGAATCTCTCTGCTTTGCCCTCCGCACCCTTGTTGCTGCACTTTCCTCCATGGCTCCAAAGCTGCCCCCCTCTGCCACCCACCGTCTCCACCAGTGAAGGGGCTTCCTAGTGTGTGGAAACTTTTTCTCCTTCACGGCTCCCTCCCAGAGGGGCAGGTCCCGACCCTATTCTTTTGTCTCTATTTTTCCTTTTTTCTTTTACCCTACCCAGGTATGTGGGGAGTTTCTTGCCTTTTGGGAAGTCTGAGGTCTTCTGCAAGCATTCAGTAGGTGTTCTGTAGGAGTTGTTCCACATGTAGATGTATTTCTTATGTATTTGTGGGGAGGAAGGTGATCTCCACGTCTTACTCCCCCACCATCTTGAAGGTCCTCCCCAAAATTCTGTTGTTTTAACCATCAAGTTTGTGGTCATTTATTCCGGCAGCTCCAGTCATCGAGGGAGAGTGAAATGAACATGAACACAGGTTGACGTCTGGACACTCTTCTTTACATTCTAACCTTGTGCAAGTAACCTAACCTCTGAACCTCAGTTTCTTATTTGTATAAATAGAGATAACCCCATCTATACTACAGGGTGTGTGTGCAGATTAAATCAGGCAACACATGTAGCACTACATGGAGAATTCACTTTCCTCTTCTTCTCACCTTCCTACCCTGGTCTACAAAGGAGGAGGAGTGTTTGTTCCCCTCCCTCCAGGAGTAATAGAGGGGATGCTGGAGGTGCTTCTCTCCACTTCCTCACTCATGCCCCTCAGTCACTGTTCATCTTGTTAGCACGTGACATTCCCTGGGTCACTCTTCCCCATGGGCTCAGTCCCTGTGTTGAAGGTGAGAGCAGGCTGGTCAGACATCTTGGAGTTCGATAGATTTTTGTCCTGTCCCTACAGACTTGACCGAGTAGGTTGATTCCAAAGTGAAGATTCAAGGAGTTCCCTGACCAAAGTTATGTTTTTCACTCCAGGTTTACCAGCCATTCCTGCAGCTGGAGTTGTTGATTCTTATAGAACTGATAATAACCAGGATTTATTTTTGTTTATGTCTGTGTTCCTCCACTCAGATCCCCACCAGGGGGAAATATGAGTGGCACTGCGAACCCCAGATGCCAACAAAGTGCCCAAAGATGCTAATTCTTTCGTATCCCATCCTGGCTTGTTCCCTGGAGGAGTGAATAGATTTTTACAGGTGTGCACATAAATGTATAGATGCCAATGAGAACACCTGTTCATTTAACCTAAAAACGTCAAAAGGGAGACTCACTCATCCTGCAAACTTGGAATTACCAATTTATCTTATTTTCAGTGGACTCGCTTCTCCGCCATGCATGTCACAGTGAGACCCCAGATAATGACTAATGGCCTCAGCAGGTGAAAAACGCCTTTATTCATGAACAGAGATTCATTACACTGCTCCTGCCTACGCTGAAAATTTTGCTGGCTTCGAGTAAAAGATTCTGTGCTGATAAATCCCACTGCTAAGAGAAAAAGTTTGTGTTCTCGTAATGTGCTGGAATTTCACAACACGTACATTCCACAGCAGGACTCGGGCTCTAAAAAGGAAAAAAAATAATAAATTTATGGACCCGTAAAGGTCGTGCGATAGATTTTGCAAAATGAGTCTGGCTTTTTACCTCCTATTTTAAGCTGGTCCTTATCCCTGCAGTGTGCTCCCGTTTTACACCCCAGACCCAGCCGAAGCCTCTTTCCATTAGTGCCCCAAACAGTATGCTCCCTACTGAGGAGCACAGGTCAGCACAGCGCTCTCGTGTCCACAGGGGCGCCGTGGATTCAGCCTCACCATAGACGCTTGCAGCCATCTCTTGGTGGTTCATTCACCCATTGATTTAACAGAGCTCATCTTGGCTTCTGCCCTTGCTCAGACGCTGCACTCGAGCCCTTGTTCTTGTCTAAGAGCTGGGCTTTTGCCTTGCAAACCTCCTTCTAACCCAGTGCAGAAACCAGACTCCTGTTTTATTCTCTTGGTCTGTGCTCAATACGTCTACTTCCCCGGGGATTGGTTCCACCTTGGATCTCCTAGTCCTTCCAGGATGAGCCTGTGTTTGTGCATCCAATTTCCTCCCTGCTGTAGCTTCTCTCCACGTACCATCTACAGACTGTCTGTACCACTGGACTCCTTGACACCATAGTTTTCTTTACTCATATTTCTGGGGTAATAGAGGTGTAATAGAAGCAAGGCAGGAGGAGGCTTTTCAGAGGAGGTGAGATCTAAGCTGACTGTCCTTCTGTGGCCTCCTACTAGCTGTCCCTGAAGTAAACTATATCTCCTCAGAAGCTTGGACATAACTGGACGTCTGAGCGTGGCACTCAAGGACATTTATGACGTGATGTTTTGAGGCTCCACGCCCAGCCTCATCTCCTGCTGCTCCAATGCTTCTTCCTAAGCCATGAAATTCAGCTGTCCTGAACTGCTTGTCATTTCTTGAGCACTTCATGCTCTTTGATATCTCCTTTCGAGAGGCAGTTGACAATCTTGTTTGTGAAGCCTTTCCTAAACCCTCACTCCCCAACCCACCGCCAATTTGGTTGGAGGCCTACAGATGTTCTGCAAAAATTCCATCACCAGGGGCGCTCTGGTCTCTGGGTCCTGCCACACCTGTTCTCACCTGTCTGGATCTTGATCAAGCACCAGGGAAGATGAGTTAAAAATTATCTTTCCCTTTAACTCTAGCTCACAGATATCTCTCCTCCCAATTATAGTAGTTGTCCTGACTGCAGATGTAGCACTTAATGAATTAATTATCATTTTATTGTTTTGTGGCAATGTGCATGAACACTTTCTGGTAGCATGGACTATGGCCTGTGCTAAGACATAGAATAGCACAGGGTGGAGGCCTTGAGAACTACATGATGAAATGATTTGGTACGAGAAGCCCATTTTCCCTTCTTTGGGAGGGATGCCTCGCTGATTTCAGGATCTTCCTTGACTTGGCACCTGAGGCCTTGATACCAGGACCAGGGAACTCACTGATTACATGATGTCGTACAGACAGTTCCTATTGTTAGTCTGTCTGTATCACTCAGGACCTAATCTAATGCATCACTGGGGACAAGTTGCCATATAAATAATTAATGTATTTAAAAGCTGAACTCACTGATTACATTGACCTACTGGCCCACTGGATCTTTCCATGACGTGTGCAGTTGTTTAGATGTCGTGGCAATTCAAAAGTAATAGATTCTGCATTTGGTGAGCCAGGGTTTTCCTTAGAGCCCTAATCCAAGCCCTATTCACTAAGGTCACTGCACTGTGCCTCCTTTTCCAGAAAGGTAGGCGATCCAAACTCCACTGGACGTGGTTATAACCAAGAAAGCAAAACCACGTACCGTATCCAGGGTCCCAGAACACATAACAAACAATGGGGGGAGAGGAGGCGTACACCCCCAGGTAGATTATTTCTCCACTGTCACTTGTACTCCTAGTAGAATGGCTGACTTGACAGACGGCCTCTGTCTTTGTTAGGGACTCACCACTGTGCTGACGTTTACTCTTGTTGGCAGCCTCATTGCTCCTTTGTAGAACCGTCTTTTTTGATTTGCTGATAATTTCCAAAGAAGAGAATTAAGTAACAAAGCTATGGGTGGAGAATAGCGCATCTAAGTACAGAAAAGACCCAGTGATGCACCGATTGGCGGCTCCTGCCCCTTGGTTGGGTGTTGGAGTAGGAGTCTAACCAGATGTCTCAGGGCACGCCTTGGCCTGGGTACACGTGGAGCTGACACCAGTCACTTTTTCTGGACCTTTTCTCTCTTCTCTGCTCCTTTTCTTTCCTTTCCTTCTTCCCTCCCTCTCTCTTTCTCTCTCTCTCCCTCCCTTCCTGCTTTTATTTGGAATTCTTAGCAGGAATGGGAAGGAGAGGAAAGGATAGATCAGGTCAATACATTGATGGGAATTGTGGTTATTCTCAACTCGCCTAACCAGTTAGGGTCCTTGCGTGGATGTGAGATTTTCAGGGCTTGTGAATTAGAAAGCGGTGTGATTTGGCAAATGACAAGGGAGAATGGGAAGAAAACACTAAGAGAGACTGCTCATTTCTCTGACAAAGGCATTGGGGTTGGAGGCCAAACTTGAGGAGGTGATTCCGGTGGGTCTGTCCTTGTGGGAGAAGCAACCCTCCAGCAGAGGCACCTGGACTCAGCTCAAACCATCAAAGTGGGGACATAACCTGTAGTTTGAAAAGTTATTTGTGAAGATTACCTTGGGTTGTTCAGTAGGACTAATATCTAAGGGGCAAATCTTCAGAAGTCCTGGGGTCAATTGCCAGGAAGTTCAAGTTCAGGAAGCATATGATCTCTTTTAAGATCGATTAATTTAAGTAAGTCAGACACAGAAAGACAAATATCATATGATATCACTTATAAGTAGAATCTTAAAAAAGGGTACAAATGAACTTATTTACAAAACAGAAGCAGAGTCACAGATGTAGAAAACAAACTTACGGTGACCAGGGTATAACAGGGGGAGCGATAAATTGGGAGATTGGGATTGACATATACACACTACTATATATAAAATAGATAACTAAGAAGAACCTACTGTATAGCACAGGGAACTCTACTCAATACTCTGTAAGGACCTCTATGGGAAAAGAATCTAAAGAAACAGAGAGTGGATATATGTATACATATAACTGATTCACTTTGCTGTACACCTGAAACTAACACAACATTGTAAACCAGCCATACTCCAATAAAAAGTATTTTAAAAATGTAACCACCTCAAAAAACAAAAGATTGATTAATTTTTTAAAAAGACATTCATAGAAAAGTAGAAAAAAGCAGAACCTGGTCATGGGAACCACTGTGTGTTTTGTGCCAGGGCCTCCTCAGCATCTGGGGACATGTGAGTGTAAATAAGATCTGGTCTGTGTGTTCCTGAACTTCATCGTATAGTCATAGAGAAAGACGTTGATGAGAGCTGGGTTCTTTGCCCTCATGCAGCTGGAGGGCCTGGTCTGACGTGCTTCTAGGATAATTGCTCAGCTTATGGGGCATCACTGGGGAGCTCTGACATCCACTGGGCCTTGGTCTGCATGTCTATCCAGTAAATGGTGTGTATATGAGCGCTGATCGGTGTGGGCAAGTCTGCTGAATAAGCTCTAGTGCTGTGTGCATGGGATTGCAGATATGACTCATTTTGGACCAAGAGTCAGGAGAACTGCTAGTGGGTTTCCTCCCTCCTGATTCAGATGTTTTATGTTGTTGTGGTTTGGAAAGCCCCCAGACCCCCCAGAGACAGTACTCGGTTCACGCTGGGGGTTTCCAAATGTCCTGTCCCTCACATTTCCAGGAGGGTGATAGGGAAGTGTGTGGAAACTCTCCCCTCTAGCCTACACTTTTCCTCGCTAGTTAATTTAGGGTTGGGCATTTTACCTCTGGACAAAGTTCTAGTATTTTGTGAGACAAAAATTCTAAATTGAGGTGGAAATTTTTTTCTGTCATGGGAAATTACTCAGGATGCAATCAAAATGTGTTTTGCTGATGGCAAAATCTGCAAACCTTCGCTCAGTGAAAAGTACATGGTTTTCGCTCAGTGATGAAGTTGGCAGAAAGTCACATGTGCCCGTTTCTCTCCACACGGGTGATTTTTCAGTATTTGCACTCCACTCACTGCATGTGCTCCATTTTCCTCTGGGGCTATAATTAGACCAACAGGGGTGAATGTTTTAGCAGAAGCATAAAGATTCAGGAGGATACGTACCCCAGAATTGCACAGATCTAAATCTGGAGTAATGTCTTAGTGCACTGACTTCCTCTTCCCACCTTTGTTACATTTGAAAAGTGTAAACTTATTGGTGGATTTATATAAGCTAACATCTACAGCTCTCTGAACACTCAGTTTACTTGAGCACTTGGGTGAAAGTGTGCGGTGACATCTAATGCCAGCCAATCCTGTCTAAAAGCCAATTACCATCCCTATCGGTGGGACAGCAGGCAGGTCAAAATATTAACGTTACAACTGCCCTAACTTATCAGGAAAAATGAAGAGTCTTCTTAATTCAAACAGCTGCTAATTAATTTGCCTTTCTCAACTCGAAGAAATCGTAAAGCAAAAGATAGCGTTAGAATAATCCAAAGCAAATCTCACAAAAGTAGTTTATATTTCACTTGTATCCTTGGAAGCAATGTTACGCTGAAGCGAAATGGTTTATTTGGTGGAATTATTTGTCTAGCAATAATGAGTAGTTTTAAAAGGTGGTTGGTGCGCTGTAGCAATTTAAGGTAGTATTTTTTTTTTCAGGCCCATCAACAAGAGAGCCGACATTTAGTTAGGAGTACCAGACTTTGAAAATTATTGCACCCTGTGACATGATGTGGAAAAACGACTAGTCTGGACTCTAGTAACGATGATCTTTTCTTGGGAACTGCTAGTTAGGAGGTTTCCTTTCCGAGTTTATTTCTGACTTCAGCCATTGTTCACATTAGAAATAAAGAAAAATAAGAGAAGCTTCATCATTGGTTTTTGAGACATTTAGAATAATGTGTGTGTGTGTGTGTGTGTGCACGCGCACGTGTGTGTGAGTGTCTGTGCAATACAGGTATCCTCACAGTCTCTGTGATGGTGTGTCTCTGGATCAGTGTTTCTGGAATCTCCCACCATCTAGAAATACCGTAAGATATTTACATAGTCTTTCCACAGCTCTTGCTGTGTTTTCTATCCTTAAAGAGGAGCATCATTAAAAAGAAAAGTTCCTATGCCTGAATCTTTTCTAGATTGTGTGTGTGTGTAAAAATTAATATGATGCTAAATCCTTAAAGAAACTTTATATCCAAGTTTCTTTTGAAGTAAACCATGGAGTATTTTTTTTTATACCATCAAAGATGAGAGATGTTTGCCAACTTAATTTCTTGCTTGTCTTCTTTCTTATACATCCCTGAGACTCTCATCAGCCTCTGTTTCCAGCCAGCTATGCAGACAGCAAGGATGAGAATCTTAGGGGTCAAAATGTAATTCTCACAGCTTCCCCTTCCAAGTTCAGAACCAACTGAGAAGGAGACCCAGGAGTCAGATAAGTAGAGATCTGAAGTCACTTCATTACTGATGAAGCCAGTTGGAGAATGTACCTCTTGATTTGTGGGCAAAAGGGCTTGTTGACATATCCCACCTGGATTGAGGGTTTAAGCCCTTGGTCCCTAGCGGCCCCGACATCTCCAGGCGGCCACCACTGGGCAGGCTCGACTTCAGGGCAGAGAGAGAAGACCAGCCTCATGCCCTTTGCAGGCAGGCAGGCTCCCAGGAGGTGAGCATCAATGCTGAGTGAGGTGGGGGGAGAGGGAAGAGAGGCAGAGAGGGCAAGCCTTGCTTAAGCGCCTCCTCGTGGAAGCTGAAGAGTGGGGAATAAATGTTCCTCTCTAACAGCAGGGAGAATTGATCAGTCCTTTGAACTGCAACATGCAGGAAAAGAGTGATTTATGCCGAGACTTCGCCCCGCAGTCAATGCATTTCTCGCTGGTAGGATGCCTTTCTTTGGTCCCAGCAGTCTTGTTTGCACCTGGTGGCTGGTGTGGTTGTTAATAGAGCTCCTTTGACTCTCAGACCTGTCCCAGCGCGGATGAGAAAGCCCCACGGTGCCTGCAGCTTTTGGAGATGAAGTGGTCGATAGATTGCATTTCCTCGGACAGCCTGGCAGTAAGCTCAGGCTTGTGTTGTTCTTGGGGTTCGTGGTGGTTTTCCAGGATATCCATTTGGTGGAATTTCATATTAGTGAGGACTGAAACTCTTCCCCGGTGTGAAAAATACCAGCAGCGTCTGCAGCCAGGTGACATCACCATTCCCCGTGAGACTTGGGTGAAGACCTTTCCAGACTGTTTATAATGTCCTTCTGGACTAGCATTTTTTTATTTCAGAGAGGGTGATTTAAAGTGAATTTCCTCCCTTCTCAAGAGCACAGCTGCGGCATCTATTGACAGGTTTTGTCTTTTATGACATAGGGATTAGGATGGTATTAAGTCTCCAGAGAGCATGGCACTCCTGGAGGAGGGAAACAGAAGAAACAAGCTGAGAAGTTGGGGCGGGAGAGGCAGACCGCAAGATGACTTTATGAGTCTTCCTGGGGAAGTGACACTTACAGCAGGATGTAGGAATTGACCCTGGCCGCAGCCTGGGAAGAGAGGGCTGCTCTCTGTGTTGCTACATGAGGGTAAACTATCATCAGCAGGACTGCACGTGCTCTTCTATGCTGCTCCTGGTGTCTGGAGGAAAATTTTTTGTTTTTATTTTTTGGGTTTTTTTTGCGGTACGTGGGCCTCTCACTGCTGTGGCCTCTCCCGTTGCGGAGCACAGGCTCCAGACGTGCAGGCTCAGCGGCCGTGGCTCACGGGCCCAGCCGCTCCGCGGCATGTGGGATCTTCCCCGACCGGGGCACGAACCCATGTCCCCTGCATCGGCAGGCGGACTCTCAACCACTGCGCCACCAGGGAGGCCCTGGAGGAAAAACTTTAAATGTCTATTAGACATGTTGTGATTCAAGGTCAGGATCTGAGTTTCTTCAATTAATGGATGAAAACTGGCTAGGCTCTGTCAGCAACCATTTCCTTATTAGGACTCCAAACTAAAGAAGTAGTTGGGCTACTATTCTTTTTTTTTTTTTTTGGCTGTGCCACGTGGCTTGAGTGATCTTAGCTCCCCAGCCAGGGACTGAGCCAGCACCCTCACCAGTGAAAGCACAGAGTCCTAACCACTGGACCACCAGGGCATTCCCTGGGATTCCATTCTTGGTCATCCCCACGCTGACCTGCTGTGCCGACATATTAATGAGAAGTACTTTGACTGCAATGAGAAGTTCTGCAAATCTGAGGTGCTGTATAGAAAACGGAGGTAAGCAATGAGGATTTGCATCCCGCATGTTTCTCTAGAATGTGTGACACTTAAGTATCCTGAGGAAGTACGAACAAAGGGTTCAGATATCAAAGGGTTTATTTGGCTGTAATGATAAACTTTTAGAGCTAGAAGCCTCCTAAAGATAATTTATTCCAAGACTTCATTTTACAGATGAGGATACGAGATCAGAGATGCAAAGAAAGAGCAGTCATTGGCCAAAGGAAGGAGGAAGTGTGGGCCCAGATGTGAAAGTGGAATATTGTGTTGAAGAAATAAAGCAAATTCAATATTGTTAAAGCACAGCATATGAGGGGAGGAGGGTGGTGAGAGGTGCGTCACAGGGAACTCTACTCAATATTCTGTAATAACCTAAATGGGAAAAGAATCTGAAAAAGAATAGATATATGTATATGTATAACTGAATCACTTTGCTGTACACCTGAAACTAACACAGCATTGTGAATCAACTATATTCCAATATAAAATAAAAATTTTTTTAAATAAAATAAGAAAAGATACACGGATCCAAACCTGGGAATATAAGAATGTCATAGAAGCCATGCCCGGATTCGGGAGTTTATCCTGAATGTGACCAAGAGCTGTAGGGGAGGGAGGTGAGAAGGAGTGGGAAAGGGCTGATGGAGCAGGTCTCCCCTCTGCCAACCCTACTCCCCTTTAATGACACAAAATAACTCTTTAAAAAGAATGTAGGCATAAGAGAACCAGAAGGTTGGAGAGTGAGTTATCATTGGACCAGAACTTGTGAGCAATTCCGGGAAGCTAGAAAGAAAGCAAACCCTAAAACATGGAGAAGCAGGTGGGAGGTAACGACAGTCAGCTTTCATGTCAGAGGACACATTTTGGGAAAACACCACCACATACTCGCAGAAAAAACACATGGCAGTTCCGCACCTGTTAACCTAGTTAACCTAGTTTTTCATCACAAAAATAGCCAAGGATTATTAGATATTCAAGGAAAGACCAACATCATGGAAGGAAAAATAAAGACTAAGTATGGAAAAAATGGAAATGATTCAGTGAACAGGACTGTGGGGGAAAAAAAGTGAATTTTTGAGCACTTACTATGTGCCAGGCACTTTTCAAAAGTTTTGCATGTATTAACTCATTCAGGTCTCTACTGCTCCAAGAGATAAGGACTATAATTAGCCCCTCTTTTTTTTTTTTTTTTTTTTGCGGTACGCGGGCTTCTCACTGTTGTGGCCTCTCCCGTTGCGGGGCACAGGCTCTGGACGCGCAGGCTCAGCGGCCATGGCTCACGGGCCTAGCCGCTCCGCAGCATGTGGGATCTTCCCAGACCGGGGCATGAACCCATGTCCCCTGCATCGGCAGGCGGACTCTCAACCACTGCACCACCAGGGAAGCCCATAGCCCCTCTTTTTAAATGTGGAAACTGAGGAGCAGAGAGGTTAGGCAATTTGCCTAAAGTCACACAGCTAAACAGCAGTGGAGGAGATTCAAACACAGGCTGTTTGGCCTAAAGCCTGTGATCTTAAACATCTGGAGAAAGAACAAAAGCTGTTCCACCAAGTGAGGATAGTTATCAACCCGAAGAAAGAAAGGATGCTGCAATACCAGGCACCGTGAGTCAGGGAAGACCAGAGCTGGGGACCACCTGGTCACTGCACAGGCTTTCAGAAAAAAAGGGTAACAGCTTACCTACAGAGGAACAGAAATCCCACTAGCATCAGAGTTCTCACTGATGGGGACAATGGGACAACGCAGTTTTTTTCCAAATAGGTCCAGCTGGTGATTGAGCACATCCCCCTTCCTGACCTCCCCCTCTGCCAACCCTGAATGCCTCCTTCAGTAAAACAGCATTCAAGCTTATGGGGGGAAGTAAAGACCATTTAGACATGCAGTGACTCAGGATTTCCTCTACACTGACCAACTCTGAACGAATGATTCGATAATAGCATCAAAATGATAAATAAATCTACAAAATGATGGTGATCGTACTTGTGATCAAAGAAGCACACAAACGGTTAAATAGCTCTTGATGAGTAATATCAAGTAAGTAACAATGCAGAGCTAAGATCAACGACATTTATTGGCCAAGGAACAGTAAGGGGAAGGTGAGCTTGACAGCACACTGAAGCTCCTTCTTGTTTCTGGGGAGACTGCAGAAAGAAATATGTTTAGTTTCGTGTGTAAAAATGTAAGAGCAACTATTACAAAAACAGTATTAGGATGTAACACTTCTGGACCTCTGGAGGAAGAAAATGGAAAAAAGAAAAATTGATCAATACTATGATAGTCAAGAGGGTAAAAAAATAAAAAACAAAAATGAAAGAGGAGGAGTAGACAGAAACCAACAGGAAGGAATGTTAATAAAAAACAAAGAAGAGTTTGTCCCCGCTGTGAGCCGCAGCCACCCCATGCCTCAGCAGGCCACCCTCCAACACTAGCAGTCGTGTGGCTGACAGGATCTTGGTGCTCTGGTCGGGTGTCAGGCCTGAGCCTCTGAGGTGGGAGAGCCGAGTTCAGGACATTGGACCTCCAGACATCTCCCGGCCCCATGTAATATCAATCAGTGAGAGCTCTCCCAGAGATCTCCATCTCAACGCTAAGACCCAGCTCCACTCAACGACCAGCAAGCTCCAGTGCTGGACACCCCATGCCAAACAACTAGAAAAACAGGAACACAACCCCACCCATTAGCAGAGAGGCTGCCTAAAATCATGCTAAGTTCACAGACAACTGAAAGCACACCACCGGCTGCGGTCCTGCCCACCAGAAAGACAAGATCCAGCCTCATCCACCAGAACACAGGCACCAGTCCCCTCCACCAGGGAAGGTCACAAAATCCACTGAACTAACCACAGCCACTAGGGGCAGAAACCAAAGACAACAGGAACTACGAACCTGCAGCCTGCAAAAAGGAGACCCCAAACACAGTAAATTAAGCAAAATGAGAAGACAGAGAAACACAGCAGATGAAGAAGCCAAGTAAAAGCCAACTAGGCCACACGAAGAGGAAATAGGCAGTCTACCTGAAAAAAGATGCAGAGTAATGACAGTAAAGATGATCCAAAATCTTGGAAATAGAATGGAGAAAATGCAAGAAACGTTTAACAAGGACCTAGAGAACTAAAGTGCAAACAAACAGTGATGATCAGCACAATAGATGAAATTAAAAATTCTCTAGAAGGAATCAATAGCAGACTAACCGAGGCAGAAGAATGGAGAAGTGACCTGGAAGATAAAATAGTGGAAATAACTACTGCAGAGCAGAATGAAGAAAAAAGAATGAAAAGAATTGAGGACAGGCTCAGAGACCTCTGGGACAACATTAAACATTAAACAAACATTTGAATTATAGGGGTCACAAAAGAAGAAGAGAAAAAGAAAGGGACTGAGAAAATATTTGAAGAGATTGTAGTTGAAAACTTCCTTAATATGGAAAGTAAATAGACAATCAAGTCCAGGAAGAACAGAGAGTCCCATACAGGATAAATCCAAGGAGAAACATGCCAGGACACGTATTAATCAAACTGTCAAAAATTAAATTCAAAGAAAAAATATTAAAAGCAGCAAGGGAAAAACAGCAAATAACATACAAGGGAATTCCGATAAGGTTAACAGCTGACCTTTCAGCAGAAACCCTGCAAGCCATAAGGGACTGGCAGGACATGTTGAAAGTGATGAAGGAGAAAAACCTGCAACCAAGACTACTCTACCCAGCAAGGATCTCATTCACATTTGATGGAGAAATTAAAACCTTTAATTTTACAAGCAAGCGAAAGCTAAGAGAATTATGCACCACTAAACCAGCTTTACAACAAATGCTAAAGGAACTTCTCTAGGCAGGAAACACAAGAGAAGGAAAAGACCTACAACAACAAACCCAAATCAATTAAGAAAATGGTAATAGGAACATACATATCAACAACTACCTTAAATGTAAAAGGATTAAATGCTCCAACAAAAAGACATAGACAGGCTGAATGGATACGAAAACAAGACCCGCATATAGGCTATCTACAAGAGACCCACTTCAGACCTAGGGACACATACAGACGGAAATTGAGGGGATAGAAAAAGATATTCCATGCAAATGGAAATCAAAAGAATGCTGGAGTAGCAATTCTCATATCAGACAAAATAGACTTTAAAATAAAGACTATTAAAAGAGACAGGGGCAGGACAACCTAGGGGCAGGACAAGAATAAAGATACAGATGTTGAGAATGGACCTGAGGACACAGGGAGGGCGAAGGTTAAGCTGGGACGAACTGAGAGAGTGACATTGACATATATACACTAACAAATGTAAGGTAAATAGGTAGTAGGAAGCAGCTTCATAGCACAGGGAGATCAGCTTGGTGTTTTGTGACCACCAGAGGGGTGGGATAGGGAGGGTGGGAGGGAGACGCAAGAGGGAGGGTATATGGGGATATATGTATACGTATTTCCTATTCACTTTGTTGTACAGCAGAAACTAACACAACATTGGAAAGCAATTATACTCCAATAAAGATGTTAAAAAAAAAAGATGGCAGAATTAAGTCAAACATAGCATTAATACTCATTAATGTGAATGAATTTAGTTCTCTTCTTGAAAAATGGGCACTCCTGGACAATAAATGAGAAAATTAAAATCCCACAAACCTCTGTAATTAAAAAAATTTGAAAATAATAATGAAAATATTTTCCTCTCAAACTGGACTCCAACCTCTTGACCAAATCTAAATGCAATACTCAAGAAATTGAATCCTAATTTATTTATTAAAAGAAAATCCTTACTTGATCGTGATATAATATGTTCAGGATCACAAGAATGGTTCAACTTCAGGAAATATAACATTATTGTAACCAATTTTAATAAATAGATTAAAAAATAGCATCACCTGCACATAAAATAGTTATATTTTCTTTAATGCAGCACTTTCTTATTGATTTATAGGAGTTCTTTATATACTCTGGATAGTAATCCTTCTGATATTTATATTGCCACTATTTTTCTTTTTGATAATGTGATATAGTTTGAATGTTATTGTTTCAAGACTGTAAATCTTTTATTTTCCAGGTTTATATATCTTGTTAAAGATAGCTTTTCCTTTGCCTAGGTTTTTTTTTTTAATTCTCCTATTATTTTTCCTACTACTTTTATAATATTTTCCGCTATACTACTGTTTGTAATAGACATATACTAGGAAAAACTGAATGTTGGTGAAAGCATGGTGCATTCCTATGTTGGCATACTCAGCCTGAGATCAAATGAATAAACAGTTAAAGGAACAGGATGAAGAAAGAACAGCAAGACATGTTAAATTGAAGAAGCAAATCACAGGATGAAATATAATGATTACATTAATGTAAAATGATATGTTTATAGACAACAAGTGCACAGAGAATGTCTAAAACAGTACATACCAATGCACATAAAAAGTATTGGGTTGGTCAAAAGGTTCGTTCGGTTTTTTCCATTCCATGGCTCTAGTAGCACTTAGTTGTCTTTAGCTCCATTTGAAACAATTTTGTTAGATTGTATGTGACTGCTGTCATATCAGCGTGCATTTAAAAAAAGACTTATCAAAATTGGTGAATTTTTGTGTAGCCAAGACGGAAGAATAAAACCCACATTTTCGGCATATTATGCTTTATGATTTCAAGAAAGGTAAAAATGCAACTGAAATGCAAAAAAAAGATTTGTGCAGTGTACGGAGAAGGTGCTGTGACTGAGTGAACGTGTCAAAAGTGGTTTGTGAAGTTTCGTGCTGGAGATTTCTTGCTGGACGATGCTCCACGGTCAGGTAGACCAGTTGAAGTTGATAGTGATGTAATCGAGACATTAACTGAGAACGATCAATGTTATACCATGTGGGAGATAGCCAACATACTCAAAATAACCAAATCAAGCACTGAAAATCATTTACACCAGCTTGGTTATGTTCATCGCTTTGATGTTTGCGTTCCATGTAAGTTAAGTGAAAAAAACCTTCTTGACCATATTTCTGCATGCAATTCTCTACTTAAATGTAATGAAAACCTTCTGTTTTTAAAACAAATTGTGATGGGCGATGAAAAGTGGATACTGTGCGATAATGTGGAATGGAAGGGATCATGGGGCAAGTGAAATGAACCACCACCAACCACAACAAAGGCCGGTCTTCATCCAAGTAAGATGATGTTGTGTATATGGTGGGATTGGAAGGGAGTCCTCTATTATGAGCTCCTTCTGGAAAACCAAATGATTAATTCCATCAAGTACTGCTCCCAACTGAAAGCAGCACTCGATGAAAGGAGTCCAGAATTAGTCAACAGAAAACGTATAATCTTCCATCAGGATAATGCAAGATGCATGTTTCTTTGATGACCAGGAAAAACTGTTACAGCTTTGCTGGGAAGTTCTGATTCATCCACTGTATTCACCAGACATTGCACCTTCAGATTTCCATTTATTTCAGTCTTTACAAAATTCTCTTAATAGAAAAAATTTCAATTCCCTGGAAGACTGTAAAAGGCACCTGGAACAGTTCTTTGCTCAAAAAGATAAAAAGTTTTGGGAAGATGGAATCATGAAGTTGTCTGAAAAATGGCAGAAGATAGTGGAACAAAAGGGTGAATACATTGTTCAATAAAGTTCTTGGTGAAAATGAAAAATGTGTCTTTTATTTTTACTTAAAAACTGAAGGCGATTTTTGGCCAACCCAGGGGAGTTCAGTTGGTGTTTACTCCGAATATTTTGTATTATTTGAAATCAAGAAGATAATCTTAGAATAAAGAATAAGGAGGGAGAAATGAAGATGGACCATCTGTCCTGAAGGAATCACAAGACCTCCTTTCTCAGCAGAAGACTGGGAAGCGAGGCTGCTGTGTCCAGACATGTGCTTCTCTGAGACTCAACCTTCATGACCACAGGAGCCCTGGCTGCTCCACTGTCACGTGTAGGTCATGAATGTGGTTCACCTTGAGGAGTCAGCACAGGGCAGGAACCAGATCACTGGTTCAAAAGACCTGGGTTCAAATCCTAACTCTCCCTTCTGAATCTCTTTGTATTTATAGGAGAGGGACCATGACGCAAGCCCTACTGGGGGCAGGTAGGTTAAATGAGAAGCATATTCAGCACAGTGCCTAGTCAATCTGACCTTCTTTTGGATTATAAAATGGAAGTTTCAAAGATTTTTGATGGTTCTAAAGTTTTATGGGTCTTTTGAAGCTGAGGAAGTTGGTTGGTGGGATACTTCTTTTTAGTCATTTCCATCAGGTACACGAAGAGCGTTTCCTATGGGAGCCTCTCACCGAGGCCTGCTAGATTAGATTAATTATTTGCTGTGGATTAAATCGGATGTTAATTATGGGCTCAAATAAGATCCTGGTGTGTTCATCGAAGGCAATGTTGAGACTTTACTTTTTTCTAATGGTTTTTTCTAATGGTTTTTTCTAATGGTTCTGATAAAGTGCAGAGGTTATTCCTGGAGCATGAAAAAGGTCTGAATAGCCACAGCTGGTTTAATTACAACCAGGAAGAGATCAGAGGGAAGAAAAAAGATGAGGTGTATGATCCCATGATATGCTAATTAGAAATTTTCATATATGTTGCTTTGCAAAATACTATTATATCAGGTACTTTTGCAAAGACCTTGAAGAGGAAAATTGCACTTGTTTTGTTTTTTTTTTAATGAGTTTCTACTTTCTCTGAAGATAGTAACTTTTCCAACCACACTGGTCAGGGTGAAAAAATTACTTTTCTGCAATTGCTCTGCAGTCAGGTCTTTGCCATCACGGTGACGGAAGTGAAAGTGCTGATTAAGGGCTCAGCAGGAAGGTGACATGTGCAGAATCATAATAGGAAGATGGCAGTGATTCAAACGTTGGGTCATTTACTTTGGCAACTGTCATTAGCAGGTGACAGGGCTGTGGGGTAGGGAGAAGGGGAGTCATCCCAATTATGTTCCGCAGCATTTGCTCGTTTCTCCGGTTCTGCTTCTTACGTAATTTTGCTTTTTACTGTAGTGGTCTGCATATCTGTTTTTCCAGTAAGATTTTAAGCTGTGGCAAGGCCTAAACTAGACATGCATTCATCAATGAATCCCCCAGAACTTTGCTCAATACTCTGCAGTAATAGTTGCTTAATAAATGCTGGTTGAACTGAATTTTCAAGTAGCCGGTGCCGTGTCAATGTATTCCACGGCTTCTAGTTTAAAACCGTTGGCTACAAGCACAGGCAGAGACATGGGATGGCCTTTGTGCTTGGCCTGAGAGAGTTTGAGATGAACTCTTCCTTCCATCTGTTGACTCATTTTGCATTTGACCGAGTTGCTCGAATGCACTTCTGGTCAGGAGTTGACGTTGACAGTGGTACCCAAATTCAGTTTGATCGTTAAAATGCTCCAAAGAGGAGGAATCAAAGGACCTAAAATCGGCTGATAGCGGATTCTAATTCTGGACACCTCTTGGTAACAGTAAGTGCTTCTTTCTATCTAACTCCAGTCTCACAAGATGCATTTTAATCCCCTTTATTATTCCTTCTTCTCTTGGGAGAGATGGCTGGAGGTCACTTTGCTAGGTTGTGTGGAAAGACCTCGGTAGCAAGATGACTTCCTGGCCCTTAGTGAGGCTGGCCCAAATCATCTTCTGGTCTGTTTTTCTCATGAACTGGTCAACGGCAGAGTTAGGACCCATCAGCACGGATTCAATTTTGAGGCTTAGTGGGCAGTACAGGTCTGATTCATTTATTTAGCTCTGGTATTAGTCCAGAGACAGAGAATTTCACTTGGTCGAAAATGTTCACCGCCTCCTTCATTCGGGCTGATGGATTGGTGGCTGAACAGAAGGCATTTCTTCCGAACTCAAAGCTTTGTTAGACCCATGCAAGGAGGGAAAAGATCAGGTTTCTTCTTTTCTTAACTGTTCTTAACAGCTTTTTCAGAATCTTCACCGTTTTCCCCTGCTTCCCTCAGCCAGCAAGGTGACAAGACACTGACTTTGAATTGGGGGTTGGGATTGAAGTCTGCTCCCGCTTCTTCCACAGTCAATGCATTAATAAACAGCTCAGAAAATAACATGTCAGCTCATATTTCCTCTCTCGGCGGTGAATAACATTTCAGAATCCTTTGGAGGTGCTCACGACCGCAGTGCATTATTTGTGATTGGTCCCTACGTCCCTCCCCAGCGTGTGAATTCATTTCCTCTTCCTTTTCCTAAGCCAGAGTGGTAATGTTTCCTGCTTGCCGGAGTACCATTCTCTAAGGGAGAGACCAAACCTTTGTGTTTTAGCCCTGCAATAGAAATGCTTGGTGAAACCATTAAGCAGGACCATTTACCCATTTAACCATTTAAATGTTGGGACAAAATGATGAAAATCACGTTCAACCCACTTTTTTTTTAAATGACAAGTTACCTAATAGTTACGCTAGCTTCTAATATTAAGTAGCTACTTACATGTCAGGCTGGGTCTGTTGCCTCCTACTAGTGCTGAAACCAGAGGTATTGAAAGTGATAATTATTACTTTATATGAAGAGTGAAGCTTGAAATCTGAACTGAGGTCAATGTATAATAATCATAGCTCACATCAAGTGATTATGAATAAGGCACTTGGTAATTACCTTATGTGCATTATCTCATGTAATTCCAACAACATCCCTAAGAAGTAGGTGCTATTGTTATTATTTTGCAGTTGAGGCAACTCTAGTTTAGAGAGTTAAGTAACTTGACATAGAGACAAGGACATAGAGAAGGTGGGACTTGAGCTGGAGTCAACTTGCCACATACTATATCATATTTCCAGGTAGACCTGTTGGCTTCTAACTGCTTAATACCAGCTTCTGGGACACTGTTTTCTCAACAGCTGTAGTTGACATAAAGATTACTCTTCTCTTCTTAACATTTGCTTTTATTTAGATTCTAGAATGCTTGCAAATACATGTATTTCAGTCAAGGGGTAGGTGATTGTTTTAACAGAAAAGGACTATGTAACTTCCTAGAAAGAAGGGTAGGGACTTAAGGTATAGCACAAGGAACTCTACTCAATACTCGGGACTTAAGTTATAGCACAGGGAACTCTACTCAGTACTCTGTAATGGCCTATATGGGAAAAGAATCTAAAATAGAGTGGGTATATGTATTGATATATGTATAACTGACTCACTTTGCTGTACGCCTGAAACCAATACAACACTGTAAATCAACTCTATGCCAATAAAAATTAAAAACAAAAAGTGGGGTTGGGGGGAGAATTTCTTCCCCAAAACTCCTCTGAACACACTATTTGGATGAAAGAAAAAGTGGCATCATTCACTGCCTTTGCCCTCTTTCTACAATGGAAGTAAAATCAGCTTCTAGGATGAACTTGAAAACGTTTTGCTAGGGACTTCCCTCGTGGCTCAGTGGTTAAGAATCTGCCTGCCAATGCAGGGGACACGGGCTTGAGCCCTGGTCCGGGAAGATCCCACATGCCGCTGAGCAACTAAGCCCGTGCGCCACAACTACTGAAGCCCGCGCACCTAGAGCCGGTGCTCCGCAACAAGAGAAGCCACCGCAATGAGAAGCCCGCACACCGCAACGAATAGTAGCCCCCGCTCAACACAACTAGAGAAAGCCTGCATGCAGCAACAAAGACCCAACACAGCCAAAAATAAAATAGATAAATAAATTTATTTAAAAAAAGAAAACGTTATGCTAAACGAAAGAAGTCAGACACAAAGGTCCCATGTTGTATGATTCCTTTTATGGCATATATCCACAGAGACAGAAAGCAGATTACAGGTCACCAGGGAAGTGGTTACTTAATAGGTAGGGTGTGTTTTTATGGGGTGATGAAAAGGTTTGGAAGTTAGAAGAAGCTGGTGGTTGCACAACAAAGCGAATACACTAAATACTACTGACGTGTACACTTTTAAATCGTCAATTATACATAATGTGAATTTTACCTCAATAAAAGTTAAAAAATAAAACAAAATCAGTTTCTAGTGAGGTTTTCTGTTTCTCTGGTTGACTCTTGGACGAATGCTACCCTTTCAGTGAAAGGAACAAAGAGAAACTCCGAAGTATCATCCTATTGGGTGAACCTCAGAGATGGTGGCAGTGGCGGTTAAGTGATTTGTCAAGTACTCCCCATATATCCACTCTATGTATATGTATAACTGATTCACTTTGCTGTACAGTAGAAACTAACACAATATTTTTTTTCTTTTTTTTTTTTTTTTTTTAACACAATACTTTAAATCAAGTATACTCCAATAAAAATTTTAAAAGAAGATTGGTCTTGAAGAACGGGCAAGATTTGGAATAATTAAAAGGAGTGATGATGGTGAATTCAGGTATTTGCTGCCATGGGGTAGAGTCTAGATGAACTGGGTCTTTTCAACATCATCCTCAACAGACAGAAAATAGTTTTCTTAAGTGAATGGAGAGCATTGTTCATTTAACCCATTGTAATGCATTTACTGTCATTTCTATTTGTAGCCCCTTCCAATGCTATAGTTTTGTATTGTATGTGGCGGTTCTGTGCCAGCTTTGGCTTCCAACGTTTGAACTCTTCTATTTGGGGGCCTTCATTGTGCAGATCTTAGTGGGAGGGAGGGCCGTGATCCCCAACAGAAGCCAAAGAAGGGAACAAATCTCTCCCTTCCCTGCTTCTTGACACTGGCGTGACCTGACCTTGACCAATCAGATGGTCCCGCCCAGTCCTGTGAAGCTGTCTGCAGAAATTTCCAGCAGTGGAGAGGGTCCAGAGCACTAGAGCCTTAGATAGACTTTCTGGTGCAAACGTGGCTGGGTTGTGGGTTGTCAAGCTTGCTCTGTTTTCTGTCAATATCCTGAGCGTATTCCTCAGACGTCCCAGAATTTTTTTCCCCACTACCCAATATTTCATGCCTATGTGTGTGTATATATATATATATATATATATATATATATATATATATTTAATAACAGCATTATTGAAATATCATTTGTATACCATGCAATTCTCACAACTTGCTTTTGATACATGTAATCACAAGTCCTAACCGGCACAAGTCCCCTTTAAGAAATGGGGATTTTAAACATATAATGGAATTAAAAAAAAAATTAATACAAATCACATTACAGAAAAGTTGTGAAACAGAAGAAAATGATCTATAATCCACCATTCCAATATAATGATCATGTCTGTGGTTTTTACATTCCTTTTTTTAAACCTATACACATTCTTACAGTTATCCTCATGTCTCATCCAGCTTGAAAAAGATGCTTACCTGACCATAGCTCTTCCAGGGAACACAGTTAGTCTTGAGAGTCTGGGGGAGCCATCTAAAACGTTTTGAAAAATGAAGTATCAGGGTTGCTAGGCTCCCTCGTCCAGTTAGCATTCATTGAGCTAATCAGCCACCCAGTTTAAGAGAAGTTTTGTTAGCAGATAAAGAAAAATTGTGTCTAGAAGATTCTTCATTCACACAAGGATGAAAATGTAAAGGCCATGAGGGAAGGTGGGTTTCTAAGGGAGAAGGTGGATTTCTAAGGAGAAGGTGTGTGGCAAAACCTGGTCATGACCTATTCAGATGCAACCATTCAAATTGGATGATCACATTTACATTAAATGATGCAGCTGTGCATCCCTGTGCTGGGTATAGGAAGATAAAGGCTCACCGAGCAGAGTCTCGTCTCTTAAAGACTACGATCAAGTTGGTGTGATGAGACATAACATAGGACGACTAGACAACATATTGTGTTGGCCAAAAAGTTCGTTCGGGTTTTCCCTAAGATGCTACGGGAAAAGCGAATGAACTTTTTGGCCAAACCAACATCATACAAGGCACAGGCATCTGCAAGAGAAGTGGATGTCCGCGATGGTTAGATGTGTGACTTAACAGTTCCCAGGAAGGGCTGCTTGGCCTTGAGACCCTTCAGATGTGCCTGGAAGAATGGGCAAGATTCAGGTAGATGAAGAGAAAGAGCAAGGGCAAATTGAGGGGACAATTATAGCAAAGACGTGCTTCAGTGATGGAAGGCTGCCCGGGGGGGGCGTCTCCCAGCCCAGCTTCGGTTGTGGAACGACAGGGCTTGGATCAGGAGTTCCCAAACTTTAGGGTCCTGAGACCCCTTGACACTCTTAAAAATTACTTAACATATCAAAGAATTTTTGTTTCTGTGAGTAATTTCTATCTATATTTACTGGATTTGAAATTAAAAATGGGAAATTTGGAAGGATTTATTTATTACTTGATTTAACATAACAATAATAAAGTCTTACAAGTTAAAATAAGTAACATTTTCATGAAAAATAATTCTGTTTTCTAAAACAAAATGTTTTAGTGAGAAGAGAGGCATTGTTTTTGCAAATCTTAGTAGAAGACAGCTGGTTTCTTTTATCTGCTTCTGCACTCAGTCTGCCACAACTTGTTGTTTTGGTCGAAAGAGCTGGGGGAAATGTGGCCTATGTTATAAAAGGGGAAGACTTTTAATAGCATTTTCAGATGATATTACACTAGAATTTGACAAGGAGTAATTTCTTAAAAGTTAGTTGCAGTTGTAGACTTTGAAACCTTATCAATAAACTTTTCATGCTCTGCTAGGTTATAATCCATTGGTCCCTTGTGCACTGTGGTTGGGTCTTTTACCTGTGTGTGATTTTGTAACTTCATTCACTGGTCATTTGGAAAATATTGTTCACTCAGTTGTACAGATCTTGCAAATGATGCCATATTCAAAAGATCATATCTGTTACATCATCCCATCAAAAGATCGTATCTGGGCTTCCCTGGTGGCGCAGTGGTTGAGAGTCCACCTGCCAATGCAGGGGACACGGGTTTGTGCCCCGGTCCGGGAGGATCCCACATGCCGCGGAGCGGCTGGGCCTGTGAGCCATGGCCGCTGGGCCTGCGCGTCCGGAGCCTGTGCTCTGCAATGGGAGAGGTCACAACAGTGAGAGGCCCGCGTACTGCAAAAAAAAAAAAAAAAGATCGTATCTGTTACATCATCCCTCCATCTCATTAGCAGAGTCTCTAAATACTGGGACGCTCTCAAGCTCATGGTGACAGATGGGTTTTCCAACATTCTCCTTTTCACTTGAAAGCTAGGCATTTATCGCTGGCAGCAAGTTCTGTAAGTAGAGTCGTCCTTGAAGTGACAAGGTCGTGTCATTCTTTTTAGAGACAACGCCTCATAAATACCCAAGTCTGAAGGACCATCGTTTGTCTGTCAATAGTCCTTTCTGGTAAAAGTCTATTCCATGAAAACAGTGGCTTGTTTGGCTCACAATTCAAATGATTGCATGAGTACTTGGCTTTCTAGCTGATGCAGAGGAAGAGGCTGCCTGCAGGACTTTTGGTGGGGGGACGCTGTCAGCCAGCCTGGGTTGCGTGTTCCCCAACCTCAGGATTCTCCATCCCACCGGTTTCCTGCTCCATCTCCTGCTGGGAGCCAAGAGCATGGGTGTTCCCTGATGTAGCTGACACAGGTCAACAAGGATGGGGAAAGAGTGGGCTGTGGTTCTGGAAGGTGTCCAACACGATAAACAGGGAAGAGTTCCTCGATTGGCATGTCTTATATTTCAACTTGGTATTGCGTCCTATGCTTTATTCAAACAGCTGGAAGATAAACTGTTTGTCCACAACTGTGTTGAGGACATATTTCAGATGTGACAATGATTCTCAGTGGCCAGACGAGGCAAGCAGAGCTTCCCCTCCAGGGCTGCCTCTGGCTCCTGCTTTACAGGGTTTGGAACAGTTCTCCTGTCCTGCGGATTGTAGCCCACTCATTACCACTTCCCCATCTGCCCGACTGACTCTGTGTCAAGGACTCCCCACTTGGAGTTCCTAAATGGCAGTGGAGGCCAGTACTTTAGCTCTGGATCCTGAAGTCAGTCGTCCATTTGTCTGAGATCTCGTCAAATCTCTCTCTGCAGCTGATTCCAGGACCCTGGTCTCAAATATTTCCTGCTCTGCTCCCCAGCTCTCTCTATCTTCCGGGTGCCCATCACTTACCAGTTAACAACTCCTGTGCTCTTTGAAGGTAAACACATTGACTAATTAGTCCTTAGTGAATAATTTAAATAATTGGAGAAAAGTGGAAGGAGCAGAGCTGAAGCGCTTTTCTGGGTGGACACAGAGGTGAGTCATCTCTGCATTGTCCAGATACACCAACTGAAGGTCACCGTGGTGGTTAATCTTGTGTCAGTTTGGCTGGGCTATGACGCCCGGTTGTTTGGTCAAACACAGTCTAGATGTTGCTGTGAGGGTCCTTTTTAGATGTGATTAACATTTAAATCAGTAGACTTTAAGTCAAACCAATTAGTCTCCATAATGTGGGTAGGTCTCATCCGACCAGTTGAAGGCCTTAAGAGAAAAGACTGAGGTCTCTCAAGGAGGGAGAACTTCTGCCTTCAGGTTGCCTTTGGACTTGAATTGCAATAGTAAGTCTTCCCTGGGTCCCCAGTCTGCGGGCCTGCCCTGCAGATTTCAGACCTGACATCCTCCACAATCACGTGAGTCAGTTCCTTAAAATAACTCTCTCTTTCCACACCCTCCACCACCATACATATATATAGAGAGAGACACATTCTATCAGTTCTATTGGTTTCTCTGGACCCTGACTTAGATGCAATGTTTGGAATCTAAGTATACTGGGAAAGTATTAAATTATTTTGTTCTCACAACAACTCTCTTTAGGTTAAAAAATATATATATGCACATCTTTTAAGGAATTGTAGTGATTAGTTCAACGTTTCTAGACCATGGCTGCACATTAGAATCAACCGGGGAGACTAAAAATGCTGATGCCCAGGCCCCACCCCAGGCCAATGAAGAATCTCTAGAGTTTGATCCAGCACCGGGGTTTTAAAAACTCCAGGGCTATCTGAGTACCGCAGCCAGGGTCAAGGACCAGTGAATTAGGCTACCTCTGGGAAGAGGTAAAGGCAGTGCTGAGAAAGCATAAAGACAGCCTTTCTTCCTGGGGCATAAAATGCAGCCACCTGTAAGGGACAAATTAACCAGGAACAATATTCACGCTGATTACACCTCTTCACCCTGGCATTCACTGCCGGCTCACTGGAACTTTCAGTTTTAGGAAACCTATAATTTATGGAATTCTTTGAAGATGTCTCTGTGAATAATGCATATCTGTCTACCATCCATCAAATGATTTTGTCATTCTGAGTGGGTCTGACCAATATGAATAGTCAGAATTGAGCTCCTGCTGGACTTGAAGGAGGATCACCCTTCTATTCATAATTACCTTATGTCATTGGAAAAAGAGCTTTGCCCTGGATTCACAAAAGACATTGGCTTGACACGTTACCTTACCTTAACCATATGCTACTGTGCAAGTTAAAAAAAATAGTATCATTTGAAACTGACTGGAATTATATTCATTTCCCCCCAAGATAAATAGACTCTGTTGAGCATATTCATTTTTCAAAGGCCATTCAGTATCCAGGAACATGCATCTGATCTTTAGGTGGGTGGTGCTCTCAGAGAGAGATGAAGTGTGTGAAGGCAAATTAATGAAGGTTGTGCCCCAGGACTAACCTTCCCTTGGTCTGAAGGGCTATCCCATTGTTGCTGCCAAGGTTCCCTCTGCTAGATCCTTGGCCTCTGACCATTGTCCTAATTTACTGAGGTGAAGCTTAGAAGTGGAGCTATTTTTACCTTTGGGCACAATAACAGTCAGCACCACACAGAGAATGAGTGTGCTGGGCAGCAAAGTTGCAAAGCATGTGAGTGTTGGTGTTCATTCTTTGTCCATAGCATTGGCTCTGAGGGGCATTTCCCACTCCAGGTGAGGTGCCAGGCTGGGAAGGTGTGTGTGCACAGTGTAGAGGATTGTGCTACTGCCCACCTGTAGCAATGCAACCCGCACCTGTGAAAATGCTATCCTTCACCTGCAGCTATCCTACCCTCCATGTGCAACAATGCTACCCTTTTGCAGAGTATGGTCACCACGATGACCTCATGCCATTCTCATTCTGTTCAGGCAACTAAGAACATCATCCTTTGGGGGCAAAGGAAATCATGAAGAAATAATGACATCCAGTCCTGTGCCTGTCCTCACACAATTAGGGAATGGCAGCCCCATGGCTAGAACCCTGTCCTAACTCCTATTTCAACACTCTTAAAAACCAATGCGGCATTTATCTGTTACTCTCTACGAGGATAGAGATAGTGTTTATGTGTACCTGTGGAAGGAGAAAGAGGTCCTCTGGAAAGAGAGGGAAGTTGAGGGCAGCTGGCTGCACCCCTGTTTTGGGTCCTGGAGAGCAGATGGAATTCCAGGGGCTTCTCACCTGTGCTACTGCCCAAGTGCTCCCAGTGTGCCCAGCTCCTACCTAGCAGGGGAGATGGGTCCAGGGCTGTGCCCTTTCATGCTGAGCCAGGATGGTCCCTGTGGCTGCAGTGGGGAGGGGGGATCTGGGAGAGGTGTGTCTGCATGGGGACCTGGCCCTGGCCATGAGCTATAGGAGGCGGATCAAGCTTCACCAAGAGCTGGGAATGTGTCTGCTGTGTGTGTGTGAGTGTATGTGTGCGTGTGTTTTATGGCTCCCTGGAGAATCTGCATGCTTTCCTATGTAACCTGGACAATGATTTTTATTCCAAGAACTTTATCACCAATGCCTGCACACCATTGGTCCAGATCACACTGCTCTGAGGTCAGACTCCAGTGAAGTATGTCAGGGGGTTCAGGGATTCTGACACCCACAGACCCTCCTGGCCACTCCCATCCTCCAACAACCTATGTGAACTAATACTATTTTTTGCTTATCAAACTAGCCAACATGAAAACATGATATTACACAATGATAGTGAGCCATTTTTCATGAAAATTCATTATCAAAGACAGTCATTGCAACATTATCTGTAGTGGCCAAAGCTGAAAACAAGCTAGGTGTTCAAACAGGAGGACAGTTATGGTACATCCCTATAATGAAGTTTTTAGAAATGGCATTTCAAAGAATATTGAATGACATAGAAAATGTTCAAAATATACAGTAAATCAAAAAACAATGACACATCGGAAGGTCTAGCCACAGCAATCAGACAAGAAAAAAAATAAAAGGAATCCAAATTGGAAAGAAGTAAAACTGTCACTGTTTACAGATGACATGATACTATACATAGAAAATTCTAAAGATACCACCAAATAACTATTAGCACTAATAAATGAATTCAGTAAAGTTGCAGGATACAAAATTAAGATACAGAAATCTGTTGCATTTCTGTGCATTAGCAATGAACTATCAGAAAGAAAAATTAAGAAAATCCCATTTACAATTTCAACAGAAATAATAAAATGGCTGGGAATAAATCTAAAAGACCTGCACTCAGACAATTATAAGACACTGATGAAAGAAACTGAAGATTACACAAACAAATGGCAAGACATACCGTGTTCATGAACTGGAAGAATTAATATCGTTAAAATGACCATACTATCCAGGGAAATTTACAGATTCAGTGCAATCCCAATCAAAATATCATGGCATTTTTTCACAGAACTAGAAGAAATAATTCTAAAATAATAATTCTAGGCTGGGGTGTGGGGTCGTGGAATTGTCAGATTGATTTTAGAGGTCATCTTGGCAGCAGCGTGGAGGCTGAACGGAAAAGATGAGCCAGGTGAAGGCAGGGAGACCAGCGCCCTCGGTCATCAAGCAAAGTTGTGAACACACCTTCTTTCATTTGTTTATGTCTTCTTTCCTTTTCCCCTTCCTTCATTAAACATAGCCTATATAATAAAACATTTCTGTTATATAATATATAAATGTCATATATGATATGTATAATATTTGTAAATATCACCCTGTATTATATGACATTCTCTGTTAATCTTAGCAATTCTAAGTCGCACTTCTGAAAATATTATGTCTTATGGTCAAAGCAGCATACCCACTGGTTAATTAGGATGATAATACGGTTATTTAATTTTTTTCACAAACTCCACCCCTGTTAGTGACAGTAAGATGTTCCAGTTCTGCTTATTATCACTTGATTTTTATTTCTTTTACTATTTTTTATTCTTCACTAGGAGTTTTTATTTTAATTCAAAATACTGTAGCTGGTTGATTTAACTTGTCATTGCCAATAAAGTTTGTCATTATCAGCAAAGGATAGCAAGCAATCTAAACAAAGGCTATTGTTAATAAGGAAGCAGGATGTGAGCCCTTTCACAGAGAGCAGTGAATTTTGGTTCTAGTTCATCGTGTGTCTACCTTTGCACTGGTGGAGATGAGGAGACACGTAGAACATATCAGGTGAGCTTTGAGGGTACTTTGTGGGTGATGATATGAATGTTTCAGCCTTACCCTCCAGACAGTGTTTTGTGTTTACTGGGGAGTGCATGGCAGGTGAAGCCCCATCTGGATAACAAAGACACATATGAGCAAAATGGACAGGCCCGTCCAAGTTGAGGTCACCATTAATTAGGTGGTATAAGCATATAAAAAGAAGGTGATCCAGTCTCAGGTTTAGTGCCTAGGCAGGGAAAAGGCTAAGACACGGAGGAAGAAGACATAGGAACACTTAGGAAACCAAGATGATCTTTGCTGAAGAGGTCGGTGGGATTCACTCCTCCGAAGTCAGCGCGCACTGGTCAGCAGAGATTTTGAAATCTCTCTCGAGGGAAGGGAAGAAGCACCTGCTTTTCCCATTCCAGGCAGAAGGCAGATCCATTACTTTTATCTGAAACTGGACTTCAATAAGCCTCCATTTATAGTTTCCTCAACGGTTAAAACAGAATCGTAATAGTTCATAGGTCATATTGTTGTTATAAGGATCAAACCTACCATATAAATGCTGCCTTTTGTGGTTCTATTAAAATTCTGTTGAACTAATAAATGCTTCTGCCTTTTTTTTTAACGAGCCAATGTACCAACAGAGGGAAGGTGGGAGACGATAGTACTAGAAAGGCATTCGGTTCCTTTCCTTTTACAGGAAAGGCCCTGGAACTACACTGTACATCAGCCACATTGCCCACGTTCCAACTGTTTCGCATCCAACACTGTTTGACTAATTCTTAAGTCCTGCTCTCTACTGACTCATCTGGTAGATCGCTGCTCTACATAGGAGCTCTTTATATTTCTAAAGCTTGTTGTTTGTAAGGAGATTTTTTTTTTTTTTTTTTTTTTTTTTTTTTGCCCTCTTGCCTTTGAATTCTGAATCCATGGTGAAATTTCAAACATTTATGTCTTTTCTCATTAAACAATGACCTTGTCAGAAGCACCAGGATCTGTCCCAGTGGAGAAAGCTTGCTCAGCCTTGAGATTTTTGGAGCAGCACAGCCCTGAGTTCCTCCATGGTCTGCCGGATGGTCTCAGGAGCCCGCTCATCCTTTGGCAGGAAATGGAGAGAAGGTCAGCCTGGAGACCTTCCTGCATCCTGGTCTGGGATTCTCTTTAAGTGTGGAATTGCAGGAAAAAAAAAAAATCAGGGGGTCTTGTTGCCTTTTCTTTCCAAGATACTGAGTGATCATCTAAACATATTAGCTAATAGAACACTACTGGTCTGGGGACTGGTTATTTCTGGCAGGATCTGAAGCTCTCCTCTCTGCAGGCTGGAGCTGTGATAAATCTGAGTTCTTTCATTTTTTTCAGAGCAACTGGAGACTGACTCTGCCATGGGTGAGAGATGCCTCACCGGGGCACTTACTTCCTGTGTGGTCAGCCCAGGGGGGAAGGGAAGCAACTAGAGAGCTGGCAACAATCCTATTTCTGGGAGCTGAGCTGCCATGTGGGGGAAAAGACTGGAGTAAAAATACCAGTGGAAAGCAATCAACAAAGGAAAAGTGATGGTTTGGAAGAACCGTCAGTGTATGTACTTTGACTGAAGCTTTGAACTCAGATGGTGCGTTAGGCCCCTTCTCTCTCTTTTCAAAAAAGTGTTTTCTGGAAGAACTGTCAAAAGATCATAGTAGGAGAGGACAGAGAAGACCGACCCTGGCGAGCAGGTGAAGCTCTTGGGTCCCCTGGTCCTTCGTACCTGACAGCCCATCACGATGGAGGAGATACTGATGCTGCTGACAGACAGGGGAGGCGGGAAATTGTTTATAACACCTGTTAGCCCTGTGCATGCAGCGTTATGCCTTTTTGTTTTCTTTTTCTTTTTTGACTATTCGTCTGACGTGGCATGAGAAGGGACCATGGGGTGTAGGAAGAGGAAATAATTACCAGATGTGAGCAGAAATGGGACCATTTCTGTTCAATCAAATGAAAAGATGCTGCGTGTAATGTCCACCACTGGGCAACGTGGTCCACTGTCTGGGAAGATGCAAACCGTCGGAAGTTGAAGCTAAACGCTGTGCAAACTCAGGACACTCGTGGAGGTTCTTGGACTCGGTACTTGTGGTGCTATCTTAATGAGCTGTGGAAGTCAGAATAATCAAATCTTTAAGCTGTGTCCAATTTCCCTTAAGAAGAGAGAGCGCCTGAGGCGAAACACCCCAGGTTTCAGGAGGAAGCAGCTAAGCTGGTACCGAGGATCATTAACGTCAGGGAAGGAGAGGTGACACTGAGCCTGTCACCTGCCTTGCCCAAGCAACCTGGGGCTGAGTCATGTGGGGGAGGGGAAACGAGCCTATTATCTTCGAGAAGCTAGCCAAAAAGTATTTTTCTTTTTGGCTAAAATATCCTAAAAATGAAGTCAATGTGGGCTGAGGAGAGGATCAGGGTTTGAGAAGAGAAGCTCATACTAACTGGACAGTTATCCATTTGACTCTGGGATGTGTGTGTGCGTGTGTGTGTGTTTAAGATTTAGCTTTAAGACAGAGCAGTACTAAGAATGTACTTATATAAAATACTTTAGGGCTTCCCTGGTGGCACAGTGGTTGAGAGTCCGCCTGCCGATGCAGGGGATGCGGGTTCGTGCCCCGGTCCGGGAAGATCCCACATGCCGCGGAGCGGCTGGGCCCGTGAGCCGTGTCCGGAGCCTGTGCTCCACAACGGGACAGGCCACAACAGTGAGAGGCCCGCGGTATTAAATTCAAGGGACTTTATGTACAAATTTACTCTTTTAATGGGTACATAAATTTAATATTAGCTCTACTGCATATATATTGCTTTTCCAACTTGTATGCCCCCCTATAGGGATTTTTCCCTTAAATCAAAATCTATGCATATATGAAATACTCTCACATATGAATCACATTCGACTTTTATTTGGGGAAAATAGAAAATATTTTTATTATGAAATCATCAAAGAAATGATATTATAATGAAAACTGTATTAATATATAGATTTATGAATCACATCGCGGTGACTTTTATCATTTGTGAAATATCCCTCTATTGGTAAGAGTCCGCTTTTAACCCTGGTTTCTATTCTGTACACTATTATTTATATTATGACATTGTGCTTTTCTTTTGTGGTCTAGAGAATACCACGCCTCTCCCAGTTGGTTCTGAGAGGCAATCTTCTGACCCAGTCTCTAAGAAAAGCTATGCAAAACATGCCCTCAAATAGGTTTAAAGGTATCAAATCAAATGAAGGCTTGTTTAGAAATAGATCAAAAAACAGGAAGAAGAAATATCTCTTCTTTTTGAAATAATACATATCTCTAAAGCCTATGTCAGGGAATGTTTGATTGCCCTCTCTTTAAGTTATTTGATTAATAAAGATATCATTTGCTCGATTAGCCATGATGGAAAGTGGCATTAGGAAATATTTATATAGACATATAATGTTCACTTTTTCAGATGTAAGGTGTTAGTACGCCCTGGGTAACACTCACATCATGAAGCTTTTCCAAGGGAAAGAGGAATTTTTGGAGTGTCTCAGCTTAGCCTTTTGAAGACATTTTAGCGTCAAGGGCATCCGAGTGACATTGCTTTTCCATTGAATAAGCATCCATTCGTTGTCCCACAACCACACACGTCTGCATCTTCAGCTCCTCTCCATTAACACCCACACCACTGAGCAGCTCCTCGGCTTGAGAGCCGAGGATCAGCCTCTCGGGTCCCACCCTCTGTCCTGACAATCGTTCTTACCCTGCGAGAACAGGCAGTCTTCTGCTACCCACTCTTTCCTCAATATTAAGGTCAAATTTCAAGGTCCACCCTCTACAAAATACTTTTCCTGTTTACACATTAACTTAGCTTCTTTTTGATCCCATTCCTGCAGAAATTGAATTTGGTCACGTTGCCCCAGCCTGCTGTAAGCTTCTAGGGGAGAATTTGCGCTCTTTTATATTCTGTACCTGTTGAACATGGCATATTTTAGGAATCCACGATACATGCAGGGCCGTACTGAAAAGTGATGATTTTCCTATCCCTTCCCCCCACCCCAGCCCCTCGTATTTGTGCACAGGTGAAACCAAGGGCCTCGAGGCATGAGCAGCTTAGAGTGGACAGTGTGTCTCACACGACTGCCTGAAAGATGTTGGGAAGGGGGGTGGCACCTCCTGCAGGGTTTATCAGCAGATCGTGTGCGTACTTGCAGCCCTGGGGGAGCAGAACCCCCTCCCCCACGGACTGCCTCTACGTGGGCTCTTTGGATGGTGTCACCACCCAGCCACAGGCAAGAGCAAAAGGTCAGCATCCCCTAGGCTGGTTGCCTCTCTCCACTTCTTATCCCATGGCCGCCTCTGATGACAGGCTGCCACTCAGCAGGATTTCTAAAAATGGCATTGGAGAAGGAAGGAATTCACTGTGGACTAGTTAATAATTTAGGATAGTATACCTCAATCTGGGGGAATTTATATTCTTGGGAAATATTAAATATTAGCATCACTGGGCAATTCCTAATAGTGTACGTGGTAAATCAGCAACGTTACTGCCTTCGCCAGGGTTGTTCTGTGGGTAAAATGACACCATCACATGGTGTTTTAGAGGGTGGAGTGGCAAGGGACTAGGACACAGTGAGGCTATTGGTGCAACTTGTAAAATGCAGTTGTTTCCTGTTAGCCTCTCTGAAAGACTGTGGGTTGTGAAAAGAATATTTGGTTTGAAGTCAAACATTGGTTTAGCTGCCTGCTGTAGGATTTGGTGCAAGGCAGCCAACTCTTCTTTTCCCCTGTCGTCTTATCTAAACAATGGGGTGAGAATAGTTCCTGCTCAAGTGGAATAGCAGCTAGCATTTTGAAGAGCTTACAACATGTCAGGCACTGTTCCAGTAGCTTAATATGTATGAACTCCTTTAATCCTCAAACCTACAAAATAAGTATCTTTATGATGCCCATTTTACAGATGTGAAATCTGAGGCACAGAGGGCAAGTAACTTGTAAGTGGTAGGAATTCAAACCCAGGCCCTCTGCTTCTAAAGCCACAAAGGTCCACCTCCTCCCCAGCATTTCACAGGATGGTTGCTTGGGTCAAATTGCTTCTTCCTCTCTGATGTAAAATACACATATCAGATGTTATAGCATTGAGAGCAATATTGATATGAACATATATACCATGTATACTAGTCTTTCACTGGCTTGTGTGTAGTTGTTTTGAGGGTGTGATTTGGTCCGTGTTCTATTTAAATCCATGGAATCATGAGCCACGAAGTAATAGGATTATAAATTGCCTGAAATGTAGAGCTGACAGAGCAAAAGCGATCTGTCCTCTGGAGATCAAGTTTAAACCCTTTTAGTACTCAGAGATCGTCTTGCCTTCATGCCAGCCAGAGACTGCTTGCGAGGCAGCTGGGGCAGAGGTACTAAGAACGGAGATGTGAACCTCAGCTTTGCCGCTCTTAGTTATGTGACAACAGCTATATCACTTGCTCTCTGTTCCTTGGCGCCGTGTTGATAAAATGTGGGCAATAGTGTTCCCTTCCTTATGGGTTTTGATGAGGATTAAGTTAGTGTTTAACCAGCCCTTGAAAGATTATTCGGCCCATAGTGGGCCCTTTCTATAGATGTTAGCTATTAAGAGTCAGGATTTTCTTTTCAAAATTAGTAGATACTGTGTGTAAAACAGGCAGACAGAAGCAGAGCTTTCCTTAATACTGAGTTTGTGTGTGTGTGTGTGTGTGCATGAAGGGAGATGTGGAAGACAGAGTATGAGAGAGAAAATAAGAGACAGAATATGTACTGTATATGAATTAGGTAAAAATTCAGGGAGGAGAGAGAGTACTGACTTGGCAGAAAAAAAAATGAAAATGAAAATGCATTCTGGGGAAGATAGGAAACTTCCAGTGGGAGATCCTGAAAGGAATCCCAGAAGCCCATGGGCTTGTCCCTGGCCTCTCCCAGGCCAGCCTGGGCCTCATGCAGACATAGGTCTGAGCTGATTTGGAAGGCAGGTGCCTGCCACAGGCTAGAGACGGGGGAACACACCTCTAACTCATTCTCTCAGAGCTATGAGGCCTCTGTTCCCTTGCATTTTCCTTTGTGTCAGCTGGTTTGTTCAGGACAGATGTTCAGGATCTTCTAAAATAAGCTTTTTTAAAAAACAGCAGGCACGTTCTGAGTGAAGCTCATCTCAAATTCAGCAGAACGGCTTCCGTGTGCAGCTGTGGCGTATGTTTCTTACATGTTTACAAGTATCAAAGGTAGCCCTAAAAAGACATTTATTAGCACCTTATTTTTAATAGTTTGGATTCAAAGCATTGAGATATCCTCAATCATACCATATTTAAATAAAAATAGGAAAAACATAAAGTCTAAGACTCCATATATCTTTGGGAATGAAGAAGAAAATCAGCTGGAAACTGTGAACCAGTGAAAGTGTTTATCTCAGGGGAAAGATTCACGTTAATCATTTCCAGTAGGGAAAGAGACATAAATTCTCGTCCACAAAGTTTTAGATCATATGAATTTTGCCAAGGCTGCTTTAACGAAAATGTGATTTTGAATTTTGCATTATCAGTGTCTGTGAAAATGATCACATTTAAAATGTTTATACCATCAACTTGTTTAAAAAGTTTAAGTGATGTCATAAGTCTTAATGATTATCACGAATTCTAAATAGCGATGTTCAAATTAATATAATTGTATGTTTGCAACACAGTGGTCATTGTTTCTGAGTAACAGATAGTTTAAAACAAATAGATGATGCATTATATGTGATCAGAGTGCCAAGCTTTTTCTTAAGGTTCTGTGTGTGGTTTGGGGAAAGGGTGAAGGTCTGCTGGTTGCGGGACAAAACAGAAACCACTTTGGAATCAGAGTGAGACTGACTGGATTTAAGTGCTGGCTCTGCTACTTTCCAGCCTTGATACTTTGACAAGTCAGTGAACCTTCTGAACCTTGGTCTCCCCATCTGCAAGACGCAGGTTGGAGGATGAAGTTGAGAGTGTATATAAAATAGCACAGCTCTTGACATTTGTTAGGTACCCAGAAGATGGTGACTTTTTTTAGGGTAGTTCTAGCGGTTTTAAAATTTTCCCACAAAATCTTTGACACATCTCCCTCCAGGAGGGAGAATCTGATTCTGCTTCCTCTGGACATGGGCTGGACTTAGTGACTCGTCCCTAATGAATAGAATGCAATGATGTGATGCTCTGTGACTACCAAGACTGCGTCCTGAAGAGGATACAACATTTGCTGTCAGCTACCACGTTGTGAGGATGCTCAAGCAGTCGGCGGAGGGTCCATGTAGAGGAGGAAGCCTTGGGGAGGAAGTGAAGCCTCTTGCTAGCACTCAGCTCCCACTTGTCAGCTGTATGAGTCACAGCTGCCCCAGGAGTGGGTCCTCTAACTCAGCCAAGGCTTTAGATGCCTGTAGTCCTGGACCACTTCTTGTCTGCAGTCTGACGAGACACCCTGAGACAGAACCATGTTTATTGTTTCAAGTCACTATGGTTTGGGCTCATTTGCTACAGAACGACAGACAAATAATACAGTAAAGATAGTAGTCAGACTTACCCCAGAGTGGGGTGAAAAATATGAGTGAGGTTGCAGCCCCTGCCTGTGTCCACGCAGTTACAATTGATACCAAAATTCAATGGGGTGATTAATTTGTTAATGTATTCGTTCATTTAGCAAATGTGTTAAGTGCTGACTAGGAACAAGGCCCTTCATGGTCCCGGGCACACCCCTTTTCTACTTAAAATGATGCATTGTCCCCTCATTTCTTGTAGGATAAACTCCATGATGCCTGCATGGCCCACATGCCCTTCACGTCTGGCTCTCATCCACACGTCCATCCAGATTCAGCCTGCGCTCTGCTTGGCTCACTCCTCCGGCAGCAGGCACCTTCTTTCTGGTCCTAGGCCAAAGGTTTCTGGCCTCACAGCCACCACCATGCTGGTACTTCAGCAGATGTGCCTCCCCCCAACCCCCGCCTGGCTGATTCCTGCCAATCATCCATCCTCAACGGTCACATCCTCTGCCAAGCTTCCTGCCCCTCCTAACTAACTGATTTAACTTTCTCCATCATCAAACACGAAGCCAAGGACTATTTATGGCAATTATGAAATATCTGGACAATAGTTTATTTGTTTATTTAACACATATTTATTGAGCACCTACAATGTGCCAGTTTTAGGCGCTGAGGTCACAGCAACAAATGAAACAACAAAAATTCCTGCCCTCGTGGGGCTTCTGCTTCCATGAAGGCAAAGACAATAAATGAGTAAAAAATATGGAAGAGGTCACTTGCTAATGAGTGCTATGGGGACAATTAGGCAGGAAAAGGAAAACAGGAAATCCTAGTGGCTGAGGGGCTGTCATTCTACCCAGAATGCACTGAGGTTGAGGCTGCTTATGTGAACATAACCCACCGATTCTTTTAAAGCACATCACTGAAAGCCAACTACTCACACCCATTTCAAACACGGCATTAGTGCATAAGCTGCTGTCTTCTAAGCAAGTTGCATCAACCAGCTTTACATCATAAGCATGACTTTGGAGTCTGATGACCGAAGAGCCTGACTAAAAGCAAAAGGAGATTATCTAAGCTAAACCTCACCACGACACCTGGGACGGGGAACAATGAACAGGATTCATGTCAACGTGGACGTGACAGGTACCTAATACTTTCCTGAAAGCAGGTTTTGTTAAAAGTGGGAGAGAACAGGAGAACCCTGAGTGTTTGAATGTGAGATCGAGTGGGGGAAAAGTGAGGATGCAAAACACACCTCCATCAATTTCTAAACTTTATTCAAGATGTATATGTATAACTGAATCACTTTGCTGTACACCTGAAACTAACACAACATTGTAAATCAACGATACCCTAATATAAAATAAAAATTGAATTAAAAAAAGAAATAGCTCAGCTCAAAGGGGATCTTGTTCACAATGTTCATGTCAAGTTTTCTTATTTACCATGATTGCTGATTAATTACCTTTTCTCCATATAAAATGTGTGATATTTTTATGATGCTGTTCAAAACTTCATTCATTTATTCATATATATTTATATTTATCCAACAAATACGTATTGCACTGCAATAAGGTCTATAGAGACGGGTAAGTGAGGATCTTGTCCTGTAAATCACTGGCTTCCAAACATGGCTGTTTATCAGAAAAAGAAATACTTATAGTTAATAATAATTTAAATAATGTTTATATAATTAAAACATATGAACACGTGTAAGTTAATAGTTTGACTAACACCTTTCCAGAAACATTGCTATTTTGTTTGTTTTCTCTTTTCATTTTTCTTGCATTGATTTAGGTAGTTTTAAAATACATTTCTGTGTGGGAAGAGAAAGACTTCCTCATTATAAATGTTAAAAATATATATAGGATCATAATAAATTAATTAAACATTCTGAAGGCTTGAACAAAGCATGATTTTGTTAAATTCTTAATATAGCTAAGTGATAGCTGTTTAGCTTTTAAATTGTGTTTGCTATATTAAATAGTGCCATGTTTAGCATCTTTGTGTATACATTTTCCAGATGTGGAATTGTTAAATTACCCTAAGTAAAGCTACACCCACCAACATTACACAAGCATGTGGAGGAAAACATGTTATGTATAGCACGGCGTTTTGTGGTTCAGGTAAAGTTGATTATTGTAGATTTGTCCCTTCGGGGTTTCTGTAGATGCGTGCAGAAATGGGACTTGGAGCTGGCTAGAGAAATATTTGTTCTAAATATTAAAGTCTGTTCCTACTCCTAAAGCAGCAACTGCATCTAAATAGACAATAGAACGAAGGAAAAATATGTCTAATTTTGGGCATAGACCCACGATCGGTTTTGAGGCAAAGACCCTAAAAGTGAAAAGACTGCAGACATAAGCTAATGGTGTGGGTAGTTCTGACCCCCGTGTGGTGGACACTGCCTTATGCTTTATTTTGTTTTTGTTTTTGTTTTTTTGCGGTACGCGGGCCTCTCACTGCTGTGGTCTCTTCCGTTGCGGAGCACAGGCTCCGGACGCGCAGGCTCAGCGGCCATGGCTCACGGGCCCAGCCGCTCCGCGGCATGTGGGATCTTCCCGGACCGGGGCACGAACCCGTGTCCCCTGCATCGGCAGGCGGACTCTCAACCACTGCGCCACCAGGGAAGCCCTGCTTTATTTTGTTAATGCAAATAGCGGCCGGCAAACAAAAATAGCAGCTAACACGGCATTGGGCTAGATACTTTACCGTAATTCTCTGATTTTATGCTCAGGAGTACTCTAACAGGAAGTGCCTTGAAGTAAAAGAAGTGACTTGAAATCACAGATGGAACCAGGGCTTAATCTAGGAGGTTTGAGTCTAGAGCCATGCCCTTGATATTAGTTACCCTGACTTTGATACTTTGTAGATATGAAAATGAAAATAAATTCTTAAGGGTATGTTAAACGAAATTAATTTTATTTGAGTAAGATACTAAGTCGTTGATACCTAGACAGTATTTTTTTTAATTTAAAGTGCACATAAATTTATTGTTTCAAAAATATTTGAGCACTTCATATTTGCAGGCACTGGGACATGTTACAGTGGCTGGGACAGACGTGGGCCTGGATTTCATACAGGTGTTGTCCTGAGGAGGGGGCAGTAGGCAAGCAGACCCCCCTGCAGGATGCCCAGTGTGCCATGGGGTACAAGTGGAGGACCGAACTTTGGACCTTAAGTCCAGGATTATCTTTTAAGCAGTTGAAAGCTAAACAGAAGTGGTTAACTTCACATACACCTCTTAAAAACAAAACTGAGTCTTGTCTAAGAATCCTACTGGAAATATTAGACAACTGTGACATCCAAGGTTCATGGATAGGTTATTTTTAATTTTCTATCTGGCCTCATGGTATGATCAGAATTTCAGATAAAGCTTAGAAAACTATGTAACTTTTGGAAACTTGGCAGTTTTCTTCAGTTTAGTGTTTCTCATAATTTATGGATCTCATGGGAAAGTTGTTTATCTCTGGTTTCTGGGATTTGCTAGAACTCTGTAGAAATCATCTTACAGGCAGCTTTTGGAGAGAGAAAAATTTCCCAAATTTACATTTTAACCTTTTTACCAAAGTCTATTGATACCAGGTTTCCCGGCTGCTGGTCCGGATACATTTAAATGGGCTTCACTGTGTGCGTTGGGTGTGTCCCATGGTGACGGTCATGCCCAGCACTGCCTCTGTGTCACTCGGGCACTGGTGATCTTCTTGTGAAAAGTACTAGTCCTGTCTTTGCTCACTGTACATCTTTAGGATGTGCACTGTCTGACACAGAGTAGCTGCTCAATGGTTTTTTGTGGGATGAAAGAAGTGTATGTCCGGGGAAACTTTAAAATGTAGATAGAAAAATAAGGGGATTGATATTGGGTTGTCTGTTAAGACAGCCTCTTTTCCATGCTTCAGATTCTCTTTGTCTGCTTCTCTTGTACATGTACACTATCTAGCCACCTTAGGTGAACAAAAGTTTGCAACAGCTAAAATTTCCACAGCTTATTCTATTCCCCAGTGTCAAATCACAGCTCTCAGTCAGTGGCCTCACCAATTCTCTAAATATCCTGGGGGAGCATTTGGAACATGTGCTTTGAGGAAATTTGTTTTCAAAATAGAAAGTGGATTTCTAAGTGTTTCTTCAAGGAGGATAGCAGAGGAAGGATGGTATGTTCTAATTACCTTTGTAATTGGCACACATTCTATGTCAACTTATTGTAACTGAAAGGAACATATTGGGTTTTTCTGCTTTGAGCTGCTGACCTCAGAGGAAAGCACAGGGTGTGTGCTGGGTCTGAGCTCAGAACGCTTGCATCACTTCAGAAGTACTGGGCAATATTTTCAGCAAAGCTAGATGATATTCACCACCTAATTCCTTTCACTTCTTTTAGTGAAGACACTGAAAGAACTGATTTTAATCTGAGGATACCTCTTTCAAAGAAATCTCAAGAGATTGACTGCTACTAGAGAAGGTAAAAGATATGAAAGTATTTGTTACAAGCGAGGAGAGCTTTAAAACAATGTAGAATAGGAAATGTACACCTAGTGACCTCTCCCCTACCTTGGAAGATAGTGAAAAGTATCTGATAGGGATGGCGACTGTCACTGAGTATGGATGTTAGACTTACTTTCTAATGGAAAGACAACAAAGGCTGCACTCTGTGGGTATTCAACGATCAGACGAAACTGTCGAGAAGCATGAAGGTCTTACCGGAACATTGGTTCAAAAAAGTGTTCCAGCACCGGGAAACTCTTAACACCATATAGAGAAAGGAAGCCTGGATTGATGTGAGGTTGCCTACCTAAAATGATCACAGGAGACGTATAGATGGAAAACTATTTGACGCATTATTCTTTCCCCAAGCAATTTTGTATTGATTTTATAGTATATCTTTCACCTAAATGTTTAGAGTGAATCAGTAAAACTATGGATTCTTTCATCCAATCACCTTACATCAGGAAGTATTGAGTAATTGTGACACAAGTGTATATACAATAATCTCTATTTTGTATAAATGAGTGTGTGTGAAGTTTTTAAAATATTGACTTTAATTCAGTTAAATTAAGAACTGTGATAACCTATATGAGAAAAGAATTTGAAAAAGAACAGATATATAGATATATGTATAACTGAATCTCTTTGTTGTACACCTGAAACTAACACAACTCTAAATCAACTATAGTCTAGTAAGATTTTAAAAAATAAAGACAAAACAAATAAAAAAGAATTACAGACTAGGAAGGGTGGTATGTGTATAAGTGTGTATTTATGTGTGACTGTTATGAAGCTAAATAAGTTAGTGAACATTTATGTGAAATGTGTTTTATTCAGTATGACAGCCGTCATTGTAGGAAATAGAATCAGTTAAACTTATGTCATTCGATTTGAATATTTAAAATTTGCATAATATGAATGACTTTTCTTATTTGCTTTATAATGATATACACAGTGGTACAAATGATTTTTCTACCTACACTCTTTCTAGTGGGGTTCCAATATATATGATATAAAATAAATATTCTGAAATGATATATTCTCCTAGTGGTCTAATAATAGACATTTCACTAAAGCCATAAGTAGCTGGAAATAACTGATGAATAATATGTCTGAGAATCTTTTATGATTTGGGGAATATAAGACGGGGTGAAATACATCAGCTGCAAAAGCAAAATTCCCCGGGAACATAATTGCCCATTAACCATGTCTTTTACTTTGTTATTAATGGATAAGAGAAGGGAATCCCAGGACAGTGGAAATAATTCCACGGGATAATTAGAGGAATGAAAAATGTAAGGGAAACTTCCCAGTAACTGGCACATTTTATATATATATATATAAATATATATATATAAATTATATATATATAAATGTATACTTCATTCTTTCAATTACATTTATTTCATACTTTCCCACATGATTGTTAATATAAACCAGGTTTCATTTGTTAAATACACAGATCTTGTTTCAAATTAATGTACAAAATTTGTTGGCAATTATGAATCAAACTTGCTATATCTGAATGCATAAATATAATGTAGTATTTCTATTTTAAGATCTAGCATAGTTTCATTATGCTTTTGGACTTCCTTCCTAATACATTTTATTATAGTGTTTTAGTCCATAGAAAGTCTAAGATGATTAAGAATTCTTACCCAAGAGGAGAGAAATCACAATAATTCCTTTCTGGAAGAGTTCCTTTAACTCAGTTTAATACATTTATGTGAGAAAAGGCAGTTGGAAAACATGTTTCACATAAACATTAACTAACTACTTTTTTTTTAACATCTTTATTGGAGTATAATTGCTTTACAAATGGTGTGTTAGTTTCTGCTGTATAACAAAGTGAATCAGCTTTACGTATGCACATATCCCCATATCTCCTCCCTTTTGTGTCTCCCTCCCACCCTCCCTATCCCGCCCCTCTAGGTGGTCACAAAGCACTGAGCTGATCTCCCCGTGCTATGTGGCTGCTTCCCACCAGCTATCTATTTTACATTTGGTAGTGTATATATGTCAATGCCACTCATAAGCTGGGACGAAGTGAGAGAGTAACTAATGACTTTTATGTCAGCGTGTAGAAGCATATATTAAACCTGTATGTCTGTAGACAGACTCTTCCCCAGGACTCTGTTAAAACTATTTGACTTTTTCCTTAGTATTCACAATTACAGCTGAGAAATCCAGTGTTAGTTTGAATCTCTTTCTCAGCCAGGTAACCATTTTTGTTTCCAGAAAATTAGATTATTCTATTTATAGAATTTTGACAAGGAGATATCAATATAGGCTTTTCTATTAATGATCTTACCCAGAAGACTAGGGCACACTTTTTCCTTAATAATTTAAGTCTACCTTCAGCTCAAGAAAAATTTCTCTTGATTCTTTGAATGTGAATCCTCTGTAACTTTAACACACTCTCTCCCTTTTTAGTACTCGGTGGATACTTTTGTCCTAATAACTCAAGTCTATATTCAGTTTAAGTGATTTTCTTTCTTTCTTTCTTTTCTTTCTTTCTTTCTTTCCTCTTTTCTTCTTTTTTTCTTTTAATACTTCTCCACCATTTACTCTATTAGCTTCTCCGGATACTTCTAATACATCTGCACTGTATCTTCTTGATCTGTATTTCTTGTGTCTTAAGCCCCCTTCCCTACGTTCCATCTTGTTTTCTTTTTAAGTTAGGGAAGAATTGTTCAAGATGAGACTCCAAATTACCAATTCAGTTATCTGGAGCATCTATTATGCAATTTTAGCCATTTATTGAGTTTTAAGTTTTAGTGTTTAGAATTTACTAAATTCCAAGAATACTTTCTGATTCTCAGTGGATCCTTCTGCAGCCTGTTCTTTTATGGATGTAATAGGCTTGAAACCAAGTTTCACAATTTTTTAAAATTAATTACTTTATTATTTTTTAAAAATTTATTTTTGGCTGTGTTGGGTCTTTGTTGCTATCTGCGGGCTTTCTCTAGTTGCCAGGAGCAGGGGTTACTCTTTGTTGTGGTGCGCAGGCTTCTCATTGTGGTGGCTTCTCTTTTTGCAGAGCATGGGCTCTAGGCACGTGGTCTTCAGTAGTTGTGGCACGCGGGCTTCAGTAGTTGTGGCACACAGGCTTATTTGTTCCGCGACGTGTGGGATCTTCCTGGACCAGGGCTCAAACCCGTGTCCCCTGCATTGGCAGGTGGATTCTTAACCACTGCGCCACCAGGGAGGTCCCCACAATTATTTTCAAAAAATAAGTTATGTCCTGTTTCTGCACTGTCTGTTTTTGTGGTTTGTTTGCTTGTTTTTAGGGAGCATTTTAATTGCTTGTTTAGTTTGATTATCCTCTTTCAGGTTGCTGATTTTCCACAAATGATCGAAAGTGTCTTATCCACATTTATGGATCAGTGGCTAAGCTGATCCGCACCAGGGGCCATCAGGAATTGTGTGAGCCATGGTTGAATTTCCCTTTGAAGATGGAGGTTGACTTTGGGGACCTGAATTTCATTCATTCAACAAATATTTATTGCATCTAATAAATTAGCAAGCTACCGTGAACTAAGCACTGTTCTAGGCACTTGGGAAACAGTGATAAAGAAATAGATACTAATCGCTGGCCATGGGGAAATGATATTCTGGTGGGGAGAACAAGACAGGGCAATACACATAATAAATAAATATTCTGATGTGTTACAGGGGATAAGTACTAGGGAAACAATAGCAGAGTAAGGAGGGTTGGAAGTGCTGGCAGGGAAGGGAAGTTGCAACTGTAATTGAACAGTGGGGTCAGGGTGGGTCTTACTGAGAGGATGACATTTGAGCAGAAGCCCACCTGAAACTGGTGAAGCAGCAGCCAGGAAGCCAACAGGGAACAACAGGTATGATGACAGCGATGCCGGAATGCATCTGGAATGTTCCAGGAACAGCAAGGAAGTGACTGTGACTGCAGTGATGTGACTGAGGGGAGAAAAACTGGGGATGGGAAATGATGTAAGACTGAATCATCTGAGGTCTTGTGAACTTTGGCTTTTAGTCTGAGTGAAATGGAGAGCCGTCAGAAGGTTTTGAGTAAAACAATGAGCTGATTTGATTAATTGTAAGAGGATCACACTGGCTGTCATGCTGAGAATAATAGCAAGAAGGCGAGAGCGGAGGCCGGGAGACCAGCTAGATTATTACGATGATCAGAGGAACAGCAATGGTGATGAGGCTAGTGTGCCTGCAGTGAGGGTCACTTGGATTCTAGATGTACTTGAAGACAATGGGGGTTGGTGATATCTCGCACGTGGGGTATGGGAGAAAGACGGGAGGCGAGGATGACACCCAGATTTTAGGTCTACGTGCCTAAAGCGAGGAGTAGCGATTACTAAGACAAGGAATGCTGGGGTGTAGCAGGTTTTAGGGAGAGTCCAGGAATTCCATTTTGCACATGCTATATTTGAAATACTTGTTTGACATCCAAATACAGTATAGATGTCGCCAAGGCATTCGGGTATGTACGTATGAGGATGGGAGACATCCAGGGTAAAGATATTAGTCTGTGAGTCATGGGCTCACAGTGGTATTTCAAGCTATGGACTCACACAAGAGAAGTAGATGGAGAAGAAGCGTACGCACTGAGCCTGCAGGTGGCTTTCTGGTCCCGATTGTTAGCTGGTTGGCATGTTTCTGTTCAAGGTGTTGGAAGGGTTAGGGTTAGGATTAGGGTTAGGGTTAGGATTAGGGTTAGGGTTAGAGATGACAGCATGCTAACAGCAGGGAAAGCATCCTTACAGGAGGAACACTTGAGAGATTTCTTTGCCATCTCTGGCGAGTTACTGCTTACTGGAGGAAGGAATGTGAAAAGCCGCAAGTGAAATGGAGGATGGCCTCCTGCACCTCCAGCCTCACTGTACGTGAGGGTCCACTGGGAGTGGTCTCATTTCACAGAGAGGAGCAGTTTGCCAGTCGACACGTGGCATATGCTTCAACTGCACCCTGGACAAGAAGAGCAGAGCAGGGCACAGCCCCCAGGCTTGCAGAATGTTCCAGGGCAGGCTCAAGGTGGAAGTTAGCTGCAGTTGAGTTCAGAAAATGTGTTTATTTACCTTATCCAGAGGTCCCCTCTTTGACCTGAATTGGGTCTTAGGACATTCATCTATAATTAGGTGTTTTGCAAAATGATCCTTTTGTTTTTATTCTATAGAAATTATATAGTTTCTGGGTCATTAGTATGATCTTGCTTCATCTATTTTATTCTAGTGCTATAATGTATGTGTGTGTGTGTGTGTGTGTGTGTGTGTGTGTGTGTGTGTGTACACATGAGAGTTACCAGTCAATGGGATTTGGGAAAAGCAGACTTTTCTTGAAGTAGAAGCCATTTACAAAGTTTCATTGTGTTTCAAGGAAAGATATATTTAAATTACTTAAAACTTTTTTTCTCTGAAGGCACATGAGATTAAAAACTTACCAATCATAAAAGGACCAAGTAAATATTTAAAATGTAAAATATAGTTTACTTTTAGTCCTAGATGTTACAATGTTAAAAAATATCGAGAAGCATGAAGTCTCCAGAGTCATTATAGCTACAACTGTGTAAATAGCTTGCTTCAAATGATATCAAAAGGAGAGTTAACCTCATTAGATGTAATTCTAACAGCAAGAGAGCCAAACGCATGGCAACAATTGTATCTGGAGATTAACTGGAGGGATGCTGTCCTTATAAAGGCTAGGATTCAATGAAACTTTACTCTGTGAAATTTTCATTTTCAAAGTGATGTTTCTTCTTACAACAACTTACTAATATGGTTTACTTTGGGGGTCTATAACCAATTTTCTGTCCATGTTATAAAATGAAAAGCAGTTAAAATACCAGATTTAGAAAAACAATACACTTGACCATAGGGACATTCTGCGATTGATCATATTATTTGTGATGTGACAGATGCAATGAAGCTAGAATGAGAAGGAGACATCTAATTTTGTGTATACTAAACAGGAGAAAAAGGTGACATAGTAAATCCCTAGCCACTGTGCTTTGATGCTAAATAATAGTACTCAATTTATATTCGAAGTACTTTCCATAAATTAACAATACTACTCTTTCAAAAGAATGTACCAGATTTTAGATGGTTTAGGAGATAACGTTGAGTTACTCCACAAGCGTTTTTGAAAGAGGTTGCTGATAAGACAAAGATGGAAGATATACAATATACATGTATTTAATATAGTAAATTCTACAAAGCAGATTGTATTAGTACATCTGTGCCTGAACTGCACCGTTAGCCCAAGAATGGAAACACTGATGCTGTTTTCAGGTTTGACTGGGCATTTTTATATAACCAGCAAGATCTTTTGGCACTTCAGTAGCTGAGTCCCCCTGAAAAGGATGCAAATCTAGGCTTCTCCCAATACTTTCCCTATTATATAGTAGTTCTAGTGAATTATTATGGAGGGATGCTATCTGCGCGGGCTGTTTTCCACTTGACACCTTCCTCCCCCAACCTGCTATTCTCTGCCTTGTTCATACAAGGCAGGCTGCCCCGATGGACCACACAGCCTGAGCACCTCTGCCACTGGTCAGTAGTGAGGTGCAGCCAGGGGTGGGATCAGCCAGAGACAGTGGCAAAAGGAGCTAGTCTGTTCCTATTTCCTATATAGAAACAGCGGTGTCCCTCTCTATCCAGAGTTCCAGCTCTCACAGGGATCTGGTCACATTACCCACCACCCACCTTTGCCCTTTCTGCCCTAAGGGTGGTAATAGCTTCCCACAGTTAAACATTTCTGGGTGCTTCAGCGTCCTTTGTAGGTACCTTTAACCCTGCACACACCCCTGAAATTGTCTCATTAAAATCTCTTCAATTGAGTCATCAGAGCGGAATTCTTTTCCTGCTGTGACCCTGGCTGACACAGGCACGATGATGTTGATGTTGTATGACAGACCAAATAGCATGATGTACTTCACAAGCGCTTACCTTACAATCAGGGCTGTAGGCACCATTGAGTTTTGAATCTGTTCTCTGATGACTTTGCACCGCTCAACAATAGAGCCTTGGTTATTATCACAGTTATAAGGTACTGACAAGTAGCCCTTCCTTTTGAGACTAAATGGGGTGAGGATGCCAGAGATAATTATTCCATGGGCAGGCAGTAGCCTGAGGAAAAAAGGGTAGGCTGTGACCACTTGACCAATGAACCTTCTTCCCCGGTCCGATAGAGCATTCCAGTTTTCAGTGCAGACCCCGTGAAAGGAATGCTGATTTGTCTGTTTCGATTTCTGAATCTCTTCCCAGGGAAATTTTAATGCATCGTCTAGGTAACTAGAGGATGACCATGAAAGAAGGGTCCCTCCCCAGAACTGAACTCGTGAGGAGATGGCAAAGGGATTCTACTCACCCCTGGAAATACCTCTTGGAAGCTACGCTGTGCTTTCAGAAGAGCTGAAAACTGCCAGTTACATCTGGGTTTGGATATTGGTGCAGGGACGTCTCTTGAGTTTCCTGGGCTTCTTTCTCTTAGTCCCTGTGTAGCTTAGTCTAAATTTACCTTCACAGGTAAATTTCCCTGTCCTGGACTTCTCTCCGTATGAATCTGTAGGGTTCATTCCCTGGGATCCCTGGTTGGCAGTTTTTTCTTAGATTTGGCCAGCGGGAGACACTCACCAGAAATCAAAGACCAGAGAAAAGAGAGAGATCTGGGATGACTTCTGCCTTCCCCTCTCCCTTGTCTGTGCCTGAGTCCCTCAGTGATTGGCGCTCTTCCGGGTGCCTCTGCCCTGCAGGCTGATGCCCTCCCAGGGCTCTGATAGCACATCTTCATTTCCCTGTCCTTTGAGCTCCACTGGTGTTAACAGTTTCTCATTGTTCCAAGTCTGGGTGTCTCAGTATCCCTGGCCACAGCTCTCTGTGTAACTCCCTCATTAAAGCACTTTTATTTAAAACATCTGTGTTGGGTTTCTCCCTGTCCTCCTATATTCTTTCTTGAATTTGTACGCTTTCGGTAGTGTTAGCTCTGAAATCACATGCAATTGGTTTTATTGCTACAACTCTTTTAGGATCATGTTAAATAATGCCATCAGAACAGGAGCAAGCTTAGCAGCATCTATACATAAGAGTTGAGCCATGGATGCCTTTCTGGTAATTGGAAAAATAACTCCAAAGACCAATTAAAGCCAAGAACAAACCGAAGGAAACCCACTCAGTAGCTGAGGACATGCTCAGCCATGGTTTGTTGAAAGAGTCTTTATAAACGTCCAAAGACAGGAGAAAGTCTACCTTGCAAACAACTACGCTGCATGTAAAGTTTCACAGGCTAAATCCAAGCGAGCTCGTCTGCTGGTCGATAAAAAGACAAACTATGTGAACTTTTGGATTTATGCTCTTTTTTTTCATCTCGTTTAGTCTAGTCTTTCCTTTTAGTCTAGGGTTCTATTTTCATAGAACACGTTGCTAAAAAAAGTACACTGTTATTGCTGAAGAGAATTATATAACAATTTTATATAAACATGTATATGATTATTTAATTAAGATGTTAAAATTTTAATATTTTGGTTTTAAATACATATGTAAATATTTGCAATAGAGAGAAACAGAATTGGAAAAATATGGGCAGAGTGTCCTGGAGGATTGACTGAGAAAGAAAAAAAAAAACTCAAAGCAAATAAGATGTGAGTCTTTGGCCAGCAAAGCAAAGAGAAGAGAGAATGATTAGGGTTTAGGGTAAGACAACTCACTCTCTTTCCTCAGTAAAATCAGTAGAAATTTAATGGTGCTGAATTGTGGATTTAAAAAAGCTGATTTAATGGCCTGAACTGAAAGAACGGGTCATGGATTCTTGGGAGATGGCAACAATAGCTGTTAGCAGATCAAAAATTCAGGAGATGAATTGATTGCAACAAAGAGGGCAATTCCATAGCAATGTGGGGCATTTCGACAAGGCCATTTTAAACAATCAGTTTTGACATCACTGTATGAAAATGACCCTATCAAGGTGTAAAGCCATATTTTAAAGCTATAACCCTGCCTCTTCACCTAGCCCAACCCGCCAAGACTATGGGGCCCTTTTATTCATTTTTTTGTATTGTTGCAACTATTGTTTTGTTCTTTTAGTTTAACTACATTTTATTCATTTTAAAGATATTTAAAACTATTTTTATTATTATTACCAATACTGAATTATATAACATAAGCATAATATATCAATAGTGTTTTAACTTATAATCAGAAAAGACAATAAAGATATATTTTGCAACCCAAACCCAGTAATGTACCACTGATGGTTTTTCAAATGGGTTATAACAAGTTAAGGCAATTTGTCCCTTTGGACAGAGGCTGAAAATATACCTGGTGGTATTAAAATGTGATGGTTGCTGTTGGATGGAAGATCTGCATAACTGAGTAAACCAATATTTTCCAAATGACCAATGCGTGATCACAAAAATCATTCATGATTAAAGAGCCACTGAAAGTGCAAGATAGGCAACTAAGCTTTAAAGAGATGAGAAGTTCATGGAGGTGGTTGCAGAGTCTGCATTTCAACTCCTTGTTAAGAAGCTACCACTAGTTGGTTACACTGAGCGTCAAAGAAGAATTATCCAAATTATCCAAAAAATTATCCACAATTTTTTTGGATAAAAATTACCCACAATTATCCAAAAAGGTGATTAAAACACTATTCTTTTTTCCATTAACAACAAAAAATATCTTTTTCAGAATTTATAGATTTTGAACACTTTTATTGAGATATAGTTCAAATACCATAAAATTCACCTTTTTAACATGTATAGTTCAGTGATTTAAGTATATTCAGAGGTACGTGCAACTGTTATCATAGTCAATTTTAGAAAATTTTCACTATTTCAAAAACAGAACCCTTATCCTTCAGCTACCTTTCACCCATCCTTCATCCCCCCAGCTCGCCACAACTGCAAATCTAATTTTTCTCTCTATAGGTTTGCCCATTCTGGAAATTTCATATTAATTGAATCGTATGATATGTGGTTTTTTGTAACTGGCTTCTTTCACTAAAACAATGTTTTCAAGATTCACCCACGTTATAGTATGTACCAGTACTTCATTACTTTTCACAGTCAAATGATACTCCATTGTATGGATAGGCACATACGTTTTATCCATTCATCAGCTGAGGGACATTTGAATTGTTTCTACCTTTTGGCTGCAATGAACAATGCTGCTATGAACATGGGTGTACAAGTTTCTTTGTGGACATACTTTTACTTCTCTTGGGTCTTCATCTAGGAGTGAAATTGCTAGGTCATATGTTTACTCTAAGTTTAACCATCTAAGGAACTACCAGACTGTTTTCCAATGTGGCTTCACCAACTTAAATTCCCACCGTCAGTGTATAAAGGACTTCTCCACATCCTTTACAACACTTGTTATTATTTGATGTTTTGATTATAGCTATCCTAGTGAGGATAAAATGGTATATTATTGCTGTTTTGATTTGCATGTACTTAATGATTAATGATGTTGAGCATGCTTTCATGTGCTCATTGGTCATTTGTATATCTTTGGGGGAAAAGTGTTCAGATACTTTGCCCATTTTTATGTGAGTTATTTGTCATTTCATTATTGAGTTGTAAGAGTTCTTATACATTTTAGATGTAACTCCCTTATCAGATATGTGATTTGCAAATATTTTCTCTCATTCCGAGGATTCTGTTTTCACTTTCTTCATAGTATTCTTTGAAGCACAAAATCATTTTCTTGATAGTATCCTTTGAAGCACAAAAATTTTAATTTTAATAAAGTCAAATTTGGCTATTTTCTTTCTTTTGTTGCTTATACTTTTTGGTGTCATAGAAAAGAATCTATTGTCAAATCCGTGGTCATGAAGATTTACTTCTTTGTTTTATTCTAAGAGTTTTATAGTTTTAGCTCTTACACTTAGGCTTCTGATCAATTTTGAGTTAATTTTGTATGTGAGATAAAGCTTCCAACTGCATTCTTTTCATGTGGCTATCCAGTTGTGTGTCACCATTTGTTGAAAAGACTATTCTTTCCACATTGAATGATTTGCACCCTTCTCAAAAATCAGTTCACCATAGATACATGGGTTTATTTCTGGAATAGCTATTCCATTGATCTCCATGTCTTTCCTTATGTCAGTACCACACTGTCTTCATTACTGCTCCTCTGTAGTAAATTTTTAAATTAAGATATGTAAATCTTCCAACTTTATTTTCTGTTTTCAGGATTCCTTTGCCTATTCTGAGTCACTTGCAATTCCACATGAATTTCAGAGTCACCTTGTTAATTTTTACAAAGAAGCTAGGCTAGAATTCTGATAGGGATTGCATTGAATCTTTAGATCAATTTGAGAAATATTCCACCTTAAAATTAAATCTTCCTGGGCTTCCCTGGTGGCGCAGTGGTTGAGAGTCCGCCTGCCGATGCAGGGGACACGGGTTCGTGCCCCGGCCTGGGAGGATCCCACATGCCGCGGGGCGGCTGGGCCCGTGAGCCATGGCCGCTGAGCCTGCGCGTCCGGAGCCTGTGCTCCACAACGGGAGAGGCCACGACAGTGAGAGGCCTGCGTACCGCAACAACAACAACAACAACAAAAAATTAAATCTTCCAATCTATGAAGCTGAATAATTTCCATTTATTTAGATCATTTAAAATTTCTTTCAACAATGTTTTGTAGTTTTCAGAGTCTGAGATTTGCACCTCATTGGTTACATTTATTCCTAAGTGTTTTATTCTTTTTATACTATTGTAAATGGAATTGTTCTCTTGATTTCATTTTCAGATTGTTTATTGCAAGTGTCTAGAAATACAACTGATTTTGTATACTGAGTGTATCTTGTGACCTTGCTGAATGCTAATAGTTTTAGTGGATTCCTTAGAATTGTGTCTCTACAGGATCATGTCGCATGCAAATGGAAAGAGTTTACTTTTTTCTTTACAATCTGGATGCACTTTATTTCTTTTTCATCCCTCATTTCCTTGACAAGCACCTCCAATACAAAGTTGAATAGAAGTGGTGAGAGCAGACACTCTTGCTTTGCTTCCGACCACAAGGAGAAGAAATCAGTCTTTCAAATTTAGCTGATTTTTCATGGTGCTCCTTATCACACTGAGGAATTTCACTGGTATTTCTAGTTTGTTGAAGTGTTTTTTTTTTTAAATTGAAGTATAGTTAATTTACAATGTCGTGTTAGTTTCGAGTGTACAGCGAAGTGATTCAGTTATACATACATATATGTATATATATACACACACATCTATATATACACATTTGTTATGTGTGTATGTGTGCTTCTAATATGGCAAATGGTCCCCCCACTTATAGGCCCTACTTACCCGTTTCTTTGTACACGTGGACATTTTCGATATTCTTGACATTATACGCAGCAACTCTGGGTACTAGTCACCCTCCACCCACACCCGGGGGTACTTTGGGGGCTTGTTCACTTTATTTACTTGTGTTTTTGTTTGGGGACTGACTGGATTACTGTGGTGGCGTCCTTGCTTCCTCACCTCAATGTGAAGCCTCAGGGGGCATGGCCCTGGGTATGTCCACAGTCATGTTGGGATGGCAGTGTTTCAGTCAGGGCTCTCTTTGTCTCTTATTATCTGCACACTCTGCTCACTTGTCAGTATTTGAGGTATATTCTGACGCTGTAGGAGGGCTCCTCCCTACAGTTTCTTTCCCCAATTCACTCCTGCAAACAACTCAGTCTTCAGTTTAACCTCTATTGCCAACGAATCCCCCAACCTCCCCCTAGGCACCCATCATCACGACCTCCACTGCTTGTGAGAGGGTCCTGAGGCTTGAACTTCTCCTCACTCTGTTTCAAAAGAAGGCAGCTCTTTGGGAAGAGAATACAAGGTGTTCCAGGGCCTCCTTTTCTCCTCCCAGGCAAAATCTCTGTGCCATGTCTCCGGAGCTGGGGACGAGACAGTGCGTGCTTCTCTCTTTGTGACACCATAGCTCTGGGAGCCTAGTACTCAGTGCAGGAGACAGGGCAATACCCTCAGGTCTTGTTGGCTTCTCTCTGAGTGTGGAACCTCCATCTTTCCATATGAGACAAGGACAATCAAGACTCGTGTGTGTGTGTGTGTACATACACGTATTGTTAAATATATATTAATAATTTACATATAATATATAATTATAAAATAATGTAACAATTTAAGCCATTTAATATATATATGTATTAATAATTTTGACCAGTTTTGCTGGGAAGGGGGTCTCATGCTGTCGTGTCAGAGGTGGAACCTCATTTTTAAAGTGGCTTTGCACTATTGATACTATGTATAAAATAGATAACTAATGAGAACACACTGTACAGCACAAGGAACTCTACTTAATGCACTGTGGTGACCTAAATGGGAAGGAAATCCAAAAGAAGAGGGGATATATGTGTACGTATAGCTGATTCACTTTGCTGTACAGTAGAAACTGATACAACATTGTAAAAACTAAACTCCAATAAAACTTAATTTTAAAAAATAAAAATAAATAAAAACTTGGATGGGAGGACAAAAAGAAAGTCAGGCGCATTTATCTAAATGTTATAATGCTACTCTTCCGAAATTTGTTTCTTAAGCATAAACTATGTGTGTCTTAAAATAAATAAATAAATAAAATAAAGCGGATTGGCCTCCAGATGGGCTCTTAGTCCTATTCTCCAAAGCCAAAAATGTTTCTTTATATATGAACTGTGTTATTGAGAGAGAGGTTATTGCAGATATCTTGTGCAACCTGAACGGCATGTTGCTCTAACTCATTGTCTCTAGTTATGTATTATTGAATGTAAGGGAGAAATCTGAGAAGTCGTGATGTGGAGCTTTCAAACTATAAGTGACTTCTAGGAGAAAAAGCAGATAGTTTGCTCAGAGCAGCTGGAGATCTGTTTTGGGGGTGCGGGTCTGTGGCTGAACTTGGCTGTCAGTGACCTGAAGTCTGTCTGCCCATCTCTGACTCTGCATCCTTGACCCACACCTGATGCTCACTTTATAGGCTGTAGGTCTGAAATTGGTAAGAAAGGCTCAAGGATAGGATGGCTTTGCACATACGTAACTAATATAAAAGCTTATCTTATAATATTTTAGTTTTTTAAGTTGGGTCAAAATGTCACTGATCAAAATACCCTGTGACAGTGTAAAGTGCCTGGTATTGAAATGGTAGCAGTGGAAAAACAAGGTCGCAGAGGTTACAGACGTTTTCCCAGAGAGGGTATTTTTGGCAGCCTGTGGATTTTGGTAGCTTGGGTGTGGGAGGGGAAGGATTGAGGAAGGCATGCTAATGAGACGAGCAGTGTACCTTTCGAAGAGGATCAACTTTAAGGAATCCAGGAGAGTCTAGAAAACATGAGGAAACTGAGGCACATGTCTCCAGCATCAAACACGTCCTGAGGGGGCATGATTTTTACAAGCTAATGTCACTTAGGAATTCTCAGTGACTCTTTGGAGTCCACAGTAAATATTAGAAGACTGTGGTATCTTGAATCTCTGTTAATAAGATCTTTCTCTGTAACTTTCTGCAGATTTTAAATATTTCCAGGAGGGCTGGAAGAGAAGAATATAACGCATACCATGGCAGTATTCCACGGAACTACCTGCTGTGGAGAATTACTAAAAAAAAAATACGATGGAGTGAAACGTTACTCTATTTAATTACTGTAAAAAATAAAATATAAAATACCAGTCAATTGCCCATGTCAAATTAGACTATAACTGATGTTAACTCCTGAGAATTACTGAATAAATGTGGAAGTGCGGGGGTTGCACCATTCCTGCTCTCATTAAACCCCAGTGAACTCCCTGTCCTCTTATGTCAGATGTTCAACATTTATCACCTTAAGTGTGAAGAGCCTCTCCGCTTTCCAGCACTAAACAAAGATAAATACTTAGAATGAAGTGTTTTCTTGAAGGTTTTAACTTTACACAATAGAGGGGGTAGATACATGGTATTTTTCCTACTGTAGTTAGAGATGCATCAATGTTTGTTTAGAGAAACGGGTTCTTCTCATAGCCCACAAATTGAGATAGAAACACTCCCAATTTACTGTTCACTATATACATATACACACCTACTTGTATGCATACACAGATGCATACATATATATATCTACACACACATACAGCTTATATATATGTGTGCCTGTTTGTATGTAAGCAAAAGGCCAACAGTATCTATTAAGTGACTATTCGTTACTTTACAGCTAACATAGTCCCATAATCTTTTCCATTATGTTTTATACCGCTCAGGACCCACAGGTCCTGTATGGAAAGGTTATCCAGCACCTTCCACTCTGCAGTATGACAGTGGCTCAGTCAAGTTAAAGGATGACAAAGTGAGAATCAAGGAGAGAGCTGGAAAGGGCCGCAAGCCATTCACACTTCATTTGTCAAATTGGAATGCCTTGAGTTGGCATGTGGTTCTTTCAAATAATAGTATGATTTTAGGAATCATTTTAATGATTACTTCGTGACAAAGTGTCCAACATTCTCCTATTCACCATTCTCTCAATGGTCATCTGTGAATCTATTTTTATTTTTAAATAATATATGTGCAGCATATACTTCATTAGGAAGGACATTAAGAGAGGTTTCTGATGAGAATAAAGTGAATTCAGACATTTATTCCAAATAAGACCAGATGTTTTCCCAGGAGTCTTGCATTCCTAACCACAGGCCAGATTTGAGTGTTAGGTCTCAAAAACTAAACACACTGGGCTTAATGCAAATTAAATTAGAACAAGAAAAGTAATTATCCAGGACTTACAATGGCCAAGTAAAGAAACGAGATGACCGTCCTTCGTACACGGAGGTGCTGTTGATATGCTATTCACAAGGTACATTCCTCGGAGATATTCTTCTTGGGCTGTAGTTGTGAGGAGTCGTGCTGAGCTAGCCATGTCCTCTCAGGCTTCCTGTCCCCTTAGTCCTAAAGGTATACTTGAGAAAACAGCTGGATGGGCTTAAGGACGAACTTCCTTCACAAAAACTGCCTGACAGGAGATGTGGCTTACTTAATACATCCACAAAAATCAGGAGTGGCCTCTGTGCTGAAAATAGTCCTGCTGGGTGGGAGGCCAGTGAGGCCAGGCTGACAAAATGTAGGACAGTGTCGGTCCAACAAACCATGCTGAAAAGATTTTCTGCTCTCCTTTCTCTTTTGACTCCTTTTTGTTTGTTTGTTTCCATAGGAATTTGGCAGGGAAGGGAGACGGAGGGGAGGGCAGCAATGATTTATTGCCTTTGCTTAACGTTGATTCATTTATTTATCCGAGCAAGTACTGATCTCACATCCTGAAGATTTACTGCACGGTGGAACAGGGTAGAGGATAATCCAGGGCACGCTGGTGGGAACCCATCGTAATGCTGAAATCTAAGTCTAGGTCTAATTCCCATGTAAATCAAGCTTGCTCTTGACATTGTTTTTGTGCTGTGGGAGACCCGATTTTGTTTGGGTTATATCTGAACTGACTGTATCGTAATAACAGGCCAGTCTATGACAGGATTAAACTTCATCTCCAGGAAGGCATTCAGTCTTAGAGGTACAGAATTTTAGACCTGGAAAAGTTATCTGATTTAAGTTCCTGACTTTATACATAGGAATCTAAGCAACTTGCCCAAGGTCACACAGCCCATTTACATCTCTCCCCAGATAACACGACAGATATTAGTCTCTTGGAAGATGAACTTTTCACTAGACCACGAAAAGGGCCGGCTCCGGAAGCTAAGATTTCTTTGCCTTCAGACTTGGTTTGGACAGTTTTTCTTGAACAACCAGGACGCTACAACAAGCTTTCTTGAATCTTTCAGTAGCCACGCATGATAGGAGGTACAGATCTCAAAGGGTAGCGCTCCGGGACACATCTTCTGATAACACGATTTTCCAGAAAATATTCTGCTTAGCTGCAAACATGGCATACGAGTCATCTAAGTTTGTTGTGGGAGGGATACAGTCCTGAAAAGTGAACTTGTAGGTGCATAGTTAAGGAGCCACCAGAAAAAGCGATGGCATACCTTTCTACCTCTCTTCTGAACTCTTCTTTTCTTCCTCCGTTTCGGTAATGCATTTGAGCCAGGGAGAAATGGGTGGGTAGCTCTGCTCCCCTTGTTTTATATTAAACTAGTATTTACGGACAGCTTTCCATGTATCGGACACTCATTTTTACCACACAAGCTTACTAAGAATCAAGGCTGAAATGAGGGGAGTTTAGTTTCCAGAGTAACAGAATTTTTGTGCAGGGAGATACAATAAGATCATCCCTATGTCTCTATTGGGAAGCCAAGTGACACAAACATGAGGTCACTTATCCAGGGTATAGAACTGGGATTAGATATTCTACAGTTTAGCCTGTTCTCCTTCTAGCATACCAGTGTCTTCCTTATCTGATGTCTTCCTGAGTGAAACAGTGATTTCATAAGTGAGGACTTTTAAAGTTGAGGGGAAGGTCCATGGACTTGGGCTTTTTGGATACAACTAGTAAGTTTGCATTTACAGATGACGGATAGACATGCTTTAAAAACTGAAAACCTATCTTGTTACTCCTGTCAAAGGGGAAACTATGGTAATAAGTTATAACAATTTAGTATTAAGCTAAGTAAGACAACGATAGCATCTTGTAAATACACTTCCAAAGAGAGTAGAGAAATAGAGAACCTACAGTGTGAGCCAGCTTCACTCGGAGAATTAAGTTTAGATGCTGGCCCTTTAGGATTTTCCTATTAGACTTGGCCACTGAATTATGCAGAATTATACCCCTTCAACACGGGATCGTGGGGTGAGACCCAGCGGCCACCTTGTCCTAACCCTTATTTCACGGATAAGGAAGATGATGCTCAGAGATTGTGACTCACCCAGGTCACACAGCCTTTTAGTGGTTTAGAGGCAAAGCTCATTGCTTCAAACTTAGGGCTGTCCACCCAGCGCTCTGCCCACATACAGTACTCCTTCTCTGCTCAACCATTCCAATATTCTCAAAAGTATGACCCACCTAAACATCTGGACATGGACATTTTCCTCCCAGACTCAAAGAGCTGGGGAACAGCCACGTTGTTAGAAGGTAAGTTTGAAAGCTGAAATCTGTGGATTCGAGTGTTCCAGACTGAATTCCAGGCTGACGGTCCCTGGATTCAGTCAAACTCCCTTTCCTGAGAAACCCCCACTTCTAAGTAATAGTGAATGTGTTTAATTGCTGTATAGAATTTAGTCAGGTTCCTCCAAGGAGAATCTGAATCCCAGCAGGTAGCTGGACCAAACTACAATCTTCGCCTAATTTAAGCTTTCACTTAAAGTTTTTCTATAAAATATGAATTTGTGAATGGGAGGTGATGGCAAGAGGCTGGGGACTTTGAGATATTGAATGAGTTGTCACATTACCATAACCTGATTTAGAGCCCCAGAAGGCAATTGTGACTGGAATTTTCTGGGCTGAAATGATGATGGGAGAGTTATGCGTAGAGGTTATGACAGACTCAGCCTCCAGAGTGACTGTAAGGGCAACGGATTGTGACTGGAGGCGAAATTCATGGATATGTAAAGGAATGCTTTCAGGGAAGGACATTACTGAGGCAAAGAGGGAGAGTTAAATTTGGAATTTTAAGGGCATAGCAAATTTCAGGATCAGAATAACTTATAGTGGGTGCATTGAATCATAAATCAGGAATTAAAAAAATACAGTCACACATCAGTCATCACGGTAAAGTAGCTGAGGCGTTGACTTAAATGATACCGTCTTATAACATTTTAGGAGTAAAAGGTTCAATTTCCATGGGCAGTCTTTGGCCAAGACTTCACGTTTTCAAACTAAGGGAGCAGTCTGGCCACTAGTTGGTAGATGCCTTATAATTGAACTCTCTGAAGCAGCAGCTCAGAAACCTCCCTGGTTAACAGGGAAATGTTTGCAGTGAACTTTGTACTCTCTCTAGCTTTAATCCCACACTATGGTTCTGAGGAGGCACAAAGATGACCTCCCACCTCCCCGGAGGGTCACTAATTCTGCTTGGAAAGCACGGCCTTGGCCCGGTGCTAAGATCACCGATCTTCTTGATGGAGCAAATGGGGTCCAGAGACTTTGCGGCCTCAAACACAGGCAGGCGTGACATTGGTTGAGGGCTTGCTCTATGCCAAACACTTTTTTAAAGTATTTTTACACATATTAACTAATGTAGGCCTCAGGATTCTTCTCTACAGTGGGCACTATTATCAGCTCCTGCTTAGAAATAAAGAAAATTTAAATAACTTGCCCCAGGATGCGCAGGTAGGATGGAGTGGGCCTGGGGTTCGAACCCACACAGTTCTACTCCATAGCGCCGAAGCCCATGAAGTACTATTGCTGGGTTTCTGGAATCCTTTCATCTACACCCAGTTCCTGTATTCTGATGGGGCACCTTTGTCCCTTCCTTCAGGCAGGGGGATCATGTGTCAAACGATCATTTGTCTTGTTCTTCCACATGTAAATCATGCCGTGGAAATACTGATATCACTGCAGGCATTTCCTTATTCATAAGCACGGTTTCTGAGTTGCTGCTTCAGATAGCTCAATTAACAAAAGATCTGCCATTACTTAGTGGTCAGCCTTCTCCTGTCAGACTGGGAATTCAAAGGCTAGACCCAAGGCTGATCATGGAAGCAGAAGATTTAAGCTTTTGTCCCCCCAGAGTTCTAAAACTGTACTGTTTCATCAACATCTCAGTGACCTGAGTAAATGTGATGTTTTAAAATTCATCATGAATGATATAATGTTCCTTCTCTGTGTTTTTCTGATCCTGAAATGATCTATGTTCTTAAAATGCCAAGCTTAACTCATTTTTGGTCCCAGAATTATTCCATTCTTCTCAACTCTATGGTCAAAAGAAACTCTTGGAAAAATAAGGATTAAAAACCAAAAAAAAAAAAGGGAGATACAAATTCAGTAAGATAGTAAACAGATTCATGTCCAGACTCTTCATTCTAAACCAAATTATACTGCCCATACTTGCTTTTGACTGACCTTTCATTATCATTCTGAACCAAAGCCAGCTCATGGTCTCCTGTGGTGTCTGGCCTGAAAAAATAAGTGCATACAACTATATTATTGAGCAGGCCATTTTGATAAGGCTTTATTCATTCACATTTATTGATTCATTGAATATGTTTACTGAATTCCCAGTACGGCTGGTGCAGGAGAGTCTCTGCTCGAAGAGTTTGTAGTACAGCAGGACCACATGTCAATACCAGCCATGACGCAGTGTAATGATTGAGATTACAAATAAGGAATTCTTTCTACGGTTTTCATCAATTTACTTATGTAACTGGGAAAAAAAATCAAAAGTATATGAATTACTCAGCTTAAGAACAATTGTATCTCAATAGCTCAGTCACAGATTAGCTATTTGGAACCCAAAACATATTTTCTTAGATCACAGAAATTGCCGCTGTACGACATTTTTCTCTTCATTGGTCTCTACTTTTAAGTCCTGGTGGCCATGAAGAGGGGGATGGTAAGAAAACAGAAAGAAGCGTAAGAAAGAGAATTCAGGGGCATGAAATGGTGGCAGTAACCTTGGCAAGTTCCCGTATCTCTCTGAGCCTCAGTTTCCTTTTCGCGCAAGAGATAATATTCCCTAAATCTCGCGAGTACACAGCACCTCGCGGTGTCCAGTCCTCTTTCTCGAGCAGGAACTTTCTGCAGCTGCTCCATTTTCTAGTGCCCTAATTTACAGACCTCTCAACATCTTCATCTCCATCAGCCAAAGGAAGCCCATTCCCTCAGATTATCTTTCACCCAAATTACTCCCCTTTCCTTCCCAGCTATTCAAAACTCTGATTAACTCAGGCTTGTTGTTCTCAGCTGGCTGTTAGGAGGAAAACAATCTGAACCAACTCACACAAATGCAGGAAGGGCTTGACAGTCTCTGAACTCTCCTAGAGTTAGTGACATTAAAAAAAAAAAAAACCCTGCTTATTATCCCAAAAGCATGTCTCAGTGAGGCAATTTCAGCCAGCCGGGCACAGTGGGGGAAAGATATTTTTGGGCTGGCGAAGGTCAGCTCGTTCTGTGCACCTGTCCCTGGTCAGCTCCATGCTGCATTTCCTTTTTCAGTCTCATTCCTTTCTTTACTTCTTTACCTCCAATTTCTCTAAAGCTTTCTGCCTGCCTGGAATGGCTTTTTTGGCAGTAGCACCAGGGGTTCCAAAGGTGAGGAGACAAGGGATGAAGGGGCGTTTGCACACGCTGTTGATATTTCTGAGTCTTTTATAGGTAGGGGGTGTCTCTCCTAGCGCGTCAGTTACCCTTTATGAATCTGTGATAATAGCTCTGGGATTGTTGAGATATGAGTTTGGAGAGTGATGTTCATTGGCCATGAAAGTACAAATTCATGGAACCTCTAAAAATTCTTAAATTTTGTAAGAATGATTGACTTACCAATATTTTTACCAAACTGCAAAACCTTCATGTGTGAACTGGCCTAGATCTTGGAGATTTCTTTTGTCCTAGTTCCTCATTTTAAAGACAAAGAGGGGACTCCCCTGGCAGTTCAGTGGTTAAGACTTCGCCTTCCAATGCAGGGGGTTGTGGGTTCGATCCCTGGTCAGGGAGCTAAGATCCCACATACCTCGCGGTCAAAAAGCCAAAACATAAAACAGAAGCAACACTGTGACAAATTAAAAATGGTCCACATCAAAAAAAAAACTCTTTAAGGACAAGGGAACCAAATCGCAGAGAGGTAAACATGAATGCCCCCTGTAACTGCCCCTGTTTTATGTCCTTTTGCTCTTCGCAGAGCTGCCTGGATTAACAGTGGTGGGGTCTGTCCATAGTACTCACTTGAAAACAGGTCCCACCCAGATGTTAAGCTTCAGAAAGAAGGCGATGAGTAAGGGAAAGCAGAGGACCAGATCTATGGCATGTTGTCTGCGGCACGAGGCAAGACAGCAGGAAGGGAAACTTCCATTATTTCATGCTCAGACTGTTAACTAAAGGACCTCTCGATAACATCACTCACCTCCCTGCTTCTGGTTGGCAGTAGTGGTTGGAAATGGTGGAAATGGTACCAGAGCGATGGTTTGGGGAGCTCGTCCCATTTTGTACAGGACTGATGCATTACATCACGACCCCTGACGTTCCCTGCTCATTAAGGACAAAAATTGTAATTTGAAAAAAGAGGCTAAAAATCCTTGACTCTTTAATTCACAGAGTGGGTGGGATTATCAAACAAGCTCCTCTATGTAAACATATTTCATAAACTGAAAGTGTACATAAACGCAAGATGCAATAAAATTTAAAAAAAGAAAGAAAAGTAATATATATATATATATGTTATCAATAAAACATAAGTCAAAGATGGAAAAAAATAAACGCAAGACATTCCTCCTCTGCTGACCATCTTACCCATGGTTTTTTCCTCCATCAGAATTGATTAAGTTTTCCTTCAGGCTGGCACAGTTCTCACGATGTCAATCCACTGGTAGAGGTTCAGTTTTTTATGGCTGGGACTTAAATGCACTGCCAGGGCGAGTGTGGAGGGTCAGAATCAAAGCTCAATTGGTGTCTAGTTATCACTGCTCCTTCACATTGCTCAGAAAAGTGCAGGTCAGTGGGCAAATGCACTAGTGCCTGCTGGGGATATCTGACCCCGAACACAGTGAAAAAATTAAATTAAGATTTTTATTGTACCCCCAGCAAAAACAGTTACCGAGCCAGTCAAATGGTAGTGTGACTGCAGCCTACGGTCATAACCGTGATGCGAGACAAGTTCTTAGAGCACGTGCCTTCCTCATAATAAAATGTTTTAATTATATTACATAATTCTTGCTCTTCCATGGAAAATGCTGTCATTTCTCCTGGTGAAGCCTTGAATTTCCACTTCTCTCCAGCTTGGCATTCGAATTTAATCAAACACTGATCACTGCAAAGCAATTCAAGAGCAAAGTAATTTTCATGGCTTTGTCCTTCAGGATATCTGTACTTGACCCATGGTATCCAAACTTCATATATAAACAATGATAATTTCTCCATTATTTGAAATGTATATTCGATGTATGACTCAACCAAGAGGATAGAACCCTGAGAATCCCACGTGGGATGGCCATCACCCCCACTGGGAAGGGCTCAGGCCACATCCCTCTTATTTCCTTGGCCTACACTCCACGAAGGACTGAGAAGAGCATCTTCCACAGGCCCCAGAGGGGAGAAGGAGGGCTGGGGCGCCGCTGGTACCCTCCCGGGAGCTCCATGTGTTACATATTTGCTATCTTCTTAATAATGCTTTGATGTAGTTTTGGTCTCTGTGTGTGTTTGTAAACCACTTCAAATCTTTTTCATGAGAAGCGCCGATGGAAAACGACCTTCTAAGACTTTTACATGGAAAATTGGATTTGCTCACCGTTTTGCTCTTTTTACTTCCTAGTATTATGCTGTTGGAGGATAATTCTTTGACACTTTGAGAATTTACATCCATTGTGCTTTGCTGGTTTCAAGGGATTTATGCCTGGAGAGTGTGATCAGCTTCTAGAACGATTCCACCAAAACCTCATCCTCATATTACTTAGTTATTAGTACTGTTTACATTCTTGATGGAAATAAATATTTTCTGGATGTATAAACTTCGTGGGGGAAGATTAATCTCCACAGAGCAATGGTGACAAGGCACCCTTCCTTAAAACTTTTATGCCAGACGTGTGTGTATTTGTCAAAATCCAGCCTATCTGAATTGTGGCTAGGCACTGTGAAGAACAAACAGGCGTAAAGCCCTCAAAGAGAGCTGGTTGTAGAACATACACTTGAATAGTGCCAACAATAACTAGGAAATCCTCCCAAGTTGATGATTTCCAAAATGCAAGCAATGTGGGTCCGTTTGCAAAGGGATTCAGAACATCAAATACTTAATCTTCTTTTTTAAAGAATTGGTCTGTAAACATGATGATTCTCGGCCTTCTTATTATTTCTTCTTCCATGTGGTCAGAAACAGAAGAGAGGTCTTGTTTCTCAGGATATTCCGAAATTTCAGTTGCAGATCCTTCTGAGAAACAGAAAGGGTGGAAGCAGATGAAAACAAAGGGCCTTATTGTTGTGAATCTTTTAAAGAGTTTTCTTTTAACTATAAGAATGATTCGATCTTGCATTCGATCTGCATTTGGGGCCTCAAGGGCCAATAGACATTGCAAAGCATTGGGTCGTGGAAAGGTGGTGCCCATTCCTCCACCTCCGACCTTGAGGCTGCGCCTCTTTCCACGGAGGGGACCCCGCAAACAGAGCAAGGGGCCCGGAGGTCCGTCGGAAGCCGGTGAGTTACGTGTAAACCCCGCAAATCTCAACGCCCACAATGCAGTCTGTCTACAAATCTGTTGATTCCGCTTGCAAAGCCGCTCTTGGGTCGCTGTGTCCTCCCCGCTCAGGTCATTCACCAAGTCCAAGCTCCCTGCTGTGCTGTTCAAACTGCCCGCCCACGAGGAAGGCAGCTCCGTGCACCGGAACCGAGCGGCCTCCATCCTGGGGTCTGAGGGATTGTGGAGAGATGCTCAACTAGAGATGATGCTTCTCCCACTGCCACCACTTCTCTCCGGGGACACCTAAGCGCTCCCGTCGCCTGCGGGACAGGGTCTCACGTCCTCAGTCCCCGTGGCCGCGCTTGTTCTGCCTTCCCCACTCCCGCATCCCAGCCGTGCACCTCCCGTCTCCTCTCCCCGAAACGGGCCCTTCCGCTCTGGGCCCTTGAGATCTGTGGTCCAGGGTAAAGAAAAGAGGAGGTTGAAAGTGAAAACTTAAAGAACTATTTGGATAAAGACTCCATGAGCTAGTGGGCCACACACCATTAAAAACTGGAACGTGAAATCTCCCTCGATTTCCACAGAATTTACCTGTTCATCTAATGTGGGCGTGCTGGAGAAGTTATTTAGGATGTGTTTATAATTTTGAAAGTTTCTGTTTGGAAGCAGGGCAGCTCTGTGGGAAAAAAAACCTTAGTGACTGAAAGGAAGACTTTTGACTGGGTTCCTGTGTCTAATGTGTTGCTCTAAATTCCTGACCTGGTTTCATAAATCTTCCTCGTTATAGGCACAACTGTCCACGTTTCATTTTAGGTGGAGAGCTCAATATCCTGCTCACTGTTTTTAATGCGTGCTAGGTCGGGCTAGTCGGTACAAGCCCGGAATTGTGAATTGAGTAGTCACTGACCAATTAAAACTGGTTTCTTGAAAAAGTGACCACAGTCAAGGGCACGTCCAGCATTTTTATTTGTGGATTGTGTCTTTGGGATGATTAAGTGGTCGGAAGCAGGAACTCTGGGACTCACCTTGAAAATGCATTTGCATGGCAAACGCACTGTGTCTTGTGTAGATTTGATGTTTGTCTGCAGTGAGTGACTTTATAGGGAGCCGAAGGACGTTACGGGGAGACTCAAGCCCCGAGCCCAGCCCCAGCCATTTCTACATTTAGCAAAATAGGTTAGACATTTCCCCTTCAGTGCATCACTGCCCCAATATCATAACCGCTTGTTTTACCTCCTAATTGTTTTATCTTTTGAGATATGCTTATCTCAGATGACTGTGTGTGCTATCGGCAACTCCTGGGAGGAACTGCAGCTCACACCTGCCTCTTTCTGAGCTTCTGCTACCTTGTTTTATATCTAGCTGAATTGCAATAAGTATTTTATGGCTGAATTAATGGTTACTTTGTAAAAATGTCTGCTCAGCATAGGAGCTGGCTTGTCTCCACGTGCTGGGTCCCGGGGTGTCAGAGTCAAAGAGAGTCTCAAAAGGGAATTTAAATAAAGTTTGTTTCTCGAAGATCTTGTTTTTGGTATTTAATTTTAATTTTTAGCCCTTATTACAGAAGTCCTGAGGATTAGTTTCAAATTATCCTGACAGTTGAGAGCTTAGATGATTCGTCAAGCGTACAGATTCAGAGCTGGAGGACCTGGGAGGGTGAGTCTCGTCCCAAGGCTCAGAGCTTGCCGGTGTCCTGAAGATTAAGAACCTGGACGCATCACTTCCTTTCTGGGAATTTTGCCTTATGTGGGAAATGAACATTAACACAGCTGAATCTCTCTTCTCTAGTTTTAGCCCTGGCTCCGTGGCGGCTTTTTACTGGAGATAGCTAACAATAAAATTTCAGCTTTGATTGTATTTAAAAGGATACTAATTAAAACCCAGGACATATGACAAAGTCTCTGGGCGGTAGGGACCTTTATATCAGTGTGTGAATTCAGAGATGAGGGTCCGGTTCATTCTAATCCTCCATGTGAAAGAGTCACTGGGTCCACCCTGCGTCCTACCTGTGGAGAATAGAAAGGATACCTCTGAAGGAAAGACCTCAGCTTTAGAAATTAATTAATTTTATTATCCGTAACAGGAAGATAAATATTTAAGATACATATTTAGTATATTTGGCAATTTAACTCTGTAATTTCTCTCTCTTGTTTATTTCTAAACCCAAACGCCTAACTAAACAGTTCTTACCTGGGGCTTCTGACCACAGCCCTGACATTCTCCATGAGAACTGGCACTAGTTTCTCAATGGGAGCTGGCAGACAAGGATGCCTGTCCCCCTAACATGTGTATCTCTTTGTTTCTTAAATTATTTTTGATAATTTTAGTGTGGCTACTAATATTGGCAAATGTAAAGCACATTTAAAACTGAGAATTTCTCCCTCTTTAATTTCTTGATCAGGTTTTATTATCAAAAAATGTGGAAATGAACTGAAATAATAGATCAATATATGAATTCCATAACATGTGACAAACATCACCTTGAAAATAAAATTTTGAACAAAATAATGCCATTTGCAGCAACATGGATGGGTTTTGCTAATTGAAAGGCTCTGATTCTTAGTCAATGTTAACACCTGTCGAATACCAACCAAACATCTTAGTGTTAACCCAGGTGGTGGCATATTGGTTGATTGCAGAAATAGTTCATGAAGCATGAACAAAAAGGCAAAAATTAATTATTGCTTACTGGGTTTGAATGAATAATTACTCTAGTTTCCATGAGCTTCAAATGAGAATAGTTTTCAAAGTGAAACTGTCCAGAAAAGAGTCTCAGTAGTTTGGGGGCAGTGATTTTGTAAGAGAACGTAGAAGGATGTTTATTTTCAACATCTATCATTCTACCCGTGCTTAAAATTGTGAATATTACTGCTTAAGGCACCAACCTTCATCTTCTCTGAGGGATAATATTCAGGAAAATAGTAAAAGAGTAGCACATGGGACTTAGAACATTTTCTAAGCCGTCCCTCTGAGGTCTTTGTGAACACTTCATCCACAGATTTATGTGTTTATTGTATCTATTCTATTTATTTATAGCTCTCCTTATTTCACAAAGGATTTGCTCAAGAATTATTTCAGCATATAATAAAAATTAAAGAGGGACTTCCCGGGCGGTCCAGTGGTTAAGGTTACATGCTTTCACTGCAGCGGGTGCAGGTTCCATCCCTGGTACGGGAACTAAGACCCCGCATGCCGCATGGCACGGCTGAAAAAAAAAAAAAAAGATATGAGGGTGTGAAAAAATACTTTAAGAAAATAAATAAACACGACATATGTGTTTTTTAAAACTTGGAAGATATTTACATTTACTTTCCCACATCACCAGTCATGGATATGAGTGGCTAAATCTTCTGTCTATCAGGAAAACATAGCACTCTTGAGTGACTATTACATCCTATGGAGAACTCTCCATCTTTGGTCTGACATATGTGTTTCAAACTTAAATTTTTTAAAGGAAGAAACATCTATACCTGCTATTATGGGATTAAGGGATTGCTTCTAACAGTTGGAACACCGGAGAAGTGATGCTGGGTGACCTATGAGCTCCTGCACTCGTGGGAAGACATACCTTGGAAGCCCTGAGCTGACACCTAAGAAGTCCTGCTTCTTTGAACACGCCGTGCTGGAGAGAGATCCCATGGGGCGACACAGAGCAACAGGAGGGGATGCCGAGGAACCCAGCTGTTTGGGTCTTCCCAGCCCTGGCACCAGACAGATGAGGAGACCCCTGGCCATATCCTAGCCTGAGCAACCACTTGACTGCATCACCAGGAAGGTGCCAGAAACAGGATGCGCCAGCCAAGCCACTCTGGACATCTGACCTCCAGAAACTGAGATGGTAAATGATGATTGTTGTTTTAAACCACCAAGTTTTGGATGATTTGTTTGGGCAGTTTGGACACCTGGAACTGCACCACACTGAGTTGGGTAATTGTAGGGGGTTTTAAAGGCCAAAGTAATGAATGCTCCAAACTTGCAAAGGTTGAATCATCAGGAAAATGTCTTTTAAACGCCATAGATCTTTCATTGCGCCTTTGCTGGGGCTAGAGAACAATTTGGAATGTATTTGGAGAACCTCTTCAAAGCCTCTGATGACAGCTATTGGCTGGGTCGGGGTCAATCCTGGTCTGGTTGAATTTTGGAAAATTGTAGCAACTCGCCTTCTGGCTTAGGGCCTGGTCAACACTGAGCTCTTGATCAGTGACTCTGTGCGTGTGTATGTGTCTGTGTGTCTGTGTGTGTCTGTATGTTTTGTGTATTTTCCTGTTTTATCTTCAGGCATAAATAATAGTACTTTGGTTGCTTTATGTACAAAGTGCCAAGTTCCTAGGAAGAAAGTATTGTTTATCAGCTTTGAAACAGATGTGGGAGAATTCTGAGAAAAAGAATGAATAAAACCAAAAGAAACAAAAACCTGCCATGTTTTCCTTTTATCATAAGAATTGTAAAAATAATATTTAGTGGTCTAAAGTCCTAACTGAAATGTTAGAATAAACTGGTGGGAATTGTCACAATGATTCATATAACTATAGTGTAAACTAAGATGATAATGATTTTAAAAATCTAATCTAATTGACAATTGTCACCAAATCTTATTCCTTCCAGGGCAGGCTAGTGTGTGTTATGGTGCTCAATTCACTCTAAATTAAAAACAAAATCCTATCCCCCAAAGATAAAATTATTTATAGTACGAGTGAAGAGTGTTCTATTTCCTGAGTTGTGTGGGATTTCTCTCACACAGTTTTGATGCCTTCTGGGAAAAGATGCACAGAGCATGATGGCAGAAATCTTTCCTGGTCCAAACCTCCCCTTCTCATCAGGGAATACATGTGTTCAGGCAACCATCCCGTTGCTGCCTTAATTGGATCACGTGAGCAATAAAATGGACTGTGTTGGTGACCGTTAAAAGATGTATATGTTGAATGTACTGATCAAGAAACGACTATTTTCCCAAACAGTAAAACAAAGAAAATTATTATTAAAATGTTATTTTAGGTATAAGGGTTAATGTATTTACTATAAACCGTGTATTTCATAGACACGCAGCAGGTTCTGTATTCACTAAATATTTGCCGTGGTTGATGCGCTGTCTTCGCATTGGGATTGGCTGTCCTGCCCGAGCATCGCTCAGCAGAGTCACCTCCAGAAAACGTGTGCACTTTCCAGTGCTGGCTGCCAGGTTGTAAGGAATGTCATCCCCAGGCAACTCTCTCTACATCCCCCTCATTCTGGACAGAGCAAGGTCTACATTTCCAATTTTCATAATTATAAAGAAGTGTTTCATGTTGGCCTATAAAATCCAATAATTTAAAAATCAAATAATGGTAAATTTTGACATAGAATGACAGGTGATCAATAATTAGGTTGAAAGAATATTGTCCTCATTAAACAAATGTTTTCAGAGATATGCTAAACATTTACTATGAAGACTTTTCACTGCAAGGAACAAAAGAGGGTCATTGGTTTTTTCACAAAGACTGTGGTTTTAGGAACAAGGCTGGTTGGATTTAAAGATGCTCTCAATACAGACCCTCACAATGTTTTGAGGGGGTAAGACCTGAAATCCAGCATGTGAATGGTATGTTCTATAAAAGAGGCTCAGAGAACATGCTTTGGGCACTTCTATTAATGACAGCTCATCTTTATTGATCTCTATGCAAAGCGTTCACCTGAGAACTTTACACTATTTCTTTTGACCCTTATGAAAGCCCTGAGGTCATTGTTATTACCTCCATTTTATAGATGATGAAAACTGAGGTATGGAGAAGTTAAGCGATTTGCTAACTGTCACAGAGTCACCCGGGAGAGCCAGGATTTCCATCCAGGCAATTGGGCTCCAGACGATGCCACCTCTGTATCTTCCATCTATGGAGTAGAGTAGTGACTTCTAGTGGCAACGGTGGTCGGGGAGGGAAGAGGTGGTGATTGTAACGAAAACAAAATGCAAACAGGAAAGCTTTCCTCCAGGTAATTTTCAGTCCTTCTTTCGTACACAGGAGGGGAAATTCATCCTGCTTCTTACTTGGAAATACGGTCCCTGAGTGTGAAGACATTCTTTATAAACCCAATTTACAACAGCCTCAAGCTGTTCTGAACTTGAGAATACTGCGTGGCTGACTCAGACTGACAATGATGAACATATTTTGGCTGACACTTCACCAAAATTGGGGTTATTTATCTCATTAATATTTTTCTTTAGGCAAAATCTATTTGTAATGCCCTTTCTATTTATAAAACGGAAATGTTTCCCGAGCCAGATGACCCTCTGTGACAGGCAACAGAGAAGCAGAAGACAGGTGGTTTAGCTGCCCTCTTAGCACCATTTAAAAAATGCAATCTCTTTGTAAAAAGATGTAAGTCTGATTGGGGGCTTGTGTACCATTTTGGTTTTCTGAGCAGAAGTTGCCTGCATTTCTAAAACAGGATTCCCGCCAAGCACAGCCCTATTCCAAACACAGCTCCCGAGAGCAGGGGTGTGACCAAGCTGTCACACCCGTGTCCCTCTCCACCGATCAGGCTTCTCAAGGTGTGAGATGAAAGCTACAATCCACCCCTGAAACAGAGATTTGGGCTCCTGGTGCTGTTGCTGTTTCATTCTTTTTTTTTTTTTATAACTCCCCTCATGGGCTGCCTTATTGAGAATCTTATAAATAAGTCATATCTTGTGATATATCCTTTCCATCAAGAAGATTGAAATATACTGAAAATCCAAAGATGAACTCTGAATATATTTTTCTAAAAGTCTGAATATGGTTTAAAAAAGTATTATCAGGGCAGACTTGTTACTCAGCCCCAGGTGTGGGCTTGTGCATCCTAGTTTGAGCATGTCCATGCGTGCAGAAGAAGTTGGAGGAGATTAGATTTAAGAAAGAAAAACAAAACCGTTCTTGAAAAGGAACATTCCTAAAGAGGAAATTCACAGTGGGTCCTTACGAAAAGTTTAGTTGTCAAGATGTCTCAAGCAACAAATGTCAAGTTTATCACCATTACCTGGATAAGTTAGCCAGAAGGATTTTGTAGATCTGAAAGCATTACCTCACCTTCACCTTGTTTACAGGTAAACACCGATAAACAAAGATCTAGGGAACTGCTTTTCTTAAGTCCTCAACACTATTAGATGTCTTCTCCCTGACGGCACTCCAGAAAACTGCAGAATAGTAATTATCATCCTCGGAGACGTGAAATGTCCTATTAAGGGAGGATCCACAGAGTACTTAAATGATGCAGGTCATGTCTTCAGGGCACTTTAACCGAGCCCAAGAGGAGGCAGGTAAACAGCCTCCATTTGGTGTTTGGTCAGGGACCCTCCCGGGAACTGTTGTGTCCCATCCGTGTGTCTGGTGCTCGTTTCTCTATTGTTCACAGTCACACACACACACACACACACACACACACACACACACACACACGGGCGCCCCCAGCCCTGGCTGCTCTGGCTTTGGTGGTGCGTCAGTATCTCCGTATATGATGAACCAGGTGGGGAAGTGTTAAGTTTGAAGGGTGAAGTGCTGAGGTTCCGTGGGAGGGACAAGCAGAGGTTCTGTTCCAGGGCTTGTGAAGGGGGGACCTTGGCAAGGGGGCTCCCAGGGGTGCACGTCTGGAGCTGAGGCCTTGTGGGAGGTGGGCAGGGGAGGGAATCTTCAAAGGTCAGAGGACTTAGTGCCTTAACCACCAGATTAACGTGGTTTTGCAAACTGGTGCAGCGTGTGGCACCATGGAGAGCCGACGTTGGGCGTGTTAGCTTCACTTCTGGTAAACCTCTGAGGACGTGAGGCCCACAGGCAGTAGAAATAAATTCCAAATAATAAGCAGAGATAAGCAACAAGGACCTAATGTATAGCACAGGGAACTCAGTATTATGCAATAACCTATATGGGAAAAGAATCTGAAAAAGAATGAATATATGTATATGTGTAACCGAATTACTATGCTGTATACTTGAAACACATTGTAAATCAACTCCACTCCAATAAAAATTTTAAAAAATACGCAGAGTAACTATCAGAAAAAAAAAGTTCTCATTTCAAAATGGGGATTTTTTTTTCAAAAAAAATCTTTCTCCCATGATTACAAGGCCTCAAATTTATAATTTGCAAATTCCTTTTTTTAAAAAGCACTAGCTTTTCTTCGCAGTCCTTAGTAGATGCCAGGCCTGTGCTAAGCGCTTTACATAGATTTTCCTTTGTGACCACATAAGTAACTCATTGCATTTATGAAAGCAATGAGTTCACCCTATTCACGGAGGCCCAAATGACCAAGCTTTCCTATGGGGAGGATCCCTGCAGAGCCCGGAGGACAGGGTGGTGTGTCTCTTTAGGCCCATTTGACAAAAGCAGTCCATTTTGTTTCAGAAATTGCAGATACTGTGCGCAGCAGTAAAGCTTTTTCACAGATCAAGGAACCTTGCTGCCTGACATGAGGGCCGCCAGGGACAGCAAAATACCAAGCATTTCTTTCCATTAGTACTTTATATCGAAATAAACTTGCCAAGAAACCCATCGCACTAGCGTCCCAGTAAATAGCCATAGTCACATGGAGGAGATGTTCCTGGTCACATGGAGGAGATGTTCTTGGAAAAATTATATTCTATCAGATTCTACGTTCTCTTTTGTATCTAAGTGCACCAAAGGAAGGCTAAAATTCTAACTGGAAATGTTTTCAGTAAAATTCATTTTCAATGATAAAATTAGGTAGCCTTCTTCTTTTCGTAGACGAGTTTTCTTCAAGATCACACAGGGGTTTTCAAATACATTGTCTTGAATGTCAAGTTTAATTCTTCGGTGCTGGATTAAAGACAAGACTATAGCAAATTAGAAAAGTGTTCAGATAATAACCACCCACTAGAAGACAAAAGGATTGGCTTTGAATTGGAAAGATTGAAGGGACTATACTCATTTAATCCTAAAAGAATTGTTATTTAATTTTAATCTTCATGCATGGTTGCTACCCAGGAAATAGTCAGTAACAGTTTTCTCTCTTTATTTGGAAAAATAATAGGAAGACATGAAATTAAGCAGCAGCATAACGATTGAATTCAGACTTTAAAAAGGACCTTGACCGAGGGATTATTACATATGTGGAAGAGACTCAGAGTGTCTTCACTAGAGGTTAATCAAGGGTAAGATAGGCCACCGTCTAGTTGCCTATTTTAGATGTGGTCTTATCTGACAGCAACAAGATTAATTTAGTAAATTCAAAGGCTTTAGTAAATTACTCAGGCTTCTGATACTTTAGTTTATTCTATTTTATGTTATTTTGGCATTTCAATTTGTGAAACATACTAGTAAAAGGCATTGGAGCATAGGAAATAAATTGTCAGTTAGAACCATTTAAAAAAATTCATTTTTGTATATGGCTGGTCCGAAGCAGCCTCTTCCATTTATAGCAGGCAGGGTAATCTCTGAGATAAATGGTATGTTCAGATTTTCATTTGCAATGATTTTTTTAAAATGATCTCCTAAAAGAAATTGGGAGAAGATCAGTTAATCAGTCAGTGTGATTGACTCCTTAAAATAAATAATATTTCAAAATATTAGAATTTTGGATTAGTAGTCTTTATTACTACAATGGAGTGCTTGGAATAAAATTTAAAGATAACGTGTAACTAGATGATACATTCTTTTTTTTAAATAACTTTTTTTTAGAAGAGTTTTAGATTTGCAGAAAAACTGTGAGAATAGTCCAAGAGTTCCCAGATACCCCGGTCTCCTCTATTAAAAATGTCTTACATTAGTTGGCTCATTCATTACAATTAATGAATCAATACTTATATATTATTGTTATCTAAAGACCATCTCTTATTTGGATTTTCTCAGTTTTCATCTAGAATCCCATCCAGGACATCATGTCGTCATGTCTACTTAGGCTCCTCTGGGCTATGACAGTTTCTCAGACTTCCGTTGTTTAGATGACCCTGAGAGTGTTGAGGAGTACTGGTCAGATATTTTGTAGAATGCCCCTTAAATGGGGTTTGTCTGTTAGTTTTTCTTGTGATCAGCCCAAGGTTATGGATTGTGGGCAGGAAGGTCACAGGGGTAAAATGCCATTTTTACGACCTTCTATCCCGGGCACGTACTGTCAATACGACTAATCACTGTTATGTTGACCTTGAAAGCCTGGCTGAGGTCGTGTTTGTCAGGTTCGTCCACTGCATAGTTACTCTTTTATTTCCTCTTTGGAGGGAAGTCATGATGTGCAGCCCACACTTCAGGAGTGGGATGTTACATTCCGCTCCTCAGGAGCAGAACATCTACATAAATTATTTGGTATTCTTCTGCATGGGAGGTATATTTCTTCTACCTCCTTTATTTGTTCAATCATATGTTTACATCAAAATAGACTCATAGACATTATTTTAGCTTTTATAATCCAGTAGTATGTTACTTATTTTTTGTGCAAATTGTTCCAGCTTTGGTAACTGGGAGCTCTGTAGGTTGGCTTCTGTACTCCTTTGACCTACTCCCATCACTGATTTTATTTTGGACTCTCCTTACGTTACTCCACTCATGTGTTTCCTGCCTCAGTCCTAGAACCAGTAATTTCTCCAAGGATTGCTGGTTCCTTTTATTGGAAAATCGTATTAGAAACCAAGATTGGGTACTGGGTGTGCTCACTGTCACTGTGTGTTCTTGCTTCCAGGTCCACTGAGGTGACAGAGGAAGGAAATATATGTATGTATACTAACGGCTTATGCACACATATTTATAAATATTTATATATGTAGCCATGTGTATCTATATATATTAAGCTAGATATGACTTCATACTTATGTCTTTGACTCTAGTCTTTTACCATTACATTACATTACAACCTCTCCTAGCTTACTTGTAAACTTTAAGTCTTATGGAGAGCAACCTGGCTTCCACCATCACCATTCGTATTCAGTTGTTCACTTTTGGTAAACATACACAGCAGTATCAGAAGTGGTAACCTGGACCCCTGTGGGAAACCACTCATCAGCTAGAGTACAGTGCTTACCTGCAGCTCCATTTGCCTTCAGTCTCACTGAGTCCACACATCTGCAAAGTTACTGAGGTCAGCCTCTTTATCCCCCAGCCCCCTCAGTGAAGTTGTCTTATACATTTGTAGAGTTAGAGTCTTTTCTTTCCCATTTTGTTTTCTCTCCTGGTACCTGCCAAATTCCTGAACAATTTTTAAAACTGAGATGCATTAAGGTCACACTTAGTGCTGTAAACATCAGTGGGTTTTGACAAATGCGTCATGTATCCACAACTACATGGTCATACAGAATAGTTTCACTGGTCTAAAATGTCCCATGAGGTCCACGCTTGCCACGCTTCGCTCGTTCTCCAAACTCGTGGCAACTGCTGATCTTTTAACTATTATTGTAGTTTTGCTTTCTCTGTAATGCAATTGAATTGAAATAAGATGATGTTACCTCTTTCAGGCTGGCTTCTTTTGTTTATCATATGAATTTAAGATTCCTTCATGTGTTTTCATGACTTGAGACCGCATTTATCATTACAGCTAAGTAAAATTCCCTTGTATGGAGATACGTAATTAATTTATCCATTTATGTATTGGAGAACATCCTGGTTACTTCCAGTTTTGTTGATTATGAGTAAAACTGCTGTAAACAATCATATGCAGGTTTTTGTACAGACATAAATTTTCAAATCGGTGGGGAAAATATCTAAAAGTATGACTGTCGGATCATCTGATAAGACTATGATTAGCTTTGTAAGAAAACCGACAAACCCTCTTCCAAAGTGACTGTCATTTTCACTGCCACCAGCAATGAATGAGAGTTCCTGTTGCTCTGCCTCCAAACCAGCATTTGGTATTGCCAGATTTTTGGATTTCTGTCATTTTCATTGCTATTTGGTGGTATCTCAATATTGTTTTAATTTGCAATTCTTTAAGGATTGTTGGTGATGAGCAAATTTTCTTATCCTTATTTTCTATCTGTGTATCTTCTTTCATGAGGTGCCTGTTCAGATCTTTTGACTGTTTTTTTTTAATTGGGCTGTTTTTCTTTCTTTTTGTTGACACTGAGGATTCTTTGTATTTTGTATTATGAGGAGTGTGAGGATTTTTTGTTTTTTGGATACAAGCCCCTTATTAGATACAAGTTTTGTAAATATTTTCTGCCAGGGTGTGACTTGTCTTTCTATTCTCTTAACAATGTCTTTTACAGAGCAAATGTCTTTTATTTTAATACTGCCTAATTTATCACTTTTTTTTTTACATGGATCACACTGTTGGTGTTATATCAATAAACTTATTGCCAAATTCAAGATGACATAAATTTTCTCCTATGTTTTCTTCTAGAAGTTTTATTGTTTTTTTTGGTTTGTTTTTTGTGGGGTTTTTTTGCAGTACGCAGGTCTCTCACTGTTGTGGCCTCTCCCGTTGCGGAGCACAGGCTCCGGACATGCAGGCTCAGCGGCCATGGCCCATGGGCCCAGCCACTCTGCGGCATGTGGGATCCTCCTGGACCGGGGCACAAACGCACATCCCCTGCATCGGTAGGCAGACTCTCAACCACTGCGCCATCAGGGAAGCCCCCTAGAAGTTTTATTGTTTTGCATCTTCTTTCAGTTCTATGATCCATTTTGAGTTAATTTTTGTGAGAGGGATAAATCAGTGTCTAGGTTCTTTTTTTTTTTTGCACAATTGTTGCAGAACCATTTGCTGAAAAAACTACCTTTTCTCCATTGAATTTCCTTTGCTCTTTTTTCAAATATTGGTTGACCTTGTCTTTTGACTGAGAAGTTACATCAAGAAATATCAATTTTTAGAGGACCTTCAAGATGGCAAAGGAGTTTGCTGTCTGCAACTGACTAGTTTCTGATTTTTATGTTTATCTTAGTATAGATTTTATGCTTCTTATCATTGGTAGATTTATTGGTTTGTTTGTTCTCTTCTGTTTTTAATTACTTAAAAATTTTCTTTCAAAAATTTTTTTATTTTAATAACTTTATTTTATTTATTTTTCTTTCTTTTTTTCCTCCCTTTTCTTCTGAGCAGTGTGGCTGACAGGGTCTTGGTGCTCCATCCGGGTGTCAGGGTGAGCCTCTGAGGTGGGAGAGCCGAGTTCAGGACATTGGTCCACCAGAGACCTCCTGGCCCCATGTAATATCAATTGGCGACAGCTCTCCCAGAGATCTCCGTCTCAACGCTAAGACCCAGCTCTACTCAATGACCAGCAAGCTCCAGTGCTGGACTCTCCATGCCAAACAACTAGCAAGACAAGACCCCAACCCCACCCATTAGCAGAGAGGCTGCCTAAAATCATAATAAGTTCACAGACACTGAAAAACACACCACCAGATGTGGTCTTGCCCACCAGAAAGACAAGATCCAGCCTCATCCACCAGAACACAATCACCAGTCCCCTCAACCAGGAAACCTACACAACCCACTGAACCAACCTTACTCACTGGGGGCAGACACCAAAAACAACAAGAACTATGAACCTGCAGCCTGCAAAAAGGAGACCCCAAACACAGTTAAGCAAAATGAGAAGACAGAAAAACAGAGAGCAGATGAAGGAGCAAAGTAAAAACCCACCAGACCAAACAAATGAAGAGAAAATAGACAGTCTAACCTAAAAATAATTCAGAGTAATGATAGTAAAGATGATCCCAAATCTTGGAAATAGAATGGAGAAAATACAAGAAATGCTTAACAAGGATCTAGAAGAACTAAAGAGCAAACAAACAATGATGAGCAACACAATAAATGAAATTAAAAACTCTCTAGAAGGACACAATAGCAGAATAACTGAGGCAGAAGAACGGATAAATGACCTGGAAGATAAAATAGTGGAAATAACTACCACAGAGTGGAATAAAGAAAAAAAGAATGAAAAGAATTGAGGACAGTCTCAGAGACCTCTGGGACATTAAAAGCACTGACATTCAAATTGTAGGGGCCCCAGAAGAAGAAGAGAAAAAGGGACTGAGAAAATATTTGAAGAGATAATAGTTGAAAAATTCCCTAATATAGGAAAGGAAATAGTCAATCAAGTCCAGGAAGCACAGAGAGTCGTATACAGCATAAATCCAAGGAGAAACACGCCAGGACACATATTAATCAAAGTATCAAAAATTAAGCACAAAGAAAAAACATTAAAAGCAGCAATGGAACAGCAACAAATAACATACAAGGGAATCCCCATAAAGTTAACAGCTGATCTTTCAGCAGAAACTCTGCAAGCCAGAAGGGAGTGGCAAGACATATTTAAAATGATGAAAGGGAAAAACCTACAACCAAGATTGCCCAGCAAGGATCTCATTCAGATTCGATGGAGAAATTAAAACCTTTACACACAAGCAAAAGCTAAGAGAATTCAGCACCACCAAACCAGCTTTACAACAAATTCTAAAGGAACTTCTCTAGGCAGGAAACACAACAGAAGAAAAAGACCTACAATAACAAACAAAACTTAAGAAAATGGTAATAGGAATGTACATATCAATAATTATCTTAAATGTAAATGGATTAAATGTTCCAACCAAAAGACATAGACTGGCTGAATGGATACAAAAACAAGACTCGTATATATGCTGTCTACAAGAGATTCACTTCAGACCATAGGGACATATACAGACTGAAAGTGAGGGGATGGAAAAAGATATTCAATGCAAATGGAAATCAAAAGAAAGGTGGAGTAGCAATTCTCATATCAGACAAAATAGACTTTAAAACAAAGACTATTACAAGAGACAAAGAAGAACACTACATAATGATCAAGGCATCAATCCAAGAAGATATAACAATGTAAATATTTATACACCCAAAATAGGAGTACCTCAATACATAAGGCAAATGCTAACAGCCATAAAATGGGAAATTGACAGTAACACAATCATAGTAGGGGACTTTAACACCTCACTTTCACCAATGGACAGATCATCCAAAATGAAAATACATAAGGAAACACAAGCTTTAAATGATACATTAAACAAGATGGACTTAATTGATATTTATAGGACAGTCCATCCCAAAACATCAGAACACACTTTCTTCTCAAGTGCTCATGGAACATTTTCCAAGATAGATCATATCTTGGGTCACAAATCAAGCCTTGGTAAATTTAAGAAAATTGAGATCATAGCAAGTATCTTTTCTGATCACAATGCTATAAGACTAGATATCAATTACAGGAAAAAATCTGTAAACAGTACAAACACATGGAGGCTAAACAATACACTACTAAATAACCAAGAGATCACTGAAGAAATCAAAGAGGAAATAAAAAATACCTAGAAACAAATGACAATGAAAACACGACGACCCAAAACCTATGGGATGCAGCAAAAGCAGTTGTAAGAGGGAAGTTTATAGCAATACAATCCTACCTCAAGAAACAAGAAAAATCTCAAATAAATAACCTAAATTTACACCTAAAGCAATTAGAGAAAGAAGAAGAAGAAGAACAAAAAACTCTGATTTTACTTCACGCCTCTCTGGCTCTTGAAACCCCTCTCTGGCTCTTGAACAGTGGATTTGACTGATTTCAGAGCTGCTACAAGTGGAGCTCACCTCTGCAATTAAACAGATTCCCAGAATCTGAGCCTGGGAAATGAAATTTGCTCAAGGCAAAGATCCAAGTTTTCATTCTGCTTGAATGGAAGAGCCAGATTCAAAGAGAAAAATGGCGGCATTGAGGACAGAAGACAGAACTCCATTTCACCGGAGTCTGTTTTAGCAGTTAATTTCTTCTCAAGAGGGACATTAAGTCTTTTTACCTAGCAGACAGACTCTAGCTGTTTAAACCCAGTGTGGGCTAGTGGAATGATTAGATTTTTGCATTAGTCATAGAAAGACAAGGTGTGTATTATTTTCCCCTGCTTTTCGTCACGAAATATGGACAATCCTTCCACTGAGTATTTGCTTAACCAGGTCATAGGAATTCTTAATTCATAAAGAGGAAGAAACAACATCTGGGAACCAGGACCAGTGCATTTTAGACATTTGCAGGTGTTTCTGGACAACAGGAGACCCTTGTCTACCTGCCCTGTACTTCACCAGTATCTTCACTCACTTTGATCCATCTTCCTGGCCAGCATTCACTACCGGCTCGGAAACAAAGTCTGTGACAAAGAATTATTGTGAATTTTTTTATTTCAGAAGAAGATGGTGCATTTATATAGGCTGTAAAATTGACATTTGTTTGTATTTAATAAGCTTCAAACTTATAATAATTCAAACAATGCTCTGTGAAAATAATTGGAAATAAGTCATTTAATAAATTTTTAGGTTTTTACTTACATTTAAACTTGTCAATAACTTAAAAGGATTGTGGATTCAAGGAATGTCCTACAATGTCCTCACTCTTGCTTCCATACTAATTTTTCATGTGGAAACACATTTTAATATTTCTGATACATTATTATAATTGTAGAGCCTTATTGAGAACTTTTAATTTTGTCACTCACCTCATTTTGTTAACTATTGTCCACTTATATTTGGGTTCAAATTTATGCTGTACTGGAAGAAATACAACTTATATTCTGGGAATAGAAATACCTAGCCCCAATCAAGTTTGTGACCCTGAGTGTAACCTTGGTGTAGAGTCGATACAGCCCAGTGCCTAGTCATAGTGTTTAATGCCTAAAAACACATTGGAACACAGAGAATCATTCGTAGATACTTGCTGAATGGACCTCTCCACCCCTCCCAGGCCAGAATTCAGTGGAAAAATTGTAATCACTTTTTCCCTACTTAGAGGAAAGACAGTCTGGCCCATATTCCAGGAAAAGATGTTGAAGAAGGTGTCAGGAAAACAGTGGTGATACTTTGTAAAATGAGAACCCATTTTTGAATGTTAGAAGTAAGAAAATGAGTTTCAATGAAAAGGTGATATTGTATCATTATTACAAGTTTTACAGCTTAAAAAATGCAACTCACCCAATTACAATATTATGTTAGTACCAAGAGGGCTTTTCTTACTTCGATAACACTCAGAAATGGTCATAAGTAAAAGGTGATATTCTTTTTAAAATGTCACGGATGCTGCATTTTCTGTATTCACTACTTTTGACACCAGGGGTAGTGAATGTGTGTGAATCTTGCATCCTCACCATCTGTACCTCTTGGTGGGTTATTTCTAAATGAAGTTATCAAGAACAGAGAGGTTTTCTAAGGGTCCTTTGTTGAAGAAAGATGTTCATCTCATAGAAAATAAGGAAATACCTCCTTTACAGATGCATGGGCCCATTCTGAGATTTATAAAGCATTCATGGCTATAAAAATCTATAAAGCATTAAGAGGCAAAACTTAGTTAGTAGCTTATTAAGTAGTAGCTTATTAAGTCTTGGCTTCTACACACCCTCTTGAGATATTTGCAATATAGTTGATCATCTGTGTCAACACACAAAACTTCACTTCATTCCTACTAAGTCCATTCATAGCACCACTCCTTGTGACCCAAGACAATTTTGAGACTGAAATGGTTGGACTTTCATTTATATGTGATCAAATAAATAAGATTCTCATGTAACACGTTTCAGGCTGCCTCTTGATTTCCTTTCCAAGTAGGCATGTGGTTTTCAGTTTGGCTGCATGTCAGTCTTGAAGGGCAGTATTCATAAGAGTTGTGTCTGTCCTTGGCTCCTGACCTAAGAAGGGTATGTCAGAGGAAGAGTGCAATGGAGCACTTGAGGCAGGGTGGCTTTTCAGAGCATTATTTAATTTTGGTTGTTGGTGCAACAAGCTCATCAGAGACTGCTATTTCCAGCTGCACTGCAAGCTGTCCCACAGTTTAATTCTCTGCTTATTTGTTTTAGAAATCCTCCAACCAAGCACCTCAGTCATGTGCCAAAGTATGAGGATGACTTCACACCTCAGCTAATTCACATCTTCAAGGAGAGAAAACAATTTGCAACTGAATCCAGCCTCACTCATACCACCCAACAAATCCCTTTTGCTCATGAGCCACCCCGGGGACTCTGGGGCAGACCCAGAATTGTCAAGAAAAGTAGATAGGTTAGGATATGCAAATACAATATGCTACGTATGTATTGATTTGTCTATTGACATTATGTTTAGAGAGGGGTTATATATAACTCATGGGTTAAATCAAATCTTGTGTTACAAAGCACTGAATAGAAAGACGATGCATATTTATCACTTATGTTGTATGATATAGTCAACTCAGATACGAACATAATGGAAATACCTTTACCATTCCTATATTCACTAACCCCTGTCATTGCCATGTTAACTTTTCAAAGACATCGGAATCAATGTTATTAGTCTTAGCTGATGCTAGTAATTAAAGATATCCTTAAATAAAATGTCCTGTCAGAAAAATATAAATATTTATCAAGCACTCAATACAGAACAGGGGGGACTTCCCTGGTGACGCAGTGGTGAAGAATCTGCCTGCCAGTGCAGTGGACACGGGTTCAAGGCCTGGTCTGGGAAAATCCCACATGCCGTGGAGCAACTAAGCCCGTGCACCACAACTACTGAGCCCGTGTGCCACAACTACTGAAGCCCGCGCACCTAGATCCCGTGCTCCACAACAAGAGAAGCTACCGCAATGAGAAACCCACGCACAGCAATGAAGTGTAGCCCCCGCCTTGATGCAACTAGAGAAAGCCTGTGCACAGCAATGAAGACCCAACACAGCCAAAAAAAAAAAAAAAATACAGAACAGAGACTAATCTAGATTTTGAAGATAGAGCAGAAGACAAGACAAGCAGAATCTTGGCTTTCATAGAGTTTGGGTTCCTCTTTCTCTCTTGCTCTCTCTCTCTCTCTCTCTCTCTCTCTCTCTCTCTCTCTGTGTATATGTGTATAGGTTAGTAAACTAATAAGTAAATCTTTATGTATAAAATTAGATACTGGAAAGTGCTATCCAGAGAATTAAAATTGGATTATGTGACAGGAAGTAACACTGTTTACTTTAGATTGGGTGGTCAGGGAAAGGGTTTTTGTGGACACATTTAAGCTCATTTAGACAAGAAGGAGCCAGGAGCATGACCATCTGGATCTGAATCTGGAAGAACATTTTGGGTGGAAAGGACAATGAGTTTAAAAGTCCCAAGGCAGGAGCAAACTTGGCTTCTTCAAAGAGCAGATGAAAAGCAGAAGTGTCTGGAGAGTAGCAGGTGATGGGAAGAGTGAGGGCAGGAAGAGGAGGAAGAAAGGGACGTGAAACAAACATTAACCAGGAATGTGTGGATAGAAGAAGCAGAATTTGGTAAAAATGATGATTTAGCATCATACTGTTTTCGCATTGCAGCTCACTATATTTACCTATTCACATGCAGATGAATAGAATAAAAATATTTTCTTGATTTTTGCAGTATGAATCATTTTCTCATCTTGCTTTACACCCCAACAAAGTACTTTTTGGAATTAGGGGTCTTGCTGACTTTTTCTTAAATCCCCATTGTGCCATGATCGTCTTTAATGTAGGTGAAATGGCAGAGAATTTGGATTTGGAAAAAATAGTTTCCTTATAGAGTTGAAGTCTTTTTAATCCTGGGAAATGACATGGTGTGCTGGTGTCAAAGGATGCCTTTTCAGAAACTTGTTTCCCCGTCTCTCTTTTTCTCCCCAGTGGTTTCTATTTCTTAGTCCCTCTGCTCCGTACGAGTGATGGTATCACCACAGGTGCTCTGTTGCTGACACAGGATAGATTTCCCTGGGTAGCAGTGCTGAGTGACTCCCTTTCTTGACTCATTCAAAACAAGACAGGCTGTATAAACCCACTTGAGAATACATCCTGCAGGAAACAAGATTAGCTAATCCTTTGCTGCATCTCTATTTTCTGCTTTTCCACAAATGGCTGGTAACATGAGCAGTCACAGTTATGGACTCCATTTTTTTAATGTATATATGTATCATACACACTCTTTGGTTTGGATTTCTCAGGGAGTGAGAATTATAGTTTTTTTTTAATTGTTTTGATGTTTGGAGATTTTGTAGCCAAGAGTTCAAATGACAGATGTAATATTAGTTTTCTGGATAACTGTGCATGAACAAACAGAAGAATGCCATAGAACGGAAGGGGCTCAAACCACACATATAGGTCAATGTTAGGTGTAGCTTCAACTGAGGTTACAGATTCTGTTCTGTACGGAGTCTTAATTTTTTAATTACAATTTATTTTTATTGAATAATACACATATATTTTAAAACTCATATTTTAAAACACATATTTAAAAATTGTTTAAAACTCAAACAGTCCTCCAAAGCTTATCTTTCAAAACAGCAGTCTTCTGTCTACCCCTTCAAACCCCTGTATCTTGCTTTCCAGAGGCAACCATCTTCACTTTTATCTGATTCTTCTTGTACCTCAGTATTCCTCAATAAATGTCGGGTTTTGATATTCTGTTTTAGGTTGCCATTATGAAAGAAGATGATTTGGCTTATCTACACAAACTCTTTGCTACAAAAGTATGTCTATTCCCCCATCTTACCAAGAAAAGCATATTATATTGAAAATTTTGCTTAAATTAACATCCATTGTTTACAATTATGACTGTAGATATTGTTCAAGGCTGAGGCAGACATCCATCCTTGTATGCTATGATTATATTTCATGGCTACTATTTTCTCCTTAGAACTAAAATGTCTTTAAAAAAAACAGTTGACCAATCTATGACAAAGTAAGCAAGAATATACAATGGAGAAAGACAGTCTCTTCAGCAAATGGTGCTGGGAAAACTGGACAGCTACACGTAAAAGAATGAAATTAGAACACTCCCTAACACCATACACAAAAATAAACTAAAAATGTTTTAAAGACCTAAATGTAAGACCAGACACTATCAAACTCTTAGAGGAAAACATAGGAAGGACACTCTTTGACATAAATCACAGCAAGATCTTTTTTGACCCACCTCCTAGAGAAATGAAAATAAAAACAAAAATAAACAAATGGGGCTTAATGAAACTTGAAAGCTTTTGCAAAGCAAAGGAAATCATAAAGAAGATGAAAAGACAGCCCTCCAAATGGGAGAAAATATTTGCAAATGAAGCAAAAGAGAAGGGATTGATCTCTAAAATATACAAATAGCTGAGGAAGCTCAATATCAAAAAAACAAACAACCCAATCCAAAAATGGGCCGAAGACCTAAATCGACATTTCTCCAAAGAAGGTATACAGATTGCTAACAAACACATGAAAGGATGCTCAACATCACTAATCATTAGAGAAATGCAAATCAAAACTACAATGAGGTATCACCTCACACCGGTCAGAATGGCCGTCATCAAAAAATCTACAAACAATAAATGCTAGAGGGGGTGTGGAGACAAGGGAACCCTCTTGCACTATTGGTGGGAATGTAAATTGATACAGCCACTATGGAGAACAGTATGGAAGTTCCTTAAAAAACTAAAAATAGGGCTTCCCTGGTGGCGCAGTGGTTGAGAGTCTGCCTGCCAATGCAGGGGACACAGGTTTGAGCCCTGGTCTGGGAAGATGCTGCATGCCGCGAAGCAACTAGGCCCATGAGCCACAACTACTGAGCCTGCACGTGTGGAGCTTGTGCTCCACAACAAGAGAGGCTGCGACAGTGAGAGGCCCGCGCACCGCGATGAAGAGTGGCCCCCGCTCACCGCAACTAGAGAAAACCCTCACACAGAAACAAAGACCCAACACAGCCAAAAATAAATAAATAAATACAATTTTAAAAAGAAATCCTGAATGCTAAAAATAACTTAAAAAAAAACCCCTAAAAATAGAGCTACCATATGATCCAGCAATCCCACTCCTGGGCATATACCCTGAGAAAACCATAATTCAAAAAGACACATGCACCCCAGTGTTCATTGCAGTACTATTTACAATAGCCAGGACATGGAAGGAACCTAAGTGTCCATTGACAGATGAATGGATAAAGAAGATGTGGTCATATATACAATGTAATATTACTCGGCCATAAAAAGGAATGAAATTGGGTCATTTGTAGAGACATGGATGGACCTAGAGAGTGTCATACAGAGTGAAGTAAGTCAGAAAGAGAAAAAAATATTGTATATTAATGCATATATGTGGAATCTAGAAAAATGGTACAGATGAACCAGTTTGCAAGGCAGAAATAGAGACACAGATATAGAGAACAAATGTATGGACACCAAGTGGGGAAGGGGGGTAGGAAGAATTGGGAGATTGGGATTGACATATATACACTAATATGTTTAAAATAGATAACTAATGAGAACCTGCTGTATAGCACAGAGAATTTGACTCAGTGCTCTGTGGTGACCTAAATGGGAAGTAAATCCAAAAAAGAGGGGATATATGTATACATAGAGCTGATTCACTTCGCTGTACAGCAGAAATTAACACAACATTGCCAAACAACAATACCCCAGTTTAAAAAAATACACATATATGTATAATTCAAATAAATAAATAAATAAATATTGAGACTAAATAAAAAACCAGTTGCTTATGTTTTATTTCCTTTATTTCTTTCATAAAAAACTTTCAGGCATTCAGATTTTTTCAGCTATTGAGCATAATGGAACAAATATTCACGTATACATCACCCCATTTAAGAAGTAAAACCTCATAAATACCACTGAAGTCATGGATAAACTGTTTTTTGATCACATTTCCCTCGCTGCTCATTAGAGGTAAACACTATAAATTTTTTTGTTATTTGTTAGTATCAAGAAGTGTGTACAGTTTTACTCTATATGTATAAATCCCTAAGCAATATATTACATATTTTTAACTTTGTATAATTGCATCATACTGTATGTATTTTGGTAAATCTTGCTTTTCCCCATCAATGGGTCTTTGGGATTTCTAATGCATGTAACTGTAACAAATTTATTTTATTATATAAATATCCCATCATGTGTCTATACACACAATGTGTTTATTTATTCTCATTTTTCTGATTAGCATTTAGTTTGTACTTAGAATTTAACTATAAAAATACTGCCCCAAGTCTTTTAGTGCATGCCTCCTTTCCCACAAAGACAGGAATCTTTATAGTATTTATACCTAGAAATAGGATAGATGGGTCTTGGGGCATCCTCCTTCAGTTTTAATAGATAATGCCAAATATCTCCCCTGAGTAGTTAAGACAGTTTATAACCCCATTAGTGCTGTAAAAATTTTCTAATTGCTTCTTATCTTTACCTACACTTGGTGTACTCAAACTTTTTGCCAGTCTGTTGAATCTGAAATGTTTCTTACGTTCTTTTATTTTGCATTTTTCCAATTATTACTGAGAATCTCTCTTCCTGGGTTTATTGGCCGTTGGGTTTTTTCATCTGTGAATTTGCCTATTTGCAGGTCTCATTTGCCTTCTATTTAATTCTTCATATATTTTGGATTTCAATTATCTCTTACTTTTAAACTTTGCAAATGTACTTGCCTATGCTATAATTTATCCATTAATTTTTTTATGTCTTTTGATATTTGACCATTTCTAATTTTAAAATCGTTGAATTTGTTAATCTTTTCCCTATGATTTGCATTTTTTTCTGTCTTGTATGAGAAATCTCTTCTTACACTAAGGTCATAAAGATAATCTATATTTTCTTCTGAATTTCTATGAGCTTGTTTACAAGATCTTTATTCCACCTGGGATTGATCTTTTCGTACATTGCAAGGTTAGGGTACAATTTTATCTTTCCTATGTGGATAGTCACGGTCCTGGAATTGTACTTTCTGTAGCCCATCATTTCCTGACTGATCTGCAAGGGCATCTCATCAAGCTCCTTGAAGAAAACATAGGGAAAAAGATTGTGAACAGTAGCCTTGGCAATAATTTCTTGAATATGACATCAAAAGCACATCAACAAAAGCAAAAATTGACAAGAGAGACTAAATAAAAATAAAAAGCTTTTGCACAGCCAAGGAAACAATCAAAAACAGCAACAGCAAGGCAATGTACAGATTGGAAGAAAGTATCTGCAAACCATATATCTGATAAGAAACTCATACAATGTAATAGTAAGAAAACAAATAACCCAATTAAAAAATGGACAAAAGAACATAGACATTTCTCCAAAGAAGCCATATAAAAACAGATATATGGGCTTCCCTGGTGGCGCAGTGGTTGGGAGTCCGCCTGCCGATGCGGGGGATGCAGGTTCGTGCCCCAGTCCGGGAGGATCCCACATGCCGCGGAGTGGCTGGGCCCGTGCGCCGTGGCCGCTGAGTCTGCGCGTCCGGAGCCTGTGCTCCGCGGCGGGAGGGGCCGCAGTGGTGAGAGGCCGGCGTACCACAAAAAAAAAAAACAAAAACAAAAAAACCCAAAACAGGTGTATGAAAAGGCACTCAACGTTACCAATCATCAGGAAATGCAAACTCAAACCACAATGAGATATTGTCTTACACATTTTAGGTTGACTTTTATTAAAGAAAAAATATTAAAAATGTCGGCAAGGGAACCCTTGTGCACTGTTGATAGGAAGGTAAAGTGGCACAGCTGCTATGGAAAACGGTAGGGCGGTTCCTCAACAAACTAAAAGCAGAACCATCATGTGATCCAGCAATACCATTTCTGAGAGTATGTCCAAAGGAATTGACATCAGGATCTCGACGAGAAATATACATTCCCACGTTCATTGATGAATTGTTCCCAATAGCCAAGGCATGGAAGCAACCTAAATGTCCATTGATGAATGAGTGGGAAAAGAAAATGTTTTTTCATATACATACCATAAAATGTAATTTAACCTTAAAAAAGAAGGAAATTCTGCCATTTCCAGTGACACGGATGAACCTGGAGGATATAATGCTGAATGAAATAAGCCAGACACAGAAATACAAAGACTATGTGATACCACTTACATGATGAATCTAAAATTGTCAAATCCATGGAAGCAGAGTGTGGTATGGTGATTGCCAGAGGGGAGAGGAAAATGGGGAAATATTAGTCAAAGAGTACAAAATTTCATTTATACCAGATGAATAAATCCTAGAGATTTGTACAGCGTAGGGTCTTTAGTTAAGAATACTGCATTGTACATTTAAAAATTTACTGTGGGTAGATCTTATGTTGTGTGCTTTAATCACAAAATACTAATAGTATTAATAATTATGGTAGAAGAAAGAGGAGGAGGAGAAAAAGGAGGAAAAGGGAGGAGGAGAAGTAAGAGGGTTTGAGGAGACTTCAGGAGGTGATGGATAGGTTTTATGGCATAGATTGTGGTGATGGGTCCATGGGTGTTTATTTATCTCCAAACTCATCAAATTGTATATATTAATTATGTACAACTTTTTGTTTATCAAAAAAAGAAAAGGAAATAAAATTTCTTGTGAAATATGCTTTCTTATAATAGTATTATAATTAAGGATATATATATGTTACATACAATAATCGTAAATATATTGTACCAAGGTCGTTTCCCATTTTATTTTGTGGATATTTCATTGGTTGTCTATCTGAGACAGGAAGCATAAGAAATATATGATTTTAATGTGCTTAAATATTAGCCGAATTAAGTTCATTACACAAAGTGAAAAGCATTTGTATGTAGCTGTGTTTTGTAACCTTTGTTTATGAAAAAGATATTGGTCAGTACCATAATCTCTTGGGGAGACTATCCTTTAGCAGTAATATGAAGAACACCTCTTTTAAAAAGCTGATACATTGGGCTCCCCTGGTGGCGCAGTGGTTGAGAGTCCGCCTGCCGATGCAGGGGACACGGGTTCATGCCCCGGTCCGCGAGGATCCCACGTGCCGCGGAGCGGCTGGGCCCGTGAGCCATGGCCACTGAGCCTGCGCGTCCGGAGCCTGTGCTCTGCAGCGGGAGAGGCCACAGCAGTGAGAGGCCCGCGTACCGCAAAAAAAAGGCTGATACATTTAAACATCTCAAGGTCCCACTTTATAATCAAAATAGAAAGTTGTCAAAAAAGTAGTGGAAAAATAATGGCTGGGTTCTTCATAGTCAGAGCTGTGAAGAAAATCTCAGGAGTTTATCCTAGATGATCACCTCTGTTTTACAGATCTAGGTAGTTAAAATAATTGTGATAACTCTAGGTGAATATCTCTACATTTAGGTGCTTACTGGAAATGAGCCTTTTAATCTGCTAGAGGAACACCTCTTCTGGCATCCAGAGCCTCAGCTCGTGAGCTGCAGGTACCCTTAGCTGCGTCCAGGGTCAGAAGGTGGGAGCGGGGGGCACTTCATCAGACTTCCTTGAATATCTATTCCAGTTTCATAAAAGACATTTTAAATAATGCCTTTTGATGAAAATTTAGGTCTTGAGAAAAAAAGCAATTTCTTCTTTCTTGCTCAGTGAATTTCACAGATAGACTTGCCTGCCCTTTGGACTATAACATTTGAACCAAACTAATGATTCTCATGGCTTAAGACTCTAAAAGTTAGGAATAGTGACTTTTCCTTTTCTCGTTAGTGATCTTTAGGTATACCAGTCCACTGTTCCAATGAATACAAAAAAATGTAAGTAGGAAAAATAACTAGGAAACAGGATTTCATAAATAATATTAGGACCTCTCAGTAAGAAAAAAAAATAATAGTAGGAAAAAACAGAGAAGAGAAATGAGGCTGTAGGTGAATAAATATTTCGAGCCTCGACGAGGAAAAGCTAAGGCTAGTCAATTTTCTAAAAAGCAATCTGAGTACATAATCCTAGCAAAAAGTGTTAACAGGAGGTGGATGAATTTTTACAAATATAAAAAGAAACATATGTCCTATGAAGGAATGTGAGCACCACTTAGCAATTTCACAGCACTTTTCATCTTCAAAGAATTTTGCATGTTAACTAATTAATCCTTCCAACACCCTTGTGACGTAAACGTGACAAACAAGGACAGAAGTGAGTCTCAAATGACTAATTTACCAAGCTCACTGGTTGAGAAAGAATTATGAAAGCATGCCAGTTACTAATGAGGAAGATCCTAGGTAGGGATTTTATACAGGATATTGTGTGTGTGTGTGTGTGTGTGTGTGTGTGTGTGTACTTTCCAAAATTTGTTTACAGAAATATAGAGCAAATGACAGAATTTGAAAGAAAGCATTTATCACCCCTTGAGCTCAGTTTATGCTAGACTAGTGTGGACTTCTCAAATAATCCAAATTTAAACCATGCATATTAGCAGCAGTTTGGTATTTGCTTTTTATGCATGGAGTTGATGCATTATTTAGACAATGAGAACCAACTATCTGAAACTTCAGTGGTTTAAAGGGAGTTACACTTGTTAGGGGGTTATTTTCTGCCCAATTCTGTAACATGTAATCTATCAACACATATTCTTTCTTGTTATCCAAACACCAGGACAAGAATGCAAGGCCCAACTAAATGAGAGATCTGACAATTTTAGGCTCTTACTTGCCAACTACTTATTTTGGAAACTTATAACTGAGGCTGTGGTTAGTTTTCTAAAGATCTAAGTCTGTTTCCTTTTTCTCTGCCTGCCTGTGTAATACCGTCTACTATTACCCTGTTGTGACAGCAATATATCTTTCCCCAAACTTGCAGAAGAGAATAGCGGAGCTCATGACCACCCTGGAATGATAATAGCCGTGCCGTGCTGTTGGCACCCTGAGGTGACGGTGGCAGGGAGTCACATTATCCACTTACAACCACAGCCATTCCATTCCAGCTTCACGGGATAACAGAGTGAGTCTCACTGATTACCAATCTGCTAACATAGGCACTAGCCTTCATTCCTTTTCTTGATGATAAAATTTCATTGTGGGCATTATTAGCCTTACTGTGCTGCTCTTAAAATTGTTACTATGACCTTTCAAAAAGTATTGATCCACAAATGCTAAATGGCTAAATATTTCCAAAGGGAAACCTGACTGCCTTTTCTGCACCACAGCTATAAAATTTTCCTTCCAACAAATCAAGACTGGAGGGTACAAAAGGGCTGAGCATTACCCTTCTCTTTCTCAGTGTTAGTTCCAAACTATCATGTGAGTTTCTCTCTCTTCCCTTCCTCCCTTCTTCCTTTCCCCCTCAAATAAGCATAGATTTTCACCTCAGTCCATCATTTCCTTATATCTGGGTAGCAAAAGTCATGTTGATTATTGCCCAAGGTTTTCAAATGTGGTGCAAAGTTGTAGAGACTATTGATTTAGTCATTCAATTACCAAATATTTCTTGAGTACATACTATATGCTAGTCACCATTTTAATCACTAGTGATACAAGAAAGAAGAAAAGTTCCTGCTCACAAAGACATAGCACTTACTAAGGAGGCTGATACTGGGCCCCTCAAAATGAAGAGGCATCCTCTTCTATTTGGTCATAAAATTCAATCATTATACTACATTCCAATCACTGAGATACATTCTGTTGTTTGAAATTGCTTCCTGCATTTTTGTTTTGCTGCTACCTGCGATCATTTTCCTTCTGCTTGAAGAAAAACTTTTTTTTTTTTTTAGTTTCAGTGTACTGGCAACAAATTCTCTGTTTTTGTATGTATTCAAATATCTTTAATTTTTTTGAAGATTTTTTTTCTAGATGTAGAATTCTAGTTTGGCAGTAGCTTTCCTTTTTATTTCATTAAAGATATTCCATTGTCTTCTTGATTTCATATTCTATTGAGACATCAGCTGTATGTCATTATTGCTCCTTTAAAGATAGCATTTTTCTTTGAATGTTTTTTACTATTTTCTTTTGTCTCTGATTTTCAGTAATTTTTCTATGCTGTGACTAGTTGTGGGTATTTTTTGGGGGGGGGGGTTGGTGGTTACCCTGCTTGAGGTCCACAGCTTTTCTAAGATCTCTATCTTGATTTTTTGGTCAGGTTTTGGAAATCCATTCTCTTCAAATATTTTTTTCCTTTATTCCCTCTCTATTCTTCTGAGCCTTTAATTATGTAGATTATAGTTTTTATCCATGTCATATAAATACAGATATAGATAGATAAATATATAAATAGATGTTATATAGAGAGGGAGGCTTGCCCAGAAATACACAAATACATATGCTCATTTCTGTATTATTCTTTCTTTTGCTTTGGTCTCTATGCTTCAGACTGTGTTTTCATCATTTTTCTCTTGATGAGTTCACTAATCCTCTCATGTTGTATACCGATCTCCTCATTAAGCACATCTATCAAAGTCTAAATTTCAGTTTATCACATTGTCAACTCTAGAATTTTTATTTATTCTCTAATAGATTCCAATTCTCTAGTAAAATGTTCTACTCTGTCAATCGTTTTTGAAAAAATATTCAATATAGCCGTTTTAAAGTCCAACTTTAATAACTTGGTTAAATGAGAGTTTATTTCTAGTGTTTTCTCTTGGCCATGATTCCTGGGATGTCTAGTAGATTTTTAATTAAATGACAGCCATTGTGTGGGTTCTGGAGGTTACTGTATTTTTTTCCAAGTAGGTTTACTCTAACCTGTCCTAGAACCATACAGTAGGGTCAGATGACATTAATCAGATCAGGAATTGGATTTACTCAAGGATAGGTTGCAGTTTTTTGTTTGTTTGTTTGTTTGTTTGTTTGTTTTTTGCGGTACGTGGGCCTCTCACTGTTGTGGCCTCTCCCCTTGCAGAGCACAGGCTCCGGACACGCAGGCTCAGCGGCCATGGCTCATGGGCCCAGCCGCTCTGCGGTATGTGGGATTCTCCTGGACCGGGGCACGAACCCACGTCCCCTGCATCGGCAGGCGGACTTTCAACCACTGCGCCACCAGGGAAGCCCTAGGTTGCAGTTTTTGATGGCTAAATCAAGCCCTGGCTGTTCCACACTCCTAGGATATAAACTTCCACCATTCCCACTGAGATTCCAAAGTATTTGCTAGGATCCCTCTCCACTGTTATTCCCAGACTCTCATTTCTGCATCTTGAGCATGGAGCTCTTTAGTCAGTGGAAAATGAGAATATTCTAAAATTTTAAAATCCTTTGTCCTTGGGAGTATCATTATCAGAACTCCATATGGGGTAGATAAAGGGAGCCCAATTAGGAAGTTACAGTAATAGTTTGGTTATGAGCTAATGGAGCCTGATACAGGGAGTTGGCAGTAGGAATATGTATATGAAAGGATGCATATGTAAGCTTTTGTGAAAGAAGAATGGGAGAGTGAACTTGTTGATTATGTGAAGCGTGATGTGTTAAATAAGCTTCTTCAAGATTTCGAGTCTACAGACCTGAGGTATATTCCATGGACCACAGGAAAAGTGAAATTGTAACTTAAAGAGAATTTAGAGATGGAAATACATATTTGAGGGTAATACACACCTAGGAGGTGATTAAAGACTTGGTTAAGGACATACAGAAGAGGAAGAGAACAGGATGGGGAACAGAATCAGAGTGATCACAGACATTGGGGGATGAACCTGGTGACAGCTCAGTTCTCTTTTCACTTAACCAACATGTGCCCCTTAATATCTAAGGCACAATCGCATCAAAGAAAACCATTTTGCATTTAAGTGTAGACAGATCTTAGTGTTCACAGTGGGCTGGAGATGAAGTAAAACATGAAATAATTTTATGATTTCTGGTCTTTATCTCTTCTCGTGTCAGGAGAACTAAAAACTCTATCAGCACGAATCTAGAGACTCTCAGTCCTACATTATTAATGAAAGATGTAGTTAACTCTTTATCCCTTTCAGGGTTGAAATTACAAAAACAGCTTGTTGCAAAGTATACATGGGATTCTTAAATCCAGGAGAGTTTAGGGTACCGGAGGAGAGCAAAGGGAAGGTTGTCGGTGTTGAAAGTAAATATACTCTGTGTCAAAATGCACTGTGGAGCCAGTGGTATGTGATAAGATATGGAGGCTGGCTTTGGAACTCTCTTTGTAAGTGCTAGGGTTGGGGTTTTAATAATATAACAGTTCTTCAGGCTTTCTGACAAGGAAGGCTTGAAAGCATGCAGCACTGTATCAGGCTTATCAGTCAACTTCCAGGACAAAAACAGAAAGAATGCTCTATGTTCATCTTCACGCAATACATTGTCAGTTACAATTACAGAGAAAAACTAACCTCAGTGATCTTTGCAGTATTTAGTAATTTAAGAGCACGCTGGATTTGCAGCCCATCATTTGAATTAAAAGTACTGAATTTGGTTGGGTCTTTTGGTAATTTTTCAGAATTCTATAGCTGACACTGATAGGTAATGTTTTGGCAGAAAAAAAAAGAAGACAATGGGGAAATATGTACTTGAAATATATACTTTGTGACTTCTCTCTGCACCCTGTAAATGTAAATATATATGTCTCCATATAGTTTTAATCCCCCGATAAGAGCAGAGATTTATGGGTGTTTAACTTTGCTTAACAGTTGTGTCCATAAAACCCAGCCTGAGAAAGTTCATAGGCTACTATATTTGAAGATGTAGACTTTTCTCTTTTTTTCTTTTAAAAAAAATTTTATTGAAGTATAGTTGATTTACAATGTTGTGTTAATTTCTGCTGTACAGCAAAGTGACAGTTATGTGTATATATATATATATATTCTTTTTCATATTCTTTTCTGTTATGGTTTATTGCAGGATATTGAATATAGTTCCTGGTGCTATACATTAGGACCTTGTTGTTTATCCATCCTGTATATACTAGTTTGCATCTGCTCATCCCAAATTCCCAATCCTTTCCTCCACCACACCCCCTCCCCCTTGGCAACCACAAGTCTGTTCTCTATGTCTGTGCGTCTGTTTCTGTTTCATAGATAAATTCATTTGTGTCATACTTTAGATTCCACATGTAAGTGACACCATACGGTATTTGTCTTTCTCTGTCTGACTTACTTCACTTAGTAGGATAATCTCTAGGTCCATCCATGTTGCCGCAATTGGCATTATTTCATTCTTTTTGATGTCTGAGTAATATTTCATTGCGTATATATGTACCACATGAAGATGTAGATTTTCAAAAACCTTCTCATCTTATTTTTTCTCAGTCCTTCACTTATCCTCCATTCATAGCTGAATGTGAATGCTCTTGTAAATTTCAAAGCAGGCAGGGGCAAAGGTAGCCAAACTTGTGCTACCCTGAATGACAGCCTGGAAACGTCAGCTCCCTTTTCATCTTTTATCTTTGGGATCACAGGTTGGCAGGTCGTACCAATCAGTCTAGAGCAGTGATTCTTACCTTGGCAGCAATAATTCACTGTGGAGTTTTTTAAAAGTACAGATGCCTGCATCCCACCCAGAGGTTCTGGTTTAATCGGTCTGAGCTGCCTCCTGGATTTTTAAAACTCCCCAGATAGTTATAAAGCACAACCTAGAAGAAAACTCAGGAAATTCAATTCCCTAAAGTAACTCTTATAATTAACTTCTTAGAAAACCTTGCCTGGATTTTCATCTCATAAATAATACTTAATCTTTATGATTCTGTACATAGGTATTGGCTAAACTTATTCAAATATGAATCCAGTGTGCATTTGGGAGTATAGAAAACACATACCCTATTTTATAGGTATTACAGGTAAATGTGCCAGATTTAGCAAATAAAAACAGAGAATGTACAGTTATATTTGAATTTTGGATAAACAGTGAATAATTCTTTTTGTACAAGTATGTCTCAAGCAATATTGAGGGCGTGCTTATACGAAAAACATTATTTGTTGTTTATTTGAAATTCAGATGACGCTGTGTCCTGCTTTTTATCCGGCAGCCCTAATTACAGGACATGCAGAAAATGTTTAGCTGCTCCATTTTAATCAAAGCATTTTTGTTGACTCGTAAACAATCGCCTGTGAAACCATTTTATATTGGTCTGATCCCAGTTAAGACACCCGGAACAAGCAATCTAGGCAGTGTGGCTGAACAATTTAACCCAATTCACTAAGCCTCTTGGCCTACTTATTCATTCAAAACACTCACTTTGTCTAAGATATTTATAGACGAGATCGATTTTAATTTCCTTTACCTCTCGAGCACACAGTTTGTAATTACTCCAACAGAGATTTATCCGCCTTCTCATACAGTTCTGGGGTAAGACCTGCATGCCGGGGGGGTTCACTTCTACTCCAGCCTAAGTTGTCTGAACTGTCTTAATCTGTAGACCAATTTTCTCTACAGCCCCCTAAGGAAGGAACTTGTTGATTTTGGCAGTGTTTACCTTTCCTACAAACAAATTCAACATTTTCCAGACCGGCTGGCTCTTAAAAATCACATGAGAGCTGCGGAAAAACTGCCTAGAGTATGCTTCAGAATTCCTCCCTCCCCCATATTCTAGGAAAAGCTTTACGTTCCTCACAGCTGCTGGAAGATAATCTACGGAGTCAGGAGTATTTAGAATCTGTGGAGAAGGCTGTACAGTTCCCTGAGTTCAGTTCTTTTCTAGAAAGAGAGTAGAAGAATCTGTCAGAAAAAAAAAAAGTTCCAGCCTTCACGAATGATAATACGGACTTCCACATGGAGAAAAGGGAAAAGAACTGATTTGATGTTTGTTTTCTCATAAAGGTTTAACAGTGTCATGTTCCACCTGGAGCAAGAACATGTATGTCATGTGCTTGCGTGTTACTGGCTTTCACTGAGTATTGTCACTCATCTTTGCTTTGGGCAGCTTGAATGGTATAGTGTTGTGTCTTTGCATCGTTTTCATTAGTGAAGGTCATCACCCCCTTTCCATCTCCCCAGGTACCTCCAGCCATCCCTCTCTGTCTCTTAGACCAAAACCCGTTTTGCGTCATGTGTCAGCAGAGTAAACTTTCTTCCATGAAGGAGTCTTCCTTGGCAGGCACTAAATGGAGGCTGGTGTCACTACAATCAAGACAGTCCAATCTATGTTTTGCAAAAAGAAAGTGCATTCGAGTTTCCTCACATCTGCCGTTTATGTATAAAAATTTTCAGATTTCATTGAATATTCTCCTAAGTCTTGTGTGATGTGCTAGAGACTGTAATTCTGTTCATCAAAATTATCTTGATCTGGAAAGTGTAATTTACATTTATTTCCCCTTGATGTAGTTCAGTGTTATCTCTGGTGAACTGAGAGCTATTGATCTATTTAACAAATTATTTTTTTCCTCCAAGTAATAACTTCATTGTTTTCGATGCTTAAAAACCAAAGAGTTCATGTCTCTGGCTCTCAGAGTTTTTCCTCGTCCCTGCCACAGACCTCATCCCAGCCAGGACCTACCACCTTTGTTCGAGATCTCTTCCTGCCAGCTTCCACTTGCGGTGTCCTGTGGGAATGCACCTTTGCCCCAATTTGTTTCTTGTCTCTTCTGTTTTCTCTTGCTTTGTTCATTTTTTTTTTCCAAGTTCAGACCCCTCTACCAGATGTCTCTTACAATCTAGACCAACTTTTTGGGGTGTGTTAAGACTCCCCCCCTTTTTTCCTATTCCTGCTCTTATTCTCTAATTTTGCACTGAAATGGGTATTTCCTTTCTCCTCCATGTGTCTTCTTTGTTGGATTAATTCCTTTCCTTCTTCAATGCCTCCTCCTTACTCAGAAGTGTTGTTAACAATGAAATTTACTGTTCTAATTCTTTGGCTTATTTTTTGCCATTCAGGCCAGGTCCTGGCTCTTCTTCGCTTCTGTCACCTAGATTAGATTGATTACAGGGAGAGGAAGGTAACTGATTGGCAATTCACTACTTGGGCTGTTCTAAATGTTGGAACCAAGCCTGTAACACTTTGATTTAATGCTTCAGAATGAACTTGAATCTTGGCCAAACTCACCAATTATTTGGCTTCAGTGTACGAACCTGAGCTGCATTTAGCTTCCCCTCCTGTCCCCTGGGTCCTGGACTGGAATCTCTGGGTGAAAGCAGAGCTGGTCTGTGCTTGGGGCTCAGCGTGGCTGCTAGCCATGGTTTGCAGTAAAGGCAGGGGTGGGAATGGGAAAAGGAAAGGTGTACAGTCTCCTCTGACGCTTTCTCAGAATCCCTCACCCCGTTCTTAAACAAAGCCTTATAGGCACTGAAAGTTTCAGATTTTTAGTTTTTAAATTATTGGTCGTGGAAGTTAGATAAGCGCTTTAGTACGCTCCATGTTTTTTGGCCATTCTTTGGAAGCATGGTACTCGATACAGGTTTGAGCTTTTGTGCTTGTTTGATACTAGTTGATACAATAAGTGCTTCAATATCAAACAGAAATGAAAGCTGCGTTTCCCTTGCCACTCCTGAAAACTCTACCGTGGCCCTCTACTGTGTGTATTTAGGAACTGAGAGTTTAGAATCAATCCTCAGATCCCACAGAACCCCTAACTTCAGATATTGTCACCGTGTTTCCTAGGGTATAACGACACTTTTCCCGCATGGAAAATGAACTGGGCTGACTCTGTCAAAGAGCTGTATCTTAGACGGCCACTGAGAGAAGATCGGCAATTTCAAGACCGAGCCCCCTGGGTTGTTCCGAGGCCGCGGCGACCACCCCAAGATGGGGATGCTGAAGAGGAGTGTCCTGCTGGAGGACGTGACCATCAACTGCAGCAGGGACTCCGAAGTACCCGAGCCTCTGGTAGGTCACCGGTGGAAGGAGGTGCGGTGCGACCGCACAGTCACGTGGCTGGCGGCGTGGACAGAGAACGGGCAGAACTCCATCAAGTACACCATGCTGAACCCCAGCTCCAAGCCAAAGGGGGAGAGAGATTGGGAGAAGTATGAAGTGGCTCAGCGCTTGAAAGGAGTCTGGGCGAGATCCGTTCTCAGTACCGGGCCGACTGGAAGTCCCGAGAAATGAAGGCGAGACGATGCGCTGTGGCCCTTTATTTCATCGACAAGCTGGCGCTGCGAGCCAGGCACGAGACGGAGGAGGGCGACGCGGCTGACACAGTGGATGGCTGCTCCCTCCGCGTGGAACACGTCCAGCTGCACCCAGGGGCCGGTGGCTGCCCGTACGTCGTGGAATTGGACTTCCTGGGACAGGACTCGATCCGCTACTACAACAGAGTGCGGGTGGAGAAGCCGGTGTACGAGAATCTGCAGCTGTTCATGGAGAACAAAGGCCCTGGGGATGAGCTCTTTGACAGACTGACCACCGCCAGTCTGAACAAGCACCTGCAGGACCTGATGGATGGCCTGACGGCCAAGGTGTTCCGGACCTGCAACGCCAGCCTCACCCTGCAGGGCCAGCTGAGAGCACTGACCAGAGCTGAAGACAGCATAGCCGCTAAGATTCTGTCTTACAACCGAGCAAATCGGGCCGTTGCCGTTCTCTGCAACCATCAGCGGGCGACTCCCAAGACCTTCGAGAAGTCGATGCAGACTCTTCGGTAGAAGATTGCGGCGAAGAAGAAGCAGGTGGCCGAGGCCAAGGCACAGCTGAAGAAGGCAAGGGCCGACCACAAATCCAGAGGGGACAGCAGGTCCAAGAGCTTCCTGGAGAAGAGGGGACGGCTGCTGGAGAAATTGGAGGAGCAGCTCGGGAGACTGAGCTTGCAGGCCACAGACAAGGAGGACAGCAAGCAGGTGGCCCTGGGCACGTCCAAGCTCAACTACCTGGACCCCCAGATCAGTGTCGCCTGGTGTAAGAGGCTTGGGGTGCCCGTGGAGAAGATCTACAACAAGACACAGAGGGCTCTCGACATGGCAGGCAAAGACTTTGAATTCTAAATGAGCATCTCTGTGCCTCATTGGAACTTATTTTTTTTCACCATTAAAGCAGATGGGAGAATTTGTACAAAAAAAAAAAGAGCTGCCTCAGAAGGCACACATCAGGTCCCTGCAAACTCAGGGAGCCCACCCTCTTGTTGGTGCATGTCTGAGGCCACAGATTTCCGTGCTGCCAAACAAGTCGGTGGGGACATTCTGGTAACTTGACGGTGATTTTTATGTGGAAGGATGTTAAGAGCCTCCCAGATGCAATTCAATCAGACCAAGAACCATGTTAGACAATTCTGCCAAATTTATACTAATGTAAAGTAAGCTAGGTGGCTGTTCACTCCTTATCATTATTTTTGTAACACTTGATCTAAGTCAAAAGTTTAAGAAAAGAGTTTGCCCCTTCCTCCTCTCCTCCCACCTTCATGGCCTTTGTTCCGACAAAATGACATTGATTTAGGATCCGTTAGATTAACCAGTTGCTTCTCAGACAAACTAAAAGTAATCCCGAGCTGATTTTACCATCTATTGGTTTCCAAACAAGTTTGACAAAACCCATGAATTTCCATGGAGAAACTCAACTTCTCTGTGTAGATGCTTTGACCTGTACACAGAAGCTGGCTCTTTGTAACCAATTGCCTTGTAATATTTGAAGGTTTAAAAAGTCTGCCCAAATGTGGGGAAAAGTTAAGCATCAATTTAAAAAACTAGGGAAAATTTTGAGCTCACTTACAAAAACATATTTTGAGCACAAGGTAAAGAAACATTTATATATTATGTACATAATACACAAAATAGTGAAACCCTGGAGAAGCTACAGGTAGACATTTAGGGATCAAGAATTTTGATTTATTTCTTAGGAAATGCAAGACTCTACACATGTTTATTTGACATGTGTTCTAAGAATGTAAATGTTGGATATGGTACGATAATCTCAGGGCAGCCACAGGAGGAAATAAGAATGAGGCTTAGAAGGAAGAGTTGATTATACACACAGGTCCTAGAGCGCCACCACATGAGATGCAGGGCCACAGGGGAAGCACCAGGTTTGGGTCAGGCGGGAGAAGACAGGAACAACGGGAAATTCCAGCTCATCCTTTATTGGGATTTCTGTGAGAAAAGCAAGACAAATCAGAGTAAAGAGTTTAGGTCTGGATAATTACAGGAAAGCCTGGGCTATAGGATGGTGTCTCGCTGGTGGTACCCGGCCCAGGGATGACTTGGAGCTTGGTTTGTGAGAAATAGATAAAGGAGTGGTTGAGGCCATAGACTTGGATTGGTTGGTTTGCACATGAAAAATGTGTTCCCAGCTCAGCACGTTGTTATCTTTAAGAAATGGGTTTCTCTTTTGGCCAGAAAGCTTTTGAATGTGTCAAACCATCATACAATACAGAAAATGAAGAAACAATTAATACAGTATCTTTAGTCACTTTCACACTAAGTTAAGTGCTATGAATATTTTATGTATAAGACAGTCTCTGTATTTCAAAATCCCAAACTACGGAACGAGGACATTTATAAGGGAAATGTTGATCATCTAGGAGAAAGAAGAGACGATCCTATAATATATTTCTTAATAAAGTAGGAGGGGATAAGACCCATAGCGCACAGGGTGCTAAGGGTCTCAATTCCAAGGAGATGCTGCTCCACTGGTGTACACACTAATTAACTTAATAAAATATTACCAGTAATTTAAAAAACTTCCTAAATTCCCATCCTTAATAACATTCTTACCTCTACTCCCAGAGTTAAGTAACTTTTGTTACTATCTTTCCTTTTTTTAAATTTTACTTTACAAAGTCTGAAAAGATATTTTAAGACAATTTTTTAGAGCAGTTTTAGGTTAACAGCAAAATTAAGAAGTTATAGAGTTTTCCATATGCCCCCGGTTCCTGCACTTACATAGTTTCTCCCATTATCAACATCCTCCAGCAGAGTGGTACGCTTGTTATAATTGGTGAAGCAACATCGACACATCATAATCACTCTAATCCATAGTTTTACCTTAAAGTTTAGTCTTGTGTTGTACCTTCTTTGGGTTTGGATAAATGTATAAGGATGTGTAGTCATACTATAGTATCATACAGAGTATTTTCATTGCCCTAAAAGTCCTCTGTGCTCTGCCTATATACCCTCCCCCGCCCCAAACTCTGGCAACCTCTAATCTCTTAACTGTCTCCATAGTTTTTTTTTCTTCTCTTCCAGAATGTCATACAGTTGTTATCATTCAGCACGCAGACTTTTCAGATTGGCTTCTTTCACTTAGCGATACGCGTATAAAATTCCTTCCACCATTCATCAGATATAATGGATTTAGCACCAAGTATCATCAAACTCTGGGTTACCAATCAAAAGGTAATTTATTATTTCTCATAATGAAAAAAAAGGGGGGGTAGGGTACCCAGTAAGGTCTGATTAGTACTTTCCACTGAGTCTGTATTCCACTATCTCTGCTTTTGGCTTCATCCTATAGTTGGTTTCCTCTTGTGATCACAAATGGCTGTAACATATCACCTGGAGACAATAGTAACTAGTGGCGGAAAGGGGCTTACCTTTACATCTCTTGTGTCGGTAGGAAAGGACAGCTTCTCATGCTCGGAAAGATTTTCTCCTGTGGTTCATTGGCCTGATTTTGGCCACCTTTTTTTTTTCATACCAACCCTTGGCAAGGGTTACTTTCTGACCGCTGGACTCCTTAGACTCCTCCAGACCCACTGGATCGGATGATGGGGTCAGCTTCCTTAGAAACACTTGGCTATGTGGAGGAAGACTGGATATCTTAAAATATATGCTCTTAGGAATCAGAGAAATTTCCTGCAACCAACAGGGCACGTCACACTCCTGTTTTCATTTATGGAAATTCCTGCTTTTACTAGTCATATAGAATGTCACACATGGTCGTATCGATGAGCACATTTGAACAGTTAATAAGATTGAGCTGAGATTAGGACACAGGGGCTGTGTTAGTGATGCATGTTTGCCTTTGGGGCAGCCCAACATAATACTTAGGAGCGTCGGCTCTGAAGTAAATGCCAGCTTCACATAGCTGTACGATCTTGGGCCGGTTAAACCTCGCTTCTCAAAGCTTCCATTTCCTCACCATAAATTGCAGATAATGATAGTAGTCATCTCACCTGGTTGTTAGAAGGATTAAAGAGATAATGCGTATACCACGTGTTCGAAAATACCTATCATATTTTAAATGTTCAACACACCCAAGACATAATATCTTATTATATTTATTTTTGCACATCTTAGGCTCTCAGTACCCACTGGTGACTGAAAATACTAAAACAACTACAAAGACAAACAAACAAAAGCAACATAGAATCATATTAGCAAGTGACATCAAAAAGAAAAAAAATAACATCTCATCCTGCACAGGTTCTCTGACTACCAACAGAAGCAGAGACGGGCCCTGCTGGAGGACTGTTTCCCTAAGTTGGGCTTGTGATAAATTCCCACAGATTAAAGTCAAGGATGTTTTCACAAAGATCACCAAACATAGGAGAAGGCAAGCCACTGCAAGTTAAGGGATGGAAGGATGGATGCTTTTAGATTCTCATATCTGCAGAATGGCCTTAACAGACAAGGGCAACAGAGAACAGTGTACATTGATGCAACAGAAGTCACAGAGACCAAAGGAACGGATCCCAGGAACATACCCACGCACGTAGGGAAATCTGATGGACAGAGTCAGCGTCGCACATTAGTGTGGAAAGGAAGGTCGCTTAACAAATCAAGCGCTCAAAATAAGCTATCTCAGTGCAGGGGAGAATGAAAAGGGGTCCCAGTTCACACCATCATGTGCAAATATCCACCTTGAATAGACTGAGAACTTAAATGTTCAAAGCTGAGCCTGCGCTCCGCAACGGGAGAGGCCACAACAGTGAGAGGCCCGCGTACCGCAAAAAAAAAAAAAAAAAAGTAGATGTTAGCTTAGCTATGAGGGTATAAGAAAAAAAGTAAGTAACTGAGAAAGACATAATTATAATCAGGTTCCAGATATACCTATGTCCACAAAGGTGGACAGTACAGATTCTAGACTTTAAGTCATTCTTCGGTGGCAGCCTATCAAAAAATCTTGGGGCCAGGAGGTGAGTTTTTTTAATGTTGATCGAATGACAGTAAATACACTTTGATTTATTCTTTAAAGGAAGCGGCACAGGGTTTTATTATGGGGCTCCCTTACATAGTAATAACATTTCACATTATTCACCTTCAGAAGACAAAATACAAAACAAATTCTTGTATTAGGTAACGGGTGAACAATGGCTGATTTGAATTAAAATTTATTTAAATGTCATTTCTAAAAGACAATGCATTTCCAGGCAGATCTCATTTGCAATTTCAGAAAATCATATCTTATTACATAAAGATAATCTTGAGTATCAAGATCAATGCCCAGATGGATTTGGTCCCATTTTGACATCACAAGTCGTAAGGACCCTGATTCATGTAATAGGCAAACGAATGGCATTTTCTGATACTTTTAAAGTCAGAATAATGACTGAGGGGAGCTGCCCAAAATTCTGCCAGGCAAAGGACATATTGGAGTGGGGACTGGGGGGTTGTGGACCGCTTACCGGTGAACCTGAGGACAAAATTCAGCCCCTCCTCCCAAAAAGGAAGATAAAAGTCTTCAGACAGGCATTCTCTCTGGCCTCCTGGCTCAATAATTTATGTCACCTGAGGGTATTTAAGGTTTGTGCCACGGTGTTTCAGGCTACTGCTGAAAAGATTCATTAACTGTGTCTCTTAGGTCACTTGTGTTTACGGCTGACTATAGGGGTCTTTACTGTAAGGGTCTCTCATACACTGATCAGATTCTATTACAGTGTCTGGGAAAAACTCATTCACAGTCTTTCTGTTGATGAAAGATTTTTTTTTTTAATTTTACCACAGGTACTTTAACATGTATCAAATCAAGAGTCTCTAATGATTCATAATTCTCCAAGGTCAAATTTTTTCACCCAACCTTATCTTCCCTACAGTAATCTTCATGAGAAGTTGAAACATATGTAGGTCTGCCTTGATTTAGGGCATGGATTTAAGAAGACATATGGTAAACAAGCCAACACTGGGTCAACAAACATATATGCCAGGATTTATCCATTTAAAAAACTTTTTCATTAACCCTGGCAAAGACAGGGTTTCCGTGGCCTTAATGCACAATGACTCATGCTTTTAACTACCTGTAGATTGTTCCCTAGCCATGCAGACTCCTGTCCATTCTTCAAGCGAATAGTACCAGATTGACAAATTACTCCCATACGTATGCTTCTTGTTAAAATTTAAAAAAAGAGAAAAGAGTGAGTATATGGGGACTTCCCTGGTGGCGCAGTGGTTAAGAATCCTCCTGCCAATGCAGGGGACACGGGTTCGATCCCTGGTCCAGGAAGATCCCACATGCCACGGAGCAACTAAGCCCGTGCACCACACCTACTGAGCCTGTGCTCTAAAGCCCACCAGCCACGACTATTGAGCCTGCATGCCACAACTACTGAAGCCCGCGCACCTAGAGCCCATGCTCCGCAACAAGAGAAGCCACTGCAAAGAGAAGCCCTGCGCACCACAACTAAGAGTAGCCTCTGCTCACCACAATTAGAGAAAACCCGCATGCAGTAACAAAAACCCAAAACAGCCTAAATAAGTTAACTAATTAATTTTTAAAAAAAGAGTGGATATATCTATACATATAGCTGAGTCACTTTGCTGTACACCTGAAACTAACACAACATTGTAAATCAACTATACTCTAGTGAAAATTTTAAAAAAGAAAAATGATAAACATTTCAATGAACATATCTTCATAGATAAGATCATTATAAATATAGTGAAAACATCCAAAATATAATATGAATTCATTAGCTAAGAACCTAAAATCTCTCAACCAAATCAGTTGGGTTTGGAGGGTGCTTGAAACTGCATTACTTGGCAATGTAGTGAGAGGAGAGTAACTTTTTTCTTTAGCTTTGCTGTCTCTTTTCATCAAAAGGAGACATTTTTCATATCGGAAGAACAGGACTTTACCTAATTTTCTCTTATTTCATAAGCATCGTCTTTCAGGGTAATTCTGAAATTGGCCACCAAACAAACGTCAAGCATTAAAAACATTTTTGTTTGATTTGCACTCTTTTTTAATTGATTCTAGCCAAGACCTCGCTCTTGTTTAGCTGTAAATAATTTGTCGATTTTCTTTCAAAATGTCCATGATTTTTGAAAACAAAATGACATGAGTTATGCTCATAGGGTTATGCTCAGGGCAATTCATTCTCTTCCTCACAATAACGTAACACATATTTCACATAAGCCTGGAAACTTACCTTCCTCCCTGCTGCTTAGATCACCCTCACACACAGGTAGTGGCTGCATCTTCCCTGCAAGGGCACTGTGGTCACTGTCTTACTGGGCTGATCCCGACACCTGATTTTCTCAGTATCAGCACTACACTTAAAACTTGCCATCTTTATCTGCTAACCCTATTCTCATTTGAAACTATGTTTTTCAAAATAATTTCACTTTAAAGATGTCAAGTGAAACATGATGCAAAAATCACAAACCTTAGAATTTTCCGTAGTTTGGACTTACTGAGGGTCAGCCTGGGGTGAGAAACGAATTAAATACAGTCAGTATACATTTTGTTGATCAATTCTAAAGTTGACTCGGTTTGTGGGATCTTGTGTTGTTTTCTGAAATTTAATAAATGGCATTAAAATGAAGAACACATTTTAAATTCCAGTTTGCAATTCTCCACCCACTTTCTAAGACATCAGACAGGTCACCATGTCTCCATCAGCTATGCAAGTCAGCCTCCAACTTTTCAAATCCCCTGCTACATATAAAATGTTTTTGCTTTCCCAGCTTTCACAAGGAAACAAACAAACATTTATGCTGGCTGGAACAAAAAAGTGGGAATTTTGCAGAAATACTTTTGATAGAGTATCTCGAAATTTCAAACACTTAAACATGCTGTTTCTCTAGGACTACAGTGAAAAGTTGAGAAGTTGCTTCACATTCAGCCTGACTGACGTGCACCCTGGCCTATGAAAAAACACCTCGAGGAATATGTGTCCCTCCCTGAGAGAGTGAGCTTTAGAGGAGAGTATAACCTTTAGAATCAAGCTATGGAAAGTCTGAATTCTAGCTAAGCTGCTTTCTTGTTATGCGATTGTAGGTAGCACACTTCAGCTCTCTGGGCCTAATGTTCTTATTTTTTAAAGATTGACTGAGACAACATATGTGAAGTATGGAATGATTTCCCCAGCATATAGTAAGTGTTCAATAAATTTAAGCCATCTGTTACTATGCAATTTATGTGTTCTGGAAGAATCCTCTTTTAATACCCTGCTGATCCCTCAATACATATTTATTGTTTATTCTTTATATGAGCAAACAGATTGAAATTGGTTATTTTTGAAAAATTAAATTTAATTGCTATGTTCTAATATAACCCATGACATGCTAGGTAGGTGTCACTATTTGGAAACCGATGGCATCAGGTTTTGGGTTTGAGTTGTGACTTTCTTTTTCTAGGATTGCAATAATTTCTAAGTTACACCCACCCATTCACAGCATCATGGACCCATTTGTAGGGAAGTAGCATAATTCTTTTGTAAGAAGTTAAGTTTTGCAGTTTGAGAAATCCCCCAGTAAGAACTGCTGACAGCTTGAGTGGGCAAAGGAAAACCCAATGTGAAAAGGCGGCTGTTTGATTGGACCGTGGCACCTTCCCTTCTGGAAGTGTCATGACAGACAAATGCTGGGATATCTGCTCTCAGGTTTTGTTGTATCCTGTCTTACAACTGACATAAAATGACGTCTCTAATCCGTGTGCACTTAGGGTTACAGACCTGTATGTCAAAATAAAAGCCAGCAGGGGAGGCTAGGAAGTCTTACTAAACATCCTCTTTCTCTGATCCACCGTCCCTGCCGACTGGCCGGTCCACACCTGTGGCAGCTCCATTCTGAGAGGTGAGAGCAGCTGGCTCCCAGCACGTGTAAGTCCAGCTTGGGCTGGTACGGATCCTTAATGAGCTGTCAAGTGTCACAAGAGCATTTCAGGAAAAAAGAAATATATGTGAATGTCCTATGTTTTGTGAATCTTAATACTATAATAACATATTGAAATGTTTGTGATTTTCACAGGCAAGTCGGGGAAAAAAAGTTTTCTTTTGTCCTTTTTGTTATCCATACGATCAAAGCGAGCGGCACGGAGATAATTCCAGAGTGCACAGTGCCAATGTTATTTTCATTTGTCTTTGGAATGCTGTCTGTGGTTTTCTTTGGGCTGTAGATTTTTTTTTCAGGTGAGATTTTTTTTTAAATTGTATCCATTTTCCAAGCTTGGTAACTGCCCTGGGTTGGACCATAATGGCAGATCAATCTGCCCAAAAAACTTTTGAAGGCAAACCTGCGTGGAAATCACTAGTAACGATAATGATGACGGTGTTGGTGCCTGCTGCCAAGGTCTGTTGATCCCTCACCATGTGCCTGGACTTTTTGATGACTCTTGTTTTCTCACCTGTCAAAGGAGGAGGACAATAGTGTCTACCTCGAGGGTTTGCTGTGGAAATCGAGTACACATAGAGCACGCTGGACATAGGAAAGCACGTTAGCTGTTCTTATTGTGTGTGAGCTCATGTCATCCTCATGGCAATTATGTAGGGTCGGTATCATCACTGACACTGTCTCTCAGATGAGGAAACTGAAGGGCGGATGAAGTAATTTCCCCAAAGTCACAATATAAATGGCAGAGCCAGGAGTAGAACCCAGGTGGTCCGACCCTTGACTAAACCTGCTCATATTGTTTGAGTTTCTCTATTTTTTTTTCATGATCAAGAATGAATTTATTATAAAATTATAAAAGAAAAACAGATATATTTGTTCAAAGCTTTGAAACTTTCATATGGCAAAAGATATCATGAACAAACTCAATCAAAAAACTAAAAATTTAGGGAAAATATTAAATAAAGAGGGTAATTACACTTTATACTATAAAGAATTCTTTTTTGTTTAAGACGGTAAAAAAATTTTTTTTGGCTGTGCCACGTGGCATGTGAGATCTTAGTTCCCTGACCAGGGATCAAACCCGTGCCCCCTGCAGTGGAAGCGCGAAGTCATAACAACTTGACCTCTAGGAAAGTCCCATAAAGAATTCTTAAAAGTTGGTAAGGCAGATATGAACAACCAATAGAAAAATGGGCAATTAAGTGGCTATTTACATAAGAGAAAATTCAAATTTTGGGGGAAAAAACATTAAGTAGAAGCTAAAACTCAGAGATTTGTAAATTAAAGTAACAATGAACTATCATTTCACACCTATCAAGACTGGCACACCCTTAAAAGACAGATTACAGCTATTATTAATGTAGATGAACCAAAAAGTGTATTCTCATGCATTGCTAGGGTAAATGGTTAAAAAAAAGACATTTAAAACAAAAACTAGCATTTCTGTAAAACATATATGTTAAACGTTAAAAATATATCTATTGATAATTACCTGTGAATACTACCACTGAGTATCTCAGAGTTTCTCTCTTTTCCTGGGCAAGCATCATAATTCCAGAAATTAAGGACTTAGACTTCTTTGTGTGTCATCTGATTAAAGCTCATGGGGATCTCTGATTAACTGAATGTATGGATTTGGTCAAGTTACTAGAAGCCCTGGCATTTTAATTCCAATGAGGGAGATGAACTATGATTTCGAAGGATCTTCCTGACTGTGAACATTCTAGAAGCCTAAGAAGTTTACACTCTCTCAAGCAATTCACCTGGTTTCTCGGACCTCCAAACAAGGGGAAATCGGTTTAAATTGTACCAGAAGGATTTTTTTCTTTTGTAAGAATGTTCTCTTGGTAATAAGGTAGTGAACACTGAAAAGAGAAGCTTTTCAAGCTCCTCACTTAAAGCTCTGTGAGAAGAAGGTGGGCCGCATCACTTGGAGCTGTCAGTGGCTCTTAACGCGTAGACGCTGGGCACTGACTAGGTTATGGGTTTCTTGTAGCTAAATGGTTCTATTTTTCAACGGTGTTAGCTCCACAGTAACTGTTAGGATGGACGGTCCTAGTCAAATAATTAGCCTCAGAATCAAGCTGTGAGATTAGTACTGGCTGAGGGAAGCAGGCAGAGGCTGTCCTCAGCATCCCATGCGCCAGAGAGGCAGGTGTGTGGGTACAGGGCACTCTGTGGGCTGTGGGAGGAAGGAAAGATGCCAGTGGAATCGGCTTTCGTCCAGGGTTACATTGTGAACCAGGCTGGGTTTTCTCGGGTGTCTCCAGCCACACTGGATGCTACCCCACTCTCCTCAAGGAACTCATGGTGCTCAGGAGTGGCGATCCCCCTGCAGCATGGAGTTTTGACCTTTCCTTCCTTCCTTCCATCCCACATCCATGTCTTCAGGTCCAACGCTGTATTTTTTGTGTGTGTGTGTGGTATGCGGTCCTCTCACTGCTGTGGCCTCTCCCGTTGCGGAGCACAGGCTCCGGACGCGCAGGCTCAGCGGCCATGGCTCACGGGCCCAGCCGCTCCGCGGCATGTGGGATCTTCGCGGACCGGGGCACGAACACGTGTCCCCTGCATCGGCAGGCGGACTCTCAACCACTGCGCCACCAGGGAAGCCCCCAACGCTGTATTGAGAAAGGCTCCAGGGAGGTTTAACGTGTAGCATTTCCAGGTAGCATCACTGCTTTCTAGTTCCTTTGGATACGTAGCTCAGAATTTAACCCTGGGGGAGAGCTTTAGACAAAGAAGCAAGACCTTCCTATGTGGAATGTTTTCTCATGATAGAGGGAAGAGATGGCTCTCACCCCACCACGGCCAAGGGCAGTCTGGCCTGGAATGGGGAGAGTCAGAACTCCATGGGGAAGATCGATTGAAAAATGTGGGAGAGTCAACATATTAGATAGACATTTTGAATATATATGGTTGTTATAAATTTTTAAAGAAATTTTTAAGACATGATGTTCAGGTTATGTGCCATGATTTCTACAAGTTATTTAAGTTAATCACAGTCGTGGCAGTGATAGAATGAGACAAATGGGAGTTAATGTAATCAAAAATAATACAATTTTAGTGGTAGTGATTAAAACCGAGAATCCCTTATACCAGGCACACTCATTAACATCCTAACTAGCGAGGTAACGAAACATATTCATTTAAAATTTAAAAAAAATTATCCAAATATTTGCATTTCCATTTTTTTTAGAAAAATAAGTCCACACTACATGTATTATTTCTTCTCCTTATTTCAGTTTGTTCTTATTAATATACATGAAAAGATGGTACCATGAATCTGTATTATTCCAAACAGAGCTGAATTTTCCCTTTTACTTAAAAGATGCTTTGTTTCAGCTCAGGGCAGCTTGCAATTAATTTCTGAGAACTTACGATCCTCTTAGACTTCTGTAATATATTTTGAGTAACATCACAGGAGAAGTCTTTTTTGACATATAACTATAACTTGCTTCCCCAATTTTATGGTATGCATTTCCCGTTATGTGACGAGCTGGTGGGCTCTCTTGCTTATCCACTATTTCTTAGGCATTCTGTCACACATTATCCTATTTAATCTTCACAAAAGCACTGCAGGTTAAATAACACTGTGTCTGCTTTTCGGATGAGGAAGTTATAACTCAATAAATAAAGTGAGTTACTCATGATGCCACAGCATGTACACGATGGGAAAGGATTCAAGGCTGGACAAAACGCTCGTGTCATTTTGGTCTCTGAGGAAAATGAGCTTAAGAATCTCTCTTATGTCTGTGCGAGTTCTTTCTGAGGCTAGCAGGACCAGCTCTTTGGCTTGTACATCAGCACTACTGGTCAGGAAGTCTCCAACCACATCCAATAAACAAAATATTTTCTCCTTTGGTTGGATAATAAAAGAAGACACATTTGTTTAAATCTGTTTTCTAGGACTCATAACTACCATGTAAAGGTTTATAAAAGATCTAAGATATGACACTTAGCTGGATGTCTACGGTTAAGATTCATCAGGGGTGGAGCAGTCTGGGTGAATTATATTTTACTAACTGAAACTTATGCTTTATTTCCAACATAATCTCAGCTTTTGCTTTTTATTGCTGTCTGTATCTGTCCTGACATTGCCATCATCTCTCAGCAGAATCAGCATTTATTGAGTTCCTAATACTCTATAGGTTTTCTGAGATCCCCTTGGCTTCTGGCATGGATTACTGAATAATCTGAATATTTTGAATCTATTCAGTTCTGGAATCAAGTCCTTGAATGTCTGTATCAGAGCAAATGTAACTTTTGGAGGTGACCTAGGATTGCTCTTAGGAGACCTTCATAATAGCTGGTTTCTTTTGAATCTTTTGCTATCGTTAGGATGTGTTACTTAATCCCCTTCATGTCTTCTTCTACCCTGGTCCCCAAATACCAGCTTGTCTCCCATGAGCTGAGCCCAAACCGAGTGATTACTTAATATAAACCATGGTTTTATTGGCTTTTTGCATTTCTAGATTGGTTGTGATGAAGATGACCTTCCAGTTAATTTGTGTCGTCATTTTTTTGCCTCCAAAATACCATCAATCCCAACATTACAAATCTTATTAGGTGACGTTGAGTTGAAAAATCTAAATAATTTGTGTAGCGTCTGAAAATATTCTGTTATTAAGGGTCGGGCGTATGTAATCATCTAATCCTGAAGACTTTATGACATTATGTGCTGATATTTTAATGATACTGTATTTTACGATTATTTCATGAAAGTCACAACATTCTCACTTACTGGTTCTGAAATGTCTTGTTTAGATAGTTGTAAGAGTAGAATAGATGATTAACCATATGATTGCCGCTGTCTTAACTGTGTCTGTGTCATTAACATTTTATCAACATATATTACTCTTTCCCCAGAAAACCCAGTGAAATTTCCACACTTATCTCTCCAAAGATATCCTAAAGTGTATGGTAAGGATCCCAGGAGAGAGAAGTGTTGGGTAGGACATCCACAGTAATAAAACAAACACTTTATCCAGTTATTCAGTTGAGGCAGCTCGTGTGTCCTACAGAAGCCCATGTAAGTGACCTGCAGCAAACCCAGGGTCATACCTCCACCCCAAACCACTGGGCTTGAGATGGCTGGGAAGACTCCATGATGTGCAGTCACAATGGCTTTGTCCACATCACGCAGGGGCCACTACAGGTGGTCTGTAGAGCTTGCTTCCATAGGCAGTGCTTAATAATTAGGGGTTTAAGAACATACTCTTGTTTTTCTCTCTGTATTTTTGTACCTTCATTTTAATTAACTTCTTCTTTTTTTTTTTTTTTCTTTTGCAGCACGCAGGCCTCTCACCGCTGTGGCCTCTCCCGTTGCGGAGCACAGGCTCCGGACGCGCAGGCTCAGCGACCACGGCTCACGGGCCCAGCCGCTCCGCGGCATGTGGGATCCTCCCATCTTCCCGGACCGGGGCACGAACCCGCGTCCCTCGCATTGGCAGGCGGACTCCCAACCACTGCGCCACCAGGGAAGCCCCTAATTAACTTCTTGATCCATTTTCCAAGTCCTTCTAATCCCAGATTCGTAACTGATATGTATGAGCCCAGGACTATTGCTCTGGGAGGTAAGTGAGTACCGAGATATTATCAGCTTTTCAGTGGAAATTACGTGGCTTGGAATCCAAGCTTTATTACATTTAATTCAGTTCACAATGAGGCTGAAAGTAGAGTTTTAAGTCACCTAGGAACACTTAGAAAACACATGAGACACACTATAGAAATATACTTGTTGAAACAAACCAGGCAATAAGCTTCCATTTAGTTTGTAGAAAGCTGGTGCTGTCATTCTGGCCTGGCAACCTTGTATCACACTTGTTACTGTCATAGACAGGAACTTTCTAGAAGCTCTAGACAGTGCATATACACACAAGCCTCTGTTAGTTTCTTACCTATTTAAGAGAGTTGATATCTGGTTAAAGTAAGGCATATTTATAAATCTTTGTAAAATCTAAACAATAGCATTTGAAATTTTGTCCTTTCTCCATCTGTCTCCATTCCTTGTTCCCCATGCCCTCTGCGTGGTTAGTTGGAGGCATGTATTTCCCTCAGCAGCCCTATAACTGTGCCTTGTCTTCGTGAACTGTTCAGGAAACTGGAAATATGTAAGAATCATGAAAAATATTTTTTTTTCTTGAAGGAACCGGAGGATAAAAGTACCAAAAAAGAAAAAAAAACCCACCCAAATCTAATCATTATTATGGCCCCATTTTGTGGTTTTTAATGATCGCAGCTTGTTGCCCCAAGTCCTTTTGCAAAAGGTCAAGACCACTGAGATTGCCCAGGCAACCAACCTTCAGCAAAGAGATACTCAAGAGAGCAATTTGCTAATGCAGCAGGAACTGGTGATGGTTAACTGAGGAAAAACAGAACGTGAGCCCTAGTCCCTGATTCACTGGCTGCAGAAGTGAAAATGGAGAAGAGAACATGAATTAGCAGTAAATCAAGCCGGGGATTGAGCTGTGGGTCCCGGACTAATGAGCCTTTTGCTCTAAATCCACTCTTCCTGCCTAGCGTTGGTTACGCTGCGCTGCCCGGCTAATGAATTCTGCTCACCTCCTGCCAGATTCCTGTTTCATTCCCAACAGACTAAGGAACACCCTTGCTATACTTGCAGCGTTCCCAAGCCTATAGAGTTTCCTGGAGCTGCCGTGACTTTGACCGACCTGGGTAAAGAGACAGGAGGGCTGAGGTGCAGATCTTAGTGTTACAGCTGACCCTTTGCTGAAATCCTCCAGAGGACTGCCCCCCCGGCCCAATCTGAGGGCACAGGGGGAGCTAACCAACACCAGGAGAAAAATCACAAAAGATATGTGGTCATATTTCCTACCCATCTTGAAACTGTCATAGTTTATGCTTGTTTGAAAATTATTTTTAGTGCCCTCAGAGTACTGATGATAGAATTCGACAAAATCTAGGATTTTCTTTCTGTGATTTGAGATGAATAGATACTATCTGAGGTGTCCATAGGAAAATGGCATTCTATCTGCATGGGAGAAAAGAAGAAGAAGAAAAAAAAACCTCCTGGATTCTAAGATCAATCCATCATTTTTAGAACCAATTTGTTCATATTTGTTGGGTACATGGTGCACTTGGAATAGTTTATATTCTGTGGATAGAGGTACCCTTCTGAATGGCAAATGTGATCACACACACCACTGGATTTAAGGGGACGCTGCTTCATCCAGTCCATGAGGCAGTTGGTGAGCTTTTTCCTGCCCTGTTAGGTCCCCAGGTTAGTGTGTGACAGCTGGCTGCTGACAACATTCCTGTCACCCTGGTTTAACGTGCTGTGTCTGTAGCTGGGCCCTCAAACCAGAAGGCCTGAGTCCAACGACCTCCCGGTTATGCCTGGATCACATCACTTCATCTCCTGGGTCCAGTTTCCTTTTGTTAAGGAAAAATAACGTTGCCTCCTCAGAGGGTGAGTGTAAAAAACCCAGCACGGTATCTGGAATATTCCAAGTGTGAAATGTTACTATCTGTCCTCTAAATGACATGTCAGAAGCAAGTCAGAGTCTTTGCAAAGTAATAAAATCATTTAATTTTTTGAAAAAAGAATTGTTCACATTTCTAGAGGGATTACCATGAATACATCAGAATATTCTTAGAGAAATGACTTGAATACACCACTTCTGATAGTAGGACATTTCTTGCTCTCATTTTTCGGTGCTTAGGAAATAGAAGAGTTTGTGGGTGACGTTGGGGGTCTTTGTATGCTCTCTTAGCTTCAGCAATGCCTGCCCTATTTTCCTCAGATTCACAGAGATTGATTCCCTGACAGAAGCGGGTTTAGCAGGTCAAGCGTCGCCGCAGAAGCTTGGCTGAGTTTACCCTGTTGTTGGACATACATGTTCTTACCTGTATGGTCTCTCTGCAGATGTGCAGGACCATACCTTTAACGATGGCTTTGGGTAATATGAATAAATAGAAGAGCAGCTCGGTCAAGATGAAAGGAAGAGCCATCGCCATACACACAGGAGCCAAGTTGTTTTGGTTTTTTTTCCAAACATTTTATCTTACCTGGTATAACGTATAACATTTTTATTGTGGAAACAGACAGGCAAGTGTTAAAAGGGCCAAAGCCTGGCACCTGGAGAGAATGAGAGTGTTGGGCCTACATGCTTTAAGCTTTAAGCATCACTCAGAGGCCAGCCTCCCCAGAGTTTTATTTCCCCAAAGAATAGTTTTGATCTGCAAATGTAAATTCTGCAGGAAGCATCAAACCTCAAGGCTGCAGTATAACTTTAAACTGATCCACAATTTATTTATACCATGATGAAGTTCCCAGCTGGGAAAATGAATAGTAGAACAAAAAACCAATTTTGAGGATCAATTTTGAAGGAAACACCAAAAAAATGTTTTTAAAGGCATACTTCCTGCAGCTTTTGTCTTTCCTTTTACATTACAGTGAATTTCCTTTCTCACAGTGGGATTTTAAAGTAATTTATAATTATACACACTTGCAGGGGATGAGAGAGAAATGACCTAATTACAGACCAAATGGATACCCTCTGGCCATCCTGCAATTAGAGCGACTGGGGCAGTGATGGGCTTTATCCTCTTGAGTGGATTCGGTGGTTAACCTGGCAGGGAGTGTGGAAAGTGGTCCACGTGGTCCACAGCATCATGTCAAAATCTGTGCAAATTATTTGGAAAAAAAAATAAACAGATAAAGCTAAACTTGAAAAGTGATTGTAGAACTGAAACTCCCCCTGCCTAGGACAGGCAGAAGCACAAACTGTGACCAGCAAAAGAGAAAAAAACAGCAGAGTGTTTTAATGCTGTCTCTGTATCTAACTAGATTCTAATTAGTTACAATTAGGCTGCCAGGGAATAACAGCTACAGTGACATTGAAGACGAAAATGCCCAGTTTTAACATAATTCCCACCATTTCATTAGATTTCCCTTCTTTGCCGAGATTTTGTTAGGAACATTAGTGGAAGCAAAAGGTCTTAACAGGTGTCTAACGGGGTCACTGAAGCAGTAAATTCCTTTTTAGTAATTCTCTGGCCTTCCTGCTTTTCTCTCTGTACACTCTACAGCACGGGGGATAATTGCTTGGGTAACGTGGTCTCAATTCTGTTCTCTTCTTCCAGCTAAGAGGCCATTTCCCCGCCCATTCTCTCTGTAGAAACCAGGATACCTAACCTGTAATGTGGAAAGAGCCCTGTCCTTTGTCTAGTTAGCAAAACTAGTCTGGCTAATGTGGAGCTCCTAAAACTCACATGAACACTTAGAAAATGATATAAATGACATGTCATAGAATGGGAAGAGAGAAAGAGCCATTAATGTACGTTTTTTGCATTGGGAGAAAATCAACAGATTCTCTCAACAGTCAATATTGTCCTCATGTGTACAGTGGCTGCACCAAGTGCATCAGTGAGGTGAGAAGGTGGTGACTTAGGACACGTGTCCTGACTGAGATGGACTATTATGACGTGGGACTGCAGAAGGCAATTAATTATTACTAATTCAAGTAATTGGTGATTGGGTGCCCTTTCTATGATTTCTTCACATACAATGAGATTATCTAGAGTAGTGGAATAGCCAGTATTAAAGGGATAAGTATTTTTATACCATCATTGATACATGTACATGGTATTGTTAAACAAAACTATGGAACATTCTTTCAATGAAATTGTACATATTTCAGTGAGAGCTAAAAAAAATTGGTTAAAAAAATCATTTGTCTCTCTATATTCTTTTTTCAGATTCTTTTCCATTATAGGTTATTACAAGATATTGAGTATAGTTCCCGGTGCTATACAGTAGGTCCTTGTTGTTTATCTATTTTATATACAGTAGTGTGTATCTGATAATCCCGGACTCCTAATTTACCCTTCCTCCTCTTCCCCTTTGGTAACCATGTTTGTTTTTTATATCTGTGAGTCTGTTTCTGTTTTGTAAATAATTTCCTTAGTATCATTTTTTTTAGATTCCACATATAAGTGATATCATATGCTATTTGTCTCTCTCTATATATATGTATAACTGAGTCACTTTGCTATACACCTGAAACGAACTCAGCATTGTAAATTAACTATACTTCAATTTTTTAAACCATGAAAAATTTGTCTAGATCTTCTGGCTATAATTCATGCAGTATTATTTGTTTTTGAATGACAAAAAAAATTTTTAAATATTTACCAAAATCTCATGACTTGAAATCATGAGATATTCTGTTCTCAGATCCCTATATAAGGGGTATACAGTATTCTAAAGAGAGGGACGTTTCAAGCAAAGCAGAAACATAGTTACTTACTATAGGGAATGGGAGAAATACTGAGATTCAAATGGTACTTTTAACTCTAACAAAAGGGAGTGACCTGAAAATATGAAACAGTAATAGGAAATGAAAACACATTCAAGGAACTTAGCAACTCAATAGTACTAATGAAGAACAAGTTGCATATCTCAGAAAACCAGAGAGTAAATCTGATGACTGTCCACCTACACAATATTCACAATTATTTGTTATGTGTCAGTGTATGGGGGAAAAGACAGAGCATGGAGCTTAGAGTCTACAGGGTGAGCTGGCCCTAGACTCTCCCAACACTCACAGAAATAAAGACAGGGATGGAAATTAAAAGAGAATAAACACAGATTCTGGTTCCATTTTCATGTTGCAAAATATAAGTGCAAATAGGTTTAAAGATGTGGAATAAAGTAGAGAATGAACTTCCAAATCAGAGACCCCTGGAATCAGACCCATTCAGACCTGTTTCCTGTCTCCATCATTGTGAACTATTCACCTTGGGTGGGCTCTGAATTTTTTTGTGCATCCGTTTTCTCCTCTCCAAAATGGGTACAATAATGATACCAACTTATCTGTCATAAGTATTAAATGTGTCAATATATGTAAAATGTTTGGGACCATACCTCTCTTACCCTTTTAATAAATGTTGGATATTACTGTTATATTTATCATCAGAAGAAGGACAAATTGACTGGGCAAGAATAATGGCACTTGGCATACAGGTGCTTAATAAATATTTTGAATGATTTAATGCATGAATATGGAGGAATGAATATACAAGAAAGTAAACATGACATTTTAATAAAGAAAAACATGAAGAGACTGAAAAGAAAAACACACTAAAATAGCTATAAGTAGAATATATTACCCTATTGAAAGACAAGGACTTTTATATTAATAGAAAAAAGTTCAGATGTATTCTGTTTCCAAGACATGGCTCTTCAGACAAAATTGGAAAAGCAGTGTTGTAAATATAGGATAGGCCTGCTATCCCATGCCATGAATATCAACAGAAAAGAGAAAACATTAACTGGGAGAATAGAATGTTATCTTAAGACAGCAGTTATGATTTGCAATAAAGATGAGCAGATACATAACACTATGAACCTAAAGTTTTATACCATATTTATTAAAGGAATAACTCTTATAAATGCAAGGAGAAACTATGAGATCTCACAGTAAGAAGATATAACACACTTGTCTTATATTTTACCAATCAAGTAGCCCCAGATGATTATTAAGTGGCGATTCTTATGGTTTTAAAAATCAGCTCTCCCTTTGGTAAACATAATCTCACACCCTCTTGAAGTCTTACTAAAAATTCCAAAATAAATTGGATTATTATTAAAACAAATCAAATGGATGCTAAATATACTTTTTTCAAATTATAGACACTGTACAGTCTTATATACCAAGCAGAGGTTGGTAGTCACAGGTGAAACAATCACTGTTATAGAGTATCTGAATAATATAGTCAATTAATTTAATAAACATACAGATAATCTACTTCACTAAGAGAACACATGTTATTTTAAAATATTTACGAGACATTTACAAAAATTGTCAAGAAGGAAAACAATACATTCCCCAATGTATAGTTTGAAATATACAAAACTGCTGTTTTCACAAGTCACAAAGCAACTTCACAGACAGACCTAATCAGAAGAGCCCAGACTGTGTTCTCTAGCCATTGCAACAGAGCTGTAAATTCACAACTTTCCCTTGGAAAATCATTTTTAAACACCTTTTAAAAGTATGTTGGTTCAGGGCTTCCCTGGTGGCGCAGTGGTTGAGAGTCCACCTGCTGATGCAGGGGACACGGGTTCGTGCCCCGGTCCGGGAAGATCCCACATGCTGCGGAGCGGCTAGGCCCATGAGCCGTGGCCACTGAGCCTGTGCATCCAGAGCCTGTGCGCCGCAACGGGAGAGGCCACAGCAGTGAGAGGCCCGCGTGCCACAATGTTGGTCAATGAGAAAACAAAAACTAACATTTCAATCCATTTGCATATTCATAGCAATGTATGTGCAGTGCGTAACATACTCTTTGACATTTGTTTTCCATCTGTGCTGTCTAGATCTGCTCCGTTCTGTTTTTTTACATCACATCCCTACCTTTTTTCTATTGTATTAAAGTTTTTGATAACATTCTGCTTGAATAAAAATTCCGCTACTAAGAATCAACTCCAGAACCTAGAGAGAACAATTTGTTAATTTAAAAAGGAATAAAACAGTAAATATAGAAAAAAAAATTAATTAAAAAGGAGAACTGAGTAGAATTTACAGCTAAAATCCAGAGCTAGAACATCTAACAAGAAAGCCAAGTGAAAATTCATATTCCAACAACATTAGGAATTAGGTTATATAGAGATTATTAATAAAAAGCAAAGATTAAGTTTTGGGCTAATATGTTTGCATGTGTGTGTGTTGTGTATATGAAACGTGCATCACTAAAAGTGAAGCAATAAGAGTTAAAGAGAAAACCCTCAAACGAAACAAACCATAACAAAAGAAAGCAATCCTGAGTAGGAAAAAAAACTACAAAAAAATGAGAAAATTCATGAAAGAACTACCCCAAACCTTTGGGGGTTTTTTTTGTTTGTTTTTTGCGGTACGCGGGCCTCTCACTGTTGTGGCCTCTCGCGTTGCAGAGCACAGGCTCCGGATGCGCAGGCTCGGCAACCATGGCTCACGGGCCCAGCCACTCCGTGGCATGTGGGATCTTCCCGGACTGGGGCACGAACCCGTGTCTCCTGCATCGGCAGGCGGACTCTCAACCACTGCACCACCAGGGAAGCCCCCAAACCTTTGGTTTTAAAAGTGAGTCCTGTCAAGCCCTCAAGAAACAGATAAATCCTATGATTTTAGAATAATATTGAAGCTTTTCAATTTCCTGAGGCTTGATACTTCTAAACATCACTAAGATAGCATAGAGAATAAAACTATAAACTACCCACCCCTTAAGAATATAGATGAAAGATTTCAAAAAATCTTTACTATGTTCAGCCAGAGGGTGTGTTTGAAGAATAGTACACAATGCAGGTCATGGTACTGGTTGGTTTGGTGGAACATAGACAGGGGACTGTCATATGTAGGATGACATAAGATACTGGAAATGCCCTTCTTCCTGGGTGGAGATTTAAGAGTTCTTTTTGAAGTTATGTTCTATAACTTACAGATAAATTACTTATGTTCTTTTGTATGTATCAAATATTACCTCAATATATTTGATATATTATATAATCAAATATATATTAATATATTTCTTAATATTTCTTCTTATGAACGAAGAAAGGAAAGAAGGTCATACATAAGAGTTTACTTGGTCCAAGAATGTCAGGCTCAGAAAACAGTGGCAAATACAGTCCATTATGACAAACTAAAAACAAACTGACCAACATTAGGTGTAATTCAGCATCCATTCTTATACACTTTTTTTTTTAAAAAAAAACAAATCCATGGCAAACTAGGGATAGCTCTGTGATAAGATATTTTATCTGAGCCAGTAGCAGGAATTGCACTGAATGGAGATGGGCTTGAGGACCTCCTACTGATGAGAGAACAGATTATCAAGGCCTTAGCCACATTCACTGGTCAGCAGGGTTCTGAAAGCCCCAGCAAGTATGAAAAGAAAGCAAAAAGAAATAAGAGGTATTCAGTTTGGCACAGACTCGTCATTAGTTATTGACTATTTCTTGAACTTGTAGAAAACATAAGATCTTCAATTGCAATGTTTGAGAATGTTTGTAGATCAGCAACAATCATAACAACAAACCCTTACTTAAAAACCAAAGGAGATAGCACAAAAATTTCAGAATGGCAGAAAACCACTATAAACATTATTAAAAAGCAAACCACAGATCTGAAAAAAAAAATTTAGTGTCTATAACAGGCAAATGACCAATTCTGATATGTAAAAATTTCTTTCAAATCAATAAGTAAAATAGGAACATTTTAATGGAAAATTGAGCAAAAGCTATAGCATTAAAGGAATTCAAACATGAATAAATTAGAAAAAAGGATAAACTGCTAAAAAGATATTCAGGCTCAACAGTAAGCAAAAAAGTACGATTGAAGCACAATGAAAAAAAAAGAAACACAATGGAGGTAATATTTTCCATCTATTCAAAGACAAATAAATACTAATAGTATAATCAGAATGCGAGAAAGTAGCCAAACTTCTTCTGTAAGTTGGTAAAATCTTTCTAAAGAGCAACTTAAAAATAAGTATCAGGAGACCTTCAAGATGGCAGAGGAATAAGACGTGGAGATCACCTTCCTCCCCACAAATACAACAGAAATACATCTACATGTGGAACAACTACTACAGAACACCTACTGAATGCTGGCAGAACCCCTCAGACTTCCCAAAAGGCAAGAAATTCCCCATGTACCTGTTAAGGCAAAAGGAAAAAGAGAGGCAAAAGAATAGGGACGGGACCTGCACCAGAGGGAGGGAGCTGTGAAGGAGGAAAAGTTTCCACACACTAGGAAGACCCTTCACTGGCAGAGACGGGGGTGGCGGGGGGGAAGCTTCGGAGCCATGGAGGAGAGCGCAGCAACGGGGTGCAGAGGGCAAAGCAGAGAGATTCGCGCACAGAGGATCAGTGCCAACCAGCACTCACCAGCCCGAGAGGCTTGTCTGCTCACCCGCTGGGGCAGGCGGGGCTGGGAGCTGAGGCTCGGGCTTTGGAGGTCAGATCCCAGGGAGAGGACTGGGGTTGGCTGCGTGAACACAGCCTGAAGGGGGCTAGTGTGCCACAGTTGGCTGGGAGGGAGACCGGGAAGAAGTCTGGAACTGCCTAAGAGGCAAGAGACGATTGTTTCGGGGTGCGCAAGGAGAGGGGGTTCAGAGCACCACCTAAACGAACTCCAGAGACGGGCATGAGCCACAGCTATCAGCGCGGACCCCAGAGACGGGCATGAGACGCTAAGGCTGCTGCTGCCGCCACCAAGAAGCCTGTGTGCGAGCACAGGTCAGTCTCCACACCGCCCCTCCTGGGAGCCTGTGCAGCCCGCCACTGCCAGGGTCCGGTGATCCAGGGACAAATTCCCCAGTAGAACACACAGCATGCCTCAGGCTGTTGCAGTGTCACGCAACTGCAGGCTGGCCCTGCATTCCATACCCCTCCCTCCCCTGGGCCTGAGTGAGCCAGAGCCCTCTAATCAGCCGCTGATTTAACCCCGTCCTGTCTGGATGGGGAACAGATGCCCTCAGGCAACCTACACGCAGAGGCAGGGCCAAATCCAAAGCTGAACCCCAGGAGCTGTGCGAAAAAGGAAGAGAAAGGGAAAACTCTCCCAGCAGCCTCAGGAGAATCGGGTTAAATCTCCACAATCAACTTGATGTACCTGCATCTGTGGAATACCTGAATAGACAATGAATCACCCCAAAAGTGAGATGGTGGATTTTGGGAGCAACTGTAGACTTGGGGTTTGCGTTCTGCATCTAATTTGTTTCTCGTTTTATGTTTACCTTGGTTTAGTATTTAGAGCTTATTATCATTGGTAGATTTAGTTATTGATTTGGTTGCTCTCTTCTTTTTTGTATACATATAGATATTTTCATTTTTTCCTTTTTCTCTTTTTGTGAATGTGTATGTCTATGCTTCTGTGTGTGATTTTCTCTGTATAGATTTGCTTTTACCATTTGTCCTAGGATTGTGCATGTCCTTTTTTTTTAGTATAGTTTTTAGCACTTGTTATCATTGTTGGATTTGTTTATTGGTTTGGTTGCTTTCTTCTTTCTTTTGTTAAGACTAATTTTTTTTTATTTTTTAATAGTTTTTTTATTTTAATAACTTTGTTTTGTTTTATTATTTTTTTCTTTCTTTCTTTTTCCTCCCTTTTCTTCTGAGCCATGTGGCTGACTGATGCACCAGCAGGGTGTCAGGCCTGGGCCTCTGAGGTGGGAGACTGAGTTCAGGACATTGATCCACCAGAGACCTCCCAGCTACAAGTAATATCAAATGACAAACCCCCCCCCCAAAGACCTCCATCTCAATGCTAAGACCCAGCTCCACTCAACGACGAGCAAGCTACAGTGCTGGACACCCTATGCCAAACAACTAGCAAGACAGGAACACAACCCCACCCATTAGCAGAGAGGCTGCCTAAAGTCATAATAAAGTCACAGACACCCAAAACACACCACCAGACACGGTCCTGCCCATCAAAAACACAAGACCCAGCCTCATCCACCAGAACACAGGCACCAGTTCCCTCCACCAGGAAGCTTACACAACCCACTGAACCAACCTTAGCCACTGGGGGCAGAAACAAAAAACAATGGGAATTACGAACCTGCAGGCTGCGAAAAGGAGACCCCAAACACAGTGAGTTAAGCAAACTGAGAAAACAGAGAAATACACAGCAGATGAAGAAGCAAGGTAAAATCCCACCAGACCAAATAAAAGAAGAGGAAATAGGCAGTCTACCTGAAAAAAGAATTCAGAGTAATGACAGTAAAGATGATCCAAAATCTTGGAAATAGAATGGAGAAAATACAAGAAATGTTTAACAAGGACCTAGAAGAACTAACGAGCAAACAAACAATGATGAACAACACAATAAATGAAATTAAAACTTCTCTAGAAGGAATCAATAGCAGAATAACAGAGGTAGAAGAACAGATAACTGACCTGGAAGATAAAATAATGGAAATAACTACCACAGAGCAGAATAAAGAAAAAAGAACAAAAAGAATTGAGGAAAGTCTCAGAGACTTCTGGGACAACATTAAATGCACCAACATTCAAATTATAGGGGTCACAGAAAAGAAGAGAAAAAGAAAGGGACTGAAAAAATATTTGAAGATATTATAGTTGAAAACTTCTCTAATATGGGAAAGGAAAGAGTCAATCAAGTCCAGGAAGTGCAGAGAGTTCCACACAGAATAAATCCAAGGAGAAACACACCAAGACACATATTAATCAAACTATCAAAAATTAAATACAAAGAAAAAATATTAAAAGCAGCAAGGAAAAAACAACAAATGACATAAAGGGGAACCCCCATAAGGTAAACAGCTGATCTTTCAGCAGAAACTCTGAAAACCAGAAGGGAGTGGCAGGACTATTTAAAGTGATGAAAGGGAAAAACCTACAACCAAGATTACTCTACCCAGCAATGACCTCATTCAGATTTGACTGAGAAATTAAGACCTTTAATTTTACAAGCAAGCAAAAGTTAAGAGAATTATGCACCACCAAACCAGCTCTACAACAAATGCTAAAGGAATTTCTCTAAGTGGGAAACACAAGAGGAGAAAGGACCTAAAAAAACAAACCCATAACAATTAACAAAATGGTAATGGGAACATATATATTGATAATTACCTTAAATGTTAATGGAGTAAATGCTCCAACCAAAAGACACAGGCTTGCTGAATGGATACAAAAATAAGACCAATATATATGCTGTCTACAAGACACCCACTTCAGACTTAGGGACACATACAGACTGAAAGTGAGGGGATGGAAAAAGATATTCCATGCAAATGGAAATCAAAAGAAAGCTGGAGTAGCAATTCTCATGTCAGACAAAATAGACTTTAAAATAAAGACTATTACAAGAGACAAAGAAGGACACTACATAATGTTCAAGGGATCAATCCAGGAAGAAGATATAACAATTGTAAATATTTATGTACCCAATATAGGAGCATCTCAATACATAAGGCAAGTGCTAGCAGCCATAAAAGGGGAATTTGACAGTAACATAAACATAGTAGGGGACATTAACACCCCACTTTCACCAATGGACAGACCATCCAAAATGAAAATAAATCAGGAAACAGAAGCTTTAAATGATACATTAAACAAGATTGATTTAATTGATATTTAAAGGACATTCCATCCAAAAACAACAGAATATATTTTCTTCTCAAGTGCTCATGGAACATTCTCCAGGATACATCATATATTGGGTCACAAGTCAAGCCTTGGTAAATTTAAGAATATTGAAATTTTATCAAGTATCTTTTCCGACACAATGCTATGAGACTAGTTACCAATTACAGGGAAGAATCTGTAAAAAATAAAAACTCATGGAGGCTAAACAATACACTACTAAATAACCAGAGATCACTGAAGAAATCAAAGAGGAAATCAAAAAATACCTAGAAAAAAATGACAACGAAAACACAATGACCCAAATCCTATGGGATGCAGCAATGCAGTTCTAAGAAGGAAGTTTACAGCAATACCCTCTTACCTCAAGAAACAAGAAAAAGCTCAAATAAACAACCTAACCTTACACCTCAAGCAATTAGAGAGAGAAGAACAAAAAACCCCCAAAGTTAGATGAAGGAAAGTAATCATAAAGATCAGATTAGAAATAAATGAAAAAGAAATGAAGGAAACAATAGCAAACATCAATAAAACTAAAAGTTGTTTCTTTCAGAAGATAAGAAAAACTGATAAACCATTAGCCAGACTCATCAAGAAAAAAAGGGAGAAGACTCAAATCAATAGGATTAGAAATGAAAAAGGAGAAGTAACAACTGACACTGCAGAAACACAAAGGATCATGAGACATTACTACAAGAAACTATATGCCAATAAAATGGACAACCTGGAAGAAATGCACAAATTCTTAGAAAATCACAACCTTCCAAGACTGAACAAAGAAGAAATAGAAAATATAAACAGACCAATCACAAGCCCTAAAATTGAGACCGTGATTAAAAATTTTCCAACAAACAGAAGCACAGGACCAGATGGATTCACAGGTGAATTCTATCAAACATTTACAGAAGAGCTAACACCTATCCATCTCAAATTTTTCCAAAATATAACAGAGGGAGGCACACTCCCAAACTCATTCTACGAGGCCACCATCACCCTGACACCAAAACCAGACAAAGATGCCACAAAGAAAGAAAACTATAGGCCAATATCACTGATGAACATAGATGTAAAAATCCTCAACAAAATACTAGCAAACAGAATCAACAGCACATTAAAGGATCATACAACATGATCAACTGGGGTTTATCTCAGGAATGCAAGGATTCTTCAGTATATGCAAATCAATCAATGTGATACATCATATTAACAAATTGAAGGTGAAAAACCATATGATCATCTCAATAGATGCAGAAAAAGCTTTCGACAAAATTCAACACTGATTTATGATCAAAACCCTCCAGAGAGTAGGCATAGAGGGAACTTACCTCAACATAATAAAGGTCATATGTGACAAACCCACAGCCAACATCAATCTCAATGGTGAAAAACTGAAAGCATCTCCTCTAAGATCAGGAACAAGACAAGGTTGTTCACTCTCAACACTATTATTCAACATAGTTTTGGAAGTTTTAGCCACATCAATCAGGGAAGAAAAAGAAATAAAAGGAATCCAAATTGGAAAAGAAGAAGTAAAGTTGTCACTGTTTGCAGATGACATGATAATATACACAGAGAATCCTAAAGATGCTACCAGAAAACTACTAGAGCTAATCAATGAATTTGGTAAAGTTGCAGGATACAAAATTAATGCACAGAAATCTCTTGCATTCCTATACACTAATGATGAAAAATCTGAAAGAGAAATTAAGGAAACACTCCCATTTACCATTGCAACAAAAAGAATAAAACACCTAGGAATAAACCTACCTAAGGAGACAAAAGGCATGTATACAGAAAACTATTAGACACTGATGAAAGAAATTAAAGATGATACAAACATATGGAGATATATACCATGTTCTTGGATTGGAAAAAAATCAACCTTATGAAAATGACTCTACTACCCAAAGCAATCTACAGATTCAATGCAATCCCTATCACACGAACAATGGCATTTTTCAGAGAACTAGAACAAAAAATTTCACACTTTGTATGGAAACACAAAAGACCCTGAATAGCCAAAACAATCTTGAGAAAGAAAAATGGAGCCAGAGGAATCAGGCTCCCAGACTTCAGACTATACTACAAAGCTACAGTAATCAAGAAAGTATGGTACTGACACAAGAACATAAATATAGATCAATGGATCAGGATAGAAAGTCCAGAGATAAACCCACGCACATATGGTCATCTTATTTTTCATAAAGGAGGCAAGAATATATAATGGAGAAAAGACAACCTCTTCAATAAGTGGTGCTGGGAAAACTGGACAGCTACATGTAAAAGAATGAAATTATAAAACTCCTTAACACCATACAGAAAAATAAACTCAAAATGGATTAAAGATGTAAATGTAAGGCCAGACACTATAAAACTCTTAGAGGAAAACATAGGCAGAACAAACTATGACATAAATCACAGCAAGATCCTTTTTGACCCACCTCCTAGAGAGATGGAAATAAAAACAAAAATAAAGAAATGGGACCTATTGAAACTTAAAAAGCTTTTGCACAGCAAAGGAAACCATAAACAAGAAGAAAAGACAACCCTCAGAATGGGAGAAAATACTTGCAGATGAGGCAACTGACAAAGTATTAATCTCCAAAATTACAAGTAGCTCATGTAGCTCAATATCAAAAAAACAAACAACCCAATCCAAAAATGGGCCGAAGACCTACATAGGCATTTCTCCAAAGAAGGTATACATATTGTGAAGAAACACATGAAGGGATGCTCAACATCACTAATCATTAGAGAAATACAGATCAAAACTACAATGACGTACCACCTCACACCAGTCAGAATGGCCATCATCAAAAACTCTACAAACAATAAATGCTGGAGAGGGTGTGGAGAAAAGGGAACCCTCTTGCACTGTTGGTGGGAATGTAAATTGATACAGCCACTGTGGAGAACAGTATGGAGGTTCCTTAAAAACCTACAAATAGAACTAGCATATGACCCAGCAATCCCACTACTAGGCATGCACCCTGAGAAAATCATATTTCAAAAAGAGTCATGTACCACAATGTTCATTGCAGCACTATTTACAATAGCCAGGTCATGGAAGCAACCTCAGTGTCCATCGACAGATGAATGGATAAAGAAGATGTGACACATATATACAATGGAATATTACTCAGCCATAAAAAGAAACAAAATTGAGTTATTTGTAGTGAGGTGGATGGACCTAGAGTCTGTCATACAGAGTGAAATAAGTCAGAAAGGGAAAAACAAATACCGTATGCTAACACATATATATGGAATCCAAAAACAAAACAAAAGGTTCTGAAGAACCTAGGGGAAGGACAGGAATAAAGATGTAGACCTACTAGAGAATGGACTTGAGGACACGGGGAGTGGGAAGGGTAAGCTGGGACGAAGAGAATGGCATGGACATCTATACACTACCAAATGTAAAATAGATAGCTAGTGGAAGCAGCTGCATAGCACAGGGAGATCAGCTCGGTGTTTTGTGACCACCTAGATGGGTAGGATAGGGAAGGTGGGAGGGAGACACAAGAGGGAGGTGATATGGACATACATGTATATGTATAGCTGATTCACTTTGTTATAAAACAGAAAGTAAACACACCATTGTAAAGCAATTATCCTCCAATAAAGATGTTAAAAAAAGAAATGAAATGCTGAGGGACAGTTAATAAAACAAAAAGACAGTGGTAGCCCTCTGGAAAAAAAAAGTATCATGTGCATACTGTTTAATGCAGCAAGTTCCTTTGTAGGGATTTCTCTTAAGGAACAATCCTCCCCCCCTAAATCTCTAAACATATAAATGTACATAGTAGGATATTTATTATATAGTTTAGATAGATAGATTTATATATATTAAGTAATCATAAGAAATATAAGTGTTCAGTAACAGCAGTTTCATCAACAAATTACCTTAAATTCATACAATGACCTATTATATAGTCATACCAACTGGATTTGATAAAAATATGTCCGTGGATATAAATGAACAAGCAGATTATAAAACAGAATGCCTAACAGCATGATCTTATTTTTATATGAAAATAGAAATTTCTCTCTCTCTCTGTTTGTAAATGCATATGTATGTATTCTGGGCTGAACTGTATCACCTCAAAATTCATATACTTCAGCTCTAACCCCCCAGAACCCCAGAATGTGACTGTACTGGGGGTCTTTAAAGAGGTGATTAAGTTAAATGAGGCCATTGGATTAATCCAATCTGATTGACCTCTTGTAATAAGAGGAAATTTGGATGCACAAAGCAACCCCAGGAATGTGAGGACACAGTGAGAAGACAGCCATCTACAAGGCCAGAAAATCTCAGAAGAAACCAAACCTGCCCACATCTTGGTGTTGGACTTCTAGTCTCCAGATTGAGAAAATAAACTTCTGTTGTTTCAGCCCCACAATTGTGATGACTATGGTCGCCCTAAGAAACTAATACTATATGAATATGTGTGTGTATAAAATTTAAATTATATGTATAACTTAAATTATAAGCAAATCACTAAATATATATTTTATATATGTTTATATAGAGACACATATAATGTTTTCCTATATATATTTGAAAGGCTAGAATAATATATTGTACAATGTCAACTGTGGTTATTTCTAGACAGTAATTTTATTTTTTAGTGTATTTTTTCTAGATATTTATAATTAGCATGTGTTTTTATAAGAACAAAAATAAAGTCATTTTAACTTGCAAAAAAAAGAAAAACTCAGTATTCAATTGATTCTTTTTTTAAAGAAAATAATTTCTAGTCCATGCCTCATGCATGCAAAAGGCACAATAAAAATGTATTGATTAAAACAATTAAAGGTCAGATTGTGACTTGACAGGTTTTTGTTAAATGACTGTCAAAAACACAGCAGGCCTTCATGAGACACGCATCCCCAGATTCTAGTCCTACGTATTCAGGCCCCATTTCCATAGTGCTCGCCCCTTAGCCTCTCCAGAAAGCAGATGTGCAGGACCAATATATCAGTCGTAAGTATGTTTATTCCTATTTTCCTTTAGAGCAGTTTCAGTTCTTCACTAGTTATAGATTCTATTTTTAGGCTTGATTGTCATCCCTTTAATTTTTTTTTCTGACCTCTGATTTGTCTTTTTTTCGGGGCTTGCATTTCAGTGGGGCCCTGTGTGGGCTTGTGAAATGGTCCCGACCAGCAGGTCCCTCTTGGGGTGGTCCATCATCTCCCCATTTACAGCTCTGAAGCTAACAGGGCATATTGACAAGTGGGAATGGATGGAGCCCCAGCATCTGACACAGATAAAGCTATCAAAAACACCCTGCAGGGGTAGGCCCCATGTCCAAATAGGTCTTGTTACTTCTGTAGAGACACTTTACAGTCCCTCTCTCTGAACACACATTTAATCATTGTACAGATGCGAGCCGTTTTCCCTTTGCCCCTAAACTCTGGATCCTGAGATCACAAATCTGTACCTCCTGCAGGCATATATCTTTTATTAATGGAAACATCAAAATTCTGGTGCAGCTTTGGCAACTCAGTTTGCAGAGAATTATTAAGCTCTTTTGAGTGCTCCAGAAAAGTAGGATGCATATCTAGTATGAAAAAATGTCCTGCAGAGGATGGAAATCGAATCAAATATATTTTAGATGAGGAACAAACAGCCTTTGCATTTTATGTAATTAGCAGAAATACTTCATAGAAGCAAATTATGTCTATGTGTGCTAGACAGAGACATTATCAATTCATAGCTCCTGGGTTTTCACTACCTTCTATCTAAAAAAAAAAAAGAAAAAAGAAAAAAAAAAACCAAATGACTTTTATTGAGAAACTGGGAGACAGGATATGGAACATTTAATTTGAAGTAAGAAGGGTTTTCTAAATGGGAACCATATTAATAAAAAGAATTCCTGTAGATATATCCTAGGAAAGATGTGGTTAGGAAATTTAAATTTAATCTAGTTAAGATCATACTTGGAGAAACAGGACTTTTCTGAACACCCGTGCCTGCAAACACAGCTTTGTTAACTGCGAAGTTGTGTAATTCTCTTTTATTATGAAGATGGGAGATAGAAGGCTGCTCAAGGCCATGAGTCATGGAAACACCCTCTGGTCTACTGGAATCTCTTTCAGATCTCAGAGGTCTTTGCCATATAGCTTGTGTCTTATAAAATAATATTTTTGTCAAATATATAAATATTGAATAGATATGAAATGTTCAAAATCTGTTGTTAATGGTGCAGAAATTAGCCAAGGGGAACAATTAAAAAAATTGTTTAAAGATTCCCTCTTGCGAGAGCACTGGAAACACAACTAACTGCTGAACAATCATTGACAAGAAGACACTGGAACTCACCAAAAAAGATACCCCACATCCAAAGACAAAAGAGAAGCCACAATGAGACGGTATGAGGGGTGCAATCACAATAAAATCAAATCCCATAACTGCTGGGTGGGTGACTCACAAACTGGAGAACTCTTATACCACTGGAGTGAAGGTTCTGAGCCCCACGTCAGGCTTCCCAGCCTGAGGGTCCGGCAAAGGGAGGAGGAATTCCTAGGGAATCAGACTTTAAAGCCTAGTGGGATTTGATTGCAGGACTTCAGCAGGACTGGGGAAACAGAGACTCCACTCTTGGAGGGCACACACAAAGAAGTGTGTGTATCAGAACCCAGGGGAAGGTGCAGTGACCCCATAGGAGACTGAACCAGACCTACCTGCTAGTGTTGGAGGGTCTACTGCAGAGGCGGGTGGTGGCTGTGGCTCACCAAGGGACAAGGACACTGGCAGCAGAAATTCTGGGAAGTATTCCTTGGCATGGGCTCTCCCAGAGTCTGCCATTAACCCCACCAAAGGGCCGGTAGGCTCCAGTGTTGGGTCACCTCAGGCCAAACAACCAACAGGGAGGGAACCCAGCCCCACCCATCAGCAGACAAGTGGATTAAAGTTTTACTGAGCTCTGCTCAACAGAGTAACACCCAGCTCTACCCACCACCAGTCCCTCCCATCAGGAAACTTGCACAAGCCTCTGAGATAGCCTCATCCACCAGAGGGCAGAAGCAAGAAGAACCACAATCCTGCAGCCTGTGGAACAAAAACCACATTTACAAAAAGATAAAAAAGATGAAAAGGCAGAGGGCTATGTACCAGATGAAGGAACAAGATAAAACCCCAGAAAAACAACTAAATAAAGTGGAGACAGGCAGCCTTCCAGAAAAAAGAATTCATAATAATTAATGATAGTGAAGATGATCCAGGACCTTGGAAAAAGAATAGAAGCAAAGATCGAGAAGATGCAAGAAATGTTTAACAAAGACATTTTGTAAAACATAGAAGAATTAAAGAAAAAACAACTAGAAGAATTAAAGAACAAACAAACACAGATTAATAATACAATAACTGAAATGAAAAATACACTAGAAGGAATCAATAGCAGAATAACTGAGGCAGAAGAACGGATAAGTGACCTGGAAGACAGAATGGTGGAATTCACTGCTGTGGAACAGAATAAAGAAAAAGAATGAAAAGAAATGAAGACACCCTAAGAGACCTCTGGGACAACATTAAACACAACAACATTTGCATTATAGAGGTCCCAGAAGGAGAAGAGAGAGAGAAAGGACCCGAGAAAATATTTGAAGAGATTATAGTTGAAAACTTCCCTTACGTGGGAAAGGAAATAGCCACCCAAGTCCAGGAAGTGCAGAGAGTCCCAAGCAGGATAAACCCAAGAAGAAACATGCCGAGACACATAGTCATCAGATTGACAAAAATTTTAAAAAAAAGAAAAATTATTGAAAGCAACAAGGGAAAAAAGACAAATAATGTACAAGGCAATCCCCATAAGGTTAACAGCTGATTTCTCAGGAGAAACTCAACAAGCCACAAGGGAATGGCATAATATATTTAAAGTGATGAAAGAGAAGAACCTATAACCAAGGTTACTCTACCCGGCAAGGGTCTCATTCAGATTCAATGGAGAAATCAAAAGCTTTACAGACAAGCAAAAGCTAAGAGAATTCAGCACCACCAAACTAGCTCTACAACAAATGCTAAAGGAACTTCTCTAAGTGGGAAACACAAGAGAAGGAAAGGACCTACAAAAACAAACCCATAACAATAAAGAAAATGGTAATAGAATCATACATATTGATAATTACCTTAAATGTGAATGGATTAAATGCTCCAACCAAAAGACACAGGCTCACTGAATGGATACAAAAATAAGACCCATATATATGCTGTCTACAAGAGACCCACATCAGACCTAAGGATACACACAGACTGAAAGTGAGGGAATGGAAAAAGATATTCCATGCAAATGGAAATCAAAAGAAAGCAGGAGTAGCTATACTCATATCAGATAAAATAGACTTTAAAATAAAGGATGTTACAAGAGACAAGGAAGACACTACATAATGATCAAGGGATCAATCCAAGAAGAAGATATAACAATTAAAAATATATATGCACCCAACATAGAAGCACCTCAATACATAAGGCAACTGCTAACAGCTATAAAAGAGGAAATCGACCATAACACAATAATAATGGGGGACTTTAAAACCTCACTTACACAATGGACAGATCATCCAAACAAAAAATTAATAAGGAAACACAAGTTTTAAATGACACAATAAACCAGATCGATTTAATTGATATTTATAGGACATTCCATCCAAAAACAGCAGATTACACTTTCTTCTCAAGTGTGCACCTGGAACATTCTCCAAGATATATCACATCATGGGTCATAAATCAAACCTCAGTAAATTTAAGAAAATTGAAATCATATCAAGCATCTTTTCTGATCACAACGCTATGAGATTAGAAATCAATTACAGGGAAAAGAACGTAAAAAACACAAACACACGGAGGCTAAACAATATGTTACTAAATAACCAAGAGATCACTGAAGAAATCAAAGAGGAAATCAAAAAATACCTGGAGACACATGACAACAAAAACACGAGGATCCAAAACCTATGGGATGCAGCAAAAGCAGTTCTAAGAGGGAAGTTTGTAGCAATAAAAGCCTACCTTAAGAAACAAGAAAAATCTCAAATAAACAATCTAACCTTACACCTAAGGAACTAGACAAAGAAGAACAAACAAAACCAAAAGTTAGTAGAAGGAAAGAAATCATAAAGATCAGAGCAGAAATAAATGAAATAGAAACAAAGAAAACAATAGCAAAGTTCAATAAAACTAAAAGCTGGTTCTTTGAGAAGTAAACAAAATTCATAAACCATTAGCCAGACTCATCAAGAAAAAGAGGGAGAGGACTCAAATCATAAAATTAGAAAGGAAAAGGAGAACTTACAACAGACACCGCAGAAATACAAAGCATCCTAAGAGACTACTACAAGCAACTCTATGCCAGTAAAATGGACAACCTGGAAGAAATGGACAAATTCTTAGAAAGTTAAAACCTTCCAAGACTGAACCAGGAAGAAATAGAAAATATGAACAGACCAATCACAGGTAATGAAATTGAAACTCTGATTAAAAATCGGGAACATATGTATATATATAACTGATTCATTTTGTTGTAAAGCAGAAACTAACACACCATGGTAAAGCAATTATACTCCAATAAAGATGTAAAAAAAAAAATCTTCCAACAAATAAAAGTCCAGGACCAGATAGCTTCACAGGTGAATTCTATCAAACATTTAGAGAAGAGCTAACACCCATCCTTCTCAAACTCTTCCAAAAAATTGCAGAGGAAGGAACACTCCCAAACCCATTCTATGGGGCCACCATCACCATGACACCAAAACCAGACAAAGATACTACAAAAAAAGAAAATTACAGACCAATATCACTGACGAATAAAGATGAAAAAATCCTCAACAAAATAATGGCAAACAGAATCCAACAACACATTAAAAGGATCATGCCCTATGATCAAGTGGGATTTATGCCAGTGATGCAAGGATTCTTCAATATATGCAAATCAATCAATGTGATACACCATATTAACAAATTGAAGAATAAAAACCATACGATCATCTCAATAGATGCAGAAAAAGCTTTTGACAAAATTCAAAACCCATTTATCATAAAAACTCTCCAGAGAGTAGGCATAGAGGGAACCTATGTCAACATAATAAAGGCCATATATGACAAACCCACAGCAAACATCATTCTCAATGGTGAAAAACTGAAAGCATCTCCTCTAAGATCAGGAACAAGACAAGGATGTCCACTCTCACCACTATTATTCAACATAGTTTTGGAAGTCCTAGCCACAGCAATCAGAGAAGGAAAAGAAATAAAAGGAATACAAATTGGAAAAGAAGAAGTAAAACTGTTACTGTTTGCAGATGACATGATACTATACATAGACAATCCTTAAGATGCCAGCAGAAAACTACTAGAGCTAATCAATGAATTTGTTAAAGTTGCAGGATACAAAATTAATGCACAGAAATCTCTTGCATTCCTATACACTAATGATGAAAAATCTGAAAGAGAAATTAAGGAAACACTCCCATTTACCATTGCAATCAAAAGAACAAACAAACACTTTTTACTTTTCTTATATTTGACATTTATTCCCTTGCTATACAAAATTTAATTATCTATTTACCACTGTCTCTAATTTCCTTTATAAAAAATTCTTACATTTTATTTTTTAAGGCGGTATTAGTTATACAGAAAAATAAACTGAGCAAAAAGCACAGAGAGTTTCCACAAAACCTCCCCTCTCCATCCCCAGTTTCTTCTGTATTTGACATCTTGCATTAGTGTTGGTACTTCTGTTACAATCCATGAGCCAATATTGATCCTCTGTCATTAACTAAAATCCATAATCTCCCTTCCCCTTGAGTGTGGACTGGATGCAGTGATTCACTTCTAAGGAGTAGAGTGTGGAAGTAATGGTGTGTGACTTCCAAGACTGGTTTAGAAAAGGGGTTGTGGCTTCTTGGATCACTTGCCCTGGGGGGAGCCAACTGCCATGTCACAAGGACACCATGTCAAGCAGCTCTATGAAGAGACTCACATGGCGAGGAACCTAGGCCTCTTGCCAACAGCCATTCGAGTGCACCATCTTGGAAGCAGATTCTCCAGCCCTAGTTAAGCCTTCTGATGACTACAGCCCTGGCCAACATTTTGATAGCAACCTTATGAGAAAAGCCAAGCCAGACCATTTACCTAAGCTGCTCCCAAATTCATGAGTCACAGAAATGATAGAAGATAATAAATGTCCATTGTTATGTAAGCTTTTGGTTTCAGGAAAAATTTTTCACTGTCATAGATAACTAATACCCAAGGAGAGGTGATTTGTCAGAAAAGTCCCCTCCAACTCTTCAAACATCATAAAAAAAGGGGAAGATGGGAAGAAAACAAAGAAGTAAGGCCTGCAATTTATGGAAGCATGGGAAGAGATAGAGCAACAGACACAGGAGCTCTGGGCTCAGGTTTAAATCATGTCACAAGATCTTGAGAAAAAGTAACATTGATATTCTAGGCAAAATACTGTTATTTTAATGTTGTAATAATTTAAAGTTTAAAGAATCTTTTTTTTTTTTTTTTGGCAAACTCTGTTGGTGTTTAGGTTTATCTAGTGAATACATCCATCTACTCAACTTCCAAGCTAGAAACCTGGGAGTTAGGTAGACTCTGTCCTATAACTTTCTCTTTTGCCAGCTGGACATGAGGTGCTGTTGATTTCACAACTGAATTATTTCCAAATCTGTCCCCTCTCTTCTTACCTCTGCCAGCTGCTTTAGTTCCAGCACTTACTGCTTACAGCTCAGAATTCTGCAACAGCCTCACAACCACCTTTATGTGTTCTTTACAGTGATATCAGAGAGCCTTCCTAGAACACAAATCTAACCTTGTCATCCGTTTCTCAGGGTGAAGTTCGAACTCAGTAACTCCACATGGAGGCTTCATGATTTGGCTTCAAACTGTCTTTGGATTTCATTTCCTGATCTTCTCATATTCTCTCTTGTGTCACCAGACCTAAAAAGCCGGCAGTTCTCTTAATACAATTAAGAGATTGCTTTCATACCTCTTTCCTATCGGTGCAAACGCTACCTCTGTTACTTACACGTGGCCTTGTCTTCTCGAAGTCTCCACAGCCTCATCTAGAAAATAAGGGCAATCAGAGGATATTAATCTATGATCAACAGAGTTGTTTGGATGATTAATGATATAATGCATACATAATAAATGCTTTATAAATGCCTGTTATCTGCAGAAGATCTTCCCTCTGCCTCCCCCTCTCCCCTTCATTGTATGACCAACTCCTACTCTTTTTAGGATGTTAATACCTTGGGAAGGCCTTCATGCAACCTCTAGGCTGATTTTGATGCTTCCTTTTTGTGTTTCTATAACCCACTGCCACAGTACCGACGATCTAACTAATTTTCTTCATTATTGCTTTTTTTTTTTTTTTTTTTGGTCAAGCTCGATCTCTTTAAGTTTAGTCCTTACTGTATATTCACTGCTTAGCATCTGGCCAGAGTGTATTTAAAGAAAAGGTTTACTAAATAAATGAATGCACTCAGGATGACCAAATAAAACTGGAAACTGTCTACACCTGTAGCTTAATTTAATTGTACTTTTATACTTTTGTGTTCTTAAAGTAGACGAAAATCAGTGAATACTCACCAAATTATCCGTAACTTGGTTTTGAAAACATATCTAACTTCGGTTACAAGACTTTGTAGTAACTATGCTTAATCCATCCTGTAGGAGATATTTGACTTAACAAATCCATTAAACAAAGAAACAGACAAACTGGATACCAGGAGTCAAAACTTGAAGGAAACTAACTAATAGCCAAACAAGTGTAAAGGTTTTTCTGTTATATATACACCATAATATTAGACAATGTAGTGCGTTAATGTATCTATAATAGGAATGACATTATCAGTGTTTTATAATGTGTATCAAAACTATTAGATAAAAACTTAAAGTTTGATTTTTATATAGTATGGTTTCACTCATTATGTTTTTTGATGAAACATTTTTTGACTTGTTATATTTAAAATTGGCAAAATCAAATAATCTACAAGCAATCTATTAAGTATAAATCCGTCTTACGTATGTTTATATGCAATTCAAATCCACTTGCTCCAAAAATACTTGTAGGTATAGTGTCCAAACATATGGCAGTGGATGTGGTGATGTGCCACCCAGGTCCCCCTCAGAACTAAAACACTAATTCCCTTTGCTGTCAGGCCTCTCTAGAAACCGCCCTTGACAGAGGAAAGCCACCTTTCCCAAGGTCATGCCCCACCCCCACGGGGCAATCTGCATTCAGTGACTGGTGCAGTCAGGGGTCAAACATCTCAGCAAACTCCTTTCAAGTCGGGTCCATTTTGAAGGACCACACAGCCTCAGAGCAACCAGAGGGCTCTGTTGAGGACTTTGTTGTGTCTGTAACACACTCAGACTGTTGTGGCATCCTTCTCTCTTCCAAATCCTTCCTAATAAACTTTCTGTGTGCTAATCCTTGTCTGGGTGTTATCTTCATGGGCAGCCTTTTCTAGAGCATGTGTTAAATCCTCAATCATTAGCTTGATTGAATTTCTGTAACAACATATTTGACTTTTTATACCACACATGTACTTCTTAGAGCACACATCCCAGTCACTCATTCACTAATTCATCTAATGTATCAGTTCACTAATTCATCTCTTTTTTTGGTGATACTACCTTTTGTGACATTTTTTAAAGTATTTGGAAAACAATGTAATAGTCACACTACTTGGCTAAAATCAGAATAGCCCTATTTCATTCATTCTGAGATGAATTCTTTGCTTTCCCCACATTGTACCATCTCTGCAGTGAAGATGTTTCATATAGTTGATAGCACCTCACCACCTCTGTTGGCCAGACAAATTCATATGGTAGTTGTCATGGCCTGTGAAAGTACAAACCTGCTTGTTATTCTTGGTGACAGACCGGACAATCGAAACCTTCTAATAACTCGGTTGCTAATACCATTTAGAGACTATTGGAAATAATGTGAATCCTCACAGTTGACCTTTGTTGATATTTTTTGGTAAGATTTAGAAAGCTCCTGTATCAAAACTTGCAGGATGGTTTCTAACTTCTAAGGTAATCATTGATGTAAACAGAGGATAGTAATGAGTAATAAAACCATTATGTAATAGATTGTTGAGGGAATGAGATATTGACAAGGTCTTGGAGTATCTCTCATTAGAGAGTTATGAATTTTAAGGGCAATATTACCTTTATAATGAGGATATAGTACCCATTTGATTAACCAAGTAATTAAGCCCAGCAATACCAAAAGTGGAACAAACTGGCACTATTTGTCTCCTGATGTGATGCAGTTAGACACATACAACATCATCTATGCAGCATTTTACCAAAAATGTTTACCCAGATTATAATCATGAGGAAACCTTTAGGCCAATCTGCAATGTGAGACATTCTATAAGAAGGCAGGCTTTGTCTTTTCAACAACGTGAATGACACACACACGCATAGAACGTGGGAAACTATCCCAGATTAGAAGAGACTCACAAATATAATTATCAACTTGATTGGACCTTGGATCAGGGGAACAGGAAGCTACAAAAGACCATTTGGGGACAGTCAGGGAAGCTTAAGTACGGATTGCATGTATTACTGATTTAACGTAAATTTTCTTAGATTGGATAACGGTATTGTGGTTATGTTGGACAATGTTCTTATCGAAAATACTAAGGGGTGACATGTCCTGATGTATGACTCCAATTCAAATGGTCCATCAAAATCTAGGTGGAGAAAGACAAAGCAACTGTGCAATGTATGCAGTCTATCAGGATTTTCAGGGATTCATTGTATAATTCTTTTTAACTTTCTTGTAGGCTTTATCATTTTCAACTTAAAAAGTTGGAGAGAGATAAAACCATATATGTAGAATATACACACAGATACTTGCACGCAAACTTGAAGAATGATGTCAGCAGCTTGGAAGAAAATCCTGAAGACAATCACAGAGCAATCCCAAGAAATACTGTCTCATCACGGCTCTTCATGGGATGGAATTTGAGATTGTGTGTAAAATCATACACGGACGACACCTAATCAAACAAGGAGGTAAAAAATTTCTGGGAATACTTTCACAAATTTTTTGTTCATATTTTCATTTTTATGTGTGCTCAAGAGTGCTACATGATAAACACAATGTCTAAATAATCCTAAAAGAATTTTTAATAAAATACAATGTAAGTAAAGTCAAATAAAATACTGTATAAGGGAATAAGAGGATTTTCAATAGTTTAATTGGCAGAGTTCTTCTTTCTTAGTGATCCATAAAATAATGGTGTACTTTGTAGTTAGTTGATGGCATCTTAGACTGGATAAAGTATAGTCAAATAACTGCAGTATACACTTCTCAAATGATTTTGGTGTATGAAACAGTGACCCCCATGAATGTCATAATAACAAAATATTTTGCAGAATGAATTCTTGGCATTATTCCAAATATCAACATCAACAGCTTTGATTGCCAAATTGTGCTTAAATTATATACCAAGGATTATCTATATGCAATGTAAATTGTGGTATTTCCTATTTTGAGTTAAGGGAAACACTTAGCAAAAGCAAAACACAAAAAAGCAACCTAGTAACAACAGAGCCTGCCATTTCTTACATTTAACAATTTTTTTTTTTTTTTTTTTTTGGTGAACATTTTAAAACATGCACATTTGTAGACAGAATAGAACAATTAGGGAACTTCCCTGGTGGCACAGTGGTTAAGAATCCGCCTGCCAATGCAGAGGACACAGGTTCAGGCCCTGGTCCAGGAAGATCCCACATGCCATGGAGGAACTAAGCCCGTGCACCACAACTACTGAGCCTGGGCTCTAGAGCCCATGAGCCACAACTACTGAGCTCGCATGCCGCAACTACTGAAGGCTGTGTGCTAGAGCCCAAGCTCTGCAACAAAAGAAGCCACCGCGATGAGAAGCCCGCACACCACAACGAAGAGTAGCCCCCACTCGCCGCAACTAGAGAAAGCCTGCACGCAGCAACAAAGACCCAATGTGGCCAAAAATAAATTAGCTAATTAATTAATTAAAAAAAAAAGAATGGAACAATTAAACTGCAAGTACATCATGCAGCTTTGACAATCACTAACTGTATATCATCTCTTTTGAAATTATTCGAGAAAGTGACTTACTTAAAGAAAATGGTAGGGTCCAGTCCACCAACAGATGAATGGATAAGGAGGATGTGGTACACATATACAATGGAATATTACTCAACCATAAAAAGGAATGAAATAATGGCATTTGTAGCAACATGGATAGACCTAGAGATTATCATACTAAGAGAAGTAAGTCAGGTAGAGAAAGAATACGTCAAATATATCATATCAAATATCATATGATATCACATGTGAAATCTAAAAAATGATACAAATGAACTTACAGAACAGAAACACACTCACAGACATAAAAAACAAATTTATGGTTACCAAAGGGGAAAGAGGGTGGGGAGGTGAGGGGGAGGAATATATTAGGAGTTTGGGGTTAGTAGGTATAAACTACTATACATAAAATGGATAAACAACAAGGTCCTACTGTATAGCACAGGGAACTATATTCAATATCTTGTAATAAAGTATAATGCAAAAGAATCCTAAAAAGATTCTTAAAAGGTATATATATATCCTAAAAGACATATATATAAAACTGAATCACTTTGCTGTACACCAGTGTACAGCAGTGTACACCAGTTGTTTACAATACAACGTTGTAAATCAACTATACTTAATTTTAAAAAATTAAAATTAAATACGAAGAGAAAATGGTAGGGTCAAAAGGTTTCCTGGAATTTCTTCTGGATCTTTGAGTTTTAAATTTGTTTCCTTAGTAAACCTTGGATGAATATGTATTTGAAATATATGTATAAATATGTCGATATACATATGTGTCTGTATAGATACATAGATGTAAAACATACATACCTATGCATATATACGTATGTTTGTGTTTGTATTCTGTAGGTCCTATTTCATTGTGAGGAGCTAAAGAATGGGGATGATTTGTTCTAGGGAATTAAGGCCTCGAAACCAAATTTAAGATTACAACCATTCTAAGCTTTTATCTTTGAATTTCCTAAAATCAAAGGCAATGAAGATAATTCAGAGAAAATCTTACAGTAAATAAGAAAATGATTAAAATAAACATATATGAAACATGGAAGCTTCTGTCAGGATATAGCTTGGAAATCTGAAATAAACATTGGTTCTTATTCTGTGCTTAAAAACGTAAAACTCCTGGTGATTAAATTCATCATACAGTTGAGTACATTTTCCTCTGAACTGATTTAACAGGTTTCACGTGTCACCTCTACTCCTAATACTCGGTATTTTCTTCCGATTCCAATTACAAAGATTCTGTAAATTGAATTCTGGTTATCTGGATCTTTATTCTTTCTATGTATATGTATGTATATATTCTTTATATGTGTATATATATACACACACACGCATATATATGCACCTCTGCCTTGCATACCATGCTCTATCTGGTTAATATGCATTCTTCTGTCTCTAAGGATTTATCGATTTTGATGTAGCTGGACCTCTCCAATATAAGTCAGTTTGAAAATGCTATTTTTATCCAGATTAAAGAATTTGGAATTCAGCAAGTCAATAGCATATAGAGCATGTCAGGCTGATTCCCTCCCTGAGTGGTCTTTTCACATATCCTGGGGTGTGGGATAAACTATGTATAGATTATTCAGGTCTGACTGCATTCTATTTTAATTCCGTTTTACGTTAATAGCTATGCAGAATGTCTAAGAGCGGCAAATCAATTGAAGTACAAGAGATGTATTGAATCATCGATTTTGCACACAGCAGTCATAGTGCTTTGCAAGATATAAAATATTGATTAAAACAAACTAAAGCAATTTTTCCACTCTCTTCATTTAAAGATATCTAACATTTTGATTTCACTAGTTAGTTTTTGTGTACTAGGTAGGTACGCAAAAATAATGAGAAATATTTGAGACCCTTTCGATGCCCATCAGTAAGAACCTATGAGACATTTATTAATGTTTCAAAAAATGACTTTTCCTAAATGGTCATCTTTTTATTGATGAGTTGTGCAGAAATAATTTCCCAATTGATGCTTACTTGGCTCTGAGTTTTGGCAGAGTGAGGTTCTGTCCAGATTATATTAAAAACAATCTCAAAAACTGTCACATAGAATCATTTATAAAGGACAATTTTCTTGACAGTTTCACAACGTAATGAAAGAGACCGATCATTAACCAGCTTTACATATTAATGGAGATGCACGTCTCTAAAATGCACGGTTTTCGAATTAAATTGAAATCTTGAAACTAAGCAGACACTCTCAAAATAATTCCAAGTGTTTTACAGGAGTTGAACAAAGGTTAAGGCCCCCGAATTATTTCAGAAATGATAGTTTCCTCTTGGTCCAATTAGGAAACCTGAATGTGGTTATGCTGTTGTGGTTCTCAGGACCCTAATTGTACATAAAATCTCTTTCCAAATCATAACACATGTGCTATTTCTAAGTCTCTCTCCATCCTACTAAACAAAAGACAAATTATTAAAATGTGGTGAGATTTCATGCAGAATTGGCAGTCAGCTTAGAGGGCAATAATTTAACACTTGCACCGTGAAGTTAAAATTTACCTCCACTCAGTGTAATTCCACTGACCTGGAGCAGGCAGTTGTATTTTTATTTTACTTTACTTTTATGGGAGCAGAGAGATTTAATTACTTCAGTTTAAACAGAATGGCCCACCACTGACTGTTGACAGGGCCTCTGGTGCGCGAATTATGGCAGATAACGTTACTGTTCCCGTGAGCTTCTTGAGAGGTACCCCATCTCTGCTCTTTGCTGAGCTGCACAGAGGGCCCCCAAACACTCACCTTCTTGCTAAAAAGAAAGATGCTTTGAAGATCAGACTGCTGCTCAAATCTGCTGCCTCTGTAATTTGCTTTTCTCTTTGGTAAATTCTTGCTTTGGATGGAAGACAAGGTTTTGCCCCTTTTCTTTGTTTGTACAGAGTAATAATAACAGTAAAGTGTAATTTCCTCTTCAACGAGGAGTATGGACGGCTAAATATACGTTTTTGTTGTTGTTGTTATAAGAAATAAATCAGAGCTTAGCTTTATTTAGGGTAGGAATGGTCAAACTCCCTCCCCCCCAAGCAAACAATCAAACAGATTTATAGCAGTGTATGTTAAATATTCCTATTCCCCCAGCGGCTGTTTCTGGAGCCGTGAACACTGTCTTGATTCCCAGTTAAATAATAAGTCCAGATTTTACTGCTGTTGAATTGAGGTGCTATTCAGATTACTGTGTCTGAGCAGAAAAATATGGAAAGAATTAAACTGTAAACGTTTGCTATACAACCACATGTTTTAAAAAATACCTTAAAATGTATAGAATGCATATCATTAAGTATTTACATTTTAAGAAATTTTTTTTTAGTTTTTATTAATTTATTTATTTTTGTCTGCGTTGGGTCTAAGTTGCTGCACGCGGGCCTTCTCTAGCTGCTCTTTGTTGTGGTGCATGGACTTCTCATTGCAGTGGCTTCTCTTCTTGTGGAGCACAGGCTCTAGGCATGGGGGCTTCAGTAGTTGTGGCACATGGGCTCAGTAGTTGTGTCTCGCGGGCTCTAGAGCGCAGGCTTCAGTAGTTGTGGTGCGCGGGCTTAGTTGCTCCATGGCATGTGGGATCTTTCCGGACCAGGGCTCGAACCCATGTCCCTTGCATTTGCAGGCAGATTTTTAACGACTGCGCCACCAGGGAAGTCCCAGTATTTACATTTTAAATGCATTATACTGTTAGAGCAAAATATGGATGGCGGACATTGTTTCCCTCTATCAGAGGCAATGCCATCTCATTGCAAAGTACCCCTAGGGCCAGCTGCACGGTTTGTGACCTTTGCAGTCACAGGGGGCCCTACTTGTAGAGGCCCTCACATTTGGTTTAATGCTCTGCTGTCCCTGTCTGGAAATTCTTAACCATTTTTGAACAGGGAGCACTTCATTTTCTTTGCACTGGGACCTGCAAATTCTGGACTGGTCCTGGGTCTCCCTAACCGTACACTGTTGCTGTAGTTCACTGGCTTACTTTTTCCTTCTTCCTCCAAGCGTGTTACATGGTTCTTGTCTGGGTTATGGGGTTTAGCTTGTTTTTACCTTTCTGCATTGCTTCTTCTCTTCCATTTTCACGGTGTTTAGATTATAGCAGACACGAACTTCCTGTGTCTCAGCGCCAGCCATGAATCAGGCTGGGAGCTGGGACCACAGGGCTGTCAGGGGAGCTGCCTGGTTCCAGCTTTAAAATAACAAGTGCTTGACAGCTTAGTTTACATAACTGCAAAATTGTGGCTCTATTCTACGATGCAGTTACATGTGACATAATAACTAGGGACTTAATTTATTTAGGCTTTTTTCCTTGCAATATAATTTCCAATAAATAAATCTCCCAGGGGCAGGAAGATATGACATTTCATAATGCTCACATTTTCCTCCCTCAGTTTGGACCTGTGCTCCTTTCTTGGTAGTGAACAAAATGAACACCACACCTCATAATTTTGCTTTTACCCTACTTGCAACAGCTAATGCACAGGTCTTGTGAGGATGTATGGAGTGCTCACGGACTGTGCTAGAACAAGTTACATTTCATTTTTAATGTTTTTTTTTCTGTTTTTTTTCCAAAGTATTTTTCTAAGTATCCAAAGCAGCATGGCCGATGATCTGCCAGGGTGTAATAGAAAGCAGAATTTGTCTTTAAGCCACTAGAACAACGTGCAGAAAATTCGATGTCATTTGTACATGTATGTTTTTCAATTAGTTTTAAAATTAAAGTTGAAATGTGTAAATGAAAAGAGAGGAAGGTGAAAGTAAATAGTGAAAAACATCCCTTTCCCTCCGGAGGAAAGAACAGTCATTGTCTTGCTTTTATTTAATATGTATATAAGGACAGAGACATCTCGGGCCAAGCACAATGGATGAGATTGTGCCAAAGAGGAGCTCAATCCCAGCCTTGAAGAGCTGTCTGCCCAGGGCTAGGTCAAGAGTGCATTCAAGGGAAGGAAGTGAGATGAGGAATCTAGAATTCCACTGTGCGGTGAGTGCCAAGCCACCTGCGGGCTTTGAACAATAGCTTTGGATGGGAAATGTTGGAGAAATTCTTCTGAAACGTAGAAAAGTGTATGGTAAGACATGAAGGTTAACAATTGTTATGAGTGTGAGTGCCTGTGAACGAGTGGACAAGGATGAAATTGCCATTAGTGTTTGACAAGTGCTGATTATTTAGGTAGGAAGTGCTCAGGCCACGGAGAGAAGGATGTTGTGGATAACCATTACGATCTTGAGCAGAAACCTAATCAGACGACTGGTCCCAGTCTGAGTGGCCAATCAGAGAGGACATCGATGAATATATTGAGTCAGAATTTCTCTATCAAGGGGAATGCTGAAGGAGTCCGTCTTCTTCTCAGATGGTAACCTTGAAGATT